>NC_091089.1:51613333-54449166 GCF_032405125.1 Capricornis sumatraensis | reverse complement strand
GGTAACATCGTCCCATTAACAAGAATGGGGAAGGAGGCAAGGTTCTACTCTTGGGTCCAGAGAGTCCTGGTTGTCCCCGGTATTGAGAGTTTCAGAGTAATTTGCTTTTATTTCATGCAGAGTCTAACATCCTCTATCCATGCCAGAGCTGGACCAAGACATCTTCAACATAGGACCAATAACTCAAAATTAAACAAGGGGTAGCATTATGGAGGGGCTTCCCAGGGGGCTCAGTGGTAAAGATTCCACCTGCAATGCAGATGCCGGAGACGTGTGTTAGATGCCTGGGTCATGAAGACCCCCTGCAGAAGGAAATGGCAACCCACTGCAGTATTCTTGCCTGGGAAATCCCATAGACAGAGGAGCCTGGCAGGCTACAGTCCATGGGACTCCAAAAGAGTCAGACATGACTTAGTGACTATACAATAATAATAGCGTTATGCAGACCTCCTGAGGGGTACCATGTTCTTTCACAACCCTGGCACAGAGAGACAGTAAAATTGAATGAAAGTGGGAATTCATTCCAAAGAGATCCACAGGAATTCCCTTAAAGCAATCCTGATGATATCTTTGAACACTGCATGCAAATTGGAATTGGAATAGCTTCACAAAATTTCCTTATAAAGGAAATTTAATGCTCAGAATATAAAGGAAAATTGTAAGTAGGTAAGCATGGGGAGGGTCATATAGAAATCCCAAAATAAACAGGCTTTATACTTTTAGAAAACTAGCACTAGTCAAAATACAATTTAAATAGGTGCAGGGGGCTTGAAGTATAGTTAGATTAAAGCTGAGATATTTTCTGAAAGCTGCCTACAAGAAAACTGTATGGCATTCTCTATCCAACTCCACAATTGCTCTATCATCCTATATTGTACATTGAATTCTACCATATTCAGCTTTGATCTTGCTTATCTGCCTTATTTGTAACTGCAGAATACGAAGAATACAATTCTCTTTCGTGTGTATACATTTTGATTGCTCAAGTCAACTGTCTAGCATTATGAGCTTATTGAAGTCCAGGATGAATAATGTCTTAAAGAGTAGAAGCACAGACTTTTGAACAGGATGGATAGGCTTTCCTCTAAGCTGTTCTACTCCAATCTCTGGGCCTTCAAAGAAGGTAACTTCCAGCCTCTTTGAGTCTATTTCACAGTTAGAGAGGAATAGAATGACAGAAACTACCCTTCAAGGTGGCTCTTGTGACTGCAATGTTGAAGGCTTTACTTATGTGGAAAAAGCCTCAAACTTTCAATAGCATTTTCATTTTTAATCGACTTTATTATGAAGAGAACATTTAGGTTCATAGCAAAATTGAGTGAAGGGCACATGCGTTTCTCATATTTCTCTTCTCCCCACTCATAATATCTTCCTTCATTATCACCATTCCCCACAACAGTGGCATACTTGTTGTAGCTGATAAACCTACACTGAAACATCATTGTCACCCAAAGTCCATAGTTTACCTTAGGGTTCACTCTCAGGGTTGTGCATTCTCTGGGTCTGAACAAATTTATAATGATATGTTGCTATTGCTGTCCAGTTGCTAAGTCATGTCCAACTCTTTACGACCCTGTGGACTACAGCCTGCCAGCTCCCCTGTCCATGGGATTTCCCAGGCAAGGATACTGGAGTGGGTTGTCATTTCCTTCTCCAGAAGCTCTTCCTGGACCAGGGGTCAAAGCTGCATCTCCTGTACATGCAGGCAGTTTGTTTACCACTGAGCCAGCAGGGAAGCCCCAGAACGACAAGTACCTACCATTAGAGTACCAAATAGAGTAGTTTCACTGCCTTAAAAATCTTCTGTGCTCGGTCTTTTCATTCCTACCCCCAGCTCCTGGCAACCATTAATGCTTTTACTGTCTCCAGTTTTATCTTTTCCAGAATGTAACACAGTTGGACTCACAGGGTATGTAGCATTTTTAGACTGGCTTCTTTCACTTAGTCATATGCATCTAAGTTTCCTCCATGCCTTCATGGACTGACAGCTCATTTCTTTTTAGTGCTGAATAACACTCTGTTGCCTAGATGAACCAGCTTATTTATCTATGCTGCTGACATTCATGTTTATTTCTTCCAGTGTTTGGTAACTACTGTATTTTTTGAGGGAAAATAGATTTTGAAAGGAAGTCTTCAGGTAGCCCATATCTTGATGTCTTTACAAGGCAAAGATGCAGTGTTACAGAACTGGGCTTTTTGACTAACTGAGATGTCCTGGTAACTTTTCTATAACACCTAACACAGAGACAGTCATCAGATGGTACCCTTAAAAGGACGACAGTATCTAGAGACTCAGACTCTTATTTCTGAGTCACTGAATCATCTAAGCTACTCTTACTGAATTTCTGTTTCATTTTCTCCAACTATACAATGAGGATAACGGTGCCTGCCCTTCCAACCTGACAATGTCCTATTGATAATCAGAAACAGTATTCATAATTACTCACATTTGAATTGTTTGCTAGCCTTTTGTATGTATTATAAGACTCCCTGCCTTCATATGACTGTGAAAAAGGCTCTCTATCTACTAACTATTAGTCAAAACACTGCTAAATATCTTATGAATTAGATTTCTCTTTGTTCCCACATGTCACTGTTCAATCTCTGAAGGATTTGTAAAGGTCACCCAGCACACAAGTGACATTGTTGGGACATGAACCCAAGCTGATAACTCTAAATCCAATGTGCTTCCAACCATGCCAGGTGGCCTTTCAAAGAGGAATAATAAATGTGGAAGTGTTAGATTGAACTATATGAAATTCTAGTTTTGCAAGTCAAGGAAAAAACAGCTGAATATCAATTTCATACAATTCCAATTGATATTTTACAAATATGTAAAGGTTTATACATACACAAGTTATTGTGATAACTTAGCATTGTCTGTAGACCACTCTTATTCACAATAGAATCATTTCCCTTTAATAGTCTCACCACGTAAAACTACATGCATTATTGCTTGCCAATGTGTGTGTTTTCTCTTCTATAGCTATATTCTATAGGTGAGGCAGTGCAAGGCAAATGAAATGTACAACATGTTCCAACAGCCCAGGAAATGTGTGAACTGCTATTTCAAATCGACTGTTTCTTTCTGGCACCCTTTCCTGAAATAATGAACCAAAACATTTCTCTCCATAATAAGAAATGCTTTGTGCCAATGAGAACTCAGAATTGTCTTTGGGGCTAGATCCCAAGACATTCATTTAACCTTAATGAACAAAGATAAGCTGTTTTTAGATCTCTCTCATAAAGTTGACACAACCCAATGAAAACAAATAAGAGTCCTCAAACTCCCCAAAATAATTGTGTCTACCCTTTGAAGGTTGGATGGCATCACCGACTCAACGGACATGAGTTTGGGTAAACTCCGGGAGTTGGTGATGGACAGGGAGGCCTGGTGTGCTGCGGATCATCGGGTCGCAAAAAGTCGGACACACCTGAGCGACTGAACTGAACTGAACCCTTTAAAGAGAACTTGGACATTTCAAATGGAAAGGGCTCCTTACAGAACATTTTACAAACTTAGTACAAAATGCACAATAGTTTGGGAAATAAAGAGAAATCCAATTCTTGATACAATGATCAGTTAGGCTGCTCATTGGATTTGGATATGGATTAAGGATTTGGATATGAAAACTGTACTTTTACTAGAATCACATGACATAGTAAATCCAGAGTTTTCTGGAAGCTGTGGATGACTGATGCTTCAGAAGATATATTAAATAACAAATTACACCTCCAAACAACATCACTGTACAGTCAACTTTTTTAGCCAAACTGAGTGTCTGAGAACCTGGGAGTAATTATATATAAATTAATTTGCAGGCTCCAGTTGTTTTACGGCCCATACTTGAAATTCTCATTGCTGAGAGGGGCTCATAAAAAGACATCTCATATTTCTAGTATAAAATTCAAAATTTCAATTCATAATTCTTTATGCAGCCTGATTTCTGCAATTGTTTTTAGAGATGCTCCCTAAGAAAAGTCAAAACCTAATTTCTCTTTTAAAGACTTTTACCATGGTAAAAATTTTTAAAAATACAAATTAAAGTATCTTCTAACTACTTATCAATATAAACTGACATTGAATCTAATCTCAGATGTTTTCTAAAATGTCTAAATTGTTGGCACACAGACTTTCTAAACCATATGCATGATATCTTTGTATATTATTTATGCTGTCATATGTGGTTTGTGACTGTGTAATATATAATAAATCCTAAGTGGTTTATTTACTTTTTATAAGCCTTGGAGACAAACAATATATTTTTGTAAGACAGAAGTTTTATTAACATTCATTTCCCCCCCAAAACAGAGATTTACAAGGATATACAACATTTGCCTAAATGAGTCTGTTGGATTTAAATCTTAACCACACTGAGAGTATGCAAATCCAGAAGCTAGAGTTGAACAGAATAAGGCAAGAGACAAAACAGACTAAAATGATTTTCTTTTAATCTGTCTTATTGCTTTCCAACTATGACCTCCACAGAAATGTAGACCCTAGTAAATTTGGTATATAAGATCTGAAGAGAGAAGCTGGAAAGAGAATACACTACTAGATTAGAAATTAAGAAATATCTTTTCTAGAAATGTGTATTTTTCACTTTGGAGAGGATTTTGAAATGCTTGCCTTCATACCTAACCATTCATTCATTTAATCATTCATTCTCTCCACAAGCTGTATACTGATCATGTATTGTATAAATAAATGGTAGAAGATGAGAAAACAGAAGAAAAAAATGAGTTTCAGTCCTGAGGAATTCTTTGTTCAATCTAACTGAAAGAGAATATACAAATTTGAAACCACTGAAGAACATTTCTCCCTTAATAAGGTCTTACGAATGAGGACATGAATGCTTGGAGACACTCAGAAAATCAACATCAAGGAAGCAATCGGAGTATGACCAGCTTCTTGGTGCATTTGACTTGAGTCTTAAAGACAAAGATTCCTCTTTGATCTGGACAACGACTAACATACCTGTCGCACACTTATCTCTTCTCAGGTTCATATTATGCCATCTCACTCTCATTCTTTATTTTGCTATGTTTCCAGTAGAACTATCCTGTGTTTACCCCAGGAAACCTCTTAATTTTCAAAGTTAAGGTATAAAGCTTCCCTCGACTCTTGTCCATAAAAAACATCGACTGCAGGAAAGGATCAGACAAGTCAGTCCCAACCCCAATTAATGACAGCAATAATAAACCACCACCTTCAGGAGCAGCACTTACACCACCAGAAGTTCCTAAAAGAAAAAATAAATAAAACTACGGCGAGTGATATTTAGGTAAAACCGCAATAATCAAGGTTAGCAATCTAGTAGGAGAAATCAAGAAAAAATACAACATGGTGATTTTTCAAGGACTGAGGCGATTCTCAATGAAGATATCCATTTCAAAGCAAGAGGAAAATTTGGCAAAAAGTGCAACCACACACAGAATCACCAAGTAGTTCATTAAATAAAATAATAATAATAATGGTTAGACTGTTTTAAATTGCAATGAATCTACCTAGGTAGACTTCTACACCAGGCCACTGTCAGTAATGGTCTCAAACTGTAAAACATTTTTAAAATTTTGATCTAAGTTTACAAGATACCAGATGACGTTTATAAACATGCAAGTTATAAAGGAGACAACGAGTAAAGAACTACAGGGCTATCTACCACCTTTATCATGCTTACATATTTATTTCCATCAGAAGGACACAGAGAATGTAAAAGTTCAGTGCAAGCTAGGTACGAATCTGCAGACCATCAGCTAGCTATACTGTGCTTAGCAGCACTGAGGAAGGTTGACAACTGCAATCTGGACAGCAGGCTGTAAAGCAGTAATCTTTTTTTAAAAAACCAATTTAAGGGTCAGGGAGAGTCACTCTTCTTTTTATCTTTGCATTATGGCAAGAGTAATAGAAAGACACAGGGTTTCTGCATATGCACTAGAAAGAGTCTTTTCCAATTTCACCGTTAAGCAAATATGATCTCAAAATGTTTAGCATTACCAAAGCATGTTCACTTTGGGTGGAGGGAGGAATGTGGTCAAGACACATCACTTAAACTCTCATGTCCTGTCTCATGTTAAGTGTCTAATCCTCCGTGTTCCCTGAGGATGGCTGTTTCTCACAGTACCAGCCCATCCTCTGCAACACAACAGTCAGCCTGGCCCACGGAAGGATGAGTTGCCTAATGATGTCTGTGTGTTTTCAATTTATTAACACTCTACATGATAAACATAGTCATCGCCTTCCTTAATACATGATAAACGATGTCCTCAGATCACAGGGAAATAAGCTGGCACCATATTTTTTCCCTGATAAGTTCATGCATCATTGTACTTCTGTCTTTAAGGATCTCACCCCAGCCCTCAAAATCAGGGAGAATCTTCTATCTACTCAGAGGACCTGGCCTGTTAGAAAACACTTTTGTTCTTACAGAAAATGGCTATTTGCAGCCCATGAAATACATTGTAAATCACAGTGAGGGTCAATGCTTACTAATTGTCCATGACTAAAGGACCACGTAATGTCTAGTGACACACAGAATTCCAAATAATGCCTCAACTCTCCGTGCACACCACAGTCATCAAATATACATTAAAGGAGGCCTGTTTCTAAGGGCACAAACATGGACATCAAGTGTTGTCAAGGAGGCTCTTCTCAAGTGTGAACTATGTTACTGAATTAGCAGTAAATGCATTATTTAGGGGATGGTTATGTTTTCAATATCACAAAAAAACACAAAGGCCTTGCTTTCTCCCTCCCTCCTTAGCTGGTCTTTCCTAAAGAATTCTGTTTCATTTGCTTCTCATTAGTCTTCTCAAGTCTAGTGAATAATTATGAAGAATGTAGGGGGAAATGAGGCGAGTTGGGAAGAATAAATAAGATGCTGTCTCCTCTGGAAAAAGTGCCCCATGTATACTGATCAATTTAAGAGAGATGTTTAAAGTATACCCCAAAAAAGGGTGAATTAGAACATAAATGAGATGATACTCAACACTCTTGAATGTGATCCTAGACCCTCCAGAAGCTCCAGGGTGGGCTGCCCTCCGAATGATAGAAACAGTGAAAAACTCAAAACAACTGGAATGAAGGGAAAAAGCATCAGGCCTGGGCAGCTTTCCCTTGGCTCTGCCTGCTTCAGATGGAGACAGTTACCCAGGATGCATAGCAGTATCCCAAGTAATGGCCACATGTGATCAAATGTGTCTGTTTCCTTCACCAAATCCTTCCATTTGATGACGCCGTCTGATGTCACGTTCTCTGAACAAGATATGCAGCATCAGTGCAGCCTGTAACCAGTAACTGAGCTTCTATGTCCGCTCAGGCACACTTGGACACTGACTGTACTGTTTTCATCATAATCCTATAGCATAATTAATTAGTACTTCTTTCAACCACTTGGAAGACAAGAGGCACTCTGTAAGCATTCTGGATTAATATTCATTAGTTTTCCTCCTACAAGAAGCCCCAAGTTTTCTGTGCTCTCCCTATTATCACAAAGTTTTTTCTTGTAAACTCTTTATAAACATGAACTAATTAATAGAGATTCTAGTCTGTAAGTATCATATATAAAGGAATGCGAAAAAAAAAGGATAGGGAAACCAGTCTCATTAGTTACACATCTCAAATGTAAAAGACGAGGGGAAAAAAATCAGGTTATTTTATAAAAGAAAGACAGAGTATAAAGAAAAAACCTTTTAGTAGGAAGATTTGAGACTGGAGCTAGTTCTTAAAAGAGGAGGTGGAATAACAATTCCTTGAAATTTTCAAGTCACAGCTTGATGTGTACTTCTCTGGGGTGCTTAAAGAGAGAAGAGAAAGTTCAACAAAGAGAACAAATACAATGGGGAAAATCAATGGGCAGATGGCGCTTCAGGAGCTGGTAAATGTCTATGCATAACTTGCTCAAATGCATTCTAGCCTATAAAATGGAATATTCTGATCACCCAAAACCAACCAGGCCAGACACACAGCTCCAAATTTCCCTAAAACGTTCAGAAGGTTAAGTCATCACCCATTCCTTCCTCCAAGGTGAACTCCACCCTATACCATTACTGTCAATTAGTTAGTTAATACCAAAGAACAAAACTGCAAAGTTGAAAGGATTTCTAAAGTAATACCCAGTCTGGTGTGTCCAGATGCCCTGAACTGGATGGGCAACCCTTGACAAGGAAGGCATTTGCGTTCCAGAGACAGCTGCAAGTCAACCATTTTAAGCCAAATTTTATGACCAATAATTATTGTGTTACAAAAATTTCCTGCCTGAAAAGAGATTTCACTCTTTAAATGAAACAGAATGGATCAGGAAAATGACTGAAAAGGAAACAACTTTATGCTTTCATAGAGTTGGCAAAATAATGTATGACAGAAAAGCTGTATCCTGTTTTGGAAGCTCTTCAGCCTGGACCAGTTTTGTTAAGCCTTCTTAAAGCTGAAAATAGTAAAGTTTTACTTGGAGAAATCTTACACTTTTCCTGGTACACAGGCGTAATTCACTGCTCTAGGACTTAGAGTAGCATTCAGAATTAATGCCTCAAATGATCACTACCAAGTCATGTGCATTAATGGACCTGAAAAAATTCTTTACAAGACAAATGCAGAGTTAGGGGCCATTTTCACTAATTCATTCTCTAAAGACAGCTAGAGATGAAGTGAGCTAAGTCAGGGATTCCCAGAAATCTTTAGGTTACAGCTTGGTGGGTACTTCCTTAGAACACCACAATGGCTTTCTACATCAGTAGACTTGACTTGATGAAGGTCATCTTTGTTCAGAGCCTTTAAGTGGTCATACTGTGAAGTTTACCCCATCGTTATTCTGGAGATAGCAAAAGCAAGGGGATTTAGGTTGAAATGTAACTAGTTGGGCAATTTTGTGGGGAAGTTTGATTCTGCCATGTCCTATGCCATGTAAATTCATGAATATGGTCAGAGTAATAGTACACCCTTTGGGAAGGTATATTGATAATAATATAATTATCTTTTCCAATCTCAATAACCCTTTCTTATGAGTCCTAAGAGCCACCAGAATTTACCCAATTTTGAGTTGCATTGTATTATTTACTTTGACCAACAAGCTTATGACACATTATTAATTTTTGACTGACCAGATTCTATTTTTCCCCTGAAACATAACTCTATTCATAAGTTACTTTGTTTAGGAATTTTTAATGTTCTAGAGAAGTTATGCACATTTCTCAGTGTCTGCCAACACTATTGATTTCAAGATCACTATTTTTAGCATCTTAGAGTTTTACATTTTTTATTCTTTGCTCCCTTACTAATTGGAACCAGGATTGACGTTCAGTTCAGTTCAGTCACTCAGTCATGTCCGACTCTTTGCGACCTCCTGAATCGCAGCACGCCAGGCCTCCCTGTCCATCACCAACTCCCAGACTTCACTCAGACTCATGTCCATCGAGTCGGTGATGCCATCCAGCCATCTCATCCTCTGTCATCCCCTTCTCCTCCTGCCCCCAATCCCTCCCAGCATCCGAGTCTTTTCCAACGAGTTAACTCTTCGCATGAGGTGGCCAAAGTGCTGGAGTTTCAGCTTTAGCATCATTCCTTCCAAAGAAATCCCAGGGCTGATCTCCTTCAGAATGGACTGGTTGGATGTCCTTGCAGTCCAAGGGACTCTCAAGAGTCTTCTCCAACACCACAGTTCAAAAGCATCAATTCTTCAGTGCTCAGCTTTCTTCACAGTCCAACTCTCATATCCATACATGACCACAGGAATAACCATAGCCTTGACTAGACGGACCTTAGTCAGCAAAGTAATGTCTCTGCTTTTGAATATGCTATCCAGGATTGATGTTACTTGCTCTCTATTCAGGCTGAAAAGCATCAAAACAAAAGCAGGCATTTGGGTTTGAGATTAACTTCACACATTTGAGCTGATCCCTGAACTGCTCTTGATAGGATACTTTCAAATATATTTCCATTACAGTATGAAAATGTGATCAGACTAAAGTCTATAGCAAGGCATTTGGCATGGTTGTACATATTTATTATCCATTCATTTGTCCAACAAGTATTTACTCATTTATTGCTTTTAGGCTAGATGTCTATTCACATATTTATTTAATAAATAAATTCACACATTCATTCCACAAAGATGCAGTGAGCTAGTCAATTATGAGCTAGATAAACTGTTCTACAAAATGCTAGATATTAATACAAATGACACGTTCTTCAACCTTAAGGAACTCAGAGTCTAATGAGACAACATATAGTGTTTCCTTCTTCAGGGGATCTTCCCAACCCAGGGCTCAAACTTGGGTCTCCTGCATTGTAGGCAGACGCTTTACCATCTGAGTCACCAGGGAAGTCCAATATATATATATATTAGGGTTAGGGTTATATATATATTTGCCCTATACATATATATAACAGTCTATATAGTTATATCGGGCTTTCTGGTGGCTCAGTGGTAAAGATTCCACCTGCAGCACAGGAGACTGCCTACAATGAAAGAGACGTGGATTTGACCCCTGGGTCAGGAAGATCTGCTGAGATGGAAATGACAATCTACTCCAGTATTTCTGTCTGGGAAATCCCATGGACAGAGGAACCTGGTGGGCTACAGTCCATAGGGTCACAAAGAGGTGGACATGACTTAGTAACTAAGGCACCACTACCATAAATAAATAAATAAATAAATAAATAAATAAAACTGCCACATAATTGCCTACTTAATTATATATATATAATTTCCATATTTAATTGCCTATAATTGCTTGAAAGTGAAAAAATAGTATGATTAGTGTAATCATATAAAGCGATTACGAGAATATAGGAAAGTGAGAATGGATATCTCTGTTTCTAGATGTTTAGGAAGGCTACTCAGAGGGTCTGACATTTGAGGTGGGCCCTGAAGATGAAGCAAAGATTCAACCGACAAGAAGAGCCAGGTGTAACTCTCAAAAATAGAAAACCACGCTTTGAGAATGATGAGTGGACCCTATAGGATGTGGTCTGATGAAGAAGCGGAAAGGGAGACAGAAAATTATGTGGGGCTTCATGATGATAGGTCTGCCCACCTCCTAGTCTCCCTAAAGAAAACTGCATAAACATGTTGCATAAGATCAGACATACTTTGTGTAGACATGAAGATAATAAATGTGCATTTAGAGTCTATTGTTTATAAAACAACGTGGAAGCCCAGTGGAAAAACAAAGACTTACGAGGCACTGTCTATGTCACTCTCAATTGATGCCCTGCTGTGATTGTAAGTTACTGTTTTATGGTATTTGTGTGGAAGGAAATATGTGTACAGCTTGGCTCTACCACTAGATCGTAAATTTCTGAAAAGTCTGAATACAAGACCATATATTTTGCTTCTTTGTATTCTTCCAGCATCAATTGTGGTGCCTTTTACATAGTAGATGCAGGATAATTACATTCTGAAAGAAAAGACGAATGAGTCAGTTTGCTATCTAATTGAGGTGGTATTATTCACACATATAAGAAGCTAAATAACAACTCACAGGACATCACACAGCAGAAGGTAATGGAGGGCCAAACGTATGTTTGAGATAGTAAAATCTGAGAGTTCACAATGGACACTGAAGTGTTAGTTGCTCAGTCATGTCCGACTCTTTGCAACCCCATGGACTATATAGCCTGCCAGGGTCCTCTGTTCATGGGATTCTCCAGGCAAGAATACTGGAGTGTGTAGCCATTCCCTTCTCCAGAGGATATTTCCAACCCAGGAATGGAACCCAGGTCTCCTGCACTACAGGCAGAGTCTTTACTGTCTGAGACACCAATAGTTTTAGAGAGAAGTAAACTTTTATTTGAAGAATAAGTCAGATTTTCAAAGGAGAAAAAATATCAGCAGATATAAGTAGCTCAAGTTGTCAGGATGAAAACTTTCAAATACAGGGTTCATCTAAGACTGCTTAAAAGCTTTGCTAAGAGAAAGTGGGTAATGGGTCTAAGGTCGTAATCTTCCCCACTGACAAAACTAAATCAATTAGCTCTGTTATATTCACTTGCCTGTGTTTGTACCCCGAAAGTTAAACACCTTACATGATGCCAATGAACCTACTGATGAAACAGAGACAGACTCAGAGCAAGACTCACATGGAGAAAAGATCTGTGGTTAGTAAGGGGGACAGAGGGTGGGAGAGGGGTGGATTGGGAGTTTGGGATTAGCAGATGCAAACTACTGTATACAGTGGATGGATAAACAACAAAGGCATACTGTATAGAACAGAGAACTATATTCAATATCCTATGAGAAATCATAGTAGAAAAGAATACAAAAAGAATGTGTGTGTGTGTATACAAAAAAGAATGTGTGCGCGCGCACACACACACACACACACACACACACATACATATATATAACTGAATCACTTTACCATATAGCTGAAATTAACACAACACTGTAAATCAACTATAATTCAATAAAAAAATAAACAACAAAAAACAATACTACTCTACAAACCATGCTGTTCTTGAGAAAGGAAGCCAGATAAGAAGCTGTTGATGAGTACTTACAGCCCAGTCCTATTACTGAAAAGCAAACAAACCACCCAATCAAAACACACGGCTGCCCTATCCACTGTTTCCATAGTAAAGTATCATTTTTCATATTTTTAGAAGATGAATAGAAGGCCCATGGCCAGCATTATCATTTATATCCAGAGTCACCCAAAATTAATAGACATTTTGTAACTAAAGCAAATACAGACAGGGAGACTTAATTGGAACAAAAATATGACTTGCAAAGGTGGAGAGTCCACACCACTGGCAGGCTCTCACAGCAATAGGCGCTGTTATTAACCTGCCAGCCACCCTGCGTGAAGGGCCAATGAATCAGACATACAGCTACGGCCATGTAGGCAGCACCAGAAACAGCCAAGTCAGACTTCCAAAGAATTTACTATACATCTGGGTAGGCCTCTAAAGGCAATTCTTCATCACAGGAAGTAAGAAGAAAAAATAAAAGGCTAACAGAAACAACAGATTGCTACCCTTCACACATGATGGGTCCCTATGCACCAAAGCCGTGAAGGCACCCAGGAGCAACGGGCAGACACTCCCTCAGCCCAGCTGGAGTCATTCATGAAGTCAGGTGCTTTCTTCATGTAAGGGTCTGTGCTCGAGGCAAGAATTCACCTGTCGATGTGCTTGCGCTTAGTTGCTCAGTCCTGTCTGACTCTTTGTGACCCTTTTCGACTCGCTGGCTCACCTGGTTTTTCATGCTTTCGAACTGTGATGTTGGAGAAGATTCTTCAGAGTCCCTTGGACTGCAAGGAGATCTAACCAGTCCATCCTAAAGGAGATCAGTCCTGAATGTTCACTGGAAGGACTGATGTTGAAGCTCAGACTCCAATACTTTGGCCACCTGATGTGAAGAGCTGACTCATTTGAAAAGATCCTGATGCTGGGGAAGATTGAAGGCAGGAAGAGAAGGGGATGGCAGAGGATGAGTTGGTTGGATGGCATCACTGTCTCAATGGACATGAGTTTGAGCAAGCTCTGGGAGATACTGAAGGACAGGGAAGCCTGGCGTACTCCAGTCCGTAATGTCACAAAGAGTCGGACACAACTGAGTAACTGAACAACAGCCACCTATCCATGGGATTTTTTCAGGCAAGAATATTGGAGTAGGTAGCCATTTCCTTCTCCAGGGGATCTTCCTGACCCAGGGATCAAACCCATGTCTCCTGCATCACAGGATTTTTTACCCACTAAGCCACTGGGAAAGCCTGCCTGTAGATGAGAAAATGGAAACTGCCACTGCGGCAGTGCAGGTAGATGCTGTAAGTCAATGATGCTCAAATTGTAGTATCCAAAATAGCAGCATCAGATCCCCTGGGAAACTTCGAAATGCAAATTCTTGGGGCCTCAGACCAACTGAATCAAAAACACTGGAAGTGGGGCTGAGGAATCTGTGTTTTGTAAACTCCCCAGGTAATTCTACTGCAAGCTCAAATTTAAGAATCACTGTAATAAGCATAAGGAAAGGAAAAGAATATTTGCAATTTATAATCCACTGTGGTCAGGGTCATCCACTGAGAGGTGGCCAGGATGAGGAAAGTACTGAATCCTTTTCTCTAAAGGAAAACGTTCTTCGTACATCGACTTATTAATTCATTCAACCTGGCAAGCATTCACTGAATACCCCCGACCTGCTTGCTATTATTCCAGGCATTGGCCAAGGAAAAAATAACAAAATGCATCCTTCTCTTTAAGGATGATAAAGCCTAGTGAGGCAATAACTAGCCTTTTGCGCTGCATCCCTTCTGCATGCCAGGCATCTATATAATATGTTTTTAGTGACTGTTCATTAAATTGAGATGACCCATAAGTTACAAAACAATTCCTTGGTTCAACTTATTGATTTTAAATGAAAATTCACCAGTGTTTGTCATTCATTACAATACACTATCTTATTTTATTGAAACTTTTCCATAATGAAATAAAAAGGCAACTGCTCTGTTGATTAAATATGTATCCCAAAGGGAGTTGTAAAAAGCTTTTTCTGAAAAATGGATAAAGATGCTGATACCATCTCAGGATATTTTTCAGTTGGCTCAGGTCAACTTCCAAAAACTATACTGTTTCTGAGTTAACTGCTAGGCTTCCTCTATAAAGAAGAGGTTTAGAGCAAATAGTTGGCAGACCCAAATGCTGAGATAAACTTCAGTCAGGAGAATTGGGAGAGGTCAATGGTTGAATTTTTTCTGATTTGCTTTTTTCTTTGAACACTTAGGACATGCACCCTGGATATGTGAACTTGTTCTATATCTTTTCACGGGATGGTGGCGGGTTTATCTAAGGCTATTTATTTTATTACTTTATGGCAAATAGATGGGGAAACAATGGAAACAATGAGAGACTTTATTTTCTTGGGCTCCAAAATCACTGCAGATGGTGATAGCAGCCATGAAATTAAGACACTTGCTCCTTGAAAGAAAATCTATGATGAACCTAGACAGCATATTATAAAGCAGAGACATTACTTTGCCAACAAAGGTCCATCTAGTCAGAGCTATGGTTTTTCCAGTAGTCATGTAAGGATGTGAGAGCTGGACTATAAAGAAAGTTGAGCGCTGAAGAATTGATGCTTTTGAACTGTGGAGAAGACTCTTGAGAGTCCCTTGGACTGCAAGAAGATCAAATTAGTCAATCCTAAAGGAGATCAGTCCTGAATATTCATTGGAAGGACTGAAGGTAAAGCTGAAACTCCAATACTTTGGTCACCTGATGTGAAGAACTGACTCATTGGAAAAGACCCTGACGCTGGGAAAGATAGAAGGTGGGGGGAGAAGGGGACAACAGAGAATGAGATGGTTGGATGGCATCACCATCTCAATGAACATGAGTTTGAGCAAGCTCCGGGAGTTGGTGATGGACAGGGAAGGCTGGCGTGCTGCAATCCGTGGGATCACAAAGAGTTGGGCACGACTGACCGACTGAACTGAAATGATTGAAGCTCATGGGCTTTTCTGGTGGCTCAATGTAAAGAACCTGCATGCCAAAGCAGGTTACTCAGGTTTGATCCCTGGGTTGGGAAGCTCCCCTGGAGAAGGAAATGGCAACCCACTCCAGTATTCTTGCCTGGGAAATCCCATGGACAGAGGAGCCCAATGGGCTACAGTCCATGGGGTTGCAAAAGAGTAGGGCACAGCTTAGCAACTAAACAACAATGACATTGAAGTTCACAATCAGTCACATTTTATTGCCCCAAACACAAGGACATAGCTAAACCAGGCAACATGTAGACTAGGGCAGCATTAATTTTCTTTCCTGCTTTAAAGGTCATAAAGTAGGAAACCTTAGAAAAGATGTCCAGTTTGCCTGGCATCATACAATCCGCCAGTTTCTGGTGCTTGCACCTGAAGTGGTAACATTCATGGGCCTACTAAAGACACACGCCCTCTCCTTAGAACATGGGGAAAGCTGGCCTCATAGTCCGTACGTGATTAGACGTCACCTGCTAATACACACAGCCACTAGGAATGTACAATCTACTATGCCATCCATCTGGTGTGGCCCATCCAGGGATTTTTCCTGACTTCATAAGTCTGCGGAACAAACATTACAAACATGAGCTATTCTGTGTAAGAGAACAGCGAGCTCTGGGCTGTAGAAGAGTCAGCAGTAAAGAGAAAAGCAGCTACCCAGGTAGATTCAGGGAAATGACAGGCCAGGAGGAGCTGTGACCCAGCAAAGATGGCATGCCCCGAATGTGGGGGAGAGACTTTAGTTCAGGTTTGCCAGAATAACAGGAAGGGAGATCCTAGGCCCAGAATGGGACAGGCTTACACTGCTCAGTAAATTACCCCAAGAAGGCTCAGCTCGCCCGGCTTCTCCACTGTACTTTGTCTCTCCTCTATCAGCTTAGAAATAGCTAGGAGAGTACATGCCCTTGTAACTAAGCCACTCCATTTGGCAAATGCTCTCATGATGCTTTTCTGGCCTGAGTATCTGTGGCTTTCCTGAAGGGCCCCTGGGATACATGTTCTCCACCCTGAAGCAGCATAAAAGTCTCTTATTCCTCTGCTGATACCAGCAAAAGCTCACAGCCCATGAAACCAGGCAAATCTGAAGTCCATACACCCCGCAACGCTGCAGGCAAAGCCTTGGTCCTCTCTCTCTGATTCAAACAGCCTGCAGTTATCTGAGCGAGCAGCTTTGTGACCATAATTGCTGGGTGGATAATAGCACCATTGTCTTCAGACACAATAAATGCTCCTTTCCTAGCCAACAGTACATTTCTATCTAAACATCAAAATATTCTGTTTTGGTTTGGATTTTCCAGTGTTCCCCCAGAACCTGCCTGCTTTTAATTGTGCTGTTAGACCTCTGAAAGCTTGAGTTGGCAACCTCAGCAAACGGAAAACAAACAACGGATTGTTATCTATTTAACCGCATCAGTAGCTTTGGCTCACACTGTTGATGGATGCTATAGGGTGCTGTCTTTCCCGCTCCTGTTTCCCCATTTATTTGATTCCTGATGACTAGGCCGCAGGCTCTGCGTCTGGGAATTGGAAGGGAGGATGGTCTCTTTCTCAAAGCGAGTTGCCAATCTGTCAGATACCCTTGCAGCTCAAAGGTTTTCATTAAGTATTTTTCAGACAAACCTTCACTTGCAACAGCTCATTATGGCTGCTCTCTCATGTCACTTGGTCCAGCCTAAACCTTAGGTTCAAAACCTGTGCTATTAAGGCCCCTGGAGTTTCCCTGAAAACTAGTCTTTGCCAGGAAACAGGGTCAATGTGACTTAGCTAGCACGGGTGTTCATCATTAGATGAAGGCCTGGGAAGCTGCAGGAAATAATTCCTAAAGGCCTGGCTTCCAAAAGCCAGCTGCCCATTGACTCTGGGCTTTTTTTAAAATATTGGAAGTGA
Organism: Capricornis sumatraensis; assembly: GCF_032405125.1. Lineage (NCBI taxonomy): Eukaryota > Metazoa > Chordata > Mammalia > Artiodactyla > Bovidae > Capricornis > Capricornis sumatraensis. The sequence goes on along the minus strand of NC_091089.1, from coordinate 54,431,805 downwards.
TAAGTAGAATGATTCCAAATCTGTTGCAAATAATATCTGAATAAGGGAAAGCTAAAGGCTAGTGTTGTTTTTTCTAAAATATTTATTTACTTGGCTGGGCTGAGTCTTAGTTGAGGCACACAGGATCTTCAGCAGCATGCAGGATCTTTAGTTGCAACATGTGGGATCTAGTTCCTTGACCAGAGATTGAACCCAGGCACCCTGCATTGGGAGTGTGGAGTCTTAGCCCCTGTACCACCAGGGAAATCCCAAGGCTGCTGCTGCTGCTGCTGCTAAGTCGCTTCAGTCATGTCCGACTGTGTGCGACCCCATGGACTGCAGCCCACCAGGCTCCTCTGTCCTTGGGATTTTCCAGGCAAGAGTGCTGGAGTGGGGTGCCACTGACTTCTCCAGCCCCAAGGCTAGTGTTGTTAAACACATCTGTAGAAAGATGAAGTCCAGATTGCCTGGATGCAAGAGTGCTGGAGTGGGGTGCCACTGACTTCTCCAGCCCCAAGGCTAGTGTTGTTAAACACATCTGTAGAAAGATGAAGTCCAGATTGCCTGGATGCAAGAGTAGAAATCTATCAGATCTAAGTCTTTCTGATAATTGGGCTTAGAGATGAGCTTTCCAAGCTGCATCTGTTGTTTTTAACTCACAGTCTTGTAAAAGATGCTGGATTCAGCCAGTGAGGATAAATGAAATACCTACTATGAAATAAACTGCAAACCTAGGGGCACGTGGCACAAAACAAGCATGATATAGATTGAAAAGTACTCTATGGATTGAGTTAAAATGCATGTTTAGGGAAACAGCATGAAGGTGTGTACATAATGGAACCTGAGTCCAAAAGGGACTTTAAAGATAATCTAGTCCAGGAACTCCCAATTCTGGATGCACCTTAGAACCTAGGTGACTGGTCTTTGGTTGGGGGTCTAAGTAACCAGAACAATGATTTTCTGCAACTTTCATACGCTTCAGAATTTGGGGGGACCATATTGAAACATAGATTTCTGGGCCTCAGCCCCAAAGATTCCAGTTCAGCATGTTTTGCGCAGGGCCCACACATTTGCAATTGTAAGATGCTCCCTGGCGATGCTGATCCATGTGGTCAGGACACCACAGTCCTGGCCCACAGCTGGTTCAGTGATTATCAAACTTCCCAGTGCGTGGAAATGAAAGTCATACACAGCTTAAGAAATGGATTCCTGGGCTCCACCTCCAAAGTCACTGATTCAAGAAATCGCATTGTAACAAATTTCCAGGTGGACCCACAGTCTCAGAAACCACTGATTTGTATCAGGCGAGGATGGCGAGGTGCCTTTTAGAACCATCTGAAGTGTTTCTTCAAACTACATCTGCACTCAACTTTCTTTGTGGTCCAGGTTAAGGATTACTGATAGAGCAAATCTCTATTACAAATAGGCATTTCATCCTTCTCACTTAATAGATAAGAACATTGAGGCTTACAGTAGAACCGCAACCGTGATGCAAAGATGTTGGTAAGAGAGCTATGGTCAGTGCCTGCCACACGTCCCAACTCGACGCAGAAGCTCTGACAAGAGTTCTGAGGATGAGGAGAGGGAGAAGACTTTGAAAAGGAGGCTGATATTATCACTTCTCAGTTCTGCCTTAGACTGGTCCTGACTTTACCATGGAGAAATGCATGAAAGGCAAACAGCTTCCATCACAAATAGCATTACAATCACTGTGTAAGACTGCAAGAAAAGCCTAAAAGGAAGATAGTCTGATTTTCTTCCCCCCAGATAGTTATGCCTGAAGCAGATGCTACTGATACTGCAAAGTTTGATTCCAGCCCTACAGAAGACTAGAAAGTAAAAGTCAACTTTGTGGGTTTTCCATCTTGTAATTTTTTATCTTTATAAACATAAATGAATATCATTACACTATTTGAGTAAATGGAACATATCAAATAAACGTACCCCCAACAAGTGTGGCACTGTGTCACAGACAGGGGTATCAACAGGTATACTGTAAAAAGCTGCCCCCTGCACAATAAAATTCTCAAATCCCTGATGCTAATAAGGAATGATGGCATATTACAGAGTCAGCTGTCTACTAGAACTAAGCTTTTCTTCTTCTCCCATCAGTTTTACTGAGGGTAAAGTGAATGTGTATTACACACACACTCCCTGTATACTACTTACAGTCACTATCTGTGACTATAAGTTATTAAACTTGACTGTAATGCTTCCATCAGAATTCATGTGCAGCCATCCTGTTAATAGCATCAACACGTGGAGATACAGCATCCAAGCTTCCTAATTGGTTGAGTTACTTTTTTTAACGTGATAGTGACTCACGCAACTGTCACCCTGACAGCACAGATGTAGTAGTTTCTGTTATTAGGCTGAATGATACTGTATTTCAGATTATTAAATCACATACCAAGAACCCCAAGACAATTACTCTACTTCATACCATCAGCCATCTAATTTATCTTCTACCAGCCACTTACCTAGAGTTTCAGGTTGATTCTGAGGCATAATTAATAGACCAAGAATGTCCTTATTCACACGTAACTGAATGAGCATGTGTCCTCCAACAGACAGGCAATCTGTATACCTCATAAAGCAGATTGGATTTTGACTTATTGGTGTTTATGCCAAGAACTCAGGGAGTTGAATGGTTGACACATAGCACCATGTCGGCAGCTTTCAAGCTGATATACAGATTTGTGTCTGACATTAGCTGTCCCAGGGGAGCAGTCCCCAACACTTTCCCCAGTCATACATCTGTAAGTCACTTTTCAAAAATATGGTGTCAAAGCACCATGGCTGCATGGGAGCATGGGCAGACTGTTTCTAGTCGTGCCACCCCCAACAGATCAGTGAGAAACCCACATAGAGCTGAGCTGCTTAACCATGATAGTAATATATCCAATCACCATACGGTACCCATTGAAGTTTGAGAAGTGTCTTCTGCAAATAACCCAAATATTTTACCGTCCTCTGAAGTGGAAGTTGCTCAGTCGCATCTGACTCTTTGCAACCCCATGGACTCTACTGTCCATGGAATTCTCCAGGCCAGAATACTGGAGTGGGTAGCCCTTCCCTTATCCAGGGGATCTTCCCAACCCAGGGATCAAACCCAGGTCTCCTGCAATGCTGCTGGATTCTTTACCAGCTGAGCCACAAGGGAAGCCCAAGAATACTGGAGTGGGTAGTCTATCCGTTCTCCAGGGGATCTTCCTGACCCAGGAATGGAACCCGGGTCTCCTGCATTGCGGGTGGATTCTTTACCAGCTGAGCCACAAGGGAAGCCCAAGAATACTGGAGTAGGTAGTCTATCCCTTCTCCAGGGGATCTTCCTGACCCAGGAATCGAACCTGGGTCTCCTGCATTGCGGGTGGATTCTTTACCAGCTGAGCCATCAGGGAAGCTGTCCTCTAGTCCTTTCAAATTGGGACAATATTTGACTCTAAGAGTCACTGTGAATGGCCAGGTGATAATAATTGAGAAACAATGGTCAAAGCAGGACAAAAATGTCATTGTCTACCATTTCAGAAGGAAAAGCAATTCTGAGTTCCTGATCCCTGTTGAGTTGCTTATTGTCAAGTGAAAACCTCCTGCCTCTAGTCAAACAGCTTCTTCAACTTATCTTTCAATATGTTCAACCTCTATTTTTAAGTTAAAAGATGCACAGTCAGCAGTGGGAGGCAAATAGACGTAGAGCTGTCTTTATTGCCTATCTGTGTGTTTGTTGGCTTCCCTTCAAAACAAATATAACCTGATTTTAGAAAGTGAGATCCATCACAGTGAAGAACATTGGAGGGTCTTTATAAATGTCCTTCCCTGGTGGCTCAGATGCTAAAGAATATGCCTGCAATGCAGGAGGACCCACGCTCAGTCCCTAGGTCAGGAAGATATCCGGGAGAAGGGAATGGCAACCCACTCCAGTATCCTTGCCTAGAGAATTCCATGGACAGAGGAGCCTGGTGGGCTACAGTCCATGGGCTCTCAAAGAGTCGGACATGCCTGGGCAATGAACACTTTCAACTTTCACTTTCTATAAACCTCCAGCAATTAGCTGTGTGGCACAGAAGAAAATTTTCTGGAAGTGAGGTCGAGTTCCAAGCTGATTCTGCCCCTCATCAACTACAGAAACTTGGGTGTGTCAATTAATATCTCTAAGCTTTTGTTCTGTCATCTGCAATAGGAAAATGAAATGACTTTAAAGCATGGTTTGAATATAGAATAACAGCATCAATGTATGTGGAAGACTGAAAGCTCAAATATAAATCTGTGTGTGTGCATGTGTGTGTGTGTGCATGTGTGTGTGTGTGCATGTGTGTGTGTGTGTGAGACAAGTTGTTTTAATTTTATACCAGGCTGAAAAGCAATCGGGTGGTAACACTTCTGTCAGAGGAGGAGACAAACTTCCAGAACACAGGCCATATAAATTCTAATTGCTAGGACGTCGCGTGTTCACTGTGTGTGAGACACTATAGTCTGCTGAGAGAAGGATAATAATGAAGACAACTTGACAGTTTCTGACCTCAGCGAGTCAGGAAAAAGAGACAGACAGAGAATAACTAATATTTTGCCTAATGTGACAAGTCGTGATGACTCTCGGGCACTCAGCAGTGGCTGAGCGATGCTGCTTTTCTTCCATCAGCCTCAGAGGGCACGAGTCCTCCACATACTGAGGACCAGATGCTGAGCTGGGATTCTGCAGGGGATGAAGATGCGATGGCAGGAAGGACAGAAACCAATCCCTTTGCCAGCAAAAGCCAGTGATGACTGGGAAATCTTATCTGCAAATGTTGAGTAAACAATTTGTAAACCTCTTGCTTTTAAAATCCCTTGGGGGGAAATAGTTCCCAGGACTGCCACTAAACTGGAGTGCCTACAGGCAGGGCTGGTCTCTGTCGGGCTCCCACGGGCCTGCCCTGTCGCACCTGCTCCTCCCTTGCCCCCCCACCCCCCACGGTGCTCATCAGAAAAACGACAGAAGCAGCGTGAGAAGTTAGGGGATGTCTCCCAGCAGGTAGAGTTTTAGAAATAGATCCACCTACCTCCAGAGTGATCTGCAGTCACTGTTCAATTACCAGGAAACTGGGAAGGAACAGAAATAAACTCAGGGAAGAAAAGTCGACTGCAAAGCCAACAACTTGGAAATCTGACATAGGAACCTCACAGAGAGTAGAACGTTTCTGTCTCTTAAAGACAGGGTTGCTGCCTGGGCTTTCTGGTTCTGGCGAGAAAAAGACAGAAGTTTTGGAAGCCTCCAGGAACCAAGTCCCATCTCTGCCATTTGCTAGGGCTGTGACTTTGGGCATGTTGTAATTTGAGGCTCAGCCTCTCCACGTGAAAAATTGACATAATGTCCTTGTTTGGACTGGAAGCAATAGGTGTGAAACAGTTTTCACGGAGCTTAGCACTTAATAAATCCTCAATGAAACGTAGTTAATTTTGTTATTCATTGAATTAATCCACAATTACCGCTAATTAGACACATACTGTACACAACACTTTCATAAAAGGTAGAGAGTACGTGTCCTTGTGGGCTTCCCAGATGGCATTAGTGATAAAGAATCCACCTGTCAACACAGGAGACACAAGAGAGGCCGGTTTGATTCCTGGGTTGGGAAGAGCCCCTGGAGTAGGAAACGGCAACTCACTCCAGTATTCTCACCTGGAAAATTCTAGGGACAGAGGAGCCTGGCAGGCTATGGAGAGTCAAACACGACTGAGGGATGAAGCATGCACATGCGTGCACAGGCATGTATACACACACACACACCCACACACACCCCTATTCTTGTGAAATAGATCAAATGGTTGGGACGAGGCATACAAGATCCTCAAGATTTAGAGATTCAACAAGAAAATTTATTTTGACTTACTATTTAGGTTCTGCCAAATTACTCTGTTCCCTAGTAGCAAATTAAACTCCCACAATATCAGCAATTTCTTTTACAAGTCACTCATTTTCTTACTGAAATCCACATTGTCTCTTTCCATGGCAATTTAGTCTGTTATCACATAAGGTATTTCAGTATTTCATTGGTCCTCAGCCTCGTCATTATTCACATATTAGGCCAAATACATCTTTGTCCTTTGGTCTGTAGGATACATTTCTACCCCTGTAGGAGGTAGCACCACCCCTAGCCTCTAGCTGTGGGATCACAGTGGCATAGGGTTGTTAGATTTAGCAAATAAAAATACATACTAACCAGTTAAATTTCAGGTAAACAGGAAACGATATTTCTCATGTAATTTTGGGTTGTATTAAAAATCACTCATTTTTGTAACAACAGCATCCTGCATTTTCCTGGCAACTCCACAATAAAACCTGACAAACTGTGACAACCAAAATATTTCTAGACGTGACCAAGTGCCCCCCTGGGGGGGTGCAAAACTGCCTTCTGGTTATGAACTACTGCACAAATGGACTCAACTCATCAACGTGATAAAATGGAAACACAGAGGGACCCTCCAGGTGGGCTGCCCGGTGTGCATACAGTCAGGGATGGGCTAGTCCTCTAAGAAGAGAGGAATCAAGGTGGAGCCAAACGTTCTCTTCTATACACTCAGAGCAGAGAACGTGCAACCAACACCCAGGAAATAACACAGCTTGGGAGAGAGGGCTGGCCTCCTTCCCAAATGACGTCTGGCTACAGGTACCTATTAGCCTTGCTGAATTTCCACTATGTAGAAACATTCCTGCCCAAGTGCTTTTGGGTTTGTATCCCATAGCAGCACTGACTCTTCCCTATGGATCACACGTTGAAGAACACAGAGCTGAAGATGTTTGGAAAACTTGTTCTCAAAAATACGCTCATCCACTACCTAGTTTTAGGCATGCTTCAAAAGGCTACTGAAAGCAGAGCATGAGGTTCTGGAAGGAAAAAGGCCCAGAGGATAGATCCTCCCTTTCTTCTCCAGTTCACCTTGCAGGATGCTGACAGAATCTTGACAGCCCAGATGAATGCTTCGTTGAGATGCTCTTACCAAAAGGGCAGTTTCCATAGATTCTGAAGGTACTGGGAATGGTCACGCAACAAAAAGCATGGAATTCAGTGACAAAAAAGACAGCACTTGTAAGAGAAAATGCTTCCAAGGCTGAAGTTCCATTTCCTACCAGGAAACAATAATTTGACAGAACCAAAACAATGAGTCAAAAATCAACTTTCTTGTGAGATCACAGAATCTTGAGAACTGTGTGCCAACACCCTGGTGGATGGATGGGAGACTGCAAGGCAACCTACTGCTGGGAAGATGGACAGCACATTTCTAGAATTTTAGAGTTAGAAATCCCCTCTCCCAAAGTCCACTTTCAAGATATGAAAAGCTGTCTTCTCCAGATGCCCTAATTAGCTACAAAATAAAAATAAGAACTGGAAGTGATGGAACAAGTTGATGACAGAGGGGCCTCCAAAGTCCCCTTAGTCCACAGATATGGATGTTAATATAGATTTCCATACCTAATGAAGCTGGGAGGCCCATATATACACACTGAACTCTACACAATGTCAGGGACAGCCTCTCATACAAACTCTAATTGCCACCTGAAGAATATTCACCAGGGTTGCCAAAGATTGGATCTGGGCTGCAGACCATGATCAGCATTGGGGAATTAATGAAGGCATTCACTTTATACTTTGCAAACCTACATATCAGTTAATTTATTATCAACACACACTATTTTCATATGTAAAGAAAAATATAAAGAGAGAGTCCTTTTGGACTGAACCTGCTAGGATCCTGTCTACTGCTAAAGAATGTTCAAGAGAGGCAGGTATAGAGTGACCTCCAAGAACAAGGCCAGAACATAATGGCTTTGCCTTCCATCCACTAAAAAGGTCCTAAGGCAGCTTCTGCCCCTTGGTGTTGCCACTACTGATGATAGTTGTGTTCACACACATAGCAAGGCATTCCAGAAGGAGATTTTATCAGCTTTGACATATGTGAAAACTGAGATGCACCCTTGCTGTGCTAGAAGAGGCTAGGGAATGTGATCACCTGGAACCCCTTTGTGGTCTCCTGGAATTCCCCAAACGTGTCTGCCTCTCTTCACATGATATTCATTCATCCCCTGTCCTGATTTTCATGATTTCATCTGCAGTTTCGTAACATCAAACTTACCCTAGAAGGGACACTGATGATGGGCAGGGTCGTGTCTGCTGCAAAACATTAAATCAACATTTAGGATACTAAACAGACAGCAAAGAAGAATTATCAGTACTTCTTGAGGTGTAAGAATCTTTCTTTCATATGTCTATTTCAATTGAAAGGGCTATTTAAAATTATGGGCTAGACAGTTTCAGCAAAATTTGATATAATTTGCTACTGATGAAACAGAACAACCTTCCTCTGGCCCCAGTTACTCCTCACTTTCTGCTTCATTCTGTTCAAGGGGGTAAACTATGTATTTTTAAAATATAAATACATATATATAATTGAAGTATAATATATACATATATGAAGTATTGAAGTATATATATTATTGAAGATTTACAGTGTTTCAGGTGTACAGCATGTTAATTCAGTTATATAAATACACATGTATTATTTTTTAATTATTTTCCATCATAGGTTTATTATAAGATATTGACTATAGTTCTCTATGCTATACAGTAAACCTTTGTTGCTTGCTGCATATCTATTTTTAATTAGATCTAGCATTCCATTCACACTAAGTAAGGAGTTAAACTATGTCTTTTTAATTAGCCATAAGAATGCCATCAAAATCCAGGGCCATTGCCCAAGTGGTGCGTGTGAAATGTACTAGGCAGGAAGTTAGTTTCAGTGGGGGTACTACACTTGCAGGGAAAGGTGGATTTTGACAGGTGGTTGCCCTGCCACGCGGTGACAGACGTGCAACGTGCACAAGCCAAGTGTGCATTCTGGATGCACCAGAAATTGTACCCGAGACACAAAACTGGGCACCGAGGAACTAATGCCAACAATTTCCCCCTAGTGTTTAAAACCAAGACTTGCCTGTCCTTCCAAGTAGTATGTAGCTGACTTTCCCTCTGCCTCAACCATCTCAAACCAGATCTCCCAACACACAACTCCAGAAATAACGCATACACTTGGGGCTTTGAAAAAAAACAAGGCTCTTCAAGCTAATTACCTTGGTTAATTAATACATCACTCCATTTCTTTCAAAACTCATTATGTTCACAAAAGGCCTGTTGGACCAACAGAAGAGGAATGAAAACAAATGACCAGGGAAACATTACTCAAGGAAAAAAAAAATCATTTGCTGATGGAAAAACTATGAGGATTACCAAAATCTCTAATGACGTTCCCTCACAGGGTCTACATTTAAAATCATTTCTGAGGGCAAAAATGAAAGCTACGTCTCTGCTAAGATCTTAGCACTGGAATTGAATACAGAACTTCTGAACATGGGAAATATCCTAATAACTGTCACTGTTGTTCAATAATCTTTCACCTGGGAGGTGATAGTCTAAAATAGTTGTTTTCAGCAGACTTTGGGTATGCTGTTCTGCCACCTGGGAGATGGCCTCTGTTTTCTCATTTGTGAAATAGTGAAATGGCATTATTCATGTTAGATGATACTGAGTTTTGACAAATGCCAGGCATGGGAAACAACCTAATATTTGTGGTGAGGATTAAACAAGAATATACATTTATATTATGGGATATATATATATATATACATCTATATATAGATATCTCTATCTATCTACATATACAGACATATATACCCAGATATCTATCAGTTCAGTTCAGTTCAGTCACTCAGTCATGTCCAACTCTTTGCAACCCCATGCACTGCAGCACGCCAGGCCTCCCTATCCATCACCAATTCCAGAAGTTCACTCAAACTCATGTCCATCGAGTCGGTGATGCCATCCAGCCATCTCATCCTCTGTCGTCCCCTTCTCCTTCTCCTCCTGCCCCTAATCCCTCCCAGCATCAGAATCTTTTCCAATGAGTCAACTCTTCACATGAGGTGGTCAAAGTACTGGAGTTTCAGCTTTAGCATCATCCCTTCCAAAGAAATCCCAGGGCTGATCTCCTTTAGAATGGACTGGTTGGATCTCCTTGTAGTCCAAGGGACTTTGAAGAGTCTTCTCCAACACCACAGTTCAAAAGCATCAATTCTTCGGCACTCAGCTTTCTTCACAGTCCAACTCTCACATCCATACATGACTACTGGAAAAATCATAGCCTCGACTAGATGGACCTTAGTTGGCAAAGCAATGTCTCTGCTTTTGAATATACTATCTAGGTTGGTCATAACTTTTCTTCCAAGGAGTAAGTTTCTTTTAATTTCATGGCTGCAGTCACCATCTACAGTGATTCTGGAGCCCCAAATAATAAAGTCTGTCACTGTTTCTCCATTTATTTCCCATGAAGTGATGGGACCGGATGCCATGATCTTCGTTTTCTGAATGTTGAGCTTTAAGCCAACTTTTTCACTCTCCTCTTTCACTTTCATCAAGAGGATCTTTAGTTCCTCTTCACTTTCTGCCATAAGGGTGGTGTCATCTGCATATCTGACGTGATTGATATTTCTCCCGGCAATCTTGATTCCAGCTTGTGTTTCTTCCAGTCCAGCGTTTCTCATGATGTACTCTGCATAGAAGTTAAATAAGCAGGGTGACAATATACAGCCTTGATGTACTCCTTTTCCTATTTGGAACCAGTCTGTTGTTCCATGTCCAGTTCTAACTGTTGCTTCCTGACCCACATATCTATATGGGTCTATAAATGTATATATGTATGTACATATATATACACAAATACATCTATATCTATACACCATGCTTAGCATGATCCCTGATGTACAGTGTATATCAAATAAACATTCTTTCCTATTAATAAAATGGCTCTTATAGCAGTAATATTAATGTGTGAATATTATTCTATTTTAAAAAAGAGGAATATCAATGGGTAAACACTTGAATCACTGAAGAACAATTATAAAAAGTCTTATGGATGGCTAGAATTACCATGACATTAAAAGATGACATTAACTTGTTTGGTGAGTAGTCAAGTTAGATTTTGGACTCAAGATTCTGAGTTCCAAGAATTTATAGGCCAGGAAAATTCTGTTAGTGCTCCTACTAATCAGGCTTTATGCAGAATCACTTCATCCTCCAGTTCTTTTCAAGCCATGCGACTGTATTTTTGGGATGGAACCTTTTGCAGAAGCTGAGAATGAACGCCCTGCTCTAAGAGTGCATCACTTCAAAATGAAGACTTGCCCTTTATCTCATGTAACACCTCATCTCCCGAGACAAGAAAACAGAAAGCCTAGCCAAGTGTATTCTTCTTTTATCTCTACATTTGTTTTTTCAGGAAAATTTAAGAGATTGGTTCTGAATCATTTACATTTCATTTTCCCTTCTTCTACACACTATCTATCATCCTAGAAGACATCTGAGCTTCTGCAGAAATGCTCTGGTTCTCAGGAACTCCAAGCTTCACTTGCGCTTAATCATTGTGCTGAAAGAGTATCCACAGACTTATTATTTGGAAAACCCATTGAGTTCTTCCTGTCGTTGTCACACTGGTAGATGTCTCTCTTTGCATTACTATGGCTTGTCTGTTATCACAAGGAAAGTCTACTGTTTTCCTTGGGAAATGCAAAAAGTCTCAGTCAAACAGAAAGGCAGGAAAGTAATTTTGAAGGCAGAGTAGATATCTGAATATATACATTTAGTTTTGTTTTACAGTTGCCTTGCATTTTGCTAATTTTTCAAATGAAATTCTGTGAGTCAATTTCTGAATCAAGCATGCCAAAAGTAGGCATGAAAGAAGTCGTAACTCTAAAAACAGACCTATACAGTCATTTCTGAACATTCAGCCTCCCTCCAGCCCTGCCTCCATCTCCTCCTTCCTTTCCATCATCAGTGACCTTAAGAAGAGCTTTTGTGATCTTCATTTATGTGATAGCTTTGCATAATTTTAAACTACTCTTGGAAGTACCTCTAGACTCTTCCTCTATACCACAGGATATACAAATGGCATAAATAAAAATAAACAGCTAGCCATAAAAGTCAAAAATCTATTTGACACCAATATGGTAAAAATAATATTTTACTGATATGGTAAAAATAATACCCTTAAAGTATAAAAATAAGTGCTATCTAATAAACCTAAGTAAAATTCAATGAGATAAACAATAAGATACAAATAGAAAAAGATAGGCAAAGTATGTAACATGATTCACAGAAGTACAGTTGTCTATTAAACATATAAAACATACAATGAATATAAAAGCATTAATCTCTGTAACAGTAAAAGACACGCAATTTAAAACATGATGAAATTCCTGACCAGACTGTTTTAGATAATACCCACTGCTGGATGGTGAAATAGCACTTGTATAAACTTAGAATAAACAGTGAATGGCTGCTAGATTTCTGGAGAACCTTTCACAGGTATCTACAATGAGCTTCTAATATTCATTCTTTTAACTCACAAATTTTATCTATTCGAAGGAATGAATCATTCCTTCGAATAGATAAATAAGAATAAAGAACTGGGAACACACCATGTAAAACTAGGGAAATGACTAAAATTATGATACAGCTCTTTGATGATAGTATATTCTAGGAAAATTTAAATTCAATTTGTGGAGAATCTTATTTAAAGATGAGACTATTCTGATAGAGTCATGAGTGACAAACATTCAAAATGAGTGAAAATTAAAGGTCAAGAAATCAAAGTGCCTGATTTCCAACTCTAGACTTGCCTCCTTCATGGGTACCTAAATAGAGCATGTTATACAAAAACAGAACCTTATCCCTGCCTCCTCTTCAGTTTACTCTCTCTCTCGTGTTCTCCATCTTCATTAAGTCACCATCAATCTACCCAGAGACCTAAGACAGAATTCTGTACGCCATCTTCAATATCTTAATGTCTATCATCTCGCAGGTCAAATTGGTCACTGATGGCTATCTCCAAAACAGCTGGCTAATTTGTCACCATTACCATTCTAACACCGGAATTCTGGTTTACATCTAAAAATTTCCTAACCTAAATACTTGAAATAGTCCTCAAACCTCAAACCGTCTCTCTGACTCCAGTTTTATCTCAGTGAAATCTGTTCTATAAATTTGACCAGAATGTTCTCTCTAAAATGGAAATCTTGATTATGGCACTTTCCTGCTTAAGGCTTTTTAAAAGTTTTCTGTCACTTAAAAGATTAAGTTCAGAATGTGTGTAACTTGGTAACTAAGGCTTTTGATATTTTGTCACTTATCTACTACTTCAGCCTCATCCCCTAAATGCCAATCGTTTTTCTCTATTTTCTACAATTTATATGATTAATTTATATTGTTAGATTTATTACTTTAAGAGGAAAGAAGAAATATATATCCTTACGAAATCCTTCCTGCCCTCTTCCCAGGAAGGGTTAAAAAATCCTGCTCCCTTTCCCTCTGGGTCTTTTAAACGGTAGACTGTGATCTTTTAGAGGGTCATAAAATCAATTTATTGGTTCATAGCATGAATTTTAAGTATAAGAGCAACAGAGATAGAACAGAAAATTTCATTCATTGCATGGAGCTAGGGTAAATATTTCTTTTTTCAACTTTTGCTTCAATTATATGTGGGTCACAGGCAATGGAAGTTTGAAAGTCACTGCACTATTCTGAGTTTCTCAGTATTTTATAAGTAATTTTATTATAGCATATAGATCATTGTGTCTGTTGTTTATCTCTTTCACCTACTGACTGTGTGGCCTAAAAAGCAAAAAAGTATCTCCTACTCCTTTTTATATCTCTGAATATGAATCTATCGGAAAATATGCTAAACACAGAGAGCCACTCAGCACATGTTAGATGAAAAGTGTGTGAGCAGGCAGCCTGGGGATCTGTTGGTCTGGGTGTTAGTGAGTCAATGCTAGATCCTCACCCACAGGCCTGTGGTTCTGGAAGGGTCTAAAACACAGCATTATTTGTCTCCCCTAAAACCTGACCTCAAAGTGTGGACAGGGGAGACAGCTTTACTACTGCAGGGCTTTAGAATAAATTCTCATTTGTTTCTCAACTCCATCCTCAGATTCTTCCTGCAGAGTTCTACAGGTATAATTCTGCAAAGTTTAAATATTTTGTTTGGAAACGTCCCATAACAGGAAAATAAATAGTAAGCAGGAGACCAGAGAATGAGCTGGCTAGGGCAGAAGAGACGAGAAACAAGAAATGGCAGCCTGGGGAGAGCAGACCCTGAAGCCAGAGCAAAGGGAAGTGAGGGTCTGCCGATCCCGACCTAAGTTGCACCTTAATGCGGGTCTGAAGCCCCGTCAGTGATGGGACAGAGTGTGAAGTCGGCCGTATCATCACAGCAAGGGCAGGGCTGGAGTACAAATGCACTGAGGACCTAAGGCAGGCAGAGGAGGCCCAGCTCATTGGTCGTGCTCTTCCATGCTGCTTAAGCTCCTGCTCTGCAATTTGAACCACTCTGATCTTGAATTTATACGCTGTGCTCAGTGAAATAATCATACTTGGCTGCCCAAAGACTTTATCTTTCAATACAGTGCATTACTTAGTCAGGTTTCATTTCAGCATAACAAGATTCTACCCTTAGATCCTGAAATATCATTCTCTCTACAATGCTACACACCGCCTCCTTGGTTACCTGCCCCTTAAGCAAATTCAAATTGTTTAGAACAAAACTTTCTCATTTACTGTAGTTTCAAAGTTCTGCCTTCAAGAAGCAATTTATGCACTTCCTGGGTGGTACAGTGGCTGAGAATCTGCCTGCTAATGCAGGGGACACGGGTTCGATCTCTGTTTGGGGAAGATTTCACGTGCGACGGAGCAACTATGTCCATGTGCCACAACTACTGAGCCCGCTTGCTGCAATTACTGAAGCCCATGCACTCTACAGTCTGTGCTGCGCAACAGGAGAGGCCGCTGCTCTGCGAAGCTTGTACACGACAACGAGAGAACAGCCCCTGCTCACTGCAACTAGAAAAAGTCTGTGTGCAGCAATGAAGACCCAGCTCACCAAAAATAAATAAATATCTTTAAAAAAATTCTTGGAGTAAAAGAAGCAATTTATAATTTCACAGTGATATCATCGCAGTTCAAACATGATCTTATTTTCTTGTCTTAATGAAGCCCTTTAACATGAATTCAGCAACACTAATTATTCCACTTAAAAATAATGAGTGGCCCCCCTTTCCTCCTTGTTTAATTAATACCTTGTATTTGAGATGCTAGCAAAGGTTACAATGCCAAGTTGTTCTTCATGATTTTAAATTGATCTAAATATGTTCCCTAATAACAGGTATATAAGTTTGAACAGCCCTGGTATGTCTGAAAAGCACTGATATTATTTTATCCAAGCTGAAAGAGACTCAAGGAGAAATCTTCCATTTTTTTTCTGCAGCAGACTCCCAATGATACAACAGCTAGGCAAGAAAGAACAAGCAGAAACATTTCATACACTGCATGTGAGAAGCTACATGTATCACAGACTCACACAACTTTAGATCTAGAATGGATCTGATAAACTGCTTCCGTTTTACTCTTTCAACATTTTCATTTTATAGGGAAAGAAACCAAGGCCCAAGGAAAGTCTGCAGAATTCCTAGATTTGTTTAAGATATTCAATGAAACAGATGTAAAACCTATGATTATAAGCCAGTTTTCTTCTACTGACTTCAAGTGTCCATCTACAATAATCATTGTTGGCTGGAAATTGTAAAATGTGGAATAGAGGGAATTGTGTTTTTAGTGGGTTCTTACAATCGAGCAGTTTTTTATTTGCTAATTACTTATGTGCTGGTTACCGTAAGATACAATTAAAAGATACATTTTTCCCAGGAGGAGCTAGTAGTAAAGAACCCGTTTGCCAATGCAGGAGACATGAGATGCAGGTTCAATCCCTGGGTTGGGAAGATCCCCTGGAGGAGAGCATGGCAACCCACTCCAGTATTCTTGCCTGGAGAATCCCATGGACAGAGGAGCCTGGTGGGCTCCATTTGGTCCATAGGGTTGCAAAGAGCTGGATATCACTGAAGTGACAGCATGCACACACAATTTAAACAGGCCACTTGGTTAAATTAGCAAGATGATATAATAGGAACTGTCAAACATGAAAGACAATTAATTGCATCAGTTGAGTTCAGTTGATAAGTCATGTCTGACTCTTTGTGACCCCATGGACTGTAGCACGCTGGGCTTCTCTGTCCATCACCAACTCCCAGAGCTTGCTCAAACTCATATCATTGAGTCAGTGATGCCATCCAAACCATCTCATCATTTTTCATCCCCTTCTCCTTCTGCCTTCAATCTTTCCTACCATTAGGGTCTTTTGTAAGGAGTCAATTTTTCACATCAGGTGGCCAAAGTATTCTGGTTTCAGCATCAGTCCTTACAGTGAATATTCATGACTGATTTCCTTTCGGATTGACTGGTTTGATCTCCTTGCAGTCCAAGGGACTCTCAAGCATCTTCTCCAACACCGCAGATCAAAAGCATCAGTTCTACGGTGCTCAACTTTCTTTAGAGCACAGCAAAAAGTAACTTTATATTCTCCTACAAATTTGATAGATGGTTTCTGAACAACACTTCATTTATCTCAGAGTAGAAACTTTATTCATAGAGGACTTCATATCATCACAAAATTCAAGGCCCTCAAGAAGGTCTCAAGCCCAAGGTTACCAGACAGAGATTCAGCTCCTTGGAGTGAGCTCCAAGATGAAGGAGCAGATTTCTAGGCGGTTTCAGACTTTTATACACATTTCCATTCCCCTTCTTCAAGGTTAGTCAAGAAGTCTAAAAGGAGATGAGAGTTCCCAAGGAGACTCATTTTGCTGTGCTCTTCAAAATGTTGATCTCGGCCTATCTCCCCAACCTATACCCAATTTCCTTTTCTATTTGAACAGAAGCAGTCTAAGGGTATGCCTTTGCCAAACATGCTACAGATCCCCTGCATGGATTTCATAGCCAACTGCAGTCCACAGATCTAGGATGGAGATGCTGTTATTATTTACATTTCATGGAAAGGAATGGTGAAGTCCGTCCTCTGTCCCGGGTTGTGGCTCAGAACCACATCTGACTCGTGTCCTGAAACGTTGCTCCTCACTACAGCATGTTCCTTCTGAGATTCTAACAGTACCCAAGCCTACACCACCCCATCTGCCACACTCACCCCCAAACACACACGCAGACAAGGCCTCTGGCCATGAAAGAACTCAAAGCTAAAGAGACTCTCAAGTATTTGGGTCTCCCAAGAATGCACAGAAGTCCCAAATCTAAAGTGAACTCTGCCACTGGCAAGTGAATCCACAGGCCATTATTGCTAAGAATGGCTTCCCTGGTGGCTTAGATAGTAAAGAATCTGCTTGTAATGCAGGAGACCCGGGTTCAATCCCTGGGTTGGGAAGATCCCCTGAAAAAGGAAATGACAACCCACTCCAGGACTCTTGCCTGGGAAATCCTATGGACAGAGGAGCCCAGCGGGCTACAATCAAAGGGGTGGTAAAGAGTCGGACACGACTGAGAGACACTGCTACTGTTGCTAATAATAATTAGAGCTGAAAACAGTCATAGCAAACATGACAGCAGAGAGGAGCGTGAACAACAGAACGTTCAGTTCATTAAACAGTGCCTACTATGAACTGTTTCAATGGGCAAAAGTCCCCAGATTAAACAAAACATTACTAAGACCACACAGATAATAAGCTGTCGAGCCAGGGTTTAAAACCAGATCTTGTAGATGACAAAGCTTCAGCTCTATCTATAAGACTTTGATTACTCATTAGGAGATGAGCATTTATTCAAAACACTATTGAAAAAAAAATCTATGAATAAGAAACATTTAATAGAAAGATCACATTCTCCTGACACCCAAGAGAGGCTTGCTATACAGTATGTGATGACAATAGTGAGACCACGTGATGCCTGCAGCAACGTTATTCCCTTTTATGACTCCAAACGAACTGCTTTGTGTGTACGCATTTTAGCTTTGCTACAAGAGTATGTACACAGACACCGGCGATAGGAAGCAAAATTCAGTATTCTCCTTGAAGAAGGAATGACTATTATTTAAAGAAAGACCATCTTATAACATTACTAAAGTAGTACACATATTATAAACCATCCCCTACACTCTTTTTTCTTTTCATATGGTCATCCGTTGAGTTAGATTTCTATGTTTTATAGCGTTCTCAATTTCCGATCAGATTTAGGTAACTATTTCCAAGGAGATAATTATGAACATAAATACATTCACCTTCCTCAGTGAGCATGAATAGCTTATGGATACCCTTCTGAATTCACCTGGCGACCTTAATCTATTTCTTGTTTGACGTTTATTATGATATTTTGTGAAACTTGCTTCACGAAGTGTCTATATGAAACTCAATAGACTCTATGAAAATCTCCAGGTGCCAGGATTTTTGCAATAAAGCTGTGTGGAATTCCAGATAACTCGGAAAAGAAAAGGACATGGCCACGTTGTTTGTGCTTTGTTCTATTTTTTAGCACTTTGTTTCTGCAGTTTCTACAAGAAAAAGCATGGGATTGGCAGAGATTCCTCTCTTACTATTATTTAAAGGAAGGTGAATATTACTATTACTAAATTATTACTATCATGTAAAGGAGGGGAAATGCTTGAGTCAGGCTTCAGTGGCTTAAGGTAAAGGGTAACAATATCTAAATGGGAGCTGTTAAATTACCATTGTTGCTCTGGCTTTTTCAAGAGCTTCCTTAACCAAGAATGATCAAAACAGTAATGTGGCAGTTCATGGTCATTCCTGGAGATTCACAGGAAAAATAACTTTAAAGGCAGGTTAACCTGTAGATGCTTCAAAAATCTCAGATCACAAGCTGATGTGGATTTTTCTTGTCACTAAGAAAAGACAAACGAGGCATTTCTCTAAGTTATCCATTAAAGTTCTGAATGCTCAGGATAGTAATTTTAGCTGGTTCCTCTCTTCTGGAAATAAAATATAATTTTAACTGCACAGGAACTATTCATCAGCAGCTAATTTAATTTCACATTTAGACCAATTAGAGAAAGGGGAAAAAAAACCTGAAGTTAAGCACTTGTTTATAAAATGTCCTTAACTAAAATTGCTCAAAGAGCTTTGCAATAACAGCTCTTTTCTCAGAAGGACGTTATGCCTGAAGACAGAGGCTGTGTGTGTACGTGGTCAGCTGTGTCCGAGTCTTGGCAACCCCATGGGCTGTAGCCCACCAGGTTCCTTTGTCCATGAGTTTTTCCAGGCAAGAATACTGGAGTGGGTTGCCATTTCCTTCTCTAGGGCATCTGCCCAACCTAGGGATCGAACCTGGGTCTCTTGTGTTTCCTCCATTGGTGAATTTTCACCACTTGGAAGCCTAAAGACAGAAGTTATCTTCTGCTAATGATACTTGCAGAGGAGAACTGGAGGCAGGCTAGGCAGGGCCAGATACGGTCTTAACCATCAGTATATGCCAGGCATTGCTTTGACGGCTTTACACAGACTTCACATTCACCCTACTATTCTATCTTCCTCTCCTCAGCTTTTACACATTTGCACCTTTGTATGTAGCTTTGCTTACTAACTCATTTACTCTAATAAATATTAACTGAGCCTGTGTCTGAGACATGTGCTGACTACTGAAGGGAACAGCTAGATAGAGAAGTCATGGAGATGGTGGATACATAGTACCTAGACTGGTAACCACAGTAGATAAACACTAATCCATTGCCAAGGAAGTCGGTGAATGAACAAATGAAAGGAGTGGAGTGGGGGTCCCCAGCCTCCAGGATCTAATGCTTGATGACCTGAGGCATAGCTGATGCAACAATAATAGAAGTAAAATGCACAATAAAGGTAATGCACTTGTCATCCTGAAACCATCTCCCCCACCCCAGTCTGTGGAGATGCTGTCTTCCACGAAACTGGTCCCTGATGGCCAAAGGCTGGGGACTGCTGGAGTAAAAGATGAGAAAGGGAAAGCTCCTTTGGGGAACAATCACATCAGACAAAAACACAGAGGTCATCAAAACTGTTGGGAATGTCACAGGAATGAAAGTATTTTAGTTTGTTTCGAGTACAGAGTATCCCCTAGGGTAAAAGTGCTGACAGCATGCACACACACACACATGCACACACACGCACACACACACGCACACACACACAGAGTCAGAAATTCAAGTCCATCCTTCGTACTCTTGACTGTACAAAAGAAATCTTGGGAGACGAAGGAATCAAGCCCTCCTTCCTTCTCCACTGGGATTTTAGAGAATTTGCCTATGTTGGGGCAGCTCAACATTCTTGATGAGTCAGATTGGTTTCAGTTTTCGTATTTAATGCCAGAACGTGACTTTCTACATTTTAAAATTAGAGTTTTATGACGTATCATTGCATAGAATGCTCTTGCAATTGAGAATCAGAATGTTCCTTCTGAGTGAATGATAAACCTGGGATAAGGCAGTAGATGGCAACTTGCAATCCAGAGTTATTTTATGTAAAGCACCTTTATGTAAAGCACCTTATGGTAATTTACAAGTTCCATCCAAGTCATCTTCCTAGAGATGAAGAAAAAGAAACTCAAGAGGAAGAATGACTAACCCAAGGTCATAACTAACAGCTTAACAGGCTCTAGGATCTATGTCTTCTGGACTAAAATACAGTGCTATTTCCATACTAAACAGTGCTATTTCCATACTAATAGCCATCAAAGACGGAGAAGGCAATGGCACCCCACTCCAGTACTCTTGCCTGGAAAATCCCATGGATGGAGGAGCCTGGTAGGCTGCAGTCCATGGGGTCGCTAAGTCAGACATGACTGAGCGACTTCACTTTCACCTTTTGCTTTCATGCGTTGGAGAAGGAAATGGCAACCCACTCCAGTGTTCTTGCCTGGAGAATCCCAGGGACGGCGGAGCCTGGTGGGCTGCCATCTATGGGGTTGCACAGAGTCGGACACGACTGAAGTGACTTAGCAATAGCAATAGCCACCAAAGAACAGAGACACTTCAACTCTTCTGGAAAATTCTATAGCACTAACAGCCTTTACCATCTCTCTTACGGATTTAATACCTAATAGTCACCCTTACCGGAGAAGGCAATGGCACCCCACTCCAGTACTCTTGCCTGGAAAAATCCCATGGACGGAGGAGTCTGGTGGGCTGCAGTCCATGGGGTCGCTAAGGGTTGGACACGACTGAGCTACTTCACTTTCACTTTTCACTTTCATACATTGGAGAAGGAAATGGCAACCCACTCCAGTGTTCTTGCCTGGAGAATCCCAGGGACAGGAGCCAGGTGGGCTGCCGTCTATGGGGTTACAGAGTCAGACACGACTGAAGTGACTTAGCAGCAACAGTAGCAGTCACCCTTACAAAGTTTTCTGCGGGTTGGCTTTTGGCTCTGACCTGGTGTCCCCAGGAACACTTAAAGGTCACTCCTCAGAGTGTCTCAAATGCCTCATAAATCAACTTGGTTTAGCCACTGGATCCTTCTGCACTTCCCTAAATCGTTCAAAAAAGGCCGGGTTAGTAGATGTCTGACCACTCCAATTCCATTTAAAACTAAGAGACAAGACTTCTATGCACCAACTTCTCAAATTCACATTCTGAATCAGGCAGAGAATGCCAAATGAAGTTTCAGGTTTCCCACAGTTGATCCACTGCAAAATGTTACCGTTGTACTAAACACTTAGCAGCAAGCCACGCTTTGCTCTTACAGTCTTGTTCTGAGGAGTTATCTGAAATTTCATAATGCATGATAAAGATTAATTATATGATATGATTAGTAATGTCTCAAAAGAGCTAAACCAGGACTGGCATTTCATTATTTCCCTATATTATTAATACAAAATTATGGAGCAGACTTGGTTTACTAATTCCTTTAACCTTGGACAGATTTTTAATGTGTGTGTTGTTGTTTGACGTTTCTTAAATTCCAAATCTGCTTGTACTTTACTCCCTCTCTTGACTGGCTTTGATATCCAGGTTCTTCCCATAGTAAGGAGGATCACATTCCTTATGCCACTGACATGTAATTCTTAATTTATGGAAAGCTGACGGCTGTATAGAGCTAAAAATCTCGATTTTATTTTAATCAATGTCCTAACACATACTTCTGTGCAAATTCAGTTCAGTTCAGTCACTCAGTCAGATCTGACTCTTTGCGACCCCATGGATTGTAGCACACCAGGCCTCCCTGTCCATCACCAACTCCCAGAACTTGCTCAAACTCATGTCCACTGAGTCAGTGATGCCATCCAACCATCTCATCCTCTGCCATCCCCTTCTCTTCCTGCCTTCAATCTTTCCCAGGATCAGGGTCTTTTCCAATGAGTCAGTTCTTTGCATCAGGTGGTCAAAGTATTGGAGCTTCAGTACCAGTCCTTCCAATGAATATTCAGGACTGATTTCCTTTAGGATTGACTGGTTTGATCTCCTTGCTTCTGTCCAAAGGCATCCACAAAGGGGATAAAGTAGAGCTAAAAGCCCCAACCTCTCCCTTCAGCCTTGTATCAGATTGTTAATTCCAGGGGTGCCATGACATTTAGACAATGACAGTGTCCCAAGTAACTGATAAATCAATATGGGATGGAAAAAGAAAAAGATTAAAACACATTAGTTTCCTGCTTTTACATTTCTTTCTCTCATACAAACCTGCCCACAGTCCACATAAAATGAGCATTTCAGGTAACAAGACACTTTATGTATTCATCATTTTAGACCACATCAAAGCTCTGGGTCTGAGTCAAGACTCCGGAGTTCAAGACAGCCTTAGGCTCTTCAATCAAGGCAACCGATTAAGGCTAGTTGAAAGATGATGTGGTGTTATTGTCATTTTTCTGTCCTGTGTTTGTTTACACTACAGGCAAACTATTTCCTTTTCTTGGTTTCAAAACAACAAGCTGAGCTGTTCTAATGCTGGCCCTTTACATATTCAGTTTCTCTCCTGTGTCTTGCCCCTATCAGCAATAATGCCTGATTAAGGTGCAGGAATAGATACAGCATTTATATTTATTCAAGTAAACATGCCATAGGTGTCCAGTCCATTCTAAAAAGCCTTACATACTAAATAGGATAGAAAATAAACTGAACGTGATCTCTGTTCTTGAGGAGCTTCTGGGGGTTTAAAGGAAAGAGTTCAACAATTTTTAGCTTGTAATATGAAAAAGGAAGATAATCCCAATAATAAATACCTTCACTAGAAACCAAAAATCCATTTGAACATGGGTTCTCACTCTCCCTAAATTCTATCCCATTAACTGTACAAGTTTCTAATGAACGATCCAAATTAGGAAATGTGATGTAAACACACGTGCCTCATCGATCCCAGGTGTTTGGTTCCTAATTGCAAAGCCTGTCACCCAACTGGGTAGAGAGAAAAGAATGTTTGAGGGAAAGCGTAACCAGGGTGTTAGCATCACATAACTTGTAAAAGCTAAGATTAGAGAAGGGAACTAATTGAGGGCATTATTCAGAGGATAAAATCCAATGTGGTGTGCTTCCTTAAAAAGCACAGAATAAAAGAATTGTGAAGCAAAGTCTAATTGTTGATATACATATCACAGGAGAAGTTCATAACTACGAAAGCAGTGCCCAAGCGCCCCACTGAGGAAGTCCACACCTCGCTGTCTATAGTCATCTGTGTTTCCAAGCCAGGCTATTGTTGGTAAGACACAGCTGGAAAAAAAAACAAAAAACAAAAAACAACCTGCTGATCTATAGGCTGTTTGTGAAAGCCCCCTCAAAAGTAGAATAGCACAGAAAATAGGATCCTTGAGACCCACATCACACATTCTCATATTTATTTTAGATGTCATACAATTGTTAGTTCACTGCAGCAGCTGACTTTTTGTGAAAGGTTATACTCAGCAGGGGGTGGGAAAGGGTAACTTGCAGGTTTTGAAAAAAGAAAAATTCTTGGCCCCAAAGCTGCCTGAATCCACCTTCTGATTCCTGGATTCCTGTATCTTCTCCCATGCATCTCTTCCTCTGGCTGGGTTTCCATTTTTTTAAATCTCTCTCTCTCTCTGTGAATAGGGAACCTCCACTGCTGCAGAGCTAGGTCGCTGATTATAAGTCACAGGTGTACTGTCAACACAATCAAACTCAGTGTGCGAACAGAGGTTCCTACGTCCCTAACTCCATGATGGTGTCAAGCACAAGGTTTTAGGAAAATGGGCTGCATTTTCCATGCAAACACATTGTTTCCGATGGCTGTTTCTTCTTTTGTCATCTCAGCTCTTTGTCATTCCATCCTCTAAGTGATCCCAGCGCTGCCACGAACGATAGAAATTAAATGCAGTGCATGTTCAGCCGCCACACTGCTCTCCTGGTTCTGTATTGTCAAAGCACTTTGATGTCTACACCAAGGGATGAGAACTGGGGATAGGAAGGGGGTGGATGAAATAAGCATATTCATATTAATGTGTACCTGTATTCATAACTAAATCATGCAAATACACTCAGGTTAATAAATGCCCGAAAGTTCTGCTGCATGCAAACCTGTATATACATAAGTATACATTCAGGCTCACTACCTAAGAATAAACTATATGCAACACCATATAATTAGTCGCTAAACAATAGGTCTAAGCTCAGTGTGTAGTGACTGCTATCAACTCTGAAGCTCCAAAGGATATTCAGCCATCCCTCAGTGGACAGGGAGAGCCTTGAGAAATGGTGACTGCCATACATCTCTGTACTCTCCCAAAGAGACGCGGGACAAGGAAGAGGGGTCACTTAGAAAGCCATCTTCCCTGGCCTGCTGAACAATGTCTAGAATTTAAGAACGTGAAACAGCCAGCAACGGAAACCATTAGCAATTAAAGAGTACTCTTCTTCCTCAAAGCACTTAGCATCCATCAACCAACAACATTTCTCACTTAAAAGGAAAAAAAAAATTAGAGTACATTTTAAGAGATGTCCCAGGCTATTCCTCAAAAACAGATTTCACAAAATAGATTTTTGGAGTATTTAATAAAAGCCACACGATGTAAGTTGAGCTTTTTGAATACCTTTGATCTAGAGGCAGCAGCACTATTCTTACTTTGGCATTTTGCCGATTCTGCTCATTCATTCTTTTATTCATACAAGCAAATATGTACAAGCTACTTAGCACTGGGCCTTGTGCTAAACGCTGGGGACATAAGACATTAACAAGTTAAAATGCCAGTTTCAAGACATGACAGATAAAAGACATGTCAGATGAAATATCTCTAAGTCATCAAAGACATGGTCCTTCCAACACTGCCGATGTTTTCTCAAGGAACCTAGTGAGATGGCATTTAGGGAGAAGGTGGCCAACCATCTGATGAAGACTTCTATTGGTAATGGAGTTCACATTTGAGGTAAAATGTTCCACTGACTTCTGAACTCCTCTTTCTGAAAAACTCTGGAGGACATTTTATATTCCATTATCTCTGTCTGATACTGCCGCTTCACACAGCAGTTTCGAAGAGAAAAATCCAACTATAGAACACTACTTAGAAAAACCTAAGCTGAAGAATAACAGCCCATTTGCAAAGCAAACAAAACAGAACTAAACAAGAACAGCAGAAGCAGGGATCACACCAAATCAGAAAGCACTTGACATCCTTTCAGAGTTCTCATGCTTTTCGGAGAAGGAACGCTCTCCATTGGGATCCAAAGATTCATTCTAAATAGGGCAAAGACCTCCCATCTCAGTTTTCCATGCCAAGAAATTGCATGAATTGCCTTTGTAACCTTAAGGGAAAGACTTGTCATTCTTAACCTCAATGACGACAAACCAACAGTCAGAAATACATTTAAAACTGGGTCTTGAACCAGATCCTTTGCACCAGGACAGTTTTGCAACCCATAGACTATAGCCTGCCAGGCTCCTCTGTCCATGGGATTTTCCAGGCAAGAATACTGGAGTGGGTAGCCATTCCCTTTTCCAGGGGATCTTCCCAACCAAGGGATCGAGTCTAGGTCTCCTGAACTGGAGGCAGATTCTTTACCATCTGAGTCACCAAGAAAGTCCATCAACAATGACAACAATAATTAACTTGCATCTGAATGACAATGTTCACTTGTCTGGGCACTTTCCAAATACTATTTTGCCTGCCTCTCTTGTCCACCTTTCAATATAAGCAGAACTAACAGTGTCATCTTTTTGTAGGTTACAATGTCTGCAACACAATGTACAAGTCTGGGGAGGCATCTGGATTCTGAATCAGACTACAGCTTTTCTTCTACTCCAACTTCCAAAGAATCAACAGGTGGAAATAGTAGAGAAAGACCCTCCTCACTTTACAAGTGGTCTAATTCTTTTTAAATTTTTTTATTGGATTATAGTTGATTTACAATCTTGTGTTAGTTTCAGGTGACCAGCTAAGTGATTCAGTTATACGTATATCCATTCTCTTTCAAACTCTTTTACTTTATAGGTTGTTACAGAATATTGGGTGGAGAACACGGTGTGGAGGGATGAATTAGGACTTGGGGTTAATTCCTTTTTTTTTTTTCAATCGAAGTATGGCTGACTTACAACATTATATTTGTTTTAGATGTACAACACAGTGGTTAGATATTCTTCAGCAACCCAATCCACCACATCCGAAACAGTGGAAAGAAGTTGTTTGCCAACACTGGCCAGAGGCCACATGTAAGTCTCGGAGACTCTAATTAGATAATATAGCACTCTCTCAGTCAACATTTCCTACAAAATGACACACGGAGAACGAAAGACAGACAGACTAAAACCGTCCCTTTTTCTCAGGGTGGAGAGCGCAGAAGGAAGGGCTTCGAGATCAAAAGGCAGTTTGTCTTCTTTCCCTCTTTCCATATGTCCCAACGGCCTCCAGCCCCAAAAACTAACCCACTCGAAAGGGAGCGTAATAAAACAGGGGCCCTATAGTATAAAAGGCATGTCCACACAGACCAGAACAATAGGGACAAACAATTCAAGACACATAATTTTAGAAACAAAATAGACTGCACCTCCTGACTACTCCTTCAAGGTATATATTTTTATATATCATTTATATATGATACACAACATATTTATGGGATTCCCAGGTGGCTGAGTGGTAAAGACTTCGCCTGCCAATGCAGGAGATGAAGATCCAATCCCTGAGCTGGGAAGATCCCTGGAGGAAGAAATGGCAACCCATTCCAGTATTCTTGCCTAGAAAAATCCCACAGACAGAGGAACCTGGCAGGCAACAGTCCATGGAGCTGCAAAGAGTTGGACACGACTGAGGGACTGAGCATGCACACACGTAGAACATATTTAAATAAAATATATTTATAATTATATATATATATATTATGTACATATATTTTAAACTAGCCACAGGGGGTGCAGCATCGTAAGTTGTCATAGATTCCTTTTCTCCGCCTCCAGTCAGGAGCAGATTAAACTCAACCTCAAAAAGCAGGGTCTTTCAGAGCAAAAACGGTCTGGGACCCGCAAAGTTGCCCGAACTGCCACAGCCCATTCACTTATTAGCAAGTTCACAGATGTCCACCATCTGGACGGTAACAACCTCTCCAAAGGAAAGGGAGGCAGGAACAAAGCCTGTCTGATCAACACCTCTGTGGCTCAGAGCAGCAAGGAGGGCCTCCTCACAGGGCTTAGGGCTTTAGAGCCCACATTACACCGTCACACACCGCTCTTCTGTGGACAGCCAACATCAGTTCTTTCCCTCAGTGCAAACTTCTCACCGGTTTGGATTCAAAGGGCCTCAGATTCACCATACCTGATCCACGGTCACTAGAGAGGGCTCCTGTGAGCCAGGAGAAGCAGCCAGACCTAGGCTCTGGATTTGCGAAGACAGCCCAAGATTGAGCCAGCACCGTGGGTATGGAGCCAGGAAAAAAAGCAGATTGGCTCTGCTCAGAAGAGACGAGTGAATAACAGGACCACACGGTGACAGGGATACAGGATATGCCTCCAGAGGGGATGAGATGAGAGATATCTCCCAGGTACCCTTCAAGGAGAACCCATTACCTAATCATTAATAGCAATATGGTAATGAAAAGTTTAAGAGGTGGAAAAACCGCAAGTCAAATGCAGATTAATCACAGGTCAAAATCTCTCCCTTCTGCCCCCGCACAGCCACAAATTATGGCCACTACACAGGGTGTGATAACATACAAAACGTAAGCCATGCAAAGGTTTGTAAGTAGCTCTATTCTAAGCAGAGCTGTTCAATGAAGTGATACCTTAAATTCCACATTATTGCCTGAGACTGAGAGATCGAGAGCCTTGAAAAGCAGTCAGCACCACAGGCTAAATCAGGATTATTTCAGTAAATAATGCTTTACTACAACAAAGTCATACTCTTTGCTTATAATTCTGTACCCCTTCCACCCCTTTGTGTATGCTAGGAAGGGAAAAACCAAAATCTATGGGTAAAGAGTGGGAAGGAAGATTTTAGATCAAGAGTAAAAGAGAACTTTCCAGAATAGTTAACGATCTAAAGGTGAAGGAGAGGAATAATAAGCCATGGGCCCATGTCATCTGAGATACCAAGGAGAAAGCTGGAAAATATTTAAGAGGGATGTCATGTAAAGGGACTTTTTTTTTCCCTTGGCCAGGATAAACTAGTTGACTTTAAAGTTCCCACTCAACTCTTACAAATCTTGAAACTGTGTTCACAATAGATCGTTAAATACTTTAAAAGCTATACAAGTATATATGAGATTATTCATTTACTTTTCATACATATATAAAATACCAAAATGCCTACAGTAAGTCTCTGAGTCATGCGATAATAAGTGATTTATATTTTGTCCCATTCATCTTTTTTAAAGCTTTATTCACTGAACACTGTTTCATTGGCAAAAGATATAAAAATAACAAGTGTTTTTAAAAGCTATTATAGACATCACTGTGTGTAATGTAGCTTACTCTATGAACACCCCTAAGGTCACAAGATCAGTCAAGACTGTGTCCACAGAACAAAGGTAATTAAATCGAAGGATGCTTAGTATCAAAAAATTAACCAAAAACACAGCTGAGACTCAGCCCTCCAAGTGGCCTCATCTGCTGTCAGAGCTGAAGCTCTCACTGACATCCATGCGCCAGCCATTCAGGGAATACCAACATATGTGGGTGTCACAATTTCGAGGAGCCCAGTGTTACTGCAAGGTCAGCATACAGGGAGCCATGCTGGGCAGTCTAGCTGGCAGGCTGGAGGGTACCAAGGTGACCCAGGGGCTGGTGAAGGTTCATCTGGGTTTCCAAAGTGATTGGGGAAAAAGCTAATCCTAGTATCTTAGAAGCAAGACTTTCTGGGAATTGACTAGCCAATCAGAACAGAGGGGACAGGACATTTTGGAAGGTCCTGGGCACTAAATATTTACCAGTGAAAAAATATTCTAATTTTTAGAAATCTGAACACCCATATTGGTACCTGCTGGCTGAACACTAAATAATTTAAAGTGAAGTGAAGTATAAAGTGAAGTCGCTCAGTCATGTCTGACTCTTTCAGACCCCATGGACTGTAACCTATCAGGCTCCTCTGCCCATGGGATTTTCCAGGCAATAGCACTGGAGTGGATTGCCATTTCCTTCTCCAGCGGATCTTCCCGACCCAGGGATCGAACCCAGGTCTCCCGCATTGTAGACAGATGCTTTACTGTCTGAGCCACCAGGGAAGTTATTTAAATAATTTGTTTATTCCACTGGTAGAACCTAATCTTCCTTCTTTTGCCCCATGGCTTTCTTCAAGGGCTACCACATCCTTTGCTCTAGAATTTCCTTTGACTTGCATCTTTGGCTGCCAAATATTCCTGGTGATATATTATTCTGAGTCAAAGAAGACACCGCTTGAATGGTCAAGGGAGTTTTTGTATCTAAAAAAAAAATTGCAAAGATTCTTTCAAGGAAGGAAAATGTGCTGTATTCTTTATGAGCTGTGCCATCTAAGAGAAAGGAGAAATGAGGGACTCTGAAGGGTGCCCTTGTGAACCTGATTGCCACTTCTATGTTCTCATCTCAAAATATAGGAGGCCTAGAAATAGAAACAGAAGCAATCGATTACATAATTCCATTAATCAGTCTGAGCAGAACCTGGTCTGAATGCAGACTTTAGGATGAGCTCTGAGTCTCCTATTGGACCATAAACCAGCAAATGAAATCCCAGAGAAGCATCCAAAAGGGAACCTAGGCAAGTCAATGCTCCTGTTTAACACAGGGAGCTAAGCAGACAAAGAAAAGTTTGGTTAGATTCTATTTCTACTTCCCAACGTGGCCACACCAGGGATCACAAGGGAAGACTCAGCTTTTCTCCCACAAATTTTGAAAAAAATTATGAAATTCCATTTTCCTTTTAGGTTCTAATACTCTTAGGTTGCGGGGTCAACATGTACCCAAAACAGAAATTCAACCATAGATTGTTAGATGGTTAGAGGAAACAGGAAGACTGAGGACTAAAATTATGGTGAAGTTTAAATGTCCTCTCCCTCACCCCCATCTGAGGAATCTATGAAAGCTTACTCAATGTAAATTGGAACCTTCTACCAGTGCCCTTAATACTATTTTTAACGAGATAACCAGCCAATGCTTTAAATGAGGGTGTACAGAGATATGATATGTGAGATCTTGGCACAAATTCAAGAAAGAAATTAACCACTGATCAAGGTCAATGACTTGCCAGCTCCTGGTAGAAGAGATGACCACCAAATGTGGATCCACAGAAATCGGAAGTGATTGGATAAATGGAGTTAACACA
Organism: Capricornis sumatraensis; assembly: GCF_032405125.1. Taxonomy (NCBI): domain Eukaryota; kingdom Metazoa; phylum Chordata; class Mammalia; order Artiodactyla; family Bovidae; genus Capricornis; species Capricornis sumatraensis. The sequence goes on along the minus strand of NC_091089.1, from coordinate 54,401,200 downwards.
ACTAATCACCATCATTCACCCATTCTCAGGAATGGCCAGGCTTTTACAAATAGGGTGACCATCCCTGGAAAAAGTTACTCAGAGGCTGGGTCTAATGGTCCCAGCTTTTGAGATGCCACTTGACCTTTCCATCCTGAAAGTGATTTGCTTCAGCCAGGAGAAGGCTTTCAAAATCAAAATGTCATACACAGCCAAGGGCATGTTTCTTCATTCAATCAAGAGTTTAATTACATTGTTCACGGAAAGAAAGCAATGCTGTCACCGAACAGTCACACCACACATCACAAGCTTAGAGGAATTCAAGGCCTGAAGCTTCTAGAAGGTGGACAAGTCCATGAAAAATACCCCAAAATGCATTATTTATAGGAAGCTCAGCTTTGATTCATTAAAAAGAAAATTCAGTGCCTTCGAGTTTTACTCGTTGATATTCATCATCTTTACAGGGCAAGTCAGTGAGATGACAGAAGGGGAGATAGAATTTCCCCTCCTCCCCAATATGTCCCCAACAAACCAGAGATATAATTTTGTTAACCTCATGTTGCCCATAGATTTCACTACAGGAAAAAGCTTCCAGACCACTTGAAAAGTAGATATCCAAGTGCCAATTGAAAACCACATTTCTCAAGCTGTGGATGATCTGTCCTTCAAAGTCACTGCATTTATAATGCCCCAGATAACATTTGTACTAATCTAATCCATTTAAATGCTGGATTAGTGATGGTAACTTAGTGAACGAAAAAGGAACAGGGGTTTGGATACACAGAATATGTTGTTGAAGGTCAATTTAATGAAGTAAGATTTCTTTCTAACATCTCTCAACCTACTTCTCATCATCTCTCACCATCAAGTTATTCAGATTGGATGTTTTCAGTTTAATTCTGATTGGTCCCTGGAATGCTAATTTTCAACAAGACAAAGATGAGGCACCATGGAAGAGGCCAATGACTGCCTATGTGTTAAGAAATCTGATATTTGAAGATCTATTTGATACAAATTAGAGACACTGAAGATTTAACAGTACCAGGACCATGAGGAGAAATCAGAAGGAAACTAGCACTGCCTTTGCTTTCCTGCCTGCTGAGAGCTGATGGAATCTTCAGCATAATACAGTTTATTGTGACGTTATCACAGCAGAAAAGTCCAACCTCCCTTTACTTCCATGTACATTCCCAGGGCTTCCCAGGTGGCACCAGCGGTAAAGACATGCTTGCCAATGCAAGCATAAGAGAGGCAGGTTCAACCCTGAGGTTGGGAAGATCCCCTGGAAGAGGGCACGGCAACCCACTCCAGTATTCTTGCCTGGAGAATTCCATGGACAGAGGAGCCTGGGGGACAGCAGTCCAAAGGGTTGCAAAGACTTGGACAGGAATGAAGCAACTTAGAGCACACACACACACACACACACACACACACACACACACACACACACACAAACTCCCAGGGAAGAGCATCAGTCACTCATGCTTTCTTCACTATTACATCTTCATTATCATAATTAAGCACTAATTGAGAGAACGCAGAAAAAAATATTCGTCTTTTTCCTTATGCAGCTAATGGTCTCACTGCAGAGAGCCGTTGTATACATTAGCAGACTAACACCAAGCTGCCCATGATTAGTAAAAAAAATGAAAAAAAAAAACAGGGGAATAGGAAGCAAAATTCTTCAAGGCACTGTGGGCTTGAGTGCATTGGAACTTTAGAGGAGTAAGTGGGAAGCTTGTGGGGTGACGTCAATGGAGAGGCTGGAAGTAAGGCAGCCTTCGGACAGTTTTTCTGAACTTGACACTAATTAATGAGTACAACATTCAGTACCACTTTGTGCAGATTTGGAAGTCACGTGAAAGAGCCACAGTGGTACTGGCTGTTTCTCGAACAACAATGCTAATTCATGGGCAATCACGGATCTTAGAGTATGGTAGCGATCTGAGTAGGGTAGATGCCAGAATTAGAACTTCTAGAACCCTGACTAGCACACACGTCACCAGGGGGGATTTTGCGAAAATGTAGATTCCGATTCAGCACGTCTGGGATGAAGGCTGAGTTTCTGCATTTCTAACAAGCTCCTATGTGATGCCGATGCTGTGGGCCAACAGGCCACACTCTGAGAAGAAGGGTATTAGAGGATAGTTGGGCACTTCTGAGGCCTTCGAGGTCATTATTTTCCTCTGTGCAAAAAGAAGACAGCCACAACTGGTCAAGAGCTAAGGCTGTTGGAAGGTGCTCTGTTTGTGGAGATTATTTTCATCTGGATCATGTCTTTCATTCTCTGAATGATAAAGTAAATGTTTGAGGGTTTGTTTCGTTGTTGTTTTCAGATTTACCTACTTACCTATATTTCAACATTTTAACAGAGCTCAATATTTTAATGTGTGGCAAAAAGAAACATAACTTTCCTCAAGTTTCACAGTAATTGTGTGGCAGGTAGAAAAAGAAAAATAAAAGACAAAGCAAAATGAATGAACAGTGGTTTATTCCAAAAGGATGGAATTATGAGGAAGTTTCCTCTTTCTGATCCAAATATTCCCACAATAGCTGAGTTTTCACAATAAGCATAGATGTCTTTTTAGGCAGAAATTATAATAAAGATAAGGATATAAATACCCATAAAATTTTGCAAGGGCCAGGCTGTCATCTCTACACAGCTGTCAGCACTGTCATGCAATTAGCAATACTTTGTGTTGCTGTAACCTTACATGAGATAAATTAGGCAACTGTGTATATTATTCACCACTTGTAAGAAACAGAACAAAATCAATCAGTTTTAAATTTTCAACTTTTAGGATTAGTTTATTTTCACTCTGCATTTCATAGATGAATCCACTTACCCATATCTAATCATGAGTGAAAATAATGCATTCTTCCTAGCAATTCCAAATGGATGCTTTTCTTCCTAGCCACAGCAAAATAATAAAATGGTTCAGGAACTGAACATTTGTATCCAATTTTGCTTTTGGCTTAGTTAAGCAAAATCATCATTCCCAAATAAAGGCTTTCAGTGTTTTTCAAACAAGTTTCCTTGCTGACAAGGCTCTTTTTCATAAAATCATATAATGGTCCCCGTTTTGTTTTTTTTTAATGATGCACCATCTCTTTAACAGAAAATTGGGTTATTGATTAATTGATTATATGCTGCTCACAAATGCCAACTTAAGCACAAGTAAGGAGACACTATTGAATGTTCATAATTCAAAGGCTGCAAGACCACGCTACGTGGTTGCATTATTACCGTCTCCTATTTTAATGAAGACATAGCACAGCACTTTGTTGGCCTAATTTATACGATATATCAAAACTATGTGAAATGCCCTTACACTGCAATGGGAGAGAAATTGCAACACATGTGAAAATCAGAGCTTAGCCCAGTTGTTAAGGTAGGGCATTAGCATTCAAAAGCTGTTCCTGGAATGTTAGTCTTTTATAAAGGTGGCAGTGGATTTCTTTTCAGAGGAAATTAAAGTGCATGAAGCTGTCTAATAACTTGTTAGTGAAAACTGTGACATTTGAAAACGATTAACAGAAAATTGAGTTTTTATTTAGATACTCAATAATCTAGAAGAGTCTAAATAATAAATGGCTCATAGGAAAATACCATGCATTTGGAGAGGAGAAATTAGTATTTTAAAAATAATAACAAAGTGATAGTAACATCTACTATTTATCTGGGATTCCCAGGTGACTCAATGGTAAATAAACACGTGCCAGTGTAGGAGATGCAGCAGACACGGGTTCGATCCTAAGGTCTAGAAGAGCCCTTTGAGGAGGAAATGGCAGCCCACTTCAGTATTCTTGCCTAGGAAATCCCAGACAGAGGAGCCTGGTGGGCTGTAGTCTGTGGGGTTGTAAAGAGTCGGACATGACTGCGTGACTGAGTATGCAGGCACTATTTATCTAAGAATCACAGCATGAATTCAAGAATGCGTGTTTCACAGCCAGGACTTTAATCATAGGTCTGCAATTTACTGCCATGGAGCCATAAGAAAACTAGCTAAGATCATGGCATTTCACTTTTTCCACCTGTAAAGGGGCATACTATTAGGTCCTCTCTCATTATTTTACTGCGAGAGTAAATAAGTTGATATAGGAATACACAACAGTTAGGACTGAATGTGGCTGCAAGGGATGGAAACCCCATTACAATGATTTCAAACCAAATAGATCCTACTGCATAGCACAGGGAACTATATTTAATATCCTATAATAAAGCATAAGGGAAAAAGAATCTGAAAAAGAATATACACACATAAATATGATGTATATATGGCCATGTATATATATATATATATAATTGAATCACTTTGCTGTTTAGCAGAATTAAGACAATGGGTTTGATCCCTGGGTCAGGAAGATCCCATGGAGAAGGAAATGGAAACCTACTCCAGTATTCTTGCCTGGGAAATCCCATGGACATAGGAATCTGGTGGCCTACAGACCAGGGAATCACAGGAAGAGGTGGACATGACTGAGTGACTGAACAACAATAAATAAATGAAAAATATTTCAATAAATTAAAAAAAAAAAACCAAGGAGCAGTACTTTTTCTTACATTAACAGGAAATCTTAAAAGGAGCAAGTCCCAAGAAGGCATTGCTGCTCAAGAAAGTCATCGTGAAATCAAATTTCTTCTCCTTTCCTTCTCATTGTCTGTAACAGGTGAAGTAATGCACAATGCCTATGACTTGAGGCCTCAATGCCACTTTCCAGAAAGAAAGGAGAAAGCAGCAAAGAGGAAGATGTTGGTTCTGAGGTCAGGAGAGCAAACTTTCTCTGAAATTCCAAGAAGTCTCTTCATTTTACACCAGTCCCCCAGAACTATGTCACATATACATTCCTAGCTGCAAGGGAGTCGGAGCAACAGTATTTTAGCTGGCATACCACTGATCAGAATGAAAATTATCCCTTTAATAAATAAGCAAACAAGTGAGTAATAAATATTTCATGCACAACACCTGTCATATCACTTTAAACCACAGAGTCTCATAAAACTGGCAGTCATTATTATTCTACATTTTTGTACTTTATACATGCCTCAGCCTCATTGAGACTATCCATGGTATAATCATCTGAAAGTGCAGACATTTTTTTGGAGTAGCTCACTTATAGCAGAGATTTAAATACCACTCAAAGAAGTTCCACTGGTGTCCTGGAGACAGAAAGGCTAAACCTACAGGGAGATAAGACGTGGGACCTCTATCCCCAAATCAGCCCTTCACTCAACCTGAATCATATGTACAGAAAGTTACATTAGAAGAATTATTGTCTGGAATGGTTTTGTGAAACAAACGATTCAAGCAGTTTGATCAAGTTTAACAGAGAACAGCAGACTATAGAGATACTCTGACACCACACATGACACTCAGAAAGGCTCCGGAGGTCGGAGGGCTTTACACACAGCACAGCAGCCACTGGAGAGAGGAGGCAGGACGCCCGGCAGGAGACGGAAAACACAGCAAGACACGGAGAAGTCCAGCAGGTGCACCAGACTGTCAGATGCACAGTGGTGCACAGCAGGCCGACTCACTGATGACTCTCCTCCCAGTGTACTTCTAAAAATACAGTGCATTAGGCAGAAGGCCTGTTTTACAGAGTGGTGAGCATACAATGAGGTATGATCTAGATTATGTATGCTTACTTAATCCAGACTCACATAATACTAGTATAGACTTGCTGCTGCTGCTGTGTCGTTTCATTCGTGTCCAACTCTGTGCGACCTCATAGATGGTAACCGACCAGGCTCCCCCATCCCTGGGATTCTCCAGGCAAGAACACTGGAGTGGGTTGCCATTTCCTTCTCCAATGCATGAAAGTGAAAAGTGAAAGTGAAGCCATTCAGTCATGTCCAACTCTTCGTGACCCCATGGACTGCAGCCTACCAGGCTCCTCTGTCCATGGGATCTTCCAGGCAAGAGTACTGGAGTGGGTTGCCATTGCCTTCTCCAACAGACTTGCTAGTAACCTTTTACTTAGTGCATGTCATGGAATATGGTGAATAATTTACATGCATTTTCTCAAATACTGTCATAAACACTCTCCAATTAGGTGGTATTCTCTGACTTTACAGATGAGGAAACTAAAGCACAGGCAGGTGGGGTATCTTTTCCCATTTAGAAAGTTCTAGTACACCAGACTCTAAATCACACCCTGAGCCCAAAGACTGGCTCAGTAAATAGAGAGCTACCATGGTTAATTTTTAAAGAGAAGGTACATCAAAATACAGTAGCTTTCAAAGTTCTGTGTGCATTAGTATCACCTGGAATGTGTGATAAGAATCCTATTTTCCAGTCTCACCTGTCTGTTCAGGACTCTAATTCAGATGGTGCCATGTAGAGCCTAGTGATTTACATTTCAAAATACGCACAAAACTGTAGGGATAATAAGGGTTATAGAAGCATCACCTATAATCTCAGAATAACCACAGAAGAATGAAACTATCATCTTTGTTTCAGAGGAAGACATGAGTACTGGGATTAAGTACTCTGCTGGGTATTCCACTTTGACACAATAGGATTCTTTTTAAAGCAAATCTTAGAACTGCTTTAGATTTACAGAAAAATTGTGAAGATAGTACAGAAAGTTGCTACATATCCCATATCAAGCTTCCCTTATCAGAAGTAACATATTGAGTTGGCCAAAAAGTTCATTCAGGGTTTTCCGAACGATGTTACAGAAAAACTCAAATGAACTTTTTTGCCAACCCAGTATTATATGGCACATTTACGAAAATGAATGAGTCGCTACTGATGTAGTATTATTAACCAGAGTTGAGACATCATTTAGATTTCTTCAGTTTTTACCTAAACTCCTTTTTCTGTTCCAAGATCCCACAAAGGACAGAATATTACATTTCATCATCAGGTCTCCATACCCTTGTCTTGGCCCCAACAGTTCCTCAGATTGTCCTTATTTTAATGATCCTGATAGTTTGAGGAGGACTGGTCCAGTATGCTGCAGAATGTTCCTCAACTGGGGTCTGTCTAACCGTGCTTATACTGGGTTTGGGAAAGCAAGCTCACGGAAGTGAAGAGTCTTTGTCATCACATCTTCCAGGGAAACACATTCTTACCGTGGTTTGTCATTGGCAATGATGACCCTGATCGCCTGTTAAGTCCCCCCTTTAAAGTTGCTTTCCCCTTCCCCCTTGTATCCTATGATCTTTGAAACGAAGTCACTGTGCACAGCTTATACTGCAAAGAACAGAGATTGCACAACGTTTCTCTGAGGGTGGGTTATCTATATATAAAGTATTCAGAACTCTTTTGCAAAAGAGATTTGTCTCCTCTTGTCCATATATTTACTTAGTAATTTATTTACAGTCATATACACCCATGGATTGGAGAAGGAAATGGCAACCCATTCCAGTATTCTTGCCTAGAGAATCCCAGGGATGGGGAAGCCCGGTAGGCTGCCGTCTATGGGGTCGCACAGAGTCGGACACGACTGAAGCGACTTAGCAGCAGTAGCAGCAGACCCATGGATATGTACTTTACATTTTGACTTATAATTCAAAACTACTCAATTTATTGTGTTATTCAGATTGTTCCAGTGTTGGACATTGACCGCCTTTCATTAGCTCTTGTGTCCCTTTGACCTTCTCCATCAACAGACGTTTTTCATTTTCTTTCCGAGGAAACCAGAATTGAAAGAGACACATGTACCCCAATGTTCATCGCAGCACTGTTTATAATAGCCAGGACATGGAAACAACCTAGATGTCCATCAGCAGAGGAATGGATAAGAAAGCTGTGGTACATATACACAATGGAGTATTACTCAGCCGTTAAAAAGAATTCATTTGAATCAGTTCTGATGAGATGGATGAAACTGGAGCCGATTATACAGAGTGAAGTAAGCCAGAAAGAAAAACACCAATACAGTATACTAACACATATATATGGAATTTAGAAAGATGGCAATGACGACCCTGTATGCAAGACAGGAAAAAAGACACAGCTGTGTATAACGGACTCTTGGACTCAGAGGGAGAGGGAGAGGGTGGGATGATTTGGGAGAATGGCATTCTATCATGTATACTATCATGTAAGAATTGAATCGCCAGTCTATGTCTGACGCAGGATACAGCATGCTTGGGGCTGGTGCATGGGGATGACCCACAGAGATGTTATGGGGAGGGAGGTGGGAGGGGGGTTCATGTTTGGGAACACATGTAAGAATTAAAGATTTTAAAATTAAAAAAATAAAAATAAAATAAATAAATAAATAAATAAAAAAGAACTTTCTGGCACTATAAAAAGCTCCAGGCTTATCCTACATATTTCCAGCCTAAGTCTTAGAATCAGTCATTTCTCCAAGGAACACTTATTTCTTTTGTTGGAAAACGCTATTAGAAACTCACGTTTGTACACTAGATGTCATTTTTTAAGTATGGGTACTTTTGGACAACAAAACCAGAGGGATGCCCTTGTGTTTTTGTTTCATTTTGTTAGTATTTGGCCCTTGCTTTTAAAAGGTGTCAGATATAACTACTGAGTAAATGGATTAAAAGTCAGAAAATGTGGATTTATTTTTTACAGAACGAGTAAGGACTAAATGATCTTAAACAAGTAATGGACCACCAATCTTCATATAACCTCATTCACAAAACATGGAAGAAGGATTAGCTGTTTTGCCCAAATTTTAGATGTATGAGGAGAGGAATTTAGATAATATAAATTTGGAAAATATAAAATATCAGACAAACATAAAGCAACATCATCATCACTATTCATCAATTATTAACTATCATAACCTTACATAACTGAGTATTTTGGAAGAAAGAACAGAGAAAGAGCTATTAAAGCTGAAAATTCTGTGCTGGGATATATGCCCTTTGGCTGTAAAATGTATAGAAAATCTTTTATGGGCTAGCTAACACCCTTCATACATTATTAATAAAGGATTTTGGCATCCTGGACCAAAGTTTTCTATGTGTTTTGAAGCTCTCCTGAAAAGAGGAAGATGGAAACATTAATTTCCAGCACAGATTCATTCCAGCAATGCAGGTGCCTAAATTAGCTTCCTCAGCTACTAGATCTCAGAGTTCAAAATGTGGTGCATGATGGCATCTCTGGGGCAATCTGTCTTTCTGAGATCTCCCTAAAATGATCAGGAAAAGGTTTGCAGATGAGACCTCTTCATTCTGCATTATCTGTGCTGCCGAGGCTACTTCTCAGGGGACCTTGCCATTCCTCTCTCCCTTTTCTCCTTGGCTCCCCCAGATCTGCCTGGGAAGAGGCTAGAGAACAGGGAAGCCACTGCTGGAGATGGGACGTGGTGGCCGTGGTCAGCGTAGACGACTCTTGGCAGTGAAGTGTTTACCATCTGTCCTCTTGTCTTCCAGAGCTTGAACATGGAGAGAAATGTCCACACAGGAAAATTCTCTCTCCCCAAACATGCTGCCCACCAGACTCAATCCCTCCCTATTCATGAAGCCCTTCTGGCAGCATTTGCCTCACTTCCTCTTCTCTATCTGCGCTTCTCACTCATTTGGTTCTTAATAATACATCATCTTATAGCTCTGGTTGGCTTTTTTTTTTTTTTTCATATTTCAACTGCCTAGGTTTTATTTCCCCAAGTGTTTTATTAACTCTGTGATAACAGCAGAAGCATGTATGATGCTTTTTACATCTAACTTAAGGGTCAACAAATACGATAACTGAAACGTGATCTCAATAAACATTTGTTGAGTGAAAAGATAAAAACAGAAGCAGCTTAGTGCTTATTATGTACCAAGGACTGCCATAATGCCTTAATGTAATTCTTCTTGTTTAATTAACCCATTCAGCTGTGGTTTTCTCAGTTTTAGGAATGAGGACCCAGGGAATCACAATGAGGGTCACAAAGTTAAATCACAACAGAGTCAAGATTTAACTCCATGTGTGCATAAATGCTTCGTGACACTCATTCTTAAATTCATGGTTTGAGAGCTCAGTTAACATCTCTGAAACTCCGTATCATCATTAGGACAAGGAGTCAGTAGCCTCAAACAACCGCTGAGGTCGTTTCCTGCTTGACTGATGGCACTGCAGCGCACGGAGGACTGACCTTTCCGTCCTGCATGTCCTTCTTGGATCCATCATCTTGTCTTGGCTTCCACTGACTTCTACAAAAACAGCATTTTAATTCTTTGACTCATCCCAGTCCTCAGGAATACTTCTCCTAAGGAAAACACAGAGTCTATCCCTGAGATTATTATGTAGGAAGTAATTATACACCTATTTTATTTTATTCCATTTTCATACCTGTGAATTGATGAATGCCCTAGATGCATTAGTAACAAGGCTTAAAGAGACAGCAAATTCTATAGACTTCACACATTTGCATTTTAGTATTTACAAATGCACTCATCTCACATGCTAGTAAAGTAATGCTCAAAATTCTCCAAGCCAGACTTCAGCAATACGTGAACCATGAACTTCCAGATGTTCAAGCTGGTTTTACAAAAGGCAGAGGAACCAGAAAATCAAATTGCCAACATCTGCTGGATCATGGAAAAAGCAAGAAAGTTCCAGAAAAACAACTATTTCTGCTTTATTGACTATGCCAAAGCCTTTGACTGTGTGGATCACAATAAACTGTGGAAAATTCTGAAAGAGATGGGAATACCAGACCACCTGACCTGTCTCTTGAGAAACCTGTATGCAGGTCAAGAAGCAACAGTTAGAACTGGACATGGAACAACAGACTGGTTCCAAATAGGAAAAGGAGTATGTCAAGGCTGTATATTGTCACCCTCATTATTTAACTTATATGCACAGTACATCATGAGAAATGCTGGGCTGGAAGAATCACAAATTGGAATCAAGATTGCCAGGAGAAATATCAATCACCTCAGATATGTAGATGACAGCACCCTTATGGCCGAAAGTGAAGAGGAACTAAAAAGCCTCTTGATGAAAGTGAAAGACGAGAGTGAAAAAGTTGGCTTAAAGCTCAACATTCAGAAAACGAAGATCATGGCATCTGGTCCCATCACTTCATGGCAAATAGATGGGGAAACAGTAGAAACAGTGTCAGACTTTATTTGGAGGGGCTCCAAAATCACTGCAGATGGTGATTGCAGCCATGAAATTAAAAGATGCTTACTGCTTGGAAGGAAAGTTATGACCAACCTAGATAGCATATTCAAAAGCAGAGACATTAATTGCCAACAAAGTCCATCTAGTCAAGGCTATGGTTTTTCCAGTGGTCATGTATGGATGCAAGAGTTGGACTGAGAAGAAAGCTGAGCGTCAAAGAAGTGATGCTTTTGAACTGTGGTGTCGGAGAAGACTCTTGAGAGTCCCTTGGACTGCAAGGAGATCCAACCAGTCCATCCTAAAGGAGATCAGTCCTGGGTGTTCATTGGAAGGACTGATGGTGAAGCTGAAACTCCAGTACTTTGGCCACCTCATGTAAAGAGTTGACTCATTGGAAAAGACTCTGATGCTGGGAGGGATTGGGGGCAGGAGAAGAAGGGGATGACAGAGGATGAGATGGCTGGACGGCATCACCAACTCGATGGACGTGAGTGAACATGAGTGTCCAATAGTGACATGGGTGAACTCCAGGAGTTGGTGATGGACAGGGAGGCCTGGCGTGCTGCGATTCATGGGGTCGCAAAGATTCGGGACAATACTGAGCAACTGAACTGAACCGATTTACAGGACTTACTTGAATTTGAACTTTTCCCAAGAGGTCTGGAATGTTGCCAGTAAAATTAGCAAGAGTGCCACATAAAGAAAAAAAAAAAAATCAAGCAAAAAGGAGGCTAGAGGGAAAAGGAGAATAAAATAAACTTCTCTAGAAAAAGTTGAGTACTCATGCGAAATGCAACATATCCTTAAGTAAACTTTGACTTGTGCATAAGAGTAACTTCAGAGTCTGCAAACTTGAGAATAACCATTACAAGGAAATCAATTAGTTAATGAGTATTTATTAAATAACCAATATGCCCCCAGCATTATATGAGGCACAATGAAACAGAAAAGTATTAGGCATGCTTCTTCAATAAATTATCCTACCACATCCAATATATCTTGATATTGAAAACAAGCTGTTTCTTACAGTTTTGGGGGCCAGGTAGTTAACAAAAAAAAAAAAATCAATTTTGAACATCAAATTTTATGATACCACAGGTTTAGAGGGCACAGACTTCTATGAACCAGATACAATGGCCAAGGACCAAGTTATTTGCCAACCAGCAAATGGGCACCAACCTCTCTGTTGGAACAACCCTCTCTTAATAGGCTTTGATACCTCCGCCCAATTATTCTTCCACCTGGGTAACAGTATGTTGTCCAAAGTATCACGACATTCCTGAAAATCCACAAGAATTTTCGCCATTTCCATCCCCATCCCACCTAATTTAGGGTGACCCACCACTCCAGTTTACCTGCGGCTGTCCTGCTCTTCACACTCAAAGTCCTGTTTCCTGGAAAACCTCTCAGTCCCGGGCAAAGATTACCAACAGGTGGCCCCCTAAATGCTACAGTGAGAGGACCAGGCCATCAGGCTCTCCCGCAGGCCTAACCCCTCTTTATGTCCCACTCCCCCTGCCTACGACCTTGTTCTCCCTCTCCTCCTTTAACTCTTTCTCGAAGACTGATTAAATTATCTCTCTGAAGCTATAGGCTATGAAATGCATTTTTTTTCCCCCTGAGAGGCGGTTTCACCCCTCTTTAAATAGAATTTTACTCTACAGGGGGAAAAAAAAAATTAAAACCACCCAGCAGCCTTATATAACCTCTCACAAAAGCCCTACTCATTCTCTCCTGGGACCTGAAAAGGACCTACAGCTCACGGGCAAAGCAGAACACTTCTCCCACCAGGAGGAACACGCGTGACTTTCATTCAGATGGACCAGGTCTGCACAGCGAGTCCCCACCTTCTCCTCTTGGACAGTCTGATGTGCAGCAGGTAGCGCTCCTCCTTCTGCCAGGCCGTGCAGAGCAGAAGCTTCAAAACCTTGCACTGAGCTTTCTGTCTGTGAAGCTTTACTCTTTCTCAGAAATCTCAGCTACACTCCTTCTCCCCTGCCACAGAAACCCAGGCAAAGGAGCATTCAGTCTGTTTCATTCCCTGAAGACTGTCCGCCATCAAAAGGCAAGAGTCAGCATGCGGTTGCGGTCAGGGTCTGACTTGGAGCACGAGTGAGCTTTTAGCATCAGACCTGAGAGGGAGGCAGAGGAGGGAGGGTGGGGAAGGACCCAGGGCCCCAGGGTCCTTTTCAAGTGCCTGCCTTTTGCCTGCCTCTGAGAGATTTTAAGGCTGCAAGGGCATGGAGGGAGGAGAAACTATGGAATGAAAACCCGTAGACCCTTTTAAAATGTGCCTCCTTACTTTGACCATTGATAAGAAGGGGAAAGACAGATGGAACACCCAAAGAGCATTTTCAGAGCATTTTCAAAGGCCTTTAATCTCAAGGAAGATGAAACATGTCAAGGCCTGCAAGAAATACATTAGTCACTAAACTACACACCAGAAGACTCTTAGATGTTGGCATAGTTCGCTATTGCAAGACCAGCTCCTAAAGGTAAAGCTTTCCAAAGAGGCTTCAGGCTAAGACTAAACGAGTATGGATGGAGTCTCTTCCCACTGACTGCACTTCTACAAAGAAATGGAGCCCAGGGTTACTTCTGTCCATGGGTTTTGTCTCTGGGGACAGTGTTTCTCAGTTCCCTGGGATTCTCATTCAGTAAGTCTGGGTCTGGACTCACTTTCTGATTTCCTAAAAAGATCCCAGGAGATGCAAACACTGCTGGTCCTTGGACCACACTTTGAATGGCAAGGGCCTAGGACACTGGTTCTCGAACATGGCTGCACTTTGGAACAGTCTATGGAGTTTAATAACTACATGTGCTGGGCCTCATCTCAGAGATTCTAAATTAATTTGCACAGGATAGAGCTGGGCATCAATACCCAACCAAGGTGAGAATTCCTCCTCCAGAGAGAAGATTCTCTGGATATTATACCTGGCGCTGAACACTAACCAAGCATGCATTAGCTTCCAGGTGCTCATGCTGAGTAGAGGCTGGAATCAATGGGTCTGCAGGAAAAGGATGTGGCTAAGCAAAGAGGAGTTAACGGAGGAGGTTAATTTGGATGAAGGATCCACAGGAGGATGTCATACGGTGTCAAGTTTGATCAACAGTGTACTGCGTCAGGTCTAACATAGCTGAATCTGTTAGCCTGTGAATCTAGCAAAGGCCTGGACCACAGGCCACAAAACCATGACTCAGTAAACAAAGCACATGCTTTGTTTCAAAACTGCTGTTAGTCTGACATCTTATTTTATTCCTAAGTCTTTAAAATCGACTGCAACAACAAAAATGAGGAGGGTTGGAGAAGGAAATGGCAACCCAACCCACTCCAGTGTTCTTGCCTGGAGAATCCCAGGGACGGGGGAGCCTGGTGGGCCGCCGTCTATGGGGTTGCACAGAGTCGGACACGACTGAAGTGACTTAGCAGCAGCAGCAGCAGGCTATTCCAATATAAATCTAGCTCCTATTAGGATAATACTAAACACGGTTAGCATTTAGAGAACACTTAAGTGTCAGGCTTTGGAATGGATATTGTTTATCTAACACTTGGAGTGCATCTATCTCCAGTTTAGAGATAGGAAAGAAAAGTCAGTTTTGTCTCCATCTTACAGATGGGGAACTCAAGGTCAAGCCCACTAGCTGAAAGGCGTTCCTCCCCGCAAGCTGTGCCACACCTCTCTTATCACGCCACAGAGTTGTGCAACGAATGCCCTATAACTTGGAAGCAGTGGAGGAGATGTTGTGAGCTCAGTGACTTCTCAATGAGCTGTAACTTAAAGCTAAGAGAACACTCATCCTTTTTTGTTTGTTTGTTTTTTTAAGAAACCAGTAACAGAAAATGTATATAACAGGAACATATTGAGAAAATATCTGCAGAGATTTTTAACTGTTAGGTTTGGCTTCTTTTTTTAATTCACCTAGCATTATCAGGCTCACATTTCAAACAAAGCCACAGGAAAAAGAAATGTCCCCACGCCAATCTTACTTGAATAGAAAAGGTGAAGCTCTGTTTCTCTTTGCTCAGTGATAGTTTTCAAAGTGGAAGTAGCCTGTTGACATGCTTATTAATAATCATTTGGATTTATCTAGCTCTTTAGACTTGTCACAGTTTTTTCTTCCCTTACAGTGTTTCCACACAACTTCAAAAGGTATTTCTAAACATATAGGATAAGCAGGTTCTTAAATTCACATCTGATAGCTAATAAGAAAATCAGGGCCAGGCTTACCCAGGTAATATGCTTAAACTTTTAAATGATTGTGCTGAGACTAGAAAAAGATCTTCGCTGTGAATTCATTTCAAGTCATTCAACCAATATTTATTAGCTACTATCTTCAAGCAGAGACATTACTTTGCTGACAAAGGTCCATATACTCAAAGCTATGGTTTTTCCAGTAGACATATATGGATGTGAGAGTTGGACCATAAAGAAGGCTGCACACCAAAGAATTGATGCTTTTGAACTGTGGTGTTGGAGAAGACTCTTGAGAGTCCCTTGGACTACAGGGAGATCAAGCCAGTTAATCCTAAAGGAAATTGACCCTCAATATTCATTGGAAGAACTGATGTTGAGGCTTGAGCTCCAATACTTTGGTCACCTGAAGTGAAGAACTGACTTGTTGGAAAAGACCCTGATGCTGGGAAAGATTGAGCGCAGGAGGAGAAGGGGACGACAGAGGATGAGATGGTTGGATGGCATCATTGACTCAAAGGACATGAGTTTGAGCAAGCCCTGGGAGATGATTAAGGACAGGGAAGCTTGGCATACTGCAGTCCACAGCACTGCAAAGAGCTGGACACGACTGAGCAACTGAACAACCATCTTCAAGGAAGGATCCAAGGGCATCCTACAGCCTCAGCCATTATTGTGGCTTAGCTGTTCTGGCCCTGGTTATACTCATATTTGAATTCACTATGCTTTTGCCCACTCTCAAGCAAGTGGTAGATTCCTACCCCGCTCCTCTGCCCCCACTGTCCGACACAGGGTAAAGCAATTGGAGATTGATTCCCTGTGGACTGAAACTCCAAGATGAGAAAAGCAGGACAACTCAGGGAAGAGACTGGGCCCCTCCCAGACCACGTATTCCTCACTCTGGAAGTCAAGAGACCTCCTAGATCACACACGCAGAGAAAGATTCCATGGAGGTCAATGGGGAGTGATGTCAAGGGATGCTCTACCCACAGGTCTTTGCAGTATAACTCATCTTGGCTAAGAGGTGCATGTGCACACATGGAAGGATCCTGAGGTAAACTAAATATGGAGTGTGAACCAGGCAAATCAAAATGATTGGCCAAAGGAAAACCCAGAATAAATGCCCCATAAAAGTAATTCAAAGTGCCACGAGGGTGTGACGCAGTGACTGTCTCTGAGCCCACTCATGTGTCTATCCACATGTACCATACTGCCTCTTAATACTTCACTTGTTTCAGTACTTCCTGTCTTTATGGGAATTCGCTTCTGCAAAGCCAGGACCTTGACACTGCCCACTGGTCTAGTGGCCAGGATCTGGGCTTTCACTGCCCACGACCTCAATCTCTTCGTGGGATGCCAAGTGCCAAGTGCCAAGCCCCACTTCAAGGTGTTGCAAGCCGAGGCCACCGAAGATCAACCACACAGCCTTGGCACTCACTCTTCTCGCCAGCATCTTCTCCCCTGCCTCTCCGCATACTCCTCTCTTTAACCAAATTCACTTATTCTCCAGGTACCAACCACAACTTTCTTAGGGAAGGCTGCTCTGATTTGCTGAGTCACTCTCCTGTAATACTCTCTTTTTTCAAAGCCTTATCTTATTCAAAATGATGGATTTATTAACAGATGTAATTACTTAGTATTTCCACCCCACTCTGTTCAAAGTTCTATTACCCTCTTAGCACAATACTTGCCACACACTCAATAAATAAGGAAAGAAAGGGTCAAGGAAGTCTGGGGATGTATTTATAGCAACAGGCTGCCAGGTAAAACTCAATATCCTCATTCTTGCCAAATCTGAGCTTGGTTTAAACACGACTGACAACTATTTAAATGCCCTTCTTTGGGTTTTTGTTTCGTTTTGGTCAATCTAATGATACAAGGATGAATGAATTGGCTCTGTTGCCCCATCTGGCTAGTATTAATATATTAATGATATAATGAATAAACATGGTAGTTGAGACTTTTCAGAGTCTATCCCACTTCATTTGCATTTCTTTTTTTTTTTAATGAGTGCATCCTTCTGCCTTGTAACCTATTTAGTTTTATCTGTGCCCGTCACCCTCTCTTGTTGATAAACCCTTGGAGGGCAGAGACACATTTAACCTTTCATTTAATTATGGGTTTCTTTGTAACCTATAGTAAATGTTCAGTAAGTATTACCTTGAGCAAAATTTATGATCTTATTTGTTCTTTATAATACCTCAATGATTTTGTTAGGCAGTGAGAGTCCTGCCCAAAAAACAAGAACACAAATTTTGAGAAGCAAAATGCGTGCCTGTGAATGACTGTACAATAAGGTAAACACTATGCTCAATCTATATTTTCTAATACATGACTTGGAAGAGCTTACTTAGAAGAGCACATTAAATTTGGGGCCCTTGATTACCAGAATGATATAAACAAATGTGAGGGAGTTCAGGTAGAAAAATAAACATGATTAAGCCTCTGGAGGGGTATGAAGGAAGATTAAATGAATTAAATATTTATGGTCTGGTTAAGTGAGGATTCAGAGGGGAGGCAAAAATGATTTATGGCTAGAATTATCTAACACACTTCAACACAGATGACACAGAATGCCACCGAGGGACAGTAGATAGATAGGTGGCGGGAGTCATGGGAGGAATATTTAGAACAGGACCATCTAAGAGGAACTATAAAATGAAATTTTAGCAGCAAGAGCTGATATGTTGCTGCAAAGTTTCCCAAGGGAAACAGTGAACAAATCATCCCAGGAGATCTCTCAGACCAGAAGAGAGAATAACTGGAAATTGTCCTGCAGGGAACAGTGCGGCCCAAACATTAGACATGAAAAGGAAAGCTTTGCAGATTTTCTCTCTAATTTATATTCTTCTGGGATCCCATGAGGCTGAGCAGAAATGTGGGAACAATGGATTGAGGACTTGGAGCGCAGGGGGTTCGCTTAGATGTCTCAGCCCTGGCTCACATCTCTAATGAGTCAGCACGGAGGCAGCATCTCCAGAGAAGCCACTGCTAGCACATCCAAGGCTTTATTCCAACCAGGGCTTTTCATTAGTGGGTCCCGTGGGAAGGGGTGAAACAATTAGGAACCTCCCCCCAAAATTAGGAGACGCGCTTATGAGCACTGAGCAGGGATGGGTTTTGTGTGAAGCCCACAGTCATATACATAACGTGATCCTGGGTCTGTGCATCTTTCCATATTGGAAATGTACCCAGGTTCAAATGGTCAGATTAGGATTTTTAACTCCTACTTGGTATCTATCATTACATCTCTGTGATTCAATCATCCTCTAATTCCATCATACTCAGGGGATTTGTAAGGTCCCTCAAATTAAGACTGGCACCCCAGGATCCAGCTTTCCTGTATGTGACATGCTGCATAGACATAATAAATAGAATAAACCAGGATACTGTCAAGGAAACGGTTGCTCTAGGTAATCAACAGTTCTACAGTGACTAAGGATCTCTCTTCCAGCTTAAAATTAGTGTTCATTCTGGAAAGTTGTTTAGGGGAAGTCTGGACTAAGGTAAGCATGATACTGTATTAGACAACAACCTCTTAAAAGTTAAATGACCAACTGCATGTACACCTAAAAGCAAATGTTGCTTAGTAGGAAAAACAGAATAACTATTAATAGCATTGATGCCTCAAAGCAAACCGTTGCTCAGTTGGAAAAACAGCATCATAGAACTAGCTTGCTGAAATCACTAACGGCCAATAAATTTGTGGGGAAAGAAATGTTCAACCTAATTAACAAAAAAGGAAATGCAAATTAAAACCTCAAGGAGATGCTAGTTCATATCCAGCAGATGAGGGCAAATAAAACATGTGACAGTACCAGACGTGGAACAAAGACAACTGTCTTATGCTCCTGGTGGGAGTTTCAATGCATGCCACTTGCCATTGTCCCTGAAAGTAAAGATGCCCTTTGTATGACTCAGCAACTTCACTGCTGTGTATGCACTCTAGACATGATGGCAAATTTGTTCCACAGTACATGTATGAAAACATTCATAGCCATATTTTTGGCAATAGCAAAATACTGACTTCCTAGAAGGTTATCAATGGCAGAGTGGATTAAGAGTGATTAATTAACATCATGAAATATTATACAGCAGAGAAAGTGACTGAAATGCAGCAAAATACATTCTCGTAGATGAATCTCAAATATTTAATGTTTAGCAAAAATGTAAATACAAGAATATATACATTACATTTATGTTACAATTGGCCAAGTACAGGCAAAGAAACATCATATGTTAAGGATTCAAACATATTTGCCAAACCAAAAAAGAAGGCAAGGGACTAATGAACACAAAATTAAGAAAATTGTGGGTGGGTACATGGGGGTTGTTTCATTATAATTATTGTTATCATGGTCAATGTTATTATGATTAATTATACCCACCACTATATATATAGTACAGCTCATAACCCAACTATATCATACAATGTTGAAACTAGTAATATAAGTTGGTCTACTCCACACTGTCATTTTAAAAAGGAAAAGTATTTATGTTGCATAAAGAAAAATGGTATCCAAAGTGATGCCAGATTTCAGAAATGCTATAGCCCATTAGTGAAAATCAATTAAATAATGAAGGACTCAGGTCTTGACTTGGAATTTCTTCTTTTACTTTAGACACAGAAGCAGTCCCCTACTTCTTAACAAATCAAAAGTAGAAAAGAGGAAAAACTGCTTTGAAGAAGTCTTACAACAGCCAGAACTTCCGGCTGGTTGTGAACAAATATTAGTAGGTAAAGTGGATTTTACAAATCAGAAATCAAAGCCTTAGGACGACAAAACAACAGACCATGACCATCTGATGGAAAATAAAAAGACTTGCACAATGCGGTATCTTCAGAAATCATGCCTATAATATCAGAAAATAACTGAGACACAGTTACGCCTGAGTTCTCTTAAGGACAGGTTCAATTATTTTCTACATTCTTAAAAGGCAGCTAAAAGAATGGATAAACATTTGTAAAGATTTAGAAAATTAATAAAATTGGGAAATACTGTATTTAATAAGAAACTTAAGCTACTAAGAAGACTAAGGTAGGCAACTTTAAATTAACCACTTAATTCCTTCATTCTCTTACATAAGGCCAATATAAGAAGCAGAGTCATATTGGTACTGATAAGCTGTCTTTTCTGGTCACGATACACTAACAAGTTGGTATTTTCATCAAACTGTATCAGGGAGATTCAGTTAATTCAGTGGCACATTTTTGCCCTAGATACACCCAAGAGAAGTCTTCTGGAAAAAATCAATCTTTAAAGGATGGCAAAAACAAAAGCGAAATCACCAAACCTCAATGCAGATCCCTGTTGAGTCCCGTGAGATTAATGACAATTGGTATAAAGGTCCTTCCTCTCTTGAAACTGTGAAATAGCTGAGTGAGCAAGAAGTCAGAGAATTTGAATGTCTGATATTTAGCTAAAGTACATCATTAAAATAATAGGTAGGTTACGACAAGGCTGTATATTGTCACCCTGCTTATTTAACTTACATGCAGAGTACATCATGAGAAACGCTGGGCTGGAAAAAACCAAGCTGGAATCAAGATTGCTGGGAGAAATATCAATCACCTCAGATATGCAGAGGACACCACCCTTATGGCAGAAAGTGAAGAGGAGCAAAAAAGCCTCTTGATGAAAGTGAAAGAGGAGAGTGAAAAAGTTGGCTTAAAGCTCAACATTCAGAAAACAAAGATCATGGCATCTGGTCCCATCACTTCATGGGAAATAGATGGGGAAATAGTGGAAACAGTGTCAGACTTTATTTTGGGGGGCTTCAAAATCACTGCAGATGGTGACTGCAGCCATGAAATTAAAAGACACTACTTGGAAGAAAAGTTATGATCAACCTAGATAGTATATTCAAAAGCAGAGACATTACTTTGCCGACTAAGGTCCATCTAGTCAAGGCTATGGTTTTTCTTGTGGTCATGTATGGATGTGAGAGTTGGACTGTGAAGAAGGCTGAGCACTGAAGAATTGATGCATTTGAACTGTGGTGTTGGAAAAGACTCTTGAGAGTCCCTTGGACTGCAAGGAGATCCAACCAGTCCATTCTGAAGGAGATCAGCCCTCGGATTTCTTTGGAAGGAATGATGCTAAAGCTGAAACTCCAGTACTTTGGCCACCTCATGCGAAGAGTTGACTCATTGGAAAAGACTCTGATGCTGGGAGGGATTGGGGGCAGGAGGAGAAGGGGACGACAGAGGATGAGATGGCTGGATGGCATTACGGACTCGATGGACGTGAATCTGAGTGAACTCCGGGAGCTGGTGATGGACAGGGAGGCCTGGCGTGCTGTGATTCATGGGGTCGCAAAGGGTCGGACACGACTGAGCGACTGAACTGAACTATAGGCACTAGGTTCATAGAATTTAGCAAATAAGAGAAATTTCCTCACTCAGGTCACATCATAAGAATAAACTTTAAAAATATGATCAATAAATATGAAATGATTTGTGTGTTTTCTAGTTGAACTTTTCCCCCAGGAAATGAAAGCTGTGAATAATAAGGTTGTTTCAGACTATTTATAAAAAGAAACATGTACTAGTATAACCACTGGCAAATTAACATCAATAATGAAAAAGAAAGAATATTCAATCATACACATTATTATGTATTTCTAAACCATACCACTGATAAGGTCAGGCATTTCTAAATAACCAAAAAAAAAAAACAAAAAACAACTTAACAGTTGAGTTAAAGAGACCTGGTTTTGTAACCTCGGGCTAAAATTTGTCAAAGAACTTTAAAGCACTAGAGTAATTTTGATCATCAGTCAGCCAACCTGAATTTCCATGTGTTGGCACAGCTCTAAAGCATAGAAATAGAAGGAATCAACCATCTACTGAAGGAGGAAGCAAAGTGAAGAATACTAAATGTTACTGTAATTTATCTTCGTGCCATAATTATAAAAGTGTATAATAATTTGCATTTTATTTTTTACTATTACCCATTTGGTATACGTAACATGTCATTTTATTCTGCACATTTTTTTTTCAGTTGGCCTATGGGGAAAATAATCTGGATTGCTCATCTTTTTTTTTGTTTTTTAATTGTCGAGATTAACATTTGCTTTACTTGAAGTCTTGTTTGAAAGGAAAATCTTACATGCTTTGGGGTCAATGCCATATTACTGATTTTATAATACCATTAGGAAGTGCTTTGATCTCTGAAAAGTAGTAACTTCGAAGTATATTAAAAGTTTTATTATTCCAATCAAGTAACACCCTCCTGGAAAAAAAAAAAAAATAGCATGCTGGGGTTGACAGAATCCAGCCTTCTCTAGTGGTCACTTCTTCTCCTTGATGCTCCATGAGTTCTGGAATTTCAGTGATACTGGCTGGGAGGTCATGAGTTCATCTCCTATAGTAATAGTACTAGTTAGCTGTCTTCAACTTTCCAGAAAAGAAACACTCGTAAAAAATGTTTAAAATTTGTTTTTAACGCAAATCCCCACGACCCTGCAAAGTGCAGTATACAGCATGTTAAACGCAGTGCCTATGGATCAGACCTTGCAGTCAAACAGTGAGAAAGGTTTTCCTGGATGGTGTCAAGGGAGGCAGTGTTGACTCTCCAGAGGGTAGAAATCAGAGCTGTGACTCTGTAGACAGGCTGGAGAGGAGCAGGCAGCCCACTGGCAGGCTGCAGAACAACGTGCCAGGCATCGCACACCTTGCGATTTATTTCAGAGTGTTTCAATGAGATTTAGTGAGATCCCCAGCTACGACTCATTAAGGCACGTGACAATGTGACAACTCAGGAAACTTCAATCCTCTTCTCAAGAATCATAATAAAAAAAGCAGAGAAAAAGGAAGATTCTACGGTTACATTTTATGAATTGTAACTGTGCATAGCATTTATCATTCCACTTTAGGGATTATAGTTCGTTTCCAGAGCCAAGTGACTTTTTAGCTTTAGTTAATTAACCAAGTAATCCTTGGCAGGCTTACGTCATTATTCTTTTCGCTCAGGCAAAACAAAGTTTTCCCGAAATCTGTCTATATATTTCCTCTGAGAGATTATCATCTGAGGTAGAGTACTCTGTCAAAAAGTGATCATTTGAGCTAGTGGCTGTGTAACAAATACAGCGAGACAAGGAAAGCTCACTCATCAATAGATATCATACTGGTTTCCAGAAGCATCTTGATGTAATTAGCACTATCTCAATTCACCCTAAAGTCATACATTTGGGGAGTAGCATGGAGAGCTACAGTGCTCTCTTCCTTGCGTGTGTATGCTTGGGTTTTAATATAAGAAAAAGCCAGAAACCACTGCATGCTCTCCTAATAGAATTATTTTGGCTGGCAGAAGCCTGAGGGAAAAGCAATTCACAAGAAAAGTTTAAGGTGGCAAGTTTTCCAAAGAATAGTAAGAATATTTGCTTTCAAATGCAGTCTCAGGGCCCAGTCTTCCATGGAAAGAAATACTCTCTTTATAAATACAGCGGTACCTGCAAACATGCCACACCACCTAAAGATAGCAAGCGTTTGGGGTGAGAAGTCAAGATATAAATTAGAGCTAGTTTCCAAAAGAGAAAGATAGTATTAGATGACTCTTCTATGTGTAGAAAGATAGTACTGGATGATTCCTCTGCGTGCGGCAGGAAACATTCTAGGAATAAACCACATGAGCGTGAAGAACTTCAGACTATTGGGTAAATGAAAGAAATCTGAGCCAGAGAGGAAGAAACTTTCCTCTCATAAAAGATGCTTCTGAGGATAACTAGAATGCAGGAGTTCCCTTGGAAGACACCATGTCCCCCTTTCCCTCTTCAGAAACAAGTAAAACTATTCCTTTCCACCCCAAAATTCACCTCCTCAAATCTCCTGTCAAGCTTCTCACTGGCTGAGAAAATCCTACTAAAGCCTGCAGATATCCCGTACTCCAGGCGAAACTTAGAGGAGGATTCATTGAGGAATTCAGAGAGGGTTAAAGCGCTTCCTTGTCACTGAAAACAGTAAGGAAATATGCTGAGAGGTTAACTTGCCCGAGAATAAATATAAGTCATACACACTGGGAAGTTATAAATCTCTTCCCAGTGGGGGCGGGTGGGGGGGGGGTGGGCGGAGGGGGGATGCCTATCAGCAGCTCAAGCCAGCCCAGCTCTTAAGAGCATTAAAGTAAATGCACTAAGCCTAATATATTCACATATAACACATGTGGTGGCTGTTTCACATGCTTCATAACTCAGAGGGCAACGGCTGCTGTGTGGGAAATGGATGCTGTGACGGGCCCCTAGTGATTTACACCGCAGCACTCACAGAGGAGTGGACAGCCAAGCAGCCCAGGCACCCTCAGGTCCTGCCATGCTCCATCCAATGGCAAACCCAGATGGGAGCATGGATCTGTCCGGCTTGGGGTGGGGGAGATGAGAAAGAGGTGAGTAGGGGAGGCAGCGAGCCCCAACTTAGCATGTCCCGACAACATAAATGCAAACCAATTTTTTTTCAATAGAAAGCACCTCAAATATATGTATAAAGAATTAATTAACATATATACTTGCTATTTCATTCATTAATATCGACCACATAAAATTTTCATTTCATCTGAGATTCTAGGACTCTACTTAGTGCCCTTGCTTGGGGCTCAAGTCAAACATAAGAAGCTAGCATCTTACAAAAGTCAACTAAAAAGCTGGTAGCCTCCGCCTCCAGCATCAAGTTCCCATTCTATGTGGACACTGCTCTGGTATGCCCTTGGTTATGTCCTAACAATTTCACAAAACTCTAGAGCAGCTCTGGACTTTATCCAGGAAGTGGGGAAATACCAAGTGCTATTGTGCTCTTCTCCTTAATCCTTTGTCACCCATCAACAAAGTCTTTCAAAACATCCTGCTGAATGGGAATTTCACTGCCAGTAAATAGACACTTGGCCTTATTAAGGGCACCTCCTACTGGTCCTTTCATAGAGTGAGCTGTGCTTTCTTCCTCATCAGTTCCCTGCCACATCCTTGAAGAGGGGACGCTGCTACTAACAGAAACAGTAGAAACAGATTAAGGAGCAATACCTAAAGACTGAGCCATCTCCACTTTTTCTGGGACCTGTGCAAACTACGTCACATCTGCAAATAACACAAATGGACTTAAAAGCATAGAGGAGCTGACAGATTGAGACCCACAAGCCTGTCCACAGGCACAGCCCTAGTATATATAGATTTTTGTCTGCCTTTTCAATCATAGACTTCTCCACTGAGGAGTTACTACCTGGCCTTAACTTTTTAGATAAGAAGCATAAATAAGTGGAAAGGGGATATTTAATTAATTTCAATGTTAGTAAATATAAATATATATATATATATCCATATCCATTTATTTATCCCTACTCTCCACCAAAGACACTTGGGAAATGGCTTTGAAATATTTCAGGGTAACTGACAAAACATCGTTATCCATTTTTGCACACCTTCCTTGTCTAATACAGTATGTTCAGCCGACGCGTTTCAGGCCTGGCTCCGGTAGATTTCTACCCAGCGACCATGCCCCTCTGAACTTCCCCGCTCCCCAGCTGAGAGTGCAAGGCAATCTTCTGGACCCTAAGGACAGCGCTCCTCTAGTGTCTGTGGGCTGCAGGAGGGAATTTTAGAGACACCTTTCATTACCGCTTTACTGCGGGATATTCCCCGCCCACCTTCCGCGGGAGTAATTGCTGAGGACAAAGCTCCGGGAGAGAGGAGCCCGGAGGAGGAGACCAGCCTGAAAAGGGAGGGAGCCAGGGAGGACCGGCTGCAGGGCGCACAAACCGTTGGTACACACACACACACACACACAAACACACACACACAGAGTCCTCTGGCAGGCTCATGCGGGCTTGCTGTCAGGCCAAAGGAAGGTGAGGAGTCGGTCGGTCGGCGTGGATGCGCAGATTTCTGCTTCTGTGCAGCCGCGTCCAGACTTGGGGAGCCTGGTGCTTGACTCTGAATCCCTAGCAACCAGAGAGGCGCCTTCTCCACCAGCGATCGCAACCCGGGCCGCACAGCAGCACTTAGCACGAACAAGAAAGCAGCAGCTTCAGGCTATGGAGAGGTTGGGGGCTAGGACACAGTTTCCATTCTGTTGCCGGTTCATTTCCAACGCGCAGCCTGGGGAGCTCCCGCCTAGCGCCTGGCCCCTGCCCGCGGCTCCTTTTCTTTGGGATTTGGGGAAAGGTCATTTCCGAAGGGAGTTGAATGCTCAGCCAGCTGCTCTCCCATCCTTCCCCACCGGGCCCACTCCCTATACCCCAGTGTCCGTTTAATAAGGCCGGCCAAATGAGGGGACCATTACAATGAGTCATTTGGTGTTTTGTTTTTTTTTTTTAATGATTTTCTCCCGGCCGTCGAAACGTCTAGGCTCCTCCAGCTCGGAGACTGCCGCAGCCCTGAGCATCCCTCAGATGCCTCTTCCTGCTCTAACCCAATCAGGCCCCACACAGTTTTGCCATTTTTAATTAGAACCTGCGCTTGCCAAGGACCAGGGCCAGGGGGGCTGGTTTCTCGGAATATCAATCATTTGGAGTTTGGAAGTGTCCTGGAGATACATGTAGACTTAGCTCGAGAGCCGCATTCACCGTTAAAAAATGAAACACAACACGCCTCCTTCCTCCTGGCAACTCTGCAACCCCTTTCAGGAACCACCAACCCCTCCTCCGACGTACCAAAACACATCAGCTGGCCCTTTCTCGATTTTCAATCAGTAAGTCTAAAAATCCAAACCGGAGGCGCCAGGAATCACATACAGACGCCCCAGCCCCACAAGCTACATTCCGCACACACACCCTCCAAGCGCCCCTCCAAGCCCCCCTCCAGGACCTCCAC
Organism: Capricornis sumatraensis; assembly: GCF_032405125.1. Classification (NCBI taxonomy): domain Eukaryota; kingdom Metazoa; phylum Chordata; class Mammalia; order Artiodactyla; family Bovidae; genus Capricornis; species Capricornis sumatraensis. The sequence continues at coordinate 54,374,199 of NC_091089.1, read as the reverse complement.
TTGATCTTATTGCCCCAATTCCCCTGCTCCGTAGCTTTCCGAGGGGGAGGATTCAACCCAGTTCCTTTCAACGACATCCCCGTCGCCTGCCTCCTCCGCCCCAGACCTCCAGCTCTCTCAACCGACGCAAGTATTTGCCAAAGCAGAGATGCGTGCGAGAAACACCAGATTTGTTTTTTTAAAAAAGCGAAGGGACGCCCGTTGCCCCAGCCACCAACATCCTCTGCTCCCGGCGGTGTGTGTGTGTGGGGGGGGGGGTCTTTCCATCTTTTATCATCATTGAGGAAATGAGGGACGGAGCGAGAGACCCGCATCTTGCCCGGTCTCCCCCTGCCCCAATTCTACTAGAGCCAAAGGAGATGGGGAGAAGAAGAGGGGTGAGAGGGGCGGGGGCGACGAGAAGAAAGGAAAGAACCTCTCACCGGTGACTTGGAGATGTGCGCTGAGCAGGGTAGCTCCGAAGAGTACAAAAGCCAGCTTGGGTACCCAAACACATCCAAGACTATTCTCCATATTTCAGCCAACACCTTCGGGGCCGGGGGTCCTGGGCAGCGGCAACACTCACACACATGCACTCACACACGCGTGTACACATGCACACACCACACACAAACACACGCGCGCGCCGAGCCCCTTCGGCTTCCTCCTCCTCCTCGCCGTCGTCCTCCTCCACCTCCCCTGAGCCTCTTCTGCCTCCGAAGCCTTCTTCCTGGTCCACTGGCAGAATCAGCAGCAAAAAGAGGGAGCAAAAAGTTCCATTGGGTCCAAGAGATGTCAAGCCCCAGTAAAACCTCGGGAAACTAACTCAAGGAAACACAGGGAACCGGCAGCGGAGCGAAGGCAGCTCTCCGCGGGGCTGGAAAAGCATCAATACACAGGATATCCAGAAGGGACCGAGAGGAGACGCGAAGCGATCCTGTGGCTGGGCTGTGCATCAAAAGGTTGGGGCTGGTTCCCTGTCCTCGGCCGGGTAAAGTTGAAGAGGAGAATCCGTGCGCGAACGCTGGGGATGCTGCCTCGTTTCTCCTCCAAGCGCGGAGGGGACCCAGGGACGAGAGGCCGGGGCTGCGGGCTGGAGCGCGCTCACTTGTTACTGGGGTGTCCGCTGGAGATGTGTGAGCTAGGAGTTGGAGCCCTACGTACTATCCATTGATCCGGAGAAGTGGAGGGCTGGAAGGGAAAATGTGGAGACCGGAGGGAAACGAACTGGATCAGGCAAAGATTCCACGGGGAGGGGGGTGGGGGCTGAGAGATGCTGGAGGGGAAAAAAAAAAAGAAAAGAAAAGCGGTCGGAGGAGGCTTCCAGCAGCTGCATTCGCCGGGTCTACATATCAATGAGCAGGGATGCCCTCTGTGGGCAAAGCGTGGGAAGTCACGTTTGTCAATGGGTCTGGCAAATACCACGAGTGTCTGGCCAAGGGGCGGGGGGAGTGGCGTTTGCAGCTATCTCTTTTGACATTCAACCTTTGGGAAATCACTTTTGACTGTAAAATCTAGGCAGGTATTTAGGCTGAGTCAGGGGGGCAGAGTGTTTCCTTCCTTCTCTGCCTGCATTATTTAAAAATAGAATGTTTCCTTGGGGAAAAAAATCACTTAATCCAACTCCCTTCTGGGGAGGGTGAAACTGACATACAAGGGACAAATACCAGTCTGCTCTTTCCTGACAAAGCAGCTAGGGTCCTCTTTTTGTAAGATGTCTTATTTCACCTGTGTTCTCTCTTCTGGAGACAGGATTCAATGCTTTATTCAACCAATTTTAAAGCATTTACCATGTTCCAGGTACCCTGTTAGCTTCCAGGAAATACAAGAGTGAAGTTTAATAAGACTCAGCTTCTATCCTCCAGGGGTTCATGATCTGTTGGGAGAGTGGTGTTAAGTGGATAATTATAAAGCAGCATGATAAATATGATGGTCTGTGTAATGAGGAGAAGGTCTGGGATAACAAGAGAGGGACTTCTCCAGTCCCTGAGTCATAAAATGAAGCCAACTAAATGCATACACACAGCATGAAATTTTGGAAGGCTGATCAGTGGAGCCTTTTCAGGCCAACTGCATTAAGCTGACTTTCTTTGCAATTTTCTCTCTACTGCAGGACCTCAAGTTCTTTTGAGAAGAAGGACTTTGCACCCTCACAGATGTAGCAGGAAAGGTGGAAGTGTTAGTCGCTCAGTTGTGTCCAGCTCTTGACGATCCCATGGACTGTAGATGGCCACACTCCTCAGTCCATGGAGTTCTCTGAGCAACAACACTGGAGTGGGTAGCCATTCCCTTCTCCAGGGGATCTTCCCACCAGGGATGGAACCCAGGTCTCCTGCATTGCAGGCAGATTCTTTACCACCTGAGCCACCAGGGATGCCGGCAGATGTAGCAGACGACTTGAAATAGCACACATGCCAATATTGTTTTGCTGAATAAGTGAAAGGAAAATGAATGAAAGTCGCTCAGTCCTGTCTGACTCTTTGTGACCCCATGGACTATATAGTCCATGGAACTCTCTAGGCCAGAATACTGGAGTGGGTTGCCTTTCCCTTCTCCAGGGGCTCTTCCCAACCCAGGGATCAAACCCATGTTTCCTGCATTGTAGGCAGATTCTTTACCAGCCAAGCCACAAGGGAAGCCCTAAAAGAAATGAACCTGGCCACAAGATGATAAATAGAAATGCTACTCGGGTAGAAGTTCTGCCTTTTAAGGAGCTATTTAGCTGCAGGTTCTTCTTTCCATTCCACACTGCATTACCCTGTGTATTCATTAGTGTCTGAGAAGGGAAAATGGACTATCTATTCAAAAAAAAGAAGGAAAACAGGATACAAGAATGAAAAATACAGATTGCAATCATCAGGAAAAGTCCCATGATACCAAAACTTGACAACAATGTTTCTAGATCACCAGCCATGTCCATCCCTTTCTGTCTTGAAAAAGTTAAAAGAAAACATACCTGTGATTTCCAGATCACACTTCCAGAAATAACTTAGATGAATGGGTCCTATAGAATGGAATGGAACTCTTTGTTGACCCCCAAATTTCTCAAAATACTCAAAGCTTTCCTTAGCTGAGGATGAGGTATCTGGAGATAAAAGCTCAGGGTCAAGAACGAGGATTCTTAACTGGGTCCATGGAGGGACCCCTAGTAGGGACCTCTGCTGACAGGTTTCAGGGATTTCATGAGCATCCTGACATTTTATGAAAAATGACTGACTTCTGCGCTCGTGCTTTTTTTTTTCTTTAAGAGGGAATCTTTAGCTTTCATTAGATGTACAAAATGAATACAAGCATGCCCTCTGCTGAAACAATGGAAAGAACCACTGGTCTACAAAGTATGGTACGAAAAAACAGTGGCAGTCTCTTCCTGAAAGAGTGATGAAGTCCTCTGTTCTCGTCATCAGTAAAAGAATGTCCACAAACAATCAGAAGATAGGATGCAAAATGGTCCATGGTATTCACATTCCTTTAAATTGACACTGTTCAGTCTAACAGAACAAATAGTGATTAAGTTACTCTGCGCTATAGTCCTTGACTCATGTACCCTGAGTCATAGAGATCAGCTGCCCACCAACCAATGAGTTTCTAAAAAGATTATCAAATTCTCATCCTCCTACATACTTAGTTGGTTTCACAATTATTCATTGTACTTCTGACAGTTGCTGGTGCTCACTGACCCAGTAGCCCAACCATTTTTCCTGAGAGAGATGACTCCAGCTTGATGTCAATACCGTCTCTTAGAAACATCATCAATATTTTCTGATTCACAGAAAATTTATACTTGGGAAACCTAGCACCTTCTCACTGCTCCTCTCAGCTCTGTGAGGCCCATTTATCAGGACAAAAGGAAACAACAAGACTGGAGCAGTAAGAGGAGGGGAACGAGCGTCACAGGGAAGAGTTTAGTGTAATTAATCATCTTCACACAGTCTTTATGACATTTGATGCTGAGGGCCGATTTCTTGGGTTTTATCTGTGTGGATCACAATAAACTGGAAAATTCTGAAAGAGATAGGAATACCAGACCACCTGACCTGCCTCTTGAGAAACCTATATGCAGGTCAGGAAGCAACAGTTAGAACTGGACATAAAACAACAGACTGGTTCCAAATAGGAAAAGGAGTACGTCAAGGCTGTATATTGTCACCCTGCTTATTTAACTTCTATGCAGAGTACATCATGAGAAACACTGGGCTGGAAGAAGCACAAGCTGGAATCAAGATTGCCGGGAGAAATATCAATCACCTCAGATATGCAGATGACACCACCTTTATGGCAGAAAGTGAAGAGGAACTAAAGAGCCTCTTGATGAAAGTGAAAGAGGAGAGTGAAAAAGTTGGCTTAAAGCTCAACATTCAGAAAACAAAGATCATGGCATCTGGTCCCATCACTTCATGGGAAATAGATGGGGAAACAGTGGAAACAGTGTCAGAGTTTATTTTGGGGGGCTCCAAAATCACTGCAGATAGTGACTGCAGCCATGGAATTAAAAGAAACTTACTCCTTGGAAGGAAAGTTATGACCAACCTAGATAGCATATTGAAAAGCAGAGAAATTACTTTGCCAACAAAGGTCTGTCTAGTCAAGGCTATGGTTTTTCCTGTGGTCATGTATGGATGTGAGAGTTGGACTGTGAAGAAAGCTGAGCGCCGAAGAATTGATGCTTTTGAACTGTGGTGTTGGAGAAGACTCTTCAGAGTCCCTTGAACTGCAAGGAGATCCAACCAGTCCATTCTAAAGGAGATCAGTCCTGAGTGTTCATTGGAAGGACTGATACTAAAGCTGAAACTCCAATACTTTGGCCACCTCATGTGAAGAGTTGACTCATTGGAAAAGACCCTGATGCTGGGAGGGATTGCGGGCAGGAGGAGAAGGAGATGACAGAGGATGAGATGGCTGAATGGCATCACCGACTCAATGGATATGAGTTTGAGAAAACTCTGGGAGTTGGTGATGGACAGGGAGGCCTGGTGTGCTGCAATTCATGGGGTCACAAAGAGTCAGACACGACTGAGCAACTGAACTGAACTGAAAATACAGGTACCCAAACACACTTTGTCGGAGAAGGCAATGGCACCCCACTCCAGTACTCTTGCCTGGAAAATCCCACGGACAGAGGAGCATGGAAGGCTGCAGTCCATGGGGTCGCTGAGGGTCAGACACGACTGAGCAACTTCACTTTCATTTTTCACTTTCCACTTTCATGCATTGGAGAAGGAAATGGCAACCCACTCCAGTATTCTTGCCTAGAGAATCCCAGGGATGGGGGAGCCTGGTGGGCTGCCGTCTATGGGGTTGCACAGTCAGACACGACTGAAGCAACTTAGCAGCAGCAGTAGCAAACACACTTTGTGCTCTAAAGGGAAACTAGTCAATACTTCTATTTCTTCAAATGTGTGTGTGTGTGTATGTCTGAGGAGGGAGACATCCCAACTCTAATTTTCCAAGATTAACCCAAGAGGATACATCACATTAAAAATATGTAATTCCTTCTAGGATTCCCATTGTGGAACTATACTTCTTGGCCAACCTTAATTCAAAACACTAATAATCTTAGACTATTCCTATTCTTCTCTCAATATCCTGACCTGATGTTAAGTCACTTTCTGTAACATGCTTTAGAAATGTACTTGCCAAAGCAATAGTATCTAGTCCAATGGAACATGATAGACTGTGAATGATTCTGTTGGTCAAATCACGTGAACCTGTCAGTGTAACAATTCACTAGTTAGTCATTTATTGAAGAACACTAACTATCATATTAAACATTTTGGCTATGTAATATCTATGCAGAATTGTTGTTGTTTAGTTGCCAAGTTGGGTCCAACTCTTTGTGACCCCATGTACCGCTATATAGAATATACAGCTATAAATAAGATATGGTCATTGTCCTTGGCTAAGTTATAGCTGTGGGGTGAAGGGATATATTTTAACTGATGTTTGTTGGTGGTTTTTCTTTTAGCTCTGAATCCATTCTTTCGTATTTTGGTAGCCAGTCTCACATCTTGCTGTTGCTCCGCATTCTCAGGTACAAACGTGAGGAGGTGGATCCTTAGTCCCTTTAGTCTTACAGAGGAGCCTATCTTTGCAATCAAGATTATAAACTCAGAGCTGAGCCCACCAGCCAATCAGAGCAAAGGAGTCATTTCTGAGACTTCAGAAGAAGAAGCTCTCTGTCTCGCACTGGGTACACTGTGAAGTGGGGACAGTGTCTCACAATGGGGACTACTGCTAGAAGAAATCTCTTTTCCCGCTAGTGTATGAAAATATGTAAGCTTTAGTTATTAGAGAAATGCAAATCTAAACTAGCACAAGGGACTACCACCCACCAGTCAGAGTAGCCATCATTAAATTTGTGTACCTAGGACTGATTCATGTTGATGTATGTATAGCAGAAACCGACACCACACTGTAAAGCAATTATCCTCCTATTAAAACAGTAATAAAGAAGAAAATTAAAAAGAAAATAAAAAGTCCACAAATTACAAATGCTAGAGAGGATATGAAGAAACAAAGAATCCTTCTATGCTGTTTGGTGCAGCCATTATGGAAAACACTATGGAGGTTCCTTAAAAAACTAAAAATAGGATTGTCGTATGATCTAGCAACCCCACTTGTGGGCATATATCTGGAGAAAACTATTACACAATTCAAAAAGATGCATGCACCCTTATGTTCACAGTAGCACTATTTACAATATCCAGGACTTAGAAGCAACCTACATGTCCACTAGCAGAAGAATGGATAAAGAAGATGTGGTATATATATATGTACACACACACACACACACACACACACACACACACACACACAGTGGAATACTACTCAGCCATCAAAAATGAAATAATGCCAGTTGCAGCAACGTGGATGGATGTAGACATTATCACACTAAGTGAAGTAAGTCAGAAAGAGAAAGACAAATATATGATATCATTTATATGTGAAATCTAAACTATGGCACAAGTGAATTTATATATGAAGCATAAAATAGTCCCACAGACATAGAAAACAAACATGGCTACCTAAGGGAAAGGGGGGTTAGGGATAAATAAGAAGTTTATGCAGATACAAACTACTATACATAAAATGTACGAACTACAGGGTCCTACTAGATAGCATAGGGAACTTGATTCACTCCCCTATAACAAATAACAATGGGAAAGAATATGAAAAATAATAGGTATACGTGGCTTCCCTGATAGTTCAGTTGGTAAAGAATCCACCTGCAATGCAGGAGAGCCCAGTTCAATTCCTGGATGGGAAGATCCCCTTGAGAAGGGAAAGGCTACCCATCCAGTATTCTGGCCTGGAGAATTCCCTGGACTGTATAGTCCATGGGGTCACAAAGAGTCAGACACGACTGAGCAACTGTCACTTCAATTCACTTCTTTCATGTGTAACTAAATCAGTTTGCTGTACACTGGAAACTAATACAACATTGTAAATCAACTATACTTCAACAATGTGTGTGTGCATGTGTGTGTGTGTGTGTGTGTGTGTGTGTGTGTGTGTATGGGCTTCCCAGGTGACACTGTGAAAGAATCCACCTGCCAATGCAGGAGATGCAAGAAATGCAGGGACAATCCCTGGATCAGGAAGATCCCCTGGAGTAGGAAATAGCAACCCATTCCAGTATTCTTGCCTGGGAAACTCCATGGACAGAGCAGCCCGGCAGGTACAGTCTTCGGGGTTGCAAAGAGTCAAACACAACTGAGTGCCTGAGCACACACACACACGCATATGCCTGTGCGCATGTGTGTGTATACATACACATACATACATGCTTTAACAGAGGTGCTTTAGGAGAAGTCTTGGTGCTCCCACCAGTTCCCTATAAGGAACCTGTGGTAGTTAGAATAATTTCCCTCCTCTCCTCCAAAGATGCCCACATTCCTAATCCTTATCCCTGTGACTGTTTTCAGATGTGACAAAATTAAGGATCATGAGTTGGGGAGATTATCCTGGATTATTCTAATGAGCATATATATTCATTGGGGTTCTGAGAAAACAGAAGAGTGAAGCATAAAATCAGTTAGGGAAGGAGATGTGATGGGGAAAGCAGGTGGTCAGGGCAGAATAATGCCATTACTGGAGGGGATCACAGGCCAAGGAATGCAGCCTCTGAAGGCTGAAGAAGCCAAAAACGAGATTCTGCCCTAGATCCTGCAGAAGGAAGAAAGCTCTACCAATATCTTGATTTTAACCTTATAAGACCATGCCTGTGTGTATATGTATGTATGCATGCTTATATATATTTGGAAAATTTAGGGACTTTCGCAACACAAATGTATCATTTTACAATACAGAGGTCTGCCTGGACTGCAGGTAGTCTCAGACACTGGGAAAACAAGAAAAGGATTCTCCCCTAGAACCTTCAGGATGATCACAACCCTCGGAATGCCTTCATTGCAGCAGTATAAGATCCATTTGAACTGTGGTGTTGGAGAACTCTTGAGAGTCCCTTGGACTGCAAGGAGATCCAACCAGTCCATTTTGATGGAGATCAGCCCTGGGATTTCTTTGGAAGGAATGATGCTAAAGCTGAAATTCCAGTACTTTGGCCACCTCATGCGAAGAATTGACTCATTGGAAAAGACTCTGATGCTGGGAGGGATTGGGGGCAGGAGGAGAGGGGACGACAGAGGATGAGATGGCTAGATGGCATCACTGACTCGATGGACGTGAGTCTGAGTGAACTCCGGGAGTTGGTGATAGACAGGGAGGCCCAGCGCGCTGCGATTCATGGGGTCGCAAAGAGTCAGACACGACTGAGCGACTGAACTGAAGATCCATTTACAGAACTTTGACCTCCAGAACCACAGAATAAGAAATGTATGTTGTTTTAAGACACTATATAGTGACTTGTTAGAGCAGAAATAGAAGGTAATATAGAACATGAGAATGAAGCTCACATTGTTGAATAAGAGGGAAAAGCTGGAAAGAAAGTGAATTCTTAGTGACATTGTAATAAGTCATTTTGTGTGAAGCCAGCCTGGACTTATTAGATTTCTCAGATACAGGAGACAATTAATTCTTTTATTATGTAATTCAGGTTAAGGAGGATGTCTACCTTTTACAACATAAAGAATCCCAACTCAACCAATTAAAAACAATTGATTTTAAAAGTACATTCTCCCGCCATGAAATTTATGACTTAATTCAGTTACAGTTTTGCAACTCATTTTTGATTGGCAGAGGCCATCAGAAATCTAACTCCAGGTATGTGATGATCTGACAATGAAAAGGTTTTATTATTATTATTATTAGGTCAGCAAATTGGTCTCAATACCCACTGCATAGATAAGATAACTTAGTGATTAAAAGATAGGACAAGGACAAGGAAGAGCTCTTGCTTTCAAGCAATGTTCAACCTAAACAAAGAAGATAAACATACTTTACAGCCTAGAATTTAAAATTTTAGGCATGAAATACTACAAACAAGTTGTTACAGTAATTTAGATGTAGGGGGAAATGAGGTGATCAGAGATGATTTGGAATTAATACACTCTGTTGGGACTATTAACTGAACAAAGAGTTTGAGGAGATTATGGGCGAGTAAAGTTCTGGAAACAGAAATTAAATCAACCTGATAGGAGCCAGTAATTTGAGTCAGGGCAGAGTAGAAGAAGAATCCCCAATAAGGAAAGAACCCTAGAGGGCTTACGAGCTAAAAATATCCAAAATTTCTGGTTTCAAATATTTTCTAAAGTGCAAAAATTACTTGCAAAAAAGACATGGCTGAGTCACTTTTTTATAATGTTTAAAGAATAGGCGAGGCATTTATGCCTGAAAATAGTCAAGTTTCCTGGATTTACATGAAAAAACGAAAAGGCTGCCGTTATTTCTAATGACAGGCAAGTGAGACTGAAATCAGTTCCAGGCAGGAGACAACAATTAATGATTAAACATATGATCCATAAATACTCAGGAAAAGATGTAAGATCACTAGGAGCCAACATGGGTTCACCTGGAATAAATTATTACAGACTGAAGCAGCTGGAAAATGTCACAGACAAATCATATCTGGATTTCAGTGAGGTGCCCCCCTCAACAAATGCTTTTAGTTAATACTTGAGATAGAAATATTACCATGCCTAACAAGTTAACTGGCAACATAGAACTGGAAGGAATAACTAATGTATTTGTGGATTAATTTAAAGTTCAACAAGATCAACAGGATAGAACAATGAAATTCATCTAAAAAGTGAAAAGGACTGAATTCAGTAACTCCATTCCCCTCCCCGGGGGGAAAAAAAAATCCAATTCATAAATAAAGGATTGGAAAGAAGGAATTTTATTTCAAGTGAGCAGGAGAAGAAAGCATGTGAATTGACATTAAGCTTGATGGGAGAAAACGGTATGATGCATTCTCGGAAAAGCCCCATGTCATGTGATACCACATGGGCCACACCGCTACATCCAAGCGAGGGTGGTAAGTGCCACTCTGCTCTGCACCCAACAGGACATCCAGGGGTTCCCTGTTCACAGTAAGCTTCAATCCAAAACTATATGCCCTCTTCCTTTTGTTTTTCACATTCCCTCTTCTTCTTTTATCCTATAAATGTGGGTGCCTCCCACTGATTTTGAAATTAAAGTTAGTATGAGTCTTAGTAAATATATATATTTATATATTTAATATTATATTAATATATATTGCTGTTTAGTCGCTAAGTTGTGTCTGACTTTTGCGACCCCATGGACTATAGCCTGTCAGCATCCTCTGTCCATGGGATTTCCCAGGCAAGAATACGGGAGTGAGTTGCCATTTTCTTCTCCAGGGGATCTTCCTGACCCAGGGACTGAACCCACATCTTCTCCACTGGCAGGGAGGTTCTTTACCACTGAGCCACCAGAGATGCCCTAGAATATTGGAGTGAGTTTCCATTTCCTACTCCAAAGGATCTCCCTGACCCAGGGATCAAACCTAGGCCCTTACATCTCCTGCCCTGGCAGGTGGGTTCTTTACCACTAGCACCACCTGGGAAGCCCAATATATATTAATTCATATTACTAGACTATATTGTATAATAATATAATATTTAATATATATTTAATAATTTGGGTATTAAAAGTGATTAAAATCCAAATAGACATTATAAAGCCTGAATAGAGAAACTAAGAGAATGGCTTTGTATGGTCACATCAGGGGAGTGAGAGGCGATGAGACTGTGTGTGTGACTCTCTGGAGAGAGGCTGGGTTTCATGTGGATTGGAAGAGGAGCACGCGGCCATCGGTTATATGCCTTTCATGTGCCAGGCTTTATGCCAGGAACTTTAAATGTTATCTCATTTAATCCTCATAAGAACCTTGTGAAGTACAGCTCTTCCCATTTGCAGATGAGGAGCCAAAAGCTAGGTGACTTAAACTGCCAGCCCAACATCACACAGTTAATAAGCATAAGAGCTCAAATTTGAGGGGGCCCTGCCCATGGATAGCCAGGCTCCGTGTGCTGGGCATGGTGCCTGCCTACCATGTCCCAGGAAGCAAGGCTGCCATAGGAGCCAGCTCCTGAGAGAGGTGCCACCTCTGGTCTGTAAAGAGGGGCACCTTCCTTGGGCATGGGTTGTATCTTTGGTTATCTCATGTATTCTTGTAAAGTCCTAGTTAAGTAACTCAAGAAGAGAGTGACCTGACCAAGTTTGCATGATCCTGCGCTGTAAGAATTGGTGAGGAAGTTTACCCTTGGCTCTGGGAGTGCATGACCACATGGAGGGTAGCCCTCCAGGCTCCTCCGTCCGTGGAATTCTCCACGCAAGAATACCGGAGTGGGTTACCATTTCTTCTTTCAGGGGACCTTCTCGACCCGGGGATTGAACCCATGTCCTTGGGTCTCCTGCACTGCAGGCAGAATCTTTACCATTAGCCCCACCTGGGAAGCTCCCTGGCTCTGGGAGACATTGGCTCAAAACGCATGGTGTCTGAGCCTCTGAAACTGGGATACAGGTCCTTCACACCGTTCCACCCCACAGTCTCCAGCCACAACACAGCTGCCCATAGGGACAGCAGAGCTGGCTCCATCGTTGCAAGCATCTTCTACAAGGTTATCTTCAGGAACGTGGATAGTTTTTTCTATCATAACACACGACAATGGAAGAAAAAGACTCACCATTTTCCAAGATGGAAAAGGAACTTTCCTTCTGTCTCAGACAAGAGCAAAAGCAGGTTCTTTTGCAAGTAGAAAACCATCACTTTTGCAGTTGAATACTCTTAAAAATTGGCTCTTTGATACAACTCTGTTTCTCTGTACTTAGGGAATTCTCCTTGTAAGGCTGGTAAAACAGCTGCAGAAATAACCTATTTGTCGCTACAGTGGTGAGCCACAGAGGTTTAATTGAATAACTGTCTGTTTCTCATTCTACCGTGTGATGTATTGTAGAAGGACCAACTGCTGGCCTCGATCCTGAGAAAACTTGTGATGTCTTTTCTTACACATTGTGGGCTTGCTCAAATCCATAGCACTGAGAGCTCTTAAGGAAAAGGAGACAAGTTCCCTTCTTTGAGGTGTGATGGTAAAGGAGGTAAGGGAAACTTGAAAGTCAGAAAAGAAAGGCTGACCCCGTAAATCTAGGGAAAGTAATAGAAAAGACAACAGGGGAGAAATTACACTCCTAAGGGCAACAAGCTTAAGGGGAATTGAACAATGTATAAAATCAACATCATCAAAGCCAATGAAAACATTCAAATCTAATCTTTTGGAAGGTGAGGACAGAACATTTTCCCATTGATTTTTTTCTTTAACATATGGAAATACAGGCACTTTAACTTCTACACACAGTATAGTCTTTCATCATGAACTATGGGACCGCATCTCCAACTCTGCTTAATTAGTAGTTTGGAGTAGCTTCATGCTGATTTCACAAAATGTGAAAATGTGATTTTTTAGACATGATTTTAAGTAATTCAAAGTAAAAAGGCCAGTGCAGCATTCGAGGTTTAAAGCAGTTTTGCACCTATCAACTTGTCAGCAGAGGGAAACGGGCTTTAAAATATTTCCCTTGGGATAGTTGACCTTTTCCCTGAAAAGTATGGAAACATTTCTGATGCACATATTTTCTTAGGTTTTTAATTTAAATAATAATAATAATAGGAGATGAGTTACCTGAAGACAGTATATCTATACAATGAACTAAGGTATAAGACTTAAGGGTGATGCCATAGGGGGTTAAAAAAAAAAAAAAAAAAAACCTCATGAGATTTTATAACAACTTACATGAAAAAGATTTTTTTAAAAACATCCAAATTTCAAGTACTGTTTGGTCCTACATTTCTAATTAATATGCCTCCCCCTGCCCTCCACACACATATAGAATTCCAGCAGGGTAGAAAGGGATCAGCTACCCTTTAGTTCAAGTCAAATCAAGGGACTAAAAGATTTCAGTCAGGTTTAAATCTGAGCCTCCAATTCCTCTCTGTAAAATGAAAATATGCTCCGAGCATCACTGCATTTGCAGCTTTTACCCTATGTAATGTCTCCTTCTGTTTCTTTTAAATATAAGTCAGATCAAGCCACCCAACTCCAACCCTTCCATGGTTCTACATCCCACTCAAACCCAGTTCCTTCTCAAAAGGCCCAAGGAACCCGGCCTTCCCTCTCCCTCCACCATCTGATGCTGCCTCCCTGGTGTCCCTTCAGTGAGTCCGGGGCTGCGGGCGCTGTCCCCCTGCCGCTCCTGGGACACAGGGGCACTGTCCGACCTCAGGGCTCTTGCACTGCCTCCTATCTCTGGGACAGTTAAGGTCTCTTCTCAAACATCACTTTCTCAGGGTAGCCTTCTTTGATCAGCTTTCTTACAGAAGTGCCAGAGGAATATATAGTTAAGGCAGAAAGTCAAGGGATCAGGAGATTTTTTTCAGGGTTCTCCAATTATCTTCTCTATCCCATCATTTTTTCTCACTTATCCCTCAGATCTCAATTCAATCATTACTTCCTCAAAAAGTCCACCCCTGATTAGATCAAACGCCCGTAAGGCAGAGACTCAAAGACCATTCTCCGCTTCTTCACTCCACTTTCCACAGTGCTAATGTTGTATTTCATGTTGACTAATGTCAATCTTGGGCTTCTCGGGTGGTGCTAGTGGTAAAGAACCCGCCTGCCAATGCAGGCGACACAAGAGACCAGTTTCGATCCCTGAATCAGGAAGATCCCCTGGAGAAGGGCATGGCAACCCACTCCAGTATTCTTTCCTGAATAATGCCATGAACAGCAGAATCTGGCAGGCTATAGTCCACGCAGTCGCAGAGTTGGACACAACTGAAGTCACTGAGCACATGCGCGCATGGAACGCCAGTCTTTCTCACGACTGTGAGCAGGATGGAGACCCATGCTTCGGCTTACCAGCATTATTTCAGCACTGGTAGAATGACTGGCACATAACAAGTGCTCAGTGTGTACGTTTCGCAGGAATGAACGTACTGCTATTGTCCACAGTGGCTGTGGAAGAAGCGTGTCTGATGATCTGAGATCCAGGAGCCCAGCCACCTTTTCATTTTGTCTCAGCAGACGGGAAACAGATCAAGAATAGCCCAAGTCAGAAAGAAGAGCCCTAGCACAGCACCCTGTGCTGCAGCTGGGTCCTGGCATCAAAGCTAGACCACTGGAGCAAGCCTCAGTCCAGTCTTAGTAAATACGGAGCAGTCAAGTGAAAATGTTAGTTGCTCAGTCGTGTCCAACTCTTTGTGACTCCATGGACTGTAGCCCAGCAGGCTCCTCTGTCCACAGAATTCTCCAGGCAAGAAAAGTGGAGTGGGTAGCCATTCTCTTTTCCAGGGGATCTTCCTGACCCAGGGATTGAACCCAGGTCTCCTGCCTTGCAGGCAGATCCTTTTCCATCTGAGCCACCAGGGAGAGGTCACAAAGAGGTCAAGCTCATCCTCAATGATTGGATGGAGGACGGGAAGACAGAGATCAGCCTCTGATATCTGGTACAGGTGGGTGGATCCACACAAGAAAAAGGGAAGTGATTATAGAAAATGGGATGCTTTTTAATGCAACCACAAGAATTGTTTATAAAAGTTTACACATAGTAAGGAAAAATTATTATTTTAAGTAAAAACAAAGACTCTATATCTGACTGCCACTGAATAAAAGTTATGCAAAGAGAACAAAATTAGGATGAAGCAAGGAAAAATGTTATTCACAGAGCTCCCTGAGAAATGAGGCTGTGAGTGGTATTTTTTTTTTCCTTTCCACTGTTCTGAATGATACACAATTAACATGAACTACCATTATAATCAGAAGCATATAAAAAAGGAGTGGGCATCTGTTGCTTTTGTTGCACACCTCCTTCTTTGGACAGCTGAATCCCCATCCCTCTCTGAAGAGCAAAACCTTCCTCATCTTCATCTCAGGATGCTCTCCGGGTATGTTCACAGCCATGTGGATGTGCGAGCAACCTGACTGGGATCCACCGGGATGGAAGAGATGCACAGAATTTGTGGTGGGACCCTGGGCAGAGGAGACATGTGTTCCCCTTGGACTTGAGCTGCGACGACTTCAGGCCTGGGGCTGTGGCCCCCTGTCCTTTAGTGTGAGGGCGAGTCTGGCTAAAGATGGAGGGGGAAGAGAGCCAGTGGGGAGGGAAGCAGAGTCCTGGTAACACCTTCAGAGCCCTGATAAAAACTGAGACAGAAAGCAGAACACAGGAACAGCCTGGTCATAGGAACAGACTTTCCAGCTACCTGAGCCTTCACAAGCTTTTGACTTCCTTAGTTTGGCTTGGATCTTTTTGGAACCAACGAAGTCACGAGTACCATGGCTAAATGTCCTTTCCCCATGTTCCTGGGTGATGTGGGCAGGGATGTGATATACATAGGATGAGGCAAAAAGCAATGGCTATGGCTCTGACTAACATGTGGCTTGAGTTTTCTGGGAAATATGAGAAATTTTGAGTCAATCCATACTCAACCACATATCTGGATGGTAACGATCACAGTCCTATTTCCTGTATTGACCAATGTGTGAAAGCGTTAGTCACTCAGTCATGTCTGACTCTTTGTGACCCCATGGACTGTAGCCTGCTAGGCTCCTCTGTCCCTGGGATTCTCCAGGCAAGGATACTGGAGTGGGTTGCCATTCCCTTCTGCAGGGGATCTTCCTGACCCAGGGATTGAACCCAGGTCTCCTGCACTGCAGGTGGATTCTTTACCGTCTCAGTCACCAGGGAAGCCCATTGGCCAATGCTCACTGAATCAACAAATAGCAAAGCTGTGTATGTTCTCCAAATAGATGCTATTTCTTTAAAGTCATCTTCCATGTTTACAATAACAAGGTTCCCATGTTTTGTTTTGTGTGTTTTTTTTTTTTTTTTTTGGCTAACGTAAATGAGAAACAACTTTTAGGGATGTCAGTAAAATAGCTAAATTCTACTTACATAATCTGTTATTTTGGACTCACAGCATATTTTGAGTGACATGAAGGATGAATGATACATTCACTTAGAAATAATCTTATCCACCTTCGCATTATAGCAATTGTACTTATACTGTTCATATGCATCCTCATCATCATTGCCTATGTGCATGATTCACGAGAGTCGATTCTCACTCATGTTTACCACCATTTTTCACAGCACATCACAGTTCTCATTCTATTAAGTTGAGATGCAGCCATTTGAATCTACAGATGGGCCCACAAGTAGCCATTACCATAGCATGAGGGCAATTTCATTTTTCCATTCACTCTATAACTGTAGAAATAGTGTCTTCAAAACATAACTGCTTTTGGTATTGCTCTCAGTAAAATGATTATTAAAAGGCTTGCTTACGATTATCTCAAATACTTACAATCTTATGGTCATATTCTCAGGAATAATTACTAACTCTGGTGCTATTTTCAAAACAACTCAAAAAAAAAAAAAAAAGAAAACCTAATTATGTTAGTGACCTGTTTAAACATACAAAACTGTCATTGATTAAGATCAGCTTAGACCTAACTATATTTTTTGAAAAGTGCTTCATTATTTACAACAGAGTAATAAAAAAAAAAAAGAGAGCGCACTTCCCTGGTAGGTCAGACAGTAAAGAATCTTCCTACAATGTAGGAAACCAGGGTTTGATTCCTGGGTTGGGATGATTCACTGGAGAAGGGAATGGCTACCCACTCCAGTATTCTTGCCTAGAGAATTCCATGGACAGAGGAGCCTGGTGGGCTACATACAGTCCACGGGGTTGCAAAGAGTCAGACACGACTGAGCAACTAACACTTTAAATAGGAAAGAAATGTCCCTTAGTATCTTTGAATATGCGGTAAGAGATAACTATCTCAGAAAAGAGTCATCTTAGCTTGGGTCCCTGTGGTTTTGAGGTTATGCTCACGAACAGCTTTAATGGGATCTGGGCCCTTACAGAGCTTAGAGTCTGGAGGGTGAAGCGAACAGACAGATAGACAAGTGCAATTCAGTGTGATAGGCACTATCTGATGGGCATCATTGGGTGCTAAGAAGGCAAAGGAAGGGGATACTGGAACTGGACTCCAGGTCAGGGCATGCTGCCCTAAGAAAGGAAGCTCAGTTCAGTTCAGTTCAGTCACTCAATCGTGTCTGACTCTTTGAGACCCCATGAATCGCAGCACGCCAGGCCTCCCTGTCCATCACCAACTGCCGGAGTTCACTCAGACTCCCGTCCATCGAGTCAGTGATGCCATCCAGCCATCTCATCCTCTGTCGTCCCCTTCTCCTCCTGCCCCCAATCCCTCCCAGCATCAGAGTCTTTTCCAATGAGTCAACTCTTAGCATCAGGTGGCCAAAATACTGGAGTTTCAGCTTTAGCATCATTCCTTCCAAAGAAATCCGAGGGCTGATCTCCTTCAGAATGGACTGGTTGGATCTCCTTGCAGTCCAAGGAACTCTCAAGAGTCTTCTCCAACACCACAATTCAAAAGCATCAATTCTTCGGTGATCAGCTTTCTTCACAGTCCAACTCTCACATCCATACATGACCACTGGAACAACCATAGCCTTGACTAGATGAACCTTAGTCAGCAAAGTAATGTCTCTGCTTTTGAATATGCTGTCTAGGTTGGTCATAACTTTCCTTCCAAGGAGTAAGCGTCTTTTAATTTCATGGCTGCAATCACCATCTGCAGTGATTTTGGAGCCCCTCAAAATAAAATCTGACACTGTTTCCACTGTTTCCCCGTCTATTTCCCATGAAATGATGGGACCAGATGCCATGATCTTCGTTTTCTGAATGTTGAGCTTTAAGCCAACTTTTTCACTCTCCTCTTTCACTTTCACCAAGAGGCTTTTTAGTTCCTCTTCACTTTCTGCCATAAGGGTGGTGTCATCTACATATCTGAGGTGATTGACATTTCTCCCGGCAATCTTGATTCCAGCTTGTGCTTCTTCCAGCCCAGCGTTTCTCATGATGTACTCTGCATATAAGTTAAATAAGCAGGATGACAATATGGGAACCACTAAATAATGCATAGTGATGAACAAAGAAAATGTGTGTGTGTGTGTGTGTGTGTGTGTGTGTATGTATGTATGTGAATGTAAGCGGGTTAATAGTACATTGCAGGTGGCAGGAAAGAGGCAGAATGTTCCAGGCAGAAGGACTAGCATCTGCCAAGGCACAGGTGAAGGAAACGTTGCCTAATTGATGGTGGAAGCTCCATCCTTCTAAAAGGTCAGCAGCAGTGTGTTTGTTGATGTTGTTGTCTAAACATTTCACTGTGATGAGAGCTAGTGGGGACATTCTTAAAAAAAAAAAAAAAAAAAAAACAAGAGCCTTCACTTGACGTCTCTGGCAGTTTCCAGGACAATATGGTATTTATTTCCCTGCCAGATGGAGGAAAACTAGAAATAAGTATTAAAGCCCATAGTCATGATCATTTTAATAGCACATGGAATTCCAAGATGTGAAACTCACTTCAAAGCGCCATGTTGGCACAGTCCGGCCAGCTTCCCTACACAGAAAGGCTGTTGGCTGAGACATGCCCCCCAACCCCTGACTCTGCCAGCAGGCTTGCACTGTCAATAGCTCAGGGCATACCTGCTTAACACAGCTGAGACACACTTTTAAAAATGGCACCCTCATTCAAAGATATAATATGGAATTTACTGTGTGTAAAGGATGCTGTGTAATGGTATGCAGGGCATGAGGCTGAATGCATCACCAAGATCTTGCTGGTAATCCAGTTTACCATGTAGGACGGCAAAGACACTGCCACCGTGCCCACTGCAGAATCAGACACAGATGCAAAGCATGTGGCAGTGTACTCTACTGAGTTATTTTCTAATCCTTATAGCCATGAGACTTTTAATGTTGTCCCAAGCTATGTAAAATGAAAACTTTAGAAATAGGTGGTGACATAGAAAAATCCACAATGATATTGTGATAATCACTAAATTGTTTTTAGAGTGTGACAGGTCAAGTTGGTTAAAAAACAGGAAATGTAGAATGTATTAGTAGTTGGACTGTTGGGTTGGTCACAAAGTTCATTCCATAATAAGTTATGGATAAATACAAATAAACTTAGTGGCCAATCCCATACATGCAGAGCCTCCGGCTTGGAGCTCTTCATGTTCTCTCAGCCTTAAGAAAAAAACTGATGTCAGAGTGGGAGGCAGACCAGACCTTCAAATTTTTGTTAACTGATTTCAACTCTTACGGCTGGAGAGGTGCAGTCACACAAAGCCAACCAGATTATCACAGAGTCTCTCTGACTGGTGAATGATTTCCTTAGAGGATAAGCAGTTTGAGGCAGAAGAAGGGGAGCCAGCCTGGCGTCTAGACATCTGGGGCTGAGCCCTCTTCTGACCCTAGGCAGGGTCAGTTATAAGATGAGGGAGCTGACCACAAGAGTAGCTCCAGAATGCGGCTGCACATCAGATCCATCTGGGATGTTTGTTACAAATGCAGATTCATTGGCTCTGCCTGAAGTGTATGGAAGCATGACCTGCATGGGGTGATGTCTGGGCAGCTACAATTTTCTAAAGTCTCATAAGAAATTTTAGAAAGGGAATCCAGCGCTGGACCACTCAGCGCTGCTTGGAAATCAGTTTCAGTTCTAAATTTTTCTGATACTGTCAATATACATTATCTTTTTATATATATTCCAAAATGGGGGCTTAGTAAGGAGTGGTCTACTGGTTGATCAAAAACAACTGAGTTGGTAAATATATCCTAAATTATTTCTGAGCTGTTACAGCTAGACTCTGTCTAAAATTGACCTTGACTCTCCCAAGTAGATGAATAAATGCTTTAGGGAGACAGGTATGGTTCTCATTCCCTAGATGTAGCTTCTAGCTTGCCACAGGCTCTGACACAGTCTCCCAAATAGTTATGAACAATGGCTATACAGATGAAAAAGAAAAAAAAAAACCCCACAGGAGCTTTATTTCAAAGAAAATGCAATGTGAAAAGGACATGAATTTTGCTTTACAGAATCTAATTGGAGTAATGGTCTGTTAGTTACTGATGTGGTAATCTCAACCCATTTACTCATCCTCTTTCAACTGATTTTCCCTTTAATACTGCTGAAAGGGTTAAAGACTGTACTATACATAAAGAAGTTTTGTAAGTTAAAATTACAGTGAAAGTGTTAGTTGCTCAGTCATGTCCAACTCTTTGTGACCCCATAGACTGTAGCCTGCCAGGCTCCTCCGTTCATGGAATTCTTCAAGTAAGAATACTGGAATGGGTAGCCATTCCCTTCTCCAGGGGATCTTCCGGATCCAAGGATCAAACCCAGGTCTTGCATATTGCAGGTACTTACCATCTGGGCCACCAAAATTACAGTACTAATAAAAATTTTACCATTTTAATGTTAATAGGAAATGTTGAGGCGGCAGCATACCTGGGAGTATATAAACAACAGCACGTATGATGGAAAACAATCTATCATCTTTTCAATAGTTACATCCCATAAACTGAGTTTGCGCTCTACAAGAAGTGTTCTTTTTAATATAAAATAGACTTTAACTAAGAGGTTTCTACGCATGATAGAAGCAGAGAGACGGTGTAAGGGGAGAATGGAGGCTCAGATTAAAGAAGGGAGCTGGGGTTAGTAATGGACCAGGGCAAGCTGGAAGATAAAATCAACTCTGCTTGATTCCGAAAGTCCAGAGGTTTTCTCTCATATGGTCTAAGGGTAGGCTTCAGATAATTAATCTTGTATCACATTTTTTTTTATTCAGAGTCTGAAATTCAAACCCCTTTTTGAGGAACTCTACATTATTCTGAGAGCGGCTATTGTATAAACACATTGTTCACATTCTGAGTACAGAGTGGCCCTCCTATTGCTATTTCAGAGAGCTGGAGGCAGACTGCTGCACGTGCAGGAACAGGAGCACCATCAGCGTCTCAGGAAAGTTCCTTGGGAGCAACTGGGTGGGGTCTCAGCCCCTTGTGGGGCTCTACGCCTCTTCATTAGTGTTCCTGGCAGGATCACCTGCACTAACAAAGCAGTTCTCATGTAAGTGTGATTGTGTCCCCCAGACAACATTCTGCAACGTCTGAAGACATTTTTGTGCTACTGGCATGCAGGGATGTTGCTAGATGTCCCTCAGCGACGTGACAGCCCCTATCAAAAGAATTATCTGGCTCAAAATGTCAGCAGTGCCCAGTTTGAGAAACGCTACCCTGAACAAATCTTTGAGCCATATTGCCTTTTTGTTCCTGTAATAAAAGTGCTAATAACCTCTGGAGTTGAGTGAAGCCCCAGTGGGGAAAGCCTAAGAGGCCTCCATGGCCTGAAGCTACTCATCTTTCCAGTTACCACCTCCCTTCCTGACATTAGGCAAATCAGTTCCCCTCTCAAGGACTCTGCTCACTGACTGGTGAAATGAGGGTTTGGAATTAGATAGGCAAATTTCAAAAGATGTCCTTCCATGTCACATTATTTTGTGAATACTTTATAGAGGAGGGGCTTCTCTGGTGAGTCAGCTGGTAAAGAATCTGTCTGCAAAGCAGGAGCCCAGGGTTTGATCCCTGGGCTGGGAAGATCCACTGGAGGAGGGAACAGCCACACATTCCAGGATTCTGTCCTGGAGAATTCCATGGACTATATATAGTCCACGGAGTCACAAAGAGTCAGACATGACCGAGCAGCTTTCACTCTATAGAGGATAATGTTAACAGCCAACTTTCCTGAGTGCCTGTTTCAGGTAGGAACCATTCCAGGTGCTTTTTAGGTCCTAACTCTTATCACCTCCACAACTCACTGACCTAGTGACTATTATTACCCACTATTTACAGACTGATAAGAAGACTAGGATACAGAGAACATAAGCAGGTATCAAGTTTGCCTACGTCTCATGGTTGGCAACATCAGGATTTGAATCATGTGGTCTGATTTCAGAGCCTGTACAAGGAGCTGACATGAGCATCTCCTCCCAAAAGAGGGAAAACCCAGGAAGGGACCAGGCTGGAAGAACTACTACCCTCCACCCTTCATCTCCAGCTGCTTTATCTTCTCCTAAGGTTCCATGTGGTTGTGTGCCGAGCATGAATCATTCATTGAACTCGATTTTCCATAAACCACTATGTGCGATTCCTGAGTTTTTCTCCATTTTTGAGATTTTACTATTTGAACCTTCCAAAATGGCTAGTCTAAAATAGAGCTCAACCGAAAACATGAAGAATAATAAAGATAATAATTCTAAGACATGAATGGAAATGACTAGATATTGTATTCCTAGAAGTAAAGACACTCTTGGATTGTAACGATTTTCCTGAAAAAGTAAAAAGCATATAATCAATGTAAGAACAGCCCAACATGGAAAATAAAAAAAGTTTAGAAAACGGCTGAACTTGAGGCTGAATATCTGCATCTTAAATGGAGTCCTGGCATTACAGATTCACTACAATGTTCCTTGAAATACCAACCTCCCCTAGTATATTTTAAATTGATTCAATTTTCAAAACTTCAATATAGACTTGTATTTTTAGGATTTTATCTATTACATACAATGGGATACACCTGCAAGAGCTCGTTTATCCTCCCAATACCCCAATTTCTCCAAAAGCATTAGTTTCCACATTTTTGAGAGAAAAAGATAATGCTGCGTCCTGTATAAGCAGAGGACTAAATGAAAGCTATTTGATGAGAACGATTCACAGTAATGACGAGGATTACAATGATGACAATGGTAAAAGTGAATTGTCCATGATTTGAGAATTAGAGGCAACTTTTTATTTGGAGAATAGAGATCGTATTTATTATCTCCAGCTACCATCACGGTAACTAAGTATTATAAATAATGTATACACCTTTCCGACTTCTACCACGCAGGATCAAGACCACACCATCATTGAGAAATGATCATAATAAACCATTTAAAAACGAAGTATAACAATTTCACTGTGGTTTACTGTGGCAGACTTCAAGTTATGTATCCAATAGCTTTTATCCCCATGAAAGCCTCCTCTTCCTAGCTGGTAGGGCCTGCTTCCAATACATGGGCTGATAAATCAAGTCGTCTGCTTTTCTTGCAGCAAAGCACAGGCAGAGCACCTAGTCAGTGCACCAGGAGAAGTCTGCAAGAGGCTTGGGAAGGAGATTCTTCCTGGTTCCTTCACATGTTGTGGGGTGAAGGTATGGGGCAACAGCCACCTTGCAAAAATGGTGGACTAAGTCATACAGTGAAAACCATTATTTTGTGAGAGGTAGACTAGAGAGAGAGAAAATACCCAGGTGGGCCAAATCTCTGTGAGAGGAATAAAAAAGTATAAAAAGAGGGCTCAATACCCAACATTCTCCTAGGAGCTATTATTAAATACTTATGCTGCAGTGTAGCTGCTATCCAATTAAATTCCATCACGACTTTTTCAACGTTGTATCTCTAGAACCAACTTGAGTCAACATTCTGGTGCAGAGGATGAACTACCCCACAACTTGGCCAGAATAAAACCTATTAGATTTTAACCTTTTAATATTTTATTGTTACCAGAATTAAGTATGGGCTTCTCTGGTGACTCAGATGATAAAGAATCTGCCTGCAATGCAGGAGACTTGGGTTTGATCCCTGGGTTGGAAAGATCCCCTGGGGAAGGGAATAGCTACACCACTCCAGTATTTTTGCTTAGAGAATTCCATGGACAAAGGAACCTGGCAGGCTACAGTCCATGGGGTCACAAAGAGTTGAATAAAACTGACCGACTGTCACACACACAGAGAATTAAGGTCATTACTTAGGATAGGACCTCCATGTTTTCCTGTTATTTGTACTCCCTTCCAAATTTGTTAATCTTCAGCCAAAATCCATTGTCTGGTTGTCTGAACTTAACCCTGCATCAGCATACCCATGCCATTGCTCATACCTTTCCTGCTGTCTCAAATACTCGTCACACACTCCCAACTAATGAAATCCTTCCCTACACCGTAACCCACTGAATTGCAATCTTACCCTTGAATGTCTTCCCTCAGAGCTTCTAGTCAACCTTTTGTTCATAATTAGAAACCATACTGTCAGATCATAAGCTCCTTAGTACATACAGTAGGCGCTCAAAACTAGTTCCTAAAGACAAAATCTTTGCTAGCTATCTTAGCTTCTACCCTGGATGTTTCTTGAAACCAAAAACTTGGTCTTTTTCCTAATTCCAATCCATCCTTCTCTCCCAGCATCTACCCAACAGCCTTGCTCACAGTAAGAGCTCAGGGCATGTTTGAAGAATGTTGGTCTATTTCTTCATTCCTCACCTAACATTTACCACAGAGCTTTCCATATGGCATCTGTTCAGGAAAAACTTGTTCCAACCAGGTGACTCATTGTCATCCCAACCATGTAACAAGTGCTTCCAAAAAACATACTAAAAGACCTAGCTATTCAGGTGAAGATCCCCTGGAGAAGGAAATGGCAACCCACTCCAGTACTCTTGCCTGGAAAATCTCTACGGACTGTCACCTGGGGAGCCTGGTAGGTGACAGTCCACGGAGTCGCAAAGAGTCGGACACGACTGAGCGACTTCACGTGTTCACATTCAGGTGAGACAAAAGCAATATAACTAATGGCATTTTCCAGCCAGATCCTCCGACAGCCGTGGTCACTGTTGGGAACAAATGCTCCCTGTATGTGTCCTGACACTGACCTAGACACACACCAAATTATGGTGTCATTCATTCTATAATGGCTCGTTCTGATGGTCTGTCATATAGAATCTGATGGAAACTCTTTTTCAAATCTGCTGTTTTCCCCAGCTTGTCACAGATTCTTCTGAAGCATCTGTTCCTAACAAAATAGTGTGGGTTAGTTCCAGGTACATATACTCTTTGTAGAAATGTAGATGATTCTGTTTGACCCTCTCAACTGCATCCCCAGGTCATGTTCAATATATCTCTCCTATGGTTACCATTTCCTGTTCTAAATTCATTAGTCCCCAGTTCCACCCCTCCTGTTTAATTTAGAGACTCAGTGTTTTTAATCCTTCAGGGGCTGTGCAATTGCAACATCAATTCTTTGTGACAGGTGCAACAAAACAGGAAGCCAGTCTTTGAAAAGTCTGGGATGGAAGCCATTCGGCCCCACAATATGGATTTGAACACATTGTCTTAGTTCCTCGGGTATTGTTACTTTCTCTCAGGCGGTGGTGATTATTTGTAAATTCTGATGAGCTAAATGTAGCAAGTTGCAGAATCCCATTTCACCTTCAAGGAAATGCTGAACAATAGAGGTTTTAATGTCTTTGCTTTGTAAAGTTTCAAATAGGCTCTGTTTACACCTGGATATTCAGTTCTTCAGTTTTCCTTTTTAATTGCCCACTTAGTGAAACAATCAATAATTCTGAAAAGGTGACCTGCTAACTGCACAGAGGTTTTATTTTACACCCCATTTCCTTCTGCAGCCCTTGGATACAGTGGAGACAATGGTTAGTTTTCATTTTTGCAGCTGTGAAGTCTTCCAGTGTCTAAAGAAATCTGTCTAAACAAATAATACACAATGTAAAATAAGTGCAATTAGATTCATATATGGGCATGCATACACATATTGAGAGATTTTTGTATAGCAGCTGTTTTGTAATTAATTTTTCTTAACATGAATACTAAAGAAAACAGGATGGACTCCAAAGGTACTAATTTAGAAAATAAATGCTCTCATTTCATTACATTAACATATTGTGCAACACTGGATAAGAGAAAACCAAGAAAAACTTGAGGGGATTTATTTTTTTCTTAAAATACTTCATAAAAAAAAGCACTGTGGTCTTAGGTTTTGATTGCTCATAAACTCTGACCCTGTGGTTTTGACGGAATTAGCCCGTCTGTGCTAAATCATTTAATAATTCATTGCCAGTTTATTCAATTACTAGTTTATTATTCCATTATGAAAATGGCTTGTGTATAAACATATAGTGTAAGCTAATGATATGGCAGAAGGTTTCACACAAGAATGTCTTGAGAAGCTAGATTATATTCATATCCAGGCTGGAGGCTAAATGATAGCCTCTGATAGCTAGATGATGAAAGTCTCTCAGAAATGGCCTGTGTCTCTAAAACTTAAATCTCTTAAATGTCATTGACATGTTTATGACAGAGACGTGAAACGATTCAGTTCAGCATATACCAGAACTTGTCTGACACACCCTTTTCTAAAACATTGCAATCGCTTGTTCAATAAACATTTACACTGCCCTTTTCTGCTTGCTAACTAGAATAATGTTTTAGCACAACAGCAAGGTTTTTGCCCCATTCATACTAAGCCAGCCTTGGCCTTAGAAATGTTGATAGTTCAAAGCACTGCCCCCCAACCTGTTCCCATAATGCTTTGGTGTAGGCATGAACACGTGATGAACTCCTCACCAAATAATTCATTCAACTGGGTTTAGCTGACACTACAACATTCCACCCAATCCCCTGGGTGCTGGGGACTGCAGTGAATAAAAGGGACACGTCCCTGCACTCAGGGAGCAAAGCAATGAAGGAGCTGTTTGTCTTTCCTATAAATGGTGATGTAGCCGATCTGACACTCACAGTAGCTGCAACCACCCTGAAGACTAAGAACCATAAAACCAGCACGCCCAGATCGACAGTGAGGGGGAAAAAAAAAAAAAAAAGAATGGAAAGAATCTGAGTCCTCCATGATAATTAACATCCAAACACACCTGGAGTCACCTTTCTTCTGGACAAAATATCAACATAGGGGGTTACATTGCCTTCCCCCCAAAATATATCTAAGTCCTAACCCCTGACTGTGAGCTTACTTGGAAACAGGATCTTTGCAGATGTAACAAAGTTGAGGCTCTTGAGATGAGATCATTCTGGGTTTAGGGTAGGTCCTAGACCCAGTGACTGGTGTCCTTTTAAATGAAAAGGGAGATTTGAAACAGAGAGGAAGGCCACGAGAAGACACAGAGAAGGCGTGTGAAAATGAAGGCAGAGACCAGTGATGCTTCTGTAAGCCAAGGAAAGCCAGAGACTTCCTGCAGCCCCAAGAATTCAGGAGAGGACTGGAACTGAGGCTCCCGCAGAGCCTCTACCGGGAACAGCCCTGTGACACTTTGATTTCAGGCTCCTGAGCTGAATCAGTGAGACTTCCACTGTGAACATATAACCCCATGACAGTAGGAAACTTCATATAAAAATTCACATACCTAGAGCAATGCTTGGCCCTTAGAAGAGGCTCTGTAAATAATTGCTGATTGAAATAAATGAGTTTTTCTTTAGTTTTAGCCTAAACCATCACCTAAATGATTCTAACATTCATAAGCACTGCAGTCCTTACGAATGTAAATGAGTGCTTCCTTCTCCTAAAATTCTGCTCTCCAATCTCCCCTCATTTATTCCCAGAAACACTTTATGTGCCTGCATGAAGCTATGCAGCTATAGAATAAATTTAAATAGTTCAAGTTTCCTTTCATAATCAATTAGGAAAGAAAGCCACTATCACACAAATCCTCTTGATGTTGCATGCGTCTCCTCTAGGACATACATGTTTCTTGAAATTTAAAAATTATTAAGTAGATCAATTTCAACAAAAATTTTCCCCATGTCAAACATTTCAAGATTGTTAACTCTTCTAAAACAATTACTCCTGAACCATTATATTGCTGTGGTTCATGTCCCACAATAAGGCAATACTATCTTGCTTTGAAAAGTCATCTGGACCTGCCCATGTATTTTGAATGCATTTATTCCTGTATTTTAGAGAAGTGGCCCCAACAATAATCCACATAAAACATGTAGGCTTTAAATAATTTCAGCAAGGCTGACAGTTCACTTGTGCCTGGCAATGAATGTGCACATCTGTCCTGAACACTGTTTAGTACACGGTATGTCTGGCCACACCAAAACAGGAAGTATGTTTTGTAACATGACTCTCCTTTTTATTTGTGAGACTCTTTGTACTTTAGGTTGTGCCCCTTCAAGGTAGATAGGATCAAAAGGGTCCAGAAGAGAGTAATGAAAACTGTTAGAGAAGGGGACTAGAACAGAAACTTATATATATATATATATATATATATATATATATATATATAAAATTTGTGTCTGTCTATCTGTGTGTGTGTGTGTGTGTATGGGGGCCTTGGTAGAGCAGGAGCATATATTAAAGGAAATGAATGCATTTTTAAAAGAAACACTTGTGATAGAAAAAAAAAATTGCTTACAATGTTCTGGTTTACACTGCTTTCCTCCATCCTGCAGTCATGGCTGATATTTTTAAATGCACAAGCATATGCAAGATGGACTCTGTCTTCTTTCCCTAGGTCACATAAGCATCATAATCAAAGCTTAGCCTATAAAGAACCTCTTTATTTCCAGTGCCAAGTTTGCCTACGGTAGCACTGATTATGGTCTCTCAATTTATATCTAATGATATATCAAATAATCTTTACAAAAATGCTTCCACCAAGTATATCTGACTGTGTGTGTGGTGCAAGCACACTTCTCCATACAAATATATAGAGAGAACTAGGGAAAAGTAAATAAAATAACAAGTTTAGACAGAGGAATATGACTGGAAGGATACATAGGCCATTATTTGCTATATAGCACACATTCTCGATAGGGATTTAAGAAATTTTGGCATGTAAAAAAAAAACTTACTCTTTTTCTGTATAAAGCACAAATATATATATTTATACGGTACATAAAGAGACACACGTTTTATCAGTGGTCTTAAAATTTCATGGAAGGGGGCCTAATTAGATGATTAGAAACAAATATTCCTTACAAAGCTCCTTTGGGAGGCAATGGAGGGGGAAATGGTTGCAAAACATTGGTGAATAGTGACAGATTGGGTTGCAAAATCCTTACTAAAATATTCCTGTCAGGTAAAACAAAATAGGAAATTCTATGAATGTCAAAATCCACAGAGTTCATGACCATACTTAATTCTATGGGAAAGAAAAACTTTTTCTAATTTTGTATGTCAGAGGGTTCTTTTATGTGTCTTTATGGATTAATAGTAGACTTTGAGTGAGTTAAATTTTCAGTAGATTTTCTATGTTTGCTTCATTTAATACAATGTCAAAATGCCAACTGGTGGAGGTATGTGGCCAGGGAAGATGAAAACGGGGCAAGACAATACAAGGACATAGATCTGGGCTGTTCAGGCTCAACACAAGACCTCAGAAGCAAATGAACTGCACGCCCTTCAGATCATTATGGTTAAGTTCCGTTTCTTCGGACTGAGCACTTAAAAAACTCTGGTGGCAGGCAATCAGAGTGTGTATTCTTTGGCAATAATTTGGAATGCAAGGATTTAGTGTTGTGTAGACCCTCCTTCTTCACAATGAAATCAGCTTTGTTTTTGTTTGAATTACATAAAAAGCACATGCTTGCTTTAAAATGCTCCAATAACACAGAAAGAAAATGTCACCTAAAGTCCCACACTCAGGAGATAATCATCAATATTTTGGTACTTGTCCTTTCATTAATCTATTTCTCAATAAAAGTATGTGCACTGTATCTTTACAGACATACATTAATCTTTTCATTTCATAAAGCATTAAACTCTCCATAGGTATTCATATGTATATGTATACTATGTGTATATACGTGCATGTATGTCTCTGTGTGTACATACATATACACACACACACATACATATACACACATTAATGAAGTTGCAGCCTTCATTTTATTTTAAACCACAGATGCTCTTTTGATTCTACTCTATTCTCATTAAGAAAAATATCAAGCAGAGTAGAAGGAATAAAACTTTTTCAAGAAATTACATTTCTTCTTTCACCACTGATATACCAGTTATCAGTGGCTGCAGGACAGGAAAAAGGTCAGTTTTCACTCCAATCCCAAAGAAAGGCAACGCCAAACAATGTTCAAACTACCGCATAATTGCACTCATCTCACAGGCTAGCAAAGTAATGCTCAAAATTCTCCAAGCCTGGCTTCAACAGTCTGTGAACCATGAACTTCCAGATGTTCAAGCTGGATTTAGAAAAGCCAGAGGAATGAGAGATCAAATCCATCTGATCATAGAAAAAGCAAGAGAGTTCCAGAAAAAAACATCTACTTCTGCTTTATTGACTGTGCCAAAGCCTGTGACTGTGTGGATCACCATAAACTGTGGAAAATTCTGAAAGAGATGGGAATACCAGACCACCTGACCTGCCTCTTGAGAAATCTGTATGCGGGTCAGAAAGCAACAGTTAGAACTGGATATGGAATAACAGACTGGTTCCAAATAGGAAATGGAGTACGTCAAGGCTGTATATTGTCACCCTGCTTATTTAACTTATATGCAGAGTACATCATGAGAAATGCTGGACTGGATGAAGCACAAGCTGGAATCAAGACTGCCAGGAGAAATATCAATCACCTCAGATATGCAGATGACACCACCCTTGTGGCAGAAAGCAAAGAAGAACTAAAGAGCCTCAGGATGACAGTGAAAGAGGAGAGTGAAAAAGTTGGCTTAAAACTCAACATTCAGAAAACTAAGATCATGGGATCTGGTCCCATCACTTCATGGCAAATAGATGGGGAAACAATGGAAACAGTGAGAGACTTTATTTTTTTTAGGCTCCAAAATCACTGCAGATGGTGACTGCAGTCATGAAATTAAAAGATGTTTGCTCCTTGGAAGAAAAGCTATGACCAACCTAGGCAGCATATTCAAAAGCAGAGACATTACTTTGCCGACAAACGTTAAAGCTGTTGCTTTTCCAGTAGTCATGTATGGATGTAAGAGTTGGACTACGAACAAAGATGAGCACCAAATAATTGATGCGTTTGAACTGTGGTGTTGGAGAAGACTCTTGAGAGTCCCTTGGACTGCAAGGAGATCCAACCAGTCCATCCTAAAGGAAATCAGTCCTGAATATTCATTGGCAGGACTGACGCTAAAGCTGAAGCTCCAATACTTTGGCCACCTGATGCGAAGAGCTGACTCATTTGAAAAGACCCTGATGCTGGGAAAGATCGAAGGCGGGAGGAGAAGGGGATGACAGAGGATCAGATGGTTGGATGGCATCACCAACTCAATGGACATGAGTTTGAGTAAACTCCGGGAGTTGGTGATGGACAGGGAGGCCTAGTGGGCTGCAGTCCATGGGGTCACAGAGAGTCGGACACAACTGAGCGACTGAACTGATATCACCTACACATGGAAATGGGACCACCTCATGCCACAGTTCAGATTCTCAGAATTAGTATAGTAAGGAATCATTTCCCCCTTGCCTCCTGCTGTGCAGAACAACACTATAAACCTGACGAGGAGATTCGCTCTCACGGGGATTGTTAAGGGTCTCGCTTGACATGGAAACCCTGTCTTGTGCATCTGAGTATACCCAGTAGCACCACCTGACACACTGGAGGTGCTCAGTAAAGGCAGGAAGTGAGAAAGCTGCATAAAGCCACATGGAGGGGGCGTAGATCTACATTAATTATGATGTTGAATGTTGACAGCCGTTTCAAAGTACTATGTCTCCCATATTTGTCAAGGTCATGAAATCCACAAAGGCAAGCTTATTCCCACACAGAGAGATTTTTCTCTCTTGATTTTACAAATCAGAGTTGGGTAGCTAGGCAGATGGAGCTCTGAGAACAGAATCTATGACTGTATCATCCACTGGTCCCCAAATAAACCCTGTGCTGTACACGAGCAGAACAGAGCTCATCCATGAATCCCCTGCCATAAAGATGTCCTTGATCAGGGGCTCATGACCAGGTCCAGCCGAACCAGATGAGTTCACCTATCTATCGATTTTTCATCAATATGGGGTAGCCAATATACACAAAAACATAGAAACACTAGAAGAGACCATTCGCATAAATCTTCATGTCAGATTGGCATTCTAGTTTTCCTGTAGTAGACACATTTGGATATTGAGAATTACATTTAATGATATAATTAAATCTATTTAATGAAACCTGTCTTTTCATTTGGATATGTAGGTATAATATAGCCTGTATGAGTTTTTTCTTTTATATTTTTGTTGTTCTAATGTTTATCTTTTTAGGCTTATATCTTGATTATATAAGACAACTGAAAAAAAAAAAACTTCAAACATATAACTGAGAAAGCATTTCATTTTCATGTCTACTTCTAAAAGAATGCAGCCAAAGGTTACCATGATTATGTATGCTGAATTCTTCCCAAAGTTTAGTCACACATTTCTAAGGTTTAACAAGACAACTTATATCTCATCCAATATAAGAACTCTATGAAAGGGATTTTCTAACAGGTCATCTTCAAAGAATTATGAAAAGCTGGGGAAATATAAACTGGATAGGTACTTTGAGGTCAATTTCAATCCAGTAACAGCAAAGCTTATATAACTGTGCCACATAATACGCTGTAGTTTTGATTTCAAATATGTTCTTTTATTTAGGCATGACTCTGGCCCATCTCCTCTTTTCTCTGGTGAAAGGAAATGCTTAGATGTAGGTAATGACTTCTCAGACAGAAGAGTCTCCTTACAGATCTTATTCCCGTGAAAGACATTGAGGTAGCTGAATTCTGGGAAGCAAGTTGCCTTCTGAGAAGACCCTGAGGCAGCAGAAGAATAGTTTTGTTACCTTTTACCATTTTCAGTCATTGTTTTTTACTTTGAGGGATTAGCTAGTTCCTGGAAAACAAATAGTATTTCTGAAGGTACTATTAGGGAAGACTAATACCTCTTTGCAATTTCTTTGAACCTAACACAACTGTTCAGAGACCCTAGGAACTGTAGAGAAATTCTGTTCTATTTCTATTCCAGAAAAAAAAATTGCCTTCTCCATATTTCCTTCCAGCCCTCACCTGCCTGACAGCAGAGCTCCTCTCCCTACTTCAAAGCCTTGGGACAGACCTACTTCATGCTCTTCCAGCCACATCCCATCCCTTGTTTATTTTTTTTAATTTTTATTTATTTATTTTTACTTTACAATATTATATTGGTTTTGCCAGACATTGACATGAATCTGCCACGGGTGTACACGTGTTCCCCATCCTGAACCCCCTTCCCACCTCCCTGCCCATCCCATCCCTCTGGGTCATCCCAGTGCACCAGCCCCAAGCATCCTGTATCATGCATCGAACCTGGACTGGCGATTCATTTCACATATGATATTATACATGTTTCAATGCCATTCTCCCAAACCTCGCCCTCTCCCACAGAGTCCAAAAGACTGTTCTATACATCTGTGTCTCTTTTGCTGTCTCGCATACCGGCTTATCTTTACTATCTTTCTAAATTCCATATATATGCATTAGTATACTGTATTGGTGTTTTTCTTTCTGGCTTACTTCAATCTGTATAATAGACTCTCGTTTCATCCACCTCATTAGAACTGATTCAAATGTATTCTTTTTAATGGCTGAGTAATACTCGATTGTGTATATGTACCACAGCTTTCTTATCGATTCATCTGCTGATGGACAACTAGGTTGCTTCCATGTCCTGGCTATTATAAACAGTGCTGTGATGAACATTGGGGTACACGTGTCTCTTTCAATTCTGGTTTCCTCAGTGTGTATCCCCAGAAGTGGAATTGTTTAGCAGACTATCTGTGCTGGACAATAACATTTCCTGATAACATAGCCACACATGTTTGCTTACATCTTTTTGATGGTTGCTTTCACCCTACAGAGCTGAGAAGTTGTGCCAAAGCCAGAAATAGTTACCAAGTGGCCTGTTAAAGAAAATGCATCCAGCTTCACTTTAAACTCATAGATCTCCTCACACATCCACAGAGAGATTTTTCAGAAATTCAGCCTGCTAACTCTCTAGAGTATCAGCAGTATTTTCTTTCCTTTTGGTTGTAAGTTCCTATGGATAGAAAATTTAAAGCTTTATAGATTTTATTAATAAAGTTTATTTTAGAGCATTTCCAGGTTCACAGTGAAGCTGAGTAGAAAGCATAGAGTTCCTATATAACCTCGTCCCCGCTCATGAACAGCCTCTGCCGTTATCAACACAAGAATGACAGATCTGTTACAATGGAACTTTCACTGATACATCACCATCATCCAAAGAAAGTCTCATCAGGGTTCACTCCTGGTGTTGTATATTCTATGGGTTACAATGAGTGTATAATGACATGTATCTCCCGTGATAATCTCATATAGAATAGCTCCACTGTCTTAAATATCCCCTATACTTTGTTTATTCATCTGTTTTCCCTTCTAGACCCTGGAAACCATGAATCTTTTCACCGCCTCCATAGTTTTGCCTTTTCTAGAAAGTCATATAGGGAATCACACACTACATCAGCCTTTCAGACTGGCTTCTTTCATTATAGGGAATCACACACTACATCAGCCTTTCAGACTGGCTTCTTTCATTTAGTAATATGTACTGAGGGTTTGTCCATGTCTTTGCATGACCTGGTAACACATTTCATTGTATCACTGGATAATACTTCATGGTCTGAATGTACCACTCACCTACTGAGGTATATGCGGGTTGGTTCCTGGTCTGGAAAATTATGAATAAAGTTGTTATAAACATTAGCATGGAGGATTTTGTGTGCAAATCAGTTTCAGCTCACTTAGGTGAATACCAAGAAGAACTATTGCTAGATTACATGGTACGAGTATGTTTAGTTTTATAAAAGACAAAACTGCTGAACTCTCTTCCAAGGTGGCTGAACGATTCTGCATTCCCATCGGCAACGGAGGAGACTCCCTTTTGTGCCACATCCTCACCACCATTTGGTGTTGTCAGTTCTAGATTTTGGCCTTTGAATGATGCTAAAGCTGAAACTCCAGTACTTTGGCCACCTCATGCGAAGAGTTGACTCATTGGAAAAGACTCTGATGCTGGGAGGGATTGGGGGCAGGAGAAGAAGAGGACGACAGAGGATGAGATGGCTGGATGGCATCATGGACTCGATGGACGTGAGTCCGAGTGAACTCCGGGAGTTGGTGATGGACAGGGAGGCCTGGCGTGCTGCGATTCATTGGGTTACAAAGAGTCAGACACAACTGAGCGATTGAACTGAACTGAACTGAACAGGTATATATGGGCTTTCCTGGTGGCTCAGACAGTGAAGAATCTTCCTGAAATGCAGGAGGCCCAAGTTTGCTCCCTGGATCAGGAAGATCTCCTGGAGAAGGGAATGGCAATGTGGTTTCTTTCTGTTATTCTAATTTGTAGTTCCCTAATGATATATACTTTGCCAGCAAATGTTCATCTAATCAAAGCTATGGTTTTTCCAGCAGTCATGTATGGATGTGAAAGTTGGACTATAAAGAAAGCTGATCGCCAAAGAATAGATGCTTTTGATCTGTAGTGTTGGAGAAGACTCTTGAGAGTCCCTTGGATGGCAAGGAGATCCAACCAGTCCATCCTAAAGGAAGTCAGTCCTGAATGTTCATTGGAAGGACTGATGCTGAAGCTGAAAATCCAATACTTTGGCCACCTGATGTGAAGAACTGACTCATTGGAAAAGACCCTGATGCTGGGAAAGATTGAAGGCATAAAAAGGGGATGACAGAGGATGAGATAGTTGGATGGCATCACCGACTCAATGCACATGAGTTTGAGTAAACTTCAGGAGTTGGTGATGGACCAGGAGGC
Organism: Capricornis sumatraensis; assembly: GCF_032405125.1. Lineage (NCBI taxonomy): Eukaryota > Metazoa > Chordata > Mammalia > Artiodactyla > Bovidae > Capricornis > Capricornis sumatraensis. The sequence goes on along the minus strand of NC_091089.1, from coordinate 54,338,318 downwards.
CTGGTGTGCGGCAATCCATGGGGTCAAAAAGAGTCAGACACAACTGAGTGACTGAACTGAATGATATATGATATTGAACATCTTTTCATGTGCTTCCTTGCCATCTGTATATATTCTTTAGTGAGAAGTCTATTTAGGTCCTTTGCTCATTGAATCAGGTTGTTCATTTTCTTATTGCTAAGGTTTATGAGTTCTATGTACATTTTGGACTAACAGGCCTGTATCAGATGTGTCCTTTGCAAATATTTTCTCTAAGTCTGTGAAGGCTGTATTTTTGAGTAAGGCTATGCTAAATTTCCATTAGTTAAATCAGATGATTAACTTACTATAATTTAGAAAGTATAAGTATATACTAAATTGAGCACTTTTAATAGGTTTTAAAATATCATTACAAAATTATTATTATATACTATAAGAAATTTGTGGAGAAAACATATCAAAAAGCCAGTCAAAAATCACTGATACCTTTTGATATACACACAATATACATATGTACACAGAATAATACATCAAATATAACTATACTTAAAAGGGTTCATGTTTGGGAACACATGTAAGAATTAAAGATTTTTAAAAAATAAAAAAAAATAAAAAAAATAAAAATAAATACTGCTGAAAATATAATTTTGGAAAAAAAATATTTTTAAAATATTTATCAATATGTTGTGAATATTTATTGAAGCATTACATATCATTCTATAACAATGTTTTAAATAAAGGTTTTAGTATTCTATCTTAGATTTATTTGGAGAAATAATCAATAGTAATTTCATTATTTCCCCATGTTAAACTTGGGATTCCCAGGTGGTGCCAATGGTAAAGAACCCACCTGCCTAAGCAGGATACACAAGAGACACAGGTTCAATCCCTGGGTTGGGAAGATCCTCTGAAGGATGAAATAAAAATCCACTCTAGTATTCCTACCTGGAAAATCCCATGGACAAAGGATCCTGGGGTTGCAAAGAGTCAGACACAACTGACCACGCATGCCCATATTAGATGTATTAATTCTTGTATCTTTTAAAAACACATTGATGAGTGTCCCAGAAAAAAATCCCAACATACATTTTTGATTACATCTTTAGTGTTAGTTTTTAGAAGTGAAACTGTTTGACCAAAATAGTAAATTGTAGAGCTCTTGATACATACTGCCAAAACATTCTCCAAAAAGATTTTCTCTTCTCACTAAAACCCTTAGGAACCATTATGACAGTGTTATAAATACTCAAACATTTCATTTTATGAGGTGCACCGAAGAACTGATGCTCTTGAACTGTGGTGTTGAAGAAGATTCTTGAGAGTCCCTTGGACTACAAGGAGATCCAACCAGTCCATTCTGAAGGAGATCAACCCTGGGATTTCTTTGGAAGGAATGATGCTAAAGCTGAAACTCCAGTACTTTGGGCACCTCATGAGAAGTGTTGACTCATTTGGAAAGAGTCTGATGCTGGGAGGGGTTGGGGGCAGGAGGAGAAGGGGACAACGGAGGATAAGATGGCTGGATGGCATCACTGACTCGATGGACGTGAGTCTGAGTGAACTCCGGGAGTTGGTGATGGACAGGGAGGCCTGGTGTGCTGTGATTCATGGGGTCACAAAGAGTTGGACATGACTGAGCGACTGAACTGAACTGAACTCATACCCATTGACTGTAGGATCAATTCTTTTTAGACACAAAATGACATTAAATCACTGGATCTGTTCACTAACACTAAACTTGACCCCAAATTAACATGGTTTATTATCAAACACCAAGTACACTTTTAGAGGATAAAAAGTTGGGGAGAAATAATTAACATTACAAACAAGCAAACAAGTAAGCAAGCAGGCAAACAGGCAAGTGCTATGACACCAGATCTGAAGGAGGTCTTAGAAGACACCCCAAAAGATGCTTTCAACGTGATTAGGATCCTTAAACTACTAAAAATATAACCTTTCCATATTCACAAGCAAAAAGCTAGCTCCTATGTGAAAGTGTAACTATGCAACAGTTGCCTGAAAACTACTTGCCCCCTTACTTCAGATTTACAACTGTATACACACAGTAAGTGCTAACTGACTCCCTTTGAGCATTTGAATTTCTTTCCTTCCTGTGGGAGAGGCTGTACCACTAGGAGCTTCCTTTGAGAACCCTTGTGGTAGGATGGGCCTAGGATCAGAGGGTCAAATTCTAATTCTCTAGGAAATCATTAAACTTAGATATGCCTCAACTTCTTTCTAACAAAAGCAAGCTACCTACTTCATTAAGATTGCTGGGCTGTGTATGTGTATGCTCAGTAGCTAAGCTTTGTCCAGCTCCTTAAGAACCCACGGACTGTAGCCCGCCAAGCTCCTCTGTCCATGGGATTTCCCAGGCAAGAATACTGGAGTAGGGTGCAATTTCCTCCTTTTCCAGGGGACGTTCACAACTCAGGGATCAAACCCATGTCTCCTGCACCGGCAGGCACTCCGGAAGCCATCAAGATCCTTAAGAAGTTTAAATAAAATAAAATATGCAGGACCTCATTTTGCGGTGACTCCTAGTTCTTCAATGCAGAGCAACTCTTTTAGAGAACCTGCAAACTATGAATGTGCCTATTCCCAACAGAAATTCACGGTACTCAGTGGGAACCAGGTCTAGTCCAAGCACATCTTACGAAACTTCAGCTCTGCCCAGTGCTAACAGATAGCTTGTGGGAAAAAAAAATCATATTATTGAGGATGTAACACTAGAATGAGAATGGAATTCAAGTATTTCAGTTGCAACAATGAGAAAAAAGAATATGGAGACGTAAAAAGCCACAGTGCAGCATTGTATTTTGCCACTAAATGTCAAGGCAATTTTTGGATATTCTGATTTTTGCCTGTAAGATTTTCCCCAAGATTAGATGGCATTGTAATGCCACCAAATAAATAATGCCTACATTCTGGTTCCACAGCTGAGTGATGGCTTCTGACTAGAAATTGAATGAACAGTTAAATGGTAGTTCAAATAGTAGCAAATAGTTGTTTGCTGTTTTACAATCACTTATTCTCATTCGCTCTCTGTCATTTTCTGAGCTATGCTGCAGTTAAGAAAGCTGTCATACAAAATGAAAGTGGCTTTTTCAAGCAGAAAACAAATGTACTCTGGCTGGTAGACTGGCATTTAATCATTCAGTCTCTTAGCATCATTACTTTGCTGCTAGCATAAAACACCTCGCCTTGTTTATGGAGGAGGAGATAGACTGTGAATACTGGGCCCCTACCAACCTCTGCACGTGGGTGCCACAGAGGTCTCTGCTGTCACTCAGAAGAGTGATCTTTCTTGGTGTGACATCCAGGCTTATCAGCAGTGGCAGAGGCAGAACGAGACTGGGGCTGTGACTCCTAGGTTCACAGCTCCTGGTTTGGAGTAAGAGTGCGGTAAGGCACATCTCGGTCTTTGGGTTGCGGTCATGTATACTCAGCCACATCCGATGGCTCAGGGACTGGAAGCAATTTAAAAGACAAGTCTCTTCTGCTCATCTCCAGTCTCTCACCTGATTATACAAACTAGTTAACACATGACAACTCTGGGGTCTTCTGGTCTAAGACTGAGCATAAACATTCCCCTTCATTTTAGAAAACCTCAGGCTTTGCCAAGTGATTTGTGTACCCCCAGAGACCTCTCCTTTCCCTTCTCCCCTCATTTTAGTGGGTTGGTGCCTTCAGGGAGGAGAAGAGTACTGATTAACGTCACCGTTAGGAAGCAGAGTCAAGGCAAACACGCCATGCTGACAGGCGGGTGCCATGCTTCAGGGCACTGGCCCCAGGTGGCTCAGAATCAGGTAGCCCTTACTGCAGTTCAACAAGAGCAAATCTTCCTCTGAACCCCAGCTGGACCCTCCCGCTAGAGGGTAAAACAGAGAGGCCCCAGGACTTCGGGAACAGTAGTCAATTCCTGTCTCTCCTGGTTGTGCACACAATGTGCCAGGTGTGATGTTTCTCCTGAAATCACAGTTCTAGTTACTTCAAGCAAAAAGAACAGTTTGATGGGTATTGTTAATGGAGCAACTTCAAGAAGAAAACTCAAATTTCGGCATCCTCTCCAAGCACCATACATGCATATTCACACTAAGAATTTCCATACATATGCCTTGTAGAATAATTCCTTAGAATATAATCGTTTGCTGTTTTAATTACTTCTCAGTAGAGGGCTATCAATACTGCACTAGACTTATCTAATAGAATAGATTTTAAAACACTCTTTTTGCATCTAGACTACAGTATCCAAATTCTTCACTTTCCAATGGTGTGTGTGTGTTAGTCACTCAGTCGTGTCTCTTTGCAACCCAATGGACTGTAGCCCGCCAGGCTCTTCTGTCCATAGAATTCTCTAGGCAAGAATACTGGAACAGGTTGCCATTCCTTTCTCCAGCGGATCTTCCCAACCCAAAGACTAAACCTGGAGCTCCTGCATTGCAGGCAGATTCTTTGCCTTCTGAGCCACCTGGGAAGCCCTTTTCCAATAGTATATTCAAATATTTTTCCAGTGAATCCTATAATATCCATTTATTGGAGAGGATAAGACTGAAGATAAAACTGAATTCTCTTCTTCTATGCCTTGGCATTTGGAATTTCTTTGGGAGGAGCCCAGGGTACAATTATCAGAGGTATGGACATCATGGTTGCCATCCAATCTATCATTTGGCTCTTGATGGTTATAAGATGTCCTCTATGTCTTGAAAAATATAAACTTATATTCAAAGGACAAGATACATAGCATGGAACATTACCAGAGATGAAAAGAGACTAAACTGGCATACTTAATTTGGAAGAAATCATGAGAACACTGAGTTTCTTCCAAGAAAAGTTATTGAGAAAGTATCAAATTAGTGATCATAATGTTGCCGTTTATATGTCAAAAACATTGAAGTAGTCTTAGAGCTGGCAGTGGCTTAAGAGCCTTTTGAAATAGAGTGAGTTATAGGTAAATAAACATCAGCTGCCCTCAAGCCTCTGTGCTCCTTTCATTTCTCCCCAAACAAGCTTCATCCAACCTTATAAACCCAGTTAGACTACCCACCAGAGATGTTAGGAGTCAAACTCTTATGGAGAAGTCTGTACTGCAAAAACAACCTCCATTTTCACCTTGCAGGAAATATCAAGATTAATCAATGCCAAGTTTGCAAGTACATTTGTATCTTGACTGCAATTCAGCACCCTACTGAGCTCTCTAAGGCATAGGAAATAAGAGAAATACCAAGACTGTTTTTACAACAGAATGTGAAGAGAAATGTTGCCTTATTCACCAGCTCCCACAACTCAGCTTCAGGAGCTCAAGTTAAAACCATTATATATATCAAGAGTTGATAATAGGTTATTTGCTTCCCCTAAGAAATAGAAACAGAAAGGCCAGGGGGGAAACATAAGCTAAAGCCAGTTACGATGAGATATTTGCATTATTCAAGTGTCAGGCAGGAACTTACATCCGTGTAGGATTTTGTGAATTGCATGGCCCCTCTGTGTGTCAAGGCTCTCCCTTCTGTGATGGTTGCATCCTCCATCTTCCCACTGTGCAACCACGTATGGGCCCTTGTTATTTGATCTCATTTTATTCCCACTCCTTGTGGGAAATTATTTACTGTTATCATCAGAGGCAACGGCGCTTGGAATGTTTTAATCTTGTAAAACGTTTTCCCCACTTAAACAGGGGAGTCTGCTTTTGAGTTTCTACTGTGATCATGAAGGATAAGGGGCTCGCATGCACACTTCTTTCCAATTTGTTATATAAACATCCTTAACATCTCAGATAACTTTAACTTATTGCCATATATCAAGTGCCTCTCACAGTTAGCACCTATGTTCTAAAATTACCTCCATAACCACATCCATTTTTCTCTTGGTATGAAACAGCCATTTGAGTGCTGGGGTGGGTAGGGGCTGGGATAAGCTGTGGACAAGTCATGCTGCTAAGCAGAATACCAGTCGGGATGGAAGACACAGCTATGATGGAAAGGGGATTAGACTGACAGGAAGGGGAAGGGTGGGAGACAGAAATAAAATGATTCCCAAGATTTTGGTTTGGGCACGTGGGAAAGTTATTAGAGATAAGTTTCCTGGAAGTTATTTGGTAGAATAACTCATCATACCAGTTAATTAGATAGCAGTTTTTTTACAGATGACCCAAGGCAAAATATTGTTCATTCCATTCATTCACTCATCAGGGTGCTCATTCCTACCTGTATTGCATACCTACTAGATTCTTAACAATCTATGAAAATAGAAAGAGATGGAAGGCATGATCTCTGCTTCCAAGGCTCTCACAGTCTGGGGAGGAATAACAGAAAGACACTCAGAATCTCTTGACCCAGTGTGAGGCACATGCCGGCAGAGGGATGTGTGCACCCAAGTGCCTCAGCCCAGAGGGTGTAGCTCTTACCTTGACTGGGCTGAGGGAAGAGGGGGAAAGGCAGAGGACAAAGGGACAATAAGGATGACTCTCCTATAGAGATAACACTTAAGCTGGACCATGAGACTAAGAACGTACGAGAAAGAAAAAATGAAAGTACCATTTCAGGCAGAGGACACAGAGGCATAGAAAATTCCAAAGAGAACCTTTCCCCTTCTCTTGGTATTTCATCACTCTCTCCTGTCCCTTGATGCTGCCAAGTTTGCTGCTTTTGATGCCAAGATCTTTCAGCATAGTCTCCAGAAAATGGTACCCATTTTAGAGACTAAGTCCCCATTCAAGACCTTGATTACTGCTCACTGACAAATGGCAAAGGGTTTAGGACGTTTTTACTGCAGCACATTTTGCAGTGGGGTCAGATCAAATGAGGTTACAGTCTTTCAACTTGGGACACCAAGGTAGAACAATTTCTTTCTTGTGTTGAAGGTTTGTTTTGTCTGAAGAATGGTACCCAAAGCATAAATTGTGGTCATGCGACCAAAGAGAAAGGGAGGCTTAGTTTTTTTGATGCAATCAATTTGGGTCAATTAAGAGATATAGATGAGCAGACTGCAAGGGGGAAAGGAAGAGCAGAGACAATGCTCTGCTCCAGGGAAGGTACAGTTTTCCTAGGACGTTAAAAAAGTAAAAAGGAAAAAACAGTAAAAAAAAAAAAAAGAAAAGAAAGAAAGAGTAACCTTAGTCAGGAGTGGCTGGCAACAGGCAACGTAATGCCAGCTCCTTCTCAGCGTCCTTCTCAGATCCACGTCTTTAGGGATCACATGCTTGATGTAGGAAGTATGAGTTAAGATTAGTCTTGTGCACTTAGAGTTGCTTTGTATTTTCCTACCATGCTGATACCCTTGATGACATTCTTCAGTATCTTCTTTCTTTTCCAGCCCTCGGAAGGAAAAAAAGAGCTCTGTCCAATGTCCTGGTTTGACTCTCTAGCAATTAAAACAAAAAAAAAATTCCTCCTTTCAGCAATGCTCTGGAGAGAAAACTATTTCCATGCTTCCGAAGACATAATTGGTGTTATAATTCTGGGGTGACTTCTCTTCTCAGCAGGTATCACTTTACTTATATTGATAATATACCACAAGCATTGAACTGGTAAGAAAACACTGTGAATGCTTGTTACGATTCTCCAGCACTCCCAGTTCCTGGGATCAGTGACTTCCAATGGAAACATTTTATTTGTTTCTATAATAAAAAGCACATAATTGTTATTAGTCCCATGATTCCTTCTGTTGAATACAATAGTGTCTGTCTTTACCCCAGACTTCATTGCTTTTTATTCTGCGTCATGCGCTTTACTGATTTTCCCGCTACTATTGTTTCCTTCAATAAGCCATTTTAAAACAACATGAATTTCCTTCTTTAATTTTGTTGGCTTCATTCCTATCCACAGCCCTCCACGGAGCCGAGTACAGCAGGACTGGGCTGTAGCTTCAGCGCTGCTTCTCTCTTTCTATTTGCCTCCTCATGTATCTCCCCAACGATGCTGTGTCAAGATTTTAGGGGGTAAATAAATTTCTCCCCTTTCTCCTCCTCTTGATTTTAGGACCAATTGAAAAATAAAAATAAAAAAAGAAAACACAGGCAACAAGCAAACGGAGATCAAAATGTCAGCCTTTATTACTGATAAAACTGGTGGCAGAGAGCAGTTTCGGGCTGCTAACAGTCCCTCCTTGAATTATAAAGACAGGGCTAGATAATGACAGAGCCCTGGAATGCTGCAGACCACCAGCTGAGCCGACTGTCTGTGTGTCCTTGAAACAGGATGGCTCTAAAGGCGGAACAAGGCAGTAGAGCCAGGTGTTCTGAGGTCCAGTACAGTCTGAGCCATGTTTTTGTTTGCAAAGCCATCACTGAAGTCAGTTTCATCCTGTATCACTTATCTGTTAAAGAGTATGTGATAGTGTGGAGAGGGTTCCTCAAGTGGAAAACCCTTGAGTGAAACAGGAGGCTGAGGGAAATTATGTGGTAGGTACTAGAAGCTTCAGTTCCCAAGAAAATATGCAGAAAATGTTCCCTGGCCTTATAGCTCTTGAAGAAGGAACTAAAGCTCCCACCTTTTCTCTTTTCTCTCTCTTCTCTACACCTACTTACATTTGTCACCTAAGTGAGATATTGAGGTTATTCCTCAACACATCGGATGTTGCGGTCTGAGTTTTCTGCTCTTCACAACAGCTAAACAATTCCAAAATTAGCAGTTCAAGATGCCAGTGATTACTGTTATTCTGATAAATGAAAGATGAATCTTTGTTGAATGGGGGCTGAAATGAAGCATGTGGTCATGAAAAGCAGAGGAAGCTCAGTTATACTGCTCATATACTTGACCTGCACGTCTCATACCAGAGAAACAAATTGAGTTTCCTTACTACTTAGTTACTATACTTTATCTTAATTTCTGGACAAGTGATATTTCTCAGGTTAATGTATTTAAGAGTTAAAGGTGCAACTTCCTTTAGATCGAGGCACAGGATTTTGTGATCTGGTCAACAATAATTTCTTTGCCCTGTTTTAGAACCTAGTCTTCAGCATGTATGAAGAAAACCATTTTATTACGGACAGAAAGGAGGCTAGGTAATGGAACTGAGATTAAAACACATTCGTGCAGTTCAAGGAATGTAAGAGGCTCAGAAAAATCAGGCATGAGCTTGTGTGAGAAGCCCCCAGGTTTTGACTGTGTATTTCTCTCTACAGTTGAACACATCTAACTTTTTTGGGGGGCTGCAAAATCACTGCAGATGGTGACTGAAATAATGAAATTAAAAGACCCTTACTCCTTGGAAGAAAAGTTATGACCAACCTAGACAGCATATTGAAAAGCAGAGACATTACTTTGCCAACAAAGGTCTGTCTAGTCAAGGCTATGGTTTTTCCAGTGGTCATGTATGGATGTGAGAGTTGGACTATAAAGAAGGCTCAGCACTGAAGAACTGATGCTTTTGAACTGTGGTGTTGGAGAAGACTCTTGAGAGTTCCTTGGATTGCAAGGAGATCCAACCAGTCCATTCTGAAGGAGATCAGCCCTGGGATTTCTTTGGCAGGAATGATGCTAAAGCTGAAACTCCAGTACTTTTTCCACTCCATGCGAAGAGTTGACTCATTGGAAAAAACTCTGATGCTGGGAGGGATTGGGGGCAGGAGGAGAAGGGGACGACAGAGGATGAGATGGCTGGATGGCATCACTGACTTGATGGATGTGAGTCTAAGTGAACTCCGGGAATTGGTGATGGACAGGGAGGCCTGGCGTGCTGGGATTCATGGGGTCGCAAAGAGTCACACACGACTGAGCGACTGAAGTGAACTGAATTGAACTGGAGACTCACCATACAAACAACTCACAGAATTCATTTTGTTTTCCACATTGATAACAAAAGCAAGATGACTTCACACAATAAATATTCTTGTCGTACACTCAAGCAGTTGCAACCTTTGCAAAGTGTGGTGGTTAGTAACCTGGTCTCTGGAGTCCCACAGCCAGCCTCCCATCCCAGCACTGTGATCATGAGAGATTATATAGCTTCTCAGAGTCACATTCACCTCTGCTGCCAAGAAAGGTAACTATCTACACAGTTGGTAACAATGTAAATCTATGGAGAACAGGATGGAGGTTTCTTACAAAACTGTAAAAAGAACTATTGCATGACCCAGAAATTTCACTCCTGGGCATTTAATTCAAAGAAAATGAAATTATGATTTGGAAAGATACACACATCCCAAAGTTCACAGCAGCATTATTTACAACAGCCTAGATATGGAAGCAATCTAAGTGTCCCATCAGCAGATGAATGGACAAAGATGCTAGTGATAAGCCGCTTTCAGTCATGTCAGACTCTTTGCGACCCCAGGGACTGTAGCCCACCAGGCTTCTCTGTCCATGGGATTCTTCAGGCAAGAATACTGGAGTGGGTTGCCATTCCTTCTCCAGGGGATCTTCCTGACCCAGGGATGGAACCCCGTCTCTTATGTCTCCTGCATTGGCAGATGGGTTCTTTATCACTAGCGCCACCTGGGAAGCCCCAGTTATTCTGAAATGATGTGGCATTAATGATATATACCTGATGCAAAGAGCCGACTCATGAGAAAAGACCCTGATGCTGGGGAAGACTGAAGACAGGAGAAGAAGGAGACGACAGAGGATGAGATGACTGGTTGGCATCACTGATTCAACGGACGTGAGTTTGAGCAAGCTCCGGGAGATAGCGAACGACACAGAAGCCTAGCATGCCGCAGTCCATGGGGTCACAAAGAGTCAGACAGGACTGAGCGACTGAACAACAACAATACCCCCCCCACACACACACACACACAGTAGAATGAAATTTTTCCATTTGCAACAACATGGATGGACCAGAAGGGCATTATGCTTAGTGAAATACATCAGACAGTTGAAGACAAATACTGTCCATTATCACTAAAACATAAATAAATGAATATAACAAAAGAGAAACACACTCACAGATATAAAAACTAAACTAGCGGTTACCAATGGGCAGTTGGAAGGAGTAAAAGGCAAGAAATGGCGAGGGACTAAGAGGGACAAACTACTATGTATAAAATAATTTACAGGGATATATGGTTTTCTTTCTTATATGTATTATAAATATCTCAAATTTCTAGTATTTTGGGGATAGAAAACACTAAATTTCAAAGCAGTCAGTATTTTTATCCTTTCCCTTATGACTTATCTTTTGTGTATAAAGACTCTTTCTATCCCAATTTTTTTAATGGAAATTTTTAAATATTTTTTATTCCAATTTTAATGGATTATTCCAATATAACTATTATATATATTGTTAGTTGTTAGTTATAACTATATAACTATAATATAAATATTTTAAATAGTTCAAGTTTGGCTTTGTCATATTTAAGTATTTCATTCATCTGAAACCTATTTTTAAGAACAAAAGAAGATTTTTGATTGTGCTATTTTTGCTTTTTGGAATCAGTCAGTCTAGCACCATTTATTACATAGCCCCTGGCAATATCAAATGCAGTCATGGGATACACCAAGTTTGGAGGTACTCGGCAGGGTTGTTTCTGGTCTTTAAAATTTTGTTTCAATATTCTATTTTCTCTTCTTGAAGCAATACTCCACTCAGGAAAGGATTTTTGGTGCAGAGGACCATGGGGATAATCAGCTTTATCATAGGAATCATTCTCTTTACTATCAGTGCCTACCATGTTCTGAGCTATTTACTTAATACCCAGTATTACATGCAATCTTTAATACAATCCGATGAGGCAAGTGTATCTTTATTATAAAGATGGGGAAACTGGGTCCTGAAATGAAAACTTGCCCAAGTGTATTTAGAATGCAAGTGAGAGAGCTGGGATTCACACTCAACTCCATCTACCGGCAACGTGTGTCCCCTTAACACCTATGATACACTCTCTCCCTGGACAAGACTCCAGGGATCGCCTTGCCCAGCAGTCCTCAGCACTGGATACACATTAGAATCACCGAGGAGCTTTTCCAACACACATTGATTCCACTTCACATAATGTAAATCAGAATATCCAGGAACAGAGCTCAGGCATTAATATTTTTAAAGAGCTTCCTGGATTCTACTGTGCCTCCAAGTTGGAGCACCACTAATTCAGTCCCATGTATTCAGGGAAGCCTGACGTGCTGCAGTCCATGAGGTCACGAATAGTAGAACACGAATTGGAGACTGAACAACAGTTTATTTACTCATGAGAAAACTTAGGCACAAAGATGGACTATAATTTGCTCCAAATCTCATACTAATTTAATGACAGAACAGGAGCTACAATCCAAGTACTTTTTAAAAATGTTTTATTTTATATTGGAATATAGTGGAGTTATGATGCTGCGTTCATTTCAGACGTAAAGCAAAGTGATGCACTTACATACTTGCATCTCCTCTTTCCCAAATTCTTTTCCCATTTGGGTCTTACGTAATATTGAGTAGAGTTCCTTCTGCTATACAGAAGGTCCTTGTTGGTTAGCCATTTTAAATATACTAGAGTGTATATGTCAATTCTAGGCTCCCTAACTATTCCTCCCTACCACTCTTCCTGCCAGTAACTGTAAGTTCCTTCTCTTAAGTTTGTATGCTTCTGTTTTGAAAATAGGTTCATTTGTATATATTTTTTAAGATTCCACATGTAGTTCTCATCCTCTGTCTGACTTGCTTCACTCAGTATGACAATCTCTAGGTCCACTCATATTTCTTCAAATGGCATTATTTCATTCCTTTTAACGGCTGATTAATATTTCATTGTATAAATGTATCACATCTTCTTTATCCATTCATCTGTTGATGGACATTTAGGCTGCTTCCAGGTCTGGCTATTGTAAATAGTACTGCAATGAACGTTGGGGTGTATGTATTCTTTTGAACCATGGTTTTCTCTTGATATATGCCCAGAAGTGGTATTGCTGAATCATATGGTAGCTCTATTTTTATTTTCTTAAGGAACCTTCATACTACATAAATAAAGTGAAAGGACAACCCACAGAATGGGAGAAAATATTTTCAAATGATGCAACCAACAAAGGATTAATTTCCAAAGCTTAAAAACAGCTCCTGTAGATCAATAAAAAAAAAAGAAAAGAAATCCAAACAAAAAATGGACAGAAGATCTAAATAGACATTTCTCTAAAAGAGACATACAGATGGTACATGAAAAGTTGCTCAATATTACTAATTATTAGGGAAGTACAAATCAAAATTACGATATCACCTCACATCAGTCAGAATGGCCATAATCAAAAAGTCTACAAACAATAAGTGTTGGAGAGGGTATGGAGAAAGGTAGCCCTCCTACAATGCTGGTGGGAATATAAACTGGTACAGCCTTATGGATAACAGTATGGAGATTCCCAAGTACTCTGATTCGTAGTCCAGTAATCTGCACAAGACCACACAGTTCCTCAGCATTATTTATATGGAGTAGTGGCTGAATAAACTCCCCATAAGTCTATATTCAAACTGTTTCACAGGGTCCTGACAGTTTTAGGCCAGGACAAGGAAGAGAAGTAGAAAGCTGGCCAGAATTATCTGTCCATATGGCTGCTGCTACTCAGAAGTGACTTCTCTGGTGTGAAATCAAGAGACTAAGAGTCTCCTCTCACCCATAAACAAACTTATTCCCAATTTTCTAAATGTTTGCTCTCTTGCTTATTGAAAACAAAAACTCCACTAATATTTTTAGTTGGTAATTATAAATAGCTAGAAAATTACCTTGTAGAAATATACACTGACCTGAGCTCAAAGTGTCAATGGTGAATCATACATCCTTTTTCCAAGAACAGATTACTGAGAAAAGAGATAAGAAAGCTGAAAGTCACAGGCAACAAAAAAGGAGAATATGAGAACTAGAAAGACAAACTTTCCACTGGAACCTTAATGTTGCCTAGACTCTCACAAAGAAAAGCCATTGTATATAATATAGATACATGGACTGATATGATAACATGAATATAATTCCTTGAATAAAAATGGGAAGAAAATTCTCTTGTCAGTGAGGAGGATAGTCTTACCCTTGCAATTTATGTAAACCATCTTTAATGAAAAATCAAACACACACACAAAAAGAGATTATACTTAAATGAACACCTATATGCCAAAATTATTGATACACTACTATTATTACTAATATTATCACCTTATCAATGGTGACATGCAGTTTTGAGCACTCTCCTTTCTAAATGCTCAGAGAGTTATCATCTTTGCTGTATTCCTGAAGAGAGATTCGTGGCTCCAAAAATATGAGGCTTGCTCTTTGCTTCATGAACACAAGTCAAAGAAGACACACACAGGTCATAACTCTAGTTATCACTTTTCCTTGACTTTGGTTCATTCTACATTCATACAACCCATTCGTTTGCCCCAACAGCCCTAACTAGGTTTTATAAGCTCAATTTGGCCCTCTCTGCATAGCTGATAAGCTGTAATATGCAGGTAGTACACAGTGTTTCTGACTGTAGTACAATTTTGGCAGCATAATTGTACAGCAGTGTTTGTGTCTTGAATATTTTATTGCCTTCTGTCTTCATTATTTTATAAAAACAAGTGGAAGATGAAAATGCTGATATGAGAAGTATAGATCTCGTAAACCTAATATAGTTGAGACAAAGATGGAAATCACTCTGAGTGCCAAAAGTGGTAAATCTACAAGACATTCACTGGGCTTAAGCCAGTCAACTATTTGTTCAGTTGTGAATAGAAGATAACAAACAAGAAGATATTAGAAATTCTAGAGATAAATCATAGAGATCTGTGTTAAAGACAAAGTGTAACTGAGGACGTTTTAGCTCTCCGTGCCTGGGTCCTCAGCTTAAAATATGTAAGTTTATTATTTGGCTTTTATACAGTAAACTTTGACACATGTGTTTTAAAAGTGCATTATGTATAAGAAGTAGGATATTTCCTGCATAGCTCTTATAAACCAAAAATAACCCATTCCATAATCATAAATATGTTTATACAAATGCTTGGATTAGGGTAATACAACAGTTCTTCTTGGCTTGTAAAATCACACACACTCTTAGCTGTGTGTACAGACAAGCATAGCCTTTGTCCTATCGAGTACAGTCTTCTACCAATAATGAATAGTGAAGGAGTATGAAGTGAAGTGAAAATCACTCAGTCGTGCCCAACTCTTTGCAACCCCACAGACTATACAGTCCATGGAATATACTGAAGTGGGTAGCCTTTCCCATCTCCAGGGAGGGAATACGGCTGGCATGCATGAGATAAACTCATCAAAGATGAGATTAATGCCCCCAAATCCTTGTCTCTTCTATGATTCATTATGAATGTTTCATTGATCACAGTCACATTTTTATATACTTTCTTTTTATCCACAGAAATCAAACATACTGCCTCTACCACGCCTCTACCTCCATTCTGGAAAATTAAAGGGTAGTTCCTCTCTTTAGGGAATTTGTTTCATTTATTTCAATTTACTTAGCTCTTAGCACCAAGCATGACATATTAGGTGCTCAATATAACACCTAAACTGGAATTTCATCTGTGAGTGCCAAATCTATGCTTTTATTCATTAATTCATTCATCAAATTATTTACTTATTCTATATATATTAAATACATAATGTGCACCT
This sequence comes from Capricornis sumatraensis, assembly GCF_032405125.1. Taxonomy (NCBI): domain Eukaryota; kingdom Metazoa; phylum Chordata; class Mammalia; order Artiodactyla; family Bovidae; genus Capricornis; species Capricornis sumatraensis. The sequence continues at coordinate 54,322,822 of NC_091089.1, read as the reverse complement.
TTCTCTTGGCTAAGAGAAAGATGACTTAAAACACAGCTTCCTTCCTTTAAGAGTCAGTCTATCCAGAAGGGGATATTAGCATATAAACCATAAATTTGACTGTAAGGCAGAAAATTGCAAAAGATGAATTTAAGTGAAAAATATTTTACCTGGAAGATAGGGAAAAAACAACTTTGACTATAGGTGAAAGAATGAAACTCCTGGAAGGGGTGTCATTTCACCTGGGCCCTAAAACAATGAGCAGAATTTTGAATATGTATGATGTATATATATGTGTGGATATATGCATATATGCCTTCTGTATTCATTATTTTATAAAAACAAATGTGTGTGTGTGTGTGTATATATATACACACACATACATATATATATGCCATCAGCGCCGAAGAATTGATGCTTTTGAACTGTGGTGTTGGAGACGACTCTTGAGAGTCAAGGAGATCCAACCAGTCCATTCTGAAGGAGATCAGCCCTGGGATTTCTTTGGAAGGAATGATGCTAAAGCTGAAACTCCAGTACTTTGGCCACCTCATGTGAAGAGTTGACTCATTGGAAAAGACTCTGATGCTGGGAGGGATTGGGGGCCGGAGGAGAAGGGGACGACAAGAGGATGAGATGGCTGGATGGCATCACTGACTCGATGGACGTGAGTATGAGTGAACTCCGGGAGTTGGTGATAGACAGGGAGGCCTGGCGTGCTGGGATTCATGGGGTCACAGAGTCAGACACGACTGAGCAACTGAACTGAACTAAACTGATGTGGTATGAAGTATTTTAGTTTCCCAACTAGGAAGAACCTATGGCCCACTATTGTAGACACACAGAGTCTCAACCAATGGACCACCAGGCAAGCCCAAAAAATATATGGATGAACTAGGGATAAAATAAGGGAATATCAGAGTAGCAAAAAAAAAAAAAAAAAAAACAGAAACAAAAAGGTGTGGGGGGCGGTGGGGGTTGGGGCAAATCCATATAAGGTAGTGAAACTGAAGTAGAAATTATTCCCTGACCAATGAATGATGTTTTAGAGCCATGAGGTTTAAGTTAGGTTTGGGTAATTAAGAATGGAGGGTACACAAGTCTAGGAACCTAGTAAGATGTAAGATTGCATTGAAAGAAAAAATCCTCCATAAAGAAGGTTTTCCTAAATAACAATAAACTCAACGTATATACAAGAAAAATGCTGTGCCTCATGGGACACTGGAATATTTGTGTTTTTTATTTGAAGTATAGCAGAAAAATGGAGGGAAAAGATTCTAATGAGGATTCCCAATTAAAAGCCTGCAAGCAGGCTTCAGGCTAGAATGCACACTTCCTATATGCCCTCCAAAAGTGCAAACTGGAAATTTAAAGTAATTCTGGGTTAGCAGACAGTTGACTGGACTGACTGACCCACATGGAAATCCACTGCAGAGGAATGAAGTTTCAACCCAAGCTATGTATGCGTCTATATTTATATATCTCTAATTCCATCTAATTACTGGAATAGATTAAAAAACACAATCATTAGATGCATTAAAAGGGAGAACTTGAACTAAACATTAAATCTAATGAACCCACTGAAATGTGTTACAAAAAATCCCTCAAATTATGTGAAAATAAATTATAAAAGTTATAAAGCAAAGAGAATAGGTAATATTTCAATACTGTCTTCAGCAAAACTGAATATTGCAAAATAAGTAATATCCAAAAAGAAGATAATGGATGAGAATTTTTCAAGTTGATGCTACACACATCACTCTGAAATTTTCACTGGCTAGATAAAATTTATAAATACATACACAACAACGAAACTGCAGAATGTGAAAAGCAATGAAGTGATCTTAAAGAACATCCAAGGGGAAAAGATTACCTCAAATAATAACAGTTACGATGACAGCTAATTTCTTAGGCATAATCTTGGAAACTATAAAGAAATAGAACTGTATCTTCAAGGAACTAAGATAAATTAACTGCCATCCTAGAAACCCATGTACAACAAAATTGTCAAGAATGGTGAGACTTCTGACTTCTGCGTACTACTTAGAAATCTGGAAAAGAGTGTCACCCTTCTTTTTAATAATAATAAAACCCACTGGATAAAAGCAAATTCATACCTTTGCTCAAAGTTATCAGAGAGCTGGTGCTGCAGGGCAACCTGCTAGCCAAAAATCTAAGGACAGCGGGCAACGGCAAGTTGAAATGGAACACAAGGAAGTGCTTGCTTGGGTTCAGTGCCTCAGGATGCCATTCATGCTGGTAAGAAGAATTCAGCTAAAATATTTTTCATGAATTGATGACAAAAGTCAAAAGTGGGCTGGCCTGAGGAAAAAAATCAGAAAAGCAAGGTTACCAACAGCAGCCGTATAGTGGGATCATCACAGTTGACAATCACCTACTCAGCAGACAAATCCAGCAGATTTTGCAGCTGGAGAACAGCCAGCAAAGCTGTGGCACCCTGCTGCATATTTCACTAGCCTTTGCCCCAGAGGTATTTGCATCTGCTAACTCTCACCAGAGACTTTTTTCCTGTTCCTTACCCCCGCAGCAACCTCCACCAGAACCCTAGAACTGCACCAGCAGCCAGCACAGGCTTCGGCAGCTGTGTGAGTAGTGATGCAGGCTCATCAAAGAGATCTGAGGAATTCCCTGGTGGTCCAGTGGTTAGGACTGTTTCACTGCCAAGGGCCTGGGTTCAATCCCTGGTTGGGGAAATAAGATGGCATAAGACATGTCGTGCAGTCCAAAGAAACAAAGAGAATGATTTGAAATTTAAAAAAAAATAGAAATTAACAAAGATACAAAAGGAAAGACATTGTTTACACATTGAAAGAATATTGTGAAAATGTCCATACTACCCAAAGCCAGTTACATACTCACTGCAACCCCTATAAGATTTGTAATGACTTCTTTTTATGGAAATAGAAAAAAATTCCTAAAAATTTTACAGAAACACAAGACACTTAATAGCCACAGAAATCTTGAGAAAGAAGAAGAAAGATAGAGTCATCATATTGCCTGATCTCAAGCCATATTACAAAGGTATAATTATCAAAGCAGTATGTTACTGGCATAAAAGGAGACATGTAGGACAATGAAACAGAATTAAGAGCCCCAAAACATATCAAGGATCACACTGTAAAAGCTTAGTGTGTCTAGTCAAATTGCCAACACCCATTGGATCATCAAGAAAACAAGAGAGCTCCAAAAAAATCTACTTCTGCTTTAAAGACTACGTCAAAGCCTTTGACTGTGTGGACCACAACAAACTGTAAAATATTCTTCAAGAGATGGGAATAGCAGACTGCCTTCTCCGCCTCCTGAGAAATCTGTATGCAGATCAAGAAGCAACAGTTAGAACTGCACATTGAACAACAGACTGGCTCCAAACTGGGAAAGGAGCATATCAAAGCGGTAAACTATCATCCTGCTTATTTAACTTATATGCAGAGTACATCATGAGAAATGCCACACAAGTGGCACAAGCTAGAATGAAGCACAAGCTGGAATCAAGATTGCTGGGAGAAATATCAATAAACTCAGATACGTCCGTCACCTCAGGTATGCAGATGACACCATCCCTATGGCAGAAAGTGAAGAAGAACTAAAGAGCCTCGTGATGAAAGTGAAAGAGGAGAGTGAAACAGCTGGCTTAAAGCTCAACATTCAGAAAATGAAGATCATGGCATCTGGTCCCATCACTTCATGGCAAATAGATGGAGAAACAGTGGAAACAGTGACAGACTTCATTTTGGGGGACTCCAAAATCACTGCAGATGGTGACTGAAACCATGAAATTAAAAGACATTTGCTCCTTGGAGGAAAAGCTATAACCAACCTAGACAGCATATTAAAAAGCAGAGACATTACTTTGCCAACAAAGGTCCCTCTAGTCAAAGCTATGGTTTTTCCAGTGGTCATGTATGGATGTGAGAGTTGGACTACAAAGAAACCTGAGTGCCGATGAATTGATGCTTTTGAACTGTGGTGTTGGAGAAGACTCTTGAGGGTATCTTGGACTGCAAGGAGATTCAACCAGTCAATCCTAAAGGAAATCAGTTCTGAATATTCACTGGAAGAACTGATGCTAAAACTGAAACTCCAATACTTTGGCCACCTGATATAAAGAACTGACTCATTGGAAAAGACACTGATTGTGGGCACTATTGAAGGCAACAGCAGGGGATGACAGAGGATGAGATGGCTAGATGGCATAACCGACTCGATGCACATGAGTTTGAGCAAGCTTCAGAAGCTAGGGATGGACAAGAAAGCCTAGAGTGCTGCAGTCTATGGGGTCACAAAGAGTCGGACACGACTGAGCGACTGTACTGAAGTGAACGTGTCTAGTGAAATTGCAAAACTCATAACTGATAACATAAGGACAGTGGACATTTAAAAAGATTAAAATTCTATGTGTACCAAACACTATCCATAAAGTCTAATGTAGCTCTATCCACATCAATCTCAATTGTCTTGAAGACAATACAAATTATTAGCAATACAGAAGGATATTGGAATGGGTTGCCATTTTCTTTTCCAGGGGATCTTCCTGACCTAGGGATCAAACCCATGTCTCCTCCATTGGCAGACAAATTCTTTACCCCTTGATTTGCTTACATATATGCATACACATACACATTAAGACCCTAAAACTATAAATATCATTTTCAGGCAAATGTAGGATATTTACACAAACTGATTATGTACAAAACCATAAAGAAAGTTTTAGTAAATTTGAAAGGAAAGAGAGACATGGAAAGTCTACATCATGTCGCCAACATGACCAAAAATATAGAGACAAGAAATGCAATGTATGCTTCAGGCATTGAAACATGTCATAAATGACTGATGCTAAAAGCAGAAGGATGTTTTCTAAAGTTCCAAGCCAATAAAGAAGGCAAGGCTCAAGACACAAAAGGTTTGAACTTTTTATCTGAATCTTATTAGGCATTAGCTTCTTCTATATTTTGGACATATGAAATAGATTAAACATCTGAATTAGAGACAAGCGGATCTATATTCAATCTCAATCGTAAGTTATTAGCTTCCATCAGAAAGGAAAATTCAACCTGTGTAGAATTGCCTGTGTAGAATGTTGCCACCTGTGTAGAAAAAGAAGTTGACCTGTGTAGGTTAGTCACACAGTCGTGTCTGACTCTTAACGACCCCATGGACGGTAGCCTGCCTGGCTCCTCTGTTCATGGAATTTTCCAGGCAAGAATACTGGAGTGGGTTACCATTTCCTACTACAGGGGATCTTCCTGACCCAGTGATCAAACCCACGTCTCTTGTGTCTCCAGGCAGATTCCTTACCACTGAGTCATGTGGGAAGCCCAGATAGCCACCACAGCCTGATAAATGTACTTTTATTCTCCATCTCGTTTCATAATTAAAAAAAAAAATCCAACCATGCATCAAACTCACAGACATGTAAAAACAGACATGATAGCCATTGAGACTGGCAGAACATTTCTTGACCATGCAAGCCTCTTGATTTGTACAAATTCATTATTTTATCTCCCAGTGTAAATGTGACTCTGATCTGAAAGGTCACACAAAATTGGGTTCCATTCCTCTTCCTAACTGGAAGTTCAGCATTGTCCTTCCCTTTGAATCTTCTCAATTCTTTTACATAATGGCAATAGGAAGGTCAGCTGTCTCCCAGCAACAACTTAGCCACCATCATCAATGGAGACTTCTGACCAGAATGTAATGCTACCCAAGACATTGTCACGCCAATCAAGTAGAAATTGTGCTGCTGAGATCTTAGGCCAAAGGTAAAACAACTGGTTTTACTTATTTGCTAAACTTAATACAGGACATAAACATTTTTAACCTATGACTCAACCTTTTAACTTTACAGGAAGTAGAGTTTGAGAAAGCTTGCTACTAAACTTACAAGGCTCACCTTAATTTCATATTGGGGCTTATGTTGAAGTATCATACACAAAAGATTCTCTAACCAAAAAAATCACTTTTCTATCCTCTCCTCAACTTACACCAAATGGTGTTTTGTTTCCATCATTCAGATGAAACTGCTTTTGTCAGAGTTATCCTTGTTCTCTGTGCTCCAATATGCAATATCCTCTCAAATTTGACCATTCTTCACTTCTTGAAACACTGTTCATGAAGAGTTCCTTTGCTTGCATTCTACCTCTGGGCCTGCCTTAGCAGTCTTCCATGTTGGATCCTTCTGAACTACTCCACTGCCAAATACTGAAATAACTAGTGTCTAGCAGTAAGTTTTCCTCTCCCCCCAACCCCACATATCTAAGCTCTCTCCAGTGTGATTTTATTCAGTCCCATCCTTTATCGAAACATTTATATCTAGCCCTGATCTGTCCCCTTGGATTTAAGAGGTGCATATGTAACCACCAAATGGCATCTTTCTTTGATGGTACAATGGGCATCTCAAAATTGGCATGTCCAAGGTAGAGCTCTTGGTTCTGCTTTGTGCCCACCCCCCAATATTCTTGTTCCCTCTGCTTTCCTGTCTTAAACCGTGTGTGGGTCCAATGCCCACATAACGGCTCAGTCCAAAAATATGCCTTTCATTCTTGGTTCTCCTCCTCCTACATACAAATCAATGTATCAAATCTCAACAGATATTCCTATTAGTTCTGCCTCCAAAATACATTCACTTCTGCTGATATCCACTGTTCCACTAGAAGTTTCTACTAAGCCATCCCATTTGTGCTGAGACCAAATACTACTCTGATGAACAATGATCAGTGACTGAAGAAATGCTATAGGATTCACATATGCCTGATCTGTCTTACAAGGTCAGTACAACTCACCATTGATGGGGGACACTTGGCAACACAGTGCAGAAGACAGGAGAGAAAGAAGAGAATGAAACTAACATTTGTTGCACAAACATTGCACGTTACCAATAAATGTTTTATCTCCACCTCCTAAAGAAAAATGCAGTTACTTTAACAGAGGAAACTAATATACCCAAGATCACTAAGTGGCAGGAGTGAAATTTACACTCCAGTGTTTGAGGCTCCATCGCATCTCCCCTTTCCATACTCTATGGGACTGTGAATGATACCTCTGTCTTAAATATGTGAAGGGAAAAATGGAAGAACCGTTATATTTCCCATTCTGTAACTCTACAGGATTAGAAAAATCAACTTATCAATATAGTGACAAACCTTCAGAACTGATTACCTGCCTGATAGATGGAAAGAGACCAATGAAAAGAGTTCCAGAATTAGTTTGAGGCAACATTTCAAAGCCTGCAATAAACCAGACTTCATTCACTCAGGGCAATAGACTGAACAAAGACACTGCTTTCCATTCGGTTGTTAAGGCCTGGAGCTAATCTTTTATCAATAAATTTTGACTGAGAGTCTGTTATGTGTATGTCAATATATATCCCAGATTTAAAAAATTCTGCCCCATTATCAAATCACCCATCTGACCACATGACTGATTTTCACTTGTAAAAATATTGTGGTTATCACTGTGTCCTATGTGAATAAGACCTGGTAAATTTAGATCTTGATAAAACTCATGGTCTAGTGCAATCACCTCAAAATAACTCTACAGACTCTTGTGTAAGTATCATTTAGTAATATATTATTTTAAAAATCTTGAATTCAACCTTCTGAAAAAGAATTTTTTTAGGGTGCTCACTGGAAATTTTCATGTTTGAAACAAATAAGAATGTTGGAGAAAACAACGTGGGCTCTGGAGAAGCCCTTTGCCCCACAGAGAGAAGAGAACCAATGAAGAAGCCCTTTTCATTGTGAAGAAAAGTGGAGGCCAACCTGGTGAAACGAAGGAAGACAAGACTGGAATTTTTTTTTTCCTCTTTAGAATTAAAAGTAGTCTCTCTTGATTTTGAGGAACTGCTAACTTTTTAAGTCCTTTTTTTTTTTCTTTTGAATAAGTGTTGCTATTTTGATACATATCAAGAGTAGAGTCAGATGGTGGAGATTCTAGCAACAAGCCTGCCCTTAGAAACCAGTACAAAGCACACCGCTTCCTTATACTCAGCTTCCTCATCGGTAAAATGAGACAATTAGACCACACAGTCACCCACACTCCAAGCATTTCCCAAGACACTGAAACTGGGAAGTATTACATCTGGGGGCACAGACCTGGATTTTTTTTTTTTTTAAGAGACTTGGACTTCTTTAAACCACTAGGTTGGAATTAGGAAGTGAGAGGAAGGTGGTATCTGTGAAAGCTCTCAGTTCAGTTCAGTTCAGTCTCTCAGTCGTGTCCGACTCTAAGCTCTAAGCCTGACTCTAAAAGACCGGAGAATTTTTCTGTAATGTTAATGACAGAACTTGCAAATTGCCTTCACATCACCAACTGGATTATCTCAGCTCTAGATCTCCTTGGCATTACCTCCATCTCTTGCCCAATGGAATAAACATAAGCAATGAGACATAAACATCTCTTTCCAATCATGTAGGGTTTTACAGAGTTCTTGGCAGGCAGGTCCATAAACAACAGCAGGTCTAGAAGCTGTAAATAAAGTGTTATAGGCATCAGCTACCCAAGGAATAGATATGAGAGTAGGCTGAGGGCAACTGACGCATTATCAAAGGATTCTATTATTTCATTGGATCAGAGATCAAGAAATATTCATATTTAATCATGAGCTAACCATTCTTCCTTTAGACAAAGAAACCAAATCTTTAGGAAATAAAGATATGAAAGGGAAAAAAACGTCTAAGTCTCAATTTAGCCTGGGTCTCATATATCACTGTAAAACTATTGTTGAGTTGGTCTGGAAACCCTGGACAATTTATTTACTCAAGGTTGGCATGCATGGCTTGATGCAAATACATGCAATGTAGTCAAAGGAAAAAATTAAACCAGAAATCCACCTGAAATAAGTACCTCCATGCCCTCTACCATGCTGCCACCCACAACTTCCCCAGACCTCAGATGTAATCTCTGAGAAGTTGTTAGCCTTGGGTAGCTATGACAAAAACTTCAGGTATCACCGCCACATGGATAAACGGAGAATCTGAGAATGAATGAAGAGGAGGAGAAATAATGAAGGAGTCTAGAGAGAAATGGATAAAGAAGATATGGCACATACATACAATAGAATATTCAGTTCTGTTTAGTTGCTCAGTCGTGTCCGACTCTTTGCGACTCCAGCCATAAAAAAAGAACAAAACAATGTCATTTGCAGCAACATGGATGGACCCAGAGATTATCATACTGAGTGAAGTAAATCAGACACAGAAAGACAAATATCATATGATATCACTTATGTGTGGAATTTTAAAACAGGGAACAAATGAACATATTTACAAAACAGATGTAGAGTCACAGGTGTAGAAAACAAACTATGGTTACCAGGGGAAAGGGGAGGGTGCAAATTGGGAGTTTAGGATTGACATATACACACTACTACATATAAAACAGATAACTAACAAAAGCCGACTGTATAGCACAGGAAACTCAATACTCTGTAATGACCTATATGGGAAAAGAATCTAAGAAGAGAGTGAGTATATGTGTATGGATAACTGATTCACTTTGCTATGCACCTGAAACTAACACAACATTGTAAATCAACTATAATCCAACAAAATTAAAAAGAAAAATAGAAGAGAGTCAGAGAGAGAACACGAGTAGACCAAACAAGAACTGGGACTGCTGGTAAAACTCCACATTTGTAGGAAAAGATAAAGAAAAGAAAGAAAGGTGAAGTCGCTCAGTCGTGTCCGACTCTGCGACCCCATAGACGGTAGCCTACCAGGCTCCTCCATCCATGGGGTTTCCCAGGCAAGAATACTGGAGTGGGTTGGAAAAGATAAGAGATTCATAATCCATAATTACAGCCATGTGACTTTATCTTTTTATATTTGAAAAGTTTACTTTCTGATTTGTGATTTGTTCATGGGATAACTCCAAAATTTGACAACCAATAAACAATGCTTACATCATTAAGACTGAATCACTTTAATGTTTGACAAAATACTATTCCCTTCTTCCAGGGACATATTTCATGTTTCTTGACTTTTTCTTTCAACTTTCTGATCTGATTTCTTTCAACTCTATCTTCAAACCTATGATTATTCTTATGTTGAAACTTACTTTTGTACAATTTGGGGGAAGTCTTTCTTACTTCAAATTGATTTGGGCTTTTTTTAAAAAACCTGTTTACTTTGAAATCATTATGGATTCATATTATAGATGTGGTACACAGAAGTCCTGTGCAGTCTTTGCTAGTTTTTTTCCCAATGGTCACATTTTAAGTAACTGATGAAAGTAAAAGAGGAAAGTGAAAAAGTTGGCTTAAAGCTCAACATTCAGAAAACAAAGATCATGGCATCTGGTCCCATCACTTCATGGGAAATAGATGGGGAAACAGTAGAAAGAGTGTCCGACTTTATTTTTTGGGGCTCCAAAATCACTGCAGATGGTGATTGCAGCCATGAAATTAAAAGACGCTTACTCTTTGGAAGGAAAGTTATGACCAACCTAGATAGCATATTGAAAAGCAGAGATATTACTTTGCCAACAAAGGTCCCTCTAGTCAAGGCTATGGTTTTTCCAGTGGTCATGTATGGATGTGAGAGTTGGACTTTGAAGAAAGCTGAATGCCGAAGCATTGATGCTTTTGAACTGTGGTGTTGGAGAAGACTCTTGAGAGTCCCTTGGACTGCAAGGAGATCCAACCAGTCCATTCTGAAGGAGATCAGTCCTGGGTGTTCTTTGGAAGGACTGATGCTAAAGCTGAAACTCCAATACTTTGGACACCTCATGCGAAGAGCTGACTCATTGGAAAAGACCCTGATGCTGGGAGGGATTGGGGGCAGGAGGAGAAGGGGAAGGCAGAAGATGAAATGGCTGGATGGTCTCACTGACTCGATGGACATGAGTCTGAGTAAACTCTGGGAGGTGGTGATGGACAGGGAGGCCTGGCGTGCTGCGATTCATGGGGTTGCAAAGAGTCGGACACGACTGAGAGACTGAACTGAACTGAACAGATGTAACTGTTCATTTTTTAGAAAATTACTTCCTGTTTTACGGCTCTAACTTCTTCTTAAAACTCTTTGAGGATACTAACGAAGACTGCCTCCATTGTTTTATTTTCTTTTGATCCCCGATATGTCTGCTTCCTACAGGGTTACTTTGCTCTGTCTCAGTCTTTTTCCTTGATGCAAACTTCTTTCAAATATCTGGTGACCCTTGATTGTTGATCATATTTTAAACAATTATCCCTTAGGAAAGCTGATGGGGATGTCTGTGTACATCAGCAGAGTCAGTCAATTGGCAGATTTTGATTTGAGGTGAATGGGATGTCAAGTAGCAGTAATGCTGGTTAAACTCTGATTCCAGGATGAGGAGAGCTTGGTCCTATAGCTGTGTTTCCTCCACCAGTTCCTCTAGCGTACCCTGACACCACTTTTTTTTTTTTAAGAACATTAGAGTCTGTCTCACCACCACCCTAGGATCCCTACTTAGCAGTTCTGGCTGTTCTGTTTGCATGGGGATGAGAAGTGAAGGATGGAGAGAAAGGGCCAGCTTTGCTTTATCTAGATCTCAAAACTACACCCCTCCCCCAACCAGTTATGAACTCATCTTTGCTCTTCTTCACATCATTTATCTTTGGGGAACTTCAAAAGCCCTTCTGCACACCTGGACATGAGGGAAATTATCCAGTAAAAATACAATGAGAGTTATAAGTGAGAAGATTTGTATAATTTAACATTTTCTAGAAGCCACATTAAAACGTTTAAAAGGAAGAAATTAATTTTAGTAACATTTTTGTTACTTAAAATATCCAAAACATTATTTTGAAATGTAGTGAGTATAAAGAAATATTGAGATATTTCACATTCCTTTTTATCACACTCAGTCTTCAAAATCTGGTGTGTATTTCACACTATGGCATAGGTTCATCCAGGCCCATCCCACTTCAGGGACTCAGTGGCTACCACACTGCTGGCTACCACACTGGACAGCACGGCTTTTATTGTGTCTTTAATAGCATGTTGAAAAGCAGAGACATTACTTTGCCAAGAAAGGTCCGTCTAGTCAAGGCTATGGTTTTTCCTGTGGTCATGCATGGATGTGAGAGTTGGACTGTGAAGAAGTCTGAGTGCCAAAGAATTGATGCTTTTGAACTGTGGTGTTGGAGAAGACTCTTGAGAGTCCCTTGGACTGCAAGGAGATCCAACCAGTCCATTCTGAAGGAGATCAGCCCTAGGATTTCTTTGGAAGGAATGATGCTGAAGCTGAAACTCCAGTACTTTGGCCACCTCATGAGAAGAGTTGACTCATTGGAAAAGACTTTGATGCTGGGAGGGATTGGGGGCAGGAGGAGAAGGGGACGACCCAGGATGAGATGGCTGGATGGCATCACTGACTCGATGGATGTGAGTCTGAGTGAACTCCGGGAGTTGGTGATGGACAGGGAGGCCTGGCGTGCTGCGATTCACAGGGTCGCAAAGAGTCGGACACGACTGAGCGACTGAACTGAACTGAATCATCTTCTATTATCACTTTTAATCATCTACAAAATATACTAAATCTCTAATCCACCAGTTGTCACCCTTTTAATTTCTACTGTACATTTAATCTAACTTGAAGATTCCATCTCATTTTACTATAGTATCAGGAAGAGAGTATAAAATGTGTGAACTCTGCCATTGAGAAATACATAAAACCATCCCAAATCCCAACACAAGCCCAACAAAAGGAACTCCAACATGTCATTGTTGCTTATTTTATACCCACAAGACCTACAATGAAGTATAGGTACTGGCATTTCCTCACACTTCTCCTAGTCTACACGCCTCAAGGTTATATTCCTGTTTAATTACTTTGGTCCACTAGCATTTGATTATTCTGCATTTTTAGTTCTTTTGTAATTTAGCAATAACTATTTATTGCTTACTATGTATCCAGAACTCTTCTTAGGCTTCCTATGCATTATTTCACTTATTCCTCTCAATAACTTCAGGCAGAAGGTGCTATTACTATCTCCTTTTTATATATGAGGAAAGTGAGGCACAGAGAAGCTAAGCAAGCTGTCCAAGGTCACACAGACCCCAGAGTTGTGATTCTACAACACACATTCTTTAAAAAAAAATTTATTGCAGTAAAAGTCACATCATATTAAACAGACCATCCTAACCATACTGAACTATACAGTTCAGTGGCGCTAACTGCATTCACGTTGCGGTACGACTCTCACCATCTTCCATCTCCGGAAATTTTACCTTCTCAAACTGAACTTCTGTCCCATTAAAGACTAGCTCCTTATTCCCCAGCCCCACCCCTTCCCCCCAGCCCCAGTCCCTACCGATATATATTTTCTGACTGTATGAATTTGACCATTCTATGTGTCATGTATAAGTGGAATCAAACAGTATTTATCCAAACAAAGCTGCACTTTGTCCAGCTCTAAACATGACCTCGGGAAGAAGCATAGGGCACAGTAATGAAGAACACTCACATCCAGAGCTGGACCACTTTGGTTGGGCTCTTCGCCTTTCCACATACTCGTCTTGTAAACTTGAAATTGCTACACAGCCTCTCTAGGCTTGAATTTGACATCAGGGTAGTAAGGCTAGGGTATTCACCACAGGACTTCTCACATATAGATTAGAGTAGAAAGAGGGCAGCTGTGGTCATTAGACGACCAGACAGCACTTCTGAGTGTGTCCAGTGCTACCTACAGACTTGCTTCTGTGCTGAATGCTGGCCTCACTGCTAGACTGGACTCCATCTGAATGTTTACCAATGTTCGTTGAGCTACTGTGTCTCTCCTATAGATTTTCACGGCTTTGACCCTTGCAGCCTTCTCCATCGAATGGCAGTCAGTACTGGCAATCAACCTTGAATATTCATTGGAAGGACTGATGCTGAAGCTCCAATACTTTGGCCACCTGATGTGAAGAATCAACTTCTTGGAAAAGACCCTGATGCTAGCAAAGACTGAAGGCAAGAGGAGAAGGGGGTCACAGTGGATGAGATGGTTGGATGGCATTACTGACTCAATGGATATGAGTTTGAGCAAACTCCAGGAAATAGTGAAAGACCGGAAAGCCTACCATGCTGTAGTTCATGGGGTTACAAAGAGTCAGACATGACCGAGGAACAATAAGTGAAGATCTGGCTACATTTCTATTTTCCTTTAGGCCTAACTGCTGATTGTCCATCTCTGGCTTGGAAAGCCACATTGCTCACCAAGCCCAGCAATGACACTGTAAGTCATTGACTTCCTGGCCCTCTGAGAAACAAGTTAAAAGGCATAGACTGACTCTAAGAGAATCTACACTCAATATTAGAAAAACAATACAAAAAGAAATGACTTTGAGGCAACTTTTTAAATAATAATTAAGAATTTTTATCAAAGACCTGAGTTTAATCATTAGGCTGAGATAATTCATAACAAAGGCATCTTAAAAGCAAAACCTTTGCATGGCTATCATATCCAGGAAACTGCAGAGCACTTGGTTTAAAATGTGCCCTTTCCAAAGATCCATATGCAATAAATAGATGGTATTTGCACATCAATTGACATCTTGGGTAGGGAATGCTTTCCTAGAAAGCTTGGCTCTGATGGATACAAAGAAGCCACCATTTCTCTGTTAAGTAATGGGCTATGACCGTGCTAAATATATGCGTTCAGTTGAAAGCCTCCGAAATGATGGCGAGAAAACTGATTAGAAATGGTTTGGGAGCCTAATTCTGTTAGTGGGAATGAAAATTGATAAACAACATCGGCTGATCTGCCGGAACAAATAGATTCTTGATTCAGCAGGAATCCAGCTGCTATTATGTTCCAGGTGAACGAGCATCACTTAAATAAATAAATCCTTTCTTTATTGTGTACATGCTTCCCAGGTTTGCCGCATTTATTAAGTTAGATGCGAATCCAGGTTGAAGAGGTACAGAATGCCCCTCTGGGAGACACCATGGAATCAGTGGGACAGTCAGAAAGGTCACTGAGCTCCAGAGAGGGGAAGGGTTGTGTTCAGCAGCTTTCTCATAGCTAAGCCTGTTATTAACTTCACGGTATTTCAAATTTATAAAGCATCTTGCAGCCCGAGCTTCCATGTGTACTGCAAACATTCATTAATCCTCACAGCATCCCCCAGAATGTGAGGAGGTCCAGTTTGCATCTCACAGACAATGCCACCCAAAAGCAGAGAAGTTAAGCCAGGGGCCAAAGGACACTCAGGTCACTGGGGAGACTGACCGCAGGGATTGCAAATTCCCAGCCCCTGGAAAGAAAGTGTGATCACCTGGACTTTAGCAGGTTACACAAGAGGAAAAAAGCATTTCCCAAGGCTTACAGACAGGAAGGGAAAGAATCAACTCTGGTGGAGTTTGTAAACATCTACTTGCATTGGGTGGAGGAGGAGATGGTAACCCACTCCAGCATTCTTGCCTGGAAAATCCCATGGACAGAGGAGCTGGGTGGACTACACTCCTTGGGGTTGGAAAGAGTCAGACATGATGGACCATGCACGCACTCACGTTGAGAAGGCAACTTTTGCTCCATGAGATTTGTTTTTCCAAAGTAAAAAGAAATATAATCCATTTTATGATTGTAATAAAATGTTACCTCATGCCAAGGTAAAAACATTAAAGAAATGCAACACTCTCTAACTGTATTGCATTGAAATAACTGCTATATAGTAGTTCTAATATAGAGAAATTAATTTTTCAATCCTGTTGTAAAATGAAGAATCCAAATCTTTCCCTTTTTTTAATTTAGACTCCTTTCTCTGAGAGAGAAAAAAAAAAAAAAACAGTTTCACCCAAAAGGAGTGGGAGATGTTACTTATTGAAAAGACAGATTTCAGGCAGATTTGACAAATGACAGCAGTGACATTTGCAGAATCACAAAAGCCGGAGCAATGTGCTCACTCGCCTTCCGAGGTAACATCTCTCCAAGTTGCAAATAGGATTATAAATAAAGTGCTGTTCAAAGACCCATCGCAAAACCATTTTCCACGAGAAACTTAAAATAGAACAAAAATATCCCATTTACGTTGGCATGATACATTTTACTACCTGCCACTTTAATCTCCAGGAGTCAGGCTTAACAATAATATCAAAGACAGGTTTATTATCAAGGTCCACATGTCCTATTTTCCTCTTACTAACAACCTAACAGAAATGCCAGACACAGAAGTTATTCCTGGTGCAACATATCATTTAATTCCCTTTGACAGGTTTATTCTTCTTTGAAACTGTAAATTCATTCATTAGATAGAAGAGACTTGTTAGGCTCTGATATGTGCTTTGTTTCTTTCAAGGATAGATACTATCCCTTTGATGTATCACTGAGAAGTAGTTCTGTTTTTATTAACAGGGGTAAATATTGATGGTAGTAAAAAAAATTAAGTGCTTTGTCTTGTGTTTTTGATTGAAACCACTAAAATAGGTAGTGCAAATCAAGCAGCAGGACAGATTTGGAATTCTGTTGCAGAATAAAGAATTAAAGGTTTAGAGATGTATACTTTGTGTGTATGTGTGCTAAGTCACTTCAGTCATGGATGTACAATTTACCATAATCTAAATAAGGGAATGTGAAGCTCAGTCCTAGTTTTCTTAGAGAATATAGCTCTTCCCTGGATCTCTAGATCACTTTTCTTGTCGGTATTCATTTCTAGGTGAAAACTGTGTAAGACTGCCTCACCTCATTTGCCAGCATAAGAGAACTGTACTGGAAAGCAACACAAGGGTAGAAAACACACAAAGAGAAGATAGCACTGGGGACTAACAGGAGGGGATTCATTCGCAGTGATGACATCACTGGAAGGTGTCACATTAAGAAACATGAAGGTCACAGAACTCACAAGAAACAGACCTGATAGCTGATCCAAATCTATGTCACTTCAAAGCCCACACTCATTCCACAACAACACAGAGTCTCTCTAAAGCATTCTGTTTACAACTTCTTCATTATTTATAGCTAGCCTTGTTCCAAAAAGAATGCAAGGTTAATGTACAAATCTGGACACATCACAAGAGGATTCAAGCAAAATGACACAGGAAAGTAAGACCCGAGAAATAAGATGACTGAAGTCAAATGTAGGAAACACTGTGATGCCCGGAAGTTCCTTCAGAGATGAGCCTCTAACATTGCTAGGAGTTCTCCAGCAGGAATCAGGAAGACATATATAGATCTCCATATTCTACCCATAGAAGCCAACTAGCTAGTCAGAAAAATTAAACTGGTGTTTTCCCCTTGTTCCAAGTCCTCGCATAGGTATGTATTCTGATGAACAAGATCATCAAAAACACATTTTCAGAAAACATGTCAAGTTTAATTAGGTTCCTTTTCTCTAAAGTTAGATGGATGGGGCCATAACAAAACAGAAAGTCAAGAAAAGCAACCCCAAACATAGGATTTGGGAGATTGGGGAGGGCAGGGGGGAGGATTAATATTCCACACAAGCTCATGGCTTCTTAATTATCTGTTTCAGGGCTGCTGCTGCAGCTGCTAAGTCGCTTCAGTCGTGTCCGACTCTGTGTGACCCCACAGATGGCAGCCCACCAGGCTTCCCCATCCCTGGGATTCTCCAGGCAAGAACACTGGAGTGGGTTGCCATTTCTAGATGTTGAAATAGTGGGGAAAATAGATGGATCGTTCCCCTCCTTACCCAGCCCCCAAAGTTCTAAATAAATATTGCTTCTCTTAGTTGAGGTTTTAAATGTATTCAGTAGGGTAAATTTAAAATGATAATCCTCGATCAGCAGCTAGAGCTCAACAGGGCTCTGTGGACAGTTAACTGTGAATCTACGCATTTCAACAAGTGTAGTCAGAGTTACAACTTGGTGTTAGGCATTAAAAAAGAAATCTCCTTAAATAAAAGTGTATTATCTGGAATTAAGATATTATCAGGATTAACAACTTTGCCTGAGTTAGTTCTGCCAATTAATTATCAGATATCAGGGGACCTGAAGGAATAGGATGAAGGATAGATACACTTTCTTTAAGTGCCAAAAACGTTTTTCATCTCTACCCCAGCGCTAGAGCAGCGGCAGAAAAGGAGTTTGAATGCTGCTTGGCAATCCGCTCGTGCATTACTCTGGTGGGAGTTGGAGGTCTAGGCTCAGCATGGCTGCACTGCCCATCTCTTAAACTGAGGACAAGCAGTGTCGCTCTCAGAGCCGACAAGCGGAAAGTCTCTGTCCCGGGTCCCCAGTCTCAAATTTTGGAGCATCTCTGTGGAAATCACGTATTTCTATTTTTTCCCAGTGGCTTGGAACCAACGCAATCCCTACTTTTCTCATTCACAAGTCCCTCTGATCCTCTCCCTCCAACTCTGGAATCTTCTAGATGCCCCTGGGACTGATGTGTGCTCCTGCGGTCATCCCAGGGTCCTTGGGGCTGAGTCCCAGCATAGGAGGGCGAGCTGCTCGTTTGTTCCAGCAGGCTGATGAGAGATTTCGTTGGGAGGAGTTGCCAGAGTGGCACCAACGCGCTAGTCTGGAGCGGCTCTCACTCCGGAAGCCGGACAAGCTCTGGGCTCCAGGCTGCGGACGCTCTCCCACAGGTCCTCTCATAGGGCGGGCCCCCAGCCGCCATGTTCCCCTCAGAGGGCGCGCCCCCAGCCGCCATGTTCCCCTCAGAGGGCGCGCCCCCAGCCGCCATGTTCCATCCACAGGGCTGCGTCTGATCCCAACGCCTGTGCGCCGTGAGGGGAGTAGCACTTTGGCAACAGTTTCGCCTGCCGCGATGACTTTAAAGTCACCCAAGGAAGTCCTAACAACTTCCTCCACAGACTCTCTGCCATGACTGAGGAAGATGCCATGGAATGGATATATGGCCACATATCTCCTCTGAGGGATTCTGAAACTAAGGCTTCCTAACATCAGCTGGCCTATTTAATCTATCTACTTCCTCTTTGGCCTTTGACCAATATGGTGCCATTGTGCTTTCCTAAACTGGTCTTTCGGAGAAGGCAATGGCACCCCACTCCAGTACTCTTGCCTGGAAAATCCCATGGGCGGAGGAGCCTGGTGGGCTGCAGTCCATGGGGTTGCTGAGAGTTGGACACGACTGAGCGATTTCACTTTCACTTTTCACTTTCATGCATTGGAGAAGGAAATGGCAACCCACTCCAGTGTTCTTGCCTGGAGAATCCCAGGGACGGGGGAGCCTGGTGAGCTGCCGTCTGTGGGATCGCACAGAGTCGGACACGACTGAAGCGACTTAGCAGCAGCAGCAGCAGCAGCAAACTGGTCTTTAATCACCCTGGGTGAGGATAGGACACTTCTTGGGCAAATGGGAACGCCTTTCCCATTCTTTCCAAGGGGCCACTGCCTCTTCAACCCCGCTAGTGGTCATGGAGGCAGAAGTGCAGTCAATATTGAAAGTAATTATGTCCTAAGGATATGCTAATGACAGCGTAAAGAGTCCAAGGCAGGGCATGATTAGAAGACGTGTCTTTCAACTTCTGCACTATAAAATTTAAATCTAATCAACATGTCTAGAAAATTAATTGTTTATCTATAAGATACTCTATAAGACTTTTATTTGAGATTGTCATCAACAACTTTTAAGAGTCATTAGAAGCCAGTATTGAAAAGTGGCACAATGGATGATGCACTCATGAGTAAATAGTACTCAGAAATTGCAAAGGCAAAGAAATCTATGTGTTTCAATAAAAACAGGTTCTAAGAAGCCATAACACTATGGGTAAAAATGTCATTACTAACTGTCCCAGAGGAAAGATGAAATTAGTCAAGAATGGTGCATTTGATGATGATGAAAAAAAAGGAATGATTCTTGAGCCTGAAAAAATGGTACCTGGACACTAGGAAATATTGACAGGTGTGCTGATGTACTTTCTAACTTGCTGCCACTGTAAGATGCTCCAAGCTCATCTTGAATATATACTATATTGTAAAATGAAATTGTTTATATAGATACGGGTCTTTAAAAAAGTATTTACGTGGGTCTCCACACACTCAAGGTCAAGTTGTGATTCAGGGTCTGCAGCTCTAAGAAGAACCGTGGAGAAGACAGTAGCAATGCAGAAACTTGAAGGGAGGAGCAAGATATAATTTTGTTTCTCACAGTTTTACTGCAAACAAATCCTGCTCCAGAAACCTAGTCAGTCGTATCAGGAATCCTTTAAACTTTGCTTTCCAGCTGTTTTGGGCTTGCTGATAACATGCCGGTTGGTATAAATATTACATGATCCCATATCCCAATATTATTCATCCGATTATGTGAGCTAGCTCACTGCAAGATGGTTTTGGAATTTTAAATAAAGCTATTTTTACAGATAATAATTTGGCTATATCTAGGAAATAATACCATCATGCATTGCAATAAGATGTGATGTTGGATAACACTGTCGTATGGATATTTTACTTACAATGCAACATGTAGCCTGTCACTTATTTTTACAAATGTCAAGCCTTTTATAAAATATGTGTCTATACTACCCCCACAGTTCATCATCCTCTTGTTTTGGGAATTATACCTCAGAAAAAAAATTAAGTAGAGCTAAAAATAAGAAAGCAGGTCTTCTAAAGAGGACTGAGGTTCAACCGGGTAAGACTTTCCAACATGATACAAAGAAGCTCTGTTATGTGGCTCTGAGTGTGATTCTGTCATACTAAAATACTGAAGAACTCTCCTGGGGGTCCAGTGGTTAGGAATCCACCTGCCAATGCAGGGAACATGGGTTTGACTGCTGATCCAGGAAGACTCCACAAGCACCACAACTACTGAGCCTGCGTGCAGTAATTACTGAAGCCTGTGCACCGAGAGCCCGTGCTCCACAACAAGAGAAGACACTACTGCAAATGAGAATCCTGGGCCCCACAGCTGTAGAGTAGCCCCTACTCGCTGCAACTAGAGAAAGCTTCATGCAGTAACAAAGATCAGGCACAGTCAAAATAAATCAATAAAGCTTTAAAAATACTAAGAAGTTACAGTATTAAGGGGCTTGTTTTCTGGGATTATGACATGAGCATTATTTCTAATAATACGTTGAGAATTTCTACACCTAGATTTCCTAGATCAAGAGAATGGATGACTTTGGGTCATGTCTACAAAACTTGAGCTAGAACATTTGCCAGTGAGGAGGAACCCTGATAGGAAATCTCAAAAAAAAAAAAAAAAAAAAAAAGCCTGAAAATATCTCAAACAGCAGCAAGTCCCTGGGATAATTGTACTACTCTTTGTATTAGTTACAGATTCACGAAATGATGTAAAAAAAAAAAAAAAATCTCAGTGGCTCAGCACAAGAGAAATTTATCCGTTGCTACATGACCCACCAATGCAGGCATTCCTGCTCAGTGGATAGCTTTCCATGGAACAATTCAGGGATACGGCCTCTTTGATTTTGCACACTGGCACCCTTTCAGCCCAGGTTTTCTGTATACAGCTGACAGAGAAAATCAGGGAGAAATTGTCCACTTGCTGCTTCTCAGCTCATCCTGGAATTCACACATATTCCTTGCACTTACAGTCCATTTATACAAATTTTTTTTCTTCCTTCCCTTCTCTCCTTCTTTCTTTCATCATTTGTATTTTTTATTTTTCAGCCACATCACACAGCTTGTAGGATCCTAGTTCCCCAGTCAGGTATTGAACCCAGATCCACAGGCAGAGAAAGCACCAAGTCCTAACAAATAGACTGCCAGGAAACTCACCTGTTATTAATTTATTTAGCAGGGAAGGAGGCTGGGAAATTTCCAGAGTAACAGCTCTTTAAGATGGAGGTGGTATGGCTCATTGGGGGCAATTCCAACCTAACAGCTTTAAGAAACATAACCACATTGGGATATCCAAGTTCGGCTCCAATCATATTAATTTCTAGTCATACTATGTCAGACATGTGGCTGTCTTAAGCATTCAGTTCAAATCACAAGCAAAAATATTATATAATGATAATTTAACAAGGAGATATTACTAAATTATGAATACAGATATTGTAATTACAGGATGTTCTGGGAAAAAGTAGGAAATCTTTATGAATCCCTTGACTGGTGAACTAAACATCACGTGTTTTCAGGTATATCAATACTGTCTTTAAATAAAGTCTGCTGCTGCTGCTTAGTCACTTCAGTCATGTTCAAGGCTTTGCAATCCCATGGACTGCAGACTTCCAGGCTCCTCTGTCCATCAAATTCTCTGGGCAAGAGTACTGGATTGGGTTGCCATGCTCTCCTCCAGGGTATCTTCCCAACCCAGGGATCAAACCCTGGTCTTCTGCATTGCAGGCAGACTTTTTTACACTGAGCTACCAGGGAAGGCCCAAATAAAGCCTACTGTCTTATCTTCTCTTACACGTAATGAATGGAATGTCAGTCTTAGTGGATCTTAAAGTAGATAAGAATGGATACAGAGAATTGTCAGGGAGTAAAGAGCAAAGGTGTCTATGTATACTTCATAAGAACTTTTTTGAGTGCTAAATAACTACCAGGAAAAAAACTTAACACCATACATCCATAATCCTCTTTAATGTTTGTTCCAATTC
The DNA here is from genome assembly GCF_032405125.1 of Capricornis sumatraensis. Classification (NCBI taxonomy): domain Eukaryota; kingdom Metazoa; phylum Chordata; class Mammalia; order Artiodactyla; family Bovidae; genus Capricornis; species Capricornis sumatraensis. Next base: position 54,300,395 of record NC_091089.1, on the reverse strand, counting down.
TGAGATAGTTACTAACTCTCTCTTTATTTTACAAAGGAGAACTCTGAAGCTTAGAGAGGTAAAATCCTATGCCAGGGCCGGGCAGGGGCAAGCTGTAGGCACAAGCAAGGTGGCTCTTAAAGCTTATATTCTAGAATATAAAAGACAGAGCCACTGATACTGCCAAGAGAGTCAACATATACAATGTGAATTTGACACTCCCCGCTCTGAAAGCCTCTACCTTTTATTAAATAGAAAAACACAAACCACAAACACTTTCAGTTCAGTCACTCAGTCATGTCCGATTTTGTGACCCCATGAATTACAGCATGCCAGGCCTCCCTGTCCATCACCAACTCCCAGAGTTCACCCAAACTCATGTCCACCGAGTCGGTGATGCCATCCAGCCACCTCATCCTCTGTCATCCCCTTCTCCTCCTGCCCCGAATCCCTCCCAGCATCAGAGTCTTTTCCAATGAATCAACTCTTCGTGTGAGGTGGCCAAAGTACTGGAGTTTCAGCTTTAGCATCAGTCCTTCCAATGAACACCCGGGACTGATCTTCTTCAGAATGGACTGGTTGGATCTCCTTGCAGTCCAAGGGACTCTAAAGAGTCTTCTCCAACACTACAGTTCAAAAGCATCAATTCTTCGGTGCTCAGCTTTCTTCAAAGTCCAACTCTCACATCCATACATGACCACTGGAAAAACCATAGCCTTGACTAGACAGACCTTTGTTGGCAAAGTAATATCTCTGCTTTTCAATATGCTATCTAGGTTGGTCATAACTTTCCTTCCAAGGAGTAAGAGTCTTTTAATTTCATGGCTGGAGTCACCATCTGCAGTGATTTTGGAGCCCCTAAAAAATAAAGACTGACACTGTTTCCACTATTTCCCCATCTATTTCCCATGAAGTGATGAGACCAGATGCCATGATCTTCGTTTTCTGAATGTTGAGTTTTAGGTCAACTTTTTCACTCTCCTCTTTCTCTTTCATCAAGAGGCTTTTTAGTTCCTCTTCACTTTCTGCCATAAGGGTGGTGTCATCTGCATATCTGAGGTTATTGATATGTGGCTAAATAATTTGAGATTTTATCTATAAACTTTCCTAGCACTATAGGGAATACAGGTGTTTTTTAAATAAAAGAAACAAGCCATTAGAGATCAAAATCTCCAATATAGATGACTGGTTATGTGCTGAGATCCTAAAGTCAGGTGATGACACCATCAATCGGCCTTATTTTTTCAGTCCCTGGATGGCCCCAAGGTGTATTCAGCCAGGCACAGAGTAAAGGAAAACATACTTTGGTCCCAATTTCAGTAACTCCCAAGGAGCAACACACTTGTGCAAGAGAAGGAGTGATTTCAAACTGGTTTCTTCCCCATCCTGCCTGTTCAGGGTTCTGATGATTCTCTCTTCTGGCCTTTGTATCATTTCTCTATCATGAGAACATCTATGTCTTGGGAGGGGGTTGGAGGCAGTGATTTTGCACTTTCTCCTTTTGGATGTCCCACTGACTCAGGAAAATGGGACAAACAGGGGACTAATATGAATGAAATTTCTATTATATGAATCATTTTGGTTGGGGGAGAAACAATTATTCTGTTTGAATAATATGGGGGTCTTTAAGCCTTGAAGAAGATATTTAATTATGTTTGAAACAACACTAACTGGAGGACACTTCTACATAAGTAATATTTTATTATTTTTCCTTAATTTCACCTTAAAGTGAATTAAACTTACATATATGTATATGCAAATATAGCACACATATATTTATATATATAGGTGCATATACAAATTGCCTGTAGACATGTTTTATTTATAAAAAATGTATCTGATACTTTGAACCAAGATTGCCAGTGATTCGTTGAAATGTTTTAAGATTTTCTCATTTTCTAAAGCAAAACAATTTCCCTGAAAGGTTGGAAATCATTTAAATGAACCTATAAAATAGGTGGTAAAATGGTTTTTAGTTCAGCTGAGGAGGTGCTGCACTGGTCTTAATGAGGCACCCGAGATGGTTTTATCCTGCTCACACAAATCATTTGTTTCAGTGACATTTGAAACTGTTATTAATGCAAAAACTTTACATCAGTAAGCCCCACTTTACCGTTTTTCCCACATCTTCAAGACTTTTGACAAGCTTCACTACCCACTGTAAACCTTCCCCTTCCTAATATAAACCATTCATTTAATTTGAGCACAAGAATTATTGAGACTCAGAAGATTTTAAGCCAACAGTACTGAGTCTCTTCATTTTACCTTATTCCTTAAGACAAATTATCCGAGTTTGGATACATTTAAAACTTTTTCTTTCATGCGAATTTTTTTCTAATTGTTAGCAGGATTAGGACATACAATTCCACAAATTAACAAGCAAAGTGATCAGAGCTTATATTTAGAAACTGATTCAGCTATGTAATATATACAAAAGAAGATGGGATTTCTGTTACTGAGAGATTACATGAAACCTAAGTGCAAACAAAGATAAGAAGGAACCTGGTCTGTTACAAAGAAAGCAGCAAATTTTTTTGGATATACCACACTAGTCAGGGTACTGGGCACCCCAGAAGGAAAACTGTCCATCTGAAGCTGGAGACCTCAAACAGGAACTCAAGGTGGGCTGTGTTCCAAGCTAGGAACATGGCAACGGACTACCTTAAGCTCTCAAGAGTGTGTTATTACGAAGACTCCGGTCTTCCATATGGCTGTCTATAATCTCCTGTTTCCAAATGTTAGTTGTTCAGTCACATCTGACTCTTTGCAACCCCATGGACTATAGCCCACCAGGCTCTTCTGTCCGTGGGATTTTCCAGGCAAGAATATTGGAGTGGGTAGCTATTCCCTTCTCCAGGGGATCTTCCTGATCCAGGGAGTAAACCTGGGTCTCCAGCATTGCAGGCAGATTCTTTACTGTTTGAGCCACCAGAAAAGCCTCTATTTGCAAAGAGAATATTATTTTTCTTCTGGGTCTCTGTGATTGAATATACACTTCCACTTGATTTGTAAACAGTCAAGAACTCCCTTTGTAAGGAACATGAGACCAACTGGCAACTAGTCACAGGAGGTTGAAATTTCAACTCTGAATCTTTCCTAGTCTTTAAGAAATGAATCAGATCATTGCAAACTTCAGTACTTTAACTAGAAGGAAGTGACATGCCATCGACCTCAGCTTTTCTCTGCACATGTGCGTACCTCCTCCAGAGTACGAGACAACCTTCAAGGGTCGTTCAAATATTCATGTCCTATGACATGATGATTCTCAATGTTTAAAATCTGGTATGACAAAAAAATACAGTCCTACTCACTTTGTGTTAGTGCTGACATCCAAAATATCTGATTCCCTTGGACTTAAGTAGACACAACACAGAGGTATGATATTGAAAATTGCAGTGATTTTATAATTTTCAGGAGGTTTTGGTCTGAATTACTTTTCTTTCATATAGGTAGAAACAACCAAACAGGAAACAAAAACAATTCTTCACTGACAATTCTTACAATTGAAATTCAGATATACTACCTATATACATGGAATCTGCGAAGCTGCAGTGAAGCAGTTTCCCTTCATTCATTCTTTGGGGCAGCTTGTCATCAGACATATGTCTAAAAAGATGCCATTACTCACTCTCATATCCCATGTCTGCTGGCCTCATTTTCTCTAGTTCACACAGGCATTCCCTATATACCAGTAAGACTGTTTGCTGATATCATAAGGCTTATATATATTTTGGCTCAAGTTCCAAGAGGAAACTGAGAGTTATCTTTCATCCTCCAAGGCAGAAAATTCTAGGGGAGGATTCTGACTCAGCCTGCATCTCACATCTCTTTGTGAGTGATGGTGATCCCATATTAGTTTATTGTTAGCCTAGCTTATTTCATGCAACTATGCTTGTGACTAAAGGTAAGGACAGACCACTGGGTTTGATCATCTACAGTAACACGGGGAATATGGTGTATGTTCCAAAGGAAACCACATACCATTTTCCAGGAGGAAGAAGTAAGAAGTAAGAGTTCTCCTTATGAACTCTCCTCATGAGTTCATAGGGAGATAGATACATTGTCCTTGTTTAGTCTTCTTTTCCAAATTCTATTTCTTTTCTTTAGAGTACTTCATAGTGAAAAATATCCTCTCTAGTTTTATGTAAAAGTTTGCTAATAACTGATGTCTGTGATCTATGAAACATTCAACAGGCTCACGCACAAACATGACACAAATACCAGTATAAATTGAATTTACTGAATTTTCCTTTATTTAAGCTATGTTTCTCCCTTCTATTTAAAGCAATAATTGATTTAAAATTTTATGTGTTTAGTTTTGTCTTAAACACGTTCTTTATGCTTGTCAAGAATGAAATTACCTAGAAAAACACATTACCTATTTTAATAAAACCTGAGCCAATCATATTCCAGATGACATTTGCTAGTTACTAGGAAAAAAAGTAAATACACATCTCAAGGTTGACCTCTAAATGACATTATACATCCTTTTATGAAAGCACCAGGGAAGGACCAGCTAGATCTGTGAAGTTGCTTAAGGATGCTTTCTGAATAGCCTGCCACCTTAATGACGTGATGGAACATCAGGACAGCTCTCTACCCTTGGTCATACATTCTAGGAGGATATTCAACCTTCTCTGCACTTTCAACTCACCTTGGGAGTTAAAAAATGCTTTGGGCCTAATTCCAGACCCAATTCCTGGAGAACAGCTTGGACCTTACTGACTTTCAGTAAATCCAGGGTTCCAGTGTGCATGTATGAGAAACACTAGTCTAGTGTTAAGGACTTGAAATCACCAGCTCAAATGCATACATATTACCTGAGATGGTTAGTACAGAAAGCTAATGTGTGCCAAGATCGCGTGTCACTTTCAACTAGGGGCAACTGTCCTCCCATAAGAGACATTTGGCGATGTCTGGGAACATTTTTGGTTGTCACAGCTTGGGGATGCAACTGGCATATAGTTAACAGAGACTGGTAATGTTGGTAAACTCCTAAACTGCACAGGATAACCCTACACAGAAAAGAGTTATCCACTCAAAATGGCAACAGTACTGAGCCTGAGAAACAACACCTGAGCCAGAAATAATATTTGGGACAGAAGACAGAAATTGAGGAGAATAAATTGCTTCCCTGGAAGAGAAGAAGCCAGTAACGTGTTGGGTGTCCTTGCAAGCCAACAGACAGCGTGCGGTACTGCAGATTTCCTTCAAGACACATCGGAGAGGGACTGAAAGGGGCAAAAGAATGGAAAACTCTGCCCATGAACACTGGGGTTAGTAGAAGGCACCCAGATTTATGTAACAGCTGTCCTGGTTCTCAAGCAAACTGTCAATATTGCTGATGCAAATGATCTATCAATACATGCATAATATTTGCATTATAAATTTCAATTCCCAAATAAATCCAGAAATTTTAAGTTGTTAATCAGAAGGCAATTATGTCAAACTAATGATAATTGCTTTGTAAATTTAGATTACTGTAATGGTGGACTTTATTAGCTCTTTCCTTTGTAAGGAGGAGAGCCTTTACGCACACAGACACACACAGCTGACTGCACACACACACACCACCTGACTGCTCTAGAGATAGAAACCATGTTGGGGCAATGGATCTAGCATCTTAGATCTAATTGACAGTTCCTTGCCATTTCTTCAACTTGAGCAAAACTGAGAAACTATTTTCTTTTTGTTCTTTGATCTGGGAAAGTAAGCAAAGCTTCACAGACTAAATTACTGGTGAAAACAAAACTTAGACCACAGAAGTTAAAAGCTAAGTGGAGATCAAAGTGGACACCAAATAAGTGTCAATGGTCTGACATCACTGAGCTCAATTTCTCTGCATTTATTCAGTTCATACACAGAAAGCGTCAGCTGTGTTCCTCATTGTTTGTTACCATCAGGAGACTGGTACATAGAAAAGGAAATCTAAGTTCTGCCTTTCCAAAATGGCCCAAAAGGACACCAAATGTTTAAGATGATTATTTCAGGTGACAGAATTGCAGATGACTCAATTCTTATAATTTTCTATGCTCTCCTAATTTATTATAAGGAACACAATTTAGCTTTCTAAGAATTTAAGGCAAACACTAAGACTCTCATAATTCTCTCATGAAATAAATTTTTGTGGGACTATAACTTAACTATGGTACAACCCAGATTTAAACAAATCATATATACATCACGTAAAGTAGAATCACTAAAGGAGCATCCCAAAAGATGGACAACTGGACTACTGCTTTCAAAGATGACCTGAAACCCATTCCAAATATTATGAGACCATTAGGTCTCAGGTTCATCCTGCCGCTGGCAGAGGTCCCTCCAAGGGGCTGGGAGGCATGTTTATCATGTCCTTCCTTCCCAGCCCCTCTCGACTTGCTTCTCCCATTTCATATATTCCACTCACATGGAATTTTCCCGACCTGCAATTCCATCCATGGTTCTCACTTCTGTAAAAATTCAGCTTGAGGCCTCCTTCAGAGGAAACTTGAAATATGTAGACATTATATGGGGGAGTCCAACTGGGAGAAATTTTAAGACAGGATGTATGCTTTTAAGTAGACCAGTCATGCTTCCAAGAATGACTCATTGAGAGCAACAACAACAACCACACACACAAAAAAACAAAAAACAGAAAAACAAGAAAGTCACAAATTCAGCAAAGATTTACCAAAGCCTCAATTTCCTGGAAGATGGAATGAAAAGCTCCATCTATCTCTATACATGGATTCTTTTACTTTGGCCAACTCACTACATATGTGTTAACTCTGGGCAGGTCTCATTTAGTGGGGTACTTATAAATATGAGCACACTCATACTCATGCCTATACTTTATTGCCCCAATTACTAGCCATTCACAATCCTGGTTGCACACAAAAATAATCCAGAAAAAAATAAAAATATCAATGTGTCAACCCCAATGTAGATCATTCAGTTAGACTTGATGGGAGAGGGACCTGGGCAAACTACTCCAGGTGATGCTGATATGTAGCCAGTGTCCAGAAACACAGAATTAGGGCATAAAATATTTGGGCCAAGAAGTTACCCTCTGGGGGTAACTGTGGGACTTCCCTCGTGGTCCAGTGGCTAAGACTCCGTGCTTCCTGCTAAGATTCCTGGGTTTGATCCCTGGTCAGGGAACTAGATCCCACACGCTGCAACTAAGAGTTTGCATGCCACAACCAAAGATCCAAAGTGCCACAGCAAAGACCCAGTGCAGCCAAATGAATTACTTTTTGTTTTTAAAAAAGAAGCTACCCTGTTTTTATCTACTACTAATTTCATCCCACATCTCACTACACAGCTCACAAATCAAGATAAGTATGAAACATGCTTTAAACATAGACTTCTTGACATGGCATCACTATAACGGTATGTGTCATAAGTTATTTTTCAAGGCCACATGCCTAAGAAATAGGGAAAATTATGGCTGAGAAGAATCCTTCTCAGAATGGAGGAGGGGTGCTGCTGATGGAGGATGGAGGTGGCGAAAGAAAACAATGGAAGAATGTGCCTTTTGCAAAGGAAATCCTTATTTATTTCAGATCTCCAGAACTATCAAGCATCCAAATCATTCTGGAGGGGCTCTAACTCTATGATATATGCTGCTGCTGCTGCTAAGTCGCTTCAGTTGTGTCCGACTCTGTGTGACCCCATAGATGGCAGCTCACCAGGCTCCTGTCCCTGGGATTCTCCAGGAAAGAACACTGGAGTGGGTTGCCATTTCCTTCTCCAATGCATGAAAGTGAAAAGTGAAAGTGAAGTCGCTCAGTCATGTCCTACCCTCAGCGACCCCATGGACTGCAGCCCTCCAGACTCCTCCGTCCATTGGATTTCCCAAGCAAGAGTATTGGAGTGGGGTGCCATTGCCTTCTCCGCTATGATATATGAAACACCAGTTATTCTTGACTCTAGGTCTGCTATGATAGATGAGAAAGAGCCTTTGAATTCTGAAAGCCCTTTCTTGTGCTTTAAGCAAAGGAAAATCATTCTATACACCCAGAAAGCACATGGGAGTGTGCCAACGCATCCCAAAGCATGCTCTGTTTTTTAAAATCTTCCACTAAGCATGTCAGGACGTGACAGCAGGAGGTAAGGCAAAATAATTTGTTGTTACGCAATCTGAATAATGGGTTTCAATGGAGCCTCATCTCTAGGAAATCCAATATAATAATAATTAAAAAAAAACAAGTGCTGCTGCCACTATGGGATGAGTTAATTCATTGAGTTGAGCTCATAAACTTTAGGAAGTAATCTCTTAAGGAATCCTGATCCTTAAAATGTTTTACCTAGGACTTCCCTGGTGGCTCAGACAGTAAAGTATCTGCCTAAAATCTGGGAGACCCAGGTTCAATCCCTGGGTCAGGAAGATCTCCTGGAGAAGGAAATGGCAACCCATTCCAGTATTCTTGCCTGGAAAATCCCATGGACAGAGGAGCCTGGAGGCTACAGTCCATGGGGTCACAAAGAGTCAGACACAACTGAGTGACTTCACTTCACTTCAACTAAATATTCTACACGATGGGTGAGTAATCTGAAGACTCCTTGAATCAACTTAGCACACATGCTTTTTCTTTAGTATGAACCAAAACCCACAGAGCATTTCTTAGAGATTTTCTGACCTCGGAAATTTAAGTAGATTATTTTTTCAGATTGACTAGCAAAGCCCTCAAGAGCATTTCCATATGAGGAAATGTTTTCATTTTATAGAGATTTAATTCTAACAAAGAAAGTAATAAGTCGAAGACTGTACTCTACTAAACAAAATAAGCATTTGGAAAGAAAATCACCCCTTGGTAGTATTCGGGAAATATTTACATCACAGTTGAATTTTTGACTTTAATCATGAGCATAAAGACCATCCATGCATCTTCTAAGTTAGGAGATGGCAGAGGTAACTAGGGGAAAAAAAAACAACAGGACAGAAGGTATGACAGTGTACCTGGACAAGGGGATAACAGAGGACGAGATGGTTGGATGGCATCATCAACTCAATGGGCATGAGTCTGAGCAAGCTCCAAAGGACACAGAAACCTGTGTGCTGCAGTCCATGGGGTCGCAAAGAGTCGAACACGACCGAGGAACTGAACAACAGCAACAAATGGCCGTATGACTGCTCCTCCAACTTCCTGTACTTCAGTTGTACCAATATCACATGGAATTCATTCTTGCTGGAAATAGTCCTTCCTGGACTTTCCACCTGTAGGCGGTCCCCTGCAAAGTCTCCCCATTCCTATGTCGCCATGGCGTTTGGAGACCCATGTCTTTTCCCTGTATCCTGACACAGCCCTCCCTGTATCTGTGTCCTGACCCCCTCCTCCTATTAGGACACCAGTCTTATTGAATTTGAATCCCTCCTAACAACCTCATTTTAACTTAATTGCTGCTTTAAAGACCCCTTCTTCAAATATAGTCACAGTCTGAAGTACCAGGGTTTAAGGACTTCAACATAGGGATTTAGTGTGGACACAGTGAAGCTCACAATGATACTCATTGGGTTTAGCTCCACTCTACTATTTTTAGAGTAAGATCTAAATAAATACAAAAATTTTGGAACGATGAGATGTATTTTCCATCTTGGATTAGTCTCCTTTTTCTTTTCCTCACACACACCCTCCCCTCAAACCCCAAGTTTATCAGAACATTCTAAGTCACCTTGGCCAGTTTCAGTTTGGGTTAAAATTTGCTTTTAAAGATTAATCCTCCTCTCACGGCTTTAGGGTTCTGGATTTTAGCCTCTGGACAGCTTATTATTGAGGCTGTTATTTGACTTTTGACATTTATCTAGCATGATACACCTTTAACTGTCAGCTTACTGAGCATCAAACCAAAGGTTATATTTGCCCTTATAAATTCCCTGCTCAAGCCTTCGCTTCCTTTCTCCTGCAGCAAAGCAGAGAGGAAAAAGAAAAAAAAAAATTTCCTGTCCATGTCAGACCATGAGCAGCATGGATTTCAAGGGTAGCTTTCCCTCAGCAAAGAGATTTCAAGTTCTAAGTAGCCTTTTCTTGGAAAAGGTGCTCCATCCCCGACTCTTCACAATGGTCCATGGCTAGATGCCCATGAACATGTTACCTTGATCTTTAAACTGTACCACATTTAATAACTGGACATCTGGTTTGAACTTGGATTCTTTAAAATAGTTTGATGTTGCTACATTTCCAGCCCATAAGTGAATATAAGTTAAATGTTCAGATTAGGGGATTGGGCTGCCTGGGAACATTTCCTAGGATAGGAAAAGGACTGGCAGCAGATGGAGATTTGGTAGGTCACGAGGCACAGTTGACAAAGACCAACAGGGAGCTCTGGGGTAAAACTTGTCTGTCAGAGGAGTCCTGTGCCAGATGGGAGTGCCTTGTACCATCAGCATACCGAGTTTCTGATGAGGACCAGCCTGAGAAGATGTGGCTTCAGCTACAAACACCTTGCTCAGTCACTGAGGGCTTCTCAAAACATGATACCGACTCGGGAGGAGGATCATGACAGAGTTTGTCAGCTGAAATTCTGCACAGCTGGCCAGCAAATCCCTTCTTAAAGGGGATCTGAGCTGCCCAACTCTGTCTGCCACATATGCTTTGAAAGAAAATCTTCAGTGATGTCTACTTTTGTGCGGATGCTTATAACTGGTGACCGTATTATTTATTGTCCAATGTATGCCCTTTTGAGAGTAAAAGGAGTGGATATGAATAATTACACCAGGACAACAGGCATGTATAATCACTCATCACATATCTGTCTTCCTTTATTACTCACGAACGTCTATCTTCACTCCTAGGAGACTCATCTATGCGTCCATCACAATTCATTTCCTCCATATTTACTGTGTGCTTAGTCACTCAGTCGTGTCCCGCTCTTTATGATCCCATGGACTGTAGCCCACCAAAGCTCCTCTATCTACGGGGATTCTCCAGGCAAGAATACCGGAGTGGGTTGCCATGCCCTCCTCCAGGGGATCTTCCCAACTCAGGGATCGAATCCAGATCTCCCACATTGCAGGCAGATTCTTTACCATCTGAGCCACCAGGGAAGCCCAAGAATACTGGAGTGAATAGCCTATCCCTTCGCCAAAGGATCTTTCTGACCCAGGAATTGAACCAGGATCTCCTGCATTGCAGGCACTTCTTTACGAGCTGAGCTACCAGAGAAGCCCTTCATATTTCCTAAACACTTCCTACTTATGGAAAAGGCAAACCTGGATGTGCTTTGCAGACCGTGTTATGGGAGAACATGGGAAACAGCCGATGTGTTAGCATGCCCCTCTTCTCGCTTCCTCTGCTTTCCGAACTCGCTCACACAGCCCACCTCACTGATTCTCAACTTCGAATCTGTACACTGTGGTTCTGTGAAACAGACCACTAAAGGCCCATGCAACTTGTACTATTTCTTAATTTTCTGTTTTTATTTTCACGTATGTAGGTGGGAGTGGTGATATCTTATTCCTCCTCGGTCTATGGTATAGAATTACTTGGAAAAGCAATCAGTTTCAGACTCCCAAAGTGTTGATGTGTATAATTTTAGTCCAAATTAGACTCATTTTTTCAAGACTTGCTAGCAAATTTACAAATCTTAATCTTACTCATTTTTGCCTAGGTGCTCAGCGTACTTGTTTGTCTACAGGAGGCCAGTCCATATTTCCAACCCATTTCCATTTTGGACAACAAGGAGAGGCATAGAAAAAAGGGGCAAATGCCTTTTCAAATGCCTTTTCAGTCTGTTTTCTGAGCCAGGTGACTTCCTTTTCTCTTGGATCTAAGAACCGGGATGCCATTTTTTAGCCAGTCTTTTCAGGCCAGGAAAGGGATCAGACAAGATAGTGGTGTTCTCCAGTTCCTCTCCTGCCCTGGATCTCTGAAGTCTCCTTGGGAAGAGTGGAGAGCCTTCTCAGCAGGGCCTTCTCACCATGCACAGTCATTTCCTTGCCTATCAACTGTGCTATGAACTGCAGCAACCTCCACTTGAAAGTCCAAGTTCCAACTCTATGACTTCATCAGCTCTGTGATATTATGTACTTGTTCAGCCTCCCAGAAATTCAATTTCTATTATGCGAATTCTCTTTAAGGCATTTTATGGCCATTAAATTATATAAAACTATGTGGTTAGTACTATGGTCAGATGTACCCAAGAGAAAACTATACTGCAGTACTTTGAAACACAGAGATTTGGGAATTCACCAGTGATCCAGTGGTTAAAACTCCAATGAAAGGAACCCTGGTTTGATCCCTAATCACAAGAACTAGACGCCACACACTGTGAAATGATCAAAATTCGGCATGCCACGACAAAGATGAAAGATCCCGCATGCCACAACCAAGACCCCGTATAGCGAAATGCATAAATACTAAAAAATAAAACCAAAAAACACAGATATATTTGCTTCACACAGACAACTCGGAGGGCAAGATAGTTAAGCATGTTACCTCTGATCATGGGCCCTTCTGGGTTCTTGCACTACTATCCTTGTTGTTGCCTTCTGTTGCCATGACATCAAGATGGTTCTTTCACTTCAAGCCTCGATTCATTGTTCTGGCTTAAAAAAAGGAGAAAGTCAAAATGTCACAGGGGAAAATAACAAAAGTACGTATTTGCTGAGTCTCTCTCTTTTGAAAAACCGTCTGGGAAGCCTAACCTAGCAGCTTCTACTTATATTTCATTAGCCTCATCAGGACATTTGGCCCCTTGTGGACCCAGAGCAGTTTGAGGAAAAGGATGCTTTCACCCAGCACATGGACACCTTGAGCAAAATAAGGGATCTACTAACACAGAAGAGGAGAATGGATATCCAGGATTCATCTTCCATATTATATAAAACACACTGTATCACAGACACAGCTTATCCAAACCCATTCCACTGTGGAAAGTATAATCCTACCACTCTATTACTTTGCCAACAAAGGTCCATCTAGTCAAAGCTATGGTTTTTCCAGTAGTCATGTATGGATGTGAGAGTTGGACTATAAAGAAAGCTGAGCACCGAAGAATTGAAGTCTTTGAAATGTGGTGTTGCAGAAGACTCTTGAGAGTCCCTTGGACTGCAAGGAGATTCAACCAGTCCATCCTAAAGGAAATCAGTCCTGAATACTCAATGGATGCTAAGGTTGAAACTCTGATACTTTGGCCACCTGATGCAAAGAACTGGCTCATTGGAAAAGGCCCTAATGCTGGGAAAGATTGAAAGCAGGAGGAGAAGGGGAAGACAGAGGATGAGATGGTTGGATGGCATCATTGACTCAATGGACAGGAGTTTGAGTAAACTCTTTGGAGCTGGTGATGGACAGGGAGGCCTGGCATGCTGCAGTCCATGGGGTCACAGAGAGCCAGACACAACTGAGCACCTGAGCTGAACTGAAACACTCCATCCTTGAACTTCTCTTATATGTATTTTTTTTTCACTTATAGGAATGTCCTCTCATTCTTTTTTCTCCCAAACAACATATTCATGGACTTTTCAAAGTTAAAAAACATCATGAATCATGTGGCCCCACTTTCATAAGAAGTCTGAGACCCAGCCTGTACATCATAACTGGTTCCTGCTGACCTTTCTAAATCCAGTACAGTACACACTGTTGCAACTATTACTCGCTGGCCAACTCATCCTCCAAATATAATTTCTCCTTCTGAATGCTGTACTTAAAAGTGATCCTTTCTCATCTATTCTAGACTCAAAATATTAATTTAAAAATCATATTGTTATTCTTTAACCCTGTGGGCAGCCACAGTGACAACAGTACCTCTCCAAAGCAACTCTTGCTTCAAACATCCAGCCCTACCCTACCAAGCAGGTGGCCTTGGCCAGCAATGACACCCCTACAAACGGTCTCCCGCTCTGGGTGAGGGTTGCACTATCCACTAGTCTGCCTGCAAGAGTCGCAACCAAGCCTCACAGCCAGCTGGTCTGAGGGTCAACCTCACTCACCACTGCAACCCCAGCCATGATGGGCCATCTGCACAGATGGCCCATCATGGCCCATCTGCCCATCACGCAGATGGAACGCTTGGCTCCCACTCACTGGAACGCCTGGCTCAGGTGACCAAGGGGATTGTGCCACTGGGCCCCAGAGGACATCTTCATCATAAGACCACTCTCTCAAGACTGAGACACAGCTGATATACTGAATACACAGAAAAAAGAAAAAAAAAATAACAGTGAGTGAGGCAAAATGAGGAGACAAAGGAATACCTTTCAAAGAAGAGAACAAGACAAAACCTCAGAAAAGAACTAAACAAACATAAGCAATTTAGAAGATAAAATGTTCAAGGTGAGAGTCATAAAAATGTTCACTAACTTAGAAGAGCAGAAGAACTTAGTGAGAACATCACCAAAGAGAAAATATTGAGGAAAAACTGAAGCATATAATAACTGAAATGAATCGAGAGTATGCAGAAAGATACAGAAAAACAGAAAATGCAGAAGGATAGATTGGCAATCTGGAGACAGTATATTGGAAATCATCCAATCAGAACAGGGAAAAATAAAAAAGAATTTTTAAAAATAAAGTTAAATTAAGAGACCTCTAGGACAACATTAAGCACACTAACATTCACATTATAAAGATTCCATAAGGAGGACAGATGAAAAAAGAGAAAGAAAATCTATCTGAAGAAATAATGTCTGAAAGCCTCTTTAACCTGATGAAGGAAACATTCATCCAAGTCCAGAAAACACAGAGAATTCCAACAAAGATGAATCTGAAGAGACTAACACCAAGACACATTATAATTAAAATGTCAAAAGTTAAAGAGAGATTCCTAAGATCAGGAAGGGAAAAACAACTAGATAAGTACAAGGGAACCCCTTTCCCCACTAGGAGAGTTGGCTGATTTTTCAGCAGAATCTTTATAGGCCAAATGGGATTGACATAATATATTTAAACCATTAAAATAAAAAACTTACAGATGGAACACTCTAGCCAGCAAGGTTTGCATTCAAAATTGAGGGTGAGATAATTTCTCAGGTACGTGAAAGCTATAGGAGTCAATCACCATTAAACTAGCCTTATAAGAAATGTTGAAAGGACTTCTTTCCATAGAAAATAAATGACCATAACTAGAAACACACAAAAAGAATATAAAATAAAAAAGTCTCAAGCAATAAAGGTAAGCATACAGTATAGGCAGTAGACCAAACACCTATAAAGTTAGTATGAAGGGCAAAAGACAAAAGTAGTATAAGCAGTTATACATAAAGCAGTTAAATGTTACACAAAACACAAAGACAACACGACAATAAGTATGACATCAAAAACATAAAATGTGGAGAGAGACTAAAAACGTAGTGTTCTAGAATGTACTTGAACTTCAGCAACCATCAGTTTAAAATAGACACATATACACACAGGTAGTTATATATGAACCTCAAGGCAACCATAAACAAAAACCCTATGACAGATACAAAAAACAAAATAGAAAGAAATAAAATGTAACACTAAAGAAATTCATCAACTCACGAGAGAACAAGAGAAGAAAGGAACAGACAAGAGCTCCAACAGTTAACAAATGGTAGAAAGTGTATGTGTATCAATAATTACTTTAAATGTAAATGAACTAAATGTTCTAACCAAAAGACATAGGATGGATTGAGCAATATCAGTATCATAGTCACATGAGACACAGCCTTTAATTCTGCCATTCAAATCCATAACCAGTAAAAACATCTACATTTCAGCAAAGGCTCCTCTGTCCCGCACACCAGGGCACCACAGAGATCCGCATCTCCATACACCTGCAGGTGGATGGACCAGAATACGCAGAGGAGGCGGGGCTGGGGAGACAGCAGAGGTGGTGGCCATGATGCCGACCCCCTGCCCATGGTGGCTTAGCCAGCTGCCCAGAGAGCTCGGGAACAGCAGGGGAAACGCACATCCAACCCCAGCTTCCTGGAGCAGCATCCACGGCCACAGGGCTGCAAGCAGCAGCAGCAGCAGTGGCACCCGTGCCTTCCTCCCTCCAGCTGGAGAGGCACATGGTAACTGGACAACACCAGAAGTAGCAGAGGCACCTGCAACCCCAGCTTACCCCTTAACCTCACCCAACAATGGCAGTGCCTGCAACCCAAGAATCTCCAGATGCAGTGGAGGTGTCCGTCATTGGATGTCCCTGATAGCCTCACCGGTGGTACCAGCAACACTACCAAGGCACTAGCATTCTAGAAACACGAGCAGTGCCAGTGAGGGCCTTTGGCAGAGGCCATAAAGGGGGAAGGCACTGGTTCTTGCATAGAACCAGAGGCAGCGCAGGTAAAGCAAATGAAAACTTGTGCTATACCGCCACCTACTGAAACACAAAAGAAATGCTTCTCACTACCAATCTGTTGAATTGTTGGAATCAAATAATAAAAGGTTTACCTAAAGAAAGGTATTCACTATTTCAAATGTGTCAGCAGAGAAACAAGTCATAAAACACCAGGAAAAACCACAGTAACACACTATCACAAAAAAATGACAATTCTTTAGAAATCAAACATAGAGTCACAAAATATTGTGATCTGATTGATAGAGAATTCAAAATAGTTGCCATGAATAAACTCAGCAAGCTACAAGAAGGCTCAGGAAAGCAGTTCAATGAGCTCAGAAATCAAATTAATGAACAGAAGGAAAATTTCACCCAAGAGCTAGGAAGTCTAAAGAATAACCAAACAGAAATTCTGGAGCTGACAAACTCAATAAATGAGATGAAGAATGCATTAGAAAGCATTGGAAATGGAGCAGGCCATATAGAAGAAAGAATTAGTGAGCTCAAAGATAGAATTATAGAAATTATATAGACAGAGGAGAGAGAAATAGGAAATAAAAAGTGAAGAAATTCAGGAGGGCTATCCAACTCCAGTAGAAAGGGCAATGTGAGGATAATGGATATCTCAGGAGAAGTGAGGGCAAGGGGATCAGAGACTTTATTCAAGAAGTAAGAGTTGCGGATTTCCCAAACCTGGGGAAGAAAATGGAAAGACAAGTCCATGAGGCTAAGATACACCTAATCATGTCAACAAAAAAAGACCTTCTCCAAGACACATTATATTACATACAACTGTCAAAAGTCAATAGCAAAGAATTTTAAAGGCAGCCAGAGGGGGAAAAGATGGTAAAGTTCAAAGGAAACACCATTATGCTATCATCAGGAGACTTCTTGGCAGAAAACTTACAAGCTAGGAGTGGAACAAAATACTCAAAACACTGAAAATTGAAAACTGTCAGACAAGAATACTCTGTCCAGCAAACCTGGAAAAACAAAGGCTTTCTGAGACAATCAAAAGTTGAAGGAGTTAATCACCAATAGACTAGCCTTAAAAGAAATCCTGAAAGGAGCACTTCTACCTGAAATGAAAACACAAAAGTACACAAAACTTTGAGGAATATAATAAGTAGACACACAGAATCAGAAAATGCAGCTCTGTATCAGAATATATTGTTAAACAGTTAAGGACA
Organism: Capricornis sumatraensis; assembly: GCF_032405125.1. NCBI lineage: Eukaryota > Metazoa > Chordata > Mammalia > Artiodactyla > Bovidae > Capricornis > Capricornis sumatraensis. The sequence goes on along the minus strand of NC_091089.1, from coordinate 54,282,999 downwards.
GCATAAAGGTTTAAGAGGAAAACACAGTAAAAAGTTAACAGTAGCTACTTCAAGTTTGAAATAAACTCACAACATAGAAAGGGATGATTTATGACAACAAAAAAAATGTAAAAGGAGAAGAAGAGAAGGACAGAATTATTATAGGCAAATAAAGCAGGAAAAAGACCATCATTTACGAGACATTTTACAAAATCCTCATGGTAACCACAAAACATAAATCTAGAGCAGAGACATAAAACATAAAAAAGAGGAAAATGAGAAAGACATCATACAAAATGACCAACTCAAGGAAAAAGAAACAATGGAAATGTGAAGCAAACAAAAAACCGAAGATAAAATGGCAGTACTAAGCTCTCATCTATCAATAAATACCCTAAATATAAATTGACTGATGTCACCAATCAAAGATAGAGAGTGATTGGTTGGATTAAACCAACCATATGCTTTCTCCAGGAGACCCAGCTCTACAGACAAAAACGGAAGTGAAGAGATGAAAAATGATACTGTAAGAATATTTCAGTCAAAAGAAAATAGATGTACCGACACCCATAGCAGATAAAACAGACTTCAAACCGTAAATGGTAACAAGAGACCAACATGGATATTGCATACTGACAAAAGCATCAATTCAACAGGAAAACATAATAGTTATTAATATATATGCAACAAACCAGGAGTGTCAAAATATACGAAGCAACTATTAACACTCATAAAGGTAGAAACTGACAGCAACACAATAATAGTAGGGGAGTTTAACGCCCTACTTACATCAGTGGATAGATTTTCCAGACAGAAGGCCAACAAGAAATGCTGACTTTAATGAAAAATCAGACCTGGTGGACTTCACAGATGCATATAAAACATTCCATTCAAACATAGCAAAATACCCTTGTTTTCACATGCACGTGGGTTGTTCTCAAGGACAGACTATATACTGCCGCACAAAACAATGTGCAATACATTTAAGAAGATTAAAATACCAAGCATCGTTTCTAATCAGAATGGTATGAAACAAAACAAAACAAAAAAAATGAACTTCAAAAAGGTTGGAAAAATCACAAATATGTGAAGACAGAACAACATGCTATGGAACTGCAATAAAGATATCGAAGAAGGAAATGTTTTAAAAGCTGAAGATAAGTGAAAACGAAAATATGACATACAAAAACCTATAGGATTCAGCAAAAGCAGAAAGCAAGTGCAGATCCCCAGCGTAGTTTAAGATCCACGTTTACCTTTACAGTCAGCCCATCACACCTATGGCTCCACATTCAGACTCAGCCAACTGTGGATCCTGTCGTGTGCTGGTGCTCAATTAGAAAGAAAATCTGTGAATAAGTGGGCCACGAAGTTCAGACCTCTGCTGTTTGGTGGTCACTTGTACATAGCAATGAAGGCATAACTCAAGAAACATAGAAAATCTCAAATAAATAATCTAAACTTATACTCAAAGTTCAGTTCAGTTCAGTTGCTCAGTCGTGTCCGACTCTTTGCGACCCCATGAATTGCAGCACGCCAGGCCTTCTTGTCCATCACCAACTCCCGGAGTTCACTCAGACTCACGTCCATCGAGTCCGTGATGCCATCCAGCCATCTCATCCTCTGTCGTCCCCTTCTCCTCCTGCCCTCAATCCCTCCCAGCATCAGAGTCTTTTCCAATGAGTCAACTCTTTGCATGAGGTGACCAAAGTATTGGAGTTTCAGCTTCAGCATCATTCCTTCCAATGAACACCCAGGACTGATTTCCTTCAGAATGGACTGCTTGGATCTCCTTGCAGTCCAAGGGACTCTCAAGAGTCTTCTCCAACACCACAGTTCAAAAGCATCAATTCTTCGGCGCTCAGCCTTCTTCACAGTCCAACTCTCACATCCATACATGACCACTGGAAAAACCATAGCCTTGACTAGACGGACCTTAGTCGGCAAAGTAATGTCTCTGCTTTTGAATATGCTATCTAGGTTGGTCATAACTTTTCTTCCAAGGAGTGTCTTTTAATTTCATGGCTGCAGTCACCATCTGCTGAACTGATACTCAAAGAAATTAGAAAATGAAGAGCAAAACCCAAAGTCAATAGAAGGAAGGAAATAATAAAGATCAGAGTCAAAATACATGAGACTACAAAGACAATATGAGATTTAAAAAAAAACCCACAAAAACTTAAGAGCTTGTTTTGTGAGAAGATAAACTAAACTGACAAACCTGTAGCCAGATTCAGTATAGAGGTCTCAGATAAGTAGTATCAGAAATGAAATAAGAGAAGCCACAATGAATACCACAGAAATACAAAGGATTTGCAGAGAATACTATGAAGAGCTATGCATCAAATTGAACAATCTAAAAGAAATAAATTCATAGAATCACACCACCCTTCCAAGACTGAATTATGAAGAAACAGAAAAACTGAACAGATCAGTCATTAGTAAGGAAATTGAAACATTAATCAAAAATTTCCCCAAAAGCAAGAGTCTGGGACTTCACAGGTAAGTCTGTCTTCAGACAGTCTTCACAAGTAAATTCTGTCCAACATTCAAGTAAAAGTTAATACATATCTTTCCTAAACTTTCCAAATTATTGAATAAGAGGGAACACTTTGTAACTCATTTTACAAGGGTAAAATACCAAGATGTAAGGGTAAGAAAGGCGAAACAAGGACAACACAAAAGAAGAACGGTATAGGCCAATATCTCTCAGAAACATAGATACAAAAATCCTCAGCAAAATATTAGCAAACTTAATTCAACAATACATTAAAAGGATCACACACCATGCTCCTGTGAGTTTTACCGCAGGGTACGCAAGAATGGTTCAACATCCAAATAAATCAATGTGACACACTACATTAACAAATTAACTAAAAATCCTACGATCATCTTAGTAGATGCAAAAAAGACTCAACATCCATTTATGAAAAGAAACTCAATATACAGTGAATGGACCTCAACATAATAATGGTCATATGCGACAAATCCATAACTCATATCATATTCAATGGTGAAAAACTAAAAGCTACCAAAGGTAAGAAAGAAAGATGCTCAGTCTCATCACTTTCATTCCACATAATATTGTAATATAATATAATATTGTAACATAATAATCATCTTAGAAATCTGAACCAGGAAAATTAAGGAAAAAAAAAAGAAAAAGCATCCAAATTGGAAAGGAGAAAGTAAAATTGTCACTGTAAATGGCATAGTTTTATGTATAGAAAACACTAGAGACTCCACACACAAACAAACTATTGGAAATAATAAATACAGTAAAGTTGTAGGATACAAAATCAACATGCAAAACTCTGCTGCCTTTCTATACACTAACAAAAAACCAGTGGAACAAGACTAAGAAAACAATCCAGTTAAGAAAAAACACAATTGCGATGAAAAGAATAAATTAGAGGAAAAATTTAACCAAGAAGGTGGAAGAACACTAACAAACAAGAAGTGATACAAAAACATGGAAAGACGATCCGTGTTGATGGATTGCAAAATTAACACTGTTAAAATGTCCCTATTACCTAAAGCAATCTATAGATTCAATGCATTCACTATCAAAATCTCAGTAACATTTTTCATGGATACAGAACCAAAAATTTCTAAAGCTTGCTTCAAACCAAAAAATACCCAGAGAGCCAAAGCAATCTTAGGCAAAAAGAACAAAGCTAGAAGTATCACACTCCATGATTTCAAACTATACTAAAAGGCTGTAGATATAATCAAGCAACATGGTATTGACAGAAACACACACACATAGATCAATGAAACAGACTTTCAGATTCCATAAATAAACCCACACATATATGGATAATAAATTTAAAACAAAAAGCAAAGGGTAGAGAAAGGATAGTATCTTCAATAAACTGTGTTGGAAAAAATGGACATCCACAATCAAAATAAGGAAACTACACCAATATTTAACACATTACAGAACTATTCACATAAAATGGATTTAAGACTTAAATCTGAGACCTGGAACACAAAAAACTCCTAGAAGAAAACAAAGACAGCATATTCTTTGACATCAGTCTTAGCAACGGCTTTTTGGAATGCCTCCCTCAGACAAGGGAAAGAGAAGACAAAACGGATGCGACTACATCAAATTTGAAAGCTTCTGCACAGCAAAAGAAATCAACAAGGTGAACAGATAACCTACTGATCAGGAGAAGATATCTGTAAACCATATATATGATAAGGGATAGATTTCCAATTCACATAAAGAAATCACACAATTCACTATGAAAAAAAATAACCAATTAAGAAATGGAGACAGGACCTAAACAGACATTTTTCTAAGGAAGATACATAGATGGCCAACAGATATACTAAAAGATGTTCAACATCATTAATCATCAGGAAAATGCAAATCAAAACCATATTGAGAGATCATCTGTCAGAACAACTATTATGAGAAATGCAAAAATAGTAAGTGTTGGAGAGTATATAGAGAAAAGGGAATCCAATGATGGGAATATAAATTGGCGAAGGTACTATGGAAAAAGTATGGAGCTTTTTTCAAGGACTTTGGGCTTAACATGTACACACTGCTATATTTAAAACAGATAATCAACAAGGACCTACTGTATAGCACAGGAAATTCTGCTCAATATTATTTCACAACGTAAATGGGAAAAGAATTTGAAAAGAACAGATCCATGTATATGTATAACTGAATCACCCTGCTGTACACCTGTAATTAATGCAACATTATTAATCACCTACACTCCAATATAAAATAAACTTTTTAAAGAAAACCTAAAAACTAGGACAATCTAGCAAGTCTATGTTAAGGTATTTATCTGAAGAAAATGAAAACTCACTGAGAAAAAATGTATGTACACCTTCTGTTCATCACACCATTAGCTGCAAGAGCCAAAATATGGAAGTAACCTAGGTTTCTATCAATAGGTGAATGGATAAAGAAAAGAAAATACACACAGATGCAATGAAATATTACTCAACCATAAAAAGGAATGAAATTTTGCCACAGTATGAATGGACCTAGTGGGTATTAAAGTAAGTCAGAAAATGACTAATCCCACATAACTCCAGTTATATATAGAATCTAAAAAATAAACAAACAAAAGAAAATACAAACAGATTCAACGATAGAACAACATACTGGTGGTCCCCAGAGCTGGGGGCAGGGGTGAGGGTGGAGGACTGGGTGAAGGGAATTAAAAGACCCCAATTTTCCATCATAAAATAAGTCACAGGGATGTAAGGTATAGCATAGGGAATATAGCTAGTATTATAAAAACTGTATGGGGACAGGCGATTACTAGACATCAGATTTCAATGTATACAAATATCAAATCACTACATTGTAAGCCTGAAACTAACATAATACTGCATGCTGAATATATTGCAATTAAAAAGAAAGCAGTGTTAATATATTTTGGTCACAAATTTTCTATTCTGTAAATAATCATACATTAATTGGAACAGAAACGAGAGGGCAGTAAATAGACACATTCAATACAAGCAAGACAGAACATCAAATCTGCTAAGTGTGAAACAGAGGAGAATTTACAAATCCCAGGAGAAAACTTTCATTTCCTTATCTTTTGAAATTCACCTCTGAATTATCATACATTTATATACACAAAGAGCAACTGTGCCATCAGAGGACAACGTTTCTTAGTCTCCTGTAAAATCAGTTACATTGCAGTGACATACTGTTTTTCACCCTTATGAAATGCTAACTAAATGGTAAATATATAAAAAGAACTTATATTTGTATAACTAATTTTCACTTTTCTAATCTCTCTCCTTATGCTATCTGCCTTTTGACATTTATTATCCATATTAAAATTACATTTATATTTACAAATTAGTTTGAGAAAAATGATGGACTTGCCCAAAGTTACACACAAGAAAGGGAAAAATATAGTTACACACTAGAAAGTGAAAAATTCTGATTTAAAATCTGGTTCTCTTTCTCCCACGTCTCTAATTATTGACCCACTGGTAAAATTTTGCTTGGACTCAGAAATTGAAGGAGGGTTTATGTGCTGATTGAAAGAAATGTTTTTGTTTATCTTCTGTTTCCAAATTAGGAATATGATAGTATTGGGAGGAAAATAACATTTTCAGGTTCAGTGGTTTAGCTAAAGGCTCAAGGCAATAAATTTGCAACAAGACTCAAGTTTCTAATCTGTACTCTGTAGCTGGCAGAATAGGTGAAATTCATCATGTCACTTACCTTCAATTAACTGCTTCAATTTTCTCAAGGAGCAAGCCAAGGAGACACAATCACATACTTGTGATTGATATATTGAATTCAGAGCTGATCACTCTTCTTTATAACCCTCCCTTAGGTTCACTCACCCCCCTAAGGAAAAGACCTTTGAGTCATCTTGACCTCATGCTGACACCTCTGTCTACAGACTAATAACTGCTGGGATAAACCAAGATCTTTCATTCTACAGTCTTCTTAATTATTTACTAAGTATTCGTTCAGTCATGCATATGGTCTCTGAATCACTCCAGGTTCTGGGACTAGATGGAAAAAAAAAAAAGGACAAAACCCTAGGCCTGGCTGTGCCTACATCCCTCTAAAAGAGAGAAGGAAAACACATGAAATCTGCCACATGCTACTGTAATAGCAGTGCATCACAAGGCAAAATGAGGAGACTCTCTCCTGTCCCGTAACCCAGAAGACAGTGAAGAGCAGGCCATCCAAAGAATGGTTCCAGAGACACCATGAGGCTGCGCCAGCAGAGGAAAGGATACAGTCTAACCGCACAGTTTCAACAAGATCTCTGGATAGCCTGTGAAAGTGAACAGTTTCAACAAGATCTCTGGATAGCCTGTGAAAGTGAAAGTTAGTCGCTCAGTCGTGTCCAACTCTTTGTGACCCCACAGATTGTAGCCCTCCAGGCTCCCCTCTCCCTTGGCAGATAGTTTAAGTAGAAATTAAAAAAAGGAAAAATCTTGGAGAATTAGGTCGTTGGATACTGGTATATTACAAATTTAGATGATCCGAGTGTACTGCATTTCTCCAGGCAAAATAGCCCAGATTGAGGCCACGCATCTGAAGCATGATGGATGTCCTCAAACGGGTAAGGTCAAGCTACTTATGGGTTTACAGAAGCAATATGAGTATTAAGGTTGCCATAGCTGTTGGCAGTAAAGGTGATGTCGAGAAAGGAAAGCTGGCTTCAACCAAAGTTTTCAACAGCATAAACTAAGGGGCTTTCAAATGACCCAGAAGTTTGTTAGATAATCAATGGTGCAGCAGGGTGGCATATGTTACAGGGGAGGGAGAATTATTGCATTGGCTACAGACAAATCCGTCTCAAAGGAACTTAAATTTCAAAGTCATCCCCAGATGTCACTATATGTATCTTATGGCAATGCAAAGTGTCTCCTCTGCAGAATACGGAAAAGAAGTGGGGTCTTTGGGAAACAGCCAGGCACGTTGAATCAAAGCAGAGTGAGCAAATCTGTTTAAAACTGAATGTGGTTCCCAAAGGGAAGAAGCCCAACATGAAGAATTGGAGGAGAAAAAGCACTGAGTAGTAGCAGAATGAATGTGTGGCTAAATAATCTTGTGCCATCACCCGTGAACAGGACAAGAGGATCACGGAGCATGGTTTCTGAGGTTCCAGGACTCAACAGGGTGAGATTCTGGATAGTGTTGCAGTTGCATCAGATGGATACCTGCCTGTACTGTGGGTAAAGTTATAGGAGAGAGACTCTGAGCTTAGATTCCAGAATCTTTTATAATGAGTAATAAGCATGGAGGGAAACATTATCTTGGTTATATGAGATAATAAGCATCCCTGCTTTTGTTTAAGAAGACTTAACCTCTACGCTCAAAGGCTGTATTAACATCCTTGAAGCAGTCTGAACCAAAGGGCAGTCCATCCTATGAATACAATATAATTTTCTATTCCTTCACAACTGATGGATACTGAGTTGCTTCTAATTTGGGACAACTATAGGTAAGATTACTACACATATTTATGTCTAGATTTCATGTGCATGTTAGTTTGGATTTCTCTTGGCTAGGAGTGGGATTGCTGAGTGACAGAAATATATGATTAAATTTGTAAGAACCAGCAAACAATTTTCTAAGGTGGCTGTGTCAGTTTGCATTTGGATCAGAAGGATCTGAGAGTTCCATTTATTCCACATGCCTTCTTTAGTTTTTTCTCACCCTATTGCCCTGGCTAAAAACTATAGCAAATATGAAATAGATATGAATAGAGCAGGAACCCTTACTTTGTGGCAAGAGTTTTAACTACATTTCTATAGCAGACACAGAGTAAGTCATGGTATCAACTTTTGTAATGAGCTTTGTAACTTGTATCTTTAGGGTAATTTGACCATTTCATGTACATCATGGTTTTTATTGACCTAAAGTTATTCATAATATCTCCTTGATATATTTATTATCTGTAGGATCTGTACTATATTCTCTCCCATTCCCGGTGTTGGTAAATAATTTCTTTTTTTCTCCTTTGGTCTGGCTAGTGGTTTATCAGTTTAATCAATTCTTTCCATGAACAAATTTTTTATTTCATTGATTTAAAAACTCTCATTCAGCTAAAAATGTCCTTGATTTCTGAGTATTATTTCCTTCTTTCTGCTCTCTTTACTTTTTCTAGCTTCTTAAAGTGGCACCTTTAGATTTCTAGATTTTTAATAAACATAAAATATTCCTCTGCTGCTGCTGCTACTGCTAAGTTGCTTCAGTTGTGTCTGACTCTGTGCGACCCCATAGACGGCAGCCCGCCAGGCTCCCCCCGTCCCTGGGATTCTCCAGGCAAGAACACTGGAGTGGGTTGCCATTTCCTTCTCCAATGCATGAAACTGAAAAGTGAAAGTGAAGTCGTTCAGTCATGTCTGACTCTTAGCGACCCCATGGACTGCAGCCTACCAGGCTCCTCTGTCCATGGGATTTTCCAGTCAAGAGTGCTGGAGTGGGGGTGCCATTGCCTTCTCCAAAATATTCCTCTAGGGGTGCTGTCTTTGGGGTCGCACAGAGTCGGACACGACTGAAGCGACTTAGCAGCAGCAGCAGTTGTCTCTTTGTCCTATCTGCCCCTTCTTTTTCTCTTTTTCTGACTTATTTTGCATTCTAGTTTCTTTTTTTCCTTTTCTAATGATTGCACTATTGGAATCATATTAATAATTTTTTAGTGCTTATTCCAGGGTTTACAAGTTCATTTTTAACTTATCAAAGTCTACCTTCAATTAATAATATACCACTTCAGGTATATTAAAATACTGTAACAGAACATTTTTATACTTTGTGCTACTAAATACATACATTTTACTTGGACATCTGTTACAAATCACAACACATTGTTAGTTATTTTTTGCTCTAACGTTTTAAAAGACAAAATAAAAATATGTATTTATCCTGATAGCTACCATTGTCTGTGTGTTTATTTCTTTTTTAGATTCAGATTTCCATCTTTTATCATACTCTTTCCTCTTGAAGTATCTCCTATTGAAATATTTCCTTTGGTGCAGATATTCTAGCAATGAAATCTGGATATGTTGGATAGAAGTGGTATTTTTGATCTGTTTGAAATACATACAGCATCATCAAATTCAAGACCTTTAAAAAGATCTTAAAATCCTCTAGTTGTCAGGTATGTTGTGTTGGTGGAATTCTAGAATTTGTATAAAAAAATGTTTGAAATGATTATGAAGTGAATGGGAATTTTTAAAATAAAGCTAACAAAGAATAACGAAATAAAACAAGTCTTTGATGGCTATTATATTTACTGGTCACTATCACTGCTTAACTATTTATAACAAGTTGTTTATCACCCAACATATTTAATTTTAAATATTATAGAAGCAAAACAGTCACACATTATAGTAAACCCAAATTCTACCTCAAACTATGTTCACATTCAGTTCAGTCATTCAGTTGTGTCCGACTCTTTGCGACCCCATGAATCCCAGCACGCCAGGCCTCCCTGTCCATCATCAACTCCCAGAGTTCACTCACACTCACGTCCATTGAGTCGGTGATGCCATCCAGCCATCTCATCCTCTGTCGTCCCCTTCTTCTCCTGCCCCCAATCCCTCCCAGCATCAGAGTCTTTTCCAATGACTCAACTCTTCGCATCAGGTGGCTGAAGTACTGGAGCTGCAGCTTCAGCATCAGTCCTTTCAATGAACACCCGGGACTGATCTCCTTTAGAATGGACTGGTTGGATCTCCTTGCAGTCCAAGGGACTCTCAAGAGTCTTCTCCAACACCACAGTTCAAAAGCATCAATTCTTCAGTGCTCAGCTTTCTTCACAGTCCAACTTTCACATCCATACATGACCATTGCAAAAACCATAGCCTTGACTAGATGGACCTTTGTTGGCAAAGTAATGTCCCTGCTTTTCAATATGTTATCTAGGTCGGTCATAACTTTCCTTCCAAGGAGTAACCATCTTTTAATTTCATGGCTGTAATCACCATCTGCAGTGATTTTGGAGCCCAAAAAGATAAAGTCTGACACTGTTTCCACTGTTTCCCCACCTATTTCCCATGAAGTGATGGGACCAGATGCCATGATCTTCATTTTCTGAATGTTGAGCTTTAAGCCAACCTTTTCACTCTCCTCTTTCACTTTCATCAAGAGGCTTTTTAGTTCCTCTTCACTTTCTGCCATAAGGGTGGTGTCATCTGCATATCTGAGGTTATTAATATTTCTCCCCGCAATCTTGAGTCCAGCGTGTGCTTCTTCCAGCACAGCATTTCTCAAGATGTACTCTGCATATAAGTTAAATAAGCAGGGTGACAATATACAGCCTTGACGTACTCCTTTTCCTATTTGGAACCAGTCTGTGGTTCACATTAGACTCAGTTTTTTACTAACAGTAAATTATTCTCCATTTTATTCAGTGATGAAGCTCCTCTTTCCATCGAGTAAAATGCACATACTCATTCAAATCTAGCAACACAGCTCTGAAGGATGTTTTAGAAACTTTACATGACAGGAGATTTACTATATAGCCCAACTTCTACATTTTATAGATGTACAAACAAAAGGCAGCTTAATATATCAGAATCAAGACTAAAATTTAGGCCCCGTTGATTTACAAAGCCAGTGCTCTATAGAAAACTAATAAATTGTGCTATTGGTTATTTTTGTATTCAGAATTCAATGGTTTAGGTCTAAAACTGCTAAATAAAAAGTTTTCTTTCGATTGCTATTCTACCTGGCATGCAAGCAAATTTAGTGAAAATAGGAAAAATATGTTATCATCTCTTTTTTGTCCTTGCCTCCCAAAGAGACAAGAATATTGGTCACATGAAAGTTCATCTATAAATGTATGAAATTAGATTAATCTCTCATTGACTTAACAAAGACTCTTGGCTTTTTGTATCATGCATGCATCTATGCAAATAGATATGTATCCCATATGTTTGTTTCAGCATCAATGCTTTCTTAATACCATCCAATAGAAGTGGAGGATTCTATCCCACTTGGTTTTGTATGTGGCAGCCAGGGTATTTGGCTCTGATCTTAACCAAAGAAAGCAAAACCTTGCCTTTGCAAGTGTCTGTACATGGCACATCACAGTACAGACACAATTTATCATTTATTTTTGATCATTTATACTGACTTGATCATCAACTATTTAATAACTCCATCACAGACTAAAAAATAAATAGATTGTTTATTTGGGGACAAAACTTACTTACACCAGTTTATGTTGACACAATAATGTCTCTGTCTTATATTATGATAAGTGCTGGTGACTGTTAATTCTCAGAGAAGGTAAACAAGTAACAGAACAGGATACTTCCAGCCTCCTCTGCAGTGGTGCCACAAAGAAAAACCTTGTCCAAGATGCACATTGTTAGAGATTATCTCATACCCCTGTCAAATGTGGATTATAAAGACCCAGCAAAGGAATAAAGTAACAAAAATTACCTCTACTCCTCCCACTGAATACAACAGCCACAAATTACTGGAAATCTTTCCAATTATGGCTCTAAAATTGAGCCTTCAATTGGGAGCTAACAAAGCCTACTCCACTGCTAATCCTTAGATAATTACAAAAATTCGAAATTGCCTGTCATGTGATTGAAGTAGACACTTATAAGGCAACAGGGTGGCCGTGGTCACTAAAGAGACAGGAATTTAGATGAAGGATGTGACCCTGTGGGTGTTAGCACATGCAGAGAGAGGGGACACCTCTCTTCTCCTATGCCTGTTGACCTCTGTGCTCCATGGTCTCCGGGTCTAAACGCATTCACCCATCTTGGCATCTTTTTCAGATGTTCCCATGAGAAATCTTTCTGTATTCTCCTGTATTCTCCAAGCAGATAGTTGGTTCTGATCCTTAAAAAGGCTGACCTATGTTGGGTCAATCCACCATTAACCTACAATGCAAGAGAATTCTTTCAAAAATTCAGTTTTAGCAAATGTTCAAAGAGTACCACATAGGAACATTTTATACAGATAAAGGGATTATAAAATAAGCTCATAAAGTATAGCATCTTATATATCTGATATTCTGAGTTTACCAGTTACTTGTAAATATATTACAAATCAACTAGTTTCCTATCTCATAAGGTCCTACACCACATCTATGAGAGCAACCATGACCCCTCTAGCCTTCTTGGTCTCCTAGTAATTGATACAACACATTAGAATTAGTCACACTATTTAGCAGCTAATCGCTTGCTATCATGTAATTGTTTTCTAATTATTTCATGTACATTATTCTTGGCACCCCAAAGTTGCAATCTTTAGATTAAAATGACTATATCTTATCCACCCATGTGTGCCCTGTACCTTTTGAATTTGTGCTGATCACATAAAGAGCACTCAATACTAGCTTACTTTTCTCTATCTGTGTATGCTCACAGCATGCAACACATCACATCCACAGCCCTATCAACTGTACTTCAATAACCTAATGCTCTCTCTTCCTCTGTCTACGGTCTCATCTTATAGGTTTAACTCTATCTCCTGTATATCTTAGATGTTACATCATGGCCAGACCTTAGTCAATGATCCCTTATATTTCTTTACATTCTCTTTCCTCATGGAGCCTATACATACTCTTGCAGGCAGGAACTGTATCTAAGTCATCTCTATCTCCACCATGCCTAGCATAGTGGAGCCCAAGTAAGAAAACACATGGTATTTTACCCTTTTTCTTTGTGTCCCAAAATTGAATGCAGTACCTGACACATGGTAGGTAGTCAACAAACAACTTGTTAAATGAATTAGTAATGAGATAAACATAATTAAAAATTAAGCTAGATTGAGCTTAAATAAAACATTCTTTGTTAAAAATGTAGGCATATACAAACTCTGATTTTCAAAAAGTTGTAGAAATAAGAAACAGAGTTGCTAAGTTATTTATGCTATACAGATCTAACTTTGGCAGCTTCAAATTTTTTCCTGATCAAAATTCCAACCAAGGAATCTAAACTTAGCGAATTAAAAGGGGGAACGAGATGGGGGAGTAGAGGACATGAAGCTCACCTCCACCACAATCAAGAAAACATATATGTCTCAAAATTCTCACAGTAAACTGGGAATTGGCAGAAAAACTCCTATACAACTAAGGCCGCAAGAAAGATTCACATGTAACTGGGTGCATGCTCGGTCATTACGTCATGTCCAATTCTTTGTGATCCTACAGCTCGGCAGGCAGGATCCTAAAGGAAATCAGTCCTGAATGTTCATTGGGAGGACTGATGCTGAAACTGAAACTCCAATACTTTGGCCACTTGATGAGAAGAACTGACTGATTGGAAAAGACCCTGATGTGGGGAAAGATTGAAGGCAGGAGGAGAAGGGGATGACAGAGGATGAGATGGTTGGATGGCATCACTGACTCAAGGGACATGAGTTTCAGTAGCTCTGGGAGTTGGTGATGGACAGGGAAGCCTGGAGTGCTGCAGTCCATGGGGTCGCAGAGAGTTAGACATAACTGAGCAACTGAACTGAACTGAGGCTGTCAGGATTCCCTGTCCATGGGATTCTCCAGGCAAGAACACTGGAGTGGGTTGCCATTTCCTTCTCCAGTAACTGGATAAGATGGGTGGAGTGGAGGGAAACATTGGGTCCAGATTTGTGCCACTGAAAGGTATCTAAGAGGACAAGAAGGTATCTAAGAGGACAAGAAGGTATCTAAGAGGACAAGAAGGTATCTAAGAGGACAAGAAGGTATCTAAGAGGACAAGAAGGACCACATGGAGAGTCTCTCACCCTGGGAAGTGACTCGGGGTGATTGTGTGTCTCAGTCCTGACCTCCTACATGTAGGAAACAGGTTTCTTTGGTGCTGGGATAACAGCTGGGAGACCAGAAAGGCTGAAGAAGCCTTGCGAGCTGACCCCACCCTGAACAGGATGATGACTACCACTGAGCTATGAGGAAGTCCCTCCTGACACTCTGTGCAGGCCTCAGATCCTCCAACACCAGGCAAAAACCCCTATCAAAGTGATAATGGCCAGCACACCCTGGGGAAAGATGTGGCCTGCATCCACATTAAATCCAGTCCTCACACCAAAAATACTGGGCACACACAGTCAACATAGGAACACTTTCCCGTTAAGAACCCCCCTTCTAGACCACAACAGAAAACTGTTCCATCTAAATTTATAAAGTCAATAAATTGAAAAGGCAGAGGGATAACTCCCAAGTGAAAGAGCAAGAATGAACCCCTGAAAAAATAAAACAGAGAAAATCAGCCTTCCAAGTCCTGAGTTCTGAAAGTTGAAAACAAACATGCTAACTGAATTAACAGAGAACACCAATATAAACTCAGATCATTTTAACAAAAAACTAGAAACTATTTAAAAAAAAAGACCCAATCAAAAATATATAGCTCAATTTCTAAGATAAAAAGCACTCTAGAAGCCATGAATAGCTGACTAAATGACACAGAATAATGCATAAGGGATCTAAGAAGATAAAATTATGCAAATCATCCAATCAGAACATCAGACAGAGGAATTCCCTGACAGTCCCATAGTTAAGACTCTGTACTTGCAGTGCAGGGGGCCTGGGTTCAATGTCTGATTGGGAAACTAGGATCTTAAAAGCTGTGATGAGGCAAAAAAAAAGACAGAAAGACAAATAATAAAAAGAAACATATGAGATTTATGGGACATACACGTAACAGGAAACCCAAAAGGAAAAGAAAGAAGAGGAGGGGATCAAAAAATGTTTGAGGAAACTCCAGCTGAAAACTTACTAAATCTAAAAGCACAGAGGGTTCCAAACAAGATGAACTCAAACAACCACAAATGAAGACAAACCATAACCAAAATAGCAAAAGTTAAAGAAGAATTCCTATAGGCAGCAAGAGAAAAACAGAGTCACATTTGAGGGAATCCACATAAGACTATCAGCTGATTTTTCTGCAGAAACTTGGCATGTCAGAGAGGAAGGGCATGACATATTTAAAAACCCAAAGGGAAAATTACAATCTAGGATATTCTACCCAGGAAGATTATCATTTAGAATACAAGAGATAAAGAATTTCTCAAGCAAAAATAAAAGAATCCAGCAATACTAATAGTACTCTAGAAGAAAATGTTGAAGGATCCTCTCTAACTGGAAAAGAAGCAAATATTTATAGGAAAGGGAAAATCCCAATGGGAAAGGCAAATATAAAATCACTTTAATAGGCCAGTATACAGATTTTTTAAAATTATAAAAACAACAATAACTACAGTAAACAGTTAAGGGAAAAGTATGCAGATATAAAATAGGACATCAAAAACACAAAATGTGGGAGAGCAGAATAAAAACTGTAGATCTTTTAGAATGTGTTTGAACTTAGACGATCACCAGTTTAAAACAAATTGACTTATAAGTCAAAATACATAAATTTCACAGTAACCACAAATAGAAACCTACAATAGATATCAAAGAAAAGAAAGAAACTTGAGCATTTCACAGAAAAGTCATCATATCACAATGGGAAAAACAAAAAGATGATGAAATGAACAGAGAGTAACTACAAAACAAGCGGAAAAGAAGGAATAAATGGCAATAAGTACACACCTATCAGTAATTACTTTAAATGTCAAGAGATTGAATGCTTCAGTCAAAAGACATAGGGTGCCTGATTGAACAAAAACAAAAAACAAAAGCCTTCAATATGCTTCTCACAAAAGACTCACTTCAGGATGAAAGACACACAGACTAAAACTGAGGATATGGAAAAAGACATTTCATGTTAGTGGCAGTGACAAGAAAGTAGAAGCAGCAAGACCATATCAGACCAAACAGACTTTAAAACAAAGACTATGACAAAGGATACACAGGACATTGTATAGTGATGAAGGGATCAATATAAAAATATTATATAATATATATGCACCCAATATAGAAACACTTAGGTGGAAAATTCTGAAAGAGATGGGAATACCAGACCACCTGACCTGCCTCTTGAGAAACCTATATGCAGGGCAGGAAGCAACAGTTAGAACTGGACATGGAACAACAGACTGGTTTCAAATAGGAAAAGGAGTACGTCAAGGCTGTATATTGTCATCCTGCTTATTTAACTTATATGCAGAGCACATCATGAGAAACGCTGGGCTGGAAGAAGCACAAGCTGGAATCAAGATTGCTGGGAGAAATATCAATCACCTCAGATATGCAGATGACACCACCCTTATGGCAGAAAGTGAAGAGGAACTAAAGAGCCTCTTGATGAAAGTGAAAGAGGAGAGTGAAAAGGTTGGCTTAAAGCTCAACATTCAGAAAACGAAGATCATGGCATATGGTCCCATCATTTCATGGGAAATAGATGGGGAAACAGTGGAAACAGTGTCAGACTTTATTTTGGGAGGCTCCAAAATCACTGAAGATGGTGACTGCAGCCATGAAATTAAAAGATGCTTACTCCTTGGAAGGAAAGTTATGACCAAGCTAAGCAGCATATCAAAAAGCAGAGACATTACTTTGCCAACAAAGGTCCATCTAGTCAAGGCTATGGTTTTCCAGTGGTCCTGTATGGATGTGTAAGTTGGACTGTGAAGAAAGCTGAGCACCGAAGAACTGATGCTTTTGAACAGTGGTGTTGGAGAAGACTCTTGAGAATCCCTTGGACTGTAAGGAGATCCAACTAGTCCATTCTAAAGGAAATCAGTCCTGGGTGTTCTTTGGAAGGACTGATGCTAAAGCTGAAACTCCAATACTTTGGCCACCTCATGCAAAGAGTTGACTCGTTGGAAAAGACTCTGATGCTGGGAGGAATTGGGGGCAGGAGGAGAAGGGGATGACAGAGGATGAGATTTCTGGATGGCATCACCGACTTGATGGACATGAGTTTGGGTAAATTCTGGGAGTTGGTGATGGACAGGGATGCTTGGCGTGCTGCAATTCATGGGGTCGCAGAGAGGTGAACAAGACTGAGCGACTGAAAATGAACTGAAATATGTAAAGCAAATACTAAATATGAAAAGCAAATACTATCAGATATAAAGCAGAAATTGACAGTGATACAATAATAGGAGGCTTTAACACCCACTGACATCAATGTGTCAACAGATCATCAGAAAGAAAATCAACAAGGCAACAAAAGTCCTAAATGACTCAATAGACCAGTTAGATTCAATTGATATCTACAGGACAGCACATCTATAAGAGCAGAATACACATTCTTTTGAAGTACGCATGGAATGTTCTCCAGAACAGACCACATACTGGGCCATCACAAAACAAGCCTCAACAAAAATTACGAGAATAGAATATATTAAACATCTTTTCTGATCACAATGGTTTGAAACTAGAAATCGACTACACAAAGGAAGAGAAAAAGAATAAATATGTGGAGACCAAACAACTTTCCAGTAAAACACCAATGGGTCAAAGATGAAAGCAAAGAGGAAATTTAACAATGTTTGGAGAAATATAAACATGAAAACACAACTTTCCAAAATCTATGGGATGCAACGAAAACAGTTCTAAATGCAAAGTTCATAGTGAGATAGGCTTTCCTAAAAAAGAATGAAAAGTCTCAAACCAACACCCTACTCTAGCACCTAAAAGATTTAGAAAAAGAATACACAAAGCCCAAACTAGGGTGAAAGAAGAAAAATCAGAGAGGAAATAACTAAACAGAGACAAAAAGTGGAAAAAAATTAATGAAAGAACTGGCTTTTTGAAAAGATAAACAAAAGGAATAAATCTTTATCCAGGCTCACCAAGCAGAAAAGAGAGAAGACTCAAACAAAATAGGAAATGACATGAAACTGTAGTTGCTCAGTCGTGTCTGACTCTTTGCAACCCCACAGGCTGTAGCCTACCAGGCTCCTCTATACATGGGATTTTCCAGGCAATAGTACTGGAGTGGATTGACATTTCCTTCTCCAGGGGATCTTCCCAACTCAGGTCTCAAACTCGGGTCTCCTACATTGTAGACAGAGGCTTTACCATCTGAGCCACCAGGGAAGGAAATGACACAGGAAAAATAAAATCCAGTACCACAGAGATACATAAAAAGAAAACTCTATGAACAGTTATGTGTCAAACTTGACAATCTAGAAAAAAATTAAAAAATATACCTCCTGCTAAGACTGGGTCCAGAAGAATGAATTTGAACAAACCACCAGAAGTGAGGCAGAATCTGCAATGAAAACAAAAAGCAAACCCTCCCTGCAAATAAAAGTCCAGGACTGGACAGCATCCCTGCAGAATTCTACCAAACATATATATAAGAACTTATATCAATCTTTCTCAAACTATTCCAGATAACTGAAGAGGAGGAAACACCCCCAAATTCATTCTACAAGTCTACTATTATGACCCAGAAATCCCACTGCTGGGCATACCCACTCAGGAAACCAGAATTCAAAGAGACATGTGTACCCCAGTGTTCATTGCAGCACTGTTTATAATAACCAGGACATGGAAGCAACCTAGATGTCCATCAGCAGATGAATGGATAAGAAAGCTGTGGTACATATACACAATGGAGTATTACTCAGCCATTAAAAAGAATACATTTGAATCAGTTCTAATGAAGTGGATCAAACTGGAGCCGATTATACAGAGTGAAGTAAGCCAGAAAGAAAAACACTAATACAGTATACTAACGCATATATATGGAATTTAGAAAGATGGTAAAGATAACCCTGTATGCGAGACAGCAAAAGAGACACAGATGTATAGAACAGTCTTTTGGACTCTGTGGGAGAGGACAAGGGTGGGATGATTTGGGAGAATGGCATTGAAACATGTATAATATCATATAAGAAATGAATTGGCAGTCTAGGTTCGATGCAGGGTGCAGAATGCTTGGGGCTGGTGCACTGGGATGACCCGGAGGGATGGTGTGGGGGGGGGGGAGGGGGGAGGGGGGTTCGGGATTGGGAACACGTGTATACCCGTGGCAGATTCATGTTGACATGTGGCAAACCAATACAATATTGTAAAGTAAAATACATAAATAAATAAATAAAAACAAAATAAACAAACAAATAAACAAAAAAGAAGACATTGCTGGAAATCCTGACAAAGCATGGTGGTTGCCCAAAGACAAGAAATTATGTTGTGGTTAAAATGATGAAATAAACATGTCCTTTTTTCTCTTAAAAAAAATAAAATTAAATTAAAAAATAAACAAAACAAAGACACTACAAAAAAAGAAAATCACAGGCTAGTATCTTCAATAAATACAGATGAAAAAATCCTTAACAAATAGTAGCAAACCAAATCCACAAAAATCAAAAGGATCATCACGATCAAGATGGATTTATCCCAGGGTCACAAGGTTGGCTCAACATAGGCAAGTCAATCAATGTGATATACCACACTTAACAGAAGGAAAGAAAATCCACATAAGCATCTCAATAGCCGCAGAAAAAGCATTTGATAAAATTTAGCATCCATTCGTAACAAAAAAGTCTCATTAAAGTGGGTCTAGAGGGAACAAATATCAACGTAATAAAAGCCATTTATGACCAACACACAGTCAACATGATACTCGTAGGTGAAAATGTGAAAGCCTTCCTGCTAAATTCAGGAAAAAATGACACGGAAGGCCTTTCTCACCTCTACTCCCTAAAATGATATTGGAAGTCCTAGCCACAACAGTCAGTCAGAACAAAATAAAGTGTATACAAATTGGAAAGAGATAAAACTGTCACTATTTGCAGATGACATGATACTCTACACATAGAGAACCATAAAGCCTTCACCCAGAAACTATTAGAATTAATTAATGAATTCCACAAGGTTAGTAGATTACAAGATTGATAAACACAGATCTGTTTTATGTCTATACACCAGTAATGAAATCAGAATTTTTTAAAAAAATCTTACTTAAAATGATACCAAAACACACACAGGAAGAAACTTAACCAAGGAGGTTAAAGACCTATACACTAGAACTATAAAACAATGATGAAGGAAACTAAAGAGGGGCCAAAGATATTATAAGATATCCCATGTTCTTGAGTTGGAAGGATTCTAGTATTAAAATGGCCATACTACCCAAAGAAATCTGTAGATTTAACCTAATCCCTAGGACAAAATATCTAGGACACTTTTCCCCAAACTAGAACAAATACTTCTACACTATATATATGAAACTACAAAATACCTAGAATTGCCAAAGTAATCCTGAAACAAGGTAACAAAGCTGGATGAATAATCCTCCCAGACTTTAGACTAGACTACAAAGCTATAATAATCACAACAGCATAGTATTGGCACACAAATAGATACATCAGTGGAAAAGAATAGAGAGCCCTGAAATAAACTCATGCACTTATGGTCAATTAATCTATGGAAAAGGAGGCAAGAATATACAATGGAGAAAAGAGTCTCAATAAGTGGTACTAGGAAAATGGGACAACTACATGTAAAAAATGAAATTAGAACATTCTCTAACACCATATACAGAAATGAATTCAAAATGGTTAAAGACCTTAATGCAAAATTAACATCATAAAACTCCTAGAGGAGAACACTTTTTGATATAAATCATAGCACTATTCTGTAATATAAAGCAAATGAAATAAAACTAAAAAGAAGGAAATGTGACCTAATTAATTTAAAAATTTTGCATAACAAAGGAAACCATCAATAAAACAAAAATACAGTCTATAGAATGGGAGAAAATATTTGCAAACGATATGACTGAGAAGGGGTTACTATTCAAAACATACAAATCACTCATACAACTCTACATAAAGATTGAATTCAAAAATGGGCAGAAGCCTTGAATAGGCATTTTCCAAAAAAAAAATACACAGATGAATAATAGGCACACGCTCAACCTCTCTATCAGAGAAATGCAACCACAACGAGGCATCACCTCACACCTGTCAGAATGGCTACAATCAAAGTCTGTAAATAGTCTTCAGTTCAGTTCAGTTCAGTCTTACAGATGGCCAATAAACATATGAAAAGATTCTCAACATTGCTCACTTTTAGAGAAATGCAAATCTAAACTACAATGAGGTATCATTTCACATCAGTCAGAATGACCATCGTTAAAATGTCTACAATCAGGAGAGGATGTGGAGAAAAGGGAACCCTCTTGCGCTTCTGGTGGGAATGTAGATCATTACAGCCACTATGGAGGACAGCATGGAGATTTCTTAAAAATCTTGGACTAAAATTACCATATGACTCAGCAATACCACTCCTGGGCATATACACTGAGAAAACTATCAATTCAAAGAGACACATGCACTCCAATGTTGTACTCTTTACAATAGACTGGACAGGGAAGCAACCTAGATGCCCATTGACAGATGAATGGATAAAGAAGTTGCACATAAACACAGTGGACTATTACTAATCCATAAACAAGGGAAGAGAATGAATCAGTTGAACTAGAACCTGTTTGTTTATAGAGAGTGAAGTAAGTCAGAAAAAGAAATAAATATTGATATATACCATTTGGAATCTAGAAAAATGGTACTGATGACCTATCTGCAGGGCAGGAATAGAGAACCGACTTGTGGACTCAGCAGAGGAAGGAGAAGGTGGCATGAATTGAGAGAGCAACCACTGTAAAAGATGTGGCCCAGTGAGAAGCTGGTGTATGACAGGGAGCTCAGCCAGTGCTCTGTGACGACCTAGATGGGTCGAAGGATGGGGGGCTGGGGGAGGTGGAAGGATGGGGGTTGGAGGGAGGTTCAAGAGGGAGCAGATACATGTATACTTACAGCTGATTCACACTGCTGTACTACAGAAACGAACACAATATTGTAAAGCAATTATTCTCCAACTAAAAATAAAACTTTATAAAAGTCTTAAATAACAAATGTTTGAGGGGATGTGCAAAAAGGGAACCCATGTACACTGTTGGTGGCAAAACAGTATGAAGATTCCTTTAAAAAAAAAAAAATGGGACTACCATATGACCCAGCAATTCTACTCCTGGGTCTATACCAGAAAAAAGTAAGAACGCTAATTTGAAAAGATGCATACACTCCAATGTTCATAGCAGCACTGTTTTCAACAGCCAAGACATGGAAGTAATGCAAGTGGCCGTCAACAGATAATTGGCTTAAGAGGACTTGACATATACACCAAATGAATTATTATTCAGCCATAAAAAGAATGAGATACTGGCATTTGCAGCAACATGGATTGGCCTAGAGACTATTATGCTTAGTGAAACATGCTGGACAGAAAAAGACAGATACTACATGATTATCCCTTATATGCGGAATCTAAAAAATACAAATGAACGTACTTACAAAACAAACTGACTCACAGACAGACAAGAATCTAGTTACCAGGCGGGTTACCCAAGGGGAAAAGGGAAAGGATGTGATTAAGGTATGGGATAAATTCATTAATTTATTTTTTAATTGAAGGATACTTGCTTAACACAATTTTGTTTTCTGTCAAACCTCAACATGAATCGGCCATAGGTATACATATACCCCCCTTCCCTTTTGAACCTCCGTCCCATCTCCCTCCCATCCCACCACTCTAGGTTGATACAGAGCCCCTGTTTGAGTTTCCTGAGCCACACAGCAAATTCCCTTTGGCTATCTATTTTACATATGGTAATGTAAGTTTCCATATTGTTCTTTCCATACATCTCACCCTGTCTTCCCCTCTCCCCATGTCTATAAGCTCATTCTCTATATCTGTTTCTCCACTGCTGCCCTGTAAATAATTTATTCAGTACCATTTTTCTAGATTCCATATATACGCATTCATAAATGATATTTATCTTTCTCTTACTGACTTCCTTCACTCTTATAATAGGCTCTAGGTTCATCCACCTCTTTAGAACTGGCTCAAAGGCATTCCTTTTTATGGCTGGCATTAAGAAACAAACTACTATGCATAAAATAAATAAGTGACAAGATATACTGTATAATACAAGGTATTATACCCATTATCTCATAATAACCTATAACAGAATATAATCTTAAAAAAAATACTGAATCACTATGCTAGATACCCGAAACTAGCATAATATTGTGAGTTACCTATACTCAAAAAAATAAATAAATAAAATAAAATAAAATCAGCAAACCACATCAATTTCCATTTTCTTCCCCCAACTTCATTTTGGAGACTCTCTAGGAAATGTTCTTGAGGAAGTATGGAGAGCAGAGAAATACTCAAAATGCAGGACAGAAGGGTAGCAGAAAAATTAACATATTCCCTGAATATTGTACATATTAGTTATTCACACTGCTGGGTTTTACGCTTTGAACTGAAGTATGAGACACAAAGTCCACCGCTCTGAGTAGAAGCTGTTTTAGATGTAGAGGAGGTCCAGTGATTTCCTCTAAAGATCTGCCATTCATCCCCCTTCTCAGCTCTAATAAATCTGCCAAATTGGTCTTTATAAACCCAACATTACTTCCAAATGGTAAACAAGGAAACGCCAGGAGCCACATAAGGAGAGAGGGTTCTGGTGGAGAGAATAAAAGGAGAACACAGAGGAAAGAGCACAGAAATGTTGCTTACGTTACAACAGTGCCACCAGAGCCTCTGTGCACATACTGACCTGGATTGAAGTGTCCTCTTCATGACATTTTATTTATTTATTTTTTCTTCATGACATTTTAAAGAAGAGGTATTTTGCTATTTCATCTTTCAACATAGAATACATGTGAGGCAAGAACCGGATGTACTATCTATCACAGAAGCTATTTCTGCTCTGGCAGCATGATTTCTAGTATCAGCAAATCACCTCCGTTCTTTGCCCAGAAATCTTGAGTTGGTACACAACTCCACCACCTCAAAAACCAAAGTCACAGGCCACACACCTGCTCTGACAGCCACCTGGTGTCTGACACCATCTGGAGCTCTGCTTTCAGGAGGCCTGTCTGCAAACGGTCTCCTCTTCCCCAGCTGGGTTTTCCTGGTTCCTGTGTTTAGTGTGAGTGACTGATTGACCGAGACACCATGGAATACTGCAGCTTCCCTTCTTCTCTAAGTAGCCATGTATGTTTCACCTGTGTTTCGTGTTAGGTATACATTCACACCTGAGCCATATCAGCTAATATAACTGCTTCCTTTTTCTCTTCTCAAAACCAAATGATTTTGACCTTTTGTGGTCTCTTAATCTGGGCCCTAAAAAGTCATTCAACTTACTCTTGCACAAATTTATGTTACTTTGCTGGACTCAATCATCATTATCTTGTCTTCAATTTTAATATTTACTTCTAAACATTTTGATAAAGATTCCAGTCCAAGTAGAAAACTCCCCTAACACTACCAAAGATTTGTTATACTTGTTTCGAATCACATCAAAAAAACACCCCAGTTTAACAGCTAAGTGCTGAAGACTATGGCGTGTACACTTTGTCTTAAGAAGTCATAACTTTCTTTAACCACGTAAGCAAAGAATTTAAAGTGGTGGGTTCTTACTCTGGAACTAAGAATGAACTTTAAAGAGAGGCTGAAATGGAATTGATTCCTTATAAGTGGTTAAAGCATGGCACAGTTCATCTATCTCAAACTCTGAGCTGAACACTAAAGCTAGCTTTAAAAATATTCTGACAAATTTTCATGCAAACTCAACTGTACCATTTTCATCATCACAGGGTGAGATCATGACCTCAAAAACACACTCCATCCAGCTTTAATAGCTCCCTTGATTCAGTAGAACATGTTCCCCTTGTACTAAGCAGAAATCTGTTTCCCTGGAATCTCCACCCTCTTACTTCTGGCCTCTGGAGTCGTGGCCATATCAGCGAAATGTCGCCTTGCTCCCAAATGGCTGCCCTGAGAATATTTTAAGTTTTCCCCTTAGACCATTTATCATCAGTTCAGACGTTTCTAGTTTCTTGACCAATGGCTTCCTGGCCAAGCCACCCCCTAATCACTCTCCTTTGGATGAAATGCAATATAAAAGCACCCCCTCAGAACGTAAGCCTTGAAACTGAGTTCAGTGAACATATCCCTGAACTCTGTCTTCTCCGTAGGATGCAGGTCTTCTTCGCAGGATGTAGAAAGCTGAAAAGAACAGCAGCCATCTATGATCACATCAACACAGAGACACACATGACATAATTTGCAAGCTGACAACCGTCTCAGTTGTACCAGAAAGCTGAGGTTACAAAACTACAAGTAACCCAGACTGTAAGGGAAGGCAAGACCCTCTAGGGAGAAGAATGCACACACCTGTTCACTGAGGAGAGATGCTTCCGGGCACCACACACACACACTTGGAGGGACAAATCAGCTAAAAGTCTGAACAAATTGCTAAAGGCTGAATGTGGGCCAGCGTGACAATATAAAACGCCAGTCACCGGAGGCCCAAGGAGAATTTGTACCCTTTCGCAGGCTCCTTCTCCACTTAAGGTGTTCGGTAGGAAGATGAGCGGTGGGTGAGAATGCAGGAGGCTCACGCTGGGGAGACATAGAGGCAGGGAGGAGCCTGGCTGCGAGCAAGCG
Source organism: Capricornis sumatraensis (assembly GCF_032405125.1). NCBI lineage: Eukaryota > Metazoa > Chordata > Mammalia > Artiodactyla > Bovidae > Capricornis > Capricornis sumatraensis. The sequence goes on along the minus strand of NC_091089.1, from coordinate 54,257,179 downwards.
CAGAGCCCCTCTGGACACTTCCCCCCGCCCCCAGAAGAAAAGCCAGAAGCTTTTGGAAGAAGAGAAACAAATCCCATCACCTGAGGGCACAGGTGAAATTCACTGCGTCAAGAGAAGCGAACAAACAAAAGCTGCTGCTCGGAAGCGGCCGGTACACGTCCCTGGGTCTAGATTTTGAGGGATGTCCCACCAGGGAGGCTAGGCCAGGATCACAGGAATAAAAGCCCCAGGATGCGTGGCCAGAGAGCTGTGTCTGCAGCAATCACCGAGTCATCATTTCTAATACTTGTACGTCTCCCTTCAATGCTAAACGTTTCCTGGCTAATCTCATTCTTGACTCCTAGAAAATTTTTCTAAAAACTCGCTCCTGCTTTTCCCCTAGTTGGCTACCAGGCGAAGCCTTTTGAATGGCTGCTAATGAATGAGGTTTAGGCAATCCCTTTCCGCCGGGGCTTTGAAAATAGATAATAAATAGAGAGGGGGAGAAAAGGCTTGGCGGATTAAAGATTCAACAGCCCTCGCAGTTTAGCTGTTCTGTTTTTATGCTAACCTTCCTCCAAATCGACTTTTTGTATATTGAGATGAGACAGAACAGGGTTATACAGAGTGCGGAAAAAAATTTCGCCAAAATCCGAGAATCTTCCCCTTCCCCGGGTTCTTGGAGGACAGGTAAAGAAACACCACGGAGAGGAAGGAGAATTCGAGTTTGTCCTCGGCAGAGACCTCATGCGCCTGAGGGGTGAGCTTGCAGCGCTCAAAGCCTGGCGATTGAGTTTGTAATGGGCAGAGCCAAGCAGAGGCTCCCGCGCCGCTCTGATACTTCTGAATCAGCCCCACCATTCGGCTCCCTTTGCGCCCGTTGGAAGAGCCTCCAGGGTCTTGTCTGTGCGGTTCTTGTCTCAATCAGCACTGAAAGCTTCTTTTCCTCTTCCTTCCCACCCTCCAGCCCTCAACGCTGCCAACTGCGGCGGGATTTTCATGACGCAACTAGGTCTTTACCCCACCCGCACTGCTTGGCGTTAAATCAGACCCTGAAGTTTCCAGAGCCCACAGGAATAGGGGGGGAAAGGCAAGAGAGAGAATTATGGTCCTCTTAAATGTATTCTGTTTCCCTCCATCTAATCTCCAAAGCCTCCTAGGCATGCAAACCCCAAGAGAATGTGTTTTTTGGAAGTCGCTTAAGAAAAAGGCCAATGTAGGGGGAGATCAAACCAGTCCATCCTAAAGGAAATCAATCCTGAATATTCATGGGAAGGACTGATGCTGAAGCTGAAGTTCCGATCCTTTGGCCACGTGATGCGAAGAGCCAACTCACAAAAGACCCTGATGCTGGGAAAGACCGAAGGCAGAAGGAGAAGGGGGCAGCAGAGGAAGAGATGGTTGGTTGGCATTGCCCACTCAATGGACATGAGTCTGAGCTCGCTCTGGGAGTGGGTGATGGACAGGGAAGCCTGGTGTGCTACAGTCCATGGGGTTGCAAAGAGTCCCACAGGACTGAGCAACTAAACAACAACAAGGGGGAGACAGGTTGAGCAATTACATCATCCGAGTGATGATGGAATCATGAGGGAATGCTTCCGTCTGATACTTAGGCTCTTTGCCAGGAGTTTTAGTTTGTTTATTTCATTTTGGTCTTACTTTTATTCTTACACTGGTTTGGGTGCCAGTGTTGCAAGAGTTTGTAGTACCATCTTTTGATGTGAAGAAGACCATGATTTTTCTCCAGTTTGGACCAGAAGCTTTAGATGGTTTGGTAACCAAGAGACCTCCCTCTGTCCCACTCCATCTCTCTCCCTCCATCTTTCCATCATCAGCTGTTTATTGATCACCTCCATGTGCAAAGAAGTTTGTATCATTCTAATTAATGAAAATTTATTAAAGTCGATGTAAGAGATCAGGGTAAATAAAACACAAAGCCTTTCTTTCGTCTTCTAGCTAAAGAACTAGTAAAGGCCGCAGCAGGGTTGTAGCCTGCCCACCCATCGAGGCAGAACCACTGTTTCCTGTGCACTGAGCTCCAGGAGGGCAGGTGGTGGCCTGTGTGGGCACCAGGTCAGCTCCAGGCCTGCACGATGCACAACGGAAACGGGACTCCGTAAAGGCTTGTTGAACTCAATAAGGGAGAGTGTGTGTGACTGCACAGATGGGCGCTAAAGATCTTTCCATTCACTTTTTCTGTGCTCCCCCAAGTCACCTTTCACATAACAATCCCCATTATGAGTAGTTTAGACACGCTGAAGCACCCAAAGGAATTTTTCAGTTCTTCGAGATTTTTGGCAATTCTACAAATCAGGACAAAATAAAGGGAAATCACCCAAACAAAAGTAATACCACCATTCCCTGAAGTACGAACGAAGGCCTGTGGAAGGACAGAATACTATTATTTCTACGGTATGTATCTGTGTGTCTGTTTGTAAATTTGCTGGGGCTGGTGAGGGCTGAGATGTAGCTGGGAAGGCTTCCTGTAAGTGGTAACATTTCTGCTCCTTCTCAAAGTTGGGTTTAACTTGGCTGGACAGGGCCAGAGAAAAGGACTTTCCATAGATGGGTTCTTGGGGATGCACTGTGATCCAGAACCAGAAAGTAAAGTGGGGATATGGAAGTGAAAGTGTTAGTTGCTCAGTCCATGTTGGACTCGTTGCAACCCCATGGACTGTACCCCACAAGCCTCATCTGTCCTTGGAATTCCCCAGGCAAGAATACTGAAGTGGGTAGACATTCCCTTCTCCAGGGGATCTCCCAGGGATCCAACCTGGTTTCCTGCATTCCAGGCAGATTCTTTACCACTAAGTCACCAGGGAAGCCCAGTGTGGGGTAGGGCAGAGGAAATAGTGAGTCTGCCCAGATTAACTGACTGGATGGCACATATAAATGTATATACTCCCTATAGAGCAGGTAACAAATGCATGGAGGGTTTTAAAGTAGAGAAGTCTATGTTCTTGAAAGGTAGTTTTAGGAGTGGTATACCAGAGGACACGGGCAAAGGAAAGCAAGGAGACTAGATATAAGGCTTTGCAAGAGTCCAGAAACATGCTTGTGGTATTAATATGTGGCTTATCAGAAATATAAGCTCAAAAATGGCTCATCCCAGCCCACTGCATGCCTGAAAAATTCTTCTGCATTGATCTATACTCAGAGATGATGGAGGCATAGTAAAAACTGCTATAATCTTAATAGATTTTTCTTCTCAAATAAACCACAGTATATAAATAGCTTCCAGAACCCAGATTATAGAAGCCAGCTCTCTACTTGTACTGATGTCCCTCAGGAATAGCTTTTCCACCTAATCAGGAGATTCTTACCTCATGCAAATCACCCTGACCTTCAGAACAAGGTGTTGTTGTAATACAGTGTTTGGAAATATTGTTGTGATTTTCCTGTCTCTCATTAGCAGAGAATCATAGCCCAGTGCATCCTATATCTTTTGGTGAAAGTAACTGAGCTCTGCAAAGGGCCAGATAGAATACACAGAATAGGGAGAGAATATGACTATTTCCTTGGGAAAATCACAGTCATAATTATACTTCATATATATAAGTGGCTTATTTTTGGAAGCATTAAGTTTTAATCCAGGAACATTCATCTCTGAGACTGGCATTTAGCTCAGATGTTACTAACCTGGGGTGCGCACACAGGTGCAGGGGGCCCCCAGCCACCAGGGCCACCAGCCCTCCTCCGCATTGGTTGCCTTGCCCGTCCACACGCTGCATGGTGACACTGCACACTGGCTAAGGGTGCAAGCTCTGTGGGCTCTCTGAGTTTGAATTCTACTTCTACTGCTTTGATCTTGGCAAGCTATTTAACTGTTCTCTCTTTCTTTTCTTAACCTATAAGAATGGTAGAACCTGTCTCACAGGTTAGTTTGTTCTTCTGCGGACCAGATGAATTTCTAGCCTCATGGGGCATAGCATTAAAAAAGATCAAGATCCCTGTCCTTGTGGTGTTTACAGTCTACTAGGGGGGCGAGACAGTAAGCTACTAATAATATAGTATACCAGCAACTATAAAAATACCAACATGGTTAGTATGTAGATAGATGCCAGCCAGTGAGGAGTGCTACGGCAATGCAGAAGCAGCAGGGCAGGGTAAGAAGGAGGAGAGATGCTGAGTGGCTGGGTTTGCAGGACGGCCAGGACAGTGTCCCTGAGGACGTAAGACTCGAGGATATACTCGGAGGGAAGGAAGTTATCGCAGTAAATACCTGAGATGAAGGCCCTAAGAATCTCACCTGGTATGTTCCACTGAAGGAGGAAACAGACAGAACAGGTTCCATCTTGAAAGCAGGACTCCATCTAGGGCCGGACTGTGGACTTTGAGCTCTATGCCCAGTATCTATGGAAATGACAAACCAGCTGAACACCAGGCCCCTGGAAGGAAGAGCCCCAGGGCTTGTACCTAGACTCTCCCATCGCCTAAAAACAAAAAACAAAAACCAAAAAACCCTAATTATCTGTGTAACTGAATAGAATCATACATTCTATCACGCTTCTTGGGGTATGACCACAGGTCTATTGATAATTGTCCACCGTTAACTACCTAGGTTGAAGGCGTATGAATCATGGGTTAACTTTGATTGTATCTTTCTTTTCCTTTGTTCAGACTAGTTTCAGGGAATTTGGGGAGGTGGGTTTGGGCACGTACAGTTAAGGTATATAAGGTTTTCACAAAAAACTGGTCGGGGTCCTTGGCTAAGAGGAGACTCTGCCTTGGGCCCGTCAGTGTAATAGACTGCACTCCACTATCTGCATTGTCCTTCGGAGTGAGTTTGTTTCCCGGAACACGTGGCTACACGACCACGAGCCTCAAGAAGCCAGGGTCATTGCAGCAATGAGACATGGAAAGGGTGTGAGAGGCCTGACGGTGTGAGGCCAGGTCACTAGGGCCTTTCCGGCCACTTTATCACCTTTGGCTTCTAGGAGGGAACTAGGTTTGAACAGAAGAATGACAAGACCCTATGCCGACTAAAAAAAAAAAAATTCACAACCAAAAAGCAGAGAGTGTTTTATTCGGTGGGAAACTTTTAGGACTTCAAGCCCAGGAGGCAGCATCTCAACTAACCCTGAAAAACTACTCAGAGGAAGAAAGGAGGAGGGGAAGGAATCAGGCTCCATGAAAGTTTGCAGCGGAGGGGGCAGACAGTCTGAACATCAAAGATTATTGTCAAGTAAGGAAACCAGGTATCTCAAACTAAGGAATTTGCACTCTTCCGCATCTAGGAAGATGCAAGCCTCTGGGCTTACTGAAATCTTTCCTTTCACATGCATCTCAGCTCTCTGGGGCCAGCATCCTGAGTTTTTGCCTCCCCTGTCTTCAGGGAGTTGATGTAGCCTGTTAGCAGGCACACTTCTCCTCCGTGAATTCCCTTAGGGCTCACCAGCCCATATGTGGATGGCTGGAACTGAGGATAGCTGTGACATTCTCGTTTGCTGATATGGCAGGAAATATTCCATTTCACAAAACGATTCACATTTTAGAGGCTGGTGTGCTGAGAACCACAGAAGCAGCAGAAAGGCCCTTGAGGAGGTTTCTGCTGCCATAAGGTGAAGGACAGAAATAGCCATGTCCAAGGAAGTCACTCTGAAAAGATAAAGCTGTCATTAACTGAGAAGCCTACAAGTAAAGGTTCATAGAGCAAGAATCAGAGTTCGGTGCAGTGATGCTGAGTTTGAGTGACATCCGGTAGGAGATCCTGAAAAGATACTTAGACATGGGATTCTGAAGCTCTAGGGAGTAGACATTGTCTAAACGTAGATACAGTACTTAGAGGCAGGGAACTGGGTGAAATCATTAAGGAAGGGAATGAGCAGGACCAAAACAAGAAAGAAAAATTAAAATCTGAGCCCTGCAGCACAGGGATGCTCAAAAATATGGTACTTAAGAAGCAAAGGCCCCAGGGGCAGTTTAGTCCTGAAGCTAATGAGGCCGAAGTTTCAGGGCCCTTCCTAATGCCCAGTAGTGTGTTCATATTTCTATATTTTCATAACATTTGCCAAAGATCAGATGTTTTAATCAAATCTCAATTAAGATGACTGTCTCTTTCTTTCCACTGCAACTGGTCTCTCTTGCAAAAGGCTCTCCCTTGTGACAGAGTGTCCATTTTTCAGAACCTCTAAGAGGAGGCTGAATTGGTTCAAGTTTATTGGCTCTATTAATATGGCTCACAGTCACTGCCACATTTAATTAAGTATTAGCTGCTTGTCATGGTCTGGGAATGGCTTCCAGGACGAGTCTGAATCTCCATGCTGCCAACTCAGGTGGGGTCATGACACCAAAGTGTGGGGCCAGAGATCATGGTATCATATAGCTTTCAGCACCAGCTGGGGAGAAACAAAGTTCAAAATGTATGGGACACAAAGTTCTTCCAGTTATTAATGTGTAACATTGTAACTAAGCAGGACCCTATGAGACCTTCCCAGGAGAGGCCCCTCCCCCATATCCTCTGCTTTAGCTCCTCTTTTAAGTAACTAGATACTAATGTCAGATACAGATTTTCTGAGTTGCTTCACAGATGCTAAAACCCCGTATCAAATGGAAGAAGTTAAGTACTTGATGAACATGAGCATGAAGTTCCCAGACCTATCGGAGCCTAAGGATCGGTGACGTTAACCCCTGTGACGCTGCCCTCAACATCGGCACCTCACCGTCAATGAATCAGAGAATTGTGCAGGAGCTGATCACACACCCTGCAATACCCCTCCATCACCGTGCCTTTAAAAATGCTTTTCCTAAAACCCATTGGGGAGTTCAGGTGTTTTGAAGACTAGCTGCCCTGGACTCCGTGCCGCACAGCCCGGAATAAACAATGCGCTTTCCTTCCCCACAATGCAGTGTCATGTCTAGAATTAGTTTTATAACATTATATTTTCAACTATGGCCAAGTATTCAATCAGTTAAATGGCAGATACTATGTTAATTAGCAACACTAAATGAATGGTCTTAGTTTTTACTCTGGACTGGTGAGGTTAGCTCAAACTACTGTGTTCTTTGTCATAGACTAAGAAAAATTTAGAGTCAACTAATAAGGAGTGAAATAATGATAAAAGTGAAAGGAAATGCAATGACGGGAAATCATGCTGAGTCAGCGCTCTGCTCCAAGTCATCTTTTCTCACGTGTGCCCTTGACCTCTTGAAGAGAGCCTCTCAATCCCCACCCTTGCCGAACCCCCTTCTTCTCCCATCTGCATTCAATAAATATTTACTGAGTGCCCATTGTGTGTCTGCACCTAAAGGCAAGGAGTAAAACTTGAAAACAACAGGAGCTGGTATTGATTTTACAGATTTATTCTTCTGCAGAACAAGGCCAGCCTCACCCAGGGGCAGGCTGAGTGAGCCCTCCTGCTCCAGCTCCCCTGGAAATGAGCCCCTAACCCAGGGGCATCTTGTTCTCTGGCCCTGCCGGGTGCCTGACTTCTCACATTAGTCATCACTTTTCATTAAGGCCCTGAGAGTCTCCCTGATGCGAGGCAAAGGTTACTTGGGAGGGGAAACAAATTAAACCATTAACACAGATGAGTTAAACACATTAGCTTCTCCCTATAGGTATTGAACAAAGGATAGAAAGGATTGATGGCATGGCCTGGAGAAAAATCCCAGAGATCAGTGGAGACACCTTCTTTTGGGGAATGAACTTTTTAATATCATAAAGGTTTGGACCCTCACATGGCAGTAGTTTGACTTTTAAAACAATAACAGCCATTATTTACTATACCCTTACAGTTTACCAAGCACTATATGCACGCACATCCTTTATTTTCTCTTTTAAGCAGCCTGGTAATGAAGGTAATGTATTTTAACCTCCATTTTACAAATTATGAGACTGCGTCTTCAGGGAGGTTAAGTAATTTCCCTAAAGTTACACAGGTCATAATGCATTCATATCTCTTAGATTTAAAATCTTGGACTATAAAGCTAGTATGTTTTACCACTTCCCTTAATACAGAGAAAAAATTAATAATAAAACCTACTCTTCACGCAGAAGTATTTTTAATGGCTTTGAATTATATCATTGACAACATAATCATACCTGTGGAGGACAGTTGTAATGACCAAAGTAAGTCATCATACCATAACCACCCTTGCTGAGGCTATGCATTCAAGGTCCCTGAACCACTCAAGGGCGTATGAGAATCTGGAATCCACCAAATTTGGGCAATCCCAGCTCTAGGGCCCTTCCCTGGTAGCTCAGTTGGTAAAGAATCCACCTACAATGCAGGAGACCCCAGGTTGATTCCTGGGTCACGAAGATGCCCTGGAGAAGGGAACCGCTACCCACTCCAGTATTCTTGAGCTTTCCTGATGGCTCAGATGGTAAAGAATCTGCCTGCAATGTGGGAGACTTGGGTTTAATCCCTGGGTTGGGAAGATCCCCTAGAGAAGGGAACGGCTACCCACTCCAGTATTCTTGCCTGGAGAAGTCCATGGACGGTGGAACCTGGCAGGCTACAGTCCATGGGTTGCAAAGAATCAAACAGACTGAGTGACTTTCACTTTGACACTCTGACAGCTCTAGATGATGAATCATTAGCCAGTAAACCGCCTCCTCTGCCTCATGGGTACCAGGAAGTCAGAGGGTCGCCTGTCCATCTCAAGAAATGAGGTGAGGTGAAAGAATGAAGGTAATCTAACAAGACTGAAACAACTCCAAGGTCTCTATAGATATGGATATATATATTCACACACATATATACACACATTTAAAGAGACACAGAGAGAAACCAAGAAATCAAGAGAGAGAGAGAGATTCTATATTCTGTTGATTCTGAGTCTTCCAAAGGCTATTTCAGAACTCTAGCAAACAAGCTGCTTCAGGATGATAAGAAACATGGTGTGTGTGTGTGTGTGTGTGTGTGTGTGTGTGTGTGTGTGTTAGTCGGTAAGTTGTGTCTGTCCATGGGCTTCTCCATGAAAGAATACTGGCGTGGTTAGTCATTCTCTTCTCCAGGGGATCTTCCCAGCCCAGGGATTGAACCCGAGTCTCCTGCATTGCAGGCAGATTCTTCCCCATCTAAGCCACCAGGGAAGCTCCAAAGAAATGTATTAAGACCACTGAATTCCATAAGCAAGGTCCATTCCCACTCTTGCTATGACGTGAGCGATCTGATGAGGAGCAATGCTGTGTACAATACTATAAGTCATTCTGTAAATCCACAGATGTTACCTCTGATAGAAGCATTGTGAGCAAGGAAGGCAAATCCATATCCAGAGTAATTATCTATTCCAGGAGGAATGAAACACTGCCCTTTCCATGATACGAGTGGTCCAGTATAAACAACTCATAACTAGATAGCTGGATGATCACCCCAGGAAAGGGCACCATATTGGGAACCCAGTATTGATCTTGATAAGCAGAAGCCCATCTGCTAAGCCCGGGTATAGCCTCCATTTCTCCCAGAATGGTCACTTTATTCATGAGGCCATTGGGTGACGATAGGTATGGCTAGTGAAAGAAGCTAACTGATCCATACTGGTGTATCCAAATTGGCACCCACGCTTGAAAAGGCTACAGTCAACTGGGTCTCAAGACACTTTATCTCCTTGCTTCACTATCTTCCATATGCAGCTTCTATCTTATGGTCTAGGACGGCTGTTGGAATCCTAGCCAACACATCTGGATTCCCAACAGAATAACTGACGAAATGAGGAAGAGAGAGAACACTGGTTGAAAGAAGTTTCCAAAGATGTGCTTACGTCCCACTGGCTAGCATGTAATTAAATGATCATCACCCAGGTGCAAGCAAGCTGAGAAAGCCTCCAGGAAACATGGACATTTGATTTTGAAGAAAGAACATGGATATTTGGGGCCAGCAAGCAATCTCATCATCCTTTAATATACTTTAAAACCAATTTATCCACTTTATCCACCTCCAAACAACAAAAGCTGTTTCCCTCGTACGGAACCTCTCTTGGTAAGGGGCAGCATCATTTATCAAACTGCCAAAGTCAGAAACTTTCTCCTACTTCACTGCCTACATTTGGTATGGCCAACCTCTATTGACTCTATCTTTCAATACACCTAAAGTCTATATCCTTTCCAGAAATTTAAACACCACTCCCCTACATCTTTTCATGACCTCTCTTTCATAAGCTCCATTGTCAGCCCACACCTCTTTCATCCATTTCTCACTCTAATGGCAAAGCCACTTTTCTAAACAGCTTGGGTCACAGATGGCTCTGGTACTTCTGCAGTGGTTTCTCAAATCCCACCCCTATGAAGTTCATGGCCTTTACCCCAGGCTTATGGCTTTCTAAACCCCCCCAGCCCCATTTCACCTCCACAATCTAGTCATCCATAGGAGGTTTCCAGTTTCTCAAGTATGCTGGGCACTGTTCCGTCTTTTGACCTTCCCACATCCTGCTCATTACCGGGAATATACCTACTATTCCTGTCCTTATTACTACTCTGTACACGCCTACTTCACTGTTGTTCAGTTACTGAGTCGTGTCCAACTCCTTGCAATCCCATGGATGATGGCATGAGCCAGGCTCCTCCACTGTCTCCCAGAGTTTGCTCAGACTCATGTCCATTGAGTTGGTGATAGCATCCAACCATCTCATCCTCTGTCGTCCCTTTCTCCTCCCACCTTCAATGTTTCCCAGCATCAGGGTCTTTTCCCATGATTTGGCTTTCACATGAGGTGGCCAAAGTATTAGAGCTTCAGCTTCGGCATCAGTCCTTCCAGTGAATATTCAGGGTTGGTTTCCTTTAGGATTGACTAGTTCGATCTTCTTGCAGTCCAAGGGACTCTCAAGAGTCTTCTTCAGTATCACAATTTGAAAGCATCAATTCTTCTGTGCTCAGCCTTCTTTATGGTCCAGCTCTCATATCCATACATGACTACTGGGAAAACCATAGCTTTGACTATACAGACTCATGACCTAACTCCTGGTCATTCTTCAAGGATCAGCTCAGGTGTTATCTTCTCCAAGAAGCCTTCTGTAAAGGCCACAGATTGTGAAATTGGGTCTTCCTGCAGCATCTCTATCAGAGGATTTTCCACAACACACCATAATTAATCATTCTCCCCCTACCCCAGGACTCTAGAAAAGGAACAGAATCATTTGTCTACAGATGTCCTGTTCTTATAATGTCAAGTATAGTGTCAAGCCCATCAACTTCTGCAATAAATATAAGTTCACTAAACAGGATTCCAGATCTCTTGCCAATCACATAGATTTCATTTCTGTTCAACACCTGAGGACTCCATAATCCTGTTCTTAATTTGTTATCCTGACTCATACAAGCTTGTCCTGACACTGCTGCTCATGAGAATGCTAGTTCAGAATGACCTACCAGGCAATGACCTCTAGTCTGACTTTTATCCTATACAAACCTGTCTACTGTATACCAGTTACACCTATTCAGAGCACAGTTTCAGACTGGAACTACTTGAAGATACTACAGGAAACCCTATGCTGAATCTTGGTTCTAGAAAACTTTACTGAATCTACCAATGTAATAAAAACCAAAGCTTTAACTACCGAAAATCAAAACACTTGTTGAGCATTAATTAACTCAAAAATATTATTGCAACCTTCTTTTGGGCTAAATACTGTGTCCAATGCTGAAGATGCACTGATGAGCAAAAACAGATCTTTCTCTAACGGAAACTTCGAGCTAGTCAGGAGAATGACATTAATCAAATAGCTGCATCAATAAAACTTTTAATTATAAATATTAAGAAGTACTTTCAATGAAATGAAGATATTCACTGATTGCTAATATCAAAGAACTGTACTTGGATGAGTTTGGGAGTGAGGAATGTTGGGAGGGGCACATAGGGGGAGTCAAAGTATCTGAAGGATGAATAGACATTAACTAGGTGGGAGAAAAGTGTGATGATGAGAAGAGCAAGGAGGCAGGGAGAACAATGAGACAGTGGGGATAGGACATGCAGAGATCCTGTGGTAGAAGGACTTTTCCAGATACCTTCAAGATGGTGAGGGAAGGTTCCTGTAACTGGAGCACATGTGTGACGAAAAGAGAAAGCTGACAGTTGGCCATCCTGGCAGAGCCATATCAAGTACATGGGTCTCCAGAACTGTGGTGACCGAGATACTTTCATGAGATGGGGATTGAAGGGGAATTCATGTGCTTGTCAGATAAAGGATGAGTCCACGGGAAAATACATATGGTGTGGTCTGTAGCTTCAGTGAATTTACAGTTAAGAATTGGATATCTTGACCTATAAGCAATCAGATATCAAGTAATGGCTGAACAATTTGCTAATGATTCAAGGAACCACAGGGATTCAGAGATGGGCCGAATCCTTTCCAGTCCCTCTGAAGTCTGTAGCCTAGTGAGCACCAGACGGATAAAGCTAACAAGAAAGTGTACTTTATTTCACTGTATGTTCATCTGCCCAGGGGACCTTTCATGGGCATCTTTCTTAAGCTAATAAATAATTGAAAGAGTTCTAAATAGGAAGTGGGGAACTCTCAGAAAGAAATTATAAAATGGAGTCTGTCCCACTCTGAAGAGCCCAAGCAGGATTTTTTTTTTCCAGAAAGATTACCTTTAATTAGTTCCCAATTTGCTTCTCATTACAGAAGGGATTTAACAGTTTATGGTAATAATATGTAAAAGGTTCAAATGCTCTTGAAACATATGACAAAATCTGCCTCAGAACAGAGTGTGAGAAGCTATTGGCATTCCCGGTGCACGAGATGAGTGTGAGAAGATTGCCCTGTTCCCCTCAAGTTACTAGGACAGCCGGCCATGAACTTTAGGGATCTCTGCCTAAACAAAGCTGTATGACTGTCCATAGTCAGGGGTGTGCTGTCCTTGGTAGACAAATACTGTAGACCTGGCCAGGCTCTACAAGTGAGAATACAATTATTAATACAATAACTAATTCTTAATGAACATTTACTATATAGCAGGATCTGTTAGATTATATATATTAACATTTAATTATTAGGAAAAATGTACAAAGTAAGTATTATTAGATTCATTTTGTAAATAAGGAAGCTGAGACACAGAGGAGTCAAGTAACTTCTCAAAGCCTCATAATTAATTAATAGAGGGGTGAGGATTAGATCCCAGGCAATCAGCCTCCAAAGTCCACACTCCCTATAAACATGCTACAGTCCCCCCATTCACATATCCATTTCAAGTGTTTGATACAAGAATGAAGTGGACTTGGGTATAAAAAGAGGCTAGAAGAATTCCCGGCCCATAACAGTACCCATGTTGTTATAATTTTTTTTCCTCCAGCTGACTTTCATCTGCTACCTCAATTCTGTTCATCTCTTTTTTTTTTCTCCTTTTCTCTTTCTCTCTCAATTCAACTGACTCTCAGCAACCACAGCTTGATCAGTTAACATGTGTTAATCTTTTTGTCCAGTTCCTTCAGATGACTGTTAAGACAGAAAGGAGGGGAAAGAGAAACTCACAAGCACATTGGTGACTGAAGAACCGCAGGAGCAAACACTCCTGAAGACAAGAAACTCAACGGCCAACCCAGGACAGGTACCATGTGGACATGACTCACACTAGAGAAGCAAGAAGCCTGAGAGTGCCACACCTGCTCCACACTTCACAGACATGAGTTTCCCATACTTTTTCCCAAGGTCGGGTGTTGAGGGGATAAGACAGTATGACAGACACAAAACATGAAATGTGGACTCATAAAGGAGAAATTCAGATATGTGGGAAGAGAATCAGAAGCAAGCACGGGGCACTTTCATGCCATGATACTGTAACCACAGAGTTAATAAAAGGCTGTGGTTATAGGTGACAGGTGAGGTAATGTCATATTGACTTGGGGACCTTGACTTGAAGGCAGGGAATGAAAGACAATCCCTGTGTGTATTTTCACAAATGAAATGATCATCTCTCAAAATCAAAGGTACCCAACCTTGACTTCCTTCTGCTAAGGGAACAGATAATACCATCAAAAGACACAACCTTTTTGTCAAAGGGCTCACCGTGGGGCTCATTAGTTCAGAGCAACAAGTTTCAAAAAGGATTGATAGAGGCAAATAACAAAGGACACCTTGGGAAGTTTTGGAACAATGTCTTCCAAGCAGTGAGGCTGCTGAGGGTCGAGACTGTCAGAGGCCTAGGGTACTGGGGATATTTTTAATAGACCGCCGCACGGCTTTTCTGCCATGTGAGGACAGATTGATATTCTGTAATGGACCCTGATGGACACGCAGCTGGAGGAGAACCAGCAGCAGAAACTAATAATAGAGCAGCCTGGAGCACAAACACAATGGATGTGGAAGTCATGGCGGGCGACACAAACCCACAGGAGGAATTGTGACTCTCGCCGCGCACACCTCACCCTCCCTCTTCCTGATCTGCCAAAATGGCTATGATCAGGCATTTAAGGGAGTTCAGAGCTGACAGACAAGCTCTGAAAGTCACTCCTGGCCCAGGTGTGCCTCTGGTCTCAGGTCCGTAGGAGGGCTCTCATTTTCCCATCACATTACATTTCCCCAAAGTGAGAAATCTTGTAAGCTAGTATTTATTAACTGCTTACCATGCACTGGGCAAGTTTTACATCCAATATCTCATTTAACCTTCACCATGATCCAATGCAGCCATAAATTTTTCTAACAGCCTTTCCATTTTTAAACATAAATAAATGGAGGGCTTGAGAAAACAGACAGTTGGCCATGTGGCACAGAACAATAATTCAAATCAAGTTCCCATTTGATTCTGAAATGTCCCCTCTGCTGTCACTTCCTGGATGGCTGTTTTGGATCCTGAGCATGTGGGGGTAGGAATTTCTGTTCCAGAAACAGTGTCCACCCCTGCTCTGTGTATACCACAGTATGTAAACGCTTGCAAGTGTTTGGACACTCACAACCCTCTAGAGAGTGAAATATAAATTCAGGCAGGATTATTTTAGCTAGATCCTATCCCAAGTCACTTATTTTTACCCTACCAAGGATCATCTCCTGGGATAATTCAGTATTTACTAAAACCGCAGTGTTTGCTTGGCATTCTGTCAGGAGCTACAGATGAACAACTAATAAGACACAGAACTTGGACATCATCAGATGAACAATGATGCTCAGTTATTAACCTTTCTTTCATGCAAATACTTCCGCTCCCATAGTCTCACCTCAACAAAAGAGACTGCTGGAGTTTTCTTAACTCCTGCTCTTATTGGGAAACAAAATCCTCACTCCTTCACCCAAAAGATGTTTAAGGCTTGGGCAAGGGGTTCTCCCAGCTGAGCTGTGGTTGCCATGGAGACTTCCTCTCCTTCCTTCTCTGCTTTGGCCACTGCTACCCCTTGGACCTCTGGTGACCCCCTACCCCCACTTTAGCTCAGTGCAAGGGGGAGAAATTATACTGGGAACAGGTATGTGCATGGTATGTAAAACTAGAAAATGCAAATGTATTCTACAGAGAAGTAGCTTGTGAATGAGAAAACAGGGTTTTAAAAATAGATTTAATATTCATTTATATTCTCTAAAGAAATAAAATACAGTAGCCTAAATTAATAACCTGTCTATGCTTTATTTTTCTAGGGGAAAATAAGTTTCAGATTCCTAACAGCTAACTTCAATACAAAATAAATGAGCTCCTTCATTAATTGTGGGCTGGCTACTCATATTATACTTTTAAAAATTTATTTATCCTGGGGCAGTACACAAATGTCTGAAAGTGGTATAAATAGCCAATTAAAGAATCTAATAGAGAAATGGAAGACAGAATTCAACGAGAGTAAGCATGTTGTCTTAGACCATCTTGTGAGTCTGTCAAGAATGCTCATAAAAGGATGAAGTTAGCTTTGCCAGTGAAACAATGCTTTGGCGCAACCTTCCACTCTGCAAAAGGAAACCTGAGTACGCACAGCATATGTATAAAGGCCATTAAAAGGGTAAAATGAGCAAACTCTGGAGGTTGTTTCTGGAACATCCTCTCTTATTTTCAACCTACACAACTACTGAGGCAGATATATTAGGTTGAGACTATTATGCAGATATCCAGGAGAAATAGTTTTCTCTGCATCTTGATTTCTACTCAAATGCCTGTCCAAAAAGTCACAAAAATGTTTGGTTAGAAGGCTTTGGACACAGGGTAGGGGGTGGGATGAGCTGAGAGATCGAAACTAACACACGTGAGCTGCCATGTGTAAAACGGATAGCTAGTAAGAACCTATTGTACAGCAAAGGCAGTTCAGCTTGGGGCTCTGTGATGTCTTGGAGGGATGGAATTTGGATGCTGGGTGGTCTAAGACAGGCTGGATATACATATACTTATAGTTGATTCACTTTGTTGTATATCAAAAACTAACATAACATGGTAAAGCAACTTGTAGTGTTTAGGTTCAGTTGTTAAACTGTGTCCGACTCTGCGACCCCATGGAATGCAGCATGCCAGGATCCCCTGTCCTTCACTATCTCCCAGAGTTTGCCCAAATTCATGTCCATTAGTCAGTGATGCCATCCAATCATCTCACCCTTTGCCACCCTGTTCTCTTTTTGATTTCAGATCTTTCCCAGCATCAGGGTATTTCCCAATGGGATGGTTCTTAGCATCAACCAGCCAAAGTATTGGGGCTTCAGCTTTAGCATCAGTCCTTCCAATGAATATTCAGGGTTGATTTCCACTTGTTTGATCCCCTTGCAGTCCAAGGGACTCTCAAGAGTCTTCTCCAGCATCACAATTCGAAAGCATTAATTATTTGACACTCAGCCTTCTTTATGATCCAACTCTTACATCTGTACATGACTACCGGAAAAACCACAGCTTTGGCCATATGAACCTCTGTCAGCAAAGTGATGCCTTTTATATCTAATATGCTGTCTAGGTTTGTTACAGCTTTCCTTCCAAGGAGCAAGCATCTTTTAATTGTATGGCTGTCGTCACTGTTTGCAGTGATTTTGTGTTAGTTGCTCAGTTGTGTCTGACTCTTTTGCAACGCAACTCCATGGACTGTAGCCTGCCAGGCTCCTCTGTCCATGGGATTCTCCAGGT
The DNA here is from genome assembly GCF_032405125.1 of Capricornis sumatraensis. Lineage (NCBI taxonomy): Eukaryota > Metazoa > Chordata > Mammalia > Artiodactyla > Bovidae > Capricornis > Capricornis sumatraensis. The sequence goes on along the minus strand of NC_091089.1, from coordinate 54,240,243 downwards.
AGGAGCACTGCCATGAAGTGATCGTAACAGTATCTCACACATCATGACTAGGGCCAATCCTCTGTAAGAGGATTTATAGGAAAGAAATCAAAGATGTTTCTTCTAAGTCAAGGCTGCCAATTATGGATTTTTCTGAGACACAGTCCTGGCAAAAAGAAAGACTCAGGCTGGTCAACCAACTCTTTCTGACTCTTGGCCTGAAATGGCACCTATTTTATCCCGACATCTTACTGCTAAGTCGCTTCAGTCGTGTCCGACTCTGTGCGACCCCATAGATGGCAGCCCACCAGGCTCTCCTATCCCTGACACCTTAAGGGGGGCATAAAAGCCAGAAAGGAGAAAGGTCCCATTATAACCATGATCGGTCATTGGTGTGGACTAACTTTTAGGTGATATAAGGGAAACTATTTTCTGTCTTAGGGAAAATTCACCTAAGACAGGCAGTGGGAAACCAATCTCATCTGTGTATATATCAGTTTACTTGGACTTTATAAATTTTTTACCCTCAGGCTTTGTTTTAAAAACTTGAAAATCAGCTAGTTTACCTTGATTTCCCTTTCTGTCTTCCCTCCATTTTGTGTGAATATGATCTTGATTTGTGTATTTAGGACTTTTTCCTATTGACTGCCTTCTGAATGCTCTTATGAAGAAATGGCATTGCCACCATGATAAAAATCTATATCACCTCTTTCTCAAAGATTGTCTTACCCTCTGGCTTTCTATGTTCAAGACTCCTCCTTCCCTGTGTTTGTTGATATATGGCTGCCTTCTAAACCTGTACATGTAGGTTCATACTGAGACCTATCTTGGTAAGAGATTCCTTAGATAAGCTCCTCCTTGCTTGGGGTCTAGGTACTACCTAAACAAATGCCATTTTACAATGAAAGGTTTTATCTTTAGTCATGATGAAACTGAGTAGAACCCACTAGGTCCTTCAAGCCCCGCCAAATACAAAGGCTACTTCCATGTCCCCTGCCTCTTGTTTGTAGAAAAGCTGAAGTGTCCCAGACCTCCCTGAGTCACAAAGGAGCAGGTTCAAACAATTAACAGTTAGAAAAATAGAGTCCCAGAATCTTTCAGTGTCTTATGCATAGCCTTGAGTTGTGTTATAGACACTCTGCCACCAGAAGGAAAAAGCTAACTGCATCACGATCAGACTGTAGCCATGATATAAATTGCTCCATCTTGAGCAGTACTGAATTTATGGCTAGCACAATTCCAAGAACTGGCCTCAAGAGAACGGGATTAACACTATTGTTCATAATAATCTGTACCTTTGTAAGCATCAAAATAATTATAGCTTGTTCTGTCCATATATAGAAGTGACAATTAGAATTGTCAGCAAAGAGATGTTACAGGCCCATGTTGCCATTTTCCACTCTAAGAATATGGTGCCCTATGTCGGCATGAAGAAATTATAGAAGAGGAACCTTTGCCCCTGAACCCATACAAATGGAATGATGTCTGATGGTAGAGATTTGTAAGCAGCTTATTGCAGGAAAGAGTTTTCTGCAGGAGTCCCCTTTTGTCTTGTCTTAGCAAAGATACGGGTTGGCCAGAAAGTTCATTTGGATCATACCATCTTACAGAAAAACCCAAATGAAACCTTTGGCCAACCCAATAAATTGTAACTAACTTTGAACCACGCACCCCCATAATCTACTCATCTCCAGTCCAAGCACACCTTTCACATCTTTTGATCACATGATACTTGGCCTAAACTGTTGGTTCTTTCCTCAGGGTAAACAAACAGAAATGAAGAATAAGTAATTGAAAGATAACCAGATATTTCCCCGGCTTCCCTTCAGCAATCTCCTGAATGAACTCTGTGAACAGATGGCATCTAAAGAAAGAGTGCAAGGAACTGACAAGTCTGCACACAGTGGGTGGTGATGATGAATCTGATCTGCCACCTCAGTGATTAACTAAAATTACTTCCCCTTCTTCCCTTTAAAACCTTTCATGGTCAAGTAGAATCTTCGGAGTTGGTTCTGGGACACAGGCGTGCCTTCTCCCCAGATTGCCAGCCTTCTGGTTAAACTAATTGTTCCCTTCCTACCAGTACTTGTCCCTTCAGTAATATTTTTCTGAGTAGTGAGCAGCCAGACCTGAGTTCAGTAACAAAGAGATTATCCTTATAAATAGTGGAAGTCTTTAAAGCCATGTGAAGCAACTTGATAATATTACACCAGTTTGAATTTAGACTCCAACATTATATTTGAAATAGGAATGTGCGCTTGGGTTTTTCGAATGTCTCAAAAGAACATTTTTGCTCAGGAAGATGGAGAAGCCCTAACATAACTATTAACTCTTGATGTGATAAGCAGCCTTGCCTTGAGCTTGACCATCCCCAATAAGAGGCGAAATTCAACTGGTCCCTAAAATAGAAGACTTGGGAGTCATCCTTCAGGAGAGCCAAAGTTAACAGTTGCTCACTTAGCCTGATTTCAAAGTTGATTTTCTATCACTTGTGGAGACCAACTGACTGACTGGCCATTTCTCCTCTCATGGTCCATAGAAGACCCAGGTTCCCTGAAGAACGTGTAGATTGTTTGGTTATACCTGCTTGCCCATTTTTGCCATTAGAATAAGCACAAAACCCTGCTTGGGGTGGGAAAAAAGGTAACTCCTCCTTGTCAAAGGATCCTGTTTTTCCTCCCCCATCATTGGCTCTCTGGAGGGCAAGTGATGACAATAAATTTTGCTTGTACCTACACATTTTCTGTTCAGCTAATTGATTGTATTACCTTCCATTCAAATAGTGGGGGGCGGGGGGAACTGCCTATGACTTTATCCTTGGAAATAAAAACGTGATCCCCCTTAATCACACTAAGAAAGGACACTTACATGAATTATATGCCCCATGTTAGCTCTTTCTAGCCTAAATTGACCTACTCTATCAAGTAATGGCTTACAAACTTTATAATAGAGTCAATAGAATAGTTATAAAAGAAAGATTTTGATGGAAAAAAAATTTAAAGACTAAGTGATAGATTTAACCAGAAGTTGGATATTTGATTGTTTGGAGACGGGCTTAGAATTCTTAATCTCCTTCCTATCTTGGTTATAACTTTGTATCTCATTCTATGCCCTTCCCATTTTCTTTATAATTTGGTAGGTATGTTTTTTTTTTTTCATCTTGTATGTGTATGTGTTTATCTTCTTTTATTTACATATAATCAGGAGCACATTACACTGTCTTGCATCTTGGCTTTACACCTCGTCTTTTTCTGAATCGATATATACCATTTTACAGCACTGTGTTAATCTCTGCTTTTGATGAAGAACTTTGTATGTTCTTAGCACATACCTCGGAGAAGGCAATGGCAACCCACTCCAATACTCTTGCCTGGAAAATCCCATGGACGGAGGAGCCTGGTGGGCTGCAGTCCATGGGGTCGCTGAGGGTCGGACATGACTGAGCGACTTCACTTTCCCTTTTCACTTTCATGCATTCGAGAAGGAAATGGCAACCCACTCCAGTGTTCTTGCCTGGAGAATCTCAGGGACGGTGGAGCCTGGTGAGCTGCTGTCTGTGGGATCGCACAGAGTCGGACACGACTGAAGCGACTTAGCAGCTGCAGCACATACCTATGAGCAGTACATAAGTCAGGCAATTTCCTAGACAGCTGACTGGCTGAAACTCCCTACACTCCAGGAAGAGGAAGAGGTATTCCTCTCCTGCCTCCTTTAATAAAGATCCCATGAATTATAAAATGAATAAAGGGCTGAATCTGGAGGGATTACGAATCGGCTTATATTGTAGAAAAAAAAATTGGACTATATAAATCTTGTGATGGCCTCTTCCTCTGAGTGGTTTCTCAGATATTTCATTGGCTATTCCTGGATCTGATGTCATAGAATTCAGAGTCTCCTGTCAATCTATAAGCCAAGAGGGTATCTATTTCGCGATGATGGACCTAGGAAACCAGGCTTACTAAAAGCGTGATTCTAATCCCTACAAATCATGGCACTATACTGTTGTTGCCATGTGGTAAGCTGGGAAAGCTAAATCTAGTCAAAGCTATGGTTTTTCCAGTAGTCATGTATGGAGGAGAGAGTTGGACTATAAAGAAAGCAGAGCACTGAAGAACTGATGCTTTTGAACCATGGTGTTGGAGAAGACTCTTGAGAGTCCCTTGGACTGCAAGGAGATCCAACCAGTCCATCCTAAAGGAAATCAGTCCTGAATATACATTGGAAGGACTGATGCTGAAACTGAAACTCCAATACTTTGGCCACCTGTTGCAAAGAACTGACTAACTGGAAGAGACCCTGAAGCTAAGCAAGATTGAAGGCGGGAGGAGAAGGGGATGACAGAGGATGAGATGGCTGGATGACATCACCAGCTCGATAGACATGAGTCTGAGTGAACTCTGGGAATTGGTGATGGACAGGGAAGCCTTGTGTGACTTAACTTGTGACTTGTGTGACTTGCTGACTTGACTGAGTGACTGAACTAAAGCTGGGAAAGGAAGAAAAAAAGAGCAGTGTAGTTGGGAGTTATTTTCCTTGCATCTATTTTAAGTATTTCCATTCACCATCATTCTTATGCAGTGGATATTGACAAAACACGAAGATCTTTGCACAGATGATGTCCATCTGCTCCGGCACCTTATATCCCACCTGAAGCTCTGATCTCCTGACAGTGACATCATAGGCTTTTCTGCCCAGAGTCATTTATAATTAGGGCTCCAGGTAAAAAATTAACAGCATGAACAGATGGGCCCATAAGAGGCAAAGCGTCTGTTCACATGCAAATTTCATCAGTACTTGAAGACTGAAGAAAACTAGAGTGCAGGAAGGCTCTGCCCAAAAATAATTCTTCTGCATGATGGGGAGAGTTTGCCATTGTCCTGTGCCCTTCCTCAGCCCATCAGGGAACACTTTTTCTTTCTCCTCATAAGGGAGGACGGGCTGGGGGAAAGCACAGCACCCAGGCCATGACAATTTAGAGCTTTTTGGCTGTTAGCACAGGGATCCAGGTTGCCTCAGAGGGAAGAGATGCAACCCAGGAGCTGTCAATCCCAATTAACTGCTTTAAAGAACTTTTGTGTGTAACACAACATAAAAATAATACAGCCGTGTGAGGTGCAAGGCAGTAATTGCAGATTCTTCTCAACAGGTGTTTTATGTTACCGGGACCCTATATTACAGAAATCGCTGCATTCCTAGTTAAGTGTAAAAAATATGTGGTCTTTTATTTGTTAATTTACATGGTTACAGGAAGCCTGAGGGATCAGTTCAGGACCTGTAGGGATGGGAAATAAGGGGGAAAGATAGAGTTGCTTGTAAGTTGCTTGAGGTTTTTCTGCATTGGCACAGCATATCTGAATTCGTCATCTTGCCACCCAAACTTCCATGCAAACTGTAATAACTTTTTTCTCCCTCACAGAGGTTTAGCAGATTACACCAACATGCAGTGGCTCATATCCATACCTCTTCCTTTATTCCATTTAACATACAGTAAGTTCCCTGCATATGAACCTTCAAGTTGTGAATTTTCAAAAACGTGAACATGTGTTCACATGTGCAATCACACGTTAGTTCACGTGCCTGGTGCACGTTGCCACTCGTGTGCATCCTCTACAAGCAGTTGTGCTTCTGCATACTTTACTGTATACATAGAAGATACACGTGTATATACTGTATACATAGAAGATATATATACATGCATAGAAGATACATATATATACTGTATACATAGAAGATATAGATACATGCATAGAAGATACATATATGTGTACTGTATACATAGAAGATATATATATATACATACATAGAAGATACATATATACATACTGTATACATAGAAGATAGATATATATATACATACATAGAAGATACACATATATATACTGTATACATAGAAGATACATATACATACATAGAAGATACATATATACATACTGTATACATAGAAGATATATATACATACACATACATAGAAGATACATATATATACTGTATACATAGAAGATATAGATACATGCATAGAAGATACATATATGTGTACTGTATACATAGAAGATATATATATATATATACATACATAGAAGATACATATATACATACTGTATACATAGAAGATATAGATACATACACATACATAGAAGATACACATATATATACTGTATACATAGAAGATATATATACATACATAGAAGATACATATATACATACTGTAGACATAGAAGATAGTGGTACAGTATTCAAGCCATGGATGTTTGGAAACAAGCATGAAAGCAGTGGTATATAGCCCACTGTGTTAGTTGGGTACCTAGACTTACTTTATTGGACTTTGAAACAAACTGGAATTATGAACCTGCTTTGGAATAGAACCTGGTCATATGTAGGGGACTTACTATATTCTAATCTTTTATTTTCTTCTATCATAGTTAAATCAGTCTTTATTTCTGTTGTTTCCTTCCTTTAATCTACTCTAACAGGGAAATCCCAGAACTAGTTTCCTAAAAGACAGTGTTGGTTACAGCTTTTCCCTACCCAGATCATACTCATAGTAGCAAGTGAAAGTTCAATGGGAAGTACCATGTCTTTGGAAAAAAATTTAATAGTACCTATTGAAGCTGAATAGATGTTCAATTTTCAACTCAGCAATTCCATCCCAAGTTAAGTATATACCCAAGAAAGATGCATACATTCATTTGTTAAGGAATATATACTAGAATATTATAATATCACTATTTATTATAGTCCCAAAGGATATATAAATGCTTATAATCAGTAGAACAAAGAAATTGTGATACAGTTACACAGAAATGAGAACAAATTTATTTACAGCACTTATCATTATCATAATGAGTATAATGTTGAGCAAAAGAAGATAGACTGAAAAAGTACATATTGTTATCATTCCATCCATATAATGAATAAAAACATGCAAAACTAGTCTATACTGTTAGAAGTCAGGAGAGTGGTTACTCTTATGCTGTTATGAGTCAGAGGGTATAGAAAGAAAAGGACAAAAGGAAAGCTAATGCAATTAATGTAGACAGTGGTCACATGTGTTTGTTCAATTTCTGAAAATTAATGAGTTGTACAATTAAGAAATATGAACCTTTCTATATATATATTAAACTTCAAAATGAAGTTAAATTAAAAAAAAGGAAAAAAAATGCCTCAGCATTCAAAGCTCTTTCTCAATTTTACACTAGTTCCTCCAAAAAGGGAACAGCATCTTATTTACTTTTATACTTTGATATTTACATAACGGTAGTTGTTAAACAGCTCTTTTAAATGAAACAAGATAAGTGAATTTCAGAAAGATGATGGCTGTTTTGGTCACACAGTCTCTGCTCTTCAGGAATCCCTGCATGAGAATAAAGAAACTAGAGAGGAAAACTAAAAACCTACGTACAACATTTTCAACAAAGCTGGGTGACAAGGTATCCCTGAGAACCCATGTAGGAGCAAAAGAAAGATGGCACAAAACCTATCTCATCACCTATGCGGGAGAAGGTAGAAGGAACTAACAGGTTATGTGATGAAACGGGGAGTGAAAAGAAACAGCTCCATGGGAGGAGAATGGCTTCACTCAACCTTTAGGGGAATTTTTAAGGACCCCAATAGTAGTAAGTACAAGAACACAAAGAACTGAGAAGACCGGGGTGGTTGAGTGCTTATGAACTCATGAAACTGACCAGCCCCACATGAGGGTAAACCACTGTGAGAGCAAGGAAGCCTGAGCAGAGCCAGACAGAGAAAGCAAAGGGAATATCCAAATAAAAGTGCAGGGAGATAACAGAACCGTGAAATCTCAGAGTGACAACCATCGTATTTTCAAACTTTCAGCCAAGCCACAGGAGGCATTTTTTGAAGAACAGCTAATTTGAATGTATTGATATTTCTAACATTTCAAGAAAACTCAAAGTCATTAAACAGGAGGATCAGAAAAGCTTGAGATCAAATTTCACGCAAAGTTACTTTGAAAGCAAGAAGAAACAGAAAAAAAGGAACAGAATAATATTTCTATAAACAATAAGAATATCATCAAAGTATGTTCAAACAAAGAACAAAGGTGTAAAATTGCATTAAAAAACCTGTAAAAATTCATGTAAAAATAATAAAGAACAACACAAATCAGAATTAGAAAATTCAAAAATGAGGTATAAATTCAAAAATTAGAAATAAAATAAAATATGTTATATAAGAGAAAACTAAGCAGGAAGAGAAACAAGAGAATGATCACAATAAATTCCGCATTAAAAGAAATAGAAGATAAAAAGCAAATTTTACACAATAATTTGAGAGAAATGGATATTTAAGTTAAGCTAAGAAGGTTCAACATATAAATAACAGCATTTTCTCAAAACAAATATAAAGCTAACAACTACTAAAAACTTTAGTTTGAAAATAATTTTGTGAAAAAAAGACAAAATAGTCAAAGAACACACATATATCCAGGACTATCAACTGTCACCAAGACATAGCCTAATAAATTTCCTTGACTTTTGAAGAAAAAGAAAATCTTCGGTTGTGTAGGCAAAACGTTTGAAACACAAGAGATTTATGCAGCTATTTCCCAACAGTAACAGAGAAATTAAGTAAAAGCCTCATGGTCCTGAATTTGAATTGGAAATGTCAGTATAAACTCACATGTCATATTTACATACTTCCCCATCCTGCTGTCCCTTGAAAATTTAGAAAAACATGACCAAACTAGTATCACCGTCAAGTTCAGACTCTGATCCTAAAATTCATCTTTCATTACAGGAAACTAAAGCTTCTTGGAAAAATGGCTGATTCCTGGTTTGGGCCCAGAATATTTTGACATAAAAGAGAAAAGGAAATGTATCAAAAGCTTCCAGGGTGATGCCAAAAGTGCAGAAGTCAATTCAAAGAGACTTCTACATGGGACAATTTGAGCCTTAATAAGGGTAAGAATGACAATGCATTCAAACTCAAGGTAAGCTGGTCACTTTCTGAAGTTGGCAGAGAACTATCTCATAATCTTTAAAACTAGATGAATAAAAGGAAAGATATGACAGTATTCTGCCCTTCTTAAATGAACTGATGGGACCAGTGGATAATCAAGTGATTGGCCACGAGTTAGGTAACGTATCAGTGACAGAGGGCAGACCTAGGTCCAGCTGCATTTCTATATAGTAAATCTATATTTGTATGCTACATTTTAACTATCTAATATGCACCTGACCATTTTAGTTTGCCCTTATGTCCCGAGGTAAAAGATTTCAAATTCTTTCTGGGTGAGAAGGAGTCTTTGCCGTCTGGATAGTCTAAATTTTGGATGAGAGTAAATATCCTCCAGACCCGAGAGGCCTAATAACAAAATTCTCACTCCTATTAGCAATCAGAGTTTTCCTGAGGGTGCTGCTCTTTGCAGCTACTTATGAATAGATGAGGGCTTCCCAGATGGCAGTAGATGTAAAGAACCCACCTACCAATACAGGTTAGATGTAAAGAGATACAGATGCAATCTTGAGTCAAGAAGATTCCCCTGAAGAAGGCATGGCAACCCACTCCATTATTCTTGCCTGGATAATCTCATGGGCAGAGGAGGCTGGTGGGCTGTAGTCCATGGGGTCGCACAGAGTCAGACACGACTGAGGTAACTTAGCACGCATGCATGTGAATAGACAAATGGACATTGTACCAGGGAAAAAGAAAGCTCTAACAGTTCCCACATGTACAGTATACAGTTAGATACTTTGGCACTGCAGTATACTCATCACTTAGGCTCAAAATCCATTTGGCAAAAACTTGTTACATTGCCCCAGTCAACCGCAAGAATTCAAAATGCAATCCTGGTATGGGCTCAAAAGGGAGGAAAACGGAACCTCATTGACAAATTGAATGAATGATTCCTAGAATATTTAATTATCATTCCTACACTTCTATGATTTTATGCCCCAAAGTAGAGAAATGCCCAGAATTGACAAAATAATATATATAGGACAAAACTCAAGGATCTGTGAGCAAAGCCCGTAGTCAAAATTAAAGCTCCTGACCCTTGCTGTATACCATAAGAGAACTCGAAACACCAGAAATTCACACTCTATTAGACACATGAAGATCTGAGAAGAAGTCTAGGTACCCGCCAGTTAATGCTGGTCTACGTTCTCTGTCATCTCTCACTGAGGGAAACACACATTGTGTTCTCTGTCTGTCTCTTGTAGGCTTTTGTGTGTGTGATCCTGGTATCAGAGGACCCATTGCTTCTCAGAGAGCACTTTTTTTGTTTTGTTTTCTCGAGATATGTTTAAAGCAAACCCAGAGTTGGTATATGAAGATGCTTTCTTCAAAAAGCAGTTCTTGATTCCAAAGGGAAGCAAGCTCAGTGGGTCAAAGTTATTTCCTACATCAAGTGGTTAAGAAGAGGTAGCTGAACTTATTCTGGATTCCTGGAGAGATTCCCACTGTCCCAGCAGCTGTGGCTCACTCTGCTGTCTTAGTTCCCCATCTTGCAGTCACACAAAGAATGGGACACGTTGGTGAAGGAGCCAAGTTTCTCATCAAGACACAAGGGTTCTCCTGTCCCTCTGTCTCCACCTCCCCTGACAATTCCATATGGTCATTCCCATTCCTCTGTTTCCTCTTACAACAATTTCTATAAAATAATAGTATAATCTGATTATGCTGAGTGGGAAAATCAGAACACAAAATAGTGAGCATGTAAGATTTGTGCTCGTGCGTGTATAGTTGCTCAGGCGTATCTGATTCTTTGCAACCTTTCGGGCTGTAGCCTGCTGCCAGGCTCCTCTGTCCATAGGATTTTTCAGGCAAGAATACTAGAGTGAGTTGCCATTTTCCTCCTCCAGGGATTCTTCCCGACCCCAGGATGGAACCCACGTCTCCTGTGTCTCCTGCATTGGAGGCAGATTCTTTACCCATTGAGCCATGAAGAAAGCCCATGTAAGATTGTGATCATGCAAAATTAGATATGGGAGTGAATATTGAAAAATAATTTTTTTAATGAAAATGCATTTCTCTTGATTTTGTAAATTTTATAAAATCTTAAAACGTATTTGAAAATCCTGATATAATACCAATATGTGTGTTATTACGTCTATTGGGAAAATTTTCATCCGAATAGATGTTTGGTTTTGTTTTCCTTTCCTAGAACTGTCAGAAACAGCGCTATCTTGTGAATACTGGCCTCCTCTGCTTCTTTCTGGGGATGATACTGGGTTACTATATGAGAAATGTATTACTGTACAGAGAAACCTGGAGTGATTTTGTGTCCATTTGTACTCCAAACTTTCTTTGTAGCTCCTCCTTCAACCTGTCCATAGAGTAGAGGATGCTTTCCTGGGGAAACACTTGCACAGAACCCCAAAATTGCTATACACATATAAGTGATGCTACCTACTGAATTCTTCCTCCCTATTCAGAGACTCACACACAGATAGAGATCAGAAAGGTCTTAGGGATCATTTCTAGCACCACCTTTGCCTTTCATATATGAGGATGGTGTGGTGGACACTGCTGGGCTGGCTAACTCAACAGGTAAGCAGCATACCTTTCTTCTGCCTGGCTCTCACCACAGAGGCTGGAACAACCGAGTACTTACTTTCTCAGCCTCCCTTGTAGCTGGGGTTTTCATGTGATTCTGTCAAAGGGAATAGTCTGCTGGGAGCTTCTGAGATGCCTTTTCCTTCTGCTGATGGAAGGCACAGGAGAGGAGGGCTGTCTCCTCTCCACGCTGCCCTGCTTCTCCTTCCTGCCATAAATGCACAGCTGTCTGGAGCTACAACTCACATCCTGAGACAATAAGGCAAGGCTTCCCAGGTGGCACAGTGGTAAAGAATCTGTTGCCAATGCAGGAGAGACAAGGATGAGGGTGCAATTCCTGGGTTGGGAAGATCCCCTGCAGAAGCAAATGACAACCCACTCCAGTGTTCTTGCCTGGAAATTTCCATGGACAGAAGAGCCTAGCAGGCTACACTATAGTCCATGGGGTAGCCAACAGTCGGACATGACCGAACACAAGAAAACTGCAGTCACTGACCCTAGTGCTGCTAAGCTGCCAGAATGACAGCAGAGGCTGCCCAAGGTCAGATCCCTGGCTACCAGAGAGAATAACCCTCAATTTGATAAGAACTACTGGGACTACATTTCTCTGTTTCTTGCAGCCAACGTTTTCCTTCAGGAAGCGGAAATCCAAACAGGTGAAATGATTTAACCAAAGCCACACAGCTAAGTTACTTGCAGAGCAAGGATTGGAATCCAAGAATAGATACTCCCAGCTCAAGTCTATCTCCGCAGCAGAGCTCCTCAGAGAGGGTGTTTTGCTGCCACTAAAAGTGAAAATGAGTTAGGCTGATTCATGAGCCCTGTGCCGAACTTGCTTCTTGGTCAGGGGGGAAAAGAAGGTTGAAGAAACACTTAAGGAGAACAAAATGTAAGAAGGCTTGAGTGTATATCACATAACATTGTCTATACCCTCACTACGGGGACATAAGAGGAGTCTTTCCTTCTCTCTCCCAAAGCCAATGCCTATGTTTATTAAAAACGTTCAAGGTACCGACTCTCACACTGAAGGAAATTTGAAATTTGAGTCTAGTCTAAATTCCCTGTCTGTTTTCTAGGTGTGAGAGAGTGAGAAAGAAGACAGTGCCACCCAAATTGATAAGCTCCCTCACTTATTAAGGACATGTCCTCAGTCCTCTCTATATTAGATGGCCTGGCTTATCAGAAAGGTTTGATGAGGCTACTATGGGATCAAGAATTCAGGACGTGAGGAAACACTGACCCTCTTCCCCAAACTGATTAGAAACAGAATGGACTGCCCAGAGAAGATGATGCTGGAGGGCAGGAGACTGGCTGACATCTGGGTGGAAGCTGGGCTTTGGCCAATGGCTACATGGTGTAAGAAAGAAAAGGGAGCGCTACACTGCTCTGCATGAGTGATGAGGATTAGGGGCATTTGAAAGAAGCCTTAGAAGGGCTGGTATGAAGGGGCTCGGTAATAAAACAAGGAGATTTCTGAGCAGTGTGTGTAGGCTAGGCCTTGGTAGAAAAGAAGATAGTGAGACATTCTCTAAGGACAGAAAACTAAAGGCTTTTTAACAGCATGGCTCTCTATGCATGCTCTGTGCTAAGTTGCCTCAGTGGTGTCCAGCTCTTTGCGACCCTATAGACTGTAACCCACTAGGCTCCTCTGTCCATGGGATTCCATGCCCTCCTCCAGGGGATCTTCCTGACCCAATGATCGAATCGAGATGTGGATTTGATTTCTGGGTGGTGGTGTTAGTGGTAAAGAACCTGCCTGCCAAGGGGTGTCACTGGCTGTGTTCAATTGTTATCTCACACCATGTTGAGAAATTGCCATTTGTATGCTGTCTGCATATTTGTTTGGGACAAGTGTGCTACAAACACATCCTCAAATCGATGGGGGGCATGACATTAACAATTCCTCTGAAGATGCCAGCATTTCTGGGAGCCACTCATTTGATAACCTAAAGTGAGAACCAAGTCTAGAGAGAATAGGAGGAAACACACACACCTCCTCCCAAATATACCAGAAGCTGAGTGGCTGCCCAGGGTGGAGGGTGGTGCGGAGTAGGAGGAAGGCTCACATCTGGGTGGAATCTGAGTGACTTCCACCCCTCAGGCAACATCTCTGGGCCTCATGACCTCTGTCTTAAAAGGAAACATATCATTAATGATATCTAGGCTTCTTTTAAGACCTGAAGGTCTACAAGTTTACCATTTGAACAACTGCCCTGCTTTCTCTAATATTAAGCCAATGAGGAAAAGTTTTCAAGGTTTAGTAGGAATCATAAGAGCCTGGGATCAAGTACAGAGAATGGATACAGAGATAGTCAGGACTCAGAGGGCCAAATCATAGCTCAGAGTTCTGAATCTTAAAGCTCAGAAAAGCAGGAGAGAACCAGGTATCAGTCTAGGAAACTGGCAAATGAAAGGATCACATCCAGAAAAAGAGCTGATGCAATAATGAGTTGGGAACCCAAGCTGGGGTCTTGGTGCCAACAACCCAACCGGCAACAGATGCGAAATAAACATTAATTTAAGCATTTCTGAAATACTTCCCCAGCTATACAATAGCTTCTTAGGGGAAAGCCTCTGCATCAATTAAAGCAAAATAATTCCAAGTGAAAGAGGAAAAATGGGGCATGGAAAATAAATGGCCTAAGTCCATCCCTTATCTTTGAGAAGGTGCCGCTGAAGGAATCAAATATCAAAACATTCCTATACATGTATATGCATTCCATACTTACAAAAATATCCATGTGTCTCAAAGGGAAGGCGTGGGCTGTCTCAGCACCCTGAGTTATGGGGAGATAGAAGCAGATGAACAGCAAGTTAAAGGGTTGGTTTTACCACCTGCAAAGTCCTCTCTTCCTGCGCTTGGATTCCAGGGAATATTTAGCATAATATATAGCCACAGGCTGTCTGCCCTCCAGTACAGCAGCAGAAAGGGGATATTTACAACTGAATAGCAGTCAGTATGGGGCCCTATAGAGCAGAACTGCAGCAGTCAGTTCATTATTTACAGTTCCAACAACAGGGCTCATTGTTTCCCTCTGGCTTCTCAGCCATTCTGGCAAGTAAGCAGTCCCTGAAAGGCTTCAGGGGGACCCCAAACGCTCAAGACTCACTCCCTCTGAGTAACATGACTAAACTTACATATAGACAGGCCAAGAAACTTCCAATGAGGCATAATTTCAGGGCCCTCTGAAGATCCCTGGATCAAAAATATCCCTGCTAGCTGCCTGTTGCCTGACCCTGAGACCTGAAATCGTCCTCTGTAGAAGTGTGTCTGTTTGCGTTAGGTTAATGTATGTTCCTGTCCTGGAGAAGGAAATGGCAACCCACTCCAGGATTCTTGCCTGGGAAATCTCATGGACAGAGGAGCCTGGCAGGCTACAGTCTGTGGGGTCACAAAGAGTCGGACATGACTTAGTGACATGTTCCTGTTCAAAAGCAAACGTATTTCAAGCCAGTATCATTTGTTAATATCTTGCTGAAAATTTACCATATCCCACCCAATTTTAAATCATCAATTTTCTGAGTTGAGCAGGTGCAGACAGATCCTGGAGTACAGGGTTATCTAGCAAAGCACGGCCCATGGAGCAAATCTAGCCAAATACCTGTTTTATAAAGAAAGTCTGACTAAAGCACAGATGCACAAGTTTGGTTACATATTGTCTATGCCAGAGCTGACTGTTTGTAATATAGACTGTATGGCCCAGGAAGATGAAAATATTTACAGAAAATATTCCCTCATCTTAATACAGAACACACCCTTTGTGGGAAAACTGAGACCCAGAGAGGGCAAGGGACGTGACCAAAACTGTAGGAGTAATCCCAGCAGAGCTGAATCTCAACCTTGACTCTCGACTCCTGAACCTTATTGATCCTTCTGAAACTTACTGGTGTCATTTTAGGGGGTCTCTGAAGAGCTCCGGTACCATAGTCCTTACTTCTCAGTGCAGAGAAGAATTCGGCAAGAGCAAAATCATAGATAAGAAGTGATTTATTACAATAGGATACTTGTGAGGTTTCCAAGCAGGTGGGTGAGAAATGACATGTCCTGGGAACTTACTGGGCTACAGTTTTATATTTTATACAATCAAAGGAAAAGTGGGGAGGAGGAGAGGCCCTTCTTTGTCTTTTCTGAGTAGATGTCATGTTTTAATTATTAGCTCCTCCTCCAGGTTGAGCAGGGGAGTTTTCTTGTCCTTGTGTGGTCAAGCTAGGTACACAAATTACTGCTTTTTATGTGCAGAGAGCATGTCCTAGGGAACATTGATTTGCTGAGCTCACTGGGCAGGATGTGGATCTCCTGCCACCCGTGTTTTCTGGTCCTGGGGCATGTCTTCTGCTTCTATTGCATGGTTTTGTTGCTAAGCAAGCCTGCTTTCTTGAGGAATCATTAATTCATAGGGGTCTCCCATATTTTCTACTTACAATGCCCTAGTGGGATTAACTATTTAATCACCTATTTTGTCCCTTCATTCTGTCCCTATTACTTCCGTTATGTCACGTTGCCTATAACATAAGAGTAAAAGGCCTTAGAATGAAGTGAGGCCTGAGGAACTCTCCTATGAACAAAACATATAAACATACGGTCTGTGAATTTTGTGAGTCAGTTTGCTTCAGTTCAGTTCAGTTCAGTTCAGTCGCTCAGTTGTGGCCAACTCTTGGCGACCCCATGAATCGCAGCACGCCAGGCCTTCCCATCCATCACCAACTCCTGGAGTTCACTCAGACTCATGTGCATCGAGTCAATGATGCCATCTAGCCATCTCATCCTCTGTCATCCCCTTCTCCTCCTGCCCCCAATTTCTCCCAGCATCAGAGTCTTTTCCAATGAGTCAACTCTTCGCATGAGGTGGCCAAAGTACTGGAGCATCATTCCTTCCAAGAACACCCAGGGCTGATCTCCTTTGGAATGGACTGGTTGGATCTCCTTGTAGTCCAAGAGATTCTCAAGAGTCTTCTCCAACACCACAGTTCAAAAGCATAAATTCTTTGGCGCTCAGCTTTCTTCACAGTCCAACTCTCACATCCATACATGACCACTGGAAAAACCATAGCCTTGACTAGACGGACCTTAGTCGGCAAAGTAATGTCTCTGCTTTTGAATACACTATCTAGGTTGGTCACAACTTTTCTTCCAAGGAGTAAGCATCTTTTAATTTCATGGCAGCAATCACCATCTGCAGTGATTTTGGAGCCCCAAAAAAGAAAGTCTGACACTGTTTCCACTCTTTCCCCATCTATTTGCCATGATGTGATGGACCAGATGCCATGATCTTCGTTTTCTGAATGGTGAGCTTTAAGCCAACTTTTTCACTCTCCTCTTTCACTTTCATCAAGGGGCTTTTGAGTTCCTCTTCACTTTCTGCCATAAGGATGGTGTCATCTGCATATCTGAGATGATTGATATTTCTCCCGGCAATCTTGATTCCAGCTTGTGCTTCTTCCAGCCCAGCATTTCTCATGATGTACTCTGCATTGAAGTTAAATAAGCAAGGTGACAATAGACAGCGTTGACATACTCCTTTTCCTATTTGGAACCGGTCTGTTGTTCCATGTCCAGTTCTAAGTGTTGCTTCCTGACCTGCATACAGGTTTCTCAAGACACGTAAACTGGGTCTAATAACACTGTATGGTGTGATTATAAGGAAAAATAAGAACAAATGTGGTCAAACATCAAAAATAAACTAGCTGATATTCAGATGAACTTCCAGAAGAATATAATATAGAATAAGAAGAATCATATAATATCAGTTCTTACATCATTTGAATCTTTTCTTGATTAGCATATTACCTAGAACAAAACTACAGGTTGACAGGAAGATATGAATGGCATATTTGATATGCCACTTATAACAAGGAATAAAGTGTTTAAAAAATTATTTAGTTACATAAATGCTTGATTTTACTAAGGAATATATTTATAAATAGTTGTATATAAATCAATTTTATAAGATAAATTACATAAAATAAACATAATTTAGATTACATTTAATTGAACATTATGGATCTATTTGTAAAACTTATATTCATTCCTCAATTTCTCTTTGAAAAATTAAAATTCAACTTACACTTCTAGAAAATGCTTTTAAAAATACTACTTTCAATTAAGTATGAATAACTAGTATTTGGGTAATATTTCTCTAAATTAGGAATTTCATTATAGGGAGAAGCTTAGGTCATTTTTAAATAAATTATTCCATTCATTGACTTGATAGTTGATTTCAATTACTTGATTTTTTCATGTGAAACAATAATAATAGCACATATTTGCATATAGTCTTTTCCAATTTATACTCACACAAAATCACAATTCCTAACTCTGTGCTATGCAATGGAAATTAAAATTTTTTTCTGAAGAGCCTTGTAATGGGGAAAAATAGGACCAATGAATGAAAATGTCAGGGAGGCAGATTTTGGTTCATTTGGGAAAACTATTCATTATCAGAAATGCCTCAAATAGAATGGACTATTGAACTAATGTGACTATTCACACTGTGGGGGAGCACCCTGAGAGAAATCAAGTATCAAGAGACTTTTGTGGTCAACCTACAGACTGTTAAGTTTCCTCCCTGATCCAATATGTATTTCTACAATGATACACTATAAATATATACTCCTGGCTTGTATGCATCACCAGAAATATAACATACTTGATCTCAGTCTCTCTTTACTGAAGAGCATAGAGAAAGTTACTGGGGGTGAGGGCAGGTGGGAGGAAAGATGGGGGGAGGGAGGCAAAAAGAGAAAATACACACTCCCTGTTCCTATTATTCCCACCCTATTCCTGGAATTTACCTCCACACATATCTTCATTCATCTTTTTCCCTTCCCAAGTGCTAGGCAAATTATAATTACAGATGCAATTTAAAAATAATAAAGATTTTTACAAGGTGCTCACACATGGAAATGACTCAGTAGGAAGATTTACATCTTAAACTGCCTTAAGTATTAGACTGTTATTCTACTATAGCTCAAACACAATTAAAGAATAAAATGAATGGCTACCCCCAGGGGACATTGACATTTTCACAGGAGGAAGAATGAGACTTCATTGCCTTCTTTGCTTACCAACTCCCTCTTGTTGCCTTTCCATTCTGAAAATGGAAATGTTTCAGTCTCCGAAATGTCTGAGCTGGCCCACTGAGCAGGCCAGGGATGAGGAGCTCTGTATCTGCAAGGTGTATATGAAGATGGGAGGTCTCAGGGTGTGTTAAACACCAGGAGACAACTTCAGGACACTGTCCTAAAGGGGGGAAATCAAAATTTTCAGTAAGTTCTGCATTCAGCTCTCTGACATCACCATTTTTGCAGGTCAAAAAGGTTCAAAGTTGGCAAGTTCTTACTTTTCAAATTAGGTAAATGGGGAAATGATTAGAGGATTTGTCTTTAAGACCACAGTTGCATAGAATCTATAGAAAATTTATCTAGGTAATATGTTTATTAGAGGTAACCCTGAGAGTACGTCAAGGCTGTATATTGTCACCCTGCTTATTTAACTTCTATGCAGAGTACATCATGAGAAACGCTGGACTGGAAGAAGCACAAGCTGGAATCAAGATTGCCGGGAGAAATATCAATCACCTTAGATACGCAGATGACACCACCCTTATGGCAGAAAGTGAAGAGGAACTCAAAAGCCCCTTGATGAAAGTGAAAGAGGAGAGTGAAAAAGTTGGCTTAAAGCTCAACATTCAGAAAATGAAGATCATGGCATCCGGTCCCATCACTTCATGGGAAATAGATGAGGAAACAGTGGAAACAGTGTCAGACTTTATTTCTGGGGGTGAGGGCTCCAAAATCATTGCAGATGGTGACTGCAGCCATGAAATTAAAAGATGCTTACTCCTTGGAAGAAAAGTTATGACCAACCTAGATAGCATACTCAAAAGCAGAGACATGACTTTGCCGACTAAGGTCCGTCTAGTCAAGGCTATGGTTTTTCCTGTGGTCATGTATGGATGTGAGAGTTGGACTGTGAAGAAGGCTGAGCGCCAAAGAATTGATGCTTTTGAACTGTGGTGTTGGAGAAGACTCTTGAGAGTCCCTTGGACTGCAAGGAGATCCAACCAGTCCATTCTGAAGGAGATCAGCCCTGAGATTTCTTTGGAAGGAATGATGTTAAAGCTGAAACTCCAGTACTTTGGCCACCTCATGCGAAGAGTTGACTCATTGGAAAAGACCCTGATGCTGGGAGGGACTGGGGGCAGGAGGAGAAGGGTATGACAGACGATGAGATGGCTAGATGGCATCATCAACTCGATGGATGTGAGTCTGAATGAACTCCGGGAGTTGGTGATGGACAGGGAGGCCTGGCGTGCTGCTATTCATGGGGTCTCAAAGAGTAGGACACGACTGAGCAACTGAACTGAACTGAACTGAGGAGGCTGATATAGTTTATGGGATACCGCCAAATATTCCTAGGGTTCCTGTTTTTACTACCAGGGGTAATTAGGAAAATGCCATCAAACATCAGATACCATGAGGTGTTAAAACTGGAGATGCAAAGGTGACATCGGAAAAATTTGTTTGAATTCTCTGTTACAGAGTAAGAAATAAGAAACAAGTTCCAATGAGGTGAAACATGGCCTAAGGAGCTTAGGCTTTAACAAATTTTTCAGACTTTCTGCAAGAACAACACAATTTACCACATCCTGGTGCCCTCCATAAACTATAAAGCTTCTATGGTAGACTAACTTCACTAAAAGCCACAATGAAGTGCCTCCTTGTATCTATACCTTTTGTCTTGAAACTAGGTTGCCCCTACCTTCTCTGGATCTGGGGAGGTTCAAATCAGAATACAGTCCTACACTCTTCAAGTCTCTCTCCTGCTCAACTTAGAATCCTGCTCTTTCTGTGAGAACACAGTGAACTCAACTTGCTGGACGATGAAGAACTACGTGGAGCAGAGCTTCAAGTCCCAGCCAAAATGCCAGCTGATCAGAGATGCTTGAGCAAGCCTATCTGAGAAAAATCAAGCCTCAACCAAAATTTACACAAACTTCTCCTGTTTCTGAAATTGGTCACATAGTCACAGCCAGTATTTTTTATTACCTTCTTCTATTATCCATTTTTTATTCCCATTGCTGTAAGTAAGCACCATAGTTGGCTCTGGTTCCTTGCCTGGTGAACTCAAATATTTATTCCTAAAGAGTCAGGCCTCCCTGTCCATCACCAACTCCTGGAGTTTACCCAAACTCATGTCCATTGATTCGGTGATGCCATCCAGCCATCTCATCCTCTGTAATCCTCTTCCCCTCCTGCCCCCAATCTCTCCCAGCATCAGGGTCTTTTTGAATGAGTCAACTCTTCGCATGAGGTGGCCAAAGTATTAGAGTTTCAGCTTCAACATCAGTCCTTCCAAAGAACACCCAGGACTGATCTCCTTTAGGATGGACTGGTTGGATCTCCTCGCAGTCCAAGGGACTCTCAAGAGTCTTCTCCAACACCACAGTTCAAAAGCATCAATTTTTTGGTGCTCAGCTTTCTTCACAGTCCAACTCTCACATCCATACATGACCACAGGATAAACCATAGCCTTGATAGATGGACCTTTGTTGGCAAAGTAATGTCTCTGCTTTGGAATATGCTATCTAGGTTGGTCATAACTTTCCTTCCAAGGTGTGCTGCAATTCATGGGGTTGCAAAGAGTTGGACACGACTGAGCAACTGAACTGAACTGAACTGAACTGAACTGAAAGAGTCTATACCATTAGCCATCCTGATTGTATTAGGTTGTTTTGTTTTCCATAGGCTTCAGATTTACAGGGAATACAGTAAGACCAGTGAATTTCATGATCATGGGCACATTGCTATAGTTCATTGACCTTTACATGAATGCCACAAATAGAATCTATGGTGTGAAAATACCATGCCAGTAAGACATTCCATAAGTTCAGGAATATTGGTGGCAGAAGCATGATGAGCAGAGAAGGGCAATCCATATCCAGAGCATTTCTTTCAAGGACACCAAAGTGCCACTCCTTCCATGATGGCAGTAACCCCATATAATCAAGTTTATGCCATGTGGCTGGTTTATCTACTCAGAAAATGCTACTCTCACTGGGGCTCAGTGTTGATGTTTATTATTGGAAGATTGGAATCTTAGCAGTGAATTCAGCCCCTGACCTTGGTAAGTGGGAAAATCTATTTCCTAAGGCATGACCATCGCTACTATCACAGCCGCTTTTCTCATGAGCCTATGGAAAGCATGAGATGAGATGGTTGAGATGAGAAGATGAGATGAGCTGTTTCTTCTATGGGAAGAAAGGATGAGATGGTTGGATGGCATCACCGACTTGATGGACATGAGCCTGAGTAAGCTCTGGGAGTTGATGATGGACAGGGAAGCCTGGCGTGCTGCAGTCCATGGGGTCTCAAAGAGTTGGACTTGACTGAGCAACTGAACTGAACTGATGGGAAGAATGGGGTAACCAGGCAAACAGGCGGGTTGATGTCTGCAGGATAAGCCATCTTGCCAACTTGATTATCAAGATCCTCCTTGCTCTTTTGTGAGCATTCACATTGGAAACAAGCTTACATACATTCTTCGTCCACTTAGTGGGGTTTACCCACGTACCTCTTCCTCAGACTTTCTTGTCACCAATTTACCTCTAGAACCACTTCCACTCCAAAAGTCTTTCTCAGTAAAGAGTAAGTTAGACATTTAAAAACTGTTGTAGTTGGAAAGTAAAATGGAAAATGAAATGAAATTTCAGGAATTTTACCTTGAACAGTTGTGAAAGCCAGTGACACTCTGTGAGAGGCTGTTGTATGCATATTTAGCACTGATATTCACTGAGCAGTGTGCAAGGAAAATGAAAATGGAGTCAGTATAGCTAAGAGCCCCCTCTCAAATGGAGCCAGGAGGCCACTAAGGAAGTGGGGCTTCTGCCCGTCTTAGACTGGATATAGTCTCAACTCCCAACCATTTACTGTCTTAATTAAGGCAATCCAGAACATATGCACAAAATTCCAGAATTTCAAGGTCCTTATTAAATCCTTACCCTAAATAACTCAGGATTACCTATTCCTTAAGGGAAAATACTTCCCTTTTGTGATAGAGCCAACCATAATCCTTGCAAGACAACTTTAACAACCCTGTGGCTTTTGCCTTTATAAGCCTGCAAATTTTTCTCTTCCCCAGAACACTCTCTCAGTTTCACCTAAACCTGTGTCTCCCAAATTTCAATTGCTAGGGCCCCCAATAAAGCTCTTCATTCTTTGCAGCCTTGATACTAACTACTGTTCAAGAGCAGACACCTGGGAAAAGATGGCAAGGACAAAGCCAGGGAAGCAAAGACACACTGGAACCTGTGAGGGTGAGTGCTGAGGACTGACTGGAACTTGCATCAGTTGCTTATTCCTGGAAGGCTTCAACTTAGATGCTTGGGGTGTCCCTACGGGAAGAGCTGATCTGCACTTGGCTGGAGGAGCCCCAGCCAGGAAACAAGGTAACCCAGGAGATAGGCTATGGCATGGGTGTGCTGTTACTGCAACACACACTCCATGGCTACCTTCCCAACATACAAACGCGGAGTCTTCATCTCTGCCTTCCCCTCTGCAGCAAAACATCTCTTGTGGCCCCCATCGACCTAGAAGGACGCAACCAAGGGAGCTCTGGGACATACAGTTCAAGGTTACCTAAGTGGACACACTACAAACTCACACAGACCCTAAGTTCGTTGTTCTGTTTTTGTTTCTTTGTCTCATTTGTCTCACAGAAGTTGCTGACTGAGGGAGTGTCTTAAAATGTTCATCCCTGCTTGGGCCTTAAGGGACAATAAATAAGGAGATCCCAGCTGTAGTATTAATGATTTCTCTCTGGGAATTGGAAACAAAAAACTGAGGTTGTTAAATAAAAGCTAATATTTTTTTAGTTCCTAAGGATGATTTAAAAATTTTAAGAGGGAAAAGTAGGAGATTAGATATAAGTCAAAATCCATGTAATAGGTTACTTTCAATAATTGTTTTTATTTTCATGTGTGTTTTCTCCAAAATTTGTTTCTCCTGTTGTCTCTTTGAAAATGATTGTTTTCTGCATCTGCCTGAAACCCTGAGTAACACCAAATAAACAAGATGATGATTTTCCTTTTCTTAAGTTCTTATTATAACATTCATTCTTTTTCTTTCTCACATCCCCTTCCTTTCTCCTGATGGCAAGTGCATATAAGTTAATTTTCCCTGCCTCTTCGTTCATGGTATAGTCCCATTTTTTTAATCTCAGACCCTCTTTTTATCTTGCTTAGTATTTTAATATTTGGGTTTGTTTTGTCACATATGTCCAAGTTCACCCCTCCTTACTCTGCCCTAGTCTCCTAAGTGGGTAGGGAAAAGAGAAAAGAGTAATCTCAGGGTTGCGATGAGATTGAGTAAAAGTGGCAACACTTGTACAAAGACAGCCCTCACACCTGCGTTTAGCATCAGGTGGGTGAGTTACACCTGAGCACACACCTGAGTGTCCTTTGATGATTTTTTAAATATTATGCTTTTGAACTTTCCAAATTAAAAAACTAAAGACAGAGCCTCAAATATTAGACTTTTACATAAATAAAATATTTTAGACATTTTCAAGTACTTTTTCCTCCTTTCTCTCTTCTGGAAGAAAACTGATGAAATAGCCTTTTTTAAAAACAGGAAATAGGATTGTTTGGTTGAGACATTTTTCGCCCTAAAGGGTATTATAATGAATTCTAACTAGCAGGATCAATTTTATGCCTCTTATATTACACAGGTGAGTACATACATAAAGAGAGGACAGGCTTTTCTCACCCAAATATCTCAGTCATTAAGTGCAAATGCTGGTACTCTGAAATGGAAATAATTCGTTTGAGGGGAAAAGGAAGGGAGCTGAAAAGAATGGTAATTTTGGAAAATGATCTTATTCGGTGGTGTGTGAAAAAGACTTTCCCTGTGTTTACTTGCTTCCGAATTTAACCCACACTGGCAGCCCTTGAAGACCTTAGATGGTTCTCACTGGAAACAGCTTATGTGTATTTGCATATCAGACCCACAGTGAGTCCTGTAATCCTCTCGGGAGTCTGTGGTGAGAAAGGAGGCAGCCATGACACCGGATGTGGTGGGTCCCGCGGGAACCGCCGAGATCCCCATTTGGGACTGAGGTTCACAGCTCTAGCTGCGGTTGCTGGCTGACTGTCGGTCGTGTTCCTCTATGGTATCTGACTTCACCCCAGGAAAACCATCTCTATCTCCCCCAGGGTCACAACTCCTCCCACAGGATAACGCTCTTCCAGTGCCCAGTACGTGACAGGGGAAATGATTAGGGACATTTCTCCTTTACAGCACAGACAACAAAGGCACAGCCCCAGAGCCTATGCGATCACCTAAAACAGAAGCTCATGAGAAATTTCTTGGAGTCACTGTTTTTCCCCCAAAGCATGCAGCTTTTGCATTCTGCTCTAGGATATGTCCACTTTATATGGATATATTTTAAACTGTTAGGTAACTTATTATTTCCCCTAAATTTGCAACTAAAATTAACATCCATGAGTATTCATTCCGTGGCCTTCTGGCCCTAATTAAACAAGAGTAGGATCCCCAGTTTGAAACGTGCAGAGCTGTGCTGCAGCCCCATGGTAACTGGGGCAGGGAGAAGGGGCTAAATGGGAGCTCGGTTCTGCTAGTGACAAGTGACATGGGTATCTAGCATTCTTCAAGGCTTGTATCAGCCTTGGGTTCAAGAAGCACCATATTCCATTATAACACAAGAAGGATGCTGAGGAGATGTTTCTGGATCATATATGAAGATGTGGCATGGAATTGGGTTTGGGTAGAAGAGGTAGCCTGAAACATTCAGATGGGTGGATGCTCAGTCCCTTCAGTCGTGGCCGACTCTTTGTGACCCTACAGACTATAGCCCTCCAAGGTCCTCTGTCCGTGGGATTCTCCAGGCAAGAAAACTAGAGTGGGTTGCCATGCCCTCCCCCAGGGGATCTTCCCCACCCAGGGATTGACCCCAGGCCTCCTGCGTCTTTTGCATCACAGGCAGATTCCTTACTGCTTAGTGACCGGGGAAGCTTTCAGATACACTTAGTATTTTGTTTTAATCTCTGTAAGACTGATTTAGTCAGAGCTATTCTGTGCTCAAATTATAAAATTGGAAGTCTGTTTTCCAATTCCCACCACTCTCTCCTTCTTAGGTGGTTTTCCAAACTGCTGTTGCCTCTTTGTGGGTACTTCATGCAATGTCCCCTGCCTCAGACAGCCTCTACACTGTCCACCACAAATACACACAAACACACACACACACACACACACACTTCTGCTACAAAGATTGAGTAGGAAAAGCTCAGGAAAACTTGGGCAAACAGTGGGTAAACAGATCTCCAATTATCTCTGTGTTTGTGAACATTTTAATTTGAGGGAACTAGGTGGCATCTACATTTAGACTGAAAACCTCTTGTGTGCATGTGTGCTGAGCTGCTTCAGTCATGTCTGACTCTTTGTGACTCCATGGACTGTAGCCCCCTGGGCTCCTCTGTCCATGGGATTCTCCAGGCAAGAATCCTGGAGTGGATTGCCATGTTCTCTTGCCGACCTAGGGATCGAACCTGTGTCTCTTACATGTCCTGCATTGGCTGGTGGGTTCTTATCCACTAGCACCACCTGGGAAGCCTGAATACCTCTTACAACCTTCTAAACATATGACCGTGACAAGAGTCATTTATGACATGAAGTTAATAAAACAGAAAGACAAAAGACAGAGTGACAGAAAGTGTGACCAAAAGCAAAACAGAGGAAAGTGCAGAAATGCCTTCATTTTGTTTTACTCTCACAGTAAACCTGAGGGCAGATGGCGGGGTGGGGAGGGGCTCACAGTATCCCCCCTTTAATTTGCTAGAAATCGAGTGGATTGTGAGAGGTTATTAGTTGCCCACCACACCGTCACACTACTCTGTAGTAAGGCCGAGGACCTGTATGTGAGAACACCTCTCACTTCGGTTCATTTGTTTCCCAATAGATAACTAATGGGTTGTATATGGCATTGGCCAAGTCGCTTCCCCACTCTGAATCTCATCTTTAAAATCAGGGCACTGGGTGAGATGATCTATGAGGTCCCTTTAACACTTACATTCTAAAGTTCTGTAATTTTTATAACATGGTTGGGACAAGCATACATATCTCCTGAATTCTCATCCTAGGTTCATTTTCTGTACCACTTACAGCTCCTCCTTAGGCTCTATGGAATTCCCCAAGGTAATGATGGATGAACATGACAGGGAGAACAGATGATGTTCATCTTCCTCTATCTACATCTGACTGTGACTGATGGCAAGACACACGTTGCTGAAGATTTGGTGACGTGAAGGTGGGAATAGCTTGACCTCTATTAGTTAGTGATAATAGGAGATGGCCTGAAATCTGTTCGAGTGTGTCCAGGAACTACACTAAGTTAAGTCATCTCTTGCTCTGAACAACTGTCTAAGGACAGTCAATATCTCTGAAGAAGTAAATCAAACACCGCCTTTGTGTTGAATCCTGCAAACATAAAATATTAATTTTTTAAATAAGAGTGAAATAGATTTAGAATGCCATTGTTCTTTTAAGTAAAACTTTCTGCTTCTCTCTATGCCAAGAATACTTAATAATAGTTTAACCTTGCTCAGTAGATTACTTGAAAAATTATTCCTCTTTCTTCATGGGCATGCTTGTCTCACTGACTTTGTCTCAGGTCATAGATCTGGGTAACTCAAAAGTTATTTTGTGAGTTCTCCTGGGTTCTTAAACTAAAAATGTATTTTTAAGTCCCACTCTTAAAGAATAAGTGAGAATGATTTTGTGGTATGAGGGGTGGGGTATATTTTATTAGGGATATTCTTAAGGATTTTTAACATTACAGAGAGAAAGTTTGGTTACCGAATAGTTTTTCAAAATTAAAATATTAATGTCTTGCTTTATTTGCTTCAAAGAATTTTTTAAAGGAATGAAACATTTCCAGTTTTGCTGAAACCTTACCAGGAACTACTCTCTTCCTTGCCTCCTCCAAGATAGCTACTCTTCTGAATTTTCTTTTCTTTTTACCTACTAATAATAGATGCTCCTATTTTGCATTCTTAGAAGCTTAGTATCAATGACATATTTCCTTACCAATGAGCAATACTGCTGAGAGCCCAGGCTGCCACCTGCAATCGACGTGACATCATATATGTTGCTTAATTTTTGTACCAACATTACCTCATTTTTAAATACAGATCTAATCTCATTTCCTACCTCATGGAGTTACTTGAAGAATAAATGAGGAAATACACATAAAGCACCTAAAACATTCCCTAGCATACATTAACATTAAATAAGGTATCACTTTCTCAAGTAGCCCATTATGTAGTGTGTGTGTGTGTGTGTGTGTGTGTGTGTGTGTGTGTGTGTGTGTATGTCTGTGTTTGTGTGCTCAGTTGCTCAGTCATGTCCAACTCTCTACCAACCCCTGGATTGTAGCCCACCAGGCTTCTCTGTAAATGGAATTATATGGCAAAGATCAACATTTTTTCTCCAGATTTACTCACTTTAGCTTAATCATTTTTAAGTTCATTTTAAGTCTATTATTTGACTGTACTGTCATTTATCCATTCTCTTACTGAAGGACAGTTACAACAAAGTACCAATTTATATGATTACAAACAATAATTTTTGGTTCATGTTTCTGTGTATATATGCATATGAGTTTCTCCAGGGTTTATTCTTAGGTAAAACTGTCAACCCTTTATTTTTGCCAACTAGTGTCAAAAAGCTTACTAGCTAGTGCTTTTAAGTGAGGATCTTCTCGCATACTTTTAAAGTCACCAGGAAGACTTTTTAGAACTCTGGGTCTCCACACCCAGAATTTCTAATTCAGTAGGTCTATGATGAGGCCTGAAAATTTGCCTTTCTAACAATCGTCCAGGTGTTGCTGCTTCTGCTGGCCTGGAGACTCCATTTTGAGAACGCATGCTCTAAAAGGTTGTTTAAACTTAGTCCTCTGTCAGGGTTTTTATGATTTTCTTCATCCTCACAACACTTGAAAGTGAAAGTCACTAAGTAGTGTCCAACTCTTTGCGACCCTGTGGACTGTAGCCTGCCAGGCTCCTCTGTCCATGGAATTCTCCAGACAAGAATACTGGAGTGGGCAGCTGTTCCCTTCTCCAGGGGATCTTCCCAACCTAGGGATCGAACCCAGGTCTTCTGGGGACCACATTTTGAGAACCAGTGCTCTAAATGATTGCTTAAATTTAGTCCTCTGTCAGTGATTTTATGATTTCTTTATCCTCACAACAACTTGGGCCTGTCATATTTTTCAATGTCATAGGAGTTAAATGGCATCTCTGTGGTTGTAGTTTGGTTTACTCTGATTATTCAGGAGATGGAGAATTCTTTTATTTGATCAGTGGTCATTCATAGTACACTACCTATGAACTGCCACCAAGTAGTACAATGTAGACTAGAAGTGAGCCCACTGAGTATCTTTTTTATCACCTACGGTCCTAGTTCATGCAGTAATAAAAGAAAAGGACAAAAAAGATACAATAATTACAAAGGGAGTTAAAGTTCTCTTTATTTCTCTGTAAAGAGAAATAAAGAATCAACAATCAAAGAATCAACAAACAAAGATAATTTAGCAAGGTTACTAAAGAAAAGATCTCTATATAAAAATCAACAGGTTTTGTATATGCTATGAAATAATTAGAAAATACAAAGAAATATAAGATTCCCTAAAGAGCAGCAATAACTATAAGGTAGTAAAGCTCATGAAAGATATGAAAATTCTTTACAGAAAAAGATTATAAAGTTTAACCATTAAGTATATTTTCAATCAGATTTTAATAGATAAACAAAGATCCATTTTAAAGACGGTGGTCGTATACCCATTTATTAAGATTTTCATAAGATTTTCTCCAGAAAATCATTACTGCTAATATTGTTTTACATTTTCTGATGTGGAACCATGTTCACATATTTTCTACTTAGTAATTAGTCCTAAAAGATAATGATGTGAAAGTGCTGCACTCAATATGCCAGCAAATTTGGAAGACTCAGCAGTGGCCACAGGACTAGAAAAGGTCAGTTTTCACTCCAATCCCAAAGAAAGGCAATCCCAAAGAATACTCAAACTACTCCACAACTGTGCTCATCTCACATGCTAGTAAAGTAATGCTCAAAATTCTCCAAGCCAGGCTTCAACAGTATGTGAACCATGAACTTCCAGATGCTCAAGCTGGATTTAGAAAAGCCAGAGGAACCAGAGATAAATTGCCAACATCTGCTGGATCATGGAAAAAGCAAGAGAGTTCCAGAAAAATACCTACTTCTGTTTTATTGACTATGCCAAAGCCTTTGACTGTGTGGATCACAATAAACTGTGGAAAATTCTGAAAGAGATGGGAATACCAGACCACCTGACCTGCCTCTGGAGAAATCTGTATGCAGGTCAGGAAGCAACAGTTAGAACTAGATATAGAACAATGGACTGGTTCCTAAGAGGAAAAGGAGTACGTCAAGGCTGTATATTGTCACCCTGCTTATTTAACTTCTATGCAGAGTACATCATGAGAAACATTGGGATGGAAGAAGCACAAGCTGGAATCAAGATTGCTGGGAAAAATATCAATCATCTCAGATATGCAGATGACACCACCCTTATGGCAGAAAGTGAAGAGGAACTCAAAAGTCACTTGATGAAAGTGAAAGAGGAAAGTGAAAAAGTTGGCTTAAAGCTCAACATTCAGAAAACTAAGATCATGGCATCTGGTCCATCACTTCATGGGAAATAGATGGGGAAACAGTGGAAACAGTGGCTGACTTTATTTTTGGGGGGCTCCAAAATCACTGCAGATGGTGCAGTTTCAGCATACCCTTCTTATTATTACAGATTGTTACAGAGGCATGACTCATAGACAGATCCAGCCAGAAGGTAGCTCCAAGTTTTCTATATAGAAGAGTCTTAATGATGGAGCTACCCTGGACCTTAGCAAGTGGTGCTTCTGGTAAAGAACCTGCCTGCCAATGTAGGAGATGTAAGGGACATAATTTCAATCCCTGGGTCAGGAAGATCCCCTGGAGGAGGGCATGGCAACCCACTCCAGTATTCTTTCCTGGAGAATCCCACACACAGAGGAACCTGATGCACTATAGGCCATGGGGTTGCAAAGAGTTAGACATGACTGAGCACGCAAGCACAGAATCACACAGATGATAACGGAAGGTGCGCAGGAGACTCGGCTTGAAACTGTATTTTCATAGTGAGCTGATTAAACTTGTTCACATTTTTGTTAGAGATCAACAATAATGTTTTTTTCTAAATATGCCTCTAATCACACGTTGTGTATAATTAAGAAAATATTAGTTTTTCATGTCAGCTAATATTATTGCTATTATCATCATTACTACTGTTAATATTTTTGAAAGGATGGAAATTTTAGAGAACTTGATGCCCTTGTCCCCGCCCATTCTTGGTAGATCACAAGGACCAAAATTTGGTTTGCCCAAAATGCTGCCAAGGGAGTATATTCAGTGGCACTGTTTTGTTGCATGGTGACAAATGCTGAGCTATAGCATGGTGTCCCAATCATTTCAACAATTTCTTTGATTTATTCAGTACAATTCTGCAAAATTTGGAAGCCTGTCTTTCAAAACAATCCCAGTCTAAATGCTCACTGTCATTTTAGCCACAAGAGATAAGTAAGGATACAGTGGGGAGATGTGTGGTCTAGACTTTGGCTATGGAGGCTGCACTATGCAAACAGTACTTGTTGTCACAGCATTATCCTGGGAGGCAAGGAGGCAAAAACAGCAAAGAGAGTGCCTGCCTTCTCAGTCTAATATACTCCCTTCTATCATCTTTTCTCAAGATTGTCTCCAATCTCATTGGATTGAAATGAAGTGCTATTTCCTTGATTAAAATAGTGATAGAAAATATCTATGTCACTCCCAACCTTACAAGGTGGAACTGTTGTGAGAGTTTTACACAGAACAAATCATTTAGTCCTCACAGTAGCCCTACGGGCAGGTTACTATCTTTACTTACATCACCAT
This sequence comes from Capricornis sumatraensis, assembly GCF_032405125.1. Lineage (NCBI taxonomy): Eukaryota > Metazoa > Chordata > Mammalia > Artiodactyla > Bovidae > Capricornis > Capricornis sumatraensis. Next base: position 54,208,731 of record NC_091089.1, on the reverse strand, counting down.
TTAAAGGAAATACAAACAGAGAGAATGAGTATCCTGCCCAAAGACACAGCTGTAAGTTGCAGAAGCAGGAAGTGAACCTATCTGGCTCCAAAGCTCTGCATTTGCCCACTACATTTTGCTACATCTTAGTAGATAGTTGGGGATAGAATAAATGATGCTGGTTTTCTGGGTAGCATTTATGATTCTGCTAAGCATTTGAATAGGGGGTTCAATCAGATAAGGCACAAATCAGGTAATTACACTCCACTAGGGACTAAAGAGGAAAAGATAAACAATCTTGCCCTTGGTGAGGTGAAGAATGTGTGGGTAGGCAATGACTTTTTAAAAATCTCCGTCTCAACTAATTATAACACAATTCTCTTGTGCTGAGTACTATAAAAGAAATATGTTACAGTGTGGTGAGAAATTGCAGCACCATTATTAACCAGAAAAAAATTTTAATTTCTTGTACATTACATTGGTATTTTTCTTAATATGAGAAGTATTGCTTATATTTTTATATGTGTAGGGGTAACTTTCATTTCATTTTTCTGTGATGTTTGCGGCCTATGTTTTCCCATATAAAAATACTGAGTAGTTGGTATGTTTCTTGCTTTTAGTTTTCTATATATTAAGTATGTTAATTTTAAATCTGCACTATAAATTGCAAACACTGTATCTCAGTCTGTCACTTTCCATTTTCCACATGGAATATTTTTTTTTGATTAGGAAAAAGTTTTGCCTTTCTCTAAGAGTAAAGGAATTCAGCCATTTTACCGTGTTTTCTCCTGGTACTTGTTTTTTTTTTTCTTTATTCTTTTTAACATTTAAATACCTAATCCACTTGGAATTTTTCCTGGTGTGGAATGTGAGAAATGGATCCAACTTGATATAGCTAATATGAATATTTACTTATCTCAGAATCACTTATTAAAAATATAATTTCACTCTTTGATTGAGAGGTTGTTCTTATTACATACTAGATTTCTATACACAATTGAGTCTATTATTTGGGTTTTTTCTCTCCCATGGTGTGTCTGTCTGTTCATGTGCTAACATCACACTTTTAAATATAAGGGCTATATATTTTGATTTATGGTAGAATTATCTCCATCTCATTATTCTTCTTTGCTAGGTTTTCCTGGTTATTCTTGTGTGTGTACAAAAAAGTTCCCTCATTTTTCTATGTTGAAAGTATTTTGCATTCAGAGTCCTCCTACTGCAGGAATGTCTGGCTGCTTTTGTATCTTAGGGACTTGCACAGGGCCAAGGTATTATGGCATATCTTCCCTTGAGTTATCTATATAAATAAGAACACTGTGAGACCGACATTCCCTGTTTTTATTCTCAGCCACAGGTACACACAGATCACTCTTGGGATAGTCCATCTCCTTGTCCAGAGGCTCAAAGTCTGTTGTCAGCTGTGCTACAACCAGAGCAGGCTGAGGCATAGATATCTTTCTATAACTTGTACTCCAGTGAAACTCTTCATATTTGTCTATGACAGATACGTGTCTGTCCACACAGGCCCATTATATAGACATTCATTACTGTCATGGACGGTTTTTTCCTCCCCTCTCCCTACCCTCTGAGCATGCTGTTGTTGCATCAGGTCCCAGATAAGCCTCTTTCAAAGACCCTGCATTTCCTCTCCTTAATCACTCTCTTACCGTTCGTCCCCTTTTCCTTTCCACCCGTGTGATTCTTTTCCTAGTACAGTTGGGAGTAGGCACAGAAGACCTTTCTTTTTTCCTGTTTCTACAAACCATTTTACTCAAATTCCTCTAACTTAACTAAAGGAACTTAAAATTTTGGAATACAAAAGCCTTGGCTCCATTTTCTTTGTGTAGTGTCATATATCGCTTCACTAAAATCATGATTACATGTCAAGCATTTTTCTTCAATGGGGACAAAGAATGGGGAAAAATTCCATGTAGTTACCATTTCTGATAAAAAAGGAAAATCTGACCTATACACAGGAATAAAAGCAGGCATAGAAATGAAATTTAAGAGAGTCCAAATTGTGGGCTTAGCAGACAAAGATTTCTCAGCAGCTGTAACAAATGTGTTCATAGAACTAAAGGAACCAGGCTTAGAGAAGTGATAAAATATAAGATGACAATGTGTCACCAAATAAAGAATACCAATACAAAGACAAAATATAAACAAGAGAAACATGGAAATTCTGGATCTGACAGTACATTAGTTGAAATAAAAAAATCACTAGATGGATTCAATACTAAATTTGACCTGACAGAAGAAAAAAAAAAAAACAAAAACTCATCAAACTTCAAGAGAGATAGAGTTTATACAGTCTGAACAACAGAGATAAAAAGAATGGAAAAATAAATAAACCGCCTAAGACAAACATGGAACACCATTAAGCACAACAATATAACATATGTGTAATGCTAGTACCGGAGAAGGCAATGGCACCCCACTCCAGTACTCTTGCCTGGAAGGCTGCAGTCCATGGGGTTGCTGAGGGTCAGACATGACTGAGCGACTACACTTTCACTTTTCACTTTTATGCATTGGAGAAGGAAATGGCAACGCACACCAGTGTTCTTGCTTGGAGAATCCCAGGGATGATGGGGGAGCCTGGTGGGCTATCGTCTATGGGGTCGCACAGAGTCGGACACTACTGAAGCGACTTAGCAACAGCAGCAGCAGTACCAGAGAAGGCAATGGCACTCCCACTCCAGCACTCTTGCCTGGAAAATCCCATGGGTGGAGGAGCCTGGTGGGCTGCAGTCCATGGGGTCGCTAAGAGTCGGACACAACTGAGAGACTTGGCTTTCACTATTCACTTTCCTGCATTGGAGGAGGAAATGGCAACCCACTCCAGTGTTCTTGCCTGGAGAATCCCAGGGATGAGGGAGCCTGGTGGGCTGCCGTCTATGGGGTCGCACAGAGTCGGACACGACTGAAGCAACTTAGCAGCAATGCTAGTACCAGAAAGAGAGCAGAGATATAAAGGAGCATTAAAGTGTTCAAAAATATAATGGCAGAAAGTTTGCAAACCTGATGAGGCTCAATAAATTCCAAGCAAAATAAATGCAAAAAGATTCACATCCACATATCAAATAAAAATGCTGAAAGCCAAAAAAAAAATTTTGTAAGTATCCAGATGAAAACAACTAATCATATGTAAAGGAAGCCTAATATGATGAACACCTGACTTCTCATAAGAAAGAAGGAAAGCCAGAGGGCTGACATATCCAAAGTGCCGAAAAGAATAAAGAATTATAACCTTCATGCTAGGATTTTATATCCATCAAAAACTATCTTGCAGTAAGTGAAAGAAAAATAAATATATTCCCATACAGACAAAAAAAATGAAAGAATTCATTGCTAGCATATTCACTTGTAAAAGATGCAAGAAAGTTACCAGACAAAAAGCAAGTGATCCCAGACAGTAATTCAAATCTACACGGAGCCAAAGTATAACCACGAAGCTAATTATGCAATCATAAAAGATTCCCTTTATAACTGCTTTAAGAATTAATTTTAAAAAATAACATGAAGATAATTGTACTGTTAGGTCAATATAACATATATAAATGTAATTGGCAAAACCTCATAAAGAAAGTGGTGGAAGCAAAGATGTACTGGAATAAAAAATGTGCCACCAAAATGTCACGTGAATCCACAGGAACAAATAAGAGAACCAGAAAAAAAGTAAATGTGAAGTTTAACTTAACAAACATTATAAATATACACTACACTCTTTTTGTCTATCATCTTTTAAAAAAGACATTTATTTATATATAGAAATAATTATAACAGTGTGTTTATGGATAGTAACATTTAACTGAGTATGTATGACAAAAATAATACCGAAAGAAGTGACAGTGTGGACATATAAAAACAATGCTTCAATACCTTCTGGAATTACAATATAAATTTATAGTAGATTCTGATAGACTAAGGTATATTGTAACTCCTTGGGCAACTACTTAAGAAAACACATACACACACATATATATATATATACATACACACATGTACATATATCTATATATACTGAAATATTAATTAAAAATTAAAATACTACTATAGAAAATGTTCATTAAAGGTAAGTGAAAATACCTAAGGAGACTCTATGGAAGGCATAACACAAAATGACCAATGAAAATCCAACTGTATCAATGATAACATTAGATTTTAACAGATTTGCTAATCTAATTAGGGCTTGAACAGCATCAACTATAGTCTCTCTGCAGAAGACACATTTTCAATTCAGATATAAATAGAAATTTTTTAAAAAGCAGAAAAAGGAAAAGAAACCATGAAAACAGTTGGGAGTATTTATACCAACATCAGACAAAATAGACTGCAAGATAAATATATTATTAGAGATAAAGAGGGACATTCTATAATAATTAGGGTCAATTCATCAAAAAGATGTAACAATTATAGACACCTACCCACAGAGGCCTAAATTACATGAAGCAAAAATTGACACGAGTACAGAGAGAATTAGACAGCTCAACAATAAACAGTAGCTGGAGTCTTCGATGTCTTACATTCACTAATTGACAGAACAACTAGGTTGAGAATTAAAAAAAGGAAATAGAAGAATTAAACACCACTAAAAACTAGCAGACAAGCCATATAATATTCTACTTAACATAGCAGAATATACGTTTCTCTCACTGTAGATTTAAAATGCAAAATAAATGGAATTATTGTTATTATTTGTCTGTGCTATGGGGCATGGCATGCAGGATCTTAGTTTCCTGAACAGAGAGCAAACCCATCCCCCTGCAGTGGAAGCACAGAGCCCTAACCATTGGACCATCAGGGAATTCCCAAAAATGGAATTGTTTTTAAAAGCAAATTATCCGACCACAATGGAATAAAGTTAGATATAAATATAAGAAACAAATTTAGAGAATTTGCAAGCATGTGGAAATCAAGTAACTCCTAAATAATCAATGGTTCAGGGGGAAAAGTCATAAGGGAATTTTTAAAATATTTTGAGATCAATGAATATAAAGATACAACATATTAAAATTTATGGGATACAGTTAAAGCAGTACTTACAAATTTATACCTGCAAATACTTTTTGAGAAATTTTAAAAACTCAAAATAACAGAGTGTTTTCCTTTAAGACATAGTAAATGAAAAATAAATTAACCCAAGAGCAAGAAGAAGTGATAAAGATAACAGTGGTACACAATAAAATAGAGACAGTCATTAAAATCAAGAGTTTTTTGAAAAATCAACACAACTGACAAATTTTTAGCTAAAATGAACAAGAAAAAAATGAGAAGACTCAAATGAGTAGAAAGAGAAATGAAATATACTACCAACTTCACAAAACCAAACTAGATCATAGCAGAATGCTATAAACAAGTATATGTCAAATCATATAACAGATAAAATAGAGAAACTCCAAAAGGGCAAAAATTACTGAAACCATCTCTTTTAAAGTGATTGAATTAGCAGTCAAAATCACTATCTGAAAATAGAAACCCAGGCCAAGATTATTTGTGTGTATGTTAGTTGCTTACTCATGTCCTATTCTTTGTGATCTCATGGACTGTAGCCCACCAGGCTCCTCTCCATAGAAATCTCCAGGAGTGAGTTACCATTTCCTTCTCCAGGGGATCATCCTGACCCAAGGATTGAACCCAGGTCTCCTGCCTTGCAGGAGCATTCTTTACCCTCTGAGCCACCAGGGAAGCCCTATATTACTGGTAAACCTGACCAGCAAATGTTGCTGGTATAACTGGATATCTATAAGCAAAAAAACAGAAAAGAAATTTGGAAATGCGGACCTCCTGCCTTTTACCATATACAAAGATTTACTCAATATGGATCACATACCTAATATAAGAGCAATGCCTTTAACCCTTAGCAGAAAACAGGACCAAATCTTTATGATGGTAGTTTAGACAATGGTTTAGTGCAAATGACACCAGAAATACAATTAACAAAATTATAAAATAGATGAATTGAACTTCATCAATATTAAAACCTTCATGCTTCCAGAGATACCACTGAAAAATATTAATAAAAAGATAATCGATATAAAGGAAAATGAACACTTGCAATTTATGTATTGCATAAGGAACTTGTGTCTAGACTACACAAAGAATTCTTACAGCACAATAATAAATAATTCTACTAACAATAGATGATAGATTCAAACAGACATTTCCCAAAGGAAGATATACAAATTGTCGATAAGCACATAAATCTCATCAGCCAACAGGTAACCGCAACTTAAAAGCACAGTGAGATATACTTCATACTCACTAAAGTGGCTGCAATAAAATATATTAACAAATTTGGATGAGGATATGGAGAAGTTAGTTTGGAAAATGGACTGACAAAAACTTTAAACACCATTATTACCATATTACCACTCAGCAATTCTACTCAAGGGGAAGGGCAGCGCCTAGAGTGCCAGGCTGCAATGGCACAGGAATGACCAAGAGGAGCTACTCCATGTCCGAAGTCAGGGGCGACAGCCGAGAGGAGCCACCCCACGTCTGAGACCAGGGGTGGCGCCTGAGGCCACGTCCAAGGAGTGGGGGCTGCACAGGTGCAGGAGGGCCTAGAGGAGCCATCCCACGTTGAAGGTCAGGAAGGGTGGTGGTGAGGTGATATCCCTCTTTCAAGGTAAGGAGCAGCAGCTGCGCTTTGCTGGAGCAGCTGTGAAGAGATACCCCACGCCCAAAGTAAGAGAAACCCAGTAAGATGGTAGGTGTTGCAAGAGGGCATCAGAGGGCAGACACACTGAAACCATACTCACAGAAAACTAGTCAATCTAATCACACTAGGACCACAGCTTTGTCTAACTCAATGAAACCAAGCCATGCCTGCGGGGCAACCCAAGACAGGTGGGTCATGGTGGAGAGGTCTGACAGAATGTGGTCCACTGGAGAGGGGAATGGCAAACCACTTCAGTATTCTTGCCTTAAGAACCCCATGAACAGTAGGAAAAGGCAAAATGATAGGATACTTAAAGAGGAACTCCCCAAGTCAGTAGGTGCTCAATATGCTACTGGAGATCAGTGGAGCAATAACTCTAGAATACCCAGCTGTGGATGTGACTGGTGATAGAAGCAAGGTCCGATGCTGTAAAGAGCAATATTGCATAGGAATCTGGAATGTCAGGTCCATGAGTCAAGGCAAATTGGAAGTGTCAGACAAGAGATGGCAAGAGTGAATGTCAACATTCTAGGAATCACCAAACTAAAATGGACTGGAATGGGTGAATTTAACTCAGATGACCATTGTATCTACTACTGTGGGCAGGAATCCCTCAGAAGAAATGGAATAGCCAACATGGTCAACAAAAGAGTCCAAAATGCAGTACTTGGATGCAATCTCAAAAACAACAGAATGATCTCTGTTCGTCTCCAGGGCAAACCATTCAATATCACAGTTATCCAAGTCTATGCCCCAACCAGTAATGCTGAAGAAACTGAAGTTGAACGGTTCTATGAAGACCTACAAGACCTTTTAGAACTACACCTAAAAAAGATGTCCTTTTCATAATAGGGGACTGGAATACAAAAGTAGGAAGTCAAGAAACACCTGGAGTAACAGGCAAATTTGGCCTTGGAATGCAGAATGAAGCAGGGCAAAGACTAATAGAGTTTTGCCAAGAAAATGCACTGGTCATAGCAAACACCCTCTTCCAACAACACAAGAGAAGACTCTACACATGGACATCACCAGATGGTCAACACCGAAATCAGATTGATTATATTCTTTGCAGCCAAAGATGGAGAAGCTCTATACAGTCAACAAAAACAAGACCTGGAGCTGACTGTGGCTCAGATCATGAACTCCTCATAGCCAAATTCAGACTTACATTGAAGAAAGTGGGGAAAACCGCTAGACCATTCAAGTATGACCTAAATCAAATCCCTTATGATTATACAGTGGAAATGAGAAATAGATTTAAAGGCCTAGATCTGATAGATAGAGTGCCTGATGAACTATGGACAGAGGTTCGTGACATTGTACAGGAGACAGGGATCAAGACCATCCCCATGGAAAAGAAATGCAAAAAAGCAAAATGGCTGCCTGGGGAGGCCTTACAAATAGCTGTGAAAAGAACAGAAGTGAAAAGCAAAGGAGAAAAGGAAAGATATAAGCATCTGAATGAAGAGTTCCAAAGAACAGCAGGAAGAGATAAGAAAGCCTTCCTCAGCGATCAATGCAAAGAAATAGAGGAAAACAACAGAATGGGAAAGATTAGAGATCTCTTCAACAAAATTAGAGATACCAAGGGAACATTTCATGCAAAGATGGGCTCGATAAAGGACAGAAATGGTATGGACCTAACAGAAGCAGAAGATATTAAGAAGAGGTGGCAAGAATACACAGAAGAATTGTACAAAAAAGATCTTCATGACCCAGATAATCATGATGATGTGATCACTCATCTAGAGCCAGACATCCTGGAATGTGAAGTCAAGAGGGCCTTAGAAAGCATCACTATGAACAAAGCTAGTGGAGGTGATGGAATTCCAGTGGAGCTGTTTCAAATCCTGAAAGATGATGCTGTGAAAGTGCTGCACTCAATATGCCAGCAAATTTGCAAAACTCAACAGTGGCCACAGGACTGGAAAAGGTCAGTTTTCATTCCAGTCCCAAAGAAAGGCAATGCCAAAGAATGCTCAAACTACCGCACAATTGCACTCATCTCACATGCTAGTAAAGTAATGCTCAAAATTCTCCAAGCCAGGCCTCAGCAATATGTGAACCATGAACTCCCTGATGTTCAAGCTGGTTTTAGAAAAGGCAGTAGAACCAGAGATCAATCTGCCAACATCTGCTGGATCATCGAAAAAGCAAGAGAATTCCAGAAAAACATCTATTTCTGCTTTATTGACTATGCCAAAGCCTTTGACTGTGTGGATCGCAATAAACTGTGGAAAATTCTGAACGAGATAGGAATACCAGACCACCTGACCTGCCTCTTGAGAAATCTGTATGCAGGTCAGGAAGCAACAGTTAGAACTGGACATGGAACAACAGACTGGTTCCAAATAGGACAAGGAGTACGTCAAGGCTGTATATTGTCACCCTGCTTATTTAACTTCTATGCAGAGTACATCATGAGAAACGCTGGACTGGAAGAAACCAAGTTGGAATCAAGATTGCTTGGAGAAATATCAATAACCTCAGATATGCAGATGACACCACCCTTATGGCAGAAAGTGAAGAGGAACTAAAAAGCCTCTTGATGAAAGTGAAAGAAGAGAGTGAAAAAGTTGGCTTAAAGCTCAACATTCAGAAAACGAAGATCATGGCATCTGGTCCCATCACTTCATGGGAAATAGATGGGGAAAGAGTGGAAACAGTGTCAGACTTTATTTTGGGGGGCTCCAAAATCACTGCAGATGGTGATTGCAGCCATGAAATTAAAAGACGCTTACTCCTTGGAAGAAAAGTTATGACCAACCTAGATAGCATATTCAAAAGCAGAGACATTACTTTGCCGACTGAGGTCCGTCAAGTCAAGGCTATGGTTTTTCCAGTAGTCATGTATGGATCTGAGATTTGGACTGTGAAGAAAGCTGAATGCCCAGGAATTGATGCTTTTGGACTGTGGTGTTGGAGAAGACTCTTGAGAGTCCCTTGGACTGCAAGGAGATCCAGCCAGTCCATTCTGAAGGAGATCAGCCCTGGGATTTCTTTGGAAGGAATGATGCTAAAGCTGAAACTCCAGTACTTTGGCCACCTCACGTGAAGAGTTGACTCATTGGAAAAGACTCTGATGCTGGGAGGGACTGGGGGCAGGAGGAGAAGGGGACGACAGAGGATGCGATGGCTGGATGGCATCACTGACTCGATGAGCGTGAGTCTGAGTGAACTCTGGGTGTTGGTGATGGACAGGGAGGCCTGGCGTGCTGCGATTCATGGGGTCGCAAAGAGTTGGACACGACTGAGTGACTGAACTGAACTGTATTCTACTCAGATACAGATGATATGAATGAAAAGAAATGTCCACACAAAGCCTTGCAAATGAATGTTCATGGCAGCATTTTTCATAGTAACCAAAACGTTACAACCACTTAAGTCTCCATAAACTGATGAACAGATAAATATGCCATATCCATATAATGGTATATCATTCAACAATAGAAAAAATGAAATGTTACAATGCAAATGAACCTTGGAACCATATGTTATGTGAAAGAAGTCCGTCACAAAAGACTTCATATTATACGGTTCAGTGGATGAATGGAAAAACAGAATGTGATATATCCATATAGCAGAATACTATTCATGTAGAGAAAGAAAAGAGCTCCTGATACATACTTCTTCATGAGTGGACCTCAAAAACATCATGTTAAATGAAAAAAAGCAAGAGATAGAAAACTAAATCATGAATGGTTCCTGTACGAAATGCCCAGCAAAGCCAAGCCCGTAGAGACAGAAAGTATATTTAGATGAGCGGCTGTTTGAGACTAGGGGTGGAAATGAGTACTGACTGCAAGGAACATGAGAAATGTCCTGGGGATTGATGAACATGTTCTAAACTGGTTTGAACTCATGGTTGGACAAGTCTCTAAATTTATCAAGAGTCACTGAATTGCACATATAGGCAGGCAAATTTTATGGCACGGCAATTATATTTCAATAAAGCCTGCAGCGAGGGTGAGAGAAGAGAGAGCAAGAACATGAGAAAGTACGAGATAGCCAGTAGATGTTCATCCACATGCTAGTTGACGCTGAGTATCCTGGTATTGGCTTGGGAATCCAACCAGCTGCAGGAATGTTGGATTGGCTGCACTTTCTCAATTTGGGCTCTGAGTCACTTCCACCCCGTCGAGACACATGAGATCCATTGCTTTCCTGCCAATACAGTCTTCTCATCTGTTAGATAGCAGTGGGGGACAGTTTCTGATTCATTCTCCCTCCTTCAATAGACTAATCAACACTGATGATGATTAGCAATTACACTGCATTAGGCTCCCAGCTTTGTTCTGCAAAGCTGTGATAGCTCTATGCTCATTTGCAGTTGTGAGGTGGGGCTCGGCCACATGCTCTGCTCTTGACTTTGAGAGAAGCATGATGTCACTGCCACCTAACTCAATGACAGGATAAGATCACCAGAAAAAATTCCTGGACCACATCAGTCTACTGAGAGGAGATTCAAGCTGATAAACTGAAACAATGTAAATGAATGTGACTTGGTGAATATAGAAGATTCTGTTTCTCAGATTCTCCTCTGATATTGATGACCATGTCTAGGGCCATCAGAATTTATAATTTACAAAGAAAATAAATGCAACACAGGTCTCCACATTATGTTAACTGCACAACTCTAAAAATAGCTGTTTCCTGAGTCTTTATAAGAAAGTTCCTTCTAGAGAACACAAGAAAGACAAACAGAACTATTCTTCGTGTGGAACATTTTCCCTGTTTTCTCAGGAGAAAGGGAGATTTTTAAAGGAGTGTTTTTAAGGAATGGGAAAGAACATGCTTTCCTGATGTACCATAAGAATTGGTTCCAGAGGTCCTAAAGAGCTGTGATGCCTTTTATCATTTATGAAGTGTATAGGAATCAGGATTTTGTCAAGTTCAAAGCTCTCAGTTCAGTTCAGTTCAGTTGAGTCATGCAGCTGTGTCTGACTCTTTGTGACCCCATGGTTTACAGCACACCAGGCTTCCCTGTCCATCACCAACTCCCAGAGCTTGCTCAAACTCATGTCCATTGAGCTGGTGATGGACCTAACTAAGCTCTACCCTTGGGATTAAAAGCCCCAAGTACATAGCAATATTCAAGAATATTTTTACTGGATGAAGGAGTAAAAATTGAATAACTTGCAGATGCTCTTAAAGACATGTTAAAAGCCAAGAGAGAATTACTAAGCCAAAGGAGCTCTCAGTCTAAAGATATTTGCAAAAAAAATGTCTTGGCCAAGCCCTGATGGCCAAGAACAAGGAGAGAAAGACCCAGGAACTCTTTCTAGGGACTATCTAGGGTTGGGAACAGTCCTCATGAAAAAGTAACCAGAGATGATATAAGCACTTGAGATTTGTAGGTGCATGATGTTTTGGGGTTTTACTTCCTAAAAAAAAATTGTAGGGCGTAATTCTACATAGAATGGTAGTGGTTCTAGATTTGTTTGAAGGAACAAAGTGAAATTTGATGTTCTTTCCCTTTGCAATAGTGCTTAGTCACTCAGTCATGTCTGATTCTTTGCGACCCCATGGACTGTACCCCAGGCTTCTCTGTCGATGGGGATTCTCCAGGCAAAAATACCAGAGTGGGTTGCCAAGCCCTCCTCTAGAGGGTCTTCCCAACCCAGGGATCAAACCCAGGTCTCCTGCATTGCAGATGGATTTTTTGGCATCTGAGCCAATCTCCTATAAGGACATTTATGTTCTACATGATCTAGAAATCTCTAGGGCAGAGGTTCAGCTTAGGACACTCTATAGCTTGCAAATGACTTTCAAGTACAAATCTTACTGGCTCATCATAAAAATCCTATACAGTAAATAGGGAAGATATTGCTATTCTCATTTTACAGTTAAGCAAAGTGAACTCTAAAGAGAATAGGATATTCTCCCAGAAAATAGCAAAGCCGGGCATTGGATCCAGTTCTCTTGATTCCAAGATCAGTATAAATTCAGTCTTATAACATAATGCAATATGTTTAATAGGGTACATCTGGCACCAGACTCACCAGACTGGGCCACTTTCATCTAAATGAATGAACTTGATTGTCATTTTGTTTGGTTTAAAATGCTTTTACGATCAGTTAAAAAAAATAAGACTCATAAAATGCCTCATACTCTTTGGGCAATGGCCATCTTCATCAATGACATCAAAGACTTTGAATTTCAGAACAAAAAGACACTTAAGGGTTTTGGACACAGGTATGTCATTTAACAGGGGCTTCACAGATGGTGCTAGTGATAAAGAACCTGCCTGCCAAGGCAGGAGATGTAAAAGACATGGGTTTGATCCCTGGGTCAGGAAGATCCCCTAGAGGAGAGCATGGCAACCCACTCCAGTATTCTTCCCCGTAAAACTCCATGAACAGAGGAGCCTGGCGGGCTACAGTCATGGACTTGCAAAGAGCCAAACATGACTGATGCAACTTAGCACACAAACCACATTTAAAAGGAGAGGATATGATGGTCGATGGAGCCCAAGACAGACAAGACTAAAACTTGTCCTAACCTCAGAGTTTGACTCAGTGGCAAGTGAAATCAAATTCTTTCAGAGCCCAGCACAGTTCTTTGTTTCAATTTCAAACCAAATAGTACATGCTCTCAGGAAAGATATACAGCATTTCATTGTAGTCTCTTTGTTATTATCCTCTATTACTGTTTCTATTACCGTTAGTGTAACTTGTCATGACCAAATCACAAACTCTTTTTAGACAGAGTCCAAGTGGAAGGCCATGCATTTAGCCTGGAAATGACCACTGTGAATGCAAGTTTTTCACAAGAAAGCAATACCTTCAAGGCACAAGGTTAGGGTTAAATGGAAGACTAACAAAATATGCATTAATTAAACATTAAAATATAGCAAGCAAAATTAATTTTAAAAATTATTTGTGGAAGTACTGCCAAGAGCAATTTAGAAAAGAAAGTCTCCTTGAGTAAAATGAGAGCTTACGCAACCATTTTTCCTAAAATTGAAAAATGTAATTATATAAACCCCAAAGAACTGCAACTCAGCAAGGTTTCAGTTCAGTTCAGTCACTCAGTCATGTCCGACTCTTTGCGACCCCATGAATTGCAGCACACCAGGCCTCCCTGTCCATCACCAACTCCCGGAGTTCACCCAAACTCATGTCCATCGAGTCAGTGATGCCATCCAGCCATCTCATCCTCTGTCCTCCCCTTCTCCTCCTGCCCCCAATCCCTCCCAGCATCAGAGTCTTTTCCGATGAGTCAACTCTTCGCATGAGGTGGCCAAAGTACTGGAGTTTCAGCTCTAGCATCAGTTCTTCCAAAGAACACCCAGGACTCATTTCCTTTAGAATGGACTGGTTGGAACTCCTTGCAGTCCAAGGGACTCTCAAGAGTCTTCTCCAACACCACAGTCCAAAAGCATCAATTCTTCAGCGCTCAGCTTTCTTCACAGTCCAATTTTCATATCCATACAGGACCACTGGAAAAACCATAACCTTGACTAGACGGACCTTAGTCGGCAAAGTAATGTCTCTGCTTTTGAATATGCTCTCTAGGTTGGTCATAACTTTTCTTCCAAGGAGTAAGCGTCTTTTAGTTTCATGGCTGCAATCACCATCTGCAGTGATTTTGGAGCCCCCCAAAATAAAGTCTGACACTGTTTCTACTTTTTCCCGATCTATTTCACATGAAGTGACAGTACCGAATGCCATGATCTTCATTTTCTGAATGGTGAGCTTTAAACCAACATTTTCACTCTCCTATTTCACTTTCATCAAGGGGCTTTTGAGTTCCTCTTCACTTTCTGCCATAAGGATGGTGTCATCTGCATATCTGAGGTGATTGATATTTCTCCCGGCAATCTTGATTCCAGCTTGGTTTCTTCTAGTCCAGCATTTCTCATGATGTACTCTGCATAGAAGTTAAATAAGCAGGGTGATAATATACAGCCTTGATGTACTCCTTTTCCTATTTGGAACCAGTCTGTTGTTCCGTGTCCAGTTCTAACTGTTGCTTCCTGACCTGCATACAGATTTCTCAAGAGGCAGGTCAGGTGGTCTAGTATTTCCATCTCTCTCAGAATTTTCCACAGTTTATTGCGATCCACACAGTAAAAGGCTTTGGCATAGTCAATAAAGCAGAAATAGATGTTTTTATGGAACTCTCTTGCTTTTTCTATGATCCAGCAGATGTTGGCAGATTGATCTCTGGTTCTACTGCCTTTTCTAAAACCAGCTTGAACATCAGGAAGTTCATGGTTCAGATATCACTGAGCCTGGCTTGGAGAATTTTGAGCATTACTTTACTAGCATGTGAGATGAGTGCAATTATGTGGTAGTTTGAGCATTCTTTGGCATTGCCTTTCTTTGGGACTGGAGTGAAAACTGACCTTTTCCAGTCCTGTGGCCACTGCTGAGTTTTCCAAACTTGCTGGCATATTGAGTGCAGCACTTTCACAGCATCATCTTTCAGGATTTGAAACAGCTCCACTGGAATTCCATCAGCTCCACTAGCTTTGTTTGTAGTGATGCTTTCTAAGGCCCACTTGACTTCACATTCCAGGGTGTCTGGCTCTAGATGAGTGATCACATCATCATGATTATCTGGGTCGTGAAGATCTTTTTTGCACAATTTTTCTGTGTATTCTTGCCACCACTTCTTAGTATCTTCTGCTTCTGTTAGGTCCATACCATTTCTGTCCTTTATCGAGCCCATCTTTGCATGAAATGTTCCCTTGGTATCTCTAATTTTGTTGAAGAGATCTCTAGTCTTTCCCATTCTGTTGTTTTCCTCTATTTCTTTGCATTGATCGCTGAGGAAGGCTTTCTTATCTCTTCTTGTATTCTTTGGAACTCTGCATTCGGATGTTTATCTTTCCTTTTCTCCTTTGCTTTTCACTTCTCTTCTTTTCGCAGCTATTTGTAAGGCCTCACCAACCAGCCATTTTGCTTTCTTGCATTTCTTTTCCATGGGGATGGTCTTGATCCCTGTCTCCTGTACAATATCATGAACCTCTGTCCATAGTTCATCAGGCCCGCTATTTATCAGATCTAGTCCCTTAAATCTATGTCTCACTTCCATTGTATAATCATAAGGAGTTTGATTTAGGTCTTACCTGAATGGTCTAGCCGTTTTCCCTACTTTCTTCAATTTAAGTCTGAACTTCGCAATAAGGAGATCACAATCTGAGCCACAGTCAGCTCCAGGTCTCGTTTTTGCTGACTGTATAGAGCTTCTCCATCTTTGGCTGCAAAGAATATAATCAATCGGGTTTCAGTGTTGACCATCTGGTGAAGTCCATGTGTAGAGTCTTCTCTTGTGTTGTTGGAAGACGGTGTTTGCGAGGTTTCAGTTCAGTTCAGTCGCTCAGTCGTGTCCGACTCTCTGCGACCCCATGAATCGCAGCACGCCAGGCCTCCCTGTCCATCACCAACTCCAGGAGTTCACTCAAAATCACGTCCATCATGTCAGTGATGCCATCTAGCCATCTCATCCTCTGTCGTCCCCTTCTCCTCCTGCCCCCAATCCCTCCCAGCATCAGAGTCTTTTCCAATGAGTCAACTCTTCACATGAAGTGGAAAAAGTACTGAGCTTCAGCTTTAGCATCATTCCTTCCAAAGAAATCCCAGGGCTGATCTCCTTCAGAATGGACTGGTTGGATCTCCTTGCAGTCCAAGGGACTCTCAAGAGTCTTCTCCAACACCACAGTTCAAAAGCATCAATCCTTCGATGCTCAGCCTTCTTCACAGTCCAACTCTCACATCCATACGTGACCACAGGAAAAACCATAGCCTTGACTAGACGGACCTTAGTTGGCAAAGTGATGTCTCTGCTTTTGAATATGCTATCTAGGCTGGTCATAACTTTCCTTCCAAGGAGTAAGAGTCTTTTAATTTCATGGCTTAGCTATACTTAAATACTCAGAAACTACACTGTGCCATTAAGTGTAACTTCCTTTAACTTTGGCTCCCACTGACAGTAACTAATAGCCAGGATTTGGGTTTGTTTCATTTTCTGAGGATTTTCTTTTTTCTGTTGAACCAAACTTTTATTTATCAAAAATTGTTTCTGCATATTCAAGTGCTACAAATTGGGAGCACTAGGATGGAATGGAGTTGTACCCGGAGGGTTGGCTAGGATGGAAATGAAGCATGTCACATGTCACATGCCATTATGAACCCAAGCAGATATGCTAGTAAAGTAATGCTCAAAATTCTCCAAGCCAGGCTTCAGCAATACATGAACCGTTAACTCCCTGATGTTCAAGCTGGTTTTGGAAAAGGCATTAGAACCAGAGATCAAACTGCCAACATCCGCTGGATCATGGAAAAAGCAAGAAAGTTCCAGAAAAACATCTATTTCTGCTTTATTGACTATGCCAAAGCCTTTGACTGTGTGGATCACAATAAACTGTGGAAAATTCTGAAAGAGATGGCAATACAAGACCACCTGACCTGCCTCTTGAGAAATCTGTATGCAGGTCGTCAGGAAGCAACAGTTAGAACTGGACATGGAACAACAGACTGGTTCCAAATAGGAAAAGGAGTACATCAAGGCTGTATATTGTCACCTTGCTTATTTAACTTATATGCAGAATACATCATGAGAAACACTGGACTAGAAGAAACCAAGCTGGAATCAAGATTGCTTGGAGAAATATCAATAACCTCAGATATGCAGATGACACCACCCTTATGGCAGAAAGTGAAGAGGAGCAAAAAAGCCTCTTGATGAAAGTGAAAGAGGAGAGTGACAAAGTTGGCTTAAAGCTCAACATTCAGAAAACGAAGATCATGGCATCTGGTCCCATCACTTCATGGGAAATAGATGGGGAAAGAGTGGAAACAGTGTCAGACTTTATTTGGGGGGGCTCCAAAATCACTGCAGATGGTGACTGCAGGCATCAAATTAAAAGACGCTTACTCCTTGGAAAAAAAGTTATGACCAACCTAGATGGCATATTCAAAAGCAGAGACTTCACTTTGCCGGCTAAGGTCCATCTAGTCAAGGCTATGATTTTTCCTGTGCTCATGTATGGATGTGAGATTTGGACTGTGAAGAAAGCTGAGCACCGAAGAATTGATGCTTTTGAACTGTGGTGTTGGAGAAGACTCTTGAGAGTCCCTTGGACTGCAAGGAGATCCAACCAGTTCATTCTGAAGGAGATCAGCCCTGGGATTTCTTTGGAAGGAATGATGCTAAAGCTGAAGCTCCAGTACTTTGGCCACCTCATGCGAGGAGTTGACTCATTGGAAAAGACTCTGATGCTAGGAGGGATTGGGGGCAGGAGGAGAAGGGGACAACAGAGGATGAGATGGCTGGATGGCATCACCGACTCGATGGACCTGAGTTTGAGTGAAATCAGGTGTCGATGACAGACAGAGAGGCCTGGCATGCTGCGATACATGGGGTCGCGAAGAGTTGGACACGACTGAGCGACTGAACTGAACTGATTGGTAAAACTCTCAGTAACCCTCTAGGTGCAAAATCTGTGATTGAAAAGAAATACTGACTCAATCCAGTGATACATCACTCATTGTGCTTATTAAGAAATTACTATGCAGAATCAGCAGCTGACTATAGGATTTATTTTTAAACCATAGAAATCTCTGCACTGTCAGGTAATCTTATTTTAATTTGTTTCAGGGCTGGGTAGCTAGCAAGCCCCAAAGTGAAATCTCATTTCACTCAGAGCAGTAGATACAATTGTTTCAATTCACTTATTTGCTGCATGGATCTAATCATTTCTTATGCCTGGGTCACAGTGAAAGTTCCCTTTGATACCCTGCACACATCTTGCTAGATGCAAAATCTTGACAGAGAAAAGATACTAAGCTAAAGGAAAGGAAAGGGGAAGACTCTCCCTCCAAAAATATAGAGAATAAAACTCAGTATTTTTATGTCACTATGTAAAGAATGACTTGTATATTGACCTTCCTCTGTTGTTGCACTGATAGAGATCAAAGCCTGCCTTGCTGCAATAAAACCAGATTCTGTAAGCACCAGTTATAGCCATCAGCTGTATTAATTTACAGAAAAATGCAAGGTCTAGGGGAAAATGCACAAACCTATTTTTAATAGGATCAGTTCTAAGGACTCTTTTTAATTCAAGTATAGTCGATAACTCAGTAGGTAAAGAATCTCCTACAATGCAGGAGCCACAGGAGATGTAGGCTCAATCCCTAGGTTGGGAAGATCCCCTGAAGGAGGAAATGGCAACCCACCCCAGTTTTCTGGCCTGAAAAATCCCACAGACGGTGAAGCCCAGTGGGCTCCTGTACATGGGATTGCAAAGAGATGGACACAACTGAAGAAACTTAGCACATGCATAGTTGATTTACAATGTTGTGTTAATTTCTGCTGTACAGTTCAGTTATACCATATACATTATTTTGGAATATTATTTTCCATTGTGGCTTAAATCACAGGATACTGAATTTAGCTCCCTGTGCTATACAATACTACCCTGCTGTTTATCCGTTCTATAAATAATGGTTTGCATCTGCTAACCCCATGCATAACTCTTGATCCTATCAGATTTTGAGTAGAAGTTAATAGTATTAACACTTGATTACTACTTGATTTGTGCTGAGCTCTGTTCTTTATTTCAGGTATTACAACATGCCTGTCACATAGATATAATTTTTATCATCATTTTACTCATGAAAATAACTTAGAGCATTTTAGGAACAGTACTGAGTTGAGTAGTTTACCCCCCAAATTCATGTCTACCTAGAACTTGTAATCATACCTGGAAATGAGGTCTTTACAGATATAATCAAGATGAAAAGTGAAAGTGGTAGTCACCCAGTTGTGTCTGACTCATTATGACCCATGGACTATAGCCCACCAGGCTTCTCTGCCCGTGGAATTCTCAAGGCAAGAGTACTGGAGTGGATTCCCCTGGCCTTCTCCAGGGGATCTTCCCAACCCAGAGCTTGAACCCAGGTCTCCCACACTGTAGGAGGAGCTGTGAGGGAAGCCCCTGACCATACTTCACTGGGGTGGGCCTTAAACCTGATGTGACTGGAATCTGTATTAGAAGAAGAAAATTTGGAACCACAAAGGCACATTGAGAATGCCACATGAAGACAGAGGCAGAGACTGGAGTGATCTCCTAGCCAGAGAAGACCAAGGATTGTCAGCAACCACAGGAAGCAAGGAGAGAGACCTGCAACAGATCCATCCCCTGCAACTTCAGAGGGAATGAAGTTCTACTTACAACTTGATTTTATACTTCTGGCCTCCGGAAACACGAGACAATACATTTCTGTTGTTTTAAACCACTCAATGTTGGGTAATTTGTGATGGCAAGCCTAAGAAACTAACACAGGAATTTCTCCCCAAATCCATTCAGCTCTGATTAGAATTCGGACAGTCTGGTTTCAGAGTTCACATGCTTAACCATCACCCTTCATACTGTCCTGTGGCTAATGATACTAACACTGGAAGAAAAGAGGACAAGTGGGGAAAGAGAGCTACAGTTCTGTACATTGCCTCATGCTATGCTACAAGGAGTGAAAATCCATCAAAGTTGGTCTTGGGCACTTTTTCTTTTTTTTACAAATAACCACTTCTACCTTAACTTCTCTTAATTTCAAATCAATTACTTCATCTGCAAATTGCTATACTAGAGCTCAATGGATTTTCTGAGAATTAAATGAGTTAATCCATCAATAGTGCTTATGAGAGAGAGGGTATATATAAGTGCTCTCTATTGCCATAATTGCTATCATCATCACTACCCTCCTTCAACACATAGTAGAGGTTTTCTCAAACCTGGGTTTGCATCTTGCTTTTACTACTTTTTTTCCGGTGTATATTAAGGCAAGTTATTTAACCTATCTGAGCCTTTTTTATTGGACACTGGGATATTAATATATGCCCATATCATGGAGTAACTGTGAAGATTAGAAACAACCTACATGAATACTCAACCCAGTGTTAGAAATATAGTAAGCAGAGGCCCACAATACATGGTCTTTCTTATTATTATCATACACTACTTTAGTGTGCAGTCATCTTTTCAAATGAGATGTCTTCTTTTCTCCAACCTGAAATACTCTAATTGCAATTCAGGCATTCTCTCTGTTCTACCTTTTGTGATGCTGAAGCCATTTAGGTAGGTAACTGGCTTTTGAAGAATAAACTTTCCTAATCTCTAGCTGGAATCAACATTAGTGGTAAAGGTGAACATTTCTAGAAAACATGCATTTTTCTGAGCCTACATTTAAGCAAGAAAAAATTGAACCTTTAAAAACTATCTTTGTGAAAGTGATTATTGAAATGTCTTCTAGAAAGATAACGAGATGGATGAACTAATGCAAAAGCTCTTCCTGTGCCTTGTGAAATATGGGTTTCATATTATTTTCCATTTTTCCTAGCATTTCTCCCATCTCATCTCCTTACCTGTCTATGTATGTGTGCTCTTATGGATTAGTTCGTTTATTTATTTTTCATCTTACATATACATTTAGATAAATGACTGTGTAAGTGGTGAGATGAACGGTTAATGAGAGGAGTTGTTGCTGATAACTAGAAGGAGTAAAGCATTTCATCTTTGTCAGGGATACAAGGTAATTTTGCTGGAGGAGTGACATTATAATGAACACCAAAATGGAATTTCCGTTATATCCTTGCCTCTTCAACCAATTCTCTCCCTCCTTCCATTTTGTGTTGCTGTGCACATGCTTAATCTAATTCTACAAGGAATTTTTTAACCTCACTTTGTAAAGAATGTTACACACATAGAGAAAAAATTCTATCAGGGCGAGAGGGGAGTCTCCTCTCTAAGATGACTATCAATCCTTTGAAATCCTTGAAGACCCTCAGCACTGTCTACAGTTCAGGAAGCCACGTGGAAAGTAATAGAAGCAGGATATTAGAAAGAAAGCAAGAGAAAATGAAAATCTTTTAATTACTTGTGGTCTTCACCAAACATCTCTATGTCTCTCCCCTTCTAGGCTCATACATAACAGGAATGCACTTCCTAGGTGGAGTCCATGTGAATATTTTTGCCTAGTAAGTGTGAGTGCAAGTCATGTCCCAGATCAAGCATTTAATCTGGATGTGAGACCTTCCAGAACTCTTTTACCCTCTGTTGTGGTCACCAGCATGGTGAACAGCAAAAAGAATCATTGCAGGAAGAAGTCTGTAGCACTGCAAGTTTGCCCAACCAAATCCTGGGTCCCAGAACATGGGCAAAGCAAGAGTCCCCAGAATACCTGCTGTGATCACGTGTTAGGTGAAAGAACTAAGCCTTACTCACTGAGATTTTGGAGTTGCTGGATATGGAGCATAACAATCCAGCCCATCTTTATTTTACGGAAAATGATATTGGGTTGGCCAATAAGTCCATTCTGGCTTTTTCCATAGATGTAATGGAACATGTATAATATCATATATGAAACGAATTGCCAGTCCAGGTTAGATGCATGATACTGGATGCTTGGGGCTGGTGCACTGAGACGACCCAGAGGGATGGTAAGGGGAGGGAGAAAGGGGGGGGGTTTCAGGATGGGGATCACGTGTATACCTGTGATGGATTCATGTTGATGTATTGCAAAACCAATACAATATTGTAAAGTAATTATCCTCCAATTAAAATAAATAAATTTATTTAAAAAACATATACACAGGGAAAAAAAAAAGATGTAATGGAAAAATTCAAATGAACTTTTTGATGAACCCAATAAAAAATGTTGCTGCCATCATTTAAAGGAATGGAAAAGAAATTTTGGCAATACCAAAAAGTGGCTTAGGGCTTGAGGAAGGCTATACTACGCCCAGCCCTGCTTCCATAGTCTCATCACCACAACTGACCACTCACTACGACTTCTCTGGTGTGGAAATTATTCCCTTAGTAATTCTATATGTGCAAGAGCAGATTCAGACAATTCTCTAGCTCTCTTTTCAATCAGATCATTAGCCCTAAATATCTCCCAGGTAGAAAGCAGAAAACCATCACTGGTATGTGCTTCAGTACGTCACGCACAGCTCTGGGTTGCCTCCTTCAGTCTGCTTCCTTGCCTGCCCTCTTGTCACAGGTTGAGTTCTCTGGAAATGCCATGGTAGAGTTTTGTAGAAATATATGGGTTAGGGATCAACACTTTAATGGGAAGGAGTAAAAACAGAAGTGAAGAAAGGGAGAAGGTAAACTTCAGCACAGATCTCACCCATCTGGGAGCCCTGAAGCAAGCACTGTCCATCAGAATGACCACCATCAGGCAGAAACGGTCAGCTTCAGTACCAGAGGCAGGCTTTGACAGCTCCCAAACACAGAGACAGATTCTGACCACGCTTACCTGATGACCCAAGCCCCCACGGTTCACATCAAGTCCTTTCCTGAGTGGGAATCCAGGAGGAGTGCCTCCATGTCTAACACACCTCCCCCACAAAAAGCCCTCCTTCCATTCACCAGGAAAAGGTTGAGACCAAAAATGAAACCTCGTTTCTCATTTGTCATCAGATGCTAACTGACTTCATTATGACGTGTGGAAACTCCAAGGTAATCATCCCGAAAGCACCTCAGGTAGCCTGTAAATTGGTTGGACTGCTTCCAGTTTCTTCCCACTCAAGTTCAGCCTGCAAATCACAATTAGATACATTTTCATGAAACATGTCTATCACATCATCTTCATGGTGAAAAACCTTTGTAACTTCTATTTGCCACATTTCTTAGGCTTGTCCTCTGGATGCATGCATCTCTGGCAGCAGGGATCTTTTCCCCACTGTCAAGAGCTGCTCCTGGCCAAACACTCTCAGAGCTCCCAACCACTGACTTTGACTTTATTATGTTTATACTGCTCTATTCCAAAACCCTTTCCCATCTTTTCCTCTTTGCAAAATCTTTCACAGCCTTTCATTCCCAACTCAGATGTATTTTCCTCCGAGATGCTCTTCCTAACCACCCTAAATCCACAACGTGGATTCTCTGCCTTCTATGAACTCTTAAAAAATAACCTATTATCCTGCTTTGTTGATGTTTCACTTGCATAAAACTCTAGATCCAGGGGTCAGTGGGCAAGCCCTCACTCAGTACCCTTTGTGCCTTTAGCGTGGCTCAAGGGACCAGTTACTGGCCAACCAGTCTCAGTTTCCTTTCCTGTAAGAAGAGAATGAATCAAATGTTCCCCTCTGTCATTTTAAGCTCAGATATTCTATGATTGACTGATTTGATCTCCTTTCTGTCCAAGGGACTCTCAAGAGTCTTCTCCAACACCACAGTTCAAAAGCATCAATTCTTCAGCACTCAGCTTTCTTTACAGTCCAACTCTCATGTCCATACATGACTACCGGAAAAACCAACCTTTGACTAGACATACTGAAAGATTGAAGGCATGAGGAGAAGGGGATGACAGAGGATGAGATGATTGGATGGCATCACCAACTCAATGGACATGAGTTTGAGCAAGCTCCAGGAGTTGGTGATGGACAGGGAGGCCTGGCGTGACGCAGTCCATCGGAACTCAAGGAGTCAGACACGACTGAGCAGCTGAACTGAACTGAACTGATTCTATGATTGATTGAAGAGCAATGAATGGACTGTCAGATCACTCCTGTGACTGACTGAAGTTATTTTCAGTAATTTCTATGAGAAAGAGATAAAGGAATAGACATTATTCAGCCAAGCCATTAAGTCAATGAGAAAAAGCAAGCAGTGCCTTAGGCTGGGTTTGGGTATATCAAATAACTTATCTCTGATAGTGAAGAAACTGTCTCCAGAGCCTCTCAAGTACATGACAACAGGAAATAATCAACAAGAATTGAGAGTCATCGCCCTCCTTTGGGACTTGGAAAGAGGACATATTCTTAGACTGCACTGTCAAACGATCAGCAACTGTTTATTGAAGTCCACTTGGTGATCATCAAGATCTTTAAACAGTGTAGCAAAGACATACAGAGTGAGTCTTCTGTCTTAAACGATCTTCGAATCTAGGGTGGCAGGCAAAAGGGAGACATAAAACAGCAATAACCATAAGATGGCACGGAATTAACTTCTGTGTGGTGGAACTAGTTTTGACTACAGACCTCACCTCCTCACCACTGCAGGCCAAATCATCTCAGGCATTAGCTAATCCTTTTAACCTACATGTAGATAATGGTTCAGTTCAGTTCAGTTCAGTTCAGTCACTCAGTCATGTCCGACTCTTGGCGAACTCATGAATTGCAGCACGCCAGGTATCCTTGTCCATCACCATCTCCCGGGGTTCACTCAGACTCACGTCTATCGAGTCCGTGATGCCACCCAGCCATCTCATCCTCAGCCGTCACCTTCTCCTCCTGCCCCCAATCCCTCCCAGCATCAGACTCTTTTCCAATGAGTCAACTCTTCACATGAGGTGGCCAAAGTACTGGAGCTTCAGCTTTAGCATCATTCCTTCCAAAGAAATCCCAGGGTTGATCTCCTTCAGAATGAACTGGTTGGATCTCCTTGCAGTCCAAGGGACTCTCAAGAGTCTTCTCCAACACCACAGTTCAAAAGCATCAATTCTTCAGTGCTCAACCTTCTTCACAGTCCAACTCTCACATCCATACATGACCACTGGAAAAACCATAGCCTTGACTAGACGGACCTTAGTCGGCAAAGTAATGTCTCTGCTTTTGAATATACTATCTAAGTTGGTCATAACTTTTCTTCCAAGGAGTAAGCGTCTTTTAATTTGATGCCTGCAGTCACCATCTGCAGTGATTTTGGAGCCCCCAAAAATAAAG
The DNA here is from genome assembly GCF_032405125.1 of Capricornis sumatraensis. Taxonomy (NCBI): domain Eukaryota; kingdom Metazoa; phylum Chordata; class Mammalia; order Artiodactyla; family Bovidae; genus Capricornis; species Capricornis sumatraensis. The sequence continues at coordinate 54,183,410 of NC_091089.1, read as the reverse complement.
TCTGACACTGTTTCCACTCTTTCCCCATCTATTTTCCTTGAAGTGATGGAACCAGACGCCATGATCTTCGTTTTCTGAACGTTGAGCTTTAAGCCAACTTTTTCACTCTCCTCTTTCACTTTCATCAAGAGGCGTTTTAGCTCCTCCTCACTTTCTGCCATAAGGGTGGTGTCATCTGCATATCTGAGGTGATTGATATTTCTCCCGGCAATCTTGATTCCAGCTTGGTTTCTTCTAGTCCAGCGTTTCTCATGATGTACTCTGCATAGAAGTTAAATAAGCAGGGTGACAATATACAGCCTTGACATACTCCTTGTCCTATTTGGAACCAGTCTGTTGTTCCATGTCCAGTTCTAACTGTTGCTTCCTGACCTGCATACAGATTTCTCAAGAGGCAGGTCAGGTGGTCTGGTATTGCCATCTCTTTCAGAATTTTCCACAGTTTATTGTTATCCACACAATCAAAGGCTTTGGCATAGTCAATAAAACAGAAATAGATGTTTTTCTGGAACTTTCTTGCTTTTTCCATGATCCAGTGGATGTTGGCAATTTGATCTCTGGTTCCTCTGCCTTTTCTAAAACCAGCTTGAACATCAGGGAGTTCACGGTTCACATATTGCTGAAGCCTGGCTTGGAGAATTTTGAGCATTACTTTACTAGCATGTGGGATGAGTACAATTGTGCGGTAGTTTGAGCATTCTTTGGCATTGCGTTTCTTTGGGACTGGAATGAAAACTGACCTTTTCCAGTCCTGTGGCCACTGTTGAGTTTTGCAAATTTGCTGGCATATTGAGTGCAGCACTTTCAGAGCATCATCTTTCAGGATTTGAAATAGCTCAACTGGAATTCCATCACCTCCACTAGCTTTGTTCGTAGTGATGCTTTCTAAGGCCCTCTTGACTTCACATTCCAGGATGTCTGGCTCTAGATGAGTGATCACATCATCATGATTATCTGGGTCATGAAGATCTATTTTGTACAGTTCTTCCATGTATTCTTGCCATCTCTTCTTAATATCTTCTGCTTCTGTTAGGTCCATACCATTTCTGTCCTTTATCAAGCCGATCTTTGCAGGAAATGTTCCCTTGGTATCTCTCATTTTCTTGAAGAGATCTCTAGTCTTTCCCATTCTGTTGTTTTCCTCTATTTCTTTGCATTGATCGCTGAGGAAGGCTTTCTTATCTCTTCTTGCTATTCTTTGGGACTCTGCATTCAGATGCTTATATCTTTCCTTTTCTCCTTTGCTTTTTGCCTCTCTTTTCACAGCTATTACAAATAGACAGCCATTTTGCTTTTTTGCATTTCCTTTCCATGGGGATGGTCTTGATCCCTGTCTCCTGTACAATGTCACGAACCTCATTCCATAGTTCATCAGGCACTCTCTCTATCAGATCTAGGCCCTTAAATCTATTTCTCACTTCCACTGTATAATCATAAGGGATTTGATTTAGGTCATACCTGAATGGTCTAGCAATTTTCCCCACTTTCTTCAATTTGAGTCTGAATTTGGCTATAAGGAGTTCATGATCTGAGCCACAGTCAGCTCCTGGTCTTGTTTTTGTTGACTGTATAGAGCTTCTCCATCTTTTCCTGCAAAGAATATAATCAATCTGATTTCGGTGCTGGCCTTCTGGTGATGTCCGTGTGTAGGGTCTTCTCTTGTGTTGTTGGAAGAGGGTGTTTGCTATGACCAGTGCATTTTCTTGGCAAAACTCTATTAGTCTTTGCCCTGCTTCATTCTGCATTCCAAGGCCAAATTTGCCTGTTACTCCAGGTGTTTCTTGACTTCCTACTTTTGCATTCCAGTCCCCTATAATGAAAAGGACATCTTTTTTGGGTGTTAGTTCTAAAAGGTCTTGTAGGTCTTCATAAAACCATTCAACTTCAGTTTCTTCAGCGTTACTGGTAGGGGCATAGACTGGGATTACTGTGATATTGAATGGTTTGCCTTGGAGACAAACAGAGATCATTCTTTCATTTTTGAGATTGCATCCAAGTACTGCATTTTGGACTCTTTTGTTGACCATGATGGCTACTCCATTTCTTCTGAGGGATTCCTGCCCGCAGTAGTAGATGTAATGGTCATCTGAGTTAAATTCACCCATTCCAGTCCATTTTAGTTAGCTGATTCCTAGAATGTCAACATTCACCCTTGCCATCTCTTGTTTATCTCACAGGGTATTGGGAGGATTAAATGAGATAAAGTTAAGTAAACTCCAGTTCTGGAACACTGTAAGATCTCAATAAATATTTGAGATCAGCAGCAGCATAGTTTTATATGCCAGTGGGTATTCAGACTGATGAACTGGCATAGCCAGGCAGAGCTTTCCAAGAGAGGTAGAAAGGAGTTGGGCCATAAAGATGAGCGCTGGGCTGGGATTGTTAGCTGGGTTGAGAACTGAGAAGAAAAATAAAGAAATAAATAGGGTTGAAGGAAGACCTTTATAAACTAGGGAAAAACAGAATGAATTTGGATCAATATGACCAACTGAGAATCCTATGTAGAAACAGCCTTTGACAGGATTTCCCTGATGGTCCAGTGGTTAGGAATCTGCTTCCTAATGCAGAGACAGCGGTTCCATCCCTACTCTGGGAAGGTTCCACATGCCAAGGAGCATCTAAGCCGGGGGCCACAACTACTAGAGCCTGCATGCCTAGAGCCTGTGCTCAGCAACGAGAGAAGCAACTGTGATGAGAAGTCCTCCTACTGCAACCAGAGAGTAGGCTGGACCCTCTCATTGCAGCAACGAGAGAAAGCCCACTGCAGCAGCGAAGACCCAGTACAGCCAAAAATAAACAAAACACAATTTTTTAAACTTCAGAAAGAAAGAAACAGTCTTTGACCACGGACTTTTGAAGTGTAGGTGGTCATACAGTCCATGGACCCCGGACAACAGCATATTGTGAAACATGAGGGTTCGGGAACATTACATTATCTAAGGGTTGTTGGGCAAATCCCACCTTTTTCATAATAATCTTCTTTTCCTGAAAGGTTTTCTGTATTATTATGGCTACTGGTTAAATTAAGCTTTAAGGAAAAAATCACAGAATAATTAATTATAGGTTCTGCAGATTTCCAGTAATAAACATCACTAATGCTTCATTTTGGGGCCACTGGTAACCAATTTAAATCTTTTTCTCATTATATAGTCAATTTACTTAACTTGAAGAGGCCGCATTTTTTTTTTTTCTTTTATTAGCTTTTGGCCTTTCTCCAACTCGTCTTAATCAAAATACTTATTATTGGTGTCTTGCTATTAAGGATAATATAGTTCTGTAGATTACATGCTAAAAAAAATAAGAAAGAAAAACATAATAGTTGCTATCACAGTTGGTTGCTACCACACAATTTCATTGCTTCGGCCAAGTGAAAACAGAAATATTTGTAATTCAATAGCATGGAGTCATTCCAGGACAAGGGTTAATGGCAATTAAGTGAAATATTCTTTGCCAACAGTGTTGTGCAAATTAAAGTCCTTTATTTTGAATGTTGAATGATCCTATCTACATTTTCCCTATTGCCACAGCCACTGGAGAAAGGCAAAGGAACTTTGTAAATGTTTTGTCTCATTTTCCTTTATCAAATGTGCATTGAATCCCTACTATGTGGCAGAAAATTGTTCTAGGCTTTAAGGATGGATATAGTCATGGTTAAGACAAAGTCTTTGTTCGCACTAAGCTTAAACTCAGGTAGGGAATCAGCCAGCCAGCATATAGGTACATATTGGGTGGTGGATCTATGAAAAGACAGAAAGAAAGTATTAATAGAAGGGAAGTAAGAGACAGTGGCAGGGGATGGGAACGATCCCATTGCATATAGTTCGATAAAGGAATAGTTACCCAATAACAGACACTTGATCAGGGACCTGACTGAATCAAGAGAATAGGCTATGCAGATAACAAGGGAAAAGGCTAAGGACACACTCTCCAACACTCACATATGCTCATGTATGCTCATCAATGAAAAGCTTGGATAAAGAGATTTAGAAGGGCTTTTCACTCATCCAAATTCTCTAAACTTGCAGGGCTACCAGAACTTAGGTCTCTCTCTTTGAAATGTTAATAAATGGATGCCTGCTTAATTTTGACTCCAAGGAGAGACTGTAAATCTGAGAGGTGGCCGTCCTGTTATATATCATGCATACTGCCGAAATTAGCAGATCCAACTGCCCAGAAGGCTGAACAAAAGTGGGATTTATACTCCTCCCTTCCTGATCTTTGACACATGAATCAAATGATATATTTCCAAAGAAGAATGAGAAACTGACACGGTCTGTGCCAGCAAGGAGATAAGGTTGGGACCTGTGTGTATCGATGGTTACACTTGGATCTCTTGTGTCCCTCTGCCATATGGAGATTAATCTGGCTTGGGCCCTGCTGGTCGTTGGAATTACTAATCATCCTTACACAATACCAGCCAGTCACCACAGAAACATGCTCCCGAATGGAGCCGGAGTCATCAAGCGCAACCCAGCTATCACCTGCTCCCATTCCCCCCTTTGTTAACCTTAAAATTAAACACAGTCACAAACCACTTACTGAGAGGACAGATTTCCACAGCCCTTAGGAATCCTGGAAGCAGCTTGCACAGGATCACAGTACCAAATGCAGGCTCTACTCTTTCATTAAGTCCTACTGACTGCTACTTGAAGGCAGAAAGCCCCCAAAACGCATTTCTAGATATTCAGCTCCCAGAGAATTTTAATTTGCTAACCAGTAGAAGCAGAAAAAAGAAGACTCATAAAAGAAAGAAATAATGGAAATCGACTACTTGGTAGAGACAGAATATGGGGAAAACAACGAAAGATGCAGCAGAAGCCAGCAGTGAATTATAGCACAGGACGGAAGTGTAAGCCGCATACGGCTGATTCACTGTTATACAGCAGCACGGCATGGTAAAGCAATTATACGCCAATCAAAAATACAATTTTATTAAAAGTGTATGCTGACTCTGAGCTGTGTCTGCATTTCCCATCTTTATGACCCTGAGTTCCATAATCTTTCTAAGCCTCTGTTTTCTTAGCTGTAAAATGGGACTAACCGCTTAAGATGAGGCCTATCTACTTATTCTGTGTGCCTGTGTAGACAGTGAGTATGAATACCTAGGAAGATGAGTTTTACCATACATTCTAAGGGTAGACTTTTGCCATAATTATAATTTATTCTGTAATATTAAATATGGAAAAAAACTGAGTCACTTAAGAGTTTGCATCTATTTTGATCCACATTGAATATTTTATTAGTTAGCACACCAAATATTAAAAATTGGTTTTCAAAATTAGTAGGGATGTCCCATTGGGTGTTACTGATGGCTTTTCATTAATGAAACCCACCTTAAACACTAGTGATGTTTAAGATGTAGATTGGCTAACATAATATAAATTTATAATACATTTTCACTACTCCATGGACAAGGAATAAGATTCTAGAACTCCTTCACTCTTCGAAGTTATTCCCTGGGCTTAATTCCTAAAGAATTATTCCTAAATAACTCTTGGTTCTGATGAATTAACCAGCTGAACTTGACTAGACAGTTAGCCAATTCCCACTCTAAAGGGCTGTCATATTAGATTTGGGAGAGCCTTTCATGCAAGTACCATTCAGATCTTTCCCAAACACTGAGGTCTTTCAGAACAGGTTATAACTACCTTTTCATACCTTCACATTTATAAATGTCTGCAGTGTTTCCACCATCTGTTTAAGATGCCATAAACATTTGTTATATATTTTTGTCATGTTTCCATGGTAAGTATTTATCCTTTCAGAGTCTGGCACCTGCATGCATAAGCTTCAGTTATACAGAAATGTAATCTACATGAAACACTCCATTTCAGTGAAGTTCCCACATTCAGAGATTGCTTTTTGACTTATTGCAAAACTGCTGAATAAAGTGACTCATACTCTTGGAAGACAATTCCCCATGGGTTTCTCCCATTTATATACCTATTGAGTGCACAAGCACAATTGGCTAGCTTTGTTCCAGACTATTGTTTTCCTAGGACAGTGGAATAGCAAACAACTTTGAAAGACAAAGATAGTGTGTTCCTTTGGAGCAAAAATATGCAGGTTTATTTACTGTCTAGTATAATAAACATAATGTCTGCTTCAAATTTCAGGCAAGATTATTGTCCATTATAAAAGGTCAGGGTTTTCTAAATTTAGGATTCCTCTCTTATAAAGCAGTCATTGCATATGCAAAACTCGCTGAACTCTCCAAGAGTTGCCCTGTGGGAATTGGAGCTCTGGGAGCTAAAGCAAAATGATGATAAAGTGGCTCTGGCTATTGCTGTGAGAATAAATCACATTTCTCTGTCAGCTAAGAATCTCACATCCTTTGTCACCATCCAGCAAACTGTGTGTGGCATGCTACCTTGTCAGCTTGTATGTAGGGTAAAAATCTCAGACTGTTCAGTTTTTAACCCACATCACTTTCGAATCAATTTGATTTCAAGTAAACAATCATGGGGCTTCCCTGGTGGCTCAGAGGTTAAAGCATCTGTCTCCAATGCGGGAAACCCAGGTTTGATCCCTGGGTCAGGAAGATCCTCTGGAGAAGGAAATGGCACCCCACTCCAGTATTCTTGCCTGGAGAATCCCATGGACAGAGGAGCTTGGTAAGCTACAGTCCACAGGGTCACAAAGAGTCGGACACGACTGAGTGACTTCACTTTCACTTTCAAACAATCATGATGAATGCCGCAGAGTCCAGAGAGGAACAGGAATACCATGGAGACCTCAAGAATTCTCAGCCAAGAAAAGGGAGAGAAGAATCATCATTCTCGTCTGGACAGGGTCTTCCCTTGTGGCTCAGCTGGTAAAAAATCTGCCTGCAATGCAGGAGACCTGGGTTCAATCCCTGGGCTGGGAAGATCCCCTGGAGAAGGGAAAGGTTACCCATTTCAATATTCTGGCCTGGAGAATTCCATGAACGGTATAGTCCATAGGGTAGCAAAGAGTCAGACATGACTGAGCAACTTTCAGTTTGGACAGGGTCATGACTGAAAGCTGTCAAGTCTTGGCCTAAGAACTCATTGCAAAAGGAGTTAGAATACTAAAGAGAGTCAATTCTTGTCAAGTGCCTTCGAACTGAATAAAAGCATCTGTTTAGAAGAAAATTAAAGTTCCAAATACAAATGATTATTTTTTAGTTATTAAAGAAATAATCTCTGAAAATATAATATGGGGTTGGCCAAAGAGTTTGTTCGGATCTTACAGAAAAACTTGAATGAACTCTGGTCAATACTTCCTCCTATTTTTAAAAAACAGTAATTCTTTCCATTAAACATTTGACTTCTCTTTATGTGATAAGTAATACACAGACAATATAGAAATTATTAAAAACAGTGTAAAATTATGAGTAGTAAGAATGTATGTATTGGAGTTCCACTCCTAGAATGTCAGTGTGCCCCATGTTCCCACTCTCTAGTGAAACAACTATACTGTTGAAATTATTTTTAGAAACATTTAAAATTATTATAATAGAAGACAACTGGACTGTCAATTCGGAGAAGGCAATGGCACCCCACTCCGGTACTCTTGCCTGGAGAATCCCATGGATGGAGGAGCCTGGTTGGCTGTGGTCCATGGGGTCGCTAAAAGTCGGACACTGAGCAACTTCACTTTCACTTTTCACTTTCATGCACTGGAGAAGGAAATGGCAACCCACTCCAGTGTTCTTGCCTGGAGAATCCCAGGGACAGAGGAGCCTGTTGGGCTGCCGTCTGTGGTGTCGCATAGAGTCGGACACGACTGACGCGACTTAGCAGCAGCAGGACTGTCAATTAGAAGAATAAAGAAATAGACATGTACTCACGAAAATGTATTACATTTCACTAAGAACAGCTAGAGCGTGTGACACTGGAGCCACGCCTTACTCCCTCTCCCCATTCAGCTCACAGTGAGAGTGACCCCACTCTGGATGGGCGTGGCCCAGAAGATAAGCCTTCATCATTCTTTCCCATTCAGTCAAGACATCAGTGTTCCACCGGGAGAGGCAGCCCATCAGGTGGTCTCACCACGCTCCCACCAGCTGCAAGTTTCACAGGCTAAGTTCCTGGCAGGGGTGGCTCCTTCTCCCACCATCCACCATTCACAGGGCAAGAGGCTTATCACAGGTACAGAAAGCAAATACTGAAGTCCCAATGTTCTCCATCCCAGCTCATTTACCGGATATGAGCCACCCAAGAGAGAGAGACCAAGGAGATCAGAAGCCACTGTCTCTACCTGGTAGGACCGTGGTGTTCCACATTTCTCTAAGGCTTTAATTCCTTTTTCTTCATTCTTTTCTCTCTGTGTTCTTCAGATTGTGTAATCTCTATCAATTTATCTTTGCTGCAGCTAAATCACTTCAGTCAAGTCCGACTCTGTGCAGCCCCATAGATGGCAGCCCACCAGGCTCCCCCGTCTCTGGGATTCTCCAGGCAAGAATGCTGGAGTAGGTTGCCATTTCCTTCTCCAGGGCATGAAAGTGAAAAGTGAAAGTGAAGTCGCTCAGTCATGTCCAACTCTTCGAGACCCCATGGACTGCAGCCTTCCAGGCTCCTCTGTCCATGGGATTTTCCAGGCAAGGGTACTGGAGAGGGGTGCCATTGTAAGTTCTCTCTATTTTTTTCTTCTGGTTCAAATCTATTGTTTGCCCCTTTAGTAAATGTTTTCAGTTCATTACTGTATTATGCTTTCAGACTTCAGAATTTCCATTTAATTATTTTTTTAATAATTTTTATTTCTTTAGCGATTTTCTTCAGTCAGAAACTGTCGCCCTACCTTTCTTTATTTCTTTAAACATCATTTTTGTTAGACATATTTATTACAGCTGCTTTGAAAGTCTTTGCTAAATACACCATCTAGGTCCTCTTAAATTCTGTTTCTATTGCTTGGTCTTTCTCTATGTATGGGTAACAGTTTCTTATTTCTCTTCATGTCTAGCAGTTATTGTTGAAAATTGGACATTTTAGGCAGCATGTTATAACAACCTTAGATGCTGATCCCCTCCCACATTGTGCATTTTTCTTCGTTTGCTTATTTGTTTAATAACTGACTGAATTTAATAACTGACTGAAACATTTTAGTGAAGTCTCTTTCCCTCACCTGCAGGGTGAAGCCTCAGATGTTGCTCTGCTTGATGACTAAGCCTTGGGCATTCATATAGCCACTCTGGGGGAATGGTTTTAGCAAGCCTCTCTTTTTTCCATGATATCACACTTAATCTGTCTGCTTCTGTTGATATGACAGCCAACCATTTGGTTGCACTAATTTCTGACCAGTGGTTCTGTTGTTTTCAGCAATGGTCTCAGGCATAAATTGCTCTTCATCTTATTCCAGCTAAATCCAGACACTTTCACATAAATGGTTTTTGAGACCTGTGTGAAACCAGGGTTTTGTTCTGAACCCAGCTTTTTAGCTGCTTTTCTTCCCTGATTCTCTCTTGATAATTGGTCTCTATTTCAGGTTACTGCTCTCATGAAGCTCTCAGTTTCTTCACAATTGCATGCTACTCAAATCTGCCTTCCTTTTTTTTTTTTTTTTTTTAGAGAGTACCCTTAAACTTGAACTTCCCCATACTCTTTTCCAAATAATATCAGATGTGGCAGGGGAATTATTAAAACTTCTTTGTTTGGGGCTTCCCTCATGGTTCCCACTTTGAGCTTCCACTGCAGAGGACACAGGTTTGATCCCTAATCAGGGAAGTAAGATCCTACATGCTGCACAGGGAAAAAAAAAGTCTTTATTCTTATGAAAATCTTTTACTTACTCCTCAGATGTGAATTGGGACAGTAACCTGCTGCTGGTGAGACACGCTTTCTTTAAAAGGAGGGCACTTAGTGGATGACAGGGGATGAGATGGCTGGATGACAGAGGATGAGATTGCTGGATGGCATCACTGACTCGATGGATGTGAGTCTGAGTGAACTCTGGGAGTTGGTGATGGATAGGGAGGCCTGGTGTGCTGCAATTCATGGGGTGGTAAAGAGTCGGACACGACTGAGTGAATGAACTGAACTGAAGTGGTTAAAAATGTTCCATAAGCAAAACGTAAAGCTACACAGTCCAAATCTTAATTAATCCCAAGTGGATAAAATGCAAAGATATCCATCCACAGTTAAAACATTGAAAGACAAAGAGAAAATACTGAAAGCAGCAAGAGAAAAGAGCTCATCATACACAAAGGGTAAGATTAGTAACTCACTTCTCATTGGAAACCAAGGTAGCCAGAGGCAAAGGCAGAGACAAAGGCAGTGGGATGACAACTTAAATGCTACAAAAAAAACCTGTCTCTCTTCCAATAATCTTATATCCAGCAAAACTATCTTTAAAAATCAAAGTGAAATAAAAACATACAAAACTGAAATTCAAAAACCGAGAGAAGATCTTGCTAGTAGATCACCTTATAAAAAATGCTGAAGGAAGACTTTTAGGCTGAAAGTAAGTACCTCTAGGCAGTAATTTGAAAACACACATGAACAAAATCACCAGTACAGACAACAAGGTAATTGCAAACGACATCTGGGGACACGACATGCACACCACTTTGCAATCTGCTTTGTTCACTTTAGTGTATATCTAGAGAAAAATTATGGTGATAACATAGGAGGTTTAGAGAAACTATTTGTAGATAAAAAATATATGAAGTGGTCCATTAGAGTAAGGGAAACCAGGAAAGCTCCTGAAAAGACATGAAACTAGTGAAAATTAGATGCCTGAATGCTGTTCCCTACTATACCATTTGTGCCCCTTGTGAGCTTTTGCTATTAATGCCTTTTTTTTTTTTTTTTTCTTTTCTTTGGCTGTGCCGGGTCCTCGCTGCGGTGCAGAGGCTTCTCTAGTTGTAGTGTGTAGACTTCCCTGTGGCTTCGCTTGCCACAGCGCACAGGCTCGGAGTGCAGGCTCAGCAGCTGCAGCACATGGGCTTAGCTGCCCCGTGCATGTGAGATTTTAGTTCCTGGACCAGAGATTGAACATTATTAACATGTATCTCACGTGAGGGGGTACAGCCTTGACTGTAACAGTCCTTTCAGCTCAAGGAATTACTGACTACCTTTGGTCTCTTAGTTAACATTTTGGAGAGAACAAGCTGCCATGGTTTACTCAAACGTATCGATGGATTTTGCTCTAGGTCTACAAGTTGAAACGATCATCTGTAAGAAATTCATGCAGTGCTGCCCTGTCAAAGGTGGCAAATATGGGCAGCTAAATCCAAAAGGAAAATAGATGTGTGCTGTCAAAAATCCAGAAGTAGTAAAAATTAAAACCAGACTGCTAAAATAGTATTTAGTAAGAGTTAATTTTTTCACAAACGCAGTTTATAAACTGGGAGTCTTCAAATACAAAACTGATAGGCAGCTCAGAGGCGTGACATGATGTTGTTGCTGGTCAGTCACTAAGTCATGTTTGGCTCTTTGCAACCCCCTGAGCTGCAGCCCGCCAGGCTTCCCTGCCCTTCACTATCTCCTGAAGTTTGCTCAAACTTATGTCCATTGATTCAGTGATGCCATCCAACCTTCTCATCCTATGTCACCCACTTCTCCTCCTGTCTTCAGTCTTTCCCAGTGTCAGGGTCTTTACCAATAAGTCGGCTCTTTGCATCAAGTAGCCAAGCACTGGTGCTTCAACTGCAGCATCAGTCCTTCTAATGAATATTCAGGGTTGATTTCCTTTAGGATGGACTGGTTTGATCTCCTTGCTGTCCAAGGGACTCTCAAGAGTCTTCTCCAGCACCACAATCTAAAGCATCAATTCTTTTGCACTCAGCCTTCATTATGATCCAACTCTCACATCCATGAATGACGTGATGGGATGATTTATAAAGTAAAAATGAGGAAGTTAATCTTTACAATGACTGGTTATTACAATGGAGGTTTCCAGCTGGCAGGGATTGGTTAAAAGTTATTCCTATACCACTTTAGGAAGATGACTTGAGTTTCTTTTATGATTATCAGAGACACTCACCAGAGATAACCTAAATTTTGCTTATGCTCATGAAATAAGCTAGATTTAGTTTTGCTTATGCGGCTTACATTGTTTTGCATGCTTGGGGATTTTTAAGCCTGGTCTTTAATAGTCTCATTTTCTGTTACACTGCTCTTTAGTTAGTTACTGCCTCTCTTATCTACAATACTTATCTACAAACTCCTTCTTTGTGGCTTCTTCTGTTCAACATAGAATAGTCTATTTCTCTGGGGTTACATGAATAACTGGTACCCAAAGCCATTCTGAATTCTTGAGCATTTTGCACACCCACTGGCATGACATGAGACAGTTTTAATGTACACGACAGGACCAGAAATAGGTCATCCTGTGCTTCAGCACCCACTCCCTCCCCTAGCCCACCCCCCACACTACCAGCACACCTGACACTTTCTTTGTATCTTGGAATTTCATATTCTCTTTGGTTTATTTTCAAAGAACCAGGCTCCAGCCCAGGCATATGACTTGAGGATTCTCCCAATTACATTTTGAAAGAGATCCCCACTTACTTCTTTTTCACATGAAAACGCTTATGCATATCTGACATTAATTAAAGGACTAATTTAATAACAATTCTAAGAAAAATAAGCCAACCTCTAAATAGTCAACCTCCTTCTCTCTTCTCAGCATATTGCAAATAATGTCAATCCTATAAATAACATGTAAGCTATAGTGTGAGCAATTTGAGTGCTTAATTGGATGAATATATCTGAAGCCGTATGACAGAACTTATGTTATCAAGTTGCTACTGTATGTCTTCAATGCAGAATTTCCAACAGATACTCTCACTGGGGGCTGGGGTAGGGGAGACAGGCACAGAGTTGAGGACGGATTAAAGGAGAAAGTGAAAGTGGATTTTACCAATAAGTCCAAGTTGCTGCATTCACAAGCCCTTCAAAGAAAATCTGTCCTTGATTTTCCATCATCTCTGACCTAAAACACTGCCACTCTGCCTGACTCAATAGTAGTCCAGAAACACCTATACTACAAACCAAAGGGATTCACAATAAATCTCTTTAAAAATTCTATAGGATAATTTAACTTCTAGCTTGATTATATTTAACTCAGAATCTTACTAGAGCCTCAGACTCTTCTCTGTTTGGTTAAACCACAATTAGACTATCAGTTCTTTAGCAAAAAAAAGACTGGTCCATTTTTTCCTTCTGAATCCTATTACAACCCTTAATATATGACTAGCTAGATGCGTAGTAGACATTACAAAATGCTTATTCCGTTGAACCAAGTTGAACATATGGTCCTTTAAGATCTAAAAAAGCCATTCCAGTTTTCCATGGAGGTTAATTTCCATTTTCCTTAGCAAATGGAGGGAAAAAAATAAAAAAAGAAAGTTACATATATGAAAAGTTAGCATGCACACAGAACAACAGATAATAAAATCCCTGAGGATTTGTCCCTTAGATACCAAGCAAGACATTTAGAATTCCAGGGGTGGTCTACCTGCTCAAACCACACAGCTCATGGCAATCTTAGGCCTTCCTCCACTCTTATCTTTCCAACTGCTGAACAATTTTTTTTTTTTTAAGTCAATAGAATACCTTGATCTTGTTCTATAGTCATGCTCCACCAGTCTGCCAAACTCCTTTTGTATTGGTGATTCAGTCTCTCAAAGGGGACGATTTTTCAGAAGATTTTCAGGACCTCGTGAGTGTCTTCACTCATTTCTCTCACTTTTCCTTTTTCCATCAAACCAAGCCATACTCAGAGTTCTCCCATCACAACTCTGCTTCCTCCTTCATATTCAAAGAAAAATGATTATCAATGCTTCTTTTTGTACCTAAATAAGGCAAATAAAGATGACACATTTCCTAGCATGGATTCTCAGGGGTAGTGAGAGGATGAGAAAATCGGGAAAGTCACTGCTTTAAAAGTTTCTTTCACTGTAGGATGAAGGGTCTATCCAGGATCAGATAACAGGGTCTTTCCATGACCAGTCATGGAAACATCAATTCCACATCAACCAAACGCTAAGAGAAAAGTACAAAAGACTTTCCATCAATGAGGAAATGCATTCCTCTTCAAAAAGGAATACAGAGATGCTGAGAAAGATAAACCTATGAGATAGGAACCTGGCAAGTTATATCTAACCCAAGGTTCAGTCAATTTAGCTCAGTTGCTCAGCTGTGTACAACTTTTTGTGACCCCATGGACGGCAGCACGCCAGGCCTCCCTGTCCATCATTAACTCCCAGAGCTTACTCAAACTCATGTCCATCGAGTCGGTGATGCCATCCAACCATCTGACTCTCTGTCGTCCCCTCCTCCTCTTGTCTTCAATCTTTCCCAGCATTGGTCTTTTAATTGAACCAGTTCTTCCCATCAGGTGGCCAAAGTATTGGAGTTTCAGGTTCAGCATCAGTCCTTCTAATGAATATTCAGGACTGATTTCCTCAAGGATGGACTGGTTGGGTCACCTTGCAGTCCAAGGGACTCTCAAGAATCTTCTCCAACACCACAATTCAAAAGCATCAATTCTTCAGTGCTCAGCTTTCTTTATAGGCCAACTCTCACATCCATACATGACTACTGGAAAAACAACAGCTTTGACTAGCTGGACCTTTGTTGGAAAAGTAATGTCTCTGCTTATTAATATGCTGTCTAGTTTGGTCATAGCTCCTCTTCCAAGGAGCAAGTGTTTTTTAATTTCATGGCTGCTGTCACCATCTGCAGTGATTTTGGAGCACAAAAAAATAAAGTCTCTCACTGTTTTCATTGTTTCCCCATCTATTTGCCATGAAGTGATGGGACCAGATGCCATGATCTTAGTTTTCTGAACATTGAGTTTTAAGCCAAATTTTTCACTCTCCTTTTTCACTTTCATCAAGAGGATCTTTAGTTCTTCATTTTCTGCCACAAGGGTGGTATTATCTGCATATCTGAGGTTATTGATATTTCTCCTGGCAGTCTTGATTCCAGCTTGTGCTTCATCCAGCCCAGCATTTTTCATGATGTACTCTGCCTATAAGTTAAGTAAGCAGGATGACAATATACAGCCTTGATGTACTCCTTTTCTGATTTGGAACCAGTCTGTTGGTCCATGTCCAGTTCTAACTGTTGTTTCTTGACCTGCATTCAGATTTCTCAGGAGGCTGGTCAGGTGGTCTGGTATTCCCATCTCTTTCAGAATTGCCACAGTATATTGTGATCTACACAGTCAAAGGCTTTGGCGTAGTCAATAAAGCAAAGGTTGATGTTTTTCTGATACTCTCTTATTTTTTGGATCACCCAATGGATGTTGGCAATTTGATCTCTGGTTCCTCTGCCTTTTCTAAATCCAGCTTGAATATCTGGAAGTTCATGATCCACATACTGTTGAAGCCTGGCTTGGAGAACTTTGAGCATTACTTTGCTAGAGTGTGAGATGAGTGAAACTGTGCAGTAGTTTGAGCATTCCTTGACATTGCCTTTCTTTGGGATTTGGATGAAAACTGACCTTTTCCAGTCCTGTGGCCACTGCTGAGTTTTCCCAATTTGCTGGCATATTGAGTGCAGCACTTTCACAGCATCATCTTTTAAGATATGAAATAGCTTAACTGGAATGCCATCACCTCCATTAGTTTTATTCATAGTGATGCCCACTTAACTTCACATTCCAGGATGTCTGGCTCTAGGTGAGTGATCGCACCATCGTGGTTATCTGAGTCATGAAGATTGTTTTTGTATAGTTCTGTGTATTCTTGCCACCTCTTCTTAATATCTTCTGCTTCTTTTAGATCCATACCATTTCTGTCCTTTATTGTGCCCACCGTTACATGAAATGTTCCTTGGTATCTCTAACTTTCTTGAAGAGATCTCGTCTTTCCCATTCTATTGTTTTCATCTATTTCTTTGCATTGATCACTGAGGAAGGCTTTCTTGTCTCTCCTTGCTATTCTTTGGAACTCTCCATTCAGTTGGATGTATCATTCCTTTCCTCCTTTGTCTTTCTGTCTTTTCTCTTCTCAGCTATTTGCAAGGCCTCCTCAGACAACCGTTTTGCCTTTTTGCATTTCTTTTTCAGGGGGAGGGTCTTGATCCCTGCCTCTTGTGGATTGTAACGAACATCTGTCCATAGTTCTTCAGGCACTCTATGAGATCTAATCCCTTGACTCTATTTCTCACTTCCACGGTACAATCGTAAGGGATTTGATTTAGGTCATACCTGCATGGTCTAGTGGTTTTCCTTACTTTCTTCAATTTGAGTGTGAATTTGGCAATAAGGTGTTCATGATCTGAGCCACAGTCAGCTCCCAGTCTTGTTTTTGCTGACTGTATAGAGCTTCTCCAAATTTGGCTGCAAAGAATATAATCAATCTGATTTCTGTATTGACCATATGGTGATGTCCATGTATAGAGTCTTCTCTTGTGTTGTTGGAAGAGGGTGTTTGCTGTGACCAATGTTTCTCTTGGCAAAACTCTTAGCCTTTGCCCTGATTCATTTTGTAGTCTAAGGCCAAATTTGCCTATTACTCCAGGGATCTCTTGACTTCCTACTTTTGCTTTCTAGTCTCCTATAATGAAAAGGACATCTTTTTGGGGTGTTAGTTCTAGAAGGTCTTGTAGGTCTTCATAGATCCATTCAACTTTAGCTTGCTCAGCATTACTAGTCGGGGCATAGACTTGGATTACCATGATATTGAATCGTTTGCCTTGGAAACGAACAGAGATCATTCTGTTGTTTTTGAGATGCATCCCTGGTGGTGCAGAGGTTAAAGTGTCTGCCTGCAATATGAGAGACCTGGGTTCGATCCCTGGGTCAGGAAGATCCCCTGGAGAAGGAAATGGCAACCCACCCCAGCATTCTTGCCTGGAGAATCCCATGGACAGAGGAGTTTGGTGGGCTACAGTCCATGGGTCGAAAGAGTCGGACACAACTGAGCGACTTCACTTTCCAAGTACTGAATTTCAGACTCTTTTGTTGACTATGATGGCTATTCCATTTCTTCTAAGGGATTCTTGCCCACAGTAGTAGATATAATGGTTGTCTGAGTTAAATTCACCTTTCCAGTCCATTTTAGTTCACTGATTCCTAAAATGTCAATGTTCACTCTCGCCATCTCCTGTTTGACCACTTCCAATTTGCCTTGATTCATGGACCTAACATTCCAGGTTGCTCTGCAATATTGCTCTTTACAGCATCAGACTTTACTTCCATCACCAGTCACATCCAGAACTGGGTGTTGTTTTTTCTTTGGCTCTGTCTCTTCATTCTTTCTGGAGTTATTTCTCCTCTGATCTCCAGTAGCATACTGGGCACCTACGGACCTGTGGGGGTTCATCTTTCAGTATCCTATCATTTTGCCTTTTCATGCTGTTCATAGGGTTCTCAAATCAAGAATACTGAAGTAGTTTTCCATTCCCTTTTCCAGTGGACCACATTTTGTCAGAACTCTCCACCGTGACCCGTCTGTCTTGAGTGGCCCTACATGGCATGGCTCATAGTTTCACTGAGTTAGAGAAGGCTGTGGTCCATGTGATCAGTTTGGTTAGTTTTCTGTGATTATGGTTTTCATTCTGTCTGCCCTCTGATGGAGAAGGATAAGAGGCTTATGGCAGCTTCCTGTTGAGTGAGACTGACTGAGAGTTAGACCTGTAGGTTAGGGACTTCTGAAAACGTTTCAGTTCCAACATGGTCTTTGAAAAGGTAAACTCGCTAATCATAGGAGTTTGAGTAGTTCTGAAAAGATGAGAATTTTTAAAAATGGGAATTGCTCCTTTCTTACCTCTCTGAAGTATCACGGAATTCTTATACCACGTAACATCACTCTGTCAAAGCTTGACGTCATGGTCCAGTGAGGCATTAATTACATTCTGCTCTCAGGCTTCAATTAGTGGATCATGGGGTGCATTCATCAGAGGAACTCCATATCTTTACAGAACATTAAAAGTTGTGGAAGTGTAAGCATGCATCACGATGACACATTACCCAGGGAGCCCAGTTAGTCATTCTGTCACAGACCACCATTCCAAGTAAAGGAAAATAGAGTGAAAAGTTTGGAAGCAGACAAATGGTTTATGGCAGAATTACAAACATCAAATGGAACGGAGTCTACAAAACCAGATTTGCACAAATTTCAGCTGAAGAGAAAAAGGAAAAGAGAGAAAGGAGGTTTCTCTCGGTGATAAATGACTTGATTTGCTTCTCACCACACTGGCATTTGCCTCTTTGTTATTAGTTTCCTCTCACAAACTCGAGCAAGAGAAAGAGTAGAGTTTTTACTTAAAATATTCCACTAAGTGAATTTGTAACCCATTCTTGAAGTTTAATAAATGAAGGGAATAATTACCCTAAGTGACAATAATCATTTTAGAAGATCATCAGGGTGGGATTTTGAATCCATGTTGAGTCTCCAATATAGCATAGCTGTTCAACGACCCGTGTTCTGGTCCACGATCTCACTCACTAAATCTGGCTCTTATCTCAGTCATTATTGGAATGTCATGTGGGGGAAGCAGGACCATAAGAAATTTTATGAACTAAACTGATTTACTTCCCAGCCTTAGGATAAAACAAACACAGGTTACTCTTGATTAATGGCATAGCTAAATATGTCCAGAGGAGCGCTTTATTAGAATTCCATTTGCAATAGCGTCTGACAGATCTGTGCCTCTCTGCGCTCTCCCACAGGTCTAGATCAACTCTGTGCCCCAGATGCTCCAGACTCTTGTGTGGAGCTCTGTCCCTGCCTCAGCAGCCTCCTTGGACATTGTACCCAGACTGTGCATTTATCTCTCTTAATTTTTACTTCTCACCTTCCCTGAAATGACTTGCCTGGGACTAAATCTTCCTCCCTCGTGAACTTTGAATTATGCTTTCCAACCTGCTCTTTCCCACGGCCACCTCCAGGAATGCCCAAACACCGTGGTTGCTCTTCCTGTGGTAGGTCCCTCTGAGAACTACCCTCCTTAGCCCTTCTAGATGTATTCTGTCTGGTGCTCAGAAATTGAAGAAGTCAGATAAATCTGATTATTTCATAAGTACTTGTTGAGAGAATCAATAAAAGAATGAATACTGAATGAGTGAGTGAATGTTAAGAGCCATGGGCTTGGGATCAGGAGACCTAGACTCAAGCCCTGACTTAACCACACTCTGACCATATGATCTTGGACTATGTTTAATTCTTTGACCTTCAGTGACTTAGTTCAAGCTGCTATGTCAAAATACTATAGACCTAGAATTTTGAAAAGAAATATAATTTCTCATAATTCTTTATAAGGCCTCATAATTTTGGAGGCTAAGGTGTCTAAGATCAGGAAACCAGCAAATATAGTTTTTGGTGAGGGCTCACTTCCCAGCATGCAGACAGTTGCCTTCTCACTGAATTCTCACTTCCTGGAGAGGGGGAAGCCCTGTGTCTCTTCTTCTTTTTATAAGGGCCTCATTCCGTGATGTGGGCTCTGTCCTCAGGACCTCATATAAACCTAATCATCTCCCAAAGAATCTACCTCCTAATACCATCCCACTGAATGCTAGAGCTTCACAATATACATTTTGAAGGGACATAATCGTTCAGTCCATGTTGCTCAGGTTGTTTTGTTGTTTTGTTTTCTCTTGTTTTACCAGTAAAATAAGGATAAATATCCCTTTCACCTATTTCATGGTTTTTCTGAATCTTAGGATGGATTTTTCAGACTGTAAAGTTCAACCAAAATATTTTACTGTTTAGAATCAGAGAACCTTACATGTGGACTCTGTTCAATTAAAGTGAAAATACTTCCAGACAGAGGGAAGAATCTGGCAAACAGAACCTGGAACTATGTGCTATTCTATTTGATATACTGTTCTCTCTGTTTAAAGGGAATCAGTTCTGAATATTCATTGGAAGGACTGATGCTGAAGCTGAAACTCCAATACTTTGGCCACCTGATGGAAAGAGCTGACTCATCTAAAAAGACCCTGATGCTGGGAAAGAGGCAGGAGGAGAAGGGGACGACAGAGGATGAGATGGCTGGATGGCATCACCAACTCAATGGACATGAGTCTGAGTAAACTCTGGGAGTTGGTGATGGACGGGGAGGCCTGGCGTGCTGCGGTCCATGGGGTCGCAAAGAGTCAGACACAACTGAGCGACTGAACTGAACCAAACTCTCTCTGTTTGAAATTTTCATTTGTCCTCCACCCTCCAAACCTTCAACATTCTCACCTGGGAAACTGACTTATCTTTTAATACTCAGCTCAGACATCATCTTCAACAATTGTGTGTCAAAGCAGCACAGGACAATTGGGGGAAATAATGGTAAGAGAGAGAGCACTAAAATGTGATTACCCTCATGTACCTCCTAGAGAAGACTCTTGAGAGCCCCCTGGACTGCAAGGAGATCAAACCAGGCAATCCTAAGGGAAATCAACCCTAAACATACACTGGAGAGACCAATGCTAAAGCTGAATCTCCAAGCCACAGGATGCAAAGACTGATTGATTGACTGATTGGAAGAGACCCTGATGCTGGGAAAGAGTGAAGGCAAAAGGAGAAGCGGGCACAGGATGAGATGGTTAGACAGCATCACCAACTCAACAGACATGAATTTGAGCAAACTCTGGGAGACAGTGAAGGACAAGGAAGCCTGGCGTGTTACAATCCATGGACTCAGTCCATGCAGAGAGTCAGACAGGACTTAGTCACAGAACAACGGCAACAAATGCCCAAGGTACTGAATCGGGTCAGTCTGAAGGGAGGGGAAAAAAGGCAAATTATTTCTTCCTATTATTACTAATTCAGTGGTGCCAGAAAAAATGACTTGAAAATCCTTAAGTTCATTTTGGACCCCTTCCTTCCACCTCCCTTTCTGCATCTCTATCCTTCCTCTCATAAAGTATCTCATGTTCTCCAACAACTATAAACTGTCTCAAAAGTAATCCTTGTACTCAAATGACTTATTGAAGCCTCCTCAAATCAACCTCCCTCCCTCTGTGCGACTGAACTCAATTGTTTCACCAAAAGCAATAAGGTTGAAACAACCCTCCCAGATGTGTTTGCATTTGCAGAATAACTTTTATTGCTTTTCTCTAATTATGAAAGTAATTCACACTTATTGTAGAAAACATATGAAATATAAAACAGTATGAAGATAAAAACAAAAATTCTCAAAGCCTGTAGGATATTTGCATTTCCAAGAGGGAATGTTTGTTGACAGATGTATGCAGACAGGGTAGATATATGAAGGCTTGACAGTATTACCAGGGGATAGTCATAGGGACTTTGAGGAAATCAAAGTGAGACAGAACCAGATCTTGTCCTCAAACAACCCATGGTATTGTACGCAAATTATTCTAGTACTAATGAATTAAAGGTCTACAAATGCTCTTCATTTCAAATGGAGAGTATAACCTGAAATTCTATTTGAAAGCTGCAGAAATAAAGGTTCATCTTTGAAGCTGAGCTCATTACAGGAAACTTCAAACCTGAGTGCCAAATTCTCTCTACAGGATCTACCATCCTTGGAAAGCATGAACCAGGCAGAGAGAGAAGGGATTATTACAAACTATATTTTTCTAAGACAAATAACTTCTTTTCTTCATATATACGCTTTCTCTCTTTATAGAACTTTCATAAGAAAATGAAATCATCTCATATGAACTCTAAATGCCCCTCCTTCCACTTCTCCTATTTTGGTTTTTGTTACTTGTTTTTCATTTGCATACAGTAAATTTTACTCTTTATGGTAGTCAGTTCTATGAGTTTTGACAAATGCATAGAGCTGTATTAGCATCAAAGCAATCAAGATGCAAAACCATTCTATCACTATCTCTCCACAATTCCCTTGTGTTACCCTTTTCGGTCACATCTCTCAGTAATCTTTGCTAACCACTGGGCTGTTCTCCTTCCTGATAATTCTGTCTTTTTTTTCCCCTAAAATGTCATATGAATGAATCTGGTTTCTTTCACTTGCCATAGTGCTTTTGAGATCCATGGATGGTACTGAATGTGTATGTAGTTGGGCTTGTCACTCACAGATTTCTTCAGTCAACTCGGCAGAAACCAAAAGAGAGGTAAGATTATCCAGGTTGCACTACAGATGAGCCTCTTGTCTAACAGAGTGAATCTCCATGACATACATGGGAGACCTACAAGGTTCTTAAGAATTTTATACCAAAAGAAACACTACCAGCTTGGATCAAAAGGGAGAAAAGGGGAAATAAAGAAGGCTGTTAAGTTTCCTGGTGGAATTCCTACATGCAGAAAACAGGCTGCTAAAACTACTCAGCTGAAAAATACTACCATTCCACATAAAAGGTAGGATAAGTCTAAGGGTGGGATTTGGAACCAAGAGATCAGAGCCTTAAACCAGAGAGGATTATTCCTAGGCCTAATGGAGTTTGCCTAGCTGGACTTCAAAATTGCTTGGGACTGATAGCTCCCTCTTTCCTTCCATTTCTGTCCTGTCAAAGAGATTGTTTAAAACAATCCAATGTCTGTGCCATCATAGTATTTTAAAAGCAGGTAACTTATTTTATACTTTTGCAAGTCCACAGATAAAGAGAAATTTCCCCCAGTATGAATCATACCTGGAGTTTCACGGTTTTATCAATTTAAATGATGAGATATTCTTTCTGGCTTACTTCACTCTGTATAATAGGCTCCAGGATGGGATAGGGAGGGAGGTGGGAGGGGAGTTTAGGATGGGGAACATGTCTACACCCGTGGCAGATTCATGTTGATGTACGGCAAAACCAATACAATATTGTAAAATAATTAGCCTCCAATTAAAATAAATAGATTTATATTAAAATAATAATAATAATAAAAGATAAAAACAAAAAAATAAAAAAAATAATAAATGATGAAATTTGGGACTTTGAGATGATAAGATTTAGAAGAAGGTATGGAATTTGAGATAATAAGATTATGAGTTGAGACTTTCAGTAAACTTGGGAGAGAATGAATGTATCTGGTATATGGGGTAGATGTGAGTCTTTGGGTACCAGAGGGGAGACTATGGTTGGCAGAATACTGGCCTTCCAAGATCTCCATGTCCCAGTTTTCAGAACCTGTGAGTATGCCACTTTGCATGGTAAAAAGAAAGAAAAAGAAAGAAAGAAAAACCTTTTCAGATGTGATAAGTTAAAGATCTTAAGATGGGGAGGTTATCGAATTTAATCAGAAGAGTTCCTATAAGAGGAAGGCCACAAAGTCAAAGTCAGAAGAAAAAGATATGAAGTTACAAGTAGAGGTCAGAGTGATATGGAAGTGAGCCAAAGAATGCAGCAACTTCTCAAAGCTGGAGGCGGAAGGAGCATGCTTCCCCTCCCAGATCCTCCAGAAAGAGTGCAGCTCCACCAACCGTATTTATTTTTTTTATTTTTTATTTTTTTATATATATATATTTTTTAATTTTAAAATCTTTAATTCTTACATGTGTTCCCAAACATGAACCCACCTCCCACCTCTCTCCCCATAACATCTCTGTGGGTCATCCCCATGCACCAGCCCCAAGCATGCTGTATCCTGCATCAGACATAGACTGGCGATTCGATTCTTACATGATAGTATACATGATAGAATGCCATTCTCCCAAATCATCCCACCCTCTCCCTCTCCCTCTGAGTCCAAAAGTCCGTTATACACAGCTGTGTCTTTTTCCTGTCTTGCATACAGGGTCATCATTGCCATCTTTCTAAATTCCATATATATGTATTAGTATACTGTATTGGTGTTTTTCTTTCTGGCTTACTTCACTCTGTATAATTGGCTCCAGTTTCATCCATCTCATCAGAACTGATTCAAATGAATTCTTTTTAATGGCTGAGTAATACTCCATTGTGTATTTGTACCACAGCTTTCTTATCCATTCATCTGCTGATGGACATCTAGGTTGTTTCCATGTCCTGGCTATTATAAACAGTGCTGCGATGAACATTGGGGTACATGTGTCTCTTTCAATTCTGGTTTCCTCGGTGTATATGCCCAGCAGTGGGATTGCTGGTTCATAAGGTAGTTCTATTTGCAATTTTTTAAGGAATCTCCACACTGTTCTCCATAGTGGCTGTACTAGTTTGCATTCCCACCAACAGTGTAGGAGGGTTCCCTTTTCTCCACATCCTCTCCAGCATTTATTGCTTGCAGATTTTTGGATCGCAGCCATTCTGACTGGTGTGAAGTGGTACCTCATTGTGGTTTTGATTTGCATTTCTCTGATAATGAGTGATGTTGAGCATCTTTTCATGTGTTTGTTAGCCATCCGTATGTCTTCTTTGGAGAAATGTCTATTTAGTTCTTTGGCCCATTTTTTGATTGGGTCATTTATTTTTCTGGAATTGAGCTGCATAAGTTGCTTGTATATTTTTGAGATTAGTTGTTTGTCAGTTGCTTCATTTGCTATTATTTTGTCCCATTCAGAAGGCTGTCTTTTCACCTTGCTTATATTTTCCTTTGTTGTGCAGAATAAATCACAGCAGGATCCTCTATGATCCACCTCCCAGAATTCTGGAAATAAAAGCAAAAATAAACAAATGGGATCTAATTAAAATTAAAAGCACCAACCGTATTTAGAAAGGCTTTTTCAAATCTTTGGAGAAGGAAATGGCAACCCACTCCAGTATTTTGCCTGGAAAATCTCACAGACGGAGGAGCCTGGCAGGCTTTAATCCATGGGGTCACAAAGAGTTGGACATGACCGAGTGACTTCACATGTTGTTGTTGCTGTTTTCAAATCTTCCCAAATGATAAAGGTTTCTGCTTACACTTTCTTTTGATAACATGTTTTTGTTTATTTTTACATTATGTAACTGTGTCATTGGGAATTTATCACAATGTATAAAGAGAGAAAATGGATCTCTTTCAAGTGACTAATTGTTTCGGCACTCGACATTTTCAAAATTGATGCGTGATGCTACATTATTATATTATAAACATTTCCAATGCATTTTGTGTATTTCAAGAATTTTAGTTCTGTACCCTTCACTTTTTATTGTTCATGAACCCAAAGCATGCCATTTAATTGAACAGGCTTTAAAACACATTTTAATGTTCTATAGGGCTAGCACTGCCTGGCCTATTCTATTCTCTGCTGAGTTATAAGTAGCAGCAATTTATTTCTCACAGTTCTGGAGGCTGGAAATTCTAAAACCAAGGCACCATCAGATCCAGTATTTGGTGAGAACCCACTTCCTGGTTCATAGATGGCGATCTTCTCGCTGTGTTCACAGGGGGAGCTTTCTGGGGTCTCTTCCTATACAGGTGCTTATCTTATTCATGAGAGCTTCACCCTTATGATCTAATCATCTCCCAAAGATTCCACTTTCTAACACCATCACATTAGAGATTAGGATTTTAACATGTGAAATTTGAGGGAACAGAAGCATTCAGTCTATAGCACCCCTGTATGGATCTTCTTTCCCAGAGTTAGTATAGCTATAGTATCTATAGTATAGAATAGTATAGCTATATTTAGACACTTTTTTTTGGTTCTGTTTTAACTTTATAAATAACTTGTTTATATCCATAAAAATCTTGATGATATTTTAATGGTATTATATTACTATTTCCCATTACCTTACATATAATTGACTTTATTGTGATCTTTATGCTTCTACCCTGAAAACATGTTCACTAATTTCATTCCTCATTGTGGAATTAAACTGATTTAATCCATCTCCGAATGTTCAGACAATACAACTATCTGCAAGAATGGCTGACTCTGTTATAAAGAAAAAAAAAAATCTTCCCCCTTTGGCATATTCTGGAAGCCTCACCAAATTATAGAAAAATCATTTTTTCCTTCTACTATCTTTGTCTCCAAGGGGGAAAGTGCCTTCATTATATATTACTGAGTTAGTACCAAAATATTCCTGCTTTCAAAAAGTGAGTGCTGATCCGTCAAGGGTTCCAAGTTAGTAAAACGTATTAGATGAGAGAGCTCACTGAGGTTCTTTTAATTCACGTGTCTGTAAGTGCAACCGAACTCTTTCTCTCTCAACAGTGGGCAGACCTCTTTTCCCTTAGAGCACTTTAACAATATCCTCTCAGCCCCTTCCTTTTCTGCTTTCTCTCCAAGGACATCAAAGCACATCTTTTCGGACCCTGAATATGCACCATAATTGCATATAATGATAATTCTTCAGTTTGTGTAATTGATGATTTCACACGTAGTGTCACAGGATTACGTTAAAGAGAACAAGTCAGTCACTTTTACTCATCCTGGATTTTCACTGGTTCATGAAACTCTTATTACAAACCCTCCACACATAAACCCCAACATTTCTGTTTGACTTCCCACCCAGCTGGGGTTATTCACACCTAACAACTTCCCCCACTATAGTTAAAAGAAAAAGAAAAAAAAAGGCTGGTGCTCATGCTTTCCCCTTGCTTTTATCGCCTAACGCACTCGTGTGGCTCCACATGGCATGATGCGCTGCTTCCTCTTGGTAACTGTGAGTAACCAACTCTTCTTTCAAGACGGTTGTCTTTGCTTCCTCATCTTACCATACTCGATTGAAGCAAACTCCAGGTACATTTGAAGACACTGAGACTTCTGCTTCCTTCTGCCCTGGGAGCTCTCTTTTCTATCCATCTCAAATATTGTCCAGAGAAAGCAATGGCACCCCACTCCAGTACTCTTTTGCCTGGAAAATCCCATGGGCGGAGGAGCCTGGTAGGCTGCAGTCCATGGGGTTGCTAAGAGTCGGACACGACTGAGCGACTTCACTTTCACTTTTCACTTTCATGCATTGGAGAAGGAAATGGCAACCCACTCCAGTGTTCTTGCCTGGAGAATCCCAGGGACTGGGGAGCCTGGTGGGCTGCTGTCTATGGGGTCGCACAGAGTCGGACATGACTAGAGCGACTTAGCAGCAGCAGCAGCAGCAAATATTGTCCATCACTGTTTTGCTTGTATCTTTGATGACAGTGGAGCTATCTGTTCACATGATGATGAGAGCATAGCTTTCTCTTGCTTTTTGTTGCTCCTCTCTATCACTGCTTTCCCTGGATTTCATGCACTAACACATCCATCCAAGAGTCAAAAAATTCTCTTCCATGAACTCCCACAGAATTTCTTTCCCCTGAATAACAGGATTATTTTAGTATTATCATAGATTTCCCTTCTTCTCTGGGTACATAACTGCCTCCAAGAGAGATGAGCCAATAACAATTTCTGTTCTGCCTAATTTTAGGACAATTCACTGCTTTCTCCCAATATTCAAGACTAGTTGCTTAGTTTGACCCACCACACGCAACAGCTTTCTCCATTTTGGTGGCCTTTTCCTGTGGAGGGGTTCATTTGTCCTTACTCCCATGCAATCTAGCTTTTGCAGCTTCCACCCACTCATGCCCATCAAATGTTAATGTCAAAGCACAATTGTCAACAAGGTTTAAGTTCTCTTTTAAGGAGAATCCTAGAATTTTACAAATAAGTGAACTATATGAGATTTGACTAGGATTTAGATTTGACTAACTCCACATATCAGCATACCCTAGTTTCAGCTCTCACCCACCTGGAACTTAAACATCATATTCATTCACTGTGCACAATACTTTTAATAGACTCATGCTATAATTTGACTAAATTATCATTACAACAGAGATCTGCACCAGTATTAATGACATGAGATCAAATTATTCTATTAAAATGGGGAAAATGTCTGTCATTTCTACAGATGGTTAGGCTAGAAACAGCAGGGCTTAAGGCTGGAGGTGAGTTTTTCATCTCTTTTTCTAGTTAAAAGTCATGACTTTAGAATCAACTAGAAGTTTTAAGATGTGAATAGATAGCTATAGAGATGGTGTCAAAGAAAAGGATATGGTGAGTTTTTTACATTTTTTTTTTTCTTTTAGATCATGACTTATGACACCAAAAAGAAAAGCTCCTGGCAAGGAATAGAGTTTATCTCATGGGGCCTGAGAAGAATATGTTTGCTAGGAGTCTTGCCAACGTGATAAAGAGAGATTTCAATTGAAACTTGAGAAAATAAGGGGGAAATGCCCAGATTACACTATAAAATTCTGTCCTTAAAGGTTATAAGGTGTGAAGAAGTGGGCGGGGGGCAAACAGTGGAGGAGATGCCAAGTAATTCAAAACAGGAAATAACAAAGAGGCTCAAACAGTAAATCTGACAACTTCAGAGTACCTGTACCAATGAAAGAAGTGTGGCTAATAAACAAAATGAACTCGAGACACTTAACTCAGAGAAATTCGTAGAAGTTCATGAATGTCACTGGGACTTGGCAGAATTACCGGCAAATGACTGTTGAAGGACAACATGCCCTATTGGAAGGGGGAAAAATACCTCATAGAGGGGACAGGGGCAGCTCTGCATTTCAAGACTGCCTAAAACTAAACAGAGTTTCAGGAAGCTGAGTGGAAAGCATACTGTCAAACATCGAGATGAAGATGCAAGAAAGCCAAATAGATAAGGTACTGAACAGTGCCAGCCAGAGACAGGAGTCAATCATGGCATGAGGGCATCATGGGGCTCTGGAGACCCAACTCTCAGTAACTAGCAATGAATTCTTTCAGGAGGTTCAACAGTTCACTGGAGGTTTCCCAACCAGGATGAAGAAACGGAACCATGAAGAGAGCAACATATGATACACCCAGGATATAAAAGTTTCTAAACTCCCCAGTTTGAAAATATGTAAATGATGTTATCAGGGACTAGTCATAATAGGAAAAAGGAGGGTGTTCACAGAGGTTGAAACATGAAAGCAAATAGTAGAAAGAAGGTGAAATCAAAAGATTTTTAAATCGAAGGATTTTAAGAGGGAAATAAGAGTGCCTTCCCTCCTCCTCCATTTTGCCTGGATTGCCTGGTATGTGTCCTGGATCCCATCCCAAGGCAATCTAACCTGCCCTTGGCCCTCCACTTGGGAGTAAAATTACCAACAGTTCATTACAATCTAGTACAAAGAGGAAGAAGAAAGGACCGCTTTAAAACACAGTGGTTTCCATTCCTTCCATGTATGTGTGTGCATGTGGGCTGGCTGGTTGGGTGGCAGGTGCTGGGGACAGAGGAAGACGCAGCTGTGGAGGAAAGCACCAGAGGAGACCCGGGCCACGTGGACCACCGGACGGACTCTGTTTTCAGGTTGAGCCTGACCACTGAGCAAAGCTACAGAGCTGGAGACTAAGAAAGTAGAATGTGACCAGTTTCACAAAACAATAGGAACGGCTTTTCTTCTTGTCAAAAATGGACTCTTTAGAGACTGTACTGAATTTAGGAAGTAATTTTTTCTGCTCTTCATCATGGATTTAGACTACACAGTTGGTCCGAATTCTTGTTTGGGTTGTCATGTGTGTGTGTCTGTGTGTATTATTCAAAGACTTCTCCCAAAAGACTAGGACATGGTGAGGTTAGAGGATGGCAGGAAGCAGCAGCCATATATTGAATTCACACTTTTGCTGTTCAGTTATTCAGTCTTATATGATTTTCTGTGACCCCATGGACTGCAGCACATCAGGCTTCCCTGTCCCGGAGCTTGCTCAAACTCATGTCCATTGAGTGAGTGATGCCTTCCAACCATCTTATCCTCTGTCGTCTCCTTCTCCTCCTGCCTTCAATCTTTCTCAGCATCAGGGTCTTTTCTAAAGATTCGGCTCTGCATCAGGTGGCCAAAGCATTGGAGCTTCAGCGTCAGCATCAGTCCTTCTAACGAATGTTCAGGGTTGATTTCCTTTAAGATTGACAGGATGGGTCTCTTTGCTGTCCAAGGGACTCTCAAGAGTATTCTCCAACACTACAGTTCAAAAACAACAAGTGTTCAGGGTTCAGCCTTCTTTATGGCCCAACTCTCACATCCATACATGACTACTGGAAAAACCACAGCTATGACTAGATGGACCTTTGTTAGCAATGTAATGTCTCTGCTTTTTTAATATGCTGTCTAATTTTGTTATAGCTTTTTTTCCCAAGGTCATTTAATTTCATGGCAGCAGTCACCATCTGCAGTGATTTTGGAGCCCCTCAAAATAAAGTCTCTCACTGTTTCCATTGTTTCCCCATCTATTTGCCATGATGGGACCAGACAACATGATATTAGTTTTTTGAATGTTGAGTTTTAAGCCAGCATTTTCACTTTCCTCTTTCACCTTCGTCAAGAGGCTCTTTAGTTCCTCTTCACTTTCTGCCATAAAGATGATATTATCTGCATATCTGAGGTTGTTGATATTTCTCCCAACAATCTTGATTCTAGCTTATTCTTCATCCAGCCCAGCACTTTGCATGATGTACACTGTATATAAGTTAAATAAGCAGGGTGACAATATTCAGCCTTGATGTACTCCTTTCCCAAGCTTGAACCAGTACATTGTTCCAGGTCCAGTTCTAACTGCACTCACACTGGGAGGGGTATTAATATTTCCGCAAAGGGGACTAGACCTCAAACTCCAGGCCTACTAAAGGTGTGGGGGCCTCCCAACTACGTGATTATACTAGACTCTAGATATATAGCAGTGAACTGCTATATCCACAGAGCAGTGGGAGGAAGGAATGAGCAGAGGATCAAACCTAAAGCCCGGAAGGGTGTGCCTGAACGGTGTGATATTAACACTGCTAAGTGTGAGGAAGGGGTTTGTGCTTTGAGGAGCACTGAGATCAGAAACTGAGGCTACCCATGAAGAATGACAGATCCAGAAAAAAATAGCCATGATGCCCAATCCACTCTGAATTCCCGATCAATACTGCCTTTTTCAGTATGCCTATATTTTGTGAAGTATTGGGTTGGCCAGAAAGTTCTTCTAGGTTTTTATGTGAGATATTATGGAACTTTTTGGCCAACCCAGTAATTGGGACATACCTATACTAACAATTGTTATTTACCTGAAATTCAAATTTAACTGGACATTCTGCATTTTACTTGGCAACCCTACCAAGAGGAAACTCCTATTTTTTTTTTCTCTTTGACTCTGAGAATAGTCCTACAGATCACCCGTCTGCAGTTTCCCACCCCTATGTTTAGTTTGCTCATGGTTCGCTCACACTGTTGATGAAGCGTAATCCACAGAGCAGTTGTCTCTGTTGTCAGTGAAGATAAGTGAAGGATTAAAGGATGGGCAGAGGAGACTCTTGGGGTGAGGCAGGGAAGGGAGGGGCGGAGCTGGCTGCACCCACCTCTGCTGAGGCCCTTGACTCTTCAAGGCTGGTAGTAACCACACTCCAAGTAGAGACCCACTGAGAGGCAATCAGAACTCTAAGGCAGAACTCAAGCCACAACTGGGGATCAGGTGAATCAGGAAAGAAAAAGAGAAACTCAAAAGAGAGCAAGTTCAACCCCTGCTAATATCTGGCAGAACCTACCAGGCTACAGACAACTCAGCCAAGCTCATCAGTATTATTAACCCCTTAGCTCCTTTCTAATTCCTTAGTCACTCAGTTGAGCCCAGTTCTTTGTGATCCTTTGAACTGTAGCCCGCCAGCTTCCTTTGTCCATGGGATTTTTTCAGGCAAGAATACGGGTGGGTTGCCATTTCCTCCTCTAGGGGGTCTTTCCTACTCAGAGATCAAACCCACATCTCCTGTGTCTCCTGCATTGCAGGCAGATTCTTTACCCACTCATGAAAAGGTTTTCATCTGATGCATGAGTTGCTGAGAGTCTTCTTTCCATTTAATAGAAGTTTTCCTCGCTGAATGCTATAGGCAAGTGTTATCTAATACAAGAGCTATAGCCATATGTAATTACCTAAAAAGTAGCTAGTCAGCACTGAGATAGGCTTTAAAATATACATTGGATCTCTAAGACTTAGTATAATAAAAATAATGTGAAATAGTTCATTTAGTTTGACTGTCCAAATGACACCATTTTGATTATATTGACTTAAATTTTGTATTATAAAATTATATAAAATTATTAAATTGTGTATTATAAATTATGACTTCAGTTATATATTATTAAAATTAACTTTACCTGTTTTTTCTTACTTTTTTTTTTACAATGGTGCTAAAATATTTTATATCTGTGGCTCAAAAATATCTTTCTATTGGACAATGCTGTCATAGACTTTATCCCTAAGTTTTCAGAGCTAGAAGTAGCCTGAAAGATTATCTAGTTTACGTGTATAATTTAGTTGGTGTGAAAAGCAAGACCCAGAAGGCTGATGTGCCCAGCCAAGGTCACCCAGCTAGTTAATGAGACAGGACCAGAACTAAAGTCAGGATGTCTTAGTGGGTTCCAATTTTCCACACTACTTCCTAATGCTTAACACAACTTATTATTAAATTATGGTAATTGTATTATTAAATTATTATGACAATTTTTCAAAAAAGCATCTAAAGTTTGGACAGATCTTTAAAGATCAAGGCAATGGTCCTGTGTCATTTCAAAGGTTTCATCTGATGAGAATTCCACTTTGTCCTGACAAAATGGAAAAAATATCAGTGATAGATAATTTTTATTTCTAAAACAGTGCTTTAAGATACACTTTTAATAGGCATCATTTTATTGTGAATAAAACTGCTTTATAACAAAATACAAAAACACAAAAGCAGCACTTGAATTTTGTGATAGAATAGTTTTTATATGTGACCTCAGAGCCAAGGTAAATAGGGCTGATCCCTTACAAAAACACAGAATCCAGTCAAGTCTGACAGCATTTCTCCTTAACTCACACCCCAGCACCTCCAGTGATGGGCATGCAAAATTTCAAAGCTCTTACTCCCTGTCTACCTCTCTCTCACCCTCGAGGCATTAAACGAACAAGAAAATATCTGATATCAGTCACTAATAATTGTTGGCTGGTCAATCAAATTAATACAATATGTAACAGCAGCCTCTGTGTGTGTGTGCGTGCGCGCGAACACACAGTCACTTTAGTTGTGGCTGATTCTTTGCAACACTATGGAGTGTGGCCCACCAGGCTCCTCTGTCCATGGGATTCTCCAGGCGAGAATACTAGGGTGGGTTGTCATGCCCTCCTCCAGGGGATCTTCCCAACCCAGGGACTGAACTCACATCTCTTATGTCTCCCTGCATTGGCAGGCGGGTTCTTTACCACTAGCACCATCTGGGAAGCCCAAAAGCAGTACCTATACGCTAAGTATTTTCTACTTGTGGAATTTCATGAAATGATACAGGTAGAAATGAAGCAATCTTGCCCTTTAAGATAGATTCTAAACTATGGAAAAATTGAAGATAATTGTGGAAGTAAAAAAAAAACCAACCACTAATTCACTCACAGTCTATACACTTACATGGACACCCTGGTACAGTCTGCTTGTGTTCCCCTAAAATTCCTATGCTGAAACCTAACCTCCAGGCCTTTAGAAATAAATTCATGCTGTTGACAAGCCAGTTCTATTGCATTCCATTATAACAGCCTGAAAGGACTAAGACAGGTCCCCTGCTTTCCCTCCCCAAGTCCTGCTCCTGCAGTGGGCCACATGCATGCTGCACTCACATGTGTCTATGAAGACTCAGAGTGCACTGAGCGCGGTTCCAGGTGCTGGGGATACTAAGGCGAGCAAGACAGGGACGGTCCACCCCTCAGAAGCTGACCTCCCACGGCTTCTTACCTCCCATAATAACAGTCCTCCAGCGTCTCTCCTTTCTGTTTTGGCCTCACGCACACGATACTCATTTCCTGATCCTACTCTCTAGGTCTTGCATGTATCTGTTCCAAATTCTGATCAGCCTGCTCCAAGACCCTTCACCATCCTGTGGCCTCCTGAGAGGCCTTGGCACTCATCAAGTACAGCAGGATGAAGGTTCCTCCATGGTCCATATTAGAAGACCCCCAGTATCTAGGCCTCGCTTGCCCCTAGCTGTGAAGTTGGAGGATCTTCTTCCAAGCCTTCCTGCTCAGGCCCCAGCAGCCCCTTTCCCCTCCAGTATCCCTTTCCTCCTCCCTCTGCCTGAGCACCAGGATGCCTTTATCCTAGGTGAATCTGTTTGTCTTGGAACCACCATTCATACTTCATCTTTACTTCCACGGCTGGCATGATCTCAGGTGGCACTCAACGATTTCTTCACGCTGTGGTGCCTTCTTCCTCAGCTGACATCTAAGCACAGATCCACACGCCTTCTGTGCCAGGGCATGGGATTTGTGAGAAATGCAAATACTATCAGAACGCCTCATATTTTTCTAGCCTGCATTCTTTCATTTACTCATTCATCCTTTCATTCCACAAGGATTATTTGAAGGCCTATAATATATCAGGCATAGTCTGGGTATTTGCCATTCATAAATGAGTAAAACTTATCACTGTGCATGAACTAAAGCTCTCAATCTAGAGGGCAAAATAAACCTTTTTTTCTTTTTTAATGTACGTGGATATATGTTGCTTTTCTTTCGAAAGTTTATTTTTGAAAACAGTTATTTTCTAATTTATCTTTTATTTTTAAATTAATTTTTAGTGGAATATAGTTGATTTATAATGTTGTGGTAGTTTCTGCTGTACAGCAAAGTGAACTGGTTATACTGATAATATTCATATATCCACCCTGTTTTAGAGTCTCTTCTCATAAAGGCCACTACAGAGTACTGAGTAGAGTTCCTGTGCTGCACAGCAGGTCCTCATTAGTCATCTAGTATAAATATACAGTAGTGTGCATATGTCGATCCCAATCTCCCAGTTTTTCCTTCCCCCATTCCCCTTGAAAGCCATGTTTGTTTTCTACATCTGTAATTCTATTTTTTTGGAAATATTAATAGGTTCATTTGTACCATTTTTTAAGAGTCCAAATAAAAGCATTATCATGTGGTATTTGTCTTTCTCTGACTAACATCACTCAGTATGACACTCTCTGTTTCCATCCATGTCACTGCAAATGAGAATGCCTCGTATTTGATAACAGAGGTACCATCCAATTACAAAGACAGGGCTTTTAAGGGCTTAATTTCAAACCAATATCTGCTCCTTAATTAAAACAATCTCATAAGCATTTCTCTTTTAAAAGAGTAACATTAAATATTAATTGCTTGCATTGGAAGTAAACAACTGAAAGCTAATAAATTTACAAATTCAATTATCACAAAAACTATCAAATGCCCTTTTGTTTAATTGCTATGGATTCCCCTTTAGACATCAGAATGGAATTAATAGAACATTCTCATAATCAATGGAAATTGATTGATTGATCAACCAGCAGAACATGGTTAGATTCTTTAACCTCCAGACATTATTATTTATGCCTAAGCAGTACCAGAGCAAGCACCTAGCAAACAGGCATGAGAGCACACAACCAGGATAGAGGGAGGACATTTGGACATTATCCAAAGTTCAGTGTGGGGTGAGGTGGCTTTTGCATATATATGAAGCATGTCACCCTTGAAGGGTAAGCATTATGCTTCTCATTAATATATTATCAAGGTCTCCTCATAAGTGAAGGAAACACAGTCATCCTTCACGGATGAGCTATTTGCATTTATTCCTGAGGATTTATTAAAAATTAACACTCCATCACTTTCCACTTTTGGTACCTGCGGCATCTTTAAAACAGAAGGATAGATTTTGGCCCCAAACTTTTAAACAAATGTCCTGGTATATAAAGATCTCTAAAATAAACATCACCCCTGCCTCCACCTTAAAACTCCACCCCGCCCCGCCCCCCTGGGTTTCTGCTGCTTTATCCTTATCACCAGAACATTTTCTGTATCACATATGGGACTGATGAACTCTTAGAAAGCAGGATCTATTTTGGAGGCCTCCGCTGCTGCTGCTGCTAAGTCGCTTCAGTCCTGTCCGACTGTGCGACCCCATAGACGGCAGCCCACCAGGCTCCCCTGTCCCTGGGATTCTCCAGGCAAGAGCACTGGAGTGGGTTGCCATTTCCTTCTCCAATGCATCAAAGTGAAAAGTGAAAGTGAAATTGCTCAGTCGTGTCTGACCCTCAGCGACCCCACTGGAGTGGGTTACCATTTCCTTCTCCAATGCATGAAAGTGAAAAGTGAAAGTGAAGTCGTTCAGTCATGTCTGACTCTTCACGACCCCATGGACTGACTGTAGCCTACCAGGCTCCTCTGTCCATGGGATTTTCCCAGCAAGAGTACTGGAGTGGGTTGCCATTGCCTTCAGGAAAGGATTAATGTCATCATTGCAAATAGTCTACAGTGCTAGTTTACAAAGCAACGGATCTGTTCTGTCCTGGTATGTACTCACATCCTTCCATAGATCAGGGGTATGAGGCTGGAACCGACACTGTGGAAGAAGGCAAGCAGCTCCAGGACAAGGAGCTGGTCGTGGGTCCACAGGTCTCTGTCTGACCCACTGTCCATCTGGCGTAGGACCATGGCTCTTGCAGGAACCCTGAACATCTCTAGTTTAGAGTTTCAAAGAAAAGATGTTTATCTTCCCCGCTAGACTGTGAGCTTTAGTTAGTGCAGAGTTGATGTTCCCCCTACAGGCTCTGCTCTCCTTATAATCTACAATGTATCTCATATTCATTAATCATCTAAACCTCTCAGAAGCAATCTTCAGTTTCATCCTGGAACTCTTAGCAAAGCAAAACGCACAATCCCTATCATATTAACAGTATTAGCTACTGTTACTGAACCCACACTAAGTGCCAATTATTCAACAGGCCCTTTACATACATCATGGGTCCACACTCCTCCTTAGTCACTTAATGCCAGCCAGGCTGACTCTCTGCTTCAGTCTTTAAGGGACTGCATGCATCTGCTGTCTCTAACTGGAACACCCTAATGCCCTCAAAGCCAACATTTCCCTCTTATTTAGATCTTAGATGAAATATCACATCTTCGGGGAAGACTTCCCATAAAAATACATTCAGTTACTACCACTTACATTCTTGTATTACTCCTACTTTTTCTTCAAAGTGCTTATTATTGAAAAGAAATAATTTTGGCAGTGAAAAAAATCTTTGAATATTGTCTCTTTTCTGGGATAAGCTTTATGAGGACAGGGAAATTTCTCACTTGCCATTGTATCTCCACTGTTGGGTATGTTACTGAGCACATAGGTGCCCAATCAATAATTTTTGTAAGAATATGCTCTTTTTCATCAAATTTGCACAAGAATGTAGGTAACACAGAATCTCTAATAACCAATCTTGACCTAACCAACTGTATCAGTGATGCTTTCAGCTTCAAGTGACAGAAAGTATCAATTCAAAACAGTATAAATAATTCAAAAATTACTTTCCACATACAGCAAGCAATTCAAAGGTATGGTCATCTCCAAGTGTGGCTGACTGCAGCACAAGGCCATCATCAAGGACTCTCCTTCAGGGCATAACTCACATTGCCATGCTCTGTATGTCAGCTTTGCCCCTGGGCTGGCTCCAATCAGTGTCTCATACTTGCTCCCCCCAGTTCCAGGAGTCACATCTGAACAGGACCGTTTTGGAGACAATTGTCCAGATAGACCACCAAAGATAAGCAAAAAGTACTGGGGGCTTCTTTATCTGTAGACAGGAAATTACTTATTATCAAGCCTTTAGCAAATTAATCAGCTCCTATACCTACCTGTGTCCCAGAGAAGAAGACTGTCTTAAGTCATTTTAGGCCTATTACAAAAATATTATAGACAGGGCAGTTCCACAGAAATTTATTTCTTGCAGTTCTGTAGGCTGAGAAGTCCAACATCAAGGTACTGGCCCACTTAGTTCCTGGTCTAGTTTCTTGGTTGCAAGGTGAGGGCTCTCTCCATGGTTTGGTGAGGGCTACCCTCTTACTATATCCTCACATGGCAAATTAAAAGAGCTCTGGTCACTTATCCCCTTTACAAGGGTATTCGATGTCATCATGGGCAAGGGAGTTTGCCCTTTCGTGACCTCATCCAAACCCAATTATCTCCCAAATGTCTTACTTCCAAATGGCATCTTACTCTTACTCTCCAAGTGGTGATTAGGGCTTCACTATGAAGTTTGGGAAGATGCAAATATTCAGTCCATAACACAGCCCAACACAGGTCACCTGCATGATTAGGACTCTCAAATAAGACTATATCCTTTTTCTTGCCTCTTTCATTAATGACATAGACTTCCCAGGAAGCTCAATGGTAAAGAAAATACCTGCAATGCAGTAGACACGGGTTCAGTCCCTGGGTCAGGAAGATCCCCTGGAGATGAAAATGGCAACCCACTCCAGTATTCTTGCCTGGGAAATTCCATAGACAGAGGAGCCTGACAAGCTACAGTCCATGGGGTTGCAAAAGAGTCAGACATGACTTAGCAACTAAAGCACCATCGCATTAATAACATACGACTACAGATAACTTAAAAACAGCACT
Organism: Capricornis sumatraensis; assembly: GCF_032405125.1. Taxonomy (NCBI): domain Eukaryota; kingdom Metazoa; phylum Chordata; class Mammalia; order Artiodactyla; family Bovidae; genus Capricornis; species Capricornis sumatraensis. The sequence continues at coordinate 54,145,331 of NC_091089.1, read as the reverse complement.
TCTTCAGAAAGGGATGAGATACCCCTGATGTAGGAGGGAAAGGCCAGCTGCTTACTGGGAGACGAGAGCCAGCCTTAGGAGACTAGAGCCAGGAAGGACAGTGACACCTCTAGGGAAAGCAACACTGAGAGCGGGCTGCTGATTAGAAGTAACTTGCTTAAACCAGAACAGCAGGGTTGCCAGACAAGGGGGCAGAGCGAGAGGCAGCGGTGGACTGTACCCCAAGGGCCAGGCTTGCCAGAAATCTATTAAAGCAGTGGCCTCCAACCTTTTTGGCGTGAGGGACTGGTTTTGTGAAAGAAATTCTGCACCCCTCCCCCACGGACCAGGGTTGGCGGGTAGTGGTGACTGTGGTTTGCTGATGATTCAAGTGTATTACATTTATTGTGCACTTTATTTCTATCATTATTACATGAGCTCCATCTAAGATCATCAAGCATTAGATCCTGGAGGTTAGGGGCCCCTGTGTCAAAGGCACTCTGCAGAGGCTCACTTACTAGTGAGCATGTCTTCCCCTCTCTCCTCATCACAGGGGAAGTGAACGCCAGGTGCCGAGAAGAGCAGCTGCTGGATATATTGATTTCTTTTGGAAGAGCCGAGATTATTGGATCTTTCACAGTTGCTTATATTCCCATTAAAACTAACCAAAGCCAATAAGGTTGGCAGAAGTACAGTATTTCACGGAGTCAAAAGTGACAGTTATGCTCTATTTCAAACAACCATGAAAATGTCGTCGGTCAAAAGGACAGGACCTCTGGCCAAGCTAGAGAAAGCATATTTCTTTTCTGAATGGCAAGAAATGAGCATTTTGAATATCTAGTACCATCTGTACCTATGCCAGGGTTGGGAGATAGACAAGCATTTTCCTTCAGGGAACAGGCAATCTAAGTGCTTACAGGGCGCACACTGACAGCTTACACTATAACGCGGGCTGTGGAAGATGCAAAAGAAATATCAGGCTTCCAATACCAAGGAAAACTAGTTTAACTCTTTAAAAACAATTCTTATTTATTTCTTAAGGCTTTCTATTGATGTAGATCATTTTTAAAGTCTTTATCGTGTTTTTTACAATATTGCTTCTGTTGCATGTTTGGGTTTTTTGGCTGGAGGCATGTGGGATCTTAGCTCTCCAATCAGAGATCAGACCCACACCTCCAGCAGTGGAAGGGGAAGTCTTAACCACTGGACTTCCAGGGAAGTCGCCTAAAATCAGTTTTTAAATAGCTTACCTTAAAACAGCGTAAGACGGTATCAATTGCAGAGTCCTGATCACTAGTATTGCGTAACTCTAACGCAAGCTGGTTGCACCAGAAAAGCTTCATGTCAAAGAAGATGCTAAAAGAGTGACTATGGTTCAGATCAAAGAAGCACCTTGTGTTCTGGCCACCTCTTCTCCCCACGACTGTCCTTTCTTCTTATTTAATGGGATACTTATTGAGTTCAGAGTATGTTCATTAAGGAAACAGGAAGTAAATATGTGTCCTTCTCTCCCAATCAGAATGTCTTAACAGCCCTCAAATTAAGTATTCTTTGGATGGGAAAACATAACCAGAAAACTGCTTCAAGTTAATGGAAACAATCTCATCTGCAGCCTAATAACACATGTAAACCAGCATGCACTAGGCCGTAGAAAGAATGAGACCCTCAAGAGGGCAGAAGGGAGGAAACACAGTGCTCTCCACTTTCTTCAACTGCAAAGAATCAGCAGACCTTGTGGCAAACTATTTGCTGTGTTTAATAAGCATGCCAGCGCAAATGTGCTAAACACATAAATACAGCAAAGTCAGAATCACTAGGTTCAATGTCAAGCACCATTTAAATCCACTGACTAAATCAACTGATGATAGTAAACCTATTTTATTAGAAGTACTGTCTGAAAGAGAAAGCAAAATTTAGGGGAAACTGTACTTTTACTCTTTCCTTGCAGGAAAGGAAATCTATTAACTACATGAATTCCATGAATGGCTTAACTACTTTTCTTTGCTAGGGACCTGGTGCAAGCTAACCTCTTCTCATTTAGAGAAAAACAATCTATTTTGTTCTGTAGACTAAGGGTAGTGAGTTTGTCTGTGGATGGAATGATGTTTCTGTATGAAGTCTGGGTGATAAGAGGAAGGACTTGTTCTTTGACAGTGCAGGAGTCCATGCCAGGTACCTTAGCTGTGTTGATGATGAAAGTTCAGAAGCCTGGTGCTACCGAGGAAGTTTCTGATACCATTTTGTCAGATTCTGAGCCAATGTGAGGTTACCTCAATGTTGTCTTATAATATAGCACCAACCCCTCCCCTTCAGCAAAACCAAGTTTCCTGCCAACTTAGAAATGAGGGCACCAGGACCCTCACAGAGCAGCAGCTATGATGTGACATCAATCCCACCCTTCAGGGGCATCAGCAGAATGGGGATGCTGAGAAGGGTTCACAAAAAAGCATGACAACTATTCAGTTAAGTTCTTATCATTCATGGGTTTTCAATACATTTACAAGGGAAAAAAACATATTTATCGGGTTGGCTAAAAACTTCATCTGGTTTTAAGTAAAAATAAAAGGCACATTTTTCATTTCACCAAGAATTTTATCAAACAATGTATTCACTAACCAAATGAACTTATAGCTAACCCAATACTTTCCAGAGTACATAGTACAAGGTGTTATACAACTCATTTCAACATTAGAATTCAATTTATCAGTATCCAAATAAAAAGAAATCCAGCTGAGGTAGAAGTTAGGAGCTCTACAAAGCAAAGGAAATCATCAACAAAATGAAAAGGAATATATTAATAACATACTGAATGGGAGAAAATATTTGAAAATTACATATCTGATAAGGGGTCAATTTCTAAAATATAGAAAGAACATATACAACACAAAGGAAAAAGTACTCAGTTAAATAATGGGCAAAAGACCTGAAAAAAAGTTTTGTCCAACTCTCTGTGACCCCCATGGACAGTTAGTAACCCACCAGGTTCCTCTGTCCATGGAATTCTCCAGGCAAGAATACTGGAGTGGGTTGCAATTTCCTCCTCCAGGGGATCTTCCAGACTCAGGGATTGAACTCAGGTCTTCTGCATTGCAGGCAGAATCTTTACTGACTGAGCCACCAGGGGATCCCAAAGGAAATCATCAACAAAATGAAAAGGTATTAATAACCCACTGAATGAGAGAAAATATTTGCAAATTGCATATCTGATAAGGGGTCAATTTCTAAAATATAGAAAGAACATATACATACACACAACACATACAACACAACAGAAAAAAAAAAAAAACTCAGTTAAATACTGGCCAAAGATCTGAACAGACATTTTTTTTCCAAAAAAAAAAAAAAAAAAAAATAGGGATGATCCATAGGCACACAAAAAGGTGTTCAGCATCACTCATCATCAGGGAAATGTGAATCAAAACCACAATGAGATATTACCTCACATTTGTTACAATGGCAGCTGTGAAAAGATAAATGATAAAAAGCAGTGGTAAGGATGTGGAGAAAAGAGAACTCTTGTGCACACTTAGGGAGAATGTAAACCATTATATAATGCAGTATCACAGTTTCTTAAAAAAATTAAAAATAAAACTATACTGTGAGAGTAGGACCATAAATGAAGCTGAGTGCCAAATAATTGATGCTTTTGAACTGTGGTGTTGGAGAAGACTCTTGAGAGTCCCTTGGACTGCAAGGAGACCCAACCAGTCCTAAATGAATGATTTCATCCTAAATGAAATCAGTCCTGAATATTCATTGGAAGAACTGACGCTGAAGCTTCAATACTTTGACCATCTGATGTGAAGAACTGACTCATTGGAAAAGACCCTGATGCTGGGAATGATTGAAGGCAGGAGAAGGGGATGACAGAGGATGAGATGGTTGGGTGGCATCACTGACTCTATGGACATGGGTTTGAGCAAGCTCCGGGAGTTGGTGATGGACAGGGAACACTGGCATGCTGCTGTCCATGGGGTCACAAAGAGTTGAACACGACTGAGCGACTGAACTGATGATTCAGCAGTCTCATTTCCAGGAATTTCTCCAAAGGAAACAGAAACACTACCTTAAAGAGATATATGTGCTTCCATGTGCAGGACTGTGCACAACTGCCAAGACGTGGAGGCAACCTCAGGGCCCACCAAGAGAGGAGCAGGCAGAGAAAATGTGACACACACATACACACAGAGAGAAGGTGATTTACCATAAACAGAAGACATATTATTATTTGTGAAAATATGGGTGGACCTTGAGGGTGTTGGAGGCTTCCCTGGTGGCTCAAAGAGTAAAGAATCTGCCTGCAGTGTCAGAGACAAGGGTTCGATCCCTGGGTAGAGGAGATCTCCTGGAGGAGGGCATGGCAATCCACTGCAGTATTCTTGCCTAGAGAATCCCATGGACAGAGGAGCCTGGCAGGCTACAGGCCATGGGGTCACAAAGAGTTGGACAAGACTGAGTGACTAACACTTTCTTTCACTAAAGGGTATTACTTTCAGTGAAATAATTCAGAAAAGAAAAAGACAAATGCTACATAATCACACTTAAAATGGGATTTCAAAATTAAAAAAAAACAAAAAAGCCATCCAAACTCATGGATTCAGGGAACAGATTGGTGGTTGCCAGAGGCAGGGATCAGGAGTGAATAAAATGGGCAAGGTGGGGGTTAAAAGATGCAAACTTCCATCGCAAGATAAATCAGTCCTGGGGATATAATATGCTTGATGACTACAGTTAATAATACTGTATTGTATATTTGAAAGCTGCTAAGAGAATAGATCTTAAAAGTTCTCAAGAAAGAATAATTGTAATTATCTGAGGTGATAGATGCTAACTAGGCTTATTGTAGTAATCATTTCACAACATATAAAAGTACTGAATCATTATTTTGTGCACCTGAAACTCATATTCTATGACAATTATATCTCAATTAAAAAAAAATAGGTGATTAGTTCCAGCGTCTGAACTCTTACCATCCAGACCATAACATTCCTACATCTTCAGAAAAAGCCAATCAGTAAAGGTAATTTAGAAAAATAGAGAGGTGGAGAGGTTATGGAAAGCTTTTTGGAAAAGAACGTTTTATTTGAACCTTAGTGAATAGGGTTTCCCTAGTGGCTCAGTGGTAAAGAGTCCGCCTGCTAATGCAGGAGATGCAGGACGTGGAAGTTCACTCTCTGAGTCAAGAAGATCCCTGGAGGAGGAAATGGCAACCTACTCCAGGATTCTTGCCTGGAGAATCCCCATGGACAGAGGAGCCTGGGGGGGGCTACAGTCCACAGTGTCACGAAGAGTCAGACACGACTGAAGCGACTTAGGACACACACACGCATGCACAAGAGAGTCTTTACCTCTACGTTGGTTTAAAGGGAAAATCTTTGTACAAGAAATCTGCCAACTGTAACTGTGCAGATCCAAGTTTTCAGCCTTACTTTCTCTCAGTTGGATTACTTATTAGGCATGTTCTTTCTTCAGCTCGCCAAGTCATACACATTCTGTAACGCTGGCTTTTCTTACTAACAAAGAGAACAGTTTACAGCATAGAGCCTTTACCCCAAAAAAGCATTTTTTGGTCTGAATGACTTACTTCAGAGTTCACTTTTAGTTAAAATTGATTCCCTGCTTAAACAGAGACATATTTTTCTTACTTCATTTAATGCTTGAACAGAATGAGGGCTTATATTATTTTGCTTTCACATCAGTTATTGAAGTTACATGACTTGTAGCAAAAATGTATACTTTTATTCCCAAAGATTAACAAACAACAAAATGTAAATTTTATATGATCGAGTATTGATATGTATGTGTGGGGAAATGAGTATTTTTATGCTCTTTGGTGTAACACTGCTATTTCCATATGAAAGTAGCTTTCTTATTTTCTATTTATCAACCCACCTTTATGATCCCAGGCAGGCTTCCCCGGTGGCTCAGCAGTAAAGAATCCACCTGCAATGCAGAAAATGCAGGAGATGCAACCCAAATGTGGGTTCGATCCGTGGGTTGGAAGATCCCCTGGAGGAGCGCATGGCAACCTACTCCACTACTCCCGCCAAGAAAATCCCATGGACAGAGGAGCCTGGTGGGCTACCATCCACAGTGCTGCAAAGAGTCGGACATGACTGAAGCGACTGAGCACCTTATGATTCTGGATAACTTGAGGCAAACAGAAGAGAGTAAGAACAAGCCACTAGATGAGAAAAGTGTCAATTCCCACTCTAACTCTGAGTTTTGGAATTGCATGATCCTAGGCAAGAAAATAAAACGTGTCTGAGGTTTCTCACCTCCCAGAGGAATATCTCAAGGGTGTGCTGACTTATACAGGCTCACGAGAGGCAATGGTTAATATTCAGGGCATTTGAGAGATGGCTGTTAAAATGCTAGAAGTAGGAAGTCAGCCAGGGTGGAAACAGTTATACTCCAAATATTAGCAAGTGACACAAATCAGGGTTCATTTGGATTTTGTAGAGAGCAAGGTTAACAACATGCCACTTGAGGATATCACAAGGAATGGTGTTCCACACATTGTAAAAATGGCATTAGACTGTCTGAAAAGGTCAAACTCGGAGTTGGTAAGGTAAATTAAAATAAGACAAATAATTTTATATTATTTACTGTTTGAATTATTACATCATTCCTTCTATATTAAAAAGTAATACAAACTGCATTTATGGAGAATTTAACCAAGTAGAGCCATTGTTCTCCAGGTTTTTAATGCCTTTTGAAAAGGTAATTCTCCTAAATACTTATGAGATAGTTATTAATATTATACATGCGATAGCTAAGAATTGAGACTCTAAGAAGGAGAACTGGTCACAAGCACATGTGAGTAAAGCCAGGACTGCACCTGGGATCATCTAAGCCGGAGGCCCTGGCTCTTTTAACCAGGTCACTCCATTTCTGTTACTAAGACAATGGAGGACCAGTCTAACCATCTACCAAGATTCAGTAACACTGCGCTGTGCTGCACTTAGTCGCTCAGGCGTGGCTGACTCTTTGTGACCCCATGGACTGTAGCCCGCCAGGCTCCTCTGTCCCTGGGATTCTCCATGCCGGAATACTGGAGTGGGTTGCCATGCCCTCCTCCAGGGGATCTTTCCAACCCAGGGATCGAACCCAGGTCTCCTGCATTACAGGTAGATTCTTTACCGTCTGAGCCAGCAGGGAAGCTAATGTTTCCTAACAAGGCAAGGATAAACACTGTAATGTCAAAGCCAAGCTCACACCTTTCACTTCCACTTTCTCTTTCCCATCTAAGTTATCATTAGCAACACCAGCTTGTTGTGATATAAAATAAATTAGGTGGAAAATGCCTCCACTCCCTTCCTCCCTTTCCCAACTTCTGGAAGAGTGGGCTGACTCCAGCTATGGGAAATGAGTTCTCAGTTTCAGACAGGAATGGGTGATTACCCCTTGACTGCCCCACTCTGTAACCACAAAGAAAGCTCCCATCATTTCACTCATATTTGCAAATGCAATCATCCTCTTTGTACCATACATTCCCATTATCTTTTTTCAGGATCATAGCTTTAGAAGGATGTGTAACACTTTCCGAAACAAATATTTACATCCAGCAAAACAGCACAACCTTAGCTGCTGCACTTGAGCCGTGTGGTAATGTTTCAGAGAGGAGTTCTGGGAAGCCAGAGCACAGACCGATGGGAGGAGACCTTGCGTGGCTCTCTTTAGCCCACCTTCCAGAGACCATCTGCCGAACATCACCAGTCACAGTACATGAATGCATGTTAGCCAAGGCCTTGTTCTCGCATGAATTTGACATTCACCCTGACAACTAAGAATGGCCCCTGGCAGGCTGGGCAGGAAACAGGGAAGACTCCCTTGCAGCAGTGAAGTGTCCAGGCAGATACGATGCCCAGTTATCATATCTGGAAAATTCCAACAGTGGCAGGAGTTATTTTTCTTAGGAAATTAATCAGGATTGTGAGCCTGTGTTGATGGATCTATCTAAGATGCCCCCTCTGCTTGGGGCAAAAGACCCTCCTTTTCTAGGAGCTTCTCGATGCCAGCCAAAGCGTTCGGAGGAAGCGACAGGCAGAGTTCCTGAGGACCAGTGCTTTTGCCTCTTTAAGATGCAGTGAGTATTTTTATAGCTTTAAATGCTTCCAATAAGTATATCCCACTTCAAAAGAGTGAAATTAAGTTCACATAGAAAGGTTGGGTGGAGGGGGTAAGGAGTAAGATGTAGTTCTGGCAACGTTCAAAAATAACACAAAAATAATAATCACATGACCACAATACACTCGACTCTTCTAACACTTCTAGAAATACCAGATTTAAAACATCACACTTTAAAATAGTAGGTCCAATTTTTGGACCCACGACGAGCTATTCAAATCATCACCAGAGGAGGCGCAGCATTGTTTTCTTTTAGGGGCCAAAGGTGTGTATGTGTGTGCTAAGTCTCATCAGGCATATCTGACTCTGTGACCCTATGGACTGTAGCCCACCCGGTTCCTCTGTCCACACTGAGGAGAATACTGGAGTGGTTTGCCATGCCCTCCTTCAGGGGATCTTCTCGACCCTGGAATAGAACCCATGTCTCCTACGTCTGCTACATTGCAGGTGGATCCTTCACCAGCTGAGCTGTCAGGGAAGCCTGGGGGCCAGAGGTAGGCAAGCAGTTGACAAAACTACATTTGAACAAAAAGATGGTTTCTTTCCTTTTATGCTTCAGCTTGTATATGCCGAGAAGTCCTGTCTTTGAGTGAATGAGTGAAAGTAGCTCAGTCGTGTCCGACTCTTTGCGACCCCATGGACTGTACAATCCATAGACTTCTGTAGGCCAGAATGCAGGAGTGGGTAGCCTTTCTGTTCTCCAGGGGATCTTCCCAACCCAGGGATCGAACCCAGGTCTCCCACACTTCAGGCAGATTCTTTACTGTCTGAGCCACCAGGGAAGTCCCAAAAATACATGTTTATAGGCAAAAATACTTTTCTCGTTATTTACCATGGGCTTCCCTTGCGGCTCAGCTGGTAAAGAATCTGCCTGCAGTGTGGGAGACCTGGGTTCGATCCCTGGGTCAGGAAGATCCCCTGGAGAAGGAAATGGCAACCCACTCCAGTATTCTTGCCTGGAGAATCCCGTGGACAGAGGAGCCTAGTGGGCTACAGCCCATGGGATTGCAAAGAGTAGGATCCGACTAAGCACACACAGCACACACTATTTAAAATGTGCCTTAGCTTTATTTGTCTGCTCAGAATAAATCACACAGGCATAAATGGGCACCCAGGAGAAAGATCTGGCATCTGTTCATTCCAATTCCTAACCCTGATCCTAATATCACCCTGAGGCTGGGGATTATTCAAAAAAAGTGATGAGCCCATGATGGACTTTTAATAAATAGCAAGTGAATGATAAAACAAAGGGAACGGCAGAATTTCCTGAATAATTGTTCAAATTCAAAAGAAGAGAAGTTTTCTTCCAGATGCAAATCTGTCTTCTCCAGGCATAAAACTAGATGCTATTTATCTTGACAGAAGGGGAAACTGTGCTCATTTTGCTGATACTTGGCAAAATTCTGTTTTCAATTACTGATGTCCATAAGAACAATTCAACATATTTAATTGATACTCAGTAGAAATACAGATGAATAATGCCCTCATAAAGCCTTAAGGACAGCTACCGTACAGCACCCAGAGTCACAGGAATACATGAAATAAGGCATGATTTGTAAATTGGCCAAACACGTCTTCATTCATTCTTTATTTATTCAACGACTATCTATTGAGTTTTGTTTGCCAGGAAATGTTCCGGGTGCTTGGGGTGCATCAGCGAATAAGAAAGTGGTGGTATCTGCTAGCCTGGAGTTTACCTTGTCAGCAAACAGGAGATAGATAATAAATGATAAACAAAATAAATAAATTATACAATGTATTGGCCAGTGGTATGTGCTATGGAAAAGGAATAAGTACAGCAAGAGGAGGGGTATTTGCTTTGGAGGGGTGATGGTGATGTAAAGAACAGTGGTCTGGCAGGCCAGGGAAAGGTGACATTTAAGCACTGACTTAAAGGAAGGGAAAGGCCAAGGAGAAAGGGAGAGATATACCCAACTTAATGCAGAGTTCCAGAGAACAGCAAGGAGAGATAAGAAGGCCTTCTGAAATGAATAGTGCAGAGAAATAGAGGAAAACTACAGAGTGGGAAAGACTAGAGATCACATCAAGAAAACTGGAGATATCAAGGGAACATTTCATGGAAGGACGGGCACAACAAAGGACAGATGCAGTAAGGACCTAACAGAAGCAGAAGAGATTAAGAGATGGCATGAATACAGAAATGAACTACACAGAGAAAGGTCTTAATGACCCAGATATCCACGATGGTGTTGCAGATAGGAGGGGAAAAGTGGAAGCAATGACATTTTATTTTCTTGGGCTCCAAAATTACTGTGGAAAATAACTGCAGCTGTAAAATTAAAAGACGCTTGCTCCTTGGAAGAAAAGCTATGAAAAACCTAGACCACATATTAAAAGCAGAGACATCACTTTGCTGACAAAGGACCATGTAGTCAAAGCTATGATTTTTCCCAGTAGTCGTGTACGGATGTGAGAGTTGGACCATAAGGAAGTATGAGCACCGAAGAATTGTTAATTTTACATTGTGGTGCTGCAGAAGACTCGTGAGAGTTCGCTGGACTGCAAGGAGATCAAACCAGTGAGTCCTAGAGGAAATCAACCCTGAATATTCACTGGAAGGACTGATGCTGCAGCTGAAGCTCCGATACTTTGGCCATCTGAGGTGAGGAGCCAACTCACTGGAAAAGACCCTGACGCTGGGAGAGTGATGGCGAAAGCAGAAGGGGGAGGCAGAGGATGACATGATCAGATAGCATCACCGACTCAGGGACGTGAATCTGAGCAAACTCCGGGAGACAGTGGCGGATAGAGCACACCTGGTGTGCATAGTCTGAGGCTGCAAAGAGATCAGATTCAGGGACTCAACAGCAGCTAAAAGAAGGGAGTGAAGAGGGACCTGGGCAGTGGAGAAAAGTGCAGGAGTCTAGGAAAGAAGTGCTCCTGCCAAGGTCAAGGGACAGTAAGGAGGCTAAAGGTGGCTTTAGCAGAGGAAAACATGGATATCTGAGGTCAGGGGGGTCGTTGGGGGGGGGGGTGGAGATTGGGCAGGCAGATTAAACAGGGTTTACTGGTCACTGTAAAGACTTTGGCTTACTGTCTCACTGTAATGTCACTGCAAGCGTTTGCATAGAGAATGATATAATTTTAGTTTGTTTTAGACAGATCACACATGTTGAGAACAGACTATGAGCAAGTATAGAAACAGGTAGACCATTTAGGAAGCGAGACCAGATACCCAGGTTAGGTGGGGCGGAGCTGGAACCCGCGCAGCCTAAGGAAAGGTGGTGAAAACACGTCAGACAGCAGATGTTTGAAGAAAGAGCTGACAGGGATCCCTGACAGATGCAGGGAGTGAGGGACAGGGAAGAATAAAGCGTGAGTCAGGTGTTGAAGGAGAGGGTTTTACTGATTGAGACAGAAGGGTTCCCAAGTGGGGATCAGGAGAGGAGGATGAGGAGTGTTAGGATGGGGTCTCCGGGGAGGAGAGGGCACTCCTCAGATCTCGAAGTACAGGGAGCGTAACTGCCCAGAGAACAGGGGCCCAGCTGCCCAAGACAGGCTCCCGCTCAGGGACCGAGGACACCAGAGCCAGCAAGACAGATCCAGATCTCCTAACAGGCAGCTCTGCCTCTGAGACCCCCGTTGGGTCTGCTAATGTTTTCTTAGGCCTCCACTGCGGTCTAAGAGCTGTCCTGGCCTAGCTTCATCTCCTCCCTCCTCCGCAGGGCCCGCCCTGCACACTGAAGGCGCTCCCACCATCCCCCAGTTCCCTCTTCCTTCTTTCATGTGTGTTTTCTCGGTAAGCCTTCTGCCTTTCTACTTCCACTTAACTCTCTGCTTCTCCGGAAACCAGAAGTAACTCAAGGTATTACAGTGAGTAGGTTGGAAAGGTAGAAGGTGGCAATTGGAGAGAACAGAGAGCTCTGAGTTCATGGAGCTGCAAGTCCTGGTCATTACAGTGTCTAGGATGTGTTCACAGAATGAAAAGCTGAGTGAAGGTGAAGGACAAGATCACTGTTGACGAATCCAAGATACTAAAGGCCAGCAGACGGGAGTAATCATGTTTGTATGTTCCGAGCTTGCAAATAATACAGTGAGCCAGGAGCAATCAAAAATGAGGGGGGAAATGATATAAGATCCATAGATGAAGCCACAGTGAGGAATAGAGGCTGATGTAATCTAATGACACGATAGTCCCAGCTAAAACGCCTGGCGGGGTGGGGGCAAAGGAAGGAGAATGGACTGATGAGACAGGAAGTAGCGAAGAACCCACCTCGGCTGGAATCACAGGAGAGCCAAGCCAGGGGACAGATAGGGAAAGGCAGCAGCTCCACCTTGAGAGTGTTTCCAAAGAGGCAGTATCTTTGGAAGGGAGCCAGTTCTTTTAACAAGTGGTTCTCAGGGGGGATGATTTTACACCACCCAGCTTCCCTCCCCCAGGGGCAGCTGGCAAGGTCTGGAGGTGGAGAATTTTATCCACCTGCCCCCAGTGGATAAAAGCCAGGTATGCTATGAAATATTCCACCACTCACAGGACAGCCTCCCCCCACGAGGAACTGTCTGGGCCAAATGTCCACAGTGTTGAGGTTGGAAAACCCTTTATCGGAAGAAATAAGGTGAGAGGGAGTTCAGAGAAGGGGTTGTGGAGACAGAGGATTTTTGCTAGGCCTGCATCCTGAGTTACTGAGGGCATAGAGGGAGGGGTTTAAGAGTTGGGCAGAATGGAAAAAAGAGAGAATAGGCCAGGTGCAGACCCTTATGGGAATCAGAGTTTGGAGACAAGAAGCCCCAGATTCCGTGTGCTGACCGGATATCCATGAGACGATGTGTGTGCTGGTGAGGGCTGCAGAGATGAGTTTCTGTCGGTCTCTCTTCCTCCTTGATGATGATGGTGAGAGGCAAAGATCATGTGGACTGAGGTCTCCCTGGCAGGAGAACTAACTTGAACCCCTGCCTGGAAATGACAAGCACACGTGAAGTGTGTGCGGTGTCCTGGCTCATGCTGACAGCTCATCTCTTCTCGCCTCTCTGCCTCTTCCTTTTTTTTTTTTTTTATTATAGTCCTCACTAGCAGTCAGCTTCAAGTCCTCATATTTGCTCAGAAGCCCTACCAGAATCTGATAGTAGCATCCCTGATTAGAACCATTGCTTTTTCCCCTAATTTCTCCCTACATGCACATGTTCCTGCACACACACACACACACACACACACACACACACACACACACACACACATGACTACCAAGATATGCCTGCTAGCCATTCCATTACCTCAGGGGTTTGATAAATCAAATTAGTGGCTGCATTAACTACTGCCCCTATATTAATATGTTAAAAATACCAGAATGTAATGAATCTGAACAAAGGATTTCAATATTTTAAGGAATCATTACCATTCGGATTTCAGACATGGAAGCAGAACTACTCTTAGAGACACTGTCCAATCAGTCTACCCAGGCGGCCAATTCCATTCAAAAAGTGAACGTGTTAGTCGCTCAGGCAAGTCTGACTCTGTGACGCTATGGACTATGGTCCACCAGGCTCCTCTGTCCACGGAATTCTCCAGACAAGAATATTGGAGTGGGTAGCCATTCCCTTCTCCAGGGGATCTTCCTGACCTAGGGATTGAGCCTGGGTCTCCTACATCTCAGGCAGATTCTTTACTGTCTGAGCCACTGGCCTTAAAGAAGGCACAGATCTTGATTAACGTAGTTACTTTCCCATGGCTGAAAGACTCTGCCAAGACAAATCCAAGGAAACACTCAGATACACCCTGAGAAGAGCTGCGTCTCCTGCGTCGCTCTTTGCTTTTGCTCCTATTTAGCTTTCCTCATGGATCACAGGCTGTCACTACTGTGACTTGGTCTGTGCATCCTCTCTGCAGTCCTGATTCTCGTGTAGCGCAAGATTCATCTCCTTACCTGACAATACCCCCTCTTACCAGTTTCCTCCCCTCTTTTCCTGCCCTCTTGCCCACTAACTAGTGAGATACAGTTTCTCTGTGCTCCCAAGGCACCCAATGCATTGATTCTTCTTTTAGTCACCATTTCCCCTAAATTTATTGTTGGTTTACTTACTTCTTGCCCCAAATAGACTGAGTGCTGTAGAAGCAGGGACCATGGGTTTAGTTAAGTCTTAGTCACTCCGTTGTGTCTGACTCTTTGTGACCCCATGGACTGTAGCCCACAGGCTCCTCTGTCCATGGGATTCTCCAGGCAAGAATCCTGGAGTGGGTAGCCATTCCCTTCTGCAGGGGATCTTCCCAACCCAGGGATCAAACCCAGGTCTCCTACTTTGCAGGCAGATTCTCTATCATCTGACCTATAGGGAAGCGCCTACCCATCTTCAATAGGAGCAGACTTACAACAATGTGTGTAACACAAATACTTGCTGAATTAGTGAATAAATGGCAGGACGGATGAGCAGATGAGTAACTTTCACGTTTATAAAAAGTTCACAGGTCTCTAACACTGAGGGCTTTTTGTGAATGACTGAAGTACTGGAGTTTTGAATTGTCATCTTGTATTACTTTTTTCCCCCGTCTTTTACTGTCATGCAGTCAACTGTTGCCATTGATTGTCTTGCCTGTTTCTAAACCAGTGATGCTACAGTTTATTTCTATTCTGCTGTGAAACTGGTCAGTTTATTGAAGTCACGTGCAAATAGATAGACTTTAAGGACTCTGAAAACACTTAATGAAACTAGTACATGATTTTTAAAAGTCAGTCTTGTCTCTCAGAAGCCCTTTTGCTTCTTGCGTGGTGTTGTCTGTGCTCCTGATGGCTGAGGTCATGGGATGAAAGACACATTATCACACCCACAGCCATGTTGATTAGAGACTGAGATGCTAGGGGCATCCTGGCCTAGGGGTGTCACCTCAAAGGTGAGAATGCTGTTTAAACTTCACTGCATATTCTTCAGTGTCTCACATATTCCTCTCACATGTCTTAAGAATTCAATAAAAACCCTTGTCGGCAAGTATTTTAAAACACTGCTTCCACTCAGTCACAACAACTTAATATACAGGGAAAATTCCTTGATGCCTTCTAACCTATTTTCCTTTGCTTTCACCGTAAGGCAAGACAAATGGTTGAAACACAACTTTTAAAGGAAAGGCTATAATTCAACTTCCAACTCTACCACTTAATTAGGTAAATAGATACTGGGGGTAATTTTTATCATTTTGCTTTTGAGGCTCAACTTTCTACAGAAATGGGGATAATGGAAAAACTTAATTCCCAGGATTTAGATATGAACTGAGCGTCCTACTCTATTAAGACAACCATGGTTAAGGTCCAGTGGTTAAGACTCCGCACTTTCAACCCCGGGGGCACAGATTCAATCCCCAGTGGGAGAACGAAGATCCCATGTGCTGCACAGTGCAGCAAAAACAAAACAAAACAGAAAACCATGGTGAGCTATGAAACATTGCAAGCGAAGCATTTCTAAATTAGAAGCGAAGGAGAAGACAAAGAGGCTAGGGAGTTACCTCAGTGCAGAGATTTGGAAAGAGCTGATGTGTGGGGGATATGAGGAAGCAGAAGACATATTTGCTAAACCCAAGGATTATACAATCTATTTGCAGAAACAAGAGTTCTATGTAAGAAACAATTAGTGAACACTACCAGATAATATATACAATCAACCGAGAGACTGCGTGGCACAGAATGTTAACCACTTTAGGACTTTAGAGAAGGGAGGCATGTGTGAGCTGAATAGATTAAGGACAACATCTTAGAGATATTACACTCTATTTTTAAACCTTATAGGACTCCTAAGCCATCTCTAGTGCCAGCTTCATTTTTTAAGAGATGAAGAACCCAAGAGTTCATCTTACTTCTAGAAGAATCCAATCCTCAAGAGTTACAGGATTTGATCAATAGCCAAAGAAAGGTTCCAAGCCCTTCATCATCCAGGCCTCCTACTTCTCCCTACTTGGAGGAGAACAAAAGCAAGAATGGGACGTATAGGTAATAAGACACTGTGATAAGCCAGTGCGCGGACCAGGGGGTGAGCACAGAGGAGCTGGGGCAGACAGGGAAGCTGTAGCCAAACTCCATCGGGCCAGTGATTAGCTCTAGAGACCAAGGTCAGGAGAAACACCGTATGATTCTCTCCGAGCTGTCTGGGGCTATAAGGTGTCACCTCAGCCTTCTCTTGGAAAGAGACCAGCTGTCTTGGTCCTGCTTCTGTGGGGCAGTGACAGAAGGTTTGGGCTCAAAGTCTCTCTCGCAGGGTTCTTTGGGGCCGTGACGTTATAACTGTCTCCATCTCTTTCTCCTCTTTCTTCCTTCCTCCTCTTCTCCCTTCTTCCTGTGTATCTCTCAGGCACTGTTTATTCTGCCTATTCAATGTGCCAGACTTAGACTCTAACTCACATAACCATACACTTGACATGACCCTCCCCATAGCTCCACACACCATGTAACCTGAAAGAAAATTATGATGCAGTTTAGGGCAAAACCAATGCCATTGTTTTATCCAACGAGATGTCCCTCAGCACAAAATCCCTCAAGCCTCATGGGAAGGTACTCAGTCTTCATCTCTTTTCCCTAAGTATTCAAATGTATAACACTCTACATGAAGCAAGGCGTTTTCCCTGACTTCTTCATGGGAATCACTTTGTGTGCGGAAGCATGAGATTTAATTATCCATATCATTGTCTTGGCCTGCATGGCTACAACTGTTGTTAATGATCATAAAATTACCTACTTCTTTGATATAAATTTAGTCACACTTATGCAGTTCCAATCATACATCAACCAAGTACACTAAAATATAATTTTTTCTTAACAAAATTCACATCCTACTTAAGACCAATTAAAACACACACACACACACACACACACACACACACACACACTTCTGAAAGGTAAATGACTGAACATCCTAGCTATTATCCAAATTAAGAAAATGCTTCAAAGAGGAAATAAGGTGACTCTAAATAAATGACGTGTTTATTTTCTTTACTGTGTATTTTGATCTAGGTCTCTATTTGGGGTGATATGTGTGCTGTTTTTAAGGTACAAACTGAACTAGTCATGGATCTTTCCATTAATAGGTGGGAGAACGGCCTTGAGACAGAGGACACAGGACTTATCACAACCAAGCCAGCACAGCAAGGGCTGAATCTTGCCTACTGGTGTGAGAGTGAAATTGCAGGCTACACCTGAGAAGCCTAAAGTCAAAGTGAGTGAAAGTCAAAGTCGGTCAGTCGTGTCCGATTCTTTGTGACCCCACGAACTATACAGTCCATGGAACTCTCCAGGCCAGAATATTGGAGTGGGTAACCTTTCCCTTCTCCAGGGAATCATCCCAACCCAGGGATTAAACCCAGGTCTCCTGCATTGTGGGTGGATTCTTTGCCAGCTGAGCCACAAGGGAAGCCCAAGAATACTGGATTGGGTAGCCTATCCTTTCTCCAGGGGATCTTCCTGACCCAGGAATCAAACAGGAGTCTCCAGCTTTTCAGGTGATTCTTTACCAACTGAGCTATGAGGAGCCTATGAAGTCCTTAAACCTCAGAAAAGGAAGTTTCCTGCTGAAATCTCTTAAAACTCAATGCCACTTTGCACTCACTCTCCATGATGTTCTGGAATTGCACAGGACAGTAACAGCCCATACATTTTAAATTCTAGAAATCAAACTTTTAAACATTTCACCTTCCAGTACACATGCCTTTAAAGATTTTTTTAATGTGGACCATTTTTAAAGTCTTTATCGAATTTGTTAAAATATTGCTTCTGCTGTTTATGTTCTGGTTTTTTGGCCAGTAGGCATGTGTGATCATAGCTTCCCAACTAGGGATTGAGCCTGGACCCCCTGCATTGGAATTTGAAATCTTAACTACTGGACTGCCAGTGAAGTTCTTTCAGTATACATTTCTAAAAGATAAGGATTCCCTTACCTTCATTTTTTTTTAACATGGCTACAATATCTTTGTCATACAGAATAAAATTTTTTAAATGTGTTAATATCAAACACCTTGTAAAATATTTAAATTTCTAATTATGCATTAAATATCAATTCCTATTTAATGTTTATTTCATTGAATTAAGATCCAAATAAGACCTAGTCATTGATTAACATGATTTTTCATTCTTTTAATATTTTAAACCAACTGCACAGAGGTTTAATTTACATACCATAATATTTATCTGTTGCAGTTGTAGGCTGATGACTTAAGCAACTTTACATTGTCTCTTTTAATCTGCAGGTTTCCCCTTTACTTCTGTTTCCTTTACTTTATTGTTGTAGAAACTAGGTCATTTGTCCCACCATTTCCAGATTGTTTTTTATCTTACTGAGTTCATCCTTCTATATAGTTTTTCCATTTTTCTGTTTTTCTTTGTTTTTAATTTTCCATTTAAATTTTTATAAATTTAGTTTTATAAATTATATTAAAATGATTTTTATAGTTTTCAGTAAACTCATTATTTACTATAAATTGATAGTTGGCACCACTGGTATGAAGTATCTGTAGCGACAACATTCATAGATGGTGATGCATATTTCATCTGGATGTTTCCTCTTGTGATGCCAGTGGTGGTTGAGGCCTACCTCCATTAATTCATTAGAGGTCGCAAAATGGTCATATCCTAGATGTGTCATTTCTTCTTCACTGATTAGCTGAAAAGACTGTCATAAAGAATTATTCCCCTACTCACTATTTATTTACCCATTGGTACAGTTTACATAGGAAAGCCAGGATAAAATCCTTGATTTATTTTCTTTTATTTATCACTTTTTGAAGTAATGCATTCGTTTCCAAGCACTGTCCAATAGTAAACAGTATTTATTTTATTGATGCAATGTGTAGATTTAAAAATACTTGAATTTTTAATACTTTACATTTATTGTCACCATTTCTCAAATTGCCCTATTTCTGGCCAGTGGTGTCCTCATTATCCTACTTCCTGAGTCCTTATGACCCAATCTGGAATAAGATATTTCTTATCCAAACCTGGAACTGGCCCTGAGAATCTCAAGATTAAATTTCAGTTTCCTGTGCATATGTATGCATGCTCCATTTGACTCCTTACACTTGGGTTACTGCTGTCTCTCTCAGCGTCAACATTATTCCCTCCCTCCCAACACATTTCCTAAGCTTTCCCCTTTTGAATAGAATACAACAGGTGTTATCTCTAAACTTAGGCTGAGAGTTTTTTATTCATTCATTCAAACTGCAGCAGTCAGGGAGAAGGCAATGGCACCCCACTCCAGTACTCTTGTCTGGAAAATCTCATGGACGGAGGAGCCTGGTAGGCTGTAGTCCCTGAGGTCGCGAAGAGTCAGACACAACTGAGCGACTTCACTTTCACTTTTCACTTTCATGCACTGGAGAAGGAAATGGCAACCGCTCCAGTGTTCTTGCCTGGAGAATCCCAGGGATGGGGGAGCCTGGTGGGCTGCCGTCTGTGGGGTCACATGGAGTCGGACACGACTGAAGTGACTTAGCAGCAGCAGCAGCAGCAGCAGTCAGAGTTGGATCAGAGACTCAAGCCATGAGATTAAAGTAAAGGATTTGTTGTTATGGGAGTGGGTGGAATTGTCTATGCAAGGCTATAACCTCTGTGTCTGGTTCAGGGTTGAAGCCACTCTAGGCTAGCTAGCTTACAACAACACACTAGATCTCATGAGGACCACCTGGTATCTGCACCCACATTTCAGAGCCCCTCACTTGAGTGATGTGGATGGTATTAAGGAAAACCTGACTCCTCCATGACAGGACCGCACACATGGTCCAGGACACTGAGAAGCTGGAGAGACTTATGTAGCAAAGAGACAAGGCGCAGGCTGGCCAATGCCCACGCTAACAAGAGGTGGGCCCGCAGATCGGTAATGAGTGCACAGTCTTTCATAGTTCCTGGGATCTCACACCAACCTTCGGAGCACCGAAAAGTGGTTGCTGCTTTATCTCCACTTCCCAAACACCGAACAAATTTTTCCTGTGGCCGACATTAACCGAGTAAAGACAGGGAAGGAAATTGTGGAAAAGATCTTTTCAGCTTAACTAATTTGAACAATACATGGCCACTAGCATTTATCCCTTATCAACTTGGCATTCACACACTCATCTTTTAATCAGACCTAATTTCCAAATAAACAAAAGAGAAACACGGTGCTTTAGCTAACTTTTCCCACCTATCCCTCATAAAACTGCTGCTGCTGCTGCTGCTAAGTCACTTCAGTCGTGTCCTAAAAACATGCAATTTCATTCCCCAAAGAGGATACAAGACCCTTTATTCAACTTTGAGAGTGCTCATTCCCCCTCCAGATATGACCCACCCACTACTCACCTTTGATATGTTGTAACTGCATAGTTAGATATAAAATTGATACCACTAACATACGTCACTTTAGGTGGTAGAGATGCAAGAGAGGGGAGGAAAAAGAACTGAGCTGGTTAATACAGAAAATAAATTCATATCAGAACAAGAAAGATATATTCTTAAATATCACAGTCCTTATTTCTGTAACCTGTCACATGATTAAATATGGTTTTTATTTTTTTTAGTGGTCTTTGTTGAATTTGTTACAATATTGCCTCTTTTTTTTGCTGTAGGGTCTTAATTCCCCAACCAGGGATCAAACGTGCACCCCCTTCATTGGAAGGTGAAGCTTATTTCTCTTTCTTGTCTTAAAAATTGGTAGCTTTCAGCTTACTCTATACCTGGTTGTAGTATCACACCTCAATGAAACACATGTTTCTTCCAAAATACAAAGAGGTCCATCAGTTACTATGGATATTTCTTAGTGGTAGGAAGCACCAGAAGCAGCAACTCATCCTTCACTTTGAAAAGGATGTCCCGACAGCCTCAGATCAAAGAAAGTGCACTGAGGTATGTGGGAGACAAAATAAGGTCCTCTCAAAGATGCCCACATCCTAGTGTTCCAAACCTGTGAATATGTTCCCACGTAAAGTGACTACAAGTGTGATTAAGTTAAGAACTTTGAGATAATCATACCGTATTATCCTGGTAGATGCAACATAATCACAAGGATTCTTAAAGACAGAGATAGAGGGTTGAAGTCAGAGTCGATGATATGATAATGGAAGCAAAGGTCAGAGAGAGATGAGGAAAGAAGTCCAAAGATGCTGTGGCTTTGATCCTGGAGAAAAGGGGCAATAATTGCAGGTAGTTTTTCAAAGCCAGGGGCTTCCCTTGTGGTTCCCTGATAGCTCAGTTGGTAAAGAATCCGTCTGCACTGCAGGCGACCTGGGTTCAAGTCCTGGGTTGGGAAGATCTGCTGGAGATGGGATAGGCTACCCGCTCCATTATTCCAGGGCTTCCCTTGTGGCTCAGCTGGTAAAGAATCTGCCTGCAGTGCAGGAGACCGGGGTTCAATCCCTGGGTTGGGAAGATTTGCTGGAGAAGGGAAAGGCTACCCACACCAGCATTCTGGCCTGGAGAATTCCATATAGTCTATGGGGTTGCAAAGAGTCGGACATGACTGGGTGACTTTCACTTTTCCTTTGCTGGAAAAAGGCAAAGAAACAGATGCTCCACTAGAGTATTCGAAAGGAACACAGTCCTCTCAGCACTTTGATTACATGACTTCTGACTTCCGGAGCAATGAGACAGCAAATTTGTTTTGCTTTTAGTCCCCTAAGTTTGTGGAAATGTGTTACCATGGCGACAAGAAACTAGTACTAGTTGACAAGGAATTTGGGGGATTACCTTCCACTTCCTCAATGTCTAAATCAGCGAAGTATAGATTTTGTTACTCCCTGCTCATCAGATCAATGTGTTACAATATAATCGATGTAAAAGGAAGTGTGATGCCCAGTGGACTGGAATTGAGGCAAGTCCTATCAGCAAGATTATGGCAGGATTTGAGAGTTGACAGAACTCTGAGTTACTATAAAACAATAAAGGTGTATTGCTAATCCTTCCAGTTGAAAGAAAACTACTCCTGATGGTACTTGAGTGAAACAGCATTTGCCAGATAAAGAGCTGCATACCAGATGACATGGGATGGGTCCATTTGCCATAGCAATGAAACCATCCCTAGATGCCTAGACCAGCCTAGACCAGCAGGTGCACTGGGCTCACCATCTAAGTTTACAATGGCCTCCTGTCCTTCTTCAATATCATCAGTTTTCATCACAGGCCAGAAAACACTAACCGCTTTATAACAAGGACCTACTGTGTTGCACAGGGAACTATACTCAATATTTTTTAATTGTGTGTGTGTGTGTGTGTGTGTGTGTGTGAGGGCTCCTGTGCTTGTAGCTAGTTGCTCAGTCACGTTTGACTTTTTGTGACCCTTTGGACTGCAGCCCTCCAGGCTTCTTTTTCCATGGGATTTTTCAGGCAGGAAAACTGGAGTGGGTTGCCACATCCAGGTGGCATCCTCCCCACCCTAGGATCGAACCTGCGTCCCTTGCGTCTCCTGCATTGCAGGTGGAATCTTTACCCGCTGAGCCATCAGGGAAGCCATATATTATCTATATTTATTCACTGTGCTGTACATCTGAAATTAACACAACATGGTAAATCAACTACACTTCAATTTCTAAACATGTTGTGTTAGGAATCACCGCTCCTGCATCTCTCAATCTCAGGTCCTTGATGGTGACAGTAATTCTGCAGTTCCCTTTTGAATGTGGCATTGCTATTATTAATAAACTATTTCCCTAGGGAGAGGGAGTTTTAGTGCCCTCTGCTTGACCATTGTTACCTGCAGTAGTTTTCCACTGCTGCGTAACAATGACCACACATGTATTGGCTTAAGACACCACTCACTGAATAGCTCATATTTCTGAGGTCAGAAGTCTGGCACAAGGTGGGCGGCTTCTCCGCTCAGGCTGGAATCAAGGTGTTGACCATCTGCTTTCTCATGTTGAGTTCAAGATTCTCTTCCAAGCTCATGCCTGTTTCTGGCAGGAATTCAGAGAAGAGCTACCAGAGAACTCTTAAAAGTATATTCTCCTCGCAACTGTTTTTTATTACAGCCTTGGTGAAAGAATTGTCTTATGGATCCTCTTGGGAAACACTGTTAGAGGGTAGATGAGCAGATCTTACTGGAGAAATGTACACCAGCATTAAGATCTCTCTAAGATTTTGGATTTCTTTCTCTACAATATACCATGGAAGTTCTGGCATTTCCACTTGATTTCATTTTCAGTTTGGCATTTCAATCCCATAGGAGATTTGGGGGTACAGTTTAAACCAATCAAGCAGGCTTTTAGAGAGATACCCAGTGGCTCAGAGTAACTTACTGAACCCAGAATTACTGCTTAGTAAGCCAAATCAACAAATCCGTCCAACATCCTATTCCTTCCACATTCCCCCAGCACACTTAGAACGCATTCCTAATTCTCTCTCCCCAGGTTACTTGTCAGGATATATTGGCCAAACCTTGCAATTGTTCTTTACATTGCATGTCCTCACGGGTCTCATTTTGTGCCTTATCCTCTTAGGCATTGTCTGGACTTGCATTTGGCTATAAGGTCTAGAAGCAACGAAGGCTTAAGTATTGGGCCTTGTCATGGAACAATAGTCCCCTGCAAGGAACATATCTTTGGGGTCCATTTCAGGTACTTCAGGTAAGGGGACACTAACCTATTCTGACAGGAAGAGAAGACAGAAAGGCTGCTTCTACTGTAAAAAAGGCTCAGGAAAATTTAGGGGTTCAACATCCCCAGATTTATTGGAATCTGCACATGTGAATCCAGTTTCCAGGATACCATTCTTCCAAACAAATGCCTTAACCTTAACCTAAGAGACTCTGTGATACTGGCAATTCCACTGTGCTATAATTCAGCCCCATGCAGATTTAGACCTGGGATTAAATACTCAGAAAGCTCAGTCATAAGGCTATAGGAGATATGGGTTTTCTTCAGGTCCATCTATATTCCTGGTTTCTTCCTAGACATTGAACCGGACATTTAAAAGCCCTGAGCTGATAATATTTTCCCCTAAGTTCTCGCCCACACTTAAAAGCAACTTCTCGTTGTTTAGCTGCTAAGTCTTGTCCGACTCTTTGCGACCTCATGGACTACAGCATGCCAGGCTTCCCTGTCCTGCACTACCTGCCAGAGTTTGCTCAGATTCCTGTCTGTTGAGTCAGTGATGCTATCTAACCATCTCATCCTATCACCCTCTTCTCCTTTTGCTTCAGTCTTTCCCAGCATCAGAGTCTTTTTCAATGAACCAGCTCTTTGCATCAGGTGAGCAAAGCACTGGAGTTTCAACTTCAGGATCAGCCCTTCCAATGAATATTCAGGGTTGACTGCCTATAGGATTGACTGATTTGATCTCAAGGCTCTCAAGAGTCTTCTAACTAAGCCCATTATCACCCTTACATTCACTTAAGTTAGTTATTCTATGCCAGACTCCTGGTCACTCAAAGGCTTGCTCCACAGGCCCCTGATTATCATGCGTTGCTGGAAGAACAAGGTGCATTATCAGAGGAGTGACACGCGTCAGCTACCCCAGCTAATTCAACACCAGACTTCATAGCAGAGACATGGCTGCTGCTTCACTTTTACCTCCCAAATCTCATGTCTATTTCTCTTTTTCCTAACCTGGAACCACAGGAAGAAGAAAATTGGTGGAAATTCAGTTCCCACTCAGCCAAGATGGCAAAACCACTACTGAAAGCCCCTTCCTGTGCCCTCTAGTGAGCTACCTCTTCAAGATAAGAAGCTGAAGGACCCCTTAGCACTGGAGAAGATAATTCTGAGTAAAATGTGGTTGACAGAGGTTAAGAAGAGAAGATGCACTCTAACACAATGTTTTCTGGGGAGGACAAAGAAGAAACACTAGCAACTTTCTCGCTTACCCAGTCTAACACAACATGAAACAATGAGAGCATTTACTGTTGCATGGAACCCAAAGAACTGTAAGCCACACTGCAGGTTTGGGAAAGTCCTAGTTTTCTGAAAATTCTCCCTTTTTAGTTCTCCTTCCACCTGTTGTCCTTGGGTTCCCATTGCTGTTTCCATATAATTAACATCTATTACTTTATTAATGGACAGTTATGTGTCCATCTGACCATTTGCCATCCTCAGCCTTCCACTGCATTCCATCTGACAGATCTCAGTAGATCTGTTTTACTTTCATCTTGTCATTTTCCTGCTCAAAATTAGTTAGGAATAACCCACTCTCCAATCCCCATTCCCCAACTACAGGAAAATGTCCTCACTCCCTGCAGGAGTCTTCTCCATTTTTGTTCCATAACCACAGTATATTAACAAACAAAAAATCATCACTTTGATTAAGTGGCACAGAGGCGATCTGGCTAGCAGCAGTGAGGACTACACGAAAGATAGAATTCTGGCTCTGCAGGAAGGGTCTGACTAGTTCCATAAGTCAAGCAGCATGCAGGTCAGTTCTGCAGTTGTTGCTCGTACCACAAGTGATCCAGTGTATTGTATAAGTTCAAGCAGGTCAGGGTTTGTGTCCATAGAAGTTCACTAATGCAGAAAAAGAGTGAAGGAAGAAAAACAGCTCTCAAACGGCGAAGTCCAAAGTTCAGGAGGTCAGCTTGTCAAAGATAATTAAACTGGAGTGCAGACACTGAGCCAAACCCAGAGAATAGAGCCAAAGCTTATTTTTCTCCTCTACACTTGGCTCAGACCAAGGGAGGGTCGCCAGCCCTGCTGCTGCTTGCTAAGTCGCTTCAGTCGTGTCCAACACTATGCGACTCCATAGACGGCAGCCCACCAGGCTCCCCCGTCCCTGGGATTCTCCAGGCAAGAGCCAGCCCTGCTCACACAGTTACCAAAGCTGGAACCCAGTTCAGGATATGAGGTCTCTCTGCTAATTGGTCAAGGGGCACAACCAGGTTGACCATGGGTCTCAGTTTGCAAGGGGCAGTCACATCCCCATGTGTCAGGCCCGCTACTCTCAGAGTGGCCCCATTTGGAAAATAAATTACGTTCTCATTTTATACTTAGATAATACCTTGGCTCCCTCAAGACTGAACTAGTTTCGCACATCCTACTTACAAACTTTGACTTACATGAACTTGAACTTCCCTTCCTAATTGTCTTTATCTTCCTGGTGATTAATGCCTTTCATGTTCCAACTTACATCCAGCCCCTTAATAACATTCTGTAATGCTGCTAATCTGGCTTCTATTCCAGGCTTTGTTGCCAGTTGCCTGACCTTATGTAAGCTACTTAACCTGTCTGTGTATCAGTTTTCTGATCTTTCAATTTGACATAACAGGTATCTACAACATTTATTGTAAAAATTAAAATAGGTTAATATATGAAAAGTGTTCAGATTAGCGCTCTGAAACCTAACATATGTTAAATAAATGTCTGTTAACTTTATCAGTAGCAATAGCATGGACGCTCTCTCCCTTTATCTGAATTCATATAGCATCCTTATTTGGCACTTGACTTGTTAGTTAAATATTTGTGGTTATTTTGTTTTCCAACTTAATTCTAATAACAGGGACTATGTCTTATTTGGTATTCTCCAAGAACCCACCACAATACCTTGTAAAAAGTAAGAGCTCAGTAAATAAAGATGGTTTACTTTAAGATAATCTTTCAAAAATAATTTGCCATTGTTAAACAGGGCCCATGAAGAAAGCAGGGACTTTATTTCCTGTGTAGGACTGCACCTCAGAGCCTCCATCTTGAGAATAAATTCTGTACAGATTGGAACAAGGGGTGCAGATGTGAAAGAGATCGAGGGCCTTGAACCAAATCCTAAGAAATCAGAAGAAAGCAGGTGATTTTTGCTTTTTCAATGAAACATTTAAGTAAAAGTTGTTTTACTGATCTTTGTCCATTTCTCTCAAATTTGGTTTATCTCTTTGGACAATTAAATGTTTTATCTGGCAGTTTCTAGATAACAAAAATTAGTAACTTCGTTCAGTGTACGGGCCGTTGGGACTAATTGGGCTCCCCTGGTGGCTCAGATGGTGAAGAATCCATCTGCAATGCAGGAGACCTGGGTTCAGTCCCTGGGTGGGGAAGATCTCCTGGAGAAACGAATGGCTACACACTCCAGAATTCTTGCCTAGAGAATTCCATGAACAAAAAAGCCTGGTGAATTATAGTCCACAGGGTTGCAAAGAGTCAGACACAGTTGTACAACTAACACTTTCACTTTCATTCAATGTGCAGAAACTGCTACCATTCTTAGCACTGTTCTAGGACAGTCAGAAGATAAGGATTAAAAACAAACAATAATATTTATGTCTTATGAGACTTACAATCTAAAGGAAATAATTTTAAAATGCAGCTTACACATCTAAATTTGAGTAATAAAACTATAAAAATATAGACACAAAAATAGGCGTCAAAGTAAACACAGTTATTGCTCTAGGGACACAGTGGATAAAAGAAAAAGTTAGTATTCTTATTTTCTGCACTATCCAATTTACTTCTCATTGCATACCTATTCCATAATCATTTTTTTTCTATTTTGAATCAAAGTACAAACTTATCAAAAACAAAAACTAGATATTTTCCCTTTCATTTCCAAAGAGAAGAGCAAACCTTGGTCAATCAGCATTAGAAGTTAGTTTAAAAATCACCACACTGAGGATAAAGTCAGGATTCTTCACAGTGTTTTTAAATATTACTGTTAAAAATCAACACTTAGTGCAACTTTCCCTGTGCTTGAAAACAGGGAGAAGAAGTGTTGTTTCCTCAGATGAAGAGAGACTGACTGTTTTTATATTTCTTCAGTTAATAAGAAGTGAAGCTATCATCACTTGAGTCAACACTACAACGTGGATGTAAATCCAAATTTGACTTCCTGTAACACATATATGACAAGTTAACCTATTCCTTATAATACATAGGAAAATAAGCATCATAGTCTCAGAGTTAAAGGTTATATAACCATGTATCACTGTAGTTAAAATAGAATCTAGACTTCCGTGAGGAGGAGGCTGTTTAAATCCACATTATGTCACTTTTCTTCCTCATGAAACACTGATAAAACTGCAGTAAAGAGTTAGATGTTTAAGACACAAACTCCTAAAAAGCTAAATTCTAGGCCAGTGATGAAAGAGCCAGTCAATAACCAATCTGATTTATTTCCTCCAGAAATGGTGATACCCATCACATCTAAAGGTTAGTGGGGAGTTAAAGGAGGTTTACATAGCAGTTACATCATTAGATCCCTTCATCAGTGGGGAATTATCTCTCTCAACACCAGCAGAATACAAGATGTTTAACTTCTGAAGAAGCTAAACAGAGGAGCTCTGGACAAATCATTGCAGACCCCAACTGAGAGACTGTAATAAAAATGGGATATGAGAAGGGAGAAAGATTAAGCAAATTATTCACAGCTAAATTTCAAAAGCTGCATTTAGAATGTGAGTCAAGGCTGATCTTGAAAAAAAATGTTATCTACTTCAGAAGTTTCTTCCAAAGATTTTAAAACCAGTGCATAAAACTAGCCGCCAATATCACAGTTTAAAGGTAGAAATTAGAAGGTAATTTTATACAAGCTGTAAGTTCAGATCATTTGTAACATCAGTGGTAGCAAAGGACTCAATGGCAGGTCTCTCCAACTTGCTCCAGTACCTCTTCCAGGTGCAACAAACACCCATACACACACTCAGATGCCAAAGGTAAAAAAGCTGAGAGGTGGGGAAAAAAAGATACTACAGTGAAGGAAAAAAATCATTTCCAAAAGTATACATGATATTAACAAAAGCAGAAATGTTCCTAACTAATATATAAAGACTGAATGAGGTTAGGAATTTAAAATATATATTTCAAGTAATTTAATTATGCTATGCATCCTATGGCCAAAATTGAAAAGAATTAGAAATTAATAATAAAAGGAAATTGGAAAAATTCATAAATATGTGCATATGAAATAATATACTCCTAAATAGATAAAGATGTAACAAAGCAAATTAGAAAATACTTGGAAATAAATAAAATAAAACTCAACAAACCAAAACATAATGGAATGTAACTAAAGGAATATTGGAGGGAAATATATAGCTCTAAATGCCTAAATTTATTTATGTTTTACAATTATTAGTTTCAGGCATAAGAGATAGTGTCTCAATATTTTTAGATATTATGAAATTATCACCTCAGTAGGAGCAGTTACCATCCCCTGACATTTGGATGTCAGTTGTCATAATGTTACTGTAGCATTATACTCCCAGTGACTTACTTATTGTAATAGCTGGAAGTCTGTACCTCTTAATCTGCTTCACTGATTTCATCCATCTTTCCATCCCTCTGGAAACCACCAGTTGTCCTGTGTATCTATGAGTCTGTTTTGTTTCTTCAGTGTGTTGTTTTGTAGATTTCACATACAAGTAAAATCACACAGTATTTGATTTTATCTGACTTATTTCACTTAACATAATACCCTCCAGATCTGTCCATGTTGCTGTAAATGACAAGATGTTGTCATTTTTATGGCTGAGTAATATTCCACTGTATATATATGGCACACCTTCTTTGTCCATTCATTGACCGATGGACATGTACTCAAACTTCAAACTACCATAAAACTATAGCAATCAAATGCGCCAGGATGACCCTGGCATGAAAACAGACACACAGATCAGCAGAACATAATAGAGAGCCCAAAAACAAACCCATAGTCACGTGGTTATTTAATCTACGATAAAGGAGGCAAGAATAGTCAATATGCAAATCACAGTCTCTTAAAGGGTTCTGGGAAAACTGGCCAGCTATGTGAAAAAGCATGAAAGTACTACTTTCTTCAGTTCAGTTCAGTTCAGTTCACTCGCTCAGTCCAGGCCTCCCTGTCCATCACCATCTCCCAGAGTTCACTCAGAATCACGTCCATCGAGTCCGTGATGCCATCCAGCCATCTCATCCTGGGTCGTCGCCTTTTCCTCCTGCCCCCAATCTCTCCCAGCATCAGAGTCTTTTCCAATGAGTCAATTCTTCGCATGAGGTGTCCAAAGTACTGGAGCTTCAGCTTTAGCATCATTCCTTCCAAAGAAATCCCAGGGTTGATCTCCTTTAGAATGGACTGGTTGGATCTCCTTGCAGTCCAAGGGACCCTCAAGAGTCTTCTCCAACACCACAGTTCAAACGCGTCAATTCTTTGGCGCTCAGCCTTCTTCACAGTCCAACTCTCAAATCCGTACATGACCACAGGAAAAATCATAGCCTTCACTAGACAGACCTTAGTCAATAAAGTAATGTCTCTGCTTTTGAATATACTATCTAGGTTGGTCATAACTTTCCTTCCAAGGAGTAAGCGTGTTTTAATTTCATGGCTGCAGTCACCATCTGCAGTGATTTTGGAGCCCAAAAAAATAAAGTCTGACACTGTTTCTACTGTTTCCCCATCTATTTCCCATGAAGTGATGGGACCAGATGCCATGATCTTCGTTTTCTGAATGTTGAGCTTTAAGCCAACTTTTTCACTCTCTTCTTTCACTTTCATCAAGAGGCTTTTTAGTTCCTCTTCACTTTCTGCCATAAGGGTGGTGTCATCTGCATATCTGAGGTGATTGATATTTCTCCCAGCAATCTTGATTCCAGCTTGTGCTTCTTCCAGTCCAGCGTTTCTCATGATGTACTCTGCAAAGAAGTTAAATAAGCAGGGTGACAGTATACAGCCTTGACGTACTCCTTTTCCTATTTGGAACCAGTCTGTTGTTCCATGTCCAGTTCTAACTGTTGCTTCCTGACCTGCATACAGATTCCTCAAGAGGCAGGTCAGGTGGTCTGGTATTCCCATCACTTTCAGAATTATCCACAGTTTATTGTGATCCACACAGTCAAAGGCTTTGGCATAGTCAATAAAGCAGAGATAGATGTTTTTCTGGAACTCTCTTGCTTTTTCCATGATCCAGCGGATGTTGGCAATTTGATCTCTGGTTCCTCTGCCTTTTCTAAAACCAGCTTGAACATCAGGAAGTTCACGGTTCACGTATTGCTGAAGTCTGGCTTGGAGAATTTTGAGCATTACTTTACTAGCGTGTGAGATGAGTGCAATTGTGCAGTAGTTTGAGCATTCTTTGGCATTGCCTTTCTTTGGAATTGGAATGAAAACTGACCTTTTCCAGTTCTGTGGCCACGGCTGAGTTTTCCAAACTTGCTGGCATATTGAGTGCAGCACTTTCACAGCATCGTCTTTCAGGATTTGAAACAGCTCAACTGAAATTCCATCACCTCCACTAGCTTTGTTCATAGTGATGCTTTCTAAGGCCCACTTGACTTCACATTCCAAGATGTCTGGCTCTAGATTAGTGATCACATCATCATGATTATCTGGGTCATGAAGATCTTTTTTGTACAGTTCTTCCATGTATTCTTGCCACCTCTTCTTAATATCTTCTGCTTCTGTTAGGTCCATACCATTTCTGTCATTTATCGAGCCCATCTTTGCATGAAATGTTCCCTTGGTATCCCTAATTTTCTTGAAGAGATCTACTTTCTTGCGTCATACACAAAATTAAACTCAAAACAGATTTAGGACACAAATGTAAGATCTGAAACATCAAAAATCTTGGGGGAAAAAATAGGCAGTCAGTTCTTTGACATCAGCCTTAGCAATAATTTCTTTTTTTTTTTTTTGATCTGTCACCTCAGAGAAAGCAATAAAAGCAAATTATACAAATGAGACTACATCAAACTAAAACTCTTTTGCACAGCAAAGGAAATTACCATCAAAATAAAGAGGAAGCCTACTGAATGCAATGAAATACTTACATTAACCATGCCTGACTAGAAGGACAGGGGAGCCTGGCGGGCTGCAGTCCACGAGGACACAAAGAGTCAGACACAACTCAGCAGCTGAATGAGAGTACCTGACCAGGGATTGATATCCAAAATATATAAAGAATTCATATATTGAATATAAAAAAATAACCTAATTTAGAAATGGACGGAGGACTTGAAATAGACACTTTTCCAAAAAAAAAAAAAATACAGATAGCCAACAGGCACAGGAAAAGGTACTCAATATCACAGATTATGAGGAGAATGCAAAGCAAAACCAGAATGAGCTATCACTTTACACTTGTCAGAATAACTATTGTCAAAGAGATAAGAACAAGGTTTGGTGAAAATGTGGACAAAAGGGAACCCTTGTACATTGTTGGTAGGTAAATTGGTATAGCTGCTGTGGAAAACGTATGGATGTTCTTTAAATTTCTTTTTTTTAACAACTGAAAATAGAACTACCATACGATCCAGCAATTCCAATTCCGAATATTTATCTGAAGAAAATGAAAACCCTGATTTGAAAAGATACATGCACCCCTATGTTCATTACAGCACTATTCAGAATAGCCAAGATGTGGAGGTTGCTGTTTTCTTAAGAGTTCATCCTTTGGTGCTTCTCGTCGAAGAACCTAAGCATCACTGTAGAAGAATACTTTTATACAATTCTTCAAATTATATTGGTTTAGGCTTGAACTTACTGGCTCTTTTCCACCAAAAGAACGCTGAGGAAGAGAGGGAGGAGGTGACGATCCCAAGTGGAAAATAACTTCCGGGAGCCCATCTGAAGGGAGAGTTTGCTCTTTACTCAAGAGTCATATGGTGGCATGGAGAAGAAAGGAAGCTACTGATGTGAGACCTCTTCGTGCTTCTGATGCTTCCTACCCACCGTGTCAGTTTCTTTAAGTGCCACCCTGGACAGAAAAGGGCAGATGTATCGTTCACTTTAATTAGCGGCGCTTTGAAAATAATCCCCTTCCATGGAGCCAGTAGGGTTCAGCATTTCTTATACCTGGCTGGACTTGCTAATTCAGACTGCAGAACTCAGGAACAGCAGTAACATATGGGCTCAGTAAGGGATCTGCTCAAGTTGTATAAGAAGGCAATGTTTGATATTTTGTATTGTTTGGGTAAAGTTGACCCACTGAAAAGATGTTGAACAGCCCAGAACTTTAATATACAGCCAGGGAAATTTACATCTCTCCTAAAAATTGGGGATTATTTCATCTGCATATTTATGATTGATTGTTTCCAAAAAGATGGAAGAATCTTTTCCCCAGATTCTGCATCATCTTTGCAAATTAGGTACATGGTGAGTCCCCTGAGAGCTGTAACTCTGCACTACACTTAATATCCAAACAGCTGGAAGGAAACTTAAAGGTCAACTACTCTGATTACTCATATAATATATAATAACTATAGAGCATTCCTGACACACAGCCATAACTCTGCTTGAAAACATTCATGAACAAGAAACTACCGCAAAAAGCCATTCAGCATCTTTTCATGTCCATCCTGGCCATCTGCATGTCTTCTTCAGTGGAATCTAAAATATGGCACAAATGGACCTATCTACAGCAGAAACAGGCTCAGACATAGACTCAGATATTGTGGTTGGCAGGTGGGAGGGGGCATGAGGAGGGATGGACTGGGAGTTTGGGGTTGGTAGATGCAAACTATTATATTTAGAACCGATAAACAACAAGTGCTAATGTATGGCACTGAGAACTATGTTCAATATCCTGTGACAAACCGAAATGGAAAAGAATATTTAAAAAGAATGTATCTATGTGTATAACTGAGTCATTCTTCTGCAGAGCAGAGATTGGCACAACACTGTAAATCAACTATACTTCAATAAATTTTTTTTCCTTAAAAAGCCATTCAGACCATGTTTGGGCATTCCAAAGGTTAGAACAGTCTTTGCAGACTTTCTCGGCTTAAGACCCATAATACCAAAGGCAGTACTTCTAAGGAAAAGATAGCTAAATGTGACTACATTTTAAAATAATAATAAAGTAAACAAAAATATCCCTATGGATAGGTTAGACTATGCTACAGTAAGAAAACAAACCAACAAACAGAAAAACCCCCAAATCTTAGCAATTCAGTACAACAAAGGTTTTGCTTACACACGTTGTAAGTAGGAGGCGCCACCCATTTTTGGGGACGCAGGTAGACACTGTCTTCATCTCTGCCATGATCACATGCTCTCACAATCAGCGCAGAAGAGGAAGTTACACACTCACCCACAGGGAACACAGTCTTGGGCTCACAGTCAGATACGGCTGAGGGTCTGAGCGTGAGCACACGGACACCAACCACCACCGCTCTCTTTAAAGCAAGTGTATGTGCGCTCAGCCGTTCAGTCACGTCTGACTCTTTGCAACCCCGTGGATGGTAGCCCATCAGGCTCCTCTATCCGTGGGATTTTCCAGACAAGCATAATGCGGTGGGTTGCCATTTCCTCCGCCAGGGGATCTTCCTGACCCAGAGATCGGACCCAGGTCTCTAGAGTCTTCCGCACTGGCAGTCAGGTTCTTTACCGTTAGCACCTCCTGGAAAGCTCCAAAGCGAGTCATATAACCGAGCTTAATTTCAAAGAGGGTAGGAAAGAGAGCTCAAAATTTAGGGGAGCAAAACTTGACCATTACTTTTCTGGGTTAAAAAGCAAAATATTACAGATACCATTAAATGATATGGGACAAATAAGGTAAAATTACTCAAAATACACACATCAAAAAGATACACTATCTTTTATGTATGGTAAACTTTTAGAACTCAGTAAAAAAGAAAAAGAGCATTAATTACCTCAAATATACATATTAATAAAAGGCCTGAAAAGAGAGGACTGTAAAGAATAGAGATAATATTTTAACAGATATGGCCAAATACTTAATCTCATTGGTAATGAAACACTGATACAGTACTTGTAAAAATACAAGCCAGTGCTCATGGAATAATTATACTGTGTCAGGCACTGTACTTAAAATTTATATACATTATCTGAATGTTTCCCCAATTTCGCTACAAGGTGAGTATCTTTTATTCATCCACCTTAGAGATGAGGCTGAATATATTAAATAAACTTCTCGGGGTCATTCAGCTTGCAATCATGGAGCTGGGTTTCAAATCCAGGTGTGTCTGCACTTCTAAGCCATATTTAAATATAAGTGAAAATTATAATATAAATGAAAATCATAACTATCACTCATTTTTTCAGAGTTACAATGCCAGCATTGACAAAGGAGTGAAAGCTGATGGATAGTGCGGGTACAGATCTTAAAATCTTCCTAGAGAGGATTTATATTGTATATAAAAAAAATTTCCCTGTACACTGTCTGATTCATCAATTCTACTTGTAGTAATCAAATAGAATACTTAGAATAAAAGGAAATAATCAAAGTTGGGAACAAAGACACACTGTGTGAGGGCCAATTCTGTAAGCAAGAGCGCAGAACGTACCTATCCTCAGGCACATTCAGTCCTGCAGTAATCATGAAAATCTGAAAGTCACTGTCTTCATTGAGGAAAAGCTTAGACATGTGAAGTACCCACCATACTACATCTGTTGCCACCTACTGAGTTCAAACTAGATTCCCTGTACAAAAAATCTAAGACGCCCATATGGTTTTCTTTGTTTTGTTCTGACTCTCTTGTCAGTTCCACTATGTAAAGGTTTCATCACTGCCCAGATACTACCAACATTTACTGAGCACACTGTGTAAAGTACTAGGGAAAACTAGATAAACAGATGACCCATAGCTCCTCTTTTCAATGGGGTTACCTAGTGGAGGTAATCTCCACACAATCTGGTAAAACGCTTTGATATTATGTTAGCCAGGACACAAAGAGATAGGGAAGGCAGCTACCCCATCATCAAAGAGGCAAGGAAGACTTCTTGGAGGAAGTGAAAGTTGCTCAGTTGTGTCTGACTCTTTGCAAACCCATGGACTATACAGTCCATGGAATTCTCCAGGCCAGAATACTGGAGTGGGTAGCCTTTCTCTTCCCTGGGGGATCTTCCCAATCCAGGCATCGAACCCAGGTCTCCCGCATTGCAGGTGGATGCTCTACCAGCTGAGCCACCCAAGAACACTGGAGTGGGTAGCCTATCCCTTCTCCAGGGGATCTGCCAGGCTCAGGAATCGAACCAGGGTCTCCTGCATTACAAGTGGATTCTTTAGAGGGTAACAATTACTTTGAGGTAATTTAATTGTGATACGTTTGAGTTAGCCAGGTGAGAAAAGTCAACAGTCATCCTGTCCAGGGAAGCAGGATAAACAAAGCCATACAGGAATGAAATAGCATCACAGGGGTCCACTGTGTCAAACTTTTGTGGTCTCATCTGTGGGACTGACTTTGGAACTTCTGGTGCAAACTTTGGAGGAGAAAGAAAATAGGAAAACGTGTACCTTGTTATCTGTAGCCTGTAAGACTGCCGTTCAGTGAAATATAATAAAATTCTGTCTCATGACTATTTTTTTTCCCTTTTCACTGCTTGCCTTACATTCAATACAACACCATGCATATTGATTTGGGATTTGAACATGCTATATATTTAAAGGAAAGGGCAGGCCGAAAATGTGAGGCGATAAATCAAAAGCTACCAGAAGCTTGTGTGGTATGCACTTAATGGGCAAAAACAGGAGTTCCCTTTCAAATGTGAATGTTGTTTACTGACATGACGAATGGGCTTTAAGTTCCATTCCTCTGAGCATTCTTTTTATTATTACAATTAAATGATGGTTTCAAATAAGCTGCATTGCTTCCCTCTAAAACTCATCCCAGGGATGTGGAGGTGAAAGGCTACCCAGCCTGGGAGAATTTGCTGGCTTTTTCTATTAATACGTGGTGTCCCATGAAAGCACCATTGATTCATCAAGAGTTTATCCTTTGTAAGAAAGACCACATCCACCTTAAGAAACCAGAAGAAATATGCACTTTAAAATTGTACCCAAGGCAATTACAAACTGGGATCAGAAAGAAACTTGTGCAGCTGGGATTAATACGACACAGTGAAAATCATTCTCCAATTTCACAGGTATTTTTGTACAGTCATATATCAGTTTACATAAATATTATAGGAGAATACAGCCAGATATTTATAGATACTTAAAATTTTAATTTTGAGACAAGGGCATATTCCTATGCAATTGGGAAAAGTGAAAGCCACTCTTTTGCCCCTTTCCCCTTTGCCCATTTCATTCCTTCCTAACCTTAGAAAAACCTAATTATAGGAATGAGATCTTAAGCAATTGGAACTAACTCCAGACTTATGCTCACCTGATGTACACCATGCCTTGTCTAATTTGTTGACTCTTTCTCTAGATAAAAAGAAGTAAGATTGAAGAGTTCAGCAGGTAAAAGATGACTAGCTCTGTTCGCCCAACAGCCCCCTCAGCAATTCTGTAGGCAGATCACACACACACATCTGAAGGAAGTCCTCCAGTCTGCACTCAGCGGTCAGTGATGCAGAACCCAACTTCATGCCTCGAAGATCCGCTGAGATTCCTCCCCTTCATGTTCCCTGTAAAACACAGCTCAGCAAAATCTCTGGAGTTGGTCTCTGGACATGAAACCACCAACTCCCCAGGTTGCTGGTTTCTCTAATTAAAACACCTTTCCTTTCTACTGACACTTCTCTCTCAAATTACTGGCTTATGAGCAGCGAGCAATCAAACCTGAGTTCAGTTACAAGAGTAGTATAGAGACAGCATGCCAGCTTAACCGCGATACTCCCAAAGATAACATCCTCTGAACCTCTAGTGCAACATCATGACCAGCATATTGAGGTTAATGCAAAGATACAGAACATTTTCATTATAAGATTCCTTATTTTGCCCTTTTATAGCCACACCCAGTTCCCTTACGTTCCCCTCTATGCTGTGCTCTCTTCCCTCCCACTCCCCTCTCTCATCTTTATTTAATCCCTGGTAACCACTGATCTGACCTTCATTTCAATAATTTCATCATTTCAAGAGTTATATAAAGGGGATCGTACCTGGTACAATCTTTTGGGACTGAGTTTTGCCTCAAGCATGATTTTCTCAAGATCCATCCGTCCATGATTCTCTGTGTGCCTCAATAGTGTGTGCTTTTTACCACAGAGAAGGATTTCATGGTATTGCTGGACCACAGTTAAATTGTTCATCAACTGAAGGACAGGGGGTAGTTTCTAGTTTCTGACTATTACTAAAAAAAAGCTATAAATATTGTTATCAGATTTTTGTATAAACAGAAGTTTTCCACTTCTCTTGAGTAAAGATTGTTATTGTTGTTGAGTTGCTAAGTCATGTCCAACTCTTTGTGGCCCCATGGACTGTGGCATGCCAGGCTCCTCTGTCCTCCACTATCTCCTCAAGTTTGCTCAAATTCATGTCCATTGAGTTGGTGATGCCATCTAACCATATCATCCTCTGCCAACCCCTTCTTTTGCCTTTAATCTTTCTAGCATCAGGGTCTTTTCCAGTGAGTTGGCTCTTTGTATCAGGTGGCCAGAGTACTGAAGCTTCAGATTCAGAAACAGGTTTTCCAATAAATATTGAGGGCTGATTTCTTTTAGGACTGACTGGTATGATCTCCTGGCAGTCCAAGCGATTCTCAAGAGTTTTCTCCAGCACCATGACTTGAAAGCATCAATTTTTAGGCACTCAGCCTTCTTTATGGACCAATTCTCACATCTGTAGATGACTATTG
Source organism: Capricornis sumatraensis (assembly GCF_032405125.1). Classification (NCBI taxonomy): domain Eukaryota; kingdom Metazoa; phylum Chordata; class Mammalia; order Artiodactyla; family Bovidae; genus Capricornis; species Capricornis sumatraensis. The sequence continues at coordinate 54,106,909 of NC_091089.1, read as the reverse complement.
GAAGAACCATAGCTATGACTACATGGACCTTTGTTGGCAAAGTGATGTCTCTGCTTATTAAAACACCATCTACATTTGTCACAGCTTTCCTTCCAAGGAGTAAGTGTCTTTTAATTTCACAGCTGCAGTTATCATCCTCAGTGATTTTGGAGCCCAAGAATATAAAATTTGTCCTTGCTTCCACTTTTCCCCCTCCTGTTTGCCATGAAGTGATGGGACCATATGTCGTGATCTTAGTTTTTTAAATGCTGAGTTTCAAGCCAGTTGTTTTTTTACTCTCCTCTGTCACCCTCATCAAGATTCTTTTAGTTTCCCTTGACCTTTTGCCATTAGAGTGGTATCATCTGCATATCTAGGGTTGTTGCTATTTGTCCCAGCATTCTTGATTCCAGCTTGTGATTCTTCCAGCCTAGCATTTTCCATGATGTACTCTGCATATAAGTTAAATAACTAGGGTGACAATATTTAGCCTTGTTTGCTTCTTTCCCAAATTTGAACCAGACTGTTGTTCCATGTCCTGTTCTAATGGTTGCTTCTTAACCCAAATTTAGGTTTCTCAGGAGAAATGTAAGGTGGCCTGCTATTCCCATCTCTTTAAGAATTTCCACAGTTTGTTGTGATCCACACAGTCAAAGGCTTTAGTATAATCAATGAGACAGAAGTAGATGTTTTCTTGAATTTACTTGTTTTCGCCATGATCCAACAAATGTTGGCAATTTGATCTATGGTTCTTCTGTCTTTCGAAACCCAGCTTGTACATCTGGAAGTTCTCTGTTCATGTGCAGCTAAAGCCCAGCTTGAAGGATTTTGACCATAACCTTGTTAGCATGTGAAATAAGTGCAACTGTATAGTAGTTGGAACATTCTTTGGAATTGTCCCTCTTTAGGATTGGAATGAAAATTGACCTTTTTCAGTCCTGTGGCCATTGCAGAGTTTTCCAAATTTCCTGAGATATTGACTGCAGCAGTTTAATAGCATCATCTTCTACGATTTTTAATAGCTCACCTGGAATTCTGTCACCTCTACTAGCTTTCTTCATAGTAATGTTTCCTAAGGCCCACTTGACCTCACACTCCAGGATGTCTGGTTCTAGGTGAACAACCACATCATCATGGTTATCCAGGTCATTAAGACCTTTCTTGTACAGTTATGAGTATCCTTGCAACTTCTTAATCTCTTCTGCTTCTCCTTGATTTTTAACGAAATTTTCTGATTGTCCCTCAGAGTGGCTATACTGTTGTACATTCCCCCCAGTAATGAATGACATCGTTTCTCTATATTCTTGTAAGCATTTGATGTTATCACTAATTTCTATTATAATAATTCTAATAGTAAGTAGTTATGTCTTATTATGGCTTTAAGTTGCATTTACTTGATGGATAATAATATTAAATATATTTTCTTGTGCTTTTATGTCATGCTTATATCCTGTTTGGAAAAATGTCTCTTCAAGTCTATTGCCCATTTTCTAATTGAATTGTTTGTTTTTACTACTGAGGTTTGAGAGTCCTTTGTATACTCTATACTCATCTTGTATAGTGGTTAGTAAGTATTTTTGCTTCTTTTCAGCCATTTAATAATCTAGAGCAACTTTGTTAATTTGATCAAGTCCAATATACCAACTTATTTTTTTAATGGCTAGTTTCACTGGTGTCAAGAACTCTTACAGTTTTATATTTTATACGATACATTTATGATACACTTTTTTTTTAATTTTTATTTTACTTTACAATACTGTATTGGTTTTGCCATACATTGACATGAATCCACCACGGGTGTACATGCGATCCCAAACATGAACCGCCCCCCCACCTCCCTCCCCACAACATCCCTCTGGGTCATCCCCGTGCACCAGCCCCAATTCAATTTTTTAAAGTATGATGTTGAGGCTTTAATTTTTTTTTCTCTTGCTTATTAATGTCCAGTTGCTGTAGTACCATTTGTTGAAAAGGTTATCCTTCCCCCACTGAACTGCTTTTGCAACTCTGTCAAAATCAGTTGGTCCTGTCTGTCTTCATCTATTTTTGAACGCTTCGGTTTCACCAGTTTACTTGTTTATCCAAGTTGCCTCGATCACTAAACTATTATTAATTGAATAGACATTCTTTTACCTTTATTCTTCTTTTTCAAACCATATTTTAGCCATTCTTCTTCCTAAGCTTTCCATTTACATTTCATATCTTTTCTATATATCCCCCCAAAATCTTGCTGGGATTTTAAAATATAGTATATTAAATCTTTACATCAGTTTGGGAAGGACTGTATCTTTACTCTGTTGAGTTTTCCAATCTACAGACATGGTATATCTCTCCATTTAATTAGCTCTTCATTTCTTTCATCATCCTAAGGCCCTCTGGTTTCTGATGCTGAGGCAGATAATACTGTATCTTAATTTCAGGACTTACAGGGGTTTAGTTGTATTTCACATGAGGATAGGGAGAAAAATCTACTCCATGTTCCCAGAAGTGGAAGCGATCTTTATAACATAACCATACAATTACAGAAGTTTTAACCTTGGCAAAAGTATGCCTCCCTATTATCGCCCTCTAAACAAATGCTATTCTTATTCATATTTACCAAACATTTAACACCTGTTTATAGTATAATTCACTCCTTTGCACCAGTGTAAGTCACCACCAATATTTTTCCATTTCTCCCCCAAACCATTGGAAACTTTATTATTACAGAGAAGTAGAAAGCTTGCCTCCCTTTCGCAATCTGTCCACTGCAGCACTACAGATACTTGTGAACAAGAAGCTGATTAAAGATCAATAGTAAATGAAGTTAAACATGTTTGGAATCTCAAAAGGAAAAGAATATTTAATTTACCAATCAACCAAGAAAATCTACTTAACAATTTTACAGAATCCTTCATTTTTTAAAAAAGTGAGGTCTTATTAATAATGGCCCATGAGATTAATAGTTAAACAGCATATAGAAAATATATTAAACATAAAGGTAACATTTTTGGTTTAAGGGACACCAAAATTATTTTTAGCTAACATTTCAGTTAATTTAAGCTGAATCTGCTAGAAGATGCAGATTTTTTCATATTTATTTCCCTATATACTGACTTAGTAAGATTGGTATTAATAAGGAAACAACTTTATTTTAACATGCAAAGTAACATATTCTCCTTCCAGTGGATGCTGATGACATAAAACCCCAAAGAATAAAGAGTTCACAGCTAAACTTCACTAATAAGAACATTGCATGCTAAGTCACTTCAGTCATATCCGCCTCTTTGTGACCCTATGGACAGTAGTCCCACCAGGCTTCTCTGTCCATGGGATTCCCCAGGCAAGAAGACTAGAGTGGGTAGCCATGCCCTTCTCCAGGGGATCTTCCTGACCCAGGGATCAAACCTGCATCTTTTAAGTCTCCTGCATTGGAAGGCAGGTTCTTTAACATTATATTCCTGGAAATTATAAAACCTGAATCTATAAATAATTAGTAGCCAAACTTAATACTTATAATTTCATAAATGTTAAACTGCTCCTGGAGAAAAATATGGGAGCAAAAAACATAAGGGAGAGAACGAGAGGAAGAACAAAGGGAAGATACTGGGTGTAGGAGTTACCTACAGGCGTCTACAGGCAGATTTAAATGCAACTGTTTCGAGTCCCAGAAACCAAGCACTATCCTGGAAAGAAGTGTGTGCTCAACATATGTTTTCTGACTTCAGACAGGTTGAAAAAAAAGGAGCTTAGGCTCCTCCTCTCTGAATTGTTTTTCTTCTGAGGTCTGATGAATTTCAGAGAAAATAACACTGCCACCTTTAAGGCATTTTGAGATTTCCTCCAAATCTTGATTCCAACATTATTTTTTCTTTTCTGTCTTTGTCTTTTAATAATCTCAAAGGTCTCCTTACCTGGTTCGGTATGAGAATACATATCTTACCTTATCTTCTGCTAAAAGAATACATTTCTTAATGTCAAAGAGGGTCTCTAAACTTAAAAAGTGAAGGGATCAATGTTTTAAATCAAATTTTCTGTAAATAAAGATGCTCATGAATGAACTATGGGCTTGGGAGAAGCAGGAGCAGGATGCTGAGGTCTGGTAAGGGAAGCCCAGTCCACATTCTGCTCCCAGTGATATCTTGTGACCACATCCCATGAAAAGAAAAGATGGACATGGGAGGGATTCTACAGTGCTTCTCTACACGAGTTCAAAAAAGTCCACGAGCAAAGTTCTTCTGGTTTAGAACATGCTAGTGGACGAAGTAACTTTTCCTCTACAAATCTGTTCTATGGGAAGAATAAAAGGGCTGCAAACTCCACCAAGGAGGAACAGAAAATCAGCCAGAAGGCCAGCAGAAATAACAAGAATGCTACATTTAAGCCAGGTATCCTAATAAAACCAAGGAAACCCAGAGACAATTCTAAATAACCAATTAATATTTTTGCCCTACCACACAGCACGTTTCTCTTGTGCTTAAAACATATTTGAATATTAACAACGGCAGCTGCATCTTAAATTTAGCAGCATCGTTTAATTTTAGGTGTGGGCATTAGCAGAGGATTCAAGCTACCCTGTCTCAAGTGAATAACCAAAAAAAGAAAAAAAAAAGGAGAAAGGGGGCTCCTGACTGGGCTTTGTGTTCATAGCAATTAGTTTTAACAGTCTGGAAGCTGACTTTAAATAATTTTATAGCCTGGGCGAGATCTCTGCCATTTACCATGTGTGCCCTTCCTATTTTTATGGAAACCAGGACCTCCTTCTGAATCTCCTGCCTGTCAGAGCTGCAGGTGAAGGCCAGCTGGGGCCAGCGGCACCGTGTGTGAACATTAGCATCTGAAGAGGGTTTCAGGAGGCCTTGTGTCTTTGGGGACTTAAAATGCTCTAGTCAGATGGAATAGCCTTCCTCTAAGGTGCCCTGCCAGCAAACACAAGTCTTTAGGAAAAGAGCAGTCTGAGCCTGGAAGCCACAGTCAGAAAAGAGTCTGGTAGAGGTTTTAGGGTAAGAGAGAATGAGAGGGAAAATGGGGGGGCAAGGCAGGATGTCAGAGGCTGTGTGCTTCTGGCAGAGTGACTGAAGTTCATTAACAATTATTTCCAGCTCCCGGTGGCTGTGTGTGCAAGATTTCATATATGATGCATGCTGCCCTTGATTAATGGATGTAACAGTATCTCTGGGATGGGAAATGCTGGCTTGTAAAGAAAATCACAGCAAAACAGTCTGCCAAAAAGATACTTGTGAAAATCTTTCCTGTGTCAATTATTAATGGCGACTACACACACAGAAATTGAAGACTAATTGATTCCTGCACTGAAAAAAAGAGAATGAATCCAGTTTCCAGTATCCTGAAGCCTGTAATCCTTACAAAGACAAATCTTCCAGGAAGAACACCCAAAATTACACATGTGAAAAATCCTTAGTTTCAGAGGAAGTTTGTTTTAGGAAGAAAAAATTTAGCAGGCTTGTATCTCCACCCACCACTAAAACAAAGAGGTGTTTCTTAATCTTTATTCCTACTGCCTGCCTGAAAATCAGACTCAATCTATTTGAGTCTACCTGGTTGAAGTCTTAGGATCACAAATAAGTCATTAGCACATACTGATTAACTGAAACCAAGACACTGCTATTTGGCAGGTTCAAATAGAGTTATAAAATCAAAATATTTTCTTTCTGTAGGGAACTTCAGTGGACATAAAAAGTTTCTCCTGGTTGAGCAGAGTAAAAGTGAGGGTTGAAGTGTGGAGCCAATTTTACAATGCCCAGATTGGCTAGGGATGGAAAACCCAGTGATACTTGAATAGAAAAGGGAAGAAGGTGCCAGAGTATGTTTTGAGTGCTACATGTGTTTAGCAATTTTGCCTTCTTAATTAACATTTTTAAAAATCAAAAATACATACATATACATAGTTTAAACAATTAGAAGTCCATGAGTGATCCACTCACCTTAATAAATGGTGAGAAATTTTGGAAGCTCTCACTATGACACCCCCTAATGATACCCTTCTCTTACTTTGTCCTGTAGAAGGGGCCAAGGAACTATTCTGATTTTGTTTTCATCATTCCTCTGTTGTTATTTGTAGTTTTACAACTAACACGGTCTCCAATTAGCATGCAAGATTTCATACTGTATTCATCAACAACTCACTTTTTTCACTGTTTTTGAGACATCCTATTCGTGTCATTCATGTGGCTACATGAATTTTCACTGCTGTGAATAACATTTCACAATTGTTCATACAATTCAAGTGTATAACAAGTGTATACAATACAAGTGTATAACAATGCCATACTTTGATCCATCCTCCTACTCTGTGGATAAGTGAAACTAAGCTATTTGGGGAGACAGCTAGGATGACCTCGGTCAACATGATGTAGCTGTTTGCACCAGAAGAGCCTCATGCAGAAAGATAGGACTATAAGCTGATAAATAGCATCACTATTATCTTCAGGATCATCCCAGGTGGCTCAGTGGGAAAGAATCTGTCTGCCAATGCAGGAGACACAGGATTGAACAACATGCAGATTCAATCCCTGCGTCGGGAAGATGCCCTGGAGTAGGAAACAGCAACCCACTCCAGTATTTTGCCTGGAAAGTTCCATGGACAGAGGAGCCCTAGCTGGCCACAGTCCACTGGGGTAACAAAGAGTCGGACACAACTAAGCGACTGGGTACACATTATTTTCAGGCAATTTCTGCAAATCACTTTAAACACACAAATAATTTGCACATTTGGAAAAAGATAATTCTTTTAAAAGTACAAGAGTCTGATCACCTGGATGCAGGTTGAGTGTATCAGAGAAAAGGCTATTCTGTTAAGTCCAAAGAAGGCAAGGAAACAGGGAAAGGGGATCCAGCGAAGATGGGGCAAACAGAAAGGAGCTAGCAAGATGGCGGATTTAAATCCAACCCTCTCAATAATAACATTACATGTAAGCTGTCTAAACATGAAAAACACATAGCAACTCTCGATGTAAAGAATAAACAAGTTAACAGTAAAAGGATGGGCGAAGATACAGCGCGAGAACACCAGGCGAAAGAGAGCTGGCTAATCTAACACAAAACACCATCTCCGGTTCCTTTGCGGTTTAAGGACACGTCTGAAGAAGCTGAGAAGGAAAAAGGAGTGGTTTACGAGGAAGACGCAGCTCCAAGGAGCCGGCCACACTCACCATAAGGAGGAGAAGGACACGCGGGCCTCAGGCTATGGGGCCCAGAACATTTAGCTGGGCCCGGATATGGTCCAGGATTGTGACTGCAGCTGCCGCTCTTAGCAGCCCTGCCCCGATCTCAACATCACAGCTCCTGGATGAGAGAAGCGATCCTAGAGGCCATTTTGCATCAGAAGAAGGAGTTCACCCAGCAGATGAAGGCCGACCAGAAGCAGGAGTGCCAGGAGCAGAAATAGTGGCAGCGGTCAGGCAAAGTAATGTCTCTGCTTTTTAATATGCTGTCTAGGTTGGTCATAACTTTTCTTCCAAGGAGTAAGCGTCTTTTTATTTCATGGCTGCAGTCACCATCTGCAGTGATTTTGGAGCCCGAAAAATAAAGTCTCTTGCTGTTTCCATTGCTTCTCCATCTATTTGCCACGAAGTGATGGGACCGGATGTCATGATCTTAGTTTTCCGAATGTTGAATTTTCAGCCAACTTTTTCACTCTTCTCTTTCACTTTCATTAAGAAGCTCTTTAGTTCTTTGCTTTCTGCCATGAGGGTGGTGGCATCTGTGAATCTGAAGTTATTGATATTTCTCCTGGAAATCTTGACTTCAGCTTGTGCTTCATTAAGTCAAGCATTTTGCATGACGTACTCTGCATATAAGTTAAATAAACAGAGTGACAATATACAGCCTTGATGTAATCCTTTTCCTATTTGGAACCAGTCTATTGTTCAATGTCCAGTTCTAACTGTTGCTTCCTGACCTGCATACAGATTTCTCAGGAGGCAGGTCAGATAGTCTGTTATTCCCATCTCTTGAAGAATTTTCCACAGTTTATTGTGATCCACACAGTCAAAGGCTTTGGCATAGTCAATAAAGCAGAAATAGATGTTTCTCTGGAACTCTCTTCCTTTTTTGATGATCCAGCGGATGTTGGCAATTTGATCTCTGGTTCCTCTGCCTTTTCTGAATCCAGCTTGAACATCTGGCAGTTCATGGTTCACGTACTGTTAAAGCCTGGCTTGGAGGATTTTGAGCATTACTTTGATAGCGTGTGAGATGAGTGCAATTGTGCAGTTTGAGCACTCCTTGGCATTGCCTTTCGTATGGATTGGAATGGAAACTGACCTTCTCCAGTCCTGTGGCCAAGGCTGAGTATTTTAAATTTGCTGACATATTGAGTGCAACACTTTCACAGCATCATCTTTTAGGATTTGAAACAGCTCAACTGGAATTCCATCACCTTCACTAGCTTTGTTCATAGTGATGCTTCCTAAGGCCCACTTGACTTTGCATTCCAGGATGTCTGGTTCTAAGTGGGTGATCACACCATTGTGGTTATCTGTGTCATGAAGATCTTATTTGTATAGTTCTTCTGTGTATTCTTGCCACCTCTTCTTAATATCTTCTGCTTTGACTAGGTCCATAATATTTTTTTCCTTTATTGTGCCCAAATAATTCTTAACATAGTGGTTTAAGCAAACAGTTTATTTGCTACTACTCACAACAGGGACTTTGTTTTGGGGGGTTCCAAAATCACTGCAGATGGTGACTGCAGCCATGAAATTAAAAGACACTTGCTCCTTGGAAGAAAAGCAATGACCAACCTAGACAGCATATTGAAAAGCAGAGACATTACTTTGTCAACAAAGGTACATCTAGTCAAGGCTTTGGTTTTTCCAGTGGTCATGTATGGATGTGAGAGTTAGACTATAAAGAAAGCTGAGTGCCGAAGAATTGATGCTTTGAACTGTGGTGTTGGAGAAGACTCTTGAGAGTCCCTTGGACAGCATTGAGATCCAACCATTCTATCCTCAAGGAGATCAGTCCTGAGTCTTGATTGGTAGGACTGATGTTGAAGCTGAAACTCCAATACTTTGGCCACCTGATGCGAAGAGCTGACTCATTTGAAAAGACCCTGATGCTGAGAGAGATTGAGGGCAGGAGGAGAAGGGGATGATAGAGGATGAGATGGTTGGAAGCATCACTGACTCAATGGACATGAATTTGGGTAAATTCTGGGAATTGGTGATAGACAGGGGGACCTGGCATGCTGCAGTCCATGGGGTTGCAAAGAGTCAGACACAACTCTGAGTGACTGAACTGAACAGCAGGGTCAGGGACTTGTTACCTCGATAAACTGGCGCTTGCCTTTAGATTAATCCTTGATAGCATCTGTGGCCTACTTGCCAATTGCTTGCCTTCTCAGCAAATAAGTGTTGCCGGTAACAATTCAAGAAGGAGCAAAACTGGTTCTCAATACAAAATGTAAAACCTTAACGTCTGAGATTGACTTCTGAACTGCTTTCTTCCTCAAGTTTCTTTATTTCATAGTTTATTGGAAACTGAAAAGTGGGGAACATTTAATGTTTATTTGTCTCACATAGTAACCAGTGAGCTAGCTTATGCTTTGAGGGCCAAAGGACACCTCACTTGAAGATGTCATGAACTGAACACATGAAAATTCAAAATGGAGAAGACCCATGTAGGGTTTCAGTGTCTCAAGCTCGAACAAATCACATCTAAGGGGGAGACTATTGTGTTCACATCTTGACATTTGTAATATTATTAAGAAAGATCCATGAAACAGAGGCAGAAAGAGGGAGAACAGGAAAAGAGGTTTCAGATTGGAGATAGAATCCAATTCAATTTGGGCAGCCTTGATGAATGGCTTAGAAGTGAACTGGAAACTGATCAAACTCTTTTTGTGTTTCCTCTGTGTTGCTTAAATCCTCACTCTTTCAAATGTTCAGTCCCTACTCTGTCAGAGGATCCCACAAGGATCATCCAACAACAGAAAGAACAGAAATACCTAATATTTACAAAAGCAGAAATGGCCACTAACAGAAATATGATATGTGATCACAGCACCTCAATCAATGGCATGGATCTAGATTAACCATGTCCCAGGAAGGTAATGATCTATCCACCAGCTTAGATTGGAGAATGACCACAATGAAAAGGAAACAGACTTCTCAGTATAAAACTGTTGTGATGGTCCAAGGTAACACAATTTAAAAGACGGGGTGGCCTGTGTCAGCAAAATTGTGATGTTAGCTTGCAGAGCTTCTTGCATACCAAGTTATCTGAACAGTTTGTTCATCTGGAAAAACAACTCTCTTATCAGGACAGTGGTTTGCTTAAAAGACTTGTCTTCAGACCCTGGCCTTCTGTCTAGTAGTTCTAAATTACTGTGGATCAAACCTAGCCTAGTATCAATCACTCATCCTCTTGATGAAAGTGAAAGAGGAGAGTGAAAAAGTTGGCCTAAAACTCAACATTCAGAAAACTAAGATCATGGCATCCGGTCCCATCACTTCATGGCAAACAGATGGGGAAACAGTAAAAATAGTGACAGACTTTATTTCTTGGGATCCAAAATCACTGCAGATGGTGACTGCAGCCATGAAATTAAAAGACACTTGCTCCTTGGAAGAAAAGCAATGAACAACCTAGACAGCATATTAAAAAGCTTTGCCAACATTACTTTGACAACAAAGGTCTGTCTAGTCAAAGCTATGGTTTTACCAGTAGTCATGTATGGATGTGAGAGTTGGACTATAAAAAAAGCTGAGCGCTGAAGAATTGATGCTTTTGAACTGTGGTGTTGGAGAAGACTCTTGAGAGTCCCGTGGACTGCAAGAAGATCCAACCAGTCCATTCTAAAGGAGATCAGTCCTGGGTGTTCATTGGTGGGACTGATGTTGAAGCTGAAACCAATATTTTGGCCACCTGATGTGAAGAGCTGACTCATTTAAGAGGACCCTGATGTCGGGAAAGATTGAAGGCAAGAGGAGAAGGGGACGACAGAGGATGAGATGGTTGGATGGCATCACTTACTCAATGGACATAGGTTTGGGTAAACTCCAGGAGTTGGTAATGGACAGGGAGGCCTGGCATGCTACAGTTCATGGGGTTGCAAAGAATTGGACATGATTGAACAACTGAACTGAACTGAATTAATCATCTCTTCTTAAAATTGTTTTTTTAATTGAGTTGATGAAGAGATAAATCATTTATTGCTATCTAAATTGTTATTTCTTCTCAATACTTGGGTTAAGATCTCTAGCATGTTTTGTGTTAATAATGATAGTGAACATTCTTATCATTTTGCTGTTTGAATAGAATTATCCTAATGTTTCACCATTAAGCACAATGCTTACTGTGTTTTACTGGTACTTATACTTTATCAGACTGAGGAAGTTTCCTTCTATCCTTAATTTATTCTGTTATTTAAAAAATCTATATAATTGTCAGAATTTGGAGTATCTTATCAAAATTTACCATTTAACGTGTTTGTGAACACTTTAATTTTTTGTGTGTGAACTATTTGATGTGCTGTCTGTATTTATACCTAAGCCTTAACTGATTATAATGCAATTCTCTTTGATACAATCCTAGCTTTGATTTACTGATGTTCTAATTTGGATTATTTATTTTTTGTATGTAAGTTAGATTTGGCTCTAAGTTTGTTTTCTTTCTGTGGGTACATAATCTCCTTATCTTGCTTGAGGAAAATTAGGAAACTTTAAGTAATTTTCCTATGCTCTGGAATAGTACATAGAATATAGACATTTTTCTTTTTATGGCTGTTTGGTCATACTCATCTGCAAAATTTCTTGAAATTAGTGCCTTTTAAGGTAAAGATTTAGAATACCTTTTAATTTTTTCTCATAGTTTCATATTTTCTCTTTTCAAGAGTTAATTTAAGTAACATTTTTTAAAGGCAAAGATCTGTACACATTATTCTCTAAGAGTTTAAAATTTTCTCTGCATTTATGTCTACTTATGTGCTTATTCTCATAGTTAATGTTATGTATTGTGTATTCTTTCCTTTTTTTATTTGATAACATTTACCAGTGACTTTTATTGATGTGTTAAATGAACTATATTTCTTAACAGATCAAATTTACTGGATAATATTTTCAATTTTATTATTACTATTCTAAACATATTTTAATTGCTTTCCTTCAGACTTTGTGTTATAATTTTCTTTCTCATTTCCTTAGTTGAAGGTTTAAATAATTTAATTTTAAACTTTTTTGTTTCCAATATAGGTATTTATGATTAAGAATTTTCCTAAGAACTTTTCTCCCTGATTTACGTGCAGTATTTTTTTTTTTTCTGTATTTCTGTCATCCTGGGTGATGAAGAAAGTACAGATAATGTCTGTCTGTTATCTTGATGTAATTTCTTTTCCTGCTTTCTTTTGATGAATTTTCATTTTAATTAGGAACTATTTAAGTACCCAAGGCTTCCCTGGTGGCTCAGTGGTAAAGAATCCTCCTGCCAATGCAGGAGACACAGATTCGATCCCTGGGCTGGGAAGATCCCCAAGAGAATAAAATGACAACCCACTCCAGTATTCTTTCCTGGGAAATCCCATGGACAGAGGAGCCTGGCAAGCTACAGTCCATGAGGTCACAAAAGAGTTGAACACAACTTAGCAACTAAACAACAACAAATAAGTACATAGCTCTTGAGCTGATCTGGACTACCAAGCATTGGCTTGCAACAAGTACATCAGAGGGTGCTGAACCAGGAGTTATTTGTGATCTCTAAATATTTCTCTTCTGTTGCTTTCTGAACCCTGCCCTTTGAATTTAAGCTTGGCCACGTGATTCGTTGGGCTAATATAAAGTAAGGAGAACTATCTTGTTCACTAGGACATGAAACAAGAGCTAGTTATGATTCACTTTCTTTTTCTTTAAATTTTATTTATTTATATTTATTTGGCTGTGCCAGGTCTTAGTTAGGGCATGTGAGATCTTTAGCTGTGGCATGTGGGATCTAGTTCCCTGACCAGGGATTGAATGTGGGCCCCCTGCACTGGGAGCATGGAGTCTTAGCCACTGGACCACCAGGGCAGTTCCGATGATTCACTTTCCCACTGCTGTGGTGATTACAGAAGCAGGAATCATGATACAGCATCTATCAGTCCGGGCCCCTAATGACGAAAATGAGCAGAATCACCTGCTTACCTTATATGAGTATGGTATGTGGACAGGAATAAACTCAAGTATTTTGCCTATTAGAGTTCAGAAGTTTGCTACTCCTGGTTGATACGTGTGCTCATATAACTCCTTTTTCATAGTCAGAGATCTTGAATCACCCTTCACCAGCAATGTCACTCTCACAAAAAATAAGCAGAGGCTATTTCTCTAAGAAATATGTTTCCACACTTTATGAATTTACAAGCATTTGTGAGAATGTGGAACCAAAAAAAATGTGAAGCAAAACATCTACTTGCTATTCCAGCACTGTTACGTAGCAGTACTAATCATATCCTTTTTTAAAATACACATGGGTTGCATTAGCAATAGTAGACTAAAATAGATACACCAATTTCTTAAGTAGTGCCAGGATAATGGACTGACTACATCATTACTTGTATAAGTGTTGTTTTGTGACGATTGAATGTAAACTTCCTTACAGCCTACGCACATCAAAGAAGTATACTTTTCATTATTTTTTTCTCATTATTTTTTTTAAATTTTTATTTTTTAATTTTAAAATCTTTAATTCTTACATGTGTTCCCAAACATGAACAGCAAAGACAGGGAAATTCAAGTCTGCTTTGCTAGGAGAAAATTTCTCATATTTAATCTAATATGATGAATCCATATAAAATTTCCCACCAAAGATACATGTTGACAACTGATGATATTCAAATGTTACGTGTGTACTAGGTTGCTTCAGTCGTGTCCAACTCTGCATGACCCCAAGCTCCTCTGTCCATGGGATTCTCCAGGCAAGAATACTGGAGTGGGTTACCATGCCCTTCTCCAACTCAAGTATTAGATGAATCAAATCCAATAAATGAGGGAAAATTTTAAATATATTTTTAAATCAACTTGCTACTATATTATGAGCAGAAAAATTATCAGTGTCACAGGTAACAAAATGGAAATACTTAGAGAATTACCTCTCTGAATAAGTAAATAGCTAAAATACAATATTTATGATAAAGTTCTCGTCTTCAGGTCTGTAAAATTAAAGTACATTCACTAAAAGCAGCATTAACTGTAAACAGTCATAAAATGGCAATAATACATCAAATTATTGTGTGACTATCAAGTAAGTTATTATTAGAAAACAGATCTCCATGGCTGGACTAAGTCAAAGGGAAACACCAAATATGATTACCTGTAATGACAAACTCACAGCAACATTCAAAACTCTACTGAACAGAAGGCCTACAGTGGCCTCTTTTATTATTTAAATGAAAGACACTATAAACAGTTCTCTGAAAGTCCCATGCTGGGCTGTTGTTCTGGCCCAATCAGACTTCATTAGGAGTGCACGTTCGGTCTTTTATGAACACCTGTGTCTAAAGCCCACAAATAATTAGCTTAGCCATACCATTTCACTCTAATAATGGTGTAATTTGCCACGCCTTTCAGGCTCAGGACAGCTGGTGCTATTGAAAAGCACCTCAGGATTAGGGCCTGACTCCCAGGCCTGGGTCTTTGATGGAGGGGGTGGCGGATGGTGGGGTGGAGGGGTTCTTAGGTATCCATGGCAACACACTTAGACTGCAAATTATCACCTCTAATAATAACTGGGTCAGTCTATCTTTATTTTATTTGCATTATCCACAGAAAAATAATACATATGAAATCACAGGAAATCTCTAAAATTAAAAATATACATATATTTTATTACCTTGTCAACAGACATATAAGATTGAGGACAAGGAATTTTTTTACCCCACTCCAGTACTCTTGCCTGGAAAATCCCATGGGCAGAGGAGCCTGGTGGGCTGCAGTCCATGGAGTCGCTAAGAGTCAGACACGACTGAGTGACTTCACTTTGACTTTTCACTTTCATGCACTGGAGAAGGAAATGGCAACCCACTCCAGTGTTCTTGCCTGGAGAATCCCAGGGATGGGGGAGCCTGGTGGGCTGCCGTCTATGGGGTCACACAGAGTTGGACACAACTGACTTAGCAGCAGCAGTAGCAGCAGTAGCAAAAGATAATCGAGGGAAAATGAGGTCCACCTCTGAAACTGTCAGTGCTAATTGATACTGTTACCTACAGCTGCATAGAAATACAAAGGTGAATTATCATCTTGAAAAGCTCTTCAGCTGAAAGCAGCTTTGTGACTGCTGTACTTTTCTCTGAGTCCCTGGAAGGTTATAAATTGGACAGCCTAGAAATGGTGATGGCCATGCTCTGGCTTCCCGCAGCTTCTCAGCACTTCAATCAGTGTGTTCCATTCACACAAACACGGCAGGCAGGTGGGACTAACTCATGACTTACCTCAAATGCCGGACCAGTGACATATCCATTTATGGAATATGCAGGAGACAGAAAAGGAAATTCTTCTTATACCAAGCTACACCAAACTTGGCTCGAACCAACAGATGAAAAGGCTCTGATAAATAAAATATATCTGCGTGTATTTAGAAAGAGAGGCAAATGGGCATTCCTTTTTTTCCTTAATAGAAGAATATTCATTGTATGTTGATTATTAAGATTCAAGGAGTTGCAGTTAAGTGAGGGGTGTGCCTCATAGGATTCCGTTGTGTTTAAATGTTTCAGCTTTGGAGTGAGACTGCCTGCATTATCATCTAGGCTCTACCACTTAAAATCATTGTGTGACTTGGAAAAAGCCAATTACCCACTCTTAGTCTGCTGTCTTCTCTGTACAATAGGAGGAATAATCATACCTATTTTAGGGGCAGGAGGTGAGGCTTAATGAGCTGATGTGCATAAAAGCATTTTTGTAGTGGTCCTGCACATGGTGAACAAGAAATACTAGCTATTATGGCACACCTGCCACCCAGATCCCCCTTCCAAGAAAAGACTTGTCACTCTACCTGAGGGCAGATAGCCTCCAGATACTAAAGAATGTGCTTTAGCTTCAGAGTTGATTCACTCAAAGTCGTGCCCTTCTGGGATCAGCCCACATCCAAAAGACTGAGCAGAAGACCCAGGCGTTTCAGCCCAACATGGGATATTTTTGGAGTGAACCCTCCCAAAGTCAGTGAAAGCTGTGGCAAGATAGCACTGCTGATCCACATCCTTCTCCCTTGTAAGGTTATTGAGCCCTAATAAATACCTTGCACATCAAACTCCTTTTTATTTTTTTTTCTTTCACTACCTGTACTTCTTTATTAGAAAAGAAATTAACCATTCCCACTAGAGACTACAAAAGGAAATTAACTTAATCTTACAATTCTAGAACAGACAGCCTTCATAGTCAGAGATTCTTAAGCCTTCAAAAAGTGGGGGAGGAGAGAAAATCATCTGGGGCAGTGTTTTTCAAATTCAGCTCCTTTCACAGACATATTCTCAAATGAGATCGTTGGAAGTTTTCTATGAATGTTTTAGATATTGAATTTGACTTTAGTTGATAATCGAAATCAAATTAGTACCCCTCATTCATGATTACTCAGATGACCGTTTTATATAACAGATATGACCACGGTATCTGAACTTATACCTCTGATCCCTGTGGTAAATGAAGACCAACCAGGCTTAACTGCTCATGTGTTGTTAGTCGCCCAGTTGTGCCCGACTCTTTGTGGCCCCCATGCAACCCCACCAGGCTCCTCTGTCCATGGCATTCTCCAGGCAGTTATGCTGGAATGGGTAGCTCTTCTCTTCTCCAGGGGATTTTCCTGATCGAGGGACTAAACCTGGGTCTCCTGCATTACCGGCAGATTCTTTACTGTCTGAGCCACCAGGGATCCCAAATTTTCAAGCCCCAAACTAGGGGCTCACCCCAAATTCAGTCCTCAGAATTTCCACAGGATTGTTGAATATGTCTTTTGAGATCCATGAGTTGTCCAGGTTGAGAACGCTGCAGCAATGAGGCGGGGTGGGCATGGTGACAAGGGAGACACGTGTAGTTTGAAAAAGCACATTCAAAATATCTACTGATTTCATAATACAAGCTCTGCAAAGTCAACATCAGCAAAGTAATTTGGCGGATGGGCAGTAGCAGAAAACCAACTATCGATTCATCCTAGGGAGGTTGGAATAAACTCAGTTCAGCAGCACTGGCTCAGAAGTAGAGGAGTCCCGTACATGGTGAACAGTATGTAAGAAGCACCTTCCAAAGATGGCCTCTCAGCATCTGCTTCCAAGGCCGCCCAAGCTGCAGCGCTGGTAAACAGCACTGAAGATAGGTTCATATTCAGGATTTCAGAGACTATTCCCGGATGCTGCAAAGCAACAAAATCTAAACTATTAAAATTATTTCACAAAGAACATTGATATTATGCTCTAGGGAGTACAGAGAAAAATAGGACACGGCTCCCATTTCTTGAGGAACTGCTCAGAGTCAAGCAGAAGAGCATCCTACCTGAAGTCGATGTCCATAAAAGAACAGGCTGACTACTAACTGCTCAGTAGAACCACACGTAAAGTGCCTTCACAACAAAGAACAAATACACCTCTTGCTAGCACTGGTAAATGATACATAGAAACATGAAAATGTCATTTTATTTTGATCTTGAAAGATGAAGCAGAGGACTGTGAGGTGGAATTTGAGAAAGATTGCTCAAAATAGAACAGAGCAAGAATGGGAAAAGATGGCAGCGTAGGAAGATTCTGAGCTTGTCTCCTCCCCAAAACAGACAAAAATTCTGCCTGCATATAGGCAAACTATCGGTGAGAATGATCTGAAGACTAGCAGAAGACAGTTTCCACAACTAAAGATAAAAAGGAAAAATTGCATTCAGACAGGTGGAGGCCCAGAGACACAGTCTGGCTGGGATCTTTACCCCAGCACTGTGACCCATAAGTGGGAGGAAAATCATAACCTAACCAGCTCCCCCTAAGGATTCTGAACCCCACATTGGGCCTCCCAGCATAGGATACCTGTACTGGGAAGGTGAGCCCCCATAACATCTGGCTTTGAAAATTAGCAGCACTTATATCTGAGAGCCAGAGCACTACAGAAAACTGTCAACTAAAAAAAAGAGTAGTCACAGCCTGAAAGCAGAGAGTTGTTTAATTTGATGGGTATTCTTGGTATTTCAAGTCCGGGAGACAGCATCACGAGTAACCCTGGGAAACTGCTCCAAAAAGGTGGGGGAAGGAGTTAAGTTATACAGAATTTTGCAACAAAGGGGGCAGTCTGAAATCAAAGATTATTGTTAATTAAGGAAAACCAGATATCTCAAGTTAAGAAATTTAGCACTCTTCTGTGTATGGGAAGAGGCAAGCGTCTGGCCTCTCTGAAATCACTCCTGTCTTATACATCTCAGCTACCTGGGGCCAGCATCCTGTGTTTTCACATCCCACATCCATAAGGAGTGGCTGCAGCCTGATGGCTTTTAGACAGCAGGAGTTCTTCTCCTTGCTGAATTCCCTTACAGCTCACTGAGTCACACCAGAGGGAGGGCTGCACTTGCTGATGACTGTGAAATCCTTGTTTAGTTGTATGACAGGAAATACCCCATTTCACAAAATCCAGAGGCCACTCTTTAAGGGCACATGCAAAAATTCACTCATTCCAAGTCTCAGTACAGGGGCAGCAGTCTGAAAAGTACAGAGGTCTTACACGAAGGAGATTCATTGAATAACTGCGGAGCATACACTCGAGCGTTAGGGGTCTGTTGGAACGTTGTGTGTTTGTGACCCCCCTTTTACCTAGCTGGTCTTGCACTGGCGATCACGATTTCTGACTTTCCCTATGTAACCTGTTATCTCCATTTACTCTGCCCAGATTCACCCATGGACCTAACACTGCTAGTACACTCCTGCAAAGCAGCCCACATCCAGCCACTCCCAACAGGAACACTTGGCTACCACTAGAGTACCTCTAGGGAGGCCCCTGCCTTGCCAATCATTGTGGGCAATCTAGGCTGGCAGTGGAGCCCCTCCAAAGTGGTTCCCCACCCTGACCAAACTCAGAGGATGACCTTGACCAGCACCTGCACCATCCCAAAGCAGCTCTTGCCTCGGGAACTAACCCATCTTACCAGAGCACCCACAATAGTTGCAACAAGGTCTTACAGCCAGCCACACTGGAGGCCAACCTCGCACACTAGCACGCCCACAGTAGGCATGGTCCATCCACGTGTGTACACTTGCAGTCCACATGGGGGCATTCCTAGAGCACCTAACTCTGGCGACCCGGGGCAAATACATTTCTGATGAACACAGAACATCTTCTACACAAAGCTACTCCTTTAAGACAAAGAGACATGGCTGATTTACCTAACACAGAGAAACAAACACAGAAAGTTAGATAAAATGAGGAGACAAAGGAATATGCTAAAAAACAACTTCTCCAAACTTCAGAAAAAGAAGTAAACCAAACAGAGGTAAGCAACACATCAAATAAGGAATTCAAAATAGTGGTCCTAAAGATACTCCCTGAATGCAGGCTCCGAATGGAAGACCACAGTGAAAGCGTCAACAAAGAGCACATAACATAAAGAACTGATCAAAGCCACAAAAATATGATAATGGAAAAGAAAACTATGCTAGAGGAAAACAACAGAAGATTAGATGATGCAGAAGAAAGGATTCAGTCCAGTTCAGTTGCTCAGTCGTGTCTGACTCTTCGCGACCCCATGGACTGCAGCACATCAGGCTTCCCTGTCCTTTGCCATCTCCCGGAGCTTACTCAAACTCATGTCCATCGAGTCGGTGATGCCATCCAACCATCTCATCCTCTGTCGTCCCCTTCTCCTGCCTCCATCTTTCCCAGCATCAAGGTCTTTACCAAGGAGTTATTTCCTTGCATCAGGCAGCCAAAGTATTGGAGTTTCAGCTTCAACATCAGTCCTTTCAAATAATATTCAGGACTGATTCCCTTTAGGATTGACTGGTTCGATCTTTACCACTCTAGAATACAGGCTAGAGGGTATCACTCAATCAGAACAACAAAAAGAAAAATTTTTTTAATGAGCGTAGTTCAAGGGACCTCTTATACAACATGAAGTGTACTAACACATGTCAGAGAGAGAAAACAGAGAGAAAAAATGAAAGAACACGTATTTGAAGAAAGAAATGGTTGAAAACTTTCCTAACCTGGTAAACAAAAAAGACATTCAAGTCCAGCAAGCACACAGTCCCAAACAAGATGAACCCAAAGAGATTCACACAGTGATGTCAGTGAAAATGTCAAAAATTTTAAAAAGAGAGAAACTTAAAAGCAGCAAGAGCAATACAACAAATTACTTATAGGGGAGCCCTCATAAGACTATCAGTTGACTTTTCAGCATAAATTTGAAAGGCTGGAGGGAGTGGCATGACTTATTCAAAGTACTGAAAGGAAAAAAAAAAAAAACCCTTCCCATCAAGAATACTCTAACTGTACCATCTTTCTAGAATCCATATATTTAATATATGTATTTATAATATATATTTGTCTTTCTCTTTCCGACTTACTTCACTCTGTGTAATAGGCTCTAGGTTTATCCACCTTATTAGAAGTGAATAAGACATGTTCCTTTTAATGGTGGCGTAATTTTCCATTGTGTATATGTACCGCAACTTCTTTATCTATTCATCTGTTGATGGACACATCTAGGTTGCTTCCACATCCTAGCTATTGTAAACAATGTTGCAATGAACATTGGGATGCATGTGTCAGAACAGCGGTGGAAATAGAGACAGAGAACAGACTTACGGACATAGGAGGGGAAGGAGAGGTTGGGAAGAATTGAGAGAGTAGCATTCAAACATATACATTACCGTGTGCAAAATTTGATAGCCAGTGGGAATTTACTGTATGATGCAGAGAGCTCAAATCCAGGGCTCTGTGGCAATGAAGAGGGGTGGATATGGTGAGAGGTGGGAGGGATGTTCAAGGGGGAGAAGACATACATGTGACTATGGCTGATTCATGTTGATATATGACAGAAACAAGCATAATTTCATAAAGCGATACCCTCCAATGAAAGTAAATACATTTTTTAAAATAAAAATAAAAAAAATAATACGCTGTCTGGAAGTTTATCAATAGAATTGAAGTACAGATAAAGACTTCCCTGAACAAGCAAAAGCTGAAGTATTTCATCACTACTAAACTGACCCTATAAGAGATGTTACAGAGATTTATTTAAACCGGAAGAAACATAGCTAGAAATATGAAAATCATGAAAGAAACAAGTCACCAGTAAAAGTAAGAATTAATCAAGATAGTGGGTCAACTACCTGTATAGCTAAAATGAAAGTCAAAGGAAAAAAACTAGGAAAAGAAGTTCAACATCAATAATCACCAGGGAAATGCAAATCAAAACCACAGTGATTTATCATCTCGCACCTATCTAAATAGCTATCATCAAAAAGACAACAAATAACAATTGTTGATGAGGATGTGAAGAAAAGGGAAAACTCATGAACTGTTGGTGAGAACGTACGTTGGTGTAGCCATGATAAAAAGCATATGAAGATTCTCATAAAACAAAAATAGAACTATCTTAAAAATCCAGCAAGTCTACTTCTGGATATTTATCAGAAGAAAACAAAAACATTAACTTGAAAAGATATATGTACCACTGTATTCATTGCAGCATTATCCATAATAGCCAATAATCTATGTGCCCATTGATAAATGGATAAAAGAAGATGTGGTATGTATACAAATGAAATCTTTCTCAGCCATAAAACAAAATGGAATTGCGCCATTTGCAAAACATGAATGGACCTAAAGAGTATTATGCTAAGTGAGCTAATAAGTCTGACAGAAAGAGACAAGTATTGTATGATTTCACTAGTTTGTAAAATATATAGAACCAACCAAACAAACAAAAAGGATGCTTATAAGTACAGAAAGCAAACGGATATTTGCCAGAGGGGAAATGAGTTGGGGGAGTGGGTGAAATACGTTAAGGGGGTTAAGAGACACAAGCTCCCAGTTATAAGATAAATAAGTCACAGGGATGTAATACATAGCATAAGGAATATAGTAAATAATACTGTAGTAATTTTATATATAGCAACTAGACTCGTCACGGTAATCACTCCATAATCGGATTGTCAGATCACTGTTACACAAGTGAAAGAAATGTAATATCATACATCAACTATACTTCAATAAGAAAGCTGGTAAAGAGAGACTATAAATGTAAAAAAAAGTACTTTTGCATGAAAGTGTGCAATTTCTTGATAAGTTTAGAAACTAACAAAAGGCAAAAAGGATACCTGGTTAGCAAGGGAAGTAGCTATAGATGGAATCAGAAAGGTTATGTGTCTGCTTTTTGTTTATTCTATTTTGAAGCTCTGTTTTTTGATGTGTACACATTTAGGTTGCTTACATTGTTCTGTTGGCTTGTCCTTCTATCATTATGTAATAATCCTCTTCTCTAGTAACTGTTTTCACTCCAAGTTTGCCATGTTTCCCTTGTTTTCCCTACTTTTTCAGATATTTCACCATTCCTGGGTTTTAAATTAATATTTGCACAGTACAACTTTTCCCATTCTTTTATTTTTCAAACCATATGTGTTGTTGAATTTTAAATGAGTATTTTTTTAAATAAGCGTTAATAGTAGGGCCATTTTTAAACTGATTCTGCCCATTTCTATCCTCTGATTGGTGCATTTGGACACTTCTAATTACTGGAATTTTGGTTAAGTCTATATCCTGATTTATAGTGGTAGTACAATACTGAATACGTTGTCAGAGTTCAAAAAACTTAGAACGGGTGATTCTATTTTATGTCCCATGCAGATTGTTAAGGAGAATGAGATCTACAGCTCAAACTTAGAAGTTACCATCCTGGATGGAATTAGCATTGCAAAAACACACTAGAGACAGGCAGATGTTCATCTTGGCCTCTGCACTTCATCACTTACATCTGCTTGACCTTGGATATTAACAATTCTTTCTGGGCTGCCATACACTGATTCTGCTTATGAAGGGCAGGACACATGGAAATAATTCCATAATTATGATTCACCTTCTCCTTCTACCACACCATGGTGATGACTTTTATGGTTCTTTTAATTCTGAGATTTTATCATTTGTCAAGACAGGTACTCTGATTTAATGTTTGACTACTTATTTTAGTTTCTTAGTGGCTTAGAAATAGAGGTTTAATTAAACTTCTTTTCGAATTGAAGAGATACTTAACTGCAAGGAAATATTTTGCCAAAAAAAATTTTTGGAGCGTCTGTAAAACCAAAATTCTATATGGTAACTAGAAATCACCTTAATTTAAATGGAAGTAATCACATTTGAAAGATGATAATATTTGCAGGTGGTTTTGATCTGAAAATCAAGTGTATTTCAACTATTTCTTTAAAATTAATTTTTACCATCAAAAGAAACTTAGGAACCTAAGCAAGTTCACTCTCACATGGTACCTTTAGCGGTGCTTCATTGCCCACAATCAAGAATTAACAGCCACCGTCAAACACAGGAGAAGGTAGCCAAGTGCCTATTTACAAGGTACACAGTAAAGGCCACCACCTGCCCTCAACTAGCTCCCTCCTGATTAAAATTTTCCCATGATTTCTTGGGTATTCCACAGCGTGCGTGAACATGTGTGGTTGTCTTTAAGAGCCTCACATGTGAACAAATATCAGAGTGAAGCTGGCACCTTACAGGAACTCCCTGGGGGCAGAAATCCTAGTAGGCTGGTGCAAAAGTAACTGTGGTTTTGCATTGTTGAAATTGCATTTGATATTGGAATACATTCTTAAATAAATGTGATTGTGTTATACATCATTTTAATGCACATTTCTTACTTTATGCTTTTTGTCAATGAATTATTACTTGCTGTTTATTTTGCATGTATTTTAGACTATGAAAATGATGTTAGACAAAAAGAAAATTCAAGCAGTTTTCTTATTTGAGTTCAAAATGAGTCATACAGCAGCAGAGACAACTCACAGCATCAACCATGCATTTCGCTCAGGAGCTGCTGATGAACATACAGGGTGGTGGAGGTTCAAGAAGTTTTACAAAG
Source organism: Capricornis sumatraensis (assembly GCF_032405125.1). Classification (NCBI taxonomy): domain Eukaryota; kingdom Metazoa; phylum Chordata; class Mammalia; order Artiodactyla; family Bovidae; genus Capricornis; species Capricornis sumatraensis. The sequence continues at coordinate 54,082,915 of NC_091089.1, read as the reverse complement.
GAGACGAGACCCTTGAAGATGAGAAGTGCAGGGGCCACCCATCAGAAGTTGACAATGAGCAATTCAGAGGATCACTGAAGCTGTTCCTCTTACAACTACACGAGAAGCTGCCGAAGAACTCAGGCTGACCATTCTACAGTCATTTGACATTTGAAACAAATCAGAAAGGTGAAAAAAATCATAAGTGTGTGCCTCATGAGCTGACCACAAATCAAAAAAATTGTCATCTTGAAGTGTCACTTTCTCTTATTCTTCACAACAATGAATCATTTCTCAATTGGATTGGATGTGTGATGAAAAGTGGGTTTTATACGACCACCAGGTTAGCGATTGGACCAAGAAGAAGCTCCAAAGCATTTCCGCAACCAAACTTGCGCCACAAAGAGTCATGGTCACTTTTGCTGGCCTGCTGCCAGTCTGATCCACTACAGCTTTCTGAATCCTGGTGAAAACATTACATTTGAGAAATATGCTCAGCAATTGGATGAGATGCACCGAAAACTGCAATGCCTGCAGCTGACATTGCTCAACAGAAAGGACTCAATTCTTCTACGTGACAACACCCAACTGCGCATCGCACAACCAACATTTCAAAACTTGAACAAATTGGGGTATAAACTTTTGCCTCACCCCCCTCATTCATCTGACCTCTCACCAACTGAATACCACATTTTCAAGTACCCTGACCATTTTCTTCAGGGAAAATGATTCCACAACCAACAGGATGCAGAAAACGCTTTCCAAGAGTTGGTTGAATCCCAAAACATGTATCTTTATGCTACATGGATAAATAAACTTCTCTTTGGAAAAAAAAAAAAGTGTGTTGATTGTAATGACTTTTACATTGTAATGATTTACATTAATGTAATGGTTGTTCCTATTTTGACTAATAAAGATGTGTTTGAGCCTAGTTATAATGATTTAAACTCAGGGTTCTGAAACCGTAATTATTTTTGCACCAACCTAATATCTTTGGCAAATCTCAGTTCGCCTGTGTATGAGACACAAAATGATGTCTGTGAAATTAAGGAAATTAATCATTTACAATTATCTCTCTCAGTTCTTTCTCATTAGGTAACACTAATGAGAAAAATCTTGGTTTGGTGCTTGTTTTTATCCCTTGTTGAACATATTATTTAATAATAACCTTTTCAATAAACTGCAAACAGAACACAGGTGGAGAGTCAAGAGCAGGTTACAATACCCATTTAAAACAGAATGTCAGAAAGTATTTAGTTTTTCACCTACCTTCTCTTTCTGGCAAGGGATGCTGGTTTTGCATTTATGAGAGCAAATGCTACTTACCTGCATGTAGATTGAATCAAGATTGCAAAGTGAGTGAAGTTCAGGCAGACTGGAAGTAAGTGCTCTCTTCCAGGAAAAATAATACTGGGGCTGAGTTCTAAAAGGTAAGAACAGAAGAAGATGATGGAAAAAGTTAAGTGAGACATTTAAATAGCGGGAAAAGCATAGACAAAAGCATCAAGAGGTAACCTATTCCGGAAGTACAGTTTTAAATGATCGCTGTTGTTATTTAGTTGCTAAGTCTCGTCTGACTCTTTGGAGACTCCGTGGACTGCAGCCTGCCAGGCTCCTCTGTGTGTGGGATTTCCCAGGCAGGAATACTGGAGTGGATTGCCATTTTCTTCTCCAGGAGATCTTCCAACCTACAGATCCAACTCACATCTCCTGCATTGGCAGGCAGATTCTTTACCATTGGGCCACCAGGGAAACCCTTCTAAATAATTACATCAAAGAATAAGCAGAAGATGATGGAACTTCACTTAGACCTGTAGGAAGCCACGTCATGGTGATAAGCAAGGTAGATTGTGATCATATTCTCTATTTAAAAATATCAGTTAAGGAGAAATCTGGCAAGTGGACAGGTGGGAGAAGAACCAGTAGCCCAAGAATTGAACAAGAAAATGTATGAAAGAGTGGGAGAAAGTACGTGTCCAGGGGTGCACTTGTTTTTCCTATGATTTCAATTTTTTGATGGCTATTCTTGCATTTTTTTTAATTTTGACTGTACTTTTTAAAAACTGTATTGCTTATCTAGGTTACCCAATCCTTTAGCTTACAATCGTTCATTGTATTTTGTGCCTTTATACAATCTGCTATATTTTATAGATTTTCTTATTTTTTAAAATTTTCTTATTATATGTTTCTGTATAGCAACATAGTTATTTGTAACTTTTGTTTTTCAAAGAACAAACTTTAAAAAAAAATCCTGGTTTCCTGCACTCCACTGATTTCTGGCCTCATTTTCTTTTTATCCCCTGAAATGTGTTCTGTTTCTATTTTTCTAGTCTATTGAATCGAACCTCATGTTTCTCCAGCCTCACTTGTTTTCTGATAATTACAGTCAAAGCCCTACATTTCCTTCTTGTTACTCTCTAGAGCACATCAGACATTTTGAAATACATTGCTTTCATTTTATTTGGCTGTAATAGTTTACAGTTTCCCTGTTTATTTCCTTTTTAACCCATAAGTTATTTAGAGGCACGATTATTATCGTTCCCTTTCACATGGGAATGCTAACCATGTTCTTTCATTATTAATTTCTAATTTTATGTGGTGGGCAGAGGCCATAATGTGTGGTGCTGAGTCTTTGAATTTATGGAAAGTCCTCTGTGGCCTGATACATGAGTGGTTTTGAAGAATGGTTTATGCGTGCCAAAGAAGAAATGTGTTCTGTTTACTCAAATAAACATGGTATTTATGGTATTCAAATTTTCTAATGGAATTAACAAACCACAAAATTCACTCATTTAAAGTACATACGTCTGTGGTTTTTACTTTATTCTCAGGGTTGTGCAATCACCACAACTAACTTAGAACCTTTGTGTTATCCTTGAAAAAATCTGCATTGTAAGCCCTTCCTCCTTCTCTCCTCCCTTCAACCTCGGGCAACCATGAATCCACTTTAAGTGTCTATGAATTTTCCTATTCTGGATGTTTCATGGAAATGTAACCACACAGTATGTTGTCTTTTATGTCTGGCTTCTTTCACTTAGGATAATATTTTCAAGATTCATTCATGCTATAGCATTATCGATATTTCTTTTTATTGCCAAATAATATTCCACTGTATGGATATGCCACATTTTTTATCCAGTCATCAGGTGGTAGACATTGGTCATTGTTTGTTCTGTATTTCAGCTCTGATAGATTATACTACTATGGATATTCACATACAAGTTTTTGTGTGAACATAAGTTTTCATTTCTCAAAGGTATGTATATTAAGAGTGGACCGGCTGGACTACCTGATAATTCTGCTTGACATTCTGATGAAGAGCCAAACTGAGGAATTTCCAAAGCAGTGGAACTAATCTACAATCCCAACAATAATATCTAGGTTTCAAATCTCTCCCCATTTAGAAAACACTTTATTTAAGCCATTATGTGGATATGAAGTGTAACCTCAATAGTGTTTTCATCTGTATTTCTCTAATGATTAATGATGTAATTGTTGGCTACTTGTATATATTTTTTAAATGAATACCTGTTTAGATTCTTGACCTGATTTTCAATTGGACTTTCCTTTTATTATTGAGTTTTATAAGTTCTTTTTATATTCTTGATGCAGTTCTCTTATCTTATCAAATTTACCATCTGTAAAATGTGAACTGTGAACTTCCAAATGTTCAAGCTGGTTTTAGAAAAGGCAGAGGAACCAGAGATCAAATTGCCAACATCTGCTGGATCATAGAAAAGCAAGAGAATTCCAGAAAAACATCTATCTCTGCTTTATTGACTATGCCAAAGCCTTTGACTGTGTGGATCACAATAAAATGCGGAAAATTCTGAGAGAGATGGAAATACCAGACCACCTGACCTGCCTCTTGAGAAACCTATATGCAAGTCAGGAGGCAACAGTTAGAACTGGACATGGAACAACAGACTGGTTCCAAATAGGAAAAGGAGTACGTCAAGGCTGTATATTATCACCCCACTGATTTAACTTCTATGCAGAGTACATCATGAGAAATGCTGGACTGGAGGAAACACAAGCTGGCATCAAGATTGCCTGGAGAAATATCAATCACCTCAGATATGCAGATGACACCACCCTTATGGCAGAGTGAAGAGGAACTAGAAAGCATCATGATGAAAGTGAAAGAGGAGAGTGAAAAAGTTGGCTTAAAGCTCAACATTCAGAAAATGAAGATCATGGCATCTGGTCCCATCACTTCATGGGAAATAGATGGGGAAACAGTGGAAACAGTGTCAGACTTTTGGGGGCTCCAAAATCACTGCAGATGGTGACTGCAGCCATGAAATTAAAAGACGCTTACTCCTTGGAAGGAAAGTTATGATCAAGCTAGATAGCATATTCAAAAGCAGAGACATTACTTTGCCGACTAAGGTCCGTCTAGTCAAGGCTATGGTTTTTTCACTGGTCATGTATGGATGTGAGAGTTGGACTGTGAAGAAGGCTGGGTGCCGAAGAATTGATGCGTTTGAACTGTGGTGTTGGAGAAGACTCTTGAGAGTCCCTTGGACTGCAAGGAGATCCAACCAGGCCATTCTGAAGGAGATCAGCCCTGGGATTTCTTTGGAAGGAATGATACTAAAGCTGAAACTCCAGTACTTTGGCCACCTCACGTGAAGAGTTGAGTCATTGGAAAAGACTCTGATGCTGGGAGGGATTGGGGGCAGGAGGAGAAGGGGACAACAGAAGATGAGATGGCTGGATGGCATCACCAACTTGATGGACATGAGTTTGAGTGAACTCTGGGAGTTGGTGATGGACAGGGAGGCCTGGCGTGCTGGGATTCATGGGGTTGCAAGGGGTCAGACATGACTGAGCGACTGAACTGAACTGAATACTTTCTTACTTTCTGTGGATTGTTTCTTTCTTTCTTAATATACCGTTTATAGTACATATGTTTTTAATTTTGGTACTTTTTTTTTCTCTTGTGGCTGTTTTTGGTGTCAAATCTAGCAACTGTTGTCTAACCAAGAATTACTCCTATGTTTTCTTTGAAGGTTTATAGACTTAGCTCTTATATTTTGGACTTGTTGTTGTTGTTCGGTTGCTAAGTCATGTCCAACTCTTCACTCCCCTATGGCCTGCAGCACACCAGCCATCCCTGTCCTTCACTATTTCCAAGAATTTGTTCAGATTCATGTTTATTGAGTCAGTAATGCTATCTAACCATCTCATCCCCTGTTGCCCTCTTCTCCTTTTGTCTTCACTCTTTCCCAGCATCAGAGTCTTTTCTAATAAGTCAGCTCTTCACATCAAGTGACCAAAGTACTGGAGCTTCAGCTTCAGCATCAATCTTTCCAATGAATATTCAGGGTTAATTTCCTCTAGGATTGACTGGTTGGATCTCCTTGCTGTCCAGGGAAATTGCAAGAGTCTTCTGCAACACCACAGTTCAAATCATCAATTCTTCAGCATTCAGCCTTCTTTGTGGTCCAACTCTCACATCTATACATGACTACTGGAAAACCCACAGCTTTGACTATGCAGATCTTTGTCGGCAAAGTGATGTTTCTGCTTTTTAATATACTATCTAGGTTTGTCATAGCTTTCCTTCCAAAGAGCAAGTGTCTTCTATTTCATGGTTGCAGTCACCATCTGCAGTGATTCTGAGCCCAATAAAAGAAAATCTGTTACTGCTTCTACTTTTCCCCCTATTTACCATGAAGTAATGGAATCGAATGCCATGATTTTAGTTTTCTGAATGTTGAGTATCAAGCCAGCTTTTTTCACTCTCCTCTTTCACCCTCATCAAGAGATTCTTTAGTTCCTCTTAACTTTTAGCTATTAAAGTGGTTTTTATCTGCGTATCTGAGGTTGTTGATACTTCTCCCAGCAATCTTGTTTCCAGCTTGGATTCATCCAGCCCAGCATTTCCCACGATGTACTCTCCATAGAAGTTAAATAAGCAGGATAACAATACGCAGCCTTGTCATACTCCTTTCTGAGTTTGAATCAGTCCGTTTTTCCATGTCTGGTTCTAACTGTTGTGTCTTGACCCTCATACACGTTTCTCAGGAGGTCAGTAAGGTGGTCTGGTATTCCCATCTCTTAAATAATTTTTCAGTTGGTTGTGATCCACAAAGTCAAAGGTTTTCACATAGTAAATGAAGCAGAAGTAGATGTTTTTCTGGAATTCCCTTGCTTTCTCTATGATCCAACGGATTCTGGCAATTTGATCATTGGTTCCTCTGGCTTTTCTAAATCTACTTGTACATCTGGAAATTCTCAATTCACATACTGCTGAAGCCTAGCTTGAAGGATTTTGAGCATACCCTTGCTAGCATGTGAAAAGAGCACAACTGTGTGGTAGTTTGAACATTCTTTGGCATTACTCTTCTTGGGGATTGGAATGAAAACTGACTTTACCTGTCCTGTGGCCACTTCTGAGTTTTCCAAACTTGTTGACATATTGAGTGCAGCATTTTAGCAGCAGCATCTTTTAGGATTTAAAATAGCTCAGCTGGAATTTCAACACCTCTACTAGCTTTGTTCATATTAATGCTTCCTACGGCCCACTTGATTTCACACTCCCAGATATCTGGCTCTAGGTGACAGACCTAGAGCCATCATGGCTATCTGAGTTATCTAGTGTAGTTCTTCTGTGTATTCTTGCCACCTCTTCTTAGTCTCTTCTGCTTCTATTAGATCCTTACTATTTCTGTGCTGTATCGAGCCTGTTTTGCATGAAATGTTCCTTTGGAATCTCCAGCTTTCTTTAAGAGATTTCTAGTCGTTCCCAATCTATTGTTTTCCTCTATTTCTTTGCCCTATTCACTTAAGCAGGTCTTCTTATGTCTCTTTGCTACTCTCTGGAACTCTGCATTCAGTTCAGCATATCTTTCCCTTTCTCCTTTGCCTTTCACTTCTCTTTTTTCTCAGCTATTTTTAAAGCCTCATCAGACAACCACTTTGCCTTCTTTCATTTCTTTTCGGGGGTGATTTTGGTTACTGTCTCCTGAACAGTGTTACAAATCCCTCTCCATAGTTCTTCATGCACACTATCTACCAGATCTAATTCCTTGAATCTATTCATCACCTCTACTATATAATCATAAGGGATTTGATTTAGGTCACACCTGAATGGCCAAATGGTTTTTCCTACTTTCTTCAATTTAAGTCTGAATTTGACAATAAGGATTTCATGTTCTGAGCCACAGTCAGCTCCTGGTCTTGTTTTTGCTGACTGTATAGAGCTTCTCCATCTTTGACTGCAGAGAATATAAACGATCTGATTTCAGTATTGACCATCTGGTGATGTCCATGTATAGAGTTGTCTCTAATGTTGTTGGAAGAGGGTGTTTTTCATGACCAGTGTGTTCTCTTAACAAAACTCTGCTAACCTTTGTCCTGCTCCATTTTGTACTCCAAGGCCAAACTTGCCTGTTACTCCAGGTATCTCTTGACTTCCTACGAGGATCCTTTAAAACAGCCTGTTAGCTAGCATTTTTTAGATACTATTTTTGAACAATTTTAAAAGAACATTGGATTTACAGAAAAATTATGAAGATAACATAGAATGACCCAGTTCAGTTCAGTTCAGTTCAATTGCTCAGCCATGTCCGACTCTTTGTGACCCTATGAATACCAGCATGCCAGGCCTCCCTGTCCATCACCAACTCCCAGAGTTTACCCAAACTCATGTCCATCAGGTCTGTGATGCCACCCAGCCATCTCATCCTCTGTCATCCCCTTCTCCTCCTGCCCCCAATCCCTCCCAGCATCAGGGTCTTTTCCAATGGGTCAACTCTTCACATGAGGTGGCCAAAGTATTGGAGTTTCAGCCTCAGCATCAGTCCTTTCAATGATCTCCTTTAGGATGGACTGGTTGGATCTCCTTGCAGTCCAAGGGACTCTCAAGAGTCTTCTCCAACACCACAGTTCAAAAGCATCAATTCTTCTGAACTCAGCTTTCTTTATAGTCCAACTCTCACATCCATACATGACCACTGGAAAAACCATAGTCTTGACTCAATATACCCAAAAAACAATATCTCTATTATTTGTATCTTACAATGGCATGGTTCATTTGTTACAATTAATGGACCAATGTTCATACATTATGATTAAATAAAGTTCAGACACTATTCAGGTGTCCTTCGCTTTTACCCAACATCTATTTTTCTATTCCTGGATCCTATCTAGAATACCATATGGCAGTTAGCCATCAAGTTCCCTCAGGCTTATTTTGGCAGTGACAGTTTCTCAGACTTTCATCATTTCTGGTTACCTTAACCAGTTTTGAAAGGTATAGACAGGTATTTTATAGATGTTACTCATCTATAACACCAGATGTCTGGTGTTTTTTTCATGATTAGACCGAAGTTATAGACTTGGGAGAGGAAGATCAAAAGGAACATGCCATTTTCATCTGTTGATAGGAATCCTGATCACTTGATTGAGGTAGTTGATATTTGTCAGGTTTCTCTGCTGTTAACTTATACTTTTCCCCTTTCTCCATACTGTACTCTTTAGAAGGAAGTCACTATGAGCTCTCACACTTAAAAGTAGAGAGTTAAGCTCATTCTTCTTAAAGACAAAATATTTACACAAGTTATTTGGAATTGTTTTGCATCAGAGATTTGCCTATAATTTATCTTGTAATAAAATCATTAACAATAATTACAACTAGCTTTTCTATTGAGTGGTGCCAAGTTGTGTTCTATGCTATTTCCTAGCTCAGATGTATGTATTATATATATGTGTATGTATATTTTTTAATTCCAATTATTTGATATTAGCTAGCTAATGGACAGGGGAGCCTGGTAGGCTGCAGTCCATGGGGTCACTAGGAGTCAGACCCGACTGGGTGACTTCACTTTCACTTTTCACTTTCATGCATTGGAGAAGGAAATGGCAACACACTCCAGTGTTCTTGCCTGGAGAATCCCAGGGACGGGGGAGCCTGGTGGGCTGCCATCTCTGAGGTCACACAGAGTCAGACACAACTGAAGCAACTTAGCAGCAGCAGCAGCTAAAATTAGCTAGCTAAGTCACATTTGATTTAGGTCATACCTGAATGGTTTAGCAGTTTTCCCTACTTTCTTCAATTTGAGTCTGAATTTGGCATAAGGAGTTCATGATCTGAGCCACAGTCAGCTCCCGGTCTTGTTTTTGTTGACTGTATAGAGCTTCTCCATCTTTGGCTGCAAAGAATATAATCAATCTGATTTTGGTGTTGACCATCTGGTGATGTCCATGTGTAGAGTCTTCTCTTGTGTTGTTGGAAGAGGGTGTTTGCTATGACCAGTGCATTTTCTTGGCAAAACTCTATTAGTCTTTGCCCTACTTCATTCCATATTCCAAGGCCAAATTTGCCTGTTACTCCAGGTATTTCTTGACTTCCTACTTTTGCATTCCAGTCCCCTATAATGAAAAGGACATCTTTTTTGGGTGTTAGTTCTAAAAGGTCTTGTAGGTTTTCATAAAACCATTCAACTTCAGCTTCTTCAGCGTTACTGGTTGGGGCATAGCCTTGGATAACTGTGATATTGAATGCATTGCCTTGGAGACGAACAGAGATAATTCTGTCGTTTTTGAGATTGCATCCAAGTACAGCATTTTGGACTCTTTTGTTGACCATGATGGCTACTCCATTTCTTCTGAGGGATTCCTGCCCACAGTAGTAGATACAATGGTCATCTGAGTTAAATTCACCCATTCCAGTCGCTTTTAGTTTGCTGATTCCTAGAATGTTGACGTTCACTCTTGCCATCTCTTGTTTGACCACTTCCAATTTGCCTTGATTCATGGACCTGACATTCCAGGTTCCTATGCAATATTGCTCTTTACAGCATCGGACCTTGCTTCTCTCACCAGTCACATCCACAGCTGGGTATTGTTTTTGCTTTGGCTTCATCCCTTCATTCATTCTGGAGTTATTTCTCCACAGATCTCCAGTAGCATATTGGGCACCTACTGACCTGGGGAGTTCCTCTTTCAGTATCCTATCATTTTGCCTTTTCATACTGTTCATGGGGTTCTCAAGGCAAGAATACTGAAGTGGTTTGCCATTCCCTTCTCCAGTGGACCACATTCTGTCAGACCTCTCCACCATGACACACCCATCTTGGGTTGCCCCGTGGGCATGGCTTGGTTTCATTGAGTTAGACAAGGCTGTGGTCCTAGTGTGATTAGATTGATTAGTTTTCTGTGAGTATGGTTTCAGTGTGTATGCCCTCTGATGCCCTCTTGCAACACCTACCATCTTACTGGGTTTCTCTTACCTTGGGCATGGGGTATCTCTTCACGGCTGCTCCAGCAAAGAACGGCCGCTGCTCCTTACCTTGGATGAGGGGTATCTCCTTACCACCACCCTTCCTGACCTTCAACGTGGGATAGCTCCTCTAGGCCCTCCTACGCCCACGCAGCCTCCACTCCTTGGGTGTAAAGTAATGTTCAAAATTCTCCAGGCTTCAGTAATACATGAACTGTGAATTCCCTGATGTTCAAGCTGGTTTTAGAAAAGGCAGAGGAACCAGAGATCAAATTGCCAACATCCACTGGATCATGAAAAAGCAAGAGAGTTCCAGAAAAACATAGACTTCTGCTTTATTGACTATGCCAGAGCCTTTGGCTGTGTGGATCACAATAAACTGTGGATAATTCTGAAAGAGATGGGAATACCAGACCACCTGACCTGCCTCTTGAGAAATCTGGATGCAGGTCAGGAAGCAACAGTTAGAACTGGACATGGAACAACAGACTGGTTCCAAATAGGAAAAGGAGTACGTCAAGGCTGTATATTGTCACCCTGCTTATTTAACTTCTATGCAGAGTGCATCATCAGAAACGCTGGACTGGAAGAAGCACAAGCTGGAATCAAGATTGCTGGCAGAAATGTCAATCACCTCAGATATGCAGATGACACCACCCTTATGGCAGAAAGTGAAGAGGAGCTAAAAAGCCTCTTGATGAAAGTGAAAGAGGAGAGTGAAAAAGTTGGCTTAAAGCTCAACATTCAGAAAACGAAGATCATGGCATCTGGTCCCATCACTTCATGGGAAATAGATGCGGAAACAATGGAAACAGTATCAGACTTTATTTTGGGGGGCTCCAAAATCACTGCAGATGGTGACTGCAGCCATGAAATTAAAAGACGCTTACTCCTTGGAAGAAAAGTTATGACCAACCTAGATAGCATATTCAAAAGCAGAGACATTACTTTGCTGACTAAGGTCTGTCTAGTCAAGGCTATGGTTTTTCCTGTGGTCATGTATGGATGTGAGTTGGACTGTGAAGAAAGCTGAGCGCTGAAGAATTGATGCTTTTGAACTGTGGTGTTGGAGAAGACTCTTGAGAGTCCCTTGGACTGCAAGGAGATCCAACCAGTCCATTCTGAAGGAGATCAGCCATGGGATTTCTTTGGAAGGAATGATGTTAGAGCTGAAACTCCAGTACTTTGGCCACCTCATGCGAAGAGTTGATTCATTGGAAAAGACTCTGATGCTGGGAGGGATTGGGGGCAGGAGGAGAAGGGGACGACCGAGGATGAGATGGCTGGATGGCATCACGGACTCAATGGACGTGAGTCTGAGTGAACTCCAGGAGTTGGTGATGGACAGGGAGGCCTGGCGTGCTGGGATTCATGGGGTCACAAAGAGTCGGACACGACTGAGTGACTGAACTGAACTGAAGTCACGTTAGTCATGTCTGACTCTTTGTGACCCAATGAACTGCAGCTCTGCAGGTTCCTTTATCCATGGGATTCTACTGGCAAGAATACTGGAGTGGGTTGTCATGCTCTCCTCCAGGGGATCTTCCCTGCCCAGGGATCGAACCCATGTTTCTTTTTTTTTTTTTAATTTTTATTTTTACTTTATATTACTTTACAATTCTGTATTGGTTTTGCCATACGTTGACACGAATCCACCACACGAACCCATGTTTCTTAAATCTCCCACTCTGGCGTGCAGGTTCTTTACCACTTTATCTCAGCTTTATTTTTATATTTCATGATTGTGTATTATCTCTTTTCTCATATCTTTATTTACAACCTTTTTGTCTTATTTTAATTTAAAAAAGGATATTCTAGATTCTTAAACTTTTCTGTTTCTAGATTTATGTCTTTAATACATTTTATTTATTATTATACCAAGGAATATGGATGTATTTCTAATGTCTTTTCGGTTTGTCTCAGAACAATTTTTATTGCTTAGGTTAATCTTTCTTTCTTTTTTTTCCTTCTTTTTCTCCTTTGATACTCCATTGCTTATTTAACCTTATGCATTTCATTGCATTTTCTGATGGTTGCAGTTCTCTTACTAAAGCATACAGTTCTCTTTTCCTGGCGAATGCCTCAATTTCTTTAATACTGATTCTGCTCATATGTTAAGAACCTTGCTGACTTTTAACTCCCTTTGTTCTCCACAACAACTCACCTCAGCAGTTTTGATGTGACGTTAAGTTGTAGATTAGATGTTTTAGATATATTTCCTTTTAGTTACTCTTTATTAAAACAAATAATATTTATTAATGTCCTTACTTGTTCTTGCTTTTCATAATTATTGCTTCTTTGTGGACTAACATAAGCTCATTAGGGAATATGCTTAAAATAATACTAGATGCAGTCTGTGAGTGATAAGGTGAAAAGATTTCTATTTTGCCCCATCATTTGAACTATTTCCTGGGTAATCTAGAATCCTTTCCTTCTCTAGTTCTACCAACAACATGTGATCTCATTGTTTTGTTGATTTTGAGAAACTTGAGGTCCTATCTTCTGCCTGTGGCTTTATAGGTAATTGGTTTTTCACTCTGGAAGCCATTTATTAAATTTCATTCTGCTGTGTCTGGATGTACAGTTTTATTTATCTGCTTATTGTGGGCTGCTACACTCTGAAACCATTTTTAATCCAAAGTCATGTGTCTTTCTTTAGTTCTGGAAAACATTCACTTTTTTTTCAAAGATTGCCTTCCTACATTGCTTTTTCAAATCTTTCTTTCTGGAATGTTTGCTCTGTAATTTGATCTATTTCTTTAATTTTTTTTCAAATATGTTCTGTCTACTTATGCCATCCCGTTAATCTGGATAATCTTCTCAACATGATTTTCCAGCCCATTAGTTAATTCTTTGTAGCTATTCTGCTATTTAAATTTTTATAGAACCTTTGATTTAAATAATTACACTGTTTCACATCCAATATTTCTAACTGGTTCTTCCTTAAACACATCTGCTCGTTTTTTCATGTTTGCAATAAACCTTTCCTTATTTCCCTCAGGATATGTTTTATGCTTATTCAAAGCTTCTATTTCTTCTCCATTAGCTCTGCTTTCTCTACTATGTATTTCTTGTTGTTATTGCTTTATATCATTGTCATCAAATATTTTGTGATCTTTTAATTTTATTATGGTCTTATTGACATTCCTTTTACAAGGTCAGCTCCCTCAAATTATAATCTTTGTATCCGAGAAGGATGTTGTCTAATCCTGGCCTTATTCTTCTAGCTATGTTTTGAAAGGAAGGGAACTACATTTTAGGTAGATTGTCTATTAATATAATCTGCTTAGGGCTTCCCTGGTGGCCCAGTGTTAAAGAATCCTCCTGTTAATGCAGGAGACACATTCTATTCCTGGGCAGGGAAGATATCCTAGAGAAGAAAATGGCAATTCATTCTGGTATTCTCACCTAGGAAAATCCATAGACAGAGCAGCCCGGCAGGCTACAGTCCATGGGATCAGAATAGAGTTGGACATGACTGAGCAACTAAGCACCAATATCAGCATGATCTGCTTAACCATTTCTACTCTTTTCCTGGACTCTGTTCTCCCCCATGATATCATTTGTCACAGCATCCCAAACTCTCTTTTATACAGAGACATTCACCTTTTATGGTACTTATCCAGCCCATGATGAAGAAAGAACACAGGGAAAGGACTCATGGTCCATTATCCAAACCATAGATCCTAAAGATAATCAATCCTGAATATACATTGGAAAGACTGATGCAGAAGCTGAAGCTGCAATGCTTTGGCCACCTGTTGCAAAGAGCTGACCCATTGGAAAAGAACCTGATGCTGGGAAAGATTGAGGGAAGGAGGAGGAGGGCTCATTGGAGGATAAGGTGGTTGGATGGCATCATTGACTCTATGAAAATGAGTTTGAGCAAACTCCAGGAGATAGTGAAAGACAGGGAAGCCTGGTGTGCTGCAGTTCATGGGGTCATGACTGAGCAACTGAACAACAACAATAACTACACATTGATTATCTAGTTCCTTTAGGCTGTAAATTTCTAGAGGTGGGAATTTCGCATTGTTTACCAAAATCTTCAGCACTTAGAACAATGCCTGGCATAGAGCAGTCACTTCATCAATATCTGTTGGATGGGTGAACATCTACTCCATCAGGGTTCTAGGTCAACTTTATGAGACTCAGTCATGCCTAGGTCTCATTACAGCCTTCTTGATTATGCTACACATGGGGTAGATCTTATGATCCAAGGTAAGGTGTTGAGGCAGTATATAGATACTTATTCCAACCTCTTTCTTTTTAGGGCTCTGAGGATATGGTTTTTGCCAGCCAAATTTTGCATCACTAAGTTGGAATTGTACTCAGATGCAGCCAAGACAATTCCCTACCAGGTCGTGACTTCCAGCCTGGGCTTCACAAGGCAACCCGAAAGAGAGACAATGGTACACCTGGGAGCCTTCACTCAACTCTTCCATTGTTGCTCCAGGTTGCCATTTCTTCCATGTAAAAAGTAACTGTGGCTGATTCTTGTTGATGTTTGACAGAAAACAACAAAATTCTGTAAAGCAATTATCCTTCATTTAAAAATAAATGAGTGAAGTCACTTAGTCATGTCCAACTCTTTGTGACTGTAGCCTACCAGGTTCCTCCATCCATGGGATTCTTCAGGCAAGAATACTGGAGTGGGTTGCCATTTCCTTTTGCAGGAGATCTTCCCGACCCAGGGATTGAACCCAGGTCTCCCGCATTGTAGACAGATGCTTTACCGTCTGAGTTCCGCAACTCAGAGACTTTAATCCTCCTGAGGAATCTTTACAGTTTTGTACCACTTGCTGCAAGAAACTCTACACTCCTCACATGAGTGATAACTTCTCTAGCATTTGCCAGATTCAGTATGGAAGACAGAGTCAGCTAATTTGCCTTTGTGGTGAGTAACACAAACTCTAAAATCTACTTTTGATATAAATTCAAGCAAAGAGTGAACTGATTACAATGAAAAATATTAAGTTATTTTGGAGGTGATATGGCCAAGAAACTTGTAGGTAATACAAGGAATATGATTATGACAGAAATTATGAATATGGTAGACAAATAACTAATGCTTTGGACATAGTAGATGTTCAGTGAAAAACTGTAGGATAACTGGAATAAGTGAATAGTGCTTTAAATATGAATTTATGAATTGGGGTATTGGATCCTTTTTTGACTGACCGGAGATGGCACAAAAGATCCGTAAACCTGCAGCTGCTTGCATAAAGATGCAAGAGCAAGCTACTGAGCACAACCTGTTGATCCCCTCCAAAACAAGACTTCTGGACCTCAGTTCTATGTCCAGCATGTCCAATATCTATGATACTGTTAGCCCTTCTGCTATCTGCAGGAAACACGGATCTAAATGAGGACAAAAACCTAGAAATTGGAAGTCACTTAAAATGTCCTGATTTATCATGCATGAGACATGATAAATGGATCGCAAGCCAGAGTGGAGCGGAAAGCAAAAGGGAAATATCCTGATGCTATCAGTGAGCACAGGAACATTCAGGTCCCTGGATGAGGGAGCTGATCTTGGCTCCACCATACTGAGCTTTCTCATCTCCAGGTACCAAGTCATTCATGCAACAGAAATTTGCTCATAGAACTATATTTTCAAAGCTCCTGAACACCCAATCTAAGTAGTCTATTGCCTTAAGGAAACATGGAAAGTTTAAAAGGAAAGGAAGCATTCTAATTTTCAGAATATCATCTCTCACTCTGTACAACCTTATTTTTCTATTGTGTTGATGTATTCATGCCTCTCACGGGCTCTATGATTGAGTGTAATTTCTAACTTCTGTGACTTACAAGAAGGGAAGAATACTATAGTAAATCAGGATGCATTAGACTCCAGAAAATGAACAAGTGACATAGATCCTGTGGGACAGAGCCATAGAGTAAATATCAGAGACTACTGGTTTCCTGACAACCTCTGTGACCTTGGGGAATTCCTCTATCTGAATTTCAGTAAAATCTTCAATAAAGGAAGGTAGGTAGGTTAGGTAATCTCAGAGGCTCCTTCTGTTTGACCTTTTAGTTTATTTTTGCCGGTGTTCTTTCATATAAGCTTCATTATTAGGAAGACTAGCTGGGGCTTCCCTGGAGGCTCAGTGATAAAGAATCCACCTGTCAATGCAGGGGACACGGGTTCAAGCTCCAACCTGGGAAGATCCCACGTGCTGCAGAGCAACTAAGCTCATGCACCACAACTATTGAGCCTGCGCTCTAGAGCCGACGAGCTGCAAACGCCGAAGCACGCGGGCCCCGGAGCCCATGGTCCGAGCCAAGAGAAACCACCATGATGAGAAGCCTGCACACCACAGCTACAGGGCAGCTCCTGCTCGCCACAACTAGAGAAATGCCTGCACAGCAACGAAGACCAGCACAGCCAAACATCTAAATAAACAAATTATTTTTTTTTTAAAAAAGGAAGACACATTTGGAGATGCAAACAATTTCTTAGTCATTTTACACATTGCCAAGACTGAGAGCTCTGTACTGATTCTGAGGCTTATTTTCCATCATTTTCCTCATCCTTTCTTAGACCTGTACTGTTGAGGTCCAGGTAGACCTATTGACCCACTGAGCTGCAGTCAAATAAATATATGTACACATGCAAACACATAAACACACACACACTGATTTTCAGTAGTCTATTGCCTTAAGGAAACATGGAATCTAATAGTTCAGTTTTGCTTGATAGTATCATTGAAAAAACAAAATAATTCCAGAAAAACATCTACTTCTGCACTGTTGACTATACCAAAGCCTTTGACTGTGTGGATCACAATAAACTGTGGAAAATTCTGAAAGAGATGGGAATACCAGACCACTTGACCTGACTCTTGAGAAATCTGTATGCAGATCAGGAAGCAACAGTTAGAACTGGACATGGAACAACAGACTGGTTCCAAATAGGAAAAGGAGTACGTCAAGGCTGTATATTGTCACCCTGCTTATTTAACTTATATGCAGAGTACATCATGAGAAACACTGGGCTGGAAGAAGCACAAGCTGGAATCAAGATTGCTTGGAGAAATATCAATCACCTCAGATATGCAGATGACACCACCCTTATGGCAGAAAGTGAAGAGGAACTAAAGATCCTCTTGATAAAAGTGAAAGAGGAGAGTGAAAAAGTTGGTTTAAAGCTAAACATTCAGAAAACGAAGATCATGGCATCTGGTCTCATCACTTCATGGGAAATAGATGGGCAAATAGTGGAAACAGTGTCAGACTTTATTTTTTCGGGCTCCAAAATCACTGCCGATGGTGACTGCAGCCATGAAATTAAGTTTTCTACTTGGAAGGAAAGTTATGACCAAACTAGATAGCATATTAAAAAGCAGAGACATTATGTTGCCAATAAAGGTTCATCTAGACAAAGCTATGGTTTTTCCAGTAGTCATGTATGGATGTGAGAGTTGGACTATAAAGAAAGCTGAGGGCCAAAGAATTGATGCTTTTGAACTGTGGTGTTGGAGAAGACTCTTGAGAGTCCCTTGGATTGCAAGGAGATCAAATCAGTCAATCCTCTAGGAAATCAGTCCTGAATTTTCATTGGAAGGACTGATGCTGAAACTGAAACTCAGGCGGCCAAATTGGCCACCTGATGCGAAGAGCTGACTATTGGAAAAGACCCTGATGCTGGGAAAGATTGAAGGTGGGAGGAGAAGGGGACAACAGAGGATGAGATGGTTGGATGGCATCACTGACTCGATGGACATGAGTTTGAGTAAGCTCTGAGAGTGGGTGATGGACAGGGAAGGCTGGTGTCCTGCAGTCCATGGGGTCACAAAGAGTCAGACACGACTGAGCGACTGAACTGATCCAACTCTAGGTTATCTGTTAGGCGGTGTGGAAGTAACTGCATCTTAGTTGGACTGATTGAGAAGAGTATGATCTGGAAGAAGACACATGACTGGACAAAATTTGAGGAATTTATCCCCTTTCAGGTAGCAGTTGAGATAATGATTTTTTGAATGGATTTGAGGCAAAGGTCCAGCAAGTTCAACCACAAAGGGAAAACAATGATGGGAGTTTACCAGTGAATGGCTAAAATATGTCTCCAGAAGTGATCCCTCCAAACTGAGAGCATCATGGAAAAATTTTACTACATCAGAAGAAGTTTATACTTTGGAGCTTTGTCTTTGCTGCCACTGTTAAAAGGATTCTTGTCCTGATCCAGCCAGACAGAACATTCTCTCTCCTCCTCTACTTGGACAACCAATTAAGTTGTCAGTTCCAAATTTAGACAGAGGCTTGAAATAAGCTTAATTAAAGTTAAAAGGATTGGGTTATGGAGTAAAATTTCCACTCACCATCTTTTGTTTGGGGAAGCAGAGAATTCCATTATCAAGCTGGCCTGTTGTTAAATGAGGTGGAAAGCTGAGTCAGGTAGGAGTGGGAGGCCAAGCTGATCATTGTGTTGCCACCAAAGTGAAAGACAGGACCGAAAACAGCCAGGCAGCTCTGAAAACAAAAACAAAAACACAAACAAACAAAAATTAGAACCTGAACGCCTCTTCTGATTTCTCAGTGGAGAGATTATAATAATAGGTAAACGATGTTTCCTTCTGGAGAATGTTTTAAACCTACGTTTTTAGAAGCTTTTTCATATAGAGAAGACCATGGCCACGGGAACCTAGTTTTTAATCCAGGCTCTTTGATGTCCTGGTTTTGTAAACTAAGGCAACTAAGGAAACTTCTCTGAATCTTGGATTCTTTAACTCTAAGACATGGATAATATACTTCCATCTCACACCTGTTGTAAAAATTTTAAATTGTGTTAATCCTTTGCTTGGTGCTATGCAGCTGAGCAATTCAGATTCCACAGCTAACGTCTCTTCAGTTCAATGGAAAGTGCAAATCAAAATTAACATTCAAGGAGTGTCTTATTTAAAAATAAGATAAATTTGCTACACACCATTTTATAAAGTAAATAATTCTGCTACAAAGTGGTTAGTCGCTTATTGTTCAAGGTTAGATTTTTTTTATTAATGAGATTTTCTTAAAACAGGAGAATGCATCAACATTTTTATTAATAAGACATGATTCAAATAAATGATGCCCTGAGTCTTTGCACCAGAGACAGTTTGACCTGGGGATCTACAGGCTAGAACTGTCTTTCACAAAGGCTGCAATAAACGGCTCCTCCACAGATAAGGGCTACTTGTTCTGATGCGGAAGGGGAAAAAAATCCAATGGTATTATCACTTTCTTTTCTCAAAAAAAAAAAAAAAAAAAAGATGTAGAAAATGCCAAATCTTCTGTGGTTTCTTTCCTGAAAATTTCTCTACTCCAGTAAATTTTTCCTTTCTCTATATTCCCACAGTTCTTTGCTCACACTTCATTCTCCATCACTCTAGGACAAATATCAGTAACAGCTAATGTTTAGTACATACTTACTTGTTAAACACCAGACTGTGTCCCAAGGTTATGACATATAACCAACCACTTAATCATGTGTTTAAGGCTAAGAGGGCTTCCCTGATAGCTCTGTTGGTAAAGAATCCGCCTGCAATGTAGGAGACCCTGGTTTGATTCCTGGGTTGGGAAGATCCCCTGGAGAAGGGAAAGGCTACCCATTCCGGTATTCTGGCCTGGAGAATTCCATGGACTGTATAGTCCACGGGGTCACAAAAAGTCGGACACAACTGAGAAACTTTCACTTTCACTTTCATAAGGCTAAGAAATAGCTGTTATTATCACTTCCTTTTATAGATGATAAAACTAAGGAACAGAGCAGCTAAGGTGTTTGCCTAAGGTTATTCAGCTGGTGGGGCTTCCCTGGTGGCTCAGCAGCAAAGAATCCACCTGCAATGCAGCAGATACAGGAGACTCAGGTTTGATCTCTGGGTAGGGAAGATTGTTTGGAGGAAGGCATGGCAACCCACTCTATTATTCTTGCCTGGAGAATCCCCATGGACAGAGGAGCCTGGTGGTCTACAGTCCATAGTGTGGCAAAGAGTCGGAGAAGACTGAAGTGACTTAGCATGCATGCATCTAGCTGGGAAGTGATAAAGCCAAGGTCTGAAGACAGACCTGGTTTGTTCCTGGACTCTGTGCTCTTAACCACGTCAAGCTGGCATTGATTCTCTGGGCCACATATTTGAGATTCAGTCCATTGCAACTATTAGAATTATTTCCTGAGCTGTTATGACTGAAACAAGATCTGAAAGAGAAGTAATCCTGGCAGTGCAGAAGTGATCATTAAGAGAAACCTAGGGTAGCCAGAGAAAACATTTTTTTTTTCTCTTTGAAGCTTTTTCTAAAGGCTGCACTGGAATGAGACAAAAGTCTAGAATACCAATATGCTGAAAAATTGCTTACCAATGCTGAACAAATTTGTCAACAATTCTATCTCCATATGTTACATATGAAAGAAAGTAAAATCTGCTAAAATTATCCACGTATTCTAAATTGAGGATTAGAAAGGGAACACCTACCCAGGCCCCCACCCACACCCAACTTGTGAAGGCACCTTAAGGCCCCTTGAGGATTGGTCACTGTTGACTTGTTCAGCCTCACATGTTCCTTTTTACCTTTCAAATTCTGCATTCCAGTTATGTGGAAATGGATTCATTTGTCTGAAAATGCTCCAGATGTTTCACCCCGCAGTTCACGGTACTTGCTGCTTCTGCTCCAGGGTCCCCCATTGTCAGCCGAACTCCTCTTCCTGATTCAGGTGACCAAGCGGGCATCTCTGCACAGGAACTCTTCCCTTATCCTTTGCCCAGGTTTAGGTCTTTGCCTCTTGTTCATATTACATGCTTTTTAGTTCCCACCAATGCCCTGCAGCTTGGTCTCCTGCCTAGAAGGTACAGGTTAAGAATGCAAACTTTTGAAGTGGAATCTCAGTCCTACTACTGACCAGTCACCAAACTCTGAGCAAGTTATATATATACTCTGAGCTTCAATTTTTTATTTGTATAATGAAAATAAAAACAGCACCTATCTCATGAGCTTGTGGTGAGGATTTGTTAAATGGAAGTCAAAGCTTAAGAACAGCCTAATATGGAGTAAAGTACATATGGCTGCTATTATTAGGAAGAGCAGTAGGCTTTCCTTAAAAGCTTGTCAGCTCAATCTGAATAGCTGGAGACCAGGATCAGAGTGTATGGTCACCTTGGGCTATTTTACCACTTTAGGGAGATCAGGAGTCTGTGCTTCTTAGAGGGCAGTTCTAATTACTGATCTCAGGGTGATGACAGAATGTGTTCTTCTTGCTGCGGACCCACATAAAACACCGTTATACCTGCTCATTTGTTTTCTGGCCCAGTTGCTCTCCCCCTTGAACTCTGGGTGTCAAATATCGCATCAGCATTTTCTCTGCTGACAGCATTACAAGTTCAGGGATATTGCTCCTTGGGGCATCATTGGCCACTTCTGGTAAACAGTGCTCCAGTGTGTTTACTTTAGTTTTACAAAGAAGCTGGGGAGAAATTGAGTTTGAGGCCCTTGGGAGCTTTGTAGCTAGAGGCAGGGCTGAGAGTTGGCTTCTTCTCTTCCTTGAGAACAGGTTCCGTTTGTCACCCTCTCCCTCTGTCTTTCTGGACAGCCCCCTCCCTCTCAGCCTGACTCTTCTTTATCATCTCTACTCCTGATATCCAGAGCCCTTTGGAACATCGCTCCCTGGAAATTCTAGACTTCCAGGTTGCTGAGGGAGGTTGGTAGGGATGGGGCAGGGTCTGTCTTCTGAACAACTCCCCCTGTTCTATGCCCCCCCCTCAAAAAAATTGACCTTATATAGGCCCTTTCCTTTACGCTTTTGTTCCTGTTCCCTCTGTTTTGGCTGTTAGTGTGTGTGTATGTGGGTGTGTATTTGACACCTCCTTCCTAGGTAGTATAACTGCTTACTTTCAAATAAACAAAGAAGAAATAGCTTTGGACCAGGAGAAAAGAAACTAAGATCCATTCTGATCCTATTTTTATATTGCCAAGTGACCCTGAGCAAATCCATGTTTTAGATTCTTGGATTCCTGATTTGTTAAATTAGCATATGGGAAATCCCTCACTGGAAGTCTGTTTTGAAGTTTTATAACTGTGTTGAAAATGGAAGACTCGTGGTAGACTGGATAGGTCAGTATGCATGGACAAAGGAACTTCCTGAGATTTATCTACCATCACATCAGCATCTCTCAATAAGCAGTTGATGTATAAATCTTGATTTTATGTTGCATAAAAAGGTGCCTTGTAAGGCTGGCTGGGTCAGATCACTCTGGTGACAGCTTAACCAGGGCTCCCAGCCCCTGGGATAAGTGGAGAACATTTACAGATTCCATGAGCCTCTTATCCTTATCTATCAGAAGGCAGACAGAATGAAGACCACAATCACAGAAAACTAACCAAAATGATCACATGGACCACAGCCTTGTTTAACTCAATGAAACTATGAGCCATGCCATGTAGGGCCACCCAAAATGGACGAGTCATGATGGAGAGTTCTGATAAAACGTGGTCCACTGGAGAAGGGGATGGCAAACCACTTCAGTATTTTTGCCTTGAGAACCCCATGAACAGTATGAAAGGCAAAATGATATGACACTGAAAGATGAGCTCCCAGGTCGGTAGGTGCCCAGTATGCTACTGGAGAAGAGTGGAGAAATAACTCCAGAAAGAATGAAGAGATGGAGCCAAAGTGAAAACATCCCGTTGTGGATGTGACTGGTGATGGAAGTCCGATGCTGTAAAGGACAATATTTCATAGGAACCTGGGATGTTAGGTCCATGAATCAAAGTAAATTGGAAGTGGTCAAACAGATGGCAAGAGTGAAAATTGACATCTTAGGAATCAATGAACTTGAATGGACTGGAATGGATGAATTTAATTCAGATGACCATTATACTACTACTGTGGACAAGAATCCCTTAAAAGAAATAGAGTAGCCCTCATAGTCAACAAAAGAGTCTGAAATGCAGTGTACAGAATGAACTCTGTTCATTTCCAAAGCATACCATTCAATATCACAGTAATCCAAGTCTATGCCCTAACAAATAATGGCAAAGAAGCTGCAGTTGAATGGTTCTATGATGACCTATAAGACATTCTAGAACCAGCACACACAAAAAAGATGTCCTTTTCATCATAGGGGATTGGAATGTAGATGTTGGAAGTCAAGATATACCTGGAGGAACAGGCAAGTTTGGCATTGGAGTACAACATGAAGTAGGGAAAAGGCTAATAGAGTTTTGCCAAGAGAATGTAGTTGTCATAGGAAGCACCCTATTCCAAAAACGCAAGAGATGACTTTACCCATGGACATGAACCAATGGTCAATACCAAAATCAGATTGATTGTATGCTTTTCAGCCAAAGATGGAGAAGCTCTATACAGTCAGGAAAAACAAGACCAGGAGCTGACTGTGGCTCAGATCATGAAATCTTTATTGCAAAATTGAGACTTAAATTGAAGAAAGTAGGGAAGACCACTAGACCACTCAGGCATGACCTAAATCAATGCAGAGGAAATGACAAATAGATTCAAGGGAATAGATCTGATAGACAGAGTGCCTGAAGAACTATGGACGGAGATTTGTGACACTATACAATGGAGGTGGTGATGAAGACCACCTACAAAAACGAGAAATGCAAAGAGGCAAAATGGTTGTCTGAAAAGGCCTTACAAAGAGCTAAGAAAAGAAGAGACATGAAAGGCAAAAGAGAAAAGGAATACCCATTTGAATACAGAGTTCCAAAGAATAGCAAGGACACATAAGAAAGCCTTCCTCAGCGATCAATGCAAATAAAAAGAGGAAAACAATAAAATGGGAAAGACTAGAGATCTCTTCAAGAAAATACCAAGGGAACATTTCATGTAAGATGGGCACAATAAATGACATAAATGGTATGGACATAACAGAGGCATAAGATATTAAGAAAAGGTGACAAGAATACACAGAAGAACTATACAAAAAAGATCTCCATGACACAGATAACCACTATGGGTGTGATCACTCACCTAGAGTCACACATACTGGAATGCAAAGTAAAGTGGGCCTTAGAAAGCATCACTATGAACAAAGCTAGTGGAGGTGATGGAATTCCAGTTGAGCTATTTCAGATCCTAAAAGATGATGCTGTGAAAGTGCTGCACTCAATATGCCAGCAAATTTGGAAAATTCAGCAGTGGCCACAGGACTGGAAAAGGTCAGTTTTCATTCCAATCCCAAAGAAAGGCAATGCCAAAGAATGTTCAAACTAAAGCACAAGTGCACTCATCTCACACGCTAGCAAAGTAATGCTCAAAATTCTCCAAGCCAGGCTTCAACAGTACATGAACTGAGAACTTCCAGATGTTCAAGCTGGTTTTAGAAAAGGCAGAAGAACCAGAGATCAAACTGCCAACATCTGCTGGATCACCGAAAAAGCAAGAGAGTTCCAGAAAAATATCTACTTCTGCTTTATTGATTACACCAAAGCCTTTGACTGGGTGGATCACAACTGTGGAAAATTCTTAAAGAGACAGGAATATCAGACCACCTTACCTGCCTCCTGAGAAATCTGTATGCAGGTCAAGAAGCAACAGTTAGGACCGGACATGGAACAACAGACTGGTTCCAAATTGGGAAAGGAGTAAGTCAAGGCTGTTTATTCTCACCCTGTTTATTTAACTTATATGCAGAGTACATCATGAGAAATGCTGGGCTGGATGAATCATAAGCCGGAATCACCTCATATACACAGATGACACCACCCTTATGGCAGAAAATGAAGAAGAACTAAAGAGAGCCTCTTGATGAAAGTGCAAGTGGAGAGTGAAAAAGCTGGCTTGAAACTCAACATTCAAAAAACTAAGATCATGTCATCCAGTCCCATCACTTCATGGCAAATAGATGGGGAAACAATGGACATAGTGACAGACTTTATTTTCTTAGGTTTCAAAATCACTGCAGATAGTGACTTCAGCCATGAAATTAAAAGACACTTGCTCTTTGGAAGAAAAACTATGACCAACCTAGGCAGCATATTAAAAAGCAGAGACATTACTTTGCCAACAAAGTACTGTCTAGTCAAAGCTATTATTTCACCAATAGTCATGTACGGATGTGAGAGTTGAACTATAAAGAAAGCTGAGCACCAAAGAATTGATGCTTTTGAACTGTGGTGTTGGAGAAGACTCTTGAGAGCCCCTTGGACTGTAAGGAGATCAAACAAGTCAAACCTAAAGGAAATCAGTCCTGAATATTCATCGGAATGACTGATGCTGAAGCTGAAGCTCCAATACTTTGACCACGTATTGTGAAGAACTGACTCATTGGAAAAGACCCTGATGCTGGGAAAGACTGAAGGCAGGAGGAGGAAAGGGACAACAGGGGATGAGATGGATGGATGGCATCACCGACTCGATGGACATGAGTTTGAGCAAGCTTCGGGAGTTGGTGATGGACAGGGAAGCCTAGCGTGCTGCAGTCCTTGGGGTCAAAGAGTCAGACATGAAGGAGTGACTGAACTGAACTGAACTGAACTTCCAAAGGCTATCAGCTTATTTTCAGCAGAAACTTTGCAGGCCACAAGGGAGTGGCATAATATATTATAGTTGCCGAAATAAGGAAAAAACCTACAACCTAGGGTACTCTACCCAGCAAGGAAATCATTCAGAATTGAAGGGATGATAAAGAGTTTCCCAGATGAAAAAAACAAGTAACATGCTTCTCCATGTTCATGGAAACAGTATTTACATAGCCAAGAAATTGAAGCAGTTCAATGTCCATCAACACACAAATGAGTAACAAGACGTGGTATATGTGTATATATAGTGGGCTACCACTTTGCCATAAAAATGAATGAAATTTTGCCATATGTGAAAACATACATACATAAATCAGAGGGGTATTATGCACATTGAACTAGGTCTGACAGATAAAGATGAATTTGGTATGGTTTCACGTACATGTGAAATCTAAACAATAAAATAAATGAACAAATAAAACAAATAGACATATAGATACAGAAAAACTAGTGGCTACCAATTGGGAGAGGTTCTGGAGGGCTAGATACGTGTAGGGGATTAAGAAGTACAACTACTATGTATACAATTAAATAAGTCACAAGGATGTAATATACAGCACAGGAAATATAGCCAAAATTCTATAACTTGGTATGGTGTATAATCAATAAAATATCAAATAACTATGATGTACATCTAAAAATAACATAATACTTTAAGCTAACTATGCTTCAATTAAAAAAAAAAACAGAAAGCAGGGGCTCTGTCTTATCAACCTAGAGGGGTGGGATGGGAAGGGAGATGGGAGGGAGGTTCAAAAGGGAGGGGACATAGGTATGCCTATGGCTGATTCATGTTGAGATTTGACAGAAAACAACAAATTTGACAGAATACAAAGCAATTATACTTCAATTAAAAAATTAATAAATTTTAAAAATTAGATTAAATTAACGATCAAAAAAAAAAAAAAAGAAACAGAAAGCAGGAAATTATGGAGTGTATTACGTGCCAGCCATCCGTTCCATATACTTTGCAGGAAGAAATATCCCTTAGATGACAGAAATTTTACATTTGCTGAAGTGGAAAAGTAGA
Organism: Capricornis sumatraensis; assembly: GCF_032405125.1. NCBI lineage: Eukaryota > Metazoa > Chordata > Mammalia > Artiodactyla > Bovidae > Capricornis > Capricornis sumatraensis. The sequence continues at coordinate 54,056,162 of NC_091089.1, read as the reverse complement.
GAATATTGTTTCAACAGCATCTCTCTTCTTTTCTATAAAGTATCTTATAAAGATAACAGAAAGATGGTAGGTTTAACATAAGGGTTACATAACATGCTGTATAGGAAAACACTTTAAAGCTGGACATACTACATACATGAAAGCTAATCATGTTAGCTAATGCTGACCTCAGCTGGGGTATCTCCTAGAACAGCAGAATGGATGGTGACCATGATTAAACTTTCCCTGGATTGGGAAGATCCCCTGGAGGAGGAAATGGTAACCCACTCCAGTATTCTTGCCTGGAGAATTCCCTGGACAGAGGAGCCTGGTGGGCTATAGTCCATAGGGCCACAAAGAGTCAGACACGACTGAGAGACTTAACTCACACATATGATTAAATTCTGCCTGAAAGCCAGCAGATCTAGGGGGTAGAGACATTCTCAAAACCACAAAAGCCCCTTGGAGCAGTTATAAGAAGCCTATATGTATGATATAGTACTGGGAGGAAATGAACCATGTTGGACAAAGATCAAAATATACCTATGCCAAACTAGACATTTTTTTTCCCCTCCAAATAAAATATTCAGTAAGAGCAGAAAGTTGGACTATTGTTGAATTGCTTAATTTTCTAATGTGTTCTTTCCTGTTTATTGTCAGAGATTTTTGTGCAAATATGTTCTACAAATCCAGGTAGAGAGATCTACTCCTAACTAATGGCCCAATGAATCTTTTTATCTTTCTACTCTCTGGATAATATGGCTATCTTCCTGTTGCACTGAAAACAAAATCTATCTTTTCTTGTAATATTGGTTATCACTATCTTTTCCTGTAGTGCTAATTTTAAATTCAGACATGAATCCTGCATTTTTAATTTAAAAAAGTCAATAGAACATGGCAATTTAAGAGACAGTAACAGAGTGAGGGAGGAGGAAACTATTGATAAATATATATTAAAAGATAGATTAATTTCAAAGACAAAATTTGACTTCCTCTTAAGGAGATACGGTTTCTGCAGTAGAGAATATTAAGCAGCAATCAGTGGGTCTCATCTTGCTTTACACTTGAGCTCAGATGATTGGGCGGAGAACTGGCATGCTCACATGAACACCTGGGTTGAAGTTTTAACTCTTGATCTTTTGCCTTTTGGAATTTATTTTCTGTATTAATTGCAATAAGGCCAATGCAGGGACAGGGTTTCTTTAAAGGAGTTAGTGCAGCAAATGGCGAGACAGATGATCTTAGGTCACTGGGGCCTCATACCCTTCCCTAGTGCTGATGGTAATCAATTTCCATCCTCTTTTTATTAATCTCGTGTGTAGATAGGATAACTAATAAACATCATGACTATTTTTTAAATTACTCTAGCTTTTGTGTGTGTGTGTGTGTGTGTGTGTGTGTAGAATTTTAAAGTTATAAAGAGTTATATCTGAAACAGTCACCCTGGTGGCTACTGCAGTTACTTTAATGATGCAGCTTTTGCCCATAAATTTTACTACTCGAGGATGGACTTGAGTCTGCTTGAAAATCACACCATTAATTGGCCTTATAAATCTAGTTCTGTCCAATCTACTGCTTTTCAAACAGGATTTCAGGCATGTGTCATTTAATATTCAGTCTATATGCAAAGATCCCTAATTGTCCCAAGACTGCCTTTTGTGGCTGTTTTCCCCTCCCTTCCCTCTTTCTCTCCCCGCCCCCCCCCCCCCCCCCGTATTGTGATTTCTATTACTGAGTCAAGATCGTATAAAGGTTAATGAATTCCACATGTTTTTTTTACAGTGTTTAATCGTTCCTAATAGTTGTTAAACAACAACTCTTTCATCTATTTATTGTTATTATAACACTGACCTTTTTGAAGGATTCAGACCAGTTATTTACATTTGGGGATTTTTCTGACTTGTACTTCTTGATTTATTTTAATTTGTTTATCTACTGCCTTTCTTTTCTGTAAACTTAACATTAGAACTCGAGACCTGATTGAATCTGAGTTAATCATTGGAAGCAAGACTATGTCACCCGAGGTGTCTGCCACCTTTTACTGAATAACAACACAAGGCTTGAAAGGTCATAACAGGTCAATGCGTCTCACATTGCTGATGCCAAATTTGATCACTTGGCTAAAATAGCAACGATCAGATTGCTCCATGTTGAAATATATTCCACTCTTTGCAATCATTCAGTTATCTGTGGAATCATGCTTTGGCATAAGATGAACATAATGTTTCTGAACAAATTATTACCTAATGGTTTCTAGTATATAACTTTGTCGCTTGCCTGAACCAGTTCTTACACTGAAGTTTCCAAAATGCTGTGCTGTGCTTAGTTGCTCAGTTGTGTCTGACTCTTTGCAACCTCATGGAATGTAGCCCACCAGGCTCCTTTGTCCATGGGGATTCTCCAGACAAGAATACTGGAGAGGGTTGCCATGCCCTCCTCCAGGGGATCTTCCCAACCCAGGGATCAAACCCAGGTCTCCTGCACTGTAGGCTGATTCTTTACTATCTGAGCCACCAGGGAAGCCCATGAATACTGGAGTGGGTAGCCTATCTCTTCTCCAGGGGACCTTCCCGACCCAGGAATTGAACCAGAGTCTTCTGCACTGCAGGCAGATTCTTTACCAGCTGAGCTACGGGGGAAGCCCAGAGTTTCCAAAATAATGATATTCAAATGCTAGTATTTCTTTCTAGGTATGCTAGCCAGCATTCATCTCAAAGAACTTTTGTCACCCTTCCTCCTTCTTTTGAGTATCACTGTAGACTTAGAGATTTTCATTTCTTTAAATGTTACAATTAATTACACTTACTATTTGCAATAATGCTTCAGTTCAATTCAGTTCAGTCGCTCAGTCGTGTCCGACTCTTTGCGACTCCATGAATCGCAGCACGCCAGGCCTCCCTGTAATGCTTAAGTTGTCCCAAATAGAGCCAGTAAGAGCATACTTAAGCAAGCTCTTGTGTGTTATTGACACGCTCATATTATGAGCACTTCCTTGATTTTTAGCATAAGCAGAGGTTCCAATTTTCATTGCATGTTCCTATAGATCTGAGCACAGGTTTTACAAAATATTCACAAATTCTTCGACATACTCCCTGTTTAAGACCTCACTGGTGTTATATAAGCATGACCTGAAAACAGGCAACTTTAGGACAGCTTCTGCTTTCTCCTGATCATTATAGAGTTTTGTGGAAAAGGTTCTCTTTAGAAAAACAGTAAAAATGGATAATACTTAATGCCAGTGGGCTTTAGTGTCCTCATGTACCACCTGTCACAAGATACACTGGTACAATTATTTTGGATTGTTAATGCAAAGCACTGGTCAGAAAAAACTCATAACTTTCAGCCCAGTCATCCCATTCCAAGGAAGATACTCCAAAGAAACAAAGAAAAAAGCATATCTAGAAAACTGTTCACTACAACTTAAAAAGGTAAGCTTTGCATAGTCCCAGGTATATATTATGCACTGAAAAATATTTATTGAAAAGCTAAATGTGTGCAAGAGTCTGATAATGATTGAATAAATTTTGATACATGAAAAATATGGGGGAAAATGTGGATTTTAGCTCGTTTCTGCCAGGGGCCAGGGTGAGGAACTCCGCCCATGGCAAAGGTCATGAGGAAGGAGGCTTGGCATACGCAAAGGCGTGATCAAGCCTCAGAAAACCCCCTGTTCTCGAGCATCTACCCCAAAACCAGAGTCTGTTTTATGCTCTCACCTACACCTCTGACTTTACAGGGGGCTCTCCCCCATAACCGTTTCTCTCAGAGAAGGAGTAAACGTGCAGCTCCAAGGCAATAAAAATTCCTGGGCATGACAAGAGTGTTTCAGCTTACGGACTCCTCTGAAGGTTATCTAGCCTGCCTGTATAGGTTCGTCTGGCCACATGTGATTGTTTACAGCCTCCCAATCTGAGAGGCACGAGATGTTTTAGACTTACTAAAGGCAAATTCTTTTGGGGAGTTGGAAATTATTAGTATAGTGGGTTGGTTAGAAATTATATTGGTGAAGGGTTTTTCATTTGTTGTGCCAATAATTGCTGCTAATTCCCTACCCTGGGTGTGACAAGGATGTTTCAGGTCAAACCTCTCTGCTGACAGACTAGCTTGTGTGACAGGATTATCCATACTCCTGCCACTATGCACATGATTGTTTACTACCTCTTAACCATAAACAGCACAGAGAGTTTTGGAGTATTTTGAGAGTCTTAATTAGCATAGGGCTTTTTCTTCTTGTTGAGTCAATGATTGCAGCCAGGCCTCCATATCCTTAGGTACCTGGGAATATATTAATCAATGTATTTGGAATATAGAAAAGGAAATATAGTAGTTTTTAAGGTTAGCCATACTAGACTTTTTGAGTTAATGGATTTTCTCTTTTGTAATAGATCACTGTGCTTTGTTATAAATCACTGTGTCCTTGTTATGTAAAAATGTAAATTTATCACTATCTTAAGACTAAATAGATCTTAAGGGGAGCATTGGTGAAAGGATTTTCGTTTGTTGGGCTGATGTTTGCTGCTAAATCTCCATGTTCCCTACCCTTATAAGGAATATAACTAGCATATAGGAAGAAGTAAGTATTAACCTTTAAGCATATAGGAGAAATAAGCATTAACCTTTAAGATTAATCATGTTAACCTTGGGTTAAATAAATTCCTTTCTTGATTGTAACTCACTACACCCTCACCCTATAGGAATGTAACTTTATTTGGAAGGTGGTGCCTGGTTTAAGAAAAAACACCTTTGGAAGAAATAAGTTTTTTGGTTATCATAAAGAAAGGATCATAAAATCCCTAAGACCTTTTTATGTAAAGCACCTGATTTTGATAAAGGTCAGGACTGCTGACCTGCGCGTGACTCTGTATTCATCTGTATGTGTAACAAAAGGTATATAAGCAAACCCAAAAATAAAGAAATCGGATCAGTTTCCGGAAAGACTGATTCCCCCATGTCGCTTCCTTCTTGCTCCCGTTTCTCTGGCTGAATTCCCATCTGGATTCAGCCTCCTTTTCTCCACTACCCTATCTCCTACTACACTATCCGTTTCTAATCTCTCTATATATCTGTAATTAAATATGTATTTTTCCAAAGATGCCGACACTGTCCCCACCTTCGAATTCCCTGGATCCACCGGGGCTGGACCCCGGCACCTTTCCTCTTGAACATGAGCTAGCCCTTGATGACTCAGTTCTAATGAACAGAATGCATCCGCTGTTAGGTTTGAGACCCCGTCACGGAGGGAGACGCAGCTTATTGCTGACTTGCTTTCTTTGGAAACATATTCCTTGGAAGTTTTTAGCAACATATAAGTCTACTTTCCCTGATGCTACCAAGGGGAAGAGGTCACATGGTGATGGAAAAAACAAAAAACATTCAAAGAACCCTAGATATTCTTGCCCCCTGGTTTTCCAGTCCTTGGCCTTTTTTGGCTCTTCCTAGCATCATCTGTCAGACATGGAGTCAAGAGATTCCAACTCCAGCCAGCAATGAGTAGAGTGGTGTAAAGTTAACCATGCTGAGTCTTGCCCAAAATGCAGATTCATGAGCACTAGTGTTGCCATTGTTTTGGAAGCTACTAAATCCTGAAATGGTTTATTGTTTAGCCATAGCTGATTGGAACAGTCTAATACCAGTCAACTTTTAAAGGAACACTGTTTTCTATTAATGGGAAATGGTATTAGAAATAAAATTTGGGTGCTGGCATTAGCTCATTGCTCCTGGGCACTTTTGATTCCAAATCTTTTTAGTACACAGAGTGGGGAAAATGTATTCCAAATGTATAGGTTTGTGTTTATATTTCTAGTTTACCATTAAAGGAATTTTTCACTAATTTTACTTCATTACCAAATTTTTTTACCCTGAAAATCTTACTTTGTAATAACATTAATGTATTTAATATATTTGCTTCCCTGGTGGCTCAGATGGTATAGCGTCTGCCTGCAATGCAGGAGACCTGAGTTCGATTCCTGGGTTGGAAAGGTCCCCTGGAGAAGGAAATGGCAATCCACTCCAGCACTCTTGCCTGGAAAATCCCATGGACAGAGGAGCCTGATAGGCTACAGTCCATGGGGTCACAAAGAGTCAGACACGACTGAGCAACTTCACTTTCACTTTCACAGTACCAGGTGGCACTAGTGGTAAAGAACCCGCCTGCCATTGTAGGAGATATAAGAGATGCTGATTCGACCCCTGGGTCAGGAAGATCCCCTGGAGGAGGGCTTGGTGACCCACTCTAGTATTCTTGCCTGGAGTGGACAGTGGAGCCTGATGCGTTATAGTCCATAGGGTCGCAAAGAGTCAGATGCGACTGAACCACCTTAGCATTCCTCCTCAGTAACATACCCTACTACTAAGATATTAGTAAAAAGTATTACTATTAGCATTCCTAAAGCTGTATATTGTGACCCTGCTTATTTAACTTATATGCAGAGTACATCATGAGAAATGCTGGGCTGGAAGAAGCACAAGCTGGAATCAGGATTGCCAGGAGAAATATCAATCACCTCAGATATGCAGATGACACCACCCTTATGGCAGAAAGTGAAGAGGAACTAAAAAGCCTCTTGATGAAAGTGAAAGAGGAGAGTGAAAAAATTGGCTTAAAACTCAACATTCAGAAAACGAAGATCGTGGCATCTGGTCCCATAACTTCATGGGAAATAGATGGGGAAACAGTGGAAACAGTGTCAGACTTTATTTTTGGGGGCTCCAAAATCACTGCAGATGGTGACTGCAGCATGAAATTAAAAGATGCTTACTTCTTGGAAGGAAAGCTATGTCCAACCTAGATAACATATTCAAAAGCCGAGACATTACTTTGCCAACAAAGGTCCGTCAAGTCAAGGCTATAGTTTTTCCAGTAGTCATGTATGGATGTGAAAGTTGGATTGTGAAGAAAGCTGAGCACCGAAGAATTGATGCTTTTGAACTGTGGTGTTGGAGAAGACTCTTGAGAGTCCCTTGGACTGCAAGGAGATCCAACTAGTCCATTCTAAAGGAGATCAGTCTAAGTGTTCTTTGGAAGGACTGATGTTAAAGCTGAAACTCTAATACTTTGGCCACCTTATGCGAAGTGTTGACTCATTGGAAAAGACTCTGATGCTGGGAGGGATTGGGGGCAAGAGAAGAGGATGACAGAGGATGAGATGGCTGGATGGCATCACCAAGTCAATGGACATGAGTTTGGGTGAACTCCAGGAGTTGGTGATGGACAGGGAGGCCTGACGTGCTGCGATTTATGGGTTCGCAAATAGTGGGACATGACTGAGAGACTGAACTGAACTGAAAGCATGATTGTTAATAATAAACCTACTGAATCAATTTATTGATTTTTGTGCAACTCTTTTTGTCTATTTGTTTTTAGAATATTCCCTATGAATGATACACAGTCATGGTATAGGGTTCAAAATCACTTAAACTCATTCTTTTCTTTTAGTGGATGTGTGATCAGTTTGATGTAAACTTTAGGTTCACTAGTTATCGTTTGGTTCAATTTTAGGTTTTGCCTTTATTCTTTCTTATTTAACTTTAGTTTTAAATGTATAAACTTTTCCATGGTTCAGAAGTCAAAGCTACATAACATGTTAACTCAACCCTTCCACACTATTCTCACATACGTTCTAAAGTTGTTGTTGTTCAGTTGTTAAGTCCTGTTTGATTCTTTGTGACCCCATGAACTGCAGCATGCCCTGTCCTTGACTATTCCTGGAGTTTGTTCAAACTCATGTCCATTGAGTCAGTGATGCCATCTATCTCATCCTCTGTCATCCCCCTCTCTTCCTGCCCTCAATCTTTCCCAGCTGCTGCTGCTGCTAAGTCGCTTCAGCCGTGTCCGACTCTGTGCGACCCCATAGATGGCACCCACCAGGCTCCCCCATCCCTGGGATTCTCCAGGCAAGAGCACTGGAGTGGGTTGCCATTTCCTTCTCCAATGCATGAAAGTGAAAAGTGAAAGTGAAGTCGCTCAGTCGTGTCTGACTCCTAGCGACCCCATGGACTGCAGCCTACCAAGCTCCTCCATCCATGGGATTTGTCAGGCAAGAGTATGGGAGTAGTTGCCATTGCCTTCTCTGATCTTTCCCAGCATCAGGGTCTTTTCCAATGAGTCAATTCTTCCCATCAGGTGGCCAAAGTATTGGAGCTTCAGCTTCAGGATCAGTCCTTCCAGTGAACTGTCATGGTTTATTTCCTTTAGGACAACTGGCTTCATCTCCTTGTTGTCCAAAGGACTCTCAAGAATCTTCTCTAGAACCACAGTTAATTTCTGTCACTCAGTCATGTCCGACTGTTTGAGACCCCATGAATCGTAGCACGCCAGGCCTCCCTGTCCATCACCAACTCCCAGAGTTCACTCAGACTCGCGTCCATCGAGTCAGTGATGCTATCCAGCCATCTCATCCTCTGTCGTCCCCTTCTTCTCCTGCCCCCAATCCCTCCCAGCATCTGAGTCTTTTCCAATGAGTCAACTCTTCACATGAGGTGGCCAAAGTACTGGAGTTTCAGCTTTAGCATCATTCCTTCCAAAGAAATCCCAGGGCTGATCTCCTTCATAATTAGAAAGCATCAGTTCTCTGGCACTCAGCCTCCTTTATGGTCCAACTCTCACATTCATACATGACCACTGGAAAAACCATAGCTTTGACTAGACGGACATTTGTCGGCAAAATAATGTCTCTGCTTTTTAATATGCTGTTTAGGTTTGTCATAGCTTTTCTTCCAAGGAGCAAGCACCTTCTAATTTCATGGCTGCAGTCACTGTCCACAATGATTTTGGAGCCCAAGAAAATAAAATCTGTCACTGCTTCCACTTTTCCCCTGCCTATTTGTGCTGAAGTTCATGCAACTAAGTTCATGGATGCCATGAACTTAGTTTTTCCAAAGTTTAGTTTTAAGCCAGCTTTTCACTCCTCTTTCACCTTCATCAAGAGGCTCTTTAGTTTCTCCACTTTTTGCCATTAGAGTACCATTACATTCTAAAGTAAACATTTTCAAAAATAAATATATTCATTGGTTTCTCCTTGGTCCTTCCTATAAATATGTACTCATTTTTAAAAATTTATTATAGAAAAACAGTAATAATCTTACTTTTTTCCACCTGGTAAAGTAACTTAGAATTCAGTTGAATCTGCTCGTGGAACTATCTCGCATTCTTTCTACAGACTATTGTATTCAGCCGTATTGATCTACACTCATGTATTCAACCAGTCACTTTGGGGGGCATTTTATTACCACCTCTTTGCTACAACAAAAAGTTTAGTAAGATGTAATTTTCTGCATGTGTTATTATGGCTGTGGTGGTAGTTGTGTTGTTTTGTGGAGATCTGTCTCCTAGGTCAATTGCAAGAAGTGATATTTAGGGATCAAAAAGTAAATGCACATACAATTTTATGGAATGATACCAAATTCTCCTATTTAGCACTTGTACTATGTTGAATTCCAGCTCATCCATTTGATTGCCCGTTTCTTCATAGTTTTATGAAGTAAAAGTATATTGTCAAGTGTTTAGACTTTGGCTTTCACTTTCACCCATCTGATGGTATCTCAATGACTGGTCATAATTTTTCTTTCATTATTACTAAAACATAGTTTTATATGTTTGAAAGATGTTTATGTTTCTCTTTTGTAAACTGTTCATGTCCTTTATCTGGTCTTCTATCAGATTTAGTATTTTTTGTCTTACTTTTTAAGACTTCTTTATGTATCAATTGGTGTAAGTTGCAAAAATATTCTTTTAACTTTGCTTGTGGCATCTTTTACTCTAAAATTTTATTTAATAAAGTTTATCATTCTTTGTGGTTCTGCCTTCTGATTTTGAATCATAGTTCAAATATCCTGAGTTTATTAACTTACCAAAGTTTTCTATGAGGCATTTTAGATTTTATTTTTTTACTTTGTGATCTTTGATCCCTTTGGAGTTTGATACCTGATGTGAGGTGCGTGTCCAGCTTTACGTGTTTTCTAAGTGGCCGTTCAGTTGTCCTAGCACCATTTACTCAAAAGCCAGTATTTTCTCCAGTGATATCTGATGCTACCTCAATCATATAGCCAACACCATTATGTAGCTGTGCTGGGGTCCAGCCCCGGTGGATCCAGGGAAATTCGAAGGGTGAACGGCGTAGGCGAGGAAAGCTTATTTATTTAGAAATATAAGATTAGATTAGGAAAAAATAGTATAGCAGGAAAATTTAGTGGAGAAAAGAGGCTGAATAACTTGGTTTACGTGGAAAACCAATAAAATTCCAAGACAAGGAACTTGCACCATCTACGTTAGGCCACCAGCGTCCTCTTGAATAGCGGGGGTGCCCCACCTTGGGCTCCCTCTCACGTGGATCTTAGAAGCCGGGGCAAGTAGGTAGACATGGCAAGCCTCCACGCCCCAGATGGGAATTCAGCCTGAAAATAGGGTAAAGAGGAGACACGGGGGAAACCAGTCTTTCCCATGACTGGCCCATCCTCTATTGTTGTAAAGGCCTTTTATACCTTTTTATTGTACATAGAGAGATCAATGGATAATATAAAATTATGTAGCATCAGTGGCCCTGACTCTTATAAAAACCAGGCTTTTCTCTCTGTATACTTAGTTGTATACACAAGTCTTAGGTGATTTACATCATCTTCTGGCCAGAGGGCCAATTAACATTTTACAGCCCTTTTTCTGATAAGGGTTTGTCAACCAGAAGACTTATTTGTCTTAGAATGTTGTTCTTCCCAAAGTCTGGTGCCACTCTCAGAAAGCACTAAATAAAGTTATATTGTTACATATCAAGGACACAAGAGGAGTGCAGTGATAAAGAACAAAGAAAAGTAATTAACTCAAAAGTCTAGTGTTGCTAACATCAAAACTACTATATGCCTATTTCTATATCCCAATTACTTTGATTAGTATCCTTCAGGTGCCTAAAAGATAAAGAATATGGAGGCCTGGCAGCAGTCATTGACTCAACAGTGAAAACCCGTCACCAATATAATTTTTAGCTCTTTAGAAAAGGCTCTGTATCTTTAAGATGCTTTAAGCCTTGTGCCTCTTGCAGTTGGGGGGGCTCTAAGCAATCCACAAGTTGTAAACCAGACCAGTCAGATAGGTTAGAAAGCCATCAAAGGGGTTAAGCCGAGACAATTTTTTTATATGCAAGAGGCTGTTAACTGGAGCCCTAAGTTAATTCCTTTTAGAGGCAGAAGAGTGGAAAGCCCAGTACAATAAAATCAGGCCAACTCTGGTTTTGGGGGGGTACATGTTCAGGAAAACTCAGGGGGAACCCCTGAAGCCAGATCATGCCTTTGCGTTTTGCCGGGTTTCCTTCCTCATGACCTTTGCCATGGGCGGGATTCCTCACGCTGGCTCCCGGCATAGCTGTTTTCCTTTCTGGACCTTGTACTCTCTTCCATTGATTTATTTTTCTAATCATGGGTGAATACCACACTATTTTCACTATAGGTAATTTATTGTATGTCCTAACACTTACTGACACATTTTTTGGAGATATTTTTTTTCTAGCTATTTTGGCAAGTTTACTTTTTTTCATATGGACTTTTAGAAATACTTGTCTAGAAAGAAAAAAAAGGTAGTATTTTAGTGAGCTTACCCTAAATTTATATGTGTGCTTAAGGCAAATTAATATTTTCCTGCTCTTTAGTAAGTCCTGTCCAAGAATGAGTGTCCAAGTTTACTTTTGTGCCTTTCAGGAGTATCTGCAATTTCACCCAAACAAATTTACATAAATGTTGTTGAGTTTATTCTTAAGTATTTTATCTTTACGTTACTACTGCTAGTGGAGGTTTCTTTTCCTTTATATCCTGTAAGTGAGTATTATTTATTTCTAAAAGCCAAATTCACCATGGAGAAATGAAACAAAAATGTCTAAATTGGGGAAAATCTTGTCATAGCCATGGAAATGGATTGCTTTTTGAAACTCAGAAACTACAGAGACATGAAACTCAAAAACTATAAAGATTGTGTTTATCTATTTAAAATTTTAAAACATCTGTACAAGAAAATATTATAAACATAGTTGAATATATATGACCAGCTCAGGAGAATATCAGACCAAAATAGCAAAGTACTAATTTACTTAATCATAAAGAATTAGTAAATATCAGTGTGAAAATGGAGAAGGCAATGGCACCCCACTCCAGTACTCTTGCCTGGAGAATCCCATGGATGACGGAGCCTGGTGGGCTGCAGTCCATGGGGTCGCTAAGAGTCGGACACGACTGAGCGACTTCCCTTTCACTTTTCACTTTCATTCATTGGAGAAGGAAATGGCAACCCACTCCAGTGTTCTTGCCTGGAGAATCCCAGGGATGGGGGAGCCTAGTGGGCTGCCGTCTCTGGGGTCGCACAGAGTTGGACACGACTGAAGTGACTTAGCAGTAGCAGCAGCAGCAGCAGCAGTGTGAAAAAATACCAATACCCAACAGGAAAATAAACTAAATTCACAAATAGATTATTCATGTATATAGAACCATAAACTGTGCAGAAGCATATAACAAGATAACAACAACAATAAAAAGGTAATAACAATGATAAGTAGCAGTAAATTTCAAAATGCTTACCTTGTGTCAGACACTGCCCTAAGTTCTTCACCCATATTAATGTATTAAAACCTCACACAAACATTTTGAGCTTGGCATGACTATCATCCCCATTCTACCAATAAGAAAGCTATTGATTAGAAATAAGATTATTATAAATAAGGACAGACATGCAAACTGATTAATCATTTTGAAGCTGAAATATTTTCACCAGTCACATTGACAAATGTAAAAAAGTCTAACAATACACAGTGTTGCTGAAAGTATGAAGACCCTGCTCGCCTCATGCATTTTGGGGAGAGTACTAATTTTGGTAACCTCTTAACAGCCTCTATCAACTTGTTAAATGCTTGATCACTTAAAAAAATTTTTTTGGTTGTGCTGTGTGGTCTTAGTTCCCCAACCAGGGATCGAGCCTGTACACCCTAAAGTGAACATGGAGTCTTAACCGCTGGACAACCAGGGAAGCCCCTGGTATCATTTTTCAGCCATGAGAATTTCTGATAGAAATTTCTCAGAAATAGAGTTTACTATGTATGCAAATATGAAAGTACAAGAATTTCCATGATGGCAATTTTTTTCTAGTTGGAAAAAACTAAAACAATGCACCTGCCTGGTAGTTAAATAAAGTGTGTTACCTGTAGACAATGAACCTCTTGACAGTATCATTACTATGAAGTCCATCCCAATATACTGGTGATGGCAAGATGTCAAAAATCTTAAGGGATAATGGCAATGTGCAGAATTGTGGATGGTCTTCTCCACAATAAACCAAAATGCCTGCAAATGCATGTGAAGTTTCTGGAAAGGATATAGGAAACTCAGCATTATTTGTCTCTGGAGAGGGGACTGAAGGTCTGAGGTGGAAGAGAGCTTTACTTTTCATTATGTGGCAATTTTTTTTTTTTTTTTTTTTTTGCCATATCAAGTATTACTTCAAAACTTAGAAAGAAAATACTAGAGACAGAGAGAGAGAAGGTTTAAAACACGTTTAGCCCTTGGGATAGGCATCCAAGTCTCCCACTATGGCTACCTTGCAGGGAATCATGTGCTTTGTGGTATTCTAGTTTTGTCTGTGTATTATAGTTAGACAGATGATGTATCCTCACACCTTAAATTCAGGGTCTCTCTCCTGACTTCTGACTCTTCAGGTCTCATAGGAACATTTGCTAAATTGGTTGAGAGGGTGATGAGCCCAGCCTGTATTTGACTAGAAATCTGATACTGTAAGACAAGCTTCAGAGTTGATCCAGGCAGTTGGAGCTGCAATTGTTTATAAATTGAAGCAATGCTTTGAAGCTGAGGGTTTCTTTTACAGACCAGGAAGCCTGCTCAGTAGGTGGGATTCCATTAGCTTTTGGTTCACTTGCAAAAGCTTTCTGCCAAATGCAAAATCCACATAATAAGCAGTTTTCAAACTATATCCCGAGAGACCAAGCTTGTTAAAATTGTTCTACCCTAAATAAATGTGTATCTGAAGGACTAGGGAAAATACTTATTTCGCAGTTATGTTGTGGCCCTAGGGACGATGCAGAGAGCCTCCTGTGAAATGAGGACCAGCCTGAGGGACATAGTAGCCAATGCTGGTAGTGGTCAGTCCCAGGCCCAGTGTTGCTGAATGATGTTTTTCCTGCTGGAAGAGGACAGGCTCATCAAAGGTGCAGATGGCACCAAGCACTTGGAAGGGAAGCAACATTTTGAAGACAAGAACAGAATTCAAATTCTGTTAGTAAATTGGAAAGGTGAAGAAGAGAAACAAACAGAGGAGGGAAAATATGAGAAACACTGAAGATGTCAAAGAGGTAAAGGCCAAAATCTAAGTGAACTGCTTACAATTAAACCTGAGTCAGAGCAGACAATCAATTGGAAATTGACAGTAGACAATCAGTAGAAGATCAATTCTGTGAACCACAGATGATGGAAGAAAACCATTTTTGCATACCAAGAGCCAGTTAGGCATCATTTTGAGGTATCTTATTTCTGGAGTCTGATGTCTGCCTGGAATTATATTTGCAAAATCAGACATGGTGATACAGTTGAGAATTATGACTGAAAAGGAACTACATGAGCAGGAAATATGTACAGAGATTTCTAAGAAGCATCATGTGACTGACTTTAGGAAGGGTGCCTTAACCGCAGAGTTGCTCAACGTTCATGTCAGGGTATTGCAGAAACCAGTAACCGAGAAACCAAGCGCCACACTCGGAGAGTTGAGAACTCAGGTTTATCACACTGGTGGGCCCAGAGGAGTTAACACCCCAAGTTCCAAGCCCTGAACACAGGGCTTACAGAGTGTTTATAGACACACTTTAGTGGGCAACACTAGCTGTTAATAGGCTGGTTTAAACTAAGGGGTTTCGTGCACATAGGAACAGTGCTCAAGGCGGGGAGGGGGATGTCTGACCTTTACACAGACAGGCATGATTAGGCAGGTTTGCAGGGGCTGGGCAATTGCAAAGAGCAGGACAAGGGTGAGTGAGATAAGCTCCAGTTCCTAGTATTGTGAGTCTCCACTTTCCAAGACTGTGTGACCTGTGTGATTCTTTTGCAAGGAGCAAGCTGAGTTACACAGGCGGAACAAATAGGAGGTTATGTAAAATTTTAACTTTTCCTCTTCAAGGGCCCCATTATATTTTAATGGTGATAAAGTCAGCCTCAGTCCTAATTCAAATGCCCCTGGAAGTAGATTAGGGATATAATTGTTTCTGTATTATAGATTCCCATGGAACTCTATATTTCTTATTCGTAACACTTGCTCTAATGGTAAAAAAGTCTTTCCACAAATATTTATTGAGCACCTACTGAGCGCCAAGCACTAGTCTAGGCTCTAAGTATATGTAATCTCTTTAAATCCTTTTTTCAAATTTCAAAATTTTTGTAGAGTTCATCTCTTCCTTGAAGTAATATATCTTATACAGCTAGTATAAGTCAGGTGACCCTCTCTGTTTGACCTGGAGATCTCTTTGTTCACATCTGAAAGATTATTAGTTACTTTTTTTTTATCTCCCATGTTACCACAGGAGATTGCTTTCCAAACGTTTTCATAATTATATACAATGCCTCCCATTTTCACAGTTTCTTGTAGCTCTTTCCTTGACATTTTTCCAGCCCTTTGCCCATTTCCAGAGATAAAAGCTAAAATAAATGTCACTGACTTTAACAACTCACTCCTGGCATCAATTTCTGCATAAGCCATGCTTTGCCACACACACACAAAAAGTACCACATCATAAACCACAAACACACTGGCTTAAAATAGAAAGTCAACATGAGCCAGGGGTTAGCTGGGCAGCTCATGCTCGTCTGCGGTCAGCTTCAGGTTGGCCAGGCAGCTTTATTGATACAGAATGGATTCAATGTGGGTAAGTGCAGTGACTTGACTCTGGGACACCTGCTTTTTTATTCTCCAGTGAGGCAACCCAGGCTGATAATTAAAGCAATCAAAGAGCAGCAATAGAGACAAAATGGACAAGAGCTCTCTGCTTGCCTCACTTTTGTCAAAACAAATCTGATGGCTGAACTCACAATCAAAGAGCAGAGAACTCTTCTCCACCTCTAGGTGAGAGCAGCTTCAAAGCCACATGAGAAGGGGCAAACAACGGATACTGAGAATGCAGTAAAGCTGCCAAAGAGATGACTGGAGTATTCCACGTCCCCACTACCCCGCAAAAAAACAAACAAACAAACAAAAAAATTATGATGTCTTGATTGTGGTGGATGTGGTAGGAAATAGTCAAATTCTGGCTCTCTATGGAGGTCTAGACAACAGAATATTCTGATTGACCAGATGAAGGATATGAGAGAAAGAGAAAAAAAAACTGACCTTGACAAAAGTTTGGTCTGAGTATGTGGGAGGATAGATTTGGTACTAATCAAGGTAGAAAAAGTGGACAATGAACAGGTGAGAAGGACTTTCATTTTAGACATTATTCCAGCTAGGGCAGCTGCAAAACAAGCCACTTTATACTTCAAGGGCTTACTGTGTTGACATGGCTCACGTATCTGAGGTTTGGGCAGAACTTGGGAGAACAGCCCATCTTTGCCCCACTTGGCATCAGCTGAAATGGCTTGAAGGCAGGGCTAGGATCTCCTAAAGGCTTGCTCTCTCAATACATCAAGAGGTTGATGCTGGGAAGACTCCAACAACTAGGGGCTAGAAGAGTTGGGGTCCCTCATGCATCTCTATCATTGGGTGGTCCCTATAGGACAGCAGCTTCAGGTAGCCAGATTTCTTAAGCATCAATTCAGGACTCCCAAGATGTGTATATTAAGGAGAGGGTATACTGGGCATAAGCTTATAAAGCTCATTAGCTTTTCCAAACTTGTCTCAGGAGGCTCACAGCATCATCTCTCCTGCATTAAATTGATTAGAAGTGAGACCCTAGGTCAGTCCACTTTCAAGGAAAGGGGGTTTCAACTCTACTTTGGAGGTGACTCAAATCACTAGTGGGCATTTTTTTTCAAGCCCTGACAAAGGTGACACACAAGATACCCCATTAGACTTTCAAGTAGAGATGATAAGGAGAAGGCTCCGGTTTCCAGTCTGGAGTTCAGAGCAGAAACCCAAGACATAAATTCGAGAGCCAGAGGAGAGGCCCATGGATCATGTCTTGGGACCCTCCAAACTTAAAATATGGTGAGATGAGGCAGATGCAGTCAAGGAGGAAAGAATTAACAGTAAAAAGAAAACTGTTGGAGAAAACCCAAGAAGCATGATATTTCTATGATTATTTCCCAAATAGAATGTAAACTCCAAGAGGCAGGAACTGCATTATCTCTTTGTGAATTTCCAGCACAGTATTTGTAGAAACTCAAAAATAAATACATTTTAGATGAATAAACATGGAACTATATGAAGATTCAGGGTATGGGCTCAGCATCTGCAAGGATGGGAAACAGAAACACATGGAGAAGGAGATGACGGTAAGGAGTCTAATTCTTGGCACAAACAGAAAGCATATAGAAGTGCATTTCTACGGTATGTCTGGGTCAGCCAGTGTATCACAGGGCCTTTCCTGGAGGCTCAGACGGTAAAGAATCCAACTGCAATGTGGGAGACCTAGGTTCAGTCCCTGGGTTTGGAAGATCCCCTGGAGGAGGACATGAGAAGTCACTCCAGCATTCTTGCCTGGAGAATCCCATGAACAGAGGAGCCTGGTGGGCTACAGTCCATGGGGTCGCAGAGTCGGACACAGCTGAGTGACGTAGCGTAGCACAGCACAGTGAATCACAGAGATGGATCTGACATACGGGGGGAGAATAAGCCCTCCAAGGAAGGGAGGCAGCGGAGAAAGAAATCAACCACAGAACCTCGAGGAATAGAGCTCCTCACCACGTCCCTCCCCCCGACCTCCCGACAGTCCGGTTCCTGCTTAGCTTTCCGGCCTCAGTTTACATCTTGTTCTCTCCTTGGTTGCTATGTTCTAACCACAACAGTACCCTTTCTTTTCCAAAATGACTGTGCTGGTTTATGGCATAACAGGGGCTTCCCTGCTGGCTCAGTTGGTAAAGAATCTGCCTGCCACGCAGGAGACCAACTACAACGCAGGAGACCCAGATTCCATCCCTGGGTCAGGAAGATCTCCTGGAGAAAGAAATAGTGACCCACTCCAGTACTCTTGCCTGGAAAATCCCATGGACAGAGGAGCATGGCAGGCTACAGTCAGTCCATGGGGTGGCCAGAATCAGACATGACTTAGTGACGAAACCACCCATACCATGGCATAGCAAGGATTATTTTAAAAAGCACTATTTGACATGCTGTGTCACATTTGGGCTGTGTTTGGTCCCTGGCCTCATCTATGCCTGTTTCTTGGTCTGGGAACATGCATGAAGGGGAAGCAAGGGGGAATGAAGTTGAGGTTTAGCACAGCAGTCCCCAAACTTTTGGCACCAGGGACTGGTTTTGTGCAAGACACATTTTCCATAGGGTGGGGGATAATGTGAGTGATGGTTTAGGTGGTAATGCCAGCCATGAGGAGCTGTGGGGAATGGCTTCTTTCGCCAGCCTGCCACTCACCTCCTGCTGTGTGGCCCGATTCCTAACAGGAACCAGTACAGGTCCATGGCCGGGGGTTGAGGACCTCTAGGCTAGCATATTAAGGCCAATAGCTAAAACAATAGGTAGGTTGAGAACATAAAATAAGAAGAGAGCATAGACTATGTATAATGTTCAATTAATTCTCACAGTGTCCATGTAAGCATTGTATTAGCTCCATTTTATACAGTAGAAAATAGAAGTAATTTTTCCTAAGTCACACAGCTAGTGGTTAGATCTAAGGCTTTGAAGCAGCGAATATTATAGGTGTGTGAACTCAGGCATGAGAAGACAGCAGTTCCCGATCAGGAAACCCAGCTGTTTGAAACTAGTTTTCAAAGTAGGAATTAGTTATCAGAATTATAAGTCCAATACCAGTGTCCTGGAGGGTAAGCCAAGACAAGTTCCTGGGAAAGTAGCAAGTCAGGTACTGTAAATGTGAACAAATGAAATCACAGTTGATATTCTAATAGAATTACAGTACCTGCATGGGTCCTTTTGAATAGCATCTGGAGATAGCATTTGCATTTCATATGTTTGTGATAATTAGCCATTTTGAGAGGTAGTGTTGGTGGAGATAATTACACAACTGCACATATATTTATAGTTCCCTATACAATCATAGGTGAGCAGAACACTTCAGTGTTCAATTAATGACTGTTTAAATAATAGTCTGAACCACTGGATCAGCTCTCTTGTCGAGATAATATACCTTTGCAAAATAACTACAGGAGTGCAGAGAAAGGCTGCCAGAAACCACGGCTTTATAATGGCTAAGAGTGGGAAACACGGTCCACAGTGATGTGACCTGAGGGTAATATACAGAGGCATAGCAAGTCTTCTAATGCAGTAGAGGGCTCTGGTAAACAAAAGGATGTCGTGAGAATCACTAGGCGTTATGGAGAGGGATGGGACGATGAAGAGAGAGAGTTTTTGTCCTCCAAGAGCTTACAACATGTACTTGGCAGTCCCAGGTGCCAAACTCAGGTGTAAGAGAGGAGTTAGAAAGTGAGAATTACCCTTCCAAATCTCCCATAACAGAGAAATCACCATGGGTTGGAGGTAACTTGGGAAGGAATCCCAGGGACTGGGAAGAAATACATAAGCAAAGTTCCAGAGGAGAGACGGGATATAGTATATTCAGGGCATGGCAAGTGGCCAAGTCTAGCTCAGAGGGAGGATTCATCCTGTCCATCATTAGAACTTGAACTTGAGTGAAAGACTGGGCCTAGGGTTAGTGTTTGGACTCAGTATGTTGAAGAAATTTATGCAGAGATGTGATAATGAAGTAAGTTTTTATTAAGTTTTATTGGCAGACTATGCAAAATGTTTTGGCCCTTCTATTATTTTTTTTCTTTTCCTCCTTCCAATCTAGAAAATAACAGAATTGGAATCTATGTCCCACTGAAATAACCTATTGTCATTTTCTATATGTTTGGATCCCCCTACCTTAAATGGCTCTTCATAATCCAAGGGAAGATATATTTCCTGGCTAAGCCATAGTTACCACACTATGGAACTCTGAACCTCCATATTCAATTCTAATTTTAAAACAAATTCCCTTCTGTATAACCAAATCAGGCCATCCACTGGTTTTATATTTTATTTTTTTATTTTTACTTTATCTTACTTTACAATACTGTATTGGTTTTGCCATACATTGACATGAATCCACCACGGGTGTATACAAGCTCCCAATAGCAGAAAAATAAAAGGAAAGCAAGGTACCAATCCTTTGGGGAAATGCTACGATGTGATAAAATTCAAAGAAACAAACATTTGTAGGCCAAGTAACTCCAAGTTGTTTTATAACTTTCAGAACCAAATCCACCTTTCCTGGGTGAGGATCCATGAATAATGACTTTGTTCTACAGCAGATTAATGTTGAAACCGGATCTCAGGCAACTAAGTCAAGTGAAAAATAACTAATGAAAAGATACATATAAAATACACAGTCAGTGTCCAGCTCATAGTAAGTATTGATGACACTACTTTTAACTACAAAGATCAGTCTCAACTGACCACTTGGTTCACAGTGTCAGGAGCATCTACGGTGTTACTACACAATCTTTTCATTCATGAGAAACTCTTAAGAAATGGCCTGAAGTAGAGTACACTAGAATTAGCACACGCATGCACGCATGCATGCACACACATACACACACACACAAGAGAAAGGAGTGAGAAATAGCTGGGCTATACTGATATCAATTTGGCCAAAACCAGGTCATTTTTTGGTAATGCAGTCTGCTGCCATGTTTCACAGATCTTGTCAAGCACGTGGGTCTGAGTCTGAGAAGAAGGTGGGCTAATGAGGAGGACCACAAAATGAAGGTCAAAGCAGAATGTGGTCAACCTCAGTTTCTTTGGATATAGGGGTTACTGAGACCTAAAGGCTTACTTGGGTGTCACGGGTAGGAACGATGCTAGTCATCCTTTTCATATTTGAACTTAAAAAAAATTAGTTGCAGGTAACAGTGAGAAGCAAAGTTAGGAGGTAACTGAAGAACACAAGGACTTTTTCATACTGAGGGGACTTGATTTTATGAGCATAAACCAGCCTGATTGCCTAAATTCTCTCTGAATAAAATAGAGCTGAAATCAAGAGATAGCCACTGTCAGTTGCTAGCTTAGAACTGTTTCAGGCTTCAGACTAAATGCCATCAACCTTTATTTGGGACCCCTTTACCTCAGTTCCTTTTTAATCACAGCCACCATTGTACACCTTCCATATGGCAGATATTGTATAAGACACTTTACATTTATTATTCCATATTTATAATACTCCCATGATATACTGAATATCATTACAGTCATTTTATAAACTGAGACTTAGAGAGGTAACACTGGTGCTTCCTAATTCATCTGTGCGGATACCCCACATACAAGACAGGCTGTGAGAAATACACAACGAGTTGATTGGAACACAGATTCTTTGGCTTTATACTCAGAGACTTTCTGTTAGAGATTATGACCTTTTGCTCAAAAATGTTTATTAAAAAAGCTACTTGGTTTTCTAGAAAATTCAGAGGGGCTGGATTCAGAGGCAATAGATTAGGTTACTCACATTGTTCGTAAGTCATGAAGTGAGAGTCTGAATACAGATCTCTCCTTCCTGGCAGCCCATGCTCTATTTTATGCAGTCCTATTTTCCCCGCTCTACCTGGTACATTCTCAGGCTACTCTCATGGATCACTTGGACTTCAGCTATGTTACTCTGGCTCCACTTTGAACCTCTTGTCTTAATATGACGATCTGATAGAAGAGCTATACTGTCACATTCGCTGAAGAACCATTCAGTTCAGTTCAGTCGCTCAGTCGTGTCCAATTCTTTGCAACTGCATGGACTCCAGCACACCAGCCTTCCCTGTCCATCACCAACTCCCAGAGCTTACTCAAACTCACGTCCATCAAGTTGGACATGATGCCATTCAACCATTTCATCCTCTGCTGTCCCCTTCTCCTCGTGCCTTCAGTGTTTCCCAGCATCAGGGGCTTTTCCAATGAGTCAGTTCTTCACATCAGGTGGCCAAACTATCGGAGTTTCAGCTGTAGCATCAGTCCTTCCAATGAATATTCAGGACTGATTTATTAGCAGCTTACTGATCGAGGCCCAGATCCCCAAAGTGATTCTGTGTGATCCATTTGATGTCTCAATATCCACATATTGACCACAATATCAGATGGTAGGTCATGGACAACAGAGTTGAATTATGATAAGGACAGGAGGCTTCAAAAAGCTGCAATTCTCAGAAAACACCAGGTTTTATTTTCTTCATTCAACAACCTCAAAACCATTATCTTTCATTGCCTGTCTCATTGACACACATTTTCACATTCTTTTTACATTTCCAGAGAACACTTGCATTTGGAGGGTATATTCTATTGTGGATTTTCATAAACAAGTTGTAATCTGAAGTTTTATAATTGTACAGGTATTTAAAAAAATAAACTCTGGCAAAAAAGGACTTACTTTTCCTTACTCTTCCTTAGTTACAGAAATAAAATGTCTCCATGGCAAGCCTATTTCTCCAAATGCTGTATGAAATTAGGCAGCTAAAAATATATTTCATCTTTTCCAAGCATGTCAAGTGGTTACAATATGTCAGGCTGTTACTTTGAAACTGATTGTGATATCAAAAATGAAAGATTAGGATTTCAGGTAGGAGAAAGGCAGTGGTAGCCAGGGGAGACTTTTATCTAGAAAAGATACTCTCTCCATGTTAATAGCCTCAAGAAGGAAAAGTAGCAAGGAATCTCAGGCGCAACCAGACCACTTGATATGGAAAAGATTTTGATCTGAACTCAAAGGCTTTTCCAAGTTTTAGATGTCAAATCAACCTCTCCTTAACCCTGGAAAGGTCGAACCAGAGTGCAATTGATTAATTTAACCACTTCAAGGGGCAGATAGCTTTTATATTAAGGCAAGGAGAAACAGGGAGCCACGAAGAATGCAGTGGTTTATTTCTACAGGAATGTAATGAAGGCAAGGGAAATGAAATTAAGGCAGAAAATATACCAGTAGACCATTGGTATATTTATGAGCATCTCTCCCCTCAAAAGGGAAAAAATGAAGAGATCATGGTAAACAAAGAGTGGAGCTACTTGCAAGTCTGAACATACTATCTTATGAGATTTAAGGGAGACTTTCTCCTTGGGGATGATATTATTCTTTATACAAACTAAAGATTTTCAAGGGAAATAATGCACCTGGCTTAAACTTTTTCTTGCCAGATTCTGGCTTATTTGAAGCAAAATATTTTAGCTGTTTTTGCTGATGTTTGAGAGATTTGTTTTGTTTTGTTTTTAATTCCGAGACACAAAGAAATAAACAGAGATGTAAGAATTCTAAATGAGGCATTTTAGGTTCATTCAAGCATGTCCATCAATAGCTCACACGTAAGTGAAGACAAAGATTCCTCTTTACACAAACGAAATTTCCTTAGTTCAAGAACGGATGGCTTGGAAATCTAGCATAAATTCTGCAGTTAATTTCTGTTGCAGGGTGGCCCACAGTAATTCACACAAATCTCTGTCCTTATCTCCTAGGCTGATTTTGCCAACCTAACCTTATAACCATATAATAAGACTTAATAAGATAATGGTTCTTAAGGGACTTCAATAACCCGAAAGAGAGAAGCAATAAAACATATCTTATTATCATCAACATATGCGTTTCAGAATAATTATCTTAATGGCTCAATTTTCTCTTTTAATAATGAGGACTACAGTCTTGACTAATTTAACTGGGGAGTGTCTTTCATGCTTGAGTCACTATAAGTGAGATTCAAATAAAAGTCTCCCTTCCTCCCTTCATCCCTTTCTTCCTTCTGCTGTTGCTTTCGTCACTAGGTATTTCCTCCGTGGATACGAGGTTTTGCCTCCTGTAACTCACCACCTTATTACCTATCGTAAGACCTCATGCTACAGCCCTAGGCAAACAGCCCACTGTTGGTCATTAATGCCTGCGATGGACTGCTATGGCACGCCTCTTCTTTCGTCTTCTTTCTGTATACTGTCTTTGCTGATGAACGTACATTCAGAACAGCATCTGTGGAGGGTAATTTTATCTGTCTTGGCTTTGAAGAAAAGGAAAGAACACAGCCGTGGAAGCCAGAGGGGCTAGCTGTGCCACTGCAAGAGCCATAACTTTAAAGGATTAAAAATAATATGTTTCTATGTGCAATTTTCAGAAAAGAGTTGAATATTTTATAATATGCAGGAGATAAAGTATCGCCAACATGAACAGGAAGTCAGGACAAATTTGTGGCATCTGAGTGTTTCATTGCAATGATATATTGATGCATAATGGGGAAAAAAAAAAAAAACAGGAGAAAAAGAAATGAAATTATCTGAGTCAAGATGTTCTGTGGTTGGCAAACTCTTAGTCCAGGGCTTGAGGGAACTCAAGGATTAGCAGATAAGAGCTCCAGTTCCCTTGTTGATGCTTTCTATTTTTGGACTGTTAGTTCAATAAACAGTTATTGAACACCTCATATGGTAGACAGTGTGCAAAGTTTTAAGAATCTAGAGAAGACTAGAATGTGTTCCTTTGCTATAACAATCACTGGATGTGATTCTGTTTGGTATCTTTTTTAAAGATAGCTTTTTTATTAATTCAACAATTGATCCTTGCTGCTGCTGCTGTTGCTAAGTTGCTTCAGTCATGTCTGAATCCTAGCGACCCCATGGACTGCAGCCTACCAGGCTCCTCCATCCATGGGGTTTTCCAGGCAAGAGTACTGGAGTGGGTTGCCATTGCCTTCTTTGAACTGATCCTTAGATGCTTACATAAACTGAGACACTGTGTTGGACAATCTCAAGGTACACAGAAGTATGAGCTTGTTTGTTTGAATGCAAAGCATGCACTGAAATAACTGCTGCATACTGGAATGTAAGGTGTTAGGCAGGAGATTCAATAATAATAATATGGTAATACTAATGATGACTGTGATGATTCAGCAGCAGTCCAGAGAATGAGTGGACAATTTCTAGCTAAGAAGACCAATGAATTCCTCATAAAATAGTTAAGTTTGGCTCTCCACTAAAAGATCGACATGATCATACTCGAAAGAGATGGAACCAGCAAAGGATGCACAAAGATAAATGCATGCCAAAGACACAGATGGGGCTGCACCAGGCAGGATTCAGTAACAACATATGGGGTATTTAGCACCAGGCATATGAAAAGATCTCAGCATCACTAACTCTCAGGTAGATGCAAATCAAAACCACCATAAGATATCACCTCATACCTGTCAGAATGGCTATTAACAAAACACAAATTAACAAGTGTTGGTGAGGATGTGGAGAAAAGGGAATCCTCTTACACTGGAGGTGGGAATGCAAATTGGTGCAGCCACTGTGGAAAACAGCATGGAGGTTTCCCAAAAAAATCCAAAACTAGAGCTACACTATGACTCAGCAATTCCCCTCCTGGTGGAGAAGAGACAAGGAAACAAAAGCACCAATTGAAAAAGATACTTGCACTCCACTGTTCACAGCGGCGTTGTTTACAATTGCCGAGGTACAGAAGCAACCTAAGTTGCCATCAAGATGAATAAAGAGAGAAGATGTGATATGCGTACATACATACGTATATATACACACACATACACACACACACACAAGGGAATAAGAATCATTAAAAAACAATGAAATTAGGCCATTTACAGCAACATAGATGGGATTGGTTTGCCTTGGAGATGAACAGAGATCATTGGTCACTTTTGAGATTGCATCCAAGTACTGCATTTCAGACTCTTTTGTTGACCATGATGGCTACTCCATTTCTTCTGAGGGATTCCTGCCCGCAGTAGTAGATATAATGGTCATCTGAGTTAAATTCACCCATTCCAGTCCATTTTAGTTTGCTGATTCCTAGAATGTCGACATTCACTCTTGCCATCTCTTGTTTGACCACTTCCAATTTGCCTTGATTCATGGACCTGACATTCCAGGCTCCTATGCAATATTGCTCTTTACAGCATCAGACCTTGCTTCTATCACCAGTCACATCCACAGCAGAGTGTTGTTTTTGCTTTGGCTCCATCCCTTCATTCTTTCTGGAGTTATTTCTCCACTGATCTCCAGTAGCATATTGGGCACCTACTGACCTGGGGAGTTCCTCTTTCTGTATCCTATCATTTTGCCTTTTCATATTGTTCATGGAGTTCTTACAGAAAGAATACTGAAGTGGTTTGCCATTCCCTTCTCCAGTGGACCACATTCTGTCAGTAAGCTGAAGAAGCTGAAGTTGAACGGTTTTATGAAGACCTACAAGACCTTTTAGAACTAACACCTAAAAAAGATGTCCTTTTCATTATAGGGGACTGGAATGCAAAAGTAGGAAGTCAAGAAACACCTGGAGTAACAGGCAAATTTGGCCTTGGAATGCGGAATGAAGAAGGGCAAAGACTAATAGAGTTTTCCAAGAAAATGCACTGGTTATAGCAAACACCCTCTTTCAACAACACAAGAGAAGACTCTACACATGGATATCACCAGATGGTCAACACCGAAATCAGATTGATTATATTCTTTGTAGCCAAAGTGGAGAAGCTCTATACAGTCAGCAAAAACAAGACCAGGAGCTGACTGTGGCTCAGATCATGAACTCCTTATAGCCAAATTCAGACTCAAATTGAAGAAAGTAGGGAAAACTGCTAGACCATTCAGGTATGACCTAAATCAAATCCCTTATGATTGTAGAGTGGAAGTGAGAAATAGATTTAAGGGCCTAGATCTGATAGATAGAGTGCCTGATGAGCTATGGAATGAGGTTCGTGACATTGTACAGGAGACAGGGATCAAGACCCTCCCCATGGAAAAGAAATGCAAAAAAGCAAAATGGCTGTCTAAGGAGGCCTTACAAATAGCTGTGAAAAGAAGAGAGGTGAAAAGCAAAGGAGAAAAGGAAAGATATAAACATCTGAATGCAGAGTTCCAGAGAATAGCAAGAAGAGATAAGAAAGCCTTCCTCAGTGATCAGTGCAAAGAAATAGAGGAAAACAACAGAATGGGAAAGACTAGAGATCTCTTCAAGAAAATGAGAGATACCAAGGGAACATTTCATGCAAAGATGGGCTCGATAAAGGACAGAAATGGTCTGGACCTAACAGAAGCAGAAGATATTAAGAAGAGGTGGCAAGAATAAACAGAAGAACGGTACAAAAAAGATCTTCATGATCCAGATAATCATGATGGTGTGATCACTAATCTAGAGCCAGACATCCTGGAATGTGAAGTCAACTGGGCCTTAGAAAGTATCACTATGAACAAAGCTAGTGGAGGGGATGGAATTCCAGTTGAGCTGTTTCAAATCCTGAAAGATGATGCTGTGAAAGTGCTGCACTCAATATGCCAGCAAGTTTGGAAAACTCAGCAGTGGCCACAGGACTGGAAAAGGTCAGTTTTAATTCCAGTCCCAAAGAAAGGCCATGCCAAAGAATGCTCAGACTACCGCACAATTGCACTCATCTCACATGCTAGTAAAGTAATGCTCAAAATTCTCCAAGCCAGGCTTCAGCAATATGTGACCATGAACTTCCTGATGTTCAAGCTGGTTTTAGAAAAAGCAGAGGAACCAGAGATCAAATTGCCAACATCTGCTGGATCATAGAAAAAGCAAGAGAGTTCCAGAAAAACATCTATTTCTGCTTTATTGACTATGCCAAAGCCTTTGACTGTGTGGGTCACAATGAACTGTGGAAAATTCTGAGAGAGATGGGACTACCAGACCACCTAACCTGCCTCTTGAGAAATCTGTATGCAGGTCAGGAAGCAACAGTTAGAAGTGGACATGGAACAACAGACTGGTTCCAAATAGGAAAAGGAGTACGTCAAGGCTGTCTATTGTCACCCTGCTTATTTAACTTCTATGCAGAGTACATCATGAGAATGTACACTGGGCTGGAAGAAGCACAAGCTGGAATCAAGATTGCTGGGAGAAATGTCAATCACCTCAAATATGCAGATGACACCACTCTTATGGCAGAAAGTGAAGAGGAACTCAAAAGCCTCTTGATGAAAGTGAAAGAGCAGAGTGAAAAAGTTGGCTTAAAGCTCACCATTCAGAAAACAAAGATCATGGCATCTGGTCCCATCACTTCATGGGAAATAAATGGGGAAACAGTGGAAACAGTGTTGGACTTTGGATTTTGGGCTCCAAAATCACTGCAGATGGTGACTGCAGCCATGAAATTAAAAGACGCTTACTCCTTGGAAGGAAAGTTATGACCAACCTAGATAGCGTATTCAAAAGCGGAGACATTACTTTGTCGACTAAGGTCTGTCTAGTCAAGGCTATGGTTTTTCCTGTGGTCATTTATGGATGTGAGAGTTGGACTGTGAAGAAGGCTGAGCACCGAAGAATTGATGCTTTTGAACTGTGGTGTTGGAGAAGACTCTTGAGAGTCCCTTGGACTGCAAGGAGATCCAACCAGTCCATTCTGAAGGAGATCAGCCCTGGAATTTCTTTGGAAGGAATGATGCTAAAGCCGAAACTCCAGTACTTTGGCCACCTCATGCGAAGAGTTGACTCATTGGAAAATAGTCTGATGCTGGGAGGGATTGGGGGCAGGAGGAGAAGGGGACGACAGAGGGTGAGATGGCTGGATGGCATCACTGACTAGATGGATGTGAGTCTGAGTGAACTCCAGGAGTTGGTGATGGAGAGGGAGGCCTGGCGTACTGTGATTCATGAGGTCGCAAAAAGTTGGACATGACTGATCGAGTGAACTGAACTGAGATGGGATTGGAGGGCATTATACTAAGTCAAATAAATCAGACAGAGAAAGATAAATACTGTATGATATCACTTATATATGGAATCTAAAAACATACAAAAAATTAACGAATAAAACAAAATATAACCAGATTGACAAATTTAGAGAATAAACCAGTAGATACCAGTGGCGAGAGGAAGGAGGCAATAGCAATAAGGGGCAGGGAATAAAGGGTTATTGTGGGATTGTATGAAATCATGTGTGTGAAACTTTCGAAAATTTAAACACTCTAAAGTTAAAGAACATTTCATTCCATAAGAACATATGGGCTATTTGGATTGGCATATGGGTCTATAAAGAGAGCAATTGAAAATCTATCTGAAAAATAATGACTTGGTTTTAGACAAATTTCAACTCAATTAATAGAAATGGAATTATAGGTCATAGCTGGGCTCTTCTCCACTCCCTGCTTTCCTTAGATGTCATCACCTTTGGGCCCAGATATTCCCTCTTATTCTGGTGTGTTTTGCTTTTCATAGTGCCCATGACATTAAAACTATCAAATATAAATTTACCTTTTAAACTTCAGGCTATCTGCCTTTTTCCTACACTAAAATCAATGAGAGTGGAGACAATGCCTCCTCTGTTTATCATTCCATAACAAACAAGGTACCTGATAGTACACAGAGACACTTACTATCCCTTGAATATTTACTCGAATAATCCCCCCAAGTGGCATTTTAGGAACTTCCTTATGACTGTCAGTTAGATTGGCTAAGAGGACAGAGCCTGAGGCCCAGAAGCTCTCAGTTCAGTCAGTTCAGTTGCTCAGTCGTGTCTGACTCTTTGCGACCTCATGAATCGCAGCACGCCAGGCCTCCCTCTCCATCACCAACTCCTGGAGTTCACTCAGACTCATGTCCATTGGGTCTGTGATGCCATCCAGCCATCTCATCCTCTGTCGTCCCCTTCTCCTCCTGCCTCCAATCCCTCCCAGCATCGGATTATTTTCTAATGAGTCAACTCTTTGCATGAGGTGGCCAAAGTACTGGAGTTTCAGCTTTAGCATCATTCCTTCCAAAGAAATCCCAGGGCTGATCTCCTTCAGGATGGACTGGTTGGATCTCCTTGCAGTCCAAGGGACTCTCAAGAGTCTTCTCCCACACCACAGTTCAAAAGCATCAATTCTTCGGCGCTCAGCTTTCTTCACAGTCCAACTCTCACATCCGTACATGACCACTGGAAAAACCTATATAATATTAAGTGATGTGAAGCTTAATCGGGAAATGGAAGTGGAAAATAATCATACTGATAAATTGAAGAAAGTGAGAGTCAATAAAATTAGACTTGGGGAGCCAAGAAAATTGAGAAAATACAAGACAGCTCAAGCTTCAGATCAGAGGGCTTAGAAAGAGGTTTGATTGTAGGGGGGATGATTTGGGAGCTTCAGAGACATTGAATTTAATTAAGATGTCAAGAGAGCATGCGGGTGGACATATTTAGTAAGTGGTTGGGGCTGTATAAGTGAAAAAGACTAGAGATGTAGATTGGGGATCACCTGATCTGAGATGAGACACTGTAGCCTACCTAGTAAATGGTATCTCCAAGGTGAGTGTAAGGGAATCAGAGCGGAGGGCCAGAGAAATCCATAGTCAATGGGCAATGTCCAAGGTGAAGTGTTGGGAGGAAGGGGAAAAGGCAGCAAAGGAGACAGAGCT
Source organism: Capricornis sumatraensis (assembly GCF_032405125.1). Taxonomy (NCBI): domain Eukaryota; kingdom Metazoa; phylum Chordata; class Mammalia; order Artiodactyla; family Bovidae; genus Capricornis; species Capricornis sumatraensis. The sequence continues at coordinate 54,025,671 of NC_091089.1, read as the reverse complement.
CCAGCACTCAGAGAGTTACAATAAGGCCCTGGATCAATCATGTACAGTTTATAACAGCCTGTAACGAGAACAGCTTCTAACATCTCAACACCCAGGCCCCGCTGCCAGCTCTCTGCAACCACTTGTATCTTAGTGAGTCTCAGTTGCGCGTTCAAACATGTGAACCACAGTAGCTGAACTAAGAGGCAAACTGGGGTCTTAGCCCCTCCATAATCACTGTTGGACTTCCAAGGCCATTCCCTGACAAGCGTGCAGTCTAAAGAAGACCTCATGCTTGCTGCACAAATGCAACCTCCCCCACCCAAGCCCCCTAGGTGCTAGTCTTCCCACACAATTGCCCCTCCTGCTGGTCTGATAAGTGGGAAATCTGGAGCTGCCACTGGAGCACGTGGACGGACAAAAGCAGGCCCCAGGGGGCCAGAAGGAGGGACACTCGCTCTCCCATAATGATCTGCTCACCTGAGCGCTGACAGAGGCAAGATGACCTTAGTGACCATCTTTCTTCAGAGACCCCTAAGATCATCTTGCACTGGCACACACAAGTCTTTCGATTGAACTCTATTCATTACATAGCGTATCTGGAACCAGGGATTAGGACACAGGTCATCTGAGGGCCATTTTTCCTGACTTCCAAAATGAGTCAGTTCTTCTGGTTACTTCTCATTTCCTCTATTCAGAGAGAACAGTCAACTCTTACCATGAAGGTCCCTTAAAACTTGGCTTCAGTCTGATCATCCATGAAGACGTGGGAGAATTTTCATGGGCGAGTGATGGTGCTGGTACGTGGAATTCACCAGGTTGTGGTCCCCGCTGAGGAAGAGCAGAGAAACTATGACGACTCCTCAAGTTTCCTTCCAGTGTGAGGGTTTTCCAGGAAGAGTGATGAATCCTTACAAATCCTTCTTGGTTATTAGACAGTAAATAAATCAAACTGACAGGATTAATCAATACATAAACCCATCACATTGACCTCATATTTGAAACCAGGAGGACTTGAGCAGCAAATTTATTGCACTATTTTGAAGCTCTGTTCCAAACTACAATAGTTCATGGTCTTGTCAGGCTACAATCAATTTTTTTCACAGATTTAACTGGTATGATTCCCAAGATAACACAATGTCAGCCTGTAATCAAGGAGTTTCAATAGCTAATCAGAGGTTATAATTTAGGCAAATCAGGGTAAGACCCACTTTTGAGAAGGAATGATACTTTGCTTTTAAATTTTATGGAGGTGATAAAAATAATTTAGAGAAGTTTTTAACACCCCTTTCAAAAGGAGCTCAAAGCACTGAGCAAATATCAACTTATTATTCCTAAGAACACTTCCAGTGGAAGTAGAGAAGAAAGCAATTATGGGATTGTATAGTTTATAGATTCAGCAGAGGAAATGTTACAGGCAGAGTTCCTTTTCTTTTTTAAAACAGCACATTTTATTCAAGTTCATGCAAGCACTTTGGAAATAATCATGTGGGTTACAAAACCCACACCGGGGATACTAGGAATAAGAGCACCAGCTTGGAGATCAAGATTTCCCAGCTGTAACTCTAACTGGCAATGGTGCCTTGTATTAAGTCTTTTTTCCTAAAGGAGATCAGTCCTGGGTGTTCTTTGGAAGGAATGATGCTAAAGCTGAAAGTCCAATATTTTGGCCACCTCATGCAAAGAGTTGACTCATTGGAAAAGACTCTGATGCTGGGAGGGATTGGAGGCAGGAGGAGAAGGGGACGACAGAGGATGAGATGGCTGGATGGCATCACTGACTTGATGGACGTGAGTTTGGGTGAACTCCGAGAGTTGGTGATGGACAGGGAGGCCTGGCGTGCTGCAGTTCATGGGGTCGCAAAGAGTCGGACACAACTGAGTGACTGAACTGAACTGAACTGATCTTCCTGTGAGGTGAGGTGATTGTTCCAGATCAGGCTTCTCAGCCTTGGTATCATTCACTTTTGGGGCTGGATAATTCTTTGTTATGGGCTACTGCTCTGTGCATTAGAAATTATTTAATAGCACCCTTGACCTCCACCACCTAGATGCTATAAGCAATCCTATAAGCAATCCTCCACCCCAGTTATTGCAACCAAAAATATCTCCAGGTCTCCAGTATTTCCCCAAATCCTTAGGGGCAAAGAGGAATGAAATGGCCCTGGTAAAGAGCCTCTGCTTTTGGGGACCTCAAATCCTTTCCTGATCTACCATCTTATCCCTTTTTCTTCAGTGGTTAGATTGCACAATAGGAAGATGAGATCAGAGGAGCAAGTGTGTGGCCTTTGACAGAACTCACAAGAATACCACAAGGAGGTGCTGGTCAGAGCTGACCCCCAGGTACATGGCACCTTTCCTGGCAGTAGAATTGGACCCTCCTACTCAATACACTGTCATTACAAATGCCTGGCTCTCTCTCTTCATGGCTTCACTTATGTGGCCTAGGCAACTGCCCTGGCTTCTGGGAATTTGAACCCCTGGATAGGAAGAGGCTTTCATTCATTCTTTGACTCTTCATTGTTGAATCATTCTGGCAATTGCCTTCTAGAAGAGCTTCTGCTCCAAAGAATCTTCCATCTCATCCCAACAAGAAATTTTAAGTTTCTGGGAAATTTTAGGTCAGAAAAATAAAACATTTATATTAAAAATAAATGTGAAGTTTCAATGTTTTGTTTCTTTTGTGTTGGTAGTCTGAGGTAAGAAAAAGGGAAAGGGCAGTGTGAGAGGCAGTGGGAATTTGGAAAAACAGTGATCAATATAAAGCTTTTGAAGATGTTGTTGTTGCCGTTTAATCGGTAATACATGACCCACACTTTTGGGACCCCATGGACTATAGCCCACTAGTCTCCTCTGTTCGTGGAATTGTTCAGGCAAGAATACTGGGGTGGGTTGCCCTTTCTTCCTCCAAGAGATCTTCCCGACCCAGGGATAGAACCCATGTCCCTTGCTTCTCTGGCTCTGGCAGGTGGATTCTTTACCACTGGGCCACCAAAATAAGCCCAAAATAAGGCGGGCAGAAAAGACCAGATACTGTATGGTTTTGTCTAGAATACCTAAAATAAACAAATTCATAGAAACAGAAAGCAGAGGAGAAGTTATTGAGGGTTGGAGGAAGAAGAGAATGAATTATAGTTTAAAGAATGTGGAATTTCATTTACAATGAGGAAAAAATTTTCTGAAGAAGCATGGCAGAAATGTCTGTATGACACTGTGAATGTACTTAATGCCACAGAATACACTTTAACATAGTTAAATTGGTCAACTTTATGTTATGAACATTTTACAATAGGGAAAATGGGGGATAGACAGGAAAATGCAATATGAAACCAAAGATGCATAGGACAGTTTTTGCTCTGAAATTTCACACTAAAGAGAGTATCATCTGCACAACTATAAAAATATGAGAAAAGCATGATAAACCTTTAGGGACAACAAAGGAGAGGGCTGATCTTTGCAGAATAATTTAGGACTAAGAAGAGATACAGATTTGGAGACTGCAAGATTCTTTTATGATCAAACAATATACTGATGTAATCATTTCCTAAAATGACAGACTGGTGTGGCCAGGGCTGATCTTGGGGATTTAAACAGAATCTGAGTGTCCAAAAGGGCAGTAGTTAAAACGGAATCACTGAGCTAAGTATGAAAACCTCAGGCAGTGCAGGCAAGGTAGCAGAAAGCGGGACATGGAAACAAATGTGTGCAAGTCCCGTAGAAGCAGGGCCACACTATCAATGGTCACGGCTGGTGCCATGAAGGCACGTGACAAGAACGTGTTGAATTAATTCTTTCTGCCCAACTCTTCCTTCTGAGATGGAACTCTTTGAGTTCCTAGAAGAAGAATGACTTCATTCTAAAGACGAATAGAAGTTTGCTAAGTGAGAAAAGAGCTGGAAGGGCATTTGAGACATAAGTCACGATGTGAAAGAACATGGGGAAGACCACTGCACTTGGGTCTTGTGTGTGTGTGCGCGTGTGCACTGGGGTTGAAGGTGGTTGTGAAACTTGATAGGTTAGGGCCAAATTATAAGGAACTGTCACCCTTTGCTCCCATCTTTTGTAACCATGCACCACTTTGTTGCACCACTTTGTTAATTAAGAACACAACAGTATATCACCTATAAGTAGATTTAGTTCCATGGACTTTGAATATTTCTAAGTTTTGTCTTAAATTAATTTACTAGACTATAAGGAATCTCCATGTTCTTAGTTTGTGCTGGAAGTTAGAATGGCAGCAGAATGTGCAAATAGAAGAAAGAACACAGTATTCCTTGGCTCTAAAATGAGATTATTAATGCTATTTCCTGGGACTCTTGTAAGGATTAGCTAAAATAAATGCTAAATACTTTTCATATTGCTTGGTATGCAGCTATTGTGCACGCAAGGTAGTTATTAGCAATGCTCTTATAAAACGAAATTACAGCCCAGCCTCTTCACTTGTCATGATCAGAATTAGTAGCAAATCAATAAAATCCATTAAAGCATAAAATCATTAAAATGGTATATACAGGTCATAGCAAACACCCTCTTCCAACAACACAAGAGAAGATTGTCCACATGGACATCACCAGATGGTTAGCACCAGAATCAGACTGATTATATTCTTTGCAGCCAAAGATGGAGAAGTTCTATACAGTCAGCAAAAACAAGACCAGGAGCTGACTGTGGCTCAGATTGTGATCTCCTTATTGCAAAGTTCAGACTTAAATTGAAGAAAGTAGGGAAAACCACTAGATCATTCAGGTAAGACCTAAATCAAATCCCTTATGATTATAGAGCGGAAGTGACAAATAGATTCAAGGGATTAGATCTGATAGACAGAGTGCCTGAAGAACTACGGACAGGGGTTCATGACACCATTTAGGAGGCAGTGATCAAGACCACTCCCGAGAAAAAGAAATGCAAAAAGGAAAAATGGTTGTCTGAGGAGGCCTTACAAAGAGCTGTGAAAAGAGGGGAAGTAAAAAGCAAAGGAGAAAGGGAAATATACACCCATTTGAATGCAGAGTTCAAAGAACAGCAAGAAGAGATAAGAAAGCCTTCCTCTGTGATCAGTGCAAAGAAATAGAGGAAAACAACAGAATGGGAAGACTAGAGATCTCTTCAAGAAAATTAGAGATACCAAGGGAACATTTCATGCAAAGATGGGCACAATAAAGGACAGAAATGGTATGGACCTAAAAGAAGCAGAAGATATTAAGAAGAAGTGGCAAGAATACACAGAAGAACCATACAAAAAAGATCTTCATGACCCAGATAAGCATGATGGTGTGATCACTCACCTAGAGCCAGACATCCTGGAACGTGAAGTCAAGTGGGCCTTAGCAAGCATCACTACGAACAAAGCTAGTAGAGGTGATGGGATTCCAGTTGAGCTGTTTCAAATCCTGAAAGATGATGCTGTGAAAGTGCTGCACACAAAAACTCAGCAGTGGCCACAGGACTGCAAAATGTCAGTTTTCATTCCAATACCAAAGAAAGGCAATGCCAGAGAATATTCAAACTACTACACAGTTGTATTCATCTCACACTCTAGCAAAGTAATGCTCAAAATTCTCCAAGCCAGGGTTCAACAGTACATGAACTGTGAACTTCCAAATGTTCAGGCTCGTTTTGGAAAAGGCAGAGGAACCAGAGATCAAATTGCCAACATCCATTGGATCATCGAAAAAGCAAGAGAGTTCCATAAAAACATCTACTTCTGCTTTATTAACTACGCCAAAGCCTTTGATTGTGTGGATCATAGCAAACTGTGGAAAATTCTTCAAGAGGTGGGAATACTAGACAATCTGACCTGCCTCTTGAGAAATCTGTATGCAGATCAAGAAGCAACAGTTAGAACTGGACATGGAACAACAGACTGGTTCCGCATTGGAAAGGAGTACATCAAGGTTGTATATTGCTACCCAGCTTATTTACCTTATACGCAGAATACATCTTGCAAAATACTGAGCTGGATGAAGCACAAGCTGGGATGAAAATTGCTGAGAGAAATATCAATAACCTCAGGATACTCAGATGACACCACCCTTATGACAAAAGTGAAAAAAAAAAACTAAAGAGCCTCTTGATGAAAGTGAAAGAGGAGAGTGAAAAAGTTGGCTTAAAACTCAACATTCAGAAAATGAAGATCATGGCATCTGGTCCCATCACTTCATGGGAAATAGATGAGGAAACAATGGAAATAGTGAGAGACTTATTTTTTGGGCTTCAAAATCACTGCAGATGGTGATTGCAGCCATGAAATTAAAAGAGGCTTGCTCCTTGGAAGAAAAACTATGACCAACGTAGACAGCATATTAAAAAGCAGAGACATTACTGGCCAATAAAGGTCCATCTGGTCAAAGCTACGGTTTTTCTAGTAGTCATCTATGGATCTGAGAGTTGGACTATAAAGAATGCTGAGCACTGAAGAATTGATGCTTTTGAATTGTGGTGTTGGTGAAGACTCTTGAGAGCCCCTTGGACTGCAAGGAGATCCAACCAGTCCATCCTAAAGGAAATCAGCCCTGAATATTCATTAGAAGGACTGATGCTGAAGCTGAAACTCCAATACTTATGTCATCTGATGTGAAGAGCTGACTCACTGGAAAAGATCCTGATGCTGCGAAAGGCTGAAAGCGGGAGAAGGGGACGTGACAGGATGAGATGGCTGGATGGCATCACCAACTCAATGGACATGATTCTGAGTAAACTTCAGGAGTTGGTGATGGACAGAGAGGCCTGGCGTGCTGTAGTCCATGGGGTCACAAAGGGTTGGACATGACTGAGCTAAACTGAACTGAACTGAGCTGTACCACCTGTATTGCACAAGGTCCAGCCTCCGTATCTCCTGTCAGATTTTATTTGAGCTAAAATTTCAAAATACCTGACAAATTTTTCTGAGTGCAAAATCTATCTAGATTCTGATTATATTGAGTGACTTTCTAACACTTAATTGGACCCTTTTTTAACCTAGGAAAATTTGCCTTTACTGAGATTTTCAAAAATTCAAGTTATTTTTCAGAGTAACAGGGGATCAAGGGTTGGGGGGGCGGGTCTTGTTACTTTCTTTTCAGAGTAATATTTTATTGGCTTTCAAAATATTTAACTAAAATAAAATTTACACCTGTTGTAAACACTCTGACCTGTTTGGGAACTAACACTGCTGACTCTCAGTTAATAAAAGCACCAAACAGTGGGCCTCTGCTAGCCTAGAGCATCTTTGTGGGACATGGCCAATGGTCAGTACATCTTTAAGTCTTGGATTCAGACTGTGGTCCTGTTACCAGCTGAATGGACATCACTGGGGAGCTCCTTGGAAAAGTAGGCTCCGGGCACCCATCCCCGTCCTGGTAAACCATGCCTGCAATTTAGCGGAATCCTCAGGTAAGTTTCATGTACATTACAATTTGAGGAGTTTCTCAGACTTTTACCAGCACAATATACTGGTCTCAACTCTGAACCTTAAAATCTCCTGGGGAGCTCTTAAAATCCCTGGAGACTACGCTCCAGACCAATTACTTCAGCATCTCGGGGAGTGGAAATGCTGCGTATTTTTAAAAAGCAAGCAATAAGAAAACACTCACCAGGTGATTCTAAAGTACAGCTAAGCTTAATTTATTCTCAAAGTTGCAGTCCATAAGAATCTCATGGAGGACGTGTTCAATGCAGATAATTGGGCCCACGCTCAGAGTTTGTGAGTCTAGTGTGAAGCCAGGTTAATGTGCATACTGTTGGCACTGAGAACTTCCTTTTGAGAACTGCTGGTTCTGAGGGCAAGAAATCATTTGAATCTGATGTGTTTGGATTGACGATAATGACTTGATTCCATGGGGTTCTTTGAGACAGCTTCAGACGTATTCTATTAAGATCGTATGCTATTGAAGTTTCAAAAAAGGGGTTACAGTGAAAGAAAAGAAAATGCACAGCACAGGGGGCCCAAATGTGTTGAAGAAGTCTGTGCATGTGCAAAATACAACTCTGGGGACTTCCTGGTGGTCCAGGGGTTAAGAACCCACCTTCCAATACCAGGGATGGGGATTTGATCCCTGGTGGGGGAACCGAAATTCCATGTGGCCTGTGGCAATTAAGCCGATGTGCTGCAACTACTGAGCCCACAAGCTCTGGAGCCCACGTGCCCCACTAGAGAAAAGCCCTTTACATCACAGCGAAAGATCCTGAGAGTTGCAACTAAGACCCTGCTGCCGCCGCCGCTAAGTCACTTCAGTCGTGTCCGACTCTGTGCAACCTCATAGACAGCAGCCCATCAGGCTCCCCTGTCCCTAGGATTCTCCAGGCAAGAACACTGGAGCGGGTTGCCATTTCCTTCTCCAATGCAGGAAAGTGAAAAGGGAAAGTGAAGTCGCTCAGTCATATCTGACTCTTAGCGACCCCATGGACCACTGCAGCTAAAACAAACAAACAAAAATACAACTGTGTGTAGGTGGTTTCATTTTCTGAGCTTGGCATTCCTAACAATTCCTCTTTTGGAACAAACTGTCCACTTAAGAAAGCCCCCTGTGTTTCCATGTGGTTGGCCCATCTCTGAACATGGACTCTTTCCTTCCTGCTGCTGGAGGTGTGGAACTCTGAGAAGGTCACGTGGCCGGGGTGCTAAGTTGCCTTGTTCAAAGGACTTGCAACAAACTGCCTGAAGAATCTGCTGGGTCTCAGGCTGCACTTTTGCATTAACCAAATAAATGCTCTGTCAAGCATGCTTCTTACTGTACTTAGTCCCTCAGTCATGTCTGACTCTTTGCGACCCCATGGTCTGCAGCCTGCCAGGCTCCTCTGCCCATGGGGATTCTCTAGGCAAGAATACTGGAGTGGGTTGCCATGCCCTCCTCCAGGGGATCTTCCCAACCCAGGAATCGAACCAGGGTCTCTTGCATTGCTAGTGGATTCTTTACCAGCTGAGCTACCAGGGACGCTCAGTTTATTTCATAACCCTGCTAAACTGAGCCTGGGACAACTCTTGGGAGTATGTCTTTGAATTCTCATTATTAGAGATTTGCAATATAACATGAAGTGTACAGGAAATAAATGTTCTTTAATTTTCCCCAAAGTTTCCCCCAAAATGTGGCAACACAGCTTGAAGTAAAATGTATAAAGGATTCCTATTTAACAGGAACCAATCCAATTTTACAGATGGAAAAAAAACAAGACACTACAAGTGTTTATCCTGTATTTCAGAGACATGTAATATAACTCACGAATTTTGCTTACCAGGTCAGTATATTTGGAAATGGAATCAGCTCAGCTCTATTCACTACATAGCAATAAGATACAACCCAAGCAAAACAAGATAATCAGACAAAGGATGAAGGCTTTCTTGGCTGTTGGTTGGAGATCTGATTGTGGGTCTGACATAGACCAGAATCCACACTGGCAGCTCTGCCCATGATTCAGGGAGTGTGTCTAAATGCCAGGTACCATGACTAAAGGAGTCTAGGAGAAAGAAAGGCTTGCTTGGTGCCTGTTGATAGCAGCTCATCTGAGCTGGGCAAGGCCACGGCTGAGAGACGCCAAGAACACTAAAGAACAGCAGACTCTGTACAGTCACGTCTACGCCTCGCTGCTCTGGGCAAAGCCAGAGAGGATCCTGAAGATCAGGATGGAAGGAAAAGATGTGCTTGGTCAGGCAAGAATTTCCAGCAGCTGACAGGCTTAGCAGAGCCAAAGTCTGAAAGTATGGAAGCTCTGTGTCGGGCAGAGAAGTGATAGGGAGTAACCCCTGGGGGGTGGAGGAGGAGTCCCTGCTGGCCAGCTGCCACACTGCCATATCTTGCTGGAGCATCAGATGACAGATCCCCTTGACAGGTTGAACATAATCTTCTCCGGATGGTGTGAGGTGATCCTGAGAACCGGAGCATCAAAAAATCAGAGACTTTTCATTCTGAGGAAAAACCTCCAGGTAGCCATATTCCATTTCTGGTGGCCCATATTCCATCTCGGCTGACTTTTCATAAACTATGTGTGAGAGAGCGAGCGAGAGAGACAGAGACAGAGAGACAGATGGAGAGAAGAGAGACAGACAAGTAGATTTGAATATTGGGAAAGCCACAACGAAGCAACAATTCTGTCATTGTCCTGGATTTCTAAATTAATTGTCCAGACCTCGCAGTCCCCTGCTGTTTCCCATCAAGGACCCAGTTTTCTCTTCTCTGTGTTCTGAGCTGCCCTGTCCTGTAATTCCATTTGACATCAGTGGGAAGTAGCAAGAGTCTTCACTGGCAGTGAGGATACTTGCACTAAGAATCAGTCTCTCTGGGGTACGTTGCTCAAGTCTGCCCTCCAGGCCCCCAGCAAACCCTGGACTGTTGGGAAGGATGCTTGAACTTCCAGTTGCTTCTGCATGAACACTGTCTGGCCTGATTGCCTGCATCTGTGCTTCTGAGATGACCACCCTGGGTTCAGCTTGCTGCCTTCCCACCCTCCGAAATGACAGCTTCCTCCCTGACTGCCTCATCTCCCCTGACCCCTGCTGATTGGGCCAGTACTGTTTCTCTGAAATAGCCTCTAATTACATTACCAAATCCTCCTTCCAACCTGACTCCTGGATTTATAATGTATGTCTCTGAGAATAGGAATAAAGGGCTAGTGTTGCCTACCTGTCCAGCTTCAAACCCAGAGCTATCACTTCCATGTTGGGTAACACGGGGAAGGTTAGATAACTTCTCTGTGTCTCAATTTCTCCATCTGGAAAGTGGGGCCAAGGTCCTAATTCACCATACAGTGTTCTGATAAAGGTAAGATGGTTAAAGTCTGTAAAGGGTCTACAGTGATGGGACACAGGTGAGCAATAGGTAAACGATAAATCCACTCAAGTCCCTTCCCTGATGTTGACTCTGCTGCTGGAGAGTGAATATTTGTGTCCCTCCAAATTCATGTTTGAAACCTATTTCTCAATGTGACGGTAATGGGAGGCTGAGCCTTTGAGAGGTGATGAGATCCTGAGGGTATGGGATAAGTGCCCTTATAAGAGATGGCCGAGCAAGCTCCCTCACCACTTCTGCCAAGTGAGGACGTGGTGAGAAGGTGGTAAGTACCAGTAAGCAGGCCCTCACCAGACACCAAGTCTGCTGGTGCCTAGAACTTGGGCTTCCCAGCCTTCAGAACTCTGAGAAACAAGCGCACAGGTTATAAGCCACCCAGTCTATGGTGTTTTCTTTCAGTGACTCAAACAGACTAAGACACCTGCCTTTCTCTTAACCTAGGCTTTCATTCCCATTTATCCTTCCCATTTCACCATCTTCTACAACACACAGCCAGGTTAAGTCAAGTGCTTTTCCTGAAGTTTTAGGTTCAGAGAAATTGCCAATATACTTAGTCAAGCACTTTCCCCCTGGAATTCTAAGACCTTGTTAAGAGAACACTCTTTCATAGCCCTCTGAGCATATTATTCCAAACTGTTCAAAATATTGCTTTGGAAAAGTTGTTTAGAACAAGACCCAGATAAACCAATCAACCCACTGATGGAGACATGCAAATCAGAAGTACAACGAGGTATCACCTCATGCTGGTCAGAATGGCCATTATCAAAAAAAGTGCAAACAATAAATCCTGGAGAGGGTCTGGAGGGAAGGGAACTCGCTACATTGTTGGTGGGAAGGTAAATTGGTGCAGCCACTTTGGAAAACATTATGGAGGAGGTTCCTGAAAAAACTAAAAGTAAAGCTACCATGTAATCTAGCAATCCCACTCCTGGGTATATTTCTGAAGAAAACCATAATTCAAAAGACACATGTACCCCAATGTTCTTTGCAGCACTATTTACAACAGTTAAGACATGGAAGCAACCTAAATGTTCCTTGACAAATGAATGGATAAAAACCATGTGGTACATGTATATAATGGACTTATATCAGCAATAAAAAAGAATGAAATCATACCATTTTCAGCAATATGGATGGCCATGGAGATTATCATACTAAATGAAATAAGTCAGAGAGAGAAATAAATATGTGATAGCACTCATATGTAGAACTGAATTTTTAAAAAAGATACAAGTAAACTTAATTACAAAAAACAGAAAGAAACATAGATACCAAAAACAAACATGGCTACCAAAGGGGATTTGTAGGGTGAGGGGGGGCATAAATCAGGAGCTTGGGATGAACACATGTATACCTCTGTATGTAAGACAGATGACCAAAAGGCATCTAGGGTATAGCACAGAGAACTCTGCCCAGTAGTCTGTGATAACCTTTATGAGAAAAGATTCTAAGAAAATGAATATATGTCCAAGTGAATCACTTTGCCATGCACCTGAAACTAACACATGTTGAAAATCAACTATACTCCAATAAAAGCAAAATATTTAAAAAAACACCCATGACAACAGAGACTGTTTCTCCAGCAGGAGATATACTAACTTCCAACTCTAAATCTATGGGCTCCCAAACTCCTTTTGAAACCAGTGCCATCTAACATTTTGAAAGGAGAAAGTTTGAACTGATTATAAATTCTCAAAGAGAAAGCAAACTAACTCATTCAGAGGATGGAGCCAGGTCAGTTGAATAATCTCTCCATATCTCATAAATAATATAATTCGTACCTATTAAAAAGGACCAGGTATTGGATGGCTCAGTGGGTTTGAGTTACAGAGACCTTCATCTCAAGGTCATTAGTCTGAAGTCAGCCCACTTTAAGGGAAAGCTTGTAAATCCTGCCTTCTTTGTGTGCCAAAAATGTATTTTCAGTAATTAGTACTAATGTGCATCTAAAGGATAATGAAAATATAGCCATTCATTTACTCATTGAACACAAGGCTAATACAAATTACTCTGAGTGCCCATGTTCATCTATTCAACAAATAGAGCTTCTGTGAGGAGCCAAAGCAGAAGAAAGAAAGCAAAACTAACATAAGATAATGATAAAATAAAAATCAGGGCTTGGAAGGGAGGGAAGGATGAATAGATGGAGCACAGATGATTTTTATGGCAGTGAAAATACTCTGTATGGTACTATAATATTAGATACATGTGCTTTATATGTTGGTCCAAACATGTAGAATGGTTCAACATGAAGAGTTGTATGTAAACTATGGGGTGACTATGAGGCAGGTTCATCAGTTGTAGCAAATGCACCAGTCTGATGGCAGATGTTGATAATAAGGGATGCTGTGCTTAGGTGGGGTCATGGGGCATGTGGGAAATCTCTGTCTCTTCCACTCAATTTTGTTGTAAACCTAAAGAAAGAAAGAAAGTGAAGTTGCTCAGTCATGTCTGACTCTTTGTGACCCCATAGACTGTAGCCTACCAGGGTCCTCTGTCCATGGGATTTTCCAGACAAGAGTATTAGAGTGGGTCACCATTTCCTTCTTCAGGAGATCTTCCCGACCCAGGGATTGAACCTGGGTCTTCCACATTATAGGCAGACTCTTTACCATCTGAGCCACCAGCGAAGTCCATAAAACTGCTCTAAAAATAAGGTCTACTGATAATTTAAATAATTTAAAAATCTAAAGGACTTCCGTGGTCGTTCAGTGGTTAAGACTGCATTTCCACTGCAGCAGGCAGGGGTTTGATTCCTGGTCTGACAAATAAGACCCCATATGCTGCATGGCATGACCAAAAAAATTTCTTTTTAATTAAAAATTTAAGAGAAATGGGAAAAAAATTAAAGTACTAGAATGAAAATAGGAAGCATTGTCTGAAAAGGGAACGGAATAGACTTTATGTTCAGCTCTCCCTTGGACAAGTAGAGAGGTCTATCTCCTGTAAAGCTGAATGGGACAATGGTGATGGCAGAGGACAAAGAAGACCCCATCACTTATGACTAGGAAAGCAGTCAAGGGACTCTGCTCTGATAGGTCATGCTCTTGGCTCTGGGTTGCAAGCCATGTCACATGTCCTCTCATTTGTATAATGACAGAACTGCACCAGGCCCCCGCTCTGGCTTTTGGAAGACTGTGAGGCTCTCCAGTAACTTAAATGAAGAGTGGGAGAAATGCTGACAGTATCCCCAAGAAGATGTGCATCAATGAGTAGAATGGAATGCTCCCATGATTAGTGAAATCAGTCTTGCTATCCTAACAGTCTATCAGTTGCACCGTAAGCATGGATTTGGCACTCATGACTTGTGACGCATTTTCACCATTATTTGAACTTCACTTCCACCATGTGAGGGCTGTCCTCCCAGGTAATCAGGATCTCTTCCCTAAAATCTGACAAGTTTTGTCTGTAGCATGAACTTGATGCTTACAATCTCGTGTTCTGGGTCTATTTATTGATATGTGTTGTTATTTTTTATGTGTAGTTATCTTGTCTTTTAGCTAAGCAATATAAGCAAACCTTACATTCTGCCAGCAAGCTGTCACTTCTCCTTGCCTAACAGAATCATCAAAGCAAAGTTTTCAAATTTAGAATGATTCATGAATATATTTCAATGGATTTTTGTTTTGTTTTGTTTTGTTTGTCTATTTAGAGAACATCACAGGTAACCTTGATTATTTTTTATTATGAATATCACCTTTCACATATGATTTAGAATAGTCCCAAAGAACTTGCTGCCTTGGTCGGGGCCTTGTTACCCCCTTACAGTTTCTAAGAGATAGATTTCTACAATATTTATCATGCAAATAGATGGATCAGATGAGCAATTAGATGAGCGATTAAACACATTAAGATGACTTGAGGTAGAGCAGCAGACAGTCAAATGGCCTTTTTCTCTGGTTGCCTGAGAGGTTTCCATCAATTTTCTCTGCTATCAGAGAAGAACCAAGTTGAAGGGAGTCAGAAGTAGTGGCAGTCAGTAAAAATAGAAATGAAAAATTTTAAAACCTGATAGACGGCAGTTTGGAAGGGCTGGTTAAAATCTGGTCAAATTACTAGACATGTATATCCAGTGGCAAAGGGTAATAGTTAAACACACACATTACATTACGACCGTAAGGAATCATGCCTTGACAGTAAAACCTTAGAAGGCCAACTTTGAAAAATTCAAACAGCGGCTGTTATTGCCTAAATGACTAAGTGTCCTTAATAAAAACATCAGATAATCCAAACCCAATTAATTCAGAGCTCATTTTTCTGGTTCCTTGCATTTCAAATTAACAAAGTTTTTTACTCTACCTGACTGGTAAATGTTTCCTATCACATTCTATTTGCATCTAATTATTTCTCTAGGCACCAGATTTAAGTGGTCTATGGAGCATGGGTTATTACAGGCTTTCTCTACAGGTGAAGTTATCAACATTGTTAGAGCTCACCTGCATTTGTGGTCCATAGTATCAGTGCTACGTGGTCTTCCCATTTCACTCCATAGACAGATAATTACCTTCTAATAAGAGATAATAAGTTTGTGCCATGTGGTTATACCAGTATATGTGTGTGGAACACCAACTAATCCCATTTGTATTGAGTATTTGCTAAGACCTGCAGGCTAAGCAATGCTGTGGAGAAGGCTAAGATCTCAGGGTGTGTATATATGTATGCATGCATTCAAGTTATGGAAAACAACAGTAACACATACACACTGCTAGATACTAATAATGAAAATTCTATTTCAAGATGATTGAAAGTAGGAGTTTTTAAAAAATCTTCCATTATCTGCCTTGCTAGCTTTAATAATGCCCTAAACACAATAGCAAAATATAAACATTTGTTAAGGAAATAAAATCATGAATAAAATCTTAAACTGTGAATTAAAGGATAAGCTTCAAAAAGGCCATAAGTACATACAGAACAGATACACTGCTGTGGGTAGGAATATTCATGACAGGCTCTATGAAGGAGGGAAAACTTGAACTGATATGCTGAGACATAAATAGATTCTGTGGAACTCAGCTATAATCTGTGTAATTCAGCATTAGAGTCCCACTGCCTATCAGACACTGTGTTGAACACATTTGAAAATGAAAATATGAATGATGCCAAAGGGACCTGTGATCTTTTAATTTGGTAAAGAGGGCACGAGAAAAGTAATGAAACACGGCAGAAAGTGCTGTAATAGAGTCAGAAGTAGGTGCCAGCTGAACATTGTCACTTGCCATCTATTTCTACAGGGATGAAATCACTGGCCGCTGCAGTTGCCAATTCAACACACCCTGAAAAGAGTTCAGAGAGGAGATCAGGAACGAGGCACTCTGTACTCTGGGAACAACTGGCAGAACAGACCTTCAGAGAGTTAGACACTCGCAGGAGAACACTTTATGAGCCCAATTTTTACATCTTCTCCCATCTAGAAAAGCTTTAAGGTCATTAATAGAGACATCTACTCCTTGAGACTAGCAGCACCTTTCTGTCAAAATGAGTGCTTGATTCATGCATTCCCCCTTCAGTAAAGTCATATACATTCTGACCCGGTCCTCAGCCTCTTCAGACAGTTCCTCAGACCTGCCTGAGAGGCTATTTCCTGGGCTATAATTCTCATTTTTTTCCAAATTAAACTTAAGTCACAACTCTCACAGTATGCATGTTGTTTTCAGTTGAGTTTTATGGGATGAATAGTAGCCAAAAATGCAATGACAAGAAAGATAGGTGGGAAGACAGTGTCATTCTAGGTGAGAAGAGAAGAACTGTTTCTTGCTAAAAGCAAGCAATTCCAAATTTTAAAGCATTAACAGGTGAGTAATGTGTTTAGGAGAGTGAATTTTAAATGTGTTGAGCAGAATCTCTTTACTATTCACTTGTTCATCCAATGGGTATTTATTTAATACTTCTTGTATGCCAGGTACTGTTCTAGATGTCAGAAATACAGTTAACCAATAAGACAAGATTAAGCTCCTGAGAAAACATTGTGAATACAACTTGCCACTGTGAAATGGAAAGCTAATTTCAGATAGCCAGGAGTCTTTAAAGAAGATGAAACAGAGTGAAATGTCCTTTAACTTTCATCCGTGTACCTTGCCCCCTGAAACCGTAAGATAATTTCCTGGACAGAAATCTCAAATTTGCAAAAAGAAGTCATGAAACATGAGATTTAGAAAGAAGGATGTGACTTGAATGTTTAAGTTCTCAAATGTCAAGTTAAAGGATTTTTCTTAGCTCATGGGGAGCTTCTTATGGGTGAGAAGGTGAAAATAAAGCTGTACTTTATCACAGTGCTACTCAACCCCATGGCCCAGGGATTGGTTCTGACCTATAAACTGTGTGTTACAGGTCTACAGTGTGACCCTGCCCTCATGTCCAGACATTCAAGCCATAGACTCATTGAGCAGGTTACAGATCAGTTTGCCTGTTGTAACACTCCAGGATTGAGCTGCATGTTGTGTCATGCACAGTAGAGCCACAAATTGGCTCGTGGTGTATCAGAAATCAAATAAACAAAAAACGGGATCCTTGACCACAGACTGATTGAGGAGCATTGCTTTATAGTCATGGCTATTATTATGTCTCATTTATCAGTTGTCAAGAACTATTGGAGTGCTTCCTGGATTGACCCATTTCACCTTCACCACGAACTTATGAGACTGGGGCCATGCTATCATTATCCCCACTTTGCAGGCATGGAGCACTGAGATTACCAAGAACACTATGATTGAGGATGTCAGAGCCACGACTGCAGTCAGGCCCTTCTGGTTCACTCCTCACTATTACCTTGCAGTCTTCCTGGGTCTCTGTTTCACTCTACCCTGAGTTCCCTGAGATGAAGATCCATGAACTTTTCATTTTTGTGTTCTCTTACCCCCCAAATTCAATACAGGTGTAATAAACATGGATTGACTAAATCTGAAAATTCAATGGGGAACAAAAGAGCATAGGACAGAATGGGAGGGGAACACTGGAGGAGAGGAAAACCTACTATAAAAGTGTATGATGCTGTCAAGAAACCAAGGATAAATACCAAGTGTTGCTCATGGAAATGAGGAGGAGAAGGACATGAAAAGTAGTACCGCGGAAGAACCCACATATCTTGGTGATAGATTGGATGTGAAAATCAAGGGACAAGAAAATAATGATGGCACCAATACTTGCAGCCAAGTGACTAGAAATGGTGAGCCAGGATGAGGGAAGCTCTTAAAAGAAGTCTATGGAACAACTAGGGAAATATTTCCTTTAGAAAATACTCAGAAGTATTAAAACACCCAAAGAATAGTGCTTTATTTCATGTGCACTGATTTAAACTGTGTAAGGAACTCATGGAATGGTACCAGGATTTCCTTAGGGGCTTGGCAATATGAAATGCCAGGGAGAATTAGGGAGACAGTCCTGAAGCTACACTTAACTAAGTTGAGAAAATGTCATCAATCGGCCATACTACGGAACAGGGGATGTGGTGGGACAGATGAACACTATCAGAACAGGGCTGAACCATCCTAATTTGTCACCTGAGCCTACCAACACTCTATCTGGAGCAAACTACTCTGAAATATATCCGATAGACTCCAGCAACCCACAAGCTTGTGTTTTTAAATGGAGAAATCTCTCTCCTTTCTGAAGTTCATGATTTTTCTCACAGAGCTAGTGCTGGCCTGAATATTCTTGGGTTTTTTTTCAATAAGAATGAGTCTGTGTCACATGAAGGGCCCAGCGTGGATGATTTCCCAGTACCCAGTGTCTATGTCAAAGACGTAGTCTTATCTAGAAAATGAACAGTCATTTAATTATATTATGGTGGCCTATCAAAGGACTAGAGGGGACTTATCTAGCTTTCTACTCTGTTGTACCTGTAATTAGGATGACTGCTGTATTTCCTAAAATCCATCTATTATCCTCCTTCATGGTATTTAACCCAGTGATCTTTTTATTCATTTCAAGTCTCCTGAAATTTAGCAGAATCTCATTTTCCTTCACAGGACAGTTGACGTGGCTCTTTTTCTCTTTACTGACTCATAAATCTTGGCAAGGACACTCAATGGAAAGGAACAGTCGTGGAAGGAACTCTGGCTCAGAGGCACTTGGGAAGATGAAACAAGCCAACAGAAGCCTGGCCCATGTCTCTGGGGAAATTTAGCTCAACCCTCTAAGGCTTGGAGGTTAAGAAAAATACTGCTTATGCTAATAGAACCCTTTATTCACAGGGTGAATTTTCTACTCAAGGATAAGACAAGTTTTGAAAGCTGGAAGGGCCAGAGTGGGAAAAGCAAAAATGGCCACTCTATCTAGACTGTCACAAAGAATCTGTATATTTCATTAGCTGGGGTGCTGGGGCAAGACAGCCCTGGAGACATCATTCCTACAGGTTGGGCCCTTTGCCAGGGGCAATAATTAAATTACTGCCCCTTCCCACTATTCCGCAGGGAATCAGAAAATGCAAAATTCTGGCTCCTTCTTATGAGAGCTTGAGGGTTTGACTTCACCCTTGGGTTCAGTTTGCTGATCTGTAAATCAAGTGAAGTCCACTACATTAAACTTGAGGACCCCTTTTACTTGTAATGTTCCACAATCAACTGCTTGTAGGTCCCTCCCTGTGGACCACAACCACAGGAAACTTTGGGGTGCAGGTATCAGGGGTAGAGGGGTATGAAGCATGGGCAGGAGGACAGTGAAACAGACAAGGGGCTGGGGGGGGGGGTGGGGAAACTGGGTACAGAAGCTAGAAGAGAGAGAAAAGGAACGATCTTCATTCCAAGGCACGGGGACTTCTGCTCCTCTTTCATACCAGTAACACTGCAGAAACAATTTAACCCATGTCACGTTTTCACGATTTTCAGAAGTCAAATACTGGATGATATATTTAAATAAGAAAAAAAAAAGAAAAAAATAGAAGAGATAGCTTGAGGGTAAGCTTCCCTTAAAATTAAAAATACAAGAATGTGACAAATTACATATATATGTGTATAACTGAATCACTTTGCCGTACACCAGACACTAATGTAACATTGTAAATCACACGTACTTCAATAAAAAATAAAATAAATGCTTCCAGGAAAAAAGAGGAAAAATCAATTTGAAATTTTCATGAGAGAACGGTATCCGGAGGGTAACTACAGGCATGTAATTTTCTTTCAGATCTTGCTCAAATACATATGGAGTCAAGCATCCCACAAATATTTATTGAGCACCTATTATGCGTCAGCACAATTCTAGACCCAGATGTATAGTTGTGTAGATATGCTTGTGGATCCTGCATCATGACATAAATCAAACATCTGATTTTCCATTATTCATTTACAGCAACAAACATTTTCCCGCATCCCGTGCATTTTGATATGAATATCCTTGTGAGTGAGTGAAAGTCGCTAAGTTGTGTCCAACTCTTTGTGACCCCATGGACTGCAGTCCATGGAATTCTCCAGGCCAGAATACTGAAGTGAAGCTTTTCCCTTCTCAAAAGGATCATCACAACCCAGGGATTGAACCCAGGTCTCCCACATTGCAGGCGGATTCTTTACCAGCTGAGCTGCAAGGGAAGCCCATGAATGTCCTTAGTAGGGAACATATACTGAAATTATGATAAAAAAAAAACTGATGAGTGTTGGGTATTAAAAATAAGCTCAAGTATGGTAAAGCTGCACCCTTCAAAAAGCTCCTTTTATTATGGACTGGTTCAAGAACTCATCGAATACTTAATTTGGACAGCCAGTCTCAGTGTTTTCCAGAGCCCCTCAGATTACAGGAATCAAGTTGCAAGAAAAAGGCACAAGAAAGGCATTCCTATTCAATTTGGTTCAGCAAATATTTTTAAGAACCTCTTTGGGTTTGGAGGTTTGGGAGAGAAAGAGGAAAGAAATAGAACTTTACCGATTAGTAAGAGAAGACAATTTTACAAGTGATTACTTGGCAAACTATGCTAAACTCTGTTAGAGAGGCATACACAAAAGGCCATGAGAGAAAAATGGAGAAAAATCCAAAAGGCCACGAGAGAACAATGGAGAAAAGTCCTTTATAACTAGGGATGAGCAAAACTGTGTGAAGTAAGTGGCTTCTGCATTGAACTTTGAAACAGTTTTAGAACTTGAAAGGACAAAAAACGTGGTGATGCTGGAAAGCAAAAGAAGGGCTGCTAATGGGTCAGAACCTATGGCTATTTCCTGAGCATTTACCCTAATAAGGAACTGAATAGGAGTTTCTTTAAATCTTGACATCCTTGTAAAACAGGTATGTCATCAACTTTATCAGGATCTAGCCAGGGAAAGGAACTGCTTCTAATAAAATTTAGCTCATCCCTGGTGTCATGAGTGGTAAAGAATCCACCTGCCAATGCAGGAGTCACAAGAGAGGTGAGTTTGATCCCTGGTTGGGAAGATGCCCTGGAGTAGAAAATGGCACCCCACTCCAAGACGCTTGCCTGGAAAATTCCATGGGCAGAGGAGCCTGGTGGGCTACAGTCCATGCGGTTGCAAAGAATCGGACAGGACTGAGCTACTGAGTACACACACACAATATTTATAACCAAGGACATTTAAAGGGGGAAACTGAGGCAACACAAACATTGGCCAAAGCAGGAAGCAATGAAGAATGTAGAAGGGAAGGTGGAGTGATAGGAGCCTGGCCGGGGGCACACTCTCTGAGGCTGAATCCCAAAGGAGACTCAGCCTCTCTAGGGGATGCACCTCAGGATAAGCAAGGGCCCCAGCAGCCTCCCTGCTGCTCCAGCCTGCCTGCTACCATCTCCTGCCAGCCATCTCCCTGTGGCCAAGCCCAGTCAGAAGCCAGCTGACCTGACCACCTGGGAATCTGCCACCCACAGGGTGAACAGATCAAAAATGCTTCTGAGCCACAGCTGATACACACTCCCTTTGCTGATGAGACATTCAAGCACGGATAAGATGGAGGTGGCCTGACCCATGCCACTCAGTAAATGATGGAGCTGGCACTGGGATTCAGTGCTGTCTCCAAGTCTGATTTTCTCCAAATGTCAGCTCCACGAATGTCCAGTGTACTCATCTATGACCAACAGAGGTGCTTTGGTGAAGGAATCAAAGGCCATTCATTCCAAAGAATCGACATTCACCTGAATTGCTTGGGAATTTCTTGGAGGAAAGGAAGCTTGATGAATGAGAAAACAAGCCTTGAAACCTCTTGGTAAATGCTAAGGAAGAGGAAAGAAAATGCATTCCTCTCCCATGCCTGTCCCTCCACATACCACTCTGCTTTTGCAGACTGAATAGGAAAAGGAAAACGTAGGTTAAAAAGGCTCAAAAAAGAGGCCATCATGGCCTCCAGATGCCATTAAGCCTGGACCATGTGATGATGTCACCCAGCTTGGCTAGATCTCCATGGCCTTCTTCCCCTCCCAGGCAAGTAATGACGGCAGCACCTGACACTCTCATGATGCTTTGTTCCTGACACCTGTAGACAACCTGGGGCTTCCCTGGTGGCGTGGTCAGAAACCCACCTGCCAATGCTGGAGACACAAGAAACGCGGGTTCTGTCTCTACATCAGAAAGATCCCCTGGAGGAGGGCAAGGCCACCCACTCCAGTATTCTTGCCTGGAGAATCCCATGGACAGAGAAGCCTGGCAGGCTACAGTCCATGGGGTCACACAGAGTAGGATACGATTGAAACATCTTAGCACAGCACACAGACAACCTGAGCTTGGTGTGTAGACCCTCACAACATGATCAATGCGGGAGCAGGAGGGGAAAAAAGGAGTCTAATTTGCAGGTTAAGACCACCAGGCACTGAGAGGTTAAGTGACTTGCCCTGGGGTCCCACAGAGACCCAGCAAGGAGGAACGAATAAAGGGAGGGCTCTCAGCTCAGGGCTCTCTTCTGCTACTTCAGACAACCTCAGAGCAGGGAAAACAGCACTCCTATGGAGAGGCTCGGATCCAGCAGCCCCTCATTACAGTGCAGAGATAAATGTGACGCTTATTAGCACTTCTCCCTGAGCACCTGCCCAGCAGAGGAAGCAGGCAGGCTGCAGAGATGCCCTCGATCCTCATTAACCCTTTATCATTGGGTTTCTTTCCACTTCTTCCTTTACAGATAAGAGGATGTTAGAGACAGAAAATCCTCAAGTTATCAAACTTCCTGTGGATGGGAACAAAAAAAAAAAACCATGAACAACAAAGTAACTGCTGGAAATCATGTGACAAACTAGCAGACTATCATTTCACTCCCTCTGCCTGGAATATATTCATGCCCACAAAAGTTAAATAACTCTGAGCAGGGTGGATGTGGAGATCCCAAATTGCAGTGTTTGCCCATTTCCATGGCAAATCCCCACAGCTCAACCAAGGATTGATTGGCTAACCTCTTGAGAAAAATTGGCTGTCACGAGCCATGAACAAGCATACCCCAAATCCCCAGTCTCAGTTGCCGTAGATCAAAACTCAAAGCCTTTCTCAAGATTTCAGCTTAAAGGCCAAGCACAGTGCCGAGCATGTGGTCGGTGCCTGCCCAATATCATTTCAAGAAATCAAGTGCATAGAATTTCATCTAGACAAAGGAGCCTTTCCCAAAGTCTGTTCTGACAGCTAAAGTTTTGTCTTATGTAACCTTAAATAGGATTTTTATACTTCTTTTACAGAAGTTTTTTTACCTTTTAAAATCTACATTATTTAGCATTTATTCAACACTTAAACATCTGGTACATATTTCATCTCCAGAGCTAAATGTTAAACTTCTTGAGGGTAGGAATCATGTCTTGCTCTACTCTATATCCCTGAAGGATCCTTGACTGGATCTTGCATATGATCAACACCTAATAAAAGTTGGATGAATGAATTCTGATGAATCAAGGCTTGCCCTGATCTGCTTACAACTGAAAATAACAATGCTCTAAAAGGGGAAACTTTGATATGTTAATGACTTAAGCTATGGTGTGCCTACAGGAAAAATGAACACAAGTTGGCTGTCTAGATAAAACGGCACTCCTTACCAGGGCAAGACAGCAGAAGAAGGTTTTCTTTAATAGGGAAAAGCATTCCAGGGCAGTTACTTGCCGGGAGCCAGCGTGAGGAACTCCGCCCATGGCAAAGGTCATGAGGAACAAGGCTTGGCACACGCAAAGGCGTGATCAAGCCTCAGGAAACCCCCTGTTCCCGAGCAGCTAACCCCAAGACCAGAGTCTGTTTTACGCTCTCACCTACACCTCTGACTTCACGGGGGGCTCTCCCCCATAACCGTTTCTCTCAGAGAAGGAGTAAACGTGCAGCTCCAAGGCAATAAAAATTCCTGGGGGTGACAAGAGTGTTTCAGCTTACGGACTCCTCTGAAGGTTATCTAGCCCGCCTGTATAGGTTCGTCCGGCCACATGTGATTGTTTATAGCCTCCCAATCTGAGAGGCACGAGATGTTTTAGACTTACTAAAGGCAAATTCTTTTGGGGAGTTAGAAATTATTAGTATAATGGGTTGGTTAGGAATTATATTGGTGAAGGGTTTTTTCATTTGTTGTGCCAATAATTGCTGCTAATTCCCTGCTCTGGGTGGGACAAGGATGTCTCAGGTCAAACCTCTCTGCTGACAGACTAGCTTATGTGACGGGATTATCCATACTCCTGCCACATGATTGTTTACTACCTCTTAACCATAAACAGCACAGAGAGTTTTGGAGTGTTTTGAGAGTCTTAATTAGCATAGGGCTTTTTCTTCTTGTTGAGTCAATGATTGCCGTCAGGCCTCCATATCCTTAGGCACCTGGGAATATACTAATCAATGTATTTGGAATATAGCAAAGGAAATATAGTAGTTTTTGATGTTAGCAATACTAGACTTTTTGAGTTAATGGATTTTCTCTTTTGTAATAGATCACTGTACTTTGTTATAAATCACTGTGTCCTTGTTATGTAAAAATGTAACTTTATCACTATCTTAAGACTAAATAGATCTTAAGGGGAACATTGGTGAAAGGATTTTCATTTGTTTGCTGTTAAATCTCCATGTTCCCTACCCTTATAATGAATATAACTAACATATAGGAGAAATAAGTATTAACCTTTAAGATTAATCCTGTTAACCTTGGGTTAAATAAATTCCTTTCTTGATTGTAACTCACTACACCCTCACCCTACAGGAATGCAACTTTATTTGGAGGGTGGTTCCTGGTTTAACAGAAAACACCCTTGGAAAAAATAAGATTTTTGGTTATCAGAAAGAAAGGATCATAAAATGTCAGCAGGTCTCACTCATGGCCAGAAGATGATGTACCTTTTTTATACTTTTATGTGAAGCACCTGATTTTGATAAAGGTCAGGACTGCTGACCCCCGCGTGACTCTGTATTCATCCCTATGTATAACAAGAGGTATATAAGCAAACCCAAAAATAAAGAAATTGGATCAGTTTCCAGAAAGACTGATTCCCTCATGTCGTTCTTTTCTGCTCCCCGTTTTTTGGGCTGAATTCCCATCTGGAGCGTGGGTGCCCTCCAAGTCTACTTATTTGCCCCGGTTTTCAAGCCCACGCGAGAAGGAGCCCAAGGAGGGGCACCTTCCGATATTCAAGTGGCACCAGTGGCCCAACATAGATGGTGCAAATTCCTTGTCTTGGAATTTTATTGGTATCCCACGTAAACCAAGTTATTCAGCCCCTTTTTCTCTCCTACTATTTTCTGGCCGAATTCCCATCTGGTGCATGGGTACCCACCAAGCCTATTAATTTTGCCTGGGCTTCTAAGATCAGACTGGGGGGGCCTCAGTGCCTTCTCTCCTTCAGGAGAGCGGGAAGACGCCTGCGGCCTGCGTAGGTGGTGATTGGTATTCCATGTGAACCAAGTTATTCAGCCTCTTTTTCTCTGCTAATCTTCTAATCCCTTTCTAAGTCATTTCCAAAGACGCCAACGCCGTCCCCACCTTCGAATTCCCTGGATCCACAGGGGCTGGACGCAGTTACTGTACAGTAAGAAGATATTGCGTGGCTGCTCTCTTGCCTCTTATTAGATGCTTCTGTGAGTGCCCCTTCATTGACTACTACCCCTTTCTGTGTCTTCAGATAAAATGGCATGAGAGTAAGATTGGGCAGGGGCTCACAGCAGGTATTGAATACAACAGTGGCTCCAATTCTTCTGGCTGGGGAAAGCAGACCAGGATTCTGGTTGGAAGAAAATGGAGAACATACGAAGTTTTCTAAACTAATAGTAATGCCATTGTAAGAATACCTTTGTATTAACACTTTCGGAATTACTGTATCCAATGTGAAGTATATTTATTAGTATATCAGACATTATTCTTTAGACAAAGAGAAGTAAAAGAATGTTAAAGTTTTGTTCATTGGAAAAGACCCTGATGCTCAGAAAGATTGATGGCAAAAGGAGAAGGGGGCAGCAGAGGATGAGATGGTTAGAAAGCTTGAGGATGAGATGGTTAGAAGGCTTCACTGACTCAATGGACATGAATTTGAGCCAACTCTGGTAGATAGTGAAGGACAAGGAAGCCTGGCATGCTGAGGTCCATGGGGTCACAAAGAGTCAGACACCATTTAGTGACTGAAAAACAACAAAAAGTTTTGTTACAGAAAGAGTTGAAATACTGAATAGCTGAAATGTTTGCAAGTAGGCAAACCAATACAATATAACTGATACTGAAAGGGTTTTCTGCTCATATAGAATATTTAAGAAAATTATTTGAATGTTCAAAATAGAAGATATTGGTTAAAATTATAGTATTTCCTTATTTTAATTTAAACTCTCATATATGATTTTTTTTCCTGAGCAAATTCTCTTCTTGGGAAATAACAGTATACCATATTTGATTGTTGCTTATATTATTTTTTATCATTGCCTGGCTTCATATCATAAAATATACTATAAAGCCTCCATTTAATCTCTGCAATTAGTCTTATTTCAAATTCTATGGAAGAAGTGCTTTGCATTAGTGTAAATAGTTTACTACAGAATCCCTTCTGTCAACATACTTTCTCAGTTAAGAATATTATCAAACTGTACTCGCCATGTCTTGGACAGTGTGTGTCGTATATTTACCCAACACATTTTATTCCATGGAGTCATATCAACACTGAATGCAAGTCTGTGATATGGAACCAGATGGTGTTTGAACTTATGAAACCCTGGTGAGGTTGACGGTGGTGCTGGAATAAAAGGATGTACAGGGGAGAAAAAGCAGACAGCCCATGCACAGACTCGGTGCCAAAGACTATATTTTAAAAACTTGATCAGGTGTGTCTCTCAAACCCATGGCTTTGGTGAGAGAGCTTTCAAAGAGCAGTGAAAGCAAATAATGTCTGGATAGTTTCTGCATTCAAGGGGCATCCACATCTGCAGAAAGACTTTAAGTGAATTTTAATTCTTGTTAACTTGATTGATTAAACATGTTAAGTGAAGCGAAGCTGATATTACCCTCCTTGTTGATGCTGTGAATACTGCATAGTAGATAATGTCTTATTTTTGATACATAACTGGGGTTTGAGAATTGATGCTGATGGAGGATTATGATTGAGAATATTGAGTTTAAAGTTGCCTTCGCAGAGTTCACCGGTGAGCTCGGCACATATATTGCAGGAAGAAATATGTTCCAATGACTGTGACACCCTCAAGAATGCTGTTTGGTGCAGTTCTGAGTTTGGGGCATGGATGATTTTTATATGGTTGTTAATGCTGAAAATTCTTAAAACTATTTTTTTAAAAGAAGGAAATCAACTGCTCTCACTTTGACTTTAGAAGCTGAGATTCAGAGCATTTAGGTAATTTGTCCAACATCCCACTATTTGTAAGAGAGAGAACTAGGACCCAGGTCAGTTGGTGTTTCCATATTACCAGTCCCTCAGGGACTTTCTTTCCCATGCCATATATACAGAGCATGTTATGCTTTTTTTCCCCCATTTTTCCTGCTCCATCTGCAGTCTTTCCAAGTTCTCCTGTTCTGCAGCTACACCTCCATGGCTCCTATTGTTGAGTCTATCGGTTAAGGGGTATTGCTTGAAACGTCACAGGAGAGTTATAGGACACAGGCATATGCCATCACCTTGAGCATAAGCAGTTGGGCTGTGAATGGGCAGATCACCCAATAAGATCAGTCAGTTATTTTTAAGTGACTGATATTAATGAAGGAAGACCAAAAGGCACCCTGTCTCATGAGAGTGTGATCGACAAGTACTACATAAACTGACGTTTCTAGATGTCATTTTTTCTAGTCTGGAGAGATCTTGCTGAAACTGAAGCCAATATAAAAGGCGGCCAAATAAACAAGAATCAAGGAAACTGAAGATATCAATTAAGTCTCTTGATTCAGCTCTCCCTGAAGTTGTCAAGTCCTAAGGCGTTGGATTATTAAAGCTAAAATGTCCCTTGCATTGCTCCTCATTTGCTACTTCACTGCAGATTTCCTGATGGTTTCTTCACCTCTGTATTGGATAGTTCTTGTGATCTGTCGCATGTCGCCTACATTAAGCCTTTCTTCTTGTAGCCGTCAGTTCTAGGTGGGTAAACCTCAAAGCATCTGGGAAGTGTTACTTCACCTCCATGGGGAATCTCTCACTGTTCGTAGTGGGTTATCTCTGTCTCAGAGAGAGCTTCTAGGAACCATGACTCACAAACCTTGAAATACAAGGGAACTTCCATCGCATGGGGGGTACAGGGGCAGCTGGAGACTGGGGCTTCTGGATCACTGCTTCTTTTTCCATCACTTAGACAGTCAATTGGGAGCTATTTTCTTCACCCCTGAGAAGGTCCATCACCACCTGTCCAGTGGGTGTCAGTTAGACAGTTCACCAATCCTGATTTCCTTCATTCCTTGGTGTCACTTCTCAAAATAAACCGTCTCAGTGCACACTTGTTGTGTTTTGAGGTCTGCTTTCTTAGAGAAACCAGATGAAACACCTCCTAGTGGCATTCAACAGACTCCATTAACCCCTTCTTGGAACTCCCTCCTCCCTTCAATACTGGGATGTATTTTTCCTGGCTTTGCTTATTGCTTTCTGACCCCTCTTTAGCATGTCCTTCATGAGCTTCTTGTCCTTTTTAAATGACAGTACTGCCCAGGACTCTGTGCCCAATCATCGTCTCTTCTACACGCTAGAGCCCGCCCACACCCACGGCTTCACCAATCACTTACAATCATTCCTGAGTCTCCATTCCAGATGCAAATGAATGAGTAAGCAAAGGTGTCCCTGACTCTCAGAGGAAACAGCACATCAGACCATGCTGTTTGTGTTTTGTTTTGCATTAATTTGATGCCCAGCATTGAGTTAGTAACACAGACATGATGGGCAATGAAATAAATGCATTTCATTCTTTGTTATCTCGAACCCCAATGCCTTAAAGGGACCATATACTTCACAACCGCACGACTACTGAAGAGTTGTTAGAGCCCATTCTCCTTGTTTAAAATATTATTTTATCTTTAGGAAGTTTGGAATTAATTTTATAATGCCACTTAGGAATTGAAAGAGGGCAAAGATTTTCTGCAGCCATTCTTAGTGGCACTCATATTTTCTTCATGAAGACAATCAGGAGGATGGGGAGAAGAATGCATGTTGAAATCTGTTCTGCTGTACTGCTTGACTCCAGCTACATCTTTCAACCCCTGCAGTCTCCCTGAGTCACTAAGCCGGTGTAGATTTTGTTTCTGGAGTTAGTTACCAAATCCCAGGTTACTGGGATCCTGAAATTCCTATAAACCCTATACAACATAATACAACTTAAGTCCTAGACTCTGAATACCACCTGGAATAGAATTGTATGGGACTAGAAGAGCTTAATTGAGCCCACAACTTAGTTTTCTTCTATGATCTATAAAGACAGACCCCAACCCATCGACCCTATTCTCTACCACGTGTCTCCAGCCTCCCCAGGATCTCAGCCCCACGGGAAAAATGAACTTGAGGTTAACTGAGCAGCTGGGCACTCAGTAGCTGGAAAGACGTGTGTTTATGCATCTTGTCAATGATT
The DNA here is from genome assembly GCF_032405125.1 of Capricornis sumatraensis. NCBI lineage: Eukaryota > Metazoa > Chordata > Mammalia > Artiodactyla > Bovidae > Capricornis > Capricornis sumatraensis. The sequence goes on along the minus strand of NC_091089.1, from coordinate 53,996,030 downwards.
TTTTTTCTCCCACTCCCAAGGTGTTAGTTCCTGAACACAGTCACTTTACAACCAATTGTTATCTGCATAATGGAAATTCAAACCATGTTTCCTAATTAATCTATTGTGTTCTGTCTAACTTGCATGATAAATTGTAGGAGCAATGCCTTGTAAGTGCCTTTCTCTGGGGCCAGGGTTGTTAGAAACCTGCTTCCGTAAAGTGTCTCTACAGGGGAGAAGCTGAGACAACTTCCAGCACTGCCACCTCGTCGCCTGGGCTGCCTTCCCCTGGCTGTTTAGAGGTGAACAGATCCTGAATCTTAACGTCTCTATTTAGGTCTGTGATCTCAGTACTGAACAGGTGAGCACAGAGCCGTAGCAAATTGATAGGGACTGGCTACTCTAGGATGCTCTAACATCTGCTCCTAGGACCTGTGGCTGGATTTGAAGAGAGAATTTGGTCCTGCCTCATAATAAACCATTCATGTGGCTCAAAACGCTTTCTTCCAGAAAGCAGGATGTGAGGTGGGAATGAGAGTATGGAAGGAGACAGAAGTTTCTTACTTTTATGCTTCTTTAAACAAAAGTAATTTATATTGAAGTATAACTACTTTACAATTTTGTATTCATTTCTACTGTACAGGAAAGTGAATCAACCATACATATACATGTATCCCCCCCTTTTGGACTTCCTTCTCACTCAGGTCATCACAGTGCATGAAGTAGAGTTTCCTGTCCTATAGAGTAGGTTCTCATTAGTTATCTATTTCATATATAGTATCAACAGTGTATGGGCTTCCCAAGTAGCACCGTGGCAAAGGATCCGCCTGAAAATGCAGGAGATTCAGGTTCGATCCCGTGGTCAGGAAGATCCCCTGCAGTAGGAAATGGCAACCCACTCCAGCATTCTTGCCTGGAGAATCCCATGGACAGAGGAGCCTGGCGGGCTGCAGTCCATGGGGTTGCAGAGTTGGACACGACTGAGCATGCGCCTGCACGCATGCATCAGTAACGTAGACTCTCCCGATTCCTCCCACTGCCCGCCTCTTTCCACCTGAGTATCCACACGTTTGTCCTCTACCTCTGCGTCTCTATTTCTGCTTCGCAAATAAGATCAGCTATACCATTTTTCTAGGTAGAGGTGTGGATGGACCTCAAGAGTGGCATAGAGTGTGAAGTCAGAAAGACAAACACCATGTAATAATGCACATATGTGAACTCATGCTTCTTCACACTCAACTTCCAACTAATCATCAAAATCACGACTCAAGTGCACCTGCCAGTTCATGGTTCCAGCGCCTTTACCTCCAGGGAAGCAGGTTTGCACCGAGAGCTCTGTTCTCCGATGAGTCCAAGAAAAGTCATCGAGTTTGTCCAGTTTTTTTTCCCCCTTGTTTTAAGGGTGAGAATAGCAACTTCTAAGCTCTTAATATGCCACAGCTGCAACCAGAAGTCTTAATATTCAATTTCATCTTTTTGCCGCATCTGTGCTGCTGAGATCTTAGCCTTCTTTGCCAAGGAAGCAAAGTCATTGTGTCCGGCTTAGTGTAAATAATACAGTGCCAGCAGATCTGTGCTCTAGATTTTTCTCCTGTGAAAGTACATCAAAGTCTCCATTTTTTAAACAAGAATAATCACCCAGAAAATGGCATAACAATATAGAAAATACCAGCTGTTTCTGTAGGATCTGGGTAGTCCATAGTTTCATCATGCATTGCTAGTGGGAGATTAAACTGCGTAAGCCACTTTGGATAACTGTTTAACAATTTATTCTAAATGTAAAAGCATGCAGATACCCTATTACGGCCCAGTGATTTTACTCCTAGTTATATACCAGTAAAAAAAAACCAAACAAAACCTGTAAAATAACAGATTCTGCGCTATTCACAATAACCTTGAACTGAAAAAAGCTCAAATGTCATTAGATTGGTAAATCAATGGTGGTGTATTCACACAGCAGAATAGTAAGCAACAACGACAAGGATAAATCTCACAGACATGATGCTGAGTGAGAGAACTGAAACAAAAAGTAGTACCTATTGTACAATTTCATTTATCTGTTGTCTAAGAAGAGTCCAAATTAAACTATGGTACTAGACTAGGAGCAAGGCTACCTATAATGTTGAAGGTTCTCCATCTTTGCATGCTCAGTCATGCTCAATTCTTTGCAACGCCATGGACTGTAGCCTGCCAGCCTCCTCTGTCCAAGAAATTTTCCAGGCAAGGATACTATAGTCGGTTGCTATTTCCTACTCCAGGGGATCTTCCTGACCCAGGGATCGAACCCATATATCTTGCATCTCCTGCATTAGCAGGAGGATTTTTTACCACTCTGCCACTTGCGAGGGTAATGTTGAAGGTATTGATTAAATGGGTATAAAGAGAAGCATGTGGGATGCTAGTAATGATCTGTTCTTGAACTGTTCACATGGAATATTCAATATGTGAGAATCTAGCTGCAGACTTATGATCTGTGCATTTCTTATGTGTATATTATTGATGAAAAAAGTTTATAGAAATGAGTGATGAAGCCTTATTTAGCAATTTTGCTTGGTTCTTGTTAGGTTCTCATGGCAATGTATATAAAATTCCTTGAAAAATCTAGACACTATAATAATCCAATGAATTATTTCTGCCACCATCATCACCATTTACTTAACATCCTATGTATAAACAATATAATCCCAAGTAGTTGTCACCTTTCTAAGTCAGAGAAGATTCTAACTTACTTACATTTATCTGAGAAGAAACTAGAAATCTGAATTCAATTTGAATTTTCTCAGTACTTAGGCTCCTGGATTTTCTGTTTTTACTGAAACATTTTATAGAACCAAAGGGTAATCTAAAGCCAGTGTAAAAAATGACTATCAGAGTTACCACACACAAGTTTCCTCATTAGAGAAGACCTCATTGGATAAGAAATACAGCCCTTCCCTGAGCTGCAGGCTGAGGCCTGCACACACGACTCACTATGGTCACCCCACAGTCTCTGCAGTCTCCCTCTTTGATTTATCATTTGGAGGCTATTTGGATAACTCCTGGTGTTCATACCAACCTTCAGAAAACATCTGATCCTCTGTGCAGATTTTATCTTGTACCCCTCATTTCAATGTTCTCTAATCTATGTAACTGCTCTTAAAATGGTTCACTCTGCAGACAAAAATCCAAGCCCTTTAAAAGAAGGGAGAATATGTTAGATCAAGGCTACAAACAACAGGGGATGCTTGTACTGGAGTAGGAAATGAACTAATGGAATGCAAAAGTGCGTGATCTAGATAGTAATTTTTAGCAGTAAGATAATATCTTGATGGTCTCTCACAATAGATCGTAAGTGCCGTGGAGTCAGGAACAAGACAGCATACTGGCCATTGTGCATTAGTAACACTGATATTTATCCATAGATCAGGTGAATTAATGTGATAGCTGATGGAAGAATGGTGCTAATATGGTTAAACCTCTCATGACAACTACTTACTAGGCCATTCCTAGGAGCAAGTGTTAGGAAGTAAGGGAAAAATATCTGATAAAAGTGATTTAAGACAACACATAGAATGGGAGGAAGTTTGCAAATCAAGTCTCTGATAAGGATATATATATCTAGACATGTTAAGAATAACTACAACTCACTTATAAAAGGACAATCTAATTTTTAAAACACTGAGCAGATTTTAACAGACATTTCTCCAAAGAAGGTATACAAATGCTGATAAGTATATGAAAAGACTCCCAACCTCATTAGCCATCAGAGAAATGCAAATCAAAACCACAGGGAGATACTACTTTATACTCACTAGCAACACTATAATCCAAGAGACAGAAATAACAGGTGTTGGTGAGGATATGAAGATACTGAAATCCTTATACCTGGCTGGGGGAAAGTAAAATGGTATGGCTGCTTTGGAAAACATTCTGACAGTTCATTAAAAGTCATACGGCACAGTAGCTCTGCTCTTATCTTATGTATAGACACAAGAGAGATAAAAATATATGCCCTTACGAAAACTCGTACACAAATGGTCATAGCAGAACTATTCATAATAGCCCAGAGTAGAAAAACACCACTGTCTGTCAGTTGAACAGTGGATAAATGAAATGCGGTATATCCATATAATGGAAGGCTATTAGCAGTTTTAACAGTGGAATACTGATAGATGTTGAAACTATGGATGAACCTTGAAAACATGATGCTCAGTGAAAGAAGACAGACTCTAAAGGCCACCTATTATCTGATTCCATTCATATAAAATATCCAGAAAAGGATGAAAAAGCAGAAAGTAGATTGGTGGTTGCATAGTGCTGGGAGGCTGAGGGCATGGGGGTAACCACTAAGGGGAGTGGACTTCATATGGGGGTAATCAAATGCTATCAGCTGATTGTGGGATAGATGAAGAGTTTGTGAATATCCTCAAAGGCATTAAATTGTAGACTTTAAATGAGTGAATCACATGGTTTGTGAATTGTATCTCAATAAATCTGTTAAAAATAAATTGAAATTGTGATGATTGAGATGGGAGGAAGAAGCACTTCTGAGAAATAGAAAAAGCAATATAAGATAGTAAAAGAATCAATGAAAAAGAGTTCATGTGTGTAATTAGCTGTTTTGTCTACAAAGGGCCTCGCCTCAGTTTAATCTTTGACACTAGGGGTAAGAATCTGATTCCTCCTAAAATTTAGGATTCATTTTCCCTGAATATATGCAAATTGTAAATGGAGAAAGAAAATATGAATAAATCAGGAAATGTAAAAATAAATCATAACAAAAGTCCCTTTAGTGCCGATTCTAATTTAATCAACATGCAAAACGAGAATCTCTCAGAGAAAAACATTAACTTCTCCAGGAAAAGCAGCTTCTGGCAGGTCCACAGCAATCACACATCCCTTTTGCCAGAATGTATTTTCCTTATCCAGGTAGTTCTCTCAAATAGCCCTCAAATATTCCATTAGAGCATTTCCCTTCATGCACCCCTTTGTAGTTCAGTCATTGTTGCTGATACAATACCAACAGGAGACCTTTTCTTTAAGCCAGACTTCTGCATATTATTAAAATGTAAGATAAAGAACAACATGTCTCCATGTCTGACAGTTTCAAGTCATTTTAGCAGATGTGTCTGCCATTGTTCCCTGTTTCTTTCATAAGTAAAATGTCTGCAGAGGAATGACAAAGCACTGTTTCCTGTCTCTTAGCTTAAAAAATATAAAACTCCTAGCATTTATTAGACAACTCCAAATGTTAATCTGATAGTAAAAATTTTAAAACCTTCCATAGAGATCCTTGGGGCTTTTCTGCTCTAGAATTAAGAACTTTGTGTTCTTATTGTGAAAACCTACGAAACTTTGAGACAAAGAACCATAATTTTGATTGCCATCCAGCAGGATACCCTACTGGGGTCTCTCAGATTTTCAGTCTGCTCTGCTCTTCTACCAGGATGGTAGATAAATATTTCCCTACCTCCTTGAACCTACTCTATTTTATCTATGCTGCTAAGTCGCTTCAGTCGTGTCCAACTCTGTGTGACCCCATAGATGGCAGCCCACCAGGCTCTCCTATCCCTGGGATTCTCCAGGCAAGAACACTGGAGTGGGTTGCCATTTCCTTCTCCAATGTATGAAAGTGAAAAGGGAAAGTGAAGTCGCTCAGTCGCCCGACTCTTAGTGGCCCCATGGACTGCAGCCTACCAGGCTTCTCCGTCCATGGGATTTTCCAGGCAAGAGTGTTGGAGTGGGTTGCCATTGCCTTCTCCGATTTTATGTATAAAGGCATGCAAATTATGAATGATAATGAGATTAAAGCTAGTAAACTGATGTATTGTGACTATTTACTGATACTGTCTAAATAGAGCTGAAGGTTAGAAAGGACCTAAAGCAATATAAGGTCCAATCATATACTGATGCCATTTGAATACCCTCCATCAAATGTATAGTTGAATTCTTTAACCAAAGAGAAGCAGTTAATTTCATTTCTATAGAGTTTCATTGATTTAAGGTGCTTTATAAATAGTGAAAATTATTCTAGTTTCATTATCTTAGGAAAGAGAAGTCGCTTCATTCGTATCTGACTCTTTACGACCCCATGGACTGTAGCCTGCCAGGTTCCTCCGTCCATGGGATTCTCTAGGCAAGAATACTGGAGTGGGTTGCCATTTCCTTCACCAGGGGATCTACCCGACTCACGGATCAAACCTGGGTCTCCCGCATTGCAGGCTGATTCTTTACTGTCTGAGCCATTATCTTAGAGTTATACATAAAAACAGCCCATGCATTCTTCTATCTTACTTAATATTACCTCACTGAATTTTCACAAAAGTACACACTTTTCCATTCGTTTCTTTGGACTCCTAAATCTCTTTACTTCAAGGCTACTACTCACCCAGGAATAATCCCTCCTTCTTTCAAATATTTGATATCTAAGGTTTTTAGAATTCCACTCAACATTTGCCTCTGAATGTGCCCCTGGTAAGGCTATTTCTCTCTTAATGTGTGACATTCAGAAGACTCCTGGAGGCGGGTATCAGGACCAAGTAGAAGAAAATCACCACTTGTCTATAATGGTATCCATGGAACACAGAATACACTTATTCATTTTCTGTGGTAACATAGGTTAGCAACATTGTATATTTCACGTGTGCAACAGTATAATTAGATTGCTGAATACGCTACAGTGAGCTCATCATCAAAAGTCTAGTTCCCATCCATCACTGTATAAGCGATCCCCTCTTACCCATTTTGTCCTCCTCACCTGCCCTCCTCTCCTCTGGTAACCACAAACTCGTTCTCAGTATCTATGTGTAGTGTTGGTTCATTTTTCCAAAACTTTTATTCTTCACATACAAGCAAAACCATACAGTAGCTGCCTTTCTTTGTCTGACTTACCCAACTTCGCCTAATACCCTCCAGGTCCATCCATGTTGTTGCAAATGGCAAGATCCCACCTTTGTTATAGCAGAGTAATATTCTATTGCTATGTATATATGTACATACACACATTGATACACATATTACACATCTTCATCCATCCATCCATCAGTGAGCAATTAGACTGCTCACATATCTTGGTTATCATAAATAACACTGCAAGGAACATAGAGGGTTACTTATCTATTTTAAACAGTATTATTGTATTTCTCAGATAAATATCCAGAGGTAGAATAGCTGGGTCATATGGTAGTTCTATTCTTAATTTTTTGAGGATTCTCCATACTGTTTTCCATACTGATTGTACCAATTTACTTTACAACCAACTGTGTATGAGTGTTACCTTTTCTCCACACCCTTTTCAACACTGACAGTTAGAAAGATAAGTAACAATTCCAACCAGTATGAGGTGATATCTTGTTTTGGTTGTGATTGTCATTTCCCTAGTAATTAGTGATGTTGAACATCTTTTCACAAGCCTGTTGGTAATCTATATGTCTTCTTGGTAAAAATTTTTGTTTAAATCCTTTGCCCATTTTTCAATCAGGTTGCTTTTGTTGCTTCGAGTTTTATGAGTTTTTTATATACTTGGAATATTAATTCTTTATCAAATATATGATTTGCAAATACATTTTCCCATTCAGGAGGTTGTCTTTTTGTTTAGTTGATGGTTTCTTTTTCTGTGCTTCCTGGTGTACAGGCTTCCCTGGTGGCTTAGACGGTAAAGCATCTGCCTGCAATGCGGGAGACCCGGGTTCGATCCCTGCGTCAGGAAGATCCTCTGGAGAAGGAAATGGCAACCCACTCCAGTACTCTTGCCTGGAAAATCCCATGGATGGAGAAGCCTGGTAGGCTACAGTCTATGGGGTCACAAAGAATTCGGACACAAGTGAGCGGCTTCACTTTCACTTTTCTGTGCAGAAGCATTTAAGTTTGATGTAGTTCCATTTCTTTAATTTTACTTTTGTTTGCCTTGCCTGTGCAGACATGCTCAGAAAGATATTGCTGAGACCAGTATCAGAGATAACTGCCTATGTTTTCTTCTAGAAATTCTATTATTTCAGGTTTTGCATTTGTCTTTAATCCTTTTGAGTTAATTTCTGTGTATGATGTCATATATCAACCTAATTGCATTCTTTTGTATCTAGTTTTTGCAGCACTGTTAACTGAGGAGACTATGCTTTATTCCTTGTATATTCTTTGTACTTTGTCATAAATTAATTGTACATATATGTATGGATTCATTTCTGGGCTTTGAATTCTATTCCATTGATGTGTGTCCCTGGTTTTTCAGCCAATGCTGTACAGTTTTGGTTACTATAACTTTGTAGTATAATTTGAAATCAGGGAATATGATACCTCTAGGTTCACTATTTTCCTTCAAGAAAATTGGTTTGGCTATCAGGGTCTTTTATGGTTTCATACGAATTTTAGGATTTATTTTGTATTATTTCTGTGAAAAATATAATTGGGATTTTGATGGGGATTATAGTATTCAGAAAACGAAGATCATGGCATCCGGTCCCATCACTTCATGGGAAATAGATGGGGAAGCAGTGGAAACAGTGGCAGACTTTATTTTTGGGGGCTCCAAAGTCACTGCAGATGGTGATTGCAGCCATGAAATTAAAAGACGCTTACTCCTTGGAAGGAAAGTTATGACCAACCTAGATAGCATATTCAAAAGCAGACACATTACTTTGCCAACAAAGGTCCATCTAGTCAAGGCTCTGGTTTTTCCAGTGGTCATGTATGGATGTGAGAGTTGGACTGTGAAGAGGGCTGAGCACCGAAGAATTGATGCTTTGGAACTGTGGAGTTGGAGAAGACTCTTGAGAGTCCCTTGGACTGCAAGGAGATCCAACCAGTCCGTTCTGAAGGAGATCAGCCCTGGGATTTCTTTGGAAGGAATGATGCTGACGCTGAAACTCCAGTATTTTGGCCACCTCATATGAAGAGTTGACTCATTGGAAAAGACTCTGATGCTGGGAGGGATTGGGGGCAGGAGGAGAAGGGGACGACAGAGGATGAGATGGCTAGATGGCATCACTGACTCGATGGATGTGAGTCTGAGTGAACTCCGGGAGTTGGTGATGGACCGGGAGGCCTGGCGTGCTGCGATTCATGGGGTTGCAAAGAGTTGGACATGACTGAGCGACTGAACTGAACTGACAGTGGATTGTAGATTGCTTTAAGTAATATGAACCTTTTTCACAATGTTAATTCTTCCAACCCATGAGAATTGAATATCTTTTCCTTTTTATGTGTCTTCAATTTTTTTTCAACATCTTCAGTTTATAGATCTTTCAATTCCTTGGTTAAATTTATTCCTACAATTTCTTTCTATATCTCAATACATATATATTATGAAATTATATTTTCTTAATGAATTGTCTCCTTTGTCTTTACGTAATGTCCATGTTTATCTCTTGCTACCTGGCACAGTAGTAAAGAATTTGCCTGCTAATGCAGGAAGACACAGGAGATGTGAGTTCAATCCCTGAGCTGGGAAGATTCTCCAGAGTAGGACAAATTCCATGGACAGAGGCACCTGGTGGGCAACAGCCTGTGGGCTTGCAAAAAGTCAGACATAACTGAGTGACTAGGTGTATTCACACACAAGACACACACTTTTTTTTTTTTAGCTTGAAGTCTATTCTGTCTGATACAAGTATGGCTTTCCCTACTTTCTTTGGACTGCCATTTGCTTGGAGGGTCATCTTCCATCTCTTCACTTTGGAACTATCTTTGTCTTTAGAACAGAGATGACTCTCTCAAAGTAATACAGTATGTTTTCTGACAGCATATAACCTTCATTAGTTATGGAAATTTGTGAATCCAACTGATAGAGGACTGGAAATGGCTGTCATGAAAAACTGTCAGTGAGATATAAGAAAACTCAGAAAGGCACTTTGTTGATCTCAGGAACAAAATTGATGAATGAAAGGAATAATTTGCCAAAGAGATTAAAACACTAAAAAAGAATCAAATTCTGGAGCTGAAGAACTCAATAAATGAGATGAATGATGCAATTGAAAGCACTGGAAATGCTTATATATAATATAGTATATATTAATGTATAAACTTATATATATTATATATTGTAATCAAACTATATAGACCATATATATATATATATATTAAATGCAGTTATTGTTCCTTTAAATAAACTCTCTGCTCCATTCTCTCTCCCTTCTCCTTCTAGGATACCCATTACCCTTATTTTCTCTCCTGTGTTAGTATCATGTAGTTCTCACAAAATTTCTTCACTGAAAAAGAAAATCTTAGTTCTCTCTTCTTCTACCTGAATCATTTCTAGATTTCTACCTTGAAGCTCACTAATTCTCTCTTCTGTATAGTCTGCTCTATTTCCAGTGCTTACTATTTCATTATTAATCTCATTGATTAAATTCTTCAGCTCTAGAATTTGATTCTTTTTTAGTATTCTAATCTCCTTGGCAAATTATCCCCTTTGTTCATGAATTTTATTCCTGAGATCGCTAACCTGCCTTTCTGAGTTTTCTTGCAGCTAGCTGAGCTTTTTCATGACCGCTGTTTTGAGTCTTTATCAGTTTCACAATTCTCCATGACTAAAGCTGGTTTCTGGAGAACTATCATTTTCTTTTCGTGACACCATGTTATCGTGGGTTTTCATGATGCTTGAAGAGCTGCTCCTCTTCAAGCACATCTGTAATAGCAAAACACCTTTCTTTTCTTCTTCAGGTAAAGCTTTTCTTTCTTTTCTTTTGAAACTTTGATTCTAATAGTTCAACAGGTTTTTAATTAGAGGTCTTTCTCTTATTTTTCGATAGGTGGCATTATGGTACGTTTGTTTCCCACTCATGCTGCCTCAGTACATTGGAGAATGGTACTTCCTACTCATCACCACCTCTGCCAGAGGCATTGCCAGTGCCCCTGCCATCACGGGTTGTGCTTCTGGGGTTGCTGGTGCCTTGCAACTGCTGGTGTCATTGGCACCACCAGCAGGGACATCAGGGTGCTGGGAGCCTCCACATTGTCTCGGGTTGCCTAGGTTGCAGGCACTGTTGCCTCAGTGTGTGCAGGGTGGAACTTAGGTCTCAGGAGCCTCTGCCACTTCCCGTTTCATTGGGCTGTGAGCACTGTCACCATGAGTGGGAGGGCAGAACTGCCGACCTTGCTGCTGCCCAGGTTCCACAGCCCGCCACCGCAGCCAGAGCTCAAGTAGTGTGCACGGCTTCCCCACTGCGTCACTGTTCTCTGTGACCCCTGGGCTGGCATCCAGGGCGCCACGCTCATTGTTCCCCCATTCTGCCCTTTCTGTGTTCCAGTCCACCCACCTCCATATGTACACATGGATGGATCTCTCCAGGATCCTGGTGAATTAGTTGAAGAAATCTTTGCCAAGTTACAGGTGTTTTACTTGTTGTAGACTGAAGCAGGGAGATAAAAGGAGCTTCTCATGACTGACATCTCATAATACTGACATCTCTCCTGCACTTGTTTTTACTGATGGTAGAAATTTTTGATGGTGGTTTTGTCTTTTTTTTTTTTTTCGCTTTATGAGTAATATTTCAACCTGTATTTTGGGAGTATTCAAGACGTCTTTCCATTACAACATTCACCTTGACTACTTTAATATTGCAAATCAACTCTGTAAGGTAGGAAGAATGATTGCTTATTTTACAGAGAAGGAAAAAACAGCTAAGAGAAGTTGTCATAAAAACACTGCAGATGTAGAAATATGATTTGATTCTATGTTAATCTCCTAACACCAATCTCCTGTTGTGTTGAGTACACATCACTGCAAGCCAAAATTAGGTGTCCTGCCATTTAAAGTCCTGTCTGTTTTTCACATAGGTTACTATGAAGCATATCTCCCCTAACTTCTTTGTGAGCAGTTGGTTTGGGTTTCTTTAGTTTGGTTTTTAAACTCAGCTGTGCCCCTTATGCTTGGCATTATTTAACTCGACCTTCTTAGGTCCAACCATCAAGGTCTGTAGAAGGGTGTCTATGCACTCCACAGCAAAAAAAAAAAATAAATAAATAGCAAGGAATGCTAATACAGAACTGAAAGTGTCAAAATTAGGTTGACAATTTCTTTCCTTCTCTTCTTTCTCTTTCTTCAACATTTTAAAATACATTGTTCTATTCACTTTTACTTCCATTATTTTATAAGAAGTCTGCTGACATTCTTAACATTACACTCCTAAACAATTTTCCCTAGACCACGAGTTGGCAGACTTTCACTATAAATGACCAGATAGTGAATTTTACTCTTTAATGGTTCGGCTCCTAGATTATAGTTTCTATTTTCCTGCTTGTTTCCTAGTTCTTTATTTTTATTTTTTGTAAACCAGACATTGTGTTTAAAAAACCAACAGTAGCAAATGAATAACTAATGTTTATCTCTGGATAAGGTCACACAACCTTTTTTCTCAGACCATCATTTTGGTGAGATCGCATCTATCTAATCTTTAATTCAGCTGGGTTTCGGATTTGATGGACCTTTTGAAAGATTCAGTATACCACTATCTTCAAATATTTTATGGTGGGAGTAGAAATTTCCCTTAGCAGAGCTTAGAATCTGTACACCTCCATGACCTCAGAGATTTTTTTTTTATGCTTTAAAGCCAGTCACCAGGCTTCTAAACTCTCAGAATCTGTAATTCTGAACTCTCAGATTTATGACTTGAAGAACACCTCTTTAGGGTCAGTGGGAGTCTCATTCTCTTTCCCTGCGTCTGGTTTTCTGTGCATCAGGAAATCTCTCCACTCTGCTGTCCCACGCTTATCTTTCAGTGAGCATTCAGTGTACCTCAGGAGACAGTCTTAATTCTTTTCCAGCCCTAATTAAGCTATTGTGATTCATAGGACCCCAGGCATCTTGGGGTGGGGGAACCTCTCTTAGACCTCTTGTCTTTTTCTGTCCTTTGGTGGCGGGTGGGGCGGGGACACACTTTCTCATAGTCATAAAATCCCTGTGAATCTCAGGATGAAGATGGGCATCTTGCGTGATTCCTCTGAACTATTTTGTCTGATTGTAGATGTGCATTCAGAGAAGTCCCCTTTTGTCTCATAGATGTCCCCTCTCAGCTCTCCTTCTCTGCCTTTCCCTCTGGGGTGCTAGCTCTGTGCACTCTATTAAGGTACTGTGGGAATTAGGCATCCGGTATCCATATTTGCTTTACAACTGTGGATCCTTGGAACATCCATTAATTGTACCTGTTCAGATGTGGGCATCAGAAAAATTGTCAAAAGTCAGGATAATTTTCTCCTTAGTCACCTCTATAAGGGAATGGATGTTAATTCTCTTTCTGTCATTTCCCTAGTCAATCATTACATCTATCAGTAATCAAGAAAAGAGCCTGGCTAATAAAAGTTTTCCTGGTGGCTCAGAGGTTAAAGCGTCTGCCTGCAATGCGGGAGACCTAGGTTTGATCCCTGGGTCAGGAAGATCCCCTGGAGAAGGAAATGGCGACCCACTCCAGTATTCTTGCCTGGAGAATCCCATGGATGGAGGAGCCTGGTAGGCTACAGTCCACGGGGTCGCAAAGAGTTGGACTTGACTGAGCGACTTCACCATTCACCATTCACCAATAAAAGTATATGTTTCAATGCTGGCAGAATTTTGTTTAGGGGGTATGGAGGAGTGAGATCCTTCTGTGTGGCCTAGCTAGTTTTTGTACTTTGTGTGAGTGGAAACCTTCAGAGTCAGAGGCCTTAGTTTGCAGAAAGAGCAGTACAGCCTCCAAGCCTCCTGGCCTGGAGGCTTTCACAGATTCAACTGCTGGGTTTCACATTCTCCTATTTATATCTTTCAGTTCAATTCAGTTCAGTCACTCAGTTGTGTCCGACTCTTTATGACCCCATGAATCACAGCACGTCAGGCCTCCCTGTCCAACACCATCTCCCAGAGTTCACTCAGACTCACGTCCATCGAGTCGGTGATGCCATCCAGCCATCTCATCCTCTGTTGTCCCCTTCTCCTCCTTTCCCCAATCCCTCCCACCCAGCATCAGAGTCTTTTCCAATGAGTCAACTCTTCACATGAGGTGGCCAAAGTACTGGAGTTTCAGCTTTAGCATCATTCCTTCCAAAGAAATCCCAGGGTTGCTCTCCTTCAGAATGGACTGGTTGGATCTCCTTGCAGTCCAAGGGACTCTCAAGAGTCTTCTCCAACACCACAGTTCAAAAGCACCAATTCTTCAGTGCTCAGCTTTCTTCACAGTCCAACTTTCATATCCATACATGACTACTGGAAAAACCATAGCCTTAACTAGACAGACCTTTGTTGGCAAAGTAATGTGTCTGCTTTTCAATATGCTATTTAGGTTGGTCATAACTTTCCTTTCAAGGAGTAAGTGTCTTTTAATTTCATGGCTGCAGTCACCATCCACAGTGATTTTGGAGCCCAGAAAAGTAAAGTCTGACACTGTTTCCACTGTTTCCCCATCTATTTCCCATGAAGTGATGGGACCAGATGCCATGATCTTCGTTTTCTGAATGTTGAGCTTTAAGCCAACTTTTTCACTCTGCTCTTTCACTTTCATCAAGAGGCTTTTTAGTTCTTCTTCACTTTCTGCCATAAGGGTGGTGTCATCTGCATATCTGAGATGATTGATATTTCTCCTGGCAATCTTGATTCCAGCTTGTGCTTCTTCCAGCCCAGCGTTTCTCATGATGTACTCTGCATAGAAGTTAAATAAGCAGGGTGACAATATACAGCCTTGACATATTCCTTTTCCTATTTGGAACCAGTCTGTTGTTCCATGTCCAGTTCTAACTGTTGCTTCCTGACCTGCATGTTTTTAGATTATATTTTTAAGACTGAGTTTTAAAGGCTATATTTAGAGATCAAAGTGTTTGTCTATTTATACAGAAATGGGACAATTCTAGTCACCTCTGGACTGACTCAATATCCACCATCTTAAAAGAACTGATTAAAACACACACACACCAAAGATGGGAGAAAATTCTGAAATTTCAATTTTTTTTTCTACTTTGACTCTTTGCTCAATGAGAGCTTATGTTAAAATTTGATATTTTTTCCCTGTAAACTTACTTTAGAAAACATCTTTAAATTTTAGTATTTAAAGTTGTAGATCATAAGGGCATGTGTAAGGGATATTTTCAGTCATATATCATAGAAGATTTTTTCCCTCTAGAGGATTGAACAAAGGTAGTTTAGCTCATTAGTTATGGCCCAGACACCCCTGGAGGATTATAGTTGAGTATTATAACACAAATGGCTCCCATAACTTGGAATGAATTATTTTGAATATTTAAAGGTAACTTCTAGCTACAGATGTTTTATGGCATAATGAGACCTTGATGCTACCTGATTAAATGCAGCAGCAAATCAACATTTACTAGAAAAGTAGTAAAGTGACATGAATTATTTTCCAAATGGCCGCGATGGCAAGAATTTCTATTTGACAATAACTACAGAAAAAAAAAAAAAAAGAGTACAAATGATAGGTCAGCAAGGTATCCTGTGAGACTGTGCTGTCTTGGGAGCTGTTGAGAAATCCTGGAGGTGATGGATAAAATTCACTGGGATGGAACACGGTCATGCATAAATGCAGAAGATGGTGACTCAGTGTTTTATCTTTGACTTTTAGAGACTGACAAAAACAGTGCTGAGTAGCACATCACAGAAAAATAAAGATCTTGGGACATGATTTGTACTATCCAATAGTCCATCCTTATCTGTAGGGGACACTTTCTAAGACCCTCAGTGGTTGCCTAAAACCAGGGATAGCCCCAAACCCTACATACACCGTATTTTTTTGTGTGCATATATATACGTGCACACCTATGATAAAGTTTAACTTATAAATCAGGCACGGTAAGAAACTAACAATAATAGAACAATTATAACAATATTCTATAATAAAGTTATTATAAATCTTAGCAACCTCAGAATAGGATTTTTTTTTTTTTTCTTTCAAGTTGAACACTTCAACCTTTTTTCTTAACGAAAGCATTTTGTGGCTTCTCTTCGGCATATCCAAATTGTCAGCCTCACTGTTCTGGAGCTTTGGGGCCATCATGAAGTTACTTGACACAGCACTGTGATTCTGTTGTAATCGATCTGATAGCCAAGGCAGCTGGTAAGTGACTAATGGGTGGGATGCAGTGAACAAAGGGGTGATTTCTGTTCAAGGTGGGATGGTGAGAGATTTTATTATGCTAGTCTGAATGGTGTGCAACTTAAAACTGAGGAAGTATTTATCTCTGGAATTTTTCATTTAACATTTTCGGACTGAGGTTAACAATGGGCAACAAACCATCAAAAGTCAAATCTAGGGTAAGGGGGAACGACTGTATCATCTTCTACTGTTTTTCTTAGTTTCTCCGCAGTGACTCTCCTGAGTCCACAACCAGATTTCCAGCACATCCAGGGCCATGCCAGAGGAGTGTAACATTTTATAAGAGCACTGCCCTGGCACTGCTCTATGCAGATGAAGTCAGCTGATTTTCAAGGTTACCTCGAAAAAGTAGGTTTTCTTATTTTCCCATTTTACTAGGTGGGGATTTTGGAGACACAGGGGAATAATTAAAACTTGCCCAAGATCACACACAGTTAAATGGCAGAGCTGAAATGTGCACCCAGATGTTCTGACTCTGGGGGCCCAGACCCTAATGTTCTACAAGACTCTTTTCTCCTCTCCTGTATCTCCCTCACCTCCTAGCTATTTTCTCAGGAAAGAGGATTTCTTGAATATGTTCTTGAATTAAATTCCTGCTAATAAACGGAAATTCATGTTTTCTTTCATTTTCTTATAATCTTTTCACCTTTACTCCAAGCTCCTATTGGACCCAAATACTCATACTTCGCTCTACACAGAAGTGCCAATTATGTTTCATGTATTATGCCTGGAGAGTTGAGTTCAGAAGCATTCTGTGGCTGCAATCTGGCTCTTCAAAAATACTACTTTAATACAGAGAATAAACTACTGGCTGCCAGTGGGGAGAGCAAACGAGGGAGCTAGACAGTATATGTAGGGTTTGGTGCAATCCCTGGTTTTAGGCATCCACTGAGGGTCTTAGAATGTATCCCTTGCATATAAGGATGGACTGTTGGATAGTACAATGGGGACTGGGAGGTGCAAATTATTGGGTATAAGATAGACTACAGAGATGTATTGTAAAGCATAGAGAATATAGTCAATATTCTGTAATAGCTGTAAATGGAGTGTAGCTTCTAAAAATCATATAAATAAACATGCAAAAGATAGTACTTAATCAATTAGCAACATCAGCCATGGGTATAGGATCAGGGAATAGTACTATATAGCCATAGATAGAGACATAGTTTATGTAATAAAATGCTGTCTGACTCTCAGAATGCCCTGTAATAAAACAACATTCTTAGTGATCTTCCTCTTATCCTTCTGTTTGTACTTGCTCTATTCGTAATAGACTACTGGAAACGGCAGCATAGTTCAGGAAAATGAGCACAGAACTTACAGTGACCAGACCTGGGATTAAACCCTGTATTTATGCTGCTGCTGCTGCTGCTGCTAAGTCGCTTCAGTCGTGTCTGACTCTGTGCAACCCCATAGATGGCAGCCCAAAGAGGCTCCCCCGTCCCTGGGATTCTCAAGGCAAGAACACTAGAGTGGGTAAATTGTAGTATTTATGAGTTAAAGATAAGGCAGGAGAGAGTAAGCTTTTCTATAAAGGTTAGATGGTATATATTTTACATTTTTCAGGCCATAGTTGGCTGATGCCTGAAATAAGGGAATGTGAAAATAATCCGAAAGTGAAGAATGTTAATAATCCTCAACACTTATATTCTTTTTTAAAAATAAGACATTGAAATAGTCAAATTATTTCATTTTAAAATGTGAAGATAGCTTGGTGATCTGTAATATATTATTATTAATGCCTCAATATAAATACGTCAGTCATACTTAGCAATAGCAAATCTCACAGCAAGGTTAAATTATTTGGATTGTGTAATTTATCAGTAATTTTTCTTACATCTCAATATGGCTGTACATTGTTTTATAAATTATATAGAGTACAACTCCATAATTACATTTTGTACCTTATAAAACACACAAAATATAAATTACTTAAAATTAGGTAAAGACTTAGAGAAGCTCTAAGCTCAAAGGAAATCATAAACAAAATGAAAAGGCAACCTACAAAATGAGAGAAATTTGCAAATGATGCAACTGACGAGAGATTAATCTCAAAAATATACTAAGAGCTCATACAGCTCTATCTAAAAAGTAAACAACTTAATCGAAAGATGGGGAGAATATCTAAATATACATTTCTCCAAAGAGTACATACAAATAACCAAAAGCACATGACAAGATGCTTAGCATAGCTAATTATTAGATAAATGCAGATCAGAACTACTGATCCAATGAAGTGTCACCTCATACCAGTCAGAATGGCCATCATCAAAAAGTCTACAAGTAATAAATGCTGGAGGTGTAGATAAAAGGGAATCCTCCTACACTGTTGGTGGGAATGCAAATTGGTATAATCACTATGGAAAACAGTCTGGAGTATCATTAAAAAAACTAAAAATAGAGCCACAATATGATCCCACTTCTGGGCATATATATGGAGAAACCATAATTCAAAAAGACAGATGCAACTCCATGTTCACTGAAGCACTGTTTCCAATAGCCAAGACGTGGAAGCAAACTAAATGTCCATTGACAGATGAATGGATAAAGGAGATGTGTATATAAACATATGTACAAACATACAATGGAATATTACTCAGCAATAAAAAATAAATAATCCCATTTGAATCAACATGGATGGACCCAGAGATTATCATGCTAAGTGAAGTAAACCAAAGAAAGACTAATATCATATGATATCATTTATATGTGAAATCTCTTTTTTAAAAATGAGACAAATAAAGTTATTTACAAAACAGAAACAGACTCACAGACATAGAAAACTAACTTGTGGTTACCAAAGGGTAAAGGTAGAGGGAGGGATCAATTAAAAGTTTGGGATTAACATATATGCATTAACTATATATAAAATAGGTAAACAACAAGGACCTACTATGTGGCAGAGGAAGCTATAATCAGTATTTTGTAACAAACTATATGCGAAAAGAATACGAAAAAGCATATCTATAGAGAAAGATAAATAGATATCTGAATCACTTTGCTGTACACAGGAAACTAGTATCATTGTAAATCAACTATTCAGTTCAGTTCAGTTGTTCAGTGGTGTCCTACTCTTTGTGACCTCATTTACTGCAGCACACCAGGCCTCCCTGTCCATCACCAATACCCGGAACTTACTCAAACTCATGTCCATTGAGTTAGTAATGCCATCCAACATCTCATCCTCTGTTGTCCCCTTCTCCTCCTGCCTTCAATCTTTCCCAGCATTAGGGTCTTTTCTAATGAGTCAGTTCTTCACATCAAGTGGCCAGAGTATTGGAGTTTATGCTTTAGCATCAGTTCTTCCAATGAATATTCAGGACTGATTTCCTTTAGGATGGATTGGTTGGATCTCCTTGCAGTCCAAGGGACTCTCAAGAGTCTTCTCCAACACGACAGTCCAAAAGCTTCAATTCAGTGCTCAGCTTTCTTTATGGTCCAACTCTCACATCCATAGATGACTACTGGAAAAACCATAGCTTTGATTAAACAGACCTTTGTTGGCAAAGTAATGTCTCTGCTTTTTAATATGCTGTCTAGGTTGGTCATAGCTTTTCTTCCAAGGAGCAAGCATCTTTTAATTTCATGGCTATAATCACCACCATCTGCAGTGATTTTGGAGCCCCCAAAAATACTTTCTCACTGTTTCCATTGTTTCCCTACCTATTTGCCATGAAGTGATGGGACTGGATGCCATGATCTTAGTTTTCTGAATGTTGAGTTTAGGCCAACTTTTTCACTCTCCTCTTTCACTTCCATCAGGAGGCTCTTTAGTTCTTTTTCACTTTCTGCCATAAGGGTGGCATCTTCTGCATATCTGAGGTTATTGATGTTTCTCCCAGCAATCTTGATTTCAGCTTGTGCTTCATCCAGCCCAGCATTTTGCATGACGTACCCCGCATATAAGTTAATAAGCAGGGTGACAATATACAGCTTGACATACTCCTTTCCTGATTTGGAACCAGTCTGTTGTTCCAAGTCCAGTTCTAACTATTGCTTCTTGACCTGCATACAGATTTCACAGGAGGCAGGTAAGGTGGTCTGGTATTCCCATCTCTTGAAGAATTTTCTACAGTTTATTATGATCCACACAGTCAAAGGCTTTGGGGTAGTCAGTAAAGCAGAAGTAGATGTTTTTCTGGAACTCTGTTGCTTTTTAGATGATCCAACAATCAAAAATCAACTACACTTCAGTAAAAAAAGAATAAGTGAAGATTCAAAGAAGCTCTGATGTTGCTTCTCAACCACCCTAGACAACTGAAGACCATTAGGGAAAAGATTAACACTTTGTCGTGTTAGCTAGGCAAGAGTTTTAGGTATTCAGTCTCTCTCAACCAGCTGGTATGAAAAGTATTGTTAAATTATTATCCTATAACAATTAAGAACAAAGACTAAATAACTTCTAATTCTACAAATAGTAAGCCACAATTTGAATACAGTTCTGTATGTGTCCTAAAACCTTATGTTTCTTTTACCATAAGAGAGACAGAAATTGAAGCATCACCTACAGAGAACAGATGTCTGAATCAAGGTCATCCAAAGAATAACCTTCCAGAGGCAGGATCCATACATAGGCTGTAAAGCAAAGGCTGGGAAAGACTGGGGCAGTGGCATATGCTGATAAATGTTTAATTAACTTCTCTCAAGTAGAAATGAGAGGGACCCAATTTATAGTTTTTGTCAATTACTGAGATTGCTCAATAGGACCCTATGACCCCACAGGGCCTGGCTCCACTACCACTGAACTTGGGACAGGCCATATGGGAACGAAGACGTAAAGGGAGGAAGTATTGAAACAGTAAGACCATCTTTGCTTTGTCCACTCCAAGTACAGAGCTGTCACTTAGACATGGGGCCTGTTTCCTCCCTGAGGAAGGGGTGCCAAATGTGCAAGTCAGGAAGAAGAAAACAGGGTATCAGGTATTTCTTAACTATTTATTTCGGGTGATAAAAGGCTGTTTGAATGTCCCTATTTCATGTGTGTGTTAGTTGCTCGGTCATCTCTGACTTCTTGCAACCCATGGACTGTAACCTGCCAGGCTCTCCTGTGCTTGGGATTCTCCAGGCAAGAATTCTGGAGTGGGTTGCCATTGGACCCACTGTACATTACAGAAGTGATAATGCTGGTTTCTCCTTCCTAGTTATTCTAATTGTTTACTGTACATGAAAGAAGAAGAGAAAAAGGTTAATTCTCATCTAATGAATCACAATGGATTTTTAATGGTATTGTGTACAAAGAAATATACAACAGGTTATTTCCTGTAAATGTTTCTTTTTGGAATTACTGTATTTATCATTGCTGTTGTCGTTCAGTCACCCAGTCATGTCCGACTCTTTGTGACCCCGTGGACCGCAGCATGCCGGGCCTCCCTGTCACTCACCATCTCCCAGAGTCTGCCAGGGTTCGTGTTCACAGCATCAGTGATGCTGTCTAGCCATCTCGTCCTCTGACACCCTCTTCCCCTTCTGATATTTATCATAGCATAACACAACACCAACTTATAAAAGAGCAAATCCCCAGATACCCTTGATGTCTAGAAAATGTGGCCAGTTATTTCTAGAAAAGGCTAGAAACGCATTAAGGGAATTTTTTGTTGCTGTTGTTCATGACTCTGTGAGGCACTCTTACATGTTCATTGGATTCATGTTGATGTATGGCAAAACCAATACAATATTGTAAAGTAAAAAAAAAATAATAATAATAAAATTAAATTTAAAAAAATGAAATTGTTGAATGTGATGTGCCAGGACAGTGCAAATACAGAATATGAAAACAGGACACAGTATTTATCTTCACCAAGGATGGTGGATGCAGACGTTGGATTGTACCCTGTTTCATGTCTAAAACAACATGCTCCATAGATGTGAAGAGAAAAAAAAAAACCTCTCCTACTTTTCCCAAATCTTTTGCAAGAGGCAGATGAAGCAGAAAATCATGGACTTATATCTGACTGGTCTACATGCCTCCTGGTATCACACCTCCCTGCTCTTAATAATTGCTTGTAATTGTAAAGAGATTTATGCTTTTCAAGATAGTTTAGAAATGCATCTCTAATACAGAATCTCAAGCTTGGAAGTTGTCTGAAAAGTCATCCCAGCCAAACCCCTGCTAGGCCTTCAGTGTCCTTGACATTACTCCACATGTGTGACCCTCTAAAACCCCGAGGGGTGGGAAGGACACAGGCTGGGGACCCCTCTTCACAGGTTAAGAAGCAGGACCCCTAGACAGCCAGTGGCAGTACCTGGATGGGAGGACAGATCATTGGAAACTGCTCGAAAACCTCGAGTCTCCACGTAGAGAGGAGTCAGGAACCAGGATTGCCTCTCCATCCTTATGAAAATGTCCAGGACCTCTCAGTCTTTGGATGGTAGAGGGAGGAGCTCCCAAACAGGGCAAAGACACTGAAGGACATCCCCTGCCCTTAATCCCCTTTGGCTTCATCCTCTCCCCCATCACATCCCACTGTCTCTGCCAAACAGCAGCTGCCCTGGGTTAAGTTCCAGCTCCACTCCTCAGCACTAGCCCTGGCTCAGTTGCTTCTGTCACTCCGTTCTCTCATCATGAAACTGGTCAAGGATACCTATTCCACAGGTGATTGTGAAGAGTTTATTATTTGCCTTCAGGCCTAGCACCTAGGAAGCACGCCATAAATGCAAGCACCTCCCCTGCTAATACCCTGCCAAGAGGGCTAGATTCACCCTCTCCAGCCTCAAAGTCAGAGAAAGTGGTGACAAGACTGTGGGCAGGAAACCACGCAGCTGAAATTTCCCTTTAAGTGATCGGCAAATCAGTGTTTTTCTAACTCCACTATTACTATCATTATTGAAATAATACGTGTCACATTACCGGTTACACTGTGCAGAGACAGAACTGCTGCCCTCGAGGAGGAAAAAGAAGTCAACAAAAAAATGATAAAGAGGAATGTCGGGATGGTATTTAGTAGCTTTTTCTCCCCTTTGCCGATAAATAAAAGCTATTTTGTGCAGTTCCTCGATTCTAATCGTGTATTTCTCACCATTCTCATTGAGTTCCCAGAGGGTAGTCATCTTATTGTTGACATTTAATAATGCCAAACAATAATCGAGGGCTCATTAGGCCAGAGAAGGCCAAGGGGGCTGTGCAGTATTGGTTGCCTCTGGGGAGGGTCCCATGTAAAGCATTTTACAGAGAGGAGGCTCTATGCCATTTTTAAAGCTGTCGTGAGAAAGAAAATCCACAGTCTCAACTCCAAACATGAATCAAAATCAAAGACGATGGAGACAGTGATAATACAGCCCAGTGTATAGGCTGCTGCTGCTGCTGCCAAGTCGCTTCAGTCGTCTGACTCTGTGCGACCTCATAGACAGCAGCCTACCAGGCTCCCCCATCCCTGGAATTCTCCAGGCAAGAACACTGGAGTGAGTTGCCATTTCCTTCTCCAATGCATGAAAGTGAAAAGTGAAAGTGAAGTCGCTCAGTCGAGTCTGACTCTTAGCGACCCCATGGACTGCAGCCCACCAGGCTCCTCCTTCCGTGGGATTTTCCAGGCAAGAGTACTAGAGTGGGTTGTCACTGCCTTCTCTGGTGCATAGGCTAGGAAGGCCAGAGATAGGGGGGAACTGGAACTTGACCTTGACCTTGACCTTAAAGAAGTATAAGATGCAGAGCAGCTGAGAGGAGGCAGGGATGTATCTGTGTTGGCACTGAGTGAGGATAACGTACATCCTGCTAGGGGCAAAGCAAGTGGACTAAGTAAGTTACTCTTAGGATTCCTTTTTCCAGATTAAGATATTTCTTTTGCTGCAGAGGACAAAGGTTGAAATATGATTTTCCCATTTGCAGAGTTGAAAGATAATCAAGACTTTACCGAGTGGTGTTAGTTCTAACAGGTCTTGTAGGTCTTCATAGAACCATTCGACTTCAGCTTCTTCAGCATTACTGGTTGGGGCATAGACTTGGATTACTGTTATATTGAATGGTGTGCCTTGGAAATGAACAGAAATCATTCTGTCATTTTTGAGATTGCATCCAAGTACTGCATTTTGGACTCTTTTATTGACTATGATGGCTACTCCATTTCTTCTAAGGGATTCCTGCCTATAGTAGTAGATATAATGGTCATCTGAGTTAAATTCACCCATTCCAGTCCATTTTAGTTTGCTGATTCCTAGAATGTCGACGTTCACTCTTGCCATCTCCTGTTTGACCACTTCCAATTTGCCTTGATTCATGGACACGACATTCCAGGTTCCTATGCAGTATTGCTCTTTACAGCATCAGACCTTGCCTCTATCACCAGTCACATCCACAGCTGGGTATTGTTTTTATTTTGGCTCCATCCCTTCATTCTTTCTGGAGTTATTTCTCCACTGATCTCCAGTAGCACACTGGGCACCTACTGACCTGGGGAGTTCCTCTTTCAGTATCCTATCATTTTGCCTTTTCATACTGTTCATGGGGTTCTCAAGGCAAGAATACTGAAGTGGTTTGCCATTCCCTTCTCCAGTGGACCACATTCTGTCAGACCTCTCCACCATGACCCACCCATCTTGGGTGGCCCCACAAAGCATGACTTAGTTTCATATATGCAGAGTACATCATGAGAAACGCTGGGTTGGAAGAAGCACAAGCTGGAATCAAGATTGCTGGGAGAAATATCAATCACCTCAGATATGCAGATGACACCACCCTTATGGCAGAAAGTAAAGAGGAACTAAAAAGCCTCTTGATGAAAGTGAAAGTGGAGAGTGAAAAAGTTGGCTTAAAGCTCAACATTCAGAAAATGAAGATCATGGCATCTGGTCCCATCACTTCATGGGAAATAGATGGGGAAACAGGGTCAGACTTTATTTTTGGGGGCTCCAAAATCACTGCGGATGGTGATTGCTGCCATGAAATTAAAAGATGCTTACTCCTTGGAAAGAAAGTTATGACCAACCTAAATAGCATATTGATAAACAGAGACATTACTTTGCCAAAAAAGGTCCATCTAGTCAAGGCTATGGTTTTTCCTGTGGTCATGTATGGATGTGAGAGTTGGACTGTGAAGAAGGCTGAGCACCGAAGAATTGATGCTTTTGAACTGTGATGTTGGAGAAGACTCTTGAGAGTCCCTTGACTGCAAGGAGATCCAACCAGTCCATTCTGAAGGAGATCAGCCTTGGGATTTCTTTGGAAGGAATGATGCTGACGCTGAAACTCCAGTACTTTGGCCACCTCATGCGAAGAGTTGACTCATTGGAAAAGACTCTGATGCTGGGAGGGATTGGAGGCAGTAGGAGAAGGGGACGACAGAGAATGAGATGCCTGGATGGTATCACTGACTCGATGGACTTGGGTCTGAGTGAACTCCGGGAGTTGATGATGGACAGGGAGGCCTGGCATGCTGCGATTCATGGGGTCGCAAAGAGTCGGACACGACTGAGTGACTGAACTGAACTTACCAAGGGGTACCCACATACCTAACCCGCACAGTGCTGCCATCCCCTGTGTTTCCCTCTGCTCCAGGAAGGCATGGGCATTGCCAGCCACACAGGTCAATCATCTGCACACCTTGCATCCACAGTAGCAGTGAATCACACAGGGCTAAAACACTTGAGGGACTGGAGGCCTGTGTCAGTACTTAGGAAGCAGGGTTTCTGATAAACTGCATTTTCAGCTCAACTCAGAGTTAACAAGTTCAATGCTTGATGCTGGAAAATCTTTCAAATAACAGTTAAGCCCATTCTTTTGTCTCGATGGACAGGCTAGTGATGGGAATTGAACCCTTTCTTGGTGGTCTCAGAAGCCAGAGGTCCTATAGTCTCTAATTCATCTGAGCGTCACATCTCATTGCTTCACACTGAAGATGGAGAAAGGGAAACGACAGAAGACTGGACAGATTGAGTGCTGAGACTATGACAACCTCAAGGAATCAAGAGGGACAACTGCTTTTCCATTTTCCCTTCTTTTTAAATCTAAATTTAAAGATACCAATTTATTTTCATGTGAACCATCTCTTTCCCTTGAAAGACAGTAAAATAGGAAAACAGTTAATTATGATTTTTAGAAGCCAAAGTGTGCTTAATCAAGCCTTTACTATATTTTACAATCTCCACAGGAGACAAGACCTTAACTTGAATTTCTACATATCCACCCACAACACATGGCACAGTAGCTGGGAATAAATGTTACTAATTTTAGCAATACTTCATTTGTCTGATATATATGAGGATGAGTTACTTTTCAGATAAATGAAACACCAATACTTTTAAAAACTGTAATAATTTTGACTGTTTTGAGCACATTCTTTAATTCCCTGTCTTGTAGTGATGGTGGTGGTTTAGTCACTAAGTTGTGTCCAACTCTTGCAATCCCATGGACTGTAGCCCGCCAGACTCCTCTGTCCATGGGATTCTCCAGGCAAGAATACTGGAGTGGGCAGCAATTTCCTTCTCCAGGGGATCTTCCTGACCCAGAGAATGAACCCAGGTCTTTGGCATTGCAGGTAGATTCTTTACTGACTGAGCTATGAGAGAACCAAGTTTCCTTGATGCTATAAACTGCTGATACATTTAAGAGGCTTGTTGGTAGATGGGGTGAGCCTCTCTACCTGCTCTTAGTCATTTAAATACACTATTGTGTTACAAAATGATAAATAACCATCCAAGATCATCTGAATTAAATAGAAGAGTGAAAATGAAAGCCACTCAGTTGTGTACAGCTCTTTGCAACCCCATGGACTCTAGTCCATGGAATTCTTCAGACCAGAATACTGGCGTGGGTAGCCTTTCCCTTTTCCAAGAAATCTTCCCAACCCAGGGATCAAACCCAGGTCTCCTGCACTGCAGGTGGATTCTTTACCACCTGAGCTACAAGGGAAGCTCAAGAATACTGGAGTGGGTAGCCTATCCCTTCTTTAGTGGATCTTCCTGACCCAGGAATTGAACTGAGGTCTCCGGCATTGCAGGTGGACTCTTTACCAACTGAGCTAAATAGAGTAACAGTTTTTTTTAAAGTACCTGAAAATAACACAAATGAATATGATGACCATATATTTAATGTCCAACATATTTAAAAGTGGATAGAACTACTATCAATGAATAGATCTCTTTGCTAACAGGGCTATACCATATAAATGGACAGTGCATATATATATATATATGTATGTATATATTGGGTTGGCCAAAAAGTTCATTCTGGTTTTTCCAAATGATGTTATAAAAAAAAAACTCAAACAAAATTTTTGGCCAGTCCAATACCTGTGCCCAAAAGTTTCTTCTTTGAATTCCAGTCTGGTTCTTAACAGTATTCCAGGTAGCTTTTTTATTTCTCCATCTACCCATGCAAAGGCAAAAGGCTTATTAGTTAAGCTCTTTCTATGTGTAAAGCTTTGTGCTAGACACTGGAAGTAGGTAAAATGGAAAACACACACACACATGTGGAAAGAAATCAGAAATTCAGACTGCCAGAATTTTGGAGGGCTGTTTCATCCTCCCAGATAGATCAGTTAACTAAAACTTTGAAGCTGACTATGGGCTACAACAAAAATTCAGAGGAGACAGTTACCAGCTGAAATGCAAACGCAATACTAGAGCTAGGTAACAACATATTAGGGGGCAGGATGGGGAGTCAGAAGAACTCTACCTTTCATGCTTAGGGGGTTCACACTGCCTTGCCAAGCATCAAACATCAAAGTCTTTGAAACCGAGGTCAGGCATTTGAGCATTTCAAGCCTCATTAAAGAGTGTGACAATTATAGCAAGAGAGAGAAATGGACTGAACTGAAAATAGCCTGAGACACTTATCCCCAGACACAAATAACTATGTAGTTACTTCAACCTGTTAAAAAAATAATTGTCATCCAGGGAAAAGACACTGTCATGAAGAGACAGCATGCCCAGTGCACCTGGCCAATTTTTGCAGAGAGGATGGGATGAAGGAAGCTTGAGAAGGCTCCAGGAAGAGCAGGTATTCATTCTGCTGTGAACTCTGCATGGACCTGAGGGTCTACTTATCCTCTTTTCTGAGCAGGAGTCTTGCCACCAAACTTGGGAATCACTGCTCTAGGTTCCTGATCATAACCAACTTAGTCTAGCCAAATCATAGTGGATGCAATTTTGTCTTACAGCAATGACAGCATCCATACCATCATCACAAATGGATGCATGGAGTGGAGATCAGTTATTACAAGTCCCCTTCTGGGTAAATCACAAAACATACCCTACCTCGAAACACACATATTGAGCACCTCACCATTATTGATGTTAAAAATATTGTAGAATTTCAACACTGAAAATATTTTATAGACCAAAATTTTATGCAGCAAATAAATTTGTCATATAGCATTTCTGACTATAGGACATCTGGCTTCAACATGACTATGTTTCCTAATTTTACTATTTCAAAGGTATCTCTATCCACATATGAATTGCTCAAATTAATAAACTATTCTTTTTTATATTTAATCTATCTATATATATATCACTTAAAACTTTCTCGTATTGGTCTTGTTTCTGCCCTCTCTAGAGTAACTCAGAACAAGTTGACCTCTTTATGGCAACTCCTCAAATATTTGAAGATGACAAGTATGTTGCAATTTATCTTTTATAACTTCTTACGTGAACTACTATCAAGCAACTCTCTACTCATACGGAATTACTCTTGGCCTAAATATTGCAATTCCCAAGTGTTTTGGTCTGTAAGTATAATTTACAATATCAGCTCTTCTGTTTATTTGTATTCGCTTGGATAGAATAGCCTATGGTAACTATGCAACTGTGAAATCTCAGTGACTTAATATAATAATATTTATATCTTGCTCACATTATTCATTCAATAAGACTTTGGGGCTCTACCCTCCACAGTCACTTAGGGACCCAGGCTAGGGTAGACTTCAAGATTTTGTAGTTGCGTCATGTAAACAGTGAACCCTCCACCGTCACTGTAGTAGTATAGGAGAACTAGAGAGTCTCTCACCATCTTGCAAACATGCTGCCCATTGTTCATTGGCAGGAAATATTTGCATGGCCACAGCAAGTAACTTGAAGAATAATAAGTGCCCCCTCTAAAGACGTTCATAAGACAATGATGAAATTTTGAGCAGGACAAAGTCATGGATAGAATTTAAGAGCACTGCTCCAGAGCCTTCTTCCTTTTAATATTTTTGAAAAAACCTTTCATTTTATATTGGAGTATAGTTGATTAACAATGTTGTGTTAGTTTCAGGTGAATAGCAAAGTAATTCAGTTATACATAAACATGTAATCCAAACACAGCACTGAAGATGGTCATCAAACCACAAAAGAGAACAAAAGAAGGGGGGAAAAAAAGGTCTCCAAAAACCAAGATGGGAAAACAATTTTAAACAGAGGCTTCTTTAACTTGACTTCTCTTCTTTTAGCAGAGGATGTTCTGCATTGATAATACACAAAGCAAATAAGGACAGGCCCAGGTAATATAATCTAGGACTTCCAGGTTTCCCTTTCTTTACCTCATCCTCCCTAACTTCAGAGTCTGTACATCAAACAGAAAGTTCATAGTGTTTCCAGAGGGAAACAACCAACACATGGAAAATAAACCAGCCAATCGACGTTATTCACCCTGTCGAGCAGAAAACGCTGAGTACAGTGTGGTCCCTTGAAATTGGAGGTGGGGATGGCCCTCTAGCCATGTTTTTCCTTAAGGCCCCTAGGACCCTTCCTCTCTTCAGGCAGAACTGTTAACCACTAACTATTATGTGAACCACTATCGTTATCACCATCAATCCTACAAGATCCTCAATATAACCTAGTTCATGTAATATAAACTAAGAAGGAACTTCTTACTTCTAGAAGTGAGAGCAAGAAGCAACCTGAAAGATGGAGTGTTTTAACTCCTTATTTCTAAACCCTAACGCATATATATATATATATATATATATATATATATATATATGTGCACATACATACACATTTACAGTTCATCCATACACCATGGCCCAGGGAACTGGGATTACATAATTAATATCACAATAGGACAAACAGCCAAGTCTACTCATGTTTATTGCAATCTTCCTTGCTCCCAACAGGTAAAGGTGACACTTATATCAGGCAATTTTCTAACACTCGGCCTTCAGTCACACTGTTTCCGTTGTCCAGAAGGCTTCTCCTACACCTTTCTTTGTGAGGTGAGAGTCCACTTACCCTTTAAGATAAGTGCTACCTGGCCAGCATAATTCATTGTTTTATTGCCCTTACATTCCTTAACACAATAAGAACTTGGAACTGTGCAAAATGAAAGGGGAAAATTCTGCATAAGTCTGAGTAGACATTCTACAGTTTTCACCACAGCTCATGAGCTAATTCTTCAGGGCTGTTTTAGGTCCCAATTTGATAAACACTGTGAGCCCTGTGGAAAGTCTCTGACCCTCTCAGGACTGGACGGTGCAGTAGCAGTGGTCTCATCAACTCTGTCCATCTGCCAAACAAGACACACAAGAGAAATATATCTTGACTATCTCCAAGATCTGACCAGGGCATCTCACTAAGAAAGTCTCACTCAGTAAGATGACTTTTGGAGCATTATTGCTATAAAACATTCTAGAAAGTGGGCCATATGGACTCTGAACATTCTTCCTAATGATCTTAAGTACTTGGAGGTGATATTTATCCTGCTCCTATTTTCAACCAGAGATTCCTAGAGAGTGAGGACTTCTAAAAGTATCCACTGGTCAGTCTTCACTTAGAGAACACAGCTGGAAGTACCAATAAGGATGGCTACTAGCCTGTGTTCAATTATTCATCGCCCTCAGGTTTGATAGTCTCAGAAAGAAATCAGACATGGCACTTTGTAAAATAAGAAATTTAAATTTATAAAAATTATTTAAAACCTCTTCATAGCACCCCAAGAGACACCCAACAATTAATTATGAGTGCTAGAGAGTAAACCAAACAGGTTTTCCAGCACTTCCAATGTAAGAAGCAAGGTTCACACTTCATAGATCAGCTGCTCAGTGATTCCTACCTGGTATGTTATTTTTTAAAACAAGGCAAAATATGTACCTTCTTGTCAGGAGCCAGCATGAGGAACTCCGCCCATGGCAAAGGTCATGAGGAAGGAGGCTTCAGCATACCCAAAGGCGGGATGGAGCCTCAGGAAACCCCCTGCTCCCGAGCATCTACTCCCATAACCAGAGTCTGCCTGCTTTACTGTTTTATACTCTCACCTACACCTCTGACTTTACGGGGGGCTCTCCCCCATCACCTCTCTCGGAGAAGGAGTTATCCTACAGCTCCAGTTAATAAAAATTCCCGGGCATGACAAGAGTGTTTCGACTTACGAACTCCTCTGAAGGTTACCTAGCCTGCCTGTACAGGTTCGTCTGGCCACATGTGATTGTTTACAGCCTCCCAACCATGAGAGGCATGAGATGTTTTAGACTTACTAAAGGCAGATTGTTTTAGGAAGTTAGAAATTATTAGTATAGTGGGTTGATTAGGAATTATATTGGTGAAAGGTTTTTCATTTATTGGGCCAATGTTTGCTGCTAAATCTCCTGCCCTTATACATGTTAATGAATATGTAACTAGCGTATAGGAGAAATAAGTATTAACCTTTAAGATTAATCATGTTAAACCTTAGGCTAAGTAAATTCCTTTCTTAATTGTAACCCACTACACCCTCACCCTATAGGAATGCTACTTTATCTGGTACCTTCGGAGGGTGGTGCCTGGTTTAAGAAAAATCACCCCTGGAAAATAAGTTTTTTGGTTATCAGAAAGAAAGGATCAAAAAATGTCAGCAGGCCTCATGGCCAGAAGATGATATAAAACCCCTAAGACCTTTTTGTATACATTTATATGAAGCACCTGATTTTGATAAAGGTCAGGACTGCTGACCCCCACGTGACTTTAAAATTTCCATTTGTCTCTACGTGTAAAAAAAGATATATAAGCAAACCTGAAAATAAATAAATGAGATCAGTTTCTGGAAAGATTGATTCCCCCGTGTCGTTCTTTCTTGTTCTCTGTCTTTCTGGCTGAATTCCCATCTGGAGCGTGGGTGCTCGGCAAGCTTCTTGTCTTGAAGCTTTATTGGTATCCCACGTAAACCAAGTTATTGAGCCTCTTTTTCTCCACTAATTTTCCTACTACGCTATTTCTTTCTAATCTCCCTCTATATCTTTAATTAAGCAATTAATTCCTAGGATGCTGACTCTGTCCTCGCTTTGAATTACCCTGGATCCACCAGGGCTGGACCCCAGCACCTTCTTCCAAGTTAAACTTCTGTTTTAAGAGAAACACATTATGTATGTCCACTTTCTTTTTGCCACCTGGGTTTCCAGTATTACAGCGTGCATAAACACTGTTATTTTGAATCTGCTTTTTTATTATACACCTATATTTTCCAAGACACAATGGAGGTCAGTGTCAAGATTTCTAAGCCTAAAACTCTTTTTATAACATAGAGTTTTAAGAAATATATGAAGCATAATATCCTAATTTGTTTTCCTCTTTGGCACCTAAGTTATAGAAAACTACTGAGATCTGTTATGAGTGGATATTTTAAAACAAATCTATAGCAGTGGAAACATTTAGAGAATGGGGCATGTATTCAGAGACATATCTTTCCAAATATAAAGATTACTTAGCTCATTGCCACTAACTAGTTCATGGCTCAAAACTGGGAAATATTAGAAATATATGATGGTTATAAAAATGAATTTGCTATTCAGAGAGTCTTTATGCTTTCTGGAGATTTCAAAGGCAGGGAATTGTTGACTGGCTCCCATGCCATGGCTCTTTCCTTAAGGGACTTAAAATCTAGTAGGCAAAAAAGGACACATTCTGAAATTTGTATAAATGGAGACATATGTATAAAGGACATGAGGACATGAAAAACTCAGGTGCTTTAGAGAGCAATTAGCACTTCATCGTGCCTGGAACACAGGATGAAAAGGAGAGCGTGGAAGAGATGAGGACGGAGAGCATGACAAAGAGTTCATCAAGAAAGGCCTTGGGCTGTCATATAAAAGCCGTCATCTTCGGTGGCCCTACGTGGCTTGGCTCATAGTTTCATTGAGTTAGCAAGGCTGTGATCCAAGTGATCAGCATATAAAAGCACTTGGACTCAATCAAAAATGATAAGGAATCCATAGAAGAGTATTAATGGGGAGAGGTGATATTAGATTTTATTTTTAAAAGATAACTATGGTACTCTAAATTACTAAACTGCATGTATACTGTAATATCATTGTTATAAGCAAGCCTCTATGTGTGTTTTGGTATACGGTTTATTTGCATAGTACATATTCAAAATGGATTTAGTAGTTACCGCCATGAAGTAGTGTTGGGGTAATAAAGGAGGACTGAGCTTTATAAATATCATATTAGTTGAATTTTCCCAACAAGCATCTCCTTACTTTTTACATTAAAAAGCAAGCTCACTCTGGCAGCAATGTTGATGTTAAGATCAGCATTCAAGAAACCAAATTAAGAAGCTGTTGTGCAATTTAATTGTCCAAATGATAGACAATGAAAGTCTAACCAGCAGCAGAGGTATGAG
The DNA here is from genome assembly GCF_032405125.1 of Capricornis sumatraensis. Classification (NCBI taxonomy): domain Eukaryota; kingdom Metazoa; phylum Chordata; class Mammalia; order Artiodactyla; family Bovidae; genus Capricornis; species Capricornis sumatraensis. The sequence continues at coordinate 53,962,502 of NC_091089.1, read as the reverse complement.
GGGAAGAGAGAGGCGGCTGTGGATTTGAGTGATATTAAGGATGTAGACTCAGGAACACGATGACATTGGCTGCAGGAAACGAAGAAGCAAGAACAGGTTAAAATGACTTCCAGGTTCCTGGTTGGAGTGTCTCAGTCACCAGCATGGAGCACGTATGGTGAAAACCAATCTGAAAACATACACCTTCGGGTTTGGAAATGTTTAGGGCATTCTTGGGCTATCCAAGCAATAATGATCTAGTTACAGAGTTGGATTTATCTATCTGGAACTACAACTAAAAGCTGGGCTTGTTAGTGGCAGAGCTGAGTGTAGAATCAAGTATGCTAACCCTATTGGGCAGTATCCCAGCAGGAAGGAGAATAAGCCTCAGAAGAGAATTCTCTGGTTGTCCAGTGGTTAAGACTCCACACTTCCAGTCCAGGGGGCATGGGTTTGACCCGTTGGTAGGGAACTAAGATCCCTTTTGCAGCAAAGCATGGCCAAATAATTAGGACCAGAGAGTAAATATTAAAAAAAAAAAAAGAAAAAAGAATAAGCCTCAGATGGTTCAAAAGCAGAGGGATTAATGAAGGGAGGCTGGAAGAGGGGAACGTACCAGAGGGACTCTTCACTCAGAAAACAGCCATAGTGTGGATGGAGCTGCTACTGCTTGGAAGCCCAAGGGAGCCAGGGGGAGAGCCAAAGCCTGGGTCAATGCCTGAGAAACCAAACCATGGAGGAGGGACTCCAGCTCGAAATTTCAGTACCTGAGAGGTTCAGTGACAACAAAGTTGGCCCAAAGCAGAAACGAAGCATGGAACCAATACCCTGGCCTCTCTCACTTTCATTCTCTTACCTCCATTTTCCTAACCCCCATTGGCCAAAGCCAACCAGGAGGAAGACCAGGGTCAAGGGAGGCTCTGCATGATGCGGCTCACAAGAAGCCAGTCTCCTGTGACGCACTGGTAAAAAGAAATACAGAGAACAAACCTAGGAAAACAGTCATCATCACGCTGACTCCTACTCAAGGATTTTCTCTAGGGAATTTACAGTGACCTGGGGGAGGGAGAACAAGCTGATGTATATGAAATAATTGCAAAGAAGCAAAAGGTAACTGCATTCTCTCCTGAAATAATCAGCAAGACTTGAGTTCCAACCCTTCTGTGCCACTTACTGGCTGTGTGACTATGGATGATTTATCATATTTCTCTAAGCCGTCAACATAGAGAGAAGATAAAAACACCACTGAATTCATGGAACTTAGAAGAGTCGAATAAGATATTTTGGGTAAATGTTTCACCCAGTGTCCATAATAAAGTAAGTGCTTGGTGAATCTTAAGAGGAAGAGGGGATGATGACAAGGACTATGAACGGCAATGGTCATTCATTCAGATCCTAAAAAGATTAGCCTGAGTTGGAACAGGCAGAGGTTTCAAGATACAGCTTGAATGACAGCTAAGATATAGGGATACATATAGGGGAACACATACGTGCTTGATTAAGAATGTGGAGTTGAGAACAGTGTAGTGTATGCAGAGGACCACGGGAGAACTGGTGGAGTTGGAAGGCTTCCTTACTCTCCCGCCCCTTCTGAAAGGCAGCATCACAGGAAATAGACACCTCCCACACACATCACCTTGATGTCCTCCTGCCAGATACTCCTTGCAGCCATCAAGTCTCACTGCTCTGCTAACAAATTATTACTGAATATCTTAATAGGTTTGTTGCTTGAGGAGCCGAGTATAATTTTGCAAGTTCTAAGTAGCATATTAATAGGACAAACCTGTATAATACACATCCTCCTACTCAAGTCAGAGCAGAGAATGTTGCAAAAAGTAGCTGAGCCAAGACCTAATTTTCAGAAAGACTTCCCTGACAAAAAGTGACTCCTGGTACTCTCCAAGTGCCTTTGATTTCCAACAGCAAAATTTTTGTCTGTGCTTCATAATCTCAGGTCTCTAGATACCTGCCTCGGGTTATGTCCTAGTTGTCTCAAGTATGTTCATGTTAACTTCCTTAACACACTGTGATGTCATTAGTAGGCAGAAATGCGCTGCTTCCTTCTTAACCACTGACGTTTTGGTTCCCAAAAATGCGTACTTGTACCAGAGATACCCAGGACACTTGTTAAAATCACAAACTCAGATACCAAATGCTTTAATTTTGGCAGTCTAGGATAAGACTCTTCGGTCTAATTTCTTAAAAAAATTTTCCACTGAGTTCAGATATACATTCATTTTTGAGGAACCTCTGATAGTCAGTGGGACATCGTCTTCCTGATCTGCACACAATAGCCAGTTCAGAGAAGAGAAGAAAAAAGTAGCTTAATTAGAGGAAACAATGAGTGCTCTTTAATCCCACAGTGTGATGTTTTCTTTTGTTCTGAAGACATAAGAAGGCTAAGAATGTTGAGGAAAGAAAGCGACTTAGTAAGATACAGGCTTTATGTAAACCATTCTGAGTACTGCAGGGAGGGAGACCTTCCAGAACTAGAGATCATTTCTGAGGCTGAGCAGTAGTTACGGCAAGGGTTTGTACCAAGGCGTAGCAGAAATAGAAGGGAAGAGACGTGAACATCTTCAAGGAGACAGGAATGAGTGATTACGTGGATGTGGGGAGCCAAGGCTTGCAGGAGTGGCAAATAACCACTCTAACTGTGTTTCTGACTCGAGTGCGTGGCTGGGCAGAGATACAGAGCAGAGATACAGAGCAGAACCACAGACAGAGTAATAGATCTGGGGCTGGGAGAGTTGTTTGTTGGGAGGATGTTGGCCGAATGATTGAATATTGTGATCCATACGATGCCCTGATGATTCTGCATAACTTGATAAGTATCAAGTCTAAGGAGAGAGATCTGGTTTAAATGTATACAGGTGTTAGGTAAAGCCATACATGTACCACGAGACTCCAGGGAGTGTCTGTTTATTGAAAGATGGAGGGCTAAAAAGGAAGACACCGGTGGAACAAGTTGAAGACAAAGGCCTGAGAAAGGGGACTGGGAAAAGTAACCAGAGCAGTAAAAGAAAAACGAATGCAAAGAATAAGTTGTAAAATCATACATAATGAACTCTCCATTATAGGGCTTATTCATGCAGAAGATATCATATTTGTACAGTAGCTGCATGAGGCACAAGGCTGGATACAGTGTGGTGAGGAAAACATCAGTATAGAGATAGAGGAGAAAAAATGAAACCGAAAGCATCTATTTTTCACCACTTACTATTTCAGTGACCTTGGATGAATTACATAATCTCTTGAAGCCTCAGGTTTTTCACTTTATGCTATAAAGTATCCATTACACAGGACTATTGTAAAGATTAAAAGGGTATTAAATGAGTTCTTTAAATGTTCTTTTCCTCTCCTACTTTCAATCCATATATAAAAATTTCAAGACAGTGTGACAAAACTTCTCTTTCATTAGATAAATGCCCCAGCTTTCCCATTTTATAAGGCTCTAATGACTTCACGCAACTTAAAATATATTTGTCATTTTCCTCTATGTGGATAATGGGTATTTTTCGGAAGTTGTAGAAGAGGTTATTGTGTTGGGAGAAGACTGGAAAATACTTTTAAACCTAAAATTCTTATTAATGCATTCTAAAAGATAAGAGGGAATTGAAATTAAGCTTCTCCCCAGGCAGTTTCTAAAACCGTTCTTTTTCTCTTTCTGAATTTTGGGATCTTTGTCCATCTGTTTCTTGGCATCTATCCCATTCTCCATGATTTCTGAAAGATGATCAGTGGGTTATATACAAACCATTATAATTTTTATAGCAGAAAATATCTGTCCCTCCTAGGTAAAAAACAACAAACCTTCATTTCCTCTACCGAAATGCCACTGAAGGAAAGAAGCCATTATTTGTCTCTTAAAACATGTTTTTCATTGCACTTGCAAAGGTTTACAAGGAATACATCTAATGCTTAATTGCTTATAGCTGGGGAACACAATTATTCTTCTGGAGTCTACCAAATATTTATTGTGATTGCTTCAGCTGAGGTTTCAGGCTCATACCACTAAGATTGAAACTAATTGAGCCCAAACCCCACAGCTATTAAATGATGGCAGATTCATGTTGAAAAACAGGGGTAATGTCAAGCCTTTGACACTGGGGGGTAGAGGGGTTGTTAGTGTATTTTCCTGCGCTGCAAGAAAAACCTGATTGACAGAATTCATTCTTTGCCACATAATTATCTACTTCTTTGTTGACCCATCTGGTCCCCTTAACTGCGTGCTAATACCATCATAAAACAATCAGAGTAAATTGGTTGTCTGTTGATCAACGCTTAATATGGTTTCATACAAATTATTCATAGACTGTGAAGCCTTTCCTATTAAAACTATAAACAGAGTACTAGATATAGACAGGGCTTTTCCTAATATTTGAGTGTGTGGTTTAGAAATCATAAAGTCTTTTGTATCTTTTTGACAGATAGTATTTTTTTTTGCAGAGCACTGTTTAAAGGCTCCTGGGTAACCTCTTGCTTTTATCTAATGTTCATTAAAAATATAGAATTGTCCATTCTGAGCTGTTTTTTCTCAGTCTCTACTTAAAACCATACAGAAGCTCTTCGCCGTATGCCATGCAGTATCTTAGTTCCAGGACTAGGGATCAAACTTGTGCCTCCTGCCACAGAAACACTGAACTGAGTCTTAACCACTGGACTGCCAGGGAGGCCCCAAGAAGCTCTTATCATTAGGAAAAAAAATCTTACTGAGAGGAAATAAATTAAGGAATCCTAAAAGAAGTCAATTGCCATGGTTGTTAAGGAAAGGTAGAATGAAACCCAGCAATGTTAGAGTTCCAGAACTCAGCAGGAAAGGGGCCCCACGTGGCAAAAGAGACTAACAGGAATCTCAGCCACTCTATCTCCTAGATCAGTGGTCCCCAGACTTTTTGGCACAGGGATTGGTTTCACTGAAGACAACTTTTCCATGGACCAGGGTGGTGGGGGAATGGTTTCAGGATGATTCAAGCACATTACATTTATTGTGCATTTTATTTCTATTATTATTAATGGTGGTCAGTTCCACCATTAGATCCCAGAGGTTGGAGACACCTGTCCTAGATGACTCTTGATTCCCAGTTTCAGTACCCTGATTCGGAATCTCAGCCTCCATCTCACCCTCAGATACTTCATACTGACCGCTCTTCCTAAAGCATAGAGCTCATAATGTTACCCTCATTTCAGCTTCTGGGATGATTCTCCATCCCCTAGACAGTTCCAATTTCCAAGAAAGACATAAAGGTCTTCCATAGTCTTGTTCTTATCTCTGCTTTATTTGTGTAATAGTGTATCCTTCAAGCCGCTCTAGAACATGCTTTCCTATCCCTGTCTCTTTGCCATGATTTTTTCCTGTTTCTTGACTCTCTTCCCTACCATTTCTTTTCTTAAATCATATTCAACTACCACTTTGGAGAACAGTTTACCATCATCAGGTAAAGTTAATCATATGCACACCCCACAAGCCAACAATTTCATTCTCAGATATGTACTCAAATAATGCACATGCTTGTAAACAAAAAGTATGTAAAAATATTCATAGCATCTTTATTTGTAAGCACCAAAAGCTGGTGGAGACAATATTCATCAACAGTAGAGAGGATAAATTGTGATATATACATTGAATGGATTATCATAGAGCAAGGAAAAGTAATGAAAGGCTATGACCTGCAATGACACTGCGCTGAGGAACAAAATGTCAAGCAAAAGAGCCCAACGTGAAAGAGTACATCCTGTGTGATTCTGTTTATATAAAGTTCAAGTATGAATAAAACTGGTCTGTGGTGTTAAATGTCAGGACAGTGGGTACTTCTGGGGAGCAAGGAGAAATAGTGATTGGGAGGAGGCATGGTGGCTGCTGAGTACTTGAAATGTTTGACTTCCACTTCAAAATAACTCATCCACCTGTGCACTTAACGTCTATCCATATTTCTCTATATATGCTAAATATCCTGAAATGTTTTTGTGTGAAAGTGAAACTTACTCGGTCGTGTCCAACTCTTTGCAACCCCATAAACTACATAGCCCATGGAATTCTCCAGGCCAGAATACTGGAGTGGGTAGCCTTTCCCTTCTCCAGGGGATCTTCCCAACCCAGAGACTGAACCCGGGTCTTCCGCATTGCAGATGGATTCTTTACCAGCTGAATCACAAGGGAAGCCCAAAACGTTTTTAGTTGGCTATTTTTCTTTATTACTCAGGCTTAAATATACTTTTCTAATTGGAGGAAAATTGCTTTATGATGTGCTGGTTTCTGCCATACGACAACACGCTTCAGCCATGATTATACATACATCACCCCTCTCTTGAACCCGCCGCCCCTCTTCACCCTGCTCCCCCCCTCTAGGTCATCGCAGAGCACCGAGCTGGGCTCGCTGTGTTATATAGCCACTTCTCAGCAGCTATCTGTTTTGCGTATGGTGGTGTATGTATGTTGATGCTGCTTTCTCCATCCGTCCTACTCTTCACTTCCCTCACCGTGTCCAGAAGTCCATCCTCCATATCTGCAACTCCACTCCTTTCCTGCAAATAGATTCATTAATATCATTTTTCAAGATTCCATATATATGTCAATATATAATGTTTTTTTTTCTCTTTCTGACTTACTTCACTCTGTATAACAGGTTCTAGGTTCATTCACCTCACTAGAATTGATTCAAATCCATTCTTTTTTTATGAATGAGTAATATTCCATTGAATATGTATCACAACCTTCTTTATCCATTCATCTGTCAATGGACAGCTAGGTTGCTTCTGTGTCCTTGCTATTGTAAACAGTACTTCAGTGAAGATTGGGGTTCACGTGTCTTTTTCAGTTATGGTTTCCTTAGGGTATATGCTCAGTAGTGGGATTGCTGGGTCACATGGTAGTCTCATTGCTAGTTTTATAAGGAATCTCCATACTATTCTCCATAGTGGCTGGATTTGTTTACAATCCCACCAACAGTGCAAGAGGGTTCCGTTTTTCCATATCCTCTCCAGCACTTATTGCTTGTAGATTATTTTATGATGGCCATTCTGCCTGGTGTGTGGTGATATCTCACTGTAGTTTTGATTTGCATTTCTCTAATAATGAGCTACATTAAGCATCTTTTCATGAGTTTACTGGCCATCTGCATATCTTCTTTGGAGAAGTATCTGTTTAGGTCTTCTGCCTACTTTTTTTTTTTTTTTTGATTGAGCTGTTTGTTTTCCTCATATTGAGCTATATGAGCTGCTTATGTACTTTGGAGATTAATCCTTTGCCTGTTGTTTTCTTGGCAATTATTTTCTCCCATTCTGAAGGCTGTCTTTTGTTTATTGTTTCCTTCACTGTGCAAAAGCTTTCAAGGAGGACCTTGTTGTGAGTTACGCCAAAGACTGCATTGTCTATCTTTTCCTCTAAGAGCTTTGTAGTTTCCGGCCTTACATTTAAGTTTTTCAATCCATTTTGAGTTTATTTTTAAGTGTGGTAGTAGAAAGTGTTCTAGTTTCATTCTTTTACACATAGCTGTCCAGTTTTCCTAACACCACTTATTGAAGAGGCTGTCTTTTTTCTCCGTTGTATATTCTTGCTTCCTTGGTCAAAGATAAGGTTTCCGTAGGTGAGTGGGTTTATCTTTGGGCTTTTAAATCTTGTTCCATTGGTCTATTGTGTGTGTGTGTGTGTGTGTGTGTGTGTGTGTGTGTGTGTGTGCGTGCGTGCCAGTACCATACTGTCTGGATAACTATAGCTTTGCTGTATAATCTGAAGTCAGGAAGGTTGATTCCTCCAGCTCCATTCTTCTTTCTCAAGATTGCTTTGGCTATTTGGGGTCTTTTGTGTTTCCATACAAATTGTTAATTTTTTGCTCTATTTCTGTAGAAATTGGTAGTTTTATAGGGATTGCATTGAATCTATAGATTTCTTTGGGAGTACAATCATTTTCTTGATATTGATTCTTCCAAACCAAAACATGGTATATCCTTCCATCTGTTTGATTTTTTTCATCAGAGTCTTAGTTTTCTGCATACAGGCATTTTGTCTCTTTAGGTAGGTTTATTCCTAGCTGTTTTATTCTTTTTGTTACAATAGTGGATGGGATTATTTCCTTGATTTCTCTTTCTGATTTTTCATTGTCAGGGTATAGGGATGCAAGAGATTTCTGTTATTAATTTCATATTTTGGGATTTTACTATATTCATTGATTAGCTCTAATAATTTTCTGGTGGTGTCTTTTGACTCTTATTTATTTTTCAAATTCAAGATCATTTACTGTTTTTTCCATAAAGTCTCAGCTGATCTCTTCCATTCAAATTAGTGTTCTTCTTTCTTTAAGTTCCCTGCTATGGGACTGATATTTCTCTCAAGACATTTAACCAACATGCTTTGAATTTTAGTCATAAGATTACATATGACATGAGTTAGGTAATTAAAAAGAAAGGTCGTTTTAAAATGAAGTAAACCAGTGGTGAAAATTTAATGATACAATCACCTGGTTCAGATTCAAGTTTGGACCCTTCAACTTAACAATGGCACAAAACATCCTTATCTGCTCCTTCTGCAGAATCAAATTCCTCTCCCCCACTTGCTGCTTATCCAAATGTGCAATAACATTTTCTTGTTTTGTTTTGTGGGTGGAATAGTGTGCAATATGGTAAATGTTTCCAGATATTGGAAAGCAATGAGCAAAGCCACTTATCAAATGAAGTGTGTCACTACTGACCCAAGATTGTGCCTTCAAAACATTCATAGGTTCATGAAAACCAGTTAAGCAATCTCCCAGTAGGACTGCTCAGCAGTGACGTTCAGTCCTTAACTTGAGTTTTCCAGGGGCATGGAGTGAAACTGTCAGCTTCATCTGTACTTAGCAAATCTAGATCCACAAGAACTCTTTCTACTGCTCATATCCTCAGAATCACCGGTACTTCTGCAGAAAAATCCATTTCACTGCCATTTGCAACCTCACAAGGCCAAGATATCAGCTTCTTGGCAGCGTTTGCAAGTTGCCTTGAAGCCATTTTGTCCTGACATTCTTTTTCCAAAGCAAACACTCCTTCTGAGACTGACTTTCTCATAAAGTCATGAAGCAGTCCTAGATGGCAATATCCCTTAGTTCTCTGTGTTCTGGCCCATCTGCCCCTCTATCCTGCACCCCTTCAACACCCTCACACTACAAGCTCACTAAAAATTATCTGTGTCACTCCCCAAAGCAGTCTGTCCATTGTAGATGATGTTTCTTAAATAACAGGATGAAAGATGGAACGGTGTGGAAATCATTTCATTCCCCTGTCTAGGTTCCCAGAGTAGGCAGAACGCACCATTCTTCTAAGCCAGAAAGATGCTCTCAGCTTTCAATGTCCCAATGTCCCAATGTCCCAATCACAATTTTTTCTTTACTCAATTTCAACTTGGAAGGAAGGAAAGAAGGGGATTTTCAAAGCATGTTGTAAACCATGGTCCCCCAAGCCTGGAAGCCAGTTTTCATGCCCAAGATGTGACTTTCAGAGTATTCAATCAATACACAAGAAATGCTCATTCAGGCTTTCAACAATGTTGTCTTATGACCCTTGCTTCCTTCTTTTGTACCACAAAGTCTCGCAAAGACTTTTACTACGTCCTTTTAACAAATTTAAAGGCTATCTCGATGTTTCTTCTCTTATTTTCACTCAGAAACACTATGGTTTGAAATCCTACCTTTTAGACTAGGCTAGTTGGTTAATTATGTTCTTGTTTTAGGTTTTTGTTGTACTTTAATCTATTCTTTCGATAGAACATGCTGGTTGAAATGTTGTTTCTAAGCTACTAAATCTTCTGAATTTAATCAGTTTAATTTTTTAAATCAGTAATTTTCAGTTTATTAGATAAAACAGACTTGCAATATAGTCTTCCTGAAAGCAAAATAAGTCATCTACAGCAAGTGATAAGGAAAATGGGCAAAAAAGGAAAAAAACATACGTTGAAAAAGATTCTTTTGCAATAAAAATATCAAACCATTGTTATAAAGGAATTTACCAAGAATTGTTATATTTCCTCCATCCTGTTTGCTGGAGGTCAAGAAGACCATCTAGCACTTTGTGTTCATGTCAAAAGTCAGATCAGAGCTTCATTCTGTTGTTATTGTTCAGTTGCTAAGTCATATCTGACTCTTTGAAACACCATGGACTGCAGCATGTCAGACTTCCCTGTCTTTCACTATCTCCCAGAATTTTTTCAGATTCATGTCCTTTGAGTTGGTGATGCTTTCTAACCATCTCATCCTCCACTTCCCTCTTCTCCTTTTTCTTTCTTTCAGTCTTTCCCAGAAACAGAGCCTTTTCAATGAGTCAGCTCTTTTCATCAGGTGGTCAAAGTATTGATGCTTCAGCTTCAGCATCAGTCCTTCTGTTGAATATTCAGGTTGACCAGGTTTGGTCTCCTTGCAGAACAAGGGATTCTCAAGAGTCTTCTCTAGCACCACAATTCTAAAGCATCAATTCTTCTGTGTTTAGCCTTCTTTACTATCCATCTCTCACATCCCTACATATGTGTGTTAGTCATTCAGTCGTGTCCAAATCTTTGCAGTCTCATTGACTGTACCCACCAGGTTCCTCTGTCCATGTAATTCTCCAGGCAAGAATACTAGAGTGGGGTGCCATTCCCTTCTCCAGGGGATCTTCCTGACCCAGGGATCAAACCTGGATCTCCTGAACTGCAGACAGATTCTTTATCTTCTGAGCCATCAGAGAATATGACTGCTGGAACTTCAACTTATATAGACCTTTGTTGGCAAAGTGATATCTTTACTTTTCAATACACTGTCTAGGTTTTTCATGGTAATGCAAAGCAAAAAAGAAAAAGGAAGAAAAAGAAAAAGGAAGCCCCTAAACCCCTCCCCAAAGCTCAGCACTGTAAGTCCAGAGTTTAAATTCAGAAAAGGGCAAGTGGCAATTCAAAGAGTTGATGGTGACTGGGTACTTGGCAACAACAATCCTTCTTTATTGTTTTTAGTGTTGTTGTTGGAGGTTTTCTTTGTTTGCTTGTTTGTTTAAACAGACATCTATCCAGTTTTCCCGTAGGCAGTAAAAGCACTAGGCTTTTGTGGTCAGACTAGCTACTCTAACAACCAGCGCCTGGTTTTCAAAGGACTTTGATGCATATCAGTGTCTGTTATATGTGGGGGTGACAGGCCAGCAAGCAGCTTTCCTCCAGGTAGTATTCAGAGACCTATGCTATTTCTGTCTTGGGAATGTATCATCCCCTGCGACCTCAGAGACCTCTATGTGGAAGGGGAAAGAGACTAGAGAAGATGCTAAGTCTTCATTAAAACAAAATCTGGCCCAGAAATTATAGGCATGCCCTGTCCACACCTACTAGTGATAGAACCAGGAATTGTAGTCCCTGGAGGCATCACTACTTCCACATAAAAATTGCAAATTATGGAAAGGTAAGCATGAAATTCTGGTGCACAATTATCTAAACTTCCATGGTGCCCAAAAGGGCCTCCTCAACTTCTTAACTGATTCATAACCTTCTCCTTGTACAATTTCATTCATCATTTAATGAAGTACATTTTGGAAATTCTCCTATGCCAGGTACAGTACCAAGCCCTCACAATATAAAGATGTGGTCCTTGCTCCCAAGGATCTCTGGGTTGGTCCTAAATAGAATATAGAGATTGGATCAGTAAAGGAATATATTTGAACACCTGTGCAGGAGAGGTGTTAATTAAATATATAATTACAAGTGATCAACCTAACAGAAGCAGAAGATATTAAGAAAAGGTGGCAAGAATATACAGAAGAACTCTACAAAAAAGATCTTCACAACCCAGATAATCACTATGGTGTGATCACTCACCTAGAGCTAGACATCCTGGAATGCGAAGTCAAGGGGGCCTTAGGAAGCATCACTATGAACAAAGCTAGTGGAGATGATGGAATTCCAGTTGAGCTATTTCAAATCCTGAGAGATGATACTGTGAAAGTGCTGCACTCAATATGCCAGCAAATTTGGAAAACTCAGCAGTGGCCACAGGACTGGAAAAGGTCAGTTTTCATTCCAATCCCAAAGAAAGGCAATGCCAAAGAATGCTCAAACTACCGCACAATTGCACTCATCTCACACGCTAGCAAAGTAATGCTCAAAATTCTCCAAGCCAGGCTTCAACAGGACGTGAACTGTGAACTTCCAGATGTCCAAGCTGGCTTTAGAAAAGGCAGAGGAACCAGAGATCAAATTGCCAACATTCGTTGGATCATGGGAAAAGCAAGAGAGTTCCAGAAAAACATCTATTTCTGCTTTATTGACTACCCCAAAGCCTTTGATTGTGTGGATCACAACAAACTGTGGAAAATTCTTCAAGAGATGGTAACACCAGACCACCTGACCTGCCTCTTGAGAAATCTGTATGCAGGTCAGGAAGCAACAGTTAAAACTGGACATGGAACACACACTGGTTCCAAATCGAGGAAGGAGTACGTCAAGGCTATATTGTCACCTTGCTTATTTATCTTAAATGCAGGCATCATCATGAAAAATGCTGGCCTGGAGGAAGCACAAGCTGGAATCAAGATTGCTGGGAGAATATCAGTAACCTCAGATATGCAGATGACACCACTCTCATGGCAGAAAGCAAAGAAGAACTAAAGAGCCTCTTGATGAAATGAAAGAGGAGAATGTTGGCTTAAAGCTCAACATTCAGAAAACTAAGATCATGGCATCTGGTCCCATCACTTCATGGCAAAAAGATGGGGAAACAATGGAAACAGTGACAGACTTTATTTTCTTGGGCTCAAAAATCACTGCAGATGGTGACTGCAGTCATGAAATTAAAAGACGCTTGCTCCTTGGAAGAAAAGCTATGACCAACCTAGACAGCATATTCAAAAGCAGAGGCATTACTTTGCCAACAAAGGTTCATCTAGTCAAGGCTATGGTTTTTCCAGTGGTCATGTATGGGTATGTAAGTTGAACTATAAAGAAAGCTGAGCACCAAAGAATTGATGTTGTTGAACTTTGGTGTTAGAGAAGACTCTTGAGAGTCCCTTGGACTGCAAGGAGATCCAACCAGTCCATCCTAAAGGAGATAGGTCCTGAATATTCATTGGAAGGACTGTTGCTGAAGCTGAAACTCCAATACTTTGGCCATCTGATGCGAAGAGTGAACTCATTGGAAAAGACCCCAATGCTGGGAAAGATTGAAGGCAGGAGGAAAAGGGGATGACAGAGGATGAGATGGTTGGATGGCATCATTGTCTCAATGGACATGAGTTTGAGTAAGCTCTGGTAGCTGGCGATGGACAGGGAAGCCTGGCATGCTGCAGTCCGTGGGGCTGCAAAGAGTTGGACATGACTGAGTGACTGAACTGAACTGAACTGAACTGAAAGTAATGAGGAGAACTGGAGAATATGGAAGAAAAACAGAAGGATTTGCCTTAGGTTGGAGACTGAGGAAGCAAAGGGTAGAGGACAGAAATGATTGTTATGATAAAATAATTCTCCATAGAAGGACCAATTTTTTAGTTGACTGGTTTTCAATGTCTTGTTCACTTTCCCTCAAAAATAGTTTTGAATTGCTATGCACTCAGTTCCATTATAAGCTGACACCTGAAGTTTTACATTGTAAGTTGACAGGAACAAGCTTTAACACTCAAATGTTTTTCATTTGTCTCCACAAATTCACATTTTTTCTTATTCAAGTTCTTCCTTAGAGCTTCAGGTGTTTTGTGCTTGAACGTTCTTATCATTTCTCATCTTACAACATGTCTCTGCAAAAATATATTCATATAAAGTCAAATTCAGTTTTTAAAATATTTTATTCAAGTGTATGACTAAGTATTATTTTTTTCATTTTATGATACTATTATTATGTAATTGATAGCTGTAGAAAAGAGAGTAGCAGTTACCAAGAGTCACACTATTGGGGCACTTTTGTTTTTACTAAAAGAGAAACTAGGAAAGGAAGGAATATTGGAAGGGATGAGGAGTGTCTTCGTATACTGATTTTAAGACAATTACAAAACTCTATGTATTTATTAAAGTTCCTAGAACTGGATTCCCAAAAGAGTGAATTTTTCCAAATAAGCATATATAATTTTCAGAAAGGTATCATTGATGTTTGACCTTTTGTCTTCACAGTCTTCACAGCTATACTCTTTTTCCTTCTGAAACATCAAAGCTTGTATTTTAGCCAAATGTTATTTTCCTCTGAAGATATTTTCCCTCAACAATATTATCTGCGTTTTCCTCAAATCACTGCTTCGTCTTATTCAGACTCAGCAAATTTTGCAAAATATTAACTCTGGGTGCTGTCTATTTGGGAAGTTTACTTTCCTCCCACTTGACAAACTAAACATTTGAGAAGAGATTAAGCAGTATGAGTGACAATGGAAAGCATGCCATAAAGAGGAAAAAAAAAAATTACAGTATGCAGAGACGCCATCTCTATTGTTATATTTTAGCAAATCATTCTTTTAAACAGTTAAAATTCCTTATCGTTAGTGTTTGGACTCCAGATACTTTCTCCCAAGTATCTGATGAAAACCTACTTACCCTCCACTGCTCAACTTTTCTTTCCATTTTCTTTTATACACTTTATGCCTCACAATTTTTAAAACAGCTAATAACTCCTTTCTCTGTGTTGTGTAGGGGTGGAAACAAATAACTGTGGTTAGAAAACCTAATATTGTAGAACTCAGCCTGATGTATCTACATGTCTCTCCATCAGAGAGCCAAAGCCAGCATCCACATCAGTCAGTGGTTACCCAACAATCAGGACACTATTGCAGACTTCCCTGGTGGTCTGGTAGTTAAGAATGTGCCTGATAATGCAGGGGACACGGGTTTGGTCTCTGATCCAGGAAGATTCCACATGCGGTGGGGCAACTAAGTCCATGCGCCACAGCTGCTGAGCAGGAACTCTAGAGCCCTTGCTCTGCAACAAGAGAAACCACCGCAAGGAGAAGCCTGCCTGCTGCAGCTGGAGCATAGCCCCTGCTCGCCAAAACCAGAGCAAGTCTGCGGGCAGCAACAAAGACCCAGAGCAGCCAAAACAACAATAATAATCAATTACATTAGAGAAGAGGTGCTATGCAACTGATTTCTGCAATACTCACTGCCTAAATCTCTTTGCTCAACACTTTGGACTGACTGTCATGTCAATGTGGTGGCCTGGGTCCAGGTTTAGCACAATTTACTGTAGAGTTATGCAGCATACCTTCCCTGCTGGCTCAGACGGTAAAGCGTCTGCCTACAATGTGGGTAGACCCAGGTTCAACCCCTGGGTCGGGAAGATCCCCTGGAAAAGGAAATGGCAACCCACTCTAATACTCTTGCCTGCAAAATCCCATGGACAGAGGAGCCTGGCAGGCTACGGTCCATGGGGTCGCAAAGAGTTGGACACAACTGAGTGACTTCACTTTTTCTTTCATGCAGCATAGTGAGAGCTGATTAGCCGTTTACTGGAGGCCTAGTCCACAGCTCTGCAGACCTTCAGGGCAAGAGGAACTAGCTACCAGCTACACGAGGTGACTTGATGGGGTCAGAAGAGCTTTTCTGACTATCCAAGTCTGACCGGCTATTTGACGCTTGCAACCCAAGCAATAGAGTTTAATTCCTTTATTTCAATGACATCCTTCTCTTGAGTTAATGGCTTTGGTCTGAGATTTAGAATGTTCTTTGCAGCAGGGTTCCAGTCACGAGAGGCATCACCCAAGAAAGGGTAGCACCTGGTTCTTAGATGGTGAGAGAAGATAGAAATATTCAGTAAACAGTAATAAAGTGAATAAGTACATAGGGATAAAGAGGTAACGCTTGTGGACAGTGGGATCTGATATGAGGCAGGAGAAGGTAGGGACAGTGGAGAGGCATGGGGGGAGTGGACCTAATTCAAAACCTAACTAGGAAGAACACGGCTTGAAGATAACCTGGCAGGTTAAATTCTGTAGTCAATCGTAGAGTATACCTTAAGGAACTGTAAAATCATTCATTAAGGAGAGATAAGATATTCTTCATTTTGTTACATCAAATGCATTTTTTTGTTTGTTTCAAATTAGAAACTCAGGTGTGGAAAATAATGCAGTTTTCAATTCTGCATAGTATTGGGTTGACCAGGTGTAGGGGTGCTTGAAAGTCTGTGCTGTGGACGGTTCTGCGTTAAACCTGTGTGAATGGTTTCTCTGATCAACCGCGTGCTTTACAGTTGCCAATTATTTTCTCTCTTCTCCCTCCACCTTTTTCAACAAGTTTCCATGTACCATTACTTTCCACAGAAATGATTCCACAAGAAAAGTCCTCTAAGAGTTTATTTCCCCTTAGAAGCCTGAAAAAAACAAATCAAACACTGAGTATCTCTTTTCTTCATTTTCACCCTCATATCAAGAGCAAGTATTTTTCCTCTCCTTCAACATATCTTTTTCCAGGTTCATCAATCCTGGCTGTATTTCTAACATGAACTTCAAAAGGGAGTCAGTATAATATGGGTTTGTCACCTGCTACTTTCCAGATATATTGCCCTAAATCATAAACACTGAAAAATTGTTTGATAAGTTTATATGCTTTGCTGAACATAAAGTAGACCCAGAGATGCAGAGATACAAACAGAGATTTTAAATCATGCTGAGGTTAAATCTGGTGTCAATAAAGCTAGACAAACCAGAGACCTAATGTATTAGCTTCAAATTGTGGGCAACAAGGCATGTAAGCCTTGAGATGTGTACAGGGGTGCAGACAGGGAAGAGCATTGGCTGGCTTTAGAGTTGCCTTGTTACCTCCAGGAATCAAAGACAATTTACATCAAGGTTCACATGAGTAGTGTTAATTCCAAACTTCCCTGATGTTAATGAGGATCCCATCTGCTGGACCCCAGGTGTCACCAGGCAGAGGTGAGGCACTAAGTCAGGTGGGTGGCAGACTTTGAGTTTTGGGTGGTCCATTTAATTTGGAACAAGACCTCTGTCAGTGGCTGGCACTAAGGGAGACAGCACTCAGCTGCCAAATTGCAGGGAATGTCAAGTGGCAGGCATGTTGACAAGATCCTAGTCATTTGGGCTGGCATTCAAGGCAAGTCTCCAATTCCAGCAGGGGAACCAAAGTACTGAGCAGAAATAAAGAGATAAAAGCCATCATAGAGATTATCCCACACAGCAGGCTAAGACTGGATGGACAGACAGCTGCTCACTGCAGGAAAGCCAGAATGATGGGCATAAGACCTAGGTGAAGCCCCCTCCAGTCTCACATATGATTTGATTAAAGTGGACAAAGGTACTTGGTGGAACCAAGTCGGGGGTGTGAAAGCACAGACCGTGCAGTTGAATGGAGCTATAGAAAGCAGAAGTAGACCCTCAATAAAAAAGGGCTGGAGTTTGTCTCAGCCATAAAATTTAATCCCATGCTTTGGCATAGAGTCACTTGGGATTCGGAATTAATCAGTGTTTTGACCTATCTAGTTAATAATGATTCTGCCCGTTACTGGCTTTGCCCCAATGGACTCAAACTAAATGAAAGGTTTAAATCAGTTACTCAAATATTCTGTTTCTACAGGTGTGCAAACAAAGTGAGCAGTAAAGCCGGGATGGTGAGCCCCTTTCTAAGAGTGAGGATGACCAGGCGGTACTATTTGACATTTAATGAGATGATATTTGAGAGGAATATCTCTCTAACTCCAAATGTGTCTTCTCAACTAAGCTGTCAGCATCTGCACGTCCACCATTAGGGTTTAACTCCTTCAGAATTGTTTTCCTGGCATCTTATCCCAGAGGCATTTTCTGGAATACAAATTGATTTGCATGTTATTGAATTATCAGTGGTTTCTCCTACCTCTAATATCAGGGACCTGGCAACAGGAGAGAATAAGAATGTGGGATTTTAAAGAATCAGTTCTGAAACGGAGTAAAAGATGAGAGAAGTAACAGGACAAGTGCTTGTGTTTACCTACAAAACTGAAACTGTTCCATTAAGCATTAAGGGAAATAAATGGAGGAAAAGACAAAGAAAGGCACGGGGGCCTAAAAACCGGCCTAGGCTGTTCCAAGAAGTTCCCAGTAACTTTGAAGGCATCACACCCCAGGGTTTGCTGGAAAAATTTAAAGGATATTAAAAATCCTCTCATATGCTTAGAACTTGTCTGGGATTTGTTCTAATCGATTGGATACTTCCTGTTAAACAACATCCTCAAATTAAATAACTAAGTGACCTTCCAACAGGGTTTAATTTCTAATCCATTACAAATATTTTTTTTTTCAAAGCCACTCCTGTTTCTGCACCCCTCTCCACTCTGACCCAGTGCCAGCCCTCATATTCTGTCACCTGACCTATACCACCGGAGAAGGCAATGGCACCCCACTCCAGTACTCTTGCCTGGAGAATCCCAGGGACAGGGAAGCCTAGTGGGCTGCCGTCTATGGGGTCGCACAGAATCGGACACGGCTGAAGCAACACAGCAGCAGCAGCAGCAGCAGCAGCAGACCTATTCCACTGCCCCCTGACCGGCCTCTCTTCGTCCCTCCAATTCCGCTGCATTGAACTGAACAAACGCAAACCTCATTTAGACATTCTTCTGTTCCGCAGTTCTTTGATGGTTCTCATCTACCTACAGCATCAGGGCCGAATGCCTTCCCCTATTTCACCATCACTTTCTCTTCTGACTGCTCCTGACCCCTCTAGCTTTTTCACTAGTTGCCTCACACTAGACTTTGCAAGAGCACCAAACTGCTTATAGTTTCCCACATATATCGTGCCACATCATGTATTCTTGAAGCTACCAGAATGACTGAACTCATACAAACTAAGTACCACTATATTATGAAGAAGCGACAAAGTTTATGTAGAACACAGGCCAGCCCTGTGGGCTCCCATTTGTGCTTTCCTTTCCCTTTCATTGAGAGAAGATCAGTTTCACTGGAAAGACTTTGAAAAATGCAGACATCAGTAGGTTCCTAGGCATTATCAAACATTTATGAATCATCCACCAACTACCAAGTTACTACCTTTAGGTATACAATTTGAGCATAGTCATACAATCATGACTATATCATTATAATATATATTTGATAGAGTATCCTTAAACACTATAAACAAAAACTATGAAAATTCTTTCTCCGTTTATAAGGTGAATCTTTTTTTGAAACTCAAAGAGGTTCATTTAGGTTAAGGAAATGACAGAACACCAAGGTGGCAATGCTGGAGTCCTAAGTCTTTCCTTCATGTGTTCACAGTGATTTTTAGTGACCCTGAGTGAATCTGTCCATCCGGGCTAGACTCATATTTACCAAGCTCATGAGACTGATATATATAAAGTCAGAAGGGCAATTTTTTCATTATTGAGAAGTATAACTGCAGAAGGAGCTAGTCAGTTTTAAATGCCACTCAACACACTTTTGCCCAGTATTCAAAGTATAATCAAGATCCTGGTTTATTAATTCGTAATGAGAATCAAAACTGCTGAGACATCAAACATTCAAGCCCTCTGCCTAGCACATGTTCTCCCTGTAGGCATATGGGGAGCAAAAGAAGGAGTTTCTTGAGGAAAATGAAATCAAATCAATAATAGTTAGCAGCATGATTTGAATGTTTAATAACAATGACCTGAAATAATGTATGGATAGGACTCAGTCTTCTCTCAAGACCATAATATTGGCTGGCTTACATAATATTTGACACTTGAATCCACATTTTTATTTACTTCCATAGGATACCTTACAAACGCCATGACCTTTTTAAAGATACAGTAGTAAATTCAATAACTCACTTCTTGACAGTCAGGAAGCCATTTTCTCTTAAACCAAAGTTTGCACATGTCTGCTCCACTCTATTATATATTGTTTCTAAACTGAGCTCTCAGAGAATAATTTTATTTCTGCCATTTCCAAACTCTTAGAAAATGGAAAATAAATTTTAATATTCAAGAGCTCTTAAAATCCAATAAAGAATATTTAAGATATTCTGATAGAAAAATTGGTGAAAAGCAATGTGAGGTGGCAACTTAAAAAAATATCCCAAAATTTATATCAACAGTTTCATTCTCTCTAGGACCAAGAGAAATGCAAATTTCAACTAAGTCTATGACTAAATGGCTTTATTTGCCCTATAAAATCCCCCCCAAACACTATATATATATATACATACACAGAAATATATGCATATATACATATCCACATATGTATCTATATGTGTGTGCATGTACTAAGTCACTTCAGTCATATCCAACTCTTTTCAACCACATGGACTATAGCCCACCAGGCTCCTCTGCCCATGGGATTCTCCAGGCAAGAATACTGGAGTGATTTGCCATTTCCCTCTCCAGGGGATCTTCCCAACCCAGGGATCAAACCCACGTCTCTTATGTGTCTTCCATTCACAGACGGGTACTTTCAATTCAGTTCAGTTCAGTCACTCAGTCGCGTCCAGCTCTTTGCAACCCCATGGGCAGATGGGTACTTTACCACTAGTGTATATTTACCACCATATGTGTAGATATATATGATCTCAGAATCAGTGTGAGTAAGGTGAAATAGGTACTCTGGTATACGCCCTTCGTGATCAAAATCGGTCATTTCTGTAGCAGCATCTCTTTGAATGGGCCTGAGATGCAAGTTCTAAAAACTCCCCGGGTAATTCTGAGGCCACTAGCATATGGACAGTTGTTTGGGATTCATCTTCTATGCTCCAAAATAAATTTTCCTATTTGTATCCTACTTGCAGTTAATAGACTTTTTAAAAATCCCAGCTATGATAAAGCAATAAAGAGTTGCATTAATGATAATCATACTCACACAGCCTTTGGGTTGCACCAGGTGACAAGGGGGCAGCACACTGAACTGACCCTGTCTTTCCCCTTCTGTCCTGCTAGACTCAGTACCAGCTGCAAAGACATGGCATTTGCAGGCAGGCCTATTGTCACACTGACATCCGAGTGATGGTGATCCGCAAACACTGTGGCAGCCTTCTTAGCATCTTGCTTAACCTGCTTCAGTTCTTAGGAAGCATTCCTCCTAAGAAATGTGAAGCAGGAATGGCAGGGAAATGAACTTGCTCCTCATTTCCTGGTTCTCCTTTGCATCACTGGTAAGTAGCACAGTATATACTTCCCAAAGATGAGGCCAGAGCTCATGCCTGTGGCCTTTCCTGGCCTCTCCAGCCCACCTTGACCCTCGCCTTCCTTGATATCACATATTCTCTGGACCACTCAGCTTTGTCCTCTAATAGTATCATTATGCATTCAATCTTCATAGAAAGCAGTTTTGCAAGGATATGTATCAAGAAGGTTAAAATGATTCATGTACTTGAGTAAGTAGTTCTATTTTTAAGTATTTATCATAAGGAAATAATCAGTATTTTTTATGAGGAAAGGGCAATTATTGCCACATTATTTATATAACTTCTGATTAAGGGAAAGGAATATGTAATGTTTATGTAAAAGGATATTTATTGCAATATTATTTATAACTCTCATGAATTCAGAAACACCTTAGAGATTCAACCATCAGCTAGTGGTTAAATAAAATCTCAACAGTTAGATGCTAGAAAACTGGGTAGTTGTTAAAATGTATGTTTTTGATTTATAAGACAGAAAAGGGAAATGTCGATAATAGAACTGGGGGCATTAAAAATTGCAGTGCAATACCATTTCAATTTTGCTTAAAAAAGGTGTGTGTATGTATGTATTTTATAAATGACTTGAGGGAATATACCCAAAACTAAATAGTCTGGGAGATAGAATTAGGGTAATATTTATTTTATCATTTTTTCTTCAGATTTCCTCTAACAGCATGTTACTTTTCAACTTAAAATAATTTTTATCACAAAGTAATAATTAAACATGAAAGTGAAAGTATTAGTTGCTCAGCCATGTCCAACTCTTTGCAACCTGATGGACTGTAGCCTCTCAGGTTACTCTGTCCATGGGATTCTCCAGGCAAGAATACTAGAGTGGGTAGCCATTCCCTTCTCTAGGGGATCTTCCCAACCCAGGGATCGAACGACGGTCTCCGCTATTACAGGCAGATTCTTAACCATCTGAGCCATCAGGGAAGCCCTATATAATTAAACATAATAATAAATAAATGAAAAATAGCTATCTCCTGAATTAACCTGTGCTTCCCCAATCCTGCTCCCCAGAGGCAACCACCAGGCCTTTTTTAGGTTTTTCCCTTCTCATGGTTACCTCTATATTGCCAAATAATATTCACATGATACTATTTATTGTGTAGTAAATTATAAACATTCTCTTTGCTGTGTTAAAGTAGATGTCAATTTCTATCTCTTATGCAGGGATATAGGTACTGAAAATGTACCTATATTATTTTCAGTTAATATTATAAAAGGGTTTTATTGGCATGACTACGTCACTTTTATTTACTGCAGAGTAAAATAGGTTATCATAAATATATTACATTTCCTTTCTTATTTGATGTTTTCTTTTGCAGCTGCAAGTTCCTTGCTGTCTTTTTATCTGCTTCCAGTGTCTTCCAGATAACAATGTCTTTAGCTCCCTGACAGATATTCTATCAGGGTGTTCTGCCAGTGCCCTGATGTGTCAGGGAGATGCTCTGGCAGAACCATTGTTCTTCTCTAGCCTAGGTGATTCATCTCTAGACCTACTCACTGCTGTCATCATTGGATATTTTTTCCTAAATCCGAGGCCATCTTTTCACTTGGATAACTTCCTCATTTGTTTAGTACATACTAGCTTTTAAAGCAAGGGTCTTTAAGAGTCAAACATTTTGAATTCTTATGGCTTAAAATGCTTTTATTATACCTTCACAATTAAGAGTGTGGTTCAATTTAATTTTTTTGGTTTATATTTTTAAGTTATTAGGAGTATACAAATTTAGGACTATTACCTTTTCCTGTTAGAATAAACATTTTATTTTGAAATGTCACTCTTTATATATAGTAATGCTCAAAAATTTACTTTTCCCAGTGTAAACATAGCTACACTCAGTTTTCATTCAGTTGATGTTTATGTAATACATCTTTTATCATCCTTTTACTCTGAATTTTGAGATTTTTGTTCAATGTGTGTGTCTTTTAAAGCAGCTCAGAGCATTTTTTTTTTTTTTGCTTTTGTTTTTAGTCTGGTCTGAGCATATTATTTTTTAAATAGTCTATTTACCTTTAATGAAATTCCTGATATCTTTGGGTGTAAATCTATATATCTATTTTAAAAAATTTGTCTCACCTGTTCTTTGTTAGATTTTTCTTTTTTGTTTTCTTCTACATTAATAAATATTTAATTATTTTAAAATTTCCTCTATTTTCTTCTTTTGTCAGATAGTCTTTATTTTTTTTTAGTGTTTACACTAAAGACAACAACATATATCTCCTTGATTTAGAGCCTACTAACCCAGGTCTCCCACATTGCAGGCAGACGCTTTAACCTCTGCACCACTAGGGAAGCCCACTAACTTATAGGAAATTCTACTAAAGAGTCATCATAATGGTACACAGGCCACCTTGTCTGCGTTGTCACTAGACAGACGATGCAAAAATACTTAAAAACACTTAACTCCATTTATTACATTCTAGTTATGCTTTTGTTGTCCTGTATTTTAATTCCACATACACTATAATCCATAAACTCCACTTTTTACCTCCCCAGCACCATGAGAGTGCTAAACGCCTCCACACTAGTGCAGGCCTTTTGCTTCCTGGCTACTGAGCCCCGTGCCCTGAATAAGTGTACCCTACCACTTTCAGTGGATGTGTGCTAAGAGAAACCTTAAAAGCTATATGAGATTCATATAAGATAACTAGGTTAGAAGGAGGTGGATATTCTAAATGCGGGGGAGTAATAAGAGCTAAAGATACAAAGACCAGAATTCAAATGACGCTTTGGGGGATGGTAATTAAGCAGTCTAATTAGAATGAAGTGTGTGTCCTGAGAGATACTGGCAACAAAATTCTAGGAAGATGAATTGACATCAGTCTGTAGATGATTTAGCAATCCAAAAAGGCACATACAGATTTTCTTTGGGAGGCAACAGAAAATCATGAGAGTTTTATAATGGGTATAGGACACTGAAGAAGCAATATCTTGGAAAGATTATTTTAATAAACCTGCAAATGTTAGTATACATTCAGCAGATTGGGACAAAATCTATAATTTTTAGATGGGCCAAAAAAAAGTCGAATATAGTTAAGAAAATGTTACATCAACCACAGTTAGATGACATTTAGATAGAATAAGGAAATTATAGAACACAAAGAAAGTAACTTATGCCTAAAGTTGAGGAGAGTAATTATCTCCTGGGGCTCCTTTAGAAAGGATTCTATCAAAGAAGAGTCTTTGCCTAAAATAAGGATCTTCAGAAGTCTAGTTCTGCTTCCCCCATGCTCTCTGGCACAATGTGAGTATAAAGGAATTTATTCCTGTAATATCAAGAGGGTGCTAATGATGGTATTTTTATCCCTCCCCACATTAGGGGAAAATAACCAGCTGTTTATAAAACTTGGGTGTTTCACATGAATAAATCTATAGGGAAAGGAGATATTACGATATTATTTGATCATCTGAAAGTTATCCTTTTGAAACTTATCAAAGTCCAGAGTGCTGTCAGCTATGTATTTCAATGTTAGCAGTTATTAGTGTCTTCAGAATGGGGATGTATACTAATTGCCCTTGTTAACTGTTCTGTGTCTATGTGCTTCAGCAGGATGGAAGCAAGCATGACACAAGGACTGCTAAATACCAAAGAACGGGACCTGAAGAGCCATTCCAGTCACAGCATGGGACGGCTAACAATCGCATGATGACTTGCAATCAAAACATCTGATTAGGTTTCCTTTGGAGGAGCGAGACGCTTTAATACGAAAATGAAGGCCCACTCTTTCTCTCTCTCTCTTTCTGACCCTCACTGTCTCCTCCTTCCTATCCAGCCCCTCAAATCCATAAATATTCCACTTTAAATACAGAGGCACAGAAACTGCCTCTGATGTTAGTGTCAACTCTATTATTTTGCTATGTTTAAAGTCATATGTAATCTATTGGTATCTAGTGATGCTGATTCTTTTACAAATAGAACATCTCGGTGGCCATTCAACAGTCACAGATGGGACCAGTTAGTTTCCAGCTCAGTCTCCATCAGGGAATTTTCCCCTTTCATCTGGTTATGCCACTGTCTTTCAGCTGCCTGGAAATAGTGAAGAGGGTGGCTCCATCTTTCGCTAGTGGAGCATTGGTGCTGTTATTTTGCCGGTAGGGTACTCTGAGATGCAAGATGCCTTGTTATGTACATTCAAGCTATTACGACTAATTGTTCAATTAATTTGCTTTTGTAGGTGGACAAAAGTAATGGGTTTGGCTTGTTTGTCGAAATGCCCCCTTAAGCACGATTACACTGCCTTAGCTGCACAAAGGCGGTCCGTGTGCCTCCTCAGGTAATTGTCACTGGAGAAGGCTCCATATGCTAATGAGCTCTCTCTATCACTGAGAGACAAACATCCCTGCAAGACTTCTCTAAGGCATGCTGATGTATCAAGCTAAGGAGAGGCCCCGCCTCATCACAAGAAGAACCGGAATGCTTCAAGTGCTACATCATCATTTTCAGCTCATTTGCAGCATTGGCATTTTGCTATTATCATTCGTTTCCTTGCTCCACGTTCTCCAGGGTAATAGATGTGCTGTGCCCTCAGGGTGCCTCCCACCCACAGATTCAGCGTATGCCCCCAACACAGAGCCACAGATTACATGCATGAAGGTACAGAGTACAACTGTAACTTACCAGGATCTGGGGAGGGAGTGAAGAGGCAGTAAAGAGGCGAGAAGTGTGTTCTCACCTCTGTGGCTCTGAGTCCACAGCAGTGGCTAAGGTGCGGGTACGAGGCTTTTGAATCACTCCATTTCCATGGGCAACTTCTCACTGTCTGGTCACACAGGATATAGGATTTTATAGTAAGTGGATAACAACATCTTAGGCTCTCCATATATCAGCTTATAACACAATAAAGCCAGTTGAGGTTGCCACAGGCAGCAATCAGAGATAACTAATTAGCTAAAAAGTAAAATATAAATGATGATTCTATCAATGACAATCCCGTCTGTGTTTTGATAAAGCATTTTGAACTGCGCGCATCCCTTTCATGAGATGATGTCACTGGGTCTCCCGGCAACACTGGATTGACTGACTAGGTTAGCTTTGCAAATTATTGCTTCTATCTGTACCGAGTTCCCTCTCCATGTCAGATACTCCCCTAGGAGGATCTGAGTATAAAACATTTCCTACCCAGAAGGCTAAGCCTGGTAACTCTTCCACGTGACATGCTACTGTAGAGGTTAAAGATCCCCAGCCAACTCTCCCTTGACTGAGATAGCTAGGAAACAATTTGGCCACCTACTGCTTGATGACCTGTTTCTGGGGGAGTGGGTCTTCTCCTTTCCCTGTCCTGAAACAGACTCAGCAGCACCCAATACTGTCCAACAACGCATTGCTTCAGAGGGTTGCTGATCACCCCACATGTCTGGATCATGTTCGTTTCACCAGACTGTGGGCTTCTAGCCTGCAAATCTTTTCAGTCCTTTCAGTACAGGGCACAGTATTGTGTACACAACCTGTATGCATGTTTTGACCAATATTTTCCAAATATGGTCATGAAACCAAGGCACTAGGTGAACTGATTAAAAAAATACAGATCTCCAGGATACATTCCATATATTCTGAATCAGACTCTAGAAATGAGAGCCTGGAATCTCTATTGTTTTTAAACATCACAGGTGATTATTGAGACACAAGCCTATGGCAGAGAAACCATTGATATAAGGATAAACATTTCTTATCTCGTTTTCCATCATAAAATTCCTGACCTATGTTCCATTTGTAGCTCATAATTAATAAAATCTTTGATCAAGTGAAACTGGATAATTATGTGACTCATAATCCTAACCACCATCTTTTACATATGTGTACAGATTTGTATTCATTGTGTTTATCCTGTTCCCTGGTCCTGGGCCCAGATGACAAGGCCTTGGCGAACCGATCTAATTAACTTCTTACAGTCCTTTTGGACTCTGCCCCAGTTGTACAAACACAGATTTTGCAAGCAGGAACAAACACCAGTTAGTTACACCGAAATCATGTGTGGTGTTAGTCTGCGCAGAAATTGTGGCAGCAGTTGGCATCTTAATTAACCTGCTTCATTGCTCTGGGAATATTCCTCATAAGAAATGGGAAGCAACAGAAATTGCACCAGCAGAGTCTCCTCAACACTCGGTTTCACTTGGCATCACTGGTGAATGGCACTGAGTAAAAGCCAAGGCCAGTTCTCCTGCCGAGGCCTGGTCACTTGAGTCCCCAGTATCTGCCTCCCTCTGTATTCTGAAAACTAGACCCCTGGTACCACCCATTATGGCCCCGAGAATGCATTGCTTCTTAGTGTTGCTAACATTCCATATGTTTGGAACATGTTCCTTTCATTAGTTTGTGGATTTCTAGACAAGGACTAGCCTACAAGCCTTTTTTAAATACTCTCAGCACACAGCAAGTTATCATGATTTAAGCATGATTTCATTGCTTATACTTACTACTGCTCATTTATTTTATTAACAGCAAACTCTACCAATAACTTGCCAGAAGGCCTCATTTGAAATGTACTCTATCTTTGTGTTCAATCACCAGGAATTTCTGGCTTTTAAACCAGAGTTTAGGTATATAGTTATGAAAGATTTTGCTACCTAATATTCAAGACTGCTGCTACTGCTAAGTTGCTTCAGTCGTGTTCGACTCTACGAGACCCACCAGGCTCCTCCATCCGTGGGATTTTCCAGGCAAGAGTACTGGAGTGTGGTGTCATTGCCTTCTCCGAATATCAAGACTAGGGGTATGAATATTACATATTCTGTACTCCTCAATCTATATCTAAATGCAACCCCAGTTCAAATCTCTCCTGCCTGAAAATTATTATCATTTATATGTTTGATATGTTAAACTCAACTAAAATATAGCTTTTTTTCTTCTTCTTTTATTTAAAGAGCAATGCTCCTCAAAGTATGATGTCCAAAGCAGAAGCATCCCCTGGGAACTTGTTAGAAAGGCAAATTCTCTAGCCCCACCCAGACCTACTGAGTTAGTTATACAGATGAATCTGATGCACTGAAAGTTTAAGGACCATTGCTCTAGTGAATAACTATTAGATCTTTTTCTATACTGAACAATCTGTTCAACATCTTGAGGTCAATTCCATTTTTAATTGTCATATTAGTCGATGCCAAATGATAATTTCTACTTGGCCTTATCATTTACTGTCTAATCAATCTGGTCATCAGATCTGCAAAATTGAATTGATCATCTAATTCCTGAGAATGGATCAGACCACCAACCTGCCAAGGGCAAATATGACTGAACATAGAGCCTTCATTCATAAATCATTCAAATTATGAAACAGGGAACTCAACTGGAAGTAAAATTTTTCTTTCTCACATAATGCATAGAATGGATTTTAAAAGGTAATTCCAGCTGGATAAGACACCTACTGGGAAAAAAAGTTCAATTTACCAATATCTACACATATTCTCTCAAGAGTCTCAGTGTTTTTCAGAGTTTTGCAATGATTCACTCATTCACTCTAAATTTACACCTTTCTTTTCATTTGTTCTTCTCAGAGACATATAAACCTAATGAAAAGGTAAAATGAGGCAAGCTCAAAATTGTCTGAAAGACGAATTTATCTGGGAATAGCAAAAGAATTGCAATTTGGCACATGCCAACTGTAGCAAGCTATGGACAGGTCTGTTGAGGCCTTGAAGTAGGTTGTATTTACAGTCAGGGTGTATAGAGAATAGACAGTTCGTTAACATCAAAATGAGTAGAGAATAGCTTGAAAATTCCCCAAGCAGACAAAACCAGTCTTCTATAAACAAAGTTCATTTCAGCTTATTTTGCAGGACCAACCCAACCTGGGTCATTTCTTGGGCATTCCTCTGGAAACCATAAGCACAATTTCCCGAGGTTAAACTGAGCCAATCCCTGACCAGCTTTGTATTATCTAAGAGAATCCCAATATTATCCGTTTTCTGTAAGTCAGACTCTCAGTCCTTAAGTTTTGTTCTTCTGAGGGCACTATGCATGAAACTTTCTATTTCATTTCCTCCAGTTCTATTTTAGACTGAAATTCTTTCCCAGATGCAAGGTAAGGCATAAAGATTACAGGCCTGACCTCCTAAGAAACATTCTCGAAAGTAAACATCCTAAGGAGTGCCCTCACCTTCACCCTTTCAAATGGCTCCTTTGGATGTCTGTTCCCAGGGTTAAAATTGCAGCTGTCTGAGACCTGGTTTAGAAGAGGTCCTTCACCACCACAAACACATTAGTTTAAATAACCTATCGGTGGACCAATTTTTATATTGGAGGGGCAATTACTGTTTTTTAAAATGTCCATTTAATTATAATAATCCAAGCATGTTGAACAAGGTGAATGATGAAAGCCAGGTGACAGAAAACCAGCATTAGAGCTTTTATTGTCCTAAATGCACCGGGTTCTGTCTTATGTTTTGAAATCTGGACCTGAAGGTCATTCTGACATCAGTGGGGCCATGTATAAATTCTGTTAAAGATGACTCAGGTTTCTAAGTTTCAGTACACTGGTGAAAACACACATTTAATCTTTTAGAAAATCTTTGCTGAGCTTCTATACTACTTAATGCTGAGTTTCAAACAGCAGTCAAGATCAACACAGCGCCTCTTTTGAGAGAGCTGCTGTTATTTTAAGTAATACCTTTATCATTCCAGTCTTCAGGTAGCCTGAGATTGCTGACATACTTCCATGATTAATGGTGAAATTGTAATTGTGCAATTGTTGTCATCCCTCTTTAAGTTTAAAAAAATGATTATATCTTAGCCCCTTTTGTATCCAGTCATTTCATACAGGTTGATTCAAGCAAGTTGCCATTCTCAGTCTAGATGTCAAAGTAGTGAACAAGGATAGCAAGGCTTACCACACTCAGGTACCATGTTAACCAATATTATGCTTAGCTTCCTAAACTGACACATAATCAGAAGGGATAAATGTATACAACACCAATATTATCTAAATGCATGCAGTATTTTAATTAATTTAATCCTCATTATAACCCAGGGTGCATGCTCGGGCCCTTCAGTCACATCCAACGCTTTGCAACCCTATGGACTATATCCTGCCAGACTCCTTTGTCCATGGGATTCTCCAGGCAAGAATACTGGATTGGGTTGCCAGGCCCTCCTCCAGGGCATATTCCTGACACAAGGATCAAAACCGGGTCATCTACATCTCCTGCATTGCAGGTGGAATCTTTACTGCTGAGCCACCAAGGAAGCCCATAACTCAAGAAGATGTGTGCTTTTATGATCCTATTTTACAGATGGGTAAACTGAGGCAGAGAGTGATAGAAAAACTTCAACCAAATTCACATAACTAGATGGGGCAGAATCAACTTCTAACCCAAGCAGTCTGACTCCAGAGTCAGTGTTCTTGTTAAGCTATTCTTGATTTTTATAATGAAATGACAATTAATATAGTATGAAAATAAATAAAGCATTCATGACTAAAAGAGCCTGTATGACTGTAGCTACAATTAAACTTTGCAAACTCCCTTCTCTCTCTGGGCACTGGCACAGCACTTGACCTTCTATGGGCCGAGAAGGCTGGGTCTGTCTACATCCCTGATCTTATTGCTCCCAATTGCTCCCAAGCACTGGTTCTCTTCAAATGCTTTAAACTCCCATAACCCCGAATCCTTGTTTTTCCTGAAAAACTAGCTGTCGCAATTTTGAGCCCACCATCCCTGTTTGAATCTGGTTTCGTGTCCGGGGTCTTTAAAGCAAGGCCTTTGCTTACTGTAATTTCCACGTGACACTGCCCGCCTCATACGCTGTCTGAGGGTGTCCCTTCCTTTCACCTGGCTACTTTTTCTGTCTGGTTTAAATTAGGAGCTATATGTTCACCTTTCCCATCCTTCTGCATCTGGAAACAGGAAAAGTAAGTTTCTTCATCAGAAATTCTCGCAAATCCTTAATCAAGAGCAAACAGAGCTCACATAGTAGCCTCAACCTTTTCTAGTCTATTAATATTCATGAGCTCAAGACAATGCAATATTTTATCACAGTGTATGTACAGTTGTACAATACTGCCATGCGAGCGATCTTGCAGATTTATTTGCGGCTGGCTCCTTTATTTTCATCTCTGTTCAAATGTAACTTACTCAGAGAAGTCTTCCTTGTACAAAATAAGACGAACCCACCTCCAGTCTCTGGCTAAACCCCTCAGCTCCTTGAGAACAGGGAATTCTCCTATCTCATTTAGTTCTCCGGCGTCTGGAGAAATGGCTTCCCTGGTGGCTCAGCAGGAGAGAATCCACCGGCGGTTCCGGACCAAAGGAGATGAAGGTTCAGTCCCTGGGACAGGAAGCTCCCCTGGAGAGAGGCATGGCTACCCACTCCAGTATTCTTGCCTGGGGAATTCCATGGACAGAGGGAACTGGTGGGCTACAGTCCATGGGATCACAAAGAGTCAGACATTATTTAAGCAACTTAGCATGCACGCACATCTAGAAAAATGCTTGGAAGAGAGTCATTCGCATTTATTTTAAAGTGAAGTAAGGAAGATACTGTTCTAATCTTTAAGAAGGTTAAAACTCTCAACAAAATTAAGCTTTAAAACAGATTTGCTGAGTGTTTATGTTACCAACATTCATTTAGTAAAGATGTAAAACGTAGAGATATGAACATTTGTATTTATACCTTGTCAATGTATACTAATTTATTAAATTAAACACACTTAAGTAACATAAACATCACAGGTGCTCTGAAATGGGACTTATACTGGTCAAGAATTCTTTCTTCTACTTTCTGTGTAGCTAGTGAGATGGCCTCTCATTCAGGAACACTAGATTAAAGAAAAAGAGGCAACTGTGCTTCTAAGGTCTATATTCCGTGAAATGTGACTCCAAACAGGAGAGTTGTTTTTTTGTGATGAATTTCCTGCTCTACAATAAAGATAACTTCAAAGAACACATACTCTAACCTTTAAAAAGTTCTTGAGCCAGATGGCATTAATTTTTTAAAACTCCAGTGATGGGAGTAGGAGCTCCTACACAGGAAGCACGACCCAGTAAAATGTGCTGGTGTTGACACTGGAAGACCTTAGATGACTCCAGCTCTTTAGGTGCTCAGATGCACCCAGCCCATAACGCTTTAATAGTCGTACCTGTGTGTGTGTGTGTATGTGTGTGTGTATGTATGTGTGCGTGTGTGCACGCTTCTGTTTTTCTCCCCCTTCTCATACACACTAAGATTGTTAAAATAATGTGTTACATACGCAATAGCATGTGACTTACATAGCATGTTTAAAAGTGGGTAAATTATGCCTTCTGCAAAAGACAGAGACAGTGAAATTTAGGATTAGAATTATATATGCTGAAACACACCACCTTCTCCTTGTTTTGGACTAACTCCTCTCTCTTTCACGAATAAGTTCAAGCTCCACTGTTTAGTACTTAGCTGTACTTAGAATTCAGTACCAAAGAATGTAACATTGGCTTCTTCTCGAATTGTCCCTTAGTTAAATTAGAATACCTGTACACCAATTATGTGGATAAGAGGAGATTAATAGATCGTCACTGATCTTAGAGTAGATTGTAGACCACAGAAATCACAAGCTCAGCATCCTAATTTTATAGAGAGGAAGCTGAGAACCAAAAAAGTCCAGTGACTTACACAAAGATCACTTAGTTAAGAAAATGACAAAAAAAAAAAAAAAAAAAAAAGAAAATGACAGAGACAGGATCACAACCTAAGTTGTTAGATATCTAAGGAAGAGGTTTTGGTTTTAACCACATAAGAGTGCTCAATCAAATATGCTTAGAAATAATTTGACAAAGCCATTTCATATACATTTGCGGCATAACTATAGCTCAGTGTGTTATAAACAAGATATTGTAGTGAAGCCACAGAAAATGATTTCATTCTCAACTAAGATTATCCAAAACGTGTAAAGCAGAACACAAGCCTCACAGAAAGTAGCTGTCATTACAAAATGGACTTTTAACTAGGATAGAAAGCCAGGAAGGACACTGTTCCCCATCATAACAAAAACAAGAACCACTTAATCTGTAAAAGTATAAAAATTTTTGAGCCCATCAGGGAGCTTGGGTTATACGGCAGTCAGCTGGCCTAAATACTAGTAAAATCAGGCACTGGTTCATCTGTGCCAGAGCATAAGAGGACGATGGGGCCACTACACAGTGGATACAAGGAATTTGGCTAATCTTTTTTAAATGAATTGCTAAATGCTGAATGTGGAACAATATGAGGGTGTAGAAACCCTGATGTTGGGGAGCTACGTATACAACATGAATTGTCATCCTCAGGCTTTTCTTTACAGGCTTCCATTCAAGGCTCATGAAAAAGACTGAAGGTGATGTAAGAACATCTTAGTCTCAGTGTGAGCCTCAGGGGGAGGAAAGTCAGAAAAGTCCCACCTGCATGCTTTTTCTTTCAGAAGCAAAAGCTTTACGATGCTGTGCAAAGGTACCAAGCACAATGGCCCTAGGACACAGTGGAAGACCCCGTGCAGTTGCACATAAAGAACACGAGAAAGTACGGGAGAGAAATGGGAAACCATCCTGGCTTTAGATCATTTTTGTTCAGTTGCTAAGTTGAGTCTGAACTTTGTAACCCCATGGACTGCAGCATGCCAGGCTTCCCTGTCCTTCAACGTCTCCTGGAATTTGCTCAAATTCATATCCATTGAGTCGGTGATGCCATTCAACATCTCATCCTCTGTCGTCCCCATCTCTTCCTGCCTACTTCTGGGGAGAGATGAGATGAGAAGGATGTACTCCTAAGCCCCAGATGCTGAGCCTGATTGAGGCTGAGGCTGGACCACGATAACCAAGAAGGCGCCATGCCCTAATTACCAGGTCATCAAGTACAAAGTAGCAACCAGCTGCAGTCATTTGCCAGAGGAAGGTCAGGAGCATAGAGAGAGGTGTTTGGTTTTTTTTGTTTTTTGTTTTGCATGTGGACAAGTTTATGAACATCTTTTCTGGTTTGCACCATTTGCATTTCAGTTATTACGTTCTTCATTATCACAATAATCTCCTATATTTTCTTCATAAATTTTAATGCTTTTGCTTACCCTATTTCCCACATGTAGGTGATCAGTCTTTCTGGATTTATTTTGTCATAAGAGGTAGAGATCAAATTTTATTTCCCATATGAGTTACTAATTGGAGAGAGAGATTTTTTTGAGGAAAAAGAGTAAATGGGAGGTCAGATTTGAGGATCAATCAGGAATGCTGAGGAAAAACTGCCAGCAAACCAGACTCTATCCTAAGTATAATACAAAGTATTAAGAAATTTGAAGTAAATGAGCACTGAAGGTAAAAATGCCAACAACAAAATCCAAATCCAGCTCAACTACTAACTAAATTTAGTCAATATCCCACAATAGGAGGCTAGCAGAAAAAGAGATATGCCCAACAGAGGGCATGCATATTATTACCTTCATTCCTACTCTTATCACAATATCCAACATTTGCTCAAAAATAAGACAGAAAAAGCAATTGCAAACAGCCCAATATCAAGAGAAAATAAAATAAACAGAATCAGAATCACAGATGATTCATATGTTGAACTATTAGAATGGAATTAAAAAGCAATTATTATTATAGTTAAATATAATTAACATGTTTGTAGAAAAGGTGGATTGCATGCATGAGGAAATGGGAAATTTTAACAGAGACAAAAACTATAATAAAGAGTAAAATAATAATTATAGGCATGAAATAGTAATAAATATTAAGACCATAGTATTAAGACCATATATTAAGACCATATTAAGACCAATATTAAGACCATAGAAATAAATCTTAAGACGATTGCCAAAGGCTCATCAGTGGACTCAACACAACAAAAGAGAGAATCAGTGAATCTGAAGATAGGTCAATGGAAACCATAGAATTAAAAAGTGAAATCAGAGTAGGGGAAAAAATAGAACACAGTATGTAAGCTCTGAGGGGCAATACCAATCACATGAGTAATTCCAAGAAAAGAGAAATAAAATGAAGAAATGTTTGAAGAAATCTTAAACATTTTCTAGAATCTCAGAGAACCACAAGTTAGATAAATACCAAATAAAAAAAAAATTTTTTTTAATGCTTCCTATTCTAACTACTAAAAACCAAAGATAAAATTCTTGGAAGCAGCTGAGAGAATTTCAAGCACAAAATAAATATAAAAATTACAATATAGCAGATTTGTCAGTATTTATGCATTCTACCAGACAAAGCTGTAAGTTCTTTATGGTGCAGAAAGAATTCCAAACTCAGTGAAAATCTTTCAAAAATTAATAAAGTCTTTTTGGACAAACAAAATTTTGCAGAATTTATTATTTCAGTGTGTCTGCCCTCTAATGCTCTCTTGCAATACCTACCATCTTTCTTGGGTTTCTCTTACCTTGGGCATGGGGTATCTCTTCATGGCTGCTCCAGCAAAGCACAGCTGCTGCTCCTTACCTTGGATGAGGGGTATCTCCTTACCGCTGCCTTTCCTGACCTTCAACGTGGGATAGCTCCTCTAGGCCCTCCTGCGACTGCCTCGGGTTGCTCGTTCCGGCTGCCACCCCTGGCCTCCAGCGTGGGGTAGCGACTCCCAGCTGCCACTCCTGGCCTCAGGCGTGCGGTGGCTCCTCAGGGCCACTGCCCCTGGCCTCGGGAGTGAGGTGGCTTCTCCTGGCCACCCCTGGCCTCGGACATGGGGTAGCTCCTCTTGGCCACCGCCCCTGACCTCAGAAGCTGGGTGTCTCCTCCCAGCCGCCACTGACCTCGGACACGGGGTGAAGAAAAAAGGTTTCGTTGCATGAACCAGGAATCAGAAAACTATAACCCATGGGCCAAGTCAGGTCAGTTGTATAGTTTTGCAAGTCAGTTTTTGTTGGGAACATAGCCATGTCAATTTATTTGTATCCTCTATTATAAGTGCTTTCATGTTTCATTGGCAGATTGAACAGTTGTGACAAGACTGTATGGGCTGCAATGTAGGAAATATTTACTAGTTAGCCCTTCACAGAGAGGAGCTACCACTGAAACCATAATCACAGAAAACTATCAATCTGATCACACGGACCACAGCCTTGTCTAACTCAGTGAAACTAACCCATGCCATGTGTGGCCACCCAAGTCGGGCAGGTCATGGTGGAGAGGTCTGAAAGAATGTGGTCCACTGGAGAAGGGAATGGCAAACCACTTCCGTATTCTTGCCTTGAGAACCCCATGAACAGTATGAAAAGCCAAAATGATAGGATACTGAAAGAGGAATTCCCCAGGTTGGTAGTTGCCCAATATGCTACTGGAGATCAGTGGAGAAATAACTCCAGAAAGAATGAAGGGATGGAGCCAAAACAAAAACAATACCCAGCTGTGGATGTGACTGGTGATAGAAGCAAGGTCCGATGCTGTAAAGAGCAATTTTGCGTAGGAACCTGGAATGTCAGGTCCGTGAATCAAGGCAAATTGGAAGTGGTCAAACAAGAGATGGCAAGAGTGAACATCGACATTCTAGGAATCAGTGAACTAAAATGGACTGGAATGGGTGAATTTAACTCAGGTTACCATTATATCTACTACTGTGGGCAGGAATTCCTTAGAAGAAATGGAGTAGCCATCATGGTCAACAAAAGAGTCCAAAATGCAGTACTTGGATGCAATCTCAAAAACAACAGAATGATCTCTGTTCGTCTCCAAGGCAAACCATTCAATATCACAGTTATCCAAGTCTATGCCCCAACCAGTAATGCTGAAGAAGCTGAAGTTGAATGGTTCTATGAAGACCTACAAGAACTTTTAGAACTAACACCCAAAAGAGATGTCCTTTTTATTATAGGGGACTGGAATGCAAAAGTAGGAAGTCAAGAAATACCTGGAGTAACAGGCAAATTTGGCCTTGAAATGCAGAATGAAGCAGGACAAAGGCTAATAGAGTTTTGCCAAGAAAATGCACTGGTCATAGCAAGAACCCTCTTCCAACAACACAATAGAAGACCCTACACATGGACATCAGCAGATGGTCAACACTGAAATCAGGTTGATTATTTTCTTTCCAGCCAAAGATGGAGAAGCTCTATACAGTCAGCAAAAATAAGACTGGAAGCTGACTGTGGCTCAGATCATGAACTCCTTATTACCAAATTCATACTTAAACTGAAGAAAGTAGGGAAAACTGCAGACCATTCAGGTATGACCTAAGTCAAATCCCTAATGATTATACAGTGGAAGTGAGAAATAGATTTAAGGGCCTAGATCTAATAGATAGATTGCCTGATGAACTATGGATGGAGGTTCGTAACATTGTACAGGAGATAGGGATCAAGACCATCCCCATGGAAAAGAAATGCAAAAAAGCAAAATGGCTGTCTGGAGAGTCCTTACAAATAGCTGTGAAGAGAAGAGAGGTGAAAAGCAAAGGAGAAAAGGAAAGATATAAGCATCTGAATGCAGAGTTCCAAAGAATAGCAAAGAGAGATAAGAAAGCCTACCTCAGCAATTGATGAAAAGAAATAGAGGACAAGAACAGAATGGAAAAGACTAGAGATCTCTTTAAGAAAATTAGAGATACCAAGGGAACATTTCATGCAATGATGGGCTCAATAAAAAACAGGAATGGCATAGACCTAACAGAAGAAGAAGATATTAAGAAGAAGTGGCAAGAATACACAGAAGAATTGTACAAAAAAGACCTTCATGACCAAGATAATCATGATGGTGTGATCACTCACCTAGAGCCAGACATCCTGGAATGTGAAGTCAAGGTGGCCTTAGAAAGCATCACTATGAACAAAGCTAGAGGAAGTTATAGAATTCCAGTTGAGCTACTTCAAATCCTGAAAGATGATGCTGTGAAAGTGCTCCACTCAATATGCCAGCAAATTTGGAAAACTCAGCAGTGGCAACAGGACTGGAAAAAGTCAGTTTTCATTCCAATCCCCAAAAGAGGCAATGCCAAAGAATGCTCAAATTACTGCACAATTGCACTCATCTCAAATGCTAGCAAAGTAATGCTCAAAATTCTCCAAGCCAGGCTTCAGCATTACATGAACCGTGAAGTTCCAGATGTTCAAGCTGGTTTTAGAAAAGGCAAAGAAACCAGAGTTCAAATTGCCAACATCTGCTGGATCATGGAAAAAGCAAGAGAGTTCCAGAAAAACATCTATTTCTGCTTTATTGACTATGCCAAAGCCTTTGACTGTGTGGATCACAATAAACTGGAAAATTCTGAAAGAGATGGGCATACCAGACCATCTGACTTGCCTCTTGAGAAACCTATATGCAGGTCAGGAAGCAACAGTTAGAAGTGGACATGGAACAACAGACTGGTTCCAAATAGGAAGAGGAGTACGTCAAGGCTGTATATTGTCACCCTGGTTATTTAACTTCTATGCAGTGTACATCATGAGAAACTCTGGGCTGGAAGAAGCACAAGCTGGAATCAAGATTGCCGGGAGAAATATCAATCACCTCAGATATGCAGATGACACCACCCTTATGGCATAAAGTGAAGAACTAAAGAGCTTTTTAATGAAAGTGTAAGAGGAGAGTGAAAAAGTTGGCTTAAAGCTCAACATTCAGAAAACAAAGATAATGGCATCTGGTGCCATCACTTCATTTGAAGTAGATGGGGAAACAGTGGAAAGAGTGTCAGACTTTAGTTCTGGGGGCTCCAAACTTGCTACAGATGGTGTTTGTAGCCATGAAATTAAAAGATGCTTACTCCTTGGAAGGAAATTTATGACCAACCTAGATAGCATATTCAAAAGCAGAGACATTACTTTGCCGACTATGGTCCGTCTAGTCAAGGCTATGGTTTTTCCAGTGGTCATGTATGGATATGAGACTTGGACTGTGAAGAAAGCTAAGCACCGAAGAACTGGTGCTTTTGAACTGTGATGTTGGAGAAGACTCTTGCGAGTCCCTTGGACTGCAAGGAGATCCAACCAGTCCATTCTGAAGGAGATCAGTCCTGGGTGTTCATTGGAAGGACTGATGTTGAAGCTGAAACTCCAATACTTTGGCCACCTCATGCAAAGAGTTGACTCATTGGAAAAGACTCTGATGTTGGGAGAGATTGGGGGCAGGAGGAGAAGGGAATGACAGAGGATGAGATAGCTGGATAGCATCACCAACTCGATAGACATGAGTTTGAGTGAACTCCAGGTGTTGGTGATGGACAGGGAGGCCTGGCGTGCTGCAATTCATAGAGTCTCAAAGAGTCGGACATAACTGAGCAACTGAACTGAACTAAACTGAATTAGCCCTTCACAGCAGGATTGGGGCTAAGGTGAGATGAACAAGGCCCATAGGGTGCAAAATTTAAGGATGCCCTCACCTTCAGAGTGAAAGTGAAAATCACTCAGTCGTATCCAAATCATTGTGCCCCATGAACTATACAGTCCATGGAATTCTCCAGGCCAGAATACTGAAGTGGATAGCCTTCACATTCTCCAGAGGATCTTCCCAACTCAAGGATTGAACCAGGTCTCCTGCATTGCAGGCAGATTCTTTACCAACTGAGCTATCATGTACAAATTCTGCTCTTGTATTTGGTAACTAGAATTGCTAGTTTCAAACCTAGATTCTGAAATGAATACTGAATAATATATGTTGTTGCTGTTCAATCGCTCTGTTATGTCAAACTCTTTGCTACCACATGACCTACAGCACGCCAGGTTTCCCTGTTCTTCACTATCTCCCAGAATTTGCTCAAAGTTATGCCCACTGAGTCAGTGATACCATCCAACCATCTCATTCTCTGTCAGTCCCTTCTCCTCCTGCCCTCAATCCTTCCCAGAATCAGAGTCTTTTCCTGTGAGCTGGCTCTTCACATCAGGTGGCCAAAGTATTGGAGCTTCAGCTTCAGCATACCATGTTTAATATTGTATAGGTCACAAGAATAAATCACTTGGCAAAAATATGATATCTTAATTTCAATATACAATTCACTGTGACATACACCTTTTGCTATGAGTTAAAGCACTATCTGAGCCACAGAGTAATATAAAAATCAGTATTATGCTTCATGCACATTATATCTAAATGACATTAAAACAACTGTAAAATATAAATTATCCAATACTGTTCGTTTCCCCATCTTGTTTAACACTCAAGGATATTGTGTTAATCCTGACTACTTCTAAATCTACAGTTTAGAACATGTAGACAAGTAAGAAAATGGGCACCTGGCACTCCTGAAAAATGATGGTTCATTATTCAAGAATTTATTGCACTTGTGCTGAGAGGAAAGATTTAACAAATTAATTGTCTTTTACTTATGCACCTCTGCTCAAAATCCTTCCTGTACACCAAAACAGATTCAATGACACCAGCCACATCACAAGCAATAAACCTGCAACTATTCCTTCACAGTCACCTTGTATTTTGAAGATATGGTGTAAGAGATATGGAGGAAAACTTCCCCTGGGCTTGAACAGTGACAGTCAATAATAGGTAATTAGAAGTACAGGTTATGCTGAATCTTGAATGACACTGGTAACACAGTGTTATTTTGTTGTTTTTTTAAATTTTGTATTTTTGTGGTAATTTGTGGAGCTCTCTTTTATGCAGTGCCCTGGACAGGGGTCCCTTTTGCGCAAGTTTAAGGACTGTATTGGAAGAAGGTTCTGAACTGGGAAGAGTGAGCCTCATCAGCAGGAAGGGCTGGGCACCTACCAAGTAGCCAGAAGGAGCTGGGTGCCTAGACAAGGACTCAAAGCCACACAAAGTGCCTGGTTCACTGTTCAGGAGACCTTATCCTGGCCCATGTGCAGCCAGACGGACAGCACTCACTCACCATTTCTCATATGCTCACGCATAGTGGTATCCTTTCATCCTACAGCGAAATGTAAGTTGGTACAGCCACGATAGAGAGCAGTATGGAGGTTCTTTAAGAAATTAAAAGTAGACTTACCATACAATCCAGCAATTCCAGGCCTGGGCATCTATCCAGAAAAGATGAAAAGTCCAATTTGAAAAGATATATGCACCCCAATGTTCCTAAGAACACTATTTATAATAGTCAAGATATGGAAGCAACCTAAATGTCCACCAAGAGCTGAATGGATGAAGAAGATGCTGTGTATACACGACACACACACAAACACACACACACACCAGGAATACTACACAGCTGTAAAAAAGACTGAAAGAATGCCATTTGCAGCAACAAGGATGTACCTTGAGATTACCATACTAAGTGAAGTAAGTCATACCGAGAAAGATAAAAAATCATATGATACCATTTATATGTGGAGTCTAAAAACTACAAAATGAACTTATTTACAAAACAGAAACTGACTCACAGATATAAAAACAAACTTATAGTTACCAAAGGGGAAAGAGGAAGGGAGATAAATTAGGAATTCAGGATTCACAGACATACTAATATATATCAAATAAATAAACAAGGTCCTACTGTAGAGCATGTGCTAAGTCACTCCAGTCATGTCTGACTCTTTGGACCCTATGGACCATAGTTCACCAGGCCCCTCTGTCCATGGAATTCTCCTGGCAAGCATACTGGAGTCGGCTGCCATGCCCTCCCTCAGGGGATCTTCCCGACCCAGGGATCAAACCCACGCCTCTCAGGTCTCCTGCTTTGGCAGGCGTGATCTTTACCCCTGGCACCACCTGGGAAGCCTGCACAGCACAGGAAATATATTCAATCTCTTGCCACAACCTATAGTGGAAAAGAATCTGAAAAAGTATGTGTATGTATGTATGCATGCGTGTGTATATTTGTATATAAGTATGCAAGTATTATCTGAATCACTTTGCTATACACCTAACACACAACACTGTAAGTCACATATATTTCAATTAAAAAAAAAAATGACTCCACAGAAGAAAGCCCTCTTTAGCTCTGCTTTCTACGCTAGCTCCTAAATCTGACTGACCTCCTCCTTTCGCTCTGCCTCTGAAAAGGGGAAGCAGTCTTTCATTCATTCGTTGGTTCACTCAGTTTACTTATTTTAGCCAACAAGGACATTTTTACTCTGTGTCTTTGGTGTGAAAGGCTCAGATGAAGGTGTTGAAAGGGAAACAAAACAGGCGAAAGGTCATCCTTCTCTCTTGGGGGACGAAGAGGAAGGAATGGGGAACAGACATTTCCTGAGCATGTTTTGCGGCTGCGTTTTGCTGTTTTGGTTAATCCTCAGGGTATCCCTTGAGGATCAAAGGGGTCAACGTCACGCAGCTAATAATACCATGCCTATGTCTGGACTTAGGATTTCTCTGCCTCCAAAGCTTGCTTTTATTACTATATTACTATAAATATAATATAAATATTTACCATATTTATAGCTCATTATAAGATGAAAAGGACACATGTGCAAGCACTATAGTGAAAATCCATGTGTGAGTGCTGTGGGGTTTGGGCTACGGAAGCACTTTTTAGTCAAAGCGACTTTCTCCTGAATATCCAGACATCTACCAGTAGTACTGAAGGGAAAGAGGAAGACACGTCTCATGGCAAATAATGTGAGCCACCTGTGACCAGGCACCGCCTCTTGGTTCACCTTCTGAAGTGGGGAGCATACCTATATTCCACCTGAGCTATGGAATTGAATTAAATGCCAAAAGGGCTAAAGGAAAAAAGTAAATGGGCAGGAGGAAACACTGGAGACAGGAAGAGCTTTGGGGCTTGATGTCTTGGGGTTCAGCAAGCAGAGAATGGACAAACACACAGAAGAAAACATCCCAGATGGGCCCCAGGGGGCAAGTTATGTAAGTTAATGAGTCTCTCTCCACTCTCATTTTGTGGCTTCGGTGATGGAAAATCTTTCCAAAAGGCCCTTACTCCTCCTTGCTTTTGAATGGAAGAAATCTCTTCAGGAATATGTCAGTTTATAAAGAAGCCCTTCTGGATTGAAAAGGAGTGGAGGAGCAGGGTTATCCTGCTAAGCTGCTGCTGCTGAAGTCGCTTGCAGGAGGATGATCTGGGTGGGGTTAAATAAAGAACAGTGAGTTAACAGCTTCTGCCAACCACCTGGGCAAATTTGGGGAGCAGTTGTCTGGAGGGGTAGGTGGGCGATCCCACTATGAGACACACTCCTGGGCCAGGCAGAAGGCAGCAAGCAGCCTTTCATCTAGAATTCTAGACAACAGAACCAGCTTCTCTGCCCAGCCACCTTCTGGAGATAAAGTCTTTGCAGATATAGTTAGTTAAGATGAAGCTTCTGGATCATG
Source organism: Capricornis sumatraensis (assembly GCF_032405125.1). Classification (NCBI taxonomy): domain Eukaryota; kingdom Metazoa; phylum Chordata; class Mammalia; order Artiodactyla; family Bovidae; genus Capricornis; species Capricornis sumatraensis. The sequence goes on along the minus strand of NC_091089.1, from coordinate 53,919,381 downwards.
TGGACGCTAAATCTAAAGACTGATGCTTTTATTCAGAGGGAGAAGAGTGACTCAGACACAGTAACCCAAAAGACATGCAGGCATAGAGCAAAGAACGCCTTGTGAAGACAGAGGCAGCGATCAAGTCATAGAGCTACAGCCAGGGACCACCAAGGGTGGCCCGAAGCTGCCAGCTGGGATAAAGACAGGAATAGGTTCTCCCTCAGAGCCTCTAGGAGGAATCAAGCCTGCCGACCCTGTAATAGCAAACCTCCAAGAAACAAGGTGAGGTGAAGTTCCTCAGTCGTGTCCGACTCTTTGCAATCCCGTGGACTGTAGCCTACCAGGCTCCTCCATCCATGGGATTCTCCAGGCAAGAATACTGGAGTGGGTTGCCATTTCCTTCTCCAGGGGATCTTTCCGACCCAGGGATCGAACCCAGGTCTCCCGCATTGGAGGCAGACACTTTAACTTCTGAGCCACCAGGGAAGCCCAAGAAACAAGAGAGAATATATTTTTGTTGTTTTAAGCTGCCTAGTTGGTAGTAATTTGTGACAGTAGCCATAGGAAGTGAATACATTATCCAATTCCTAATATCTAATAATGCTGGTGGGATCTACCATTTATGAGCGGTGGGACCCTGGGCAAATCATATTATCCCCGGCGCTAAACCGGGGATGATGATGTTTCTGTCCAGAACTGCTGTGAGCATCAAATGTGGTGAAGTTATTTTTAAAAGTGCTTTATAATCTAACACGGTTACCATAAATATTAGCAGCTGGAATTGTACTTACGTTTTCAATTTATATTAGCAGGAGAGGAAGAGGAGGGTGGGAGGGACAGAGGGAGAGATGGCGGGCAAGGGCAAGGAAAGGGAGGAAATAAAAAATGCCAACTAGTTTATTAGTTTAAAGGTAAAACTGTTCCTATTAATCCTTTGAATATTTTTTATTATTTTAGAAATTTATAACTTTCCTAATTCCAGATAATTAATCTTCGTTTTAAGACATTTAGAAACAGAGCCAACCAACCTCTAGATTAGATTTAACTTTTTAGAGTCTAGGAGATAAAAATTAAGAGCTAACATCTACTGAATAATTTATACGCACTAAATAATCCTACTAAGCATCTTGCCTGCACCGTCTCAGTTCGTGTTCACAGCTCTGAAAGGTATGGACTAAATATTCCATTATAAATGAGGGAAACAAAGGCTCCAAGAGGCCTCACCATCTGCCCCAAATCACCCAGTCCACCCATTCTGTCTGATTCTGAACCTGTGTGCTGGACCCAATCCCACTTTGCTCTCACAACCAGAAAAGCTAGGAAACACACCTGCCCCCTGCCAGGGTCACCCCCAGCTGTGGCACTCACACAAACCATTCTGTGGCCTCCCCATGAGGATTCACTTCCTTCCCCCAAACTCCCAAGTTCAATGGCAGGTGCATCAGTGTCTGCTCACTAATATGCACTTCAGGCTGCTATTAACCTGCTGGAATCTGAGTTGCTGCCTCCTACTTGGGCAATTTTCCAACCATTTAGTGGCACAATCATCAGAGACAAGGAGGTAAACATTTCCTCCCCACAGCCTGGGAAGAGGGCCAGATGACCCAACCTTGGTGAATTCCCTGTGGGAAGCTGCTCTTTGGGTAACTCTGTAGAACTGGGCTTCTCCAGGGACAAATTTGGAGAGGCAGAAATGATTTCTTGCCCCCTGTCCCCTACCCGACTTCCCTGTTTTATCACCTATATTTAAAGTCGACACAGATTCAGCAATAAAGAAAAGCAAAACCTGATACACATTATAACATGGATGACCTCAAAAACATTTTGCTAAGTGAAAGAAATCAGACACAAAAGACCACATATTACCTAAACCCATTTATGTGGAATGTTCAGAAAAGTAAATCTATAGAGACAGAGAGTAGACGAGTGGTGGTCTGGGGCTGGAGGCGAGCAATGTAAACCACAAAAAGGTTCAAGGGAGCTTAATGTGTTCAAGAAGATGTACTTAAGCTGGATTATGATGGTATAACACAACTTGATATATTTACTGAAAATCTTGGAGTCACACACTTAAAGGAGGTGAATTTTATGATACATAAATTATACCTTACTGGATGTATCTTTTTAAAAAGCCAAGTCAGGCTTTCTAAAATTTCTGTTGATTGCTAAATGGAAATTCTAGGGAAAAAAAAAAAGCTCAGATATCAATAAATAAATATAAATTCCAATATCCAAAATGGGGTTTCTGATTTGGGAAACTTTGCCAATATTACAGAATTTTCTCCCACATCTAGAAATGGAAGAAAGGATATCCTTCAGTTTGCTCCATCACATGATTTATCTAATGCTGGGAAAAACTGAAGGTGGGAGGAGAAGGGGATGACAGAGGGTGAGATGGTTGGATGGCATCACCGATACTTTGGACAAGAGTTTGAGCAAGCTCCAGGAGTTGATGGTGGACAGGGAAGCCCGGCGTGCTACAGCCCATGCGGTCACAAAGAGTCAGACATGGCTGAGTGACTGAACTGAACTGATGCTTCATCTGCTCCCTGACAATCAGACACTGACTTTTCCTTAGAATTTCATGGGAATCTAGTTGTTTGTAGTGCAGCGCCAACTCTACCACTAGTCAACCAGTTAGGAAAACTCTGGGTAAGTTACTCTATCCCTCTAGGCCTCATACTCTTCATCTACAGGATGAGGTGGGCCTACACTATTAATTCTGAGATTTCTTGCAGCTCAGACATTTTATTATAATGTTCACTACATGCCAGATACTATGCTAGGCAATATCTATGCTCATTTTTTCTTCTCAGCAACCTCAAGGAGGAAGAATTATTAATTCCATCCTACTGATGAAGAGACTGACCAAGTGATTGCACTTCTTACCCTAGATTACATAAGTAGTAAATGGCAGAGCCAAGATTTAAGCAATAAACTGCAGAGCTTCTCTATTCCCCTCCAGTCTCAATTTAGACAATGGCACTGTGTTGTTAGATCCCAGAATGGGGGGACATTGGAGACTAAGGATGTTCTCTTTAAAATCCCATAAGCCTGTCACACAGGCACAAAATACAAATAATGTTTCCTAGAAGATGCACACACAGCAATAAATACTATACAATGTTTCATAGGCAAATTAGGATGCAAATGCAGTAAGATCAAGAATCCAGAATCTAGGGGTAAAGTTGAAGTCCTATCACTAAATATGTAAATATTAATTTGAACGTGAACATATATGCATGTACATTCGTGATATATATTTATAGGCATGTAGAGTTTCCCTGGTGGCTCAGAGGGTAAAGCATCTGCCTGCAATTCGGGAAACTCAGGGAGAAGGAAACGCTACCCACTCCAGTATTGTTGCCTGGAGAATTCCATGGGCACAAGAGCCTGGTGGGCCACAGTCCATGGGTCACAAAGAGTCAGACACGACTGAGCAACTAGACACTTTTTCAGAGCTAAAATTATGGAATTTAAGGCAATAAAGAGTTTTTATCTCTTATAAGGTACAAAAGTTTGGAAAATAGAGATCAGCTAGCAAACTGTAAGAATTTTAAAACTGTTCAGTTGATTTATTATGGACAGCTGGCAAGATTTTTTTCACTCACTATTGTTCTAGAAAGAAGTGTGGCCTTGTAACTGTTGCTCTGAAATTCAAAAGAGATATTTCTACCTAGTAAAAGCTGAGTCACTCTGGTGCCATTAAATAAGGAAGTTCTCTCTAGGGATTTTATAAGAGCATCAGTCGTGACACTGGTGGGACCTCTCACATATACTTCTCACATGTCATCTCTTCTGCTTCTATGATCACCATCTCCAAGACAGCTGGGACCAGTAGCCGCCACAGTGGCCATCACCACAATCATTCCACAACACGTGCCCCACGAATCACCCCAACCCATCCAGTGCCATTGTCTCTTTAATGAGAAAAGATGATTGCTGTTCTCTTCCAGTCCCTGGCTTTTGCCAGATAAATTCCAGGGGGCTACTGGGTTTTTAGTCATATGCAGGCTCAATCCTGGAACCAGTCAAAAAAACCCGGATCAACCAACCCCACTAGTAAGCTGGATCTAGAAATAGTCAGTGGGATGGTTAGATATTATGAGTCACTGTTCTGGGAAGGTCCCATAGGTACCCGTGGGGACATGGTTCTGTATCCAGCCCATTTCGGAAGATAATGTGTCCAGACTCCCAATCTGGCCTTTTTCCTGAGCCATGGGTTCTCTTCATCTTTTAGGAAGTTCAGGCATAAGAGGGGCAGCCAGTATTTCAGGGACAGACTCACTCTAGTCTTGACAATCAAAAGACAGTCTACACACTCTTTCTGCCCATAGCCTCTTTGAAGTTTGCACACATTGCCAAAGTCAGAATTCTTTGATTTGGGGCCAAATTCTCAAACCCTACATTATTTCCTCTACACTAGTTCTTCTAACTACTGGGATCTAATCCTCAAATTAGGTTTGGCATGAATTGGACTTGTTCCTCTCCTAACAGCATGACTTTGGGCAAGTTAGTTATATACCTTTTGAGACTCCATTTCCTATCAAACAGAGATCCAATTGAGCCATTGAGAGGGGTGAATCAGAGGATATGTGTAACACCCCTAAAGTTCACAATGCACTTTCAATAAAAGCCTGTGTCTCTTTTATTGGGACACAGTCTTCAGATTATGTAGCTTCTGAGGACAAGTAATAAGTACTCTCTGTGTGTTTCCCTCAATTCCTTATGACAGTCTAAAGAAGAAGCAGATAAGGAATAGCAAACACATATTTGCTGATTAACAAATAGCACAGTGCCATGAAATGCAGCCTTTACAAACCCACGGGAACAATCCTAACTGATCTCTCAAGACACAAAGCAGCCATTGAAAGTCTCTATTAAGACAATGTTTAGCATCTCTTTCTGTTGTCTGATTTTCATAGCACAACCATCACTCATATACTTTGGGGCAAGTGGCATGTTAAAAGCAGTAATATAATTTTTACATTGTTCCTAATTGTGGCCACCAAGTCTGGCTCCCTGAACATTTCAGAGATTCTATGGACTGATCAGTATATTTTGGTTAATTCTTTGGGGGCTTAAGTTAGCGTATCTTGATTTATGGTGCTTTCAGTTAAGAAATCTGATCAATACAGGCAATAAGGCTTCAGGGAAAAGGGAAAATAGGGCCTCAGGGAAATGATGATTTGTAAATCTGGCAGCTCACGGTACTCATGCAGTGCAGAAATAGAAGTTATCTCCTGTGGTAACTTGGAATAATGTGTCCATTGAAGTCAGACTCAAGGAGAACCTCCTGGCCTCTTTTTTAAAAAATGAAGTGCTTCAGAAATTCAAGGATTGTCAAGTTGAGATGTATGCTACTAACAGTATTGAACAATTTAAAGAAATCATATGACAAGCGTAAAATATTAAATTCTTGGCTTAAGAGATAGGCCAAAAATAAGTAAATAAGCAGGTACTTTCTATGGCTGTACTAAAATAATCTCTTATCTCTTATAGCTGCAGTGCTAAGACAGTTGAAAAATCACTCAGTGTTTGATACTGCAGGTTAGTGAAAAATGTGAGATGAATTCATCAAGTCTTTTTAGGGAAGTTAACACACTTGTAAGAATGAAGGGACTAGAGAGAACCGGGATGGGGGAACGTGGCAGGCTTTACTATAGATGGTGAAATACCTGGCACTTCACACCTGCCAGGACTCCCTTGGCAGAAGACCTTCGTTCCCCACAACATCAGTGACCTCCTCCTTGCTGGACTCTGTAATGACTCAGTTGCAGCATCTGTCTTACAGAAGTGAAGCATTTCTCATCATGCTCTACTCAAATGCCCCATAAGTACTCTAGGCAACTAGGATGACAGGAATAAGACAAAAGTCAGAATCTGGAGGAAACACTTGTCACAGAAAGAGACCTATAGAATATTGATCATCTAAAACCTGTAGAATATGTATGAGGAAAAGTTTGGAGGACACCTGACAAAGTAGAAAGTTGATTTGAAATTGGGGTGAAGACATCAATATCGGTGCAGTTATCAGGCACTAGGTTCAACACACTGGCATAAGCAACTAGAAGTGAATGAAGTGAAAGTTGCTCGGTCATGTCCGACTCTTTGTGACCCCATGGACTATACAATCCATGGAATTCTCCAGGTCAGAATACTGGAATGGGTAGCCTTTCCCTTCTCCAGGGGATTTCCCAACCTAGGGATCAAACCTATGTGTCCTGCATTGCAGGCGGATTCTTTACCAGCTAAGCCACAACTAGTGGCTCTAATTATTTGCTCAATTTGTTGACCAGAATCTGGACTCAACAGTAGCCCAGAGTAAATGAAGTAGAGATGCCAGAAATTTCTTAATATATGACAAAGAAAAAGAATGCAGAATCAGAGAGACAAAAATGTTGCAGTGAATGTGTCCTCCTCTTTTTCTTACATTCCCTATGATGACTCAGAAGACATTCTTTCCAACAATGCATGGATAAATACTTTATTGTGAAGACCACAAGGACCTTGGAAATTATTTCGTGTATGTCAGAGATGCTGACAAAAGTCATCACATTTAATGTTGGCTTTCTTATTTCAGAGGAAATGCTGGCACTTAATATAGGAGCACCTCAGGCAAGAAGAGTAGAGTGGGTTGCCATTCCCTCCTCCAGGGGATCTTCCCGACCCAGGGATCAAACCCCAGTTTCCTGCATTACAGGCAGATTCTTTACCATCTGAGCCACCAGGGAAACCCTTTAATATACAGTGAAAATGCTAACAGCCATAAAAGGGGAAATTGACAGTAACGCAATAATAGTAGGGGACTTTAACACCCTATTTACACCAATGGGCAGATCATCCAGACAGAAAATTAAGAAAACACAAGCCTTAAATAACCCATTAGACCAGATAGACTTAATTGATATTTATGGGACGTTCCACCCAAAAGTAGCAGAATACACTTTCTTCTCAAGTGCATACAGAATATTCTCCAGAATAGATCACATCTTGGGTTACAAATCAAGCCTCAGGAAACTTAAGAAAACTGAAATCCAATCAAGCATATGATATGAAATCATATCAATCATATTTCCAATCACAAAGCTATGAGGATAGAAATCAATTATGGGGCGGGGGTGGTGGAAATACTTTAAGGAAAACACAAAGGAAATGCTAGGATCCCTGTGTGGCTACGGCCAAGTTCCATCACTTACCAACTAAAGGCAAGATAGGCTGGAAAATGTAATGGGTGACAGAATCTGAGAAGTGACCCCTAGGTGATAGAAAAGACGGACGTGTATCCCACTTCACCAACTTTCAGCATTATGCTTCAGCTCTCTGGTTCTGGCCACTTTTTAGCTTGTGGGGGTCCTAATCATCTTCCCATCCCTGCAGGACATCAGTTTTGACCAATAAAGTGTTAAATTCATGCCAAAAGATGCCAAGTAAACTGGAGCTAACAGTTCCTAAATGACATGGTACAGAACCTACGTGCCAGGTAGGAGATGATTCAACAAAAATAGAGTGGCCTGACATTTCAGCAGACTCTCTGGATGAATGATCTGGTCAATGCCAAGAAATACATTCTGAAGAGGACAAGTAGCTCCCTGCCCACCGTACAATGGTAATACATCTATATTTATTACATTGGCAAAATTGAACACATCTGAACATGCACCAGATGATAAAAATAGTTGATAACTTTGTGTTCCAGACAATGATTTTCAAACTTTAGCCTCTATAAGAATCATCTGGAGAGTTTATTTAAGCAAATTCCTGTTTTAAATGTTTCTGATGCTCCAGACTTATAAGGTTTCTGACTCAATATGTCTGGAGTGAAGATCAATGATTTGTATGTCTCAAAGTTTTCATGTGATATTGATACTGTTGGTTCAGGGATCAGAGTTTGGGAACCAACGTCCTAAAATTAAAAAAAAAAAAGTTCTCAAGTTTGTTCAGGTTCTGTGTAAGTATCTTTGCTACTTATGATCTAATAGATCCAGTGATATTTTTAAACTTTTTGTGACAAGTTAGAATGCTCTGTGTAACCTGCTGGCAGTTACATTTGGAGAATCAAAAAGGTGGTTCCAAGAGTTTGGAGGCAAAACCATGCCCTCTTCAGAATTTACAATAGATCTGCCATTGTAAGCCCATGGTAATACCTGCATACTTGACGAAAAGAACCAAAGGTCAGACAAGTTAACTTCATCGAAGTTAACAAGGAATAGAGTCAGGGGTTGATGCCAAGCCTATGCCCTCATCAGGACCATCTCCTGCCCCATACTAGGATTTTGCACACTGGGGTTGGTTTATGCTCATAGCTGTAGTAAGTAACTACTTCACACAGATATATTTGACTATAAGATCTTTTAAACTTTGAATAATTGCAAGGGGTTTATATCCTTGAGGGCTTCCCTGTGATCCAGCTGGTAAAACATCTGCCTGCAAAATGTGAGAGATCTGGGTTCAATCCCTGGGTTGGGAAGCTCCCCTAAACAAGAGAAAGGCTACCCACTCCAGTATTCCAGTCGAGAGAATTCCATGGATGGTATAGTCCATGGGGTCACAAAGAGTCATACATGACTTAGCAACTTTCACTTCACTTCACTTATATTCCTATAGCTGAAAAAGTTTCAGCTCAGGCTTATATTTGCTCTTTATGTTCCTTACCTATAAATTAAGAATTTAAATGTAATAAGTGTACCTGTGTTCTAGCTCTAAATTTTTATGAGTAGACATCTCAGGTCTTTCATATATTCTATAACCTCATGCAACCAAAAAGCCTGTATTTCCTATCAATATTGGCAATGTTGCTAAATGCTATAAAAGCACTTTACATTTCATTCTTGCTGTGCCATATTCAGTAAAATTGACAAACTATAAAATGGAAAAAAAGAGACTATTTTTCCTGTGTTTTTCAATTGCATTAATTACCTTTCTCTAAAAGCCCCAGTGAGGGTTGTTTTTTTTTTTTTTTGTATTTGAATGTAAGATAATTTATACTTCTTATTTTCTCATAGACTTCATGTTTTAAAAGTGCACTAAATCCATTACATTCTCTAGACTGTCACAAAAGACCTTCCTCACAAAATGAGCTAAACTTAATGCAACAATGACACATCCTATTGTACGGGCTGAAGATAGTTGCAAACTATTAACAAGAACCTCAGGTGTCTTGACTCAATAAGACTCAAGACAAATTCAGATGGTGACATTTTCCTCTGTAATTCTTTTATTTCTATACCCATTTAAGTGATTTCCAGAGCCTTCCAAATGTCACCTAAGTAAGCTTGAGAAACTATTTTGAAGAGATTTTTAAAAATGCAATTATACCTCTATTTGACAACACCATCTGCTGCTAGCATCTCACTTCATCAGCTTCCGGTTCTGTTAACTCCTTCGTCACTGCAATTATCCGAGTGCTGACATCTCTTTTCAACACAAACCAATGTGACTGTCAATTAGTTAAGGACCTATGCTCTTAGAGGGGACAAATTTATAGAGCTATATTATACCAACTAATAGAGAGCCCAATATTTCTGTGTCTGGCATAAGAAGATGCTAAGTTAGATAACTTTTATGTAGCAACTGTGACATTTTTACATCTGCAGTATCTTGAGAGATTGATATATTGGTTTAAGAAGGCCTAAGTGAAATATTATTCATCTTTTCAAGAGAAATACTAATAAAAATTTGTTTTACTTGTGTCTATAATATTGGGAAGTAGAGCAAACTACCAGCATCACCATCACAATGAAGAGAGTAATTCCCACTCATGGAGAAACAGTACCCAAAGTTCTATTTACTCCAAAATACATCTCCAGACCAAGGGATTTCTGAGTCTTTATCCACTCATAGTAGAAGTGACAGGACTTAAAAATCAGAGTTTTAAATATCACAGATCTGTGTTGAAGGCAACAAGTTCACATACTTTAAGTACAAATCATTGTGAAATACCATAATTTCTCATGGATATTTTTAAGAATGAAGATGATCTTTTAGAGAAAGTTTGAGTCACTGCAGATGGTGATTGCATGAAATTAAAAGACACTTACTCCTTGGAAGGAAAGTTATGACCAACCTAGATAGCATATTCAAAGGCGGAGACATTACTTTGCCAAGAAAAGTCCGTCTAGTCAAGGCTATGGTTTTTCCAGTAGTCATGTATGGATGTGAGAGTTGGACTGTGAAGAAAGCTGAGTGCCGAAGAACTGATGCTTTTGAACTGTGGTGTTGGAGAAGACTCTTGAGAGTCCCCTGGACTGCAAGGAGATCCAACCAGTCCATTCTAGGGGAGATCAGTCCTGGGTATTCTTTGGAAGGAATGATGTTAAAGCTGAAACTCCAGTACTTTGGCCACCTCATGCAAAGAGTTGACTCACTGGAAAAGACTCTGATGATGGGAAGGATTGGGGGCAGGATGAGAAGGGGGAAGACAGAGGGATGAGATGGCTGGATGGCATCACCGACTTGATGGACATGAGTCTGAGTGAACTCTGGGAGTTGGTGATGGACAGGGAGGCCTGGCGTGCTGTGATTCATGGGGTCACAAAGGGTCAGACACGACTGAGTGACTGAACTGAACTGAGGTTCTACACTGATAGATGAATATTGAGGCAACATGACTTTGGGACTTGGTAGAAGCCCCACCAGAAATTAACTGACATGTTTTGAAAATCTGTAGGTAGAAGCATGGCTTCACCAAGGGACTTTAAACTGCCTTAAAATGGATCTCAGCCCCTAAGGCACTTTCATTTGTTACATAGAACCAAATAACTGCCTTGGGACAAATGATGGACAAGTCTACATCATTGAGAACATCACATATCTCTTATTGAAACAAAAGAAACACAACAAGACAATCCTAAGAATTCTAAAAGAATCCTAAGAGAATTCTAAAACATAGCTTAATTATTGGAAATCTTTATAGTACTCCTAAGGGTTCTCAAATTATGGAGAAATAGACATAAACAACTAGGACTCCAATATTTGAAAAAATCATCACCACAAAGATGGTGAAAGCCCCAAATTATCCAGCGGGATCTCACTGGTGAGTCAGACACAAATAAGGGCCTCCCAGATAGAACACACTGACATTCGTTCTTCAGGATTACATGTCATTGACTCACACTAGCCATTTAAGGTCTAAGAAGGAACAGAGAGAACTGAAAACGTCCTGAGGTACTCAAAGCAAACTCAAAAAGATTGCATTTTCTTCAGGTCTGCAAAAGACTTAAGCTAACTGAGTACTGTCACTCTGGCTGTTTTAAAAATAAACACAAACAAAAAAGAAAAAAACTCTTTTGTCTTCTTTCAACATGACTAAATTTCTAATCTATTTTCTGTCTGAGCCAATAGAGGATCATGGCCATCTAATTTTCTCTTAACCAAAATTTACCTAAAAGAATAACTCAATAACACATGACCTCCAGCTATAGTCAGCCTGTCTCTGTCTCTCTCTCATAATCACTGGGAATTTTTTCCAATAGTATGAAGTGGATAAGGGTCATGGAGCCAGTTAGTTTGAACCCTACCCACAGCATACAACTGTTTGCATGACCTTAATGTTTTAAGCCTATTTTCTCAACTCTAATATTAAACAAGGGTACCAAATCTATAAGCTTTGACTAAATTTTGTTTTCTAAAATAAATCTAAGACCTTCTTTGATAGATGGTGGAAGGAAAATTGGAGAAATTTGAATACAGACTGCTTATTAGATGGTGCTGAAACTCCAGTACTTTGGCCACTTCATGAGAAGAGTTGGCTTATTGGAAAAGACTCTGATGCTGGGAGGGATTGGGGGAAGGAGGAGAAGGGGATGACAGAGGATGAGATGGCTGGATGGCATCACTGACTCGATGGATGTGAGTTTGAGTCAACTCCGAGAATTGGTGATGGACAGGGAGGCCTGGCGTGCTGGGGTCGCAAAGAGTCGCACATGACTGAGCGACTGAACTGAACTGGAGACATTATCATTAATTTCTTTAAGGTGTGATAATGGTAAAATAATTAGGTGGGGGTAATGTTCTTATTGTTAGGACATGCACACATATTTAGGGATAAAGGATCACAATGTCTATAATATATTTTTAAATGATTCATCAAAATAAATGGTAGGTGGGTGGGGAAGAGGGAGAGATGGAGGAAATGGAGGAGGAGGAAGAGAGAATAGCAAAATGTTAGTTACTGATGTTCATAATTGTTGAAACTGCTCTAGTAGGGTATACAAGATAACAACTATGAAAAGTGACACTAATCCTGCTTAAGAAGTATCATGACTTCAAGATTACGTTTTGCCCCATTAGGCCAGGACTCTAAACACCACACACCACAGATATGGCTACCCCTAATGTAAATCCTATAGAAAGAGATATATTGCTACTGCTAAGTCACTTCAATCGTGTCCGACTCTGTGTGACTCCAGAGAAGGCAGCCCACCAGGCTCCCTTGTCCCTGGGATTCTCCAGGCAAAAACACTGGAGTGGGTTGCCATTTCCTTCTCCAATGCATGAAAGTGAAAAGTGAAAGTGAAAAGTGAAAGTGAAGTCGCTCAGTCGTGTCCGACTCTTCACGACCCCATGGACTTCAGCTTACCAGGCTTCTCTGTCCATGGGGTTTTCCAGGCAAGAGTACTGGAGTGGGGTGCCATTGCCTACTTACAGCTAAGAATCCAGACCAGGGCATGTTGAGACTTCATAGGCAAAAATTTTAAATATGGCCTTGATCTCTTTAAAGAGATCCAAATTTATTTGTGAAAATGGTGTAGAACTTCATCTTGGAGTTCTATATTCAAGAGACATAGAGTCTACATCTTGGAGTCATGTCACTCCCATGAGACAAAGAATCTTATCCAGCATGGTCCAGTGTTATTCTGGTGAACTATTACCAAACAAAACAAAACAAAAAATAAACTTGTACTTCTAGGTAGTATTTGTCAATTTTATGGTGCACATACTTTCCATTAACAATTGTTTAAATACCAAATTCTAAATTTCTGAATATTTAACAATTGTCTTTGCCAAGATGATACAAACAGCTCTAGTAACCAACTAGTCCTGATCCTACATCTCATATTATCAGTACACAATCAATTCATAAAATTTAGAATGTTGTCATTAATATCAAAGTGAAAGGGAAAGTGAGAGTTGCTCAGATGTATCCAACTCTTTGGGACCCCATGGACTATATAGTCCATGGAATTCTCCAGGTCAGAATACTGGAGTGGGTAGCCATTCCCTTCTCCAGGGGATCTTCCCAACCCAGGGATCGAACCCAGGTCTCCTTCATTGCAGGCAGATTCTTTACCAGCTAAGCTACACAAGAGAAGCCCAAGAATACTGGAGTGGGTAGTTTATCCCTTCTTCAACGGGTCTTCCAGACCCAGGAATCGAACCAGGGTCTCCTGCGTTGCAGGCAGATTCTTTACCAACTGAGCTATGAGGGGAGCAAATATTTTAAATTTCAAAATCATATTTTAAATATGTCTACAATACCCAGGAAGACCCAGGCACCTAAAACTATATTCATTCAATCCCTCATTCATTCTGTCACTTTATTTACTGAGTCTTGGATTCCAATGTAATTATCATTAGTAGCCAATACAGAATCTCTGAATTGTGAGAAAATTTGTGACAGATATGAGATTATTGTTTCTTTTCCCTGAGAAATTTCATATATAAAAATTAAATATTTAAGAGCCTCAGTTTTATTATATGTAAAATTGAATATATTAGGACCAATTACAGGAAGATAAAATGAAATAGAATAGTGCATCTCTCCAAAATATGGCCACAAAATACCCCACACTACACGCTCACCTGTAATGTGACCTTGCCACTCCAGATCACATCTTCACTATGGAAGGCCTTTGTCCCTCCCTCTTGATTATGAGCAGGGTTGAGAGCTGTCTAGGCTAATAGAATAATGGGGAAGTGACACTTACAGTAGCCTCTGCTTGGATTTTTATTGCTTTGCTTTTGTTCATATTCTTCATCATAGCTGTTTGACCATAGAAGAGACTTAATGTCGATACTTATACGTGGCCAAAAATATAAAAATCCCTCTATGAAACTCCAAATAAAGCAGCTATTAAGTATTGAAATGACTCCACTTCTAAGGAACTGTTTGCCACCTGACCCTAAAAGATTAAAGACTCGTTTGGGAGTGCTTGGTCTTTGAGGTCTAGAGAATCACAGGACAAAATGGCACATGATATGTTAACCATCATATCACTAGGGTTTAGGATTATTCCTGGAAGTTAATAGGCACTTAGGAAATATTTATGGTGAATAAATAACTGAATACATAGACCCAGGAAGTAGGTTCCATAGAATAGCCCAAGATAACAACGCTTTCATCATCACTCACTCAGTAGGAGCTCTCCTTGGTGCTGAAAACCACATCTTGCCCACAGTACCGATAATTATCATTATCAGTGGGGGTTTGGGGTACATGAAAGAAATCCCACTCTCACTCCAACCAAAAATGGAAGCGTAGAATAATTATTGCAGGGAGGTTTTGCACTGCTGTTAATCCATGCACATAATTCAACCATGGATGTTTAAGGAAGGGAGACTGACAAAGCAGCAAGATATTTTTCCTCACGCAGAGAAAGGACAGAAGCTAGGTAAAAGTGGTATAATTTTCAAACAAGAAAGCCCAATATCCAAAGAAAGAATATTTCATTTCTAGTGTACACACCATTGACTAGAAGACTGTGATGTGTGTCTAAATTTGAATCTTATGGTTACTCTTTCCTTTCTTCAACAGAAGTATTATGATGCCATACTTAGGGGCTTAAATAACAGGCATGTAGCATTAAGACATTTTCCCTATATTTTTTGGTAATATATCTTCAATAATAAAAGGAGAAAAATCTTTGATACCTCACTAAAAAGTTGTGACCACATTTAACCACCTCAATTTCTCTGTCTGAAATATACATGAAGATCATGCTGTTGTTGTTTAATACAAAATAATTCAAACAAAAAAGAATTGATACCATATATTTTATGGGGACTTGACTGTTTTCTACTTATATCATATAAATCACCCTAGGCTACCATCGTTGCCTGGGACTTACACCTCAATCCCCAAGCCTATGACTCCACCAACTTTACCACAAGTCTTCCAAAACTGCAAATTATGTGCTGAGCGACTTTGTAATCTGAAAGTAGCTTAGAACTTCAAGCACTGAGAACACAAGGACTGTATGAAACACTAGGAGAGGAGGAGAACAAATATCAAAGAGACTATGACACAGACACTGTAAGAAACAAAGAGATTAAGGACACCAGCAAATGCAGAAAGGGCAACCACACACCACGTACAGCCTTTTCTCCAGGAATCTGGAGACTTCACTGCGTGTATCCTCACACCAAATCTACAAAGTGATTTTTATCATATCTATCTTAAAATACAGAAACTGAAGAAGCAAAAGATCAAATCATGCTCCCTGATTTTCCTTATCTAGTGAAAAGGGGAGTAAGTTTTAGAACCAGGCACTCTGACTCTAACTTCTGTGCCTTTCAGAAATAAACCTTGCCATGATGAATCAATACAAAATTCAGGTTTCCAAGATAGAGAACCAACAGTTTTCTACCAATTTTTCCTTTTTGATTCATCCAAGTAGAATTTAATTAAAAAATTGTTTCACATATGTCTATCTATTTCTCTAGGAAGATTAATTGGTTTGAAAGAAGCTTTATATATATACACACACATATATATATATTGCTCAATCTTGTCTCTTTGTAACCCCGTGTACTGCAGCACGCCAGGCTTCCCTGCCCTTCACCGTCTCCCAGAACTTGCTCAAACTCATGCCCATTGAATCAGGGATCCCTTCTCTTCCTGCGTCCAATCTTTTCCAGCATCAGAGTCTTTTCTAATGAGTCAACTTTTTACATCAGGTTGCCAAAATATTGGAGCTTCAGCTTCACCATCAGTCCTTCTAATGAATATTCAGGATTGATTTCTTTTAGGATTGATTGGTTTGATCTCCTTGCAGTACAAATTTTACTCTAAATTTACTATAAATTTTACTCAAATTGATATATATATATAGTCTCAATGGGTGCTCAAATACTGATTTAATTAAATTCTTAACTAATTTTGAGCTGAAGTATTTTCCAATTCTAATTTTTAGGACAAGAATTCACTCAGAGTCTTATATTCAACATTTCAGGTCTGAGAAAGACCTACAAGAATAGTTCCAGGAAGAAAACATGACTTGCTCAAGGTCACAGAGCCAGTTAGTGTCAAAACCAGGAAAATCAATGGGGGATCAGACCACTTCGGAAAGAGGTGAACAACGATTTTTCCTTCTGCAGACAGTGAAAGGAGGGTTTGAGAGCCTCAGAGCAAAGAAGCGGGCAGGAAAATAAGTGGTTACAACTGGGAGCACTTGAAGAGAGGCAAAATTGGACCTGGAGGAAATGTTTGATAGTTGCTATGTCCCTGTCATGGAAGCAGTAAAGGAGCACAAAGAAGTGACAAGCTAATGGGAACCCCGGTGGGAGGCAGCTGGCACTGCGTTTTCCCTGAACTGTAGCGTAAATGATCATTGCCATTCTTGTCAGAATGGTCTGCTGTATTCAGAAACCGGCAGTCTTCAGATTTCTAGTGAGGGAAGACACACGTCTTCAGGTGAACTGATAAGGAGAGAAACCTTGAGGGTCAGAATAGAATATTTCCACATGGATTCAGTGGCAGGGGTTGGGGGCAAGGAAATTACTGTGTGGATGTCGCAGAAAAGCAGATATCAACTTCCCACAAATAAGAATGTTCCATAATGTCCCAGCAACTAATATCCACCTTTAGAAAGGATTGCCTTTAAAAACAGTGGAGTAACCCCCAGCCACTTGGAGCATCCAAGCAGAGGCAAGATGTCAGGGATATGCTGAAACAAATTTGAATATCAAATAAGTTAGGCTTATTAATTTTAACTTTCAAATTCTTTGCAAATCCACAGATTCTAATATTTTTAATTACCTCATAATATACCTGGTATCCCAAAGTTTTCCAGGGAAATGGCACCCTACTCTCTTGAACTCAAGGCAAGGTTCTGTTGAGAACCATCTGAGACACAGGCTAGAAATAATAACCCAGCTCACATTTGTGCACATCATTTTAAGAGTTTATGTGGCTCTTTCATTTCTAGGACTTTCTATAACTCCACACATACACACAGAGAGAACCCTAAGGAAAGCAACATAAAGGCATTACTGTTATTTCCCAGTAGGTCCAGGAAATGCTGCTGCTGCTGCTAAGTCGCTTCAGTCATGTCCAACTCTGTGTGACCGCATAGACGGCAGCCCACCAGGCTCCTCTGACCCTGGGATTCTCCAGGCAAGAACACTGGAGTGGGGCACCATTTCCTTCTCCAATGCATGCATGCATGCTAAGTCACTTCAGTCGTGCCCAACTCTGTGCAACCCTATGGACAGCAGCCCACCAGGCTCCTCTGTCCACAGGATTCTCCAGGCAAGAATACTGGAGTGGGTTGCCATTTCCTTCTCCCCAAGGAAATGGGGGTCTTTCAATTACCCAGTGGGTTATTAAATTTCCACTACATGGTAGGCATCTTTCTAGGCACTGGCGATACAGAGGTGGAAAAATAGTTCACTCTGCTTCATGAAGCTCACATTTTTTAAAGAGATACAGGCATTGAAAAGTAAATCAACACATATTATGTCCTGAAGCAAAAAAAAAAAAAAAAGGTATAGATATCAATCATTCAGAGAAAGGGGGTGAGGATTAATGGTATGGGAGGTGCTGTTTATAAAGGACTCTGAAGGAAGAGCTGAGACTTTTAGATGATGGAGTAAAACTTAACACTGCCTTTTTAAAAAGACATTATTGGTCCTAAAATCAGGGCATTTAGGGCATTTTCAAAGAATAGACAGGAAGCGAGTTCAGTCAGACTGAAGTGAACAAAGCAGAGAAAGGTAGAAGAGTAGATCAAATTGTTTAAGGCATTGCAGGACATTGAATAAACTTTGGCTTTTGCTCTGGGTAAGCAGAAATGCCACCGAAGGTTCTGAGCACAGACGCCAGTGACCTAACAGTTTAAAGGGGTAACTCAGATTGCTATGCAGATTAGAAGTCAGAAGATGAACAAGGGTAGAAAAAGTGAGAACCCCTAAAAGGCTATTGCAAAAATTCAGGCAAGATGAATGATGTCTTGGAACAGGCCAGTAGTGGTACAGATGGTGAGAAGTGATTGGATTTGGAATTTATTCTGAAGGTAAAAAGCTAGAATGAATGCCAGATGAATGAATATTTTAATACATGTCTTTCCATTCTAATCTAAGTTGCATAATGCAACCATTGACCTTGGGCAAGTCATTTAACTCTGCACCATCTTCATCAATTTAAAACTGAGATTCTCATAACACTTGCAGTCTTAGTACAGTAGTCCTTCTTTGTACAGTAGTCCTTCCAGTTTAACACTGTTCAAGTGCTAGCTCTGAGGGCTCTTCTTGTATAAATCAAGGATGAGGGCATCAGGGACTATTTTGGTGCACAATCCCTGCATCTTAGACATGTACAACCCCCTGCCTGTTTAGAAAGATGGTATCACCTCTCACCACAGCACACGTATGCAGTTAGTCACACAGTTACACACATAGCTCCTTGGCATTAAGTTTGCCTGCTTTTGTCTAAATGTGTGTCTGTAATACTCACAGGATCCCTGGGAGGTAAATTGGCTCATAGAGAGACCAAGGCAATGAGATGTAAAAGGCTGGCCTTCAGTCACTGAGATCTCAGTGGGATATGGTTTTGGTCTCATGTTGGGTACTATCCTTTCTTAGTCATCGAGCAAAGCTTTCCATAAAATGCTACAAAAAATATTCATGGAGCAGGCCAGATGGATTCTGCAAATTGACATTTTGGGGGTTTAAGTGTAACAGAGACAATTTACTTGTTCCATAAAATGAGGGGGCAGTGGATTTGCTTTGCTAGTGGCAATTTGCTTTCTATGCAATTAGAAATTGCTTTTGTTGTTGCAAGTGAGACTTGCAATCTGTACTTCTGAATACAGTTTCAAAAAATTATGCAGGTCCCAATGCAATTTAGAGCTCATGTTAGCAAACCCATAGACAGAGGTTGTCACTGGGTGGTTGACTGCCTCTTCAGTTCCCTTCTGTGAAGGCTTCTCAGGAGAAGAATGTACTCTCAGCCAAACCTTTATCCAGACTACAAATACACTGAAATTTGTGTTCAATCCCTTCCCTCTCATCTACCCTTGCTGTGTCTCATCATTACTTCCTGTCTTCCTTTGAGACTCCTGGGTTGCTGCAGCTCCAGAACAAACAATCTCAAAACGCATTCACAAAAAAAGCCTTTCCTCCTTTTTGATTGTTAACAAGAGAACTCCTCTGGACAGAGCAAGTCTAAATACACAAGAATATATCTTAAGTGATGAGAGTAAAGTTTGGAAATAAAATCCTTGCAGATGTAATTAGATAAGGATGTTGGACAAATCCACCCTAGATTTAGGCTGGCCCTCAATTAAATGACTGGCAGCTGACAGGAAGGCGGTCATGGAGGCAGAGACTGAGTGATGTTACAAGTGAAAGAACACTGCGGGCCATCGGAAGGAAGGAGAGTCAAGGAAGTGCCCTGGAGCCTTCAGAGGGAGTGTATCCCCGCTGACAACTTGATTTCCAGTGTCTACCCTCCAGAACCTCTGGAGAGAAAGTGTGCTTTAAGCGGCCAGGATCATAGTGATTTGTTATGGGAGCCCCAGGAAGCCAAAACAGTGGATCTGAACCATCAGCACCCCTGCACAGGGAGAAAGTTATGGACAAGTGGCCTTCACATGCCCCTTACGTCACACATGGTGCACAGAACCACCTATATGCCTACATTCAGGGGCTGCCAGAAACCTCTACTTAAGAGTGTATTTTCTTTTGGCTGACTGCCTGGATTGAACCCCAGCCCACCACCCCCTAAATGTGTGGCTCTGGGCATGTAACGTCTGTACTCCCCAGTTTTTCATCTGTAAAATGGGGGTTAATACTATACCTTGCTCAGAAAGTCAGTGTGAAGTTTAAATGAGATTGCAGGTTAAACTCTCAAAACAGTGACTAATACATACTAAGGCTCAAAATTATCAGCTAATTTTTATTAACAGAAGCTAAGCCCTAGCCACTCTGGAGAACAGTACAGAGATTCCTTAAAGGACTAAAAATTGAGTTACTATATGATTCAGCAATCCCACCCCTGGGCATATATCCAGAGAAAGCTCTAAATCAAAAAGGTTCTGCACCTTCATGTTCATAGCAGCAGTACTTACAATAGTCAAGACATGTAAGCAACCTAAAAGTCCATCAGCAGATAAATAGATTAAAAAAATAAGATATGGTATACAACTTCCCCAGTGGCTCAGTTATAAAGAACCTGACTGAAATGCAGGATATGCAGAGATGTGGGTTCAATTCCTGGGCCTAGAAGATTCCCTGGAAGAGGAAATGGCCACCCACTTCAGTATTCTGTCCTGGAAAATTTCATGGACAGAGGAGCCTAGTACATTACAGTTCATGGGGTTGCTAAAGAGCTGGATATGACTAAGCTACTAAACAACCACCACAGCAATACACACCCCATGGAATATTACTCAGCCACAAAAAAAGAGTGAACCAATGCCATTTGCAGCAACATGGATGGACGAAAGACTATTGTATTAACTGAACTAAGGCCCAGAATGACACATTTCATATTATATTGTTTACGGATGGAATCTAATATTTATGAAACAGAATCAGACTCACAGACATAGAAAACAAACTTGTGGTTATCAAAGGGGGATAGGGGAGGGATAGGAGTTTGGGATGAACAGATACATACTACCATATATAATGTAAATTGAGCTAAATGTATATATAGATATAAAAATAAGTGAAATTAATATATAGCACAGGGAACTATATTCAGTATCTTATAATAACCTATAATGAAAAAGAATCTGAAAAAGAACATATATTTGTGTGTATATTTGTGTGTGTGTGTGTGTGTGTGTGTGTGTGTGTGTGTAGCTAAATCATTATCCTGTGCACCTGAAACTAACACAGAGTTGTGAATCAACTGCGGCAGTAAACTTTCACCTACTAGGTGCCCTCTGGAGTCACCTTATTTGGAGTGAAACATTATTATAGAAATGTAATCTTTTTTCATAAAGAATTAAAGTTCTCATCTTTGTTCCTCCCAGAGCACAGCTGTCAGGACACTAAGAGGGAAATTCCCCGAGGGCAGAATCGAGAACACTCAGGTTAGCTGGGTAAAGCTTCTTGCCTCCTGTTGAGGAGGCACAGGACTGCTCTGCTCTTCATTTTTATAAGTTAGGTCAGTCTTCAAGGCAAGCAGGAGCTCACAATCTGGGTGCGTGCAGAGAGGCTCAACTCTGCGACACTTCATCTCTTTAAAAAAAAAAAAGAGCTAAACGCAAATACGGTCAACATTAATGTTTGAGAGCACATGTGTCCTTTCTACCCTGTCTGTCAGGAATATCTTTTTACCTTTATTATTTGAAATAACAACCGAAGTAAAATTTTAAGAACTGCAGTGAAAACAAGTGAACCCAACATAAATCAGGATATAAATACTAAGAGTTAAAGATACTTATGTCTGATTCATGTTGAGGTTTGACAGAAAAGAATAAAATTCTGTAAAGCAACTATACTTCAATAAAAAAATAAATTTTAAAAAAGGAAATGCTGGTCAAATTTCCAGTTGGATTGTAAAATAAATAAACCAATTAAATATATATTTTAAATCACAAAAACTGGTTAAGCAGCAAAAATTACAAAATAATAAAAAAATAATAATAAGCACATTAAATGCTTGAGCAGAAAAGAATAGGCAAGAGATAAAAGAACTGGTGTTTATAACACGACCACCTTTTCTTCTTAATGTGAAAATATATCCAGAAAATAATTATGTTTACAAGGACACAGATATAATAATACAGAAGGAATCATTAAGTAATTGCACGTTTGGCTGGAATTATGACTCATTTTTCTTTCCTTCTTCTTGCCTATCTACCTTTTATGATTTTCACCAGCATTTTTTAAAATTGGAATATAATTGCTTTGCAAGGTTGTGTTAGTTTCTGCTGTACAATGAAGTGAATCAGCTGAAGTATATCAGCTATATGTATACATGTAAACCTCTCTCCCACCCCCCTCTCCCACCCGCCTAGGTCACCAGCAAGCAAAGAGCTGAGCGTCCTGTGCTGTATAGCAGGTTCCCACTAGCTAGCTATTTTACACATGGTAGTGCATATATACCAACCCTAATCTTCCAATGCACCCCACCCTACCCGTCCACCCCTTCCCTGTGTCCTCATATCCTTTCTGTACATCTGCCTCTCTCTATTTCTGCCCTGGAAATAGGTTCATCTGCAACGTTTTTCTAGGTCCTACACATATGAGTTAATCTATGATGTTCATTTTTCTCTTTCTGACTTACTCTATATGACAGACTCTAGGTCTATCCACATCTCTACAAATGACTCAATTTTGTTCCTTTTAACTAATATGTGCAGTACATCATATGAAATGCCAGGCTGGATGAATCCCAAGCTGGAATCAAGATTTCTGGGAGAAATATCAATAACCTCAGATATGCAAATAATAGCTCTAATGGCAGATCATGAAGAGGAGCTAAAGAGCCTCTTGAAGAGGGTGGTAGGGAAGAGTGAAAATCTGGCTTAAAACTCAACATTTAAAACATTAAGACCGTGGCATCCAATCCCTTCACTTCATGGCAAATAGAAAAGGAAAAAGTGGAAATAGTGGCATATTTTATTTTCTTGGGCTCCAAAATCACTGTGGACAGTGACTCCAGCCATGAAATTAAAAGACACTTGCTCCTTGGAAGGAAAGCTATGACAAACCTAGGCAACATATTTAAAAAGTGGAGACATTACTTTGCCAGCAAAGGTTTGTCTAGTCAAGGCTATGGTTTTCCCAGTGGTCATGTATGGATGTGAGAGTTGGACTGTAAAGAAAGCTGAACACCAAAGAATTGATGCTTTTGAACCATGGTGTTGGAGAAGACTCTTGAGAGTGCCTTGGACTACAAGGAGTGGAAACCAATCAATCCTAAAGGAAATCAACCCTGAACATTCACTGGAAGGACTGATGCTGAAGATGAAGCTCTAATACCTTGGTCACCTAATGTGAAGAGCTGACTCATTGGGAAAGACCCTGATGCTGGGAAAGATGGAAGGCAAAAGGAAAAGGAGGAAGCAGAGGATGAGATGGTTAGATGGCATCACCAACTCAATGGACATGAGTTGAGCAAACTCAGGGAGATCGTGAAGGACAGGAAAGCCTGGCGTGCTGCCGTCCATGGGGTGGCAGAGAGTCAGACATGACCTAGAGACTGAACAACAGCAACAAGGCTGAGTGATGTTCCATCGTATGTGTGCACCACATCTTCTTCATCCATTCGTCTGCCGCTGGACATTTAGGCTGTTTCCACGTCCTGGCTACTGTAAATAGTGCTGCAATGAACACTGGGGTCTATGTGTCCTTTTGAATTAAGGTTTAGATATCCCAGTAAAGAAATTGTCATGAACATAACTCTAGGACAAAAATCAGTCTCTGAATGTGGCCTTTTTGAGGTGGAAGCAAGGAAGTGATGGACCATCAGCTCCTGCGGTTTGGGAGGACGCCCTGTTCATCACCCAGCATAGTTCTTTGGAAATAGTTGGTCCCAAATAACATTTCTTGAACTGAAACAAGTATGAGAGCAGAAGCTGTGGGGTCTAACCAGTGTCTCATCACTCTGCTAACTAAGAGCATCTCATGCCTCCTAATTCTGAAATGAGGGTAAGGTGAGCTGCCTTTGTGGAGGTTTATGGCGGGGTGGCTACCGACACACTGCTTGGTCACGTGTCTCTAAAATGACCTCTTCCTGTTCCCGCTCTCGAGATCACTCTGAGCAGCTGTATGGTTCCTGCCACCCCCTCTCAGCACAGAAGCTCTGCAGAGCTGTGTGCAATGAGAGTAGCCTCAGGTGTGGCTCCAGGCTGCAGCCAAGGCTCCAACTAGGAGAAATCCTTTCTTGCCACATCCTATTAAGCATAACTTCCAAGTGATGCTGTTGAAAATTGCTCCAGAGGCCAGACGGGAGGTCTTCAGCCAGCAAAATCTCCATCCCTAGGAGTCAGCCAACTGAGGGCCTGCCCTGGGCCTGGCAGCATGGCCAGCGTTTCATTCCATGAGCTCCCCGCGTGAAGCCCACGTGCATACGGATAACCAGCTTCTCTCTGCTTTCCAACCTGAAAGAGAAGCATTTCTTGTCTCTTCCATGTCCTGTAAATGCTTTTCATATGCAGAGCTGCAGGGATCACCCCTGGAGTCTGGTTTCACCGTGTAAAATGCTGGGCCAAGACAAACATGGGAGGAAGCCTTTTACCCACCAAGAGGTTGCTACAGAGGCAGCTGTAGCCGTCGGGAGTTGAGAATCCCGAGGAAGTTGGCACATAGTCAAGGCTTCACACAGCTCCAGTCTGGTCCAGGGCAGGGCCTGGAAGCTGATTATCCCCCACGGACCTCCCTAGTAGACACGCAGAGCTCAGGGATGCTGCTCCCAGGGCGAGAACCCGAGAGAGAGAGAGAAAGTCTCTTCCTTGGTGGAGAGGGGCTGATGACCCACTGCCACAAAACCTTTGATAATGTCTTATCGCAGCTCTGCTTCATCTGTTCTAAGGCTGTAACTGCTTGATTTGCCTCCAGATTGCAGAGACCCTTAGAGTTCAGGGAAATGTACGTGATCAGATCTCCCCACAAGGCAGATGACTCTAGCAAACTTTCCCCGAGTTGATGCACTGGCGCTTCTGTCCAAACCAATACTGCGGCTAGGGCACTGGATCCACAGGAGCCAGCCTGACAAGCAGAGTGCTTCACTCCTTAGGTTTGTAACCAGCTCAGAGAATCACTGGGCAGGACTCCTCAGGGCCATCTGCTTCTTGCTTAATGTGCAAATTCAGATGCACACATTTGCCACCTGCTTTGCCATAGCTGAGGCCACTGGCACACTCCTCTGCCTTCAGCAAAGGGCTCCCCATGAAAGCACCCTCTGCCACTCAAACCCTGTGCCTTCGGTTGAAAGGAACTAAATCCAAACTCAGAAACATGAGGGTGGTATGCCAAGGATTTTCTGCGATTTTCTATTCCTGTATCATGCACTAGACCTAGATGAATTAGGTAGAAGTAGTCTATCCGCTTATTAAAGAGGATTCAAAAATTGCAAGGGGCAACCTATCAGTCCTCAGATTGGAGTGAAATACACCACCTGTTGGACTTCGCAGGCAGCTCAGAGGTAAAGAAGCTGCCTGCAATGCAGGAGACGTGGGTTCGATCCCTGGGTTGGGAAGATGCCCTGGAGGACTTGGCAACCCATGCCAGCATTCTTGCCTGGGTAGTCCCATAGACAGCCCATGGAGATATAAGAGTCAGACAGTACTTAGCAACAAAGAACAACCCGCATACTTCAGATGTTCTTACAACTGAAAAGTGAACGTGTTAGCCGCTCAGTCACGTCCAACTCTCTGCAACCCCACAGACTGTAGCCCTCCAGGCTCCTCTGTCCATGGGATTTCCCAGGCAAGGATACTGGAGTGGGTTGCCTTTCCCTTCTCCAGGGGATCTTCCTGACCCAGGATTGAACTTAGGTC
The DNA here is from genome assembly GCF_032405125.1 of Capricornis sumatraensis. Taxonomy (NCBI): domain Eukaryota; kingdom Metazoa; phylum Chordata; class Mammalia; order Artiodactyla; family Bovidae; genus Capricornis; species Capricornis sumatraensis. The sequence goes on along the minus strand of NC_091089.1, from coordinate 53,893,723 downwards.
TCCTGCATTGCAGGTGGATTCTTTACTGTCTGAGCCACCAGGGAAGCCCAACCCTGCCCCAAATCAGAGTGACTTCCCCAAAGATGTTGAGGTATGGACTCTCACTTGAATGTCCACTGAACTATGTATACACTCCTCCCACCCCCGTGCTGAGCTCTATGTGAGACCAGGGACAAGAGGCATTGGTTTATTTATGTTGTGTCCAGTACACCTCAAAACTCAAACATGTGATGGATACAGAATAAATGCACTAACCAATAGAGCAAGAGCCTGGTACCTCTGAGTTGCAATAACAAGTTGGGTTTGCGCTGCTGTCTGGCTTTTGTCTGTTTTGGTTTTGTGTGTGGGTTTGCTCTGGTTTCAATAGGTAATCCCCAGGCAGAATTGTACTGAAATGGAAGTTCAAGGGTAGGAGGGAAGAAGGTTGCAGAATGGATGCCTGTCTGACTATAGCCACAGTTTGACTGCCAAAAGCTGAAATGAAAGATGTTCTGCTCTGCTTCCTTCTTCCTGAGAACACACCTAAAAATAGCTGCGCTGCAAGGGTCCTGCACAGCCTCAGATGCCCCTGCAGCTGTTCTCCGTCAAAACACCACAACTAGCCTTCACGCCCCTCCCTGTAAAGGACTGTTTCTGTATTCTGTCTTCATCTTCAAATGCCTCTAACTTCAAATTCAGTGGTTCTCTGCACCAGGTCTGTGGTCGGAGGCCAGGGGTATGGGTCAAGTTCTCAAAAGAGAGTTTTTAGACTTTCTCAGTTTTTGATTGTTTGGGTCAGAAGATGCTCTGTCTGGAGAAACCACACGTGGGTCAAGCCCTCCATCGGAAAGGGATGTTCAGACACACTTTCACTGTTGTAGCATCCAGGTGAGTGCAGGCTTGGGGCAGCTGTTCCTCCCAGCGCACCGTGGGCTTGTGGCCCAGCTCATCTGCTGGGATCAGAGGAGGGCAGTGTGTAGGGGACACAGAGAGGAGAGGGGATGCCTGAGCACAGGGCAGCAGGGCCGTTGCAATCTGGCCCCTACCCCGTGTGTGTAGACACACACTCACACACTCACACACACACTACATCTTTATCCATTCATCTGTTAATGGATACTTATGCTGCTTCCTTATCTGTCCAGGCATGTGTGCCCAGTCGCTCAGTCGTGTCTGACTCTCTGTGACCCTATGAACTGTAGCCTGCCGGACCTCCCTGTCCACAGGATTTTCCAGGCAAGAATACTGGAATCGGTTGCAATTTCCTTCTCCGAGGGACCTTCCTGACCCAGGGATTGAACCCGAGTATTCTTTACCACTGAGCCACCTAGCAAGCCATATTTGAAGTGAAGTGAAGTGAAGTGAAATCGCTGTCGTGTCCGAATCTTTGCGACCCCATGGATTGTAGCCCACCACGCTCCTTGGTCCATGGGATTTTCTAGGCATGAACACTGGAGTGGGTTGCCGTTTCCTTCTCTAGGGGATCTTCCTGACCCAGGGATCAAACCCAGGTCTCCCACATTGTAGGCAGATGCTTTACCATCTGAGCCACCTAGCAAGCCATATTTAGGCAACTGTAAACAATCTGCTATGAATATTAGGGTCCATGTATCTTTTCAAATTAGTGTTTTTCTCTTTTTTTGAGATATATACCCAGGAGAGGAATGGGTGAGTCACATGGTGGTTCTCTTTTTAGTGTTTTGAGAAACTTCCATTTACTGTGTTGAGTAGTAGCTGTACCAGTTTACATTCCCACCAACAGTGCGGGAGGGTTCCCTTTTCTCCTATATGTGTTATTCTTTATAGTCAATGTCTTCACATATATTGGTTGATTACAGTCCCTCAATAACCTTGGAGGTCACACAGAGCAGAAAAATGTCTCCTTTTAAAGATGAAGAAACTGGGAATCAGAGATATAAGTCCTCACTCAAGATCACACAGCCTGGCAGAGGGAAAAAATAAAGCTCAGGCTTCCCGGCACCATTCTAGACCTGTCTACGTTGTGTTTATCTATAGACCAGGAGACTCACTGAATCAATGAGGAATCCTTAAAGGATGTCAGAGTGCTGAAGACATAGTCCTCAGATACTACCATTCGTCTTGTTTTTTGACTTACACCACGAAAGTACCAGCTAAATCACTTGTCGCCTTGGAGAGGAGAGGACAAAGCAGACTCATCACTTGTCTGGCCCTTACCTCCCAACTCTCTGTTAGACTTGACATCCGTCAAAGAGTGAGAGAGAAAAAACATAACTTTATTAAGGTCTTGAGTAGAGACCATAGGGGTTCTATTTCAAAGGAATACATTGGGCGACACCAAAGGTAAGACCCCAAAGGTGGATTATCAGAGAAGGACCCTGTTTTGAGGAAGACATAGGAGAGGATGAAAGCCACAGTGTTCTCTCTCTGAACTGTGGGCAGCTGTGTTGGGGGAAGTTCCAGAGTTAACTGTAGACCTCCTCTTCCCATCCCTGGGACCATGATCATTAGTTCCCTAAATACAAAAAATTTTTAATTTAATTCTATTTTTTACTACCTAGATTTATAGGTATGTAAATGTTACCTTACAGAGGTAGCACCCAAGAAACAGAGATTAAGGATCTTGTTTAAGTACATTCAGCATGTTTGGTGACATAGAAATCAGGACCTCTGTGCTTAACAGCACTCTTTATTATAAGTTGTTTATAAAATTATACTGTCTCTGCAGTGATATTACAGGGTCTTTAATGCCAGGTTAGATCATACGCATCTGTCCCACACTGCATTGTCATTAGAGAAGAGGTCTCAAGTAGAGTTGGAATAACTAGACTCCAATTGTGTCCATGGGCCAAGCAGGCGCCCCTGTAGACCTCAGCTTCATCATCCAAAATGATTAGACTCAGTTTGTAGGACCTCCTCCAGCTTCATCCAAGGATCCTATCTCGCCCTTTCCCCTCATTCCTATCTGACTGCAAAGCACAACAGGGAATACAAGCCTCCTCCCCACATAACTGCTTGGGAGAGCCCCCGCTCTGTCGGTGGGTGGCCCCACAGTGCCGGGGTAGACTAGGTGAAGGCTGCGGCCCTGCCTCACCTCCTCCCACTCCCTCTTCCCACGTTTCCCCGTCTGCACCTGTCTCCAGACCTCGGCTTCCTGGGTCACAGTGGGAAACTCCCACCTACCAGCTGGGTTGGTTTTCCTTTTTTGAGAAAAGGAACAGCTGGGTGATTTTAAAGACGGAACTTACAACCTGCTTAACCAGTCAACTCCAGTTGTCAAGCCCCGAAGCTGCATTTGAGGACAGGAGTTGTGGATGTGATGTGAGAGCCACAAGCCCAGCTGCTCTGTTCCTCCCGCCAGGAGACACTGCTTACTTACGAGATTTTTTTTCCCCCGAAGAGCTTCTGCTAGGTTGCTTTGGTCTTTTTCTTCTCTTAATAAAAGGTATTTACTAGGGTCTGGTCTTTCGAGACTTTTGGCTTAGGGAAGAAAGAGGGTCAGCAAGTTAACAAATGAGACACGTTCTACCCGGCCAGGCCATCAGAAGCTAATTTTACTTGGTCTCAGCCTAACCCATCTTCAGCTCCTGATAGTATCTAAATGATGGAGAGCTTTGTTTAAATTCATAAAATATTTCACAGAGGAGTAAAACAGATCTTATAGGACCATTTCTCATTAAAAGGTCAATGCCGGGAACATCTGATGCTATAGAACTCTCTGATTCAATTTAGCAGGTCAAGCCTGACTAATCCTGTTTCTGATTGGAGCAAATTTATTTCCCTTGAAAATGATTTTCTCACAAGCTGCTGGATTATGTACTCTAAACCTATATTTTTACAAGACATTACTAGAATGTTGATCAAACCTAATTCATCCATTAAACAAAACGGAGGGAAAAAATCTACACCCCAAATTAACACTTAGAAGTCATAAGCAAGGAATTCTAAGTCCTATTAGAAATTGGATGGTGCCCTCAACCAAAGAGCAGAATCAGAAAGGATGCCTGGAAGCAAATTTATTTCAAGTTCATATAGTCTGAGTCCACGGCTGTCAACAGTTGGAAACTTTCCTTAGAATCAATACAGTAAGACAGATACTACTGTATAACATAAAGACCACTGGACTCAGAATCATAACTTGTCTCTATTTCTGCCTCTTACTCATTATGGGATACTAAGGGTAAAAACCTTTCCCTCTCTGGGCCCTGATTACATCATCTATTTGTGGGGGTTTCAAGCTTGTCTTTTTATTGCAGCCAACTGTATTATTCTTTGGCTCTCAATTTAAGTGCTAATTAAAAGGAAAACTATGACAAACCTAGACAGTATATTAAAAATCAGAGACATCACTTTGCCAACAAAGGTTTTTATAGTCAAAGCTATGGGTTTTTCAGTAGTCATGTATGGTTGTAAGAGTTGGACCATAAAGAAGGCTGAGCGCAAAATTGATGCTTTTGAATTGTGCTGGAGAAGACTCCTGAGAGCCCCTTGGACTGTAAGGAGATCAAACCAGTCAATCCTAAAGCAAATCAATCCTGAATATTCACTGGAAGGACGGATGCTTAAGCAGAAGCTCCAATACTTTGGTCACCTGATGAGAAGAATCAACTCACTGGAAAAGACCCTGATTCTGGGAAAGATTGAAGGCAAATGGAGAAGAGGGTGACAGAGGACGAGATGGTTGGATGGCATCGCTGACTCAATGGACATGAGTTTGAGCAAACTCTGGAAGATAGTGAAGGACAGGGAAGCCTGGCATGCTGCAGTCTATGGGGTCACAAAGCATCAAACACGACTTTGCAATTGACCAACAACAACTCAATTTAAATGTTTATTATGTAGACAAACTTCTAATGTGGATCTGAAGAATTTAGGCCTCTCTATATACTTGAGCTGGTCTCAAAGTCGCATGCACACTCACCTAGTTAATCCTCAGATCATCTTTAGGGATGCCTAATGGTCTCTCATTTTTGAGTGCTGTTTTCAGAAATGTGTCTTTCTTCTTCTAGATGGTAGGCTGATGCTTAAGCTGAACCTCCAATGCTTCGGTCACCTGATGGGAAGAGTCAACTCACTTCCAATTTAGTTCTAACTTGTCGACTCACTAGAGACTTTAACTCACCTTTTAATTTTATGTGTAATTCTTAGTGTTTTTCTGGGTAAACTATTATCCTAACATCCAAAACATGTTCTCTGAATACTCTCATTTCCCCTGCTGGGCAGAAGTAAGATTACATGTTTCTGCCTTCTTGAAACAGGCATGATCTTACAACAGGCTTTAGCCAATGAACTGTGACAAGTGCTAACAGAGTTGGTCTGTAACTTGCTACATTATGTCCCCCTCTGCCATGGATACTGACCACGCTGTTGGTGGCAGCTGTAAGGCCCTGAGATTGGGAGTGGACAAAGCAGAGCAGAGCCTGGTCAACCAACAATCAACATATGGCCAATGAGAGTGAAGTAAACGTTTGTCTGGTTAAACCACTGAGATCTGACTAGCAGGACTCAAAAAGACAATCATTTGGGTAGGCTGGTAGAAGGAGTAGAGTGAGGGCTAGGCAAGAAATGTGCATCCCAATTATTTGAAACAGAGTGCTGTGCTGTTAAGGGGTTATGTTATGATATTGCCCTGTGTTTGCCCAACAGCAACAAGGATGAAGGCATTGGATGTTGTGAGATCACATACCCAACACTCAACTCTGGGTTGAGTTCAGAGAGGATACATTTAGGCAGATACCAAACAGTAAAACCATAGTCGCTGAGTAACAAGAATAAATTTAGGTACAAAAAACTGATTCTAAGATGCTCAAGAGGCAGATTACAAAAGGAGGCCCTGACTGAGTGCTGGGAACAAAGAAACCCCACTCTGGGTTTGTTTGACGGCTCCATTCCACGTGGTTTGCAGCTTTGCCATGCCTCAGTAAAGTGGTGATATTTTTTTGGTTCCCCTCTGTCAACTGTAACCCACTAAGCAGTCTGAGGAAGCAGCCGTGCATAAAACTAGCTAAAAGGGGGCAAGTCAGACTCATCAGAAGATATGTTCTTGATTACCAGCTAAATATTTCTTATGCTTACTTTGTGTCTCATAACAATGCAACAGCATTAATTTTCCCCCACCAGTGTAAACACCATTAATTTCTGTAAGTTAAGCAAAGAAACACCATTAATTCCTGAAGTCAAAACAGAGGAAGCCACAAGATGTGGAGGGAATGCGTTCCTTACCACAGTCAGCACCAAGGACAGCGCAACAAAGGGTTGGGGGGGGGGGTGGGTGTGCTGCTTCTGTCAGCAACTTCCTACTTACCCCCTGCGGCATCTGTGGCCTACTCTGTATCTACCAAGCTAAGGATCCTCATGAACTATAACCAGGGTTATGGCACAGTTTGTGAGAGGAAAAAACTTGGGGCAGGTGTGTAACTGATATTCTTGCATCAGACAAATGTAATTAGCACCAAGTTCCTGGGCCTGCAAAATGAGGTTGTACGATCTGCATTGCAGATTTCCCCACCTGCTTCCCATACAGTAAGGAAGATGTAACTTTCTGTTACCGCCATGCATTTTCAGTTTCTAAAGAATTTCTCTATGAACCAGAGATTGAGGACATCTCTAGCACTGTGTGTCCCAAAGTTGGCTCCATATTAGAAATGTCTGGGGAGCTTTTAAAAACCCTGCCTCCCAGTCGCAGTCTAGGTCAATTACTTTAGCATTTATGGAGGGCTGACCAAGTCTCCAGAATTGCATTATTTGTATTACTTAAGCCTCATCTGCCAAGTGATTATAGTTTTAAAAATCTAATTCTGGGTCTTTCCCTAGAGATTTTGCTTTAATTGGTGCAGGGATCAGACTAAGTACCAAGACTTTCTAAAAGTTTCCCTGGATGATTCTAATATGCAACCACCTTTGAGAACCAATCTTCTGGAAGACAGAGACAAAGAGAAATTGCCAGTGTTGCCTCTCTAACCCTTGCTTATGAAGATAAGGGATAAAGGCCCCTTGAATGTTTACCAAAGCAAAGTGTTTCACCTAACCTACTGGATTAATTTTTTCATTCTAAGCATTTACTAGGATATAAGTTGGACCAAACACTAAACCCAGTAATATGAAATACTAAAGACCAAGTTCTTTGAGCTTAGAATCTAACACAAGTATTATAAAAATGTGATAAATTATAGAAGGGATAAATGATAGCTTTCATAGTGAAATATTGCCTCTACCTGAGAAGGGAATCAGAATAATTTTAACCCAAGCATAAGCTGCCTAGACATCTAGAAGAATCAGGAGCAAACCAGTTAGAGTATGGCATTCTAAGCTATAGGAACAGATTGTGCAAAGTCATTGAAGCATAACGTGGCCAAGGCAGTTTTGGTTCCAAGGAGAAAAGCTGATTCAAAAGTATCTTAAGAAAGAAAGGAAATATATAGGGAAGGAAGAATAGGAATGAATCATTAAACCAAAGAAAAGAACTAAGAACTTCAACAGTCTCCTATCTCTGTCCAAACCAACGTATTTCCTCCATGATTCTTGCGTTGGCTGAACTTGGCTATGCCAAAAGGTAGTCTGTTCCTGACAACATGTTCTCACTTCGAACAATCAGCATAAACCAACTGGTATCTTTGAGTCTCCTATCCAGGTTCCTGGGAAAGAGGAAATGACTGTCCCAACTTAGGTCAGGTGCCCACATCAGGTGGTCCAATCAGCTGTAGCCAGGGTCATAAGGTACAAACAAGGCTCTCAAGGCCTTAACCCTCTTGGGAGAAATGAGAATACAGTTCTTAACCAATCAGGCATTTGGTGGACTAAGCAAACACCCCTAAAGTTGTATGACAAAGATGCAAGGCAATAAGTTCAGGTTAGGAAACTAAAGGCACTGCAGAAAGACCAGAGGACAGACTGCACATTGGAAGCCAAAGTTAAAGAGGATCTGACCTCAGCCAAGCCTAAATCAAAGCTGGGAACGTCAGGATAAGAACATAATGACCTCATTGTGGTTTTGATTTGCATTTCTCTGATAATGAGTGATGTTGAGCATCTTTTCATGTGTTTGTTAGCCATCTGTATGTCTTCTTTGAAGAAATGTCTATTTAGTTCTTTGGCCCATTTTTTGATTGGGTCATTTATTTTTCTGGAATTGAGCTGCATAAGTTGCTTGTATATTTTTGAGATTAGTTGTTTGTCAGTTGCTTCATTTGCTATTATTTTCTCCCATTCAGAAGGCTGTCTTTTCACCTTGCTTATAGTTTCCTTTGTTGTGCAGAAGCTTTTAATTTTAATTAGATCCCATTTGTTTATTTTTGCTTTTATTTCCAGAATTCTGGGAGGTGGATCATAGAGGATCCTGCTGTGTAAGAATTAAAGATTTTAAAATTTTTAAAAAATTAATTAATTAATTAAAAAAAAAAAGAACATAATGACCAAATGGGCTTTATTCTGGTAATGTAAGACTGATTCAGTTCTAAAAATCAGTAAATGTAATTCACCATATTATCAGACTAAAGAAGACAACTATATATAGTATCATTTCAGTAGATGGAGAAAAATATTTTGACAAAATTCAATACACATTCATAATTTAAAAAAAAAAGCCTCTAACTAGAGACATGCATTGTACCTTGCATAAATTACTCAAAACAGATCAGATATCTAAAAGTAAAACCTAAAACTATAAAAGTGCTAGAACAAAATGTAGAAGAAAACATTTGTATCCTTGGATTAGGCAAAAGTTTCCTAGATATAATATAAAACCATTATCTATAAAATAAAAATACTAAGTTTTATTTCATTAAAGCTGAACATTTCTGATATTTGAGAGACACTTAAGAAAATAAAAAGTCAACCTACAGGCTATGAGACAATATTTACAAAACACATATCTGTTAAAAGACTATACCCAATATACAAAAAGAACTCTCATAATTCAATGACCAAACAAGTTGTTTTTTTTTTTTTAATGGGTGAACAACTCGAATAGGTAATTCAAAGAAGAGCTAAGGGTAGAAAAATAAGCATATAAAAAGTACTCAATGTCACTACTCATTACAGAAATGCAAATTAAAACCACAGTGAAATGCCATTGTTCACCTCTTAGAATGGCTAAGAGTTTAAACAATCAGACAGTCACAAGTGCTGCTGTGGATATGGAGCAACTAGAACTTTAAAGATTGCTGGTGAGGATATTTAATGGCACAAACACTTTGGAAAACAACTTGGCAGTTACTTAAAAGTTAAGCAAACTTATCATATGATTCAGCAATCCCATTCCTAGGTATTTACCCAAAAGAAATAAGAATATAGGTCACTAGGAAATGGCAACCCACTCCAGTATTCTTGCCTGGAGAATCCAATGGATGGAGGAGCCTGGTGGGCTACAGTCCATGGGGTCGCAAACAGTCGGACAGGACTGAGCGACTTCACTCACTCACTCACTCACTCAGACTTACATGGGAATGCACATAACAGCTTTGTTTGTAACCACCAGAAACTGGAAACAACCAGCCTATATTAGTTGTCTGTTGCTGTGGCAACAAGTATGACATATTAACACAAACTCAGTGGCTTTTAAAAATGCACGTTCGTTATCTAAGTTTCTATGGGTCAGGAGTCCAGGTATGGCTTAGCTGCTTTGGTTCTGGCAAGACTGCAGTCTCACTTCAAGGCTTGCCTGGGGAAGACTTTGCTTCCAAGACCACTTACACTGTTGGCAGAATTCATTTCCTTGCTTCTCTCTATAACAGGTGTGGGGAAGGAATGGACTGCAAAGCACGAGGAATTTTCTGAGTAATGGGAATGTTTCCTCTCGATTACTGTGGGTAGGAAAATGTGCACATCCTTCAAAACACTTGGAAATATGTGACACACCAAACTATGTCACAGTGAAGTTTTACTGTGCATAAGTTACACCGCAACAAACCTGACTTTAGAAAATAAAGGGACAGAGCAACAGAGAAGCTGGAGGCAGATAGAAAAGGTCCCTTTGATCTGGTTCCCAGAGCATACTGCCCTGGTGGGCAATCCTGGAGAAATTTCAGGAAGGCCAATAATATAAATTATGTATTAGTACTAGTCTAATAAGTTTGCTAATAGGAGACCTGCTTATTTTAGGTTAAGTTTCAAATGCTGCTCTCATCATTTAAGTGCATTATATATGGGCAGTTTGACATTGCCCAAAATGAAAGGGTTGATGCTCCGATGAGCCCAACTGTTAAAATGAAAGCCAATTAGATAACCAAAGAACAAAAGTATTTGTTCAGAATTAACTTTATCACACAAGTCCCACAAAGCCAGACATGAAAGAGCCTCATTGAAGTCATCTGCATGGTATCCTAAGTCTGCATGCAGGACTGAAAACATAACCCTGCCTAGCACATTTCTCTACCAGGAGGGGCAGAACAAAAAAAAAATGGAGTAGAGGGCTTATGTTCCTGGACTCAGATCATCTCTCTGACCAAATGTCTATTAATAAACCCCTGCATCTGTAATGTAATGCTAAGAATTTACCTATTCTATCAGTTGCAAAACAAACTGAGACACACCAGAGAGAGGAATTTTGACTTATGCCAAAAAAACACAATGAGGGTCATTGAAGGCTTATAAACATGGGGATGGAAGAAAAGGATTTGTGTTTTAGGAAAGATGACACTTCAAATAGTATGGATGCTGGCCTTCAGAGGGCAACACTAGAAGCGAGAAGGGAAGATAGGATGCTGTTACAGGACTCCAGAAAAGAAAAAATGAACAAAGACTGTTGCAATAGGAGAAAGGAAGAGAAATCTGCGGTGTTCTTTGGGAAATGGAGTCAAGAAGTGATGGTGAGAAAGAGATGATGGAAGTTTATGCGTGTGGCTTGAGCAACTTCATAGATTCTGGATTAAAAGGGAAGGCGCGATTGAGAAATTCATGTTGGAGGTGCTAAGAATGAGGAGCATTCAGATGAAGGTTTCTGGTAGGCAGGCAGCTATGGTCTGGAGTCCAGGTAAGGAGACAGTGTTAAAGAAAGGCTTGATGCTAAGGTACAAGGGCAAGTGGAGACTCTGTGAGGCCACCTATTATAAAGGGCGCAAGCTATACTGAAGAAGTTGGAGAGAGAATGCAGAATGAAGAAGTGGAAATCATCATGAACAAGAGGAAAACTGCTCTGCTAACAGCATTCTTCACGACTTTCCTTGAACGTTGTCAGGTTTTGTTTTTCCCTCTCGATTGTTTCTGGTTCAAGAAAACGGAAGAACACATGATAAGAAAACACTGCTCAAATCCAAGTGGAGATGGAAATTATTCCAGCTGGGAGAAGGTAGAAGAATGATCCAATAAGAAGAGACAAAAAGTCCTTAGAGAATCTCGGCACGAGTCCAAAAGGATGGCCCTTTGCATGGTATCTGTAGGAATGGTAACTTTACACTTAAGTTGACCCAAACCTGGAAGTCACCTCAATATCTCTATGTTGATTATAGTTTACTGTGGGTTCTGTTTCTTTTATAACCTTGTGCTGCTTGCTTGCAAGTGGAGGCACTGCTCATTTACTGGTGAGCAAAATAACAGGCCTTGCAGCAATTTTCTAGCTAGCCTCAGCACACTGCCAGAAGGGGATTTGATCAACCATCCAGTTTATTCCTCTGTTCCCAAGGGAAAGCAGCAGTTACCGAGGCACATGCAACAAGATTCTGTGATGGGAGAACTACTGGGAAACGTTGCCTGGCAGGTGAAGCACTGATCTGATGACCTTGGGGAGTCCAGGGTGGTCACCACGAGCCTATGACTGGCTAGCTGAGCTTGAACAAGTCACTGACTGTCTCTGGCCTCAGATTTCACACCCATCAGGAAGAGGCTTGGCTGGTGTTGATAATAACTAGTTCTGTTTTGTTTTGTTTTTCCTAGATCTAAAATTTAACTCGACTTATTTTTAGTTGGTTGCCTTCTTATGGGATTTAATATCTACACCCTTAAGATGACTGATACAGAGGAGATATAAGTTCCCAGCCAATATTTTCATATAAATATATAAAATATATGGTGTCAAAATAGGACTTCCCTGGTGGCTCACATGGTAAAGCATCTGACTACAATGCGGGAGACCCAGGTTCGATCCCTGGGGTTGGGAAGATCCTCTGGAGAAGGAAATGGCACCCCTCTAGTACTCTTGCCTGGAAAATCCCATGGATGGAGGAGCATGGTAGGTACAGTCCATGGGGTCGCAAAGAATCAGACACGACTGAGTGACTTTACTTACTTATTTATGGTGTCAAAATAGCTTAGGGGTGTAGGTTGGGGAACTTTCATAATATCTAACCTAACAAGCCAGAATGGGATCAAATTAGGAAGTAGCGATCCACGCAAATTTTACAGTGAGAACAGCCAACAGAACTTTGCATTTTCAGTGATTCTTTGGGAAAAACCTGTTCTTAGCTGGCCCATTTTGCAGTCTTCATATTTGTTAATTATACACATTACATTTTGTCCATTTAACAATAATGTTGTAGCCATAGGACGCCGTGATGGAGTATTTCTAGTAATTAAGCTACAGTATGTGTTAACATTTCCCTTCTGATTAGAATAAAATTAACACTGGACTAAACATACAGATAGGAGAATCCAAACGATTAGGATTCTAACAAAAGCCTCTGAAAAAAAGATTAACTTATCAATAAATATTTATTGAGTGTTAATAAATATATCACATATATCTTTGTGGTGGGTATTACAGAAATTTTAATTTGTTCAATCCTGAAAGGACATTTTAATAATACATTTCGCCTTTTCAAATTGGGACCATTCCTGTGCTTACCATGGAGGTAAGTTCTGCTCCATTATCTAGAAGTACATGAGCAGTAACGATCTTATTATACTTGGATTAGTCTTTGATAATATATTGGACATTCTTATCAAAGATATGAATGAGCTTTTTTTAAAACCTCAGCAATTCAATTTCTATTTATTCCTGTTTCCTTTCTTTCTTATCAGAATATATAATTTTTAGATGATTGTAATAAAAATATATATTTTTAAAAAACTTGCATTCTTCTTTCCCAAAAGCCTTCGTATTTAAAAATGTTCTTTATCAACCAACCAAAATACAAACAAGCACTTGGAATTCCCTCTTGGAAATTTCCATTTTCCCCTTGAACAAACAGTTTGTGCCTCTGCTTCCCTTCGGGGCTGCCTGGCTCTTCAGGGCAGTGCTGACATTTGCTTTGCACATGGTGGGGAAGCCTCAGGCACTCCGTCTGGTTTTCTGCCTCCCGTCAAAGCCCCACAGGCTGATGCCTGCCAACGTTACCACCGCAGGTAAGTCATTAGACACCACTCCCCAGGGTCCCAGCACCACCCCAGGGACAGGCTATAGAGCAGTTGCCTGAACTTCCAGAAATGTTTAAAAATTGTTCCTCCGCCTGGCTTCACCAGTGATTCCCCAGTAGAAGGTGTTGCTCTGAGCTCTGCGGTGACCCTTACCCTTCGGAGGTCTCATCCCCACCCTCAATCAGGTTTAACTCCTCCTCTGCCCAGCCTCACTGTCCAAGGCTCTGGGCATCCTCTATCAACAGAGACCACAACCTCCCCTCCCAAACAAGAAGGCAATTTAGTGTGTGGATTAATTGGCTGAGAAGGGCTTCCCAGCGATAAAGAGTCCGCCTGCCAATGCAGGAGATCCAGGTTCGATCCCTGATCTGGACAGTCCCCTGGAGGAGGAAAATGGCCACCCATTTGAGTATTTTTACCTGGGAAATCCCACCAACAGAGGAGCTTGGTGAGCTATAATCCATGGGGGTCACAAGAGAGTCAGACACGCCTCAGAGACTAAACAACAAAGGTTTGAGAAGTAGAGGGTGGGAGTCTCTCTACACAGCTGTACAAAATTCTAAGCTGCTCTTTTAATGTTTAATCTTTTTTTTTGGCTACACTGTGCATCATGTGGGATCTTAGTTCCCAGACCAGGGATTGAACCCAGGCCCACTGTACTGGGAACACAGTCTTAACCACTGGACCACTAGGAAAGCCCCTAATATCTGAATCTTTAGCACATACCTGAACACACACCAGCATGACTGCTTAAAACACATAAAAAAACCTTCAATCAAACAAAAACATTCCTTCAAAGAAACACTGCTCTTTCTTTACACAACTCTGAAATTCTGAATGAATAAAGGAAATCTGGTCTTTAAACCCCCATTTCTTGGCATTTAGATGATTCCAAGTCTACTCTGGGGAGAGCATACATGTTAACAAGACTTTTCTAGAGTTAGTTCTAATAAATGATGCGGAAGGAAGACTAGACACGGGCTCACAGGCCCAAGTGTGAGTCCCACGCCGGTGTTCATGCGTGTGCTCAGCTGTGTCCAACTCTGCGAACCCATGGATATGTAGCCCGCCAGGCTCCTCTCTCCATGGAATTCTCCACACAAGAATACTGGAGTGGGTTGCCATTTCCTACTCCAGGGGATCTTCGCAACCCAGGGATCTAACTCGCGTCTCCTGTGTCTCCTGCATTGGCAGGCCTAATTTTTGCCAATTGTATATATGGGCGAGGCTCAATTCATCTATCTGGTACTTGGTTTACCCAACTCTAAAATGGAAACAGGGCTGCTGCAGAAATTCAACAATCAGAAACAATCAGAAAATTTGATATACACACCAAATCGGAAATGACCTATCCTGACCAGCCCCGTTGCAGGGGACCTGGGTAGCCCTGGTTTCATGCCACTCTTGGCCTGTCTTTCCCCCTCTTGCTCTCTGAGGCCTCCCAGGTCGATCGGTATGCATGTATATTTCTCTTCCTCCACCACACTATTATCAGTTTCATCTTTCTGTTGTTGTTGTTTATCCCCCATAGCACCAAGTGCAATCCTTGCACCCACCAGGCATTCAATAAATACTAATTGGTTGATTGATTAAACTTGAATTTTAACACCTTCTCAGCACCTTCCTCAATCAGAGAAACCCTTATGCAAACACTAAAGCCATTTACCCAGCAAACATGAGTTTTAGGAGATCTTTGCTTCTGTACAAAAAGCACTGACCCTGAAAAGGAAAGCATTTGGGTTCATATCCTGGTTTCATCACATACTCAGTGACCTTTGGAAAGTTACTCAAACTGAGTCTTAGTTTCCTTGTCTTCAATGGAGGTGGTAACACCTATTTTACCAACTTGAAGAATTGTAAGAATTAAATAGATTAACCTACTGAAAAGCATCTGGCATATCACTGATATTAAAAATTGTAAGATTCCTTTAAAATATAATTATGTGAATATATAATATATAAATACCAATAAGAAATTGCTTCTAATCTCTCACTGGCAAAACAATTTTAATTAAAACAAGACATATATGAATATTCACACATCCATGTTGCCCCATTTAAACAAGGATGTACTATGTAATTTGGCCAACAGCTTTAGAGTTGAAGCCCAGAGTTATGGGAGACCCTGAAGTTGCCGGTACATATAAGCAATAAGTTGTCAAAGGTGCTATAGTTCTCAATCAATACTGGGTGGAAGGTAGACTTCCCTGGTGTCTCATTTAAAGAATCTCCTTCTCTGTAGGAGACCTGGGTTCAATCCCTGGCTTGGGAAGATCCCCTGGAGGAGGGAATGGTTATCCACTCCAGCATTCTTGCCTGAAGAGTTCCATGGATGGAGGAGCCTGGTGGGCTACAGTTCATGGGGTCTCAAAGAGTCAGACACAACTGAGCTACTTTCACTGAAGGTGGGTAATCAGGCTTCCATGGATAAGTTAACACGAGCCAGCAAGATCATTGACTGCTGCCAACAAGTGTTTCCTTTGGGAGTTAACCTTAGGAACCCGAACAATAATGCTGCAATCGAGACTCAGTGTCTGCAGAGCAATCTTTAACACTGCTGCTGCTGCTAAGTCGCTTCAGTTGTGTCTGACTCTGTGTGACCCCAGAGATGGCAGCCCACCAGGATCCCCTCTCCCTGGGATTCTCCAGGCAAGAACGCTGGAGTGGGTTGCCATTTCCTTCTCCAAAGCATGAAAGTGAAAAGTGAAAGTGAATTTGCTCAGTCATGTCCGACTCCTAGCAACCCCATGGACTGCAGCCTACCAGACTCCTCCATCCATGGGATTTTCCAGGCAAGAGTACTGGAGTGGGTTGCCATTGCCTTCTCTGAATCTTTAACACTAGAGAATCCCAAAGAATGGAATATTTGAATTGAAAAGGAAAGAAAATGGAGCATTTATTGGCTACCTGCGCTCTGATCCTTGTTCTAAGTACATAAAACTCTCTTTACTTAGTTGATTTCTCATATTCCAGGTAAAAGAACTGAGATCCAGAGAACTATTAAGACTTGCCTGACATCACAGTGAGAGTTGATATCAAGGCCAGGATTAGGAACCAAAGACTGGTAATGAAGTCTTCAGCCCACATCCCTTTCACAGACCTCTCTTACCCATCAAGCAGAAAAAGTCCTGTTTGGGCGAACTCCTGTTGCACAGGGTGGACAGAAGATGGTTCCTTCCTTCCTCAGCATCATGAAAGGGTCCTGAAAACCTGGCAACTCCCACTCATACCCCCATCTCCACTTCTGTAAAAGATGCTACAACATTTGATTCAACTCAAAAATATGGGGCAATGAACAAAATTATAAAGAAGAAGAAAATCTAATCCCATGCCTAACTTTAAATTAAAAAAAAAATTGAGACCCAATAAAGCTAAGTCATTGACCCAAAGCCACACAAAAAGATGGTAGAAATGTGATCCCTATTCTGGGACCCAGAATCCAGTGTCTTTTGGGTAAGAAACCAATAATTTTATTTTTTTCCCCTGTTATCTGTTACATTTAGGAAATTATGGATCAGTGGTGTTCAAACCTAAACAAACATGAGAATCATCTGGGTAGCTTCTTAAGGGGTAGAAGAAGGGGCTCATCCCAGAGTGTCTGATTCAGAGCTCTGAACTGGGGCCCAAGATTTTGCCTTTCTAACAAGTTTCCAGTGACATCGATTCATACTAAAGTTCCTCCTTCCAATCTGGTAGGATGTATAAATTCTTATCTAACTACCTTGGGGTTGCAAATGTGGAGACAAACACTCCTGGACCAGTGTAGCAATGGTATGAACTCTTCTTGGCAAATTTTTGGACATAACCTGGGCAATTGGTGGCAGGACCTCAGAGACAAAGGGATCCTTCATTTTATCTATTCATTTTCTTTCAGAGAAGCCACAAGCATCCTGTCCACATTAAAATGTACCTTGTTGTTGCTGTTAAGTCACTAAGTCATGTCCGACTTTTTGCGACCCCCATATACTGCAACACACCAGGCCTCCTTGTCCTTCACTACCTCCCAGAATTTGCACAAACTCATGTCCATTGAGGTGATCCAATGATGATGCTATCCAACCATCTCATCCTCTGTCACCCCCTTCTCCTCATGCCCTCAATCTTTCCCAGAATCTGGATCTTTTCCAATGAGTCACTCTTCGAATCAGGTGGTCAAAGTATTGGAACTTCAGCATTAGTCCTTCCAATGAACACTCAGGATTTATTTCCTTTGGGATTGACTGATTTGATCTCCTTGCTGTCCAAGAGACTCTCAAGAGTCTTCTCCAGCACCACAGTTCGAAAGCATCAATTTTTCGGGCTTAGCCTTCTTTATGGTCCAACTCACATCCATACACGACTACTGGAAATACCATAGCTTTGACTAGATGGACCTTTGTAGGAAAAGTGATGTCTCTGATGTACCTAGAAAAGGTTAATGTTCGTATAACACTGTAGTGAAAATAAGGGCTCTGTGTGGCCAGAAGCCATCTTCCAATGTGGCTGGAGAGATGAATGTTTGCTTCTACCAGAACAGGTTCATGGCATGTGGTTGGGGAGCCCTGTTGCAGAACCACAGCCAGCAGGGCAACCGAGGCTTCAGCACTAAGATTAGACCTTGTAAACACAGACAACATTATTGGTTCCCTTCTTACTATTGATAGCAATTATTGGAACATTACTGGTTCCCTTCTTACTATTGATAGCAATGGAATCCCAATATTCAAAGGTGACTAAAATACAAGAACTTTGAGAAAGGAAAAAAGAAAGAGAGTCATTCAGAGGGTAAACATCTTTGCCTAATAATAACTAAGAATATTAGAAATCAGGATTCCTTCCAAGTTCTTAAATTCTATGCCTGAATCATAAGATATTGCTTTTTTTATTGAATAAGAATAATTTTATTTGATTCATTTTGTCATGTCATTAAAACCCCCTTGAGGCTGATTTTTATTGAATCTAAGAAAGCATTGCATGTTAGATGTACCATTATAGGATGTGCCACCAAGAAATAATTCTCGCAATAGACAAAATATGGCCCATTGCTGTTGTATCATCTAAATGCAGAATTTAAAATTTTCAGGAGGAGCTCTTTTAAGCTCACTTAGACTTAGCCAGTTCCTGGACATCACTCTGTGCATCCATCAGAGGGAAAAATAAGCTAATCCTTTCTCTCCTTCATAGTCCACATACGACACTTAGCAGTCCCTTTAGTCACTGCATTAGATATGTCCTTGTCCATTCCATGCCGTGACTCAGTTCATCACAGTTTATGTTTTGAATTGATGAACTGTTATCTTTAGTATTTTCTGCCAGGCTCCTAAAATTCATTCAATACATTCACAACTGGGGCAGGGATTCTAAAACCCAGGGATGCTGCTAAACATCTTATAGCTCCCAAGATAGTCACTCACAACAAAGAATTGTGTGGTCTGAAATATCAACAGTGCCAGCTTTGAGAAATTGCTCGACTCTTAACTGTTAATATGCTAGAATCAACCTACTTCAAAAACGTAAACCCCTTTCCTTACTCTCCCCCTGGATATTTTAAGGAATTGGCAAGAAATTATCTCATATGATTTTTTTTTCCATCCAAGTATTTTCAAGTTCAGGTAGCAAAATACCCCATAAATCATGGTTTTAAAAGTAAGAGTGAATGACTGGCTATAAAAAGAAGGATGCAAAGGGCTGGAGTCTGGGGCAGACCCTGCCCACGTCTACCTCAGGCGGAGCTGCCCCCCGAGGCTTCATGGCCCCCACCTGCAGCTGACATGCCACACTGTGGGCAGAATGACGCCTTGAGACTGAGGGACCTCATCAAGACACGCAGTGTGGCCACTGTCTTGCCCAGCTCTCCTCACAGGAGCCTGGTGTTGGTAAAGCAGGTCTGGTTAGCAGTTCGGCAGGTGACGAGCAGGACATGCTCTGGAGCTGTGAGCCGGCTTTGTGGATCAGTAAGGGCTTCTGCCAGAGGAGGGGGCCGGCGAGGAAGTCTGGGAGGAGTCTGGATATCACCTGGCCCCTTTGATCTGACCAGCACCAGGTGGCCACATACAAGTCCAGGATGGGACTGACCGCTCCAGCCAGACCGCAGTCTCCTCCACAGGTGCCAGACGGCCAGGGTGGCAGCCTGAAGGGTGGGGTGGGACGCCAGGTAGAGGAGGCTGCTCTCACGAGGTAGGGCACCTGCCCCTGAATGATGCTCAGGCCTGTACAGATGACCCAGATGTCCCTAAGACCCTGGGGGACACCTTTGATATCAGATGGTTCCTCAGCTGTGTGAGCCCTGAAGTCTACTGGGAAATATATTCAAGGTTGCTTAACTCAAAAACAGTGACATTAGGCTTCCAGAGAGACTTCTAAATTAGTTTTTTTGGTTCTCTCTCTTTTTTTTTTTTTTTGGTTCTACCTCATAGTCACTGTAGCAAACTGAAAAATGTCTCCTTCTCCCCCAAAATTCACATCCTAAGCCTTGAAACCTGGGGCTATTACTCCAAATAGTACAAGATGGTCTTTATAAACACGACTAAGTATTTAGACATGGGGAGATTACCCTGGAAGATCCATGTGGACCCTAAAGAGACTCACATGTATCCTTATAAAAGGGAGGCAAAGGGAGATTTGACAACATACGGAAAAGAAGATGATATGAAGGCGGAGCAGAGAAAGATTTTCAGATGATGGCCGTGGGGCTTGGAGTGACGCTGCCCTTAGCATGGGAATGCTGGTGGCCACTGGAACCTGGAAGAGTCAGAATCCTCCCCTGAAGCTTTCAGGGGCTTGACTTTAATCCAGTGATACTGATTTTGGACTTCTGGCCTCCTTAATTGCAAGAGAATCAAGTTCTGTTGTTTTCAGCCTCCAAGTTTGTGATCATTTGTTACAGCAGCCACAGGAAACTCATACAGTCTCAAAAATGACAGTCTTGGATGCAGGTATCACCTTCTCATACAATGGATTCTGAGAGAGAAAACCTCTTCTCCTGCATCGATAACCCCCTTCCTTAAAAAGATAAGACCACACAGGAAAATCTTTCCCAGGAGCCCCCAGAGAATTTCTCCTTATGTCTCCATGGCCAGGATGATTTTCCATGCCCACAGCTAAATCCGTCACCGGAAGAGGAAAATGAAGTAACCGCAATTAGCTTAAGTCGATCACAGTGCATCCGCTATAGCTCCGAGGGGGTCTTGGTTTGTTCAGTGCATCGTCAAGCAAGACTTGGGGGACAGGGGAGAAAGGTCTGACAGTGGTTGCTAGGCAACTGACAGTGTCTCCCCCATGGGTCCCAGCCCTGGACCCAGCCCCTTTGCCCAGTCCCATGTGGTCATGCTGCTGAGATGCTCCAGGCGCCGTGACTGCTCATGGAAGGCCAGCTGTTCTCACAGAGGCCCCCAACCCTGCTGCCACGTGGGGCTCTGTGAGATGTTCACTGCCCTACCCTCAGCTCCCCCATCCTGATCACTGAAATGCCCACCCCTGTCACACAATGGATAAGACCCTGGTGTTAGCCTTTGTGGTCCAGAAATAAAGTTCTCCCCATCATAGGGGAGCTGCGAGTTGAGATGAGGGTGATTCATCACCAGAAGATAGGTGAGTGGGAAATACAATCAATACCTCATTTAGATTCACTTCTACTTATATCTGTTTTCTACAGATTTGGATTTTCACTGAAATTATTTTAGCAGACGCAGCGACCCAATCTACACCAAACTGACTTGGACTCTTTCCAAAGTTCTCTGTGTCCAGCAGAGTTTAAGACTGCATCTCTCTTTCCCCCGTAAGCCTCTTCATCATTCTCCTCTGCATTCCCACACACAGCCACAGTACAGCCTCAAAAATAGCCTAATGTAGAGTGTTCTTATGTCTTGGCTTTGGTCCTGGACTGGGGGCAGCCAGGTCTAGGCTAGAGGCTCATGCAGGGTAACTCTCCCCCAACCCCTGGCCACTGTCGGCCTCCTGCTGCCCTGTGAGGGCATCTGGGCTGGAGGGCGTGGGAAGAAGACTGCACGGTCAAAGGGAAGACACCCATCGAATGGCAAAAGCGACCTGCATTTCTAAGGTCACTGTGACCTGGCCGCAGTGCAGCAGTAAGAGAGGGAAAAAGACTTGTTTACAATGTGATGGATTATAGGCAAGAGACCAAGACCCTGTCAACATCTGCAGCATACCCATTCATTAACGTCTTTCATAATAGTATAGGACCTTGACATGTGTTAAAAAAAATAGCCTTGAAAATAGACTCCTGTGCTTAGGAATCACTTCCTGGCATGCCTATAATAATTAATGTCTCTGGACAGATTTATCATTTTCTGAACATATTCTGAGCACCTCCTGTGTTCAAGGCACTGCAGCATGCACTGGGATACAGACAGTCCTCCAGGAGTCCACAATTCACTGAGATGCTTCCTCTGTTTGTATTCTTAAATTCATGCCTGCTACGTGCTATCATTATGTACTGTTTGTATATCCCCAAGAACATTATGCCAGGGGATAACCTCAGCAATTTGTTTTAGAAAAATAACAGAAATACTGACTTTTTAAAAAGTGTTTTGCCAAGCCTCACCCTCCCCAAAAGGCTCCCTGGGTGAACTGGACTTAGTTCTGGAGCATCTGTGGTCCATATGTGTACATTCAAGCTAAGATGCAATGAAATTACTTTCCCCAGGCTTCCACATGCCCAAGGGTCCCCACAGCACAGAGAATCTAGCAGGGCACCCCTAACCACCCCCTGCCCAAGTTTACGTAGAGCACGTTGTGCTCCTGAAGATCCGTCATCCTTATTGCCAGACACTGGGCTTTCTAATCGCTTCATATGCAGTCAGAGATCCAGATGTCCAAACCCAGCTAGACAAATGCAGGACGGTCCAGCAGAAGCACTTCTAATGGGTGTCATCGCTACGGTCTTGAAGAACCTTCTCTTGGCTCCATCCTGGATGAGCATGTGCTATAGAAGAGTCACCTCTGTTGACAGACATCCCTGGGGTTGTATCCCAGTTCTGTTACTTGACTGGCTGGGTTTGCTATGAGAAATTAATGTTTACACTTCATTTTCATCTTATGATTTCTTTATAAGGTGAAGCCATCATCATCACATCTACAGCTGAACCTACTGCTCAAAGACCACTTGCAGATCATAATTAATCTCAAGTAGAAAGCCTGAAAGATCATGAAGAACAGTTTATGTACAGGAATCTTTGCTTGAACCATTTCACCAGTGGTTAATGTCACCTTTTTGTTTCTCTCTCTAGATGGACGTGAGTCTGAGTGAACTCCGGGAGATGGTGATGGACAGGGAGGCCTGGCATGCTGCGATTCATGGGGTCACAAAGAGTCAGACACGACTGAGCGACTGAACTGACTGACTGACTGACTAGATGCTATCTAGACCTTGGGAACCTAGGTCTGTGTGCTCACTTCTATAGCATTGTGGATATCACTTTTTAGCTACTTCAGCACCAGAAAAGAACAAGAACTCTACCCCAATGCTTTTCTTCCTCCTTCTTCCTTCTGTATCATTAAGGCTCGTTCAACGTGGAGCAGAATGTGCCACTTCTTACTTACCTCACTCTGCAAAATTTACCAAACCCTTTAAAAGTACATCTGTGGTTCTTAAATGTTAGCATCCTTCAGAATCACCTGGAAGACTTATTAAAGTAAAGATTGATGGTCTCACTCCCAGAGTTTCTGATTTTGTTGTTCTGGAGCAGGGCCTGAGAGCCTACACTTCTAGTGGGATTTCAGGAGACACTGATGATCCAGAGATCAGACTTTGAAAAGTCTCCACATACCTCATAACCAAGTGGCCAGCTCCAACCAGCAATTATAAGAGGCCATGAATGGCACGACCACTCCCCAGTTATTATTTGTGTTCATTGACTGAATCACTTCTGTGGGTTTAAACAGCAAACGTTCCTCTAAAGTAGCAATGAGCTATCTGCAAAGAACAGTTCCACTAGGCATCATCACCACTGTCATTTCATCTCAGATGGTTTCCCTTTCCGTTAGTTCAGAGACCAGCAGACTTTTTCTTAAAAGGTCAGAGAGGAAATATTTTTGGCTCCATGGGACACAAACAGTCTCTGTTGCAACTACTGCAGCCTGCTTTTGTGAAACAAAACCAGCCATAGACACTGGGCAAAAGAATGGATTTGGCTGTATTCCAATAAAGCTTTAGGCTTCCCAGCCCTGGATTATGCCAAGGAAGATACAGACTGGCCTAAGTCCTTTTTTAGATAGCCGGGGGCTAAATGAAACCCTAAAAAGGGAAGTGATTCTTGGACCACCAATGAACTTTTAAGGATGAGAACAGAGTCCCTCAGGGATGGGGCGGAGGAGGAGGATGGGAGGGTCTTGATGGAAGAATCCTTATCCCGCTGACTTTAGTTCCAGTGGGCCTTGAGTTCACACCATCAGCAGAAAGCTGGAAAGCTGCAGGCTCTGCTTAAGGACTCTCCAGGTACAAATCAAAAGGGAAAAGCCACCATAAACCCTGGCACAATATGCAGTTCCAGGTGATGGGAAGGAGGGGTCACGGTGGATAAGAACTCAATCATGTGGCCACCAGGGCAGCAGGAGAAAGACAAGCCTGAAGCAAAGCAATTAGCAGTGCTCTGGTAGCACTTCACTCCAACACAGGCACTTACAAGCAAACAACAGATAAGAAAAAAAGCTGACAAATACCTCTTTCATCACTAAAGAGCCCTAAAGGATGTCTTACTGGGATAGATAAACAAACAAAAAGAATTATTTGGGAACAGAAGGCTGCTCAGAGAATCACCACAGCCTTTTTTGGAGTAAATACTCCAGCCCCCGAAATGGTCCAGATCAGTGGAGCCCATGAAGGACCCCAGAGGGGCTGACCTCCAACATCACCAGTGGGCATCCAATGCAGAGGTTCTCTGTCACTGGGGAAAGTGTATCACCCCCGAGGAAATCAAGCTAGTCCAGGGCTTGTTAGATTTAGATCTGGGCTTGCATATGTCTCATCAGAGCCTTCAGTTGGTTGAGGGTACCAACATCTGATGCCCCCAGGTGAAGCACCCTGACTCATGAAGAATGCCATCCAATAGGGCCACTCAGCTCTAAGTGCCAGAGACCAGCTTCTCCCTCAAGTCTGTCCTGCCTCCAATGCCTTCGACCTCCCACCACCCGTGCTGCTGAGGGACGGAGACACAATTGTAATACTTAATACAATGCTTTAGCTTCATTTTAGATTTCCATTTTTCACTCAGTTAACTGACCTGAAGAGAATTACAGTATTTCTAATATAATCTAAACTGTCATTTGTTGAGTGTGCCACAGAGAGAATTTCAATTTTCTCTCAGATTAGTATTTGCCCACTGAATATTCAATGGAAAAGAGAAATTATTTTCTCCTTTCTTGATTATAAAAAGTTCAGAGTGGTGCTGTGAGGAATGCAGAAAGGCATTTGTATTGTCAAAATGCTCTGTCCCTGCCAAAATACTTCAATGGATATTAACCCCAAACGAAAATGAATTCTTGACACCTTAATGCTTGTATTCTTAGAATGGAAAATATATACATACATATATATACATATATATATATATATGGGGTACATACATAGATACATACATAGATACATACATAGATACATACATATACATACATATACATATATACATACATACATATATATGGGGTACATGGCATTCTAAATAGGGGTTTGAGAGTGAGTCTCTTAGACAGAGAAATTCAGGAACCTGGATGGTGAGTTTGAGGAAAAGACAGTTGGTCACTGTCTCTCATATTTTACAGGAGCCTCAATCTGTTAGGCAACTTTTAGATGTTTAATTTAGAATGAATTACCTAGCTCTAAGCACAGCTGAAATTAACACCAATGACCTCACTAAACTAAAGCAGGTATAATTGACATAAGTCAAATTTTTATGCATATTTACCTATACACGAAAGTGAAAGAACAGAGACGCGAAAGTAGATACACACACATAAGCTATATGCTATATACAGGATATACAATGTAGATACAAGCTTCAATAACCTCAGACATGCAGACGGCACCACCCTTATGGCAGAACGTGGAGAGGAAGTAAAGAGCCTCTTGATGAAAGCGAAAGAGGAGAGTGAAAAAGTTAACTTAAAACTCAACATTCAAAAAAATGAAGATCATGGCATCTGGTCCCATCACTTCATGGCAAATAGATGGAGAAACAATGGAAACAGTGACAGACTTTATTTCTGGGGACTCCAAAATCACTGCAGACAGTGACTGCAGCCATGAAATTAAAAGATGTTTGCTCCTTGGGAGAAAAACTGTGACAAACCTAGACAGCATATTAAGAAGCAGAGACATTCCTTTGCCAACAAAGGTCCATCTAGTCAAAGGTACGGTTTTTCCAGTAGTCATATGTAGATGTGAGAGTTGGACCATAAAGAAGGCTAAGCACTGAAGAACTGATGCTTTTGAACTGTGGTGTTGGAGAAGACTCTTGAGAGTCCCTTGGACTGCAAGGAGATCAAACTGGTCAGTCCTCAAGGAAATCAGTCCTGAATACTCATTGGAAAGGCTGATGCTGAAATTGAAGCTCCAATACTTTGGCCACCTGATGCGAAGAACTGACTCATTGGAAAAGACTCTGACGCTGGGAAAGATTAAAGGCAGGAGGAGAAGGGACAAAGGATGAGATGGTTGGACTGGCATTACTGTCTCAACAGACATGCGTTTGAGCAAGCTCCAGGATTTGGTGATGGACAGGGAAGCCTGGCATGCTGCAGTCTATGGGGTCACAAAGAGTTGGACACAACTGAGTGACTGAACTGAATTGATAAACAAATAGGGAAACATGGTATAACCTCCAGATATAGATATTAAAAGAATCATGACGTGGTTGATTATTACCCTACAAATATATTAATTAGGGTAAACAGAAAAAAGCATAGTAAATTTTTATATTAATTATATCCTCATATTTAACTGCAACTTATCTGCCACTGTGTGGAATAATATTAATCAAATGGTATTTGTACCCCACACTGAGTACATACATAGCAAGGTCCTTGAGACTTAAAGATAAGGAGAAAAATACAAGTTCTGTCTGAGCTATAAGAAAGCAAAAATATAAAAACCCCATGATGACCACATAGGAAAGGTGGGGATTGGAAGAAGGACCTAAGCATTCCCTAGCTTTTCAGGGTTCAAAAAATTAGAAAATTATGGGAAAGAATTTCCATATCCTAGAAGATCAAGTTCATTTTACTGTTTTTAAAACAAAAATAATTCATATTTTTTTCTTAGGTGAGGTGCCTAGAACATATGTTATACCTTAACCATTAAAAGTCATCATCCTCTGAGTGGGTGTGGGTTTAATAGTCTATCTGATGGACGTCTCCATAGAGTGACAGGTTATTCTCTGTCCCATTTTTGAACAGATTTACTCTGGTAGTCAGGGAAAGAAACCTCTTTATGCAGCCAGCATGACTCAGCTGGGTATGTGCTAGCTCTCATCCCTCAGAATTTTTTGGAATTTTTTTCCAGCTTTGTTGAGATAAAATTGATAAGTTCTATTTCTTTCAGGCATAGAGTGTGATGATTTTATATATATATATATATGTATATTAAATGTAAAATGTTAGGAAATAATTATCACAATCAAGGTAATACATCCATCATCTCACATAGTTACCATCAGTGTATAGGGAGGGGCAAGAGGTAAATATTACAGCAGGCCTATATTACATGTTAGGAATTTTGAAAAATATTATATGGACTCACAGTTATTCTATGCCTAGGTCACACAAGGAAAATTGTTGTTGGGGATGGGATGGATGGTCTAAAGAATGCCTTCATAACCAAAACAAATCCATTCTTTCATTTATACACTTGCACATTTAAGTTCAGAAAAAACAAAACTCGAGTCAAATGGAGGAAAACCGGCTTGAAATCAGAAGTTCCTAGAAAGCAAAACAATCTGAGTTTTGTTTACCACAGACTCAATATGAGCCAAAAAAAAATAATGTGACTTTTTTCCTTAGGGCAAATGCCATTTTACAGAGAGTCAATAGAAGTATGGTCTTCTACTGTGGGGGCAATGGCTGAGGTCTGTGCCCATTGCCCCCTCATCCCCACATCCCATTCCTCAAAACTCAGTCCCTAGCTTACCCTAGTAGTTAAGCTCTATCTAGATCACTGTGTTGAATGACTGGAACAAGCCTGGAAGATTAACCTGAAGACCAAGTTGCAGAAAGGTTAAAGCAATTAGCAAAGTTCATCTTGGAAAAGAAAACCCTTAGTGGAGTGTGGTAAATGTCTTTAGACATCCGAAAGCCTGCACTGCAGACAAAGCAGGAGATTTGCTCTGCTAGCATAGAGAGTAGCAGGGGGGGTCAATGTGGAGATGACTTTCATTTAATCAAGTATGATTAACTAGATTTATCTAGTAATAAAAGAAGACAATTTTTTTTAATGTAGTGGGCATCATCTCACCAGAAGTATTCTAAGAGTGAGGATAACGATCAATCATTGATATAAAAAAGATCGAAACGTAGGTTTTAGGACTCAGAAAAGTTCACTGTGATTCTGCTTTACAGCTTATGCTGGAATTCTCTCCATAAATCTGCTCAGCTGATGAGGATACACATCCACTGACAGAAAAGGCAAAGGGAAATGTATTTGTCACAGCGTGGCTGCAGGCTGTATGCCTCAGAATATGTGATCTGATTGTCAAAAAAAGAAAAAAAAAAATACAGATTCCTTGCTGCCCTCCATTACCAACGTCTGGCACCAGGATGGTGCCAGGGATCTGCACCTTCGGCGAACGTCTCAGATTACTCTGACGCACATTAAAGTTTAAAAGACATTTAAGTAGGTGAACATAAAGATCCTTCTGATGCCAAGAGGCTGGAAGAAATGACAATAGGATAAGAGTCTGAGTTTCCCCAAAATAATTAATTCAATTCAGGGCAATAAAGATATTTTCCATGAATACACATCTGCAAGGTTTGGGGGCATGATAGTCTAACATTTAATGCATTTGCTTCTTTCCAAGGCTTCTGACTTCCCTGGTGGCTCAGACAGTAAAGCGTCTGCCTACAATGCAGGAGACCCGGGTTCAATCCCTGGGTCAGGAAGATCTCCTGGAGAAGGAAATGGCAACCCATTCCAGTATTCTTGCTTGGAAAATCCCATGGATGGAGGAACCTGGTAGACTACAGTCCATGGGGTCTGGTCTGGAGAATTCTGTGAACTGTATAGCCCATGGAGTCACAAAGAGTCAGACACAACTGAGCAACTTTCACTTCATTTTGTTTCAAGGCCTCCCAGGTGGCACTAGTGGTAAAGAACCCAAATGCCAAGGCAGGAGATGTAAGAGACACAGGTTTGCTTCCTGGATTGGGAAGATCCCCTGGAGGAGTGCATGGAAACCCACTCCAGTATTCTTGCCTGGAGAATCCCATGGAACAGAGGGGCCTGGTGGCTACACGTTTCTCCAATACTAGTTCCCTTCACGTGATTTCCAGGGATAGTGACAAACTGGGACACTTATCTGGCCACGTTCTCAACCTCATTCCAAACAAAATACCCCAAGTATCACCATTATTGGCAAACACTAACTTACTTTCTTGAACCTTGAAATGCAAAATTAAATTGGGAAAATACCAGATTTTATAGACCTTTGGAGAAGCATCTAGTTAAACACACAGGGAGGGCCAGGCCCATTCTAACCAGTTCAGTTCAGTTCAGTCTCTCAGTCATGTTCGACTCTTTGCGACCTCATGAATCGCAGCACGCCAGGCCTCCCTGTCCATCACCATCTCCCGGAATTCACTCAGACTCATGTCCATCGAGTCCATGATGCCATCCAGTCATCTCATCCTCTGTCATCCCCTTCTCCTCCTGCCCCCAATCCCTCCCCAGCATCAGAGTCTTTTGCAATGAGTCAGCTCTTCACATGAGGTGGCCAAAGTACTGGAGCTTCAGCTTTAGCATCATTCCTTCCAAAGAAATCCCAGAGCTGATCTTCTTCAGAATGGACTGGTTGGATCTCCTTGCAGTCCAAAGGACTCTCAAGAATCTTCTCCAACATCACAGTTCAAAAGCATCAATTCTTCAGTGCTCAGCCTTCTTCACAGTCCAGTATTGTTTTCAGTCAGGACATTTAAGGTCTTGGAGACTCTGAGTCTGACATCCCATTCACCCTTATCTCCCAAAGTCACCAGTCTCCCAGCATGACTTGACAGATAAGAGAAATAACAATCACAGCCTGTGAATACTGAAGCCCCTCACATCATGATGTGTGGGGAGGTGGAGTTCAGATGGTAAGTGTCCTAAGTTAGGTTTACAAGGGCTTACTGAGAACACACTTTATACCTGGGTTTGCAATTTGAGAGTTCAAAGGAAGAAAGATGGTTGAATCAACCTTCAGGGGAAAAAATGAGATTACTTGTAAATTCTTAGAGTTTTCACTCTCAGGAGATCTTCTCACCAAGAAGGAGGAAGTAATTTTCATCCCCTACAAATGCTTCCTCATAAAAGTTTCTTTTCTCAAAAGTTTGCCCATTATCCTTCATTAAAAAAAGAAACAGACACCTAACGTTCAGTCTGCCTAGACTAGCAGCTCCAATCTTCTGGGA
Source organism: Capricornis sumatraensis (assembly GCF_032405125.1). Lineage (NCBI taxonomy): Eukaryota > Metazoa > Chordata > Mammalia > Artiodactyla > Bovidae > Capricornis > Capricornis sumatraensis. The sequence continues at coordinate 53,863,888 of NC_091089.1, read as the reverse complement.
ACAGTCCTACTCCTATGCTAAACATGGAGTTCGGACATTTGGTCACCATGGATTTACCGACAGTGTTCTGGGTTGACTACCTGATTCTTCATCCAGGTTGAGTCAACTTACAGTACTGTTCAATGCTTTTCAAATTTGGATTGAGACTGACTTTCAGTCTCAACACAGAAGCAAAGGTAAGAGATACAGGATATTGGAGCTGCTGATGGCCTGCATTCCAGCCCTGTGGCAGAAGGCAGTATGTATCAGTGAAGTCAGCATGCAGAGAGAAACAGGGCAAAAAGAAGAGCTGGTGGTACTCACCCTCTATTCAGTCGCACTGAGGCATGACTACACTTTTATCCTTCTAGCACTGGGGTTAACTATAGAAAATTCAGTAGGTTCCCTTCTGCATCATAGTTTGTGCTGATTGTTCTTGTTTCAACCAAGAAGAGTCACACTAACCAGTAGAGAATATACGATTTCTAGAAACTGAGCTTCTGTTGCACGCAGATTTGTAATCTTTCAAGTCTTATGCATTTGGTCATCTTTCCTGAAGACTGCTGGAGAAAATCCTATCAATATGTAGACTCAATCATAATGCTCACTCAGTAACAAGTCCTGTAGCTAAGTGAATATTCTCAGAAATCATTACTGGCAAAATGACCTTGTTTTTAAATGTAGATCAAGATAAAGAATTTTTTGAAATAGTCTGAAAATAAGGAGTTAAAGACTAATACTCCAGTCAGTGTTTTCTGTTGTAACTCACAGATGCATATTCAAAGTCCAGAAATATAGAAGAATCTTTTGAAATCCCAATTCTCTTCTAGGCTCTGTATCCATGTTAAAAATCCATTTCCTATTAAGATGTTTCCCTTACTGGGGGAAGAACTATCTTTAATCTTAACAACAAAGATCTAAAGAAATTCACAGTGTAAATAGAACACAGTACCAATATTAGTCCACAAACAAAGTAACAGTGTTTCGGTATATGGTGTTTTTGTATATGGGGGTAGGTAAGAGGAGATGGCCAAAGGCAGTAAAGATAATCCAAGGATAGGAAGGATAAAAGAAAGTAAGGAGAAAGAAAAATTGGAAAACTTTTGGAATTCAAATGACTAAATTATACTTTATGGCTACCTGAGGTATACTGACAGCCTGGAGGCTTATTTAATGCACGATCTTTCTGATCTGGATTTAAATATACAAAAAACTAGATTAGCAGAAGAAAAACCATGGATGGCTGGGAGACATATAGCAATGGAATGGAATATAACCTAAAACTATCAGTAACCAGACAGATGAAGGAAGGTTATATATCAAATAATCAGATTTCAAGTTTCTTTCTTACAGTCATCCACCCATCCACCTCTCTGCCAGTATTGAGCATCTATTATACTTCAGACAGTAGGAGAATACAGCCACGGATCAGACAGCCGACAACAAATATCCTGTAGACAGACAAAGAAGATGTGAACAAAAATAACTCAAGACCTAAGATGGCGTGAGTGTTATGAATGACCTCAAGTGTTCTTGGGATGCGCAGCAGCAAGAAACCATTTCCTGTCAAGAACTTCATGGTGAAGGTAGCATTAGAATGGAACCTCACAGGGGGATGAGTTCACTTTTATAAGCCCCTCATCCAAAAATAGGGGCCCCGAGATCCTGGGGTAAAAGTCCTCTGTGGATTCTTGATGGCTCCCAATAGTCTCAGGGTATCATAATTGACATGTTTCCCTTCTGTGAGGCCACAGAGATTTCAGCTATCTACCACCTTCTCTTCAGAAGATGGTATTATTATAAAATGTGCTTTGAGAACCCGCTTTGGCAGAAAGGAAGAGAGCTCAGCTCAGAGAAGAAGGCTCCCTTCTGCACTTCACGTGCGTACATCAACACGTCTCAGACACCACCAGACCCAGAATGTGAGTTTCCTGAGTAATCTTTTGAGTTATCATGTTCCTTTGAAAACATGATCCAGATGGCATTCTGACCCACGAGTGAGCGATTCTGGGCCGCAAGCAGAGCTCCTCACGCTCTTCACAACTGTCGGAATCCGGGAGACAGGAAGACACCCTCCTCCTCTCCTAACCCCCACTCCTGCCTGTTTCCTTTGGGAGGGCCTCTAGGGTGGCAGAAATGCAGAGTGGCGGCTGAGAGCTCCCAGATAAATGCCAAATGGATCTTTTTTTTTTTTTTTCCCAAAGCAACCAGAGAATTCCTTAAAACCAGACCAAATATTTGTTGAGAAATGGATACTTGCCCATAAGCTAAAGAAGGTGAGAGGCAGTTCTTTTCCTTCTTTGACAGGCTCTCCACCATCACAAGATTCATTCTTTGTTAGTAGCAGTGAGGAGATAAGCATAAAAGAGTAATGAGTGCTTATTCTTTTTCAAAGGAAATAAAGCAAGAACAAGAGAAAAAAATCATACAAGCACAAACTGAGGGAATTCTCTCGAAGTCCAGTGGCTAGGATTTGGTGCTTTCACTGCCATGGCCCGGAGTTCAATTCCTGGTCAAGGAACTAAGACCCCACAAGCCTCATGCTGCAGCCAACAAAACAGAACAAACAGCATAAGCACAAATATAAAGGCATAAAACTGGCATCATTCTGCTCATATGCAGTCATCAAAGCCTGAAGACCACGTGAAAAAATAACTAAAGAGGAAAAAGAACAAGAACTCTAGAGTTCTACAGGCAGCAGAGTATAGGCTTTTTATTATTCACTTATCAGGCTAAAATTAAGTTATAGATTAAGTTACTAATTTAATTTTTCAGGGTAAATTAAGTTATTGAAGGATAAAGAAGAATTCAGAAACGATTTTAGCGAAGTATTCTGAGGAAAACACTTGGGAGATTTTGGCAGGAAGATTAATGAAACAACAAATTATACAGAGGGGATTTCAAGATTGAGGAAAACTTAAGAACAGAGGAAACTATGGTAAAGAATAAATAATAATGTTGTTGTTTAGTTGCTAAGAGTCTGACTCTTTGCAATCCCATGGGCAGCAGCAAGCCAGACTTCCCTGTCCTTCACTGTTCTCCTGAAGTTCGCTCAAATTCATGACCATTGAGTCAATGATGCTATCTAACCGTCTCATTCTCTATGAATCATACTATATAGATATGATTATGTCTAAAAGGGTATATCGATAAATGCTTTATAGCTGTGTATAAGCAAGTTAGTATGACTCTCAGAGACAAATGTCTAAGGATTTTTGCACAGTTTCACAACTCTGACTTCAGAATATACTTAGACCAGTTTGCGTCAAATGTAGAAACAATGAAAAAAGAGAATTGTGTTAGTGGCTGAATGGACCTTACTGTGCTTTATTCTTTGGTCAAGTCTACGGTACAAGAACAGGACTGAAGAGGTGCATCCAAGGCGACCAACTCACTCCAGTTTTCCCAAGACTTTCTGATTTTAGTACTGGAAGTACCATGTCTGGGGAATCTGCTCAGCCCAGACGAAGGAGATGACTGGTCACCCTAGGTGCATGTAACACTGACAAACTTGACCTCAATAAATGTCCAACAAACCTAGGAGTGGAACTTTCAGGCCTGGAATAAGACAACTGAGGTTTTAGAAAAAGATATAAAACAGATATTAACTGGGGTTGGGGAAGGATGGGGGATTCCCCCCACCCCCTGAAAGGGCATGTGGCAACACCTGGAGTCATTTTTGGTTGTCACAACTTGGGAGGATGCAAATGGCACCTAGTGGGTAAAAGCCAGGTTATACTGCTTAAGAGTCTACAATGAATAGGATAGCTTTCATAACAAAGACTCATCAGAAGAGCTCAAGTAGAAAAACTTTGATATAAAAAACAAAATCAAGCATAAAAATTCTCATATTAAACAAAAATATATTCAATTGCCCCATTAAAAGACAAACTGTCAACCTGGATTAAAAGCAAACCCTGCCTATAGGCTATTTGGAGGAAACACCCATACATTGGGCCTCTCATTGGACTCACTGGTAAAGATCCTGCCTAAGTGTAGGAGACAAAAGAGACACAGGTTTGATCCCTGAGTTGGGAAGATTCTCTGGAAAAGGGCACAGAAACCCACTCCAGTATTCTTGCCTAGAGAATCCCATGAGCAGTGGAGCCTGGTGGGCTGCAGTCCCTAGGGTCATAGAGTCAGACAGGACTGAAGTGAACTAGCACGCACTCACCCACACAATAAGTTGATAAAGAAGTGTGATGTAAAAGAAAAAAAGAAAGGGATACTAGTCCAGTGCAAAAAATATAAAAGCAAAAGAGGCAAAATTAATAATTAACAACTTGGTTCTAAAGATCAAAAACAATGAATAAAATATAAACTGTCAATTTCAATAGTAAAAGAACAACTTTAAAAAACAGACAAATGGTCTTAAGCTGTGTAAATCAAACAATGTATCAGTTAAATATAAAAATCAAAAATTACTTGAAAAGCAGAAATAATTTTATAACCATATAATTTTACTTGGAAACCTTTTAACTGATACATCACTTGGTTTTACACAGCTTAAGATTAGGACAGTTTGTCTTCAGAAAATTAATCAATCTGATCACATGAACCACTGCTGCTGCTACTGCTAAGTCGCTTCAGTCATGTCTGACTCTGTGCAACCCCATAGATGGCAGCCCACCAGGCTCCTCCGTCCCTGGGATTCTCCAGGCAAGAACACTGGAGTGGGTTGCCATTGCCTTCTCCAATGCATGAAAGTGAAAAGTGAAAGTGAAGTCGTTCAGTCGTGTCCAATTCTTCCCGACCCCATGGACTGCAGCTTACCAGGCTCCTCTGTCCATGGGGTTTTCCAGGCAAGAGTACTGGAGTGGGGTGCCAAACAGCCTCGTCTAACTCAATGAAACTATGAGCCATGCCATGTGGGGCCACCCAAGACAGACAGGTCATGGTGGAGAGTTCTGACAGAATGTGGTCCACTGGGGAAGGGAATGGCAAACCACTTCAGTATTCTTGCCTTGAGAACCTCATGAACAGAATGAAAAGGCAGAAAATAGGGCACTGAAAGATGAACTCCCCAGGTCAGTAGGTGCCCAATATGCTACTAGAGATCAGTGGAGAAATAACTCCAGAAAGAATGAAGTGATGAAGCCAAAGTAAAAACAATAGCCAGTTGTGGATGTGACTGGTGATGGAAATAAAGTCTGATGCTACAAAGAACAATATTGCATAGGAACCTGGAATGTTAGGTCCATGAATGAAAGCAAATTGGAAGTGGTCAAGCAGGAGATGGCCAGAGTGGACATCAACATTTTAGGAATCAGTGAACTAAAATGGACTGGAATTGGTGAACTTAACTCAGATGACCATTATATATACTATTGTGGGCAAGAAACCCTTAGAAGAAAAGGAGTATCATCATAGTCAACAAAAGAGTCCAAAATGCAGTACTTGGATGCAATCTCAAAAACGACAGAATGATCCTGATCCCTGTTCATTTTCAAAGCAAACCATTCAATATCACAGCAATCCAAGTGTATGTCCTGACCAATAATGCTGAAGAAGCTGAAGTTGAATGTTCCTATGAAGACCTACAAGACCTTCTAGAACTAACACCCCCCAAAAAAGATGTCCTTTTCATTATACAGGATTGGAATGCAAAAGTAAGAAGTCAAGAAATACCTGAAGGCAAATTTGGCCTTTGGAGTACAGAATAAAGCAGGGCAAAGGCTAATAGTTTTTTCCAAGAGAATGCACCGGTTATAGCAAACACTCTCTTCCAACAAAACAAGAGAAGTCTCTATACATGGACATCACCAAATGGTCAATACCGAAATCAAATCAATTATATTTTTGCAGCCAAAGATGGAGAAGCTCTATACGGTCAGCAAAAACAAGACCAGGAGCTGACTGTGGCTCAGAACATGAAATCCTTATTGTCAAATTCAGACTTAAATTGAAGAAAGTAGGGAAAACCACTAGACCATTCAGGAATGACCTAAATCAAATCCCTTACAATTATACAGCGGAAGTGAGAAATAGATTTAAGGGATTAGATCTGACAGACAGAGTGCCTGAAGAGCTATGCATGGAGGTTCATGGCAGGCAGAGATCAAGACTATCCCCAAGAAAAGAAATGCAAAAAGGCAAAATAGTTTTCAGAGGAGGGCTTACAAATAACTGTGGAAAGAAGAGAAGTTAAAGGACAGGAGAAAAGGAAAGATATACCCATTTGAATGCACAGTTCCAAAGAATAGCAAGGAGAGATAAGAAAGCCTTCCTCAGTGGTCAATACAAAGATATAGAGGAAAAGAATAGAATGGGAAAGACTAGAGATCTCTTCAAGAAAACTAGAGATACCATTGGAATATTTCATGCAAAGATGGGCACAATAGAGGACAGAAATTACATGCACCTAAAAGAAGCAGTGCATGACTGAACCAACTTAGCAGCAGTAGCAGCAGGAACAGAAGCAGAAGATATTAAGAAGAGGTGGCAAGAATACACAGAAGAACTATACAAAAAAGATCTTCATGACCCAGATCATCATGATGGTGTAATCACTCACCTAGAGCCAGACATCCTGGAATGAGAAGTCAAGTGGGCCTTAGAAAGCATCACTACGAACAAAGCTAGTGGAGGTGATGGAATTCCGTTGAGCTGTTACAAATCCTAAAGGTTGATGATGTGAAAGTGCTGCACTCAATATGCCAGCAAATTTGAAAAACTCAGCAGTGGCCACAGGACTGGAAAAGGTCAGTTTTCATTGCAATCCCAAAGAAAGGCAGTGACAAAGTATGCTCAAACTACCGCACAATTGCACTAATCTCACATGCTAGTGAAATAATGCTCAAAATTCTCCAAGCCAGGCTTCAACAGTATGCGAAACATGAACTTCCAGATGTTCAAGCTGGATTTAGAAAAGGCAGAGGAAACAGAGACCAAATTGCCAACATCTGCTGGATCATGGAAAAGGCAAGAGAGTTCCAGAAAACATCTATTTCTGCTTTATTGACTATGCCAAAGCCTTTGACTGTGTGGATCACAACAAACTGTGGAAAATTCTTAAAGTGATAGAATACCAGACCACCTTACCTGCTTCCTGAGAAATCTGTATGCAGGTCAAGAAGTAACAGTTAGAACTGGACATGGAACAACAGACTGGTTCCAAACTGGAAAAAGAGTACGTCAAGGCTGTATATTGTCACCCAGCTTATTTAACTTATATTCAGAGTGCATCATGATAAATGCTGGACTGGATGAAGCAGAAGCTGGAATCAAGATTTCTGGGAGAAATATCAATCACCTCAGATACACAGATGACATCACCCTTATGGCATAACGTGAAGAACTAAACAGCTGCTTGATGAAAATGAAACAGGAGAGTGAAAAAGTTGGCTTAAAACCCAACATTCAGAAAACAAAGATCATGGCATCTGGTCCCATCACTTCATAGCAAATAGATGGGAAACAATGGAAACAGTGAGAAACTTTATTTTGGGGGGCTCCAAAATCACTGCAGACGGTGACTGCAGCCATGAAATTAAAAGATGCTTGCTCCTTGGAAGAAAAACTATGACCAACCTAGACAGCATATTTAAAAGCAAAGACATTACTTTGCCAACAAAGGTACATGTAGTCAAAGCTATGGTCTTTCCAGTAGCCATGTGTGAATGTGAGAGCTGAGCACTGAAGAATTGATGGTTCTGAACTGTACTGTTGGAGAAGACTCTTGAGAGTCCCTTGGTCTGCAAGAAGATCCAACCAGTCCTGATTATTCATTGGAAAGACTGATGCTGAAGCTGAAACTCCAATACTTTGGCCACCTGATGAGATGAACTGACTCATTGGAAAAGACCCTGATGCTGGGAAAGATTGAAGGTGAGAGGAGAATGGGATGACAGAGGATGAGATGGTGGATGCCATCACTGACTCAATGAACAGGAGTTTGAGTAAACTCTGGGAGTTGGTGATAGACATGGAAGCCTGGCGTGCTACAGTCCATTGGGTCACAAAGAGTTGGACACGACCGAGTGACTGAACTGAACTGAACTGTCTCTTTTTTAATATAAATGAAAGCAAAAATGCAGAGGAACTAAGTATTACTGTGGAATCTTAAATCTTCAGAGAACATACTATTTTTGGAAATTCTTGTAATAAATAAAAAGCTTACATATTTAAAAATTTTTATAACAGATAATTGTAGGCCATATTCCCTAATAAAGCAATAAAATTAGAGGAGAAAATTTAAGTGACAAACAAATGCTGACTGCTTCAAAAACAGTTTTTTAAAATACCCATATAGTTCTGACTAAAATTTAAATGGAAAGTATAATTTATCTATAACTCAATTAATTTTAAAGAAAATATACCAAAAATTACAGTACACAATGAAAAGAATATTTAGTAGGAAATGGATAGTCTTTAAAATAGTTCATAATTAAGGAAGGAAAATAAAACTAGAACTAAGAATGTAGGTTAAGAAATTTGTGAAGAGAGGGGAAGATTGATTCCAGAAAGAGGGAAATAAAGTAAAAGCTGAAATATTAAACAGAAAAAATTGTAGAAAAAAGTAAAGAGATCCTAACTGTACAAAAAATATCTTCACTACAAAGATAATCACAATGGGGTGATCACTCACCTAGAACCATATCCTGGAATGAGAAGTCAAGTGGGCCTTAGAAAGCATCACTATGAACAAAGCTAGTGGAGGTGATGGAATTCCAGTTGAGCTATTTCAAATCCTAAAAAATGATGCTATGAAAGTGCTGCACTCAATATGCCAGCAAATTTGGAAAACTCAGCAGTGGCCACAGGACTGGAAAAGGTCAGTTTTCATTCCAATCCCAAAGAAAGGCAATGGCAAAGAATGCTCAGACTACTGCACAATTGCACTTATCTCACATGCTAGTAAAGTAATGCTCAAAATTCTCCAAGCCAGGCTTCAGCAATACGTGAATCATGAACTTCCAGATGTTCAAGCTGGTTTTAGAAAAGGCAGAGGAACCAGAGATCAAATTGCCAACATCCGCTGCATCATGGAAAAAGCAAGAGAGTTCCATAAAAACATCTATTTCTGCTTTACTGACTATGTCAATGCCTTTGACTGTGTGGATCACAATAAACTGTGAAAAATTCTGAAAGAAATGGGAATACCAGACCACCTGACCTGCCTCTTGAGAAATCTGTATGCAGGTCAGGAAGCAACAGTTAGAAGTGGACATGGAACAACAGACTGGTTCCAAATAGGAAAAGGAGTACGTCAAGGCTGTCTATTGCCACCCTGCTTATTTAACTTCTATGCAGAGTACATCATGAGAAACGCTGGGCTGGAAGAAGCACAAGCTGGAATCAAGATTGCCGGGAGAAATATCGATCACCTCAGATATGCAGATGACACCACCCTTATGGCAGAGAGTGAAGAGGAGCTAAAAAGTCTCTTGATGAAAGTGAAAGAGGAGAGTGAAGAAGTTGGCTTAAAGCTCAACATTCAGAAAACAAAGATCATGGTATCTGGTCCCATCACTTCATGGGAAATAGATGGGGAAACAGTGGAAACTGTGTCAGACTATTTTTGGGGGCTCCAAAATCACTGCAGATGGTGATTGCAGCCATGAAATTAAAAGACGCTTACTCCTTGGAAGAAACGTTATGACCAACCTAGATAGTATATTCAAAAGCAGAGACATTACTTTGCCGACTAAGGTCCGTCTAGTCAAGGCTATGGTTTTTCCTGTGGTCATGTATGGATGTGAGAGTTGAATTGTGAAGAAAGTGGAGCACCAAAGAATTGATGCTTTTGAACTGTGGTGTTGGAGAAGACTCTTGACAGTCCCTTGGACTGCAAGGAGATCCAACCAGTCCATTCTAAAGGAGATCAGTCCTGGGTGTTTTTTGGAAGGAATGATGCTAAAGCTGAAGCTCCAGTACTTTGGCCACCTCATGCGAAGAGTTGACTCATTGGAAAAGACTGATGCTGGGAGGGATTGGGGGCAGGAAGAGAAGGGGACGACAGAGGATGAGATAGCTGGATAGCATCACGGACTCGATGGACATGAGTTCGAGTGAACTCCAGGTGTTGGTGATGGACAGGGAGGCTTGGTGTGCTGCAGTTCATGGGGTTGCAGAGAGTCAGACGCAACTGAGTGACTGAATTGAACTGAACAGACTATAAAAAATATTTGTAATCCTGATCATGTAAAAGGAGGAAAAATAAAATGTCTAGAACTTAGACTAGTTAAAAACTGAGATAAAGAGGAAAGGAATGTTATTTGCAATTCTGGACAGCAAATTTTGGGGTCCTAGAGAAAATGGATTGTCTCTCGGCCAAATACAAACTACTAAAATTTATAAAGAATCATCAAAAGTGAGATTATATCAATAATATAGAAAGAATTATGAAAGCCATTAGATATCTAATCTTTAGAAAATTTAAAAAATTATTCTAAGCAAAAGGTAGAAGTCTCTAATTCAGTTTTAAAATCAATTTTATTATCAAAAGTTTAAGATAGCATATAAAAGAAACTATGGACCATTCTCATTTATGAATATAATAAAAATTCTAAGTATACATTTATAAAACAGTCAGACATTATATGAAACACAGCACACTATGAAGAAACTGAGTTTATTCCAGGGGAGAGGGGGGCAATTGTGCTTTAATACCAGAAAACACATTAGCATAACACAAAACATTAAAATAAAAATAGAAAAATAATTATACCTTCAGGTTCTGAAAAATCATTTCATAAAATTCATCAGATATGACAAATAACAGGTTATAAATAAATGACATATTTAATTAATCTTGTTTGTCAAAAACCACAAATAGCATATGCAACAAAAAATATTTCAATTAAAAATCAAGACTAGACACAGAAGTCCGTGATCACTACTACTACTTAAAATTAACTTGGCAGTTTCAGCAAATTCAATAAAATGAGCAAATTAAATAACATAAATATTGAAAGAAAATATGTATACCTTTATAGATAGAAACTCATGAGATGCTAACAAAAGAAAATTAAAAGCTCATCACGCTAAGGAGTTTCCCAAGATGGAGAAACGTAGGACAAATACATAAACATAGAACAGACCAATAGATCAGAACACAACACCCAGAAATAAACTCACACACATGTGGCCAACTAATTCATGAAAAAGGAGACAAGAATATACAATAGGGAATTTTTTCTTCAAAAACTGCTATGAAAAAACCGTATCTTATACCATACACACACAAAAAAATAGCTCTAAATGGATTAAAGATTCGAATGTAAGACCTGAAATCATAAGATTCTTAGAAGAAAACACTCCTTGACATTAGTCTTCATAGTAATTTTTTTCAGGGGAGGGTATAATTTGACACCAAAAGCAAAAGTTACAAAAACAAACAACTGGGGCTACATCAAACTAAAAATGTTCTGCACAGCCAAGGAAATCATCAACAAAACAGAAAGGCAACCTATGGAGTGGGAGAAAATATTTGAAAATTGTATCAGATGAGGGATTAATATCCAAAATATACAAAGAACTCTGATGATTCAGTAGCAAACAAACAAAACAATCCAATTAAGAAGTGGGGGGAAGATCCGAATTGACATTTTTCCAAAGATGACATCCAGGTTGCAAACAGGCGCCTTAGTGGCGCTGCACCACTAATCATCAGGGAAGAACAAATCAGAACCACAATGAGATATAGCATCACACGTTAGAATGGTTATTATCAAAAAGACAAGAACTAGCAGATGCTGGCAAGGATGTAGAGAAGAATGAACCATTGTACTTTGTTGGTGGGAATATAACTTGGTGTAGCCACTATGGAAAACTGTGTGAAGTCTCCTCAAAAGTTAGTGAGAAAAGGATCAACCATTTCAAAACTGCACTGGCACAGCTGGTTATCCATCCAGAAGAAGAAAGAAAACAAAGAAGAAAGAAAACAGCTCCCATTTAAATTAAAAATTATATATGTATTTAAGACTTTTAAAACTAAGTTTTAATGACTATCATAAACAAACAAAAACGAATTTATGGTGCCACGTGGGGTTCATGGAAGCTTAAGATTGAAAAATCAGAATCTAAAATTTTAAAACATTTTTGGAAAATTAAAAGAAAAAGAGGGGTTTACCTAGAAAGATACCACAAATAAAAGTTAATATCTATGCAGAGCTGTTGGCTTAAAACTCAACATTCAAAAAGCTAAGATCATGGCAACTGGTCCCATCACTTCATGGCAAATAGATGGGAAAACAATGGAAATAGTGACAGACTTTCCTTTCTTGGGATCCAAAATCACTGCAGATGGTGACTGCAGCCATGAATTGAAAGACGCTTGCTCCTTGGAAGAAAAGCTATGACAAACCTAGGCAGCATGTTAAAAACCAGAGACATCACTTTGCTCACATAGGTCCATCTAGTTAGAGATATGGTTTTTCTAGTAGTCATTGTATGGATGTGATAGTTGGATCATAAAGAAGGCTGAGTGCCGAAGAATCTCTGCTTTCAAAGTGTGGTGTTGGAGAAGACTCTTGAGAGTCCCTTGGACAGCAAGGAGATCAAACCAGTTAATCCTAAAGGAAATCAACTGTGAATATTCATTGGAAGGACTGATGCTGAAGCTGAAGCTCCAATGCTTTGGTCACTTGATGTGAAGAGCCACTGATTGGAAAAGACCCTGATACTGGGAAGGCAGGAGGAGAAGGGGGTGAGAGAGGATAAGATGGTTGAATGGCATCATCAACTCAATGGCATTAGTCTGAGCAAGCTCCGGGAGATAGTGAAGTACAGGGAAGCCTGGCATGCTGCAGTCCATGGGGTCACAAAGAGTCAGACACAACTGAGCGACTGCACAACAAAGCAACAATAAAATGGAGGTAAAACGTGAGATGTAAGACAGAACTCTTACACACCATCAAGAAAGACTATTCAGAAGGAAAAATAATTATGGGTAAAAGACATACATGAAAATTTTATGAACAAAAAAAATTGAGAAAACATGAAAAGATTCTCATATTGATAAACACTGAGGTAACTGCAACATAAATAATAGATTGTCATTTTATATCAGGCTGATACAAGATAAAAGGGACCATCACACCTAATGTTGGTAGGGTTATGCGGAAAGGGGATTTTAAAATTATTGGGAGAACTTAAAGTGCTATGCCTCTTTTGGAGAAAAATCTAATAATAGCTGTGATAAAGTCCTTAATACCACACTTTTGAATTCTTCCTGGAAACCTTCTGCAGAATTGTTAGGAATGGACAGAAACTGGAAATAAATTATTTGCTTACTAACAGAGAAGCAGCTGTATAATGTATCATCCTGTCATACTAGTGAATTTTATATAATCATATTAAAAAAATTAAAGCCACTAGCTGAGAAACATTTATGAAGCATAGTATTTTTAAAAATGTAGGAAAATGATTCTTTATATCCTTTAATTCCAAACAAAGACTCAAGGAAAAACCCATTGTGGACATATATGGGTATAATCTCCTTATATGAATAGAGTGAAACCATGAGGTATTGACATTTGTGTGCAGACTGGGCAAAGAAGATCAAATGAACAAAGCTCTAAATAAAGATAACAATTTGAAAAACAATATGAATAAATTTATAAGCTTGATTTTATGTGAATAAAATTAACATGAATCTAAATTTAAATAACAGAGCAAAACAAAATGTAAACTACTGTTAGTCCTGATACCTTTTCCCATAAGGTGACACAGTCATCACAGAAACAGAGAATGGCTCTGCTTAGTAAATGAGGCAGGCTACCTTAAATCAGAGAAAAATCCACTTTGACATTAGATAAAGCAAATCAAAGACTCTGTCACTATCGAGATCCATCCTGACGATTTCAAGAATTCGGTCTATCCCTTATAACACAGAACCTCGTCCTAGGCAGTATCTGGTCCAGTCTTCTCATTTGACAGGTGAGGAAATTAAGGTCCCAAAGGAGGTAATGTTTCCTAGTGACAGGCTTAGTGCAGAAATGGACCTAGAATCTAAGCTACTCCCTTCTCCAGGGATTTCTCCAACACTCACTCCAATACCCTGTTCCCTATTATGCTAGAGTTCTTTCAGGAGCAGACAAGCATGGGCGAAAGAGGTGGAGATCAAGGGAGTGCAAAGACCTTGCCCTTGTAGATGGAGGCATTTTCTTTTTAAAAAGAGAGAGCTGTGCCACCTTATTAAGAATTTTGGGAAGCTTCTATATAACACAGGGAGCCCAGCCTGGCACTGTGTGATGACCTAGAGGGGTGGGGTGTGGGGAGGGTAGGGAGGCTCAACAGGGAAGGGGAATACATATAATTATGGCTGATTTATGTTGTTGTACAGCAGAAACCAATACAACATTGTAAAGCAATTTTCCTCCAATTAAAAAATAAATTAAAAAAAAATTCTTGCACCAGACACAGTGGCTCACAGGCTCTCCAAGAGCTCTACCCATTGGTACTCCTATGTGTGAACTTCTGCTCAAATGCTCAGGTCCCAATCCCAAAGCCAATTACTTCTCTAACTTAGAGTCAATATTTTTTGCACATCCAATAGTTGTCTATTATTCATACATGAGTAATGAAATACTCAAGTCAAAATATGTAAAGTTCTTATATGGGAAAAGAATCAGAAAAAGAATGGATATATATAGAGAGAGATGTGTGTGTGTGTGTATAACAGGATCCCTTTGCTGTACAAGTAAAACTAACATAACATTGTAAATCAACTATACTCCAATATAAAATAAAAAATTTTTGAAAAATATATGTAGTTACTCTCTCTCTCCTTCATAGTAAAGTTACACTCTCACTCTTTCATAAACAGATACAGTTGATGAGTTAGCTGGTTTACATAATGAATATTAATGATGTCTTGTCACAAACTCAAGGCCTGTAAGTTTTCCTGTAAGAGTTTAAAATTTCAGACTTGGTTATCTGACTACGTGCCTTCTTTACCAAAAATACCAGGTAGGAGACTATGGATCTCTTGTTGCCAATGTAGTATCTCTCCAAGAGAAACAAAGTAGGTGGAAAGTGTAATCACTGCATGTTAAAAGACATCATGTTTCCACTCTGAGTTACATAGTAGAAACATGAGGCTAACACACAGAATACCCAAGCTAAGCAGCTCCCCTGCCAACTCCAACACCAGTTATCAACGCAGTGTTCCAAGTAATGGTACTGGAGATGGTCTACATAGGGATTACACCTTTACAATGTTATTTGACTCCTTTATGATATTTTCCATCATCTTCCTCATCATATAATAGGTTGTTTTGGGCTTCAGTGGAACATATTTGATAAAGTGGTTAGCCTAGTAACTGGAATATGCAAGCACTTAATTATTGAGATAACACTGATTTATAATATTGCATGTTTCATGTATACAACACTTTACTTCTACTTCTGTATAAACTAATGTGCTTACCAACAAATTGTAACCATTCAGCTGACCCTCTTTATTCATTCTGTTCCAGTTCCTTCCCCTCTGCTAACCACTACACTGTTCTCTGTATCTCTGTGTCTATGTGTTTGTCTCTGTTTAGTTTATTCATTTATTTTGAGAATTTTGTTTTCTTTTTAATTCTACATTTGAGTGTAATCAAATGGTATTTGTCTTTTTCTGACTTAGTGTATCACCCTCAAGTTCCATCCATGTTGTAGCAAATGGTGAGAGTTCATCTTTTTTATGACTGAGTAGTATTTCTCTGTGTATGTTTGTATGTATGTGCACAAACAACATATTTATCCATTTACTTATTGATGGACACAGGTTGTTTCTATATCTTGGCTATTGTAAATAATGCTGCAGTGAACACAGAGGGGCATCCAGTTCAGTTCAGTTACTCAGTCGTGTCCAACTCTGCGACCCCATGAACCGCAGCACGCCAGGCCTCCCTGTCCATCACCAACTCCCAGAGTTCACCCAAACCCATGTCCATTGAGTCAGTGATGCCATCCAACCATCTCATCCTCTGTCGTCCCCTTCTCCTGCCCTCAGTCTTTCCCAGAATTGGGGTCTTTTCAAATGAGTCACCTCTTCGTATCAGGTGGCCAAAGTATTGGAGTTTCAGCTTCAACATCAGTCCTTCCAGTGAACACCCAGGACTGATCTCCTTTAGGATGGACTGGTTGGATCTCCTCGCAGTCCAAGGGACTCGCAAGAGTCTTCTCCAACACCACAGTTCAAAAGCATCAATTCTTTGGCACTCAGCTTTCTTTATAGTCCAACTCTCACATCCATACATGACCACTGGAAAAACCATAGCCTTGACTAGATAGACCTTTGTTGGCAAAGTAATGTCTCTGCTTTTTAATATATAATTTAATATAAAATAGTAATAACAGAGGGGCATATATCTTTTCTTTTCTTTTTTTTTTTTTGATATGTCATCAGATTTTATTCTCTTGGCTGTGCTTTCATTTTGTTACCTAGCTCTTGCCTTTCTTTTTTTTTTTTTAATTTTATTTTTACTTTATTTTACTTTACAATACTGTATTGGTTTTGCCATACATTGACATGAATCCACCACGGGTGTATACGAGCTCCCAATCCTGAATCCCCCTCCCACCTCCCACCCCATATCATCTCTCTGGATCATCCAAATTAATGTTTTTATTTTCTTTGGCTAAATATCCAGGAATAGAATAGCTAGATCATCTGATAATTCTATTCTCAGTTTTTAAAATTTATTTATTTTTAACTGAAACATAATTGCTTTACAATATTGATTTGTCTATCCTCAATTTTTCTGTTCTTTTTTTTTTTTTTTTTTTTTGAGAATCTCCATACTGTTTCACCAACACTGCACAGGAGATTTCCTTTCTCTATGTCCTTGACAACGCTTGTCATTTCTTGCCCTTTTTACACCAGCCATTCTAACAAGTGTGAGGGGATCTAATTGTGGGTTTGGTTTGCCTTTGCCTCATAATTAGGAATGTTAAACATCTTTTGGTATGCCTCTTGGCCATTTGTATGTTGTCTTTGGAAAAGTATCAGATCCTATGCTAATTTTTTAATCAGGTTGTTTGCTTTTTATTGTTGTTGTTGAGTTGTATATGTTTTTATATGTTTGGGGTATTAGTCATTTATTGAATATGTGATTTACAAATATCTCCTCCCACTTAGTAGGTTGTCTTTTTGTTTTGATTATTTTCTTTTATGTACAGAAGTTTTAGTTTGAGGCAGTCCCATTTGTTTATTTCTGCTTTTGTTTCCCTTGTCTGAGGAGACATATCCAGAATTGAGAGCTCAGAAATAAACCCACACATATGTAGATAAGAAATTTATGACAAAGGAGCAATGACCATACAATAGAGAAAGGATAGTCTCTTCAATAAATGGTATTGGGAAAACTGGGCAGCCATGTGCAAAAAAGTGAGACTAGCTCTTTCCCTTATGCCATCCATAAAAATCAGCTCAAAATGGATTAAAGACTGGAATGCAAAGCTTGAAACCAGAAAACTACTAGAAGGAAACATAGGCAGCCTGCTGTTTGCCATCAGTCTTAGCAATTCAAGCACTTTAATATATAAATTATCATTTATATGAAAAGTCTGTATGTTGTATGTCCAGCCCTATTGGTGACCATTGTTCAAATAAAAATAGAGATAAAAATTACACATATCTAAATAGAGACAATTGCTGAACTTACATTATGTAGTATACATTCTGAGCAGTTCTTTTTTTTTTTTTTTTAATTTTTCGAAGGCAGGGAGATAGATGGAAGGATTGGCATGAAATACAGGTGTTGCAAAACTGTGGGTAAGAATCTCAGTTTCTTGGGGAAAGCCTGTAAGAGACCAGAGCCTGTAAGAAGGAAGTGTCCGGAGACCATCTGAAACTTTTCTGTGTGGATCAGGTTTAGGCAAAGAAAGAATGATAGAAACTTCTTCATTAGGACTTGAGAAAACAATTCACAGCTAAGAAGTCCAGAGCAATGGTTCTCAAACTTAAATCAGAATCACCTAGGTGGCTCATTAAAACTCAAATGCACTGTTTACAATAGCTAGGGCAAGGAAGCAACCTAGATGTCCACCAGTAGATGAATGAATAAGGAAGTTGTGGTACATATACACAATGGAATATTACTCAGCTACAAAAACGAACACATTTGAGCCAGTTCTAATGAGGTGGATGAAACTGGAGCCTATTATTCAGAGTGAAGTAAATCAGAAAAAGAGACACCAATACTGTATATTAACACATATATATGGAATTTAGAAAGAGTGAAGTAAATCAGAAAAAGAGACACCAGTACTGTATATTAACACATATATATGGAATTTAGAAAGATGGTAATGACGGTCCTACATGCAGGGCAGCGAAGGAGATGCAGATAAGAGACTCTGGACTCTGTGGGAGAAGGCGAGGGTGCGATGATTTGAGAGAACAGCATTGCAACATGTATATTACCATACGTGAAATAGACGACCAGTGCAAGTTCGATGCATGAAGCAGGGTGCTCAAAGCCAGTGCTTGGGGGCAGCCCAGAGGGATGGGGTGGGGAGGGAGGTGGGTCAGGATGGGGGCACACATGTGCACCCAGGGCTGATTCATGTCGATGTATGGCAGAAACCACCACATAATGTAATCATCCTCCAGGGAAAATAAATTAATTAAACAAACAAACAAAAAAGCTCAGATCACCAGGCGCCTCCCTGTGACTCAGTCAGGAGATCTAAAGCAGATCCTAAGGACCCAAATTTCTAACAAGTTTTCAGGTGCTGAAGCCGCTGCTGGTTTGGAAACCACGTTTTAAGAACCACTCCTCAGGATGATTTGCCTCAGTTTCCCAGTTTGCTTTGTTGATGAGGTCTGAGTGGGGGAGAACTGGTCCTGAGTAGGGCCAATCCTAAGCACAGCATCCTCACAAGCCTCTCAAACCTTCCCTTCATCGTTTACCAGGCTCCGTTCCTTCATCATTCACCAGGCACTAAGGCCTTCGAAACTTAAGTCAACAAACAACTTTTTGAAAAAAGCTCTCCTGGAAAGGTAGTGAGGGAGACAAATGTGATTAATCTCTTAATTTGGGGATCTGGAGAAAAATGACTCCTGTGTTTTGCTATAGATTTTGACATGTAGCCAGGGTTTGGCTCTGAAACTAAGAGCGGCATCTTTGCTCCAGGAACCATCAGAAGCCACAATTAACATTCAGACAGGCCCACTCAGACTCCACCAGCAGCCCAGGTTCTTGTGCCCCTGGGAATATTGATCTGAAGAATCAATTTTGCTTATAAATTAAAGGGGGTGAAAAGAGCTAATCATTAAAACATATGAGACTTGGTCTAAGTGCAGAACAATTATGCTATGTGAAGAGATGATGATAGCTTGCAGATCAATCACTGGGAATTATTTTTTTATTTGGACTTGGAAACTTTAGTAACCAAAAAAGGTGATGCGTTTTAAGGGATGAGGAAGGCTTCTCCAAAAATGGGCTGTAAGTTCAAAAAGTGTATAAAAGGAATGATGCGGCATGGATTCTTTGTAATATGTGAGTGACCCAAAACGTGAAAATTTTGAGAACCTATGAAGAGTAGAACACCACTTCACGCAAAGGGCTGCCAGAGGTTTCCAGAGCACAGCCCCACTAATGTGTGGACCTCTTTGGTTGTCTCCTGCCCCATTTTCTCACTCCATTTATGGCTCCCACCTGTCCATCTTAGCTGCATCCTGCAAAGCTCCTTTCAGATGATGCGCCATGGTCACTGGCCATGATGGAAGGGATTCCAGCATCCAGGTAAGTCCTGCTGCCTCTGAAAGCTCCAAGTGCTGAGGGATCAACAATCAGGGCTTTCTTCTCCACTCTGTGTCTCACTCTCCACCTGCTCTGCTGAACCAAGAGATCACAGACATCACAGTAGCTCTTGAACAAGAGCCTATTCATTTTCTAAGGCTCTCTTAAAAAAAAAAAAGCCAGACACTGAGAGGCGTAAATAGCACACACGTTTCCCCTTATTGTTCTGGAGGCTACAAGTCCAAGATCAAGATGTCGGCAGATTTTGTTTCTTCTGAGCCTTCTCTCCTTGGCTTGCAGCTGGTCCTCATATGGTCTTTTCTCCATGTATTGGGTTGGCCAAATAGTTTGTTCAGGTTTTTCCACACCATCTTATGGAAACACCCAACTGAACTTTGTGGCCAACCCAATATATATATCCCTGCTATCTCTTCCTCTTCTTCAAAGGACATCAATATATTGAATTCAGTTCAGTTCAGTTGCTCAGTCGTGTCCAACTCTTTGTGATCCCATGAATCGCAGCACACCAGGCCTCCCTGTCCATCACCAGTTCCTGGAGTTCACCCAAACTCATGTCCATCGAGTCGGTGATACTATCCAGCCATCTCATCCTCTGTCATCCCCTTCTCCTCCTGCCCCCAATCCCTCCCAGCATCAGAGTCTTTTCCAATGGGTCAACTCTTTGCATGAGGTAGCCAAAGTACTGGAATTTCAGCTTTAGCATCATTCCTTCCAAAGAAATCCAAGGGCTGATCTTTAGAATGGACTGGTTGGATCTCCTTGCAGTCCAAGGGACTCTCAAGAGTCTTCTCCAACACCACAGTTCAAAAGCATCAATTTTTCAGTGCTCAGCTTTCTTCACAGTCCAACTCTCACACCCGTACATGACCACAGGAAAAACCATAGCCTTGACTAGACGGACCTTGGTTGGCAAAGTAATGTCTCTGCTTTTCAATATGCTATTTAAGTTGATCATAACTTTCCTTCCAAGGAGTAAGCGTCTTTTAATTTCATGGCTGCAATCACCATCTGCAGTGATTTTGGAGCCCCCAAAAATAAAGTCTAACACTGTTTCCACTGTTTCCCCATCTATTTCCCAGGAAGTGATGGGACCAGATCCCACAGTCTTTGTTTTCTGAATGTTGAACTTTAAGCCAACTTTTTCAATCTCCTCTTTCATTTTCATCAAGAGGCTTTTTAGTTCCTCTTCACTTTCTGCCATAAGGGTGGTGTCATCTGCATAACTGAGGTGATTGATATTTCTCCCAGCAATTTTGATTCCAGCTTGTGCTTCTTTCAGCCCAGCGTTTCTCATGATGTACTCTGCATAGAAGTTAAATAAGCAGGGTGACAGTATACAGCCTTGACGTACTCCTTTTCCTATTTGGAACCAGTCTGTTGTTCCATGTCCAGTTCTAACTGTTGCCTCCTGACCTGCATATAGGTTTCTCAAGAGGCAGGTCAGGTGGTTTGGTAGTCCCATCTCTTTCAGAATTTTCCACAGTTTATTGTGACCCACACAGTCAAAGGCTTTGGCATAGTCAATAAAGCAGAAATAGATGTTTTTTCTGGAACTCTCTTGCTTTTTCCATGATCCAGCGGATGTTGGCACTTTGATCTCTGGTTCCTCTGCCTTTTCTCAAACCAGCTTGAACATCAGGAAGTTCACGGTTCACGTATTGCTGAAGCCTGGCTTGGAGAATTTTGAGCATTACTTCACTAGCATGTGAGATGAGTGCAATTGTGTGGTAGTTTGAGCATTCTTTGGCATTGCCTTTCTTTGGGATTGGAACGAAAACTGACCTTTTCCAGTCCTGTGGCCACTGCTGAGTTTTCCAAATTTGCTGGCACATTGAGTGCAGCACTTTGACAGCATCATCTTTCAGGATTTGAAACAGCTCATGTGGAATTCCATCACCTCCACTAGCTTTGTTCATAGTGATGCTTTCTAGGCCCACTTGACTTCACATTCCAGGATGTCTGGCTCTAGGTGAGTGATCATACCTTCATGATTATCTTGGTCACGAAGATCTTTTTTGTACAGTTCTTCTGTGTATTCTTGCCATCTCTTCTTAATATCTTCTACTTTTGTTAGGTCCATACCTTTTCTGTCCTTTATTGAGGTGTGTCCAATCATATATATATATATATATATATATATATATATAAATTTAATCTGAAATATCTAAGAATTTGAAGCAGGGAAGTTATCTTTAACCTGAAGCCTCAGATAATTGCTTCAATTGTCCAATTACAGCAATCTGTTTTAAAAGACCTTAAAGTCCAGAACAACCCCCAATAGGCAGCCCATTAGCAATGACTGGGTCACACAGCTTTTTCACAAAAGCTGCAGCAGCCCTCAGCCCTGACCCCTCTGACTCAGTTGCCCATTTCTTTCCTCAAATTAACAGTTTGTATTGAGGACTGGATGCACAGGAGGAAACATTCAACAAAGAGGTAAGATTTGCAGAACATGGTGACGTATTGAACAGATGTGGGATAGAACCCTAAAGTGGCTCTGCTAGTTGTGACTTGACCGCTGAAAAGATGATTGTAAGAATTACTGAGACAAACAGAATGATTTAGAACAGAGTGTGTGCGTGTGGGTGAGGGTAAGGAGGAGCACAGGTGTGGAAGCCATCACTTCAATAAATCTGTGGAACAATCTGGCAGAAATGTCAAGTAGATGTATACATATCAGGATCCCAGGAAAAGACCTAGGCCAGTGGAACCATTGCATAGTGGAACCAACAACAGGCATTTGGGTACAATGACTGTGAGATTGAATAAAGAGTACAAGGAGCCCAGGATGGAGGAGGAGCCCCAGATAGCACCAGGATTTAAAGGACAAACAGCAGAACCTAGGACAGAGCAGAGGAAGCCCCCTGAATTCCCCTGCAATTCTCCTTTTATTAAGTGGATTTTTCTAAATTTCTCTGTTAGTGACCATCTTTACCTTATTTCATGAGATCGCGTTATTCTCCCATTGGACCATCTATGAAAATCTCACCTTTGTTCTGTCTTATGCTTCCTGTAGATGGCCTTTTACAAGCAGCACAGTGAATGATAATGGCACAATCAGTTCAGAGCCTAAAGCCCTGAAGGCCTTTCCCAGCTCTGTCCCAGCAAGATAATCCAACCATGAGAAAAATATCAAAATTCAGCTGTCATTTAGCTGAAGCAAGGCTATGGGTCAGTCATAAGGCAAAGCACTTTATAGACCTCTTATTCAATCTCTTTGACAAATCTAAGGCAGGGATCAGTCTTCCTGCTACAGAGATTAGTGAGGTGAGTTGTGAGGAGGTTAAGTAGTTTTCCGCAAGTTAGCAACAGAAGCCGATTTTAAACCAAAACTTTGTTTTAAGCCCAACACCATTTGGTCATTCCTCTGGGGCAGATCACTATGCTTCTAACCTTAGCCTCTTCAACTGTGAAATAGAGGTAAGAATGCTTACTTTGTCTTTCTGCAAACATTGCAAAGTTGGAAGAAGCTACTGTATATGAAGATACATTGAGTTATCACGAAGTGCTATTACACAGGAACCATTGCACATCCAATAGCCCTGTTGCTTCTCTACCATTTCCAGTTTCTATTGAGTCAAGTGGGAAAAAGTAAGTAGTTGTGGACAATAAATATGAGAACTGACATGCACCCCTGTGGACAGAGGCTGCGAAAACGGCATGTGAAATTCTCAGTCTCTCTTGCTGCCGAGACTGAGGGTGCTGCATGTTCCAGAAGGTGTGGAAACAAGATGGCGGATAACCCGTCAGCCTGGATCCTGAGTGACAGCATGGAGCAGAACTTTCTACTATATGGATATGGCATGTGTGTAGAGATAAACCTTTGCTCTTCTATGCTACTAAGACGTGGGTGTGATTTGTTATCATGGAATCCATTTGGCTTATCCTGACTGACATAAATGCCCTAGATTTACAAGAAATTGTTCGTTTATGTCAGCATTCAATATGTGAGGAATGAGATAAAAGAGTATGGTAACTAAGAGTGTTGGAATGTGGAGTTGGAATAAGTGGATTCAAATCCAAGTCCTGCTCTTCCTAAGTTTCATGACCTTAGCAAATAATTTGATCTCTTTATGCCTCAGGTTCTTTATCTGCCAAATGGGAGTAACAGCATTGCTTCACAGGGGTTTACAGGGAATACCATACAGCATTTAGAACAAGGCATAGCAAGCCACTTGATGAGTTCTGTTATTTAGCCCATACTGAATGCATTTCAATTCCATTTAGTATAGCAGGTCAACCAGAAAGAGTTTAAACAGACAAGTCTCACATGATACCTCCAACAAAAATCAGAAAGGAACTCTTCGGTCTCTGAAAGGAAGAGTAAAAGGAAAGGGACTTGGTGGTTCAGAAAGCAAAAAGAAGGTGCTCCTCCACCTTGACAACCAGTCTTTCTCTCCTTTCTCAGACCTATGGAGTGGTGCAAATGCAGAACCTTCCCTATACCAACGGGTGGGGGCGGGGGGGGGGGGTGGCTGGGGGGGGGGGCGGGCGCTGGGAGCCAGTGTAGAGAATATAGCCCCTAATGGAGGCACGTGGCCTGCTTTGGTAGAGCCCACAAGCAAAAAGCAACAGCAGCAACAACAACAAAAAACACTTCCTTTTTTTTTTTTTTTTTTTTACATTTTTCAAGGACTGTAGATAAACAAACCAATAGCACAGAAAAGCCTGCACAGCAGAGACTGTAGGTGTCTCACACAACCTGAAACACTTGTCCTATGGGTGTTTGCAGGAAATTTGTTGGTCCTGCTGTATTTTGAACAACCTTATTCCAACCTCCCAGCTCAGCTTTGCCCCAAAGGGAACAGGGGAAAGTCCGCCTCTCCATCGCACCCTCACTTTCCAATCATCTTTTCTCCCTGTTGCCATTCTCCCCTGTGAACATAATCTCCAAACATGGAAGAGAAACCCTGCTAAAAGGGCTGCCTAAGCAAAGGGTAAAACAGAAGAGAGATAGGTCATCTTCTTACTTGTAGGGAGAATAGCTGAAGACTTTTTGGTTAAATGTTTTATATATAAATGCTGGATCTTTTTTTTTAGTACTAATTAGCTAATCCACCCCCCTTTCTTCCCATCTGCTTATAAACTCAGGGTCCCCTAAAGGCAAGTACCTAAATTAGCAGACCCCAGAGATATTCCTGCCTCCATTTTTCTAATTCTTTTCCATTTATTCTTTATTAAGCTGGGGGTTTTAAACTACTGGAAATGTGTCCTTTTACTTCCCCAGGAATAGATTGTCAAAAGCAGTGGACAAGGAAGAGTGTTCCAGTAATGGCTGGTTGACAGTAATGGCAGCACAGGGAACCGAGTCAATATTCCCTTCATTCCCTCACCATCCTGACATTTAAGTAAGAGACATAATGAATGACAAGCTTATTAAAAATAAATAGCAAGTCATCAAGACTTTAACAAAGACTATAATTAAGTCCTATTGACCCCTGGGTTAAGTTCTGCCTGACAGCTAATAACCATCTGGAAAAGCAGAGGGTGCAAGACAAGGCCCAAGTTACTAAGATATCTCAGCAGGAGCCTCTCCACCCCCCATTTCTTTCCCACCGAGAAAATCTGTTTCCATGGCCACTGACCTCATCCCAACCACTCCCTCCTTGTTCACACCTTTATCTCTGCTAGAAATGGTCTATTTCTTTCATTCTGTTAAAGGTTTGCGTTCTTCACTGCCTTGTTAGTACTCAACTAAGACTTTTCAGGTTGGGTCTGAGTAATAGTTCCCAATTAAGTACTTGGACTCTACGAGACACCATAGTGTTGGTTGCTGGCAACACTGGCATAGCTCTGGAATGTTCCAATGACCCACAGCAACCTGTGAAGAATAAGACCCTTGAATAATCTACCTAGCAGTGTTTTGAAACTATCACTCTTGAGACTACATCACTTCTTACATTTCTTGGGCTCCATGACTTTGAGTGGAAAAAGTGAAAGAAAGTGTTAGTTGCTCAGTCGTGTCCAGCTCTTTGGGACCCTATGGACTGTAGCCTGCTAGTTCCTTTGTCCATGGGATTCTCCAGGCAAAGAAGACTGGTGTAGGCAGCCAGTACTGTCTCCAGGGGATCTTCCTGACTCAGGGATCTTCCTGACTCAGGTATCAAACCCAGGTCTCTGCTTTGCAGATTCTTTACTGACTTGAGCCACAAAGTAAGGGAAGCCTGCCCTTACTTTGAGTTCTTCTCTATTCCAGAATGTGTTTTATTCTCATATGCTCAGTTCAAGACCCAGCATAGAAGTTCCTTCCTCTGTGGATACTCCTTTGACAACATCAAAAGGAAAGCTCTCTTCTTCCTAGAAGCTTCTTAATATTTATTGATTCACTTGTAAATCATATGCCAATTATTATGTTCTAAAATATTTTTCAACATTGTCACCCTCTTTTATTTAACAAACATCTTGTTTGTGTGGTTTCATTTGTCTCCTAGATCAATGGGAAACTCTAACAGTCATGCTATGTTTTACACACTCCCTATGACCACATAGAATGCCTTGTGCTTAATAGGTGCTAAATAAGTGTCTGCAAAGCTGACTGACTGCTTAGTAAGATCATAAGCTAGGACTGGCTTGTGTGCAACATTGGATTTTAATTGTATTAACAGTGATTTCCAAAAGTTGTGAACATTAAAATCATCTAGGAGCTTTAACAAATTAAGCTGAGAAGGCTGCACCCAATACCAATTAAATCTGAAAGTCTGGGAGTAACAGCCAGACATAAGAACTTTTAAAGGTCCTAGGTGATTTTAGTGTGTAGTAAATTCTAGAAACAATTATATTCACCTCAATGACTGTAGCTAACCCTCTGTTTAACTGTGCCCCGACTTGCATTTCAATGACTAGTTATGGAGCCCTAGCAAGTGCTAGTGGAGAAGGCAATGGCACCCCACTCCAGTACTCTTGCCTGGAGAATCCCATGGATGGAGGAGCCTGGTGGGCTACAGTCCATGGGGTTGCACAGAGTCAGACATGACCGAAGCGACTTAGCAGCAGCAGTAGCAAGTGCTAGATGTTGCACGTGGTGATGGGTATATAGTGATAAACAAAGCAGAATGGCCTCTGCATTCTTGGAACAGACAACCTGGTGAGTCTAATAAACCTGTAGAATTGTCTTTCACTAGCGTTCCTTTTGTCAATGCTGTAGATGACTATTTTAGGATGCATGTCATTTGCATTTACTGACAGTTTTATCAATGTGATAATATAATAATACTTTCCCCTCTTTTGTTACAAACACTGTCTGGGCAAGCATAGGCTTCAATTTTCTTTGCAACTTCCTTCAAAAAACTCAGAACAGCATTCCTCACACAGTAGAAAATGGTGATGGTAAAAATGATAATGATAGTGATGATGCTGACTACAGTTGTGGTGTTGATAGAGGTGGTGATTTTAAAAGACAAGAGCCACCAAATGGGAAAATTCTCTCAGGGTCTAGTTATATCTGAGCAAAAGAGAGAAAAGACCTAGTCAAAGGCCATGAATTCTTTTTGAGTTCCCATAGGAGATTTTTTGTGTTTACATTAAACCTTGAATTAAAGCAATGAGTATAATTTTATCAGCCTTATTTACTACCCTTAAAGGGGAAATGAATTAGATGGATAAATGCTAGATTGATACATCCAAATGTTTTGTGCCTTACTGATGCTATGATGCAAGCATACTAATTAAAAGGCTAGTCTAAAGAGAATCCTTTGAAAAGATGAAAACTAGGTTATATTAGCCCAAATTAGCAGATTTTTCTGATTTGGCGTCCATCATCCCTCCTGATCCTTTGGTTAATTTACCCACCTCTAGCTCATTATTATACTTCTGATTATTCTCCACTGCAAATGGTCTTGAAGCCCATTTCAGATGCTCCTCACTCCAGAAGGGAGGCTGTGAGAACCGGAGGAAGAATCTGGTGCCAGATCATTTTGCTAATGGAAGATAATTATTGTGATTATCTCATCCTTGCTTAAAAGCTCTAATGGTGGCACAGCAGCCTCCCTGACAGGGTGAAGTTTCAACCAAAATATGTTGCCTCTCTTTGTGGAAAAACTTGTCATATTCTTCTGAGTGAGGAAAGACTGCAGCTAATTCTTAGGGGAAGACTGTGCACCTCACGAGATGCACTTGGTCATTACCATTTTGGTTTCTAAGCTCTGGTCTGACCCAGGTTCTACACAACCTTTAGTTTCCTCCCCGTATTAGGAAGAGTATTGGAGAGAAAGATGGTGAAAGGGGCATTAGCATTATTTGAAAAATATGACCTTATAAACGTACGGTAGTTATTTATATACCAGCTATACATAAGGTACCTTTTATAAATTTTGGGGATGTTGTTAATATCTAGTGTCTTATTTCAGAGCAAAGGCTCCAGTGTCTACTTATCCAGTCAGGATAAATATTTCTCAATTCAGTGGGTGAAAATCATACCTCTGTTCTTTAACAGATGTATGACCTTGGGCATGTTCCTTTTATTCCCCAATTTTTTTAAAAAAAGTTTTATTCTTTTAAATTATGAAAGTGTGGTAACACATTTACAGGAGACTCGGAAAATACAGAACAAGGTTACATATAGTTCCACTATATATTACAATTATTTTTTAAGTAGCTAAATTAAGATTTTTTAGTTGGAGTTTTAATATCAAGCTCTCAAAAATTAACAGAATGAATATACAGAGAAGCAGAAGGATATAGTAGACCTGGAAATCCCTGTGAACCAATTCAACATAGTTAAGATTTATACAACTTTCACAACAGTAAGATACAAATTCTATTCAAGTTCCCATAGACTATACCAGGAGACACTGGAACATATCCAGAGACATAAAACAAGGTGCAAAAATTTCACATTCTAAAGGTACTGAAATCATAGTCTGTTCACTTATCATTGTGGAATTATGTTAGAAATTAAGGTACTTCTTAAAGCTTCAGTTTTGTCATCTTTACAATGGGAATTAGTTATTCCTACCATAGGAAAAAGATTCAAATGCTTATTGTAAAAGGAGAATAATGTTGATATCAAAACTGGGTAAATACAATTACCCACACTTTCAGTAAAAAATTCTTACTATTTTTACATATGAATATTGATTCAGATGAATAAAAAATTAAAATATTAAATCTATAGTACATCAGAAGCATAAAACACAATGTACATATCCATTGACTAAAGTAAATGTGAAACAAGCCAGAAAAATAAGACAAAAAAAGGAGTTGGACTTTTTTATCCAAAAATAAAATCTTTTTAAATTAAAATAATTAAAAATAATTTAGGGCTGACTCAAGAAAACAGATAATTTGAACAGAATTATAATGAGCATTGGGCTTCCCTGGTGGTTCAGAGGGTAAAGTGTCTGCCTACAGTGTGGGAGACCCAGGTTCAACCCCTGGGTCAGGAAGATCCCTTGGAGAAGGAAATGGCAACCCACTCCAGTATTCTTGCCTGATAAATCCCACGGACAGAGGAGCTTGGTGGGCTACAGTCCATGGGGTCACAAAGAGTTAGACACAACTGAGCGACTTCACTTTCTTTTCTTATAATGTGTATTAGAGTATGAATAGTCTATAAATTATCCAAAATGGACATAGGAGAAACTTATAATACTAAAAAATGATTTTTAAATAAGTCAGTGAGACAACAACTGAAAAAATTATGTGTGAACACTTGTCCGGCTATCAGTGGAGATAGAATTAAAACGCCAGCTGGACATAAGCCTCATTCCTAATATGGAAACATCTAAAAGCTTTTTCAAATAAATCAGAGATGCAAACTTAAAAACAAATATACAAAAGCTTGATTGAAATTTTTTGTCATTTTGGTAAGGGGAAATCTTTTATCATTTAAACAGATGCCATGAAACATGTTTAAAGTACTGGGGAGTGTAGGGAGGAAGCGGAAAATGCCTGAGAAGTATATATAACAAGTTTGAGAAACATTTTTAATGCAAATGACAGAAAAGGGCCTGAGGCTTTAATGCATAAAGAGCTTTCATAAATCAAGTAAACAAAGAATAACTCAATATATATTTTAAAAAGTATACAGAGGTATTTCACACAAAGAAATGCAATTGGTCACTGATTAAGAAACTTATTCAGTATCAAAAAATTTAAAAACGGAGGTGCATTTTCTATTCACTTGCTATAGATTTTAAAGGTTTAATGATATTCCATGGTGGCTATATTGTGAGTCATAAACCATAGAAAGAAAAGGACCTGTCAGAAATTTCTTTTTGCATGTTGCTGGGAATATAAATTAGCACAACATTTTAGGAGAATAATCCAGCCTTGTTATGACATGATTTCTCTCTCATTACGATTCCTACTCATCTTGGGTGAAAGTTAGAAGATTTAAACTATGCTAAGGTTTCCCTGGTGGCTCAGAGGTTAAAGCGTCTGCCTCTAATATGGGAGTCCTGGGTTCGATCCCTGGGTTGGGAAGATCCCCTGGAGAAGCAAATGGCAACCCACTCCAGTATTCTTGCCTGGAGAATCCCATGGACGGAGTAGCCTGGTGGGCTACAGTCCATGGGGTTGCAAAGAGTCGGACACAACTGAGCAACTTAACTTAAGACATGCTAGGTATTTAAAACTAGAGTCACAGTGGCCAACGTGGACTTCCAAATTAGTTGTTTTGAAACGTCCACTGTAGGACTGCAAGCGTACTAGAGGGGTAAACTAAGGGTATTACTTTAGGTAGCACTCCAGACCAGAGACCACTGCTCCTCTTGAGACACCCTCTTCCCAAACTGCTCTGTGGAGTTGCCTGTTACCCCCATTTTCCCTGCTTTGACTAATCTGTACTGTGTGCCAGCTCTGTGCAGTAAACCGAGTGAGCTGTGAGTGGAGCATGAACAACTGTTTCATATATCTCCAACCTCATGATTCTTAATCTGCCCTTCCTGCTGGGCCCTGAGACAAACAGGTCCTATTCAGAAACATTAAAATATGGATGTTCTTCATCCAGCAACTCTACTTCCAGCCGTTTACTCTCTCAGCATTGGAAGAACACACAGGAAGCCACTGCAGCTCTGATGAGTTGGTTTGGGGATGGATAGGAGTTGGGGTGGGGTTTCTCAATGTACTTTTCAATTTACTTTGCAAACTTAGAATTCTCTGTATAATTTGATTATGTGGGTTTATGTACAAAAAGTGAATATTCTTCTATTTTTAAAAATGGCTAATGAAGACAACAGCATTTACTTTAAAGAGATATGAAGATTAGTGATCCCAGACACTAACAGGACATGCATGTATGTTGGTATGTAACATGCCCCGAACATTTCTGGGCATATAGTAAATGTTTAAAAAAAAGATGGCTTTTATTAGTATATAATTTTGTGAAAAAGAAACATTCCAGCTCTCTTGCCACATTCTGCCTTCTTTCTGATCATCTTTCTTCGGTTCGGTTCAGTTCATTTCAGTTGTTCAGTCGTGTCCGACTCCTTGCGACCCCATGAATCGCAGCATGCCAGGCCTCCCTGTCCATCACCAACTCCAGGAGTTCACTCAGACTCACGTCCATCGAGTCCGTGATGTCATCCAGCCATCTCATCCTCGGTCGCCCCCTTCTCCTCCTGCCCCCAATCCCTTCCAGCATCACAGTCTTTTCCAATGAGTCAACTCTTCGCATAAGGTGGCCAAAGTACTGGAGTTTCATCTTTAGCATTATTCCTTCCAAAGAAATCCCAGGGTTGATCATCTTTCTTAGGTAACCATAAAATATCCTCATATCCTTGCCTAAACAATGCAGTGCCATTAAACCTGGGAAATGAATGGAATTATAGAACAGAGCAAACCAGCACTAGAGCAATCTTAGAGAATGTGTGGTTCAATTCTTTTGTCCTATTTAAAGATAGATAGATAAGGTGAAACACGATTCCCAGGGAGGGGAAGAAACTTGAAGGATCCAGCTTTTGAAGGCTTGGTAGAATCAGAACATGAACCAATGAAATCTCCTGTTAGTGTCCAGGGGAAATGATTAAGGGTTTTGAAGAATATTCTGGAAAACGGAAGACTTATTTATGGGGAAGCAGAGACAAATATGGGGTCGCTGGGAGTCGAACATGACTGAGCGTCTCCACTTTCACGCATTGGAGAAGGAAATGGCAACCCACTCCAGTGTTCTTGCCTGGAGAATCCCAAGGTCGAGGGACCCTGGTGGGCTGCCGTCCATGGGGTCGCACAGAGTTGGACACGACTGAAGGGACTTAGCAGCAGCAGCAGCAGAGACAAATGAAAAGAAATGCAGACCCGCTACCATTGCTGTGCATTAGTTCTGAAATGATCATCGTCACCAGGTAAGAATTCAGCCTTGGGAACCCAAAGAAAGTGCTCATTGTAAAATTGGAGCAAAGATGATGGGAACTAGTCCTGCCAGACATCTCTTCTTCTGCTGCTTCTCTTCCTCAGAATCCACACGATAAAGGGCAAAGGGCACTGCAATCAGAATCTGGAATCCCAGGAATTGGCTCTTTCTCTACTCCTAATTACCTTAGAATTTTCTTAGCCACTTAACTTGGAAAAGGGGTAGCCATTTCTATTTCACAGTCCTGTTTTTAGGGTCAGATAAACAAATAGCTTGTTCAAGTGCTTTACAAAATCCAAGGATTATTCAAATATAAGATACAGTTGACCCTTGAACAAAGAGGTAGTGGTTAGGTGCGCTGCCCTACCACACAGCTGAAAATTCACATGCAACATATAGTCGGCCCTCCACATCCTGGATTCTTTCATATCTGTGGATTCAACCCAATTGCAGATGGTGTAGTACTGTTAATGTTCAGTTGCTCAGTCATGTCTGAATCTTTGCAACCCCATGGACTGCAGCACACCAGGCTTCCCTGTCCTTTACCATCTCCTGGAGTTTGCTCAAATTCATGTCCATTGAGTCAATGATGCCATACAACCATCTCACCCTCTGTTGTCCCCTTTTCCTTCTGCCTTCAATCTTCCCCAGTATCAGGGTCTTTCCCAATGAGTCAGCTCTTTGCATCAAGTGGCCAAAGTATTTCAGCTTCAGCATCAGTCCCTCCAGTGAATATTTAGGGTTGATTTTGTTTAGGATGGACTGGCACTGTAATGCATATTTATTGAAAATATCCATGCAGTTCAAACTCATGTTGGTCAGGGGTCAACTGTACTATTGTTGGTTAGCTTTCTTCTCCAGTTATGTGTTGCTTTTACTAAAGGCTCAGAGAGATGCATTACAAGTGCTTTCATATAAAGTGGATACGGATAACACACAAACCAAGGGGAGATCATTGCCTATGGTGTGGGGGATAATACCCAAAAAGCAGCAGGCTGGAGAGTGAGCCCAGAAAAGGCTCCAGTGTTGCAGATCAACCTCAGTGCTCTTAACTGGTTGACCATGAGGCTTCCCAGATTTGAACAGCCTATGGTCTTCAGTTCTCAGTTGTTGGTGTCCAAGAAGGGTATGCAGAGATGCTCCCCAACATACAACACAGACATACAACTTTAAGACTCTCTTGAAGCCCCAGAACCGAATTTGAGTGTTAGAATAAAAAACCTTATC
Source organism: Capricornis sumatraensis (assembly GCF_032405125.1). Lineage (NCBI taxonomy): Eukaryota > Metazoa > Chordata > Mammalia > Artiodactyla > Bovidae > Capricornis > Capricornis sumatraensis. Next base: position 53,830,690 of record NC_091089.1, on the reverse strand, counting down.
ACAATGAACACAACAACAACTTGCACAAGTCTCTGGGTGCACTTGAGGCAACAGCCTACATTCATTGGCCTGGAATAAAAGAAGTAGCTTGGGTTTCATTCATTTACTGTGCATTTATTCTATTTCATAGGATGTCTTATTTTGTGCTTACTACTTATATCATTGAGATGGATCATACAAGTAGCTTCCTAATTAAGACAGCATGGTAGACAGTTCCAAGACTTTGCATGTTTGAAAAATGTCTATTTCTGCTCACTTGAGGATCTGGGAATATAGAAACTTAGATCTTCTGGCCTGAATTATTACAATGGGTAAGCTCCATCTGGTTCTAATTGCTAACCCTTTGTGGACAATCTCTTTCATTGAGTTTTCGTATTTGCACTTGTTTTTCATCTCTTGAAAACTTTAGGATTTTAGCATAAATTTTCATACTCTGAAATTACACTGTGATGAGCCTTGTTATGTATTTTCATATAATTTTGCTGGTACTTAGTGAGCTCTTTAAATATGGGAACTCAGGTTCCTCAGTCCCAGAAATTTTAATTATTTCTGATAATTTGCTCCCTTTAGCAGAGAAGGCAATGGCACCCCACTCCAGTACTCTTGCCTGGAAAACCCCATGGACAGAGGAGGCTAGTAGGCTGCAGTCCATGGGGTCGCTAAGAGTCGGACCCGACTGAGCAACTTCACTTTCACTTTTCACTTTGATGCATTGGAGAAGGAAATGGCAACCCACTCCAGTGTTCTTGCCTGGAGAATCCCAGGGATGACGGAGCCTAGTGGGCTGCCGTCTGTGGGGTCGCACAGTCAGACACGACTGAAGCGACTTAGCAGCAGCAGCAACAGCAGCTCCCTTAAGCTTCCCTCTTATCCCTGTCTGAATCTTGTTAGCCAGCTGGCGAGCCTGTTTGAATGATGCTACTTTTCTTACTATTTCTTCCCTTTTAAGAAACTTTGTTAGTGTCATTGTTAGTGCTCTGCTTCCTAAGAGATTCCTCAAATTCATCTCATACTTCAATTGATGTTTTTCATTCTTACTATTCTTAATTTTCAAAACCTTTTCTCCCTGTAAAAGAATTGTCTTAATGGCATCTTGTTTAGGATCGTATATGATGTATCTTCCAGCTCTTTGAGACTGCTAATAAAACTGTTTCTTTATGTGCTTGCTTATGTTTTGTGTGTTTGCCATCTGCCATGTGATGTTGGATTTGCAAGAAACATGACTGATGACTCTTCACTAGCCTTTCATATGAAAGAGTGGGACACTCAGAACTAAATGATTAGATCTTTCATTGTTTTCTCTTGTATTAATAAGATCCAAGAACATTTCAACCTCTGCATGAAGGGAATTACCCTAGCTGCAGTGAGGGGGCCTCAGGAGGGAAGGGATTTGGGGATTTCAAAATTCCTAATAATTCTTCTACATTATCTGGTATTTATCAACATGCTACCCCTACCCTCAGTGTGATGTGTTCCCAGCTGTCTAAGTACCCACTCTCCTGGGGATAAACCTCCACCCTTGTACCTAGAGTTGAGGAGGGAAGTCTTCCAGATGGGAAGAGTAATGACGTGGAGTCTAAACTGCTTCTTCAGGCTCTCAGTCAATCCTCTTATTTTCAATCTCACTTTCAGGGCTACCTGATGGTTCTAATTGCTGTGTCTTTTAGGGATTCCAGTACAAATCAAACTGTTGCTCCCCTTCTCCCATTGCTGGCTTACATCAATCAATTACCACGTGTCCATAGATTACTCTGTTTCTGCTATTTTAAAGCTTTTGTTGTTCATCTCTCTATTTGTTTGTCAGGATTGCAATTGTTTTAATTTATCATTTGCTTTTTAATAAGATTCAAAGAAGTCATAAAGATGTGTCTTTGTGTTTGATCATCCTTACATTTGAGCATATTGAACTGGAACCAGACAGAGGTGAGCACACTCAAAGGGTGAGGGGAGATCAGACCTCTAGCGATTCATGATACCCGAAGCACCTTATAAAACACTCATTAGGCAGTCACTTTCTCTTTTAAATACCTCAATGTGCTACACAGCTGTCTATTTCACCATGCCCATGCAAACACAGCCAAATTCTAGATTTAAAGCATCAGAGTCTTAAAGGAGATCATATTCAAATGAAGGTCATAAATACTGACTTGTTGAGTTTTCCAGATCCTCAGAGAGGAAGTTAAAGAAAATATTGCCTCTGAGTCAATAAATATTTAAAGATACTGTTCAAATGACTAAGTTCAAAATGCTATAAGAGATTACATCAAGATGTAAATAATTTCTCCCTAATGGCTGGCCAGTGGGCTTCAGATAAGTCTACTTTGGGTTTTAAATTAAGGGACAACAAAAAATGTAAGAAATGCACCTAGATATTTGAAAATGGGTCTTTCACAATTTTTACCTTCTTGCCTTTAACAAAAACAACAGGCAGCATTGGAACTTTGCATTTTTGTGAAGAACTGAAATTTCTCTCTATTCACACTGAGATTGAAATATCAGAAACATAAGGCTGGGCAAAAAAAAAAAGAAAACTCACAGGAGACCCCAAATTTATGAATGATCCCATCCAATGTGGCGCTCTCTGGGTCCTTAGGGACATTTCCATAAATTAAATTAAAACCATTGACTTCAGGAAAGGTAATTTAAGTAAACAACAACATTAAACAGCTTTGACAGACACAGGGGAATTATCGGGCTGTTGTTGATTTCTCCCTAGCTTTTCCCTGTCAAAAGCTTGGCATGCACCTCCTACATTAGTAAGAGATGAGAAAACATGTGTGTACAAAGAGCCTCTGATCTTATTAAAAATTACACTGGTATTCTTTATTTTGCCAAGGAGGCAGGCTCTAAATCCTCAGGCTGTCCAAGGACCTAAGAATAGCTCCCACCAAATGATGTCCATACACAATCTGCCTTTCAGCTCCCACTCACACATTGTCACATGAATGATGACACCTCCTCCAGCACTGCATCCAGAACTCCAACAAACAACACCTGTCAACCCAAGTAGCTCTTAAAAGGGCCCCTGCAGCCTCTCGTGACCCATCGTCAAGGCTGGAAGGAACAGGGCCGCATCCTGTCAGGCTCCAGAACACTGCTCTACAAAACACGCTTCTTGCTCTTGCTGTGTGATCTCCCAACAACCATGGGAGGGAGTTGTGAGGATAAATATATTCTGACATGATGGTGCTAATTGTCTCCAGAGTAAAATATTTTTATTATGACAGCTAATTTGAATAACTGCTGAATGTGTCCTAGAATAAACAGCTAAAAAAATGGCAACCCACTCCAGTATTCTTGCCTGGGAAATCTCATAGACAGAGGAACCTGGTGGGCTACAGTCCATGGGGTTGCAGATTGTCAGACGTGACCAAGCATTCACACTAATATGAGTGAGATCATGCCAAGTTTGTCTTTCTGTGGCTGACTTATTTCACCTAGACTAATGTCTTCCAAGTTCATTCGTATCATCGAAAACACAGGATTTCCTTCCTTTTAAGACTGAATAGTATTCCATTTGTGTGTGTGTGTGTGTGTGTGTGTGTGTGTGTGTGTGTATAGTATTCTAACAGGATAGTATTCTGATAACAGGGTTCTAACAGGTGTAAGGTGATATCTCATTTTAGTTTTGATTTGCAGTTCCCTAAGTTCACCGCCGTTTAAAATATCTATGAGTCATTCGCATGTCTTCTTTTGCAAAATGTCTATTCGGGTCCTTCACTCATTTGTTAGTTGGGTTATTCGGTTTCTTGCTGTTCACTTGCATGACTTCCTCATATATTTCAGATATTAACCACTTATCAGATAAATGACTTGCAAATATTTTCACCCATTTCATAGCTTGTCTTTTCACTCTGTTGATGCTTTTCTTTGCTGTGCAGATACTTTTTAGTTTAAGGCAATTTCATTTGTTTACTCTTTGCTTTTGCTGCCTATAGTTTTGGTGTCATATTCCCAAAATAACATTGCTCATATCAATGCCAAGAAAGGTACTCTTCTCTTTCACTAACATACCTCATCTAGTATTTCCTTACATTTCCATTCCATTTCTCAAGTAATTTTCCTGACTCTATTTTATATCATATATTTACAAATAATTTTATTATATCAGACATTTCATATATGATATTGTGGGAAAACAATGTTTCAGTTCACTTCAGTCACACAGTTGTGTCTGACTCTTTGTAACCCCATGAACCGCGGCATGCCACGCCTCCCTGTCCATCACCAACTCCCAGAGCTTACTCAAACTCATGTCCATTGAGTTGATGATGCCATCCAACCATCTCATCCTCCGTCATCTCCTTCTCCTCCCGCCTTCAATCTTTCCAGCATCAGAGTTTTTTTCAATGAGCCAGTTCTTTGCATCAGATGGCCAAAATATTGGAGTTTCAGCTTTAGTGTCAGTCCTTGCAATGAATATTCAGGACTGATTTCCTTTAGGACGGACTGGTTGGATCTCCCTGCAGTCCAAGGGACTCTTAAGAGTCCTTTCCAACACCATAGTTCTTTGAAAGCCAAGCACAAAAATATCTATATGGAATAGCACTAAGTTATTAGGGAATCACAATACAATATAAAAAGTAACCATCTTCCTTTAGGGGTCACACAGATTTAAAAACATGAAAGAATAAGTATCTTGATACAAGTGAAAATGGAAATATAAGATAATAAAACTTGTGGAATGCAGCAGAAGTAGTTAAGAGGGGAGTTCATAGGGATTAAATACCTACATTAAGAAACAAGAAAGATATCAAATAAACACTCTAGCTTTGCATATCAAGAAACTAGAAAAGAACAAACTAAGCCAAAATTTATTAGAAGAAAAGAAATAAAGAACAGAGAAGAAATAACTGAAATAGAGACTAAAAGATACGAGAAGAGATCAATAAACTGAGCTGTTTTTTTAAAGAGAAAAAGTTGACAAGTCTCTAGCTAGGGTCACTAAAGGGGAAAAAGGAGGATTTAAAATTAGAAATGAAAGGAAAGACTTGCAACTGATAGTACAGAAATACAAAGGATCATAAGAGAATTCTATGACCAATTATATACTGTATGCTATTATATACTATATGCCAGTTAAGTTGGACAACTTAGAAGAAATGGATAAATTCCTAGAAACATACAAACTACCAGGGTTGAATCACAAAGAAATGCAACATCTGAACTGACTTCCTAGTAAAGAAGATTAAATCAGTAATCATAAACCTCCCAATGAATAAAATTCCAGGACCAGGTGACTCTAGCAATTAATTCTTTAAACATTTGGTAGAATTCACACCAATCTTTCTCAAAATCTCCAAAAAATATGAGAGATAGAAAAACTCCCCAAGTCATTTTATGAAGCCAGCATTTCCCTGATACCAGAACCAAACAAAGATAATACAAGAAAATTATAGGCAACTATCTCTAATGAATATAGATATAAAAATCCTCAACAAAATATTAGTAAACTGAATTTCAACATTGCATTAAAAGGACCATATACCATGATCAAGTGAGATTTATTTCAGGGATGCATGGTAGGCTTAGCATCTTCAAGTCAATGTGATACATCACGTTTAAAAAAGAGCATAAAAATAGCATGATCATCTCAATGGATGCAGAAAAAGCATCTGACGAAATTTAACATCCATTCACAATAAAAACGCTCAAAGCGGGTATATAGGAAGCATACCTCAATGTAATAACGTCATATATGACAAGCCCATAGCTTAAGTAATATTCAACAGTGAAAAACTGAAAGCTTTTAAGTTCAGGAACAAGACAAAGATGCCTGCTTTCACCTCTTTTATTCAATACAGTACAAAAGGAAATAAAGTTGTCACTATTTGCACATACATGTACCTGTACACTGAAATTTTTAAGGCACTGATGAAAGAGAAGTAAGTGGAAAGATTATCTATACTCACAGATTGGAAGAATATTGTTAAAACATCCATTCCACCAAAAGTAATCTAGACTCAATGAAATCTCTATCAAAATTCTTACACCATTTTTCACAGAGTTATTGCAGTAACTATTTTGCAATATATGTATCTACCAAATCATTGTGTTTTACACCTATGACTAGTAGAATGTTACGCCAATTATATCTCAAGTTTAAAAAATGAATAAAAGTGGCTGAATGGAATAATTAGGAATGAGCAAATATTTCAATAGTTCTGGGAAACTGTCTTAAAATCTAACCATTTTACCTGATGCCTGAAAAGATGACAGACAATTATCCTTTAAGGATGAGATAATTGACTTGGACTTAAAAGCAACATATATGCTCCTAATCTTGCAAGAAAAAATAAATCTGAGAAAATTTGACTTAAGCATGGAATTCAGTCTTGGTAGAACAAGAATTGGCTCTAGTTCTTGTTTTTTATACTACACATCACCTAGAACCAGACATCCTGGAATGTGAAGTCAAGTGGGCCTTAGGAAGCATCGCTACAAACAAAGCTAGTGGAGGTGATGGAATTCCAACTGAGCTATTTCAAATCCTGAAAGATGATGCTGTCAAAGTGCTGCACTCAATATGCCAGCAAATTTGGAAAACTCAGCAGTGGCCACAGGACTGGAAAAGGTCAGTTTTCATTCCAATCCCAAAGAAAGACAAAGCCAAGGAATGCTCAAACTATCGCACAATTGCACTCATCTCACACACTAGTAAAGTAATGCTCAAACTTCTCCAAGCCAGGCTTCAACAATACATGAACTGTGAACTTCCAGATGTTCAAGCTGGATTTAGAAAAGACAGAAGAACCAGAGATCAAATTGTCAACATCCACTGGATCATGGAAAAAGCAAGAGAATTCCAGAAAAACATCTATTTCCACTTTATTGACTATGCCAAAGCCTTTGACTGTGTGAATCACAACAAACTGGAAAATTCTTCAAGAGATGGGAATACCAGACCACCTGACCTGCCTGTTGAGAAATCTGTGTGCAGGTCGGGAAGTGACAGTTAGAACTGGACATGGAACAACAGACTGGTTCCAAATAGGAAAAGGAGTACGTCAAGGCTGTATACTGTCACCCTGCTTATTTAACTTATATGCAGACTACATCATGAGAAACGCTGGACTGGAAGAAACACAAGCTGGAATCAAGACTGCCGGGAGAAATATCAATAACCTCAGATATGTAGATGACACCGGCTTTATGGCAGAAAGTGAAGAAGAACTAAAGAGCTTCTTAATGAAAGTGAAAGAGGAGAGTGAAAAAGTTGGCTTAAAGCTCAACATTCAGAAAATGAAGATCATGGCATCTGGTCCCATCACTTCATGGGAAATAGATGGGAAAACAGTGGCTGACTTTATTTTCTTGAGCTCCAAAATCACTGCAGATGGTGATTGCAGCCATGAAATTAAAAGACGCTTACTCCTTGGAAGAAAAGTTGTGACCAATCTAGACAGCATATTAAAATAGAGACATTACTTTGCCAGCAAAGGTCCATCTAGTCAAGGCTATGGTTTTTCCAGTAGTCATGCATGGATGTGAGAGTTGGACTGTAAAGAAAGTTGAGCACCGAAGAACTGATGCTTTTGAACTGTGGTGTTGGAGAAGACTCTTGAGAGTCCCTTGGACTGCAAGGAGATCCAATCAGTCTGTCCTAAAGGAGATCAGTCCTGAGTGCTCATTGGAAGGACTGATGTTGAAGGTGAAGCTCCAATACTTTGGCCACCTGATGCGAAGAGTTGACTCATTTGAAAAGACCCTGATGTTGGGAAAGATTGAAGGCAGGAGAAGGGGACGACAGACGATGAGACAGTTGGATGGCATCACCAGCTCGATGGACATGAGTTTGGGTAGGCTCCAGGAGTTGGTGATGGACAGGGAGGCCTGGCATGCTGTGGTTCATGAGGTCGCAAAGAGTCAGACATGACTGAGCGACTGAACTGAACTGAACACTGTCTCATAGAGATCTTAACATATCATCTCAGTCTACACAAAGGAAGATCTGATCTTTGGTAGTTTTTGCTACCTCTCTTAAAGGGAACTTTGACAGAATTTCTGAGAAGGGAGATTTCCTAGCTCTATCAAAAGTCATTTTTCCATTAAATAAGGCCTACTTATTGACATCTCTGAATGATACTACAAAAACTCGCAGTAGAACTGGGTAATTTCTACACTTGGATCTGCAGTTCGGGGAGATCAGAAAACTGGGTAGGGGAGGGTCTATGTTGATCTCAGATAATTCAAGAGGGTTTGTAACAGTTTTAAGCATCCATACATACCTGCTTTCAAAAATAAGAAAGTAAGAAGTAACAAGAGTGGGGTTGGAGGGGATGGTAAGGAAGAGTTTTCCTTATATTTTTTCTAGGGAGGGAGATCTTTTACAGGACCTTCCAGCAACTTCTTTTTGTGTCACTTGCCATAGCTTAGTTGTGTGTCCACTAATCGGAGAAGGCAATGGCACCTCACTCCAGTACGCTTGCCTGGAAAATCCCGTGGATGAAGGGGCCTGGCAGGCTGCAGTCCATGAAGTCGTGAAGAGTTGGACATGACTGAACGACTTCACTTTCAATTTTCACTTTCATGCCTTGGAGAAGGAAATGGCAACCCATTCCAGTGTTCTTGCCTGGAGAATCCCAGGGATGGGGGAGCCTGGTGGGCTGCCATCTATGGGGTCATATAGAGTCAGACACAACTGAAGTGACTTAGCATAGCATAGCATGTCCACTAATAAGTGTGGTGGGAAGGGCATTCCTTCCAAGATCACATTGTCAGAGGATGGAACTTCTAGAATGTGAGAGTAAGGACTTCTAGAAATTCCCTCCTCAGTGAGACCCATGGAGTCACTGTCTCTGTTATTTGTCATCGAGAAACATTCCTATATGACTAAGGTATAGGATGCGAGGGGTGGAGTTGCTCATGATGTCTCAAGGCTGAGTGAGCAGAGTCCATCAGGGTAATCTCTTTGACTGTCTGTCATCCTTTAAGGCATCAGGTAAAATGTAACTTAGATTGACATGATGCTGGTCTGAGATCCATAAACAACTTGAGTTGTTTTCAAATAAAAGCTTTTTAAAAAACTGAGTTTATCATGTAGACCTAATTTTATTCATCGTTTAACTGCAACAGAAAATCCAAAATAACAGTGCTTAAACAAGTAGAGATATCTTTTCCTGTCATGTAAATGTTGGCAGTTCAGGGCTGAGTTGATCCCACCACAGTTACCAACCTGGTCTTCACATACAATACAGTAAGAAGGAAGGGGGGAAATATCTTTCTCCCAAAGGACTCTTCCCAGAAGTCCCTAAAGGACTCATTCACCTCTGCCACTTAATTTCACTGACCACGACTTAGTTACCTGGCTGACACACAGCTCCCAAGAGAACCTGGAAACAGAGGTTTTATTCCAAGATTCTGCATATGCCCACTATCACATGAGGTTTTTCCTTCTAACAATATACAATATTATATGATAGTTCTTGATAAGGGTTGTTGATTGAGAATGTGACTTCCTCCTCTTTTTAACTATTCATGCAACCTCTGTACTAACAGTAAGATGACATGAGAGGGAAGTTCATGAATCTCTGCTACTACAAGCCCCAGAGCTCTTCTTCATACAGAACTAACTCCCAGAAATGAATCCATGCATCCATTTTCTTCTGTGACTCCTGCTCTTTGATTTCCTTACAATGCCTCTTCATCTTGACACATGTGTCCTTCCATTTTGTATCTACAGATGATTAAAGCAGATGGGTAATTCATCATAACTTCCCAGATATTAATACTACTTTAAGCTCTGAGTTCACAGTGTAACTTTTCATGCTCAGAAGTCTGGCTCTTTTCATCAAAAGCCCCTCCATGTGTCTGTTATCTTTATAGCACATTTAAGGAGCCTGTTCTGATGCACTGAAGCTAAGCATTGATGCCTTTGTTCCTCTTTCACACATCCTCGCTCTTAAACCATGAGAGGTCTCCAGAGCTGCAAGTACACTAACGGGGGTTGAGGTGATGAAACACATTTGGTTAAGATTTAACATATATTATCTGTCTCTCACAGCAAACTATGGAATCTAGAGTCTCTTAAAGTTAAGAAAGAACTCTGTGAGACTGGATTGGAGCACACTATGTTTAAATCCTAATTCACCGTTCCTTTTCCGTGCAACACTAGCATAATTGAGGCAAAACTTTTGGGTATGTGTTTTGTACATTTTGGATTCGCCTCAAAGCAGTGTGTGTGCGCGCGCGTGTGTGTGTTGGGGTGGGGGGAAGGTTAATAGGTTTTTGCCTTGGGTACAGAGTACAGTACCCATACTGCAGGTGCAGTTCAACTAACTACTAACAACTAACTACCCTTTCTGGTGTAGTTCTGGTATACAGAATTCTCACACAAGTTGCGGTGATACTACCTCTATTACCGGTACAGCTCCTTGCTCCCAATCAGGAAACTAGTGGTTTTGGCTGGGAAGAGGAGCAGAGTGGCAAGGATGGGGAGGGCTTGGGACCAGCTGAATGGAAGATGTTTACCTCCATCGGGAAGCAGAGTAGTAGGTGGCATCTTGACATTGTTTCACATTCTTTCTGGTATAAAGCAGGGGGATCTGGAATCATTCTGACCAGTCTTTGTCTTGGTTTTCTGTGATTTTTTTCCCCTGCTGCCGTTCAAAGAATTGAACTAAAACCTCATCCTGGAAAGGACACTTCCCTAATTTTGGCAGATCTGAACACAGATAGCTACTAAACATTTAGATCAGGGAACTGATACGATCAAAACAGAATTTTATGAAGATTCATCTCTCCCAGGTAAGAAGAAGCCAGAAGTGTTAACATTCCTACTGAAACATGAGATTTTAAAATGGATCTGTGTCAGTAAGGCATCTTTCATAGGCAGTACAACTTGAGTGCATTTAAAACACATCCTTCAAAGATTTACTGAGGTAATTTAAAGGGTCTGTCTCCTGGGTGGAATTTCTTTAATGACACTGGTCTTCCTAATGGATTCTGGAGTGTACTTGCGTAGGTGACTTCTGATCCCATGTTTCCAGCTGCCTGCTGGCACTATTGGCACCCTACACTCAACCTCTATAAAACTAACCTTGTCATCTCACGGAGAGCAGTCTTTTGCCCTCTCAGTGGCTGTGAATAGAGTCATCCAGTCACCTCAAAGTGATCGTTGGTTCTGCTTTCTGTTTTCCCGGTTGTTCACGCCCCAGTCCCTCTTGCTTCCGAAACATCTATCCCGGTATCTCCATTCCCTGCTCTAATTCGGTCTTCCATGTTGTCAGAAATGCTGCCATCTCTTTCCCCTCTAACTGGTTGTGTTCATCACTGGTAGGTCTTCTTGTACAGCCTTGAAAATGTCATTCTTATTTCAAAACTCTTCCCTTACGAAGTATATAAGATGAGAGGACTGCTAGATCTATGTATCTGGATATATATGTGTGTCTCAACAGTAAGTTATTTTATTAAAAAATGGAATCATTTATAAAATAGATTTTTTTAAAAATGAGAGGGGTCCTAATGAAGCCCAGAGGGAAGAAGCATAAACTGTTCCCAATCAGACTTCCACTGGGGGCCTCCACCCCTCCACAAACCCTTTAGGGAAAACTTGAGTCATGTCTAAGAACTGTATTTTGAAAAAAAAAAACACTGTTTTTAACTTTTTGATGGTTTCCCACTCTATGATTAATGCATATAATCTCTAAAATACAAGAATCTTCATAATTCTATACTTTTGAGACATAAATACAAAGGCTCCAGTGCTGAACTTTCTAAAGGGAACTTCAAACCAGTAAGCGATTTATTGAACTGAATTGGATAGAATATAACCTTTGGGCATATCCCACAATGCATCAGAGATCCCAAAGGGCTCACCCTTCTCCACAACTTGGAAAACGGCTATGAGGTGACTCCACAGCAGAAGCAGATGAGCCCCTCAGTAAGAATGAGACTTTGACCAAAATGGTGATAATGCAAAGTTAGAGTCCACAAAACTCCTTCAATTCTGACACCAACTACAAGCTCAGGGGTCCCCAAGACCACAGTGGGATTCAACAGCTTGCCACAAAGACTCATAAAGCTCACTAAAAGCTGTACGCTTGCAGTTATGGTTTATAACAATGTAAGGGTACAGATATACAATGTAATGGTACAGATTACATCAGCCAAAGGAAGGGACACATGGGGCAAAGTCCAGGGAAATTTCAAGCAGAAAGCTACCACAGTCATTCCCAATTGAGTCACGAGCAGAATTACTTTTTTCCAGCAGTGATGAGTGACAACATGCTTGGGCTGACAACAGGCCTGGAGTATTACCAGTCAGGGAAGTTCACCTGAGCCTTGGTAGCCAGAGATTTTATTGGGGCTCCACTGCATAGGCTTAGTGACTGCCCAAATTCTTGATTTCAGTTTATAGTCCCTCTGGAAGTCAAGCTAATATTGTATGACCCAAAGTCCCTACTCTAAATCTCATTGTAAGACTGTATTATGAGGTCAGCCCCGGAGTTGTATGAAACTTTTAGATTGTCTAGCATGACCCAAGGCCTGCAGGCAGACAAAGACTTTTCAAGGACTCTAGATATTATCTTCTGGAAGACCAGGGCAAATGTCTGGGTAAGGTTAAATCCTTTACTACACAAATGCCAACTGGGTAACTGGAAAATACAAAGGGAAAAATCCTTCACCCGGAAGCAACCACTTTTACAACTCAGATTCAACTGCTTATAGTGGAAGGGGAACCATATGAGCTGAGCATCCTGAGCTGCACCTTCTGGTTGGGGAGATACAAATGTGAGATGATGCACCATCTCTTCCAAAGTGGCCATTTGGTTTCTTCCTTAGTGAATCTAAAAGCTTCTTTCTGGTTTCAATCCCAAGGATGTTGGTTAGGATGACAGAAGATTAGAGGGAACTTGGAATAACTGATTCCAGCCCAAATATGATTATTGGGCTGCACCCCCCAGGCCTTTAAGCCTTTGTAGCTGCCCAGCCTTGAGAATAAAGAAAGAGCTCAGACCTCTTTGGAATGCCCCTTCCTGCTAACCCACCCATAACCTGCCAGCAATCAGAACTAACTTGTTCTCCTGCATGCACTACCCCCCCTCTTTTTTTTTAATCCCTGTCATCTAGAAAGTAAGAAAATGAGGGTCACACCATGACTTCCCATCCTCTAAGCAGTGAGGGTAACAACAGGTGCGTGGGATGAAGGGTCAGCCTTGGTGGACATAGGGGCCCTTCACTCTCTGCTGCAATAACAGAACGCATGCTGCAGGCACTAGAATGATAGACACACACCCAAGGCACAAGTCTTCCCTGAGTGAGTGCATGTCAGCCTTTGCTGGTACCTCTAACGACAGGAAACATCACTTCCTGGGATGAGCACTGCATGATGGATGCTCTTTAATAACGCTCATGGAATAAAGACAGATAATACACTTTTACTAAATGACATGCTCTATGTCATGACCTAATGGCCAGAATTCCTTTGTGGGGAGAATATGATCTCCCGCTCCCCTTGTATTTCTGGACATAGTGACCTCCCTTAGAGAAACACGTCCGGCCTCTCAGTGGTTATGGTATAACTAATTATATTGCAGAAATGGCAGAATTCATTTAAATCTCCCATATCCTTTACTGAAATCTGCCATCTCTTATGGTCTACACTGGCCTGCAGTAAGCTTAGATTAAAAAATTCAGCCCCTGGAAGCTGTGTTGCCAATTCTCCAACTCTTGCTGAGGCCAGACAGAAGTTTCCTTCTGGGATACTGGCTTATACTAAGCCAGCCCTCAGTTATCTGAATAAGACACAAATTCCCAAAGAGATTTACCCAGATTAAAGATAAAATGTGACTCCTGGGTACATATGGGTAAAGCGTCTGCCTGCAATGCAAGAGACCTGAGTTCGATCCCTGGATCAGGAAGATCCCCTGGAGAAGGAAATGGCAATGCACTCCAGTATTCTTGCCTGGAGAATCCCATGGACAGTAGACCCTGGTGGGCTACAGTCCACGGGGTCACAAAGAGTTGGACACAGCTGAGCGACTTCACTTTCACTTTCAGGTACATATTCAAAAAACCCCATAAACACTAGTTCAAAAAGATACATGCACCCCAGTGTTCACGGCAGCATTTCTTACAATCGCCAAGATATAGAATCAAACTAAGTGTCCATCAACAGATGAACAAAGCTGTGGTATAAAAAACAACAGACTATTGCTCAGTCAGTCATAAAAAGAATGAAGTTTTTGTCATTTGGAACAACATGGATGGACTTGGAGGGTATCATGCTAAGTGAAATAAGACAGAAAGACAAGTACTATATGTTACCACTTACGTGTGGCCTCTCAAAATACAACAAATTAGTGAATATAACAAAGAAGAAACAGACTCACAGATACAAAGAATAAACTAGTGGCTACCAGTAGGGAAGGGACATGAGGGGAACATAGCAGTAGGGGATTAAGAGCTACAAACTAATCTGTATAAAATAAGCTACAAGCATATATTATGCAAATATAGAGAAAATAGCCAGTAGTTTATCAGAAGTATAATAGACCAAAACTTTTAAAATTGTAAATCACTGTATTGCATAAGTGACGGGTATACATCAACTATATTTCAATTTAAAAACATATAAAATTAAAAAGCAAAAAGGAAAACAGAAAATGTATATCTCCTGACTCCTTTCCTAACTGTTCCTGAACCTCAGTGGAGGAGAGCAGAATTGTTACTTTGAGAGCTCTTCCAAGCCCCAGTGTTAACTCCACTCCCATAAAACCTTCACCAGATAACAGGACAGGAGATTTTTCTCTAGTGAATACACTACCATTGGATCAACTGCCTCTGAATCTCCTCCTGCTATTATCTCTCCTGTTCTTTTGCTGCTGATTCTGTGTTTCCCTATTTTGCCACTCTGAGTTGTCTCTGGTTCCACTCAAATGACCATAGTTCCTTCAATTAGCAGTGCTCAAAATGGGCTGCCTCTCCAAGGCCGCCACTAACACAGAATCTCTCCCAAACAGCTCTTCATTTTGATTGGAACAGGCAAATAAACACCAACAGATTATCACTGCTGTATCCAGCACAACCATCAGAAGACAGACCCAGGATCGTTTTCATTTTTCCAGATTCCCAAAGATGTTTGTCTTCTGCTTCCTGTTACCTAAGGCCACTTTCATCAGGTAGCTGACTTAGAAACCAGCCAACAATATATCTCCACATCCCTCCATCACTGAGGAGGCATTACAAATTCAACTGTCTCCTCTTAGTGAACAATTATCTCACTCATTGGCTTGATTCACTGATCTCTTAATGACAGCTTTCCTGCTGTTTCCTTTGAATGTTTAAAATATGAAACAACCCAGTCTTGTCAAGCTGAAAACTGTGGCTGAGTTTTTTGTCGCTGTTTCCAATAAATAACTTCAAGGGGTTTCAAATTATCCATCATCTGACAGCTCTCGGGAAGATTTTCTCATCTCCTTCAGGCATAAAAAGCCATTTCTAACCACCACACTGTCCCACTGATTACCCTCAATGATTTTCAAAATCGGTGCCATTCTTCTCAAAGAACCTCTCTCCCCATCAATATTGGCAGGCGCTTTAAATGAACACATGCCCAGGAGGAAGGGCTGTATGTGATCACCCTCCCCTGACCAGAGTGAATTAGTAAAGGGCTATAAAGATGAGAATGGGATACTGATCACATTTATTCAGCACTTAATGAGAAGATGCACGTGTTAGGGAGAGAAGAACTAGCTTGGGGAGACCCAGAATAATTTCTGATGGGAGGAGGCAGAAGTGGAGTCTTCACTAAAGGAGCTGGAATCAAGTAACCAAAAGATATTCTGTTGGGAAAAACATCAGAGGTTTGTGCTCTATGGACCTGTCACTGTAGCTTTCTTGCTCCTTTCCTCCCCGGGGAAGGGTGGAAAGGACAACTCACAGGGGGGAGTTAGAAAGGAATGCAGTCTCCAGTGCATTCATAGCTGGTGGACAAAGACTGAAAGAGCAGATAGAACCCTTTCCCTGCTACAGGGTCTCAAAGAATCAAGAAATTAGCTTTACTCACAGAAGTTACAGGACTGGAAACAATGCAGCCTGTTGTCATCTTCACCAGAAGACCAAGCCAAAAGCCCAGAAGCCAGAAGTTGAAAAGGGCTGGAAGAAAACAGCCAAGGACAATCTCTAAGGCTAGGAATTAGTTCTAACACCAGAATAGGGATTCTGAATATTTTAAAAGTCAGCTTATTATTAAGTTAAAAAGTAAGATCAAGACTGGATGACACTTTTATAATTCAAATTAACCAGAAAAGAGAATACCTCCACGTATATTTCTTTGAAACTCGTGCTCTTATCAAAAGTTTATTTTTTTAATATTTATGAACTTAACTTTATTTGAAAAAAATTTTAAAGGAAAATCAGGCTATCAGACAAATAAATCAACCTATAAGGTAAGCTCTGGAAAGTGAAAGTGAAAATGAAAGTCAGTCCTGTCTAACAACTCTGCAACCCCATGGACTATAGCCCGCCAGGCTCCTCTGTCCATGGGATTCTGCAGGCAAGAATACTGGAGTGGGTTGCCAGTCCCTTCTCCAGGGGATCTTCCTGACCCAGGGATTGAAACTGGGTCTTCCTCATTGCAGGCAGATTCTTTACCATCTAAGCCATCAGGGAAGACCAAGCTCTGGGGTTCTAAGTAAAAATAAAAAGTGTTTCCTGGACCCCAGATGCTCACAAACTAACTGCAGGATAATCTATATCACCTGGAGAAGGAAATGGCAACCCACTCCAGTACTCTTGCCTGGAAAATCCCATGGACAGAGGAGCCTGGTAGGCTGCAATTCATGAGGTCGTACAGAGTTGGACTGAGCGACTTCACTTTCACTTTTCACTTTTATGCATTGGAGAAGGAAATGGCAACCACTGCATTGTTCTTGCCTGGAGAATCCCAGGGACGGGGCAGTCTGGTGGGCTGCAGTCTATGGGGTCGCAGAGAGTCGGATACACCTGAAGTGACTTAGCAGCAGCAACAGCTTTATCATCTACCTTAATGAATGCAGTTGGTAAACTAATGAGATTCTTCCACTTTCCATATCATCACTACCTCTAAAAGAAAATTAAAAATAAGAGAGTCCTCTTACAGTATTCTTTATCTCATTATCAGCCTAGTTACACAAAAGTGAAAGTGAAGTCGTTCAATCGCGTCCAACTCTTTGCGACCCCATGGACTGTAGCCTACCAGGCTTCTCCGTCCATGGGATTTTCCAGGCAAGAATACTGGAGTGGATTACCATTTCCTTCTCCAGGGGATCTTCCCGACCCAGGGATCGAACCCGGGTCTCCTGCATTGGAGGCAGGCACTTTAACCTCTGAGCCACCAGGGAAGCAACCCTCACCTCCTGCCAAATCTAATCTCTCACCATGGATATAATGTGACCTCTTTACAGTGTATTTAACTCTATCTGTCTGGAGCAGTCACCATTTCCACCACCCCAGCTCTATAATCTAGATTACTCTCAGGGTGACTAGAATAGCTTCAAACTGCCCATGTGCACTCTAACCGCCCCTATGGACTGCAACCAGAGCAAACTTTCCCAAATACAAAGCTGATGAAGTCACCCCCTCCCTGGGAAGAACCTCCCTTCGCCTTCATCATGCAGTCCCTTGAAGGGCTGTGCTCTCTGCCACTGAGCGTTAAAATAAACATGCCTGTCCTTTTGCCTTCACCCATTTCTATTACTAACTCTTGCTACCTCTTCCTAACTAATCTTGCTAACTCTTACTCAGCCTTCAGAGGTGGATCAAATATTACATTCTTTTTCTCTTTTAACTCTGCCTCACAGCTGGTAAAAATTTACATCCTTTTACATGATTATTTGAGTAACTTTCTCTCTGACCGGACTATCATGTGCTTAATATATAGTGTTAAGATCATTGTTGGTTGGATTAATGAATCAATAGGAAATTAAAATGGGATTGGAGAATGAGAGTCACAAATAAAAGTGCTCAAAGACAAATCTACAGAAACAGTACTTTGAGTTGAGTCTTGAGAGGAGAGTAGTCTATTAGGAGAAGAAATCACGTAGAATACTTGGGACTGAAGGGAGTCAGTATAGTTGTTCTGTGGTGGTCAAGAGGACAGGGCTCTGGAAGTTACTTCGTCCCATCCGTACTTGGCTGCTTTGGACTTTGAAAATCCTACTTAACCTTTCTGTCCCAGTTTCCTCATTTTTAAGAGGCAGATAACAAGAATTCCTCCCTCCTGGCATGCAATGAAGTGTGATACGTTAATACTTGGCACTGTAACTGCCATATAGCAAATACTGTTTAGATGATAGCTCACTTTATTATTTTTATACTTATCCACATGTCATGACAATTAAAGTTTAATTCAACAAGTATACCTATATCCAGATGCCATATGCTGTGCTAAGTCAGGCAAAGGAAGGGTGATAAGAGATGAATTCACACAAGTCCCCTTCAAGGAGCTCACTCATCTTCTGCTGAAGGTGGACACGGTTTGGTATAAACTAAGGGAGAAGCAGGACAAACACTGAAGGACAAGCTTCTTACTAGACCGATAAAATGATAACCACAAACATCCCACCAGATACCCAGGAGCACCCACACCCCAGCTTAACCATGGCCAGCACTACTGAGACTCTCACTGTTTCCAACTCGCAAGCAATTTGGGGAGCAAGTCAGATCCTTCAGCTGCTGCCATCCGCATGGAGAAAGTGCTCATGTTCAGAGTCTAGCCATTGCCCTGAGCCACATATGTCTTTAACAAGCCATTACCATTTTACGTTTTATGCTACATTTGGCAACCTCTAGAACTTAATATCTCTATCTATGTTAAGTCAGTTTGTCTAAGGACACAAAGCCACTAAAGATTGAAATAAATATCCTGAAACTTGAGTTTGCCAGAGAGTGTTCCGTACACCCTGGCTAACTTTCTTTATCCAGAGGTCATGGGGACCTTAAAGGGACAATTACCTAAGGATGATCTAAGCAGGGAGGGATGGAGAGGTGGAATTCTGGCATGTTTTCTGAAATATTTATAAGCTTTGAAATGAAGAGTTTTACTAACATGGATAAGTGGATGATGTCAATATCTTTAAGTAGCTATTATCTGTGAGAATCTATTGAATCCATTTAGTCACAGAATTTGGAAATTAAAAGGACCTTAGAGGCCATGTGGTTTCACCTCCCACACCACACAGAAGCCTCTTTTTCACACTAATTTTCAGAGAATTTAGGAGGATATAATTTGCCCCAAAACCCTACAGTCTCACAAGGAGAAGACCTCCTAGAAATCATCTAGTCCAACCCCTCTATTGACAGGTGAGGAGTGTAAGGCCCCACATGTCCCAGGGCATCGACCGCAGATCTCCAGAGGTAGACCCAGAAAACAGACCATTGGATTCTGACTGTACTGCCTCAATTTAAGGTCTTTAAAAATAGAGTGTTTTCTTGGGCTCCAAAATCACTGCAGATGGTGAGCACAGCCATGAAATTAAAAGACGCTTGCTCTTTGGAAGAAAAGCTATGACCAGCCTAGACAGCATATTAAAAAGCAGAGCCATTACTTTGCCAACAACAGTCCATATAGTCAAAACTATGGTTTTTCCACTAGTCATGTATGGATGTGAGAGTTGGACCATAAAGAAGGCTAAGCACTGAAGAACTGATGCCTTTGAACTGTGGTGTTGGAGAAGACTCTTGAGATTCCCTTGGACTGCAAGGAGATCAAACCAGTCAACCCCAAAGGAAATCAATCCTGAATATTCATTGGAAGGACTGATGCTGAAGCTGAAGCTCCAATACTTTGGGCACCTGGTGTGAAAAGCCAACTCATTGGAAAAGACCCTGATGCTGGGAAAGATTGAAGGCAGGAGGAGAAAAGGACTGGATGGTTGGATGGCATCACCAACTCAACGGACATGAGTTTGAGCAAGCTCCAGGAGATGGTAAAGGACAGGGAAAACTGGTATGCTACAGTCCATGGGGTTCCAAAGTGTCAGACACAACTGAGAGACTGGACAACAACAAAACTAAATTTAAAAAAAAAAAAAAAAATTATTTATGGATGATTCTTTTATTATTTTGAAAATCCTGTTTGGGACTATGAGGTTGTAAGAATTTAAAATGCAAGTCCATCCTAAAAAAGCATTCATATGCTTTGGTAACCAAATATCCTGCTCCTAACAAAACAGTTTGACAGTTCCAGAGACATGAAAATAATAGGACAAGTCTACATATAGGCCTCGAGAATACTGACAACACTGTCATGATTGCAGACAAAATTGTGAGTAGGTTAGACAGGCTGTGGTAAGTGCCATATAAGGAACATTTCCATCATTTATTTAGCTGCTTTGGAGTGGGAAAGGCGATAGCATCCCACTCCAGTACTCTTGCCTAGAAAATCCCATGGATGGAAAAGCCTGGTAGGCTACAGTCCATGGGGTCGTGAAGAGTCGGACACGACTGAGTGAATTCACTTTCACTTTTCACTTTAATGCATTGGAGAAGGAAATGGCAACCCACTCCAGTGTCCTTGCCTGGAGAATCCCAGGAACGGCAGAGCCTGGTGGGCTGCTGTCTATGGGGTCGCACAGAGTTGGACACGACTGAAGCGACTTAGCAGCAGCAGCAGAGCCAAGTATCAGGAATAAAGTGTAAGAACATGTCTGTGGTGAAGATACACTCTCTCTCATCCTGACAAGGGGGCTATTAATCTGTCCATTCTCTGGTTTTAGAAGCTGAGGCTAAGAAAGTTACTCCAACTTGACCATCATCCCAGATAATTGGCAGAGCCTACATTTTCCCAGAGTAGTACTCTATAACTTACCGAACTGGAGTCCAGCCTCTTAGAAAACCTTTTAATATAGGGTACACTTGGGAGATGGCTTGCCAGTTGGTGCATTTGGCCAAGAACCCCATCTGCCAATGCAGAAGACAAAAGAGATGTTGGTTCAATCCCTCAGTCGGAGAGATCCCCTGGAGGAGGAGAAGGCAAATCACTCCAGTGTTCTTGCCTGGGAAATCCCATTGATAGAGGAACCTGGCAGGTTAAAGTCCATGGGGTTGAAAAGAATTGGACATGACTGAGCCTGTGTGTGTGCACACACACACCACACACACACACACATACACTTGAGAGAAAAGGAAATTAAGACCTACATCCTGAATTTCAAAGTACACCTCCGACTTCCTGTCTATCCAGCAGTTCACTGAACTTGGAGTTCTGCAAGTGGTCATGTCTCTTTCCCACTACTACATGCATTTAGCCAGCACTCCCCCCAGCACTGTCTGGGCAGAAATCTCTGCAGTAACTCTTAAACAAGCAGGAGTTGTGATGTGTTCAGTTAATCAGTGCCAAGGGACATGTTAGATTGAGCTTTCTAATTTATAATTTCCATCAAAGTTTAGTGACTCCCTGACAACCATAGACAGGATAAAGTCCAAATTGCCCTGTGATATGCTAAGGCTGGCATTCAAAATCTCCCACATCCTGGCTCGCATTTCCTGTTTCATGTCTGCCTAGTCATACATTTTCCAAGGCTTCTGCTTAAGCTAAATTGGCCCTAGTCTGTCTTCCAAGTCTATCCTACATTACCCCATGGCCAGTTTTGCTGAGCCCATATTTCTCTCTTTTCTCATCATTATTCAGATTCTGCACTTCCCTTGTGGCCCAGTGGTACAGAATCCAGCTGCCAGTGCAGGAGATGCAGGTTTGATCCCTGAGTCAGGAAGATCCTCTGGAGAGGGAAATGGCAACCCACTTCAGTGTTCTTGCCTGAGAAATCCCGTGGACAGGGAGGCTGCCAAGTCCTCCCTGGAGGACTTGGGGTCACAAAGAGTCAGGCATGACTTAGTGACTAAACAATAACAGCAACACAGATTCTACCCTCCATGATCTAATTTTAATTTTTATCATTTGTTTGATAAATAGTTGCTAATTTGGTGTCAAGTCTTATACTATGTACTAAGTGTAACTAGATATCCTGTGGTGCTTTATGCTTACATCCTAGTTGAGGGTGGGAGAAGGAGAAAGAAGAAACAGGAAAGTTAATATGCAGTAGTCAGCTACAAAAAAAGCTATAAAGGGAATCACCTATGATAGGGAATCACCTGCAAAATGTTTGATTTCGGTGGAGTGACTTCCCTACATTGGTGGTCAGAGCCCTCTCTGAAGAGTAGCCATTTGAAATAAGACTTAAGATAACAAGAACCAAATGATCCAAGAGCATCCTGGTTAGGATAACAGGGTGTGCAAAGCTTCAACTTGTGAAGGACCTGCAACCAGGATAAGAGTGGCAGGAAGTGGGGTCAGTTCAGTTCACTTCGGTCACTCAGTCATGTCCAACTCTTTCCAGCCCCATGGACTGCAGCACGCCAGGCCTCCCTGTCCATCACCAACTCCCAGAGTTTACTCAAACTCATGTCCATTGAGTCAGTGATGCCATCCAACCATCAAAGGAAGTGATGTAGCAAATTTCAAAAGGTTTCCAGTAGGCAAAAGTCAACCTTTTTCTGAATTTCTGTTACCATCTGTACCATCCATTAATTTCTTTAGTATAAGAATGCATACTCAGCTATGTCCAACTCTTTGCAAACCTATGAACTGTAGCCTGCCAGGCCCCTCTGTCCATGGGATTTCCCAGGCAAGAATACTGCAGTGTGCCGCCATTTCCTCCTCCATAGGGTCTTCCCAACCCAGGGATCGAAACTGCATCTCCTGCACTGGTGGGGGGATTCTTTACTACTGAGTATAAAACATCTACAATTATCATTTATTTTTAATCTTGTCTCCCTCTTTACAAGGGAAGTTCCACGAGAGCCTATATGCTAGTTCTCACCAGGAATAAAAGCCCATAAAATGTACTCAACAATTGAATGAAAGGCTCGTTCCTTAGGGGCAGGGCTTTCTATGGGCCAATGTCACAAGACAGAGTGGAGCGCACAATAGATACAAAGAGTGTGCTTATTGATTGATTCCCCCCTTTCCTCTGGGAAAACTGATCCATCTGCAGTCATTTGAACCCTAATAGGCGGACTCTGCCTTCTAAATCTTACTCCCTTTCTCACTGCCACATCTCTCTGAAGTCTCCAGTGGCAACCCCATTTCAGCTAATTTTCCCTTGCTCTGGTCACCTGGCCTCTGACTGGAAGATGAGTCAGTATCAGCCAAAAAATGTTTAACAATCCTAAACCACGTAAGTGTTGTGCTGTGCTAAGTCACTTCAATCGTGTCTGACTCTGCAGCCCTGTGGACCATAACCCACCAGGCTCCTCTGTCCATGGGATTCTCCAGGCAAGCACAGTGGAATGGCTTGCCATGCCCTCTTCCAGGGGATCTTCCCAACCCAGGGATTGAACCCATGTCTCTTATGTCTCCTTCACTGATAGATGGGTTCTTTACCACTAGTGCCACCTGGGAAGCCCAATTACTTTATTCAGTTCAGTTCAGTTCATTTCAGTCGCTCAGTCGTGTCCGACTCTCTGCGACCCCATGAATCGCAGCACGCCAGGCCTCCCTGTCCATCACCATCTCCCGGAGTTCACTCAGACTCATGTCCATTGAGTCCGTGATGCCATCCAGCCATCTCATCCTCGGTCGTCCCCTTCTTCTCCTGCCCCCAATCCCTCCCAGCATCAGAGTCTTTTCCAATGAGTCAACTCTTTGCATGAGGTGGCCAAAGTACTGGAGCTTCACCTTTAGCATCATTCCTTCCAAAGAAATCCCAGGGTTGATCTCCTTCAGAATGGACTGGGTGGATCTCCAAGGGACTCTCAAGAGTCTTCTCCAACACCACAATTCAAAAGCATCAATTCTTCAGCGCTCAGCCTTCTTCACAGTCTCATTGTTTAAAAAAAAAAAATCACCTTATTGACAGCAAAGTTTTTGCTTTTATCTGCTTAGTAATATACACTGTTCAATACCATGAAAAGAGCATTTGTCACTACCAAAAGTGCCAGTCAATCTAGGACATGTCTAAGAATATATACACATATATACACATATACACTGTTTATAAGTTGGATAAGCCACATACTTTGCCATAAGGTAACTCATGAATCACTCTGTGTGATACAAAAGATTTTCAGGGTAAACACATATACTCAATAGTATTAGATAATTTTAAAGGACATGCTATTTAAAACTAACTATACTGATGACTTCCTACAACTTTGTGCACCACAGGCTTTGATCTGTTTACTGGAATGTTCTGTCTATAAGCTGTGCAGCTAAGAGATCACATGTGGGGCCCTCTGGGCCTAGAACTCAACCCATTTTTACTCCACTCAAAGCAGCTCTTCTATCAATGAACATGCTTGGTTTTCTGATAAAATACTAATTAATATTAAACAAATTCTTACTTTGGGGAATAACTCTCTTCTAGCATATCCTTTCCTTTTTGAAACACAAATAAATGCTAATCTAGCAAATGCCACGAACACAAACTTGCTGAAAAAATGTATATGCCTCCTTTTAATTATACAGCAAATTTCTTATTGTTATTGTTCAGTCACTAAGTCATTTGCAACCCATGGACTTCGCAACCCCATGAACTGCAGCAGGCCAGGCTACCCTGTACTTCACTATCTTCAGTTGTTTGCTCAAATTCATGTCCACTGACTAAGTGATGCCATCCAACCATCTCATCCTCCGTTGCCCTCTTCTCCTCCTGCCCTCAATTTTTCCCAGCATCAGGGAAAACCTCCTATGGTCTATACTTTAAAAATTGTCTCTTTGAAACATCAGCAATGCTTTCTAAGTATCTTCCAAATATTCAGTGATAACTGAGTCTAGTTTGAGATTATTTTATTGAATCCAATCAGACATTCTTGCCATAACAAGAAGAAAGAGTATGTTGGCATTGGCATGTGGCTTTTTGCCTTTTTTACTCAAGTGAGTAGCTTCAAATGGGGCTCCCCATGTGTGTGCTTAAGTTTGCTAAAGTTTTGGAAAATACCAAGTGGCATATATGACTTTAAAGTTTGCTGAACAAAATTACAGAAGTGTGCCTTTGTTTTTCGTGCTATTTAATTTTCAAAGGCCATGTTAACTGTTACAGCTACATACTCTAATTAACCAACATTTCTCTTTTCTGGTTGCTTCTAAGATCTTCATTGATTTTGATGTTCTACAGATTCCCTGTGATATGTATAGATTAATGTATTTCACTAATTCTGGAACATCAGTGGCATTCTCTCCTTTTGGAGCTCTTATTAATAGATGTTAGACCTTTTATCCATGCCTCTTAATATCTCTTATTCTTCTTCCTTTCCTATGAGATATAATATGTAAATTCTTCAGACATGTATTTCAGTTCACCAATCATTCTTAACTGTATTTTAAGTCAATGGATAAATTTAAAAGCAGTTAGATGTGATTTTTTATTTTTATTTCTAAAATCTAATCTGGTTCTTTTAAAAATCATGTTGGTTTTTTCCCCCAACAATATAGCATTCTTGTCCTTTGTTTTTGATGCCCTATTTTATGTCTGTTAACTTTCAGCAGGTTTTATAGTTTCTCTGATACCTATTAAATGAAGTGTTTTATTGGGGGAAGGGAAGGAGTAGAGTCCATCTAACTCTTGCTTTGATTGACTGGCTCATAAGGCACTATTTCCTTACGCAGCTCATATTTCTCAATTATGAGCTCATGTTCAGTGCGGATTTGTCTGTGAGAGGACTACGAGGCCTAGACCAAGGTTTCCTCCCTCCAAAGAGGTTTTGTACTTTCCCTGCCAGTTACTCAGGTGCCTTTGCAACAAGGGACTTTTCATATTAGTATCTTTGTTAAATACATGCATTTGAGAGTTCTGAGATGACACAGGCTATATAAAACTCAAACCCTGAATGACAGCATTTCTATACCCAAAACTCTTAAGGGATATATATTTTTATCAAGATCCTAGAAAGGCAGGCAAAATTGCTTGATATCTCCCTTGGGCAGAGAATCCGTCCCCAATCTGCTATCATTTGTAATAAAAGCACCAGTACTTCTTGGAGAAAAGACCAGTTCCAGGGCTGGGCAAGGCAGGAGTGGGGTGAGCCCAGCACAGCTTACTGCAGGGCTTCCCAGCCCTGGAATCTAACACCTGCTGAAGTGTGTTCAGTCTCTCAGTCCTGTCTGACTCTTTGCAGCCCCACTGACTATAGCCCACTAGGCTTGGCTGCCCATGGAAGTTTCCAGGCAAGAATTCGGGAGTGGGTTGTCATTTCCTGCTCTAGAGGATCTTCCCAACCCAGGGATCGAACCCTCATCTTCTCCTTGGGCAGGTGGATTCTTTACCACTAGCTCCACCTAGGAAGAAGCCTGATCGGAGGCGGAATTGATGCAGTAACAATAGAAATAAAGTGTACAGGAGAGGTAATGTGCTTGAATCATCCTGAAATCATTCCCCACCCCCACCCCCAGTCTGTGGGAAAATTGTCTTCAATGAAACCAATTACTGTTGCCCAAAAGGCTAGGGACTTCTGTCTTACTGCACAAGAGAGAAAGTGCTCTGAGAATAAAGGGATTGGTTAAAACAACAACAACAACAACAAAAAGACATAGGAGCTAGTTTTACGGGCCTGAGCATGCATGTGCGCTAAGTCACCCTGCCCAGCTCTTTGTGACCCTGTGGATTGTAGCCCACCAGGTTTTTCTGTCCATGAGATTCTCCAGGCAAGAATACTGACATGGATTACCATGCCCTCCTCCAGGGGATCTTCCTGACCCTGGGGTCAAATCCATGTCTTATGTGTCCTGCATTGGCAGGCAAAATCTTTACCACTAGTACCACCTGGGAGGCCCTTCCTTTAAAGCCCTAATTTAAGGGCCTAAAAAGTGAAAGTGAAAATCACTCAGATGTGGCCGACTCTTTGTGACCCCATGGACTATACAGTCCATGGAATTCTCCAGGCCAGAATACTGGAGTGGGTAAACGTTCCTTTCTCCAGGGGAACCCAGGTCTCCTGCATTGCAGGCGGATTCTTTACCAGCTGAGCTGCCAGGGAAGACCAATTAATACTGGCCAAATAAGGGGCTTCCCTGGTGGTTCATCTGTAAAGAAATCTGCCTCCAATGCAGGATACCTGGGCTCAATTCCTGGGTTGGGAAGATCCCCTGGAGAAAGAAATGTCAACTCATTCCAGTATTCTTGCCTGAAGTCCCATGGATAGAGGAGCCTGGCAGGCTACAGTCTAAGAATGTCACAAAAGAGTCAACTGGCCAAATAGGGGACAACTTGAGCATCAAAATGAGAGTAATTAGCTATAATCCCCAAAATAAAAACCCATGAGTTCATAAACACATTTTTTCTTATATAGAATGTCAACTGATAAACATAATATAAGCAAAGCAAGTAATAAGCAAAGTAATAAACATAAGAGTCAACGAATGCTAAGGCAAGTTGCTGAAATTGTGGACCAGGTATTTACTTCATCTCAAAGTGTCTCTCCAAAAATTATACTGAAATACAAAGTACAAATACTTAAATACAACCTTTCTAATGGATAAACTAGACAGAACCATCTTAACCAAGGCTCAAATCTAACACCACCAAGAGTAGGACAAACCAGCATCAAATGCCTATGGATATGGTATACAGAAACGACCATACTATCGTTTCCGTGGTATATATGCCAAAAAAATGCATATCTGAATCCAATCAGGAGCAAACAGACAAATCCAAATTGAGGCGTATTCTACAAAGTAACTGGCCAGTATTCATAACAAAAATGTCAAGGTCAAGAAAAACCGAGTAAGGCTGAAGAACTTTTTCAGATGAAAGGAAACCAAAGAGACATGACAATTAAACGTAACATGTGATTGGACTGGATCCTGGAGTGAGGAGTAGCAATTACATCACTGTTCAATATTCAGTTTTGATCATTGTAATTTTGTTAAGAGAATTTCCTTGTCCATCCATAATACATAGTAACATGTTTGGAATAATAGAGCACAGTGTCTCCAACTTTTTTTCAAATAGGTCAGAAAAAAAAAGCACACACAGAACATTCACATAGACATAGAATAAAGCACACTGAGAAAAATGTAAGCAACTTACAAATCTTGGTAAATGCACAAAGGGTAAAAAGGGAGTTCTTGTCAAAACAAAGATTTAACACAAAAGGGACTTAAACAGTAAATGATAATCTCAATCTACTTATCCTACTGCATGTCAAATGCAATATATTTCAGCATACTAAAAGCAAATGAAACCCCTCCATCCCTGAGTTCTCCCTTATACCCTTGTGACACACACCTGCCATCCTAATGAATGAAGGCGCAAGTTTCAACCTCTTTGCTAACACTCATTAAACCTCATTTTTTTAAGTTAAAAAAAGCTAAGCCTATGTTTTCTTCCTATTCCCCAACATTGTTTCACACAAGCTCTCACATAATCCACGTTAGACCTGACTATTCTAAAACCCTACAGAAATAAAGACAGAGAACCCCCATTGCTCACAACGTGTTAGGCACTGTTCCAAGAGTGTTACCTCCTTAAATTCTAAGAGGGAGGTAACAGCATTACTCCAATGGGAAGACCGAGGCACGGATATTAGGCAGCTTACTTTGACTGATGAACCAGTAAGTGCTGGGAGCAAAGCCGGACATGGCAGTTCTGCTGTGGAGCCAGTACTCTCAGCCATCACCGGGCCCTGTTTCTTCAGTACTCTCTTCTGTATAGTAGGGCAGATACTCGTGCCGTTTACTTTTGCATCCTCAGTCGTCAGCATACTATGTGACATAGAGAAGGTCTTTGTTAAGTTGAACTGACCACCACGCATTTTATTGGGTCGGCCAAAAACTTCGCTTAGTTTTTTCTGTAAGACTTATAGAAAAACCTGAATGAACTTCTTGGCTAACTCACTATATTCTATTACCTTACATGACTATTTACAAAGTTACAGGATACATACCGTTACATACATAAATCTTATCTCCTCAACTGGGCCCCAGTTAACTCCAGCGAGGGTACTGAACTAGATAAATATTCCTGAGCTTATTTCTAGAAAGCAGCCTTCATCTCAGACCTTTGCATCCATCTTTGGTCCATTAGTCCTAACTGCTTGTGACATAACTTCTCAATTTCCCTCCAAAGCATGACTTTCTCCCCATCAGCAGTTTGACAAGCCTATTCAAAGCACACATACCATTTGTAAAGTAATTTTTCTAATATTAAATGTGTGTGTGTGTGTCTGTGTGTGTGTGTCTGTCTGTCTGTGTGTGTGTGTGTGTACAGAGCATGTCCTCAAAGGATAGTTCATGATGTTATGCTTACTTTTAACATTTGAAAGTCCTGAATTGCTTTCGAATATACATCACTGAGTGACCCTGCAGTAATTCCTCCTTAATACTAAATACTGCTTCAAAATCTGGCAGTTAAAACCATAGGTTATTTTCTAGATAAGAACCTGTGTATTATCCTTCATATACAGGTGTGCTAAGAAGATCTATTCTAACAAACAAATACTAAGCATCTATTGATGGCAGTGATATTCATCAGTATGCATAGGGGAAGCAATCAATGTCCTCATCGAGTAAAATCTGAGAAATTTAGCACTTAAGTCCAAGGCAAAAAAAAAAAAAATCACATGGAAATAAAGGTCCTCCATCCTTTTCATACAACTTCTAGGGTGTTCCCCTTATTTTTCCAGTAGGTACACATTTTAAGCTAGAAAGGCTAAAGTGTAAAAATTACATTATTAAGAATCAGAATCAGTCAGGGAAAAACACTAATTCTTTTATTTTAGAAAATTTTGCTGTGGCAGTGCATTTTCTAAAGCATAGCGCTCCTGGAGATGCTTAAACTGAAGCAAAATATACAAATGCTGGTCATTCTGTTCCAAGGAGAAGAGCTAAGTCCTGCCCTGAGGAACCGTAAAATTAAATGCGCCAAGCTGGAAATCTCCTCATCCATGTGCATTTCTTTCATAAGTGATTTGAGGTCGAAGTGTCAGCCCCAAAGCTAGGCCCCAAGGAGGTAGACAGACAGTCCCTACCCTTGCAGGGTCCATCCAAAAACACGCTGACATCTGGTTACACAGGGCTTCCCAGGTGGCGCTAGTGGTAAAGAATCTGCTTGCCAATGCAGGAGACACAAGAGACATGGGTTTGACCCCTGGGTTGGAAGATCCTCTGGAGTAGGAACTGGCAACCCCCTCCAATGGTCTTGCCTAGAAAATTTCTTGGACAGAGGGGCCTGGTGGGCTGGGGTCGCTGAGTCAGTTGCAACTGGGTGATGAGCACAGACGTACAGACTGACAAAAAGTGGATCCCATGCTAAAGGTTAAAAGCTGAGACACATGAAGAAAAAAGACAAATTTATTCCAAGGCCTGGAAATCCATCTGAGAACAGCAACAGGAAGGAAGAATTTGAAGGATGACTCTGCCAACCTCATGATGGACGGGTCCACCCGAGTGGGAAGAAGGAGAGGAGATGCATGCGGGATCAAGGGGCAGAGGTGCTATCCAGGGGGAACAGACACTCCAGGCTGGGCAGCCTTTGCAGGGAGTAAGACACCCAGGTCCTGAAGGACTAGAGAAGAACAAGAAGCTGTCACAGAGGAGAGAGGCCAGAGCCCTGTTCTCAAGGGACCATGAAGTCACCAGCAGCATGGTAAGGGCCAAGCCAGTTCCTGGCCCCTGCAACCTCAGCCACTCAAAGATGGTACTGGTGTGAGCAGGTTGACCCATTCAAGTGACCTCTGCTCGGAGTGTTCTGGCACTCCAAGGGCAAGACAACGATCAAGCCACCCAGCAATTCAACTTAAAACCACGTTTGAGGGACATTAATGGCCCAAACTACAGCAGCCTTCCTCTTTCTCCTCCTCATTCCTCTTTCCTGTCCAGAATTTACTCTTACAGTAACTCTCATCACTCCGCGTTAAAAGAGAGTCACCCTTACCCAGCAGACTAGGTGAAAGCTAGGCCAGTGTCTCTTGTGTCGTGTTGAATCTGAAACATCACTGAATGAACGTACAAATGAATCTCCACCCGGTTGGGCACGCGAGTAGACTGTCTCCTGCACTAATAAGGAAGATATCAAGACCCCCTGGTTGAGGCTAAATGGTTCGAAACGATGACCTTGCCTGCAGCTGGGACTCCGCACAACTGTCTGCTCTTTGCCTTAAGTCGTAACTCTGCTGCCTTAGTTACCTGTGCTGACCTTTGGCCTTTAAGCCCAGCAGACTTGAACTTGTTGGCAGCTTTGGCTCTGCCCCTATGGATTTTTCCAGACCTCCATTTACCCCATACACCCTGCCAGACAGATGTGCAGAGTAAACCTTCTGCTTTACTCTGATCTAGACGGGTCCCTCAGATACCAGCTGTCCATACGGTGCAGCTGCAGCTCACCCAGCAGTGAGGGGCCACACCCCAGGCCCAGCTGTGTCCATCCGGTCCTTACCTACCGTTCTAACCCAACCACCCCAGTACCTCCGCATAGCAGGCTAGTCATCAACAGATGTAATCAAGGCTGCCATTAAGAACTTCAGCACTGTTGGTACCAAAATAAAAAGCAACTGCCGGAACACCTAGAACTAACGTAATTAAGCTAGTGTAAACATAGTGTAAATTAACCAAAAGCCTAAAAGTGTGATTATTCTACATCGTGTTTTATAACTGTATTCAATTTCCTCTGCCAAATTACTACTGCAATGTCAAATGTTGCACTGCTATGCCCAGGAATTTGAAGGTCAGAGATTCTATGCTGCTGCACTTTAGGGAAACTATGATTAAGTCCTGGGGCTATGGAAGGTAATGTAACTATACGATCCTTTGATCTAGAGTTACCGGTAGTGATGGAGACGCCCCTGAGTGGTTTCCTGAGGGACTGACATGTTCAATTGTGCATGAGGAGCCCTTATCCTGACTAGGGCGAGCAGACCGTCGGAGACAGCTCGCAAACCTTATATCCACGATGCTGCAGGAAGTTTTCTCTCGGCAGAAAAGAGAGGCACTGAAAATACATCTGCACCATGCACACCTGTAACCAAGAGCTCTGCTAATTACACACTCACTCGTGATCATTCTCCTTCATCTTAAAGGAAAAGCAGCCCCTGAAACCGAGGTCACCCCAACATGAGTGACATTGACGGCACTGTTCATACCAAGACATATGGAAGCAATGTTGGCGCTCTCACAAGAGGACACAATCACAGCACAGGGGTGTTCGTGAACCGGGTGCAAACTGCTCCGTCATATACTGAAGGCATCAGCACTGTACATGTCTCCATTTGATCAAATCAAATCCAATCCTGCTCAACCCTCAGCCTGCCCAGTATCAAAGGTCTCCAGCATTACTCACCCAATTCTCCTAAAGAGGTCTTTCAGGCCATGGTTGCAGGGACAGCTATTTTTGCTGTAGCCCCAAGATGTACCTTTGGCACCAAGCTGACCATCTGTCCAGCACTTTGTTCTTTCTAAAGCAGAATCTCATTAGCCCAGCTTGCTGCCAAAGCCACTGTTGTCCATTTGATGTTGAGCAGCCTTGCATGTGGCTTGACTTTCTTCTCAGAGTCCCTTGTTCAGGCTCTCAAGGCATCTGTATGCAAGGTAAGCCTTGTCAAGGTACCCTTGCTGGTGGCCAGCCCCACCTCTGAGGCACAGCCTTCAAGGTTCAGGAAGGTGTCATCCCCTGTCCACACCCTATCAACCCTCAATATCTGGTTCTGCTGTCTCCTTCAGCCTGAAGCCTCCATTCTCTGCTCCCACCCTCAGACTATCCAGTTTTATTGCATCAAAAGCCTTTTCATTTTCTAGCCTCATGTGACTTGACCTCTTAGTAGCTTTTAACAAAAGTTGGTCATAACATCATGCTTGACACTTTCCTGCTTCAGCCTTCATGAGACCACACCCTCCCAGTCTTCCCTCTGCCTTGCTGGCTCCTCTCCGCCTCCACTACCCAGTCTCTAAGTGTTGGGATCACACTTTATTAAGTGCTTAAAAAGGTTTACCATTAATACTTGATACATAACATCTGTTGTGTCTTGCAGACATTTTCTCAGTAATGCCCCAAGTCTCCATTTTCAGACTTCATCCCTATTTTCAACCTTTTAGCTTATCTCACCCAATCTCATGGACTTACCTACTATCTCCTCCCTGCTGCTGCTGCTGCTGCTGCTAAGTCACTTCAGTCATGTCCAACTCTGTGCGACCCCATAGACAGCAGCCCACCAGGCTCCCCCGTCTCTGGGATTCTCCAGGCAAGAACACTGGAGTGGGTTGCCATTTCCTTCTCCAAAGCATGAAAGTAAAAAGTGAAAGTGAGGTCGCTCAGTCATGTCCGACTCTTTGCGACCCCATGGACTGCAGCCGACCAGGCTCCTCCGTCCATGGGATTTTCCAGGCAAGAGTACTAGAGTGGGTTGCCACTGCCTTCTAGAGTTACACTATTACAATCATTGATCATATATCGAACTATACATTTGATCAACTGCTTCAAGTCTAGTCATCATTTCCTTTGAAGTCTTGGTCATATACTTTGTAATACAAGAAAGAACAATCTTGTGAAACAAGCAAAATACAAATGGTATAGTTAATAACACTAGTGGAATTAGAAGTAAATATTTTAGCCATGAGCCTTCCATGCCAGTTTTTTTAAAAGATTGTCAAGACTAGGGAAAGGGTCACTTAGAGCAGAAATCTGATTTTTCATGTGGTTCAAATGTGTTACATTAAGGATTTATCAGGTACAAAAATATAGCATTCAGTTTGAATTATAGCACAGACATCTCCCTGAGATGCTATAAGGTGTCAAGGGTCTTGCAGTTGTGTAGCACTGCCTTTCTCATCATAGAGATCTCAGAATTCAATAGGCTAATAGCCTGGTTACTATCATTTAAAGCTTATGAAAGTTGTCAAGGCTTAGATATGGTCAGTTACATCCTCCAACCCCATTGAAGGCACACACACACACACACACACACACACACACACACACACAAACTGCTAAATGGTCATATCAGTAGAAGACAGATCTTTGACCCATTGGGATCATACCAATGGTAGATTGGTTGGCTGCTGCTGCTGCTGCTGCTGCTGCTGCTACTAAGTCGCTTCAGTCGTGTCCGACTCTGTGTGACCCTATAGACAGCAGCCCACCAGGCTCCTCCATCCCTGGGATTCTCCAGGCAAGAACACTGGAGTGGGTTGCCATTTCCTTCTCCAATGCATGAAAGTGAAAAGTGAAAGTGAAGTCGCTCAGTCATGTCTGACTCTTTGCGACCCCAAGGACTACAGCCCACCAGGATCCTCCATCCATGGGATTTTCCAGGCAAGAGTACTGGAGTGGGGTGCCATTGCCTTCTCCGAGATTGGTTGGGGTTACCTGTAATTTGTTAACATATATGACCTTAAATTCATGGGAATCCCAGGCTACACCTTCGTATCATCCCTGTAGATGTCAAGGCCATAAATTACTGCCACAAATCCACTGAGTTCCATACCAATCTCTCTCTCTAAGGGTAATAACAGGCATAGTTCATAAAGCCCCCAGCCTTGTCTCATAATTACCAGGTTGGTCATTTTTAGTATGATTTAACCATTCCCAACATAGAGGAATCTTTAAACTTAAATGACCATAAGCTGGTGTTAACTATATAGATCCTCCCCGTAATTGTAGAAGTTTTCCATTTAATAGGTGAAAAGTTAATTTTTTTATTGAGACTTAGCTCAACACTCTGATTGAGTTTAAATGACCCTAAGAGAAAACTTAAATCTATGGCCAGCCTCAGAGCGGGTATTTTTAATTGGCCAGGTGAGAGGATCCCATCTAGAATTATTCTGAATAGACAGAACAGGACTGAACACTCATCTGAAACAAATTTCCTAGGGGGTATCCAATCAGAGCCCTAAAGAACAGAAATCCACCAAGGTAACCCAGAGTAATAGGCACAGGTAATTGGCCACAACCCAACAATTGGATTGAGTTTTAAACTAGCATAGAATCATGTCCATGAGAGAAGACATGTGATTGATAGGCATCAGTTCAGTTCAGTTCAGTTGCTCAGTCGTGTCCAAGTCTTTGCAACCCCATGAATCGCAGCACGCCAGGCCTCCCTGTCCATCACCATCTCCTGGAGTTCACCCAGACTCACATCCATAGAGTCTGTGATGCCATCCAGCCATCTCATTCTCTGTCGTCCCCTTCTCCTCTTGCCCCCAATCCCTTCCAGCATCAGAGTCTTTTCCAATGAGTCAACTCTTCCCATGAGGTGGCCAAAGTACTGGAGCTTCAGCTTTAGCATCATTCCTTCCAAAGAAATCCTAGGGTTGATCTCCTTCAGAATGGACTGGTTGGATCTCCTTGCAGTCCAAGGGACTCGCAAGAGTCTTCTGCAACACCACAGTTCAAAAGCATCAATTCTTCGGCATTCAGCTTTCTTCACAGTCCAACTCTCACATCCATACATGACAAATGGGAAAACCATAGCCTTGACTGGACGGATCTTAGTCGGCAAAGTAATGTCTCTGCTTTTGAATATACTATCTAAGTTGGTCATAACTTTTCTTCCAAGGAGTAAGGGTCTTTTAATTTCATGGCTGCAATCACCATCTGCAGTGATTTTGGAGCCCAAAAAAATAAAGTCTGACACTGTTTCCACTGTTTCCCCATCTATTTCCCATGAAGTGATGGGACCAGATGCCATGACTTTCGTTTTCTGAATGTTGAGCTTTAAGCCAACTTTTTCGCTCTCCTCTTTCACTTTCATCAAGAGGCTTTTTAGTTCCTCTTCACTTTATGCCATAAGGGTAGTGTCATCTGCATAACTGAGGTGATTGATATTTCTCCCGGCAATCTTGATTCCAGCTTGTGCTTCTTCCAGTCCAGCGTTTCTCAAGATGTACTCTGCATAGAAGTTAAATAAACAGGGTGATAATATACAGCCTTGATGTACTCCTTTTCCTATTTGGAACCTCTGTTTTTCCATGTCCAGTTCTAACTGTTGCTTCCTGACCTGCATACAGATTTCTCAAGAAGCAGGTCAGGTGGTCTGGTATTCCCATCTCTCTCAGAATTTTCCACAGTTTATTGTGACCCACACAGTCAAAGGCTTTGGCATAGTCAGTAAAGCAGAAATAGATGTTATTCTGGAACTCTCTTGCTTTTTCCATGATCCAGCAGATGTTGGCAATTTGATCTCTGGTTCCTCTGCCTTTTCTAAAACCAGCTTGAACATCAGGGAGTTCACGGTTGACATATTGCTGAAGCCTGGCTTGAAGAATTTTGAGCATTACTTTACTAGCATGTGAGATGAGTGCAATTGTGTGGTAGTTTGAGCATTCTTTGGCATTGCCTTTCTTTGGGATTGAAATGAAAACTGACCTTTTCCATTCCTGTGGCCACTGCTGAGTTTTACAAATTTGCTGGCATATTGAGTGCAGCACTTTCACAGCATCATCTTTCAGGATTTGAAACAGCTCCACTGGAATTCCATCACCTCCACTAGCTTTGTTCTTAGTGATGCTTTCTAAGGCCCACTTGACTTCACATTCCAAGATGTCTGGCTCTAGATTAGTGATCACATCATCATGATTATCTGGGTCGTAAAGATCTTTTTTGTACAATTCTTCCGTGTATTCTTGCCACCTCTTCTTAATATCTTCTACTTCTGTTAGGTCCATACCATTTCTGTCCTTTATCGAGCCTATCTTTGCATGAAATGTTCCCTGGTATCTCTAATTTTCTTAAACAGATCTCTAGTCTTTCCCATTCTGTTGTTTTCCTCTATTTCTTTGCATTGATCACTGAAGAAGGCTTTGTTATCTCTTCTTTTTATTCTTTGAAACTCTGCATTCAGATGCTTATATCTTTCCTTTTCTCCTTTGCTTTTCACCTCTCTTCTTTTCACAGCTATTTGTAAGGCCTCCCCAGACAGCCATTTTGCTTTTTTGCATTTCTTTTCCATCGGGATGGTCTTGATCCCTGTCTCCTGTACAATGTCACGAACCTCATTCCATAGTTCATCAGGCACTCTATCTATCAGATCTAGGCCCTTAAATCTATTTCTCACTTCCACTGTATAATCATAAGGGATTTGGTTTAGGTCATACCAGAATGGTCTAGCGGTTTTCCCTATTTTCTTCAATTCAAGTCTGAATTTGGCAATAAGGAGTTCACAGTCAGCTCCCAGTCTTGTTTTTGTTGTCAGTATAGAGCTTCTCCATCTTTGGCTGCAAAGAATATAATCAATCTGATTTCGGTGTTGACCATCTGGTGATGTCCACATGTAGAGTCTTCTCTTGTGTTGTTGGAAGAGGGTGTTTGCTATGACCAGTGCATTTTCTTGGCAAAACTCTATTAGTCTTTGCCCTGCTTCATTCCACATTCCAAGGCCAAATTTGCCTGTTACTCCAGGTGTTTCTTGACTTCCTACTTTTGCATTCCAGTCCCCTATAATGAAAAGGACATCTTTTGGGAGTGTTAGTTCTGAAAGATCTTGTAGGTCTTCATAAAACCATTCAACTTCAGCTTCTTCAGTGTTATTGGTTGGGGCATAGACTTGGATAACTGTGAAATAGAATGGTTTGCCTTGGAGACGAACAGAGATCATTCTGTTGTTTTTGAGACTGCATCCAAGTACTGCATTTCGGACTCTTTTGTTGACCATGATGGCTACTCCATTTCTTCTGAGGGATTCCTGCCCGCAGTAGTAGATATAATGGTAATCTGAGTTAAATTCACCCATTCCAGTCCATTTTAGTTCGCTGATTCCTAGAATGTCAGCGTTCACCCTTGCCATCTCTTGTTTGACCACTTCCAATTTGCCTTGATTCACGGACCTGACATTCCAGGTTCCTATGCAATATTGCTTTTTACAGTATCGGATCTTGCTTTTATCACCAGTCACACCCACAACTGGGTATTGTTTTTGCTTTGGCTCCATCCCTTCATTCTTTCTGGAGTTATTTCTCCACTGATCTCCAGTAGCATATTGGGCACCTATTAGGTCCAAGAAATCAAGAAAACATTATAAATCATCATAAAAGTCAGATCAGCATCTTGGGCAAGCTGTCTACTTCTGATGTCGTCGTCTTCTCATCCTGGTGTAGGGTAGGTTTCCTCTGTTTGAGGATTATTTTAAGGTGAGTTTGAGGTCAGCAGGCCTCTCTATGGACCAGTCCAGCTTAGGGGCCTTTGGAAGTGGGAATTGAGTGAAGAGTCAACTTCCCTTCAATTTCATTGGGCATGAGCTAGTTAAGAGTACCTGACAGAAAGGTCCTTCTATCCAGATTGGAGACAGTTCCTTAAATTATCTCCTCCCTAACATCTCCGAATTTATGCCTCTGGCCCCAGTGTTTCCCTGGGATTCCGGATCTGTTTCCCTAGTTGCCTGCTCAACATTGCCATGGGCACATCTGATAAGAATCTGCAAGTCATCTTGAAACTGAAACTCTCCCCTGCGCAGATAGGGCACTCCCACCCCTGCCTCATGTCCTGCAAGGTAAATGGCAAATCCATATATACTAAGATGCTCAGACCAATGTCTGATTCCTTTCTCTCTCTTTAGTGAAGTTGCTCAGTCATATCCGATTCTTTGAGACCCCATAGACTGTAGCCTACCAGGCTCCTCTGTCCATGGAATTTTCCAGGTAAGAGTACTGGAGTGGGTTGCCATTTCCTTCTCCAGAGGATCTTCCTGACCCAGGGATTGAACTCAGGTCTCACGCATTGCAGGCAGACGCTTTACTATCTGAGCCACCAAGGAAGCCCCCAACCAATTCATCAGAACCATGTGGATGTCCCTGTGGTCAGAGGCAAACTCTGACCACTTGTCTTCACCTCTGCAGCCCGAGTCTAAGCCTCCCATCTGGGTGCATGGAAGCGCTTTCCAACAGGCCTTCCTTCCTCTCTAGCCTTCCTGAGGTCTATTCACTGCATAGCAGCTGGAGACGTTAAAACCCTTCCTTGTCTTCCCGTCATATGTAAAATGTATCCAAAGCCCTTTCTGCATCTTAGGGCCCACAGGGATTTACCTCCCTCCTCTGGCCTCATCCGCTACTTCCTTCCCCTGAATCCCTTTGCCCTGCTCTCCCCAAGCAGGCCTTTGCCCACATTCTTTCCTCTGCGTGGAATGTTCCTGCCTGACACTTTTGTGAGTTCACGCCTTCATTTCTTCCGGCCTCGGCTCAGTTGTCACTTTCGTAGAGAGGCTTTCTGGCGTTATCTGAGACCGCAGCTTCCTGCACTCTTCCACCTCTTCATACTGCATGGCGCTCTGCATCCACTGATTTCAAATCCACAGATTCAGCCAAGGATGGAAGTTTCACAGACACAGGGGGTAAGTTGTAACAAGCCATTGTCTATATGGGACTTGCGCAGTACGGACTTTGTTAACTTGGGGGCTCCAAGAACCAGCACCCAGCATAGACACTGAGGAGAATTGTGCCTAATTTATCCATTATCTTCCCTTTCTTTTCCTGTACTCCCTATACATCTGTTATGATTCGCATTGGTTCTCCCAGCGGCTTGTGAGATAGTCTCTCATTCATTGTCTTGTTCTGTGTCTAAAAAAGGACCTGGCACCCAGAATTTCTTAATGAATGAGTTTTTAATCTATAATTTCCCTTTTTTTGGCTTAAGCCAGTTGGAATTGAATTTCTGTCACCAGAAAACAAAAGGTTTGACTGAAAAACATTTGTCTGTGGTTGTTACTGCTATTACTTAACCACATGAAAAAGGGATAATCCTAACCCAATTATAACTCCAATAAAACACAGGGACGGGCTAGGGAATCTCTTCCAAACAGATAGTATTCTATTAAATTGTAAACTGATGCATAG
Organism: Capricornis sumatraensis; assembly: GCF_032405125.1. NCBI lineage: Eukaryota > Metazoa > Chordata > Mammalia > Artiodactyla > Bovidae > Capricornis > Capricornis sumatraensis. Next base: position 53,790,960 of record NC_091089.1, on the reverse strand, counting down.
AGAGAACAAAATATCAAGTCATTTTGAAAGAACTGAACAGTAAGGGATTACTGTTTCTCAGCATGAGGTTCCAGCTTTTTCAACATCTCCAGTTTAGGCTTTATAATTACAAAAGGGACAGGGAAACAGATGGTGGTTCACCAGTACTTTAAATTGGCCACCTCTATTATACTCAGTCGTGTCCAACTCTTTGCAGCCCCATGGACTATACAGTCCATGGAATTCTCCAGGCCAGAAAATGGGAGTGGATAGCTGTTCCCTTCTCCAGGGGATCTTCACAACCCAGGGATCAAACCCAAGTCTCCCACACTGCAGGCAGATTCTTTACCATCTGAGCCACCAGGGAAGCCCACCACACTGTGAGTCTCTAGAGTACCAGAGTGTCAAGAAACCATCATTCATTTGTTCATCACAGATATAATACCTTGGATTCGACTCATTCCAGTTTGCCAGAGACTTTCCTGGTTTTAGAACCAAAAGGCCCATGTCGGGAACGCTCAGTCAAACCAGGATGGTTGGTCAGCCTACAAAAATTCTTAGGATTTCGGCCCAAGCAACGCGGTAAATGGTAGAGTCGTTTACCATGGTAGAGACAACCTGGGAAGGAAGGAGCAGGAGGGCTTAATTACGACTTCTTTTCTGAAGTACATACCAGACATCCAAGCGGTAATTGGTTAAATGAGTCTATACTGAACGAAGAGGTCGGAGACTGAGCTATAAGTTTGGGGCCCATCATCTTATTGAGAGCATTTTATAGTCGTGGAATTGACTGCTATTAACTAAGGAGTGAAAATGATAAGGTATCTACAGATATCTCTCAAGGAGTTTTCACTATAAAAGAAACTCCAAAAAACTGCCTGAGCACACTCAGTGAACAGCAGTGATGAGTGATGGCCTGGATAAAGTGAAATAGGCCTCAGGTGGTGGCACAAGTCTTTTGAAGTGGTAAAAGGCTTTTTCTCTGAAGGAATGTAACATTCAAACCCAGTATCTCCCGTTTAGTTTTTCATTCAATCAAGTCACACAATTTTCTAAACAAAATCAATGGTTTGTGGTTCAAAATGGACTCTAACTAGAAGACTCCAATACATCCTCTATCAACTTAGCACTAAGATATCCATAAAGACAATTAAAAAAAAAAAGATTCCCCACAACTTTGGAAACCAGGACTGTCAGAAAACATGAAAACAGAACGTGAGAGGAATTGACACTAATTATTAAGTAGATAGAGTTAGAGGAAGAAAAACTCACACAGCACAGCTTGACTTTGCTTCGGGAAAGAGAGAATTTGATAAAAGACACTCTGACTGCCAGATGAAGACGGCAGAGGGAAAACAGGCATTCACTCTGCTCCCTTCTGAATTTTTACTGAAACTACAGGACGTGTTTTATTTCAGATGTATGACCAAAAGTAAAAAAAGGAGATAAAAGAATAAAACAGCAGTGCCATTTTTAAAAACTGAAATGTAAATAAAACACAGCCAGCTTACTCACCAAACCTTTGCATGCTGGATCCCAAAGCAGTGGTAAAGAAAGCTCAGAACAGCTCAACTGATCCCACAGCTGTTAACACTTGATAATCTCACTTAAGTATCAGTGGCCCCTGAAGCCAGAGCTACAGAGAGGAGCAGTCACTGAACGTTTGCCCCAGGAGCTGTTAGTGCCTCAATTCTACCCCCTAATCTAGCAGCTAGATGCCTCTACCTCTCCCGTGCTGGCAGAAGAGGGGAAACTTGTTCTTTAATACAGTGAAACAGACAGCGTTCAGGGAAAATCAGGCACAGCTTAGGAGGAGAGCACAGTAATGACAACGGATGAATTCAGTGAATATTTACATCCAGACTCTTGCTGCTGCTGCTGCTAAGTCACTTCAGTCGTGTCCGACTCTGTGCGACCCCATAGATGGCAGCCCACCAGGCTCCCCCATCCCTGGGATTCTCCAGGCAAGAACACTGGAGTGGGTTGCCATTGCCTTCTCCAATGCATGAAAGTGAAAAGGGAAAGTGAAGTCGCTCAGTCGAGTCCGACCCTCAGCGACCCCATGGACTGCAGACTTCCAGGCTCCTCGGTCTGTGCGATTCTCCAGGCAGGAGGACTGCAGTGGGGTGCCGTTGCCTTCTCCGCCAGACTCTTGAGTCCACTTCAAATGCACATGTCTCCCCGCCTAAATGTAAGAACTGAAACTAGAGAACTTTTAGATAAAGATGTGTTCATCTTTATACCTTGGAGTCTGGCAATGATCTCGTAGATACGACACCAAATGTACAAGCAATCCAGGAAAAAGTAAACCGGACTTGCTTAGTCACTAAGTTGTGTCTAACTTTTTCTACCCCATGGATTGTAGCTGGCCAGGCTCCTCCGTCCACCAGATTTCCCAGGCAAGAAGACTGGAGTGGGTTGCCATTTCCTTCTTGAGAGGATTTTCTAAGCCAGGGATCGAACCCGAACCTCTTGTGTACCCTACATTGGCAGGCAGATTCTTTATCACTGAGCCACCAGGGAATTCAAAATCAAAAACATTGGACTTAAAAGGACAGAACCAAGAAAGATTGAAGGCAGGAGGAGAAGGGGACGACAGAGGATGAGATGGTTGGGGTATCACCTACTCAATGGACATGAGTTTGAGTAAACTCCGGGAGTTGGCGATGGACAAGGAGGCCTGGCGTGATGCAGTCCATGGAGCTACAAAGAGTCGGACACAACTGAGCGACTGAACTGAATACCAGTGGAAGCAAACTTTACTGAGGAGCAAGGTATTTTAAAATCTCTCTCGTTTTCCTCTTTTTCTTATTGAGAAATGTCCATTCTCAGTCATCCCAGTTTAAGAACAGTCTATTCCTTATCCATTGTTCATTTGAGACCTCCGAATGGGAAATTAGTGGCAGACACTCTTGGCTGTTTAAAGAACAGCCATTTTTTCCTTTTCCCTTGATAAACTACCCGGATTTGTTAAAGTATCAACCTGCTTAGGGCTCAGGGGAAGCCAGCTTCCCCTCCCCCTCATTACCTAAGGAAAGGAATCCTGATTATTCTAAAGCCATTGAGTGTAACCTATTCCTTTTGCCTGGTGGCTCAGACAATAAAGAATCTGCCTACAATGCAAAAGACCCAAGTTTGCTCCCTGGGTCAGGAAGATCCTCTGAAGAAGGAAATGACTACCCGCCCCAGTACTCTTGCCTAGAGAATTCCATGGACAGAGGATACTGGTGGGCTTACAGTTCATGGGTTGCAGAGAGCACTTTCAACACTTTTCCCCTTGCCAGTGACTGCTTTAGGACAGGAAAAGTTATGCAATTCTAAACAGAGAGGTGTGAGGGGAAATCTGCTAGGGACATTCTGAGAAAGTTTTTCTTCATAAAAGAAGGTTTTCTTCCCTTTGATTAATATTGTGTAGGTTATGTTGTACCCAGATATGCCAGACACTTCTGCAAACATAGTGGCGGGGTAGGGGGCCGGGTGGGAGTAGAGAAGTGTATGGGTGATGATGTGAAGATTAGGTAGAGCAGAAAGATAAGGAAAATCTGGGTCCATGTTTATTTTGGACCATAAATTTAACAGCCCTTAAAACAGCCATATGTTTTAATTTAAAAGATAACACATTTTTGTTATTATTCAATCACATTTTTTAAATGTCCAGACAAAATCATCTTAATGAACTCATCTTTCACTGAAGATATAAATACCCATAACTCAGGATAGTTTTATGTTTCAGTGGTAGATATAGGGAGGATCGTCATGGAACTGAATTATCTGGGGGCTCAAAATGTTTGAAAAGATTGAAATAATCTAATTAATGGTGATATAAAGCCTGGACCATCACAATAAGAAAGCAAACCCTACAAAAGCAAGCCTCAGAAGTCTCCCCTAGGTCTTTCTTTATTAGTGACTTTAGTTATTTTCTGTGGATTTTAGGTATTTATGATGATGAGTATCAGGGATGGAGTTTATGAGAATAGAAAAAAAAAGTGGAAATATTTGGCAGGTGGATTCACCTATAAAACTTAATAAAATTATCTTTCTAAAAAATATGTCTTAAAATCAGGTACTCAGTTCCATATTCTTTTCAGAACACCTTGAAGCCAGTAAAATTCCCTAATATTATGTGACTAAACTCTAATTTCTTTTTAGAATACATATTAGGATCTTTGTGTGTCATGAGTACAATGTAGTTAAATTATATGCTAATAAGAAACAAATTCAGTGACATGGAAATAAACACACGTGTGCACACACACACACATATAGCAAATGCATGCATCTAAATTACTTCTAACTCAAAGAAAGAATCTAAACTATAATTGCAGACTATTTAAAAAGTAATGATATTAAGAATACAACTTACCAAAACTTAAGTGATATGGCAAAAGCTGTACCGGGGAAAAGAAATCTACAGCCTAAATGCTTTCACTTTTTTATGAAGAAGGAATAAAATCAACTCTAGGAACTAGAAAAATAACAGCAAAATCTACTGAAAAGTAGAAATGAAGAAATCATAACAATAAAAGAACAAAGCAATCAAATAGTAAAGGGATAAAAAACATAAATTCTTTTTTAAAACGCAAGCTATTGGGACTTTAAAATATACAGTAGTAATGGACGGTAACTAAACGTCCAGTGGTGATCACTTCGTAATATATACACGTCTCAAACTATTATGTTGTACATCTGAAATTTACAGTCTTCTATATGTTTCACTTCAACTTTAAAAAAAAAAAAAAAGACTAGAAATATAACAAGCTTTCCTGTTTTTGACTTCTACTATTTCAAGCTACCAAAGAAGTGGGAATATGAAGCGGCCTGATGAGAAATACTCATACAGTTCTTACTCATCTCCTCCCAAGTGGTCAGTATCAGAAGTACCCAAGCACAGACAGAACAGCACCAAACCGTAAAGTCTAGAAGGTTATTTAAATATTTCACAAGTACCCGGCTGGTAGTGAATAAAACCACATCTCTTTTTCTGTGCTTTTGCATGTAAAAAATAGATATATATCTTCTGCCAGGGATGAATCAAGAAATAAGAAAAAAGTCTAAATACATGACATCAGGAGTGGAGAAATATCTCTAGAAACATAAAAGCAGGCAAAATTTACTTAATAACAGGTAGAGCAACTGAGTAGAGCAAGAACAACGGAAGAAATAAATTGTTTTTCCAATGAATTATTTCAATAAAGATTAGTCCCAGTCAGTTGTCTTGGTAAGTTTGATCATACATTTAAAGATAAGATGATTCCATTTCCATTGAAATTCTTCCCAATTCATTTTGTAAGCAAGACATAACTTTTGCATAAAAATGTCATTAATAGAAAGCAAAGGAAAACTAAAGCCACAGACTAATTTTACTTGAACTCTAAAACTCAAGCCTTAATAGAAACTGTTCTCTGAGTCCTGCAATTCAATAAGCCATATTTTAGCCATTTACTTATCTACCGCTTAACAGAGACAAATTTTCAGCCCACGCCCTGTCTGACTCAACCAACTTCACATTCTGAGATTTGACACTTGTATCTCTCTGTTTCCATTTACCAAGTGCAAGATTCATTTGACTGCTAGTGACTTCTCACTTCCTTGAACAGTAAGGGAAAGGACTGACTCATGGGATGGCCAAGCCCAGGGGTATGCTGGCTACAGGAATGTCCGGATCCAGGGATGCAAGAAAATGGCAAAAGATTGGGCTGTTGCATGCAGTCATTCAGTGCGTACACTACGCATATGTACCCAGCCCACCCCCACTCTTAAAATCATGCCCTCTGGCATGACTGCAGCCTCCCAGAGAGAAAGGCCTCTTTTCCTTTGCACAGATGTGGGTTTCCCTGGCTGAAATTTGAAACTGGCTCCCAAACACAGAGAGAGCAAGGAGAGGTGGGGAAAAAAAGGTGCATTGCTCCAGACTGGTTTTAGTTGCCAGTTTCAAAAAGCAAGGGGACTTATATACAAGGATGGTCTTGGGTGCCTGCCAGAATCTTTAAAGTTTATGTAGAGGCTTTAACGGGGTTTGGTCACATACTCAGTCCAGATGGACTCATTAACACACTGCTCTCTAGAGGCTGTGTCCTTGAAAATGGCTCCCACCATGGGAACTGTGGGTGGAACATACATTCAAAGGATGGGATGCGGAAGGAGCTGCCTATTGCTGGGGTCCAGCTCGCAGGTCAACCAGCGCTTGCGTTCTTCCCATGACCTTCTCCAATAGTGCTTATTTGCCAAGCTTGGCTCTCATCTAAAGGAGACGGCTTTCTCTAGTTATCAAGCACCTCCATTTAGACAGGCAAAGCTCATGGTGTGGGATGCAGTCTGCCTCTCCCCATCTCCCACTTTCTGTCCTGTCTGATGGCTTCATGTGAAGAAAAGGTGTCTGTGTAGTGTCACTGACCAAGATGACGGTGCACAGCCCTAGGCTTGCTCTGTCTTCGGTGCCAGAAATCCAAAAAGGTGAATGCATCCTTTTTGAGATAACTGTACTTTTAAAATCCCTTGATACATTCTCATTGGCTAAACCTAAGTCATGTTACCTGATTGGCAACTTCTTGAATCACAGAGACTCAGAGCTGGACAAAAGGAGACACGCAGTGAAAACTTAGGATGCTGTTTCAAAAACTGAGGTTAGGGAGGGTGGGTAAAGAAACCGTGAAGATACCTTTCATAATCAAGACCATCATTAGCTGGCTTAACATCGGCATGTACCTGCCTTAGTTGGATTTTCCTCGCAAAAAAATGGGAAGTTCAAGTGATAGACCCTACCAAGCAGTGTGTGGTCCCAGAGCTGCGGATACAAAAGATTGTTGACACCTTGACCTTCATACCTGTGTGCTCGGCTGCTCAGTCACATTGGACTCAGGCTCCTCTGTCCATGGAATTTTCCAGGCGATCTTCCCAAACATGGGATCAAACCAGTGTCTCTTGCATCTCCTTCATTGGCAGGCAGATTCTTTACCACTAGAGCCCCATGGGAAGCCCAAACCTCATACATACACACACACTATATACAGCGAACACATATTGACTCTCATTGCCAGGTGTAAAAAGATATTTCATTCTGGTATTTTCACTTGGTGTAATATTTCTTGCTCTACAGAGATACAGTATGGGCAGCTCTCGTTCTCCTGCAAAATAATCAGAACTCTGCCAAGAGAACTTCATTTAGTGAATTAAAAATCTGTGGGAGTTTTCATGTTTGTCTTTCCTGCAAAACTTCTTTTTGTGCTTCTGTTCTGTCAGATCTTTTTTTTTTTTTTTTTTTGGTGGTTGAAACAAGACCTTATGGATTGACCTTGAGATTGATTTGGGGGCTGTGGAGGGTGGGAGGGAGCAGAAGAGGGGAGGAGGGGAAAGCACTGATTAGAATTCTACATTGACATTACTCTAATTTTCTTTTAACTGCTCTTCCATTATATTCAGAAAAGGTGAAACTGCATGTCCCTGTAGTGAGGAGCCCCTGCTACAGAGAACTGTTTTGAAAAAATTATAGGGCATGAAGTTAAGAGGTCCTGACCCTGAATCCAAGAAGCCTCCTTTTATCTCACACCTAGGGAGCTGTGATTCATTACAATCCCCAGGTTGGTGCTGTGATCTCCTTACCACTGGAAAAACATTTCATAGTCAAACCAAGAAGGCAGGACTCACTTCACACTCAGCAGGGGGGTGTGTCCCATTTAGAGGTGTTGAGGGGGGTGGTGTGTGGGTGTGTGTGTACCCACGCATGTATGAGGGAGAGACAGAGAAAGACAGTTTAACCAAAGTCTGAAAATCAGGAAACAAATGCTTGCCATGTGATGCTATTGGAACGAGTATATAAATAACGTTGTAGATAATGTCTTTGACTTGTCATTTACCTTCGTTTTGTGGAAACCATAGCTTGCTAGCTAGCCAAATTTTCAGCTCGGGGCAGTGTTGGTGAAAATGATGAGCAATCAGTAATAGCAGTAGAAAACAGTTTTATTTGCACCACAGCAAGGATCACAGGCCAGAAAACAGCCTCTCAGATAGCTATAAGGAACTGCTACAGGAATATGTGGTTTTCAGCACAATATTCTGTCTTGTTAGAACAAAGAACATCAAATAAGTCAGGGATACATTCCTGCAAGGTTTCAGGATTGGAAACGCAGCACATACATAGTGAGTCAGTATGGCCTCAGTATCAGGGAAGAGAGTCTTATCATCAAAGGAGGACCACCTTTATTTGGTGTGCCAGGAAGGGAGGCATTTAATCTTTATTTTTAGCATGGACAGTCTGTATTTCTAGTCAACGTACCCTTTTCTTTAATAATTAAAGCAGAAGCACAATGTTGTGTTTGAGAGCCACAAACAGGCTATTTCAGTTAGCGTAAAATTCAACTTAACCCCCGTGTAAGCCAGTAGCCATGTATGGATGTGAGAGCTGGACTATAAAGAAAGCTGAGAGCCAAAGAATTGATGTTTTTGAACTGTGATGTTGGAGAAGACTCTTGAGAGTCCCTTGGACTGCAAGGAGATCCAACCAATCCATCCTAAAGGAAATCAGTCCTGAATATTCATTGTAAGAACTGATGCTGAAGCTGAAACTCCAATACGTTGGCCACCTGATGTGAAGAATCGAGTCATTGGAAAAGACCCTGATGCTGGGAAAGATGGAAGGTGGGAGGAGAAGGGGATGACAAAAGATGAGAGGGTTGGATGGCATCACCGACTCAATGGACATGAGTTTGAGTAAGCTCTGGGTGTTGGTGATGGACAGGGAGCCTGGCGTGCTGCAGTCCAAGGGGTCGCAAAGAGTCGGACACAACTGAGTGACTGAACTGAACTGAAGCCAGAATGACTTACTGGTAAGCCAACATGTGAAAATTTCTTTTATTAGAAGCAAAGAAATATAAACCTCACTTCAGGGCAGGGAGAGATGCAATGGAACATAGTGATGATGAGTATGACAGAAGGCGCTAGTTGGAGGATACATTTCTGTCTCACTCCACGCTTTTGAGTATGAAAATGTCCAGAGTCATGCTGAGTTCATGGAAGAAAGAACAGTGCTGTGAAGATGGTACAAAGTAGAAAAACTTCCACTTTTCTGTTTGCTCTATCCTTAGTTAAGCATTGAGTTGCTTGGCAACCATGTCTGGGCTTCCCTGACTTCCTCCGTGAAGTGGACAAAAGACTGTATCTGAGTTTTGTTGTAAAACTGGAATAAGCTAATAAATGACACATGTGTAAGACGGCAGGAGACTAAGATGTGCTTTTCTACAAATTATTAAAGATATATCAGCAATGCGGAAGAAAAGAGGCTGAAGGGGCTCATTTTAGAAAGCCAGCAAAGAAATATTTTCCTTAAGATTGTACGTGTTAAGAAACTACACAATGTCCCGATGACTTTCCATCAGACTCCTGCAGAATTGGCAAAAACTGTGTGACATAATTCAATTACAATTGATTCACTGGGTCAGATTAACTCCCAGACTCAGCACATTCCAGGCAGTCAAGCACCCCAGCCTTGCTGCAGAGTTTCATGGGGCTCCCAGAGTGTGCCTCCGGCCAGAATCAATTTCGGCTTTGTGCATCCCCCCGAGATTGCATTAACACTTCCCTGGTGTGTCCTGCAATCCTAGAGGCACTGTTTGCCCATCTTGCACTCTTTGATACTTGTAGGGAGGGTAACAGGCTTCCCAGGTGGCCCAGTGGTAAAGAATCTACCTGCCAGTTCAGGAGACGCGGGAGACGTGAGTTCAATTCCTCCAGTCCCATGGGTGGAGAAGGGAATGGCCACCTACTCCAGTATTCTTGCCTTAAAAATCCCTGTGAGTAGCAGAACCTGGCGGGCTGCAGTCCACGGGGTCACAAACAATCAGATACGACTGAGCATGCGTGCAGGGAGGGTAGCAGGACTTAAAACCATGAAAACCAGACTCAGAGTGAGTAATTCACTGGACATCACTCTGCTTATAAGTGTTCGAGTCAGAGCTCACTGTAATTTCTCATTTTGTTTTAGCCCAGAAGGGAGGTCCTAGGACTTATTCGTTCCTTGGGTATAGTGTTTACCGAAGCACTCTGGTTTTTAATTTTAAGTTTATTGAGGCATAACTGACAGGTAAAATTGTGAAAGGCTATCTTCTTCGCTGTGTTTCATGTTAATGCAGGAGAAGGATGTCTTCCTGAAAGGCAATCACGTTCACCTCTGGAATGCCTCCAACATTCATAGCGGTGCCTGAGAGGTTTCTGACACTCAGTAGGTGTTTGGTCATTTTAACGTTTTCAAGTTCATGTTTAAAAGAGAGCGTTTTTTATCAACCACGTTGCCTTGTTAAGGTAAAGTACAAAAGGACGTCCCACCACCACCACTGCACTAAGCAGTGTTTGAACGGAGACTTTCGAAGGCAGCTTGGCAGCTGGTTTTCTGGGCAGCAGGTTTCAAATGCACCTGCCCCTTTTCCTTCCTCCGCATCCCCTGGCCCCGTTCCTCTGGCAGCATTTTTCTATTACCAGGAAAAGGGCTGCAGAGGAGACTGCTTATCTTAAAGAAATGTCTCTGCTTTTAACATCTTGACTCTAGCGCAGAGACGTCTCTTGTGGGTTTCCCTGGGCTATCTTTGCCTAATTTTGTATGCTAGGAATTGTCTCAGTAAAATATCATCCCTTTGTTCTTCTAATACATCACGCCACATTTGCTTCTATTTATACAGATCTCTTCCACAGGAGGGGCAGAGGCATAGTTATTTATGTCTACATATATATGTATATAGAATGGATTTTTTTCCCCACACAAATCTCCCTGGCTTTCCATCTCTTCAATGGAGCTTTAAAACCTCCAGGCAGATTATATCAATGCTTCATCACGCTTCCATTGTCCAGGCAACAGACAATACTCTGAATGGTTCCAAAAGAAAATCACTACCTGCTGATAGCCAGGGTAGATGTCACTTACCAGATGTCTGGCTTTCATTGTTGCTAACTTGTTTAATTTCTACACCCAGCAAGGAAAGTGTTTTGATCCTTCAAAGCAGAATGTGCACGGTACCAATTGATTCCAAATGGCCTCTCTTTAGATTGAATTTTTACTTTATTTGGTTGAATGATTCTCTTTCATTGAAACCTGCATTTATGTGGAAAATTCAAATGCATGCCACTTTGCATTTCAAAAAAAAAGAACCTCTGTGTTTATGAACTCACTTTTGAGTTGCAATTACAGTTATTTGTCTCTGGGAGCCACAACAGGCAATTGGGTCAACACTGTTAATGAGTGACTAGGGTTATTGTTAATGAGTTACTAGTGATAGTCTCAGGGTTTCATCCCCAGCAGGTGGTAAAAACAATATGTTAACAGAGATAATGATGTTAATGTTTCAAATATCCACAGACCAAGGAAGTCATTAAAAACATACAACTAAGAGTTTAAAAGGAACAAACACATGAAATATTAGCCAAAAATGCATCCGTCTCCCCTTCATAGAAACTTTGTTCTGTATCCCAGTGTCCAGTTCTGTTCATTCACAGAGCAGTAAAATGGCAAGAAAAGAGTGCTGATTTCATCTATGAATAACAAATGCTGGAGTGTAGAAAAGAAGGGACCCCTCCTACACTGTTGGTGGGAATGTAAATTGGCACAGCCACGGTGGAGAACAGTATGGAGGGGCCTTCAAAAACCGAAAATAGAGCTACCATATAATCCTGCAATGCCACTCCTGGGCATATATCCAGCAAAAAAATAATAATAATAATTCAAAAAGATACGTGCGCCCCAGTGTTCATCGAAGCACTATGTACAATAGCCAAGACCCGGAAGTAACCTAAATATCCATTGACAGATGAATGGAAAAAGATGTGATACATATACACAATGGGATTTTAGCTATAAAAAGAATGAGACAATGTCATTTGCAGACCTAGAAATTATTATACTAAGTGAACTGTTAGACGGAGAAAGACATATCATGATATCACTTATACGCAGAATCTTTAAAAATGTTACAAAAGAACTTATTTACAAAACAGCCTCAGACATAGAAAGCAAATTTATGATTACCAAAAGGGAAAGATTGGTGGGGATAAATTAGGATTAACATATACATACTATTGGGCTTCCCAGGTGGCGCTAGTGGCAAAGAACCTGCCTACCAATGCAGGACACAGGTTTGATCCCTGGGTTGGGAAGATCCCCTGGAGCAGGACATGTCAACCACTCTGGTATTCTTGCCAGGAGAATCCCATGGACAGAGGAGTCTGGTGGGTTACAGTCCATATGGTTGCAAAGAGTCAGATATGACTGAAGGGATTTAGCCTGCATGGTGGCATGCACACTACTGTAAGTAAAACAGATAATCAACAAGGACCTACTATATAGCAGGGAACTCCACTCAGTATTCTACAATAACTTATATGGGAAAAGAACTTTAGAAAGAATAGATATGTGTGTATGCATAACAAGATCACTTTGCCATATACCTGAAACTAACACATTATAAATCAACTACATTCCAATATAAAATAAAAATTGTTTTAAAAGACGGCTGATTTCAGCTGGTTTTGGACACCACCAACATGGGCAAGTGATAGACCTTAATGCTTTTGGTTTGAGATGCTTAACTTTGTAGGATAAACATTCAGGTAGTTAACAAGAATTTTATCATTCGAACCTGAGAAAGTCATTGTGTGGAACATGTAAAATGACAGATAGACAATCTGGTTCCTGTCTAAGAGAAGCTTAGAAAACCTTTGGAGAGGCAAGATGTATGCATGTTAAATGGTTGGCAAGACACAAGAAGCAAACTGGAAGACACAAGAAGCAAACACAAGGTAGTTGTGATGGAAAGCAAGCTAAAAACAGACTGACCAATCAGGGTCAACAGAGGAATCATTCCCTGCACATTTCATTGTATGTTTCCATCATTAGAAAGCAAAAATAATGAAAAGAGCAGACACTACGTCATTTCTCTGGTGCCTTAGGGGTCAATGATGATTGATACATGCAAATACTTTTATCATTTTCAAAATTCCTTTTATGAAAAAAAAAATCCCGTAGTAGAGATAATACAGAATTTTAAAGAACAAAAATGTGGGCAGGAATCATTGGAAAATTATCTATGAAGATGGACGTGTCTATCAGTTAGACATTTGCTTGTTTGCCTGAAATCTTAGAATACCTAACTAATAGTGGCTTCAACGAGTGGACACATTTAAATCTTTCACATATTAAATTTGAAGTTAGGAAATTCCAGCACCAAAATAGCAGCTTAAGGGTGTCTTCAAGGACACCCTTGAAGCTTTCTGTGTTTTCCTCTCTTCCTTCTCCAAAACATCAGTATTATAAAATATATGGCCACCAAGTGACTGCTGCTGCTTTAGAATCTTTTTTAGTTTGGGGGGGTGGGGGGAATTAAGACTTAAAAGGGTTAATATCAAAGACAAAAATAATAGTAATTGTAGCTTGGCTTTATATGATCCAATAGATACAAGAAAGAGTAGAATATTAGAACTAGAGAATATGATAAAGTGTGAAGGAAAAGTTATAGAACAAATGAGGTATCATTTCATTCATCTACAGAATATCTATTTATACACTAGACGTGAGTGAATTCTGAGAGCACCCAGAAGCATCAACATGGCATTTTGCTTCTACTCAGATTATACTCTGGAGAAGGCAATGGCACCCCACTCCAGTACTCTTGCCTGGAAAATCCATGGATGGAGGAGCCTGGTAGGCTGCAGTGCATGAGGTTGCTAAGAGTCAGACACAACTGAGCGACTTCACTTTCACTTTTCACTTTCATGCATTGGAGAAGGAAATGGCAACCCACTCTAGTATTCCTGCCTGAAGAATCCCAGGGACGGGGGAGCCTGGCGGGCTGGTGTCTATGGGGTCACACAAAGTCGGACACAACTGATGTGACTTAGCAGCAGCAGCAGTTTATACTCCAGTATGAGGAAGACGGGATTTTTTTTCTCAGAAAAGGAATTTTCAAGATTATAAAAGCATTTGCATGTATCAATCATCATTGACCCCTAAGGCATCAGAGAAATGATGTAGCGTCTGCTCTGTTCATTATTTTTGCTTTCTAATGATGGAAACAGACAACAAAATGTGCAGGGAATGATTCCTCTGTTGACCCTGACTGATCAATCTATTTTTAGCTTGCTTTCAGTGACAAACTACCTCAAACATGATTGTCTACAAAAGACTTAAGAAGAGATACATATCCAGGTTTTTAGACTACGACATTACTTCTAACATATGACATTTTGCAAAGTCACAAGTGTCTCTTCCTAAACAATCATAGCCTCTGATAAGGAAACATCCCAAATCAGCAGCAAAAACATCAGAAGGGCAAGTGAGCATGCCCCTCCCCAGTCCTAGGACCTCTAACTTTGCCAAAACATCACAGGAGTTTTCTTTCTCAACTTCTAGATCCCTTCAGTTCTGTGTGTGAGCCAGTTTCATTCCTGTGACCAGCAAGGAAATTTCCTGATCACATTCCTCTCTGTTCAAAAATATCTTGAATTCAGAGCATGTCTTTCTAGGTTCACTCCTATTACTTTATTCTAGGCCACCATCATCTGCTTGGAAAAATAAAAACTTCCGAAGAAAAAAAGTAGGTCTTATGTCTCCATTCTCTGCTCACTCAACTCCAGTCTCTACACAGGAGCCAAAGTAACCCTTCCAAAAATGTATGTCTATTCATCTCACTGTTCATCCAACTATCTCCACAAAATAATTCAACAGGTTGCCGTTTTCTCAGCGTGTGCACGCTAAGTCACTTCAGTCATGTCCGACTCTGCGACCCCATGGACCGTAGCCCTCCAGGCTCCTCTGTCCGTGGGATTCTCCAGGCAAGAATACTGGAGTGGGTTGCCCTCCTCTAGGGGATCTTCCTGACTCAGGGATCCAACCTGGATCTCCTATGTCCCCTGCATTGGCAGTCGGGTTCTTTACTGCTAGTGCCACTTGAGAAGCCAGAGGATAAAGTCATAAGACATAAGACTTAGATGGGTGGTGATGGCTTTCTGCTTACCTTTACAGCGTCAGCTATTCCTCTCAGCTCCAAGAGCTCCCCTCAGCTCCATGTCAGCTCACCTTTCTGGGCCCTTAGCTGACCAGCCCCTTAAGTAGGCTGCTCCTCTCTCTTCCCCATCCCTTTCATCTGGCAGAAGCCTGCTTATGGGCCCGATCTTACAGCTCTCTGTTCCCATGTTGCTTCTGCTTGGAAATCCTTCCCTTCCCATCCCTTTTAGCCCAAAATAGGGCCTCCTCTGACCTGTTCTCTTCACACACTCACTTCCTGCCATGTAACTCTCACCACATTGCATTATCACTGGGCTGTTTCAACATTTTGATTTCAGAAACTACTATTTGGCCCATTATTTCTATTAATAAATATTTGTTCAATAAGTGCTGGAGGCATTTTGTTCTAGCCCATTAAGAAGAGTGAGCCGAGCTGACTTGTAGCAGTGGACACAGAAATAAATGGTTAATACAATGCGGCTATTTGGGGAGCTAGAGAGAATAAACCATCAAACTATGGAGGTGGGAGCAAAGCAAAACTGAATCTGAAGTTAAGAGTATGTGATAGCTATCAGTGGGTGATGATAAGACAGAGAGGCCAGGTTTTGGAGGGACAGAGCCACAGGTGATGGCCTGGGCCAAGTGACTCAATGAAGAAGTTTTGATCATGCCCTCATAATCTAGCAGAATGTAGGGTTTGGAGCAGATGAAAATGCTGTCCCAGGTGGACAACACAAAGATCAAAGACTTTTGGAGCTGACATAACCACCCTCAATATGTGGTCATCATGGGATTGTTGCCTTTAGGATTTCAGGTCAAACTTAGGTCAAACATTTGCCAGTGGTGCCACTGCCTCTTCTTTTCCAAAGTGTCCAATAGACTGAATCTTCCAGAAAGACAATGCATCATATGAA
This sequence comes from Capricornis sumatraensis, assembly GCF_032405125.1. Taxonomy (NCBI): domain Eukaryota; kingdom Metazoa; phylum Chordata; class Mammalia; order Artiodactyla; family Bovidae; genus Capricornis; species Capricornis sumatraensis. The sequence continues at coordinate 53,775,087 of NC_091089.1, read as the reverse complement.
AGATTGGTACCTTACTGGATCACCCCTTCAAAACAAGTATATAATCCACCTACCTTAATTTGTATAGACTTAATGGCTAGACAGCATATCAAAAAGCAGAGATATCACTTTGCCAACAAAAGTCCATATAGTCAAAGCTATGGTTTTTCCAGTAATCATGTATGAACGTGAGAGGTGGACCATAAAAATGGCTGAGCACCAAATAATTGATGATTTCAAATTGTGGTGCTGGAGAAGACTCTTAAGAGTCCCTTGGACTGCAAGGAGATCCAACCAGTCCATCTTACAGGAAATCAACCCTGAATAGTCATTAGAGGGACTGATACTGAGGCTGAAACTCCAATAATTTGGCCACCTGATGCGAAGAGCTGACTCACTGGAAAAGACCTTGATACTGGGAAAGATTGAAGGCAGGAGGAGAAGGGGATGACAGAGGATGAGACGGTTGGATGGCATTATTGACTCAACGGACATGAGTTTGAGCAAGCTCCAGGAGATAGTGAAGGACACAGAAGCCTGGTGTGCTGCAGTCCATCGGGTCACAAACAGGACACAACTGAGTGACTTAACAATGACAAAAGTAAGCTGATAACTTCTGGGTGTAAATCAATGTCTGTGCAGCTTTAAGAATATAAAAGCACTTTGCTGCCTTTGTGGGTTCATTTGTTTCTGCTTAGTTTTTATTCCTGGAGAATCTTGAAGGGCAATGCAGTACATGATCTTCAGCTCATGTGTACTGGGCCTAATAAACCAGTTAGTTCATCTCTTCAGTATCCTTTTAATTGGATCCATGAAGGTCAGTGTGTTTTGGAAAATCTGAGCATATTAGTTTCAATAAAATATTTCTGTCTATAAACAGTCAATGAACTTATGGGGAAAAAAATGTTTAACTTTACCAGTTACCAAAGAACACAAATTAAAACAGAAAGCATAAAATGGTTACTTATCATATTGTAAAAGAAAAATAAAAATGTTAGTGTCTACTGATTATGAAGGTGAAGGAAAGAATGTTCTGTACAGCTGCTGAGATTATGAATTGTCCCAACCAGAGGGCATTTGGTAACACATATCAAAAATCTAAAATAATGCACAGGATCACCTAGCAAGTTAGAATTTGTCATAAGGAAATAAATGGACACCTGGTAAAATAATATAATCATTAGTTAAATGTATAGCAGTGGAATATTTTATCCAAATGTTATAGTTCATCCATTAGATAGATTGCAATGCAGTCTTTAAAAATACAGATGCTTTTCTGTATCTGGTGTCATGAAAAGATGCTCGTGATAAATGTAGGTAAGAAAAATAGGTTACAGAACAAATGAAATATATATGTTATGTAACCAATAGCCATACACATACAGCTTGAAGATATATAAATCAAAATCTTGACCATAGTTTTACTATTATGGGGAGATTATTTGATTATTATTATTTGATTTTTATAATTTAAATATTTTTACTTTACACACTTATATGGTAAGTGGTCATGATTGAGATGGGCAGCCAGATGGGGGTGACTGAAGGCAGAAGTCACACAGTGAATCAGAAACAGGAAGTTGAGGCTCGAGCCGCCAACCTTTCGGTTAACAGACGAATGCGCCACAGAGACAGCCTTGGGCCAACTCAGCCATGGCTTAATGAAACAGAAAAGGTCAGTTTCCTTCTCAGGTCCTCAGTTCCCTCATATGAAGCATGAAAGGGATTAACTAGATATTCTCACAGTCTAGTCCATTTCAGGCTCAGGAGGTTTAGACTGGTATCATGATGTTTGAATACCAAGAGGGATTCAACCCTTGAATTGTAACTACCAGCAAAAAAGCCTGAGGATTCATTACAAAGATACTGTTAATTTTCTTTGTCTCTCAATGGCCTGAAGAGGGGATTGGAGGAGGAATGGGGAACCACAGGGACTGTGGCATGTTTTAATGATCAGTTTGCATGAGGACTGAATCACTAATGTTCTCTGAAGCTTACCCCTGTCTGGGCTGATTCACTGAACACATCCACACAGTGCTGATGTGCAGAGGCTCTAGGTTAAAAATCCAGCTGAGTCTATCCAAGACCATGACCAGCCACGTTTAAAATACATAGAGATCATCAAAGGGAGGGAAAGTGGGCTGATTCCATGCAAATCAGGATTATTACTGGAAAGCTAAATTAACAGTGTCTTCATTACCCTACAGACTATCCCAAACCATGTCAAATAGCTATATGACATTTCATCGGTCATCACCATTTCCATCACTGATTTGGAGTTACTGACCTATAACAAAAAGCGATTTCAAGAAGAATAAGGTTGAGCCTTGCAGAACGTAACTTTGGAGTAGCATTTGCTAACTTAATGACACCCTAGGGAAACTGGAGGCATTCAGCCTTACTCACCTTTGAGGCCCTTTCTCACAAATTCAGACTGTTGATTACTCACTACTACATGAGGAACATATCTCTCTCCTGTCCCTCTACCCACGTCCATCCAAACCTTTTTCACCCATTTATGAAGGGTGAGATAAAGCCCCACTTCTGGGAGGAAGTCCTAAAGACCCCTTTGGTTTTCATCAGTTCTCCTTTGCTCTGGCCCATTTTTATAATACTACATAAACCTATCTTGAATCGTATTCTGCCTCAGCAACTCTGAAATGTTTCATAGGTGGCAGTTTTGTGCCTCCATAATAGAAGCTTCTTTAGGATTAAGACCAGGTCCTATAGTTCTCTGTATTCCCCAAAGTATTTAATGGATGTCCCGTAAATCTCTTTTAATTGATGATTAAATAGATGATAAATAAATATATACCCATGAGCTAGTAAAGAACTATATATGAATAAGCCATCAAGCCTAAAAGAAAATCAATAACCTTCAATCCTTCTGAGAAATGTCCACCCGTTGTTAGGAACACATTTTGACAGCGTGGGAACCAAGAGACGGATCTGGGAAGAGAGGAATCTCAAGGCCACCCTAGAGGGAGCAACTGGCGGGGACTGGGATGAGGATGGGGTGGGGTTCCACACTGGAGAGGGCAGGTGAGCTGATACAGACTTGAGGGAAGGACCATTGGACTTCAGGATCCTAACAGCTGCTGCAACTGAAGAGTCTCCTCTATCCCACTTGGAGAGGCACAAGCTGGCCCAGCTGATACGCTGTCCTGACTCTTCCAGGGTGGTGATTCTATTTCTGGCTGAGTCTGGCTGCTTTAGGTAGACCTTTTCCTGAGGATGCTTAAAGTAGCTGCAAGGGCAGTTGACTTCCTCCAGCCAGCTGATGGACATCGCTAAGGGATGAACATTGGTAGCTCTGGCCACATGTCCCAGCAGTCCTCTCCCCGCTCCTGCTCTCATGAGCCTCTTTCACAGCTGGCTAGGGCCTAGCAGGACAGTCAGAGCTGTTGGTAGGTCTGCTTTATAGCTGCTGCTGCTGCTGCTGCTGCTGCTGCTGCTGCTGCTGCTGCTGCTGCTGCTGCTGCTAAGTCGCTTTAGTCGTGTCCAACTCTATGCGACCCCATAGACGGCAGCCCCCCAGGCTCCTCTGTCCCTGGGATTCTCCAGGCAAGAATACTGGAGTGGGTTGCCATTTCCTTCTCCAATGCATGAGAGTGAAAAGTGAAAGTGAAGTCGCTCAGTCGTGTCTGACTCTTAGTGACCCCATGGACTGCAGCCTACCAGGCTCCTCCGTCCATGGGATTTTCCAGGCAAGAGTACTGGAGTGGGGTGGCTTTGTAGCTAGTATCGTTTAAAGTGAAGATACTTTTAACCTTGCTTGGTTTTCCAAGATAAGAAGCAGAGGGTGATGCGAATACTCCAAGGTTTTTATAGGATTATTATGGATGCAAACTTGAAGTCTGCCTGGCTAAAAAAGGGCCGTGAGATAAACTCTGGCCATCCCTGCCAGCCCAGGAAGTCTGTGATAATACTGAGAACAAATGCTCACTTTCAAAATGGCTCTAATTAAAAGTTCACACGTAGCACAGTGCCTATCAAACTGTGTGTGTGTGGAAGCCTGGGGGTGGGAAGTGGGGAGGGGGCAAACGTGCAAAGAGAGAGAAAAAGGATGATATTAATATGTTTAGTCTTACTTTATAAAACTATTCATAATGTTTCATTATTTGAAAAAGATGAAAACCACGTGATAAGCAGAAATTCGGCCAAAAAATATTCAAAGAATATGCTCCAAACTGTAAAACAATGATCTGTTAGGTATAATTATGGATACTTAAATGTATTATCTCTTTCTGTGTTTATTTTTTTTTTACTATAAGCATTCATTAATCATAAGAATTAATTAGAAAAAAAGAAGAAAATTCTTGTCAGTTGGTTCTTTCCTGAGCAGCTCCTCTCAGATCTGTGACATCCGCTTCCTGATGTCAGGACATCTGGTGCTCCTACACACAACAGCTTGTTCTTGAATCTCAGCTGTGGCTTCCTTGAGTCTTTGAGACAGGCCACTGCATTTTTTCTACCCTCCTGAAATTTAAGTACTGAAAGAAGCAGCTTAAGTCCCAGGCTAGTGTTGAAGTTTAACAATAATGAGACATCTCATCTGTTACTCCCAGACACATAAGCATCTAACCAGAATCTTGCCTACTTCTGCAAATGAAGGAATTGGAATATTGTTTTCACAATTTTCTACTTGTCTAATCATGGAAGCCAAAGTGCATTTGCTTCTAAAATAAAGGGAAGAGAATCAAAGGTCACGGGGTGGTTGGATTTCCTGCTCCATGAAAAGAACAAGGAGACACTGGGTGACATGTAACAGCTCGGCATTAGAAATGGTATAGGAGCACTCAGTTGTCATTAACCTTTGGAGCACTCTGCCCTGGAACGTTATCCAGGTCAGCACCTTAGCTGGCTTTCAAAAATAGTGTTGGAAGACAATTGCATTTAAACCAGATCCCACAATTATACCAGGTGTGCTTATAGTTACTAGCACTATCCATCTCCCCAGACATGAGCAGAGGATTTCAGCTAGTGTTAAGAAACCACTCTAACACTGGTATATGCAACTTGGCTATAAGATTATGTATTGGACAAGGCAAGTATCTGGTAGCAGTCAAAGACACTTGTATTGTTTAGCACTTTGCCATTCAGAAACTGTTCCCCTTTATACTTTCATGTAATTTATAGAGCATTCTGGGAGGAAGGTTATTAATCTCCCCATTGCACAGATATGGAAATCAAGGCTCAGAGAATTTAGCTGACTTGCCCATTATTACACAGCTATTGAATGGTAGAACTCCAACAAAGATGTGTGGTCTATTATCTCTCACCTCATCCTATTTGTTAGATCAGCGGCTGTTTATTGGAGTCACTCAGTGAGTTTAAAATAATAATAATGATGACGTTAGGGTACCTGTTTCCCACTTAACCACCCCTATGTATTTGGAGTTAACTGGGACCTGAGAGTTCTTATTTTTCCTAAGGGTTCCTCAATAGACTCAAATGTGCAGCTAAGGCTGAAAATCAAACCGTGAAATGAAAATGTTGACCCACTATGATGTGTAACGCTCAGAACAGGCTGTTCCATGACACTAAGGACCCTTTCCATCAGAGAAGGATGAAGATTGGTGTTTTCAGGCTGATGAGATGTGTAGTTGAATAAGTGATTGCCTACATGGTATAATCTGACAACCAATGAAGGATGCTTGCACCTAAAATGGGCTCCCCTCTGTCCCTTCACTGTGCCTGAAATAGTAGAGAACTGAAGACGGTGCAGGGTCAGAGTCTTGGAGGTGCCTGTTGGGCCAAGCAGTGATCCTTCCATGGCTAGCTCATGGGCAGGTCTCAGATGTCTCACTGAAGGGATTTGATGGCCTGGACAACTGGGGCCCTTGAGGATCTTGGAGCAGCAGGTTTTATCACCAATCAGTACAGAAGTTTCCAGTAGTCATGTATGGATATGAGAGCTGGACTATAAAGAAAGCTGGACTATAAAGAAAGCTGAGCGCTGAAGAATTGATGCTTTCAAACTCTGGTGTTGAAGAGGACTCTTGAGAGTCCCTTGGACTGCAAGGAGATCCAACCAGTCCATCCTAAAGGGCATCAGTCCTGAGTGTTCATTGGAGGGACTGATGTTGAAGCTGAAACTCCAATACTTTGGCCACCTGATGCAAAGGGTTGACTTATTGGAAAAGACCCTGATGCTGGGAGGGATTTGGGGCAGCAGGAAAAGGGGGCAACAGAGGATGAGATGGTTGGATGGCATCACCGACACAATGGACATGGGTTTGGGTAGGCTCCGGGAGTTGGTGATGGACAGGGAGGCGGGGCATGCTGCGGTCCATGGGGTGGCAAAGAGTCAGACACGACTGAGCAACTGAACTGAACAGAAGTTTTCCTATAATTTGTCATTCATTGTGGCCATATTGGTACACACTAGCAAAGATGGCATGTCATCATTGAATATGCTCCCATCTCAGTGTTTAATAACCAGGGGAGAAGCAGGAGTAGAAACCCTGAGTTGCAGCGTTTCCAGTTCCTATGGTGTAGATACGCTCATCATGGCCAAGTTTAAGCTACCAATGTGATGTCACTAAACTTGGAGTTGTGAAGAGGTATACAGTAAATACACAGTTTTGTAGTATTTATACCACATGGATGCAACAGATGTGTAACCTCAAGAGTATGGATACTAGTAAAATAATTAGGAAATGGGGAGCTTTGACCAACTTTTTAAATATAATTTGTCTTATAAGTTTAAATAATTTAATTTTTAATAGTTTACATAATTTAATTTTTAATAAACACTGAGTTTAGCAACCAGCTTGTAAAATTCATGAAAATTTAACAACTGACTCTCAGGAACCAGTACAATCTGACTCCAGCACACCAGTGACGCACCCCCATCTAATCATTAGTGTCACCATTTGAGGGAAAAGATTGGAAGGTCCCTAATGAAGAGCATATATCATGCCTGAAAAAGGGCAACACAGTCATCCAAAAGAATCCATAAATAACTTATGGCAGATTAATTTGTTAGATTGACTGATGAATATTTTGTAATATCCTGGAAGAAAAGTTAAATAGAGAAGTCTCAGTATCTCTGCAAAGGATATGGAGATAACGATACCTAAACTCAATAAGGTACATAAAACACAGTGGCTAAAACATAGTAATCCCTACATAGATGACACTTTTACTTTTTTGGAGTAGACAAGAAAATTAATATTTAATGAGCATTACATATTTATTAGATATTGCACTAACACACTGAAAGACTGGTATGATAACAAGAAATACGGCAGATGGAATATAAGAGTTACAACATGAAGAACCGTCTCCATTGTTTGGGATTTAGACAAACAGAACAGTAAGGATACATATCACCTGATGACGAGAGAAAAAAGGCACAGAATAGACAAAGGACTGTTGTACACAAGTTAGGCCCCCAGTGTTTCATAGAGGGAATAAGGACAGATACACAGAGGGGAAATAGTTCCACCTTGAAGGCTTAAGAGGAGTCCTTTGGGTGAAAAATGTAGGCCTTTTCATTTAACAAAAAAAAAGCTTACACAAAGGCTCAGGAAGGTCTAGAAGGTCTCTAAAAAGATCCTTTGATGGAGTCTAGGCTGTGTGATTGGAGAAGGTGATGGCACCCCACTCCAGTACTCTTGCCTGGAAAATCCCATGGACGGAGGAGCCTGGTAGGCTGCAGTCCATGGGGTCGCGAAGAGTTGGACACGGCTGAGTGACTTCACTTTTTTCACTTTCCTGCATTGGAGAAGGCAATGGCAACCCACTCCAGTGTTCTTGCCTGGAGAATCCCAGGGACGGGGGAGCCTATTGGGCTGCCGTCTATGGGGTCGCACAGAGTCAGACACGACTGAAGCGACTTAGCAGCAGCAGCAGCAGCAGGCTGTGTGATGGAGAGAAGTTGTAAGTAAGATCTGAGAGAACCTTGCAAAGGAGTTGGGACATTACCCTGTTGGCTATATAGGCTTTATCAAAGGAAGGGAAGTTTTGAAATATCTTGGCTACTCTGAAAGCAAATGCAAGTACTATATTTTTGGGGTAGGTGTGCTTGGGGAAGACCCAGTTGGGAGACAATTTTAATTGTTCAAGAAATATAAGGAAAAGACCAGAATTACACCTTTCCTTCCACTCACGGAAGTAGAAAAAGAGCAAACTGGAAAAATATTTTGAGAATAAAATGAATAAGACTCAGTGTTAGTGGGCAGAGAGATGGAGGAAAAGAAGATGAGTCAGAAGTTCCCTCGTGGCTCAGTTGGTAAAGAATCTGCCTGCAGTGCAGGAGACCTGCATTCAATCCCTGGGTCAGGAAGATCCCCTGGAGGAGGAAACAGCAACCCACTCCAGTACTCTTGCCTGGAGAATCCCGTGGACAGAGGAGCCTGGTGGGCTGCAGTCTATGGGGTTGCAAAGTCTATGGAGACACGACTGGGCAACTTTCACTTACCTTCAGAGGTGTGTTAGTTGGGAAACTCAGTAGATTATGATGATGCTAATCAAAACAAGGAAAGTAATGGAAGCACAACTTTCAGAAATACAATATGAAAAAGCCCAGTGTGAGACCTCTACACTCGGTGATTGCGTTTAGGACCCTAGGAGTCTGTGCCAAAGTACCCTGACCCCAGGCAACCCCACCCCAAATCTGGCCTTCTCTCCTCCTGCCCAGCAGCGGGACAGGGACAATACAGGGACTGAACTGTAGGGCAGTTGTCTTTCCTCTTCATTCAGAAAAGTGTTAGAAAAATACTTATGGGGACTGGAATTGAGAACAGGCTATCAGAATCTGCTTTCCTTGGCAGAGACAGACTGTCCAGGGTGGCCGCAGAGAGGCAGGCAGGAGGTCGGAGAAAGAATGAGAAACACAGTGACCCTATACAGGGTGAGGATGTAAGACAGACTTGTCAAGCCCGCAGGGCTAGTCTAGGGCATGAAACACAGGACATGGCCAAGGACAAGGCAGGAACGTAAAAGGAAATAGGAACTTATGTGGAAGAGACACAGAGGCTAAATCCACTAACAGAAGTCAGGTTCAGGGTGATCATCAACTCACAGAAGCCGCGGGCAGAGTGCAACTCTGCTGAGACCAGAGGCAGCATTCAGAAGGCTCATTCCCTCCAGAGTAGTTCTTGTTGATCATGCCTCTTTCTAGCAGAATGCTGTGGAATTCCCAAGAAACTCATCTCAGTCCTAACAAGCAACAGTCCTTAGAGGAGGGCAATTTCCAGTCGGCCAGAGGCTTGCTCTCTGCTTCAGGAGTTTCATTGAGTGCAAAAGTCACCTTTGAGAGTGCATGGACTCTATGGGTAACTGAAGTCATATTTACTGAACTTACTTCCCAGCATCGAGCCTAGAGTTCTGGCACAGGGGATTCTAACCAAGACTTTGATGGCAATTAAAGTAACAGCGCAAAGTGAGGTTGCTGCCCCAGCAAGCTGTTCCTACTGCAGGGGCTCCCTACGTGTGGCAGCCTGAGAACATTTAAAGAAAAGGTCTTTTCAACCTTCTGGAGAAGATTAGGATGACTGTCGTTAATAGTGTATCCCTCGGTCGAATTTGCTGTTGTTGTTCAGTTGCTAAGTCAGTCTGACTCTTTGTGACCCCATGGACTACAGCACACCAGGCTCCTCTGTCCTCCACTATCTCCTGGAGTTTGTTCAAGTTCATGTCTATTGAGTTGCCATCCAACCATCTCATCCTCTTTCATCCCCTTCTCTTCATGCCCTCAATCTTTCTCAGCATCAGGGTCTTTTCCAATAAGCTGGCTCTTTGTGTCAGGTGGCCAAAGTATTGGAGTTTCAGCTTCAGCATCAGTCCTTCCAATGTATATTCAGTGTTGATTTCCTTTAGAACTGACTGGTTTGATCTCCTTGCAGTCCAAGGGACTCTCAAGAGTGTTCTCCAGCACCACAATTCAAAAGCATCAATTTTTCAGTGCTCAGCCTTCCTTATGGTCCAACTCTCACATCCAGACATGACTACTGGAAAAAACCGTAGCTTTGACTATACCAACCTTTGTTGGAAAAGTGATGTCTCTGCTTTTTAATACGTTGTCTAGGTTTGTCATAGCTTTTCTTCCAAGGAGCAAATATCTTTTAATTTCATGGCTGCAGTCACCATCCACAGTGATTTTAGAGCCCAAGAAAATAAAATCTGTTACTGTTTCCACATTTTCCCTGTCTATTTGCCATGAAGTGATGGGATCAGATGCTATGATCTTAGTTTCTTTGAATCTTGAGTTTCAAGGCAGCTTTTCCAATCTCATGCTTCATGTTCATCTAGAGGCTCTTTAATTCCTCTTCACTTTCTGCCATTAGAGTGGTATCAGTTGAATAGATCACATTTTTAATGCCTAAGAAAAATATAATCAAATACAAATCCATCTCAACAATCAGTCAACTCGATCCAGGTTTGGCAAGGACTAGTCATCCAACCCTGACCCTGGACAAGGCACTCCTTCTCCCTGGGTCAAGGGCACAGTTATTTGGAAAACGAAGACACTGCGTCACAGCATCCTTGATTGCCCTTTGAGCTGGTTCAAGGAATATAAGTAAAGTCAGCAAGATTTGAAACAAAAGCAATTATATTTTGTTCCTACACTCTTCCTGTGTGGGCCCTAAGTTGATAGAGATGTTAGATGTCACAAACAAGTTAAGAGAAAAGAGCCAGCATTTGTCTGGTGGGTAAAGAAAAGTCTCCTCCAGCCTTGGCCCAGGTGCAGCTTCTTGAAAGGCAGCTCCGAAGGCACACGTGCTAGTTTCAACAATGAAACTGCTGTGCCAGAGGCCGCTGGGAACAGAACGGTTTTTCTCTCACTCAGTGCCTTCCCAGAAAAAGGAGGAGGAACACAAGAGGCCGGGACTGACGTGAAGGTGACCTATTGGCTTCTTTGTCAAGTACAATATGTCGGCTCTCACAGGATTGGGTCAGGGTGGAGATCATTGAGTCCTGAAAGGGCACCAGCTGGGACCACCAGGCAGCTGGGCCTCCCTTGAAGACCATCCTTGAGCATGAGCTTAGCTTATGGCCTGTCATTAATTCTGCAAACACAGGGAACAAGCAAGGAAGGGGAAAAAGTTAAAGACATTCATATTTCCTATGTTCTCAGTAAGAATATAGCTGCGTGCACTGTGTTGCTAGGAATGTAAACTGAGCCTCCACCCAGCATGGAGGCTCCTCAAAAGATTAAAAATAGGATTAACATACAATCCAGAAATTCCACTTCTAGGTACTTTAATGAAGAAAACAATCAAAAAGATAAAAATATATATGTAGATACACATTTATATCGCTATGTTCCTTGCAACATTGTTTACAATAGCCAAGATATGGGAGCCATGTGTCTATCAATAGAGGAATGGATGAAGAAGATGTGAGACATCTCATAATGATTTAACCTACACATGGAATTAATATATATATATATATAACAAAACAGAAACAGGCTTACAGATACAGGAAACAAACAGGGGATGGCCAGAGGGAGAGAGGAGAATGAATAAAATAGATGAGGGAAATTAAGAGACACAAAATCCCAGCAATAAAATAGACAAGTCACAGAGATAAAATGTATAGCATTGGGAATGTAGCCAATAATATTATAATAACTTTGGTGACAGATAGTAACTGTTTATCATTGTGATCATTTTGTAGTGTACAGAAATATTGAATCACTATGTTGCATACCTGAACTAACAGTGTTGCAGGTCAATTATATTTCAACTTAAAAAAAAGAAATGCAGCTGTGTAAAAGAAAAAACCAAGTAGCAAAGGTCACTACTAAGAAAAAAGCACGTGCACGTTCCAAGTCCAACTATAGAAGTACTAAGTTATTTACTAAAATATTATCCAGGAGGGTAGTACCTAAACCCATGTGGCTTAAATTTAAATTAATTAAAATTAAATAAAATTGCAACTTTGATTCCTCAGTCTCATTAACACATTTTGGGGACTCAAGAGCCACAGGGAGCTAGCAGTTACCATATTGAACAGCACAGATATACAACATCTCCATCCTGACAGCAAACTGCTGAACAGAGCTGTCTAAAGAGCTGAACAACAATTCATGCAACAAGTCTGCCTCCAACATCGCTTTGCACCTAGGACAAAAATTTAATCTTTACTATCTGTTGGCTAAATCTCTACCTCTTCCATTTCCTTTGGCTTTGGTACCTAATCTCACAGCTTACACTCAACTGCGAAGAAATCAACGTCACAGCATTGAAACATCAGAGGAGCGCTTCCTTAGCGTTGGGGTGCACCCCCCTCCTTGTCTCTAAGAAAACCCAGGGGACACGAGGCAGCTCCGCAGCTCCAGGCCTCCATGTCTCCTCCAGCGAGTCCTCGCTTGGGTCTCCTCTCTCTGAGCAAGCCAGATTGTTCTCTCAGTGTCTCCAACTCCCATTTCTTAATTAGCTCCTTCCTCAGGTTTTCACGGACTAAGTGACTCAGCAAGATGACTTTTTAAATGAGCTTTCCCAGTTGGATATTCAACCCACATACAAACTGGGACTGGGACTGATTTTGTTTTTTAAGTAAACAAACTGACAGTTAAACATCAAACTAGTATCTTTTAAATAATCACCCTTATTATTATGGAAGGTAACATTTTTCTTCCAACTGTATAATCATTGCTTGAATTACAGCTAGTACATTACTTACAGAATTGGCTAGGGCAGGTGTGAGTATAAAATGGAATTTTCCTAGAAGAGGGATGTGGCTACCTTCTTACCCTCACTTCTTTAGGGTCTCTACTTAAAAACTAAGTGGGCACAGAACTTTTGATGTTACAAAGCAAGGTTACCAATCTTCTGACTCTCAGAACTGTACCTCATATACCTCCAAAATTAACAGGGTCTCTCATGAAGCGCATGGGAGATAGTCACAAGGTGCCTTTGTTTGCCTCTCATAGAGTTGAGATGTTTTAACTATTCTTTCTTCTAATTACTGTGTAAGTGTGTGAGCATTACTTTTCAGGCTTCACAGTCACTTCTGCGCTGCCTTACATACATGTTCATTTGATAATGCTTACCTAGGAATAGTTTGGGCTTCCCTGAGGGCTCTGACGGTAAAGAAACCGCCTGCAATGTGGGATTCTATCCCTGGGATGGGAAGATCCCCTGGAGAAGGCCATGGCAACCCACTCCAGTATTCTTGCCTGGAGAGTCCCCATGGACAGAAGAGCCTGGCGGGCTACCGTCCATGCGGTCACAAAGAGTCTGACACGACTGAGCAACTAAGCACACAGGAATAGGTTGGTCTGCCCTCGTGGCTCAGTGGGAAGGAATCCACCTGCCCATGCAAGAGACACTGGTTCAGGCCTTGGGCCAGGAAGATCTCCAAGGGAAGGAAATGGCAACCCACTCCAGTATTCTTGCCCGGAAAATCCCACGGAGAGAGGAGCCTGGCAGGTTACAGTCCATGGGGTCGCAAGCGTCAGACATGACTTCACCACCACCATGCTCAGACTGACCAATAACTAAGTGACCGAGACTCAGTGTGAGTGACCGCAAAAACCACAAAGCTAGCCTGCATGAGGAAACTGTCTGAAGCTGCAAGAGGGCAGCTCAGCAGAGGTGTGTGGCATCTGACTGCCCTTCGGTGGTCATGTTCTGGACCCCCGTTACTATACAGAAGTGATAGAAGAAGGGATGGCTTCGGGGGTGGTGAATGCTGACTCAGCTCAGGCAGCACGTTTGCCGATACATAATGTATCCACATAGAAACATCTTATCCTTTAGTTAAATGTAATAGATATACTCTTGCTTAAGTGGTGAGTGATTTACTCTCGGCAAAGCTTCAAAGAGGGAAATATCAACACCTGTGATCCAAGGGGGAAGAAGAAATTGGTCAAACACTAATGTGTAGATACGAACTTTCAAATGGGACAGACAATCGATGGGGCAGGGGACCCTATGATCTGAATGAAAACCTCTCGGCTGGCCCAGGAGCAGGAACAGAAAAGCAAAATTTAAGCTGGTTACTGATGGCATGCGGTACAAGAACTAACCGTGGGAGAAGGTAAGAGCTACACAGCATGTTCAGTCTCCATCTAGCTTCAGGTGAGGGCAAGACTCTGGTCCAAGAAGCACACACACCAACAAGCATACGACCAAGACTGCACTAAAGACAAGTTGAAGGGACCTGCAGGCGCTCAGGTAGCACACCCAGGCACGCGGCAGGAATGACCAGCAGGTGGCACCATACTCATTTCTCTTTAGTGTCAGCCTTTTTGGCTTCCCAGGTGATGCCAGTGGTAAAGAATCCACCTGCTGATGTGGGAGACGTGGGTTCCATCCCTGGGTCAGGAAGATCCCCTGGAGGAGGAAATAACAACCCACTCCAGTATTCTTGCCTGGAAAATCCCATGGAGAGAGGAGCCTCGTGGGCTACAGTCCATAGGGTTGCAAAGAGTCAGACATAACTGAAGTAACTTAACACACACACAGTTTGGTGACAGTTGGTTATTGGACTTGAGTAAAAGCATCAACTGGGATTAGCTGGAGAAGAACTAATAAGACTTTTCAAGCATTACAGCTTGTTGTTTGCAGCAGCTATTGATAGCAACACTTCACAGCCTTACTCCAGGTATTTCCAAGGCCAGATCTGAATGGACACTATCCAAGTGGTACAGCCAAGGGAGGCAGTTATATAAATGTGTGCGTTAGTTGCTCAGTCATGTCTGACTCTTTGCAACCCCATGGATTGTAGCCCACCAGGCTCTTCCGTCCATGGGATTCTCCAAGCAAGAATACTGGAGTGGGTTGCCGTTTCCTTCTCCAGGGAGTTATATAAATGGTCATATAAAAAAACGAAGCATTCACACTTCACAAGGAAGCCATTGTTCTTTGTTCAGTCTTACTTCACATCATCAGTGTCTTTACAGGTGAAAAAATACGGTGAAATTCAGCCACAGGGTTATTAAAATCTAACATTCTAAATTATCAGTGATTGAAGATAAGATAGGCCAATACTGTCCACACAATGACAGTTTGGGGAGGTTCATATGGTCACCTGTATATATACAAATATGATTGTTCTTGTGCCAGTATGCATAACCCCAGATGAGAAATTCTAGAAATTCTACCAATTGTATCAGTGGTATTTATAACATTTTGAGATGGCCCATAAATGAATGATATCATACCAATTTTTCAGGAGTTTATATCTCTATTCCCTTAGTTCCAGCCTTTCTATTTCCCCAGTCTAACTATAACCATTTTGCATAATATTTCTGGAGATTTGTTTTCCTGGCTTCAGTCTGAATGTAAATTTCTCCTGATGGGATCACAATGGAAAGAACTGGCTTATTGAAGATCATCGCGTGATGCATTCACCAGGTGACACACCAGTACTGAGGCCTAGCACTAGATATGACGTTTGTCCCATGTCACAGAGCAAAGGGAAAGTAAAGTGTTAAGTCTCCAAATACCCACCAAAATTATTTGCAAAACACATCTCTGAAAAAAAGGACATGAATCCAGAGCAAGTGAAGACCTTTCAAAACTCAATAACACAAAACAAAAATTCTTAATAAAAGTTGGGCAGAGGATTTGAACAGACACATCACCAAACAATAAACACAAATGGCAAATAAGTACCTGAAAATGTGCTCAACATCATTAGTAATCACGGAAATTCAAATCAAAATCACGATGAATAAACTCACAATGGCTTAAAGACCTAAATATGAGACATGGAGCCATACAAGTCCTAGAAGGGAGCATAAGCAAAACACTCTTTAACATAAACAGTGGCAATATTTTCTTGAACCAGTCTCCCCAGGCAAAAGAAAGAGAAGCAAAAATAAACATATGACCCACAGAGATGTTATGGGGAGGGAGGTGGGAGGGGGGGTTCATGTTTGGGAACACATGTAAGAATTAAAGATTTTAAAATTAAAAAAAATAAAAAATAAAAAAAAAACATATGAGACCCAATTAAACGTAAAACTTTAGCATAGCAAAGGAAACCATCAGCAAAACAAAAAAGACAATCTCTGGAAAAAATTTTTGCAAATGATGCTACTAAGAAGGGGTTAATATCCAATTCATATAAATAGCTCATACAATTCAATATTAAAAAGCCAAATAGTTCAATTCAAAACTGGGCAGAAGACTTAAAGAGCCATTTTTCCAAAGAAGACATACAAGTGGTCAACAGGCACATGAAAAGATGCTCAACATCACTAATTATTAGAGAAATGCAAATCAAAATCACAGTGAGGTGTCTCAAGCCACACCTATCAGAATGACCATCAGCAAAATGTCTACAAATAATGATAAAAATGATATGGAGAGGATGTAAAAATGAGGACATTAACCTGGTAAGATATATGCATCACAGTGTTCACAGCAGCACTGTTCACAATAGCCAAGAGATGGAAGGAACCCAAGTGCCACCAACATCCGAGTGGATTAAGACGGTGTGGTACATGTATATATACCCAGTGTTTGCTCTATAAATGGTGAATGAGTAGTTTCAGATACATATGCAGTGTGAGTCAGAAACAGTTTAAAAACAGCTGTAAGAGCTATAGTGTGTGAGGGAAGTGAAGGAATAGGAAGACCGCAGAGAAGTTTTTCTAGGATCTAGTCTCCTCTGGAGTGTTCAAGAGTTGCAAGTTAAGAAGTTGAGCTATTTAAAAACTATGTTTGGTTGTTGCTCTGCGTTCTTTTGATTGCAACACAGAGTCAGGGCTACATGGGCCACAGCTTTATAACATGAAAACTACATGCATTGCATTATACCTACCCAAAGTAAAAGTTCTATACAAATGCAGTGTACCATTGATACCAATTTCTAGAATCCATTTATATAGAAAAAAAGTCCTCTGAGGAAAAAAGTCCTCATTCCCAAGGGTTGGCAGTGATGCAAAGGGTTGAATACAATGGGACATTGAGGGGGAACATTTGAGGTGATGGAGCTGTTCTGTGTCAGGATTGTGAATGTGGTTACACAGCTATACACATTTGTCAAAACTTGTATAACTGTATACCACCAGGAGTTAATTTTACTATATGTTTTTTAAAAATGAATAAAATACAGCAAAATTGTATAATTTATTATATTAATTGATAAGTCAAAATCAACATACAGTTGTCAAATTAAAAATCAAACCACATTTTATCCTGTATTAAAAGTGCTCTGGGAAAAGGGAATGCTCTTGCACTGTTGGTAGGAATGTAAATTGATAAAACCACTATGGAAGATGGTTTAGAGATTCCTTAAAAAACTAGGAATAAAACCACCATATGACCCAGCAATCCCACTCCTAGGCATATACCCTGAGAAAAACAAAATTGAAAAAGACACATGTATCCCATTGTTCATTGCAGCACTATTTACAATAGCTGGAACATGGAAGTAACTTAGATGTCCTTTGACAGATGAATGGATAAAGAAGTTGTGGTACATATACACAATGGAATATTACTCAGCCATAAAAAGGAACACATCTGAGTCAGTTCTACTGAGGTGGATGAACCTAGAGCCTATTATACAGAGAGAAATAAGTCAGAAAGAAAGATAAATCTCATACACTAATGCATATATATGGAATCTAGAAAAATGGAACTTAAGAATTTATTTGCAGGGCAGCAATGGAGAAACAGACATAGATAATAGACTTATTGACATGGGGAGGGGGGAGGCGAGGGTGAGATGTATGTTGAGAGTAACATGGAAACTTACGTTACCATATGTAAAATAGATAGCTAGTGGGAATTTGCTGTATGGCTCAGGAAACTCAAACAGGGGCTCTGTATCAACCTAGAGGGGTGGAGTGGAGAGGGAGTTGGGAGGGAGGTTCAAAACGGAGGGGATACATTTAGTTCTATGGCTGATTCATGTTGAGGTTTGGACAGAAAACAGCAAAATTCTGTAAAGCAATTATCCTTCAATTTTTAAAAAGTGCTCTGGTGAAATAACAAGAGCTAATTTGCTTTTTTAAGGCTTTAGCATCAAGGATATTTGTCTGAGTTCTCAAAACTTCAAGTTGGAAGCTGGGTCAGTCCTCAGAACGTCCCAGAAGAGCCTCAGTGTTAGAGATACCATGAGGAACAGTGGAATATCTCCAATGGTATTAGCAATGCCTGCCTCCATCTGCCTGGAGCTGGCCTGGTCTAATTTCTATTAGTGGAAGACCAAGGGCAAAAAATCCCTGCATGTGTTGGAGCTTTTCATGAACTTCTGATCCATTATTATGAGTAATTTCCAAATTTAAAAAAAAAAATTAAAAAAAAAATTGTCCTCCTTTGAAGTAAAGGAAGAAATAGGATTAGTCCCTGGTTCTTAACACTCATTCTCAAAGTAACAAACCAAAAAAAAAAAAAAAAAAAGCAGCAGCAGCAGCAGCATAAGGCCTGCAAAGCTTCAAACACATTTGGGGGAAATGAATTTCAACCCAAACACAATAGCAAGAATTATGGTGTTTTAAGTTCTGTATTTATAGAATAAGAAATTCAGAACAAAATAAATACCGCAGACATATTTCTTCAGGAAAAGAACCTAAAAATCAAAGTTTCCTAAAATACATCTTTAAGAATCTCAAAGATACTTTTCCGTCCAGTCAAAATAACTCCAGCCTCCTCCATACCTCTAATATGTAGCCATCTTCACCTGTGAAAATCTTACTCAGTCTTCAAGATGCAATTCAAAAGTGTACATTCAATCTGAAATAACTTTGGAATTGGGTTTCCTGGTATAGTTCTAGAAACTTGGCAAAATCCAACTTCAATAATTCTTAATCATCACATGTGAAATGAAAAGGACATCATGCAATCAAATAGCCCTACATCACTGGTTCTCAAACTTTAGCAGGCATTAGAATCAGGAGGCGGGCCTGTGAAAACCCAGGTTGCTGGGTGGGTCCCATCCCCAAAGTTTCTGATTGAGTGGGACCTGAGAATTTGCATTTCTAGCAAGCTCCCAGGAGATATTAATGCTGTTAGGGAAACATACTTTGAGAATTTCTGCCCTACATATTGCAAGAATCAAATAAGACAATACGTGTAAAACTGCTTTATAAAGTATTGTTGTTCAGTCGCTAAGGACCCCATGGACTGCAGCAAGCCAGGCTTCCCCATCCTTCAGTATCTCCCAGAGTTTGTTCAAACTCATGTCCATTGAGTCGGGGATGCCACCATCCATTTCATCCTCTTTCGCCCCCTTCTCCTCCTTATAAGGTATAAAGTGTTATATCAGTATAAGTGAGTCTTGTTTTTTATTGTTAAACTTACCTGAATCCTTTAAGAAGATTTCTCTGTCTCCCCAATCAGATTTTAACAGATTTTTCTTTGAAAACTTTGCATTTCTTTTCTGATGCTGCCAGTAGTCTGCCTAGGATTGCAGCCATTTTTATTCTGGTTTTATTACACCAAATAGACGTCACTGAAATCACTGAGATCATTCAATCCCCTGCAGTGCACAGTGGAGTGTCTAACACTCTGGGCAATAATTTGTTGAATTGAGTCAAATCCCTTATTATAAGAATATTGCTTTGCTTTCTGGTGGTTGAAATAAAAATACAGTAGGAATATATTCCAAAGCACAATTTATTATTTTCCTGATGTAAAGATCACTTTGAAACTGATATTCCATTGTCTATTGAACAAACTATGGATGTTGAATAAACTGTAGACTGTACCTACAAAAGTAATCATTGCTAAGAATAGCGTTCATGGTCATAAATTTTTAAAGTTATATATAAGTTTCTTGATCAATAATGTAAAAGTTCCAAGTATGACCTTTATTCCATGAGTAAACTTGTTTTCAACTTCATTGCTTCTTCCAAGAATGATCTGCTACAGGTATGAGAATCATGACTTCACTTCTATACTAAAAAAGGAAATAGTCCACACAAATACTCACAGACTCCTGATTGTGGTAAGGGGATCTTGCGTGCCCACTGTGAAGAAGATGGACAAGCTCATTTTTAGGCCTGAGGTTAGAGTGCAGATTTTAAGCATGTAAATGGCCACTAAGCACTAAGATGTTAAATCATCCATCATTCTTTGCATTTTAACAGCCAAGGCTCATTTGTTCAAGACAAAGGAACTGAGCCCTAATTATGAAAATACACCCATGGGTGTTATGCTAAGGGATGGAAGGACCTTCCTCACATCCTCAAATGATGTCCTCATTGACAGTTACTTATTTTTCTCCCACATAAATTCAAAGTCTCAGAGGACTGGCAAAATAAAATTCTGAAATGAACTTTGTGCCCATTCGTAATTCATTTGGTTGACATTATTATTAAGATGTTACAAGACGGACTCAGAAGGGGAAAGTCAAAATTGATGCCCAATTTATTTTGAAAGCCTGCTTGCTGGGTTCCCATCAGCTTGTAGACAGGTAAATTTTGATTATCAACTGCTATAAAATAAACCTTCACCAACAATTTATTTACTTTGGCTTGGCAATTTGGACAGCTTCCCTGGTATCTCAGATGGTAGAGAATCTGACTGCAATGCAGGAGACCCAGGTTCAATCCCTGGGTCACGAAGAACCCCTGGAGAAAGGAATGGCTATCCACTCCAGTATCCTTGCCTGGAGAACTCCAGGCAAGATGGAGGAGCCTGCCAGGCTACAGTCCGTGAGGTTGCAAAAGTCAGACACAACTAACAGCTAAACCACAGTTATAAATGGGATGGTTTTGCTCTGCTCCAACTCATGTAAACTGAGGCAGCTCCACTTCCAAGATGGATCCCTCTCATGACTGGTCAGTAGGTTCTCATTGTTGCCTGCAAGCTCAGTCAAGACTGGTGGATAGTGGCCTTGACTCTTACCCATGTGGAGATGACTGCTTGAGCTAACTCACAAATGACATAGCAGGGCACAAGAAGGAGGAAATAGAAGCTTCCCGTCATGTTAAAGCATCACTTCCTCTGCATTCTGTTGAGTAAGCCATCACAGAACAGGCCCTGAATAAAGGGAAGGAGAAATAACCTCTCAATGGAGACAGTAACAAAGAAGGTGAGGCCATCTTTAGCCTGTTACTACAGATTTTAACTAAGTGAAAGTGAAAGTCGCTCAGTCATGTCCGACTGTTTGTGACCCCAGGGACTGTAGTCCATGGAATTCTCCAGGCCAGAAAACTGGAGTTGGGTAGCCTTTCCCTTATCCAGGGGATCTTCCCAACCCAGGGATCGAACCCCAGTCTCCCACATTGTGGGTGGATTCTTTACCAGCTGAGTCACCAGGGAAGCCCAAGAATACTGGAGTGGGTAGCCTATCCCTTCTCCAAGGGATCTTCCTGACCCAGGAATCAAACCAGGGTCTCCTGCATTGCAGGTGGATTGTTTACCAACTGAGCTATTAGGGATTTTAGCTAAGACCAGACATTAAATTAGGGCAGAGGAAACCAAAGCCTTCCTTTAATCTTAAAACAAGACAATGCTTGACATTAGCACTTCTCAATGTGTGGTCCCTAGACTAGTAGCATTACCCAAAAATTTGCTAGACATGCAAATCCTCAGGTCCCACCTCAAACTTACCCAGTGAGAAAGTCTGCTTTACATTAAGGTTGAGGATATTTTTTTCCCCGACTCTGAATTTTGCTGAACCAATTGTAGAAGATGAAAATGAATTTAACTGTAGTAAACAGCTATGTTTACTTAGAAGAGAGATAACAAATGAAGCTGAAGATCTAGATTTACTTGAAGCAATACACAATGTTTACATACGATTTAACATTCTAAAAATATTTATTGGGACTTCTACATAATAGATTTGTATCGCCATGGTGGTTAATCTTCAGTAAATATGTTTAGTATCATGTGATTTTTACTTATTATGCACTGAATGTCTTATTAAACTCCAATTAAATCCATATGTGAGAACATCAATTTTATTTATTTTTTTTTTTGAGAACATTAATTTTAAAGTGCTACCGGAAAGACTGATTATAAAATCAATTACTGACTTGAAGGCCTGGCGTTATTCAAAGAAAAATGGTTGCCTAAAC
Source organism: Capricornis sumatraensis (assembly GCF_032405125.1). Classification (NCBI taxonomy): domain Eukaryota; kingdom Metazoa; phylum Chordata; class Mammalia; order Artiodactyla; family Bovidae; genus Capricornis; species Capricornis sumatraensis. Next base: position 53,753,165 of record NC_091089.1, on the reverse strand, counting down.
TTGGTGGTACCAAAAGAAAAGCAGTTGAATAAGTTACACAGTCCCCATTGCTGTTGCTGCCAAGTCAGGTCTGACTCTCTGCGACCACATGGCCTGCAGCGCACAATGCCTCCCTGCCCTTCACCATCTCCCAGAGTTTGCCCAAGTTCATGTCAGTGATGCTGTCCAACTGCACAGTCTCCAGTTTGTAAGCAATCTTTCAAGTTTTTTGTACTTACGATTGTATCTGTCCAAAGAAAGGTGAGAAAGTGAGGTCATGAAGCTCATTGTAGGTTTGATCCCTGAGTCGGGAAAATGCCCTGGAGGAGGAAATGGCAACCCACTCCAGTATTCTTGCCTGGAAAATTCCACGGACAGAGGAGCCTGGCGGGCTACAGTACAGGGTCGCAAAGAGTTGGACACGACTGAGCTACTGAGCACAAGCTCATGTACAGTTTTGAGAAAAACGAAACTTATAATAATAATTCACCATTAAAATTCATAGTGACAGGCATTATACAGATTTCTCTATCTTTGCACAGACACACACGTATTTACACAGGACACAGAGCATGGCCATGGAGAGGAGACAGAAAAACTACAAAAAGCTGACACAGAGCCAAAACCTGCTTTCTTATCCCTGAGCCATTTAGTGGGAGACCCAGCAGTCCTGAACCTTTAATACCCCAGAGATCCATCTAACATCACAGCAAAGTGGGATTTTTAATGGATATAGGGAGAATTTTGGCCTATAATGGGAATTCCCTAGTGCCTCAGATGGTAAAGAATCTACAGTGGTGGAGACCCGTATTAGACAAACAAGACAAGCAGTGTCTCATTCTACTCTGCTGCTACTGCTACTGCTAAGTCACCTCAGTCGTGCCTGACTCTGTGCAACCCCATAGACGGCAGCCCACCAGGCTCCCCCGTCCCTGGGATTCTCCAGGCAAGAACCACTGGAGTGGGTTGCCATTTCCTTCTCCAATGCATGAAAGTGAAAAGTGAAAGTGAAGTCGCTCAGTCATGCCCGACTCATAGCAGCCCCATGGACTGCAGCCTACTAGGCTCCTCCGTCCGTGGGATTTTCCAGGCAAGAGTACTGGAGTGGGGTGCCATTGCCTTCTCCAGTTCTACTCTGCTAGCAGCTTTCAAATACACAATACAATGTTATTTACTGCAGTCACCATGCTGTGCCTCACGGTCCCATGACTTACTTATAACTGGAAATCTGTACCTTTTGACCCCCTTCACTCATTTCACCCGCTCTCCCACCTCTGGCAATCATGTCTATTTCCTGTATCTTTGAGTTTAAGGGAGTTTCCGTTTGTTTGCTTGTTTTAGATTTCACATATAAATTTGATCATAAGTATTTCTCTGCCTTATTTTAGAAATATCTCTAAAGTATATTTTATCCAAAATCATTGATTTTTTTTAAGTTGATTCTTTATAGATGATTGTTAACCATCAGGACGTACTGTCTCCCCTCCTGGTAATGTGTGGTATACTTGCTGGAGTTTAAAATATCAGTACAGCTTCTCAAAATCGCTTTATAAATTCTCTTAGGGAAACTGACTGGCCTCCTGCTCTCAGAGAGGGTAATGTTTAGTCCACTAAATGGGAGCACTCAGAACTTGCAGCCAGGCTTCCATGAAGTGTAGCAGTGAGCCCTCAAACGTCTACCTTGCTCAAAACACTGGTCCAGACTAAAGACAGACGTTCAAATGGAAGGAGCCCTAAAACGAGATACCACACAAACAGTGCCTCTAATTACCCCCAGGAAACTAGGAGCCATGAGGTGCTGAACTCCCCAACCTCTTCTTTCCCATTTCCCAGCAACATTCTGCCTCTGTTCCAACTTTTCTCCTTCTTCCTCTCAGAGGAGGACAAGACCTGTGGCTCTGTGGATTCTGGGCTCTGTATCCCTTCCTCTCTCGATCCCTTGAAGACCTGATTCCACAGGTCATTCTTTACGCTACTGCTGGTCTCCAGTAATGAAACCCCCTCCAAGGGGCAGGCACAAGCACCCTAAATCCCAGTTTATCAGGAGAGCCCCAAGAGAGGAAGCAGCAGCAGCAGTGGGCAGGAAAGCAGGATTGGAATTCTGGAGGCGTTCTGGGAGGGGCCAGGACAGCTTCAGGAACCTGTAGGCATCACAGAACTGGGAGACACCCCGAAACCCCTTAGCACAGGGGCAGCAGCTCACTAGCTGTGATCTGAGTAAGTTACCCAGCCTCTCTAAGCTTCTACACCTTCTGCTAGAAAATGGAGCTAATAAAACTTTCCTCGCCAATACGCATGTGAAGATTGAATGAGCTATATATGCACAGAGCCTCACAGAGTGCCCAAGAAATAGTTGGGCCCTTTGTATATACAGTTTCATGTCCCTCTGTCTATAAGGGACAGAACTGCAGATGGAGGTGGACACCTGCTCCTCCATGTCCAGCATTTGGACCTGTGACCCAGCTGCAATTATGTGCGTCAGTCTGGCATCACCCGCCTCCTCAGCTCTCATTCAGCTCGGAGGCTTACGGGACACTGGTCCAAGTCACCAGTTCCGCGTGGGAAAGGCAAAGGATGTGCCCTTCAGTCATTTTTGTTTCTTTGTTTCTGTTTCAGGTTGTCTGCTTTGAATTGCCTCCAAAAGGCAGAGCATCCTGAATGATAAACCGCACATTAGGAATTCTATGATGAGTGAGGGGGCAGCTTTTCCATTCCGCCTCTCCCATCTGGAGCTAGCTCCTTCAGGCCTCCTGCCTCTTTCAAAGCCCACTGACATATGTTTTTTTGTGTATAGTACAGTGTAGGGAACAATAACCTAGCATGATTCTTAACTAGCAGCTGCCTCAGTGAGTGTCGTAATAGACACTTGGAGCGGAAAACCAAGTGCTTGTCTTTTCCAGGCAGGGAGACTGAGGTAAGAAGGCAGGTGGAGAAAAGCAACACAGACTAAATGAAGCTGACTTTGACTTCACTTTTGTGGGGGGGGGGTCACTATTTCCATCCTATTTGCATACTTGCCTGGGGGAATTCTGAGATGCTCAAGGCAAGCTGCGGGGGGTGGGGGGCTCATTTGCATAATCCTTAACTTCCGGGGCGGGGGGTGGGGGGGGTGCGGGACTGTGGTGGGACTGTGACTAAACCCCAGTACCTAAATTCAGGATAAAATTCAGCATAACATTCCCCTTGGAAAGAAGTCCTGGTTTCTGAACCTCTAACTCTTTGAACTGGTGACAGCCCACAATCTCAGGGGCTCTCAGGAGGGATAAGCCCCCTGTGATGCAAGGTCTTCCTGCACTTTTTAGGGAACAAAAAGATTTTCAGTGAGATGAAAGAAAGCATTTCTATTGGCAAGACTCCTAATACACAGCATGCCTTGGAAAATTGTGAAGTTGAGGGTTGGAGGAACAAGCAGAAGGGCTGGCTGGTGGTGAAAAGTAAGAGAGACTCCTGCGCAAAGTTAGAAGAGGCACAGAAGCAGGACTGACCTAGAGAGGCTTTTTCCAAAGTTGATCTCGTGGCCGACCCCTTATCTCCACCCCACTCTGCAGGGACATCTCCAGGTTAGTGGTATCCTTGCCCATCTGGGCATCACCAGGGAGCTTGGTGAAATGCAACATCTCTGGTCCTACCCACACCTGCAGAATCAGATGCTCCAGGGGCGGGATGCAGTGATCTGCACAGAAGCCTTCCAGGTGATTCTGATGCTCTAGTTGTCTCTCTAGGTGGAGGTGGGGGTAGGAAGTGACTTCACCATTTCTCTGACAGGTAGTTGTCTGCAAGGAGCTCTGCCTCACAGTCAAAGACTTGGTCCTTCAAAGCCATTAGACTGCAGAACCTGCTGATGCCCTCACTCTTCCAGAAACACTCACCCGCTTCTCCCCTAGAGCAGAGCTGAACTTTTCACCACAGAAAGGTTCCATGATGGTGCCAAACTGTTCTGACACAGCCTCTTGCGTGGCTTCAACCCTTCCCCTCCCTGTCTTCCTTCTGGACCCCTGGCTCTGTCCTTACAGATAAGATCATTGACCCACCCCTCTCCCCCCTTCTCAAATTAATCAAGTCCTCCCACACCCCCTGATTCCAGGTATCTTACTAATACTTCAGCCCCAGGCACGTGCTAAATATCGGGGGCTTAGCTGTCCTGAGAAGGGTTCTGCTGACCTCCCCCCATCTCATCCCGGGAGAAGAAAGCTGAACTCCGTCACCATACTGCTTGCTTCATTTGTGAGGACAGAGCCTGAGCTCCGCCAGGCAGGTGGAGAGGAAGACAAGGGGGAGGGTGGGGCATAGGGAGGGGTGCTCCCAACTGAGATGCTGCTCATGTTTTCATAAAGTTTCTGCGACCAGGCTCGTCTCTGCAGAGGGTCCTGGCAAAGAGCATAGTTTGTGAAGTGAAGTGAAAGTCACTCAGTCTTAGTGACCTCATAGACTATACAGTCCATGGCATTCTCCAGAATACCGGAGTGGGTAGCCGTTCCCTTCTCCAGGAGAGCTTCCCAACCCAGGGATCGAACCCAGGGCTCTTCTGTCTCCTGCTTTGGCAGGCGGGTTCTTTACCACTGGGGCACCTGGGAATCACATGTAGAAGTGTTTGCAATGAATAGTCCTCTTAATCAACAAGAACATTTTACAGTCTTCCTATTTCCAGTGGAATCATGAGCCTGCCCTTACTACAGGAAAGGCTAACTCACCTGAACTTGGCAGGTTGTGGCAGTGAATGTCACTGCTGAGGTGATTTCCTCAATGCAGGTTCTCAGCCTTGGCCCTGCACTGGAGCCACATGGGTGGCAAGCTTTACAAAGTACTGATGCCTGGTATCACCCCTAGAGATTTGAATTTAATTGGTTTGGGGACAGCTTAGGTATATGGAATAAAATCTTTCCATGCAGAGCCAAGATTGAGAAGGTGCCTCATCTCCAGTGTGGGGGTCAGGCAGGGAGGGTTGGGAGGGTGGTTAAGATGAGACTTATTCACCACAAGAAACCAGGATGTTGGTAGCTGTTCCTTGAAAAAAAAAAACAAACCAGTGTTTCAATGCTAAATAGGTTTTGGAAATCCTGGGTTAAATAACAGTAAATAATAAACAGTCTCTGTTTGCTATGGGATTTTAAGGCCCTAGCTATGTTAACGGACATGACTGTGCATTAGTGTTTTCCAAGCTAGTATAAGCACAGACACTCTTTGAGTGTGAACTGTCTTTAAAAATGGGCTTTCCGGGTGCCGCTATTGGTAAAGAATCTGCCTGCCAATGCAGGAGACCCAAGAGATGCAGGTTCCATCCCTGGGTCAGGAAGATCCCCGCCGGAGTAGCAAATAGCAACCCACTCCAGTATTCTTGCCTAGAAGTCCATGGGGTCACAGAGACACAACTGAGCGAATTAATACACTCTGCAATAGTACATATCTTTAAAAACTGACAATATGTAAAAGAAGTGACCAATAAGGATACTGGATACTGTGAAGCACAGGGTATGCTACTCAGCACTCTGTAATGACCTATACGGGAAGAGTCTAAAAAAGGGCAGTTATATGTATATGTATAACTGAATCACTTTCCTGTGCCGCAGAAATACAACATTGTAAATCAACTATACTCCAATAAAAATTTAAAAACATAAAAAACTGACAATCTGACGAATACACTTTTTAAAACACTAAAAACGCTAAATTGATGGCAGTGCCGGGAGCAGCGCGGGGAGCTGGGTGAGGAGAGCCTGATGGTTGTCGGGCTGCTGGTGTTTCCGCAGCAGAGACTCCAGGCAAAGTTGCTCTCTCACCACCTCACATGCCTCAGAAAGAAGAGAGCGCCCCAAAGGAACATCAATTCCCTGTGCAAAAGGAAAATAACTATGGGCTCAGCAGGACCATAGCAGACTCAGTCTCAGGCTAGTCCAAACAAGGGAGAATTTTTCTTGAAACTTGAGTTCTTGCCTTCCAGGCATGGTTATGATTGAGAAACCATTTACATGATGATGAAGGAGAAATAGCCCTGGATTGAGGGTCCAGAAACCTGAATGTGACAGTCCAAAAACACGCTTAACTCTCTGATTCAGTTTTCTTATCAGCAAAAATAAAATTGTGACTAGAAATACGATACAATCCCCAATTCCCCAGTGATTTGAGTATATATGCTTTCAACTTCAATCTTGTCTTACTAGTGCTTCATAATTTTCAAATCATTTTCACACATACTGTCTTACTGGATTCACAGAATGATCCGGTCTGGTGAGCACTGTTGGTCTGACCACTTACATTTTTCAAAGCAGGGAAACCGAGGCCAAGAGGAAACTGGATCTGCCTGGGATGACAGAAGGCGGTGATGGGCCCAGGCTGAAAGCACAGGGCTTCTTGGCATGTGGTCTTTCCACTTCTCTGTACCTGTTTTAGGATCTCAGTCTCCCAGGATTCTCGCGAGGGGAACTTGTTTTCCCAGGGAAGCACATTTCCATGTGAAGAGACATCCCCTCTCTCAGTAGTAACTCGCTGTCCCCAACAGAGGGTGGGAAGGGGACTGAATTGATTGGAAAGCTTGGGAGCAGAGTATGACTGCCCCAGGCTTAGTTCCTTCTGTGATCCTCATGGGCATCTGGCCCAAATCACAGACAGCTGATTAGCATGTAACCGCTAGTGGTAAAGAGCCCACCTGCCAATGAAGGAGACACAGATGGGATCCCCAGGTCGAGAAAATCCCCTGGAGAAGGAAATGGCAACCCACTCTCGGATTCTTGCCTGGAAAATTCCACGGACAGAGGAAACTGGCGGGCTACAGCGCATGCCCTCCTCCAGGGGATCTTCCCAACCCAGGGATCGAACTTGCGTTTCTTACGTTTCTTGTTTTGCCTGGAGGGTTCTATACCACAAGCACCACCTGGGAAGCCCACAAGGCTCATATACCTGCTGTTATATAAATGTTCGGAAATGTGATGTGGGTCCCTCCAACCAGACCCACCTTCAGAGCCTTTGATTTGGAAGCAAGGAAACTGGCGGGTGTGGAACTTCCATTTTGCAGCCTGGAGTGGGAGCCAAAGCCCCACGTTTCTGGGACTGGAAGTGGGGACAATGGCAGCATCACGGCTGGGCAGTGTGGTCCCAGCATGCTGGGACTGGCAGCAGCTCACGTACCAGGACATGTCTGCAGGGTGTTTCCACGAATTTCTCTGGAAACCAGCCTAGAGATGGCCTGCTGGCTCTTCCATGGACCCTAGGAGTTAGAAAAAGCAGTCTGGGCTCCCATCCCAGCTCTGTCACTTACTGTGTGACTTCAAACATGTTGTCTAACTGCTTTATGCATCAGTTTCCTTATCTGAGAGTGGAGGACAGAGGAAGCTGGCATGCCACAGTCCATGGGGTTGCAAAGGGTCAGACACAACTTGGCTACTGAACAACAACAAGAACTTCCTTAAGTGATGGAGCAAAGAGGTAGTGAGGTATAAAGGAATTAATTTACACAAAGCATTTAGAGGGGCTCAGTGGTAAAGAATCCACCTGCAAATGCAGCAGACACAGGTTTGATTCCTGGGTCAGAAAAATTTCCAGGACGGCAACCTGCTCCACTGTTTTTGCCTGGAAAATTCCATGTATTGCAGAGCCTGGTGGGCTACTGTCCATAGCATCACAAAGAGTGAGATATGACTGAGCAACAGAGCACACAAACACACACACACACACACACACACACACCTCATTTAGAACACAGCCTGGAACACAGTAAAAACACAAATACTAGTTATATTATTGCTGTTTCTGCTGTTAAATACTGTTATTATTACAACTCTAACTACCTAGTATGGATTCTCTTTTCTGCAACTAAGAACACAGCTTAATACAGAAAGCGTATGCCTCGTACTTGATTTTTCAAGTAAAGAAGCATTAACAAGTATATGAGTTTGGAAAAGGCCAACAAAATCAGGATACGAATATGCAGGTATGTGTGTGTGTGAGAGAGGTGCTCAGTTGTGTCTGACCCTTTGCAACCCCATGGACTGTAGCCCTCCAGGCTCCTCCGTCCATGGGGATTCTCCAGGCAAGAATACTGGAGTGGGTTGCCATGCCCTCCTCCAGGGGGTCTTCCCAACCCAGGGATTGAACTCAGGTCTCCTGCATTGCAGACAGATTTTTTTTTTTACCATCTGAGCTACTAGGGAAGCCCAAATATGCAAGTAGTTAGATTCCTGGGGTCGCAAAGAGTCGGACACGACTGAGTGACTGAACTGAACTGAACTGAGCAGTATTTTGATAGGCCACACAGTATTTAAAGTATAAAATTAAATAAAGACCAATTTTGAAAATCATTAAGGGGGCCAGGGGATCATAGGAGGAAATGCAGAATGTGAAAAAAAAACTACCTGTATTACTAGTATATGAAATATCCACTGAGGAGGGTGTAGAAGAGGTACTAATTAAGCATCTTTGGAAATGAACAGAGATCATAAGACCAAAGGCAGAAGAAATGGTATATAAGCCTGAATTGTAGCTGATAAAGCTTTTCCTACAAGAATATGGGTTAATGACTCTGACTCTGCTATACACGTGTACTGGGGTTGAACAGTTAAGTATAAATGGCAGCTGGTGGGAGCACTGCTGTAATGAACAAATGAGCAAAGGCTAGAATGACCCATGTAGTAATGGGTTTTGGTATGAAATCACATTTACCTTGAAATAGATACAAAGGATTAAACATTGAAATATTTATAATTAGACCTGTGAATACATGTTATTATATAAAAATATATTTATTTGCTCGTCAGCTAAGATTGCCTAAAAGAACAATGTCCTACCAGCACACCTAGTGCCCAGAACTTGGTACATAACAATACTATGCTGAGAGACGGAGGAGCAGCTGAAAGGACCAGAATCTTTCTAAGCTCTCAGAAGGGTAAATTAGAAATAGAATCAATACCAGCATTTCAAATGATACCATTTTGGTAAATACTAAACAGAGCTCAACTGAAAGAACAATTTCGAAGGACATTAAAGTTTGTGAGGTGACTCCAGTCAAAATTTAAGGCAAAGTACAATTGCACTAAAGTGGAAATGAAAGTCACTCAGTTATGTCCAAATCTTTGCAACCCCAAGGCCTGAAGAGTCCATGGAATTCTCCAGGCCAGAATACTGGAGTGGGTAGCCTTTCCCTTTTCCAGGGGATCTTCCCAACCCAGGGATCAAACCCAGGTCTCCCGCATTGCAGGCAGATTCACTAGGGCATGCATATAAAAATTAATCCAAAATACGCAGAAGATGCCTCTTAAGAATGTATCATTACTCTTGCTCCTAAACAGCTGCTTTCTCATGTCAAATTATGCTTCATTTACTTAATCTTCAGAAACAGTTATACCTTGCAGAAACTGCTCAAAGGGTATAGGAATGTGCATTTTTACAAATATGAATATGCTTATATCTAAATTTATATACACAGATATATATACATACATATATTGTGATTAATATGATTTAAACAGTTTGATGATTAATATAATGTTTAATCAGGTAATTTTAAGTGATCTTTTAGAAACGTAATCATCACTATCTCATTTGACCTCATAAGGAAATTTGGTGGTATATTAGAATTCTCATTTTACAGAGGAGGAAAATAGGCCCAGAGAGGTCAAGTAACTTGCTCAAGGTCATAGACTCAGTTAGAAGAGCTTGCAATATAGTTAAGCTAATAAAACATATCCAGGCACATAAAACACCCCAAGAATAATTAGAAGCTTGTGATTTTCTGAATCAAATTCCCAAGCTCAAAAGACATCCTCCCAGCTAAAAGGAGGTCCATGCAAGCAAATCATCCTCACTGGCCTAAGAAATACAGTTGATTCTTTTCGAGGATGAAAAACAAACTTGCTTTCTTCAGGCTTGCAGATGGAGTAGAAATATTGGTGCAAGACATTTACAGTTCATTAGCTGCCATCCAGACCAAGGAAGATGTGTGGCTTGCTGAGGGGACCGTCAGGCAGGGTGATGACAAGCATGCCAACGGTTTAACTCTTTCGCAGCAGGCCATGTCAGCAGACCAGGAGGCCACCAGCACCACAGAGAGGCAAGGAGGGTGTCAGCCACCCTCAGGGAAGATTTCCTTGAGTCCTCACATTTTAAACTATTCTAGAAGACCACATGCTTAGAAGTTTTTATATTCCTTATGGCAGTTTCCATTCTAAAATCAGTATTTTGGGAATCCTCTGGTGGGCCAGGGTTTAGGACTCTAAGCTTTCACTGCCAAGGGCCCAGGTTCAATCCCTGGTCAGGGAACTAAGATCCTACAAGCTACATGCTGTGGCCCCCAAAATAAAGTAAAATAAAAATTTCAAAGCCACTTCTGAAGACTTATATTGTTAGGATTGGGTACTATAAATTGAATATTACAGCCATCAACTCCAGCAGAACTAAAATCTATGGCACAAAGGAACCATTAACATGTTTATTCAATGACCAAATAACAGTTTTAACAGAAATCCTTGGTATTCTGCCCATGACAGGTTGTTTACTAAAAAAAAAAAAAAAAAAGCCAAAAAAGAAATAATTAGGAAGAATTGACATATTTGGATCAAATTTGTAACCTGAAAGGCATAAAGAGCAAAAACAAAAGATAAAACTCTGGAATTTGATTTGGGGGTCAGTCTTCATGAAAAGAAATGGTGACAAGCACTTTTCAAATGGGCTAATCTTTTCTAATTGTACCAGATGACATTCGGCTGACAGACCAGTAGTTTGGGACACGGTGTTTGCTGTTTATTTGGGTGAAATAAGGTCTTCTGTGTCCACTTAAATAATTAGTGCCTAATATTAAGTGATACTGTTAGATTTACTCAGAATTAAATCAGCAGAGCTTGCTTTTCACAGAAGGAATAGAAATAGTTAATATTTCTCCACATTGAAAACTGCAACCAAGGCATATACTGTTATTTATGGTAACAAACAATTATCATTCACAATAGAACTAAAAACAGAAATCAGATTCATGAATATGCTCTTATGATTCTTCCCTGCTGTGGACATTATTAGTCCTTCTCAGCCTAAAGCAGACTGAGAAACAGTGTTGTGTATATACATGTGAGTGGGTGTGTGGGTGTATACATGTGCACGTGTATAAATGTAAATAGTCAATAAAATGTAACTCCACTCATTCTTTTTTAAACTAAACACCCAATAATAGCATCTAGTGGTTGGCAAATGAGTATGACAAATGTTCTGACAATTTTAATCTAGAGCTAAGCTTATTACTGATATAATCTTTTTAGAGAAGATTACTAATAGAATTAATCTTTTGATGAATGATACACAAATCATTAAAGCAAATCCTTTGAGGCCATTTCATCTTGGATTTGAACTAGCATATAGAATGCTTGTGTTACTCTCAACAACCCAAGTATTTGTATTAAACTACAAGCCACTGATATTGACACTTGAATTTAAAAAATGATGTGCATCTCTGATCTTACAATTAATGGGAGAACTGTCAACAAGGTGGAGTGGTAATGCAGCTGCCATTGCCTGTTCATTTAGAACTTTGTCATAGACGTTCTATTACTGTTACTTCTATTAAATTGAATAGTTTAGACCTAAAACAAAGGGTATTGTAGTAAGAGACCCAAATGCCATGCAGAACTCTTTTCTTCAATTTTTATGTGGTCCAATTAACCAACTATTTTTAGGACTTTAAGACTATTGTATTATGATTAGAAAGATCTTTCCAAGCTAAGATTTTAAACATTGCACATTTTTTTTTTATTTTTATAGTTTTATCCCTTATCCTTACATTTTAATCCTTTTGGAGTTTATTTTGGTGTTCTATCATTTCCCTGATTGTTATATCCTCCATTTATTCTGACTTACTTTAAGTTATTGGGTTGGCCAAAAGGTTCGTTCATTTTGCTCTGTAGCATGGCTTGGGTAGCGCTTTTGATGTTGTTCAGTCCCTAAGTTGTGTCTAACTCATTTGCAACCCCATGGACTATAGTCTTCCTGGTTCCTCTGTTGATGGGATTTCCTAGGCAAGAATACTGGAGTGGTTTTCCATTTCTTTCTCCAGGGGATCTTCTCAGACCAGGGATCAAACTCTTGTCTGCAGCATTGCCAGGCAGGTTCTTTACCACTGAGCCACCAGGGAAGCCCACTAATAGTGTTTAGTTTTCTTTAACTTCATTCGAAACAATTTTGTTAGATTGTGTTGTAACAGCTGTCATATCAGTGTGCATTTAAAAAAATAAAAATTGGTGAATTTTTGTATAGTCATTTTAATATTGAAGATGGGAGAAACAAAGGAACATTTTCAGCATATTATGCTTTATTATTTCAAGAAAGGTAAAAACGCAACTGAAAGGCAAAAAACAACAAAAAAGATTTATACAGTGTATGGTGAAGGTGCTGTGATTGATCAAATGTGTCAGAAGGGTTTGGTGAAGTTTTGTGATAGAGATTTCTCACTGGATGATTCTCCACAATCAAGTAGACCAGTTGAAGTTGATAGCGAGACATTAATTGAGAGCAATCACCATCACACCATAGGAAAGAGGGCTGACATATTCAAATATGCAAATCAAGTGCTGAAAATCATTTGCATCATTAATCACTTTGATGTTTGGGTTCCACATAAGATAAGTCAAAGATAAACCTTCCTAACAGTATTTCCTTATGTGCTTCTCTACTTAGAGCATAAAAAAAAAAAAGTTCTATTTTTAAAACTAACTGTGGTGGGCGATGAAAGGTGGATACTGAACAAAAACGTGGAATGGAAGCGATCACAGGGCAAGCAAAACAAACCACCACCAACCACACCAAAGGCTAGTCTTCATCCAAACAAGGTGATGTATATATGGTGGGATTTGAAGGGAGTCCTCTATTAAGAGCTCCTTCCAGAAAGCCAAACAATTAATTCCAATGAGTACTGCTCCCAATTAGACCAACTGAAAGCAGCACTTGATGAAAAGTGTATGGAATTAGTCAGGAGAAAATGTGTAACCTTCCATCAGGATACCGCAAGACTGCATGCTTCTTTGATGACCAGGCAAAAACCATTACAACTTAGCCGGGAAGTTCTAATTCATCCATCATATTCACCAGACATTGCACCTTCAGATGTCCATTTATTTCACTCTTTACAAAATTCTGTTAATAGAAGAAATGTTCAGTTACCTGGGAGACTGTAAAAGGCACCTGGAAAAGTTCTTTGCTCAAAAAGATAAAAAGTTTTGGGAAGATAGAATCGTGAAGTTATCTGAAAAATGACAGAAGATAGTGGGAAAAAATGGTAAATACGTTGTTCCATTAAGTTCTTGGTGAAAGTGAAAGATGTCTTTTATTTTTACTTAAAAAACCAAAGGAGATTTTTGTCCAACTCAGTATGTCTTGGCTTTCAACTTTCCTCTGACTCATTCAACAATTCATGCACTGGTATCTACTGTTTTAATCATTGGGACCTTAAAACATTTTGATACTTGGAAAAACTGTTTACACCTCATTTACACCTCTTCTTCTTTTTTTTTTTTTTTAGAGTTTTTCTGGCTATACTTATTTTTCAGTTTCCCATTCGAGCTTTAAAACACCTTGCCTGTTTTAAAAACCATTTGGAATGTGATTACATTAAATTTAAAAATTGACATGGAAGAATTAGTGTTTTTATAAGATGTAGCCTGCCTATACAAGGAGATGAGTGTTTCAAAGATGGTTAGATGTTCACCAAAACAGTTCCAAGGTTGCTCCTGACAACAGGTTGCTGGGTTAGGGATTACATTTTCCAGCCACCCTGGAAGGTGAACCAATTTGTGTGTCACTTCCAGGCCAAGGCATTTAGGAAAGGTACGCCTTTGCCATGACATTCCCCCTCGTCTGCAAGTTGGGGGGCAGAGGACCAGGGGGTTCTAGCAGATAAGAAACCAACAAGATGGAAGGAATGTGTATTACTTCCTTGAAAGTACAGAGATTTTCTCTAAGACCTAGTTGAGGGCCAATTTTTGTGATTATTTTCTAGGCATATGAGAAAAAGGTGTGTTCTCTGTTTTCACTGTGTAGAGTTTGAACTATATCCATCTTATTAAACTGGGAATCATATCACTGTTTTTCTCAGTGTTTTGCTCACTTGCCCAGTTGAAGATGGAAAGAAGTAAGTGAGGCCCCTGACTATTCATGTTTCTCCTTTTCATCTCTTGTAATTTCTGCTTTATCAGTTTTGATGCCATGACGTTTGATGTGTAGATAGCATAATTGTTAAAAACTCATGAGAGGCACACTGTAAGATTGAAATGACTTTCTTTATCCTATTTAATTCTTTACTTTTGCCTAAATTCTAATTTCTAGAAACAAGATCATGACTCCTGCTTGTTTGCTTCCTTTTTTTGTTTGCTTTTGGAGGGTCTATTTTTTGTTATGGGGAGGACCATATTTTTTTCTTGCATTTCTTTACTATATCTCTGCTCACCTTTTATTTTCAACTTTACTGAATTATTTTGTTTTCATATGTTTTCTATATACCATATAGCATGGTTTGTTTTTTTCTGAGCCAGTCTAAAATCCTTTTGGTAAGTGATTTAAGCCCATTAATATTAATATGAGATCAATGTATATCATAGATCTGCATTTTATCTTGTGTTTCTCTCTCTCCTTAACTATGTGATGCATTTTCTTTGCTTGGAATATTGGTCTTATTTATTCTGATATATAAAAATTTTTTTATAATTGCATATAATCCCCTAGGCGTTTGTTTCTTTATCAGTTCAGTTCAGTTCAGTTGCTCAGTCATGTCTGACTCTTTGCGACCCCATGAATCGCAGCACACCAGGCCTCCCTGTCCATCACCAACTCCCAGAGTTCACTCAGACTCAAGTCCATCGAGTCGGTGATGCCATCCAGCCATCTCATCCTCTGTCGTGCACTTCTTCTCCTGCCCCCAATCCCTCCCAGCATCAAAGTCTTTTCCAAGGAGTCAACACTTCGCATGAGGTGGCCAAAGTACTGGAGTTTCAGCTTTAGCATCATTCCTTCCAAAGAAATCCCAGGGCTGATTTCCTTCAGAATGGACTGGTTGGATCTCCTTGCAGTCCAAGGGACTCACAAGAGTCTTCTCCAACACCACAGTTCAAAAGCATCACTACTTTGGTACTCAATTTTCTCACATTCCAACATGACTACTGGAAAAACCATAGCTTTGATTAGACAGACCTTTGTTGGCAAAGAAATGTCTCTGCTTTTTAATAAGCTGTCTAGGTTGATCATAACTTTTCTTCCAAAGAGCAAGCATCTTTAAATTTTATGGCTGTAGTCACCATCTGCAGTGATTTTGGAGCCCCCCCAAAATAAAGTCTCCCACTGTTTCCACTGTTTCCCCGTCTATTTGTCATGAAGTGATGGGACCAGCTGCCATGATCTTAGCTTTCTGAATGTTGAGTTTTAAGCCAACTTTTTCACTCTCCTCTTTCACTTTCATCAAGAGGATCTTTAATTCTTTCCTTTCTGCCATAAGGGTGATGTCATCTGCATATCTGAGGTTATTGATATTTCTCCCGGCAATCTTGATTCCAGCTTCTGCTTCATCCAGTCCAGCGTTTCTCATGATGTACTCTGCACATAAGTTAAATAAGCAGGGTGACAATATACAGCCTTGACATACTCCTTTCCTGATTTGGAACCAGTCTGTTGTTCCATGTCCAGTTTTAACTGTAGCTTCTTGACTTGCATACAGACTTCTCAGGAGGCAGGTCAGGTGGTCTGGTATTCCCATCTCTTGAAGAATTTTCCACAGTTTATTGTGATCCACACAATCAAAGGCTTTGGCATAGTCAATAAAGCAGATGTTTCTCTGGAACTTTCTTGCTTTTTGATGATTCAATAGATGTTGGCAATTTGATCTCTGGTTCCTCTGCTTTTCTAAAATGAGCTTGGACATCTGGAAGTTCACGGTTCAAGTATTGCTGAAGCCTGGCTTGGAGAATTTTGAGTATTACTTTACTAGCATGTGAGATGGGTGCATTGTGCAGTAGTTTGAGCATTCTTTGGCATTGCCTTTTTTTGGGATTGGAATGAAAACTGACCTTCATCCCTGTGGCCACTGCTGAGTTTTCCAAATTTGCTGACTTATTGAATGCAGCACTTTCACAGCATCATCTTTCAGGATTTGAAATAGCTCAACTGGTATTCCATCGCCTCTACTAGCTTTGTTCGTAGTGATGCTTTCTCAGGCCCACTTGACTTCACATTCCAGGATGTCTGGCTCCAGGTGAGAGATCACACCATCGTGATTATCTTGGTCATGAAGATCTTTTTTGTACAGTTCTTCTTGCCACCTCTTCTTAATATCTTCTGCTTCTGTTAGGTTCATACCATTTCTGTCCTTTATCAAGCCCATCTTTGCATGAAATATTCCCTTGGTATCTCTAATTTTCTTGAAGAGATCTCTAGTCTTTCCCATTGTGTTGTTTTCCTCTATTTCTTTGCACTGGTCACTGAGGAAGGCTTTCTTGTCTCTCCTTGCTATTCTTTGGAACTCTGCATTCAAATGGGTATATCTTTCCTTTTCTCCTTTGCCTTTTGCTTTTCTTCTTTTCATAGCTATTTGTAAGTCCTCCTCAGACAACCATTTTGCCTTTTTGCATTTCTTTCTCTTGGAGATGATCTTGATCACTGCCTCCTGTACAATGTCACGAACCTCCATCCATAGTTCTTCAGGCACTCTGTCTATCAGATCAAATCCCTTGAGTCTGTCACTTCCACTTTATAATTCTAAGGGATTTGATTTAGATCATACCTGAGTGGTCTAGTGATTTTCCTTACTTTCTTCAACTTAAGTCTTAATTTTTGCAATAAGGAGTTCATGATCTGAGCCACAGTCAGTTCCTGGTCTTTTTGCTGACTGTATAGAGCTTCTCCATCTTTGGCTGTAAAGAATATAATCAGTCTAATCTTGGTGTTGGCCATCTAGTGATGTCCATGTGGAAGAGGGTATTTGCTATGACCCTTGTGTTCTCTTGGCAAAACTCTATCAGCCTTTGCTTGCTTCATTATGTACTCCAAGGCCAAATTTGCCTGTTACTCTGGTACTTTTGCATTCCAGTTCCATATAATGAAAAGGACATCTTTTTTGGGTGTTAGTTCTAGAAGGTCTTGTAGGTCTTCATAGAACCATTCAACTTCAGCTTCTTCAGTGTTACTGGTAGGGGCATAGACTTGGATTGCTGTGATATTGACTGGTTTGCCTTGGAAACAAACAGAGATCATTCTGTCATTTTTGAAATTGCATCCAAGTACTGCATTTTGGACTCTTATGTTGACTATGATGGCTACTCCATTTCTTCTAAGGGATTCTTGCCCGCAGTAGGAGATATAATGGTCATCTGAGTTTGCTCCATTTTATTGCTTTGATCTCTTTTTCTGGATCCTGAGAAAATGTTTTAAAATCTTTACATCTAACAAATGTACTTGAACCTGTCTCCATATTGACCATTCTAGGTCAATGTTTCTTATTGCATACTGTAAACTTGTGACTTAGATGTTTGTCTTTTTTTATTTAAATACAATTTTATTAAATTACACGCTTTACTTCACTCTGTATAATCGGCTCCAGTTTCATCCACCTCATTAGAACTGATTCAAATGTATTCTTTTTAATGGCTGAGTAATACTCCATTGTGTATATATACCACAGCTTTCTTATCCATTCATCTGCTGATGGACATCTAGGTTGCTTCCATGTCCTGGCTATTATAAACAGTGCTGCGATGAACATTGGGGTACACGTGTCTCTTTCAATTCTGGTTTCCTTGGTGTGTATGGCCAGCAGTGGGATTGCTGGGTCATAAGGCAGTTCTATTTCCAGTTTTTTAAGGAATCTCCACACTGTTCTCCATAGTGGCTGTACTAGTTTGCATTCCCACCAACAGTGTAAGAGGGTTCCCTTTTCTCCACACCCTCTCCAGCATTTATTGCTTATAGACTTTTGGATTGCAGCCATTCTGACTGGCATGAAATGGTACCTCATTGTGGTCTTGATTTGCATTTCTCTGATAATGAGTGATGTTGAGCATCTTTTCATGTGTTTGATAGCCATCTATATGTCTTCTTTGGAGAAATGTCTGTTTAGTTCTTTGGCCCAATTTTTGCTTGCAAAAGAGACACAGATATATAGAACAGACTTTTGGACTCTGTGGGAGAGGGAGAGGGTGGGATGATTTGGGAGAATGGCATTGAAACATGTATAATATCATGTAAGAAACGAATCGCCAGTCTAGGTTTGATGCAGGATACAGGATGCTTGGGGCTGGTGCACGGGGATGATCCAGAGAGATGGTATGGGGAGGGAGTAGGGAGGGGGGGTTCTGAATTGGGAACTCATGTACACCCGTGGCGGATTCATGTTGATGTATGGCAAAACCAATACAGTATTGTAAAGTAAAATAAAATAAATAAAAAGTAAAAAAAAAATCAAAAAAAAATTATACAATTTAAATATTTTCCATTTTGTACTTTCATTTTCAGAGCCTGCAGTTGCACAGAAGTAGAATCCCTTTTGCCATTCCTCTCCAGTTACAGTGCTGCATCTAACCCTCATCTACTATTTAGAACTGCATTCATTTTTGTGACCTTTCCCCTTTCTTTCTCTGTGCTCTTTGTCATGTTCTCCATGAGCGCTCTTCGTTGTGCTTCTTACAATGTTGTCTTCGCTTCTGTGATGGCTGTCTGTCTGTTCCTGCTTCTCTCCTGAGATCTGGCCCCTCATGTTTCGTCTTACTCTCTGCTCGTCTCTTTCCCAGGTTCTTATATTCTTGTTGAATTCTGTGTTTGTAGAGGTGATGGCATCGTGTGGCTTCTTTTTATTGTTTTCAATGTTTGGTCACCATTTTATTCTATTTGGTGGAAACAGTTTTTCTGGTAAATGTCCACCATTTGTTAGAAAGTTTTGATGCGCTTTTGCTTGCACTGACTTAGTACTTGCTCATCTTTTCCTTAGTCATCACTGGATCCCTGGGCCAGCCATTTGCAGGGAATGACTTTATTGGAGGGAGAAGTACCCTTTATGATAACAGAGAAGCTAGCAGGTATTTACAACACAATCTATGACACCACAGAGAAGAAGCAATCTGCAAATATGGCTGTTGGTTCAGCTCTTCACGAAGCTCCCATCTTTGAATTCCCTCTACCAAATCCTTTTTGTGGAAGGATGCTCAGATCTCCAACTTACCCAGAGAACTGGGTAACTGCAACCTTCCCTTCAGGAAGCACTGGTGCTTTCCGACATAGCTGCCTCCTCACTCTTCCCCACACCTCTCTCTTCACGTCCTACATTGTTTCTCTCTGCTCTCAGCTACCTTATTGAGCCTTAACACATATTTTGGGATCTGTGAATTATACATGTCTCCTAATTTTACCAAAACTAATCTTCAGGGCTTTACGTCTTTAACTTTGCTTTTGTCATATTGGTCATTTCCAGAATGATATGAGTAAATGGGGCTTCCCAGGTGGCTCAGTGGTAAATAATCTGCCTGTCAACGCAGGAGATGCAGGTTTGGTCCCTGGGCCGAGAAGATCCCCTGGAGGAGGTCATGGCAACCCACTCCAGTATTCTTGCCTGGAGAATCCCATGGACAGAGGAGCCTGGAGGGCTGTAATCCATGGGGTCACATAGAATCAGACATAACCGAGCAACTGAGCATGGATACACATGAGTAGATGGCATCTTATGAGGTCATTTTCCCTCCAGAGCCGAGAAGGCCTCAATTTCTCGCCTCTCCCCTGCCCAGTCCATCATATATGTCGGTGTCAGGTGATAATTTTTGGAAACACAGGCCTTCTTAAAGATCAGTTTATACATGAATTCAAAATTACACAGTAACTTTCTACTGAGTTCATGTTCTTTAACCTGCCATACGAGGCTGGATTCCATCAAGCCTAGGCCTAAACTCTCAGCATCCTTTCTCACGGCCCTGCTCCTATATGCATGGCCCCATTTAGCTCTTTCTTTCTAAACGTTTTATCTTGTACTTGTCATTTCCTTCATGAGAAGCACCCTTCCCCTCCCCTCATCTTTGCATGATCTTATCCCACCACTGAGCCCACAGCCGAGTACCACTTTGCTCTTATGCTGAACTCCTATAATATTTTTCTATACGTACCTTCAAGATTCTTTCTCTCAGACATTTATAATTATTATATGCACACTTCTTGTCTGGCTCTAGAGAAAACAATCCTGCCTGATATATCTTGGTTTCCCACAAAACATTCAGCACAATGAAAGTACTCCATAAATACATGTTGGATGAATGAGGTCACCCTAAGTACTTAATAAGAATAAGAATAAACACTGCTTTAAAGATGAATAATTTTGTGGAGCTTGGAGATATCATCATCCCATGCTGGAGTTGGAGGAATTTACTGTGGTTTGGTCTTTTCATAAAATGGGATTTTTAAAGGAACCCTTTATCGTTGAAGGCACTAAGTAATTGAGACGTGGCTATCTGCGGCTTTGCAGGTCTACATCTGAGCCTCTCTTGCAAGATTCCTCCTGCTTCTCAGGGTATGCTGTCTCCCACCCCCTCTATCACCTTAATCCTATCAAAGCCCACCTAGGCTGATCCTTCCCCTTAACTCCTCCAACTTCCCAGGACTCAGACACAGGCTTTATGAACTCTTTGAGCAAATCTGTTAACATGAAGCTCTTAGCTGAGATTGCCTTACTCCAATAATACTATTGAAATGGCCACGTTTCTGATCTCCCTAAGTAGACTGGATTTTTTGAGGACAGAGACCATATCTTATATCCTTTGTCCTAAGCTCTAATAACTAAATTGTGTCCAGTAATATTAGTAGAGGCTTCCAAGAACCTTGGTCAGCACAGTCCTAGAGTCTCTGCTTCCCCAAAGAGAACGGCTGGATGAAATCCAGTTACAACATCCCAGAAACACACCATTCTGATGTCCTTTCTCAAAGACAAGCCTGCCATCATCTTTATCTTTCTGGCCTTCGATCTTTAAGACTCACGGGTGAGCCTTTTTTAGAGGCTGCATATCCAAACCTTAACCACCATGAAATGAAGACAAATACTGAAAAAGTAACCCTATGGGGGGTTCTGTACACCAGAGTGTGCTAGCTGGTCACACTGTTTTGACTGCAGAGAGGAACAAGGGAGGGCTAGAGAGGCAAGAGGTGATCAAAACTGGAAAAGAAAAATATGGCAAGATCTAAACTTTCCTGATGGCTCAGACGTTAACGAATCTGTCTGCAAAAATGCAGGAGATCCAGGTTCAATCCCTGGGTTGGGAAGATCCCCTGGAAGGGAAAACGACAACCCACTCCAGTATTCTTGCCTGGAGAATTCCACAGACAGAGGAGCTTGGCGGGATACAGTCCACAGCGTTGCAGAGTCGGACATGACTGAGTGACTTGCACTATTTCGTCCCTAGAGCAGTTGTCGGGTGTGCGTGTGTGTGTGTATGTGAGATGATGATGAAATGACCATTCCCACTCAGGTATAACAGCTATCCCCTTACAGTGACCTTTGCCAAGGCCCCAAGGGAAATAATAAATTATAATTGTATGGAAGACAAAGCATGAGAGTACATGAAATCAGTACCTTAACTGGGAAGCAAGCAAAAGTCTTGTGTCCCTCCACAGCAGGGCAAAGTTTTCCAGGGATAGAGACAAAAATAAAGCCAGGCTCTGAGTGCCACCTAGTGGACAGATATGCCACTGCAATAGGATGGATGCTTCGCTGGGAGAAGCGAGGTGAAGACCGGACACGACCCTCTGCTCCCATCCCTGCCCCCATTTCATCTGAGACCTCGTGCCACTTTCCCAGCACATGGGGAGTTGGGGGATGTTCCCTGAGCCCCCAGTCTCTGAGGATGCTTGCTATGAGTGGGGCAGTGACATGAGGGAGCGGGTTCCCGAGAGGGATGGGGTGATGCCATTCACTGGTACAGTATAAATATCCGTACACACACACGTACAATCCCAAATGACACCTTTCACCATCTTCTGCAAAGGGGGAGACTTTACACTTCTCCCTTCTTATGACTTCATTGCCTGCAGGAATGCCCTTTGCCCTTGCCGTTCATTGTAAATGAGCTTTGTCTATCCTGGGGTGGGTGGCCGTAATTCCAAGGTGGGGAGAATCCAGGGTGCTCAGTCCTGGCAACTTTTTAAGGATCTCCCTGGAAAAGCTGTATGAGTCAGGCATTTTACTTTCTATCCTAGCCTGTGACGGGGACTTTGTCTTGCACGTCTGCTTTGCCCGGCAAGCCTGCCAGAAGGGGTGGCGCTGGACTCCTGAGTTCAACCTTCAAAGCGTTTTCATCTAGCAGCTGCCGCTTAGGCCGAGCTCCATGGTGAGAGAATCAGGGAGGCAGTATTGATCTCCCCGACAGAGAGGCCCCCTCCAAGGCTGTTTGTTTTCAAGCTGGTACTGCAGCTGAGAGAGAGAGGACTTAAGAGCCTGGCCCTGACTTTGCAAAGGGACAGTTTTCTCACCATACTGACCAAACTGAGGTCACTAACAGGGCAGGAGTGATGAGGTTCCATGTCCCGAGGCCAGACGGAGGTCTCAACAGAAGCCCGGTTGCGTGTTATTCAGGCTGAAGGCTCCCTTGGCTGCCTTCCATCTGCACAGCTAGACAATCGCGTCTGTGTCAAGCGCAACATCCGAGTCAGACAGACCCGGGGGGATCCTAGCTCAGCCACTCACCAGCCCTTTGTTCATTTAACCTCTCCGGGTTTCATCGTTTTTATCCATCCCATGGGGATAATATTGCTTTCCTCATAGGATTATTATAAGACCTAAAAAATGCAAGTATCCAGCACAACTAGGCTCGAACTGAATTCCCTTGACAGTTGTTATCTTTGAAAAATGAGGTGATAGCTATCTGTATAGGTGTGTGTTTCCGAAAAAAATTCTTTTGCACATTCATTACAATGATGACAGCATGTTTCTTTGGACATCAGAACATTTTTTAAAATACAGTTACTTTTATTTGCATTCTTTGAAATAATCAGCACCTACTTGCGATGTTTCACAATATTTTCTTTCATTCTTTCAAAGATAAAATCTCTGTCAAGCATAAATACAACCGGATATTCAGACTGAAAAATATTTTGGCAATCCATTTTATGTATGTTTCATCCAGGTAATCCTCCATAGATAAATACATTTTTGCAATTGGTATAGTCCACATTTTATGCAAAGCAAGCTTTTTTCCCTTAGTGGTGAAGAATCCACCTGCCAATATAGGAGCCGCAGGAGACATGGGTTCAGATCCCTGTGTCGAGAAGATCCCCTAGAGTAAGAAATGGTACCCCGCTACAGTATTCTTGCCTAGAAAATTCCATGGGCAGAGGAGCCTGGCGGGCTACAGTCCGTAAGACCACAGAGAGTCGGACAAGACTGAACGGCTGGGCACACACAATGGAAACATTTATCAAGCAGCTGAATTGCTTATCAGTGATCTGGTTTTCATGTATTTTCCAAGTTTATTCTCAGCCAATGATCAGACTTCCCTGTCTGTGAATTCCCCACCATGGTGATACAGAACAGACCCACTATCCCCCAAATTCCCTCCTGCCGACTCTCTGTTGCCTTCCTCACTCTCAACCCTTTGGCAACCACTGGTCTACACTCCAGCCCTGTAATTTTGCCTTTTCCAGAATCTTACATCAATAGGACCATAGATTATGAATCCTTTGGGGTGTGGCTTCTTTCACTTAGCCTTTGCGCTCCATCCATGCTGTGACATGCGTTCCTCGTTCATCCCTCCTCACTGCTCAGCAGTCGTCCGAGATGACATTTAAGGTAGAGCCCATCAGTTCTCCTGCACCTCCTTTCCTAGCCTGATACAGTAATGCAAACTGTCTACCAGAATCCAAAAGAGATTATTTATAGGCAGGCCATGCTGCGAGTCTTCAGGAGCTAGAAACAAAAGAAGTGGTCCTCGTCCCACTGGCTGGCTAGCATTAAACCCAGCAGTATCACTCAAGTAAGCATGCCAGGCTGTTTATCACGTGTGAAGAGATGAACACAGTAGTCAAAAACTAACATCAGGGTTTGGGAAAAAGATCATCCGAGTGTCATGGGCATGTTCCTGGAGGAAGTGAGCTTGAGGTGAGCTCAGAAGTAAGAAGGAGCTGGAAAAGCGAAAAGGACTCAGGAGTGAACAGTATGAGCCAAGACTGGAGAACAGGGCAGGAACTCATGCTTGGGCAAGGTGGGGTTTGGAAGCTTAGGAAGGAAGAAAGTTAGTGCGGCCGGAACACAGTAAGTGGAGACTGATACTAAGTGAAAAGAGGAAAGTGATCAGAGACCAGATTAAGAGGGCCACCAGGCCACCGCAACGCCATCAGATTTATTCTGAACATGACGGGAACTGCAGGAGAGGATCAGAGAAAGGACGCAGTCACTGATATTAACAGGGTCATGCTGACTCTTCCGCCGTGCACATTCTTTTGGCTCAAGTGTAGAAGCAGGGGACCAGGTGGGAGGCTTTCATCATGCTGACTCTTCCGCCGTGCACATTCTTTTGGCTCGAGTGTAGAAGCAGGGGACCAGGTGGGAGGCTTTCATGAACAGTCCAGGTGATAAATGACAAATGACTTTTGCCACGATGGTAGAGCTGGTGACAGGTAGTGAGGATCTGGACAGATTAGGGATAGAGCTAACAGAAATTGCTGAAACAAGCTAGCAGAGGAAGGAACTGTCATTCACTGAGATGGGAAGATGGCAGGAAGAGCAAGGCTGGAGACGAAACCGGCAGTCTGATTTTGGATGTGTTAGGAGGAGGAGGCCCTGGGTGGCCCTCGTGGTGATGTTGCTCCAATATCAGAGCGTCAGATGTATGAATCGGTGGGGAGGTTGGGGGCCAGAAAGGTTAGGGTGTCTTTCATGTATAGATGAGCAGACAGGGGTACACATAAGATGGGTCTAAGAGATCAGGGTGTGATGGGCCGAGGCCACGAGGAAGTCCCACCATGGTCCAGGCACAGAAAATTGGTGGTCTGGGCGTGGAGTTTACAGAAGAGAGGCCCTTCGAGGTTGTTTAAAGGATGACTCTGTGGCCTTGGGGATGAAGACGAATATTCCCCATTAAAAACTTTGGATGACTTCACGACTGCTGTTACCATACTAGAAATAATGATTAATGGACCTTGTTTAAGTTTTACTGCAGAAATATTTTTTTACAAGTGATGAAGGCACACTCTTTATATCATCCAGAAGGAATGAGTTCAATTTTTTTGGCCTCAGCAGAAAGAACCCCAAACTTTTGTGATATTTTATCATCCAGTGTCAGTGTCTACTCAACTCCAGGGCTGAGAAAGCTCCAACTCCTGCTTTCCCCAGAAACGTCTTATCTTGAAGTCAAAATCCATAAACAGACTCAAAGTGGGCACCATGCAGAGTTGGAATAACTTCAAATACTGGAGCGCACTCTCCTGCTTTGAGGCAAATAATTGACTCTTCCAGCCTTGATAATGACTCACAAGGCTTCAAAGTCACCATCCTTAATATCACTGGTCTTTGTCCCCGGGAAAGAGACATTTTTGTCTGAAATGCGTTACCCCACTGAGCCTAGAATTTGTACTTCCTGTAGTGGGCTGTCAGTTTAAATCTTTAAAAATTCCCTTTTCTTAATACAAGTTAATTCTGTTTTCGAACAGTTCCCTGAGGTGATGTCTATTCTTTTACCAAAAGGAAGACCTTCCTCAAGTTCCGTACCTCAGGAATGGTCTGCTAAGCATCCGGTCACCACATCCGAACCCTGAGAACCATCTTCTGCCTCCCCCCAAGTATCCCCTCGTTTTCTCATCAGTGACTCTCTGGTTCACCCCCTTCTCCCCAGCCCCCTTGCCCCACCTTTGCTGAGCCTTTCCCACCTGGAAAAAGTCTCAGCACTTCTCTCTTGACTCTCATCTCTTGCCCTCTAATCCAGTTTCCACCATCACATCACAGTGGTCCCACCAAAGCATGCGGACTTGCTTCAATCAGCAGGAATTTCCCGTTGCTTTAAGGGTGGGTCCCCACCCCCTAGCCTGGCATGCCTGCAACCTCCTGGTGATCCAGCTTTCTTCTCTGACCTTTTCTCCTGCTAGAATCCCCATATGCTTCAGACCTCCCAACAGACCCCATCCCAGTTTCATAAGCAGCCTTGTTCTCTCTTGCTTCTGTGCCTTTTTTTAAAAAAATGCTTCGTTTGCTTTGATCACCCACCCTCTTTCCTCTCCACACAGAGGCCTTCATCATCCTTCAAGAACTGGCTTAGGCATCAGTTCCTTTGGCTCGTCTCCCCGGCTGTGGTCCTCCAACCTCGAGCTGGGCCCTTTTATCTCCTCACTCCCTAACATCCTCACCTTCCTTGTATCCAACTCCCACTGAGACATAGCTATTGGACTAGTGCCCTGTAACACGTGTGTGCATTTGTGTGTGTGTCGGGAGGGTACATGGACCTCTCAGGAGGCTAGTGGTAAAGAATCTTCCTGCAATGCAGGAGACACAGGTTCAATCCCTGGATCGGGAAGATCCCCTGGGTGCAGAAATGGCAACCCATTCCAGTGTTCTTGTCTGGGAAATCCCATGGGCAGAGGAGCCTGGTGGGCTACAGTCCAGAGGGTCACAAAGAGTCAGACACGACTGAGCATGATCATGATGAAGAGCACACACACACACACACACAGAGTTCACTTTATCCCCACACCTGGCATAGTGCTGACACCGAGTAAACATTCACAATTTTTTTATTCCATTTGTGGATGAATGAACCACAATTTTTAGGTTTAGAAAGCTCTGACAATTTGAGATTGTCAGGAGCTAAGTGCATGCAAATGCACTGTGAGAAGCTAAATGCATCCAAAAATAAAGTTGACCTTTACACTTTTATGGACAAGGAAATGGCAACCCACTCCAGTATTCTTGCCTAGAGAATCCCATGGACAGAGCGGCCTGAGAGATTGCAGTCAATGGGGTCTCAAAGAGTCGGACACGACTGAGCAACGAACACTTTACACTTTTAAGGGAGTCATTCACCTTTTTCCCTCTACAAAATCCTTTCAATTAAAGGTTTTCATATAAGAGCGTCAATAGACAGAATAAAGGCAGAACCATGGCAGAGTTGTGAGAACTCTGCCCATTCCCATCAAATGGCATAGGAGCTGTTTTTATGGTGTCACTTTGGTCTCCAGGAACAAATCAACTTTAACAGTCTTAGAATATACAATCTGCTTAGAAGTACAGAAGCCTCACAGAGTGAGTGTTTTCCAAAAACCCTAATTTACCCCTGAGGACTAGTGAAGCATGTGGAAAAAGAGTACAGAGAAAACAGTCAGAAGGTCCAGTTCACTTTGGCACAGAGCCTATTATACCTACAGGCAGAGAAGGGGTTGTCGTTTTAAAGTTCAGACGGGATCTAAGTCACATACACAACAGGATTCAGAGAGACTCTAGGAAAGCCGTCTTGTCCCCCAGATGTCTTCCCACCAAAGAACCACAACCCTTGATCTCCATCAACAGAACTATCCCAATTGGATACACTAGCTGAGTATTCCTTGGAGGAGCAGTTAGGTCAGCTTCTACAGTCCATGGATCACTTTCTCCAAGACAAGAAAGCCTCAGAGCATGGTGGGAACTTTGAGCAGAGAAGACACACTCAGAAAGGCAAGCTGGGCACCCAAGTTACACCCAAGTCTTCCCTTTGCGACCATGCTCATCCCTTTTGCTGTTTGTGTGTGTCCTTAGACTGGGGACATTCTCTACAGTAGCTTTTCCACGCCTGTTAAGCAAAAAGGATGAATTTTTTTTTTTGAAAGCCACAACTCTCCCATGACATCGGCAGAGTCCTGGCCAGTCTGGATCTGAATACATTCTCAAAACCAAATGAGTCACATTTAGCTGAGGACTACCCTAGCCTGGCTGGAGGATGTGCATCAAATGGCAAATAAAATGGCTGCATGATCTCTTTCAAATGCATGATTGTTCCTGGAAGTTGCATGAAACTGTCATTCCCCACCCCACCCCACCCCCCACCAACAGGCAGAGCAAGCCTGCTTTTCAGAAAATGATTCTATGCAATGTGTAAGTACCCAGGATTCTGCTGCAGCCTCTAGGGTTCCCAATAAAGCTGTTTTGCACACTGATCTCCAATAATGCACATGAATAACACATGAATAATGCACATTTCAAATATGTCCTGAATAACAGTGTAAATAGAAAGAAATGGTCTTCCAAGGGAAGGGTTCAAACTGCACAGCGAATGGGTTAAACAGATGAAGGGTGGATCACATCAGAGAAATGGAGCATTAATGAAAGGATGTGCTCAGGGGGAACAGACCCCAGGAAGCTGAGGCAGTGGTTTTGTGAAAGATTTTGACAAGAATAAGGTACTAAAAGTGTCAGTGCGAAGATGGATAAAGCCACGATTGAAACAGACAGTTCCAGACAAGGAGGCTCTGGGGGAGAGGGAAGCACACAGGCGAAGAGTGGAAGGCGTCTGCTAGATCAGAAGGGATTAGAGATGACCCCCAGGTGACTTTTGAATCCTAGAAAAACCTGCCAAC
This sequence comes from Capricornis sumatraensis, assembly GCF_032405125.1. Lineage (NCBI taxonomy): Eukaryota > Metazoa > Chordata > Mammalia > Artiodactyla > Bovidae > Capricornis > Capricornis sumatraensis. The sequence continues at coordinate 53,724,674 of NC_091089.1, read as the reverse complement.
AGCCTAGCACAGTGGGATTTCTACCAACTGCTTGTAGAAGCAAAGAAGCCTGCTGGGTAGCTTGGATTATCAAAACTGGCCCATTAGGTCCCTCTCGATGCACAATCACCACTTCTGGGGCAAGAAATATATGTTGAATCATCAGAATCACTAATGCCGAGTACTGCTCCTTAAGCCCAGGTATTTGCCCTGTCAGTCATCACCGTAGCTTCCTGCAAGCTCACCTCCAGCCACCCCACCACGAGGGTGCAGCCACCCCTGTTTCAGCACCAACTTCCTCCAATGCCACCCAGACGCTGTATCAAGAAGGGCATAAAGAATTGGCCAAAGAAAAATATTAATTTAAAAATGATAAAGCAGAGAGTACAAGTAGGTGAAGTCACTTTTCCTTTGGTTTTCCATATTGGAGGGACATCACTTTGCCAACAAAGGTCTGTATAATCAAAGCCATGGTTTTTCCAGTAGTCATGTATGGATGTGAGATTTGGACTATAAAGAAAGCTGAGCACCAAAGAATTGATCCTTCAAACTGTATGCTGGAGAAGACTCTTGAGAGTCTCTTGCACAACAAGGACATCCAATCAGTCAGTTCTAAAGGAAATCAACCCTGAATATTAATCGGAAGGATGGATGCTGAAGCTGAAGCTCCAATACTTTGGCCACCTGATGCGAAGAACTGACTCATTTGAACAGACCCTGATGCTGGGAATGATTGAAGGCGGGAGGAGAAGGGGACGACAGAGGATGAGATGGTTGGATGGCATCACCGATGCAATGGACATGAGTTTGAGTAAATTCCGGGAGATAATGGAGGATAGGGAGGCCTGGCGTGCTGCAGTCCATGGGGTCGCAGAGTCGGACACGACTGAGCGACTGAACAACAACAAAAATGTTGAACAGTCACATGTGATCAGACAAAGGACCCAGGGCTGGGTGTCGGGCAGACACTGAGGGTCTCATGTAGTCAAGCAGCCTCACCCACACACTGGGTTAGACCGGGACCTGGGGATGATCTTCAGGTGCTCCAGCCGGGTTCCCCACCCAGGAGTCCAGCAAAGCCCAGAGGGACGAGAGCGTGAGCAAGTACAAGGGCTAGATGTTCCTTTCAGGCAAGGAACAGTAGATGCCAATGGATGCTAACATAAGCCTCCCAGGAGTCATGCCCGCCACCCCCCGTCCCAAAACTTCTAAAAAAAGGATTGGGACTCCCTGACACATAGCAGAGTTCTGACACAGACCCCAAGAGGAGGTTAGTCGCCCTTTCTGATCCGAGCTCCCTGCTCACAGGGTTTTGAGGCTCCTGGAGAAAGGCAGACCCCTCAGGGTGCAGAGCTGGTGGTGGGGGCCAGGCAGAGACACCTCCCTCTGGGAGCTCACGCTGGACCAGGGAGCAAGTGTGTCTGCCATGTGCGGTGGACCAGCAGTTTGCTCAGAGATGGGGACAAGGCCTGTTCCCCAAGGCTTCAAAGTGAGTGAAGGAGACAGCAACAGTGACGCTGAGGGCAGCGCCGTCTTAGCTGGGCTACTTGCAGGGGGCCTTGGTTAGCCAGTCAAGACATGGGAGTTTTATTGTACAGCTTCCAGCCAGAGCTGCGGCACTCACCGAAACCCCCTGACTGTGGGTCCTGAGAAACCGTGGCTGTGATTACAGGTATTTTGTACGTCTCCAGTGATGTTTGGTTCCCTCGCTGCGCCAGCTCTTATTCTCAAATGTGAGTGGGTTGGCTTCTTATATTCTGGTGGGGAGAGGTGGGTGGGGAAGCGGCAGATGTGTGACCCTTATCCTTCCCCCGTTCGGCTCCTTGTGACAGAACAGACCAACCAGAAAAGAGTCCTTTCTCTACCTCCTGATGACGTCAACCGCATCGTATGCCATTGAATTTTTACAGCCCACTTATCTTGTTATGGCTGAGGTTTTAGTCAGTTCTGGCTGAGGAGGTATCTCGCTACCTGTCAGACAGAGTAAGAGAATTGAATAACAGTCCAAGAGCATATATCGGATGTGGGCACTGTTGGGCATAGCATGAGGTATAGTCGTGAGCAAGACAGGCAGTGGATGACTGCTTAGAATTCGCGGACCCGAGGGGGAAGGAAAGCATGGAACAAGCTGTATGAGTACAAGAGCTATGGAAGGAAAGCTCAGATGCAGGGGCAGCATTTTAAAGGGCTGCTGTTGTTGCTGTTGAGTTGCTTAGTCGTGTCTGACTCTGCAGCCCCACGGATTGCAGCACACCAGGCTTTCCTGTCCTTCACTATCTCCCGGAGTTTGCTCCACTCATGTCCATTGAGTCAGTGATGCCATCCAACCATCTCATCCTCTGTTGCCTCCTCCTCCTCCTGCCCTCAATCTTCCCCAGCATCGGGGTCTTTTCCAGCATGAAATAGAAATAATATTAATCTGTCTTTTGTTGTTCCATCTTTACCAGAAGAAAAAGAATGAAAGAAGGGAGTTGAAAGGGGAGGAAAGGATGAAGAAAAGAGGAAAATAAACAGAAGCATGAGGGCACGTGGCAACCGGGACCTGTGCTTAGGAACAGGGAGGTGACAGGGAGTGGTGAAGACCGTGGTAAACAAGCGTTCATCCAGATCTACAGGAAACTCTTTCAGCTAATTGCTTCCAAGTATAACTGCAGGGCCACTGCTTCCAAAGCTTCACTTTTTAAGTAAAGCAAATAATTCTGATTTTTTTTTTAGATGAACTCTCCTGATTTTTAAATGTTGACTCACATAAAAAAATTAAATTCCAAACAGGCCAAACCAAACACTTTGGCAGGTGGGACTCAACTTTTGAGGAGCCAGTTTGCTGCCTCGGCCTTGAAATGGCATCATGGAAGGTTATAGATCTCAGAGTGCAAAGCCAGACAGATCCCATTATTCCAGACCCTGGGCTTCTTCTCCAGCATGGCAAACACCTCACAGCAATTCCACGTTCCTTATGAACTGATGTAGCATTTCACCTCAGTGTTTGCCGAGCAAAAGAGCTATCTTTTGAGGACACTGGACTAGGTGATTTCAAAGGTCGCTTCTGAATCTAACGGACAACACCCAGCTTGAAATTATGGGGATAATAACAGCATAACAATAATGAAGGCAACGATGCATTACATACTTCACTTCCAGTGAGTCCACCCGTGTTATCTGGTTTAAATTACTCAAAGTGTTCAATCATCTCATTTGTGCAGGAAAAATTATCACTGAATTACACACTACGGGTAAAATATAAGCTGGACCTGCTCATCCTTTTTTGGATGCTTGTGCCAGAGATTATAGACGTGCCTAATTACTGGTGGCATTTTGCTTTACTGGCCAAAATTGTTACCCGCAGGGCAAGCATGTGCAGAATGAGGCAGGCTGTATGAAAAGATTGCCCTTTCTATTGTTTCACCAGATTAACTCAGGGTGGCTCTGAAGTGGGCATAGTTTCTCCAGAAATTGACAGTCTAGCCAGAGAGCAAAAGGATCTCTGCCTATTAACAGGAAAGCAAGAGCTAACTCAGGGACAAATTCAGCAGGGAGAGAGATGAGAGGTGGTAGAGGAGTTTGCTCTTTTTTTGTAGCAGAGGTGGATGGAGTCAGGCCCCTGGGGAGGTGAGTCAAGTTCGAAAATGCAGGAAGTCAGAGGGTGCAAATTCAATTCTCCTCTTCGGATTTGCAAGTTTTATCTCCGTTTGGCAGCCTGGGACTCGTGTGGGAAAGACAATGAAGAGACTGGAGATGAACCAGGACAACCTAAGGGTCCCTGACTTCTTTTCTGCCCCCATGTGGCCCTGGCACATTTTACCTCCAGCCTAAACCGCTGTGGCCCAGGTGCCCATGGCACAGTTGCACGCTGGCAGAGGGCTGGGCACACAGCACTGGGGCCTCTGCTCTTTGTGACAGCTCCCGGCTGATCCCATTTCTACAGGGACAGCAGGGCTTTGAAGACTCCTCTCAGGGCACCATCCATCCATACAAAGGTCTGCTGTCAGCTGTGGGCAGGCCCAGGAGGGGGCTGGGGGGGCCAGGGGAGGCCTGGAAGCCCCTCCTCCAAACTGCCTGAAGGCCTGAAACCCTCCTTTCCAAACCAGGGCAGGCAAAACAATTCAGGCTGTCTGTAGGCTAAGAGGAGGCCAGGAGGCAGCTATGGGGTGGGGTAGGGAGAGTCCTGAAGGGAGGCAGGCGGGGTGGGAAGCAAGAGAGAGAAGGAGGGAGGGGGAATCCCATTTGGAAAGAAGGCGCAGGCTTTGAACTTGGAGATCTCTCCAACTGAGCCAGAATCTGCAGGAAGGCAGCCCCAGCTGGGTGCCTAGGGGTCTGTAAATAAATGTGACGGGGTGAGTGAGATGACAGCTCCTCGACCTTAATGCATTCACCCCAAGGTGCTGCAGGCATCTGCTCCGTAATTAACCAGGCTCTCCCCTCAGTACCCCCTCCTGCCCCTGGGGTTGCTGAGACATTGCCATAATTACCCGCTGTGGCTCTAAGGAGCCCTCTGGAAGGAGTGTGCCCTTAGCTCCTTCCCTTCCTCCATCCCTGCCACTCTGGGTAGGGGGACAGACATCCCTGGCTGCCAGGGGTTGAGGGCATCCCGCTTCCAGGAGTCATCGCAGTATCCCATCCTGCCCACCATCATCCACATAACATCTGTTCTCCCCCATCCCAGGAGACTCAGTGGGGCAGCAAGGAGGAAGGGGCATCACAGGGTACCCGAAGGGACATTTTCCACCAGCAGATCAACCATCTATATCGTGATGTCTGATGGCACGATCCAAAGTGCCCCTGGGTTGAAAACCACTGCAGTGATGAAAACCGATGGGGCCACTCAGCACCTAGAAAATGTTGAGAATGTCTTTCCAACAATTATGTGATTAATACTAATAACAGCAATAATAATGTCATTTATTCTAGATGAAAGAGCAAGAGCAAGTACCTATTTAGTCTCAGAATGTGTCCCTATGTGTTGCACATACCAGGCATTCAATATGTATTTTTTGAAGGGAGAGCATGGCTTTGCCACATGCTTTTCATGAGATGTAAGTATTATCATCTTTATATTAAGGTGAAGATAACTGAGGCACAGAGAGGTCGGGCAACTTGCCTAATGCCACACAACAAAGACAGTCAGGGTGTGACCCCAGACCTAGGGCCCCAGGATGGTGGTCCTTCTGTTTCCCCATGCTGCCAGGCCACTTCACCGCACGAAGCACTTCAGTAGGTCCCTGAAAGTGGGCTCCCTATTCTTTCTATCTGTAAGGTCCTGTTTGACTCGCTGAGCTTAAGGACTCAGCCCATTTATTTATGAATCTTTTATTAGTGTGAATCATTTTCTTTAACTCTGTATCAGTACTGCATTTCACAAGTACCTAGCACATGGTAGATATTCGATAAATATTTGTTTTATTGAATAAATCAATCTGATGGTAGATATTCCATAAATACTTCGTTTAATATTAATTTAATTTGTTTTACAGAGGACACTCCTGAGATTCCAGAGATGGAACTCTCTCATCACTAGAGGCTATACAGCCGGGAAATATAAGAACCACAATTTGAATTAAAGCTTGACTGAGTTCAGGGACCTTTCCAATAAACCATGTACCACTGAGCTCTGTAGACATCATTTCATATCATGTTCACAAATAAAGTTCTATAATTGTGGTTATTTCCATTTTTTCTGACAGTATCTTAAAATATACTACCAACTAATAATCATAAACTTGAGTTATTTCAGTTTTTATTGTAATGAAATTAATATGAACTTACTATAGATTATTAGGAGAGAACAGAAAATAAATTAAATCAATAATCTCCAAACATTTTAAATGAATATTTTCTGCCAATATGTTTATGCATTTTGACATAATTTAGATTACAGTTTTTATATGCTAGGTTTTTTAACTTACTATTATAAACATTTTCCTGCTTCCTTCAAGAATTTCAATAACTTCCCTATTTACCATTTAAGTGACCTAAAATTATCATTTTATATGCTCAATAATCATTTTTAATTACTAAAAAAATTCATTGTATGGAGCACAGACTATCAATTATACATTCTGTCCAATCATAGGTCATTTTTCACTACTAGAAATAACAGTAAGGTGAATTTTTTTTTTTTTTCAGAATTTAAGAACACTTTGTAGAGTAGTTCTCTAGGAGACAAACCATCGAGCCAATGGATATGAACACTTTCAAAGCTCTTGACATAGATTGCAAACTGCTTTCCAAATGAGTTGTGCTAATTTTTTCCCCACTAACAGTGATTTGGATTTTACCATCATTTTAAATTTGATAATTTCGTTCAAATGCACATACAAAACCATCATGTTTTGAATTGTAATAGGAAAACAGCGTTAGAGATGGAAGACTCCCTCCATCTTGTATACATTAGGAAACTGAGGTCTGGCCCATTCAATGGTCTGCTCAGTGTCACGGTCACTTGGGGGGATGAACTGGGCTGAAGCCAGGTCCGCCATCCCACTCTCCCCTACTGTCTCCCAGGAAACGAAAAGCCATTTGACGATCTATTTATCTGCTCAACAGCAGTGTTGCACGGCTGCCATCACTTGACGTCTTAATTTTGATGATAAAGGGAAGCAGCTTTTGGAATATCTGGACCCGGCAAGTAACAAATTTCCTTCTATGGTGAGAAAAGGGTATTTCCTGATAAGCCTCTTCTACCCGCCAGGGTTCTGCGGGGAGCCTTGTATCTACTTATCGCTTCCTCCTCTTGGCTCGGGCTTCTGGAACTCTGAGTCCTGCTTGACACGCACCTTGGCAGCTCTCTCCATATCCTTCCCGGGGGCCTCTCTCTCTCTCCTGTCCCCGCTCAGCACGATGGCGACCGACCTCATTTCCAACCTCAGGCCAAGCACTAGTGTTGCTCCTGCCCATCTGCCACGTTGGCCAAGGTTCCCTGATTGCTGAGTGATTCCAGGCTCTTCCCAGGAAGGCTGAGCGAGCTGCAAGCTAAGCCCAAGCCTCTCCTCCCGGGCTCTGCCTTGTTCTCAGAGGAGCTTCCATGGCGTCTGCCGATGCACCTCCTCCACCAGGACCCAGACAGCCCGTCAATCGCCCCCTCAATGTGGGGCCTGTTTCATGCCACGTGAGACAGAAGGTACCTCCCAAACAAAGTCTCCCAGGTGACCTCCCAACACCCAGCCTCTTCCCTCCAACTCAAGTTACATACCACGGCCATGCAGAGTGTTCCACAATATACTCAGCTTACTTCTCTGCTCAGAAACCTAAGACCACTAGTGGAAAGAGACTGACTTAGCTTTCAACTCCTTCCTTATAAAACCTGCCGTCTACCAGTCAGTCAAGTTCTCCCTATACCAGCCTGGCTAGGAAAGGCTAACCACGGAAGGGGAGTAGCAGAAGGTGGCAAGTGAGCTATGGGTCGAGTGGAGACATGATTGAGGTTGGGTGTAGGAAAAAAGCATGAGCTGAGATGGTAAGGGGGTTGTACCATCTACTCTGTTAGAATGTACTTTCCTATTTTCTCTCTGATAGACCACTCATCCTTCATAATCTATTCATAAACCACCTTTGAAGTCTTTTACAACCTGTCTTGCAGTGTTCTTGCCTGGAGAATTTCATGAACAGAGGAGCCTGGTGGGTTACAGCCCATGGGCTTGCAAAGAGCCAGACATGACTGAGCGACTAACATACTTGCCTCCAAACTTTTACATCTTTCTCACTAGTCCTAAGACACTTGGCCCACACATCTGCTATGCCATTTTTCAGATGAATTGACATATTTTTTTAAATGTCTGCTGCTGCTGCTGCTAAGTCACTTCAGTCATGTCTGACTCTGTGCGACCCCAGAGATGGCAGCCCACCAGGCTCCACCATCCCGGGGATTCTCCAGGCAAGAACACTGGAGTGGGTTGCCATTGCCTTCTCCAATGCATGAAAGTGAAAAGTGAAGGTGAAGTTGCTCAGTCGTGTCCAACTCTTAGTGACACCATGGACTGCAGCCTACCAGGCTCCTCCATCCATAGGATTTTCCAGGCAAGAGTACTGGAGTGGGGTGCCATTGCCTTCCCCTTAGAATATCTGACTTCCCCACAACTAAATATCTATGCTATTTTTCAAAGGAGGCTGTGTCTATTCATCTTTTTTATCCTAATTACCTAATTCTTCTCTTAGTACTTGATCAAAATATCTCTAGCAAGAATGAATACAATATGTAAGACAGAATTATGGCTGGATGGAATGAACACATAAATGAATGAATCATGAACATATAAGTGGAAAAGATTTAACTGTACTACCTGAGATGGGCACACATGCACATCTGTAACCCAAATTGGCACCTTTAAAATCAGGACATGGGCATGTAATCATCTGATTGGGAGTTTTGTGCCACATAAAACATGGGAAATTACCAATAAATATTGAGCAATAAATGAGCTGGATAGTTTTTCACAGAAAAGCCCCAGGACTATATTGTAAAGCTTAAGCTCTATAGTTAGAGTAATCCATGTACTCCTGGCTAGCCAGAAGCAGTTCTACACTTTCTTGCCATATATCACAAGCCATATTGGTCACTGCTAGTACATATGACATCCCTCTAACAAGTCTCATATCTATGAAGCAGAGGAAGGCTGGGGTGCACAGCTAAACCATTTAGTAGCCAAGAGGAAATCTGAAGCTTAAGATTCCACACATCCCTTGATCACTAAATAATAGGCCAGCACTAAAAATACCCATGGAAGAATTACATCTGACTGGGCACTTGAAGGAACTTCCTGGGTAGCTTAAATGGTAAAGAATCTCCCCACAGCAAGAGACTTGGGTTTGATCCCTGGGTGGGGAAGATCCCCTGCAGGAGGGCATGGCACCCCACTCCAGTATTCTTGCCTGGAGAATCCCATGGACGGAGGACCCTGGTGGGCTACAGTCCATGGGGGGCATTTGAAGAAGCCTTTGTGCTCTCTAATTTTAGGCTATTGGGGGAAATGTGACAATGTTTTACCCACAGTTTAAATCGGTGGCACGTTCTTGCCAAGTGGCCTAAGAGCTGCTAGTAGAGCATCAGTCCCTTTTTTAACTCTTCCCTTCTCTACCTGCATGTCTATGCTTTGTAATTGAATCTAAATATGGCATTGGGGTACTTTTAAAGTTCAGAGATTGGATATACTTATTGGAAGAGGCTGGCTTACAGGTTGAGAATTTGGCATCAGCAGCAGCTGAGGGGCTTGGAGAATATGGCAAGACGAAGGCTGCCCAGAAGCAGAGGGAGTGTGGAAAAGGCCAGGCTTGGCTTAAGAGCCTCAGCATCAGCTGCTGCAACCTGGCAAGTGGATAAGCAATTTTTTCACAGCCAGTTATAAAATTAAATGTATGGAAAAAATAAAGTAAATGTTCTGCCTAGCCAGTGAGTTAAATGAGAGAAGAGGAGTTGCTTCCAATCAGACCTGAAAACCAGTGAAGTTTGGTGGCCTAAGGACAGTCAGAAAGATAATGGTATTTCAAGTTCTCAGTCAATGATGTACAATACCAAGAGGTTGGCAAACTATGGTCAAACCTAGCCCACTGCCCGTTTCTGTAGGCTCACTGGAGAAGAGTGGGCTTTACATTTTTTAATGGATGGGAGGAAAATCAAAAAGGAAGAATATTTCATGACACAGGAAAGTCATATGAAATGTGAATTTCAGTACCCGAAAGTAAAGTTTTATTGCAACAGGACCACAAGTATTCATTAATGAATAAATGTGTGTCAGAGGTCACGTTCCTGCTACAGTAGCACAACTGAGGAGCTACAAAAGACACCACTTAGCCTGCAAAGCTTAAAATCTTCATTCACTAGCTGTCACTTTCCAGAAGTTTGCCAACCTCTAATATGCAAGATGAGTTCAGATTCCATCGCTTATGAAATAAAGGTGACATGTGACACAGTATAAGGCACAAATTTAAAGTTCAAAGAGAATTTGGAAGACTCCTGGCCCAGCCCTCCACTCCACAGTATGTCCTGCAGAAACACAGGAGTGAGGACTCAACAAGCTTCCAAAAAGCCTAGCCCTTCATCAAACACCTCCAGCATGCTATGTTTCTGATATTAAACTATAACAATCCTTACCTCCAACTATCTTATACAGATAAGATTCAAGCTTCCCTATCTATAACCTGTTTCCACACTGAGAGGGTATTAACATAAATCCTCTTTGATCAAAGAGAGGAATCCCACCGTGGGTTAGCACTTTGTATTTAGTAAGAGGCAATTGCACTCGTCTCACACGCTAGTCAAGTAATGTTCAAAATTCTCCAAGCCAGGCTTCAGCAATACGTGAACTGTGAACTCCCTGATGTTCAAGCTGGTTTTAGAAAAGGCAGAGGAACCAGAGATCAAATTGCCAACATCTGCTGGATCATTGAAAAAGCAAGAGAGTTCCAGAAAAACATCTATCTCTGCTTTATTGACTATGCCAAAGCCTTTGACTGTGAGGATCACAATAAACTGTGGGAAATTCTGAAAGAAATGGGAGTACCAGAGCACCTGACCTGCCCCTTGAGAAACCTATATGCAGGTGAGGAAGCAACAGTTAGAACTGGACATGGAACAACAGACTGGTTCCAAATAGGAAAAGGAGTACTTCAAGGCTGTATATTGTCACCTTGCTTATTTAACTTATATGCAGAGTACATCATGAGAAACCCTGGACTGGAAGAAACACAAGCTGGAATCAAGATTGCCGGGAGAAATGTCAATAACCTCAGATATGCAGATGACACCACCCTTATGGCAGAAAGTGAAGAGGAACTAAAAAACCTCTTGATGAAAGTGAAAGAGAGTGAAAAGTTGGCTTAAGGCTCAACATTCAGAAAACGAAGATCATGGCGTCTGGTCCCATCACTTCATGGGAAATAGATGGGGAAACAGTGGAAACAGTGTCAGACTTTATTTTTGGGGGCTCCCAAAACACTGCAGATGGTGACTGCAGCCATGAAATTAAAAGAAACTTACTCCTTGGAAGGAAAATTATGACCAACCTAGATAGCATATTCAAAAGCAGAGACATTACTTTGCCAACAAAGGTCCATCTAGTCAAGGCTATGGTTTTTCCAGTGGTCATGTATGGATGTGAGAGTTGGACTGTGAAGAAGGCTGAGCACCGAAGAATTGATGCTTTTGAACTGTGGTGTTAGAGAAGACTCTTGAGAGTCCCTTGGACTGCAAGGAGATCCAACCAGTCCATTCTAAAGGAGATCAGTCCTGGGTGTTCTTTGGAAGGAATGATGCTAAAGCTGAAGCTCCAGTACTTTGGCCACCTCATGTGAAGAGTTGACTCATTGGAAAAGACTCTGATGCTGGGAGGGATCGGGGGCAGGAGGAAAAGGGGACAACAGAGAATGAAATGGCTGGATGGCATCACTGACTCAATGGACGTGAGTCTGAGTGAACTCCAGGAGTTGGTGATGAACAGGGAGCCCTGGTGTGCTGCAATTCATGGGGTCCCAAAGAGTGGGACACGACTGAGTGACTGAACTGAACTGAAGAGGCTTTCACATACAGTATTCCATTTTGCCTTCAAAACATCTTCTAGGGGAAGAGCCCTCATAATTATTCCTGTCATGGTGATGAATCTAAGGGTTAAGATTATGGACTGAATTGTGTCCATCCCCAAATGTGTACTTTGAAGATTAACCTCTAACATGACTGTATTTGAAGACAGGGCCATTAGGGAGGTAATGAAGATTAAATGAGGTCATAAGGATGGGGCCCTAACCCAAAAGGGCTGGTATCCTTGCGAGCAGAGGAAAAGACACTAGTGATCTCTCTCCTTCCCTCTCTGTCTCTACACAGGTAAAAATGCCATCTGAGAACACAGCAGAAAGGTGGCCATCTGCAAGCTGGGAAGAGAGCCCTCGTCAGAAACGAACGCTGATGACCCCTTGATCTCTGCCTTCTGTTCTCCAGAACCGTGAGAAAATAAATGTCTATTGTATGAGCCCCACAGCCAGAACTAGTTTGTTAAGGCAGCTGGAGGAGACTAAGTTAAGAAGGTTAGATGATATGTTCAAAACGAGGCAGCTCAGCAGCGGAGAGCAGGGATGCATCACTCACCGCACAAATATTGGTTTATTAAACACCTACAAAGTGTAAGGAGTCTTTTGGAGGAGGCAGGTCAAAGAATCACAGGATGCAATAAAACTATGACTACAGTAAGTGCTACCACGGACAGGTGTCTGTGCTACAAGATGTAAATAAGATGAGCTGACTTACTCAGGCGTCCAGAGAGACTAACTGGAGACACAATCAGACTGAGGTCTGAAAGGCAAAGGAGAGTTTACTCAGTGAGGAAGAGGAGGGAATATCCAGAGAGAGGGCATGTACAAAGGCCCTGTGGTAGCAGGAAGCATGTGAGGATCAAGGAAGTCAGAGACGGCCACTGTGTCTGGACCAGAAAGACGGGGGAGTGACGTGAGAAGACACGGGAGAGGCAAGGATTGGTCAGACTCCTCATGACCTTCTCAGCCATTTTAAGCAAGCGTGGCTTTATTCTAAGAGCATTAGAAAGCATTAAAGGGCTTTCGACATGACTTTTTAAGATTGCTAATTAGAAAGGATTACTCTGGCTGCAGTGTGGGAAACGCTGGAGAAAGTCAGTGGAGCTACAGAAGGAGCAGCTGAGAGACGGTTGCCGCAGACAAGATGAGAGAGGCTGGTCTCTCGGGCCACTGAGGCTGCTTTGAAGACGGAGAGAAGGAACTGGTTCAGAGAGCTGTTTGTGGGGTGAAATCATCCGGTTTTGTGACTGACACACGATGAAGTTGAGAGGGAAATGCCCAGTGTGTCATCGTGCTTCCTGCACACCCAGCAGGATGCAGGAGACGAGGGTGACACCGACCAAGATGTGAAACAGACAAGCGCCGGAAACCTGCCTGCGCCTGAGCAAAGCTGGGTGTGCTGGCTAACGAGGGGCAGCACGTGACGGGGACCTGCACAGCACCGCAGGGAGAGGGTGCGAGAAGGGATGTGTTACAGAATTTGGGCTTCTCGTAGGTGATTTGGGGATCATGCAAGGAAACGGGGTTTTGCTCCGCTTTGGGTGCTGTAGAGAAGTGGGGGTGATTCTATGATAGGGTAACTTCATAATTCGTACCTGGAAGTGTACAGGATGGGTGATGTTTGGTCATTTTTGTTTTAGGGACATTGTTTATGTTTTCGTCTATGTTTAGACACAACTACGGAATGATCTTGCTTGTGTCTTCTGCGCAGCCTTGCCTGATGCTAGTGTTCTTTGAAATCATTTATGTTGAGCCAGACAGCACCACAGTTTAGCTGTAAAGGAAGCTCCCAGAAATGGCACAGCCTCCCTGATGGGGCCAGGTGAGTTTCCAGCTGTCAGAGCTGCTTCCTTTTCTCAGTCACCCCTTCTGGTCAAGGGCAGATAAAGTTGGCCTGCAGGACACTCATCTAGGATATTCCTGTTGTCACCACTGCTGAGCTTTTGCTGATTGGGAGGTTGAAAAGGATGCAGTCTGCTGTGGGACTAGAGTTTGTCACTGCAGTTCTCTTTGTGGTAGGACAAGTGGTTAACATCCGACAGGACAATGGCTGCACGGTAGCATTTATACCTCTGGACGGGACACAGCAGTCAACCGTAACACAGGCAGTCACCAGAAACAGAAGCAAAAATGGTAGTTAGTTCACGTAATAGACCCAGAAGACAGGGACCCAGATTACCAAACACAGGCAACGGAAACCTGTCCCACGTTCCAAATAGCGTTCTCTTGAGATCCAAATGGAGCCTAATTATAGATTTCTAATTTAGATGCAACAAAAAGTGTTTGCTACAACATAAATTTCCCCTTGGCTAGCTAAGAAGAAATTAAGGGCTATGCGATTAGCCAAGACAATGTAGCTAATGAATTTAAATTTAAATTGGTTTGTGAGGTTTCCAGAACCGAAGTTGTATCATTTATGATATTCAATAGGGTCAGAGATAACGTTCACACCACCTTTTCCATCTATATCATCCCTATTCTAGACTGCATGGTAATTCTCCCAAGTAGCCTGTGTTTGCCTCCTTGGGAAGGTTTCTGGGTATTCTTTTCCGGGAACCTCATAAATCTGTGGCCTGGCGCCTCATTTCCTCTGGCTGAGAAGGAGAACAGACTGAGTGCAGGGAGGCAACTGTCAGGGCCAAGAAGAGCAGTGATCCTCTTGTTGAAGAAGGGCTGACTGAAGCTGTTTCTGTTCGGGGTGAATTTTCCTAAAATTATCCTCTTTGAAATTATATGTTCGAGTTTAATGTTTCAAACCCAATTGATTGCTCAAGTTAGAGCTGTGAATGCAGTGTGGTGTTCTTCAAGAGGCTGGAAGGCCAGCTCTTGTGAAAATGACCGCACTTCAAGAAATAATCACGTTCACCGCACATCTCTCTTCATAGGAGAGATTATCACTGGGTTCACAAAACTACCCATGATGGCCTTTCTCCCACAGCACTCAAGGTCTTTTATTGCTAACTAAAATCCTATGGATAAAAAGGAAGCATTTCATTTCAACTTCCTGTTGGTGTCTATTTTCCTTTCACTGGCCATCTCATCACACACGCACCAATATTTTGCTTGGAAATAAAGTCTTTCCATATGGTTTGAACATCTCTGAAAAGCAGAGCGTGGGGTAGATGACTTCCCGATCTCCCTTGGTGTGTTGGAATGTTATGATTCCTGGATTCCAGAGCTGGAAATAGCCAAAAATATATAATATGCTATTTCTGCCATATATGAAGTTGATCAGTATCACAGGTGGTAACCATACATAAGGACGGTGATGGTGATTATGCAAGCGCTGCAGCTGCGAACGGTGATCGACTGTGAGAACTTTTCCTTTGGTTTGGAGTGGGGAGCAGAAGGTATGAGACTCATTTGGGATTAATTTCCAAAGAACTTGATGAACTTTGATTCCTTTTATTGGAAGCTGGACATGAAAAAAATTCACAAGTTCACAGAGGGAAGGAGCAGAGACGGCTTACCATTAAGGTGCTGGGTTTTATTTAGTTGCAAAATAAGGATTAGATTCAGGACCTCAGGGCCTAAGATAAGGGTAATATTTTTGAAATCAATTTAAGGATTGATAACTTTGGGCCCCCCAAAGTTTCACTTTATTCTTATGAAAATGACTGGCAAGAGCCTAAAAGCTCAGAAACACCCCATTTTCTGTAGGAGAAGGTGAGCATTCACTCCCCACAAATACAAAGGCCACATCCATGCAACTGAGTTGACAGTTGCACATGGGACCATCTGGCTATATTTATAATTGGTGTAATGAACAGCTCTTCGTTTCAGATGTTACAAGCAAGATGACTTTAGCACATGCTAAGTGAACATGAGGATGGACCTATCTAGTCAAATGATGGAAATGAATTTAATAATAAAACCCACTAGGAGAAGCAACTGCTCGTGTGGATTTTAAGGAAGCTCGTCTTGCCATCTGCTGTTGCTAGCATTTTCAAGCACCATATCTGCCTGTTCTCTCCTAGAGTCCAGCGCTGCTAAGCTCTTCGTATAGAACGCTAGGCAGGAAAACAGAGTGATTGGAGGGAAGGAGTGAACGTCAACGGCCCTTTACTGTCTCCAGACTGCTTTCACCAGCCAGGTAGACACTAACAACATAGGAACCAACGCTGGGCATCTCCAGGAAGGGTTTCTCATGAAGAACAAAAAGGTGGACTTGGATCCACTCAGAGATCCCCAGGGCCGTCAAGCAGAGCTGCCTGACCACACCAGTGTCCCACTGCCGCCCCCACTCCACGCCCCTCCTCTCCAATACACACAAAACCCAGATGTCATCAGTTCTAAAGACCAGGACAAAGAGGGTCTGCCCAGAGAAAGAACGCATTCCTGCAGGCATCATCTTATAGCCGTTTATAGTTGGCCCAAGGCCTGGGGCAGTGTAGAAGCTCATTATAAGGCAAACAGGATTCTCATCACTGGGGAATCAGGAGTTGGTAGTGGTGGTGGAGGTGGTGGATGGACGACTTTGATATTCCTCTGTCAAGACAGACGCTTAGGAGACAAGGTACTTAAATGCTCATGGGTCTAGGAGGGTCCCACCCCACAAGCTTACAGCAGAGAAAGTGAAAATTTAGGGGACTGTGAGTACAGGCAGCAAGCAAGTGTTCCCCATCCCCTGGGGATCTGATTTGTTTGCACTGTGTTTCCTGGAGAAAGGGAAATCACACCTCGATTCAAGCTTGGTACCGAAGGCAGTGTGGCTAGAGTCTACAATGTGGCCAGAGTCTCCAGAGAGAGCGGACCACCTTGGTAACAAGCGGGGCTCAGTCCTACCTCAGCATAGATGATTAAGACCTCTGTGGAGATACTCTATACATTTCTTATGAGAAACAGAACTTCTGACAATATAACCTGGCAAACAGCTTTAAGCCCAGAGAGGACTAATAGACTGCCATCTTTGGGCCCCTTGTAGGCCCACACGGGAACCGGAGCAAGGTTCTTCCCAGACCTGTGCTCCACAGGGGCACAAAATGATCAGGAAACAGCGGAAGAGAAGCCAGATAAGTTACATCTGCATGCTCTGCTCCTGTCCGTGGAATACAGCTGTGCCTGGTAAGGAAGAACACCTGTCGGCAGTGAAAAACCTTAAGGAGGGGCTTCCCCAGGGGCTCAACGGTGAAGAACTGGACGGCCAGTGCAGGAGACCCCAGGTTGATCCGTGGTCTGGGAAGATCCCACATGGCGCAGAAGCCGCGGGGCAAGAAAACCCTAGTACCGCAAGTACTGAGCCTGTGTTCTGGAGCCCGGCACCCCAGCTACTGAGCCCACACGCTGCAAGGACTGAAAGCAGACGCAGCCCAGAGCCCGCGCTCCGCAGCAGAAGCCAGCACACTGCAGCTAGAGGGCTCCCCAGCACCACCAGGGAGCTGCCCGCATTCGCACAAAGACCCGGCGCAGCCACAAGTAAGCAAATGAGTGTTTTTAAGCAGGAGTGTCCAGGTCAAGGTCAGTCGGTGAGGGGATGCTTAGCTGTTCACACAGCTCTATCAAGTTGGTTCTTAGAGAAAGACCATGAGAACTGGGGTGGGAAATAGCCTGGAGCTTGGAGACACAGTTCTTCAGTTTTTTGTCTGGTTGTGGTTTTGGTAGGAGTTGGCAGTGGGATAGAGGACTCAAGAACATGCGTCCGGACTTCCCTGGCAGTCCAGTGGTTAAGACTCTATATTTCAAACGCAGGGGATGTGAGTTCCATCCCTGGTTGGGAAACTAAGATTCCACATGCCACGTGGTGTGGTCAAAATACAGAAAAAATTTTTTTAAAAAACAACAATAAAAAAAATAACTTATGTAAAGTGAAAGCTACAGGTCAAACTTTTTCCACAAAGAAATGCATATACACATGACTTGCCTTCAAATTCAGGGAGCTCACAGAAACTCTGAATCCCAAGTGTGCACCCAAGGTCAAGAAGCTTTGTTTAGGAGGCATTCTTGAATGCACCAGGTGAGCAGTTTATTTATAGGATATAATAACCTCACTAGCAATTTCTCACAGTGTGCCTCCTGCAGCATTTACATCGCAGCCACCTGGTGCCATCACCTAGTCCTTGCTGAAAATGCAGATTCCTGAGCCCCTTCTCAGAATTAAATAATCAGACTCATTCACTATAGGGTTTGGGGATTTGCATTTTTAAAAGCACTCTGGTAGTATTTATACTGTATATAGATTAAGAGCTCCTGGGAGTTGAGAATGGCCCTAAAATGGTCTTGGGAGTCCAATCAAAACCCAAGGCTGATTTTTTTTTTAAGTGTCAGAAACTGATAACTACTTGATTGTCAATTGATTAAGGACCAAGAGGATGGGTGGAGATCAAGGTCGTCTGACTGAGAAGAGGGTGGCCACTGATACTGGTGAGGAGCAAACATTTGAGTTGGCTCATGTGAGTCCAGCATCTTGAGTCTAATATGAGTCCAGCATCTGCTTCAGTCCAAGCACGTGAGCATATGGTTTATGCCATTTCCTTCCTCGCAATCATTCTTATACTCTAGATGAAGAGATCAAGGTTCAGAGAGTTAAGATAACTTGCATAGGGTCACGAAGCAAAATATGGTGAGGAGCCCAACTTAATACTTCTACATTTTTAAAAATTACACCAAACAATCTGCTCTTTATATGCCAAACTGGGAGTATACAAGAAAAGTATATGCATTCATTATATTAAAAAATACAGAGCACAGATTGTCTCCTCTGGAGAAGGAAAAGTCTACCCACTTCAGTATTCTTGCCTGGAGAATTCCATGGACACAAGAGTCTGTCAAGCTACAGTCCAGAAGGGGTTGCAAAGAGTTGGACACAACTGAGTGACTAACACTTTTAATTTTTTCATACAATTCAGAGTCCCTGGAGGGGCTGCTAGACAAATAGTGTTTTGAATCAGCTCTGAAGAGTCCATATAATTTTGAATTCATTCTACCTTATGTAGAGCCTGGGTTTAAACAGACCAGAATCTCCCAAAAATCCACCTCAAATATTTGTTTTGATAAGGAAAAATATTTATGGGTGACAGAGAGAGGAATTCCCAAACAAAGAAAATCTTCCTGGTTTGTGAGTCCCCAGTTCTCCAAGGATAAGGCAAACTTTGCTGAGTGTTCACTGAGTGCCAACCATGGTATTAACTCATTTAATCCTTATCCAAACATTTGGGGTGAGGTATTATTGTTACCACGCCTGGTTTTAAAATGACATAAACCTGGCCAAGATGTAGCAGGTAGGAAATGGTAGAGACAGGATTTAGACCCTGATAGTCCAGTGACAGCAGCTCTGTCTAACAATCAGCTACATTGACAAACTAGCCTGGGTGGAAATTTAGGGGAATTTGCTGAGTTCATTACATGGGAAGAGAAACATTAGAAGACGATATTTGACAAAAGACTTGATATTCATTTGGGTGCACACGTGATTATGTTTTGAAAGTAAAGGGCATTAGGTCATCAGTTTTGAAGTCAACTTCCTGAGTAGCTATGAGACTGTGGGAAGAGGGATAACTATTTATCTGTCTCTTTCTGTCTGGCACATGACTCCATTCCCTGAGGAGAGTTTCTCAAACTTGAAAACATGTTTATTCCATCTCTGAGCAATGTTTTGCTCCCTTTGAGTCTAGGGAATAGTCCTGAGGGGCACTGACTTTGTTTTAAGTGCCCTGCATTTTTGCAACTCTCCCAAACTTTAATCTCACAATATGAGGACCCATATTTTAAAAGCTGGATGGCCTGACGGCAAAAAAAAAAAAAAAGAAAGAAAGAGAAGGATTTATAAAGACGTGTAACTGTCCACCCAGGTGTCCACTGCCAAGCCATCGAGAATGGTGCACGCCTCCAATTTCCTAAGAGGGCAGGGAGCGCTAGTACAGTGATGAGGGCTCTAGTGATTCAGCAATATGCGCCCCAAAAAGATGGTCAGTTTTTAGCTGCTCTTAGAAGCTCATCCCTCATAGTTTCATGACTCTGAAAACATTCCCTCCAAAAGTGTCCATATGTTTGCCAATGGAGTGACATCAACCTCAGCTTTCTTGCAAACATTTTTCAGTAACTTTCTTTTGTTCATTTCTGTAGCCTTGATCTCTAAGGTTTCTCAGCTTTGCTGCAGATAATTTGGTTGACCCAAGAATGCTGGTGCTTCTGGCTCGGTGTTCACCCAAGCCATCCTCAACATGCTAATAATAAGAGCTAACATTATTAAGTGCTGGGTGGGTACAAGGTAATGTTCTGAACAATTGCATACATTTAATTTAAATCTTAGTTAATAACGCCATGAATTAGAGTTGTTTTGCAGATAAAGAAATGAGAACATGAAATGTTCCAGCCCTTTTCTCAGGATCTCAAGGCTGATATGTAGCACAGCAGAACTCTGAGTCATAGTTTGGCTTCAGAACCGATGTGCTCAACCAGTGTGCTATCTGCCACCAGTGTGTCTGAACTTCAACCCTAATGTTAACTACTGTAGCTTTAATTTCTTCACACTATACTACCAACTCATGTGCCTATATTAACACATATGCTAGAGCAAGAAGGATTCCCAGAAGATCAAAAACACTATTCAAACTGTAATAACAATAGCTAATGGCATTGTACCTTCTTTATGATTTTAAAAGCATCCTTGCAAAACTGTATAAATGACAATATTTTAGCCCTGTGAGTCAGACAAGTCAAGCAGATTGTTCAAGATCATCAGCAGATCTGTGGATACTTGAATCAAGATCTGCCAAATTCAGGGGCCCCTGCCCTTTCAACGATGATAGCATCCTTCCTATCCATCGTTAGGCAAAACCAGCTAAGTACAGTCAAATGAACAGTCAAGATAAATTGACTGTTACCATGGTAGAACTATTAACAGCCAAAGAAGGAAGGAAGCATTGGCCCACAACTAGACAAAAGTCTAGACTTTCAGAAGAAAGTAATTTATGAAAGTTTGGAGAAGGGGGTGGCATGACTCCTTGGTGACATGATAAAGGTAAAAATGGCTAAAAGAGGAAAGAGTCATAGAAAATAATTCTATCAGAACAATCAGTACTGTCTTAGTTTGTTTGAGCTGCTGAAACAAAGTACCATAGACTGGATGACTTATAAACAACAGAAGTTTCTTTCTCACAGTTCTGGAAGTCAGAGGTCAGAGTGCCAGCACGCTCAGTTTCTAGCAAGAACCCTGATCTGAGTTGCTGACTGCTGATTTCTCAGTGAATCCTCACATGGCACAAAGAAAGTAATCCAGCTCTCTGACTTCTTCTTATAAGGGCACTAATCCCTTAAAGGCTCCATCTCCAAATATCATCACATTAAGAATCTTATCTCAGCATATGAGTTTTAGACAACACAAATATTCAGTCCATAAAAACAAATGATATTGATCAAGAAGAGGAAAGTGTCCTTCAAAAAAAAAAAAAAAAAGCAAACAAAATCTATGCAGATAGCTCTCTAATGTTCTCAGATTACAAAAGAAATGCCTGAAATATGAAAAGAAGTATCTGTAACCAAGAAGTACTAGCCACTCTTCATGTAGCAAGAAAAAGAAAGCTAAAATTGCCCCAGACCTAAACAGACAGTGTCAGGGCACGACTGGCTTCGGGCTGAGTTCAGAGCAGGAAGAAGAGTGAAGAAAGGAGGAGCCCCGTGCTCAGGGTCAGAGAATGTCCTGAGGAAAGCTAACGGAGGAAAAACAGGGCAAGTGGTCTCTGTCTTGCTTTCTCTATCGAGGAAAGTGGCCTTCAAACTTGGAAGGCTTAAACAAATACAGTTTGTAGGAAACTGAACCCTGAGATAGGCAAGGGGACAACAAGGAAATACCAAGCACCTCAAGTGAGTCCAGGTCCACAGGTCTAGCTGCAGTGAATGCTGGAGAACGTGAGGGGATTTTAGAGAACAGACACAGGCTTCAGCTTTTAAAGACTAGGTCCTACTGTACAGCATATTCAGTATCCTGTGATGAACCATAGTGGAAAGAATATGGAAAAGAATGTGTATATATATGTGTCTCTGTGTGTGTGTGTGTGTGTGTGTAATTAAAAGATGCTTGCTGCTTAGAAGAAAAGCTATGACAAATCTAGACAGTGTATTAAAAAGCAGAGACATCATTTTGCCAACAAAGGTCTGTCTAGTCAAAGATATGGTTTTTCCTGTAGTCATGTGTGGGTATGGAAGTTGGACCCAAAAGAAGGCTGGGCACTGAAGAATCGATGGTTTCGAACTGTCGTGCTGCAGAAGACTCTTGAGAGTCCCTCGAACAGCAAGGAGATCAAACCAGTCAATCCTAAAAGAAAGTCAATTCTGAATATTAATCAGAAGGACTGATGCTGAAGGTGAAGCTCCAGTACTTTGGCCACATGCTGCAAAGAGTTGACTCATTGGAAAAGACCCTGATGCTGGGAAAGAGTGAGTGCATGAAGAGAAGGGGAAAACAGAGTATGAGATGGTTGGATGGCATCACTGACTCAATGGATATGAGTTTTAGCAAATTCCAGGAGATGGTGAAGGACAGGGAACCCTGGCTTTCGGCAGTCCATGGGGTCAAAAAGAGCTGGACACAACTTAGCAACTGAACAACAACAATATGTATAACTGAGTCACTTTGCTGTACAGCAACAATGAACACAACACTGCAATTCAACTAAACTACAATAAAAAATAAGTTAAAAATAAAATAAATAATATACAAAACAGAAACAAAAACCTCCAAAGGATGAATCTTAGAAAAAGGGAAAAGTATCAAGACCTGGCAATATTTTTTACAGATATGAAGACTTTTATTAGGGCAACCATTTCAGTAAGCATAAAGATCTTTTTAAAACAAATAGATGGCCCAAGTATTTTTTGTTAAGTAGTAATGACCAACCTAGATAGCATATTGAAAAGCAGAGACATTACTTTGCCAACAAAGGTCCGTCTAGTCAAGGCTATGGTTTTTCCAGTGGTCATGTACGGATGTGAGAGTTGAACTGTGAAGAAGGCTGAGGGCTGCAGAATTGATGCTTTAGAACTGTGGTGTTGGAGAAGATTCCTGAGAGTCCCTTGGACTGCAAGGAGATCCAACCAGTCCATTCTAAAGAAGATCAGCCCTGGGTGGAAGGAATGATGCCAAAGCTGAAACTCCAGTACTTTGGCCACCTCATGCGAAGAGTTGACTCATTGGAAAAGGCTCTGATGCTGGGAGGGATTGGGGGCAGGAGGAAAAGGGGACAACAGAGGATAGGATGACTGGATGGCATCACTGACTCGATGGACGTGAGTCTGAGTGAACTCCGGGAGTTGGTGATGGTCAGGAAGGCCTGGCATGCTGTGATTCATAGGGTTGCAAAGAGTCGGACACGACTGAGCGACTAAACTGAACTGAACTGAATGGTAGCTGAAGTAAAATCAGCAAAATCAATTCTAAATAAAGACATTTCAGAATACAAACCGTCTTCTGAAGTTCTTTAACACTGAGACCTAATCACATTATTTTCCAAATTAGAGTGACTAATACTTGATGTGAAAACTATAATTAATACAGATAACGCAGATGAAACTGTGTTTCTAAAGTAAAAAATATATATTTGATTTAATATTTTATGAATCATGTTTGATATCACAAAATGAACTTTGGACAAAAAAAATGTTACAAAATCTCAGAAAAAAACAGACAAGGAAAAGATAGACACAGTGTATAAATAATGTTTACGACTCATATGGATATACAGAAATCAGGTACAAGATATTTTGATACAATTATTTTGAAGGTATTTTGACAGCCCTGTGAAATAATTAAATTTTAAAGAATGTTTCTCAAATGCCAATTAACATAATTACATACACACTCACTTCCTGACCTTCGTCCCACTTCTGAGTGAATTTTAGAGGGGCAATAAGGTCAAATTCGAGAGTGAGATGAGACTGCAAAATTCATTATTGACTTTGCTAGAGGATGAAAAAAGATGTGCCTGTATTTTGATGCACCCATTTTAATATGACCAAATCAAAGTAGTCACATCAAAATCTCTTTCCAGACCTGATTTTCACATATTTATATGCATTCCAGATGTTAGAACTCTATAACAGTAAGGATCCATCTCTTCAGCTCTCATTTACTTTTCAGGTCGGCAGTAATTCGTTGCGCTTCTAATACTTGTGAGGAGAGAAAGATGGAGGCTGGTTGTAGAGTCAATATTTGATAGATATCCACCAAAACAGATGTTGTCCTCTTGCTTTCGGGAATACAAGTAAAGACCATGTATCATTCAGGTTCTTTGTAAGAAGTAGAAAAAGACCCTGGCTGACTAAGCCAGGAAGGACTTTTTAGGAGGCTACTCAGCAATGCTTTCAATAGCAGAAGAGGCAGACAAGAGTCTTGGGAAGGCTCCTGGTCAGAGGAGCTCCAGGGAGTTCACAAAGAGCCCAGACACAGCTTCCTTAAGGAAGTGCCATCAATAGCTTCAGTTCCACTGGCCATTGGTCCTTCTGTGTCTCTGCCCAAGTTTCAAACACTGTTTCGTGTGCCCCCTTCCCTTTGATCAGAACAGTTGGGGTCATGTGGATAGAGGAGGGCAGTTGCCCCAAGGGAAAAGGAAGGGCAAGGTTCTTAGAAGAAAGGGGTAGTATGTGGAATAAGAAAGAAAAAATAGAAGCACTAAAGAGATGGAAATACCAGACCACCTTACCTGCCTCCTGAGAAACCTGTATGCAGGTCAAGAAGCAACAGTTAGAACCAGAAGCAACAGCTGGAACAACGAACTGGTTCAAAATTGGGAAAGAAGTACAACGGGCTGTATAATGTTATCCTGTTTATTTAAATTCTATGCACAGTACATCATGCAAAACGCCAGGCTAGTTGAAACTCAAGCTGGAATCAAGATTGCCAGGAGAAATGTCAATAACCTCTGATACGCAGATGACACTATCCTTATGGCAGAAAGCGAAGAGGAACTAAAGAGCCTCTTGATTAAAGTGAAAGAAGAGAGTGAAAAATCTGGCTTAAAACTCAACATGCAAAAAACTAAGATCATGCCATCCAATTCTATAACTTCATGGCAAATAGATGGGGAAACATTGGAAATAATGACAGACTTTATTTTCTTGGGCTCCAAAATCACTGCAGATGGTGACTGCAGCCATGAAATTAAAAGATGCTTGTTTCTTGGAAGAAAAGCTACAACAAACCTAAGTTCAGTCCCTCAGTCATGTCCGATTCTTTCCGACCCCATGAATCGCAGCACGCCAGGCCTCCCTGTTCATCACCAACTCCCAGAGTTCACTCAGACTCACGTCCATCGAGTCAGTGATGCCATCCAGTCATCTCATCCTCTGTCGTCCCCTTCTCCTCCTGCCCCCAATCCCTCCCAGCATCAGAGTCTTTTCCAATGAGTCAACTCTTCACATGAGGTGGCCAAAGTAGTGGACTGTCAGCTTTAGCATCATTCCTTCAAAGAAATCCCAGGGCTGATCTCCTTCAGAATGGACTGGTTGGATCTCCTTGCAGTCCAAGGGACTTGCAAGAGTCTTCTCCAACACCACAATTCAAAAGCATCAATTCTTCGGTGCTCAGCCTTCTTCACAGTCCAACTCTCACATCCATACATGACCACTGGAAAAACCATAGCCTTGACTAGATGGACCTTAGTCGGCAAAGTAATGTCTCTGCTTTTGAATATACTATCTAGGTTGGTCATAACTTTTCCTCCAAGGAGTAAGGGTCTTTTAATTTCATGGCTGCAGTCACCATCTGCAGTGATTTTGGAGCCCCCAAAAATAAAGTCTGACACTGTTTCCACTGTTTCCCCATCTATTTCCCTTGAAGTGATGGGACTGGATGCCATGATCTTCGTTTTCTGAATGTAGAGCTTTAAGCCAACATTTTCACTCTCCTCTTTCAATTTCATCAAGAGGCTTTTTAGTTTCTCTTCACTTTCTGCCATAAGGGTGGTGTCATCTGCATATCTGAGGTTATTGACATTTCTCCCAGCAATCTTGATTCCACCTTGTGTTTCTTCCAGTCCAGCGTTTCTCATGATGTACTCTGCGTATAAGTTAAATAAGCAGGGTGACAATATACAGCCTTGACGTGCTCCTTTTCCTATTTGGAACCAGTCTGTTGTTCCATGTCCAGTTCTAACTGTTGCTTCCTGACATGCATACAGGTTTCTCAAGAGGCAAGTCAGGTGATCTGGTATTCCCATCTCTCTCAGAATTTTCCACAGTTTATTGTGACCCACACAGTCAAAGGCTTTGGCATAGTCAATAAAGCAGAAATAGATGTTTTTATGGAACTCTCTTGCCTTTTCGATGATCCAGCGGATGTTGACAATTTGATCTCTGGTTCCTCTGCCTTTTCTAAAACCAGCTTGAACATCAGGAAGTTCACGGTTCACATATTGTTGAAGCCTGGCTTGGAGAATTTTGAGCATTACTTTACTAGCGTGTGAGATGAGTGCAATTGTGCGGTAGTTTGAGCATTCTTTTGCATTGCCTTTCTTTGGGATTGGAATGAAAACTGACATTTTCCAGTGCTGTGGCCACTGCTGAGTTTTCCAAATATGCTGGCATATTGAGTGCAGCACTTTCACAGCATCATCTTTCAGGATTTGAAACAGCTCCACTGGAATTTCATCACCTCCACTAGCTTTGTTCGTAGTGATGCTTTCCAAGGCCCACTTGACTTCACATTCCAGGATGTCTGGCTCTAGGTGAGTGATCACACCATTGTGATTATCCAGGTCGTGAAGATCTTTTTTATACAATTTATATGCTTTATCGAGCCCATCTTTGCATGAAATGTTCCCTTGGTATCTCTAATTTTCTTGAAGAGATCTCGAGTCTTTCCCATTCTGTAATTTTCCTCTATTTCTTTGCATTGATCACTGAAGAAGGCTTTCTTATCTCTTCTTGCTATTCTTTGGAACTCTGCATTCAGATGCTTATATCTTTCCTTTTCTCCTTTGCTTTTCACCTCTCTTCTTTTCACATCTATTTGTAAGGCCTCCCCAGACAGCCATTTTGCTTTTTTGCATTTCTTTTCCATGGGGATGGTCTTGATCCCTGTCTCCTGTACAATGTCACGAACCTCATTCCATAGTTCATCGGGCACTCTATCTATCAGATCTAGGCCCTTAAATCTATTTCTCACTTCCACTGTATAATCATAAGGGATTTGATTTAGGTCATACCTAAATGGTCTACAACATATTAAAAAGCAGAGACATTACTTTGCAGACAAAGGTCCATCTAGTCAAAGCTATGGTTTTTCCAGTAGTCACATATGGCTATGAGAGCTGGTCCATAAAGAAGGCTGAGCACTGAAGAACTAAGGCTTTTAAACTGTGGTGCTGAAAAAGACTCTTGAGAGTCCCTTGGACAACAAGAAGATCAAACCAGCTGATCCTAAAGGAAATCAGTCCTGAATATTCATTAGAAGGACTGATGCTGAAGCTGAAGTTCTAATACTTTGGCCACCTGATGCGAAGAGCCAACTCATTGGAAAAGACCCTGATGCTGGGAAAGATTGTGGGCAGGAGGAGAAGGGGACGACAGAAGATGAAATTGTTGGTTGGCATCACCGACTCAATCAACATGAGTTTGAGTGAACTCCAGGAGATAGTGAAGGACAGGAAAGCCTGGCGTGCTGCAGTCCATGGAGTCACAAAGAGTCAGCCATAAACAGTCAGACATGACTGAGCAACTGAACAAAAACAGCAAGAAGACGTGAACTTCAGACTAACACTCATTTTCAAGAATATAGGTTTGGCCTTACCTCCTTTATGTAAATAAGGGGTTTAGTTGGCTGTAAGCACAGTAAGAGTGCTAACAAAGCCTTGGCAGTGCCAGCATCAGGAAGCTGGTGCCCCTTCAGACATTCCAGCATGGCCACAGGACATTCGCTGTGGCCCCCTGGTGCCTCTGCTCTGTGATTCTCTTCTCTGCAAACTTCCTCTCCTTCACCCCCCACTTATAGGGATGGTAGTTGCTTCCTTCAGTTACTCGTGTCTGGGTTATCTCCCATTTACTCTCTGTCTTCATGTAGCTATACGAGAAGCTCCCATGTTACTTTTCCTCTACGGGAAATGTTGAGACGATTTCTCTCTTCTTTTCAGGGTCTGACTGATGCAGAATGCTGACGTCCACAGTAGGAGGTGGATACCGTGTGGTACTTGGAATGCGTGTCTTGTTCAAAGGAAGACTTAGGGAATGTGATCACCAGCTTTGACTACTTGAAGAGCTTTCAGTCGAAAAAGGGATTATATTTATCCTGTGTAGTTCCAGAGGGCAGAACAAGGATTAGCAGGCAGAAGTTTTCTCACTCACTGGGAGCAGGTTTCTAAGAGGAACAGTCCTCTAAGTCCTTGAACTGCCCACAGTGGAATGTACTGGTGACTTTTGTAGGGGGCTAGTCAATCAGAGGGTTGATTTTCATCTGAGACTCAGGAGAGGTGCCCATCAGACTAACGTGCTGGGCCAGATCAACTCTTGAGCCTCAAAAATCCTCCTGCAGAATCTATAGGCTTTAATGAAAGATTTAGTCATTTCCTTCCTTTTTTTAATAATTGGGGTAGAGTTGCCTTACAAAGCTGTGTTAGTTTATGCTATACAACAAAGAGAACTGTATGTAGGTATATATAACCTCTTAGACCTCCTCAAACCCCACCCTCCAACCCACCCACCTAAGTCACCCCAGAGCATCGAGCTGAACTCTTGTACTATACAGTGAGTTCTCACTGGTCATCATCAGAAAAAAATTGCAAATAATAAATGCTGTGGAGATGGTGTGGAGAAAACGGAACCGTCATGCACTGTTAGTGGGAATGTAGATTGATACAGCCACTATGGAAAACAGTTCCTTAAAAAAATAAAAACTACCATACAACCCAGCAACCCCATTATTGGGCACATACTCTGAGAAAACTATAATTTAAAAAGGACACTTGCACCCCAATTTTCATTGCAGCACTATTTACAATAACCAGAACCAAGAAGCAACCTCAGTGTCCATTGACAGAGGACCGCATGAGGAAGCTGTGGTACATACATACAGTGGAATATTGCTCAGACATAAAAAGGAGCAAACTTGGGTAGAGGTGCAGATGGACCTAGAGTCTTTTGTACAGAGTGAATTAAGTCAGAAAGAGATTAATCATTTTCTACTGGAGCTCAAGGACAAAACTGGGGTGCTTTGTGGCCTGCAGAAAAGAATATCAGTTATCCCTCTAAGATTTCTCTTGGCCCCGAGGGCCCTTTAAAATAATGACCTTTCCTCTGAGACTGAAGAATTCAACTTCCCTCCATTTGCAAGCCCAGCTGAAGACAACACCCATTAGTAGGAAGATTCCCTTCATTTGCTCCCCTCTCTGCTTCTAGGGCTTCACCCTGCACCCCTGCATTTTATGCCCGGAGGCCTGTTGGAGGAGCCAAAGTTGACCACAGCCCATAACTAATGGAATCAAAGGATGTGAGTGTTCTGAACTGAGCTGCTCACCTTTGTGAATCTCCTTGGATGGATCTAAATCTCTGAGTCTGAGGCTTCCCGTGTCAGTCCTGGATTCACAAGGATTGGCAGACAGTCATGTGGGAACCAGACAAGTCTTCAAAACCCTAATGAGATTATCTTCCTGCCACCCTTCCGATTCTTGCTGCAGATCTGTACAGCCCACCCTTCTGCTGTGCGGGGCACACGAGTCTCGCAACAGCCATTCTCCATGTACCAGCTTTCCTTTCCTCGAGCAAAACTGCACTGTGGCAGTTCGGGGGGTTGGTGGGGAGAAAGCCAATCCTCTTTGAACCCTGCTAAGCCAAATATAAAAATATAATATTATAACCTCTAATACGTTCAGAAAATGGTAACTTCTAGAAGACTAAAAGAAACGTTCTCTTACATTTTCCAATGAGAACATTGGAGGAGAGAGGAAACTCAATGAACTACGATGGTCAAAACCCCAGATATAATAGAACCAGAAATGAAACTTTATTCCGACCTTGTCCAGGGATCCTCCCCCTACTCAACAGAATCTCATTGCTTCAGAGGATCCTACGTTACAAGAGAGAAAACCACCGAGTTAAGGGTTTTGGTGGCCCAGTCTAGTTTTCTCGAGAGCCAGGGTTCAAACTGACAGCAGGCTGTCGGTGACCTGGATGCTGCATCTTTGCCAACACAGCCCTTTGGGGATGATCCTACTCTCCATCTGCTTCCTCTCAATTTTCCCAACATTTTTGTCACTGTGACACTTGTCATATGTCTTACCCTGAGGGTGTGATTGCCTAGAAGACAAAGGAAAAATGCCCGAGAAGTGATGGGCAAGGCCTGGCCTGCGTATCAGCAACTGCCCCACTCTCTGGACTCCTCCCAACTAGAGAAGGGAGCTATCCCCTTTCTCCAGGGGATCTTCCCAACCCAGGCCTCCCGCATGGCAGGCAGATTCTTTACCGTCTGAGCCACCGGAAAAGCCCGGTTTAGACACACAAAAGGTGAAATAAATACCTTTTAAAACACCTACACACCCACATGCCTAGACGTCCAACAAGAGCAAAGAATAGTTTTGAGTTTAACAATATCCTCTTCCCACAGTGACTCCCCAAAAGTAGGGCTGTAAGGCCGTCTTCTAGTGGAAAACTGCTGGGTAGACCCTGCACTAAGAGGGCAGTAAAGAGCAGGAAGAGAGAAGTCTGTCGTGGCCTGGTGGGGGGTGGGAGGTGAGGGTGGGGCGGAGGGGGCAGGGGTGTCTCTCATGGATAAGCTCCCGCTGTGGGACCAGCTTCCCGCTGCAGGTCAGTTCAGCTTGTCTTCCAGCTCAAGAGATTCGAATTGCGATGCTCATCTAATTCTCTCTGCTCCTTCACCCCCGACCCTCTCTGACCACCCCTCCTATTGTCCCCATCTCTGTCCCTTTATGTCCCCCAGCCCTCTTTCGGCCCAGCCCCTCCAGTCTGGGGCAGCCACCTGGGGACACTGCGATCCAATAATTAGCCAGGGCAGCTGCTTGAGCAAACAAGCTCCGGAGATCCGCAGCTGGCGGAGTGGAGTCCTGCCTGGAGGAGGGGGCCCCGGGGGAGGCCCACCGAGCCTTCTCAGGTGGCCAGATGACGCCTAATGAGGCTCCCCGCTCGGCAGGCCGCACCAGATGGGCAAACGCCCGGGAGCCTTAGGGAGCCAGCAAGACGCTGTGGGGACCCCCAGGGTGAGGTTTCCTTTCCAGCTGCCCCTGGACCGTGGGGGAGGGTGGTTAAGATAGAAATTGGCGCCAGGGGTCAAGGGGCCTCGCTTTTCCCTGCCAGGAGGGGAGATGCTCTGCTTCCCAGTGATGCGGACCAGCCCCCCATCCCCCTCCCCGCAAGGATCCCATCCACAAGGCTGGAGTCTGAGTATTTGATGCTGCTGATTGAAAATGATTTATTTTTGGATGCACACCAGAGGAGTTGGCACTGGGAACATTTTCATAGACCTAACAATGCATACCATGAATTCAAGAATTTAACGCGGAAACAGGAAACAAACGCAGGGGTTTTACTCAGCTGCAAAAGGCGTGGCAGAGGGTGGGTATGGCAGAGAGAGAGCGAGGCAGTTGATTTAATTTTGACAAGTTGCAGTTTCTGGGCAAGGGAGAAGTCAGGAGCCAGTGCGGGGAAGGGGCGGTGCGTGGCTCTGGAGGTGCAGATCATTCTATTTCAGAGCATGTCCTGGCCTTCAAGAGACAAGTGCCCTGTGGTTCTCCTGACCCAGCCGGTCACTGCGCCTCTCGCTGCCCCTCCGTATGGTCATTTCTATGAGAAAAATGTCATGGAGGAGGGGCAGGGAAGAAAAACCTTTGGCATCCTCCTCCTCGCAAATTCTGCTGTCCAAGAGGAGTTTGCATTTCCTTAGAAAGTAATAATCAAGTTTACAAACATTCAAGGGAAAAAAATGCAAGAAACAGAACCAAAAATGGGCCAAATGACCCCTTCGCTCTTCCCTTTTCCTGCCTTCCTGCATTCCTTGTGTGACAAAGGACACCTTTGCCTTTGATGAAGAAAGCGATAGCATCAGACCTTAAGTCCTTAACTCAAATGGCTTTTTTCTAGAAAAGGAAAAGCCAGGAAAACGCAAAAAAACATTTTCTGCCAGTCATCACAGCCCTGACACCCTTGTTTGGGATACCCTATAAGCATCCATATGAATTCAGGGGAAAAGCCTAGGTATCTCATTTGGTGATTTCCTTTTTTTAAGCTGTTGGAAATTGAATTCATATCAGAATTGGTTTACCCTCCTGCCCAGTGGCAATTCTTCTCTAGCTATTACATGCAGGGAAAATTTCCAAAATAAAATGCAATAAGGCTGAAAAACAAGCATACAAATCATTTATTATAATATTCCTTATTTACCCTTGTTATTAACGTCCTATGTTTGTGGCACTAATTTGTGGATGGGACAGGCTGTGTGATTATATTCTTGGCCAGGAGAGAACCAGGCTGGCAGCAGCACGTCTTTGAGCAATCTCGGCTCTCTGTAGTTTCTAGAACATAACATTTTTTCTACAGGCTCTGGCTCATACTGTGGACGTTAATTGTTAATTCTCCAAAAGCCATCTGCTTAACCGAAGACTCCCTAGAAATCTGGGGAAACAGCGCCACCTAGCAGTCCTCTCTCTAAGTGCTTCAAAGCTGGGTTTCTCGATAACCATTCTTTTGAGGCTGACCAAGTTGCAGAGATGGTCTCTGCAAATCCAGCTCTGCTATCAGTGAGCACAATCCGTTGGCGACAGCTTGGAGTCCATTTAGCTTCAGGAAAGCAGCTCAGCTTAATATTCTGGATGGATAAGCAAGGTTTCATAAAACTTCATTACTGTAGGTCATTTCACCCATAAGACTCTTTGGAGCTACACATTTAAAAGATGAGAAGATGGAGGCCCAAGGAGAAAAAGTTGCTTCTTCACAGTCATGCAGCTATTTTATGGTTGGGTCAGACTCAAAAACTAGAACCAATCTTGCTGTTCACAGGATGGGAGTTCTTTTTAAAGGCTGGGCAGAGATGGAGGTAGGAACGAGACACAGAAGTAAGAGCATCCATCAGTAAGTAAATAAAGGTCTGAGTCTGTCTCTCTGAATCTATATATTGATAACACAGAAGACGGATTTTGACTTGTGTCTAGGACATAGACACACACCACGGACAAACCTTTGAGCAGCCCTCCAAAACGTCACTGAAATGACTGAAACCAATATTGGGGCTATTCTCCAACCCAACCGCTCTGTGGTCTGGTCAGTCACATTTCCCCCTCCAAGGAGAAATATTGCAGGTTTTAATTTGGGCATTAGGGATTTTTGGGTTTTTCTTCTCTGAAGGCCCTTTGGAGCTTTGACTTCAAATGTGTCCTACGCTCTTCCTCTCTTAGGGAGGAACATTGTGGAGACTCAGCCTATTAAAGCAGGAATGCAGGGATCAAGGATTCGGCTCCTGGTGAGGGAACTAAGATCCCACGTGCTGTGGAGCAGCTAAGACCACAGGCCACAGCTAGAGAGTCTGTGAGCCGCAGTGAAGATACCACATCCTGCAACCGAAACCCAGCGTAGCCAAATAAATAAATAAAAGAATGAGTTGGAGATCCAAGTAGAATGGATGTATATTTGAAAAAAAAAAGATCAATGCTAGGGCCCCCCCCCAGATCAATTAAATAGTGTGGGGTCTAAGTACAGTAGACCCACCATCCTTATCTGTGATTTCGCTTTCTGCATTTTCAGTTACCCACAGTTAACTATAGCTCAAAAAAATATTAAATGGAACATTCCAGAAATAAGTAACTCAGAAGTTTTACATTGTATGCTTTTTTGGAGCGCTGTGATGAAGTCTTACACTGTGCAACCTGGGATCCCCATCCATTGACATCATCATGGGAGCTCAATCCAGGATCACCTCCTCCAGGTGACCTGCTTTTGACACGTGGTCCAAAGGTCCAGAGCCTAACGCCTAGGACATGCACCTCACTTTGTCTCATCACATAGATATTTTATCATCTCACAGCATCACAAGAAGAAGGTTGAGTTCAGTAGTACGATATTTTGAGAGATAAAATGACTACATATCCAAACATTTATTACAGTATATAGTTATAATTGATCTATTTTATTATTATTATTAATCTCTGAACCTAATTTATAAAGTAAACATATCATAGGTGTGTAGGCATCGGAAACATAGTGTATATAGGATTCGGGACGATCCCCAGTTTAAGGCATCCTCTGGGAGTCTTGGAACATATCCTCCACAGATAACGAGTCACTCTAGTGACCATATCAATATGTCTCCTGCCAGGGTTGAGAATCACTGGCTTCTAGCACAGAAAGGCCGAGTGGTCTGTCCAGCAACACGCAAGGGGCCAGATTTCTCCTCCTCGTCCTCTACGGTCCTTCCTTGTCCTGCCACCTCCATTCCATCGTGCTCGGCCTCACGAGCAACCAGCCGAGAAGCCAGGGTGGCCGGGCCCCGGAGACACAGCCCCGAGACAGCTGTCTGTGCGAGGTCACCTGTGCACAGAGAGTGCTCTGAGCACTGGGCAAACTTGGCATTCAGGAAGAAGAAGCGCTTAAACGAAGAGCTGCTGGATTCTGACCCCTGTGGGGCACTGGGTCATGTTGTTTTTTTTTCCCAACTATGATTTTTGAAACTGGAGAAATAACCCCAGAGTGGGTCGGGGTCCACCTGGACCCACCGTGAGATGGAACAGAGCCAGACCCCACTGATCCCCTGGTCAGTGGACTACAGTGGCAACTTGGGTCTCTAGGGTCCTCTCGTCCCTGACAGTCCGGTTACACCCCTTCCCCCCACGCACAGTCACCCTAATACACTGCCAAAGGCCCCTTTAGTGAGGGTCAGAAGGAGGATTCACAGTGTAAACTGTTGGCTGTGTGGCAGGACTTCCAAGGAGACTTTTCCTCCTGTTTATCAAGAGGCTCTGTGTCTATGAAATGACTCAAGTCTGAGAATGGGTTGAGGGATTACTGCTTTCTATTGTGGTGACTCTAATCACCAGAGCTAGAGCTTTCCCATTTTTGCAAGTCAAGTAAGGCTTTCATAGCCTGCCCATCTATTTCTGCTCAAGGAACATCGTGATCAACAGGCTCATTCAATGGCTCTGCAGGCCGTACTATTCTGATTGCTACTTTGGGTTCTGCGAACTCTTACAGGAAACACACCCACCTTGTCTTTAGCAATGCAATACCCCGTCTTGGTGCTGTGTTCCATCATCCCCACTGAAGTCAAGGAGCCCTGTGGAATGGCAGCTGCCCATACCATCACTCCTGGCCACGGATAAGAGCCTGCATAGAGAACACTGGGGCTCCCCCATAAATGTATCTCCCCCAGCCTTGGTGAAGGGAGTGCCCTCTGGACCTTCTGAGGGGACACAGTTAGAAGGTTGGTGAGCTCATCTTGTACAATACAGTGGCTCCTGCTTTCCCAGCTCCTGAAGCTCTGGATATGTGCCTCTGTCTTAACGCCTCATCCTGGTGCATCTCATTAGGAGGACTGGCCAGGACTCATTACCTTACTGGGATAAGTAACTCAAAACCCCAGAAAGGCTAACTTGAACATTTTGCATCCAAACCACATCTTGCATGTGACTTCTCAAACTTTAAAATAACTAAAAAATCCCATTAAACAGAGTGCCCCAGGTAAGAGACATCGCTGATCACGAGCCATGAAATGAAGAATTGCATCAATGCCAAAAGTTGAGAAGAATGATGGGGGCAATCCTAGCCTCAGAATCTGCAGGGGGAGTTCAGCGGTGACCAGGACTCTGCGAGCTGGGCATCAGTGTGACCCTCCCAGGCTGGGCTTCCCTGACCCACTCCCAGTTCCTCCCTTCAGTCAGGGATGCCAAAAAGAGGGGGAGGGTGACCTTGCGGGGCCAAGATGGGCTGAGGGCTCAAAGCCTTTTGCCCCTGGCTCTGGCCTTCAGTGTTGCTGAGAGAAAAAATGCAGAAGCTTTAGAGGATGGCAAGTATCTGCTGCACGGATGGGGATTTTCATCAGGGTCCCCACTGCACCCAGCGATGATGCTGCCTGCAAGCCCTTTTTCAGATTTGAATGTTTTGACCAAAATAACACAGGCTGTCCAAGAACTGAATTCAGGAGTCCTTTTACATTGTGAACTTATCATGCGGCTCCACTGTGAAACTCTGGATTGGCTTTCACTCGGAGTAGAGCCCAAGGCTCCTTCCACCGGCTGCAGGCACTAGGTGATCAGCACTTGTGTTCCTCTCTGGCTCATCTCCCTTCGTCTGCTCCCTTGCTCACAGTGGTCCCGACGCGCTGGTTTCCTTGCTCCTCTTTAAATATGCATAGAGTCTCCCCTGGCCATTCTGCTTGGCACACCCGTCGCCCCACTGTGCTCCTGACTGCCTTTGATCCTTGCCCAGATGCCACCTGAGAGCTTCCTGCATCCTGCCTCGCCCTCCTCTGCCTCTTTTCCATTGTGGGGCACCTTCCACCACCCTGGGTACTTCATCTATTGTGATATTGCCTGTCTCCCCCACTAGAATAGGCAGCTGCTTGCAGGCAGACACACCTGTCTCTTTGTCACTGCTGAATCCCCAACCCCTAGAAAAATGCGTGGCACGTGGTAGGGGATCCCATGAATATTTTGTAAGTGAATGAATGAAGCTACTATGTGTTTGGCTCTGTGGCTGAGCCTGTAGCAGCTTAATCTTTGGGATCCACAAAGAGCTAGAGGTGGCCAGTTTGCCTGCCTTGTCTGTCTACCAAAGCGGAACAGTTTCACAGCCATCAATCCAGTTTGTTAGGAATTGCCCGAGCCTGGTAAGACATACAGACATAGCAATTAACATTCTACAGTACTTCTTTTCTAAGCTCTGGAATATCTTCTGGAAAAGGGAATGGCAACCCACTCCAGTATTCTTGCCTGGAAAATTCCATGGACAGAGGAGCCTGGCAGGCTATCGTCCATGGGGTTGCAAAGAGTCAGACATGACTGAACAACTAACTCTTTTTAAAAAAAATAGAAATACACATTGATGGCTACAGCAAAATGTTTTCTCTCCACCTTGGGCTTCCCTGGTGGTTGTCAGTAAAGAATCCACCTGCAATGCAGGAGACCTGGGTTCGATCCCTGGATTGGGAAGGTCCCCTGGAGGAGGGCATGACAACCCACTCTACTATTCCTGCCTGGAGAATCCCCAGGGACAGAGAAGCCTGATGGGCTGCAGTCCATGGGGTTGCAAAGAGTCAGACACGACTGAGCTACTAAGCACGTGAGCCTGCAGTATGTCAGTGTTTTAAAAATAATTCTTGTCCCTCTAATAACGGCCTTCATCATTTTGCTTGGAGAATGAAGTTCTAAGTAAGAGGATGGTCACGATTGTGACCCTTTACACTAGATTAATTGTAACTTTACAAAAACAGCTCATGTTTATTTAGCTTCCCAGATGTGCCTTGAGGGGAACCCTAGAACACCTGAGGATAAACAGCCTCTGCTCACAAGAGGAGCCAGCCACACTCATCAGGTCTGTCTGAGTATTACTCCTTTTGGCCAAAGTTACTACAGTTTACTCTGAACCCAGACTTATGTTCTGGAAACTGACTACAAAGTAAGGACATTCATCAGCTGGGGAGTCTCTGATATAAAATTCATTCTTTTACTTGTTGAACATTGACTTAGAACCTCATAGGCGTGTTGAATACACCAAGTAAAACACTTGGAGATGCTCTGTGGATAGTAAGGGGAAGAGGGGATTTGGTACTGGGAGAGAGGAAATCCAGGAAGGCCTCAAGGATTATACACCTTTTGGACAAGCCCTGGATCTTCAAACCGAGAAAGAAGCCATGCAGATTTAGAAGTAAGAGCATTCCAGGGAGAGCATGTGCAAAGGCCCTGAGGTGGAAGCGACCTCGATGTCTCAGTACACAGGAGACTCCTCTGACTTCCTTCGCTTCCTCCCTTGGCTAGAACCCCAAATCCTCATCCTATCCCAGAAGCCAGCCTCTCCCTCTCTGGTAGACCCAGGGCCTTCCCAGCCCTCAGTCTGAACTCACCATCTCAGAGTGGCCCTGCCCCCCAAACTTCTGTTGCCAGGGTCCTAAGACTAGTTCTTCCAGGTGAACCAAACCCCTAGGTCCTGAGGACTCCTGGTCTTTCAGCAGGGGCTTTCCTTTGCTGACTAACTCCACGATCCAGTGGAGGTATTGACAAGACTCCATCCATTCCCAAGCAGACCCCTTCCCACCCCAGACCCTGCCCTCCCACCAAGGAGCTTGAAACGTGGTGGGTAAGGGAAAGCTGAGCTGCGTGGAGGACAGGCTGGTGTGATGCTCACTCAGCCCCCTTCTCACAGGCCTGAGAAGTGAGCTCGACTCCCCACCACCCCACTGCCCACCTCCCCACCCTACCAGGGGAAGGGGGCCAACAGTAAGGAGGCAGGGCAGGGAAACCACCGCCCCAGAGCTGGGCTGGGATTGCAGATGAGGGGCCTGCCGTCCAGGCCAGCCCTGGCTCCTGCAGGGTTGCCCACCTGGAGCGAAGTCCTGGTGGGAGAGGGGAGCTTCGCTGAGGGTTCCACAGCCTCTCCAGCGGTATTCCATGAACGGTGTACAGGCTGCAGTTTCTTCTGAAATGGGTCCTGGCATATGAGTGTGCTCAGGTTTTCACAATTGTTTCCCATTTGTCTCAGCCTGGTTTCCCACAGTTCCCAGGTCTTGTCAACAAATTGGCGATTTATTTGAACTGAAATGACCTCGAGAATGAATTTAAAGGCTGCTAAAAAGACAAAGGGGAGAAGGCAATGGCACCCCACTCCAATACTCTTGCCTGGAAAATCCTATGGATGGAGGAGCCTGGTAGGCTGCAGTCCATAGGGTCACTAAGAGTCGGACATGACTGAGTGATTTCACTTTCACTTTTCCTTTTCATGCATTGGAGAAGGAAATGGCAACCCACTCCAGTGTTCTTGCCTGGAGAATCCCAGGGACGGGGGAGCCTGGTGGGCTGCCATCTATGGGGTCGCACAGCGTTGGACACGACTGAAGTGACTTAGCAAAAAGACAAAGGGGGCCAAAACAGTGATGAACGAACCATCATCTGCTCACTACAGTCTTCTCGGCTGTGATGCTAGATAGATACCTTCTAGATATCACGTAGCTATTGTGTCAACCACATGAGGTGGGTCTTAGTGTTCCCATGTTGCTGACAATATGACTGAGGCTCAGAAAGTTAGAGACACCTGCCCAAGGTCACACAGCTAGAGAAGAGCCAGAGCTGGACACAGGTGTGTGTGGTTCTAGACATCTTCTTGCCACTCAGTGCACACATAGAAGGGAATATATGCTGAGTCTCTGTGGATTGATTATAATTTCTCATCCACACTCGTGGAATGTGAAACAGGGCCTCAGGATCCCACTCAGTTCACGGGCAGGAGAAGCAGAAACAGGCGGAGGACTGTGCATGACAGACACCAAGCCAGAGAGAGCGCTGCTGACTTCCTGTGTTTGCCTGGGGCAACCTGAGCTGGCTTTTCTTCTTCTTTTTCAGATAAAGAGAGAGAAACCTGCTTTAGTCAGCACCTTTGCACAGTCCCACTGCCTACCCTTCCCGGCAACAAGCTGGTTTGATGCATAAGCAAAGGTGGGAGCCGCCCCAGCAATACGGGAGGAGAGCCGCCAGGCCTGCGCTTGAAAACCTCCCACCCTCGAACAGGCCCGAAATGTCCCCTCATCTCACAAATGCAAACACATAGGCACAGAGAGTGGATGAACCCGACCCAGAAAATGTTGCCAGTCAGGGCAGAATCAAGACAAGGGGAAAAAAAAAAAAAAGAGCTTATCACGCACAATTCGTTAACTGATTCACTCATTTGGATTCATTAGAATGGCCAAGACCCTGCCCTCCTGGAACTGATATTCAAGTGAGGAAAACAGGGAATAAATGAGTATATACACAATACACCTGGGGTGACTCAGAGCAGAGACCTGACTGAAGCGAGAAAATTAGGGCAAGTTACCAGGAAGGGAACAACCTGCTGCGGGACGACAGCAAGGAGACCAGGATACTTCAGTGAAGGCACAATTTACATGGAGAGGTGACTGGTGTTAGATCTTAAAGCTCTGTGCACAATGGATAGGTCTTTATTTTTTAAATAGTGCTGCAAAGCCATGAAAAAGCTGAAAAGAAGGGACCATCATGATCTCCTTGAGGTTTTTTTTTTTTTTTTAAATCACCCTTGCTACCATGTAGAGAAGAACCTACCAGGTAGAGAAGAGCCTACCATGTAGAGAAGAATCTACCAGGTAGAGAAGAACCTACCAGGTAGAGAAGAACCTACAGAGGACCAGTGGGAGACAGGGATGCCTTGAGCTCAAGGTGGGAGAAATGAAGAGCATAAGAGGGGGTTGTACCCTGGGGGTGGAGCAAAAGTGATTTGCTGACGCATTACAAATGTGAAGTCTTTGAAGGATGACTACTTGGTTTTCATCCTCAGCATGTGGTCAGATCGTGGCATCATTGATCAAGCTGGAGTCTTGTAGATGTCAGAATCTGTATCAAATTAAGTGTTGTATCTCTAGCCCCCAGAACAGTGGATCCCACATAGGAGTTTAATAAACTTAGAGGATCAGATATTAAATGCAGTGACTGACACATGCACATACACACAAACACAGATATTTAACTGCCCTACTTCCCATTTCCTTCTCAAATACATGAAAGTGAAAAGTGAAAGTGAAGTCGCTTCAGTCATGCCCGACTCTTAGCGACCCCATGGACTGCCTACCAGGCTCCTCCATCCACGGGGTTTTCCAGGCAAGAGTACTGGAGTGGGGTGCCATTGCCTTCTCCATTAGTTATTTTAGCTCTTTTCAAATGAAACTTTAATTGAACACCAATATGTAAAACAGACACACTGCAAACATTTATTCATGAACATTTATATTTGAGTTCAATTATGATATTTGCTCATGATAAAGTCAATCAATGAGGCCAAACAGTTCTGACCCAAATAAACATTTGAAAAATCAGACGGTATGGATGACAAGTGCAATTTTTCATAGGTTCTAATTTCCAATTTATTTCTGTTTTGTTTGGTTGCACCTTATGAATGGTGAAAGTTTTAAATGTGTTGTATGCCAGTTAATACTGACTTTGGCTACAGGTGAGAAAAGAGTTAAATATTAGAGGCTTAACCATAAGGAAATTCACTCTTGATTAACAAAATTTAGTAATGCAGAAAAATGCATAGTTAGAAATAACGGTTTAGAAGACTTGAACAAGTGCTCTAAAAGTAGATGATGCAGAACCAGCTCAACACAGTCATAAAGGACGCCAATGTCTTCCATATTTCCATCCTAGGCTGTCCTTTTACCTCTGGGAAGTCACTTAATGGTCACGACCCAGCAAAAAAAATTATCAAAAAACTAGGTCAAAGGGTGGCCAGGACAGAAAGAGACCTTCACTTTGTAAGCCTCGTTTCCCTGCATCAGGGAAGCACCTTTTCCAAAGTCCTCCAACAGAATCTTTTATGTCTAATTTGCCAGACCACATGCTCACTCTCGGACCCTCGCCAAACTATAGCACTTTCTGCCTGATAGCAGAGCAACACCAAGACATAATTTCAAGAAACTTTTCAATAACTAATCTGGGAACTTCCAGGACAAGTGATAGAAACAGGTTGTATAATGTGAAGTAAGTGATTGTACCTATATAAAGTTGGACCATCTCCTGCTGTTCTCAGTGGCCAAAGGCAATTTCGATTGCATCTTTTCTGAAGATTTCAGAAACTGGAAATAAATTGACACAAAAGAAAAAAATACTAAAAAAACATGCTTTCCTACTTATCTCATCAGAGTCCCATTTGGCTGCTATTTTCCCAGAATCTTCCTCTTTTCCACAAACTCTCTCTAAGAACTTGATCCTCTCCAAACTCCTCCCCTCCCGTCTTTCCTCACATCCACTCTCCCTGTAATCACTGGCCCAGTCTCTTGATTTCCCCATTTGCACTACCCTGTCATTACCCTGCTGATTCTAAAAAGGCATGCAGGCACACATTTCCCCGAAGGTGCAGGAGGGAAAAGGCCATCG
Organism: Capricornis sumatraensis; assembly: GCF_032405125.1. Lineage (NCBI taxonomy): Eukaryota > Metazoa > Chordata > Mammalia > Artiodactyla > Bovidae > Capricornis > Capricornis sumatraensis. The sequence continues at coordinate 53,683,167 of NC_091089.1, read as the reverse complement.
TACCCCTGCTTCAGTAGGCTTACCTCTGTCACATGACCGTACTGAACAGCAGCTCCCACCTCCTTTTGTACATATTACAGTCAGATCAGAAGTGCCCCAAACTGACAATAAGGTCCCCAAAGTTACTCATCAGTCAACAGTATCAGTATGCAGCATAGGCTAATTTACTGTTCTACTAATAACTCAGCAGCATGATATGAACAGGCTCTGAGCCTCTGCTTCAGTATGACCTCCATAAACTTTAGGGCTGTACTCTTTGGTACAATTTTCTGTGATTCGTGAGAGGCAGGCTTGAATTTTTTGTAAAAGCTAGTAGTATTTTCTTCAAGTTAAAAAATATGCTCATAGCTGGTAGAAAAAGCTTTACCCTGAAGGCCAGACTCCACACACGCGCACACACACACACACACGCACACACACACACACGAACACACACGCGCGCAGGCACACACACACATGCACGCATGCACACACATGCACGCATGCGCACACACACACACGCACACACACAGTTTAAGCCCGACAACACAAAGACAGTAATCTCCAGTGTTAAATTTGAAATGGCAACAATTTGGCATGAGGTCTTTTTTTTCCCTTGGTCTATAGTTTTTAGATGAGCTAAACATACATTATTCAGTTCAATTTTCCCCATGGTAGGGAAAACATGCATTATGAACAAACAGCTTTTCACATTATTTTTCCAAAGACCCCTGCAAATATATAAACGTATTAACCAAGAAAAGTACCATGTTAACTGAGAGGTCAGGGCAAGGTCGGGCATGTTGAGGCATGCCTGGGCATGTTGAGACATGTTCCGGCAGAGAGCCGCAGACATGCCCTGGAGGCAGGCAGACAGCCAAGCCAACCAACCAGGAACCGACACAGAGCCCTTGGACACCAATCACTGCTGAGCCCACGTTTTCTTCCTTATATGAGAGCCCAGCCTAGGCTATAAAACCCTTCCCCACCCCTCATACCTCGCAGACTCCGCAGACTCCCTTTACCTCACAGACTCCCTTTGCTTCGCAGACCCCCCTCGCTTCCTTGCTTTCCCGCCGCCGGGAGTTCTGCCTGAGAGCGACCGCCCAATAAAAGGCCCTGATCAACAGTCCATAGGGGTGGCTCCTTCCCGCGGCGTTTCTTACATCTGGCGCCCAACGTGGGGCTCGAGGTGAGGGCTTCCGGCACTCGCCGTTGAGGCCCCCTCGAGCTCCATCGTCGCGGTAGCCCCTGGACCCAGGCAGCTGACCAACCCCCCGGACGGCAGGATACGGGGTAAGTCCCTTCGGCTTTGGGGCCCGCCCTCCCTGGTAACCACTTCCTAGGACCCAGTAACAAGTGGCCACTTACTGGGCCCTCCCGGTCACCAGCTCGTGAGGGAGACGTCCCGAACGGCTGTGTAGACCTCCGGCTTCGGCCTCCAGCTTCGGCCTTTCCGGTCCGCCAGCACAGGAGGAAGACGTTCCGAACGGCTGTACGGACCTCCGGCTTCCCTTATCACCCGAAGACGTTCGGGCAGCGGGGGTTTGCCTCCACGCTCAGTGATTGCCATGGGATCGACGGCCTCCAAACCCGATCCCCAATACTCCACCCCTTAGGGTGCCTGTTGGCTAACCTGTGGACCCTAAGATTAAAGGGATATATCCGCCATAATGGTTCACGGTGGCCAACCACAGGGACATTTGACTTTGACGTCCTCCGTGATTTAGATAACTACTGCCGGAGAACGGGAAAATGGTCTGAGGCCCCCTGTGTTCAGGCCTTTTGGGCTTTGCGCTCTCGCCCCACCCTGTGCACCACGTGCACTCCCCGCCAAATCCTGCTTATCATGGCTCCCCTGATTCCACCCTCCCGGGCCAAACCAGCTCCTCCCGTCTCTGAGTCTTCTGCTTTCTCTGTTCCTCCGCAAGATTTGGTGGCCCCTCCTCCCTATACCTCCTCCCACGGCCCCCACCCCCTCCACTCAGGTTCCTCCTACCTCCGCTCCCGCCCCCGAGACTCCACCGCCGGACCGGGATCCTCCGGCCCTTAACCCTATCTTGTATCCTCCTCTTCCCCCCGTCACTCCCTCCCCTTCCCCGGTTAGCTCCCACACTCGCTCCCACAGCAACCCTCCGGGAGCCTCCCTTCCCCCTCCCCCAGCCCCGCTATTCCCTCTCCGACAAGTAGCCGGAGCTGAGGGTCTAGCCCAAGTCCATGTCCCCTTCTCCCTCCAAGACTTAGCACAGGTTGAGGCCAAACTGGGTTCCTTCTCCTCCAACTCCACTCAGTACATCAAGCAGTTTACTGGTCTGACCCGCGCCTATGCCTTGACATGGCAGGACATATATGTCATCCTGGGGTCTGCCACCACCCCCGAAGAGAGGCAGGCTATCTGGACAGCAGCCAAGGCTCAGGCTGACCAGCAGCACTATGCCAACCCCTCCCCCGAGCGCCCCCCAGGGGCTCAGGCGGTTCCTGACACTGACCCTGATTGGAACTACCAGGAAAGGGGTGGTGGCCAGCTGCGAGTACGAAACCTCCTCAAACTAGATGAAGTGACCCAGAAGCCCGACGAAGGCCCAGCCATGTTCCTTGGTCGGCTGACCAAGGCCCTCGTCCAATACACCAGGCTGTCCCCTGAGTCCCCCATCAGGGCGGCCACCTTGGCCAATCGTTTTATCTCCCAGTCTGCCCCCGATATCCGAGAAAAGTTGGCCAAGGCCGAGGACGGCCCTCAGACCCCTATCTGAGACCTGGTAAAAATGGCTTTTAACGTCTACCATGCCCACGAGGAAACTGCTGAGGCCAGCCGAAAGGCAAGCCTCAAGCAAAAGGCTGAATTTCAGGCAAGCCTCCTAAACCACCAAACCCAGGCCTTGGTAGCGGCCCTGCGGCCGGCAGAGGGCTCGGGGCCCCAAAACCCCCCTCTGGGGGCCTGTTTCAAGTGCAGCCAAGAAGGGCACTGGGCCAGGATGTGCCCCAATCCGTGACCTCCTTCCAAGCCGTGCCTGTTGTGCAAACGATGAGGACACTGGGCCAGTGACTGTCCCCAGGCCTCTCGGGCCTCGGCCTCTAGGGGCCGGGGACCAGAGCGCCCCAGGGAGACCTCCTGCCTTCCTCCGGCTTCGGAGCTGCTGAACCTCGATGGTGACTGACGCCGCCCAGACTCGGGGACCCTAATAACCCAAGCCGAGCCCAGGATAACGCTCCAGGTAGCGGGTAAGTCCATCAATTTTCTACCTATTCAGTCCTTCCCTCTTTCGGAGGCACTTTACGTCCTTCCCAGATTTTGGTTATGGGCATTGACGGCCAACCCTCGTGTCCGCTCCAAACCCAACCAGTATCCTGCTAGCTCCAGGATCGGCTCCCACGTCAGGGGCCTTCCTAATGTTACTTGTTGACCCTCCAACCTCTTCTGTTAATCCTGAGGTCTGGGACACCCGAGTCCCGGTGGTGGCTCGGCACCACTCTCCGGTCCTCATCCGGCTAAGGGACCCCACCTGTTTCCCGGCCCGGTCCCAGTTTCCTTTGTCTACTCGCAACCTCAGGGGGCTAAAGCCCATCATCGACCGTCTCATGGGACAGGGCCTCCTGATCCCCACAACCTCCCCCTGTAACACGCCTATCCTCCCTGTTCAGAAGGCTTCATGAGACTACCGGCGAGTGCAGGATCTCCGCCTGGTCAACACGGCGGTGATCCCTGCCCATCCACTTGTCCCTAACCCCTACACCCTCCTTTCTCCCATACCTCCTCAGACCTCCCATTTCACAGGGATGCCTTTTTACCATCCCACTTCGCCCACATGCCCAGACATCGAGCCTACCGCTGTCTGCTGGTCTTGGTGGACACCTTTTCAGGATGGGTCGAGGCCTTCCCCACAGCCCCGGAGACGGCAGCAGCGGTGGCGGAGGTCTTGACGGCCCATCTCATTCCCAGGTTTGGGTTGCCAAACTCTCTCCGGTCTGACAATGGGCCTGCATTTATCTCACAGATCTCTCAGCAGGTGGCTGTGGCCCTAGGTATCGGGTGGCATCTCCACATCCCCTATCGGCCCCAATCGTCAGGCAAGGTAGAGTGGGTGAACGGCATCATCAAGACACATCTGACCAAGACAGCCGCAGTTCTGAGGCAAGCCTGTCTTGGGTCGACCTCCTTTCTCTGGCGCTCACTCGCATTCGTACCACACCACACTCCAAAACAGGTTTGACCCCTTTTGAACTGCTCTACGGCAGGCCCTATCTCCTGACTCACCTCCTGGAGGGAGAGGCTCCCCAACTCGCGGGATACCTCCCCCTCTTCTCCCTCCTACGATCCTTGCTGAGGGAACACGCAGATCGGGTCCTGCCACAACTGACAGACGACGAGGGGCCCACCCGGCCTCTAGCACCAGGAGATCAGGTACCGCTGAAAACCCTGAGTCCCCGCCCACTACAGCCTCGCTGGACGCGACCCCATACTGTAATCCTCACCACTCCTACAGCTGCCAAACTCCTGGTACACGAGCCCTGGTATTACCTGACCCACCTCAAACGAGCTCCCCTGGGTCTCCCGGAGACAGGGGTGGCCCCAGGAAGACATTAGGCAGAACAACAGAGAGAGAGAACAGAAAGAGTAAGACAGAGAGGAGGAGACACAGAGAAAGGAAGGGAGAGGAGGGAAGGAAGGAACAAGGGGAGACTGTGGGAGGAGAGCAAGAGTAGAGGGAAGCAGTAAAGTCAGAGAAAGGAAAAAGAAAGTGAGAGAAAGGAAAGAGAAGAGTGGAAGAGTGAAAAGTGAGAGAAAGGAAAAAGAGAGAAGAGTTGAAGAGCGAAAAGGAGAGAAAGTAAAAGAAAGTAGGAGAGAGAGATAGAGTAGCGGAGAAAGTGAGGGAAGGAAGAAGGATAAAGGCTGAAACTGAAAGAGTGAGAGACGAGAGACAGAAAGGAATTAGAGAGTGTGACAGAAGGGAAAGGAAAGAGCAAGGTAGAGAAGCAGAAAAGAGAGACAGAATCGAAGGAAAAGAGAGAGATGGAGAGAAACCGAAGGATTGGTCCCCCACTCTTTGACTGTCCCTAGCCCTCACATACCTGACCACCTGCTTCCTACTCCAGGGGTGCTATTCCCTTGGGACACCCTGACCTGGTTACCAGCTCCATCCTCATGGGACCCCCGAGGCTGGTTATCCACCGCACCCCTTTTCACCCCAACCCTGGAACAATGCGGGGCTCTCTACTCTGGGTTGTTCTCGGGGTACTGGGGGTCCTGGAGGAAGGGGGACACACCAACCAAAACCCCCACCAGTCCTTTCAGATCACTTGGACGCTCCAGAACGGACTGACTCACGAGGTACTCAATTTGACCACTGGAATTCACTCCCCTAGTACGTGGTGGCCAGATCTGTATTTCAACCTCAAAGACCTTATAAAGACTTCTTGGTCAGCGACCCAGACCAGAAACTTTGGGTTCTGGGCATGTCCCGGACACCTAAAAACACATAATTGGGAGACTTGTGGAGGACTGCAACATTATTTCTGTTGGTCCTGGAGCTGTGTCACCTCCAATGATGGGAGATGGAGATGGGAGGTTGGGAACCGGGACCTAGTCAATTTCTCGTTTGTCCGACCCTATCGCGGGATTGCTCAGGTGAAAGTAATGTTCAACCAGGAAGCGGCTAAACTGGAGAGGTCTTGGGTATCCGGGCTATCATGGGGCTTCCAACTCTATGCTGAGTGGTTTGAAGCAAAGCCAGGGGGAATTCTGGTTGTTAGTCAGACAATAGAACCTGTTCAGGCCCATGCTGTGGGGCCCAACCAGGTTATTGCACCTCCCCGCCCCTCACCACGGGGGACAAACGCCACAAATGTTGTGACCTCGCCTACCCTCACACCCTCCCTTCAAGCTGACCCGGACTGACCCGCTAGAGACCCAGGAACCCCTGTGGGCCTTAGTCAAAGAAACTTACAAGGCCCTCAACCACTCCAATCCTAATGCGACCCAATCCTGCTGGCTTTGCTACACCCTACATCCACCTTACTACGAGGCCGTGGGCTTAAATGCTACCTACAACTTATCCATTCTGTCCAACCCACCACAGTGCTCTTGGGGAGACCGCAAGGTGGGCCTTACCATGAAAGAAGTATGGGGTTCGGGGACCTGCTTAGGCACGGTCCCTACGGATAAACAAACCTTGTGCGCCCAGACTGGCGATGATACCAACTTCGCCAATAAGACCTACGTCATACCTGACACTGGGGGATGGTGGGTGTGCTCACAGACTGGGCTAATGCCCTGTCTCCACTTGGCTGTCTTCAACCAGAGCAGGGAATTCTGTGTCATGGTAGCGGTAGTGCCCAAGATTACATACCATCCAGAAGAGGTCCTCTACAACTTTTGGGACCAAAACACCCCAGCTCCTAGGCATAAGAGGGAGCCCATTACAGCTATTACTCTGGCAACGCTGTTTGCCCTGGGAGCAGCTGGGACGGGCACGGGCATTGCTTCCCTGACCACACAACATCAGGGCTTCATCACCCTGAGGGCCGCAATTGACGAAGACATCGCCCGCATAGAAAATCCATGACGGCCCTAGAAAAGTCCCTGACTTCCCTTTCCGAAGTGGTATTACAAAACCGCAGAGGACTAGACCTGGTCTTTTTGCAGCAGGGGGGCCTCTGTGCAGCCCTCAAAGAAGAATGCTGTTTCTACGCTGATCATACTGGGGTGGTTCGTGAGTCCATGGCTAAAGTAAGAGAGGGATTAGAACGCAGGAGGAGAGAGAGGGAAGCTCAGCAGGGCTGGTTCGAGTCCTGGTTCCAGAGCTCCCCTTGGCTGACAACTTTGCTATCCTCCCTAATGGGACCACTCATCATTCTGCTGCTGCTCCTGACTTTCGGGCCCTGTATCCTAAACAAGATTTTGGCCTTTATCAAACAGAGGCTCGACACGGTCCAGCTGATGGTGCTGCAACAGTAGTACCAAGGGCTTCCAACAGGCACTCCGTGGCAAGATTAATGGCAGACGCCCCCTGTCATCCCGGCCACACCCTACCCCTCGTCGCCCCCGTTCAGCAGGAAGTAGCCAGAAAGAATCGGCGCCCCTTGTCCTATATCAAAAAGGCCGGGATGAAAGGTCAGGGCAAGGTTGGGCGTGTTGAGGCATGCCTGGGCATGCCCGGGCATGTCGAGACATGTCCCGGCAGAGAGCCGCAGACACGCCCTGGAGGCAGGCCGACAGCCAAGCCGACCAATCAGGAGCCAACACGGAGCCCTCGCCGTCCAATCAGGAGCCGACACGGAGCCCTTGGACACCAATCACCACTGAGCCCGCGTTTTCTTCCTTATGTGAGAGCCCGGCCCAGGCTATAAAACCCTTCCCCACCCCTCATACCTCGCAGACTCTGCAGACTCCCTTTACCTTGCAGAATCCCTTTGCTTCGCAGACCCCCCCTCGCTTCCTTGCTTTCCCGCCCCCTGGAGTTCTGCCCGAGAGCGACCGCCCAATAAAAGGCCCTGATCAACAGTCCATAGGGGTGGCTCCTTCCCGCGGCATTTCTTACATTAACATATTATCAAGAAAGACAGTCTCCCAAAGAACTCCCAACCCTGCCGGTGCACAGTGGTTAAAAGAAACCCAGACAATTCAGTCTATGGATTTCACGCTGCCACGTCCTGTATAATAGGGATATTGACTCTTTCCCATTGGAAGACTTTTAAAATGTAGAAATTCAGCCAAAAAAGAAGACCCTTTGCTTGAAATGGAAAGAACCATGACTCAAACCAGTGGAAGATACCATTCTCCACCTTGCACAGGCTCTTTTGAAAAAAGGATTTCCAGGGGTCTTGCCTGTACACCTTGAGGGCAAGGACGGCATCTCTTGTTCTCCTCCGACATGGATGAGATGACTTACTAATAATAATCAGGCCAATAACAAAGCAGTGGTTGAACAACATTAGACTCTCATTTTCAGTTCAATTTTCAGCATCAGGAGTTCAAATTATGGAGCATTCCCTTCAATGAAATTGAAAACTGAAAGACTACCTTGATTGCAAACCAACCAGAACTGAAATTTTTCTGTCTTGAAAACCCTTCAGGAATACTTTATGCACTTCTGACTTGAAATAATGACTTCATTTCAAAATAAAACAGCTATGGGTCTTGAGGTTGGCTTGCTTTTTTAATGACTGTGGGTTTTCTCAATCCAAGGCAGGAAAATTGTTTTGGTGTTAATCATTGGCTCAGAGGAGGTAACCAGTGTCTTGGCTACTGTCCCGCCCCATTCTTTGACATGGATAGTTAATAGGAAAAGTTCTTTGTAATGGCAGGTCCAAAGAGAAACCTGCTGCAGCCGTTAAGCCCCTCCTACACAGAAACTCAGGAGCTCTATGTCTGGTCCTGCCTTGCACTCAGCTTTCTTAGCTGCGCTACTTGACATCTCTCATAAGCTCAGGTCTCTATAGTCCAGTGGTTCTTTAGGCAGGGGACATGATCGTAAACTTCGTCTCAAAATCTATAGTCGGTTTTGTTTCTCCTGCCCCCAACATTCTACTCTCATCTACAGTTAATGAGTCATGAATATCCATATCCCAAGACATAGCAGTATCAAGTTCATGCAGGTGTTTTCAAACTTTATGAAGGTAAGTGGTCCCCCCTCACTTTTAGAATCCTACCTTCTGATGACTAAAATTGGTCGATAGAGTATGCCTTTGCTCATGCTTTGGTTCTTTAATGCCTCATTTGTTCAATTTTCTGAGTATGAGTTCTTAGCACATCAAAGAGCTGCTAAAATGCAAGACAGCATGCTTTAACAGATAGCAGGCTTGAGGGAGCAAATAAGAAAAATCCCAACTGAAATAATTTTGATAAAGAGCAAAATATTTTAAGCCCCATAACTAGAAGACTGGGGATTATTAAAACATTGTTTTTTAACTCCCTCAGTTTTTTGAGGACTCAGATTTCTTACTTCTCTTGACTCTGCTTAATTCAGCAAATCAGCTTGTAAGTCTCCTCCTGGTCACAAGATGGCTACAAAGTTTCCAGGTATCACCACCTGACCTCACAACATCCGGCAACAATAACAGCAGGAGAGAAACTGTTACCTTGTTCACAAACCCCGATTCATTTTATCAGCCAGAAAACCTTTCACAGGAACTCCAGAGGTCAGACAGCATCCCCTCTTATTGCCTAGAATTGCACCACATTCCCACACCTCAACCAGTCACTGACAAATAAGAAATGAGACCACCTAATTATTTTAAGGTCAATCTTTATTGCTCTGGGCTGAGGTTATAGTACACCTTTTCTAAGAAAAAAAAAAGGCAAGAAAAAAAAGGGAAAATTCAGACCAACTAAGTACGCTAAAAGTGATACTGGAGACTGAAATGTAAATAAAAGCACATTTATCAATTGCTATATACCCAAAGCCACTATTTAATATGGTTAGATGTACTAAGAACTTCACGGTAAGGGCAGAAATGTCAACAGAGCTCTAAGAAATTTACCTACTACCCTCGATAAGCAAGATAAACAGTAGTAAAATTTTTATTGAGTAGCAGAGACACCTCCATGTTTTAAGGTATCCTGCCTGAAAGGTTTTTGAAATCAGAGTGATTATTTCTCATCTAACATAAAATCGACCTGCCATATAGGACACTGGATGCAGCTTATCTTCATTGTCAAGAGGTCTATAAATGCACTTGTATTACCTAATGAGAAAATTCAATATATAAATACTCATTCTATTATTTCAATACTTATTCTACAGCTACGGTAATTAAAACAGTGTGCTGTGAGAATTAAGGTAAGTACATAGATCAATGGAACTGAGCAGAAACTCCTGGATAGATCTATACATAAATGACTCATTGATTCTCAACAGACAATGCAATACATTTGATTACTTTTGAGTAATCAAATTACTCAAAAGTAATCAAATGGAGAAAGAAAGGTTTCTTTTCAACAAACTGGGTTTGAACAACCAGATAAAAATGAAACTTGATCCTCACCTCACACTATACATAAAAATTATTCTGAGATAGATCACAGTTACAAACATTAAAAAAAAAAAAAAGCTTCTTAAAGGACATAAGAAATGACTTTATGACCTTAGAGGCAAATATTTCTTAGGACACACATTTCAAGAAAAACTTGCACAAAAATATTGATAGCAGTCTTATTCGTAACTCCAAGCTGGAAATAACCCAAATATCCAACGACAGGGAAATGAAAAAAAATTATAAAATAAAAAATTAACCACTGGTGCATTCAACAATTTGGATGAATATCAAAAGCATAATGCTGAATGAAGCCAGCCACAAGAGTACATAGGTTTTGTGATGCTATTTCTATTTTAATTCTATTCTGTTCAAGGACAAGTGAAGCTACCCTGATGTGCTGCGATTAAGAACAGTTGGTATACACACTGCTGTATGTAAAATAGATGAACAACAGGGAGCTACTGTATAGCAGGGGAACTATACTCAGTATCTTGCAGTAACCTATAATGAAAGAGAATCTTCAAAAGAATATACGTGTGTGTATAACTGAATCACTTTGCTGTATACCTGAAATATTGTAAATCAACTATATTTCAACAATTAGGAAAAAAGAAGAGTTAGCTTCCTCTGGGTAGAAGAGGTGGACAATTGACTGGGAAGAAGCACAAGTGGTGAAGGAAATGTTTATGTCTTGACTGGAGTTATAATTACTTGAATGCATGCATGTAGCAAACCTCACTGAATTGTACACTTAATATCTGTGTGGGGGGTTTTTTGGTAAATCATTTCTGAATAACAAATAATGCACAATTGCATGAATATGTGAGTGCTGAATTGTAAGTTGCATTTTAATTTTATATCTATTTTAAGATCTCTAAAATTGTGACATCTTTTAATTGCAGCCTAAAGAAACTTTCCAGCCATCTGGCAGTGAATTTTTTAAAAATAATATCAATATTTATTTATTTAGCAAAAATTTTACTGAAATATAGGATATATGCAGAGTTCTTAAGTGTACAGCTTGATAATTTTTTATAAAACCAATAATCCTGTATAACTACCTCTGAGATCAAAATATAAAACATTACCAGCACCATGGAAGCTTCCCACTGCCCCCTTGTTACTATATAATGTTCCAATGAGTGAATACACCACAGTTGATTCTGATATTAGTTACTGGTGGGTTTAAATAAAACTGTCAGGAAGATTCTTGTATGCTTTTGTGTGCATACGCATTTGTTCATGGGTCATAAGGTAGGCATATGTTCAGCTTTCCTAGGTACTATCTAATAGTTTCCTAAAATGGTTATGCCAGTTTGCATTCTCACCAACAATATATAAGAATCCCAGTTGTTCTACACCCTTACCAAAAATTGACATTGTCAGATTTGTGTTTAGTTTTTGTTTGGTTGCTTGGTTTGTTTCCACTGTGCATGAGTTGAGGGTGGGGAGCAGGGGCAAGAGATGGGAAGTAGAACTAAATTTTGCTTTTTTTTTAAAATGTTCTGTTGGTATCTTATTACGGTTTTAACCTTCCGTTCAATTTTAACTTATACTTGGATCATTAATTATTGCTTTAAATCAGGGGTCCACAACCTCTGGGATCTAATGCCTGATGATCTGAGGTGGAGCTGATGTAAATAAAATGCACAATAAATGCAATACACCTGAATCATCCTGAAACCATCCCCTTGTCCTCTGTGGTCTGTTAAAGAATTGTCTTCCATGAAACTGGTCCCCGGTGCCAAAAAGGTTGAGGACTGCTGCTTTAAGTGTCTTCAAAAAGATTACATGGTAAGGTGACTTTATATGTTACAAGCAAAGAAATAGCATAGCAGGGAATGTGGAAATGTCACAATTTAGTGTTTTCCTTATAAAGCAATAACCCAACAACTAAGTGCCACGAATGACTTAGGAAAGGGTTGATGAAGCTGCATTTGCCATTGACCAAACACACAAGAGGGAAAGCTTTTAGGGAAAGATTGCTAGGCCCAACCCCAGATGAGGCAACCAAAAGCAGCAGAATTGGCCAAGACTTCATGGTACCCGCGACAAAGATGATCACTCCCTGGTGAACAGATGAGGAAACTGAGTAATGAGCAGAAGAATCTCAGTTCAGTTCAGTCGCTCAGTCGTGTCTGACTCCCTGCGACCCCATGAATTGCAGCACGCCAGGCTCCCCTGTCCATCACCAACTCCCAGAGTTCACTCAGACTCTCATCCATCAGGTCAGTAATGCCATCCAGCCATCTCATCCTCTGTCATCCCCTTCTCCTCCTGCCCCCAATCCCTCCAAGCATCAGTCTTTTCCAATGAGTGAACTCTTCGCATGAGGTGGCCAAAGTAGAGGAGTTTCAGCTTTAGCATCATTCCTTCCAAAGAAATTCTGGGACTGATCTCCTTCAGAATGGACTGGTTGGATCTCCTTGCAGTCCAAGGGACTCTCAAGAGTCTTCTCCAACACCACAGTTCAAAAGCATCAATTCTTCGGTGCTCAGCTTTCTTCGCAGTCCAACTCTCACATCCATATATGACTACTGGAAAAACCATAGCCTTGACTAGACGGACCTTTGTTGGCAAAATAATGTCCCTGCTTTTGAATATGCTATCTAGGTTGGTCATAACTTTCCTTCCAAGGAGTAAGCATCTTTTAATTTCATGGCTGCAGTCACCATCTGCAGTGATTTTGGAGCCCCCCAAAATAAACTCTGACACTGTTTCCATTGTTTCCCCATCTATTTCCCAGGAAGTGATGGGACCAGATGCCATGATCTTAGTTTTCTGAATCTCAGATGGGTGCAATTCTATAACCTGTGCTCTTTTCACATAAGTCAAACAGACGTAAAAGAAGCAAAGAAAAAAGTCATGACCTTTGCCCTTATTAATCATCATAATCTGTAATTCTCAGAACCATCATCTTAATAGCACAGCCCTTGGCACAACATTCTGTGCATCCAAGCAAAGCAGAGATGGATCCCTGCTTTCCTGTGAGAAAACTGAGAGGCTGATGGATCGCTGTGATCACAGAGCTGGTTGGAGAAGCAGAACCAGGAACAGAATCAGAACCAGCCCCCGCTCTCAAGGGCAGATCAATATGCTTCACTGACATAGGAGAAGTTAGCCAAGCACACTGATCTTCCGTCATCCGTGTCTGTCCTCAGGCTTGAGCTACAGCCAGAGTGTGGGTTTGGGGGATGCAAGGATTTCTTGGCCTCCTCCTCACCCCTTACATACTCCATTCTCCTTTCTCAGACAGCTAGCACAAAATAACCTGAAAAAGAACATTCACTCTCAGGACTTGGTGTTTCAACTGATTTCTCCTCTCCTCAAGTGTCGCCAAGGATTTGAAATCCTACTTAATTAATGAAGGACTGCAGAAATATTTTAGAGGTGATGGTCTTCTCGAGGCACATAAACCAATGTGTTATTTAGGCCTAGAGATTAAAAAATCCAGCCATCATAGGAACTACGTTGCCCTGAAAGGCATCTCCATTTAGAGCTAAAAGTCTCTTTGAATTACATCATTCATGATAAGGATAAAGACTTTCCAGCCCACTGACTCACAAAGATGTGTTTAACTAGCCTAATTATGCCTGAAGTGGCAAATTGCCCTTACAAGAAAGCTAATGCTTTTCGCCAATGTAACAATGATCCAACTGTTCCTTTGTCTTCATAATGATTGGGTTAACAAGGCAGGAAACACCTTTAAAAATCAAGTTTGTGTACGTCTTGATTCATTGTGGCTGTCTGAGAACGCGTTTTCTCAACCAAGGGGGAACGTCCCAGCAACTCAGACAGGTGGCAAAACAGAGTACATGTTTCAGAGGCATGATTAAAAAATGATATACGAAGATTTGTTTCCAATGGGTGATAATCTCTGCAGATAAATAAGTCTCCAAGCCACAAGCAACACTAGGAAAATAAATAATGAGATTCTGGCTGGAGCTTGCTTGGCACTAAACAGTGGCCCCCAGCTGGTGGGAAAGACCTCCCTGACCAGCGGAGGATCTTGGGAGTAGCCCACAGGCCATGTGGAAGAGGAAGGTGCCATTTCTAAGGCTAAATCAATCCCACTCGTGGGTAAGCAGAGGCATCTGTGTGCTAAGCTGCTTCAGTCAAGTCCAAATCTTGGCCCCACTATGGACTGTAGCCCACCAAGCCCCTCTGCCCATGGGATTCTCCAGGCAAGAATACTGGAGTGGGTTGCCATGCCCTCTTCTAGGCAATCTTACAAATCCTCATCGCTTATGTCTCCTGCATTGGCAGGCGGGTTCTTTATCACTAGCACCACTTTTAAAGTAAAGTGCCTTTAAAGTAAATAAATCACTAGTGCCTTTTAAAGGTAAAGATTACTAAAAGGTAATAGATGGCGAAGTTAGAGGAAACTGTGAGACCACTGAATTTTCTTCAGTGCCTCCAACTTTTCCTCTAAAACAGACTCTGGGAGGAATCATTTTGTAAAGTAAAAAATTCTCCTGTTATATAAATAGCTCTCCCCTCATCTTTTATGCTTTATATGTTTGGATTTTCATATATTGACTTTTTACATAAGTCTACACTGCAGCCATGAAATTAAAAGACGCTTACTCCTTGCAAGAAAAATTATGACCAACCTAGATAGTATATTCAAAAGCAGAGACATTACTTTGCCGACTAAGGTCCATCTAGTCAAGGCTATGGTTTTCCCTGTGGTCATGTATGGATGTGAGAGTTGGACTGTGAAGAAGGCTGAGCACTGAAGAATTGATGCGTTTGAACTGTGGTGTTGGAGAAGACTCTTGAGAGTCCCTTGGACTGCAAGGAGATCCAACCAGTCCATTCTGAAGGAGATCAACCCTGGGATTTCTTTGAAGGAATGATGCTAAAGCTGAAGCTCCAGTACTTTGGCCACCTCATGCGAAGATTTGACTCATTGGAAGAGACGCTGATGCTGGGAGAGATTAGGGGCAGGAGGAGAAGGGGACGACCCAGGATGGGATGGCTGGATGGTATCACGGACTCGATGGACGTGAGTCTGAGTGAACTCCAGGAGATAGTGATGGACAGGGAGGCCTGGCATGCTGCGATTCATGGGGTTGCAAAGAGTCGGACACAACTGAGTGACTGAACTGAACTGAACACTTCAGAAAATGGAAGAAAAAATCATTATGTGGAGATGGGAGAGTCAATACAAGTCAAGGAAATCTGCATCAAATTATTCAGAAGTGCTCCCTTTGATAATTCCCTTTTCAGTTGATCAGAGAAAATATTCTCTCCATTGGGAGGAGGAGAAGGTTCCTGTTGGAAAACAGTGAAATACAGAATGACTTCCCGGAGAATGTGGATCTTCATTGAGTTTAACGGACACTCAAATCTTCTAAAATGATTAGTGCATTGGTGAGATTTATAAAGCTGAAAGAACTTTTGTGAACACTAATATCATAGGCCGTGCCTCGAAAAATCATTTTCAAATTAACAAAAGCTTAATTTAACTCCCATATTAGAGTCAAAAGCATATCTGCCTATAAGAGACTAGGGAAAATGCTGTAGTAAAGAAACCTGTTAACATTGTTTCACATACCATTTCCCAAACATTCAATCATGGAACCGTTTTTTTCTTATAATACATAGCAACTCCTCAAGTGTAACACTCTTTGAAAAATACGGTTTTAGCTAAGAAAATATTGAAACTGTCCAACTTCCTCATTTACTTGGTGGGTGGGGGAAAAACCACCACAGTGGAGAAAAGGTAGTCTTTTCCAGTAAGTGGTGCTGGAAAAACTTGACAGCTACATGTAAAAGAATGAAACCGGAGCATTCTTTAACACCATATACAAAAATAAAGTCAAAAAATTTATTAAAGACCTAAATGTTAGACCAGAAACCATAAAGCTACTAGAAAAAAACCATAGAATAGTCTTTGATATAAATCATAACAATATGTTTTAATCTGTATCCCAAAGCAAGGGAAATAAAAGCAAAAATTAACAACTGGTACCTAGTTAAACTTAAAAACATTTGTACATCAAAGAAAATAATTGACAAAATGAAAAGACAACCTACTGAATGGGGGAAAATATTTATAAATCATATGATGAAGAAGGGGTTAACATCCAAAATATATCAAGAGGTCATACAACTCAAAAGTCAAAAAACAAAAGCAATCCAATCAAAACATGGGGAGAAGACTTGATAGACATTTTTCCAAAGAAGACACACAGATGGCCAACAGGCACTTGAAAAGATGCTCAACATCACTAATCATCAAAGAAATGTAAATTAAAACCACAATGAAGTGTCGCCTCACACCTGTTAGAGTCAGTCAGTTCAGTCCCTCAGTCATGTCCTACTCTTTGCGACCCCAAGGACTGCAGCATGCCAGGCTTCCCTGTCCGTCACCACCTCCCAGAACTTACTCAAACTCATGTCCATTGAGTCAGTGATACCATCCAACCATCTCATCCTCTGTCATCCCCTTCTCCTCCCGCCTTCAACCTTTCCCAGCATCAGGGTTTTTTCCAATGTGCCGGGGTCCTGCCCCGGTTGGATCCAGGGTATCCGAAGTGCGACAGCGTCAGCGAATGATTTAGAGAAAGATAAAGAAAGAATGTTGCAGATAAGAAAATAGAGGAAAGAAAAAAGAAAGACACAGGGTGACCAAGCTTCAGTGAGTGAAGCCCGTTACTTTATTTTCAAAAGGGATACCTTGACTTGTACATAGAGGGAACTGAAAGATGCAAGGTCATGCAGAATCAGCCCAAACACTCCAGCAGTTTTGCCCTTATCGAAACCAGGATTTTTTCAACATACCTTTCCCACAAATGATGTTGTGTACATTATCTTCTGGCCTTGGAGGCCTGTAAACATTTTATGACCCTCTTTTGATAAAGGCTGCTCAACCAGAAAACTTATTTTCCCTCAAAGTGTTTTTTCTTTATATTTCTAATCTATGTCAGCCTCAGAAAATGCTAAACAGAGTTACATTTCTCAGGGAGCAAAGGTACAGTGAGTTACAAGAAAGAATCAATTAGCTCAAAGGTCTGATGTGGTTAATTTCAAGGCTACACTTGTTTTTCTTACATTCCAACTATGTTAACTAATGCACTCCCAGGTGCACAGTGGATAAGAGATATGGGAACTTAGCAGCAAGCATTGGCCCAATAATGAAATCTTAAACCAGCACTACTCTAATAGTTTTTAACTCTTTGAAAGGCTCTATGTTTTAGGCTTCCCATGCCTCTCACAGTTGGGAGGCTGTGAACAATCATATGCATAGCTGCAAGAGTCTGGATAAACCTGCCAAGCAAGCTAGAATGCTAACAGAGGGGGTTTGATTTGAAATATTCCTCTCATATCCAGGAGACTTATTAGCTAGAGCCCTAATGTTGATTTTTCTCCAGAGAAAGGTGGTTGGGGATAGCCCCCTGTTAATGTCAGAAGAGTTGGTGAAAGGCACAAAATAGTAAGACAGACAGATTTGGGTTTGGGGGTAGATGCTCAAGCTGGTCTAGGGAGCCCCTCGAATCCTGAAGCCTTGCTTATCAGGTCTCTTCCGCATGACCTTATCATGGGTGGGATGGCCCATGCTGCCTCCCGGCACCAATGAGTCAGTTCTTTGCATCAGGTGGCCAAAGTATTGGAGCTTCAGCTTCAGCATCAGTCCTTCTAATGAGTATTCAGGACTGATTTCCTTTAGAATGGACTGGTTGGATTTCCCTGCAGTCCAAGAGACTCTCAAGAGTCTTCTCCAACACCACAGTTCAAAAGCATCAATTCTTCAGTGCTCAGCTTTCTTTATAATCCAACTCTCACATCCATACATGACTACTGGAAAAACCATGGCTTTGACTAGACAGACCTTTGTTGGCAAAGTAATGTCTCTGCTTTTTAATATGATGTTAGAGTGGCTGTCATTAAAAAGAACACAAGTTACAAACATTGGTGAAGATGTGAAGAAAAGGGAAATCTTGTACACTATTGATGAGACTGTAAAATTTGTGTATCCACTGTGGAAAATATTACAGATCTGTGTCAAAAAACTAAAAATAGAACTACCATATGACTCAGCAATTCCACTCTTGGGGATATATCTGAAGAAAATGAAGATGCTAATTTGAAAAGATAGATGCATGCCAGTATTCATAGCGGCATTATTTAATACAACTGCCAAGATGTGGAAGTAACCTATGCGTTCATTGACAGATGAATGGATAAAGAATATGTGGTGTGTATATATATATAATGGACTTCTGTGTGCTCAGTCACTCAGTCTGACTCTTGGCAACCCCACGGACTGCAGTCCCCCCAGGATCCTCTTTCTGAAAATTTTCAGGCAAGAATATTGGAGGGGCTTGCCGTTTCTTCTTCCAAGGGAACTTCCCCATCCAGGGATAGAACCAGCATCTGTCCCATCTCCTGCACTGTCAGGGGGATTCTTTACACTGCACCTCCTGGGGGATTCATAATGGAATTCTACTCAGCCATAAAAGAGAATTAAATTTTAGCATTTGAAACAACATGGATGGATTTGAAGAGTATTATCCTAAGTGAAATAAATTAAACAGAGGAAGGAAAATACTGTATGATATCACTTAGATGTGGAATCTAAAATAAAAAATAAACTTGTGAATAATTTAAAAGAAGAAAGACATATGCAGAGAACTAATAGTTACTAATGTAAGGAGGGGGTCGGGGCAAGATAGCGGGAGAGGATTAAGAGGTACAAACTACTATGGATAAAATAAATATGCTCTAAGGTTATATTGTGGGCTTCCCAGGTGGTGCTAGTGGTAAAGAATCAGCCTGCCAAAGCAGGAGATGTAAGAGACTCAGGTTTGATCCCTGATCAGAAAGATTTCCTGGAAGAGGGCATGGCAACTCACTCCAGTATTTCTTGCCTGGAGAATCCCATGGGTAGAGGAGCCCAGTGGGCTACAGTTCACAGAGTTGCAAAGAGTCAGGCATGACAGGTGACTTAGCATGCAAACACCCGTGCACATAAGGTTATATTGTACAACATAGGAAATACAAGAACTATAACTGGAGTAAAATCTTTCAAAATTGTGACTCACTCTGTGCATATCTGAAACTCATATAATAGTGTATATTTTATATATTATGCATCATATATATTATACCTCAATTTAGAAAAAAGTAAATCTGATCAATCAGTTAGGACCTGGCACTAATCTAACTTTTACCCAACTTCTCTCTAAATGATCCTGCGGACCACACTCATTAAGAAATCCTACCTGGCTATTTGTCAATTGTGAATGGTAATATGGAAGATTATAGGGCAATATTTTGTCCTCTGGGAGGGGTACATATCACAAAACTCATCTGCTGACTTATCTTCCAATATGGTACATCTCCTCTGGAAAGAATGGCTCTGGTCCCACTCTAGTGTCATTATAGGTTAAGTCAGTGCATGGGAAAAGAATGGTAGCTGTCTGGCTGTACTGACCCTCAGTATCACAAGAGCCTGTTGGGGTATATAGTGGTTTGGATGAGAAAAGGTACCCTGGATCATCCAAATTGCTTGAAGGAAGCCCCAAGCAGCTAACCACTCCATTGTTCCATCTCCATTCACATGGCAAAGCTGATCATGTACTATTCTGGTCAAAGGGCATGGGAAATCTAAAGGACATACCCTAGCTAAGAAGTTTTGTTCAACTAAAATTAAATTGATCGATTAAATACAACTAAGTATTTTATCAAATTTAAATTAAATATGACGTCTTTTCAAAATTTATGTTATCTTAAATGCAAAATAAAAGATATTGGCCAGATTTCTAGTATGTGAGAAGAGAAGGGGTGCTTATGGTATCATAGTCCAGTCCCATAATTTCACAGTGATTAAGACACATAAAATGGTCACACAACTGGTTACTAAGATGACTCAACTGACAGGTTTTTTTTTTCCCCTTTATTAGTATCACCTGCTGACAGTCATTTAGAGTTAAACTACACCCTAGCATCAGGATCCATATTAGTGATCTTATATTTATCACATTGCTGTCCCTTTTTTTCATCCTATTCGTTTTGATTCTAGTGTGTTTACATTTCCCTTGAAACTAAGCTTTCAGCAATTCAAATTTTGTTGGGGAGAAAAAAAACAGTTTAAGCCATGATACTGAAAAAATTGGTTTGGACTATTTCAGCTAGTGAATATTTTTAAGAGAATCTCTGAGTTTGAAAACAAGACACTTTGGAGACTCATAAAATTGGTTCAAATGATGTTTAAAAAATAGAATGTGATGTTTGCCAAGAAGCTAAACAGAAAATGGCATACAAGTAATTTTTCTGCTTACATAAAATTTCTGGTAGAAATCAAGTATTAACTGAGGCTATGGTGATTTTCTTTCCAGCAGCACAAGAGAGAAGCTTCCTGGTCCAGGACCAGAAAAGTACCAACAACCCTTCCCATCATCCCCTCTATCTCTCCAATTCACTCTTAAGCCCCAAGCACTCATCATAGCCATGAGCCAACAGGAAGCTTAGCCCTGTTCATTTCGCATGCCCTAATCCATAGTTGATAATCTATGAAAACTGACTTTCCTAATAGAATAAGTCCTGGTTATGATCAAGAAATGAATGGGACAGGAACATGACTGCAAATTCTGAATAAACCCAGCACTATCTAGGGTCTCAGTGGAAACATGTTACCCCATACATACGTGAACTCCTAGACCGGATTTCTTTCGAATTTCCTTCTTATTACCCAAAGGCTAAGGCTTTCCCATAGGGAGCTGAGACAGGAAGTGATGGAGTTTTGCCCATAAGATTTAGGACTCCTAATACTTCATGGGCTGGACACCTTGGAGACTGTATTCCATCTGAACCTCCCACCAATGGCATCTCTCCTGCATACCCCCCTTTTAGGCTAGGCTGGGGGTCTCCTAGAGCAGAGCCAGACTCAAATATTCACAGGAAATGCTCAGCACAAAAATCATATTCTGTCAAAATCTATTAGACCTGAAAAACGGTGTGAGCTACTGAAATCTGAGGAAAAGCAATATGTTGCTAGAAATCTTATTCCCAGGCTAAAATGCTTGAGAGAAATTCACTTCTTCATCACCCACTGTCATGAATTAGCAAGGGGAAAAGTTGATTTCTGAACTCATTAAGGGAAAGAGAGAACTGTCAGAACTATGTCAGTAATATTTGTGGAGTCCATGTAATTGTACATTCGTGATATGATTGTAGATTAAAGATATCTTGATCATCTGTGAAGACACCATCACGAAGGCAGACATCAGACTGAATGCCCCTTAGTCCTTTAGGCATCACTGTTCTCTCTCTCTTACACAAACCCGCTATAAAGACAGGATAACCTATATTAATTCATATGGCAAGCATGTGATCACTATGATTTACTAACCCTCCCAAAGGTATATGGGATATTTGTTAATTACTACCGCCAGAAGCAGCGGTTTCTTTTGGTAGCACTCGTTTTGATTTAATTCAACTTCAAACCAAACTTGCAGCTCAACAGAGCAGAGATCCAGTTCAGTTTGGTAATTTACTTTCTGTATAGATTTAAGGAATAAGAAGGATCATTTATATTTTTACAATTATTATTCAAAAGACTATTTGCCTGCCAAAACGTGTGTCAGATTGAACAACTGTGGAATCATAGACTGATCAATCACAGCCTGGGGAAAATAGACTATAGAATAAATCTTGAATTATGACAAGGGTATGATGAAAAATAGAAAAACTTATTTGTGAGTTCCTTTAGAATAATTTTATTGCTCAGAGATGGTAATGTTTGGACTCTCCAATAAAGTTTCTTCCACCATAGCTCTGAGTGTTTGGGTCCTTTTTAAAATTTTAGCACTAGGAGCATTCCTGGTGGCTCAGTGGCAAAGAATCTGACTCCTAATGCAGGAGACACAGGTTCAGTCCCTGATGCAGGAAGATCCCATAAGCAGTGGAGCAACTAACCCTTCATTACAACAGAGCCTGTGCTTTAGAGCCCGGAAGCCACAGCTACTGCAGTCCGAGGGCCCTGGAGCCTGCGCTCTGCAGCGAGAGAAGCCGCAGCAACGGGAAGCCTGCGCACCGCAGCTAGAGAGTAGCCCCTGCCCTCCGCAACTAGAGAAAAGCCCTCTCAGCAGCAAAGACCCAGCACAGCCAATAATAAATATGCAAATAAGTAACTTTTTTTTAAATTCATAACTAAGATGAATAATTTTAGCACTAAATTAGTGGGCCTGTTTTAGGTTGCAAAGGATTCCCTGTATATACGAAGAATAACATCAAAATGTGGAGGCCATTCACTTCTTTAATCTCAACAGATCTGCCAATAGGGAGAGAGGACTGCTCTTCAGAAAAACAGCTTCCTAGTGGGCTCCTTGGCTATTCAGTTGCTAAATCTTGTCTGACTCTTTGTGACTCCATGGACTGTGACATGTCGGGCTTCCCTGTCCTTCACTATCTCCTGGAGTTTCCCCAACTCATGTCCATTGAGTCAATGATGCCATCCAACCATCTCATCCACTGTTACCCCCGTCTCCTCTTGCCCTCAATCTTTCCCAGCATCAGGGTCTTTCCCAGTGAGTTGGCTCTTCACTCAAAATATTGGAGCTTCAGCTTCAGTATCAGTCCTTCCAATGAACATGCAGTGTTGTTTTCCTTTAGGGCTGAATGGTTTGACCTCTTTGCAATCCAAGAGACTCTCAAGAGACTTCTCCAACACCACAGTGCAAAAGCATCAATTCTTTGGTACTCAGCCTTCTTTATGGTCCAACTCTCACATCCGTACATGACTACTGGAAAAACCATAGCTTTGACTATATGGACCTTTGGTTGCAAAGTGATGTCTTTGCTTTATAATATTCTGTCTAGGTCTGTCATAGCTTTCCTTCCAAGCATCTTTTAATTTCATGGCTGCAGTCACCATCCGCAGTGATTTTGGACCCCAAGAAAATAAAGTCTGTCAATGTTTCCATATCTATTTGCTGTGAAGCGATGAATGAATATTAAATTCTTGAATGTTGAATTTTATGCCAGTTTTTTCACTCTCCTCTTTCACCTTCATCAAGAGGCTCTTTAGTTCCTCTTCACTTTCTGCCATAAGGGTAGTATCATCTGCCTATCTGAGATTATTGATATTTCTCCCAGCAATCTTGATTCCAGCTTGAGCTTCATCCAGTCCAGCATTTCAAATGATGTTCTCTGCATATAAGTCAAATAAGCAAGGTGACAACATACAGCCTTGTTGTACTCCTTTCCCAATTTTTAACCAGTCTGTTATTTCATGTCCAGTTCTAACTGTTGCTTCTTGACCTGCATACCAGTTTCTCAGGAGGCAGGTAAGGTGGTCTGGTATTCCCACCTCTTGGAGAATTTTCCACAGTTTGTTGTAATCCACACAGTCACAAGTTTGGGTTTCCCAGATAGCTCAGATGGTAAAGAATCTGCCTGTAATGGGGGAGACCTGGGTTTGATCCCTGGGATGGGAAGATCCCCTGGAGAAGGGCATGGTAACGCACTCCAGTATTCTCACCTGGAGAATTCTATGGGCAGGGGAGCCTGGCGGGCTCCAGTCTACGGAGTCACAAAGAGTCAGACACAACTGAGTGACTTCTACTTTCACCTTTACTTTCTTTCATACAGTCAGAGGCTTTAGCGTAGTCAGTGAAGCAGAAGTAGATGTTTTCTAAAATTCCCTTGCTTTTTGTATGATCCAAGGGATATTGGCAATTTGATCTCTGGTTCCTCTGCCTTTCCTAAAAAGGTGGGGCCCGTAGCCCTAGACAAATAAAAGTGGTAGGGTTACTCTCTGCTTCCTTGACTGTGAGTCTAGGAATCAAGGCTGCACTATGGGTCCATGAACCATTTGATGGAGCCATAAGTGCGGGGGGGGGGGGGGGGGAAACAGCCTTGGAGGTTAGCCCATAATGAACTCTGCTTCCTAGGACAAGACTGGGGAGGTGAAAAACACGTGAGCCTGAAAGTGAGCTAGAAAAGGTAACTTCAGAAACATTTTCTCTGTATGTCCCTGTTTGTTTCATTTGTAAGTGAACAGTCCATTTTTAAAACTGACTTGCCTCAGTTGTGATAAAAGGAACAGAAAGAATGAGATTCAGTGCTGTTCTGATAATGCTGCCCACATCCCAGAGGCCAGGGAGAAGACAGAAATATTAATGGTTGGAAGAGTACTCCAAAGGTAAGATCTCCAACTGATATGAGTCTGATTTGACAATTCCATCCTGTGCATCAGCTCACAGGCCATAGGCATCACTGGGGGGCTTATAATGTACAAAGTCTGGGATTAATTTTGCCTAGATCTGGAGGGCAGAGACCTAGGCCGGCTTCTGGGCTGTTTTACTAAAGATCACTGCAGTCTAGAACTGAATGGGAACATGAGAAAAGGTACATTTTATGAAGATGAATCAAACAGCTTTATTCCAAGGGAGAATTGCTTCTTTCTGGAATCCAACCATCTTCTCTTTCAAAGGAAGCGAGAAGAACACTACCATGCTTTCTGAGATACTAAGCCTAGGCCATGACCTGTGTCTTGGACACTTTCAGTTTCCAACAATGGAGACAAATTAATGTCATCACCAGATACAACTGGTGCTTAAGAGATGCGCCCTAGAAGGGAAGCCCTGAAGGGGGGTGGGGCAGGGCGGTGGTGTAGAGGTTGATCAGTTCTCCCCAGGGAAATCTGTGTACACATAGACGCATAAATGTAAAATTGCAGTGGCTGTAACTTTTCAAATTGAATTTTCAAGCACCTCCCACCCACAGTAGAAAAAGCCTGCAAATATGTTCTTTCTCTCCATCTTCACAGCTCACGTTATTGCCTCCCAGCTTAATGATACTTCTGAATAAAATTTGGAAATTTCTCATGTTGAATCAAACATCACTCATGAATGGCCTGTGAGATGAATCCCTCTACTCCACACCTGAGTTAATCATCCCCACCCCACCAACCCACATTAACTTGTCTCAAAAGGTTATTTTTTTCTCCTTTCTTTGAATAATTCAAATCAGACCAGTGACAATTTTAGGGTCAAAGGAGAATGGAGAAAACTGGATGGGAAGCAGTTTGTGGCAAAGAAGTGGAAATTTTCCTGGGGCCGTGTGAAAGAGAATAGAGATGGGAAACTGCACAGATTTAACTTTCCGAAGAAACCAAGGGAGAGCTGGTGAATATCTTCTTTTGAGAAGCTCTTTCCCAACACAGTGACAAATCCATTCTCTTTAAT
The DNA here is from genome assembly GCF_032405125.1 of Capricornis sumatraensis. Lineage (NCBI taxonomy): Eukaryota > Metazoa > Chordata > Mammalia > Artiodactyla > Bovidae > Capricornis > Capricornis sumatraensis. Next base: position 53,658,016 of record NC_091089.1, on the reverse strand, counting down.
TTGATCCCAGCAGGGAGACATCACTGAGGCCACTTTCAACAGATGGAAACACTCCACCTGCCTCAAGGATACACTACAGCCTAAATACCACTGTTTCTCTTGTGTCTTGTTAACGCATTCTGTACACTAAGTCCCACGCAATTATACGGTGTGTTTCCTTCTGGGAGCTCAAGGCCCTTGATGAAGCGCTTAATGCTTTACAAAGTGATTTCCTGGCTTCCTCTCTGAAGTTTGGGTATTACAGCAGCTATCAGATCTAAACTGGCCTATTCTTGTTCTCCTCTCGTGGATCAGACAGCTCTTGTCACATTCTTTGGGCTTCCCAGGTGGTGCAGTAGTGACCTGCCAATGCAAGAGACATAGATGTGGGTTTGATCCCTGGGTTGGGAAGACCTCCTAGAGTAGAAAATGGCAACCCACTCCAGGATTCTTGCCTGGGAAACTGCATGAACAGAGGAGCCTGGCAGGCTACCATCCATGAGGTCCTGAAGAGTCAGACATGACTGAGCATGCACGGATGGCTTGGGTGCAGTGGTCACATTCTTCTGTTCCTCCTTCTAGCCCAACCATTGCTAGAAGCTAGCATCCTGGGAGTGTTCATGGATAGGCCTTGCCTCAGCTGCACTGAAGACTCTTGCTTTCCATCCCAGGCTCCTCTGACAGGTGGTAAGCGATGTCCTAGAGCATAAGCAACCTTAAAGTAAAAGGAAGTTAACCCCGCATGGTTTGATCACTGGGGCATGTGAGCTGATGAAATGAATGCTCTCTCTGGGGCAAGCCACTGCTTCTCAAATGTGACCATGTGTAAGTGTCACCTGAAGACTTTGTTAAAATACAACACCCTGGTCCCTTCCCCACCAGATGTCTTGATTCAGAAGATCAAGGAGGGGGCCATGAATTTGCATGTATAACCCAGGCAAGGTGAGGCCAGTGCAGCTCATTCAAGGGCCACACTTAGAGAACCAGTCTGTCTGGTAGTCTATCCGCTCCCCAGAGGCCCCCAACACAGTCCTGGGTCAGCCACCAATGTGAATGACCAACTCTTCACGTGCTTCTGCATTGCCTTTCCCCAGGCCTTTGCTCCTGCTTCCTAGGATCACTTCTCAAACTCAAACGTTCCTATCTCAGGCTCCACTTTTAGAGGAGACCCAGACAAAGGCATAGGCCCATTAACCCCCACTTGCCTTCAGCACTCCTGTGGGACCTCATCTGACCTTGTTCCCCTGCACAATATAGATATGAAACCTGACTTCCTATTGCAGCAATGATGTGTGATCAGAACTAACAACTTGATTTAGCTCTTTAAGCCAGTAGGGCCTCTTTGAGATCAGACATTCAAGGAAAGTTGGTGATTTTAGGTCAAACAATTTGGTTTTCTAATTGTTTTATGAGACTTCCATGATGTCCACAAGCTTACCAAGATTTCCCAACATTTTCCAGAGAATCCCTCATGGCATCAGGGAGTAACACATAGGTTTGGGGGTGTTAATGTTTCCTTGTTAAGTGCCTATGTAGTGTCTTTCCTCTCTTCTAAATAATGGCACCTGTGCTTTCCTGGTGGCCCAGCTGTTGAGAGTCACTGTGGCAATGCAGGGGACATGGGTTTGATCCCTGGTCCGGGAAGATGCCACATGCTGCAGGGCAGCTAAGCCCCTGGAACAACTACTGAGCCCAAGTGCTACAACTACTGACACCCGCAGGCCTGGAGTCTGTGCTCTGCAACGAGAGAAACCATCATGAGCAGCCCTTGCAACAAAACCAAGAGGAGTCCCCACTCACAGCAACTGAAGAAAGCCTGTGAGCAGCAACAAAGGCCCAGTGTAGCCAAAACTAAAATGAATAAATAAAAACTAAACAATAGCATCTGTGCTTAGGCAACGTGCCCAGCCCCAGGGCACGAATCACGATTGCCTAATGCCATCATGACTACATATACCACTGAAAGTGTTAGTTGCTCAGCCAGGTCCAGCCGTGTGCAGCCCCATGGACTATAGTCTGATAGGCTCCTCCATTCATGGAATTCTCCATTCATGGAAGGCAAGAATGCTGGAGTGGGTAGCCATTCCCTTCTCCAAGGGATCTTCCCAACCCAGGGATTGAACTCAGGTTGCAGACATATTCTTTGCCCTCTTAGCCACCCTGACCAATATACAGACCATTGCCTAATGCTCATTTCCCAGCCTTTCTGCTGCTGGAGTGTGTGTGGCCCATCAGAAATGAAAGGAAGTTTGGGAGTACTACTGAGAAGTGTTTATCTCCCTTGAAAGAAGGAAAAATCATACAAGGACATTTTTATGTTGCCTCCCTGGTGGCCTCACTGCTTCTGGCCTTTGAACGCAGACCTAGCACCTGAAGCAATGGCAGCCATCTTGTAGCCATGAGGTCACAAGCACAAAATGAAAAGCCAAACCGCCAAGGCCTGCAGATCTGCTTAGTAAGCCATGAACTCCCTGGCTCTGGACTTTTTGCTTTATCAGATAACTGACATTGTGACTGCTTAAGTCACCACTAGTCAAGTTCTTTATTTGCATTCAGAAGTATTCTTGGCTTCTAGGTGACAAAGGATTTGTATTTAAAATAATAAAGAACTTCCACGAATCAGTAATAATGAGACAAGCAGCCCAATAAAATAGGTAAAAGATTTTAACAGGCACTTCACAAAAGAAGATACATAATGGCCAAAACACCTCTTAAAACAGCGCTCAATATGATTGTTCATCAGGGAAATGCAAATTAAAATCACAGTTAGAGATCACTACATATCCACCTAATGCCTAAACATTATAAAGACTGACAATACAGGTCTTGACAACATTGTAGAACAAGGGGAACTCTTCCATGGCCGGTGGGAGTGGAAATGGTGCCGCTATTCTGACCAATGGTCGTTTCTAACAAAGTTGGAAGCCTGTCTATACCGCAGGACAGTTTTAGCCAAACCACAGCACTGCAACCAAAACCACCCGTGGCTTAGCAGTCGTCCTGCTCAGGCCTGGACAGGACAAACTCTGCTACTCCAGCAGAGCCAGACTCTCCTCCCCTCCAATCTCGCCCATTCACGTTGCCACCTCAAGTTGCGTCTTTGATCCTTTAGTGTTTCATGCGTGCTAGGTGAAGTCGCTCAGTCGTGTCCGACTCTTTGCGACCCCATGGACTGTAACCTACTAGGCTTCTCTGTCTATGGGATTCTCCAGGCAAGAATACTGGAGTGGATTGCCATTTCCTTCTCCAGGGGATCTTTCCAACCCAGGGATCGGACTCAGGTCTCCCGCACTGAAGGCAGACGCTTTAACCTCTGAGCCACCAGGGATGCGTGCTAACCCCTAGTGAATTCAAAGATGGTCTTGAATTCATTATTTTTGGAAGCCAAAATTAGTTACTTAGGCTGACAGTGACAGATGTAGTTATGGAGAAAAGTAGTAAAAGTATTTGATTTTAGAACTTCTCTAAATAAGCTAGGACTTGTGATCAACACATCACTTCATAACCTCATAACTCTCTATTAAATAAATAGACATTTTATAGATTATAAATAAACATGTGTTGATACGTATTGATTTTCTAGTTAAGGCTTCAGAGAATAAATACTGATTCATAGATAGCTCTCCCCTGCATATACACATACACCCACACACATATACACCACCACATACACATTCCCTCAATGCTCCCTTTCCATGTAAAAGCAGAAAGCATAGAAGCAGTAATCAAATAGAAAATACTGATGATGCTGGAGCAAAAGGAACAACATCTCTGCGTAGAGACTAGGGCAAGGAATCCTCTTCACAGTGCACGTGTGAAGAGTCTAAACGAAGCATTAATACACGGTCCACGAAACAGGCAAAGACGGCTCAGCAAATGGATAAAATGTGAGTAGGTTAGTATATGGGCTTCCCTGGTGGTTCAGTTGGTAAAGAATCTGCCTGCAATGCGGGAGCTGCTGCTGCTAAGTCGCTTCAGTCGTGTCCGACTCTGTGCAGCCCCAGAGACGGCAGCCCACCTGGCTCCCCTGTCCCTGGGATTCTCCAGGCACGAACACTGGAGTGGGTTGCCATTTCCTTCTCCAATGCATGAAAGTGAAAGTGAAAGTGAAGTTGCTCAGTCGTGTCCGACTCCTAGCGACACCATGGATTGCAGCCCACCAGGCTCCTCAGTCCATGGGATTTGCCAGGCAAGAGTACTGGAGTGGGAGACCAGGATTCAATCCCTGGATCGGGAAGATCCCCTGGAGAAGGAAATGGCAACCTACTCCAGTATTCTTGCCTGGAGAATTCCATGGGCAGAGGAACCTTGCAGGCTACAGTCCATGGGGTCGCAAAGAGGCCGACATGACTGAGCGACTAATAACAAGAAACAACAAGTTAATACGTATGGTGGAGAGAAGACGAGGAGGTTCCCCTTGCGTTGCTTCTATTTTCTAAATAAAATAAGAAGCAAAGGCACTGGTATACGTCATGGGAAGGAAATGTTTGCGGTCTGAAGAACAGAGAAGATGCCATTTGAAAGAGGGGAAGTATGAGTCAGTTGGGGATATCGTACTGGGTTGACCAAAAAGTTTGTTCAGGATTTTCTGTAAGATGGTATGGAAAAGCCCCAGGGAATTTTTTTGGTCAACTCAACACAAAGTCTGGGTAGTTTCAAAAACCTCCTCAAAACTAGCAGTCTTGGAGTCTTCAGTGTGTATCTTACTTGGTTAAAATCATTCAGTGTGTATATTATTTGAGATTGAGTATATTTGTGAGTAATATATAAACACAAGATAATCATGTATAAACCAAGTGTGTCAGTTTTCTATCACTGACATTACAAATTACCAGCTCAAAACAACACTAATATGTTATCTTAAGATTCCATAGGTCCAAAGTCCAAAATGGGTCTTAAGAGTAAAAATCAAGTGTTGATGGGTTGCATTCAATTCCAGAGAATTTAAAGGAGAATCCAAAGGAGAATCCATTTTTCTGCGCTTTCCAGCTTCTCTCATCCTCTCCCTCCATCATCAAAGCCTGAAATACTACGTTTCTCTGTCCCAACTTCCATCCTTACGCCTTTCTCTCTGACTGATAACAGCTGGGAAAATTATCAATTTTAAGGATTCATGTGATCAGATTGGACCCACCTGAATAATCCAGGGTCCTCTCATCAAGGCCCTTAATTTAACCACATCTGCAAAGTCCCGTTGGCCAAAGTAAGGAAATATATTTACAGGTTTTTGAGATAAGGGAATAGACATCTTTAGGAAGCATTGTTCTGACCAGCACAACAGGACAGAAGTTCATTTTGCTCTGACATGGGGTCCAGAAATAGGAGGTCTAGAAGGAAATGGGAACCCACTCCAGTGTTCTTGCCTGGAGAATCCCGGGGACGGTGGAGCCTAGTGGGCTGCCATCTCTGGGGTCACACAGAGTCGGACACGACAGGTCTCCAACGCGTGATGATCATTGCGATCATTAGGACCCAAACTCTTTCTTAACACGTGACCACATTGCCTAAGACAGATGCTCAGGTTCCAGCCCTCACAAATGTGTTCTTTCCAGGAAAGGAAAAAAGCTATAGGTGTTCTCACACACATACACCCTTTCTTTGGGAGCATTTCCCTACAATTTTATAAAACAGCTCTGCTTTCATCTCAATGGGCATTTGAGATGCCCATTTTTCCATGCAATCAGCTAAAATTGAAGTGTGATTTTACTAAGGAAAAAAAAAAACAGAGAAAGGGCTACTAGGGTAGAAAATTAAAAGCTTCTGTCACAGCGTGACTGAATAGTTTCACCTCAGCTGATCTCAAGCTTGTTATTAGGTAGAATCTGGGTGAAGGTTTTACCAGGCAAGTACCTAAGAGGGAGAAAGATTAAGCTAGCTGATTATATACACAAAGGCATGATAATAATGAATCATGGGATTCAAGTACATAAAGACAATGAAAGTCATCCAATTGGGTCCGACTCTTTGCCACCCTATGGACTATATAGAATTCTCCAGGCCAGAATACTGGAGTGGGCAGCCTTTCCCTTCTCCAGGGGATCATTTCCAACCCATGGATCAAACCCAGGTCTCCCACATTGCAGGCGGATTCTTTACCAGCTGAGCCACAAGGGAAGCCCAAGAATACTGGAGTAGGTAGCCTATCCCTTCTCCAGCAGATCTTCCCAACCTAGGAATCAAACTGGGGTCTCCTGCATTGCAGGTGGATTCTTTACCAACTGAGCTATCAGGGAATAAACACAATAAGTGGCAATAAATGAGACACTAAAAGGGTGAAAGATGGTGAGAAAGTACTAGGGTTATTACATTTGAAAGAATGATTTGGAGAATGATTTGAAATTTGGAACAAGAAGCAAGGATGACAAAGAAGGCACATATTCTCCTTCTGAGCACAGAAGAATGAGATGTGTAGGAAGGAAGATGGCCATCACTGAGGAGGGATGAAAATAAGCATTCTCAGGAAAGAACCTGATTTCAAAGCAAGGAGGTAAAGGGAACACTCTTAAGAGACGCTTGCAGATCTAAAGGATCTTGATTGTGACTGAGGCGGCCAGATTGTTAACTTAACAAACTGGAACAATTTTGAAAACAAAGGGGAATTCTGTTATCACAAGACAACAGGCAGGAACTGTCCCAAGCAAACTAGGATGTATCATCATCCCACTTGCGACTGACTTACAGTGACACGTCTTCTACAGCTGAAGAACACCGGATGCCAGCTGGCACTCTCTCTGCCGCTGGCCTTAGACCTGGGGCTGCTTCTACCATCACCTGCGCTGCCAGAATGGCTGCTCCACTGCCCGCTCTGTGCTTCTTTAGCAGTGATGCAAAGCCTCGGTGGGGGCTGGGGAAGGTGCGTCTGATTGGCTCAGCCTAGATCACAATCCCACACTAGCTGCAAAGGAGACCCAGGAAAGGATCTGGCCTTTTCAATTTTCTACCCGGCCACCTTCTCAAGCAGAATTCTGCCTCCTGCTATGATTTGTGAAATGGGGGATTCCTCAGTAGGTAGTTTCACACTCCAGGCAGTCAAAACAGTAAATGTTCCTATTAAGTCACCAGTTCGTCCTCCTTGGTTGAGGCCTTGCAGAAACATCCTCTGGGTCTTTTTATTTAATCTTGTAAGACATGATTAGGATTTCAATTTAGGGATATTTGATTAAATGATATAGATTCAGTCAGAGCACATTTACTACCTATATGGCAATAATCTCACATTGGAAGAGATGATTATGAGCAATAAATTCACTTTCTAAAATGCCAATTTTATACAAATAAAATCCATTTGAAATGAATTAGCTCACAGCCACTGACATTTTCTAATACAATATGAATGATTTAAATTATTCATAATTGGTGTTACAGAAGGCTTGAAGTTTTCATGGGTTTTCCCTTAAAACGTGTTATGACTTTGTGCCCCCCTATCTGTGAAGAGTGTGGGTAAGGCTGCTCAGAGCTCTTAGCGAGTCCTCCAATCAACCTCCCAGATAAGGTACAGCTGTTCTCTTTGACCACAAGCATACATGGGGATGATTTTCTTAAATACAACCAGATACCTGTTAATGTTAAAGCAACATGTCAAATTTATTTGGCACAGTATTTGCAATATGGAACTTATTCCCAGGTGGCGCTAGTGGTAAAGAACCTGCTTGCCACTGCAGGAGACAAGAGATGCCAGTTTGATCCTTGGGTTGGAGAGATCCCCCGGAGGAGGGCATGGCAACCCATTCCAGTATTCTTGCCTGGAAAATCCCATGGACAGAGGAGCCTGGCAGGCTGCAGTTCATAGGGTTGCACAGAGTCGGACATGACTGAAGTGACTTAGCAAGCACACACACAATAACAAAATAACAATATTATACCAGACGGATAAGCTAGATAAAACCACCCCTCACTGTCTCCCTTCCCACTTTATCCAGCCTAAAGTGTCCGGGCCCTGATAGGGGTTTCTAATGACAACATAGCAGACCTGGGTTTATATTTGGGGCTGTTGCCATTAACTTGCTATGTGACCTGAGATGAATTACATAACCTCTCCTAGACATCCACTGAAAACGTCTTTAGCTCCACTGTCCCCCTCCACTTGACACAGACCTAGAAAACCCCAATCCTTGTCAAACTAAAATATCTACATATCCTGAATCTTCTCTATAACACCCGAATGTTCCTAGGGAGGGAAGGAAAAACACATTTCAGTATGCCAAGTCATCATAATCTAATGACATAAATCCCAAATAAATGCTAGACACTGCCGAGCAATCCTACTAAATGTCCCTAGCAATTTCCCTTTTACGTTCTCTGAAGTTATCTAACATCTTTTCTCCATCTTCTGATCTCCAGAGAATACTCAAGCTCTCGTTTAGTCCACTTTAAAAAAAGCAAATGAGCGCTTCTCCCCAGGTCCTACCCACTCCAAGTATCCATTCCATTTCTCTCCTGAATTTCAAGGCACAACCACATGCTATAGACTAGGCCTTCTTCTGGCATTCATACTATGAGGTATTATTTTAGGGATGGGGAATTCTTGATGCTATATCCCCATCAACCTGAAAAAGCCAGAAATTCCACTCTTATACTTTTGCATGAAAGTTTTTTTTTTTTTTTGCATGAAAGTTTTTATTCCTGCTAAAAACACACCATCAAATCCTTTTTCAAATTTTTCTGTCATTTTTAGGCCTTTGAGTAAATGAAGTATCCAATGATCATACGTGGGTAAAAAGAGGTACTGCATGAGAGATGCTACAATAAACCAAAACATTTCACCTTTGCCGACACTGGGGGCTTTGGGGCATATACTTCCTAAGTCTGCTTGATGACGAATCAGGCTGGGGAACACATTGGTGATTTGCATGGGCTCACCTGGGGGCAGGTTGAGAGACAAGAAAGGAGGACCAGGAGAAAAGAACAGGCTTATTTCTGTCTTTGGTAAAAGCCGGGCCAGAAGACCTAAAAAAAAAAAAAAAAAAAAGCCTCAGGTCTAACTTGGACTTGGGATGTACAGGCAGGCAAAGTGCAAGTGAAAGTTGCTCAGTCACGTCCAACTCTGCAACCCCATGGACTGAACAGTCCAGGGAATTTTCCAGGCCAGAATACTGGAGTGGGTAGCCTTTCTCTTCTCCAGGGGATCTTCCCAATCCAAGGATCAGACCCAGGTCTCCTGGATGGCAGGCAAATTCTTTACCAGCTGAGCCACAAGAAGCAGCTGTCAGAACTAGATACTCCAGCTGGTAGAACTGAAGCTGTAACTGTGACCCAGATATGCAGGTCTCTCAGTGGAGGCAGAGGTCTGGATGAATGAGAGTGTCCAATTCTCAGGCTCAGGTCCCTAGTGTCAGCCGACCTTCACCCTATACCTGAGTCTGTGGTGTGGTCACTGAGCCTAATGACTTAGGCTTCATAAAAGGAGGTAGGGTCCCACGTGGGCTAAATGAGAGCTTTCCACTGAGTTCCACACCTCATGGGAGCTGAATGAGACTTTCCACCTCTGGTCCATCAGCTGAGTCTGTGGTGTGGTCACTGAGCCTAATGAATTAGGCTTCCTAAAAGGCGGTAGAGTCCCACGTGGGCTAAATGAGAGCTTTCCACTGAGTTCCACAACTCATGGGAGCTGAATGAGACTTTCCACCTCTGGTCCATCAATCAGTTCAGCCTTTAAAGAGGAACAAGTATAGGAGTGGATGTCTGTGAGGATTACTGTTACAAGGACTTGACCACAGTGGCAGCCTCTAGTTAGCACTGTGAGGAAGGATGGGTCTAGTCTCTGATGCTGACCAAGCTCAGTCCAGGGAGTTGCTCCCTCATCACACCTTCCTCCCCAGGCCCAGCAGAGAACATGCAGGTGGCTTGAGAGACACTTCCCTTTGCAGAGCTCAGTGGATTCGCCCACCCTAGCCATCCCTTCTTTTATCCGTCTACCTCTTACTCACTTTTGGTATAACATAGTTTGGGGTTACTTTTCAAGTCCACAGTTGAAATCTCTCCCTTGAACTCCCATAGTTCTGGTATCCACCATGCAGAAATTTCCAGTTTATGTGTCCAGTTCCCATTATACCTCTTTGCCTCTGTCCCTAGGGCATCAGTCAATATTTGTCTTAGAGCCACACCTTATTCAGACCTGCTGCGAACCTTTGGAAGAAAGGGGGGGTTCAATCAACCCCTGACCTTTTCATGCATCTTTAAAAAGTCCTCCAGCCCCATCTAATGTGACCTCATGTGGATTCCTTTCCCTGCAGGGGTGTGTGTAGGCCAACTGCTTAGCATGGACTGTCAGGAAAGTCTCCCTGACCTTGGGGGACTGAAATCCACAGGAACAGATCTTGCTCTGCCTTTTCCTATGTAAGTTCAGCATTGTTCTATCCAGTTCTTGACTCCCGATGTTTTCTCTGGAACTCTAATACCTGGACGCAGCAGGCAGGATGTTTGAACTTCCACTCCTAGTGGCTGGTACTGTGATGATCTCTGCTATCTTCCACGTAGTGAGAGCCCTCCCCAGGCATTAAGAATCAGTGCAAGGTACTCTATTTGGCAACTTCCAATCACATTTCATAGGCTTGAACTCATTTACGTGGCCACACTTACATATAAAAGGGGCTGGTAGAGGGTAGACCTTGGGCAGCTACTTCCCAGGGAAAAATCTACATTACGGTAGAAGAGCTGGCCATCTGTGTCACTCTCTCAGGAAAAAAAAAAAAAAAACAATCAGCAAACATTTGTAGAGCAGTATTATAATCTCCCAGCATACATTTTCTTTCCTCAAAAAGCACTCGCATGCACATGCCCCACATAAAATGAGATTTGACTCCTCCCAGAGACATTTCCATTTTAACAAAAACTGAAAATTTAAACAAACAAAAAAAAATGTTCCAGTCAGTGCAATCCCAGCTCACCTGATGGCAGGCAGGGGGAGCTGAGGGGCCGCTCCGCTGCTCCGAGACCCCGGTGCACGGAGCTCCTGCCAAGACACAGCGTCGGCCCGTCAGGTACTCCCCAGGCATGTGAACACACAGAGTCAAGGGGAAGAGTGCGAGGACAAAGCCACGCTAATCAAAGTCCTGCAACTGGGGGGCCTCCAGCTTCTAAGGTATTTGAATATTTGCTTAAACTTTCTATAATTCAGTTTCCCATTTTCTGACATGAGAAGAAAAAACCAAACCCCAGGGTAAGCACTGACCTGGGAGAAGTCACACTGACTCCAAAAAAAATCCCACGGAGAGTTCTTTGTAGTCTTGAACTACGATGTGTTCTTTGGATCCAGGAAAATACTTGTTGCCACCTCCCTTTCATCAGTAAGATATCTTTACCAAACGTCTGCAAGTATTGGAGTATGGATTGGGTCTTTCCTTGGTTGGATGTGGGGGAGGTGCTGGCTCAGGCTCCTCTTTGGTCAAAGGAATGTCTGGAACCTAAGGATGTGATTAATGAAGATTAAAGAAACACACTGTTAAAAAGGCAATCTGAAGTCAGGGCACTCAATGAAGACATGCTCCTTTGCCCCTTCACTTTCTGGTGTCTTCCTCTCTCTTACTCACATTCCCAGTGATTTTCTTTCATAGCCTTGCTTTGTACCACAGGAAATATGAGTGTCCTAGGAAGGTAAACTCAATATGCCCGACTGGCTAACAAAGCAATGAAAAGCGAACAGAAGGCTGTCTGTACAGCAGATGGTAAAATGTACCCAAAGCAAATGGCTAATCAAAGCCTGACTCCCAGCATCCATCCTCAGACATCCCAGAAAGATTTAAGTGGAAGATGTTGATGCTGTTTTGCCTTGCGAGCCACTGACCCATCGGAAAATCAATGGAGGTCTACAAGCAAATGAAAAGAAACCTAGTTCTTTATTTTCCATGGAGAAATAGTAAGTATTCAATTCACCTGCTTCCTAAATTATAAATAAGGAAACCATGGAAGAATTCAATAAAGATATAACAGGAAAAAAAGAGATTTGTAAGACAGAAAAAAAAAAAAGTCAAGTTTTCTCTATTATAACACTTCCCTCCAAAGCTAATTAGCTTTCTATTTTTCCTGACTTTTAGATCAACTTTAACCTTCTAACACAGTGGCTGTTGACCAGACAATGCACACCAGAATTATCTGCAGAAAGTAGCAAAAATGTGTGTTCATGGACCTGTCGCAAGATTTTGATTCCCTAGGGCTTTGTCATGTATGTACAAAGATAACTGACATTTCTCTTTGTCATGTATGCAATGTCCTGGTTCAGACCTCAGTTTTATCCTATGCTCTCAACAGGGAGCCCCCCTAGTCACAAAGGGATAAAGCATTCTAATTCCCTATGCTAATCAATATGCTTAACCATGTGACTTGATTTAGCCAATGAAACATGGGCAAAGTGAGATATGTCACTTTGGGTAAAAGAGCCAGCTCATGGTTCATCAGCAGCAGCAGCAGCATTGTTCATAAGCTTCTTTCTCTCTCTCACCGTGACTAGTATATTCCAGTAGTGTCCACCCTGTCCTCCTGGATCCCATGGTGAAGAAGAGACGCACCTGACCCACAATGAATGGGTAGCAAGAATAGAAAATAAACCTTTGCTCTGTAAGTCACTGAGATCTGGGGATTGTTTGTTACTGCAACACCATCTAGCCTACTCTGACTATGTCCCCAAATGAAGTCAGTGTTGTATCTCATTCACAAGGTAGAAGGCTCCTGCCTTTGCTTTAAGTAAAGGAGGAAACTCACCCTTACTGGAAGAAACTAGCACTTCATGACTACTCCCTGCTTGGTACTTTATATGCGGTGTCTTTTCAGTGTTTTATCCTAATGGCCCTGTGAGGAAGAAAGTATTATGCTTATTACAAATAAGGCGGCTCTGACTCAGAAAAGTTAAGTAATATCCCAAGATTGGTCACAAATGACTTATCTTGGATTTGAACCTAACCACCCGTGTCTAACTCTCAAGTCCATACTCTCCATCCCAGAAAGTCATGCAAAATACATCTACTTCCATCTTTCTGCCTCTTATTTTTCTGCTCTACCAGTGTTTCTGTCCATGACATCAGAAAAGAAGGCTCAGGACAAAAAAAGGAGAACTGGGAGTGAATGTCTCAGAAAGTAAGAAAGGGGATATGAACCCTGCATGAGCCGCAGTGGGAGGCACTCTGTCAGGGGCACCTGCGACAGGCCTCTGAGCTCAGCTTTGCAACAGACAACCGTTAGCGGCATGTCTCACATGCCAGCAAAGCAAACACTGATACTTTAAAGAAAATGAAATTATTAATGCAAATTGCATTAAGATCTAAGCCAGTTTATTTCAGAGATTATAGCTGATTATAAAACGTACTTGAAGAGCTTTGATTTCTTGTTCAAGGAGTTTCATATTTATAACCTCTTTGAAAATAAATTGTCAGGCAAGTGTCATGCTGGGTTCTGAGTCTCCATTATTCCCAAAATAAACATGGGAGTACAGCCCAGAACAAGTCACAGAGGGCCCCCAGCAGCAGGGCTGCGTCGTGATCACGATGGAGGCAGACCACGGAGCTGCCTGCTCGTTCAGCTCACTCGCTGACCCCTGTGCTGCAGACCAGAGTGAGGACACTCCTCCCCAGCATAATATGACTTAAAACCCAAAGGTTACACAGTTCTTCAGATAACACGACACGACACACATTTACACTCACACACAGACACACACACTCGCTCAGCATATAAAACGTGATGTGCCTACACAGAAATATTTACACTGCTTTACATTGTTGTAGGGGCTTCCCAGGTAACTCCCAGGTAACTCAGTGGTAAGGAATCTGCCTGCCATTGTAGGAGACACAGGTTCCATCTCTGGGTCAGGAAGATCCCCTGGAGAAGGGCATGGCAACCCACTCCAGTGTTCTTGCCTGGAGAATCCCATGGGTAGAGGAGCCTGGTGGGGTTTACAGCCCATGGGGTCACAAAAGAGTCGGAGATGACTTGGCGACTAAAAACCAACAACAACACTATTATAAGAGAAGCTTCTCCAACATAACAACATAGAAGGACAGGGACTTGTCGGGCACCCGCCCCGCCTCCCCAGGCCCCAGCACTCTGGCCCGTGTGTGTCCCTGCCTTAGGTGTCCCACCCTTTCTTATCTCATTCCTCTGTTCCACATATGTCCACCTTTCATCTCTGGGTTTTATCTTTTCCCAGTCCTTTAACTGGGCTTTCCTGGGCTCAGATGGTAAAGAATCTGCCTGCAATGTGGGAGACCCAGGCTCGATCCCTGGATTGGGAGGATCCCCTGGAGGAGGGCATGGCAACTCACTCCAGGATTCTTGCCTGAAGAATCCCAGGGACAGAGGAGCCCGGTGGGCTACAGTCCATGGGGTCGCACAGAGTCGGACACGACTGAGCAACTAACACTTTCACTTTCACCCTTTCAGTCCTTTACCTACTTTACCAACCTGACTTTCTTGATCTCATTCATAAGCCGCATCACATGAAAGAATCTGTCACAGAGCCTCTCTCTCCAGGAATGGGCACATCAGCCATTTCATGAGCATTGTCAGTTCAGTTCAGTTGCTCAGTCGTGTCTGACTCTTTGCGACCCCATGGACCGCAGCACGCCAGGCTTCCCTATCCATCACCAACTCCCAGAGCTTATCCAAACTTATGTCCATCAAGTCGATGAAGCCATCCAACCATCTCATCCTCTGTCATCCCCTTCTCCTCCCACCTTCAATCTTTTCCAGCATCAGGGTCTTTTCAAATGAGTCAGTTCTTCACATCAGGTGGTCAAAGTATTGGAGTTTCAGCTTCAGCATCATTCCCTCCAAAGAAATCCCAGGGCTGACCTCCTTCAGAATGGACTGGTTGGATCTCCTTGCAGTCCAAGGGACTCTCAAGATTCTTCTCCAACACCACAGTTCAAAAGTATCAATTCTTCGGCGCTCAGCTTTTTCACAGTCCAACTCTCATATCCATATATGACTACTGGAAAAACCATAGCCTTGACTAGTCGGACCTTAGTCGGCAAAGTAACGTCTCTGCTTTTCAGTATGCTGTCTAGGTTGGTCATAACTTTCCTTCCAAGGAGTAAGCGTCTTTTCATTTCATGGCTGCAATCACCACCTGTGGTGATTTTGGAGCCCCTCAGAAATAAAGCCTTGTCAATGAGCACTGTCTTCTGGATCCAGTTTCAAGCACCTGACATCAGGGAAGGAAGGGGATTGAGGATAAAGCCTAGAGTCTCTCCACTCCCTTCTCCCATCCCCAATGCCTCTACCATTTAGAAGGGCTCAGATTCCCCAAATGCAAGCAGTGCTTTGATTCCATTGGAGGAAGCCAAGTGAACACAGAGGAGTGAACCGTCGTAAGTCAGCTTGCTGACAGAGGAACCGCCAAGGCAGGGAGCTGCGCCTTGGACCGTCTTCTGTCTGGGATGAACCGTGCCGTTGCCTTGATGCGAACTCACTATCTCAAGCTTCCCCACTCTGTTTCCCTGTCAGGGTCTTTGTTTCTTTTATTAACCACTATCTGTCTGAAACCTTTCTCTAAAATCCAGGTTGACGATCCCCTCTGTATGAAATATTCTCTGATTATCCTCATTTCTCTGTGCTTTCCGTCTTTTTGAAAGCTCCTTCCACACTGCCCTTCTGGGGTCTGCATTTCAGTATTTAATTATATACCATTTGTTATTGTATATTAGGTGTTTCCCATTAGGACACCATAGGCCATTCCCAGAGTGGACACATAGAGGTTTGTTATCTACACAGCATTCCTTCCTAAGAGAAGCTTGCCCTCCACCTTTCTAAGATAATTCTGCTCTATCCTTTTGGTTGAGCTGGGTTAGTTCTGCCACCCAAATTGGACATAAGACCCAGATTTATCAAATTAGTAAAATGACCCTCTCCCCAGTGAGTGGTTCTCGGATGAAAAGTACACTTGGCCAAGATTACTACTGGAGCCATCATCCAAGAGGATTCAGGACCTGTAACAACAATTGGCTCTGAGACTGCCATCAGTCATGCCAATCCATGACGAAATCCAAAGCAAGGCTTTCACCGAGATAAGGGAAGAGCGAGAACAGTGCTCAGTATCTCTTGACCACCCAGTCAGTCAGTCAGTTCAGTTGCTCAGTCTTGTCCAACTCTTTCTGACCCCATGGGCTGCAGCACGCCAGGCTTCCAGGTCCATCACCAACTCCCAGAGCTTCCTCAAACTCACGTCCATCAAGTCAGTGATGCCATCCAACCATTGCATCCTCTGCCGTCCCCTTCTCCTGCCTTCTATCTTTCCCAGCATCAGAGTCTTTTCAGTTTAGTCACTCTTTTGCATCAGGTGGCCAAAGTATTGGAGCTTCAGCTTCAGCATCAGTCCTTCCAATGAATATTCAGGACTGATTTCCTTTAGGATGGACTGGTTGGATCTCCTTGCAGTCCAAGGGACTCTCAAGAGTCTTCTCCAACACCACAGTTCAAAAGCACCAATTCTTCTGCGCTCAGCTTTTTTTATGGTCCAACTCTCACATCCATACATGACTACTGGAAAAACCATAGCTTTGACTATAGGGACTTTTGTCAACAAAACAATGTCTCTGCTTTTTAAGATGCTATCTAGGACCAGCCAGGTCTGGAGCTAAATGCACTTCCCTTGAAATTCACATTTATGTTCATTTTTTTGTCTTCTCAGTTTCAGTTAACTTTCTGTCACTTGCACAGTTAAGAATTTTTACTAATACATCTTCCTAATCTAAACCAACTTATTAGTGAGTGTCTTTTATTTTTCTGTGTTCTTTATTGGAAGAATGAAGTGAAAATAGCCTGGATGCCAATCCCCATATTTAAGTACTTTGGTATATTTGAATAGAGGGAAATAATCAAAACTATTGCCTCACTCTCTGGATAGCAATATGAGCGTGCCAAATATGTATAGTAAGTAGGATGGGGAAACCCTTGTTGGACCACTTAGAAGTAGGAAGAAGTCAAAATGTCTTGAAGCCAATGATACAAGGGCTTAATATTTGGTTGGCCAAAAATTCGTTCAGGCTTTTCCATAAGATCATACAGGAAAACCCAAAAAAATTTTTTGGCCAATCCAATATTTCAACACAGGTAAAGTGAAATCCATGTTACCTCTAGAACTCTCTGTTCTTCTTGAGATATTAAATGGGGTTGCCTTCTAGGACCCTCAATTTTGTCAAATGAGATTACTTCCTAGGTGAATAATAAGGAAATGGGCTATAGTTATTGGGGCCAGAACATACTCTGATCAACCTATTGCAGCTAAGGAACACTTCTATTAATATCTGGACAAAGAATGGAGCTTTCTCATTTCCAAGACATAGAGGGACCAGGGATCCCACCTTTGCTTCTGAAGGTGGGCAGGAGAAGGCCTTTCATGAAGCTGAGAAAGAGCCGATCCAAACTGATGAGTTTTCAAAGAGGAGGTGCTTGAGAACAGGGAAAGCTCACGGAAGAGCCTCCATTCAAGGCCTGAGCCTGAAGCACCCTTTGGAAGCATGTCCAGAGGAACTAATGCTGCTGGAGACAGGCTCCAGTCTCTGACATTTCCACGCCATAGGCCTCTAATGCTAAGAAAACTTTGTGATCTTCCCACAGCCTAGAGTGTTTGATCGAAGCCTTGGTGAGGTGGGTGGCCATCGCCTAGTCTTCCAGGGTTACAGAAGCGCCACAGCAGACCTCCTCCAGGCTTGGCAGGCAGTGCAGTTCTGGTTCCTGGTTATTGATTCCTCTCTACTGAGGTTGGCTAAGACCATCCCTTAAGAAAAAAAAGGAAAGGACCATACTGGACCCAGTTAATATGCTACTATGCCCAGCTATGACTGCTCACTCTTCCTACTAATATCCAACACATGACCACAGAGTCAGACCTGGAGGTCTATATACTTCCTGATAATATTTATCAGAAATTCAGCTCTTTCAAAATAAAGTTGCTTAACTGTTTGGCATTTTCACTGTGCAATATTATAATGTTTTTATGAAATGATAACACACACTCACCCAAATACACACAAACATACAGAGATGGTTTGTTCTTGACCATCAGAAAATCACTGAAAGAAAGGAGGTCCAAAGGTTTGGAAAGGGAGGAGCAAAAAGAAAAATATTGGTGTAAAATACAGCACACAGGCAAATCAATTTTCATGTCCTTTTAATGTATTGTTTTTTTCTTAGGAGAAAATGTACCAAAAGTCATATTTTAATGATTAGGAAGGAATAACCTCTCTAGAAACAGTAAAATTCACTGTGTGTTAGTCGCTCAGTCATGCCTGACTCTCTGCAACTCCATGGACTATAGCCCTCCAGGCTCCTCTGTCCATGGGATTCTCCTGGCAAAGTCGCTCAGTCATGCCTGACTCTCTGCAACTCCATGGACTATAGCCCTCCAGGCTCCTCTGTCCATGGGATTCTCCTGGCAAAAATACTGAAGTGGGTTGCCATTCCCTTCTCCAAGGGACCTTTTCAGTCCAGGGATTGAACCCAGGTCTCCTGCATTGCAGGCAGATTCTTTACCAGCTGAGTCATCAGGGAAGCCTTCTGGCACAACAATACTAAAAATGAGATGGGATTCAGGAAAATGACAGCTAGCCCAGAAATCATACCCAACCAAAACAGACAAAACATTTATCTGAAAGTTCCTGTTTGGAAGCTACTATTCCGGGTTACTCAATCTTCAGTAAATTTAACAGGAGGACGTGGATGGCGCACTGAACTACAAGATGAAAAGTTGCAAGGTTTGGTCTTGTCTCTGCGACTAAATCCTTCTGTAACCCTGAATAAGTCATTCCAAATCCCCAGAAATCAAATACAGTGATGTCCAAGAGATCTTTAACTCTAACTTCCATGATTAAGTGGAAACATTTAAATTACAGAAAGAAAAAAAAATCTCAGACTTCAGGAAATTTTTAGTTTAACAGTAACATGTTAACTTATAAGAATCCATTGCTGATAACTGTATTGAAATTAAAAGAAAAGCTCCCATTTAATAAGCACTTATTAAATGCAAGCCCTGTATACTTATAATTTCTAATCATTACACTTCAAAGAAATATGTTACTATTTCTATTTTACACATCTGGATATGGGGACTCAGAGAATTTAGGTAAATTGCCCAAGATTTGCCCGCTTAATAAATGCTGGGGCCAGGATTCAAACACAGGTCTTATTTGAAAAAAAAAAAATTGCCATTTTTAATTGTAGTTAGCTGCCAATTCTATTATCTGCTATATAAAAATTTCAGTAAAGAGTAGAAGGAAGTTTCTGAGAACTATGTCATGAAATTTCTGAGAATTATATAAGAGACCTTGACAAAGATAGACAGCTGCCCACCAAGAAAGTGGGCCCATCTGTTGTGGGAGCGTGACTGGGAGACACGGAGCTGGATACCACATTTCCTAGCCCAGCCCAACTCCCTCCCAGGCAAGATCATGCATCTGCCTTTCCAACAGAATATGAAGGAACTAAAAATTTTCACTTACAGGCCACGGCTTTTGAGACAAACATGGAACTTTTACAAACCTCCTTCCCAGGAATAGGGAACTCCAAGGCCATTAAGGATGTAAATCTCAAAGTGGAAGGAGCCCAGGTCCCTGAATCACCATGTGGGGCAGATCCAGCTTGTCATCCCATCCAGGACTACTGAACTATTATTAATACATTGTCAGGAGAAATATCAACAACCTCAGATATGCAGAGGACACCACCCTTATGGCAGAAAGTGAAGAGGAACTAAAAAGCCTCTTGATGAAAGTGAAAGAGGAGAGTGAAAAAGTTGGCTTAAAGCTCAACGTTCAGAAAACGAAGATCATGGCATCTGGTCCCATTGCTTCATGGGAAACAGATGGGGAAACAGTGGAAACAGTGTCAGACTATTTTTTGGGGCTCCAAAGTCACTGCAGATGGTGATTGCAGCCATGAAATTAAGACGCTTACTCCTTAGAAGAAAAGTTATGACCAACCGAGATAGTGTATTCAAAAACAGAGACATTACTTTGCCAACAAATGTCCGTCTAGTCAAGGCTATGGTTTTTCCTGTGGTCATGTATGGATGTGAGAGTTGGACTGTGAAGAAAGCTGAGCACCGAAGAATTGATGCTTTTGAACTGTGGTAGAGAGAAGACCCTTGAGAGTCCCTTGGACTGCAAGGAGATCCAACCAGTCCATTCTGAAGGAGATCAGTCCTGGGATTTCATTTGGAGGGAATGATGCTACAGCTGAAACTCCAATACTTTGGCCACCTCATGCGAAGAGTTGACTCACTGGGAAAGACTCTGATGCTGGGAGGGATTGGGGGCAGGAGGAGAAGGGGACGACAGAGGATGAGATGGCTGGATGGCATCTCTGACTCGATGGACATGAGTCTGAGTGAACTCTGGCAGTTGGTGATGGACAGGGAGGCCATCCTGGGGTCGCAAAGAGTCGGACACACTGAGCAACTGAACTGAACTAAGGGAAAGAACTTTTACTATGTGAAACAGTAACATTTTTACGGTTTGTTTGTTACATCATCTAGCCTTTCCCTAAAACAGAGGTGTCAGATGAACTAGGTAGGAAATCTCCTTATCTTTTTGTCCTAGGTTCCTCTAACATGTGTTTGTGAACCTGCATGTTGGGAAGAAGTCAGGGAATTAAGGTAGGAGGATGGGGAGTTGCAAGTTTGTGCCTTCAAGGACAGGGACGCGAGCTACAGAAATGGTGTATCACATTGCCCCAGCCCACTTACAAATGATCCCACCTTGGTAATCATGACACACAGACACATTTAGTAATAAAGCCTTGCTGGTTATGTTATGTACCAACACACACCCACCTTCAAAACAGCCCAGCCACATCATTCGAGAGCCACTGCCCTCACAGCCCCCTTGTTGGTTCAGCCCTTTATCTGTCTTTGAAACCCATCTGACTCTCACACAGAGGATATACAAGCAGGGCCAGACCAGTGCTTCAGCAGTTCCACATGAGATTAACTTGGTTACTGAGTTTCTTAGCCATGTCATAACAAATTACCACCAACTGGATGGGTGGCTTAAGGCAAAATGAATTTATTCTCTTTTACAGTTCTGGAGGCTAGGAGTCTGAAATCAAAGTGAGTTGGCTCCATCTGAGGACTATAAAGAATTTTTTTCCATGCCTCTTTCCTAGCTTCTGGGGGTTGCCAGCATGCAGTGGCGGTCCTTAGTAAGGAAGCGCGTGACTCCTATCCCTGCCTCCATCTTCACACAGCCTTCTTCCCTGAGTATCTGCTTCCACACTTCCTTCTTCCACGGGCATCAGTCCCATCAGATTTAACCCACTGGGGGATATTACTCTGATTACATCCCAGAGATTCTATTTCCAACTAAGGTCACAATCACAGATTTGGGGGTTAATCTTAAACATCTATTATGGGGGGGGGGGGCACAATTCAATCCAAAGCAGCTGTTAAGGCAGTTGCCAACTCATAGCCAGGTTCTTCTAACTGGCCTACTGTAATCTCTTCTCCTAAAACTAAGCCTTGTTGAACAAAGGTTTTTGGAAGAAGGTTCAGATCTTACCTTACCCTCTCACGCACAGATTTCAGCCCTGTCTTTCTCTTCTGTGTTCTTCCTGGCACCAGAGTCCTAGCTTCTAAAAGCCCCACAAATGTCCCTTCTTCCTTCCCCTGGGCCTCCTAAATTAGACTCCTCTACCATTGAGCCTGTTATGATGGTCTGAAACCTTCAGCCTTGAAACCAACTTCCCATTCATCCAGCCCAGCCAGCGCTGAAGGAGTCTGTGCAGAGTTTGGTATGTGTGGTGCTGGGCAGCTCTCCGGAGACTGTAACCATCCTCAGAGCCTGGCCCCAGTCAGGATATGCAATTACTATGGGCCCAAGCAGCTCAGTGGGCAGAAACCCAGGATGCTCCTTGTAAGTAAGGGAGAATGCGGTGTCTATGCCCAGGTCAAGGAGGCTGGGAACCTTGGACAGCAGAGCATCACTCTGGGTATCTGTCTAATTGTGTCTGGGGTAAATCTGAAAGGAGGCAAGTTTCCTGCTCAGCTTCTCACGTGCTTCTTCTGGGGGCAGAAACACATTCCGTGCAATGGGCAGCTCTGAGCCCACGGAAGAGGATGTGTGGGTGGAAATAGTTAAAATAGAAACACAAGACTTTAAAAAAAGAAAAAACAAGGAAATACAGTATTATAAAGTAAAATTTAAAAAAATAAAAAATAATAATAATAATTTCTGAGACTGAGGGATAAAATGGGTAAGGAACTTTAAAAATTTACCTATTCCAACTGTTATTTATAAACTAGCAAATTTTATATTATAATACCTGACTCATAACTAAGTTTATAAAAGATGCCTGTAAGACTTATGGTTGTATCTGTCTGTATGTTTATGTGTACATTATCTTTGTTTTTACCTTTGAATGGTTTTATCAAAATTAATTTGTAAGTGAACTCTACTTAATTGGATTCAAGGAAATTAAGGGCTTATATAAATTCTTTAAAAAAAAATAGAAGATAATTGGCCAGAAAAATTTCAGGTTTACATGAACTGGAAAATATTCAATATTAAATTAATACCTGGTATTAATGTTTAAGTTTGTTGTTTAATTAATAGAGATAGATCTATAGTGTCACCAATATTACATATAATACCTTTACTGTACCTAGGTCTAATAGAAGCCAAATAAGACATTATTGTGTCAGTTGCAAATTTGTCAGCAAGAAAAATAACCTGGTATGATGAAATTTTTGAAAATATATTAAATGCAAGTGAAAAAAGCAAAAAATAAAAAACAAGGAGATACTTTAGAAATCATCTTGAATTCATTTTATTTTACATATAAAGGATCAACCTCCATTTGCCTATTATAACCCAGGGAGTTGGAGACAGAAACAGAGAATGAAAGAGCGAAATGCCTGTGGTCCCTTTCCTGCCAGGTCACTGACCAGGACCTGGGCACAGGCAAAATTACCAATCATCAACCTCATTGCCTTCCAAAGCTTTAAGTGGCAAGCTGTGAATGGGAAGAGCTGACCTTGCTAGAAGGAGCCGTCACACCCTCTAGTCTCCCCAGCAAACTCTGAGAGATTCCCAGCTTGGTCCCAGTTGGGAACACTCAGGCCTAATGTTCAGGATCCAGGAAGCCAGCTCTTCCCCATTGCTCACTGGCAGATGGCTTCATTTGGCAGCACCTAGCTTGGGTGGAATCACCTGCCACCTTGCAACAGTGTTGAGAGCGACAAGCAGGCTGAACAAATCTCAGCCCCACGGCAGCAGATCCCACTGAGAACTCTGCCATGCATTTCAAGATGTACTTAGAGCAGAAGCGTCGGCCCCACTGGGCTGACGGGAGGCTCTCAGAGGCCGAACTGTAATCAGAGCCCGTTTGTTAGCAAGCCCGACCCTCAGGACAATCAGAGTGAGGAATGTTCTGGCTGGTGTTGCCTGTGGTGTTCAATCAATCAGCACAACCACCGCAGCGGGCCCCCAGCTGCCTGCCCAACTGCCCCGTGAGGAGTTTCCAAAGAAGAACCGAGAAGCCAAAGAAAACCAAAGCCGACAAGCCAGATCCGTGTGATGGGATGTGGCCCCGTGGGACTGGGCGGCTCTTCAGAGGGACGACGACGTGGAGCTGGACCAAGCCTGGCCCAGAGGGCCCCTAAGTCAGCCCATCCTCTGCTCTTTAAAGAGGGGTGGCATCCAAGCGTGTCGGCCCTGCGGGAAGGGGCAGGTGACACATCTGAAGGAGGGCTTCTCTGCGCCTCCATCTGTCCCTGCACCTCGCTCCTGGCCCTCCCTGGAGGGGACCGGACACTCCCCTTTGCCAGACCGTCTCCCTTAGCCACAACTGCCCCTCTCAGCATCACTGAGAGCCTTTCTGTGTGATGATCTTCAGTTTCGAGGAAGCCCTGTTTTACCCAGGTCTCTCTCCACCTGGAAGAGTTCAGTTTTTAAAAGTTTCATCCCCAGAGGTTTGTTAAGCAGGGTGTTCCAATCAGAGGATGGGTTCAAAGGGATCGTCAAGAGCCCTGAGTCCAGCCTTACCATTTCCCAGAAAACTCAGGATGTTAAAATACGTTGCAATGAAGAGCTAAATGTACACCTGCCAGATGTGTGATACCACACAGGAAATGTAAAGTCTATAACATTTGAAACATTAAGAGCAGAAATCATGAAAGTTCTGTAGAAGCTGGTAGTGGCTAAGACCATGTTACAACCCTTGGCTAGAAAAGGAGGTGATATGTGAGTTTGCTAGGGCCCCTCACAACAAAGTATTGATATCAATACTGCAGAAAGGAGTGGCTTAAACTGAGGGAAATTGATTCTTTCTCGGGTCTAGAGCCCAGAAGCTGGAAATCGAGCTGTCAGCAGGGTTAGCGCCTGCTGAGGGGTAATTTGGTCCCTGCCTGTCTCCTGGCTTCCACTGACAGCAGCAATCCCCAGCGCTCCTTGATCTACAGAGCACTGCTCCCTTCTCTGCCTCCATCATCACCTGGCTTCCCCTCCATCTCCTCGCAACATCTCCCTCTGTGGACGTCTCCTCTTGTCTTCCTGCAGGACCCCAGTCATACTGATTTAGGGTCCTCTCTCATCATATGGGCCTTCCCTTGTGGCTCCACGGTAAAGAATCCGCCTGCAGTGCAGCAGATTCAGGAGACACTGGTTCGATCCCTGGGTCAGGAAGACTCCCCGCTGGAGAAGGGCATGGCAACCCACTCCAGTATTCCTGCCTGCAGAATCCTATGGACAGAGGAGCCTCGCGGGCTCCAGTCCATGGGGTCACAGTCGGACACAACTGAAGCAACTTAGCACACATGCTCATCATATACGACCCCATGTCAACGCAATCACACCTGCAAAGACCCTATTTCCAAACAAGGTCACACTCACAGGTACCAAGGTTAGGATTTCAGCAGTCCTCTGGGGGATATAACACAGCTTGTAACAGGCAGAACCCTCTTTCCCACCTTCTCACTCTTGAGGATAATAGATGGTAATGGACATTGAAAGCATGGAGTTGGTACACACACATTTAAGCTTTGTAAGCAAACTGTGTGTTTCTCAAAACATCTATTTTCCTTGAAAGTAAGGGATGTCAAACACAATACCCTGAGCCCCGCGTCTCTCCCTCCTTGGGCAGAACAGCTAAGATCCACTTTGCTTCTTCAGAAAACCAATCTGTATGTAAAGTAATGCTAGAAATGGCCAGGGAGCAGCTTTCCTCAGCCCAAGTTTGATTTCACGTTCACCCAAGGTTCCAGCAAAAACAACCGACGCCCACCCCACCAGCAGTCAGCCACCTTTGCAGACAGTAGGAGACAGCGAGATCCTCTTGCGTGTGTGTGTCTGTGTCTCTGTCTGTTACGAAGGACTGGAGAGGAAGAAGGTTGGAACTAAACGTAGCTTCTTTTATGGGATTTAGAAGATAGGAAAAGCCTTCCATCTCTACCCTTGAAACTTTTATTGTGAACCTCAACTGCCCTGATTACACTCTCTTCAGCCTCACAGTAACTCCTTGTGGCTTTGATGATGAGATGGCTGGGAAACCAAGGCCATCTTACCCACTCAAGATTACCCAAATGGTGACTGGCAAAACCTAGGACTCGGTGGGGTATAGAATTTCCATTTTTTCAGATTTAGAACTTCCTTTGACATGTTTCAGCTCTGTAGAGAACTGAGATTCTTAGAAATATAATTGGAAAGGCAAGTCTGGATGGTCTCTGGGTTTGCAGCTGAAGTAAGAAGGTCAAAGTCTAAGGGGGAAAAAAATTCAAAGATGGATCCTGCAAAGGTTTCAATGAGTCTAGTAACTCTAAATGACTTCTGGCTTTCAGTTATATCCTTACTAACCATTAAAGGAAACTTTTCTTAGGACGAATTAGGTTTTAAGTTCGACTCATTATGGTTTCCTCAGAGTGAACCAAGGTCTGAAGCACCAGGTCTGATGAAAGACCAGGAGGCTCTCTGGCCTCTTCTACTTCATATGTAATTAAATGTCCAGGGCGTGGCCAGCTTCACTCTCCTCTAAGCACTGTGGAGGTTACGTAAGAAGCCCATGACCCTGCTTCTTCCCTGAAGGACTTTAGAATATCACGGAGACCCGACTTACACATCTGAAGCAAAGAATTTTAAATGCTAGCATAACGTGCAGTGCTAAATAAAGTATAATCAAGGCCCATCATGTGCAGTAAAAGCCGCAGGCAGTCCTCGTAAGGAAGGATGGATACGGTGTGGAGTTAAGGGAAGGTTCTCCATGGAGTCTGTGCTCTGTGGAGTCCACCCTGGCTTGGCCTGGCTACAGTTTCTGAAACCTTTAACTTGTAGCTCCAGAACAATTCCAGTCATTAGGTTTGGAAGGTTTGGAATTCCCCCTAGGTTTTCTCAAGGTTTCAACCATAACACACAGTAAGCAGAGTACCACTTTCTGTCACCACTCGGCACTCACAGGAGCATCAGGAAGCAGTACGATTCTAGATCCATTCTTCCTGCTCTTCTAGCTCAGTCTCCACCCTTCTCCAGCTGACATGTATGCACCAGATCCATTGACTCATTTGCTCTCTGCCCGAAGGTGGTCTTGGCCAATGAGAGGCGCAGGCGGGAGATGAGGATGCAGGAGGGGAGTGGGACTGGGCCCTTTTTTTATACTGGCTCTCACCTGCCAGCTTAGTGTGGGGCATCTGCCTGCTTCCTCGGAAGACCACAGCCCCATCAGGCAACTCCCTCCCAGACCCTTACAGTATTCTAGAAGCTCCTTCCACTTACAGCTTCAGGCCTCAGAGTTGTGTTAGTCTCTCAGCTGTGTCCCACTCTTCGCAACCCCATGGACTATAGCCGGCCAGGCTCCTCTGTCCATGGGATTCTCCAGGCAAGAACATTGAAATGGGTTGCCATGCCCTCCTTACATCTCCTGCATTGGGAGGCGGGCTCTTTACCACCTGAGCGACCAGTGAAGCCCACAGGAATGGCAAGGTCTCCCCTCTAATATTATGCTCCAATGCTGCACCATCTCTTGCTGCTTTTGCTCTTGCAAATAGTACTTTCCAAGTTTAAACTAACTCAAGTTATTCAATTTGAGTGTCATGTTTCCTGAAATTATCTCACTGATACAAATCCTCATTTCTGCCCCATGTGATGCAATCTGATGTTTTTTATTCCATTCTTAAAAGCAAACAAACATGAAAAAACAATTGTCTCTCACTTAATTGATTTCACAATCAACTAAAGAGTAGTGACCCAGAGTTTGGGGAATAAAACTTGTCTTCATCAAAAATAACTGAACTTACTGTTCTAACTTAAACCATATTCCCATCAGCGGCATGTTTGGAATTAGTCTTATGCCCTAGATGAGCCCCTGGCCAACTGGGCATTCATTGACCAGCAGCTTCTTGTCTACACCTGGCCTGCTTTTAGAGGTCTCATCCCTGTAACTGAGCTCCTTTCACCCAGTTACTGGTTTTACCTAATCCCCAGCAGGCCTCTAACTGGCCTGACCATGAGGCCCATGGCCGGGTGGATCAGCTTCCTAGGGTTTCTGTAACAAACCACCCAGACTAGGTGACAGAAAGCAATATAAACTCATCCTCTCACAGCTCCGGAGGCTGGGACTCTGAAATCAAACCCACACTTGTGCAGAAGCACTAAGAGATTCTGTCCTTTGTCTCTTCCAGCCTTAGGGTGTTCAGTCACCCAGTCGTGTCTGACTCTTTGCGACCCCATGGACTGCAGCACGCCAGGCCTCCCTGTCCATCACCAACTCCTGGAGCTTGCTCAAACTCATGTCCACTGAGTCAGTGATGCCATCCAACCATCTCATCCTCTGTCGTCCCCTTCTCCTCCTGCCTTCAATCTTTTCCAGAATCAGGGTCTTTTCCAGTGAATCAGCTCTTCACATCAGGTGGCCAAAGTACTGGAGCTTCAGCTTCAGCATCAGTCCTTCCAGTGAATATTCAGGGTTGATTTCCTTTAGGATTGACTGGTTTGATCTCCTTGCTGTCCAAGGGACTCTTAAGTGTGTTCTCCAGCACCACAGTTTGAAAGCATCAATTCTTTGGCCCTCAAGCCCTTCTTTATGGTCCAACTCTCAGATCCATACAGACTACTGGAAAAAATCATAGCTTTGACTATGCAGACCTTTGTCAGCAGAGTGATGTCTCTGCTTTTTAATATGCTGTCTAGGTTTGTCCTATCTTTGTAGTTGCAGGCGGCCCTGGGCCTGTGGCTTCATCAGTCCAATGTCTGCCTCTTTTCATATGGCCTCCTTCTCTCTGTGTCTTTTCATCTGTGTGCCTCTTGCAAGGACACTTGCCATTGGATTTAGGTTCCATGAGGTTAATCCAGTATAATCTCATCTCAAGATCCTTAACTTAATTACATCTGTAAAGAACTTTTCTCCAAATAAGCCTAAGTTTTTCACTGTTATAGAGTCCATGGATTAGAACATAGACATATCTTTAGAGCTGCCATTCAACCCACCACATTTGGTACCTTGACAAACCCACCAGCTCTTGAAAGCTCCCATGCAGAGCTTATGGCTGTACATTCAACTTGGATGGACCCTCTACACCAAGGCACTAGGAGAAGCGCCACAGTTCAGAGATGACTGGGCACAACCCCACCAGACAGAGCCATACCTGGGGATGGCAATACCCAGAAGATCAGGTTTTGGATGTTCGAGTTGAACTATAAAGAAAGCTGAGCACCGAAGAATTGGTGCTTTTGAATCATAGTGTTGGAGAAGATTCTTGAGAGTCCCAGGACTGAGAGTCCCAGTCCTGAATATTCAATGGAAGGACTGATGTTGAAGCTGAAACTCCAATACTTTGGCCACCTGATGCGAAGAACTGACTCATTTGAAAAGACCCTGATGCTGGGAAAGATTGAAGGCAGGAGGAGAAGGGGGTGACAGAGGATGAGATCATTGGATGCCATCGCCAGTTAAATGGACGTGAGTTTGAGTAAGCTCCGGGAGTTGGTGATGGACAGGGAAGCCTGGTGTGCTGCAGTCCATGGGGTCGCAAAGAGTCGGACACGACTGAGTGACTGAACTGAACTGCTTTGGATGCTGGTCCTACTGTTCAGCAGCTCACTCTCCAGGTGGGCCTGTGCCTCTGCTCTAGTAAAGCTGTTGTTTAGTCAGTAAGTCATGTCCTACTCTCTTGCCACCCATGGATGGCAGCCTGCCAGGCTCCTCTGTCCAGGGGATTTCCTGGGCAAGAATACTGGAGTGGGTTGCCATTTCCTTGTCAGGGAATCTACCCGACCAAGGGATCAGACTCACATCTTCTGCATTGGCAGATGGATTCTTTACCACTAAACCACCAGGGAAGCCCCATTTTTGGTAATACACAGCCACAATTTCTTATCCTCCTGCCCAGCCAACCTTAGACAGCGTGAGTCATTAAAAAGGCAGATCGCGAAGAATGGAAAGGGCTTTGAAAAGAGAGAAAAAGTGGTAACCTATGGGAAAGAGCAAACATGTAGACACAAAGGAGCCCTATTCTTTAATCAAGCAATAAATCTGATTTGAAGCTCAGAATGGCGATAATATCTTTGAATTACTGTGACAGTGAGAGGAGCATCTTTCCTATGTGACTCTCAAACTTCCTGGGTACTAATTTCTCTTAAACACTGCAAAAAACCTCCTTGTGAGGATAAAACAACAACAACAAAAACAACTGCTACTGCATTCTTTCAAAGATCAATTCACTCAAGACTCCTAGAAGTCTTTCTCCATCCTGTGGCCAGTCAGGAGACTGGAACGTGTCCACCCTCTGTGGCAGGTCTGGCCCTGGAGGTCAACACGCTGCACTCTGCTCTTAGAGCTGACTTGCCTACATGGAACTCAAGATAAATGGCTGGCATTTTCATGAGGCTTTATCCTATATGACATTGCTTAAACCTAAGAATGAGTAAACCACTGTAAGTTCTTATAATCTCAGTAATCAACCTTGCATTAATTGTGCATCAAGCTCAGAGCCTCTAATAAGGAATACTGGCAGAAGACAAGGAAAGAGAGTTCTTAGCTGAGCCTTTTGAATGTTAGCAGATGAAGAAAACTGCAGTTTTCATTCAGATCATCTCATAAGGAAAGAGTAACTGGTCAAGCCAGCGAAGAAAGCCCCTTCCTTTACTCTGTGGAATGGAGGCTAAGCAGCCCTGCCCCTTGAGGGAAACATTTCACTGGAAAATGTTTAAATTAGATGACCAGGATCTGACAGTTTCCATTATTCTGAGCCACTTATGTTGGCCTGATGTAGTCTTTCATGTAAAGTATAAGTTACCTGGAGCCTGCATGTTGACTGGCCATTAGCAGCATTGTAAAGAGGCTCAGGTAATACAGTTGTCATGAAATGGGCTTCTGACATCTGAAGGTATGAATTTGGGTCTTGCCCTTATTAACTGCTATCTAGAGAGCCTGGATGGGCCATTTTTGAGCTCTCTAAGCCTCTGATTCCTCATTGTAATTTAGGAAGAGTAGCAGTCCTTCAATTGTGGGGTTTTTATGAGAGTTAAGTGAGAATATTCAATAAATATTTTTTGAGCAACAAATATGTACCAGTTATGTGCTGTTCTGGGCACTCGGGTGCTGTGCTGTGCTTAGTTGCTCAGTCGTATATGACTCTTTGCAACCCCGTGGACTGTAGCCCGCCTGGCTCTTCTGTCCATGGGATTCTCCAGGCAAAAATGCTGGAGTGGGTAGCCATACCCTCCTCCAGGGGATCTTCCCAACCCAGGGATCAAACTCAGGTCTCCCGCATTGCAGGTGGATTCTTCACCATCTGAGCCACCAGGGAAGCCCATGAATACTGGAGTGGGTACCCTAACCCTTCTCCAGAGGATCCTCCCAACCCAGGAATAGAACCAGGGTCTCCTGCATTGCAGGTAGATTTTTTACCAGCTGAGCTACAAAGGAAGCCGGGCATTCAGGTACATAACACAAAACTGACAAAACAGTCCTGTCCTTGCTAAGATGACGGTCTAATGGTAGAAGGTAGATAACAATCTATGGTTGAAGTTTCCCCAGTTTTTCTATTGTTAATAGATAACGTGCATTTTTATTATTCATCTGAAGGAGTTTTGAAATAGATTCTAGATACAAACCTTTTCTTTGCTGGATATGTTATGGAATTATTCTCCCTCTCTGTGGTTTGCTCTTTGTCTCTCATTATGTGTCTTTTGGTGAGCAAAACATCTTAATTTTAATGTCATCAGATATACCAATTCTTTATTTTACAGTTAGTGACTCATCATCTGTCTTGTTTTTTCCACATACTGAGGTCTTAAAGATTCTCACCTATATTACATTCTAAAAGCTTTTATGTTTTGCCATTCACACTTAGGTCTGTATGTGCCTGGAATTGTTTCTACAGGTAATATGAGAAAAGGGTCCTATTTCATTTTTGCCTGTATGAGTATCCAATTACCCTAACTCTATTTATTGGGAAAAACATTCTTTTTCTAGTCTATGGTTTCCTTTCTCACAACTCAAGTCCATACATATGTCAGTGAATATCTGGGTCATTGCTTCTGTTCCACTGGCTGATTGTTTTAAGCTTTTTGCCAATACTCTGTGTGTCAGGTTTGCATGCAGGCTCAGTTATATCTGACTCTGTGACTCCACGGACTGTCGCCTGCCAGGCTCTTCTGTCCATGGATATTCCAGGCAAGTGTACTGGGGTAGGTTGCCATTTCCTACTACAGGGGATCTTTCCTACTACAGGAGATCCCTACTATAGGGATCAAACCCCTATCTCTTTTGTGAATTCTTTACTGCTGGGCCACCTAGGAAGTCCCCTTTGCCAATACTAGACTAGTCTTAATTACTATAAATTTATAAATTTTAACAATGTGTAGGCCAAGTTTTTTTTCAAGAATGTCTCTTCTTATTCTTTTAGTTTTACTACAAATTTTAAAATAAGCTTGTTGGGTTCTGGAAAATACTTTGCTGGTATTCTCAGTGGGATTGCATTGAATCTATAGATCCATTTGGAAGAACTGACATCTTTGATACATATCTTCCCTAATGAATGTATAGATCTGTACATCTGTAGTCAATTTCTGTAACTATTCTCCATGTGATTAAAAGATAATAAACATTTTTCAGTTGGGTACAGTGTTCTATATATGGGAATTAAGTAGTTTTGTAAGCTGTGCTAGTCACATCTATATTATTTTTAAGTTTTGTCTGTTTCTTCTATCGATTACTGAGAGATTCTGTCATTTTCCATTATGACAGCAGATTTATTTATTTCTCTTAGTAATTCTATCAAATATATACATACACACACAGAGACATATATATATATATAGAGAGAGTGCATGTTATTAAGAGCATACAAATTAAAAATACAGATAAGCCCAAAAATTCAGAAAATGGAGACTAAAAAAGTAACAACAGATTTGGAAAAAAAAAAAAAACTAGAAATTTTAGAAGTGAAAATTAAAGCAGTAACAAAAACAGTCATTCAATAGTTGGCTTTAATCCTACATTACACAAGCTGAAGAATTACTGAACTTAAAATTAGGTTAAAAGAATCTATCAAGATTAAAAATAGACAAAAGGATGAAAAAAGCAGGAGAGAGAATTGGTTGTAAAATGTTAGAAAAATTAGAGGAACAAAAGGAAAAGAGTAAATCACCCAGAGACCAGGAAGCTGCTTCGTGTCCCAGCTCAGAGCCCACTAACTCATGTGATTGCCACTGCTCTTGCCACTGCTGTTGAAACTCACCCACCGCTTCTAATCTGAAGCTCTGGAGTTAACCCCACTGATGCTACAGAAACCAACATCAAAGCTGTAAGGGCTTCTAGTCACTGTCAGAAGTGGAAAAATGACTTCTTCCTCTACTAACCCATCAGTGTAAGACAACCAGCAGCAAACCCCACAGCTCTATAAAGTCAGATTAATACAGCTTCCCTGCTGGCTCAGTCAGCAAAGAATCCTGCAACACAGGAGACCTGGGTTCAGTTCCTTGATCAGGAAGATCCCCTGGAGAAGGAAACAGTATTCTTGCCTGGACAATCCCATGGACAGAGAAGTCTGATGGGCTGTAGTCCAGGGTCTTGCAAGGGTCAGACTCCACTTAGCAACTAAACCACCACCACACCACCAGGGAAATGACAGAACTGTAAACATCTCACCAAACAACGAAATGACAAAGTTACAGAATTTGGGGGAAAGATGGAGTTTAGTAGAAACTTAAAAGAAGCAGTGCTTGGACAGGCTCACAGCAAAATAAGTCTGGACTGAAAAGTGGATTCAGGGTCCTGTTTCCTTAGAGACTAAAAGTTAAGATAGATATGGAATGCTGTGTCTAGCAACCAATTACCTGAAACTCTGCAAATAGACTGAAGCTTGAGGTTCCTTCTCTTTATCAAAGTGGCTCAGATCCTTTGGGCAAAAGTGAGATGTTTCATTCTTGTCGATATAATTTCAAGTAACAAAAGATTTCAGAGGAAAAAAAAAAATACTGTTTACGGGTAAGAAAGCAGGAATCATTTAAAGAAAGAAGTCATTGTGACATTTTACAAGGGCAGCAAGTCCTTGGAGAAACACTGTCTCCCACAAACTTTGCAGCTGTCTTTATCTGTGGCTATGTCCACCTGATGGCAACATGGCGGGGCAGATTTTACTTTCTCAGCCTGTGTTAATTTTTAGATTCTCATTTCTTTTTTCTACTTTCAGTAACTATTTTACACATGATAGTGTATATAAA
The DNA here is from genome assembly GCF_032405125.1 of Capricornis sumatraensis. Lineage (NCBI taxonomy): Eukaryota > Metazoa > Chordata > Mammalia > Artiodactyla > Bovidae > Capricornis > Capricornis sumatraensis. The sequence goes on along the minus strand of NC_091089.1, from coordinate 53,624,402 downwards.
GTGGTCTTAAAAGATGATCTCATCTTTCTAGTTTCCCGTGTCTGCCAAGATCGCAGACATAGTTTGTGGTTCCTCGTTATCTTTTGAGTTCCTTCACACTTTAAAAGTAATTTTTAGATTTGTCTTGGCTATTTTAGCGGCTTGAACACAATGGTTATTTGGGTGTAACTGTCTAGTTTACCATTACCCACTCCCTCCACTTCCTTTTTCTAAACTAATTTTTATTAGAGTATAGTTGATTTACAATGTTGCGTTAGATTTGGGCGTACAGCAAAGTGAATCAGTTACACATATACACTCTGCTTTGGATTCTTTTCCCAAATAGGTCATTACAGAGGTTGAGTAGAGTTTCCTGCACTGTATGTGTGTGCTTAGTCACTCAGTCGTGTCGGGCTCTTTGTGACCCCATGGACTGCAGCCCACCAGGCTCCTCTGTCCATGGGGATTCTCCAGGCAAGAATACTGGAGTGGGTTGCCATGCCCTCCTCCAGAGGGTCTTCCCATCCCAAGGAGCAAACCCAGGGCTCCCGCGTTGCAGGTGGGTTCTTTCCCATCTGAGCCTGCGTTATATAGCAGGTTCTTATTAGTGATCTACTTTATATAGTGTGTACAGGCCAATCCAAGACTCCCAATTTATCCACCCCTTCCCCCTTGGTAACCACAACTTTGCTTTCTACATCTGTGACTCTCTGTTTCTGTTCTGTAAATAAGTTCCTTAGATTTCATACATAAGCAATATCATATGATAAGACAATCTCTAGATCCATCCACATCACTGCAAATGGCATTATTTCATTCTTTTCTATGTCTAAGTAACCTTCCGTTGTGTATATGTACCGTGTCTTCTTTGTCCATTCCTCCCTCAATGAACATTTGTGTTTCTTCCATGTCCTAGCTGTGGCAAATAGGGCTACAGTGAGCGCTGGGGTGCAAGTATCCTTTGGGATTATGGTTCTCTGGGTGTATGCCCAGGAGTGGGATTGCTGGATCATATGGTGTTCTATTTTCAGTCTTTTAAGGATCCTCCTTACTGTTCTCCAAGTGGCTGCACCAATTTACATTCCCACCAACAGTGTAGGCAAGTTCCCTTTTCTCGACATCTTCTCCAGCATTCATTGTTTGTAGATTTTTTTGGTGATGGTCATTCTGACCAGTGTGTGCCTACTTTCTAATCAATCTTGCACATTTTTGTCAAAATTATCTACTTAAACTCAGCTCTAATCATGTCAAGAGATAACCCCTACACATGCAAATGAGGAATAAGCCCAGCCAGTTTGTGGGCAAGAATGTTTGCTTCTGATGCTGGTCTGAAAAAGGGGTATGTGAGCTCAGGACATGGGCACTTTTATTAGATCACACACTCAATGTCCTCACATTCAATGGAACCCCAAATATATTTTTGCAAGTGAGGAATTATTTCAGTAAAATTGAATCCACATGTTTTAAATTCATTGACAATTGACACATTAACAAACTGTATGGTGAGAACAAGCTGATGGCTTCAAACCTTTTAAACCTTGCAGGAAGCCTTGTTTCTTCATTTATTTTCCTCAGAAACATGAAGTTTATTATTCCAAGAAAAAAAAAAAGGCACTCCAACCCCAAACTCCACATAGTCTCCATCTGCCAAGCCCTAGCGGGACTTACAGTGTCTGTGAGAAGGGGAAGGATTTTATGGCCTAAGAGAACTCAGGATTCCCCTCTGCTGGGCTGGAATTTTCCACTGTTTTTTGCCTTTTAGTTCTCACCTCCGAATCACGTATCAACTTTTTCTTCCAGTAGATTTTACAGTTTACAAAGGGCTTTCTCATCCATCACCTGACTCGATCCTCTGTAAAACCCCATGAAATCAGCACTTCTAGCTCATGTCTTTATTCCTGTTTAATGGAGGGGAAGAGGAGTTTGAAAGAAGTTAGCTGTCTCACCCAAAGCTTCATGATATGATAGCCAGCCTCCAAGATGACCAGCTGGTCCCTGGACCAAGGCATGTTGTGCCAGGATTGGGCTGTATGACCTATAGCAGTCAGCAGAAATAAGGGCACATTCTTTATAAGATTAGATGATAAAAAAGACTGGCTTCAGTCTTGGGGGGGTCCTCTCTCTCTGTGTGTCTCTCTCACTCTTCCTCTCTCACTTCTCAAGACATATTAGGAGGCCTCAGGCCACCTAGGAGAGGTCCATGTGGTGAGGAAATGATGTCTCCAGCCAAAAGCCAGCAAAGAACCATGAAAAACCATGTGAATGAGCTTGGAAGTGGACCCTTTAGCCCGAGTTAAGCCTTCAGATAACTGTAGTCCCAGCCAACAGCTTAAGGGCAACCTCATTAGAGACCCTGTACCAAAACCACTCAGCTAAGCCATTCTTGGATACCTCACTCTCAGTAACTGAATAAATGTTCATTGTTTTAGGTTGCTAGGTTTGGAATAATTTGTTACACAGCAACAGATAACTGATACACAGGGCTGCATGTGTTTCACAACAGCATGACCCAACAGAGATAGTGTATCCACCTCTATCATCCCCAAGGTGGGGAATCCTATATTCAGTAAGAAACATAAGCACCTGTGAAGCTCAGGACACACTAGACTTTTAAGTGATGGAATAATTTAGAGGAAAAAAAATAATTTTGTATCTGGCAAGCCTTTATAATGAACTTTTCCATTCTTAAAAACTCGTTGGCAATATGATCTATTTGATCTCAACAGAGCAGTCTTAGTGTGGAACCCTTTATGTTCACTCTCTAGGTCATGAATATGCCTGCTAGCCAGCTCTCATCTGCTACCAGGGAATCTACCTGCCTTCAAGAAGTCTTTCTTCTGAGAAGTAGTGCTTTAAATACCTTTTCATTGCTTACCTAATGAGCCTTTAAATCATCTAAGTGCCAGGTCATCAAGTGCCTCCTGTACTGGACCTCATGGCAAACCCATTGACAGTATTTCTGAGTCAAGTCATGCTCAGTGACCACCTAGGAGCCTGCCTATCAAGGAACTGCTCTACCGATCACCCAACTCACGAACAGTCCTTGGGCGAGCCTTCCATCCTGAAGCATTAGGGCCTTTGCTATCTACGTGGCAAACTCCCTACCCCAACCAGAAATGGCCTGCTCTCTGCTCCATAAAGCTCAGCAGCTGGCCTCTCTTTCTCTTTCTGTCCCTGAAATCTGACTGCATTCTTCACTGCTCTCTCTCTGTATCCTGCGTGAATTCTATCCACCCCTCAAGGCTAGACAGTCACCTGAGATTTTTCTGACCTCCAGCTCAACCCCTAAAGAGCTTGCCCTTGTTTGGAATTCAAAGGCCCATCCCATTTCCCCTATACATCGCTGGATAAAAGGACATTTTATTTTTACAGCTCGACTGAGAGGGGAGTCGTAAATTACACAGCACGTGCTCAGTGGTAAGTGCCCCACCAGGCACTCTGTATAGATTACTGAACACACAGATGTCATCTGTCTGTGAGGGTCTTTAGTGAGTATTGCTGAGCAACTGATTGACTAGGAGCCTCTTTAGTGTCTGCCCACCCCCAATCTCTCCAGCGGATTTTTATAAATGAGATGAAGATCCACTCAAGCCCCAGGGCCCCTAGATTGGATTTCCTTAGACCTTTAGTATACGTGCCCATCACTGTCTCAATGCCTCTATATTCCACACACAGCCCGTGACAGGAGTGACTCTGAGCACTGCATGGCCCCTGGCCACCACTGGTGGGACCCAGGATGGATGCCTGACACAAACTGGGCACTCTCTTCTTCAGGCTGTAGAAGAAGAAGATTTCTAAAGGGCTAAAGAAGTTGGATCATAGGAGGTATCAGATCTTTTAGTTAAACATCATAGAGCTTATACAGACTTAGAAAACAAACATATGGTTACCCAAGGGGAAAGATGGGAGAAGAGATATAAATTAGGAGGTTGGGATTAACATATATACACTAACTATAAATAAAATAGATAACCAATAAGGATCTAGGGTATAGCACAGGGAACTCTGCTCAATATTCTATAGCACCTAAATGGGAAAAGAATTTGAAAAAGAATAGATGTGTGTATGTGTATAACTGAATCACTTTGCTGTAGACACGAAACTAACACAAGATTGTAAATCAATCATACTCCAATATAAAATAAAATTTTTAAATAGCAAAAAAGTCATAAGGTTTAATCAGCATCAGCACTGTGCCAAGACAGCTCAGAATTACAAGGGAGCTACAAATTCAAAATTAACTAGAAGAAACCAACCTGTCTGTAGCAGAAAGCAGAGGAACAGACCAAATGCCCAACCAAGGCAGCGCTGAGAAACTCTGGAGTTGGGTGGCTCTGTTCCTGACTCTCACAGCTCCGCTGTGGCCTGGCAGAACTTCACCTCTTATCCTGGGATGCCTTCCGTAGAGTTCCTTGCAGTCCTTCAATAATCTCCCTTTATCTCTGGACTAGTCTGATAGGTTTCTGTTCTTGCAGTTAACAAGGCCTGAATTAAACTACACCCAATGGGACTTCCCTGGTGGCTCAGATGGTAAAGCGTCTGCCTACAATGCAGGAGACCCAGATTCAATCCCTGGGTCGGGAAGGTCTCCTGGAAAAGGAAATGGCAACCCATTCCAGTATTTCTTGCCTGGAAAATTCCATGGATGGAGGAGCCTGGTAGGCTACAGTCCATGGGGTCTCAAAGAGTTGCACATGACTGAGGGATTTCACTTTCACTTTCAATATGTTTAAAGTTAAACAGGGAATAAAGAGTGTCAAACTCATATTCATGTTGATCCTGAAATATTGAGGTTATCTGTAGGCTATAAAGTACACTTGTGTTATGGATCCTAAACATTCTTCAGTAAAAGCTTCCCATTTTACAGATGAGGAAAAAGATATCTAGAAATTAAAAAAAAAAAAAAAGATAGCCAGGTACACAGCAATTGATGGAATGAAGACTAGGACCAAGGGCCCTTCGTGCTGTCCAGGGTTCCTTTATTACTTGGCCATCACTGACTCTGCTCTTTCCAATGATTATGTCCACTGGGGCAATCAAAACAGCCTTTAATATTTCTCTATATCAAAGAGAAATAGCAGAGATCATTCGAGTCTCCCCAAACCAACCTCACTGATGTATTCTGGGGGAATTTTGCTTAGATCTCAAGCAGCTAAAGGAAAAGATAAGAGAGGTGCTGAGTCTGCATTTCTTTAAAAAACTAGGTCAGAGGCACAGAAGAGAGAAATGCAATGAGGTCACTGGCTGCCCGCTTTAAAATAGAGTTCATACGCATCTTAAGAGGACACTACAAAGGGAAGTTTATCAGTTTTCCCATAAAAATATGAAGTCAGTCTGTTAATTAGACAAAAAATATTGCAACTTCTTGGAGCAATTGTGCTGACCAGGCTGAATTGCCTACAGAATGCCCTTGTCAAATATATTCTTCCTATAACGTACCCACTTGGTAATGTGATGCTTGAAACAATCAAAATTATTTTGTGTTACGATGCATTAGATTTCCAGTAATGGAAAAAAAAATCTTCACTGGTCCCATCTCCTAATGCATTTTAGTATCTTAAATATTTTCATCTTATTGCAATTAAATGAAAATATTCTCAAAGTATATTTGTTAAGATTGAATTTACTTAAATGTCTTAAAGAAATAAGGATGAGTAAAGTGAGACATCAAAGGATGGTAATGAGCCTGACAGATGGGCTAAGAGGATACTGGGAACCAGAAACTGGTCCCACAGTTAGCCCACAGTCAATGATGTGTGTGTGTCTGTCTGTGTGTGCACCCATTCAGTCATGTCCAACTCTTTGCGACCTCATTGATGATAGCCCACCAGGCTCCTCTGTCCATGGAATTTTTCAGGCAAGAATACTGGAGTGGGTTGCCATTTCCTCCTCCAGGGGATTTTCCGAAGGCAGGGATCGAACCTGAGTCTCCTGTATTTCTTGCATTGGCAGGCAGCTCCTTTACCACTGCACCACCGGGGAACTTAAGCCTAAATACTGAGAGAGAAGCCCCAGTCGCTATGGATGAGAAAGAAGAGGAGGAAGCTGTCTTCTACCTAAAGTTTATTGAGCATTTATTTACTCTATCTAGACACTGTTAAGCATTTTTTATGCACTTTTTATGCTTTCTATTTCACATAATCTTCAAAAGAACTCTATTGGATAAGTAGCATTACTTTTAATTTCCCTATTTCATAGGTTAAAAAATACAGAGTTTACAGAAGTCAATTAACTTTACCAGGTTACCGGCTAATAAAAGACCGACCTCAGAGATCCAAAACCCAGGCCTTTCTCTCAACCTATCATTTCTGTTTCATTCTAAACACCGACTCTATTCTTCAGCCTCCTCTCTGTGTCAGGAAACATGGGCAAAAGTGATTCTGGGACCACATTCATGCAGTTAATTTATACTAGCTTAATTATTTTCATACCCTTAACTGTATTATGGGGCTTCCTTGGTGGCTCAGATGGTAAAAACTCTGCCTCCAATGCAGGAGACCCGGGCTCAATCCCTGAGTTGGGAAGACCCTCTGGAGAAGAAAACAGCTAGTCACTTCAGTATTCTAGCCTGGAGAATCTCACGGACAGAGGAGCCTGGCGGGCTACAGTCCATGGGGTCACAAAGAGTCAGACACGAGTAAGCAACTAACACTTTTGCTTTTCTAGGGTAGGTATACAAGAAAAATTAGGGGTAGAAACTGACAATTGTTCAGGCAAGAGAGCAAAGCAATGGCAGTGGGATCGGTGATGAAAAGATGAAGGGGACTGATGCTAAGGAGGCAGGATTCATGAAAAAAAGTCTGAAACTTTATTCAGGATTAGATGGTCCAAGCAGTTCGCTGATGCTCAACAACCTTCATGGCTGCCCAATAAGACCACAAACACAGCAATGAACCAAAAATGTCAATGGAAACAACCCAGATTCTTTCGGTCTCCCAAAAGTAGCAGAAGCAATAGTAACTGCATCCCCGCCAACCTCAGCCTTAAATTGAAGCTGTTGATTTTGCCATTATAAAGCACCCAGAGCCTTAGAAATGGAATTATGAGTACAGAAACTTTTCCTGTAAGTCTTTTAACCAACCAGATACTGGAAGAAACAAGGATACATTCACCCCTACAGCCTTCAAAGGAGCACAGCCCCACCAGAAACTTGATTTCAGATCATTGCTGTTGTTTAGTTAAAAAGTCATGTCAGACTCTGTGACCACTTGAATTGTAACCTGCCAGGCTCCCCTGTTCATGGGATTTCCCAGGTAAGAACACTGGAGTGGGTTGCCATTTCCTTCCCCAGAGGATCTTCCCAACCCAGAGATCAAACCCATGTCTCTTGAATGGCAAGTGGATTCTTTACCACTGAGCCACCAGGGAAGCCCATGGTTTCAGATTTCTGACCTCCAAATGGTAAGAGAATAAATTTCGACTGTCTGAAGCCACCAAATCTGTGGTAATTTGTTGCAGTAGCCCTAAGAAACTAATATACAGATATCGACATGGAAATGACAGAATTATCTCACAAGAAATGTCAATTTAGCCTTTGTATAAATGTTTCAGTAAGCAATAGCAAGTATGCTTGAAACAAGAGAAAAAATAGAAAAAGTCAGCTGCAACAACAACAACAACAAAAACCAGATGGAAATTTTAGAAATGAAGAATCTAATAATCCAAATGAAAACCCAAGGGACAAGCTTCACAGCAGAATGGAGACGACAAAGGAAAGAATGAGTGATCTTGACAACAGAATGATGGAAATGAATAATATGAACAACAGAAAAAAAAATAGATTGAAAAAAACTCAGAGGGAGACCCAGGGACCTGTGGTCCTACTATAAAACATCTAATATTTGTGTCATTGACTCATGAAAAGAGCTGGGCCATGAGCACAGGCAGGTCTGGATTTGATTCCTGGCTCTGTCGCCTCCCATGTTTCCTTGGAGCAGAAGGTCTCTATGCCTCTAAGCCCCAGTTTTCCCAGAAGTTATTTCCCTGGCAATAATGCAATTTCTCTCCGAGCGGTTTTGTGAGGACTGAAAACAATAACAATGCCACCACAAAAAAACTTCAAATGTGATTAGAAATGAGTCTGTTTGAATCACTCATTTGTTTTGCTAAAGGGGACAAAGGAGCAAAAGACAAAGTATGAGATATTCACGCTTTTTACTAACAAGCAAATTCTTGTCATTTATATACTGAGGTCACCTGAACATTCATTGGAAGGACTAATGCTGAAGAAGCTGAAACTCAAATATTTTGGCCACCTGATGCGAAGAGCCGACTCATTGGAAAAGACCCTGGTGCTGGGAAAGATTGAAGGCAGGAGGAGAAGGGGACGACAGAGGATGAGATGGTTGGATGGCATCACTGACTCAATGGACATGAGTTTAAGCAAGCTCCCGGAGTTGGTGATGGACAGGGAGGCCTGGCGTGCTGCAGTCCATGGGGTCGCAAAGAGTCGGACACGACTGAGTGACTGAACAACAACAATATACGGAGGTGACAGAATGAAGTTAAAATGTCATAAACAAGGAGTTCATAATCAGTGCACACGTCAAAACTGAGGCAAATTAACTCAATTTCTATAGCATTTTCTAACAAAACACTGTCTTATTGAACTTATAATGTATAAATAGAATTTCTTACCAAAAAAGTGAATTTTCCAATAAACCTAGCCATATAATTAAAGGTTACATTCCATAGAAATAAATATTTGTACTTTAAATGGCGGATCAGCAAAGGAGAGTTTATTTTTTTCAGCAACTAACATAGTGAGAAATTTAATAATTCAGAATTCCTACAGATACTATTTCAAAAGAACATTTGTCTTACCTGGCTAAAGTTCTCTCTTGCTTGTCATTTTACAGTAATTGACTTGTCAATAGCCTTTAATCTATTATTTTGATAATGAACTAGCCCAAGGCTTTCTAGTCCCATAGTCACTTGAGTTAAGTCTTCTTTTCAACTCCTATTCGCTCTATGTTGAGATTTAAAGCAATAGTTCAGCCGCACTTGTGACCTAGAAAAATTGTGAATAGAAAAATATGACCTTTAAGACATGGCATATTTATACAACGGGATATCACTCAGGCCTAAGAATGAAATAATGCCATCGCAGCAACATGGATGCGCCTAGAGATGATCAAACTAAATGAAGTAAGCCAGAGAAAGACAAATACATATGATACCGCTTATATGCGGAGTCTAACATGAAAAAGGAAGAGAAAGATACATATGAACTTACAAACAAAATAGACCCACAGATATAGAAAACAAATTTATGGCTACGAAAGGGGAAGGGGCAGGGATAAATTACGAGTCTGGGATTAACACAAACACACCATTATACGTAAGATAAAGACCAACAAGGATCTACTGTGTCGCATAGGGAGCACGGGAAACTTTACTCAATATTTTGTAATAACTTCTAAGGGAAAAGAATATATACATAAACATATATATATATATATATATATACACACACACATACATACATATATACGTCTGAATAGCTTTGCTGTGCGTCTGAAATTAACATGACATTGTAAGCCAATTATACTTCAATTAAAACAATGTGCCTGCATGCATGCGTAGTCACTTTAGTCGTGGCTGACTCTTTGCGATGCTATGGACTGCTGTCCCCCAGGCTCCTCCGTCCACGGGCTCCTCCAGGCAAGAACACTGGAGTGGGTTGCCATGCCCTCTTCCAGGGGATCTTCCCAGCCCAGGGCTCAAACCCATATCTCCTAGGTCTCCTGCACTGCAGCCAGATTCTTTACCCACTGAGCCACTTGGAAGGCTGAAATTAAATAGACAGGTAGATAGATAGGGCTATTAATTTTCTTTTTCCACAAGGAAAGTACCTAGCATAGCAGCAGGCCTGAAGAAGGGGCCCAGGCACAAGCAATGGAGGGATCTCTCAGCTTTCTGTCTGGTCTGTGTGCTTCCTCACCCTGGGAAGGCTGACAGAAGTCCGACCATCTAAATCTTCCATATGACACTCTACCATATTTGTCTGTATGGCCCTTTCTAGATCTGAACTAGAAAATGGAACCTTTTGGGAGCCAGCAGTCAGTCATCTTGCATGATAAACAACTGTAAATCATACATATGAAATATCTACTTTCCTCCTTCAGAAAAAAAAGTAAGTGACTTCTTGCCCTTCCAGTCACTGGCTTCATTTTGCTCTCATTAACTAGCTAGAATCTATTATAATAAAAGTAATGCCTTGAGGGCAACTAGAAGGGAAAACAACTCATTATATTGGTGCTAGAAATCTTCCCCGATTACAAATGTATGTAACAGAATTCTAATACAAGTGACCCTGGATTTAAACCTGCTGAACTAGTGATGTTCCCTACTCTCACAGCACAGCCAGGACCAAACCCCACACTGATGAGTTCTAAACTGCAAGCAGAGAGTGTTTTGCCTATGTTCTCCTCTAGGAGTTTTATAGTTTCTGGTCTTACATTTAGATCTTTAATCCATTTTGAGTTTATTTTTGTGTGCGGTGTTAGAAAGTGATCTAGTTTCATTCTTTTACAAGTGGTTGACCAGTTTTCCCAGCACCACTTGTTAAAGAGATTGTCTTTACTCCATTGAATATTCTTGCCTCCTTTGTCAAAGATAAGGTGTCCATATGTGTGTGGATTTATCTCTGGGCTTTCTATTTTGTTCCATTGATCTATATGTCTGTCTTTGTGCCAGTACCATGCTGTTTTGATGACTGTGGCTTTGTAGTAGAGCCTGAAGTCAGGCAAGTTGATTCCTCCAGTTCCATTCTTATTTCTCAAGATTGCTTTGGCAATTCGAGGTTTTTTGTATTTCCATACAAATCTTGAAATTACAGCAGGATCCTCTATGATCCACCTCCCAGAATTCTGGAAATAAAAGCAAAAATAAACAAATGGGATCTAATTAAAATTAAAAGCTTCTGCACAACAAAGGAAACTATAAGCAAGGTGAAAAGACAGCCTTCTGAATGGGAGAAAATAATAGCAAATGAAGCAACTGACAAACAACTAATCTCAAAAATATACAAGCAACTTATGCAGCTCAATTCCAGAAAAATAAACGACCCAATCAAAAAATGGGCCAAAGAACTAAATAGACATTTCTCCAAAGAAGACGTACAGATGGCTAACAAACACATGAAAAGATGCTCAACATCACTCATTATCAGAGAAATGCAAATCAAAACCACAATGAGGTACCACTTCACGCCAGTCAGAATGGCTGCGATCCAAAAATCTGCCAGCAATAAATGCTGGAGAGGGTGTGGAGAAAAGGGAACCCTCCTACACTGTTGGTGGGAATGCAAACTAGTACAGCCACTATGGAGAACAGTGTGGAGATTCCTTTAAAAATTGCAAATAGAACTACCTTATGACCCAGCAATCCCACTGCTGGGCATACACACCGAGGAAACCAGAATTGAAAGAGACACATGTACCCCAATGTTCATCGCAGCACAGTTTATAATAGCCAGGACATGGAAACAACCTAGATGTCCATCAGCAGATGAATGGATAAGAAAGCTTTGGTACATGTACACAATGGAGTATTACTCAGCCGTTAAAAAGAATTCATTTGAATCAGTTCTGATGAGATGGATGAAACTGGAGCCGATTATACAGAGTGAAGTAAGCCAGAAAGAAAAACACCAATACAGTATACTAACACATATATATGGAATTTAGAAAGATGGCAATGACGACCCTGTATGCAAGACAGGAAAAAAGACACAGCTGTGTATAACGGACTTTTGGACTCAGAGGGAGAGGGAGAGGGTGGGATGATTTTGGAGAATGGCATTCTATCATGTATACTATCATGTAAGAATTGAATCACCAGTCCATGTCTGACGCAGGATACAGCTTGCTTGGGGTTGGTGCATGGGGATGACCCACTGAGATGTTATGGGGAGGGAGGGGAGGGGGGTTCATGTTTGGGAACACATGTAAGAATTAAAGATTTTAAAATTTTTAAAATTAAAAAAATAAAAATAAATAAATAAATAAACTGCAAGCAATGCTTCTGCATTCCGATCAGCAGCTGCGCTCACTGCAGCTGGCAGTAACTCGGCTGACGCCGTCTGCAGGCTTATTTACAGTAAGTGGATCTCCTGCAAACTGCTCTCCCCTTTATCTTTGCAAATTTTCTTTAAACTTTTAAATTTCTTCCTCTTCACTGTGTCAAAAAAAAAAAGAGGGAGAGAGAGAGAAAAGTTGATGGGATACACAGAATGTCAAATCCACCTCCCTGAAAGGCAAGACAATCCATCTCTCTGAAAGGGACACAGAAGAGTTTAACTTAATGGTAGGAGAAACGAATGTGAATGAGCAAATTTCCAAGTCCAGACTGCCATACTCAATGCACAAACACAAATTGGGAGATTGGGATTGACATATACATACTACTATGCATACTATTATATATAAAATAGATAACTAATAGGTGCCCACTGTAAAGTACAGGGAACACTATACTCAGCACTCTGTGATGACCTTCATGGGAAAATAATCTAAAAAAGATATATGTATAACTGATACACTTGGCTGTACAGCAGAAACTAACACGACATTATATATTAATCATATCTCGAAAAAAATTTAAAAACAAAAATTAAAGAAACATTTTATTTATTTATTTATTTTTAATTTTTATTTTTACTTTATTTTATTTTACAATATTGTATTGGTTTTGCATACATTGACATGAATCCGCCACGGGTGTACATGAGTTCCCAATCCTGAACCCCTCTCCCATCTCCCACCCCATATCATCTCTCTGGATCATCCCCATGCACCAGCCCCAAGCATCCTGTATCCTGCATCAAACATAGACTGGCGATTCATTTCTTACATGATCGTATACACGTTTCATGCCATTCTCCCAAATCATCCCACCCTCTCCCTATCCCTTTCCCTCAGAGTCCAAAAGTCCATTCTATACATCTGTGTCTCTTTTGCTGTCTCACATACAGGGCTATCATTACCATCTTTCTAAATTCCATATATATAAATGCACAAACAGAACTCTGAAATTTCAAGGAAATGTCAATGGAGACTATGAACAGCACTGAGCTGATGCAATAGATGGTCTTTTAAACAATGAAAAGGAATTATTTACCAGATGTGAAACGTTTGCATTGTGTAGTGGGTTGCTGAAGCTATGTTCCACTTCTTTGTTTAGCTGGATATAGCAAGTAGCCTTGGAAATGGTCTTCCTTGCTCAAAGAATTTTAAGGGCAGCTCCCTTATCTGATAGCCAGTCATTGGTCGAGAAGTAGACATAGCAAATACCTTTATGTTCCAACAAGGCACACTTTTGAAGGGTGAAACTAGTGCCAGCAGAGGGGATATGAAGTTGAATGATTTTCCTCAAGGTTTTTTGTGAAGAAAGGAACACAGACACCCAACACCTATTCCCTAAAATTCAAAGTTAAGGAAGACTATTAGCATAGACGAGATTTGCCTGATCCAAATTCCACTGGCCAAACAAGACCCCAAGGACCCTAAAAGGAAACTCACCAATGGGACTGCACTAGCGTCCCAGTTCTAACAGAGGAATCTAGATGTTCTGGTCCAGGCTGGAGCTAGATGCCCACTTTGAAACTTGGCCAACTGATACCATGACTCCTATTCAGAAAAAGCAGTGGGTAAGCATGTAAACGTGATCAATAACAACAAAAAGATCCCAGAGATCAAGCACGTGGCATTCCAAGCAGAATTTGGGTGAGTAAGTGCATCCTTCCATGGTCTAGAAGAGTCCACTGAAACGAGACTCGTCTTTAAGATATCAGCAGAGCCACAAAAGCATCACCAAAGACTGACCTGTTTAACCAATTATTGTGCCAGAATTTTGAACTGATTAAGAAACTGGAGACAGGGAGAAGTCCACAGGATAAAAATATTAACTTCCTGCTAAAGGGACATGTCAGGGATTGAAGAATTAATAGAGAATATTATACGAAGTGAAAGAACTCAGTTCGAAAGGTTATATACTGCTTGATTCCATTTATGTGAAAAGTCCAGAATGGATAAATGCACAGAGACAGAAAGTGTGTTAGGGGTTGCCGAGTGCTATAGGGACAGTGGGGATGGAGAGTATAGAGATTCTTTTACAGATGATGAAAACGTTCTAAACTTATATTGTGGTGATGGTTACACAGCTCTGTGAATATACTATAAATCATTAAATTGTACATTTGAAATGGGTAAATTTTATGGTAAACAAATTATATCTCACTAAAGATGTTATAAAAAAGAAATGTACAAGTACAATATTTTACTCTCCCCAGAGAAATGGAGATATTGTCCCCTATGTGGGCTATATAAACTTTAAAGAATCTGCTTATCTCTTTCTTCCCATAAAACGCTTCAGCAGGAAAAGGCAATATATCATAGCAGTTAACAGTATGGGCTCTGGAGTCTGACTCTCTGGGTTCAAATCTCAGCTATGTTTTGTACAGTATGTGTGATTCTTGTGCCTCAGTTTTCTCATCTGCAAAATGGGATGCAGTAAAATCTACCTAACTGAGCTATGGGAAAGATTATGCAAAAGGGTTAAGTGTAGTGCCTGACATGAAAGTAAGTGCAAAATGAATATTTCATATTCAAAATGATTTTTAAATATGCATATTTATTTGCCTATAAAATAATCGGGACCTAATTAAATTTAAAGTTTTTGCACAGCAAAGGAAACTATAAATGAGGTGAAAAGACAACCCTCAGAATGGAAGAAAATAATAGCAAATGAAGCAACTGACAAAGGACAATTCTCCAAAATATACAAGCAGCTCATGCAACTCAGGACCAGAAAAACAAACAACCCAATCAAAAAATTAGCAGAAGACCTAAACAGACATTTCCCCAGAGATGGGAATACCAGACCACCTGACCTGCCTCTTGAGAAAGACATACAGATGGCTAATAATCACAGGAAAAGATGCTCAACATTGGTCATTATTCAGTTCAGTTCAGTCGCTCAGTCATGTCTGACTCTCTGCAACCCCATGAATCACAGCACGCCAGGCCTCCCTGTCCATCACCAACTCCCAGAGTTCACTCAGACTCATGTCCATCGAGTCCATGATGCCATCCAGCCATCTCATCCTGGGTCGTCCCCTTCTCCTCCTGCTTCCAATCCCTCCCAGCATCAGAGTCTTTTCCAATGAGTCAACTCTTCACATGAGGTGGCCAAAGTACTGGAGCTTCAGCTTTAGCATCATTCCTTCCAAAGAAATCCCATCTATTTCCCATGAAGTGATGGGACCAGATGCCATGATCTTCGTTTTCTGAATGTTGAGCTTTAAGCCAACTTTTTCACTCTCCTCTTTCACTTTCATCAAGAGGCTTTTTAGTTCCTCTTCACTTTCTGCCATAAGATTCTTTCCTTTCTGCCATAAGGGTGATGTCATCTTCATATCTGAGGTTATCTATATTTCTTGATTCCAGCTTGTGCTTCTTCCAGCCCAGCGTTTCTCATGATGTACTCTGCATATAAGTATTAGAGAAATGCAATATCACAACTACAATGCAATATCACTTCACATGGGTCAGAATGGCCATCATCAAAAAATTTACAAACAATAATTTCTGGAGACCATTTCTGTCCTTTATCGAGCCCATCTTTGCATGAAATGTTCCCTTGGTATCTCTAATTTTCTTAAAGAGATCTCAAGTCTTTCCCATTCTGTTCTTTTCCTCTATTTCTTTGCACTGATCACTGAAGAAGGCTTTCTTATTTCTTCTTGCTATTCTTTGGAACTCTGCATTCAGATGCTTATATCTTTCCTTTTCTCCTTTGCTTTTCACCTCTCTTCTTTTCACATCTATTTGTAAGGCCTCCCCAGACAGCCATTTTGCTTTTTTGCATTTCTTTTCCATGGGGATGGTCTTGATCCCTGTCTCCTGTACAATGTCACGAACCTCTGTCCATAGTTCACCAGGCAATCTATCTATCAGATCTAGGCCCTTAAACCTATTTCTCATTTCCACTGTATAATCATAAGGGATTTGATTTAGGTCATACCTGAATGGTCTAGCGGTTTTCCCTACTTTCTTCAATTAGAGTCTGAATTTGGCAATAAGGAGTTCATGATCTGAGCCACAGTCAGCTCCTGGTCTTGTTTCTGTTGACTGTATAGCGCTTCTCCATCTTTGACTGCAAAGAATATAATCAATCTGATTTCGGTGTTGACCATCTGGTGATGTCCATGTGTAGAGTCTTCTCTTGTGTTGTTGGAAGAGGGTGTTTGCTATGACCAGTGCATTATCTTGGCAAAACTCTATTAGTCTTTGCCCTGCTTCATCCCACATTCCAAGGCCAAATTTGCCTGTTACTCCAGGTGTTTCTTGACTTCCTACTTTTGCATTCCAGTCCCCTATAATCAAAAGGACATCTTTTTTGGGTGTTAGTTCTAAAAGATCTTGTAGGTCTTCATAAAACCGTTCAACTTCAGTTTCTTCAGCGTTACCGGTTCGGGCATAGCCTTGGATAACTGTGATATTGAATGGTTTGCCTTGGAGACGAACAGAGATCATTCTGTTGTTTTTGAGATTGCATCCAAGTACTGCATTTCGGACTCTTTTGTTGACCATGATGGCTACTCCACTTCTTCTGAGGGATTTCTGCCTGCAGTAGTAAATGTAATGGTCATCTGAGTTAGATTCACCCATTTCAGTCCATTTTAGTTTGCTGATTCCTAGAATGTCGACGTTCACCCTTGCCATCTCTTGTCTGACCACTTCCGATTTGCCTTGATTCATGGACCTGACGTTCCAGGTTCCTATGCAATATTGCTCTTTACAGCATCGGGTCTTGCTTCTATCACCAGTCACATCCACAACTGGATATTGTTTTTGCTTTGGCTCCATCCCTTCATTCTTTCTGGAGTTATTTCTCCACTGATCTCCAGTAGCATATTGGGCACCTACTGACCCGGGGAGTTCCTCTTTCAGTATCCTATCATTTTGCCTTTCCCTACTGTTCATGGGGTTCTCAAGGCTGAAACTCCAGTACTTTGGACACCTCATGCGAAGAGTTGACTCATTGGAAAAGACTCTGATGCTGGGAGAGATTGGGGGCAGGAGGAGAAGGGGACGACTCAAGATGAGATGGCTGGATGGCATCACGGACTCGATGGCCGTGAGTCTGAGTGAACTCCGAGAGATGGTGATGGACAGGGAGTCCTGGCATGCTGTGATTCATGGGGTCGCGAGGAGTCAGACACAACTGAGTGACTGAACTGACTGAATTTCTGGAGAGGATGTGGGGAAAACAGAACCCTCTTGCCTTGTTGGTGGGAATGTAGATTGATGCAGCCACTATGGAGAACAGGCTGGAGAGCCCTTAAAAAATTAGAAATAAAACTACCATATGACACAATTCCGTTATTGGGCATATACCATAAGGAAACCATAATTTAAAAGACACATGTACTCTAATGTTCATTGCAGCACTAATTAGCTAGGACATGGAGGCAACCTAGATGTCCATCGAGAGATGAATGGATAAAGAAGTTAAGGTACGTGTATAGAATGGAACGTTTCTCAGCCTAAAAAGAAACACATTTGGCTCAGTTCTAATGAGGTAGATGAACATACAGCTAGACATCTAGGGCATCTATGGACATCTAGGTTGCTTCCATGTCCTAGCTAATGTAGTCCTGCAATGAACATTAGAGTACATGTGTCTTTTAAATTATGGTTTCCTTACGGTATATGCCCAATAACGGAATTGTGTCATATGGTAGTTTTATTTCTAATTTTTTAAGGGCTCTCCAGCCTGTTCTTCATCATACAGAGTGAAGTAAGTTAGAGAAAAATAAATATCATATATTAATAAATATGTATAGAATCTAGAAAAATGGTACTAGTGAACCTATTTGTAAGGCAGCAATGGAGACGCAGACCTAGAGAACAGACTTGTGAACCCAGTGGGAGAAGAGAAGGGTGGGATGAACTGAGAGAGGAGCATTGAAACATACACATTACCATATGGAAAACAGATAGCCGTGGGAATTGCTGTATGATGCAGGAAGCTCAAACAGGCTGTCTGTGACAACCTAGAGGGGTGGGATGGGGTGGGAGGTGGGAGGAAGGTTCAAGACGGAGGGGACATATGTATACCTATGGCTGATTCACGTTGATGTATGGCAGAAATCAACACAGTAATGTAAAGCCTTTATCGTCCAATTAAAAATAAATAAATTTTCTAAGAAGTTCTCTCTGCAGTGTTCAAGAAACTGGAAAAGTTTATTGAAAGGTAGGGAGAGTCTGGGAGCCTGGGTGAAAGGTGCAGGAGGGAACTATTTCAAGCTGCATAGTCTCTTTTGTAATTTCAGAATTTTGAATCAGGTAAGTGTATTACAGATACGATGATAATTGAGTTTGATGATTTTTTTTAAAAAGACAGAACTTTATTTGTATCCAAACTAGTCTAGCAGGCTATACTAGCTAGGCTTGCATATTTCAGGATCAGATAGAACAATCCAATACTTGAAAACCAGGCAACACTCTTGGTAAAGGCTTACATCTCATAAATTCAATATAGGCGTGTTGGAAGATGCCCAGTGGAAATTTTTTTTGAAAGCAATAGATAATTTTATTGCTTCTGACAGAAAACTGGTTGCTATAAAAGCACAGGGTGGGTGTGATGAGGTGGTAGTTAGTTAGAAACATGGAAACTGTATCTTGACCACTTGGTTTGAATCCCAGCCTTGCCACTGGTGATTTTTAACCTCTTCATGCCTTAACTTTCTCATCTGCAATATGGGGATAATACTAGCGAGGTTTGTGAGGGCTGAATGAGATAACACTAAGAGTATAAGCTAGAGCATAGTACGTGCTATATGAATGTGGGCTATCGCAGTTAGTGGGGTTCCAGGGAAATTGCAGACACTGACACAGAGGCAGGAAAGAATTATCTGAAAACTTAAATGAAAATATTGAGAAGACAAGCTATCATCTGAGAAGGGTACTTCGTGTTAACCAAAAAAGAAGTACTTTAGAAGCAAATGTCTTAGAAACGATGCATGTCTAAGGAAGAAAAATAATAACAACTATTAAAGTAACAAAGTATCTGTGATTTAGTTGAACTTTTTAAACGAAAAGAAAAAGAGAAAGGAAGAGAAGAAAGAGAAAGAAAAGGAGGAAAAGAATATGTTGCCAGGGAAGGGCCCTTCTTCTGTTATCCGAGGACTTCAGAGGCATTCATGAATGTCAGAATCAGAAATGAAAAAATGTTGGGAAAAGCAACTGTATTTGGGAACACTGTTCAAAGGTGTTTAACATGTTGCTGGAAAGAGGTTTCCAATGAAGATGTATCTTTGGTTCCAACTTCACTGGACACTTCTTTAAATACTTCACTGGACATATATAAGATCTTTAGGGAAAATTATTTAATAAGATCTGTGACATAAGTGACATATAAATAAGGAGAAAATATTCTAATGAAACAAACATGTATGGATCTATCACCCACTAAACACTTGGAGTTTTATCAAAATCATTGTAGCCGCATGTGCTGTTACGCTTGCTCATTCATTCTCCAGCTTCTTTCTCTCTAGACTGTTCAGTTGATCTTGTTTTTAAGCATTCAAAAATGGTTTCATTCTGTATGTATTATTCTATGACTTATTTTCCTTATTCAAATATTCATTCATAATTATACACAAATCAAACAAATATGACACACGGATGATACATTTAGTTTTCACTGATGTATAATATTCCATTTAAAGCCATTCCACAATTAATTGTGTTCCTGTCAGTGGGCATTTTGATTTGTTTGATTTGATTTTAGTATTTTTGCTCTTACAGTGTTGCCATGAATAGTATTGCATGTATCTTTCCACCTCCCCAATGTTTATTGAAGAATCAATGACAAATAAAAATTGTATGTAATGGCACTCCACTCCAGTACTCTTGCCTGGAAAATCCCATGGAGGGAGGAGCCTGGTAGGCTGCAGTCCATGGGGTCACTAAGAGTCGGACATGACTGAGCGACTTCACTTTCACTTTTCACTTTCATGCATTGGAGAAGGACATGGCAACCCACTCCAGTATTCTTGCCTGGAGAATCCCAGGGATGGGGGAGCCTGGTGGGCTGCTGTCTATGGGGTCGCACAGAGTCGGACACGACTGAAGCGACTTAGCAGCAGCATGGTATATATTACAATGCTTTGATGTATATATGCACTGTAAAATGACCACAATAAAGCTAATTAACATATCCACCACCTCACATAGTTACCACTTTACGTGTGTAGGTTATGAGAATACTTAAGATGTACTCTCAGTCAATTTCAACTATAAAATATAGTATTTTATAAGTATAATCACTATGCTATTAGCTCTCCAAATTTTCCCATCCTGAATAATTGAAAGCTTGTACTCTTTTACCAACATCTCCCCATTTCTCCTATCCTCTAGCCCCTGAAAACCACAATTCTACTCTGCTTCTGCGAGTTCAATTTTTTTAGATTCCATGTATAAGTGAGAGCATGCATTATTTGTTCCTGGCTTATTTCATTTAGCATAATGCCCTCTGGTTTCATCCATATTGTCATATATAACTGGCTGAATATTATACATATGTTTATATAGATCAAATACTCCAGTATTCTTGCGTGGAAAATTCCATGGACAGAGGAGCCTGGCAGCCTACAGTCCATGGGGTCGAAAAGAGTTGAATAAGACTAAGAGCAGACACGTACACACACACATACATACATACTTAGAGAGAGACCCAGTTCTTAATCCATTCATTTGTCAGTGGACACAGGATGATTCTGTATATTGCTATTGTGAATACTGCTGCAATGAACAGGGGAATGTGGATATCTCTGTGAGGTACTGATTTCATTTCTTTGGCATATATACCCACAAGTGGAATTGCTGGATCATATGGTAATTCCATTTGTAATTCTAGGGGCCACTTCCAAACTGCTTTCCCTAATGGCTATACCATTGAATATGTCTTAGTATACGTATTTAGAGTATTCATTCATGACAAATTATGACTGAAATTGCTCATTTGCAGAGAAATGAAGTGTTTGGCTTTACAGAGAATGAAAACTTGTTTTCTGAAGTGTTATTAACTACCTACACTTCTATAAGGAGTACATGAGAATTCATATATATCCACATCCTCACCTACATTTGATATAACAAGTGGTATAACAACTTGGTATAACTTCTAAATTTTTGAGTGCTTATGTGTACTTAATTTGCATTCTTCTGATAATTAATGATGCAAATGTCTTTTCTTGTATCTATTTGGCATTTGTATTCCCTCTTCTGTGAAATGGCTTAAAGATTTTTCCTATGAACTGAATTATTACACAGTTATCTTTTTCTTTCTGATATGTACTCCTTTGCAAATTATATTCATTTGCTGTGGTGGCTTCTCTTTTTTCATTAATTTTTATAAAGGCTTTGATTTCTTAATTTTTATATAATCTAATTTATCAGTCTTTATTTCTCTTTTAAAAATTCCTTCTCTACTCAAAGCCTCATAAGAAGTTTAAAAATTTTACCTTTCACATCTAGCTATTTAACCTACATGTGAATTGATTTTTCTGTACAACATAGAGTGCTAAATTCATTTTTTTTCCATTTGGAACACCAACTTTCCCAGCACCATTTCTTGACTTTTCTATTTTTCCTTAGCAATCTGCAACATTACTATATCAAATATACAATTCCCCAATAAGTTTGAGACTGCTCTGAACTCTCACTTTTCTTTCATTGGCCATTTTATTTATCATCTTAACAATACTATACTGGTTTAATTAACACAGCTTTATAATAATATGCTTTATTTTAATACAAAAGGAGAGCCTGCCCATGCCAGCACCTTGTTCTTCAGGACTATCCTGATGAGGATTCTTGGGCTTAGCTAGTTCCATACAATATTCTAACAGATAACACTGGCCTCATGATAGGCTGGCTTCTGTTCTGCTAACAAATCCCCATACTTTGGTACTTAAAAAAAAATCGATTTCTTGCTCATGTTATATATCCTTTGTGTCAGCATTTTTCCATGAAGTCCCCATTCTAGGAACAAGGCTAACAGGACAGATGTAGAAGGCTCGTTGCTGGTCCCCAGCAGATGGAAAAAGAGCTCTGGAGGATGATGCTCTGCCAATGGAATGCCCTGACAGTAATGATGCGCACATTTCCAAACATAACACATTTGCCAGAACTGGTCACAGAGGCCCCGCCAAACTCCAAGGCAGCCAGGAAGTTCTACTGACCACGTCTCTGGAAGGCAGCCAGAAACATTTCTTGAACTAATCACCATCACCTGCACCACTATCCCAAAGGTTTCAGCAGCCTTCCTACAGGCTTATAGATGAAATAGACAGAAATAGGAAGCTGAGGGTCAAGAGACTGCATTCAGAATCTAAAGACTCTCATTCCGTCATGTTACTCAGGGTCTACTTGGTAATTTACACTGTGCAATTCTAGATGCAAATCAAGACATGGGTTAAACAAACCTCTGGCAAATGCTATGGAAATGGCATATGCCACCTCTTTGAAGGTGGGAGGAGAAGGGGATGACAGAGGATGAGATGGTTGGATGGCATCACCAACTCAATGGACATGAGTTTGAGTAAACTCCAAGAATTGGTGATGGACAGGGAGGTTTAGCATGCTGCAGTCCATGGAGTCACAAAGAGTCGGACAGATGAGTGACTAAACTGAACTGAGCCTCTTTGAAAGTTGAAACTAGTAAACCAGAGAATGGATCATTTTGCTTATATTAAAGGAAAATTATGAAGCAGGTTACTGGGATCTTAAATTCCAGATACTATATTATAAGCTCCTTTTTCTTTGTTAGCTAAACAGAAAACCTCTCTGCTAGTTAATCACAAGGAAGAAGATATTTCAAATAAGATTGAAATTCACTCTTTCTCTTACTGTTAAATTCTTTTAGCACAGATCTGGCCAAAGCAGCCTGAAATATGAAACATTTCCGATAACTGGAAAGTCATAGAAAGTCAGTTCAGTTCAGTTCAGTCACTCAGTCATGTCCGACTCTCTGAAACCCCATGAATCACAGCACGCTAGGCCTCCATGTCCATCACCAACTCCCGGAGTTCACTCAAACTCATGTCCATCGAGTCAGTGATACCATCCAGCCATCTCATCCTCTGTCATCCCCTTCTCCTCCTGCCCCCAATCCCTCCCAGCATCAGAGTCTTTTCCAATGAGTCAACTCTTCACATGAGGTGGTCAAAGTATCGGAGTTTCAGCTTCAGCACCATTCCCTCCAAAGAAATCCCAGGGCTGACCTCCTTCAGAATGGATTGGTTGGATCTCCTTGCAGTCCAAGGGACTCTCAAGAGTCTTCTCCAACACCACAGTTCAAAAGCATCAATTCTTTGGCGCTCAGCCTTCTTCACAGTCCAACTCTCACATCCATACATGACCACTGGAAAAACCATAGCCTTGACTAGACGGACCTTTGTTGGCAAAGTAATGTCTCTGCTTTTCAATATGGTATCCAGGTGGGTCATAACTTTTCTTCCAAGGAGTAAGCGTCTTTTAATTTCATGGCTGCAGTCACCATCTGCAGTGATTTTGGAGCCCAAAAAAGTAAAGTCTGACACTGTTTTCTGGCTTGGAGAATTTTGAGCATTACTTTACTAGCGTGTGAGATGAGTGCAATTGTGCAGTAGTTTGAGCATTCTTTGGCAATGCCTTTCTTTGGGATTGGAATGAAAACTGAACTTTTCCAGTCCTGTGGCCACTGCTGAGTTTTCCAAATTTGCTGACATATTGAGTGCAGCACTTTCACAGTATCATCTTTCAGGATTTGAAACAGCTCAACTGGAATGCCATCACCTCCACTAGTTTTGTTCGTAGTGATGTTTTCTAAGGCCCCCTTGACTTCACATTCCAAGATGTCTGGCTCTAGATGGTGATCACACCATCATGATTATCTGGGTCGTGAAGATCTTTTTTGTACAATTCTTCTGTGTATTCTTGTCACCTCTTCATAATATCTTCTGCTTCTGTTAGGTCCAGACCATTTCTGTCCTTTATCGAGCCCATCTTTGCATGAAATGTTCCCTTGGTATCTCTAATTTTCTTGAAGAGATCTCGAGTCTTTCCCATTCTGTTGTTTTCCTCTATTTCTTTGCACTGATCACTGAGAAAGGCTTTCTTATCTCTTCTTTGGAATTCTGCATTCAGATGCTTATATCTTTCCTTTTCTCCTTTGCTTTTCACTTCTCTTCTTTTCACAGCTATTTGTAAGGCCTCCACAGATAGCCATTTTGTTTTTTCTCATTTCTTTTCCATGGGGATGGTCTTGATCCCTGTCTCCTCTACAATGTCACGAACCTCATTCCATAGTTCATCAGGCACTCTATCTATCAGATCTAGGCCCTTAAATCTATTTCTCACTTCCACTGTATAATCATAAGGGATTTGATTTAGGTCATACCTGAATGGTCTAGTGGTTTTCCCTACCTTCTTCAATTTAAGTCTGAATTTGGCAATAAGGAGTTCATGATCTGAGCCACAGTCAGCTCCCGGTCTTGTTTTTGTTGACTGTATAGAGCTTCTCCATCTTTGGCTGCAAAGAATATAATCAATCTTATTTCACTGTTGACCATCTGGTGATGTCCATGTGTAGAGTCTTCTCTTGTGTTGTTGGAAGAGGGTGTTTGCTATGACCAGTGCATTATCTTGGCAAAACTCTATTAGTCTTTGCCCTGCTTCATTCCGTATTCCAAGGCCAAATTTGCCTGTTACTCCAGGTGTTTCTTGACTTCCTACTTTTGCATTCCAGTCCCCTATCATGAAAAGGACATCTGTTTTGGGTGTTAGTTCTAAAAGATCTTGTAGGTCTTCATAGAACCATTCAATGAAGCGTGGGTGGCTGCAACAGTGCACAGAGCACGGCCAAGAGGAGCTACGCCACGTCCAAGGTCAGGGGCGGTGGCCAAGAGTGCCAGGCTGCAACAGCACAGGAGCAGCCAAGAGGAGCTACCCCTGCCCAAGGCCAGGGGCGGCAGCCAGGAGGAGCAACCCCACGTCCAAGGAGCGGTGGCTGCACGGGCGCCAGAGGGCCTAGAGGAACTATTCCATGTTCAAGGTCGGTAGAGGTGGCAGTTAGGAGATACCTTGTCCAAGGTAAGAGCAGCAGCTATGCTTTGCTGGAGCAGCCGTGAAGAGATACCTCACGTCCAAGGTAAGAGAAACCTAAGTAAGATGGTAGGTGTTGCAAGAGGGCATCAGAGGGCAGACACACTGAAACCATACTCACAGAAAACTAGTCAATCTAATCACACTAGGACCACAGCCTTGTCTAACTCAATGAAACTAAGCCACGCCCTGTGGGGCTACCCAAGATGGGTGGGCATGGTGGAGAGGTCTGACACAATGTGGTCCACTGGAGAAGGAAATGGCAAACCACTTCAGTATTCTTGCCTTGAGAACCCCATGAACAGTATGAAAAGCCAAAATGATAGGATACTGAAAGAGGAACTCCCCAGGTCAGTAGGTGCCCAATATGCTACTGGAGATCAATGGAGAAATAACTCCAGAAAGAATGAAGGGATGGAGCCAAAGCAAAAACAATACCCAGTTGTGGATGTGATTGGTGATAGAAGCAAGGTCCAATGCTGTAAAGAGCAATACTGCATAGGAACCTGGAATGTCAGGTCCATGAATCAAGGCAAATTGGAAGTGGTCAAAGAGGCAATGGCAAGAGTGAATGTTGCCATTCTAGGAATCAGCAAACTAAAATGGACTGGAATGGGTGAATTTAATTCAGATGACCATTATATCTACTACTGTGGGCAGGAATCCCTCAGAAGAAATGGAGTAGCCATCATAGAAGGTAACCTGCAGTTATTCATAAATTATATCTAACGGTAATAAGTTAATCACTTCAGGTAAAACAGAATAGACAATGCTCTTTCTCCACTGACTGCAATTTTCTTTTTCTACCTAGAGTTGGGTCCATTGTTACATAGGATCAAAAAAAGTCAATGCAACTTCATGGTGTTTGAAACAGATATAACTGCAACCTCCCTGCCACAGTTTACAAGTGCACAGTTTTAAAAGTGCCTATGACCATTTCTACATCTCAGTGCCATGTCTCATTCTTCCATAAATGCACAGAGCTAACCTACACTGTAAAATGCACAGTTACTAAGCATCAGGCCGTGAGTTCTCTTGACGTCCACTTGTCCCAAGAAGAAGAAGAGCTACCACTCAGTGCAGCAAATCTGGTGAAAACATATGTAAACACAGACCCAAATAGAAGCATAGAGCACTGAAAAAGAGAGACGCCTCTGAGTCCAGCTGCCTGCCCCTGAACCTCTGATACGCTCCCTCTTTTAGGCTGTGTGAACTGGAGCAATTGTAACACAGAAGCTAAGAGCTTGGGTTCTGGAATTAGCTTGCAGATTCTGACGCCTGCTGACTATGAGTCTTTGGGAAAGATATTTAACCTAAGCCTCACATTCCTCATCTATAAAATGGGAAGAATATTAATACTTACCTCATAGTGTTATTGCAAATGTTACTTTGTATGGTTTTATCTGTATTCCCATATTTATTGCAGCATTATTCAAAATTCACAATCAATACATAGAAACAACCCAAGTGTCTGTGTCCCTAAACAGATAAATGAACAAAGAAAATATATATATTCATATTATATATATATATATTTATATTTATATATGAGAAAGAAGGAAATTCTGCCATTTACAACAACATGGATGGACCCTCAGGGTATTATGCTAAGTTAATAATTAGCAAGTAATAATAAATAAATAAACAAAATGTCAGAGAAAGACAAATATCATTATATATCATTATCTATATGTGGAATCTAAAAAAGCTGAATTCACAGAGACACAGTAGAATGGTACTAGCCAGGAGCTGGGAGGTGGGAGAATGAGGTTGATGTGAAATGTTGGTCAAAGTAATAAGACAAATAAATTCTTGGAGTCTAATGTACAACGTACTGCTGGTTATAGGTAACAATGTTGTATTATATACCTAAAAGTTGCTGAAAGAGTAGATCTTTGCTGTTCTCACCACACAAAAAAAATGTAATTATGTAAGATGATGGATGTGTTAGCTAACTCTATGGGGGCAATCATTTTGCAATATATATCAAATCATTTTTAAGTGTTTAGCAGGGTGTCAGGCACATAGTAAGTTATTGATTAATGATAGCTATTATCATAACGTGTGCTACGCTAAGTTGCTTCACTCGTGTCCAATTCTCTGTGACCCCATGGACTGTAGCCCATCAGACTCCTCTGTCCAGGGGATTCTCCAGGCAAGAATGCTGGAATGGGTTGCCATTTCCTACTCCAGGGGATCTTCCCCACCCAGAGATTGAACCTGTGTCTGTTTCCTGCACTGGCAAGCAGGTTCATTACCACTAGCGCCACCTGGGAGGCCCATTTTTATAACAGTAGTATCTATATCATTGGACAAATGCACTTATATTTACTACAGGACAAATGCTGTGACTGTCATTATAGATAGCTCAAGTTCACAGTGATAGTGTTCACCTTCCAAAGATTACACTTTATTTTTCCTACTGACTCAGTTGGGGCATTTAAACTGTACTAGAAACATGAGCATAGCATCTTAGGAATGGAATCAGTCTCATTTTGTAAATAAGCAAACACATGAGGATGTAGAGGTACAGCCCTCATGGGAAAGACGTTAAATACACAGGGAGAGAAACCTACAGGGCCATCAAGCCCATTGCCTAACCAACCACTACACTGTCTGTCCCAGGGGGCACGCACTCCTAGCCCAGGTGCCTGTAGCTTGTCCCAGAAAACAGTTTGTTCTCAAAAATACAGTCTGAATTCCAAGAGACCAGAGTCCTTGATTGCTTTTTTTTCAAGGATATGCGGTTATAACAGAGTGGGAATGAGCATGGGTCAAGTTCAAAGGGAAGGTTTACACTGTGGGCTGAGGAGATCTTATCCAAGGTCGCACAGCAGGGGCACTGCTGCCTTGTCTCCAATTCATAAACACTCTCATCATCCACAGAAATTTCCAGACTTTCTAGTTCAGTAGCACTTGGGTGTCCTGAGATAATAGCTACAAGTATCTAGGAGCTGTACGATCTTACTAGGCATCACAACACCTCCATACCGGCCCTTTCCTCCCAGTCCGTGCTGAGAAACACTGGGGGACGTTGCTGATGATGCTGAAGAGGATAACGCAGTAATAAAGTGAGTCTCTTCCAGGCCAAGGGTTACAGACTCGGGTCTTTTCCGCACAGGCCTCTGTGATGAGTGAAATATGCTCATGATCTATAGCCCAGCTCTGTGTCTCTGGCTTTGCCTGGAGAAACGTGCGAATTGCTAACAGGCTGCAGCTCTTCACTGCCTTCTCACTCACCTTCCACCAGCACCTTTGGCCTTCGCCCTCACCTCGCTGATGTTCATTTGTTCTGATGACAGATTTTCCTTCCACTCTCAGGCACTAGCCAGCCCAGCGAGCCACAACTCCCCCAACTTCCTTCCCAGATGCCCTCTCATGAATAACGCCATTCATCCCACGCAGGAGAGAAATTGGCTGATCCCTAAGCACTGATTAATGCAACCTCCAACGCTAGCTTCTTTCCAACAAAGTAACCTGTTTTTTTCTTGACAGACCAGCCCACGAACTCGGAGGGTGTGTGTGTGTGTGTGTGTGTGTGTGTGTGTGTGTGTGTGTGTGTGTGCTTTAATGATTTAATACAGCAACAAAAAGCCAAGGATTTCTCATTTATATCACCTATTTGGTAACTGCTTTGGTATATGCAACTTCATCCCTTTCTCTCTTTTATTTGCTTGATTGCTTGGACTTTTCCCCCCTGACTAGGGGAAATTTAGGGTATAATCAATTAAAATTTTATCTGATTTCTATATCAAAAGAGAAGATAAAACTTATGGTTCAGATGAATCTGTGGGTGTAGTTAATTTCTGAAAGGATCGCACCTCCTTAAAAAGTGGGAAATTTTCTCCTTCTCTCTTGCAAGCAACTGGTGGACCACAGTAATGATCACAAACTCAGGAATACTACAGACTGTGAAGCGGGTGCATTAAATTGTTCTTTACTGAAGACCTCCATTGTTAGAACCTGGCTTAATTGGGGATATTCACCAATTTCCTATTCTCAGTCAGTGTTAGTCACTGTTGGAAACAAAAAAGTTGTCACCTGGCTCTTGTTATTATGGCTCACCATCTCTGGTTACAAAGGAAAACATCCACAAAGAACTCCAGTTCAAAGTGGAATGACACAAAAGAGCACAAAATAGAAGGATCTGTGAGCTCACAGGGAGGGAAAGACGAAATGGGGAGACCAAGGAACATCTCGTGAAGGAAGCGTAGCTTGAGCAAAACTTTGGAAAACAAGGAGGAATTAAACAGGCAGAGACCCTGTGCACTGCTTTATTTGCCTTCGTGAGGCTAATCGTGAGAAGCCGTGATGTTACACACCTACTCGCTTACCTGGCCCTCGTCTCCCACCTCAGAAGGACAGAAGCCCCAGCAGAGCATAGTCTGTGTGTGATCTCCCCTGACCCAGCACCAAGAACAGTGCCTGTTGGATAAGTGAATAAATGATGGAGAGTCAAAGCTCTCCAGGTAGAGGCAACAGTCTAAGCAAAAGAAGATGGGATCAAAATTCACATTCACTGGCCATATTCTGTGTTAGGAATCATATAAGTCATATAAACCATGTAAGGGATGTTAGGAATCATATAATCATATAAATCATATAAGGAATAGGCACACTTTTTGTGTAAAGGACCAGACAGTAAATATTTTAGTCTCTATGCCCATACAGTCTCCGTAGTGTCTGCTCAGTCACTCATTTGTGTCTGACTCTTTTGCAACCCCTTGGATTATAGCCTACCAGGCTCCTCTGTCTGTGGAATTTTTCAGGCAAGACTACTGGAATGGGTTGCCATTTCCTCCTCCAGGGGATCTTCCTGACCCAGGAATCGAACCTCAGTCTCCTGTGTCTCCTGCATTTGCAGGCAGACTCTTCTATCACTGAGCCACCTGGGAAGCCCACGGTCTCTGTCACAACTACTCAACTATGCTGTTGTGGCATGAAAGCAGCTAGAGACAATATGTGAAAGGATGAGTATCGCTATGTTCCAATAAAACTTTATTTACCAAAATAGGCAGTGGGCCAGATTTGACCAACAGATGGTAATTGGCCAATATCTGGCCTTTAGAATAAGGCAAAGGCAAGGAAATGATTGCACTATTCATTATTAATCAGTTTATGTAGAAGTGTGATTAAAAGATATATTACCAATATTTGTATCATGAATTGATAACCCAGCTGCACACATTTCAGACCCCAGTTTATCTCAAGGAACAGTCTGTGTTCAGTCACATTGACTTTCCTAGGCCTGAGTTGAAATTTGATTCTATTCCCTCCACAACACTGTGAACAGTTACCAAAGATGATGAGCAAATCCCCAAACACATGGCAGAGACACTGGAGCAGATACCCCCAGGAGAACTTTCTTACAGGATTCAGATTTAAATTTCTATTTGAAATATCTGGATGACTCAGCGCTCTTCCAAACATATACAGGATAAAACAGTAAGTTCTTTTGTGGGGATTTCACATATAAATCCCAACTATTAGTATGCCATAGTTACAATGGGATGAAGATAGCAACAAACTGATGCTAAGCAGGATATAGCACTACCCAGAATCTAGCTACTTAGGAGGCAGCTGATCCTTGCCTCACAGAAGTTGGAAGGAAATTCTATACCAGCAGAGCCATGGCTGAAGCAATTAGGCAGAGAAATTCAGGCTGTCAGGAAATGGAGTCCAAAGAAAACAGCTAAGGCATAAAGGGCCAGGCTATTCCCTGTGGGCAGGTCAGGGGTAAAATCTATAAAATTTAATCAAGACTGGAAGATTCAGACATCTGGATATTTATTGGCTCAGAGAAATCAGAAAAAGGCAGCTTAAGAAGGAGAGGTGAATGGCTGATTAGTGCCCCTGTTGGCCAGATGCCAGAATATTTTTCAGGTGAAGGCTTGCAAACTTTTTCAATTCATACAATTGTGCTATTCATATAGCCTTCTTTATTTTATGATCAGTTAATGAAGAAGACTTTAAAAGGGCACAACCAAGTCCTTTTATCCAACTTCAGATTCAATATATCAAACATACCAAGTTAAGTCAAAGGGGTACCTCCTATGAGTTTTAACATTTTCTATTTCTACACATCTTACGAAAAAAGTGAAGTGAAAGTGAAAGTCACTTTGTCGGGTCCAACTCTTTGTGACCCCATGGTCTATATAGGACATGGAATTCTCCAAGGGATCAGCCCAGGGATCAAACCCAGGTCTCCCGCATTGGAGGCAGATTCTTTGCTAGCTGAGCCACAAGGGAAGCTCGATGAAAATAAATAAATAAGTAGGAGTTACATGGCAGACCATCTCCCCACATCCCTGAGCATACAGAAAAATTACCTTTCACAGCTATCTTGTTAGTCCTCCGCCTGAGCTCTAGCCAAGCAGATGGAGTTAAGAAGTAATGTAACACTTCTTCCAGTCTTGGTCCATCAAATTCTCCAAACATGGTTTTCCATCCTCTTTTCCCCTTCCAGCAGGCTGGGATGGAAAAGCCCCCTAGAGAAATTTGAGAATCATATGTATAATATGGCAAAGATTCAAGATTGCAGGAAACTGAAGTTCGGAATCACTGCGTGGAGAAGAGCCGGTAGACCAGGAGAACCATCACTGAACTGCAATGTGAGTTTGCAGCCTTTATGTCGGGGGTGTGTCTACTGTAGTTAGCATCACCTTAACTAATGTGAGGCAGAAGAGCACAGTTTTAACACATGTATTATCTCACCTTACAGAAAAAAACATTTTAAAAAATCAATATAAAAACAGTATGAATAAATATATGAAATTAAGTTAAAATAACATCTTCATCATGTATGCAAAGTTCAGTCATCTGGAAAAGAACAAAGTGAACAAAATAGTTCTTTGAAACTGGGATAGGCCTAGAGGGTCTATACTGGTATTAATTCTTGCAGACCCTTGAGGAAATGGTGAAAATAAGAGACTTGCAAAGATTGTCACACAGGAAAATGCATCTAAGGACCACTAGCAGATACGGACAAATGTTTGCTTTTTCCTTTCCTTTCACCTTAAAATTTTCTGTAATTTTCCTTTTCTTTTTTTCCTATTCTCTGAACCATTATAGTAGTCATTAGTATTGCCTAACACTTGACTATTTTGCTACTGAAATGCAAGTCTGAGTGCCCAACACACAGTAGGGTCAAATGTCAAAATGTTGGAGTTTGGAATAGGGAAAGGTTTTAGCAAATAGAAGGGGAAAAAGTGGAAGCAGTGACAGATTTTGTTTCCTTGGGCTCCAAAATCACTGCAGACAGTGACTGCAACCATGAAATTAAGACACATGCTCCTTGAAAGGAAAACTATGGCAAACCAAGACAGCGTATTAACAACCACAGACATCAATTTGCAGACACAGGTTTGTATAGTCAAAGCTATGGTTTTTCCAGTAGTCACATATGGATCTGAGAGTTGGACCATAAAGAAGAACTGATGCTTTCAAACTGTGGTGCTGGAGAAGACTCTTGAGAGTCCCTTGGAAGGAGATCCAACCAGTCAATCCTAAAGGAAATCAATCCTGAATATTAATTGGAAGGACTAACGCTGAAGCTGATGGTCCAATACTTTGGTCACCTGATGCAAAGAGCTGACTCATTGGAAAAGACCCTGATCCTGGGAAAGATTGAGGGCAAGAGAAGAAGGGTGTGACAGAGGATAAGATGGTTAGATAGCATCACTGACTCAGTGGACATGAATTTGAGCAAACTCTGGAAGACAGTGGGGGACAGAGAAACCTGGCGTGGTGCAGTCCATGGGGTCACAAAGACTGGACACGACTTAGCGACTTGCAATAACGCAAGGAGATGGGTGGCTCATGCTTTAAAACCCCAAACTCTCCAAAAGTTAGAAAGATGAGGGAGGGGCACGGTGAGTTGTTGCAAACGTCTTGGTGTTAGAGCCTTGGTTCTTGAAGTAAGGTCACCGTGAGGTAACAAAGTTCCCATAAATCTCTACCAAATGAATATTATTCTCTGTTCTGACAAGTAAGGACAAGGTCCTCAGGGACAACTTTCACCCTGAGGTCCAGCCCTGGCTGAGAGGAAGCAGGTCTCAGGTGGCAGCTCCCTCAGGGTCCGGTCCCCAGACCCTGCCCAGCTGCATCGCTGATGGAGCCAGGAGCCCAGGACCAGCCAGCCCTCAGGCTCCTCAGGCCGTCCAAATGGCAGGAACCAGGTCCCTTAGACCACGGTCCCATGCAGACGGCCACTGCCATTATGTTGCAGAGGCAGGGCTCGGGGAGAGGTTCACCACCAACTCAGCCTGTTCCTGCTGGTCCGAAGCCGAGTGAGCTGGAGGGGAGAAGCCTCTTACCTCACTCTCCTCTAGACGACCACCAGTCTTCCAACTTTGGCTGAAAGATTCCACTAATTGTCACTCACAGACAGGTGCTCACTTGGGGGAGGGACCAACTGCATCACTGACCAATGGCTGAGCAGGTCCATTAATGGTCGTTCAGTGACAGTTGCTAGCTTGGGGGAGGAGCCCCTGCAGTGCTGACCAATGGCTAGGCAGGGTCGCGAATGGTCCCATGGCAACTGCTGCCTAGTAACAGAGCGGTTGGGGGCGAGGGGTGGAGTTGGGTTACGTGAAGCAGTCAGTCAGTTAAGTCGCTCAGTTCAGTTCAGTTCAGTTCAGTTGCTCAGTCGTGTCCGACTCTTTGCAACCCCATGAAACACAGCACTCCAGGCCTCCCTATCCATCACCAACTCCCAGATTTTACTCAAACTCATGTCCATTGAGTCGGTGATGCCAACCAGCCATCTCATCCTCTGTCGTCCCTTTCTCCTCCTGCCCCCAATCCCTCCCAGCATCAGAGTCTTTTCCAATGAGTCAACTCTTCGCATGAGGTGGCCAAAGTATTGGAATTTCACCTTCAGCATCAGTCATTCTAATGGACATTCAGGACTGATTTCCTTTAAGATGGAACGATTGGATCTCCTTGCAACCCAAGGGACTCTCAAGAGTCTTCTCCAACACGACAGTTCAAAAGCATCAATTCTTCAGTGCTCAGCATTTTTTATAGTCCAACTCTCACATCCATACATGACAACTGGAAATATCATAGCTTTGACTAGACGGACCTTTGTTGGCAAAGTAATGTCTCTGCCTCTTTAATATGTCCCTGCTAGGCTGATCATAGCTTTTCTTCCAAGGAGTAAGTGTCTTTTAATTTCATGGCTGCAGTCACCATCTGCAGTGATTTTGAAGCCCCCCCCTCCAAAAAAAATTCTCTGTTTCCACTGTTTCCCCATCTATTTCCCATAAAGTGATGGAACCAGATGCCATGATCTTTGTTTTCTGAATGTTGAGTTTTAAGCCAGTTTTTTCACTCTCCTCTTTAACTTTCATCAAGAGGCTCTTTAGTTCTTCTTCACTTTCTGCCATAATGGTGATGTCATCTGCGTATCTGAGGTTATTGGTATTTCCCCCAACAATCTTGATTCCAGCTTATGCTTCATCCAGCCCAGCATTTCACATGATGTACTCTGCATATAAGTTAAACAATCATGGTGACAATATACAACTTGGACGTACTCCTTTCCCAACTTGAACCAGTCTGTTGTTCCATGTCTGGTTCTAACTGTTGCTTCTTGACTGCGAAGCAATGGCTGCCTGCTAATGGCTGTGCCAAGACAGGTTCTATAGTTGTTGCTGTTTAGACATTAAGTTGTGTCTGACAGGGTCCTCTGTCCATGGGATTCTCCAGGCAGGAGTACTGGAGTGGGTGGCCATTTCCTTCTCCAGGGGATCTTCCTGACCCAGGGATCGTACCCGTGTCTCCTGTGTGTCTTGCATCGCAGGCAGGTTTTTACCGGTGAGCCACTGTGGTTCTATTACAATATCATATTTATTCCATGTATGTAACTCCAGCTATAGTGCAATTCCATAAGTACAGAGACCAAGTCATCAACATTTTTCCTTTTGTCCCTCAGAGGTCCCAAATTGAGTCCCTATCATACTATTCAACTCAAGATCCACAATTACTGTTTATCTGTGGCAAGGTCCTGGTTTTATTTGGTTTGGTATAGTGTGAATTATTTTTCCTTTTTATTGTCTATCTCCAGTTTTAATTTTCCCACCACAGGCCCTCATTTTAGTCTATTTAAAACATATATTCCCATTCCAACTTTTTTTAGATGTGTACTCAGGCTAGGAAAATAGATAGCATTGTTTTTGTGTGTGCATATTATATACATAAGTGGTACTTTACTATCAACCTCTGTGTGTCACTTTTTCAATTCAGTCTTTTGTTTTTGAGATCCACCCATGTTGCTACATGTAAATCAAGCTCATTTCTTCTGACTCATGTGTGGTATTTTCTAGCATGATAATTGACTTGGAAACCATCAGCATCTTATAAAAGTACATACTATGTAAGAATTTGATGGGAAAGTTTCTAGTTGGCCACCCATTGTCTGGATTAGTCAGGGATTTCATTAACTTTAAATTCTTGGTTCATGATCTAGAATCAGAATTGGCAGTGTGTTCATTTCATTCAGAGATGATAATAGGTTTGAAAGTAAGAAACTAGCAGGATGACACCCACCTCTCCCCCTCTCCCTGCCTTCTGTCTCTGTCATAATCTGATTATAACTTTGTGAGAAATTAACAGCAGAACCTTCCTGTTTTGTACAGCTTCTAGAAAACTGTGGCTGTTTGGGCAGTTCTTGGGAAGATAGAAGCTGCTCGCTGATGGTTTCACTTCTTGATGTAGATAACAAGGATACCATCATTATCTTCCCTCTATCTACACCCTTAATCATTCTCTCCTTCCTTCAAAAAGTCTGCAGTTACAATCTCCTGAAACTAACAGCTTTAGTTCAGTGTTTCTTAAGGTTCGGTAACACAGTCACATAGGCAGCCGAGTACCTTAGGCATTTGCAAAAAAAAGAAGATTCCAGAGCCCTTCCCTGCTGAATCAGCATCTCCGGAATGGAACCCAAGATCTGTGCTTCTACAACTTCCTTTGGTTGTCACAAAGCATCTTAAGGATTGAACCTCTCAATCTTGAACCAAGATAATCCTTTGTGATCCTATTCACACACTAACGTATTTAGTGTGTCCAGACTGCAGTAGGCTTCATGGTTATAGAATGTTGAAATGGGAGCTACTTACTGAAAGGTCAGGGCAAGGCCAGGATGGAAGGTCAGGGCGAGGTCAGGACGAAAGGTCAGGGAAAGGTCAGGCGTGCTGAGGCATGCCCGGGCATGTCGGGACATGCCCCGGCAGAGGGCGCTGCAGACACACCCCGGAGACGGGCCGGCAACCAAGCTGACCAATCAGGAGCTGACACAAAGCCCTCGCCGTCCAATCAGGAACCGACACGAAGCCCTTGAACACCAATCACCGCTGAGCCCGCGTTTTCTTCCTTATATGGGAGCCCCGGCCTGGGCTATAAAACCCCTTCCCCACCCCTCACACCTCGCAGAGTCCACAGACTCCCTTTACCCCGCAGACTCCCTTTGCTTTGCAGACCCCCCACCCCCACCCCCCCCCATCGCTCCCCTGCTTACCCGACCCCGGGAGTTCTGCCCGAGAGTGACCGCCCAATAAAAGGCCCTGTTCAACGGTCCATAGGGGTGGTTCCTTCTTCCCGTGGCGTTTCTTACACTTACCTGTTTTACTTGATCTTGACATTTATAGCAAGAATGGTCTACCTAGTCCAGGTATTTATATTAAGCAATATACAAAGAGGGTTATTTTCCTTGTGATTTTATAAAGATGACAGATCAGTTGAGGCTTTTCTATACATAAAACCAATTTCCATTTCCTATCCATGCTGATAGGTAACTGAGTTTTGAACATAGTCTCCTGATTGAAAAAATGATGAGTGCCTCTGAAAGAGGCTAAAGCTCATCTAGTCTACATTTTCTTCTGTGACACAGATCTCTCTAGGGGGCTTCCCAGGTGGTTTAGTGGGTTAAGACTCTGCCTGCAGTGTGGGAGATCCGGGTTCAATCCCTGGGTCAGGAAGATAACCAGGAGAAGGGAATGGCAATCCACTCCAGTACTCTTGTCTGGAGAATTCCATGGACAGAAGAGCCTGGTAGGCTACAGTCCATGGGGTCGCAGAGAGACAAACACAACTGAGCTATTAAAACACACACACACACACACACACACACACAC
Source organism: Capricornis sumatraensis (assembly GCF_032405125.1). Taxonomy (NCBI): domain Eukaryota; kingdom Metazoa; phylum Chordata; class Mammalia; order Artiodactyla; family Bovidae; genus Capricornis; species Capricornis sumatraensis. Next base: position 53,587,132 of record NC_091089.1, on the reverse strand, counting down.
ACACACACACACATACACATATGCTCTCTATAGTGCTGTAAGAATTATCTGCATTCACCTTTGGGCATGGTTTTGCCAACATCTGACTTAACACAGAGGTCTGCCTGTGTCCGAGTTCTCTTACTACAACTTGAGGAGTTTTTCTGTTGTTTTTTGTTTGTGTTTTAAACTCACTGTTATAGGCACAGATCCATCCTGTTGAAATCAAGGCAGAAGTGGCAGCCTTCATTGCTCAGAAAATGTAAATCCTGCTTCGGTCACTTCTTATATAACATCATTAAACACAACGCTCACGGTAATGAAGCTGATGCTGGCTGGCACACAAGAGGAAGCAAGGGGTGTCCACATCTCTGCTTCCAGCTCTGAGAGCCACCTTTGGAGGGCAGTAGGGGAGGAGGAAGGCAACACAGCTCTTCAGGCCAGCCCCAGCTTCATGAAAAGCCCTTGTGCCCAAGCAGATGCCAGGCCACAAAGCAGACTGTGCATCTTCTCTCCTCTGTCCACTACAAAGGGTCTGGTCCCCAAGGACCTAAAGGCTCACAATTCAACGAAATCGCTTTGGAACAGTTTGGTGCCGTTCGATGTAATTTCCTTCATCAAACCAAAGTTAGAACCAGGTCATTATTTTTTGGATGACAGTCATGTCAAATATTGCAATCACCATCTCTGTTCATCAACAGATTATTTGGAAATTACTAAAATGATTTTATGAGCAATTTGCACCCCATTTTAAGTCACTCAATAAGCAGCACAATGACACGTGTGTCCCTACTTGTATCATTTGTAACATACGTTTTCTACTACTTTCTAAATGTTGGATATTTTGAATATCATCTTTGAGTGCACATGTGTGTTTTTCGGTGGAGGAGAATGGTAAAGCTTACTGTTCAATTTCTTTTTGCCCAGTTTCACGTGAGAAACCTAATTTAGATGACAGAACCAAGTTCATATTTTGGCGTAGAGAGGTTCTCAACCTGATCTTAATTAATAGATTGGCTGGGTTTCTGATCACTTTTTAAATCCAAAGATGGAAAGAGTAATGTGTCTTATTTCAGCTTATAACGCTTCAGAAAGTATCTTTTCATTCATCAAGGCCCCACAAAATCTTTTAGTCTTTTGTGCCCCTTAACAAATGTTTGAAACGATCGAAAGATTTATATAAGATCACAATTACCAAGAAAATATAGATCAAACTCCTTAACCACTAAAGAGGTGAGCCACAATCAGGCTCAAATACAGTTCATCGCCCCCAAATCCGTCAACATACACCTTCAGTCTGTTCTAGTTAAACTCTTCTACTCACCGTCTACCAAATATGCTTCACATCGTATACTGTCTTGCCTCTTTCCTTTGTCATCCCATATACCAATTTCTCTATTCTTTTGCAGACTGAGTTGCCTGCCCTATCCCTTTCAACTTTTCCAAATCCTGTCCATTCTTCAGGATCCTAATTCACTCCAGCAGCATAAAGTGCATGACCTTCTCCCAGGCCCAGGCTTCAGCCATCTCTGCTGCATCTGGGTTCTCATAGCACACACTATATAGTCGATTCGTGTTTACCTGGCACTTCTGTGCTGGGTCAGTCTGGTCTGTTGGTGTTTCCCTGTTACATTGCTCTTAACTTTTCAGATGCATTCTGTCTTTCATGCCTTCATAGGCTGTAAGTTCCTGAGGATAGACAAGCTGTGTCTCATTATTTTTGGAGTCATAACAGCCCCAGGTTCAAGGCCTTGCACAAAGAAGCAGCTCGTCAAACTCCTCTTGTTGGATTTCTGTGCTCTTTCAAGCACTTTCTTTGTCAGTAGGCTTCCAGGCTTGAATAAATCGCCTGTTTTATCCATTCAATCCCTCATACAGTGTTCAGCCTTCTCTCCTAGTAAATATCTTTGTTCCCATTCATGACTTTTTTTTAGTAGAAAAGATGTGAACTATTCACATCACTGAAAAATAAATCTAATATAGCCTCTTGGGGGCAGGAAAAAACAGTTATTCTTGGCTACAATATATTTTGAAAATGATTACCAAGGGTCAAAGATTCCGGATTGTAAACTCTGATAGATACAGTGAGTATTCTGAAGATGAAAGGCACTCTCCAAAGTGATACATTTCAATTCATGATTCTTTTTTAGACTGGCTCTCATAGGCAAGATTCAATCTGTAGCAAAGGTACCTTAACCTGAAAAACAGCAGTTTAGCAAATCATTCCCCCAGATGCTCAGACTCACTGGTGGAGTTCAGAAATTCATGAATTCGGCCTTACTCTGCTTCAGGACATATATGGAGCTTTACCTGGTATGGAAGTTTCTTTCTCAAACTTCTCTAAATGCAAAGAGACTCAGAACAGAGAGGTTGGAAAACAACGGTTCTCTCTGTCTGATCCACTGAAGATTGATAGGAAAGGGAGGATTTGCTTCATTGAAATCTAGGTCCTTGGTGTAATCTTGAAGAACATTATACCTCTGCCAACTGCGATAGAAACTAGCACAAGTGAAAGAGCTGTTTGTTTGTTTGTTTGTTTGTTCGTCTTACTTTCATCACCTCCATCGCGAACATCTCCTGCCTCATGAAGCTCTTGGGTTAATCCCAGAAGAGGTAAATATCCACCTGGGGACTAAGTTAGTCTTCAGCCCCTCAACTCTGTTGCTTTCAAAATCATACTGACTTGAAACTCACACTTTCCCTTGAATTACAATATGTGTTTCCTTGAAATTTATCTCTCAGGAAAAGTCCCCCAGTGCCAATGTAAATTCTGTTCCAAGCCCCAAATTAAATCACATCCTTGTGCAATTCAGATGTCATAAAAGTAGATAAAATTAAAGCTGAGTGAATAAAGGACACCAATTCCCTCCAAGAGAAATATAGTTTGATAATTTTTTTTTTTTTAGCTCAGAGACTTCTGAGATTCAATTCTTATCATCTCTAAGTTGTGCTGCCTAGAGATTTTCAAGAAATGGGAAAAAAAGAAAAAAGCTTCCCCAAAATAGAAAACGCATTTTGAAATCTTAACCATTGCCTTGGGGGGCTGTGGGTGGAACACTATTTTATCTGATCGCTTGTCTTCTGCTGCATAACAAACTATTCCAAAACTCAGTGGCTTAAAATAACAGCTGTTTGATTTGCTTATGAATCTGAGGGTCAACAATTTGAGCTGGACTCAGAGGGGTGGTTCTTGTGTTGATCTCACTTAGGCTTTCCCACATACCTGTAGGTGTCTGGAAGCTTAACTGTAGCTGTCGTTCATATGTCCTGTGGTTGATGCGACGGTGGACTGGGTCACACAGCTCCAGCAAGCTAGTGTGGGCTTCCTCACAGGGCAGCTGATCATGGGAGGGTGAGAACGGAAGCCTGTGCCTAGGCTGACAACTCCTACAAATCCTTCCTGCTGCATTCTATTGGTCCAAGTAGCTACAAGGCCCGTCCAAATCCAAGGGTAGGAAAATAGAGCCCATTCTCTATGGCAGAAACTGCAAAGCCCTTTTAAATCAACCACACCATCAGATTTCCAAAATGCAGAAGTGGAGGGGACTTAACATTCTGGTCCCAGCAGAGTTTTAATTTTTTTCATTTCTTCACAGGAAAGGAACATTTAGTTCGTAACATCAAGAATTACCAGATTCAAAAAGACTCAAAGTTAAGGAAAATTCAACATGTAATCAGAAAGCAAATAATGAAACTCAATCATTTTCATGAACTAAACTTCCAATAGCTAGAAATAAGTATGAAAGTGAAAGAAAGTGAAGTCTCTCAATCGTCTCCGACTTTTTACAACCCCGTGGACTGTAGCCTGCCAGTCTCCTCCATCCATGGGATTTTCCAGGCAAGAATATTGGAGTGGGTTGCCTTTTGCTTCTGCAGGGGATATTCCCCGGAGAAGGCAATGGCAACCCACTTCAGTACTCTTGCCTGGAAAATCCCATGGAGGGAGGAGCCTGGTAGGCTGCAGTCCATGGGGTCGCGAAGAGTCACACACAACTGAATGACTTCCTTTTCACTTTTCACTTTCATGCACTGGAGAAGGAAATGGCAACCCACTCCAGTGTTCTTGCCTGGAGAATCCCAGAGATGGGGGAGCCTGGTGGGCTGCCGTCTATGGGGTCGCACAGAGTCAGACATGACTGAAGTGACTTCGCAGCAGCAGCAGCAGGGGATATTCCCAACCCAGAGACTGAACCTGGGTTTCCTGCATTACAGGTAGACTCTTTACCATCTGAGCCACCAGGGAATCCCATAAATTATAAATCCCATATTATACATAAATATGTATATGTGTGTATATACGTATACATATATATGTATATATATAGTGGTGGTATCACCCTCAGCTCTGGGTTCCCAAGTCCAGAATCAACTGCTTTTCTGTCTGGTTTCTGTCAGATGTGGTCCCTGACTATGCTATGTAGCCCGGCAAAAGGGATAGCGTAGATATAATTAAGATTACAGATTTTATGATTGGAAGGTTATCCTGGGTTATACAACTGGGTCCAATTTAATCATGCTGCTACTGCTGCTAAGTCACTTCAGTCGTGTCCGACTCTGTGAGACCCCATAGACGGCAGCCCACAAGGCTCTCCCATCCCTGGGATTCTCCAGGCAAGAACACTGGAGTGGGTTGCCGTTTCCTTCTCCAATGCATGAAAGTGAAAAGTGAAAGTGAAGTTGCTCAGTTGTGTCCGACCCTCAGCGACCCCATGGACTGCAGCCTTCCAGGCTCCTATGTCCATGGGATTTTCCAGGCAAGAGTACTGGAGTAGGTTGCCATTGTCTTCTCCAATTTAATCATAAGACCCCTTAAAATTCAGCCTTTAAAATATCTGTGTGTGAGAGAGAGAGATGAGGCATGACAAGGACTCAACATCGCTAGCTTTACAGACAAAGGAACTCAGGAGCTAAGGCGTGTGAGCAGCTGTTAGAACCTGAGAACTATACAGAGAGGACAGCTAGCAAGGAAACAGAAAGTTCAGTCCAGGAATCACATGAGCCTGAATTCTGCCCAAAACTTAGCTGAGCTTGGGGACAATTCTCCCCCTCTGCCACACCTTGGTTTTAACCCGGTGAGACCTGAGTCAGACTTCTCACCTACAGAATTGCAAGATAACAAACTTCTGTCATTAAGATTGTGCTAAATTGCTATAGCAATAATAAAAAACTAATACAGTGTCCATGAACTGTATTTGTCAAAGTAAACAACTTGATGTACATAATGAAAGACAGACTTAGAAAAGCCAGAGTAAATTTATAAGCCAAGAGGCAAACAAACAAATTGGAACAAGCAAAGAGGTGAAAGGTATACTAATAATGGTAAGAGATACAAGGTCAGAAAAAGAAATGCCAATAGCAACTTCATAAAAATCTCAAAAGGACAAGAAAAAGGAGAGGCAATAATTGAAGATCTATTAATAATAACTGAGAAATTCCCTAGTAATTAAAAATAATCATAGATTGAAAGGAATCATAGAATGCCTAGCAAAGATGTATGATAATATTTAATATTTTTAATAAATATAAATACATTAAAAAACCACACCCAGGTACCTCGGAATTGGCATCAAAAGATGAAAACTTTACAGAAGAGGAAAAAGCAAAACAGGAATCAAATAAACATCTATCTTCTCAACAGATTACTTTTAGCAGAAAATAAAGAACAACTTTTATTTTCACGGGATAAAATAAAGATATTTGTAGTCAGTACAGGACTTAAAAGTATTCTAGCAAAAATAAAAAAATAACCCAAAGGGAAACAATGGGACATATAAATAAATATATATTTTTTAATCTCTAAATAAATAACTACAAATATATATACTGACTAATTACCTAGAAATAAAATCTTAAATAACACCTACAAGAGATCTGGAGCAGGAGAAGATACCAAAAAAGCTGAAAGTACGGTAAAGTTCTTATTCGGTCTGAGGTGAAGACACTGTAAGTGATAAGCCCAAGACACCAATAGGGGAATATGAGTATCAGATTGGCTCTTAGCGAGTATGAAAAACTAGCAGAAAATATAAAAATAGAATGCATGCCTCTCACCAGTGGAAAAAAGAAAAGATAACAAGCAAAAATTCTTGTCCTTTCAAATCAGTGATAGCAAAATAGAAAGGTCAGCATGGGAAAAGAAAAATAATAAGCATAGAAAATAAAAAATGCACTCTCATGCTCATAAACATCATAAATAAGTCTTAATACAGTAATAACTATAATAAGCAGAATAATCAAACTCAATGACTAAAATAAGGAGATTACCAGATTATTTTTACCTTTCAAAAGATACATCATTGTCGCCCATAGAAGGTGAAGGGGGAGACAGCAGAGAAGTTGAAAATGAAAAGATTTTTTTAAAGATACACAAGACAAATATGAAACAAGCAAAAACCTAAAACACATGAGTGACAATATTGAAGTAAAAATTCTAAAATAACTTAAATTTTTCAAATGGTGAAAGGAAAAATATTATAAGAAGGTATGCAATCATAAATGGATATGTATCAATGATATATTTTTCTTCTTTTCCTATTATAATTGTATAACACATCAATGCAACAATGGATAGAATTACAGAAGAAAGTAGTCAAGTCTACAGTACATTATAGTTGAAGATTTTAACACATTTATATCCAAAAATTATAGATCAGGCCAACAAAATCAAACATGAATGTATTTGAAGAGTCATCTCACAAAAATACAGCTTATGATCCTTCTAGAGTAGCTATGAAATATATTTTTTAAATATGTATTAAGTGATAGAAGAAATAACAGAAGCAGAAGATATTAAGAAGAGGTGGCAAGAATACACGGAAGAACTGTACAAAAAAGATCTTCACGACCCAGATAATCATGATGATGTGATCACTAATCTACAGCCAGACATCTTGGAATGTGAAGTCAAGTGGGCCTGAGAAAGCATCATTATGAACAAAGCTAGTGGAGGTGATGGCATTCCAGTTGAGCTGTTTCAAATCCTGAAAGATGATGCTGTCAAAGTGCTGCACTCAATATGCCAGCAAGTTTGGAAAACTCAGCAGTGGCCACAGGACTGGAAAAGGTCAGTTTTCATTCCAATCCCAAAGAAAGGCACTGCAAAAGAATGCTCAAACTACTGCACAATTGCACTCATCTCACACGCTAGTAAAGTAATGCTCAAAATTCTCCAAGCCAGGCTTCAGCAATACGTGAACCGTGAACTCCCTGATGTTCAAGCTGGTTTTAGAAAAGGCAGAGGAACCAGAGATCAAATTGCCAACATCCACTGGATCATGGAAAAAGCAAGAGAGTTCCAGAAAAACATCTATTTCTGCTTTATTGACTATGCCAAAGCCTTTGACTGTGTGGATCACGATAAACTGTGGAAAATTCTGAGAGAGATGGGAATAACAGACCACCTGACCTGCCTCTTGAGAAACCTATATGCAGGTCAGGAAGCAACAGTTAGAACTGGACATGGAACAACAGACTGGTTCCAAATAGGAAAAGGAGTCCGTCAAGGCTGTCTATTGTCACCCTGCTTATTTAACTTCTATGCAGAGTACATCATGAGAAACGCTGGACTGGAAGAAACACAAGCTGGAATCAAGATTGCCGGGAGAAATATCAATCACCTCAGATATGCAGATGACACCACCCTTATGGCAGAAAGTGAAGAGGACCTACAAAGCCTCTTGATGAAAGTGAAAGAGGAGAGTGAAAAAGTTGGCTTAAAGCTCAACATTCAGAAAACAAAGATCATGGCATCTGGTCCCATCACTTCATGGGAAATAGATGGGGAAACAGTGGAAACAGTGTCAGACTTTATTTTGGGGGGCTCCAAAATCACTGCAGATGGTGACTGCAGCCATGAAATTAAAAGACGCTTACTCCTTGGAAGAAAAGTGATGACCAACCTAGATAGCATATTCAAAAGCAGAGACATTACTTTGCGGATTAAGGTCTGCCTAGTCAAGGCTATGGTTTTTCCTGTGGTCATATATGGATGTGAGAGTTGGACTGTGAAGAAGGCTGAGCGCCAAAGAATTGATGCTTTTGAACTGTGGTGTTGGAGAAGACTCTTGAGAGTCCCTTGGACTGCAAGGAGATCCAACCAGTCCATTCTGAAGGAGATCAGCCCTGGGATTTCTTTGGAAGGAATGATGCTAACACTGAAGCTCCAGTACTTTGGACACCTCATGCGAAGAGTTGACTCATTGGTAAAGACTCTGATGCTGGGAGGGATTGGGGACAGGGGGAGAAGGGGACGACCCAGGATGAGATGGCTGGATGGCATCACGGACTCGATGGACATGAGTCTGAGTGAACTCCGGGAGTTGGTGATGGACAGGGAGGCCTGGCGTGCTGCGATTCATGGGGTCGCAAAGAGTCGGACACGACTGAGCGACTGAACTGAACTGAACTGATAGAAGAAATAGAAATTAATTCCAAATGATCATTATAGGACAGACTCTGTCTCAGAGTCTTAAAAATTATAGACACAATAAGATGATGAACAAATTACAGACAACTAATAAAAACATTGTTGTATTATACATTTGTATGGAAATTAAAATAATTATTTTTAGATCAGCCATTAGATTAAATAGATAATGTAAAGGAATTTGTGAAATACTATAAGTGAATAACAATGAAGGCAATATTTGGTAAATAGTAATAAAATCAATCTAAGACAAGAAAAACAGGGGGACCAATTGAAAGGAGACCAAAAAATAATAATAATGATTTAAAAAAAATTTTTTCCTGTGAAAGTCCAATAACACAGATAATTTTCTGGGAGGACTAGTAAAAGATAAAAATGAACAGATTACAGGGAAAATGGGGATACATCGCTGACACAGAAGTAATAAAGGCAATGAAGACATATGTGAAAGACTATATTCCCATCTTTTTGAAAACCTAGATGCAAAGACTGAATTTTAGACAAATGTGAAATGCACAGTCGGCACAAAAAGAAATAGACTATTTGAAAAGAGCAATAATTTAAAAATAGAGTGATAAATAAAATTACTTCTTCTTTCCCACAATACAAAAAGCAGAAAAGAGCAAAATAAAACAAGCAAAACGTAAAAGACCCCTGCCTGGATGATTTTGCAAATGTTTACCGTATTTTCAAGGCATAGATACATTATACATTATAAGTATAATTTACATGGACAGTGGAAAAGACAAAAAAGTTGCCCCAAACTTCCAAAGAGAAAGAAGGCACAGGAGACTTCTGCTTCCAACCAAGATGAAGGGAAAGGGCCTGGATTTAACTTACCCACCTGAAACAATTTTTCAAAAAGAATAAACTATATGAGATAATAGTTTTCACACATTGGGCACCAGGCAACAAAGGACAGTGATCCATGAGAGAGAGGAAACAAAGAACTTAAACCCCGTGATTGCCCCCCGATTACTGGAGGGAATTTCTAGACTGCTATGTAAAAAGGAAGAACTCTGTTGGAGTCTGGTGATCTCCTTGAACTGAGGAGAGGAAGCTGGAGTCTGAGACACTAGACTTCACAGAAGAAAGCACCTGGTAAGATAAAAGTAAACAGAGAACTCAAAGGGTCAGTAGAGGGTCTCTGTGAAGTCTTCAGTTGAGCATATATTCAGTGCATGTAAATGAGGAAGTTACCTACTGCTGGGGAAAGAGGCAGAGGGAACGATTCTCCAAGCTCACACAAGTCCAGAAATAGCACTTATTCCCAGCAGCCGGAGTGAGAGTCTTTGTAATTCACTGGGCATTTCAGCAGAGGACACGGTATCCAGAACTTGTATTGTTTCAGCAGCGGGCTAAAATTAGCCCTAGACAGAAGTTTTTCTAGCCCTAACAAAAGTTAAAAGCAAAGTCTCAAAAGGAACAAACTATTTCCAAGTAACTCAGTTACATCCTAGAACAAAGTTTAAATATTCTTATAATAATACAAAAACTTCCAGTACCCTATAAAGGTAAAATTCCAAATATGTGGCATCAAACGAAAAGTTACCAAGCATGCAAAGAAATGGGTAAATATGGGCCATCAAACATGCAGTATTGTCTATTAATGGAAACTGGTTCATAAATTACACAGAACTATAGAATTAGTAAACAAAAATATTAAAACATGAAACTATATCCTATATGCTCAAGAATATAGAGGAAAGATTAAGCATGCCATTTGGAGACATAGAAGATATTAATAAAGAAAACCTAACTTGAAATTTTAGAGATGAAAAATTCAATGACTGTGATGAAAAATACCCTCGATGAAATTAATATTAGTAGTATTTTAGACACTAAAGAAAAAAAGATCAGTGAACTTGAAGATACATCAATAGAAACTGCCCCAAACAAAACACACAGAGAAAAAAACTGAAAAGAAAATAATCAGAGGATCAGTAAGCAGCTTAACATATGTATAATTGAAGTCTTTAAAGGAGGGGGATATATTTGAAGAAATTATGGCTGAAATTTTTCAAAATTTGATGAAGAAAACAAACTCACTACCTAAGAATCTAAGCAAAATAAATAAATACTTTTATTTTATATATATACATATATATGTATATATATATATATACACACACATACATGCACACACACAATGTATGGTCAAGGGAGAAATGAAAATATGCTGTAACAGGGTTGTTGTGTCACGTGTGTAGTTGTATGATATTCCCTGAAGTCAGACTGCCACTCACAGGGTTTATGTGTGCCGTAAACCTAAAAGCGGCCATTAAAAAAAAATTCAAAAAGGCAGTATAGCTAACAAGATGATACACGAGACAAAATGGAATCATAAATTATAGTCAATTAGCTCAAATAAAGACAAAGAGGACAGAGGGAACAAAGGAGAAAAGCAGATAATAAATAGGTTTAAGCCCAACCATTCCAATAATAACATTCAACGTAAATAGCCTAAAAACTCTAATGAAATGGCAAGTTGTCAGATTGGATAAAGAATGAAGACTCATTTCATGCAGTTAAAGCTTGTTTATCTAAAGCTAGACTCTAACATGGGCTTCCCTGGTGGCTCAGACAGTAAAGAATCTGCTTGCAACGTGGGAGACCCAGGTTCAATCCTTGGGTCAAGAAAATCCCCTGGAAAAGGGAATGGCAACCCACTCTAGTATCCTTGCCTGGAGAATTCCATGGCCAGAGGAGCCTGGCTGGCTACAGCCCATGGGATCACAAAGAGTCAGACACGACTGAACAACTAACACACACAGACTTTAATATACACAAAAACAAAGCACTTTTGCTTGATTGTCAGGAATGCAAAGGCCATGGAAATAAAAGGAGGATTGTATACTTGGACACTAGTTCAGAACTTTATCATGAATGTTTAACATTTTGCAAAATGACATTATCAATAGCAACACTTTTCACAACGTTTGAGTCACATTTCTACATACTTAATCTGTCTGCATTTGTAACAGTTATGTTCACAGTAATCCCCCAAATAGATGCAAACATCTGATTTCTCTTCTTTTATTATAGCCAATGACCAGTTATTTTCATATTAAAAACACATCATTATTTGTGGTTAATTACTTCTTTTTATTTATCATATTTATCACAGGATATTATATAAATGTTTCAAGGTTATATGTATTGGTGGCTTATTTTACATATGAATTTTATTTCAGGACAACAAAGATAACATTGAAGCTCAGCCATATCAAGGAGAATTTCAAAATACTAACAACACTTCAAGGAGTTATTCCATCTATCAGAATTGGAAACCACTGGCATAGACCCACATCCATAAACCACAGTTAAGACAACAGAGGCCCAGAGACCAAAAATGACTTATCTAAAGTCACGCAATTAAAATCATCCTCATGGCGATTATATATACTGGATTTATTAGGATAGTATGTTTTGTTGTTCCTACAGATCATTGGAAAATCTTTACAAAGCTCCTGGATTAGCAATTACCACCCAAAGGACTGAAAATCTTTTGGACACCAAAGACACATACATGGTCACCAGTTAAAAAAAAAAAAAAGACAAGATCTTGAACAGTAGCTGAAACCAACAAAACTAAATTCAGTGGGACAGATGTTCTCCTTTCTTGGCATTAAAAAGTCAGAAGGGGACATTTGGCAGGGGAAGGAGAAGACAAAAGTGGGGAAAGGCTTCCATTGATAAATAAATAAATATCTTAACTAATATACTATTATCTATTTAAAAGTAAACTTTTTTTGAAACTCCAGGTGTCACAAAAATATTCTGGCTAGTGAAGATAGAGAATAATAAAAAAAAAATGTAATTATTCTTAACTGAAAGTATGCCCTACTAGGGTGAATATATCAAAACATCAGTACGGGGTGATGAGATTTTTATCTTCACCAAAAGGGTTTTTTTTTTAAAGCAGTTAAAGGAACACAATTATCTTTAGTGGTTGAAATCCTCAGCATCCAGTTTGCCAGCTGCTGCTGCTGCTAAGTCGGTTCAGTCGTGTCCGACTCTGTGTGACTCCATAGATGGCAGCCCACCAGGCTCCCCCGTCCCTGGGATTCTCCAGGCAAGAACACTGGAGTGGGTTGCCATTTCCTTCTCCAATGCGTGAAAGTGGAAAGTGAAATTGAAGTCGCTCAGTCATGTCCGACAGCAGCACCCAACCCTGTGACCCCAATATGGTACCAGGTCCCCAGTAGACAAGACTGCCACCTAGTGGCAGTTTAGCACATTGACCCTCTACCATGAAGAAGGGAAATGGCCACCAGAATAGACACTTATTCTGGACTTAGCTTAGCTGTTCACCGTCCTTCTGCCAACACCATCATCCTTGAACTTACTGAATGTCTATTCACCATCAGCATATCTTATATACAGCACTGCTTCTGACCAAGGAACTAATTTATAGTAGATGTAAGGATTTACTGGTCTTATCCTATATCTCATCCCCAGAAGCAACCAGGGTTACAGAATTGTGGGTTAGCCCATTAAAGACACAGTTAGAACAGCATCTCGGAGACAGTTCTTGCAAGAATGAGGTACTGTCCTAAAGCAGGTGAGATATTCTTCAGCTAGCAATCTGTAAATGGTGCTCTTTCTCTCACTTTTCTCTAGATTTAGGCAGACCTAGGTGTAGAAATCAAAAAGTGAACTTAGGAGTGGGATCTCTCTGTATTCGCCTAGAACTCTGATCTATGCTAGACAGTATTGCTAGCTAGTAGTAATAGCGCTCGTGGGAAAAGTCTTGCCACCCTGGGACATAGCAAATGGTTCCACTGAATTGTCAGTTAGCAGTCTTCCAAGGTCTAGGAAATTTTTCCTTTCTCTCTTATTTGGGTTTTAGCTGCTTACTTTTTGGGGGGCGTGGGTAACTTTAGCTTTGAAAAGTCATAGTAGGGACCAGAGAAAAGCCAACAAATCCGTTCCTGCTTAAGACAGCAGGGTACTCTAGAGCTTAGGAGGAAAGATGAAAAGTCAGAATCCTAGATTTGCAACATGGCTCAACAAAGTGGATAAGAGAGTAGAGATTCAAAGTAGAAGCTAGTCCTGGAATAAAGGATGGGCATTAAACATGAGCTTTTCCTGTGCAGTGCCCTTCTCACTACACAGATGAGCAAATTTATGCTTACAGAACTTGTCTAAGATCAATCAAATTCAATGCAAATGTGTCTGACTCCAAGAACCCCAGGTCTTAAGAAATAAGATGTGCTATTTCTGACTCAAGAGCTCTCTGGGAAAACAAACAAGCAAGCAAACATATTTCCCATAGACAGGCGATCACTGCTCCAGAGAAATTTGTTCAGCTGCTGTTTTCCTCCTTTGAGGGTTGTAAGTGGGGACCAGGATGGGTTTGAGGTAACAGGGTTGCTTGAGGAATGTGGGAAACCCACTGGAGAATGCATCTGTCAGAATTTTGCCGGAGTCAGCCTCGGTTTTGAGGACAAGTCTGGATTATAAGTTCAGCTCCCAGGAAAGCAGGTGAGTTTCTCCCAGGAAGCTGGTATCAACTCCTTGCACTCCTCCTTGGTAACTACTCTAAGGGAACCACATGGTGAACCGGAGCTGGGGAAGCTTTGGCAGGTGTGGAAGGTGTGGCTCTGACAAGTCAGCTACAGAGTATTTGAGGTGGACATGCTAAAGAAAGGGAGACCAGAGGACTAAGGAACCCAGTTATGCCAGAAACCCCAGAAAACCACAAACCAGACAGAAATGACAAGCCTGCCCTTACTTAGCCCATGGGTGGGAAGAAAGTGATTCACATGGAAGCTTGCTCCAACGTGTTTGAACCTTGCTGTGTTGGTAAATTCAAGCCAGGCACCAGCTCAGGGCCCTTCCTTCTCTGAAGATGGGGCCCTAGCTGATTTAGCCTCCCCCAAGCCATGTGTGCACTGGGCCCGGCTCATTGGTCTGAACTGTCACCTGCGTTTCCCATCTGTACTCCTAGCTTCTGTCGCTTCTGGTAACTATGTACTGCTCAGCATATTTTACCTTAAACACCTGGATTCCCAGCTCCTATTCTTTAACTGTGGTGACTGAACATCTCCAAACTATTACCTGATCCTCCCAGACACACCTGTCTGATTGTACAATTCATCATTACTCCCAAAGCCTGCAGGAAAGAGACCAAAGTTACACATTCGTTGTAACCAATGCCGCCCACCCAGTGAGGCAACAGGGGGCAAGCCAGAGAAGACTCTCCTACTCTGAAAACAGATCCTCTCAATGAAGCCAGATAACAAATGGGAACACTCCTTAAGCAGTTGCTGGCATGTAACAAGCGCAAAAGAGATGGTGGTTCCTTTCCCCCTTATCTGTTGGTATTTAACATTTTTAAAAATTATTTAGAATATGAAAATAAGTATATTGTCTAAAATGAAATTCACTTATGGTCTGATCCTAGGACACCCCAGGATTTGGAACTACCCAGGCTCAAATTTTTCTATGTACATGTGGAAGAAAAGCTCAGAAAAATGTAGCCTGATGAACAGTTCACTATGTAGCTAGACCTTTTAAACTAGAATTTGCCTGGCCTTGGCCTAAATCTAGGAAATAAATGAGTCAAAGTTACAGTTAGGCGTGCCTGGGTAGGTCCAAAAGATCCAGACAAATCATATTTTGAGATACACTGATTAAGAATTTAATCAGGCAGCAGCTTTAAAAAAAAAAAAAAAAAGTAGGTAAATCTATACCTACTCATATGAAGAAATCTCCAAAGCATGTGGGTATAAGAAGGAAAGTTCTAGAATGAATAGTGGAGGGTCATCTGCCATTATTCTGTCTGCTCAGCAATAGCAACAAAAACTTTCTATTTGGTTGGACTTCTCTACATTAGAGGGGTGATTGGGGAGTAAGGCTCTATCTTCCGCTGGAAAGCTCGGGGAGCGGTGGTGGTTTAGTCACTAAGTCCTGTCCAACTCTTGCGACCCCACGGACGGTAGCCCACCAGGCTCCTCTGTCCATGGGATTCTCCAGGCCAGAATACTGGAGTGGGTTGCCATTTCCTTCTCCTGAGGATCTTCCCAACCCAGGAATCGAAACTGCATCTCCTCCACTGCAGGCAGATAAGCCTGGGAAGCTCAGAGGGGCCGTTATGCCTTCTCCCCAACCCAGGCACTAGGAAATGAGTCAGGTCTGACCAACAGGAAGTTCCCGCCTGATTCATTTAATCTCAAGGGAGCAATGGAACAGTGGAGGGGGTCAGAGGTCTCCTCTTAGGGGACTGTGGTCACATCTTGCCAACTGATCTCCCCTTCTGGTCTCACTCCCTCCTCCCTCAGACCTCTTGTCACTATAGCCAGCGTGATCCACGGAGAAGGCAAACCCAGCTGCCACCCTGCACAGAGCCCGGGAGTCTCACCTGCACACATGGGATGCAGCAAGGCTCCTAACACACGCTCTGCTCCACGACCGGCTCTCTGTCCAAGACCCCAGCCCCCGAGCCCATCACTGCCCAGCCCCGCTGCACATTAGGCCCCACTCTTGCTGAGCCCTCTTGGGTTTCTCAGGCTGTCCTGGTCACTCGCCTTCCCAGGCTTTTGTGTGACCAACTCCTTCTGTTCTGTTCTCAGCTCACTCAGCCGCTTCTCCAGGAAACATTCTGTAACAGTCACTAATGCCTCCCTGTACCTGGCCTTCCTGTTTTCTCTATACATGCCTCTGTCTTCTCCCATAGTCCACTCCGCATTCGTCTGTTTGGGCATTAATCACATTTAAATTATGTGCAGTATTGGTGTCTGTGTCCCCAGTGAGCAACTTGCAGACAGGAATTATGTCCTATTCATCTTGGTGTCTAAAACGAAGTCTTTGCATGAGTGACTGACAAGCAAAGGACTTGAGTTTTGTTGTTTGGTTGGTTTTGGGGTGTGTGTGTGTGTTTGCATGGGGTGTGTGTGTGTGTGTTTGCATTGTCTCTGCAGTGAGTTTGCTCTCCCATCCCCCGCAATAATTTTATCCCTTCTTCACACCTCTTGTCATCCTGACAGATTCACCCAGCTCTTCACTTCCAAAGACTGTCACCTCTCCCTTCCTAAGGAAACCCACCAGAAGCCCACCAGGAAGCAATGCCTGCCCCCCGCTCCCCACTGAGCCCCCTCGCCTGTCTGCATCTCCACCCGTGGTCTCCCAGCTCTGTCCTGTTACAATCGCTCCAGCCTCGAAAAGCCCGGCTCAGCACCATGAATTCTGGATCCCTCTCCTTCTCACCTTGCTGGGCCCTGACCACATCAGAACTGCCTCTCACTCCTGCAAGTATCTTCAACCTGCTTTCCACCAGCCTCCCGAAAGGCTCGGTTCTCTCCAATTTTATAAACAAAGAAGCTGACATTAAAACCGGAAAGCCTCCCTTGAGCCAGAGGTGCCCCTACTTCTGTCTTTTCCCTGACAGCCCAGGCCCTCCAAAGCACTGTCTGCACGTCCCGTCTCCAGTCCTCACGTTGCCTTTATTCTGCAATTTACTCCAACTCGGCAGAGGCCTCCTGCGCGCTCTGAATCCCGCTACTGCTGGGTTCATTGAAGTTCACGTTACAAGTACAATCTTACTAGCTCTCTCAGCAGCCACGTCCTGCTTTTGGAGAAACTGTCTTCCTGTGGCTTCTGTGACTTCACACCCCAGTTTCCTCAGTTTCCTTCTGCCTTCCTGGATCTGCATTGCTGGCTCCCGTCTTCCATCTGAACATGAGTCCGGTTAATCAGGGCTAGGACCTGGGCCCTCCTCACTCATCACCTATCATTTTCTCCCTTGGCGATCTCAAACATCCCACCTCCCTTTTTGTGCCAGAGACTCTCAAATACGCATCTCCAGCCAAAGCCTCTCTGCTGAGCTTCAGACGGGACTATCTGCTGCCTATCTGCTGTCCGCTATCAACTGCTCTGTCTCCCGAGCATCTCAAACGTATTACATCCAAAGCTGAAGTCTTGATCCTCCCAGCCCTGAGCCTTCAATCAGTTCCTCCTCCAGCTTTTTCCATTTCAGTGAATGGCCCTTTCATCCAGGCACTGGCTCCTGCCAGAAATGTGGGTGTCATCTTGCCCTTTTCTTTCCCTCCGTGTTTAAATCCAACCAGTGACTCAATCCTGCGACCTCTGCTCCCAGTATAGACCTCTCTCCCACCCACCTGCCCCACCACGGCACTAGTCTTGCAAGAGGCATCTGCTCTCCTATAGGCTTGGATCCCTGGAAACTCTATCTGGTCTTCCTTCTCCGCAGGCTCCAGAAGGGTTCTTTTAGTAACAAACTGCAGCTGAACATTCTCCCATCCCACCATGACCCCGCGCTGCCCCTGCTTAAAACAATCTAATCACTTTCTATTGCTCTTGAGATAAAATTTTAAAACACTTAACAATCCCCATAAGATGTTACATGATCTGGCCCCTGCCTCCCTCACCAGCCAAAACACATGTCATCCACACCTCTGTTCACAACACCCCAGCCACAGTGGCCTTTTTCCCTTTCCTGAAAATTACCATGAACATTTCCATTCCTGCCACTGGCATGTCTTATCATGCATGCATGCTAAGTCACTCTTTGTAACTCCATGGACTGTAGCCCTCCAGGCTCCTCTGTCTGTGGGATTCTCCAGGCTGGAATACTGGAGATGGGTTGCCATCCCCTCCTCCAGGGGATCTTCCCAACCCAGGGATCGAACCTGCATCTTTTATGTCTCTTGCATTGACAAGGTAGGTTCTTTACCACTAGCACCACCTGGGAAGCCCATATGTCTTAACCTGACAATCCTATATCCTTCTATCCTTCCCATATCTAGCCTCTATGCATCCTTCAGGACCAGCGTTAATGCACCCTCCCCAGAAAGAGACTTCCCCCCTTTCCCCAAGTTAGATTTGATCTTAATTCTTCCTTCATGTAAGTTCCGTAGTTTACCGCTATTTATTTATTTGTGTGATTACCTGTTGAACAACCTTAAGCTTCGTGAGAACAGGAATGAATGCGACAGCATACAAAACCCCACAAATTGTTTGTTTTCACTTGTTTGAAATTTCAGAGTAGGAAAGTCCCTAGTGACAGAAAGCAGCTGAGTGGCTGTCAGGGGCTGGAGAAAGCGGTAATGGGGAATGACTGCTAATAAGCTTTCTTCGGGGTAATAGCAGTGTTCTGAAATTAACTAGTGGTGATGGTTGTGCAACTCTATAATATAATAAATACCAGTGAGATGTCCATGTTAAACAAGTGTGAATTGTGTCTCAAAAATTTTCTTAAAAAATAAAAAGAAGGGGACATATGTATACCTATGGTTGATTCATGTGGATGTATGGGAAGAACCAACACAATATTGTAAAGCAATTATCCTCCAACTAAAAATAAAAAAATTTTTAAAATATAAAAAGAATACACTGCCTCTGCATTGTCCTCAAAAACTGCAGTAAAGGTATTATATAAGCGCAAAGCAAACTATGGTAAGTGTTTGCAGAGAGGACACCGCCAAACCTCCGCAGGCTGCTCTGACCCGAGGCTGAATCAGAGTTATCTGGATTGCTGATGCCAGCAGCGATTTCTGACTTGATTTGACCAGGCCTCTAAGTTTGACTCAGAGACAAGCCTTCATGGTGGGGAGAAAGAAAAACAGATGCAAGTCACGGAAGAGTCTTCTCACTTTCTCCAATCATCCCCTGGTCACCCCACAAATCCAGAAACAGCCTGCCCTCAGGCAGACAGACGTCCCCCTGCACACGCACAACCCAGTGAAGCATCAGTTCAGGACAAAGACACACAGCCTCGTGTGCTGCCTCCAACCCCTATTTTTACCCCAAAGTGGAGACTACCATATATATCAGGAGAAGCCTGGAGACGGATATCAAACAGCCAGTAAATGAAAAGACTGTACCTCAAATCAGTCTCGATGGCTTGTCGAAAAATTGTATATGGTCTTTTCCCAAAGTATATGTCATTCTAGCCTTTTCTCAAACATTTATTTTAATATACCGTCTAGTCAAGGCTATGGTTTTTCCAGTGGTCATGTATGGATGTGAGAGTTGGATGATAAAGAAAGCTGAGTGCCGAAGAATTGATGCTTTTGCACTGTGTTGTTGGAGAAGATTCTTGAGAGTCCCGTGGACTGCAAGGAGATCCAACCAGTCCATCCTAAAGGAGATCAGTCCTGGGTGTTCATTGGAAGGACTGATGCAGAAGCTGAAACTCCAATACTTTGGCCATCTGATGGGAAGAGCTGACTCATTGGAAAAGACCCTGATGCTGGGAAAGATTGAGGGCAGGAGGATAAGGGGATGACAGAGGATGAGATAGTTGGATGGCATCACCGACTCAATGGACATGGGGTTGGGTGAACTCTGGAAGCTGGTGATGGACAGGGAGGCCTGCCTGGCGTGCTGTGGTTAATGGGGTCACAAAGAGTTCGACATGACTGAGCAACTGAACTGAACTGAACTGAACTGAATCAATGTTTATAATTTAGCATTTATGACATTATTGTATAAAGTACTTAACTTATCATTACCTACTTTCTTAAGCAATTATATAAGTTTATGGCATTCTATTGAATAGATACGTAACAGTTATCTTAACTAATCCCTCGTGGTAAGACATTTCAGTGGCTCCAATCTTCTATTATTATGAAAATACAGCCATAAACACATTTGTACATAAAGCTGTTTCCAGACTTAGCTTTATTTCACTGAGACAGATTCCCCAAAGTGAAATTTCTATTCTAATGTCTTTCTGTTTTGTTCTGTTTTTTTAAGTCCCCTGGCAAAGACGCATTACTTTGTTGTGTTGGTTGAGCCTTTTGATTCAATTTTACAACTGCTTGCTTCTCACAATGCAAAGGCAAAACTCAAAGCAGTGGAAGCAATACTCTCACTCTCTTGATACATTTAATACAACTAAGGGACATAGAGGAAAAACACCCTTTTGACACTGATGTTGGACCTGCTATGTGCCAAGCACAGAACTAACTGCTTTGGAAATATTAACTCATGTAATTATTTCAGTAACTCTAAGAAGTGGTCACTGTCATGATCCCTGTTTTGCCAATGAGGAGTGCATGCTAAGGGTGCACAGGTGATGAGTGACGGGGCCACGGTCAAGGACACTGACGGTCTGGTTCCACAGCCTGGGTTCTCAGCCACCATGATGAACTCAAACTTTGAGAGAGAAGACCTGGGTTGGGGTTCCAGTGCTACCACTCACTGGCCTACAGACAAGTCAGTAAATCACTCCTACTAGTTTCGTCACCTCGCTTATTCAAACATGCACACTTTATGTGAACGCACACGTGTTACTAGATCGTGCATTCTTAGCGCAGTCTTTTCCCCTTCTTTTTAGCTTAGTTTTACCCTTCCCCTCTTCCATCCCCTCCACCCTCACAGGCACTCACCCCCATCTCCGTAGCCCACGTTAACCACCTAGGACTTTCACGGTATTCTGCACACTCGCACAATCATGCACACGCACGTATACCACACACACACTCACTTTGTATGGATTGTGTGCTGGATCATCTCAGTCAAGACTCAATGAAGAAAACAGAAACTGCTCTAATATAGTTCAGAGAGAGAGAGAGAGATTTGAATGCAGGATACTGGTCACACTGTGATGGGAGAGCTAAGAAGCCAGGCACAGATTGGTGAGGCAGCCGGCAGGTTGGCAAGAGCAGGGAATCGCTACCAGCCCTGGGCTGTAGGTGCAAAGGGGGGAGGCAGCGTCATCAGTTCCAACAGCTATGGGAAGCTGCCACTGGAGTGAAGCTGTCCAGTGAGGCTGGAGTCGTGGAGGGGAGACACTGATACCCACAAAGATGCTGCCCATGGTGGCTGCCCAGGCTCTGCCCTTCTTTACACCCCCACGAACCTCCACCATGACTCCCACTGGCTAAACTCAACTGGAAGCTAACAGACAGGAGCCCGGAAACCACCATCTTCAAATCTCGGTCCCTTGGCAGTGCAGAAGAGAGCAGGGTAAGAGTGAAGCAGGGCTCAGGGGGCAAACCTCCAGGTAACCAGGATAATGCTATGCACCCCTTCCCATTCCTGCTTTTCTCAACCAAAGTAATCTCAGGGAAATCCCTCCAAATCAACAGGCATAGCACTGATACAGTCTTTTTATGGTTACTTATTTATGGGACTATTCTGCCCTTAGTGAGTCTTCATTTCCTCACACTCTTAAAGGGGATTGGCATCATTTTTCTTACAATTATCCTGAGCATCATTTACGTGAATGGACAAGAAGCTCCTTTGTAAATGAGAAACCTGAATAGTAGAATATAAGTTATATTAGAAATAGTACATCACTGTAAGACGACATTGATTCTGATTGTTAAAAGCCTGATGAAAACACAGCCAGGTGGGAAGTTACACTCTAACCAGAGCGTACTGATAATCTGGGCACCAGGGAAATAAATGCCTACTGACTGGGGCTTTCCCCATCAGAGATGGTAGGTTCTAAGACTGCCTTCTGACTTTTCATCCTGCTCTGCTTCCCAGGGCACTGATTTTCCACTTAGAATAAACAGCAAACAATACTGAATTCATGCTGTAAAGCAATACCATTGATAGAACTTCCCATGACGATGGATATTTTCTCTGTCTACTGTGTTGACTACGGCAGCCACTAACCACATTAGTGTGGCTATGAGCACTTGAAATGCACCTAGTAGGGCTGAGGAACTGTATTTTCAATTTCATTCCATTTTAATTCATTCCCATTTAAATTGCCCCACGTGACAAGTGGCTACAGTATGCAACCAAGAAAGTCCCAACAACTTGTCAGTGCCCATGCTTCTGGGGACTTTGTGTTGGGGCATTTCTGGGCAGCCCAGGGTCAGCATGATAGAATTAGAAAGAGAAGCCAGCTGCCAATGACTTTGACCCAGGGTCACCCTGGCTGTTCGGGGGGTAATACCAGGAGATCTGGAACTCGATGGACCCACAGTATAAAAGGGGAAGGGAGAGCATGCCACGGTGGATTCATGGCTAATGAGGCAGTCGGCTGCTCTAATTGTATGGGGGGATGGATAACAGTGCTGCTGAAAGATAAATGATGAAGTAAAGCACTTATGAAAGAAAAACACCAGGGTGAAGGTGAGGTGTTAATTTTCAAGGCAATAGACGTCGAGTCCTGTCATATAATTCCATTTCATATTAGACTTATTATAGGCAATAATGTAATAATGTCAATGACACCTCTATTCCTCAACAGCAAGGAAATTGGTGGGGAGCTAAAAACTTTCCAACCCTGGAGTTAGTCACTTGAGGAGATAAAACTGGAACGGGGAAGATATGAAAAATTCAGAGCAAGCACTTCTAATGCTGTCCTGAGCACAGCTGTCCACGTTGCTAAGAAAGCGTTCGCCTGCCCTCCGCTGCTCTGGACTCTGCCAGCAGCAAGCTGGGGAAACTTCCCGTACTTTGTAACAATATCTTTAATGAGTGCCAGGGTGGATCCATGGAGTCTTAGATACCCTGCCTTTCCCCATTCCCCTTGGAGAAAGGATACAACCTAATACACAAATTAGGATTGACAGGAACTAAAGTGAAAAGCTCGCATTCAAAAGATGAGGTGAGGGATTTACAACCAATGGGTTAAAGCTTCCTAACTCACCTCTTTTATTGTATCATAAACCTCATTTCCCCAAGTCCCAAACTGAAAACCTTGAATGCGTCCCTATTGTCTCTAAGATGAGCCTCTCCTCCTTTGCCTGACATCAAAGCCTTTATAAAATAGCCCCAACCTCCTTTCCTGTCTAGAAAGTCACTCACTTGTTCCCCCTTTGTGAGCCTTCACAGAATAATAAATGGGGAAACACATGGCTACAATGACAAGTTAACTTTCATGAACAGCCTCCTTATCTATAAAATGGATGAAGAGCATCAGGAACATAATGGAATTATTGTGAACATTCAGTAAAGCACCTGGCATCGTGCCTGGCTTATGAAATGCAAGTCCCCTTACTCATAAGTCTGCCTTGTCTTCTCATCATTTCTAAAATCCACCTAGTAATTTCCTTCTTCCTTTTAACCTCCCCCACTCCCCAGCCATCACTTCCATGCTCCTGCTAGAATCAACACCATCTGCATTTCCTAGTTCTTCCCTTAGCTAATTCCACTCTCTCTGTAAGGTCCCATGCCCACTTCTGTGAAATTGCATTCAGTTTCTGCATCAGGAGCAGGGCTTAAGGCAACCTTAAAGAGCCTCGCCAAGTCTAACATTCAATTACAAAGAATACATAAATTCTTCTTTGAACATAGGATACATTGAAACTTTAAACTCTCAAAAAAAAATTAAAGATGATTTTCCCACTTGGTGGGTAATGGGGAGAAAATGAAAATAGTTATTTAAAAATCCATATTACTACAAATGGCCATTATTTTAAATTCTTATGTAACTTGGGGCTTATTTCATGTCAGATACCAGGTTCAATCATGTATGGAATTTTAAGTTTTCCTACAAAACCAGTGACATCACCCAGTTTCAGGATGATCAGAAAGCTGAGACTCAAGCCCATTCACCAAGGAAGTAGATAACATGGGATCTAGATCATGGATGATGACCATGATCTTGTGTAGAGTTCTGGAATCACTCTCCACTATGCTTCACTTCCACAAACCGCCCATTTATCAAGTGCTGTTGTTGCATACAAAACCTTGGGTTCACTATTGGGAAAGATGGGTACTTATGTGTGTGTGTGTGTGCATGTGTGTGTATATATGTGTGCATGTGTGTGTGCAAGTGTGTGTGTGTGTGTGTGTGTGTGTGTGTGTATGCTCAGTCAAGCAGTCATGCCCAACTCTTTGCAACTCACCTACCAGGCTCCTCTGTCCATGGGATTTCCCAGGCAAGAATACTGGAGTAGGTGGCCATTCCCTTCCTGAAATCTTCCTGACTCAGGGATAGAACTCCCATTTCCTGCATCTCCTGCATTGCAGAAGACCTGGGTTTTGTCCCAGGGTTGGGAAGATCCCCAGGAGAAGAGAATGGCTACCCACTCCAGTATTCTTGCCTGGAGAATCCCGTGGCCAGTGGAGCCTGGCGGACTATGGTCCATAGGGTCACAAACAGTTGGATATTTGACTAAAGCAAATTAGCACACATGCACGCACATATATGTACATATATTTGTATATTTCCTCCTCTAAGTACTTTAAGTATCAAAAGAGAAAAATAAAACACAGATATAAATAGAATATAGGGGAAAGTCACAGGATGTATCAGACTGGCATAGTATTTGAAGGAATTCAAGGATGTGGGGATCACTTTCGACTAAGTGATGAAAGAGCTGTGTCCAGTGATCTAGCTTTCCAAAACTGCATCTATCTTGCTCTAGAAAAAAAGAGTAAAACTAAAAATTCTACAACTCTTCAAAAAAAAACAACCCTCAGAAACCCATTTTTTATATGTAACTCCTTCATATTCGCCCTTTAGAAATCTTAAAATCTCCTGCCCAGCCATAATTCTTCTGCAGTTTCTCATTGGAACCACGCTTAAGATAGAATATTAAATCAAAGCAATAAAGATGGAATATGTGACATCAGATTGAGATGTAAAAGCTAACAATTCATCTTAAAATGACTACTATATTCAAGGGAAGATCAGGTCTTTTCTTCAAGTGAACTACAAAAATTCCTATTCACATTGGAAATTATATTTTTATCTTCTTTCTTGGCACCTGGAAACTAAGAGAGTAATAATTTCCCACAAAATCCATGGATTAATTATCCTTCTTTTGGAAGTTTGAATTCCATCTTTCAGAATCCACTGTGACCTGTCAGAGTTCTCTGTGTGAGCCCAGCCTACAGAGGTGGCTGCCTACATCCACAGGAGAACCTTTTCCTTTACAGTCACGGCCTCTGCAAAAGTTGCCTCCATAGATCAGAACTGTCTGTTACAGTTAACAGACACTGTAGATTTATTCTTCACTCTGTTACCAAATCCATCCTTAGAGTGATTCACAGCAAAACATTTTGGGAGGTGGGTCCACTGGACAGTTTCATTGATTTTGGAAAAGAATAACAAAAAAATACAACAGTAAAAAGTAAGAAGGAGTTTTACTTAGTGAAAGCTCATTGGATCCCACATATAAGAACTTTACATGCTTTATATTATTTCATAAGGTTTTACATTACTTAATGATGTGTTATATGACATAATCCTTATAATCAACCACGACTGAAGCGACTTAGCACGCACACACACGTAAGCAACCACATGATATCAGTAATACTATTTTACTCAATTGTGCAAATGATGTTGAGGCCAAGCTCTCCCAGAGGTTAAGGGCAGAGTTAGGACTTGACCCTGGAGCCCAGAGCCAATGTTAAAACGTGAGTGGAGAAGCTTTATCTGCTCAATAGTATCAAACCAAAAAAAAAAAAAAAAAAAAATACTTCCTTGCCTACCTCCCCACTCAGCACTTCAGCCTCAGCCACGGAAACGATTTCATAAACCTTTCTGTCCCCCTGTGCGGGGTGTGGGGGTGGAGTGGGGAAGGTGAGGAGTAAGTGCTGATCTAGGTGAGGATGATTCTTAGAAAGCCAGGGGCTTCCTGCATATGAGGTACAGAAGAGAGAGACAGACAGCTAAACAGAGGGAGGGAGAGAGAGAAAGCACATTAACAGCAGTTCCTATCACCTGCGGGGCCCCGTATCTGTCTGTTTGTCTGACAGTCTCATCAACAGTAGTGGACACTTGGCTATAATTTCGAGGCATCCTTAGATTCTTAGCTCTTTTCTGGATCTTCTCTACTTCCTGAGCCAATTCAGACCAGAAACGTAAGAGCTAAAAAATCTGAGGGTGCCTAAAAATTATAGCCAAGTGTCCACTACCGTTAATGAGACAGTTGGACAGACAGACACGCGTGGGTGGGAATGGACGAGACGGTGGAGTAAGAGCCACATTTGTTTCCTCTCTCTCCTGAGTTTTCTGCTGCTCCAGCTTCATGTGTGATCACACGTGTTCATGTGTGAGCACACGTATTCACATGGTGGCTCTTTCACAGGCATGTTGCTTTCTCATCTCCTTCTTGTGCTCAGATGGTCTCTCTTTCTCCCCTGCAACAGGCTGTCAATGCCTCCTAATTCAGACACTTATGAAGTGCCCGTTACTGCGGAAGATAAACATAAGGGACCAATTCCTGCAAGTTCCTGTAGAACTTACAGCCTAGTGGTAAAGATCTAACGAACAGAACACAGGGTAGTTATGTTATATGTTGCAAGTGGTAGAAATCCCTCTCAACATAGCCTAAATCTGGACTTCTGGTGCCCAGAATTATGAGATAATAAATTTGTGCTTCTTTAAGCTGCTGAATCTGTCGTCACTCATTATGGGAACAATAAGAAACTTTTATGCATGCACCCAGCCAGCTCTGGAGAGAAAAACAAGGCAATTCCATCAAGTCTACAAATTCTCTGAGGAATTGGGGGAACTTAAGGGGCAACTAAACCTTTAGCCACAATGCTAAGTCTAGCTCCTATCAGTGGTGGGGCCTCCCAGACCTGATTTAAATTGGCTCCAGAAAGACTGAATTTCCGGAAAGACAGAACCTAACAGAGCATGGTGGTGCTTGGAGATTTCAGCCAGGTGTCCATTGCTTTTAGTTAAATCAGGGATTGGCAACCTATAGGCCAAATTCAGCCCACTATCTACGTCCCAAGAGCTAAGTATGGTTTTACATTTTTTAAATAGTTTAAAGCAAATGATGAATATTTTATAACACATGAAAATGACATGAGATTCAAATTTCTGTCTCCATAAGTAAAGTTTTATGAGAACACATCCACTCTCATTCATATATTTTTTTTTGTATGGCTGCCTTTGTGGGACAAATACAGCCTGCAAAACCTAGAGTGCTTGTTATCTGGCCCTTCAGGAAAAAGTCTGACAACCATACACTTGTTGCTGTTATTTATTCTCTAAGTCATGTCTGACTCTTGCAACCCCATGGACTATACCCTGCCAGTCTCCTCTGTCCATGAGATTTTCCAGGCAAGAATACTGGAGTGGGTTGCCATTTCCTTCTTCAGGGGATCTTCTTGACACAGGGAACCTACATCTCCTGCGTTGTAGGCAGATTACTGCTGAGCCACCAGGGAAGCCCAACCCTATACTAAAGAATGCTAAAATGTAACTATCCCTGAGGACCTTAACACACCTGAGCATGCATTCATTTTGTTTACTGTCATGGAAGGAGGTAACAGGCTCAGGAATGTTTAGTTCGCAAGCAGGGTGGGGGCTCTGAAGAGTACAGAGACAGACGGCCAGGGTCTGGCTCCCCTGACTCCGTAGTTGTGTCCAGGGGAGATTCAGAGAGAGACCCACGTGAAGAGCTGTCCCTTCAGCTCCTGCCATGAATCTCCAGAGCTATGCACGAAGACCAGGCAGAGTGAGCCTTCCCTTTTGGGTGAGTGGGTAAGTCCTTCTAACTCATTTTCCCCTGTGCTGAACTAAGCAGAGAGTGATGAGGGAGTCTGGCTTTGCAGGGCTTGGGTCTGCAAAGATAGTCCATAAACAGAGGGGTGAGAATGGCACAATTTAGAGAAACCAGAGTAGAAGGTAGAAACACAGGGCTCAAGACCAAGGGCTGAAATGACTGAGAAACATCTCCTCCCCCTCACCACTTGGAAATAAAAGCTAGACTGTCACATAGAAGGTCTGAGTGTCGTTATATCATGACAGAAGTTTTCCCAGGCTGATGGTTTTTCATCCTGGAGCTGTTATCTGGTTGACCAGGGCAGCTCCTGAGTATTCAGGGCACTAACCCTACAATGAAGAGTTCTGCCCTCTTGAAAAATAGGTTTACCTTTATCTGTGCAGGGGCCACTAGTATCTATCAAATAGGAGAGCTAGGACTGATGTTGGGCAGACTGTAATAGCATGACTTACCAGGTGGAGCCTAAGAAATATTCCTTCGGTTGTCATGGGGTCGGATTGTCTAAACGTGGCTTCACTTTCTACTGCTTCCTTGCCCAGTTTCTCGGGCTTTCTTTCCATGTCTCCCAAAGCCAAAATGGGGACTAGTAGCTCCTCATCAGTCCTTGAAAGACAGGGTTTGTTTTTTTAAAGCCTTTGAAAACAGTAGAGGTTTTGTCAAGTTCACCAACAGTCACAGCAGAACTATAGTCATTCCCGAGTTAGCCAGCCTTTTAATAAACACCAACCTGAGAACTATGTGCTCTGCACCACTGATCATCTTGTTATAACTGGTGTAAGTAGAATAATTTGACTATGATTCGTCAGGTTGCAGGGGAACAGGGGTCCTGGGGAACATTTTTAGAGAAGATGGTGTGAGTGAAGAATAGCCCCCAGGTCAAAGCAAGTCCGTCTTTACTCTCTCCACTAAGCCAAATCCTATCCAAAGGGTTTGATCAATTCTGTATTTGAGAGCAGAGGGTCTGGGTTTAGAAAGAATAGCACGTGAGAATGTTTAATGTATTGAGGAGAACCCTACTGGGGGAAGCGGATGCTAATCCCATATTTTTCTGAACCTGCAATAAGAAAGATAGATCAGTCTTGTATGTGGAATCCAATTTTTCTAACCTGTAATATCTTTTCTGTGATATCACAGATAAAGATGGTGGTCGTTTAGTTGCTAAGTCATGCCTGATTCTTGCGACCCCACAGACTGTAGTCTGCCAAGATCCTCTGTCCATGGTATCACAGATAAGACAGATAGACCAGAGCTATCTTGCTGACAGAAATCATCTCTCACAGGACATGTGAGAGATGGACAGACGACACGGTCTAGCCGGGGCCCAGGAGGGGATATTTCCAATGGTGGGGAGGAATCCGGTCTCTGGACTCTCAGTCTGCGTTCTTCACAGGGCACCACAAGCTCCACAGGGGTTTCTCCTGTTGAACTTCTGAGCATGTCCCGGGGCCTCGTCCATCGGGAGTGAGGCTGACCTCCACTGGCCCAGCCGGCCATGTCAGGATGACCCAGCCACTTGCCTTTCCAGGGCCAACTGGCTAGGTTTTCCCCTTGGCCATTCTCCCTCCCCCCACAGACGAGAACAATGCCGAGCATTCAGGGAACGATTTTCCTAGTGAACCCACAAATTGCCCCTCTGGCTCTGCACGGAGGACAGGAGGGAAGATGATGAATTTAGGATTAAGTGTCAGCACTGCCCACACTCCAAAATCAGATGGCCTCTCCTTCACTCAAGCTTTTATTAGAATAAAAAAGCTCATGCTATTTGATCCCCAGAAAGCCAAACTCACACAGCTAGTGATTTTGAAAAGTAGGATGTCTTATGGAAATCCAGGAAGGGGCAGGGGCAAAAAAAGCACCAGATTACAAGAGTGCAGAGCCTTAGGAAGCAGGAAATGCAAAGCAGAGAGATGTCTGCCCGTTTAAATCCCAGCTCCTTGGCATTATTTACAATAGCCAAGATATGGAAGCAACCTGGATGTCCATCGACAGAGGAATGGGTAAAGAAGATGTGATACCTACATACAATGGAATACGGCTGCTGCTGCTTCTGCTGCTGCTAAGTCGCTTCAGTCATGTCCAACTCTGTGTGACCCCAGAGACGGCAGCCCTCCAGGCTCCTCCATCCATGGGATTTTCCAGGTGAGAGTGCTGGAGTGGGTTGCCATTGCCTTCTCCACAATGGAGTACTACTCAGCCATAAAAAAAAGAATGAAATGATACTTGCAGCAACTTGGCTAGACCTAGAGATTATTGTACTAAGTGAAGTAACTCTGAAAGAGAAAGGCAAGTGCCATATAATATCATTAATCTAAAATATGACACAAAGGAACAGCTTATCTATGAAGCAGAGAGAGACTCACAGACACAGTGAACAGACTGTGGCTGCCAAGTGTTTTGTGGTGGGAGGGGGATGGATTGGGCGTCTAGAATTCGCAGATGCAAACTAGTATATAAGGAATGGATAAGCAAGGTCCTATTGAATAGCACAGGGAGCTATATTCAGTATTCTGTGATAAACTGTAATAGAAAAGAATATATGTATATATATAACTGAATCACTTTTCCTTAGGGCAGAAGTTAACACAACACTGTAAATCAAGTATACTTCAATCAATTAATCAATCCTGGTTTCTCTTACTAACAGTGTGTTTGATTCTTCTTCTAAGCCTCTGTCTTCATCTGCAAGATGGGGGATAATCCCCATACCCCAGGCTGAGAACTGAATAAGACACTGTGTCTGCAGCACTCACTACACCGCTCAGGGAAGCGCTGCTAGTTGTACATAAATATGAAGTGGTCATACCCAAGAAACACCAGAGGCTCAGCAGGGGTTAAAAGACTCTCATATTGCTTGCCCCTCTACTCCTGTGTCAACATCAGCCACCCCAGGAGTTGATCACTTTTGCCGAGTTGATCACTTTTACCAAGTTGCTGTCTTCTCCCACTCGGCTATTCTGACATAGAGTAGGGGTGCTTAGAAAGGTGACATCAGCCAAGCAGACAGCACAGCCGTGAGTGGGTCAGCTGGGTTAACAGGCTTGACTCTGGTAGAGTTAAGCACATATCACCCATGTCACTCAGTGGATTCCTCCAGTCACAGGATCCACCCAACCACAGAGCTCAGATCAGCTCAGCTAGGGAGAAAAAAAAGTTCTGACCCAAGATCCAAGTTGCAGAGGAAGAAATGATGTTTGGGCATCTGAACACTTCAAAGAGGGAAGTCTAGCCAGGTGGACACATTTTGCATTAACATGAACCCCAAGAGGCCCTGCAGAAGCCGTAGTGAAGAAGCCACTGCTGGAATGGAATTTTTAAAAGGAAGACCTGCTTTTGACCTCTGCATCCACGTCTTGCTGGTCTTGTGATCCTGAGTAAGTCAGGGTCCTTCCTTTTCATCTCAAAGCCTTTGTAAAAATGAAGGTTAGATCAGGCGGACTCAAAGCTTTCTTCAGGCTCTTCCGAGGGTCCCTGGAGAGGACATGAAACTCCTCCCACACAGAGTCTGGGTGGCCTTCATTTGTATTTCTCTGGGGGAGGGAACAATGGTTCTCTCTAAAATCCTCACCAAGTCAAGACAATGATGATGTGCCTCAGAGTCCTGATGGCCTAGGAATTCTGGCTTCCCATTTGGTCCAGAGATTCTCTTTGTAACAGACTCTGCAGACCCTCAGTAGAAGGAGCAGATCTCTGCTTCGGCTGCTCTGAGGTATACGTGGTGGGCAGCAGCCAGGAGGGAGGGAGGCGGCCAACCCCACACACCCCGCGTGCAGCTTGGCACTCTGTGGCCCCGTGCGTCTGCAACTCATGCCCATTCGCCGCTTGCCTGTCCCCGTGCCTTCCAGCACCAGTTCTCAGCTCCTGGACTGTTTCACGGCCCAGCTGGTGTTCTTTTCCCCCGCAAGCTGCCTCAGAACACACGGCCCTGCTGTCTGTCCACACCCCTCCACCAAAGCCGCATTCTTCCCCAGCAGCACCGTGCCACCAACCCGGGGGACTGTGAGCCCACTGTCCTGTCCCCAAGAGCCAAGGACAAGCAGCCAAGCCTGGTTCCCTTCCTATTCCTTTCGCTGTGCACACACGCCCACAGATATGCACACACACACCGAGGTGGGCTCACACAGCCTCTGTTTCAGCCTTCCCTCTTCCCTCGACACATCCCTTCTTATCTGGATTCTTCTTCCAAATGAATTCGGTTTAGTTGCAGAGCTAGAATGAAGGACTTAGCTGTTTCCCTTCTATATAAACCATAAGTCAGCGCCTTCACTCAACACAAATTTGTAATCAGCCTACCATGTGTCAAGGATTGGGATGAATCAGACACAGTCCACAGAGTGTTAAGGACCAAACCACTGATGAGTGAGTCATCCAGAAGCTGTTCCTTTAGCAGAGTTAACCAATGCATTCAAGCTAGCAATCTCTCAAAGGAGTCTTGCCAATAACTCAATTATGATGTCTGAATCGCAAACCCTCTCTCCACAGCATTTCCACCAGGGTTTCCTGTTCTGCCCATCACTCTCATGTAACGGGAGGAGTGTGATCTGAGTGTCAGGCTGTAGGACTGCAGAAGGGCACTGCTGAGAGGTTCGGAGGTTAGAGGTTAGGAGCTCTGCAGTCTAACAGCAATGTCACTTCTGTGACCTGGGTACAGCTCTGTGCTGCTCTGTGACCTGGGCAGACTGGACCCATCGTTTCCAGTGTCGCCGGCATCCACTGCATCAATTCATTATGGAAAGAGAGAAGGGCAGTTTGAAATCACCAAGCAGGGGAAATGACAGAGGAAATGACTCTCTTATGCCAAGGGCTAAAGGGAAGTCTGTGGTATTCAAAGGGACCAAGGTAAGTGAGGTTCCCCAGGGAGCGGATTGGATGCAGGCAGGAGCAATTAACCAGGCAGAGAGACCCCGCCTGAGTGGTTGGACTGACATTAAGAATGACATCATCTTCTCGCCCCGGAAAAGCTTAATGAGAATATGCTTCTGAAGATAGCAGACTTGATCATTAAAAGCCTGTGTGTGGGTGTGTGTATGTGGGTGTGTGAGTGCGCATGCATGCGCGCTTCTCCATGACTTCATCTGAGTGCCGGCTACTACCCCATCCATGCACAGATTATCCTTTCAAGGACCCTGTCTTTGCTTTCTAATTGTCTCCTAGTCTGAGCCATTAAATGGAATCACATGAAAAGTCTCTCTTTCTTCCCTCCTCCTGCCTCCTGTTTCTGGAGTTCTCCTCCCCAGAGACAGTCACTATTACCATCTTCTTAAATCAACTTCGAAAGGTGTTTTCTGCAGAGACCTGAACTTACATATTCACAGCGCCCCATTCAGAGAAAGCTGTTGCTTTTTTTTCTAAGTTTTGTTCAGCCTCAGTATAGCTAAACAGTCCCCATGTCCTCAGAAAGTTGCATAAATATAATTTTATTATGATAGATGTAGATAGGAAAAAAAATTTTTTTAAGTCATATGAAAAGAAAAAATGTTCTAAGCCTTATTAGATGATTTTATTGTTGGTGGTGGTGGTTAGTCGCCAAGTCATGTCTGACTCTTTGAGACCCTACGGACTGTAGCCTGACAGGCTTCCCTACCCATGGGATTTCCCAGGCCAGAATTACTGAAGTGGATTGCCATTTCCTTCTCCAGGGGAATCTTCCCAACCCAGGGATCAAATCCACATCTCCTGCATTGAAGGCAGATTCTTTACCCCTGAGCCACCAAGGAAGACCTATTAGGTGATTTAAAACTGGAAAAAAAAAAAAAAACCTTTGTGTTCATAAAAAATTATCTCTCCCCTTCTCAATCATTTAATCAGTTGTGGGTGGAGGTTTTCTTCAGTTGAGCGTTACTGTGTTTGAATTGTTCGCATGATAAAAAAAAAATACATTATGACTTTTTGGATGATATGCAGTTTTATACTTTTCCATAATGATCCAAGAGAGAGCATCAGTATTCAAATGCAAGCAGGATACTGGTGCCCCAGAAAAACACACAGCAAGTGACCTAAATAAGGATCAAGTTTAGGCAACACTCTGAAACTGCCAGCAAGAGATTTACAAGTAATGGATGAGCACCCATCAGAAGCCCAGCGCGGCCTGCGGCAGTGTTGGAAATTCTGAAAGGTAAGATGCTTACCTAAGGCGCTTCCCTGGTGGCTCAGATGATACAGAATCTGCCTGCAATGTGGGAGACCTGGGTTTGATCCCTGAGTTGGGAAGATCCCCTGGAAAAGAGGATGGCAACCCACTCCAGTATTCTGTCCTGGAGAATCCCCATGGACAGAGGGAGCCTGGCAGGCTACAGTCCATGGGGTCGCCAAGAGTTGGACACGACTGAGCAACTCACACACACAAGAGGCTTGCACCTTAGTGAAGACAAATCTTGAAACAATTTGAGGGCAATCATGAAACTTAGTGGAATTACATGCTGATTTCATGCATAATTGCGCCAGACTTCCAGTGTAGCTGGAGAGCAGAGAAGGGAGGCAGGGGAGGTCAGCGTGACCAGAGGAGTGGAAAGGTTTATTGGAGGCACTGGAAGTTGAATGTGGCTTTAAGAGTGATGTTGGACTGGGGAGAGGAGTATA
This sequence comes from Capricornis sumatraensis, assembly GCF_032405125.1. Lineage (NCBI taxonomy): Eukaryota > Metazoa > Chordata > Mammalia > Artiodactyla > Bovidae > Capricornis > Capricornis sumatraensis. The sequence continues at coordinate 53,552,749 of NC_091089.1, read as the reverse complement.
TATTAGAGTCCTAGGACTATTGCACAAAGCACCACAAACTAGGCAGCTTAAAACAACCGAAGTTTACTCTCCCACAGTGCTGGAGGCCAACATATGAAGTCCATCAGCAGGGCCATGCTCCCCCTGAAAGCTGTAGAGGAGACTCCTTCCTTGCCTGGTGGTAACCAGCAGTCCTGGCGTCCCCTGGCTTGTAATGCACCACTCCAGTCTCCACCACTGTCATCATGGGGCACCATCTTCTTTCTCCCTGTGTGTCTCTTTTCACATGAGGTCTTCCTCTCTTATGAGGACGTGAGTCAGAAGGATGAAGGGCCCACCCTATTCCAGTGTGATCTCACCTCAACACCTGCAACGACCCTGTTTCCAAATAGGATCGCATTCTGAGGCCCTGGGGGTTAGGACTTCAATGTATCTTTTAACGGAGGCTGTGTGTGCTCAGCCATGTCCAACCTCTTTGCAACCCCGTGGGTGGTAGCCTGCCAGGCTCCTCTGTCCATGGGATTTTCCAGGCAAGAACGTTGGAGTGGATTGCCATTTCTTCCTCCAGGGGATCTTCCTGACCCAGGGATGGAACCCACGTCTCTTGCGTTTCCTGCATGGGGAGGTGGATTCTTCACCACTGCACCAGCTGGGAAGCTCAGCTTTCAAAGGAAAAACAATTTGAACTGTAACAGATACCAAGAGTTTTCTACATGACTCCATTTCCAGTCCACCTCACTTCCCACCACTGCCCAACATCAACGTGCACAGAATTCAGTCCTTTCTTCTCTAAGAACCTCTGCCTCTCCTAGGAACCCCTTTACACAGCCTCTCTGTGGAGTTTCTCATCACCCAGAACTCCTGCTCCTGCAAAAAGCAAACTCAGATGCTCTTGACCTAGCCGTTTCCTGCCCTTCTGCTGTGCCTTGTCTCTCCCTGCTTCCTCAGAACCCCAGGCCCTCGGTTCCTCTTCCTAGTCTGCTCCCTCCTCCTGATTCCCAGCCCTTTTCACCGCCTCGGGTCCCCCCTGCCCCCGATGCCCCCATGCTCTCATCAGCATCCTTGCTCTCCTAGCAGCCGCTGGGCCCAAACTTGCATGAAGGCTGCATCTTCCAACCACGGAGCCACAGTGTCAGAGAAAACCAGAAAATACAAAGACGGCTTTGCCTATTCACTTTCAGTAAATAATTTCAGTCTCAGCTGGGTCTTAGCTTGCGCCTTCTCTTCCTGCTAGATAACTTTTGCAGTTTCCCACATCAGCTTCTCACCTCCCCGTTTCCTCTCCTCTCTCTGGAAATGGCATTTCTTTATTATGTGGACTAAAGAGAGGCCATCAAATATAACCTCCTCCTTCTAGAACTCAGAGTGCACACCCACTTTACTCTCATGTGGTCCCTCTTCTGAAGTCCCACAACATTTTCACGTGGAGAATGGAATCCGGGTTCCTGAATTCCTCCCAACGGCCAGGCTGTGTGGTCAGGCCACTCACGATAACCATTCCCTTGTTCTCCGTACATCCCCTGCCTAACCAGTGCCTGCCTCACCTACATACACCCTACTCACATGACTCACCTTCTGACATGCATACCTCCGCCCCAGCCAGTGATTGTCCTTATCAAAGGACCCATGAGGAATATACTGTTTTGCTACTCTTTTCCCTTGTTACCAATGAGCCAACCTGATGTCAGCTCCCCTATAACTGATATGCCTCCTTCTCCCCCACAGAATGAAGACTGCCATCAGGCCCTGCCAGCTGGCCACTGCACGTGGTGGGGTGCCACTCCAGGACTTTATTTCAGACGTGTGAGCTCCCCCATCCATTGATGTCTTTGTGGCGACGCTGAGCTCTTTCTTTAGTCTTGAAGCGGAACAAGTACTGACCTTGTAGGCATGTGGGGTGCAGCCCAACGCAGGCATTACGCACGTGTTTTCCTCTACTAGCTCGTGTATACTTCCCCCATGACACTTGCACTGTTCTACTCTGCCGGTTTACCCTTCTATCTGACCTCCTAACTACAGGCTTTTTGGGAAAATCTCTTGGCTATCTCTAATTTTCATGCATCATTTCATGTAATCCTCTAAAACTTTATGCACTAAGGAGAGAACTGCTATTATCTCTAAGCTACAGATGAGGAAACAAGCTCACTGGTATTTTTTGTTTGTTTGTTTCTGTTTTAATTGGAGGCTGATTACAATATTGTAAGCTCACTGTTTTGACAGAAGTTTTCACTTTCGTCTCAGGTTCAAAGGACTTGTTAACAAAATAAGCCGCACTCGTTATGTACAAATAAATAACACAGATATTTAGTAGAGAATTATCTAGCTTACTATCAACATACTAACGTTAAAAGAAAAGAGAAATAGAGCAGAGAATACATCACCTAATTGGGTTTTGACCAACATCCAGACTTAAACAGCGCTGGAGTCCCAACCAGGAAAGGGTCCCAGGCAGCGTGTCTGCTCCATAGGTGAGACTTCAAAGACTGCAGTTTGGGGGTTCCGTTTATAATCCCAGAAAGGTGGCAAGCTGTTATCATCATCAATGCTTGAACAAATTGCAGCTCTGATTTCATGTTAATGCTGTCTGCTTTATTGTGTGAAACTTGGAATGCTGCTAAGCCTGGGGCTTGGTTGGCCAGGCCCCCTCCAGGGGCTCAGCACTCTCAAGATTCCTCCTGCATCTGATCTGTGTCCCTGCAAGTCCTGCACACACAGCAGGCAGTCACTCCCAGTCACTCCCAGCCAGAGCAGTGTCCAGGCAGGCTCGAAGCAAGGTCAGAGGCCCCGCTCTGCTTTGTCTCTGAAACCTAAGCCAGACTATTTATTTAATTTCCCTGACACTCATCAAGGTTAAGTCACTTGGCCAAGTACCGCTTGGAAACAGCAGAGCCAGGATGCAGGCGTGAGTCCATTCGGCTGCAAAGCCCGTCCGCTCCCCACCACATCACCCTGAACAAGGGGAGGGCTTGCAGCCCCGGACAGGAGAGGAAATGAGAGCCAGCTCCTGTCGACTCCATCAGCAGCTTCCCTCCTCTTCAACCGAGAGCCACCCCCAGAGTCTGGAGTAAGAAACGTGTAAGAATTACTCCACCTCAGTAGGACACACTTTCATTCATGCGCCCAGCAGATACGTAACATTGTGCTAGCAGCTGCGGACACAAGGCAGAGCTGGGCTCTGACCCCCTCAGACCTTTCTGCCTGAGGACCCTCCCCAAGAAAGGCTCGACCTACCATAAGGGGGCCGTCCCTACCCCCATGCCCCGCCTGTCCACAGCCCTTCCATGTAGTTCAGGACACTGGAGCCCCACGGCAGGCACACTTGGTGGGAAGGGGTGGGAGGGGAGCCTGGGGAAGGTGAGAAAAGGGTGGGTTGGACTCTAGCTTCCTCTCCTTGAGCCATGCCACCTGCCATCACTGAATTTATGGGTCACAGCTGGGGTTCAGAACCACTCCTGAGGCCCGTAGCTCACAGGCAGAGCCCCACACTCGCTCTCACTGCAGCGGTAACCTGTCCCCACTGCCACGTGAAATGCATGCCTATCTCCTGACAGGCTTCTGCTGGCACCAGGTTTCTTGACTTTAACTACTGGGGTTTGGGTTGCATAGCTCCTTGCTGTATGGGGTGTCCAGGACATGTTGTATATTTAGCAATATCCATGCTCTCAACCCACAGTCTCCCAGTAGCAACACCACTGCCACCCCACGTACAACAACCAAAAATGCCACTCAGACATCACTTAATGTAACCTGGGGCGGGGGGGTGGTGCAAAAATCAGCCCTAGTTCAAGTGAATTAAAAATTGCTCAGATGGGCAAAATGTATTCAAAATGATACAGGCACCACTATGCTCATAGCAGTACTATTTATGCACCAAGATATGGAGGCAACCTAAATGCCCATCGACAGAGGAGTGGATAAACAGATGTGGTATGTGCGCAACGGAATACTGCTCAATCACATTAGTAAAAAAGGAACACAATAATGCCATTTGCAGCAGCTAGAGATTATCGTACTAAATGAAGTAAGTCGCAAACAGAAAGAGAAACACCTTATGATAGCACTTACATGTGGGAACTAAAATATGACGTGAATGAACCTGTATCCCAAACGGAAACAGACTCTCGGACCTAGAGAGCAGGCTGGCGGTTGCCTGGGGAAGGCGGTATTGAGGGGAGTGATGGCGTGGGGAGGTTGGGGTTAGCAGATGCAAGCTCTTACATACAGAACAGGTAAACAGGTTCTACTGTATAGTACAGAGGACTATTTTATTCAATATCCTATGCTAAATCCTAATGGAAAAGAATGTTAAAGAACAAGTATATATAAACATAAATATATATGTATAACTGAATCACTTTGTTGTACAGCAGTAATTAACACAACATTGTAAATCAACTATACTTCAGTTTTAAAAATAAAGTAAGAAAGAAGAAGAAGAAAAAAAGATTTAAAAATATGCTGAGGATCAGTGCCTATATTTTGGTAGGTATTGTCACATATTATTAAAATAGCCCTTTCTGTGGTCCTAAACAGTAACACAGCTCCAAAATAAAAATAAATTACTTGGATGACCTCCAAAGAGCCAAGTGGGAAGCCCCATGACCTGAGTGCCACGGAGAAGCCGTTCTGAGGAGGAGAATCACAGCCAAGAATCTCCCTCAGAAGATGACTGCGGACGGAACAGCCAGCATCCATACACGCAGCTCATCTGGAAATGCTGAGCCATCCAAGTGTGGCCAGAGTCGCAGGACGTGTGCAGCAAGGACCACAACAGGATAAATTACAAGCTAATCCTCCCCGAGGCCTCAGATCTGAATGGTTCAGTTGTGGGCTTTTCTTCCCATCATTTTCTGCCAGCAAGCTGGTCACTGTCACCTCCTAAAATGCTTTTGTTAGAGTGTGGTCTCTTTCTCACACCAAGGGGGCTTTCCAAGTGGTGCTAGCAGTAAAGAGCCAGCCAATGCCGGAGACGCGGGAGGCGTGGGCTCAATCCCTGGATCAGGAAGATCCCCTGGAGAAGGGCATGGCACCCCATTCCCATATTCTTGCCTGGGAAACCTCATGGTTGGAGGAGTCTGGTGGGCTACAGTCCAGAGGGTCACAAAGAGTCAGACTCGACTGAAGCAACTTCGCGTGCACCGTAAATCACTGACCTTTAATCTCTAATTAACTAAGAAATTCTTTGACCTCCGGCCCTGTGGTAATTAGACACGTCAGCCGGCTTTGATGGGAAGTTTTCTGTGTCTCTGGGATCGTCTCAATAAATGGCTTGGCAGCTATGTCCTCTACATGCCAGGATGAAACTGGCTGGATTTAAGTGTGGCAATTTGAAGAGAGTTTTGTGGGTTTTTTTAACTAGCTCAGTTAACCCCAGAACATCTTAATGAGTACTTCGAGAAGCCTCCCCTCAGGAGGGTCCTCTGTGAGCCTGAGGACCCCAGCACTGAGGAAGCAAACCTGGGGCAGCAAAGCAGAGAAGGACAGGGGAAGGAAAGAGGGAAATGCCCTCCAGCTTGGCTTCCTGCCTGCCTTTGTTGAAGGCTGGTGGGGACTGTGGTTTCTGGAGGAGCGACCATTCAGTAAGTATCGATTGAAGGGCCCGACCCAGTAGGATTGGCTGGAACTGTCTTACTGTCTAGGCTCATTCTAAAGCAGAATTGGACTCCGTGGCTCCCTAGTAAGCACTGGAATGTGTGCCGTTGGGAGTGTGTGGCCAAGAAATGGGGTCAGGCATCCCGCCTCAAGTCAGTTCAGTCCCAACCAATGACAGTACAGACGAGAAGGTCAAAGAGACCCTGCCCTCATGGGCTGCCACCAAGAATTTCTGACCCTAAGTGGAAAACGGAAGACTTCTGGAAATGTTTGGGCCTTCAAGCTTTTCTCCAGCAGACACTGAGGCCCCGGCTGATGACATGCAATTGTGTGGCTCTCACACTGGGATCCAAACCACTGAGCAAGCTGCAGTCCATCCCTCATGGGTCTCCACGACAAGGAAACTAACACATTGCAATTAACATCCCACTTCTGGCATGGCCACAGATGTCCAGAAAGCGGCTTGGCCACTGGGAGGGCTACCTTCCGGCATTTTTCAATGTGGCACCCTAACCACCTACCTCAAAGTTGTTCGTGGAGCATGTTTAAAATGTGTGTTAGAAAAGCAGCCCCACACTGGCCTGAACAAATCCATCCCAAGGTGGTAAGGACCAAGTATTTGATTATTTCAATCACACTGTAGGTGATTCTAACCAATATTGATTTGGGAATCGTTGGAAGGTGAAAAGACCTGGACCCGGAGGACCGATTGAGGGCCGATTGACCTAGGTTCAAACCTAGCACTGTTACTTCTGGACTGTGTGAACTTAAACAAGTTATTTAGCTTGATCTTTGTTTCTAAAATCGTGAAAATAAAGCCTACCTGATGGGATTTGGTATAAGAATCAATACAGTAATGTATATAAAAGGTTTAGTCCACTGCAGGAGCTCAGTAATGGTGCTTTGCTGTTATTGTCACCATAGCTTTATGGAATTTAGACAAACAATCGCACCAACTACTGGGCCTCAGAGTAGCTGAATCTTCTAGCTATGGAACTTTCTAGCTATGTTCCTGTTGTGATTGCAACAGCCAGAACTGGGACCATGTTAGCCAGGGTCACTGGATTCCCCTCCACTGCAATCTCTGAGGCCCTGAGGACCTTACAGAGTGTTTAAGCCTTCAGAATTTCCAGAAGGGAAGGCAGACAGATTTCTGGGGGAAAAGATCCTGGTAATTCATCTCCTCCTTTACAAACTCTCAAGCCCCGGGACTTGTAAAGACCCTGATCTCAGCAACACACACATCACATTGAACTGGCCTTGCCTGCAGCTCCACTGTGCCAAGGCGCGTATGTTACAAGGCAACTGACGGGCACAATGTGATAAGCAAGCTATTTTCTGAGTCTGCACAAGGAATGTTTAATGTTCCAGAACTCATACAAATGGAAGAGGCTGCTAAACTGCAGTGTCAGAGAGTTCTGCACAGGAGCATTATGCATTTTGCAAAGAAATTATTTTTAAAAGCTTTTCCACTGACAGTTTCTTCAAAGAGAGACAATTGTTCCTTTCAGAATCTCCTGTGTTCTAACATAGATGAAGAGCTTAGGCCTGCCTATGGGGTTTGAAGGGCTTCTTTATGCTCTTATTTCTGCTCTGGATTACTCCAAGCCCTCAGATTCAGAGAGAAATCAAGTCCCAAGTCTGGGCATTTCACAGAAGGTCTCCTGATTGCCAAGTTCTGAACTGAAAGAACAAGACCTCTGTTTAAAAGGGAGGTTTCTCCAGGAAGCTATTCTTGGGACTAATCCTTATTTCATAGCCTCAAGCATCACTGTCCTAATTGATCCCAAGGGCTGGCGAGTGTGAAGGTCCTGATACAGACTGAATGTCTGTGCCCACCCCGCCAAAACTCATAGGTGAAAACAGTCTCTAATGAGATGGCGTTGGAAGGCGGGACTTTAGAGGTGATTAGGTCATGAAGGTGGAGCCCTCAAGAATGGCTAAGACTCCCATGCTCCCAACGCAGGGTGACCGCGTTCAGTCTGGTCAGGGAACTACATCTCCCATGCGGCATCTGAAAAGATCCCACATTCCACAATGGAGATAGAAGGTCCTGCATGCTGCAACTAAGACATGGCAATTACATACAGAAATAAGTAAATTTTTAAGAAGAGTGGGGTTAGTGTCTTCTAAAAGAAACCCCAAAGGGCTCCCTCACCCCCTCCACCCTGTGAGAACACAGCTTGAAGAGGGGACAGTCACCTAAGAACCTGGAAGAAGGCCCTTGGTAGACGCTGAATCTATGGGCATCTTGATCTTGGACTCCTCCACCTCCAGTACTACGAGAAATACATTTCTGTTGTTTATAAGCCACCCAGTCTATGGTATTGTGGGATAGCAGCCCAAACCAAGATAGGTCCTTTAAGAAGTTGGCCTAACCAGGATTTTAACAACTTACTGAACTATTTCGGGAATTTTAAACATAAGAGGTTTCATCTATGGTTTTTTGTTTGTTTGTTTCTTAATTTGGGTGATAGGCACATGGATATCCATTATTTTATCCTATATGTCTGAAATACTGAATTGTCCAAAAAGTTCATTCCAGTTTCCTGTATGATGTCATGGAACATAACATCTTTATATTTCATTAAAAATAACACTTCCAGATATGTAATGAACCTGTCCAGGAAAATGTCTGGTCATTGTCCCTGATCAATCCCGGCATCACCAGGCTGTGGCATGGATTCCTGCTCCCCCTCTTTTGATCATCCTAGCACACAGTAGCTATGAATCCCCACCAGACATCTTTTGGGAGCATAGGGTTTTAAGTTTCCACCACATTGCACAGGGATGGACATCCAGTAAGCAATGAAAATAGAAAGTGAAAATGTTAGTTGCTCAGTCGTCTCCGACTCTTTGCAGCCCCATGGATTGTAGCCCACCAGGCTTCTCTGTCCATGGGACTTCCCAGGCAAGAAAACTGGAGTGGGTAGCCATTCCCTTCTTCAGGGGATCTTCCTGACCCAGGGGTCGAACCTGGGTCTGTCACATTGCAGGTAGATTCTTTATCATCCGAGCCACCAGGGAAGCCCCCTGGTCAGTACTACTTACTGAATTTTTTGCTTATCAAGTTGAGGCCTCTGGAACCTCTTAGAACCAGCTTTTCCCCTCTCTCTTCTCCCTAAACAGATCCCCTGCATAATAGCTGAGGCCATTCCAGTGCACATATATTTAATGACAGAGTGACAGAATCTTGAGTTGTGCAACATGAATTTTTATAAATCACATGCATACATGCTCATATTGCATGTAATTTATTTTTAAAATGTGGCTCAGATGGTGAAGAATCTGTCTGCAATGCTGGAGACCTGGGTTCAATCCCTGGGTCAGGAAGATCCTCTGAAGAAGGGAATTAGTACCCACTCCAGTATTCTTGCTGGGAAAACCCTTGGACAGAAGAGACTGGCAAGCTACAGTTCACGGGGGCACAAAGCATCAGACGCAGTTGAGCAACTAACACATGCTCACGTTAATGAGCCCAGTTTGGCGTGAGTTTAAAGCATCACCCGTTTTCCAAAGTTTATTCTGTTCTCATGCTCCTTTCAGCTGTCCCTTTGGCTTTTTTTCTAGCCTATGCCTTTGAATTGTTTCTCTTCTTCTTGGTTACCCCCACTTCCATCTTCCATTTCGAAATGCTCTCAAACTCTGATCAAAGAAAGGTCCTGCCTTGGCTTCCTCCTATTTAGGGCTCAGAGCAGCCTCCTCCCCACCCCCCTGAGCAGACAGTCTCCCCAGCAATTCCCCAAGTCCCCAGTCTCTCCTTTTCTCTCCTGCCCTCTCCTCAGTCCACACATTCTTGGAAGGTCCAAGTCCCTTCACAGTGAAATTTCCAGAGCCACTGTCTAGGTGTCCCACCCCCAGCCTTCCCTACTCCTCAGCCTTCCCTCATCCAGAACCAGGAGCCTCCTCCGGACCACACCTGCAGGTTACTCTTCCTCCTGGTACTGTGCCCCCTTCACCGGTGTCAATAAGCCGGGCCAGGGATCTGCAGGCCAAAGCTTCTCCTGGCCTTCAGAGACATCTCTGCAATGGACCCACGGTGCTCCCACGGGTCTCCTCAAACTCCAGTGTAGCCCGTGATGGCCCTGAACATCTGTAAGGGCACTGCTCTTTCCTCTGAGCTATGTGTACATAAAGTGGAAGGTGGGGGTACAGGTACAGCCTGTCTTTCTGGAGCCCCACAATGCTGTCACCTTCCTCCATTCAATTTGTACGCAGTGAGGGTCCCTGAGCCCACAGATACCATGAGGATAACTGCGTAGGGATAGCGGATACATAGCCGGTGAATAACTGCTCACCAAAGCCAACTGCACTTCCTCTCTGATCTTGTTTGCCCAGCGCCCCACCCCCTCCACGCTCCCATATCCCCATTCCTCTCCCACATCCAACTGAAGTGTCTGTATGTATCTGCAGCCCAAACTGTGGACAGAGTTTCTATTGTCATTGTTTATCTGGGAGGCTACTCAGTGAATGGAAACAGATACTTGTAACCAGGAAGTGTCTCCTAGCCCTGCACCCCATGTATACCTGGAGCAGTTGAGATACCCTATCATGTTGACATTGGGCTTGTTGAAATTGTTTGCACATTGCTTCTCACTCACCTCTCACTCCTAGGACTGCAGCCAAGTAATTGTGTCCTCCAAATCAAATGTCATCTAAGTAAATAGGTTTTTCTGCTACAGAGTGGATTAAAATCAATTTTGGAAAATAATACCCTTAATCATCTAACTCTTAGTTGACCCTAGACTGAGTAGTGTTCTTCAAGGACTAGAAATCAGAGCAAACAATTTTTCTGGAGATAAATTCACTGGTAGCTTTTCCCAGTTTTGGGCTGGAGTGTCTCATTTAACCATTTTTCATCCCAAGGAGAGAAAGCAATCTCAGTAAGGGTTGAACTCAATAGCTTTGCATGCTCTTCCTCCAAGGTGCGTGGGAAGAATCAGGGCTCTTCTCAAGGCCAGATGCCCATCACTAATACTGACTCTAGTGGGAACATGTCCACCTCTAAGAGCAATAACCACTGTTTCCCTCCCTAAGAGCTTGGTCACTATCAGAGTGATCTTTTGTGGATGGCCACCTAGACTTAAGAACCAGAGTCAAAATCCTGACAAAAAAAGGTTTAGTATCTGAACAGACAATAACTATAAAACTAATAAGTTCTTAAAATGATTAAAATAAATTTATCCTGCAGCTTGTGTAAGGGGGAAGGAAGAAACAACAGACATTGCATCATTACTAAATTCGTTTATAGGTCACTGAACATTAAAGGGTGAATGTAATTCATTAACGATATGAATTCATCACAAGCTTTATTGGAAGAAATTGGGAGTTAGGGTTGTTTATGATGCAAGAGGGAACAAAGGTGAATTCCAGCAGTTACTTTAAGCAATTAGTATTTGGGTGATAAGAAAGGGAGGGTACTGACATCTGTTCTAGGTTCAGGACTAGCAGCTGACCTTGAGATGAGGACTTATTAAGAAAGTGCTCCCAAGAAAAATCAGCAAGAAGGTAGACAAAAACTTTATCTTCTAAACATGCTGCTGCTAAGTCGTTTCAGGCGTGTCTGAGTCTTTGCGGTCCCATGGACTGCAGGCCTGCCAAGCTCCTCTGTTCATGGGAGTCTCCAGGCAAGAACACTGGAATGGGTTGCCATGTCCTCCTCCAGGATCTTCTAAACACAGATGACTTTAAAAGTTAAAAAAAAAAAAGTGCCTTAGAGCCTCATAATTCTAAGTGTGGTCTTTGACAAACAGCTTTGGCCAAACCTGCAAGACTCTTAGAAATGTGGGATCTCAGGTCCCACTCTAGACCTACTGACTCAGAATCTGAATGTTGAAAATATATCCGGGCAGTTTGAATATATATTAAATTTTAAGAAGCACTTTTTTATATAAAGCTGGGTTACAGCTACAATCAGTGTTAAAAGAACAAGAGATTCTAACGTCTACTGCCTAAAGATCCATTGGCCAATTTGAATGTCCAAATTTGGTTTAAACTTCTGTCGTAAATAAAGAACAGTAATTGGTTAAGAACTTCCCTGGTGGTACAGTGGATAGGAATCCATCTGCCAATCCAGGAGACAGGAGTTTGATCCCTGGTCCGAGAAGATGCCACATGCCTCGGAGCAACTAAGACCGTATCCCAGAACTACCAAGCCCACGTGCCTAGAGCCTGTGCTCGGAAACGAGAAACCAGCGCAGGGAAAGGCCCATACCCACAGCAAAGAGCAGCCCTGACCTGCCGCAACGAGAGAGAGCCCAGGAGCAGCAACAAAGGCCTGGGCAACCAAAACATCAAAACAAAGGGAAAATCTGCTAAAATTTGTTTCTGCTATTAAATGATGAACTCTGAGAGGTCAGGGACTGTAATATATATGTATATATCTCCAAATGCATAGTTAAGTTTCAGTAAACCTTCTTGAGTCTCACTTCTTGGTAGCAATATAAAACTAGCAAAAGTGAATATTTCAAAAATTTTAGCAACAACACTTGATAGCGATTCTGTAGCAAACACTAATGGAATATTCATCATATTCCAAACATGTGCCAGACATCAGAGCAACAATGAAATATGAAAAATAGATGAAAACAAGATAAAATTAAGAGCCAATTCAGGAGATCAAAAAATCAAATCGTAGGAAACTATTTCTCTAAAAAGATAGAAAGAAGAGAGAAGAGAAACTAGAGAGGAGAAAATTAGCGATAAAATAGCTAAAGAAAATTTTCTGGAGTGGAAAAGACATTGAATTCCCTGATCCAAGAGGGCCACTGAATTTCTTCTTCTTTTTTTTCTTTTTTCTAACACAACAGATGAAACTAGACAATGGGACTGGGATCAAGAGGAAAATTCTCCCAGTCTCCAGAAAGAAAAGTAAGTTACAAAGTTGAAGAGATGAGCATGGCTTCCAACTTTTATCAGCAACACTAGAAGCAAGAAGGTACTATAGCAAAGCCTTCCAAATTATGGAGGAAAGTGATCTCCGACCTGGAATTGTCTACCCAGTTAAATTATCAATCAGATATAAATTATCAATCATACAAGAAGATGGAAAATAAAGATATTTAAAGATAGGAAATGTCTTAAAAACCTTTACTTCTTACGTTCTCATTCTCAAGGTGTAACTAGATGGTACCAATACACTAACATAGAATAAACCAGGAGAGCAATAAATACAAGAAAGAGAGAGAGAAAGGGAATTCCTGGGACGACAATGAAGCTGCATCCCAGAATGACTGTCGTGTATCAGACAGGAACGCTTAACAAGAGCAGAGCAGAGTGACTCAGGAGACTGATGGCACAGGGATGCCCATGGCCACTGTGTGATGCTCTTAAAAACAGAAAGCCAGTGGTGAGTCTGGTCCAGATTCTAATCTGTGTCTGTCTTGACTTGAACACATGCTAATGAAATCCTTTCTCTCCCCACCACACTTGCTGCCCTTTCAGCTTCAGTTCAGTTCAGTTCAGTTCAGTTGAGTCGCTCAGTCCTATCTGATTCTTTGTGACCCCATGGATTCCAGCACACCAGGCCTCCCTGTCCATCACCAACTCCCGGAGTTTACTCAAATTCATGTCCATTGAGTCAGTGATGCCAGCCAACCATCTCATCTGCCATCCCCTTCTCCTCCCACCTTCAATCTTTCCCAGCATCAGGGTCTTTTCCAATGAGTCAGCTCTTCGCATCAGGTGGCCAAAGTATTGGAGTTTCAGCTTCAGCATCAGTCCTTCCAATGAACACCCAGGACTGATCTCGTTTAGGATGGATTGGGTGGATCTCCTTGCAGTCCAAGGGACTCTCAAGAGTCTTTTCCAACACCACAGTTCAAAAGCATCAATTCTTTGGCGCTCAGCTTTCTTCACAGTCCAACTCTCACATCCATACATGACTACTGGAAAAACCACAGCCTTGACCAGATGGACCTTTGCTGGCAAAGTAATGTCTCTGCTTTTCAATATGCTATCTAGGTTTCAGCTTAGGACTCTCATTTTTTTCCCACAGAAATATTCTGCATTGACCTAGGCCTGAGAGCTTAAGAAGTCATGGAGATCTTTGAAGAAAAAGATACAAGGCAGCCCATTTCCTGTGTCTGTAGGCCTGTTGGATGCATAGTACCTGATCGCCCAAGAGCCCAACCAGGGTGAGCCTTGGTTTGGAGGAATCTCTCGGGACTTTGCTCATTCTCCCCAAAGGAGCACATCTCGGCTCTCAGGTTTCTTAGGGGAGCCGCGACTCTTTTCAGTCCTCTTCTTCTGAGACCCTTCATCCACTGCTTGTTCTTGCACAGTTCTACTTATTCTTGTTACTTAGTGCTTCAAAACTTAAATGATGTGTCGTTTAGCAACACTTAACAGTTACAAAGAAAAGCAAGAGAATGGTTAACACAGAAGTTAAGACAGAGGCAACCTCTAGCGGGGGAAAGGAAAGGGGAAAGCAATCATAGAGGGGAGTTTCTAAGATAGTGATAATGCTGTACTTCTCAACCTGCTGCTGCTGCTGCTGCTCCTACTAAGTCGCTTCAGTCGTGTCCGACTCTGTGCAACCCCATAGACAGCAGCTCTTGTTGGGCTATTCCTTAAACTATATATTATACTTTTTACACTATATTCTTAATGTATAGCCTGCTTCATCATAAAGCCAAAAAAAAAAATGTTTTTTTGAAGTGAGTTGAGAAACTTTAAATAGATAAAATCAATAAATAGATGGGAATTCCCTGCCAGTCCAGTGGTTGGGATTCTGTGCTTTCACTGCGGAGGGCATGGGTTCAATCACTGTTCAGGGTACTAGGATCCCGCAAACTGCACGGTACAGCCAAAACAGGAAAAAATAATAATAATCAGTAAGTGGCAGCAGATGAAGGCAAGTGTAGATTCAAAGATGCAGCCAGGTTCTCTGGCTTGGACAAGGCATTAACTAGTGGTACCACTCACTGAAGTGGGATACAACCGAGATAGATCTGCAAAGAAGATTATACACACCAGGGTGGGAAGCTTTATAGAGCCTGAAAGAGGTGATAGCAGATAGGCAAGAAAAATATATGGGCTTGGAACTCCAGAGAGGGACCTGTGCTGGCATAGATCTTGCAGTTTGAGGATACAGTTGGTACTCAAAGCTGTGACTCTAGATGAGATAGATTGAGGAAGCACATCCTACAGGCAACTAGAGATTATCATACTATGTGAAGTAAGTCAGAAAGAGAAAGACAAATACCATGTAATATCACTTACCCGTGGGACCTAAAATATGGCACAAGCAAGCCTATCCACAAAAGAGAAACAGACTCATAGACATGGAGAACAGACTTGTAGTTGCCATGGGGAAGGGGGTGGGGGGGATGGACTGGGAGTTTGGGGTTGGTAAATGCAAACTGTTCTATTTAGAATGCATAAACAGCAAAGTGCTAATGGATGGCATCCTATAATAAACCTTATAGGAAAAGAACGTGAAAAAAGAATGTTTGTGTATACCTGAGTCACTTTGATATACAGCATAGATGGGCACAACATTGTAAATCAATTGTACTTAGATTAAGAAAAAGAGAAGCACATCGGTTGAGAAGAAAAAGACCGTATGGAACATCAAAATTTGAGAGCATATTGGAGAAAGACTTTGGCTCAAAATTCTTAGAGTTTACAGAGAAACTTTTCAGTGTACTCATTGAACTGTCTTACTAAAGACATCAGTTTGCATCTGGGTTTTTGTTTGATTGTTTGTTTAGTTTGGTTTGATCAGAATACCTGCCAACACATTTGCTTCTTTAGGTCTTGGGAAGCCATGATTGATCAGCATCTAGGAAGGAGAAAAAGGGGGTAAACCAGGACCTGGACTCTCTTCATAAAGATGCAATAGTTCCAAAGATATTGAAACCTTCAACCAGAAGTTCACTGGTAGCGCAAAGCACCAGGTGTAAGACCTCATGGGAAGGTAGGATTCAGGGTAAGATGACCAAAAGATCAAGAAAAGAAACTTAGAGCAGGTATCCAAACCAGATAGACTGGGATGAGGAGATTAACAAAAACAGAGGCTAAACCAATATTGATTTGATACTAAAATCAATGAGAGACATTACAGGGGAAATGAAACTATAGACAATATCACTCGTGAATTTAGGAATAAAAATCTTTAACAAAACTAAGCAATCGGAAACAATATATATGATTCTTAAAGGATAATATACCGTGACCAAAAAGGATTTATCAAAGGAAACAATAGTAAAGGAAAAATTTTCTCTCTACTCATAACAGTACTGACACCACGGGCATGGGTTTTTCACATCAAGCTCTTCTCCAGTTTTCTGCAGACATCAACTTGGTGTCCTACCATTTCATTCAATTGTGACAGTAATACTTGGTGTACTTACTCAGAGTTAGTACAGTGCCCACAGGTTTAGTGCTAAGTCCCACAAGACTGCCCCCACTTCAGATGCCCATTGTAAGCAGTGGACTCCAAGATTACACACACTTCTGTTCAACTCAGCTACAAATTGGAGATTCCCATGACCCGTTCCACAGGTTTGTTATAACAGCTCACAGAAGTCAGAAGAACACTTAACGTATGTTTACCCGTGTTTAATATAAAGAACATAAATGAAGAGCCAGATGAAGAGGTATACAGGGCTGAGGTTGAGAAAAGCCTTCAGCAGAGGAGCTTCGGCCCTGTGCAGTTGGGATGTGCCATCTCCTATTATGAGGACATGTTCACCATCCCAGAAGCTCTCCAAATCCTGTAGTTAAGAGTTTTATTTATATGGAAACTTCAACATGTAGGCATGATCAATTATCAATTCAATCTCCAATCTCTTTTCTCCCCTCCCTAGAGGATGGGGCTTGGCGCTGAAAGTTCCAAGCTTCCAATTATGGATTGGTCTTTTTTTGTGATCTGCTCCCACCCAGAAGCTATCCAGAAACACCCCAAGAGTTACCTCATGGGAACCAAGGATGCTCCTCTCACTCAGGAAATTACAGGGGCTTTAGGAGTTCTGTGTCATGAACTGAGGGCAGAGGCATAACAAGTAAATATATATATGTTATATTATATATACATATATGTGTGTATAGGTACATATATAATGTCACAAATGGTGATATGACATTCAAAAATCAAGGAAATTTGCCATACTGAGAAACTAAAGCATTGGCAAAATTCAATGCTCATTCATGATAGAAAGAAAGAAAGGAAGATCTGTCTCAGCAAATTAGCAATCTGACAAATGATATCTAAAATCAGTTCAGTTCAGTCGCTCAGTTGTGTCCGACTCTTTGCGACCCCATGGACTGCAGCATGCCAGGCTTCCCTGTCCATCACCAACTCCCAGAGCTTACTCAAAGTCATGTCCATCGATACGGTGATGCCATCCAACCATCTCATGCTCTGTCGTCCCCTTCTCCCCCTGCCTTCAATCTTTCCCAGCATCAGGGTCTTTTCCAATGAGTCAGTTCTTTGCATCAGGTGGCCAAAGTATTGGAGCTTCAGCTTCAGCATCAGCCATTCCAAAGAATATTCAGGATTGATTTTCTTCAGGATTGACTGGTTTGATCTCCTTGCAGTCCAAAGGACTCTCATAAGTCTTTTCCAACACCACAGTTCAAAAGAATCAATTCAGGTTTCTTTATGGTTCACATCCATATATGAGTTCAGGAAAAACCATAGCTTTAACTAGACAGACCTTTGTTGGTAAAGTAATGTCTCTGGTTTTTAATATGCTGTCTGGGTTGGTCATAGCTTTTCTTCCAAGGAGCAGGCATCTTTTAATTTCATGGCTGCAGTCACCATCTGCAGTGATTTTGGAGCCTATGAAAATAAGTCTCTCTCTGGTTAAATTGTTTCCCCATCAATTTGCAATGAAGTGATGGAACTGGATGCCATGATCTTAGTTTTTTGAATGTTGAGTTTCAAGCCAGCTTTTTCACTCCCTTCTTTCACTTTCATTCAGAGCTTTCCCCCAAATAGCAAAAACGGCAGGGATGTCCATTCTCACCACTTCTATCCAACATTGTACTGAATACCTTAAACAGTACAATAAGTAGGCAAAAAAGACATAAACAGATTGGAAAAGATAAATTGGAAGTATCTATTTGCAAATAGCATGATCATTAACATAAGAATTCTTCAGTTGAGTTCAGTCTCTCAGTCATGTCCGACTCTTTGCGACCCCATGAATTGCAGCACGCCAGGCCTCCCTGTCCATCACCAACTCCCGGAGTTCACCCAAACTCATGTCCATCGAGTCAGCAATGCCATCCAGCCATCTCATCCTCTGTCGTCCCCTTCTCCTCCTGCCCCCAATCCCTCCCAGGATCAGAGTCTTTTCAAATGAGTCAACTCTTTGCATGAGGTGGCCAAAGTATTGGAGTTTCAGCTTCAGCATCAGTCTTTCCAATGAACACTCAGGACTGATCTCCTTTAGAATGGACTGGTTGGATCTCCTTGCAGCCCACGGGACTCTCAAGAGTCTTCTCCAACACCACAGTTCAAAAGCATCAATTCTTCGGTGCTCAGCCTTCTTCACAGTCCAACTCTCACATCCATACAGCACCACTGGAAAAACCATAGCCTTGACTAGATGGACCTTTGGTGGCAAAGTAATGTCTGCTTTTTAATATGCTGTCTAGGTTGGTCATAACTTTCCTTCCAAAGAGTAAGTGTCTTTTAATTTCATGGGTGCAATCACCATCTGCAGTGATTTTGGAGTCCAAAAGAATAAAGTTTGACACTGTTTCCACTGTTTCCCCATCTATTTCCCATGGAGTGATGGGGCCGGATGCCATGATCTTTGTTTTCTGAATGTTGAGCTTTAAGCCAACTTTTTCACTCTCCTCTTTCACTTTCATCAAGAGGCTTTTTAGTTCCTCTTCACTTTCTGCCATAGGGTGGTGTCATCTTCATATCTGAGGTGATTGAGATTTCTCCCAGCAATCTTGATTCCAGCTTGTGCTTCTTCCAGCCCAGCGTTTCTCATGATGTACTCTGCATAGAAGTTAAATAAGCAGGGTGACAATAGACAGCCTTGATGTACTCCTTTTCCTATTTGGAATCAGTCTGTTGTTCCATGTCCAATTCTAACTGTTGCTTCCTGACCTGCATATAGGTTTCTCAAGAGGCAGGTCAGGTGGTCTGGTATTCCCATCTCTTTCAGAATTTTCCACAGTTTATTGTGATCCACACAGTCAAAGGCTTTGGCATAGTCAATGAAGCAGAAATAGATGTTTTTCTGGAACTCTCTTGCTTTTTCGATGATCCAGCAGATGTTGGCAATTTGATCTCTGGTTCCTTTGCCTTTTCTAAAACCAGCTTGAACATCTGGAAGTTCATGGTTCACGTATTGCTAAAGCCTGGCCTGGAGAACTTTGAGCATTACTTTACTAGTGTTTGAGCTGAGTGCAATTGTGGGGTAGTTTGAGCATTCTTAGAGAACCTTAAAAAAAAGAGCTACAATAAGTACTAAAGTTGAATTTAGCAAGGTTAGGTCATATGGTCAGTATACGAAATTCAACGTATTTTATGTACTAGCAATGAGCAATTGAAATTGAAATTTAAAAATAATATACAGTATCATCCACAAACACAAGAATCTGTGAATAAATTTAACAAATATGTATAAGATCTGTATATAAAACTGATAAAGTATTATTGAAACAAACCAAAAATTTAAATAAGTGGAAAGAGATGCCATATTTAGGGATCAGAAGATACAGTACTGTTAAGATGCCAACTCTCCACAAATTAATATACAGATTTAATGTTATCCCAACAAAAATGCTGGCAGGCGTTCTGTAGAAATTGACCAAGTTGATTTTAAAATGCAAAGAACCATAAATATCAAGGCAATCTTTCTAAATAATAGTTTTTTAAAGATTAGAGGATTTGTATTATGTGATACCAAGACTTACTATAAATCTACAGTACTCAAGATAGAATGATACTGTCATAAAATCAGATATATAAGTCAATAGGCTAGAATAAAGAATCCAAGAATAGATACACACATATACAGTCACTTGATCGTCACAAAGACACAAAAGAAATTCAATTAAAAAAAAAAAAAGAACAGTCTTTTCAACAACTGATGCTTAAACAACTGGGTATTTACATGGGTAAAAACTATGCTTAATCCTTATCTCACACCATACACAAAAGTTAATTCAAAATATACCATACACCTAACCGTAAAATGGAAGCCTCTAGAAAAAAACATAGTAGGGATGTTTGTGACCTTGAAGGAAACCGAGACAGCTCAGATAGGATATAAAAAGCATAAATCTTAAAAGGAAAACATTGATGAAATGAACTTTATCAAAACTAAACACTTTTATTTGATGAAAGACACCACTGATAAAATGAAAAAGTAAGCCAGAGACTGGGAGAAAATATTCATAATTCATATATATGCCTAAGGATGTGTATCCAGAATATATTTCAGAACTCACAATTTGATAGTAATAAGTCAAACAATAGAACTTAGAATTGTCCAATGACACTTTATAAACAAGTTACTTAAATAGCCAATGGCCACATGAGAAGGTGCTTGATATCAACAGTCACATGGAAATGTAAAATAAGACCCCAATGAAATAATTCTGCACACGTACTAGCACTGGAATAGCTAAAATTAAAAATATGAATAATACCAATGGTTGGCAATAATTTGGAGCAACTAGAATTCCCACTTAATGCAGGTGGATGTGTTAAATGAGACAATCACTTTGGAAAAGTTTGGCAGTTTCTTATAAATTTAAAATATACATAGCATGTGATCATACAATTCCACTCCAAAATATTACATAATAGCCAAAAAATTACTAATGATGGACAGTTGACTGTTTCAATTCTGAATTTATTATTTTACTAACAAAGAAATGCAATCAACATTTTCCCTTGCAATTCTAAGTTATTAGAAAACTTATATTCTCCCCAGCTTTGGGTTGGATAAGGAAACTCTGCGTTAAGTTCTGTATGCTTAGTACCTAATTTATGCCTGGTACATGGTAAATGCGAACAAATGCTGTTGGTCATGATGTCACTTAGCACAATTTTAGGCCCTTAAGCACTGTAATTTTAAAATCAGAGGGGTTCTAGACTAAGTCTCAAAGGAAACCGACAGGTCACTGTTTCCTCTGATTAAAGGGAAATTTTACTGCCAAATGTAAGAGGCTCGTGAAATAAGGAAAAAGACAATGAATTAGATTTCTTGGTCTCCTAATCATATCATTAATGTCAAACTCAGTGGGATTCAGTAACTAGTTTAACTTGGGTATGATTCCAAGGTTAATTCCAAACCACAATTGGGTAAGGAGACAATAAAAAAGTAAAATGGCAATACAATTCTATTTCACTCTGAATTAATATTATTATTTTCTGCCTCACCTCCACTGAAAAAATCAAAAGCACAACATTTTAAGTAGTACAGGAAAACAATATTTTTTTAAAAATCCTTACAACAAAGTTGGATCACCCCTTTGATTCTAATCAAGAGGGGTTTGGAAGATCAGCAGGTAAACACAATGAACTGTTCCACTCATGGCAACTGAGAGCCTTCTCTTCGTTACGGCTGCCCTTGTAAAGGCAATGGAAATGCCAGAGTTCAAGAAGTGTTTTAAGACAACACACATGCTCCAAAAACCCTGGAAAGATTAGAGATCACTATAAAAAGGAAATATAAGATAGGTCACGGTTTTTCCAGTACAATCACTACCTTGTTTATTCCTCTTATTTTCTAGTCCTTTTTTTTTTTTTTAATCATAATCGCTGTTTCTTGCCTTTGAGGAGATGTTAGTATTTGGGAAAAATTCTCCAAAGAGCCCAGAAGTTCTTTCTTGCAGACTTTGCAAGTTTTATCTACTGTTTTCTCAAATAACTGTATCTGTTATAAAAAGCACAGTCATCTTAACTTGCCAGAGGTTGTCTGAAAAGTTTCAGGCACACTTAATTGACAAAAGAAAGCTGCTTTGCGAGGAAGTTGCATAGGTTGGATTTTGAAATACCAGACTGGCCTAGGTGTCTCTTGGAGCTCTATTCATTATAATGTGACCTTGGCCTAATGACCCAGCATCACTGAGTCTCAGTTTCCTTCTCCATAAATATATTACTTGGGGGGACTTCTGGGTGGTCCAATGGTTAAGAATTCACCTACAATGCAGGAGACAGGGATTCAATCCCTGGAAGATTCCACATGTTGAGGGACAACTAAACCCATGCACACAACTACCGAAGCCCACAGCCTGGAGTCCATGTTCCACTAAAGAGAAGCCCCCACAGTGGGAAGCCCGCAGCCAGGGAGAAGCCCCCACTGGCCACAAGCAGAGAAAGCCCGCGCAGAGCAACAGAGACCCAGCACGGCCAAAACCGAGTAAAATCATATTAAAACACAGACACAGACACAAAATAGAAGGCTTTTCTTTTAAAAAATATTATTTGGGGGATTAAATAATGATCGGAGCAAAATAATGATCTGTGCCTGGCACATAGTTGACCCTCAATAGAGGCACCTTTAAGGATGAGGGAAGGAAACTGATCAAAGAGTAGAGAAACGGAGAGAAGGGTAGAGAGGGAAATAAAGCAGACAAAAGTTAAAGAAGCCAGAGGAGAGGGAAAAGGTAAAACAAGGCACTCCAACCTGAAATTCTAGAAAGCAGCTAAATATGCATCGAATCTCTGGCCAGGTCATCAAGAAGGCACTAGTACCAAGAGTTCACATATCATCCCTTCCTTTGCAGGTACTCGATAAATTGACAATGACTTATACGATCTTGGGGCTTCCCTGGTAACTCAGACGGTAAGGAATCTGCCTGCAAGGCAGGAGACCCAGGTTCGATCCCTGGGTCAGGAAGATCCCCTGGAGAAGGAAATGGCAACCCACTCCAGTATCTTTGCCTGGAGAACCCCATGGACAGAGGAGCCTGGCGGGCTACACTTCGTAGGGTTGCATATAGTCAGACACGACTGAAGTGACTTAACATATATATATGATCTTTACCCACCTCTCATCTTACATTCCTTCAAAGATATTGAAAAACTGTTATTTAATGGGATACTAGATAAAATTGGTAAATATTTAGGGCATCAAATGTGAAAACTATGAAATGTCCATTCCATCAAGCGACATATTGCCAGGTATCTGCTCCATTTGCATGGAAGTCTTACCAAATGGATAGTGCTCCTCAAGGGAAAATTTTGTCTCTTTGTCTCCAGTACATCGCACCCAGGAAGTCTCAATTTAAGAGTTCTTGAACTAAGTAAGTCCAACGTTCCATGGGATTCAGTACTGAGAAATAAGAAATGCTGAAAAAATAGGTCTTTGTCCTCCAGGAATTGATACTCTAGAGCTGGAAAGGGCAAAGTCAGGGCAGGCTGGATAAGCCTGGAAAGACTTTGCAAATTTCCTCACCAAGGATTACCTGCAGAAGAATCCTCAGAGGAAATGGGGCAGCATCAGAGTCTTAGTGGAAAGTACAATTACCTCCTAATACTGACTCTCAGGAGTAAGATCCCCAAATGAAGCAAATGTAAGAGGAAACTTGAAAGACACTGGTCACAAGCATCACAGGATGAGCCAAGAAAAGTTTAAAGGCTTTCTTGTGCAACTCTGTCATTTTGCAAATGAAGATGGTAAGACCTAGAAAGATGAATGATTTCCCCAAAATCACAGAGTTAAGTTCACAGCTCAGGACCCCAGACTTCAAGTTTTTGCAATATTTGCTCTTCCATGGAGACTTTGCTGTTGAGAAAGACTCCAGTGATTAACTGAGTATCTTCAACCCAGGCTCCTCCAGTCCATCAAGGTGTCATCACCAGTGATTCATTGCCATCTTTCCAAACACCTTCTTTCTCTTGGCACTGGCATCAGCACTTTTGGTCCATGTATAAGAACAATGTTAATTACACTCCCACACGAATCATTTCAGCAGCAAGAAATAAAATAGAGGAATGAGTATCACTTTTTACTTTGGAAAAGAGTGTTGTAATCTTTTGTTTTGTTATCTGTCATATACCCTGACAAAGAGCAGCCCCTGACTCCCTCCCCAGCCTACCGCCTTCATCTCCCTCAACTATTCATGCCCTTGCCCATTGATTCTTCTTCGGACTCTTTCCTTGTCTACAGTAGTCTTCCCCAGCCTCCACCCATCCCTTTCTTGTCTACTCCACCATCAAGACTTCATTTCAAAGCTCCCTCTTAGGAAAGGCTGTTCAGATTACCCAAACCCATGACAAGTGGTTCTTGTCTCTGGGACCCCAGACCCCAGAAGTACAGCCTCTGCCTCTACTTCAGGTCTCAGATCCTCAAGTTGATGTCATCCTGATCACCCTCTAGATTTCAATTAGCCGAATAAATGATTTCAAATCTTAGAAAACAGGGAAAAGAGTTTCACACAATATCACAGAGGAGATGCGGAGTACATCTGTTCAACGAAGAACTAAATGAAGTATCTCTTCTTATTTGGATATTTCAGAATATTTAGCAAGTCTGAGGAACTATGTAAACTATCACGTTTTAATAATTTCATTAGTGAAGGAATAGTTATAGGAGTTATAATAGAATCCAACTCAAAAATAAACTTATTATTTCTTTACAAAATAATACTGATGAGTTTAAGTAAGGAAATAAAATTTTTCAAGAAGGGTTAACTAGACCATCAGAGCAGCTTGGACTTGAGGTTCTCTGGCAAAGTGATTTATGAACCTTGGTGATAAAGAAAAATAATGCAGGAAGGCCACCCTGAAGGCACCATCCAACTCTCATGGATACAGTCATGGATCCACAGCCCTGGAGAAGGAATAGAGGCAGGGGGCTGACTATGGGAATTTTTGCTTCAGGTTATACAGTTTTGAGAATGCTTTTCTTCAATGTTTTTTATCCCCACTTCCTTCCAAATAAAGAATAAGGACACTAAAGGAGACATCACAAGGAAGCAGGGTGCACAGTAGCAATAATACCAAATTCATGCCTTGGTGTATAAGGATGAAGGAAAATAGCACAATGGGCACTGTCTACAGAAACAGTCTTTGCCAAGACAAGGGTATTAGATAAAACACAACAGCTTCCAAAGAGACTCCCAAACACCTATGATCACTACAAATAATTAGCAATAATGATGGAAATGTTTCATCAGAAGTGAAGTCATCAATGTCTCTAAAGGTCTTGAGCAGCTGGAGATTTGGCAGGAAACTAGAGACAAATGGCCCCTCTGAAAAGTTCAAGTGATGACAAACTATTCATTTAACAAATATTTATTAAGCATCAAATGAGTGTAAGGCCCGAAAAGATGAATTACTAAAAGCTTTGTCCTTGAAGACCTCACCCCCTGTACGGAATAGACAACATTCCCACACATACTGTATTGCAACTCAATAACTGCTGATTAAGCATCAAGGAGAGATAAGAAAGCCTTCCTCAGTGATCAGTGCAAAGAAATAGAGCAAAACAATAGAATGGGAAAGACTAGACATCTCTTCAAGAAAATTAGAGATATCAAGGGAACATTTCATGCAAAGATGGGCACACTAAATGACGGAAATTGTATGGACCTAACAGAAGCAGAAGATATTAAGAAGAGGGGGCAGGAATACACAGAAGAACTGTACAAAAAACATCTTCATGACCCAGATAATCACAATGGTGTGATAACTCAACTAGAGCCAGACATCCTGGAATGTGAAGTCACCTGGGCCTTAGGAAGCAAAACTAGTGGAGGTGATGGAATTCCAGATGAGCTATTTCAAATCCTAAAAGATGATGCTGTGAAAGTGTTACACTCAATATGCCAGCAAATTTGGAAAATTTAGCAGTGGCCACAGGACAGGAAAAGGTCAGTTTTCATTCCAATCCCTAAGAAAGGCAATGCCAAAGAATGTTCAAACTACCGCACAATTGCACTCATATCACACGCTAGTAAAGTAATGCTGAACTTTCAGATGTTAAAGCTGGTTTTAGAAAAGGCAAAGGAACCAGAGATCAAATTGCCAACATCCACTGGATCATCGAAAAAGCAAGAGAGTTCAAGAAAAACATCTATTTCTGCTTTATTCACTATGCCAAAGCCTTTGACTGTGTGGATCACAACAAACTGTGGAAAATTCTGAAGAGTTGGGAATACCAGACCACCTGACCTGCCTCTTGAGAAACCTATATGCAGGTCAGGAACCAATAGTTAGAACTGGACATGGAACAACTGACTGGTTCCAAATAGGGAAAGGAATACATCAAGGCTGTATATTGTCACCCTGCTTATTTAACTTCTATGCAGAGTACATCATGAGAAATGCTGGGCTGGAGGAAGCACAAGCTGGAATCAAGATTGCTGGGAGAAATCTCAATCACCTCAGATATGCAGATGACATCACCCTTATGGCAGAAAATGAAGAGGAACTAAAAAGCCTCCTGATGAAAGTGAAAGAGGAGAGTGAAAAAGTTGGCTTAAAGCTCAACATACAGAAAACGAAGATCATGGCATCTGGTCCCATCACTTCAAGGGAAATAGATGGGGAAACAGTGGAAACAGTGGCTGACTTTATTGCGGGGGGGCCTAAAATCACTGCAGATGGTGATTGCACCCATGAAATTAAAAGACACTTACCCCCCCCCCAAAAAAAAGACACTTACCCCTTGGAAGGAAAGTTATGACCAACATAGACAGCATATTAAAGAGCAGACATTACTTTGCCAACAAAGATCCATCTAGTCAAGGCTACAGTTTTTCCAGTGGTCATGTATGGATGTGAGAGTTGGAATGTGAAGAAAGCTGAGCGCCGAAGAACTGATGCTTTTGAACTGTGGTGTTGGAGAAGACTCTTGAGAGTCCCTTGGACTGCAAGGAGATCAAACCAGTCCATCCCAAAGGAGATCAGTCCTGGGTGTTCATTGGAAGGACTAATGCTGAAGCTGAAACTCCAATACTTTGGCCACCTGATGTGAAGACCTGACTCATTGGAAAAGACCCTGATGCTGGGAAAGATTGATGACAGGAGGAGACGGGGATGACAGAGGATGAGATGGCTGGATGGCATCACCAACTCAATGGACATGAGGTTTTGTAGACTCTGGGAGTTGGTGATGGACAGGGAGGCCTGGCATGCTGCAATTCATGGGGTCACAAAGAGTCAGACACAATTGAGCAACTGAACTGAACTGAACTGAAAATGGGCTTCCCTGGTGGTTCAGACAGTGAAGAATCCACCTACAATGCTAGAGACCTTGGTTTGATCCCTGGGTCAGGAAGATCCCCTGGAGGAGGGCATGGCAACCCATTCCAGTACGCTTGCTTGGAGAATCCCCATGGACAGAGGAGCCTAGTGGGCTATACAGTCCATAGGGTCACAAAGAGTCAGACACAACCGTGTGACTAAGCACAACACACAGCACATGTCTTGAAATTCTCCTAAATATTAAGGTTGGATACATAAAGAAAATTGCCACTGTCCTCAAAGCACTTATAATCTAGGTAGGAGACAGGCGGTGCATATGAAACTATTTGTGAACCATATAAAACATTTATAAATAAGTGTCTTGATCTGGCACTATTGTAAATAATTTTGAGAATGGAGACTTCTGCCTATTGCCTAAGATAATTAGGAGAGGCTTCAGGAAATAGAAGAAACCAAGAAACTGAGATAAGCCTTGAAAGATGACTTAGAATCAAGATCCATGGGAGGGCGGGGTGAGGGGATTCAGAGTCAAAACTGCAACATTTAAAGAAGTCATTCATGTGACTGATTTGAGAGTAAGATGTCTGTTCCTGATTAATAAAAGTTACATTGAAAGACAGAATGAAGGAAGATTTTTAATACATTATTGACCAGAGACATATTAATGCCACAGACATTAGTTTCTGCAAAAATCCTCTGGTCAATAATGTGTTAAGTGTTTAGAATCCTGTTCTGAACCTATGCATCCTCAAAATGTGTCTGTCACCTGTTGGGATGTGGTGTGTATCAGTCTTGTACAAAACCAGTTTGATCCATTTAACCCTTGAGACTCGGTTCATAAACTGGGATGCATGCCGACACTCTCTCCTCCAAGAGAGGGTTTCAACTCCTTTATCTAACTCCGGGAACCTAGGAATTCAAGGACACAATGACCAAAACAGAGCAAAGGAAAATGTTAAAATGTAAGCATTAGTGAGACAGATGGATGCTGAAATCCGGAGCAGCTCCATCCACGCATACTTAGAAGTGACTCAGGAAAGCATTTTTCCCCCATTTCTTAGTGACTCTATACAGTTTTGAAAATAAAGTCTTGCCACTTCATTTTTCACCACACAGAGAAGAGAAACATTCAACTCTTTTGCAAACTGGAAACGGAGTATGCTCACATTTTTTCCCATTCCACAATAACTTATAGGCAGCTAATGAGATTTTCTTTCCTTCCCTGTGCTCCCAGAAGCCATCCATTCTCTACCAGGCAGGGTCCGGCCATGAAAAGTTCCACCCAATTTATGGTATTTTTAAACAGCTAGGAGAGGGATGAAAATGATTTTGTAATGGAAGTTGCCATAAAACTTATAATTACAGAATTTGCTACAGTGAACACTGTAATAGAGTGTTTACTTAAATCAAATATTCGTTGGCTTTCTTTGAAGATAAATGATGTATTCTATATCCCATTTTCTCCAAATGTACTAAGAGAACCTTTCTGCACAAGGGTGGTTCTATCTTTCTTCCGCACACCAGCTGTGCTGGCTGTAGCAAGGAAACTCCACCTCACTTAGGAACCACAGACAGACGCTTGAGTACAGCCCCAAATCTAAGCCCAGCACTAGCCAGTTACATAATCACTTGATACACTCTCGTAAGACCTTCAGGGTGACTGGGCATCTTATCTAACAGAGATGCCAAGGGCAGGCCAAGCAACAAACCAGTCTTGCCTTGTGTGACCTTGAAATGATCTGACCTTTCTCTGCCTTAATTTCTGCATCTGTCAATTCAATTTGTTGAATGACTGTATCTCCAAGGTCTGAATCCCCTAACATTCTATAATTCTACATCAGAAGGAAAAATAGGACTAGAATTAAGTTCATACTCAAGTCCTGAAACAAAGCTGGTTCCACAAAGTTTATCATGTAAAGAATTGCACCAACATCCTTGATGAAGAATTTCATGATGGTGACAAAGGAATTTCCACTCAAAATCTCTCTTCTCTCTCCCGTATCCTGTATTCTAGCTCATGGTAGGAAATATCCTTTGAAACTTGATGACACTTACTAAAAGAGAAAAATCATTTTCCTTCTCCTTCCTGTCATTAGCCGACTATTCATTGTCCCCACAGGTTAATGGATGTTGAGATGATTCATCTTTGTGATGTGTTTTGCATATGAGGACTACTATGTATAGTGTGTGTGTGTCTGTGTGTCTGTGTGTCTGTGCACACACACGCTCAGTCACTCAGTCATGTCCAGCTCTTCGCAACCCCTCGGGCTTGTAGCCTACCAGGCTTCTCCTCTCATGGAATCTTCCAGGCAAGAATACTGGATCAGTTTGCCATTTCCTACTCCAGGGGATCTTCCCAGCCCAGGGATCAAACCCACAAGTCTTCTTTATCCCTGAGCCTCCTGGAAAGCCCATGCAGTGTTAAGGAACATTAATATTGGACCAACTTCCCATCAAAGGGCCAGAGTCCCAGAATAAGAACTTACTGCAAGATTTAAAATAACAGAGAGATAAACAAAAGGGGACAGCAACAGAGAAGGGTGATTCCATTTCCTTTATTTTGGAAAACAGGGAAACTCAGCCAAGAAAGATAGAACACCCATCCAAAAGACCTAAAACAAAGCACTTGATACTGCAGATGGTGATTACAGCCATGAAATGAGAAGACCCTTACTCCTTGGAAGGAAAGTTATGAGCAACATAGACAGCATATTAAAGAGCAAAGACATTACTTTGCCAACAAAGTTCCGACTAGTCAAGGCTGTGGTTTTTCCAGTAGTCATGTATGGATGTGGGGCTTCCCTGGTGGCTCAGAGGTTCAAGTGTCTGCCTCCAATGAGGGAGACCCGGGTCGATCCCTGGGTTGGGAAGATCCCCTGGAGAAGGAAATGGCAACCCACTCCAGTATTCTTGCCTGGAGAATCCCATGGACGGAGGAGCCTAGTTGGTTACAGTCCGTGGGGTTGCAAAGAGTCGGACACGACTGAGCGACTTCACCTTCACCTGTATGGATGTGAGAGTTTGACTATAAAGCTGAGCGCCGAAGAATTGATGCTTTTGAACTGTGGTGTTGGAGAAGACTCTTGAGAGTCCCTTGGACTGCAAGGAGATCCAACCAGTCCATCCTAAAAGAGATCAGTCCTGGTGTTCATTGGAAAGACTGATGTTGAAGCTGGAACTCCAATACTTTGGCCACCTGATGCGAAGAGCTGACTTATTAAAAAAGACCCTGATGCTGGGAAAGATTGAGGGCAGGAGGAGACGGGGATGACAAAGGATGAGATGGTTGGATGGCATCACTGACTTAATGGACATGATTTTGGGTGGACTGTAGGAGTTGGTGATGGACAGGGAGGCCTGGCGTCCTGTGGTTCATGGGGTCGCAAAGAGTTGGACATGACTGAGCGACTGACTGAACTGAAAGATCATGGGCTTTGAAAGAAGAAATGAGAAAGGTAAGGAGTAAGGTGTCTGAAGCCTACAGATTGAGATCTCCATGCTATGAAAGAGAGAGACCTGGGGAGATCAGCTTTTTGATGGAAACTATGGGAGGAGTAGCTCTGTGTTCTATTCTCCAAAGCCTTCAGAGAATCTTACAAAGAGCAATCTGCACTGAGAAAGGGTGTTTCTACCATGGGCTCATTACTCACATCTTGGAAAGAAAATCCTGGCCTAATTAGAGCCAAAAAACTCAGGGAGAGAAGATGACTTTTCTCCATAACAAAGAGTTAATGCTTGGACAAAATACAATCGAGAACTGACATATTTATCCTACTAATTCAGACCGAAGGTAGTAAGATATTGGCTTTCTTCCTGGAGGTTTAGGAAAAAGTCTGGGGCTTGCACTGTTTCTCAGGATGGGAGATATAGCTTCCTTCCCCACCCTTTCTGCATCCCAAGGATTATCAAACACCCCTACCACATAAGCTAAGTTCTGGTCAGGGCTACCAATAAATCTATGGAGGAACTTCTGTTGGCAGTGCACCCAGACACTCAGAATCGCTGCTCACAGCAACCTCTGCTATTCTGGACCCTTGTCTTGCAAAGGAGGCTGTAAATCTATATTCCTCAATGCATTTCATCTAGTATGTGTGCATGGCCCACAGTGACAGGTACAGTTCAGTTGCTCAGTCGTGTCCAACTCTTTGCAATCCCTTGGACTGCAGCACGCCAGGCCTCTCTGTCCATCACCAACTCCCAGAGTTTACTCAAACTCATGTCCATTGAGTTGGTGATGCCATCCAACCATCTCATCCTCTGTCATCCCCTTCTCCTCCTGCCTTCAATCTATCCCAGCAGCAGGGTCTTTTCAAATGAATAGCTCTTCGCATCACGTGGCCAAAATATTGGAGTTCCAGCTTCAGCATCGGTCCTTCCAATGAATATTCAGGACTGATTTCCTTTCAGTTCAGTTCAGTTCAGTCGCTCAGTAGTGTCCAACTCTTTGCAACCCCATGAATTGCAGCACGCCAGGCCTCCCTGTCCATCTCCAACTCCCGGAGTTCACTCAAACTCACGTCCATTGAGTCAGTGATGCCATCCAGCTGTCTCATCCTCTGTTGTCCCCTTCTCCTCCTGCCCCCAATCCCTCCCAGCATCAGAGTCTTTTCCAATGAGTCAACTCTTCGCATGAGGTGGCCAAAGTACTGGACTTTCAGCTTCAGCATCATTCCTTCCAAAGAACACCCAGGACTGATCTCCTTTAGGATGGACCGGTTGGATCTCCTTGGAGTCCAAGGGACTCTCAAGAGTCTTCTCCAACACCACAGTTCAAAAACATCAATACTTCGGCTCTCACCTTTCTTCACAGTCCAACTCTCACATCCATACATGACCAATGGAAAACCCATAGCCTTGACTAGACAGAACTCTGTTGGCAAAGTAATATCTCTGCTTTTGAATATGCTATCTAGGTTGGTCATAACTTTCCTTCCAAGGAGTAAGCGTCTTTTAATTTCATGGCTACAGTCACCGCCTGCAGTGATTTTGGAGCTCAGAAAAATAAAGTCTGACACTGTTTCCACTGTTTCCCCATCTATTTCCCATGAAGCAATGGGACCAGATGCCATGATCTTCGTTTTCTGAATGTTGAGCTTTAAACCAACTTTTTCACTCTCCTCTTTCACTTTCAGCGAAAGGCTTTTTAGTTCCTCTTCACTCTCTGGCATAAGGGTGATGTCATCTGAGATTTTCTTTAGGATGGACTAGTCTGATCTCCTTGCAGTCCAAGGGACTCTCAAGAGTCTTCTCCATCACCAAAAGCATCAATTATTTGGCACTCAGCTTTGTTTATGGTCCAACTCTCACATCCATACATGACTACTGGAAAAACCATAGCCTTCAGTAGACACGGCCCACAGAGAGTTCTAATTAGACAGTCTGCAAATGGCTAGCCCCTGTCAATCAACTAAAGTTCTTCCACATTGAGACAAGAAAAAAGAGTCTGTGTAGACACTGCAACAGGTAAGATGAATTGGCCAGTTTAATGACTGACTGTACCCTTTATAGGACAGACACCAAAGCACTGTTGGTATTTGGGGCTGGAGGACACAGAGCATAAACCCAAGTGCTCTTGTCTTGATTTTTAGCTTTGTAACTCAAGAACAATTATTCAATCATCCTGAAACATAAGGTTCTCATCTACAAAGTGGAAATTCTAATAATATTTACCCCATAGAGTTGTGATTGCCTGGAATTAGGTATGGAACGGCATCTTGTACAGTCCTCACACTCAATAAATGCTTGTTTTTATTAGTAATTGGATTTTTAAATATTAGAATGGAATTCTATCTATACTAAGGACAAAATAGTATGATGATTTAATTATGATCTCCTTAATGGCATGTTTTTGTCTTTCCATATTCCCTTCCCCATTTTTTAAATCCTTGTATAGATGTGTAATATATGTATGGAAATGTATTACTCTTTGTCCTACTCTTTACCACCTCATGGACCTGTAGTCAGCCATGCTTCTCCATCCATGGACTTCTCCAGGCAAGAATATCAGAGAAGGTACCCAATCCTTTCTCCAGGGGATCTTCCCAACCCAGAGATCCAACTCAGGTTTCCTGGGTTGCAGGACGGATTCTTCACCATCTGAGCCACCAGGGAAGCCCCCAGTACGTATTACACATCTATAATTATACTTTGGATATAGCTTTCCCTTTTGTAACAAATTATGCCATGAACATTTTCTACCCTGTTTCATGGTCTCTGTACTTATAGTGAATGAAGCCTCCATGATGTGCATCAAATCGGCAAGCCACAGCTTAATAAAAAGTCCCTCTGCTGGGGAATGGTGATGGTGTGGTAAAGGAGACACTGAATTGGAGCTAAAGACCTGGATTTCCCATCTGCTCTTCCAAAGCACACACACTTCCACGCACTTTACTGTGGCTCTTTTGGACTAGCGTACTGTCTTTCTGGGTTAGCTTTCCTACTTTCCACCCTAAGCAAAAACTTTCCCAGCTCCACCTCTCTGTCTCACTGTACAACCTTAAAGAAACCACACCATCTCTCTAAGCTTGTTCCCTCATTTCTAAAATAGAGAGGAAAAATAAAGCCACCTGTCCTGCAGGGGTGTTGCAAAGAGGAAACAAGATAACAGATGTGAAAAAGACTTATATACTGTTAGCAGGTGGAGGGGTGACCCATATGTTATAAAAACACAGCAATATATATTTTAACTTTCTTTTTCTTTGAAACGAATTCCTTGGTATCATTTCCTAAGGAGGAATTACTGTGGCCAAAAATTTGTCTGTTTTTATGATTCATGGTAATACCTGTTATTATAAGCTAAATTGCTTAAATGGAAAGCAAAGGGATGAATGTATGCTCAGTCCATTACTCCGGTATTCTAAACAACTACCTCCCAAACACAGAGACACATGTATATGCATAAAATACATGTCCACATGTGTGTGGATATATATGCAAGCATATGTTGGCTTCCCTGATGGTTCAGTGGTAAAGATTTGCCTGCCAGTGCAAGAGACAGAGGTTCTATCCCCCGGTTGGGAAGATCCCTTGGAGAAGGAAATGGCAACCTACTCCAGTATTCTTGCCTGGGAAATCCCATGAACAGAGGAGCATGATGGGCTACAGTCCATTGGGTTGCAAAAGGGTTAAACACGACTTAGTGGCTAAACAACAACTTATGTGTTAGATCGCTTATGTGTTATATACGTGTGTGTGTGTGTATGTGTGTGTGTAACATATAATAGCATGCTTTGAGCAGTGTCAGATGTGACACTAGGGAGTTGTAGATGAAAACAAGAATGTAAATAAAATCCTTTCTGTGCACTTTATTCTTATTTTAACAAAATTAGTATTATCCGCCCAAAGACATGGCATTTTAAAAATATGGGAAAACCAGCTTTTGCCGTCCATGAAGAAAAGCCTTTGATTGTGACTTAAATACATGCACACTTGCCCTGGCCCACATTCCTGCAGCCGACCTGCAGAACCTCCACAGTGGAAGGGACAGGCACCCACAAGGGAGGTGGGCAAGGAGAAACTTCCAAAGATAAGCTTTGGAGTAGGGGCCCTAGACAGGTTCCCTTAGGCAGAACGGAAATGAAGGAAAATGGGCCTGTGCCAGCCACGCCCATCTGCGGGCAGAAGTACTCCTCCTGCTGGAGGCATCTCTCCTTCTGTGCGTGTCCATTTTTTCCACCCCTCTTCTACATTCGTGCAAGATTGCCTAGAAATGTTCAGTCTCTTCTTGGGGCTGAGGAGCTAAGGGGGAGCAAGGATCTGTCCCCCTCGCTTTGGGAGGCCAGGTCAGCCGCGTTGGGGTGCCCCAGGTGGCCGGGTGTGTAATGGCGACACAGAACAAGGGCTTGTCAAGGTAGACATCAGTTCAGTTCAGTTCAGTTGCTCAGTCGTGTCCGACTCTTTGTGACCCCATGGCCTGCAGCACGCCAGGCCTCCCTGTCCGTCACCAACTCCTGGAGTTTACCCAAACTCATGCCCATTGCATCAGTGATGCCATCCAGCCATCTCATCCTCTGTCGTCCCCTTCTCCTCCTGCCCTCAATCCCTCCCAGCATCAGGGTCTTTTCCAATGAGTCAACTCTTCACATGAGGTGGCCAAAGTACTGGAGTTTCAGCTTCAGCATCAGTCCTTCTAATGAACACTCAGGACTGATCTTTAGGATGAACTGGTTGGATCTCCTTGAAGTCCAAGGGACTCTCAAGAGTCTTCTCCAACACCACAGTTCATTCTTCGGCGCTCAGCTTTCCTTATAGTCCAACTCTCACATCCACACATGACCACTGGAAAAATGAACGAGGACAGACATTGAGGCCGGTGTTTCCTTCAGGTTGGAATGCAGTAAGAGACAGGCAGCACCCACACCCACAGGAAGACTGACCTCACAGACTCTTGCCTAAATCACTAGGTCACTCACGTATTCTAAGTCATAAGGGCAGAACACCAGCATCAAACCACCGTGACCTCAGGCCTCCAGAACAATCTTTCAGTTGGGGCCTCATTTCTTTACCTACACACACCCTAGCTCCTCACTTTGTGGAGTTTAGCAGTAGCATAGGGCATCCTCCTAATGAAGAGGAAGGTCCATGGGTCAGACAAGACAAGCTTTGAATCTCATTTCTATTCAAGAAACTTCTGGCAAGTACCTCAACTCTCCTGACCTTTAGTTTGCCTCATTTGTTAAAAGGGGCTAATTCAAACCTTGCTCATCAGATGTTCAAAGTCCTCTTAAACAATCAGTTATGTTGCCAAACACATTTTTAAAACCAGCACTTAGAGTCCAAGAATGCAGGGCCTGTTTTATATTACCACTTAAAAGATCTGCATGCTCAGACATATTAAGAAAATAGCATAGTAACAGAATTTGGGCTTTTATTGTTCTTTCCATGAAATCCCTAATTTAATTTAGTCACATTGTGGACCCAAAGAGTCAAGCTCTGGTCTCAATTACTGAAATATGACTCTCAAATGGAGAAGGACAATCTCCTGAAACATACTTGGGCTCCAGTGCAGCAACCCAGAACATCATCTCATCATGTTTACAATAAAAAGCAGAGGGACTATGAAGAAATTGCTCTAAATAGATCATTTTCCAGGGAATGGCTGTAGCAAACTTGCAAGAAGAGTTTTTATGACCAATTTCCTACACTATACTGTAGATTATTTCAGTTCAGTGGAGAGTTACCAGAATTCTCATGCGGCACCTTCTTTCTCTTAATCCCAGGCATAAATGAGTATATAAGGAGGACTCTGCAGATAATTGTGGAACGAAATCTCTGACATTCATAGTCCATTTCACAGGTTAATATCCTTGAACCATCTGAACATTGGAGAAGAACCTCTATTCCCCCTCTCTTGGTTCCCCTCATCTTATTATTAAAGAATTATAAAATTGGCTCAGTCAAATTGTGTGATCCCAAATTGTGGGTAAGAGAGAAAATTCTGGCCTGTAAGATCTGGGAAGACATTTGAATTTCCTGAAAAGTTTGCTCCGACCCTTTCAGTTTCCCCTTCTTCCATCCCCCTTGTCTCTTCTCCCTTCTTCCTCCTTTAAATGCAGATATGCTGAATGGAGCTGCAGCAGCCCTCTTGTGACCACGAGGGAAAAGGTAGGAAAATTGGAGACACACAGCCCTAATGTGATAGATCCACAGAACTAAAGCTGGCAATCACTACCTCTCAACTCCTCATGTGAAAAATAAATCTCCAATTTGTTTAAGTCCCTGTGTTTGAGTGCCACATCTTATTAAATTGGGTGGAACCCCAACAGGTATAGATATGCTTGATAACATTTCTCTCTCTGAAGATGGTTTTAAAGGAGACATTCTCCTTTATAGCCCCATGGGACAGTCTTTCACTCTGACATGGGATCCTAATTATACCAGGCCTCAGAAAATGACAGCAGCCACTTCTTGGTACCTCCCAGGCCCCTTGGATCTTTACCATCTATAAACATGTGTGTCTTAAAAAATATAAACTCACCAGCCAATAACCTAGGTCTATTCGAGTTAGATTAGAAATAAAACAGTCAAAATAGTTTGGAACCTACTAGATACAGCATTCTTTAAAGTAAAACATATCAATTTAGAAAGGAAAGAGAAAGTCAAAGGAGAGAAGGATAAAGAGTAACAGTGTTAATTGTTCAGTCATGTCCCACTCTTTACGATCCCATGGACTATAGTCTTCCAGGCTCCTCCATCCATGGGATTCTCCAGGCAAGAATACTGGAGTGGGTTGTCATTTCCTTCTCCAAAAGAGTAACAAAAATATCCATAGACCTCTATGTCTTCATAATTAATAGGCACCATTGCTGAATACAATCATGCTCTTCACAGAGTTGATATGCATTCATAGTGCTTTTGGTTATTTCTGTATTACATGAGCAGCCTAGGAGCACCAGCACTTCCTTCCACTTCTCCTCTCTCCCTTTCCTCATCCTAAAAGAGTATATAGAATATGGTCTAGAATCCTAGAATATTCCAGAATATAATATACTCTAGAAAATAATATAGAATCTCAGAGCCTCAGTTGAGAAGAACTTTCAGTTCAATTCAATCACTCAGTCGAGTCGAGCTCTTTGTGACCCCGTGCACTGCAGCACACCAGGCTTCCCTGTCCTTCACCAACTCCCGGAGTTTGCTCAAACTCATGTCCATCGAGTCAGTGATGCCATCCAACCATCTCATCCTCCGTCGTCTCCTTTTCCTCCTGCCTTCAACCTTTCCCAGCATCAGGGTCTTCTCCAATGAGTCAGTTCTTAGCATCAGGTCGCCAAAATGCGAAGAGCTTTAGTTGTCTTTCAATCCAAACTTTAAGAATCCCCACTCTTGAAATGCGGTCACTCTGCCTATTTGAATAACAGCTACTGCTCTCATAGCAACCAAAGTGCATTGTTTTCCAACTCTCCTTGCTGGAAAAAATTTTCTTGAGTCAAAGTCTCAAGGAGGCAGTTTCTTGTCTCTGTCTCCAATCTCTCTTAACAGCCTCTGTACTGGCATGGAATAAGCTTAACCTCTTTATTGTATGGCAGGTTTTCAAAGGGCCTTTGAAAATCATTGCTTAACGTCTCATTTATATGAACCTTTGCTGACAAAGTTCTGTATAGCCAAAGCTATGGTTTTTCCAGTAGTCACGTATGGATGTGAGAGTAGGACCATAAAGAAGGATGAGTGACAAAAAACTGATGCTTTCGAACTGTGGTGTTTGAGAAGACTCTTGAGAGTCCCTTGGACTGCAAGGAGATCAAACCAGTCCATTCTAAAGGAAATCAGCCCTTAATATTCATTCACTAGAAGGACTGATGCTGAAGCTGAAGCTAAACCTCCAGTGCTTTGGCCCCCTAATACAATGAGCTGACTCACTGGAAAAGACTCTGATGCTGGGAAAGGTTGAAGGCAGGAGAAGGGGATGACAGAGGAGGAGATGGTTGGATGGCATCACCGACTCAATGGAAATGTGATTGAACAAGCTCCAGGAGGTGGTGAAGCGCAGGGAAACCTGGTGTGCTGCAGTCCATGGGGTTACAAAGAGTCAAACACAACTGAGTGACGGAATAAGCAAATGTCTCATTTCCCTTCAGTTCTATAATGTGTCAACTTACAGCTTAAATATAGCCTCAGGAATGCAAATATAGCATGATTAAGGTACAATTAGAGTACTTCATGCAAGCTCACCCCATGCATGCTTTTATCCGGGGTATGCCACTCTTTTAAAATCCTGAGCTTGATTTGTCTGAAACAGAGGAACAAACTTTTTCTAGAGATAAATCTAGTCTTACTCCACATACTAATTAAAAACTGTCCTGAATACATGCAGCTATACATGTGATAAAATTTCATAGAACATACACACACACACATGAGTGAATATAGAAACTGGTGAAATACAAAGCATAGTCCAGAAAGACCCTAAGACCATCCTCATTTGGTATTCCTGGTACACCATTAACTCACACTGAGCTGTGTCACTGTTGTGATGTTATTTACATGGGTATCTAGTATCTCGGCCTTTCCCACCTGTCCCTGTAGACTTGAACTTTTAGAAAAATACTAATCTTTGATTTATCTCTTTTACATTTGTTGTGTTGGTTTTAAACGCATTGTTCTTGCCTGTCAAGATCTTCTTGGATCTTTATTTTTGTTATCCAGGAAATTAAATATCCCATCTTGACCTTTCTTCTGTCTGAAGTATGAGAATTATGTCTTCATCAAGGCCAAGGGAATCCAGGCTGACATGGGTCTATTAGTCATCACGCGTCATGTATATTCATTCAGTAAACTATAAAGTCACTTTGATGTATACACCATCCAACTCTCATTTCTCTACTTTGTCCATAAGGATATCATGGCAAATTTCATAAAACATGGGTGCAGTCCTTGTTAGGGGGGTTTTGTGGAATTTCCCTAACCTACTGATATAGAAGCCTCATTTACATTTTAAAAATCATGAGCTCAGAGACCATAAAAGAACAATAAACTTGACCAGATTTTTTTTTTTAAATCACTGTGGCAAAACAAAAAGCCATTAAGCAAAGTTAGAGGACAAATCAAAAACTGGAAAAATATTTGCAACATCTGATGAACAAAGGGTAATTTAATATACAAATATCATTCAAATCAGTAACAAAAGTTTAAGCAACATATTGAAAATGAACAAAGGCCATGAGAAGGAGTTCATTAAAAGAAAAAATATAAATGGTGAACAGAATTTTGAAACAATGATTAAGCTCTGTTGTTGTTGTTCAATTGCTAAGTCATGTTCGACTCTTTTGACCCCAGACTGCAGCATGCCAGGCTCCTCTGTCCTTCACTATCTCCCAGAGTTTGCTCAAGTTCATGTCCATTGAGTCAGTGATTCTATCTAACCATCTCATCCTCTGCCACCCTCTTCTCCTTTTGCCTTCAACTTTTCCCAGCATCAGGGCTTTTCCAATGAGTCAGCTCTTCACATCAGGTGGCTGAAGTATTGGAGCTTCAGCTTCAGCATCAGTACTTCCAATTGAATCTAAGAGCAGACAAGACACAACTGAGTGACTTTCACTTCCACCAGTAACAAATTACTACAAGCTCACTTTCACTTTCACCGAGGCTTTAAAAACACACATTTATTAGCTTATAGTTTTGAAAGTCAGATTTTAAAACCAAGGCTGTATTCCTTCTAGAAGCTTCAGAGGACATTAGTTTCCTCGCATTTTCCAGTGTCTAGAGGCCTCCCACATTTCTTTGTTCATGGCCCGCTCCTCACATCACTCTGACCTCTGCTTCCCTCATCACATCAACTCAATATCTGCTTCTCAGCTTCTAGCCTCCCTCTTGGAAGGACCTTGACAATGACGTTGGGCTCACCTGGAGAATCCAAGTGATGCTCCCCATCTCACAATCACAAATCAATCACATCTGTAAAGCTTTTTTATGCCAAAGTAACATATTCATGAGGCCTAGGACTAGAACTATAGATATCAGGACTATAAAGAAAGCTGAGCGCCAAAGAATTGATGCTTTTGGACTGTGGTGTTGGAGAAGACTCTTGAGAGTCCCTTGGACAGCAAGGAGATCCAACCAGTCCATACCAAAGGAGATCAGTCCTGGGTATTCATTGGAAGGACTGGTGTTCAAGCTGAAACTCCAATACTTTGGCACCTGATGCAAAGAGCTGACTCATTTGAAAAGACCCTGATGCTGGGAAAGACTGAGGGCAGGAGGATGAGATGGTTGGATGGCATCACCGACTCAATGGACACGAGTTTGGGTGAACTCCAAGAGCTGATGATGGACAGGGAGGCCTGACGTGCTGCAGTCCATGGGGTCGCAAAGAGTTGGACATGACTGAGCGACTGAACTGAACTGAGGACTAGAATATGGACATCTTTGGGGGGCCATTATTTAGCCTGCACAAGATCCCAAAGTGAAATGCTATAACTCAGGAGATATAAGTTCCCCTTTGTAAGCAGAGTAAAGACTCAGGGAAAGAATAACAGAAAAGAATTTTCTGGCTGTAAGAGATTCCACATGTACGTGTACACACACCCTTAACTGTGGCTCAGAGAGGTTAAATGACTTTCCTAATATCACAAAGCTAGATAGTGCCAGACCTGAAACCCAGACATTTCCTGATTGAAACAAGCTGGAGTTTTAATATAGGTTGTGTGCTCCCATATTCCAGAACAAGGTGTTAGACCATCCAGGCAAGACATACAGACAGACTGAACAAAAACAAGTTCTACTACAGCCCAGCACTGAAGAATGCACTGGACATGTGACTTCTTCACATGGAGAGTCTAGAAAGCGACGTGCGTGGATCACACAGTTCATGCACACACACACTTAGGGTAAAGGCGTGGGGTTTTCCATCTGGGAAAGGCAGAACCTTTAAAAAATAACTTGAGATGTGTTTCCTGTGGCTTGGGAGACATAGGGACTGAAATATAATTGGAATCCTACAAAGTCTGAAGGAGTGAGGTGGTGGTGATGTCACTCAGTTGTGTCCGACTCTTTGCAACCCCATGGACTGGAACCCACCGCGCTCCTCCGTCCATGGAATTTTCCAGGCAAGAATACTGGAGTGGGTTGCCATTTCCTTCTCCAGGGGATCTCCCCAACCCAGGGATTGAACCTGGGTCTCCCACATTGTAAGCAGACGCTTGATCATCTGAGCCACCAGGGAAGCCCAAGGTGGTGGAGATGGTGCAAACAGGACCCGCTGAAGACAGCCCGCTGTTCTAGGGTTTGGTGGGGCAGGGAGGCACGCGTGCCCTAATGCTCCTGAAGAGAAACATCAGACCAGGTCCTCAGGAGAGAGGTTCCTCTGGAGCTGCAAAAGGACCCCAACAGAGCACCTCCTCACCAGAACCCACGGGGCTGGTGCCTGAGGGAGAAAGGACTCAAAGAACAACAGAAATATAGTGGCTTCAGACAACAAGCTGTGTTGTCTGACCCTGTTCCTGAGGGTCAGGACACTGGGAGAAGCTTAACTGGATGGCTCTGGTTCAGAGCCTCATGAGAACCTCTCTCATGAGGTCGGGGTTCCGACATCGGCTGGGCTGCAGTCTCATCTGGTGCTTGATGAGGCAGGATCGCCCACTTCTAACTCACTCAGGAGGCTGTTGACTGAGTTCAACAGCCAGTTCCTCAGTGGCTGATGACTGAAAGCCCAAGTTCCTCAGTAAATGGACGTTCGCACAGGTGGCTTCCCAGCATGACCACTCACTTCTCCCAGAGTTAATGAAATAGCAAAACAGAAGCCACAGTGTTTTTTATAACCCAGCCTTAAAACACCATCACTCCTGCCATATTCTGTCGGTCACAGAAACCAACCAGGGTACGAGGGCGGGAAGGAGGAGGTGCTACTCAGCAGTGTCCTGTGAGGACATAGGGGTCATTGGAGACCATCTTGGAGGCTGGCTATCCACACCTTATGAGAGGGAAAAAAAAACCTGCATTGGGAGTCTGACAGGATCAGAGGACACCAGCGTCTAACAGCCACCATACAACCTCTCCTCCTTGCCACCCGGCAAGGGCCAGGATGGCAAACAAGCAAGGGAGCAGAGGGCAGAGGAAGAAGAAGCTGACTGCCTCCTGCCCCCACACTTTAGGTTTCGTCAGGTGAGAGAGGCCCTGGCTGAGGGAGGAAAATGTTTAAACTGGACGAGAGCTTGCTGTTGTTCAGTTGCTCAATCGTGTCTGACTCTTTGTGACCTCATGTCCAGCAGCACTCCAGGCTTCTCTGCCCTTCACCATCTCCTGGAGTTTGTTCACATTCATGTCCACTGAGTTGGTGATGCCACCTGACCATCTCATCCTCAACTCTCGGATGAGAGTTTAGGGTTTTGATATTACATTGACTGGGTCTCTGTGCTGTGCCTGGAGAAGCTCTCAAAGACAGAAGCTCTCAAAAGTAGACAGAAAAAGCTACATGGAATTCCAAGCTGCTTGGAATAAAGCATC
This sequence comes from Capricornis sumatraensis, assembly GCF_032405125.1. Taxonomy (NCBI): domain Eukaryota; kingdom Metazoa; phylum Chordata; class Mammalia; order Artiodactyla; family Bovidae; genus Capricornis; species Capricornis sumatraensis. The sequence goes on along the minus strand of NC_091089.1, from coordinate 53,510,109 downwards.
TTCCTCCTGGCACCCCACCAGGTCCAGCTCATTTAATAAACCAGTAACAGTCAAACTCAAACCCGTAAAACTCAGACTCAAGTGCCCAGACAGGTTCAGGCTTCTTTCCTCTGCACTGTCCCATAGCAGCTGCCCTGCATCTTTTGGTCAGGTACAGGGGAGCGTTGGGGGAGGCTGGTGAGGGATGGTGATAAGAAGGAAGAAACCCGTCTGGTTGCTGAGCTTCAAACTAAACATACACTTTGCTCAATGGAAGTGGTCACTAGCCTTCCTCTTCCCTTCAGACATACTTCCTGATTTGAAAAGTTGGTTTCCGCTCCCAGGATTCCTTGGAATTCAATGACCAGCTGCTGCTAACCCACTGAGAGAGAGGGCTAGCGAAATCCACACTCTGGAATCTGAAGGTCTGGGCCTCTGATCCTCTCAGACCACGCGGTACCTCCCTTCCCAGAATCACAAAAGTTTCATTCCAAGAGAACACACGTTTATGTTGTCTCGAGTACTGTCCTCATCCATTTCCAGGTGAGCACTGACAGATGACAACTGTAAAAACAGAGAAGATACGAATGGTGGTGCCTTCACATGCATCATTATGCATCTCCATGGGTATCAAAAACACTCGCATTCTATAAGCAAAGTCAGGATCCCAAAGAAGTGACAGCTACGACTCAGCTCCAATAGGTGACTTAGGCTCTAATGCTCCATGCTCAGCTCTGTAGCAGATTTTGGGAAAGAGTACAGAAGATGGAGAAAGCAAGCACCAACCTTGAAAAATTTTATAATCCAATTGTGCAGGCACATGCAGAGTCATTATTTATTTAACAAATATTTATTGAGTAATACTATGCTGCACACCGCACTAGACACTGGGATACCTTGATGAATAAGGACAAGTTGCTTGACCCAAAGCAGCTCATGGGCTAGTAGAGAAGACAAGAGAGTTTGGAGAGTGATTCAAGGGACTTTCCTAGGGGTTCAGTAGTTAAGACTTCACACTTCCGCTGCAAGGGGCGCAGGTTCAATTCCTGGTCAGGGAACTAAGGTCCTGCATGCCACACAATATATATATATATATGAACAAAGGAACCATTCACTTAAAAAGAGAGAGAGAGCATGATTCAATACACTAGGTCAGTGTCTAGTGAAAAGTAGATGCTCACTCAATATTGATGGTGTTCATGAGCTCAGTGAAGATGAGTGATTGCATAGAGATATAGCAGCGCACATATGGGAGGCTTGGGCGTTCAGGAAGCCTTCCCAGAAAAGAAGACACAGCACAGGTAATAGTAACTCCTTGTTATTAGAGAGTAAACTGTAGTATAAATGATGTGCTGCTGCTGCTAAGTCACTTCAGTCGTGTCCAACTCTGTGCGACCCCATAGACGGCAGCCCGCCAGGCTCCCCCGTCCCTGGGATTCTCCAGGCAAGAACACTGGAGTGGGTTGCCATTTCCTTCTCAAATGCATGCATGCATGCTAAGTCGCTTCAGTCGTGTCCAACTCTGTGTGACCCTATGGACAGTGGCCCACCAGGCTCCTCTGTTCATGGGATTCTCCAGGCAAGAATACTGGAGTGCTAGTTTTGCTGTAATAACAATCCCCAAATCTCACAAGAGTAAATTTTCACCCACGTTACATGCCTGCTACTGCTGGGAGTGTCCTTGGCTCAGCTCCATGTGTCTTCACATCCCAGAATCCAGGTAAAGGAGCACAACCATCCCACACACAAGGCTCCCTTAGTGAGGAGGAGGGTGAGGGGTGGTCACGCGGGGGCTCAGAGCTTCTGCTGGACACAGCACGCACCATGCCCCCTCCCCACCTGGGTCCAGCACATCACATGGCCAGGTCCAACAGTGAGCACGTCCACTTCTCCCAGGAGGGCAGGGAAGGCCCCACAATCATGGGCATCAGTGAGGACACACATCCTCACAAAAGGAAGGGAAGACAGAACTTTGGGGACTGTACTACAAGCTCCCACCACCTGTTAGTCCGCTCTAGCTGCCACGACAAAATGCCTCAGCCTGGATGGCCTGGACAGCAGAGCTTTGCTGTCTCATCATTCTGGAGGCCAGAAATCTGAGATGCAGGCAGGGTGGTGTCTCCTGCGGCCTCTGTCCACGACATGCCCAGGCCAGCTTCTCACCGCGGCCTCATATGCTCTTCTTTCTGGGCACACGCCCCTTTGATTCTCTGTGTCCAGATTTCCTCTTCTTTCATAAAGACACCAGTCAGACGGGATTCGATTTTACTTAATCGCTTCTTCAAAGACCTTCTCTTCACATACAATTACATCCTGAGGTCCTGGGGCTTAGGGCTTCAACAGAAGAATTTGGGCGCAACATACCCATCACCCACTGTAAGTACCACAGGGGTTCACAGGAGGCTGAGAACAGTGAGGCACCAGGAAAGGCCCCCAGAGGGGCCAGCCAGGACCCGGGGTGGCAGTGGATGAGTGGAGGGGAAGGGACGTGATTGCAGGCCAGGGAAGTGACGGGACCAAGGGCCCAAGCAGAAGGAAGCAAAATGAGCTTGTGGGCTGATGAGGAAATGGAGATTTTGAGAGGGGAGGGAAGCAGAAGCCTAAAAGCCCAGAAACTCTGAGCTCTGAGTGGGCAGCCCAGTGGGGAAGGGTGAAGAATTGCAAGAGAGGGGGTGGCATGCTTGAACCTGCTAATTTGGGAAGATTCCTCTGAAACTGGTGGGGAGGGTAAGGGCAGAAGTTTACAGAGGGAGACATAAACATCTTCATCAGCAAGGAAATCACGGCAGATACTTGCTCAGGGGAAAAAAGGCAAACAAGATTTCAGAGCAGCAAAGTCTCCGAACCCTCCATCAGCCCAGGCTCCCCCCAGGCCATTTAGGCATTTCCCCCTGTCTCATGCAGATGTGAATTCAAATTTAATGAATCTTGGTTCCCCCAGAGTTATGGCATAACTACAAAAATGTGACCCCAGAGGTCCAAATTCTGCATATCATTATTATTGTGGGTTTTTATTAAAAGACAAAAATCATCCAAATCATAAGGGAGAACTACAAGGGTTAATATCTGCCCCCAAAAAAGAACAGAAAAAATTGAATTATTTTTTTGTTCACCAAACACTCCCCAGCACCACCATCATCCTAAACCTCTTGTTGATGAACCATCTCTGTTTAATTTAAACTGAGAGCTGACTGGGGAAAGGGAAAAAAAAAAGGTTTAATTCTGTTCTCTGACAACGCCCGCTGCTCTCAATGGTGAACAATTGATGTTAAAAATAATGATGATAATAGTAATTATTCCTGCATGTCATGCTCAGTATGGGTCACATCTCCATCCAGAATGACATAATAAGCAGACACACAACCCCATATGGAAATTTGCAATCATCAGTAGAGCTGCTTGGAGCTGGGAAAATGGAAGAGAACATGGTCTCGTGTTGGGCTGCTCAAACCTGCAGAGTCATCACAAGCCCTGCCAAGAACTGCCTGCTCATGGCCTGGCAGGGAAGTGGGGTAAAGGGAGACAGCTGTCAGGTTCCCATTCTGTGCCCCTCACAGCGGGCACCACAGGACAAGTGCCAGGCGGGCACGTCACAGAAGCACCCAGGACAATCCACTCTCCCCACGCAGTTGGAACAAGGCTACTGGATGATGAGCAAAAGCTCCACGCATCCTCTTCAGGTCAACAGCTGCCTTCTAAGCTGCTGCTGCTGCTGCTAAGTCATTTCAGTCTTGTCCGACTCTGTGCGACCCCAGAGACGGCAGCCCACCAGGCTCCCCCGTCCCTGGGGTTCTCCAAGCAAGAACACTGGAGTGGGTTGCCATTTCCTTCTCCAAGCATCAGCATTTAATTCAATAGCTCCCGGTGTGGCTTTGCAAGGTGATTCCTCTGAGAATAGACCATTGCCGGAGGTGCATGGGGGTGGCCATGCCTTTGCACGCTAGCTCTGATTACAGGGTGGAGAGAAAGCTGGAAGAAAGTGAATATTCAGAGCAGCAGAGGTGTCAGTAACATGAAACTGACTAGCCTGAGCCAAGAACCGCAGCAAGGTCAGAGCTAGCGCATTGGGCTTCCTGCTGGGGGAGTATCTAAAAACATTTCTGCAGCCCAGGTCAGAGGCAGTAGCCCCACTAAGGACACCCCTATATCCATGTTTCTTCGGTATCCCCACAGCCTTCCAGGAAAGCAAAATGGCATCATAGTCAAGCATATGCCCTCTGCAGCCAGGTGGCCTGAGTTCAAATTTTTGCTTGTGGTATATGAACTTGAGGGTGAAACTTTGCATTTGTCTCTGTGGTTTGAACCCCTGCATCTGCCCTTCTATAAGGTTGACTGGCATCTTAAACAGCCTTGTGAATTTGGGCAGAACACTTGACCTGTCTATAAGTAGATGATGCTGACCTAAGTTCTAAGTAAGATAATGCACACAGCATAGTTAGCACTGGGGTGTGACAAGCCCTCAAGAAGTAACAAAAATTTTTAATCTCCATTAAGCTTCTCATCACCTCATATTCTAATTTTATAACATGTTTCTATTTTGCCCATACTGTTCTTTTAAACAAAAAAACTGTGAGTTCCTCCAGTTCCCAGGGCTACATTTTGTCAGTGGATACATCCCAAGACCTAGCCTTGTGAAGGCGCCTGGCTGGCCAGAAGCAGATAATTGGTGAATGGATGAGGGGTCGAAGTCGTTGGGGATGATGAGTCTGGAAAAAAAGAAAGCAGACAGGAGGTAACCATTTGTTTCACAAACATAGAGGAAAGGCTCCTATTTGGAAGGGAAAGCCAGCTAATTCCGGGGCGCCTGGGAAAAAAAAAAAAAAGAACAAGATTGGAGGTGGAGTGTTACAAGGAAATTAACATGAGATCCAAATGCGAAAGGACGTTGTTGGGATCCCACAGGTGGAGGGGAGGAGCCGCTGCCTTAGGAGGAGGCGGGGAGGGGGGGTGGTCTGCCTTGAACACACGCCTCATCAGGTCTGGGAGGACGACACAGAGGCAGCCCCACGCTGGATTTCACGAGTCAGTCACAGAGCAGCCGCAGGGGACCTATGGCGTCACCATTGTAAAGAGAAGCAAAAACAGATGGTGCCTTCTACCTTTTTCCTCCGAAATTCCAAACTCACACACACAAACAAAAACTCCGGGGAGGGTTCCCTCCCTGTTTCACTGTAATGATTTTAAAAAGATGTCCTCACGTGGGAAAGGAGCCGCAGAGCCAAATATGGGCTGGCTCGGGGGAAGAGCAGCATGGACGTGCCAAAGCATCAGAAAGGCTCTCCAAGGAGACGAGGCCTTGGGAAAGCCTCGCCCCCACCCGCTCCACCCCCGTGTCTGCCAAGGCCAGTCTCCAGGGTCTGCCAAGACAGCACCACTCCCACGGGCTGGAGCCACCCCCGGAGCCAGAGGATGCCAGCCGTGAAGGACATTCGCCCAGACAGAGCAGTGATAGTCCTGGAACTCTGGACGCCTTCATCCTCAATTAGCCTCTCGGGCTCCAGGGCCGAGCCCAGCACCACCAGCCTTCAGGGCAGCGCGCTCAGAGCCGAGGCAGCAGAGACACTGACTCGGGGGGAGGAGCGAAGGGGTGGGGCTGGCCTCCCCTGGGTTCCCGCAGGCGGCCTGCAGCCCCTGCTCTCGTGTGCTGGCTCTGATCTGCCGACCTCAGAGCAGGCCGCTTTCTAGGCTACCACGGGGTGCTAATTATAGCCAGGCCCATCCCTGCACTTCCCTTCTCACAGGCCGGGAGCCCGGCTGCGCGCTGCGTAGCTGCACCTGTGCTGGTGACTGCGGTTTCCTGTGCCCCGCGGCGCCGAGCTGGTTAAAAGTCACCGGCGCCCTGGGCTGCCTCTCACACGGCTGCTTCCCCTGGCCTCCCTCCCCCTCGGGCTGTCCTCTCTCCCTTTCTGCTTTCTTCCCCGGCCCCACACTCCTTTTTCCACTCCTCCCCTCCTACAAATACCTATCTCCCTCCCCTCCACCGCACACCTGGAAGCATCAGTTCTCATTGTAATATTTTACGGTAGGAGGCAGCTGACCTCTACTCCCAGGATCGTGTTTTGTTTCAAGAAAGAGATTATGCACCTGGTGTGCGCCCCAGGCACTGTGCACGTCTATACAAGGGGTGTGTGTGTGTGTGCGTGTGTGGTTGTCCCCAAAGTCTGCTAAAGGGTCCATAAATTTCACTTCCCTCCAGTGAAAGGAAGAATACTTTTCTTCCCTCCAGAATACTATCATGTCCAGAACCTTCAAAATGGACCATACCTCTTCTCTCCTGCCTTCCAGAACAGCCTCTCAAAGCACAGTTCTGGCCTGCGGGTTGCATCTCCCGCCCTCTCACCTTCTCAGGGGCTTTGCTCCTACAGTTATCAGCTTTCCCTTCTGAACTTTCAATCTCTTCTTGATTCTTCCTGTCAGCCAAAGAACATGCCTTAGGATTTTTGTTTCTTCACTGAACCAAGCAGAACACCCTGAACCCCACAGCTGCCTTGAGCTTCCAGCGCCCATCACTGCTACACGTCACAGAAAATCCAAGATCTGTCTATACTGGCTCCGTTTCCTCACCTCCCACTGGCCCATCCACCTACTCCTCTGGGATTTCCGCACCTTTCACTGCATTGCAACAGCCTGGACCACATCCCAGCCGGTCTCCACGATGCCGATTCCAGTGCCCTCTTCTCTGTCCTCATCTTACTCAGTTCTCTCAGCAGCACTCAATGCAGATGTTCACTTCTCCCACTGAAAATTCTTCTCTTAAATTCCATGAGCACACATGCTGGGCTCCTTGTCTACCCAGTTGCCAAATACAGAAGCCTCTCACAGCCCAGTCGCTTATTTCTTCTTTTCTCTTTTAAGGGGATCTCATCTATTCTCATGTTTTTAAGTACATTTTATACCAACTTTTAAATATATATCTACAACTCCGATCTTGTCCCTATCCAATAGGCATCTCAAAAGCGTCACATCTAAATTGTGATTGTCAAAACTCCTTTCTAAGCCTCTTCTTCCCCGAGGGTCCACCCTATCAGGAAATTGCATCTCCATTCACCCTGTTACTTGAAGCACCAACCTCTGCCTTCTTTTCCTTCACTGCACCCATCAAGTTCTCTTTGTTCAGCCTCCAATATACAGTCCAAATCTCCTCTCCAGTTCCACAACCTCCACTCTAGCCTAAGCTACTTTCTTTCCATTAAGACACTGCAGTGAATGTTCTCTTATTCTACCTCATTCCATCTTGCCAGCCTCTGAGCCATTATTCACATAGCAAAGCATAAGGATCCTTGTAACACACTTGTCTAAGGATGGTACTTCTTGTAACAGCCTTCCCGGGGCTTCCTATTCCTAGAACAGTATCTGACATGTAGTAAGAGTTCAATAAATAATTGTTGGGTGAATGAATAAATGAATGCTCAGCCAGGTTCACGTGCCCAAGGCACAAGAATGAATGATCTTCAGTTGCCGAGGGGAATTGCTTGTGTTGTTCTTTGCACGTTGTTTAGTTTTGATCATTGTCTGATGGATGAAGAACAGCTGCCACTTATTGAATGTGTCTAGTGCTAAACTGTGAAGTTGGGTCTATCCATCTTCCCTATTTACATGACAACACGGCTAGCGAGTGCCTAAGATGGGTTTATTTTTTATTTATATTTTTGTACTGAAGTCTAGTTGATTTGTAATGTTTCAGGTGTACACCACAGTGATTCAGTCAAATATATTCTTTTTTAGATTATTTTCCATTATAGGTTATTACAAGATATCGAATATATTTCCCTGTGCTATACGGTAGGTCCTTGTTTGTTTTATATACAGTAGTGTATTTATCTGTTAATCCCAAATTCCCAACTTATCCCTTCCCTAGTCTTTCTCCTTTGGTAACCATAAGTTCATTTTCTATGTCTGTGAATCTGATTCTGTTTTGTGAAATAAGTCCATTTGTATCATTTTTGTAGATTCCATATATGTCATACCATATGATACTTGTCTTAGTCTGATTTACTTCAGTTGGTATTATAATCAATCTCCAGGACTATTCATGTTGCTGCAAATGACATTTTTTCATTCTTTTAATGACAGTTGTATTCCATTGTATATCTATACCACATCTTTATTCAGTCATCTGTCAATGGACATAGGTTGCTGGCATGTCTTCACTATTGTAAATAGTGATGCTGTGAACCTTGGAATGCATGTATCTTTTCAAACTACAGTTTTCATCTTTTCTAGATATATGTCCAAAAGTGGGATTGCTGGATCATATGGTGGCTCTATTTTTAGTTTTTTAAGAAACCTTCCTACTGTTTTCCACAGTGGCTGCACCAAATTACATCCCCACCAACAGTATAGGATGTTCCCTTTCAGAGATGGGATTTAAGTGACGGACTGTCAGACTCCAAAGCTCACATTCTCTCCCTTTCTTCAGTCAATCATTCAACAAATGTTTGTGGAGGACAAATTATAGACTCCCACCACAAATGTCAGTGGTGGACCTAATCTTCAGGGGCCTTACTTTCAAAGACCATCCTCTTCCCAAAAAGGAATGAATAAATGAAAAGCACTAAACTCAACAGTATTTTTTAACTGAGGTATAGTTGACTTACAATATTATAAAGTTTCAGGTATACAACATAGTGATTCCGTTTTTTAAGGTTATATTCCATTTATAGTTATTATAAAATATTGACTATATTCCCTGGGCTGTACCATATGTCTTTACAGCTTATTTGATACATGGTAGTTTGTACCTCTTAATTCCCTATTCATATCTTGCCCCTCTCCCAACCCTCTCCCCACTGGTGACCGCTAGTTTGTTCTCTGTATCTGTGTGTCTGTTTCTTTTTTGTTATATGCACTATTTTATTATTTCAGATTCTTCATATAAGTGATATAATGCAGTATTCGTCTTTCTCTGCCTTTTTCACCAAACATAATACCCTCCAATTCCATCCATGTTGTGCCAAATGGCAGAGTAGCAGTCCACTGTGTGTGTGCTACATATATATTTATATATATGTATGTATGCATATATACATACACCACATTTTCTTTATCCATTCCCCTGTTGATGGACACTTAGGTTGCTTCCATACCTTGGCTATTGTAAATAGTGCTGCTGTGAACACTGGTGTATGTGTCTTTCCTAATTAGTGCTTTTCTTTCCTTTAGATACATACTCAGAAGTGGAATCGCTGGGTCATACAGTAGCTCTATTTTCAGTTCTTTAAGGAATATCCATACAGTTTTCCACAGTGGCTGTACCAGTTTAGATTCCCCCGCAACAGTGCAAGGGTTCACTTTTCTCCACCTCCTTGCCAACATTTGTTATTTATTATTTGCCAACATTGGTATTTATTTGATGTTACCCATTCTGACAGGCGTGAAGTGATACCTCATTGTGGTTTCGTTGATTAGAATGTTGAGCATCTTTTCATGTGCTTGTATGCCTTCTCTGGAAAAACATCTACTCAGGTCTTCCATCCACTTTTTTTTAGCATTTATTTTTTAACACCAAAAACATTTTATATTGGGATATAACCAATTAATAATGTTCTATCTATTTTTAAATTGGGTTGTTTATGGGTTTTTTTGACAGTGAGTTGTATGAACTATTTATATATTTTGAATATTTACCCCTTATTGTTTGCAGCTTTTGCAAATATCTTCTCCCATTCAGTAGGTTTTCTTTTCAGTCTGTGGATAGTTTCTTTTGATATGCAAAAGCTTTTAACTAGGCCCCATTTGTTTATTTTTACTTTTGTTTCCTTTGACTTAGGAGACAAGTTCAAAAAAATATTGCTATGATTTATATCAAAGAGTATTCTGCCTATGGTTTCTTCTAGAAGCTTTATGGTTTCTGGTCTTACATGTAGGTAGATCTTTAATCCATTTTGAGTTTATTTTGTTGAGTTTATGGTGTTAGAAAATATTCTAATTTCATTCTTTTACATGTATCTGTCCAGTTTTCCCATCACCACTTACTAAAGAGACTACCTTTCCTCCATTGTGTATTTTTGCCTCCTTTCTTTTGAATTAATTGACCACAAGTACCTACTGAAAGTATATGTCACCACTGTCCAAGACAGCATTGGTGATCTTGGCTTATAACCAGGGACTGTCTTAAACCTTAAGAACATTCAGACCCCAAGGTCTGAGTGAATCCCACTGGTACCGCCTTGTCTGGCTGGAGCTTAGCCTTCTCATCATGACTCACCTGTTTTCCAAAGGGCCTTTTGAACACACCTGAGAGGGCAGCTAAAGTGCTCTGAGCAACCAGACTGTGCTTGTATTTCCGAGTGAGGCTTCAGGAATGGCATTTGATTGGGGCCTCAGTGAGTGGATCAGAATCAAACACAGAGGTAGGGGGACATTATTCCAGGTGACAGGAAGTGAGAACTATGATCTTTTGGGGGTGATAAGATGAGGAAGGACAATGAGGGGAAATTTGTAAAAGGTGCATAAGGGGTTGGACCTAAGGTACTCTCCTAAACTATAAAACTCTGTACCAGTCAGAGGGATTACTGTCATTGCTTAAATTAAACCCTGAAACTCACTCCCCTGAATTAATGTTTTGTTTCTGCAGTGACCCACTCTCCCTGGAAGCAATTATATCAGGAGGAAGAGCACTTAATCTCCTGGCTCCCAACAGCATGTTTCCTGAAGGAGTTAGCATTTGTTTTGTTTTTGTTTTTAATTGAAGCAGACTTCACATAACATAAAATTGATCTTTTAAAGTGGACCTTTCATTAGCATTTAGTACATTCACAGTGTTCCACAACCACAACCTCCATGTAGTTCCAAAATATTTGTATCTCTTCAAAATAAACCCCCAAGCTCATTCAATAGTTACCACCTGTTCACCACTTCCCCAGCCATGGGATCCATGGAAAATCTGCTTTCTCTCTGTACAGATTTACCTGTTCTGTGTATTTCATATATAAATGGAATTATATCATATGTGACCTTCCCTGGAGAAGGAAATGGCAGCCCATTCCAGTATACTTGCCTGGGAAATCCCATGGACAGAGAAGTCTGGAGGGCAACAGTCCATGGGGTTGCAAAAAAAGCTGGACATGATCTAGCAACTAAACAACATGGTATCCTATATTCCTGTAAACGAAAACAAAATATTGTGAAAATAACGATTCTTCAAAGTTTTGTTCATGCTTAACACAATTTCAATTAAAATTCTGATGACATAGTGCTGGAGCACAAAAACATGTTTCTGAAATTAATCTGAAATGAAAAATAAACTGGAGGGACTTCCCTGGTGGTCCAATGGCTAAGACTCCGAACTCCCAATACAGGGGACCAGGGTTCAATCTCTGGTCAAGGAATCAGATCCCACATACATATCAGACCTGGTACAGGCAAATAAATAAATATATTTTCTAAAAAACTGGAAAAACTATGAACAACAACAACAAAAATGTGACCTTTGGGATCTGGCTTCTTTCTCTTAGCATAATGTTTCATAGTTTATCTGTGTTATAGCGGGTATCAGAATTTCATTCCTTTTTCTGGCTGAATAACATTCCATCGTATGGATATACCACAGTTTGTTTAACAATGCGTCTATGATGAACATTTAGATTGTTTCTGTCTATTACCTATTGTAAACAATGCCACAGTGAATTGTAGAGATATCTGTTTTAATTCCTATTTTTGATTCTTGCAGTATACTCTGAAGAATGGGATTGCTGGGCCATATGGTAACTCCCCAACTTTTTGAGGGCCTGAAGGTGTTTACTGATCCTCTAGCAAAGAGAACTGGGAGCACAGGATCAGGTTGCTGGGATGAACGAGGAGAGACAAGTCATGAAGCACTGGATAGACAGAAGGTGGGGCTGTCCTGAGTGGAGCCCGAAGGTGTGGGGGAAAAAAGGAGGTCAGTATCCTAAAGGCCACTAAGGAGAGAGAATCAACACAAAATATGCATGCAAAGCATAGAGGAGATGTTCAACAAGAATGTCAATGAACTGAAGCTCAATGAACAAGAAGTAGGGGCAAGGTGTACACTAGCCCCATAAAAAAGTTTCCTGGAGCTATGATGAGGTCTTTCAAGCTGGGAACTCTAGTTCAGAGCTGGATAAGACATTCAGGTCCCATTGTTTGGCACTGAATAGTTTCAGGTATTGGTAACGTATGCTATTAATTCTCTTGCATGCTCAGTTGCTAAGTCATGTGCAACTCTTTGTGACCCTATGGACTGTAGCCCACCAGGGTCCTCTGTCCATGGGGTTCTCCAGGCAAGAATACTGGAGTGGATTTCCATTTTCTTCTCCAGGGGATCTTCCCAACCCAGGGATTGAACCCACATCCCCTATATGTCCTGCATGGACAGGTGGATTCTCTACCACTGAGACACCTGAGAAGCCTATTAACCCTCTTATAGTCATTAAACTGTTCATATATATATTTGCCTTCCCATCTTTCTAATTTTTCAAAAATCTGAGACCCTGACTAATCTTTATTTGCTTATTTTTTCACTTAGGAAATACCTTCTATTCTATCTAATAGAGTGCCTCTGCAGGGCAGGTCCTTAAAAAGGTAATTTTCTTGATCGTTTTTTTAAATCCCGTATGTAATATGTAGCTGTTTAACACCAAGCCTTCAACACTACTGCCAAATTCAGTTTTCTGCCACTTAAGTAACTACATGGCTTGCCCTCAATATTTTTGCTAAAAGCTGCAAGATTATTCCTCACAGACATTTATCAAGAAGCTTCACCCTTCATGGGGGCAGGCTGTTGCCAGTGCTCATCCCCATGTACTCAGAGGGAGGATGGAAACAACAACTGAGATAGTGGGGCCAAACTTCAGTTATCTTTTGTTTTGCATGCATGGGATTTATACCTGAAAACCACAGATTTCTGCCTTCATCTTCCACTTGCATAGGTATGTGGCAGGAGGTCATGGAGGAGGCCTGAAAAACACAGACTTAAGTTTGAAGTTCTTGGGATAAATCCAAGTAATCATAGGCTACTAGCTTTTTATTACCCCACGAAAATGACAAAAATTTATAAACTGTTATTGATGTGGTAGATGACTAAATAGGTCCACACATTCCAAGATTAAAAGTTGAGGACAAATGGGGCTTAGAGCCATCATTTCCCAGGAAGTGGCATAAGCTGAAAATACAGGTGGGAAAAATGAACAAAATGTTAAGGCTTCATCAATGACCCACCCACTGTGAGTTATTTAGAGTCCCATTCAGCAGTTGTGTATGGGGACACTCCTAAACTTTGAGTCAAACAGCCTGAAGGCCAATCACTTCTTCCCATGTTGCTTCACTCCAGGTCCCCACAGGACAGAAATCTGAACCAAGGTGGAACACAGGGAGTATTCTTGGATCTGTCCGGGACAGAAATTCATCCATCCCAAATACATGCCTTCGTGCCTGTAGAGAGAGCAGGAGCTTGGCAATCTGTGGCAATTATTAGAGAGTGAAATGAAAGATTATCCTGATTTCAGTGTGAGTGAATGAAGAGTGCATGTGTGTGTGTGGGTGGGTGGGTGGGTGTGTGTGTGGGTGTGAGTGTGGGTGTGTGAGTGTGTGAGATGAGTAGGGATGTAAGTGCATCTCTTACACTGTGAACATTGATAAAATTACAAATGCACACACTCATTGACTCAGTGATTCCAGTTTAGAACCTGGTGCTCCAGCGGGCACTCACATGCATAAAATAATGCAAGAACACAGTTATTCACTGCAATAATGTTTGCAAAAATGGGAACACATATACCCTCCTCATTAATGGACTGGTCTTTGGTTTAGACCATAAGCCAAGTTGTTGCCAGCCAAAGTCCCCACTTCTTAGTCCAAAACCAGAGCCTCTCACCATCTATCAGCCCAACCTCCATCTCATCTCCCAACTCTCTCCATAGCAATGTTAACTCCAACTGAATGCTGAGTCCTGAAAGATTGAGACCCCAGGCAGTCCCATATATATCAAAGTGACACAGGGGTCAGCACAGAGCCAGCCTCACAGATTGATCAATAATGATCTGTGGGTGAATGGATGCCTGATGCCCTGAATTCATCAAGTCCTTTCTCCTTGCTGTTCCCACTGCCCCAGTTCAGTGAATTTTCCCCAAGCCAGCATGCTTCATTCTCATTCCTATTCCCAGAGCAGTTTACCCCATCTCCATCACAGGGCTGTTCTCTCCAGACACCATCTATGCACATATCCACTAGCCTCTCAAACGATGAAATCTTCGAAAGCAAAAAGCTACATTGCGTTCCTATCACCAAAGCCTGTCATGCTTCTTGACACATATGAGGTACTTAATAAAGACTTGTTGTTGAATATATTGCAAATGAAAAAGAAAGAACTTAGAGAAACTTCACTCATCCTCTCCTATTAGCTCAGGAATCTGAATCAGCATTCCAACTCAGTTAATTGCTACCTTGAACATCCAGAGATCCCGGCGTTTAGGACTAAGATAAAGAAGCAAAAATATTTTAATGGGGTGCAGGATGCATGCAGTCACTTAATGTTTTCCAAAAGTCACTTATTCTTTGAGATGGACCAGAATTTATAGTTTTTCTTATCAGGAGAGCTTCCCACAGTTCTTACGGAGATGTGACTTTCGCCACTCCCTAAGCCACAGAATCCCCCATAAGAAAACTTATCAAGGGAGGAAATCCAAGCCAAATAAAAAGTTCAGCCTTGTGCAGGACAGGCCTGAAGGTGTGACAGCTGCCCCACATTACCGTCACCACCGCGAGCCAACAATGAGCTCTTGCAGCCCTCTTCTAGTCGGTGAGGAAAGCCCTTCAAGAGGTAGACACTAGTGACAAAAAGCCCTAGACTCTGCAGGGACACTGATGATGCTGGAACCATTTTCAGCAGCAATCAACATCCTAGCCAGGTGAGCACGAGAAACCTGGTCTGCTGAGGAGCCGACCTGCTTGGCTGACGAGTGGCAGCCATTTCACTGATTTATTTATGAAGGGCCCATATGAATGAACCTCCCAGAGCAGTGATTTACTAACTGCTTGCTACTCCAAGGTTGCAGTTTGAATGTTATCACTGCTCGCTCAGCCAGAGAGACAGGAAGACTTCCCCATAACTCACAAAGCCCTGGGTCCCCAGAGAACCGCCACCCTGTGATTTACAGCACCCTTACCCAGGAGGAAACCAAGGTGCGAGTCCAGTGGGTTCATTGACCATTCATTCATCCCCACCTTCGTTTGCACAGCAAACCTCTATTGAATGTTCACCACTGCCAAGCACTGTGCCAGCATTATGAGACTAACAAAAACTTAAGAGACGCAACTGCTGCCTTTGAGAAGCTCCTGTTGTCTAGTAGGGAGGCTAAAACATGTATCTGATTAACCCTAATTGATGGCAGTACTGTAGACTCCAAACACTCTGCACAGTTTTAAAAAATGCTAAGGGAGATTGGAGGATGCAGAGGTCTCTCACGACCAGGTCCATCTGTAAAAGTGTCATGAAAGAGATGGTGTTTGGGCAAAGCTGGGAAGCAAATCGGCTTTTCCTGCAGAGCCTCTTAGACGTTTACAGGATTGAGAATGTAACTCAAGTAAGTCTAATGCCATGATGAAAAGGCTGCCAGGTTGGGATGGAAGCGATCATGTCCCACAGCTGTCACTTGTCAGCCTGTGATCTTGAGGAATGTTCTTTGGGCATCCATCTCCTCATCTAGAAAATGTTATCAAATCATCTATAGAACCATCCAGTTTGCATTCTGCATGATCCCTGGGTCTCCCAGAGTAAGAAGTGATGGCTTAGGAAGAAAGGAAGACGAAGAGTCAGCTAACTCTTCACTGCATGCTTTCACCGTTTATGAGCCACCTCTCAGCAATTCCATGTGTTGACACCCACACACAGAGGTGTGCCAGTCATATATGAGAGGGGTGTATGGGTGGAACTGGCAGTAAGAAGATTGGCTTTTTTAAGCAGGATTTTAAATAACTCGGGCTTCCCTGGTGGCTTAGAGGGTAAAGCATCTGCCTGCAATGCAGGAGACCTGGGTTCAATCCCTGGGTTGGGAAGATCCCCTGGAGAAGGAAATGGCAACCCACTCCAGTATCCTTGCCTGGAGAATCCCATGGACAGAAGACCCTGATAGGCTTCAGTCCGTGGGGTTGCAAAGAGTCGGACTTGACTGAGCGACTTCACTTTCACTTTCTTTCTTTAGATAACTTCTCAGGCTGGACATCTTGGAAAGGGTGAGATCTCAATTCCACGGTGCAGAGCAGGAGCGAAGGAGGGTTGAGAGGGGGTTGCTTAGATCTTCTCCTGCTCATCCTGACCTTACATGGCTGCCTGTGTACAGTACAGGAGGGGGACAGACAAGCAGTAGGTGCTATAGTTTCCCCCCAAGGGCTCCAGGCGAGAGGCACCTCTGAGAGAGCACAGTCCGTAAATATCATCACAGGAAAGTGCTGGAGGGTAAGCGGGGGGGAAGAAAATCAGAACTGAGCATCAGAGAAGAGGAGGCGCTGAAATAGTTACCTTCCTTCACAGAAATAGAAATATGCAGTAACTCCCCTCACGCAGGGTGCTCAGAACACCCGGTGGCCACTTCTTTCTCTTTTTTAACAGCAGGGTCTTAGTTCTGGGTCTTCAAATAATGTGCTAGTGACTTTATGACTATATGGTAGGGGTCTACTACCATAAACCCACCCGCTCATCTACCTAAGTTAACTTCCTGACTCTGTGCATCTGTGAAAGGCAGGGGGTCACTCGTTACTGCCAATTTTGTCCCCAGACACTTGGGGAAGGAGGCAGCCGTAAATCTTAACGTGGGCGAGTTCATCTATTAACCACAAAGACAGATATAACTCACGATTCTGTGAATGCTCTAGCCATGGGCAGCAGTGGACGTAACCAGGAGCGTCTGGTTGTAAGAGGTGTGCAAACGACATTCAGTTAAACAGCATTAATTTGTGCACCAATTTTAGAGGAAACACCCCAAATGGAAAGTATTTGGAAAGACGAGAAAACAGAAAAGCAGGGAGTAGCTAGGAAGCAAATTCAGTTTTGTTGATACTTGCTGCTACTGCTGCTGCTAAGTCACTTCAGTCGTGTCTGACTCTGTGCGACCCCATAGACGGCAGCCCACCAGGCTCCCCCGTCCCTGGGATTCTCCAGGCAAGAACACTGGAGTAGGTTGCCATTTCCTTCTCCAATGCATGAAAGTGAAAAGCGAAAGTGAAGTCGTTCAGTCGTGTCTGACTCTTAGCGACCCCATGGACTGCAGCCCACCAGGCTCCTCTGTCCATGGGATTTTCCAGGCAAGAGTACTGGAGTGGGGTGCCATTGCCTTCTCCTCTTGATACTTGGATGCAGGCAAGTGACACTCTACCTTACATGGGTCTCTTTCGAAAACATATTCATACTCAGGGATGTTTATTGCTCACTTAGCTTCAGACTTAGCCTGTAGTCCTGTATCTGGTCAGCCCCTCCCAGGGACCGCTTTCACTGGGTCCAGGCTTCAGTCTTCAAGAGGCTGTCTGTGCAACAGACACCTCTCATCTTTTAAGTGTTTAAATCCCCGTTGATTTCTGCCTTTCTCCTCTTAACATTACATTATAGTATTTTATAAGGGTTTTAGTAATCACCTTTTAAGAAATGACATAAGCATTTTCATATGGATGTGCCATATGTACCAAACTGTTCCCTCTGATGGCTTGCTCTTTTTCATCAAAAATAACACACTGCACTGTGGAACTTTGGGTCTAAATGAGGGATCCCAGCATGGGAGGAAAATCTCCTGGTGCCTCCCACATAGACATGAGCTCTTCTAATAGAACTAATAGCTAATGTTTAATTGAGCATCTACTGAGTGCCACAAAAAGAATCCTCCAGAACTTTCATCATTGAGCCTACTGAACAAAATGATAAGGCTCAAGATCTTCCTTTTCATTTTCTTATCTGTCAACTTCTATGTAAAGTGATGTCAGAAAGAGAAAGACAAACACTACATGATATCATTTACATGTGGAATCTAAAATATGATACAAATGGACCTATCTATGCAGCAGAAGCAGGATCACAGGCATAGAGAACAGCCTGGTAAAGGCTGCCAAGGAGGGGGGAGGGATGGAGCAGGAGGTTGGGGTTGACAGATGTAAGTTTTCATGTATCGGCTAGATAAGTACAAGGATCTGCTGAATGGCACAAACAACAATATTCAGCATCCTACGATAAACCATAATGAAAAGAAATTTAAACAAAGAATGTATATATATATATATATATATATATATATATATATATATACACATACATATATACACACACACATATGTGTATGTATAACTGAATCACTTTGCTGAAGAGCAGTAATTATCACAACACTGTAATTTTTTTTAATAAATAAAAACATTTTTATTTTTATAAATAAATAACATTTTTATAAATAAATAAAGTGGTTTCATGGCCAAAAGTCTGAGGGTGTGAGATACTTGCTGTATTTCTTAGTGTTTTTATCTCAGCTATACCATAACAATATTCAGGATGCCACCTATGGCTCATTACACGTGTACATGTTTTCTTCCTAATTACATCCTTGAAAATGTGAGAGAACTTCTTAAAACTGAACACTGGCAAAATGTGATCCTGCACTCTCAAAAGGGAAGCACGCGAAACTGCTGTGTGTACATAGTGCTGACAGGAGTCAAGATGAGCCAAGAGAAACAGCAGAACCCAGATAAGGAAGGGGGACCCAGATAAGGTGGGATCAGCAGAGAGCAGAGGATTCAAAAATGACCTCAGAGCAGCCCAAGAAGTTCCAGAGTTTCCTTCTTAACAGATGAAACTGGGAAGCACAGATTGAACTGCAAACAGGCAGATAAAAGAGAAAGCTTTGGCAATGATCAGGCAGCCTTCAAAGGCTTTAAACTGCTCACAGAAAAAGTTCCAAACTCCTAAGCAGAGCACGCAAGTCTAGGGCGCCTCCACCCCTCCTCACACAGCTTTTAGTGCAGCCCATGAGTGTTCCTGGCTTCCTTTCTGTCCTTCCCCACCTCCACCCCCATCCCCACCACCACGCCTCTGCTCACCACTCACCTGGTTTCCTCCACCAGGAAGACCACCCCCTTCTCCCTAGCATCTGGCCCAAATCTTGCCTCATCGCTTAAACCCTGCAAGCCCGGTTCTAAAGTCACGCCCGCTCGCTCATTCCCAAGCCCTCCTAACTGGAAGCCGTCTCCCAGACCCTGTCCCTCTCTCACCCCACATTTGCCAGGCTCGGCCTCTTTGCCTGCGTTGTGTCTTCCTGCTCAACCCTGTCCACTCACAGCACTAGACCCAGGGCCTGCCCATGGTCATATCCCCATCAACGTTCACCTAATTTTCTTAGATCAAACCAAGGACCAAACTGCAGAACTATTCTTAATCGAAGTGGATGGGGCATCACAGAGCCTGAATGATTCTGATTAGTTAAGAGAAAAGAGAGATATGATGAAGGGCAATAGAGACAAAATACAGGACCACAGCCTAAAGACACGGTGACTTTGTGAGAAAATGACTTCCTAGAAGTCATCGATTCATCAGGAACGTGAACTGGAGTTAGACAAACCACCTCTGCACTCCTCCGCTTCCCCTGGCATTCTCTCCCTGCCAAGTCCCAGCCCAGCTTCTAACCCCGACAACGGAAGACTGCCTAGAGCAGGCATGGCGATAACTCTGAAATTTTCTGATAAGGGGTTTGAGGATGGAGATTACTCTTTCTTTCTTTCTTCTTTGCTTTTCCATTTTTCTTTTACGTTTTATTTCTGAGATCACAGAGTAGATTCAGATGGGAGAGTATATACAGCCAAAATCGTGTGAGCTGTGTCTCAAGCACGTGTTTTTCACAGGATAAAATGGCCCAGGGGGAAAGATGAGAGGCTGAAATAATCTCAGAGCCCAGGGTGCTGACAGCTGCACCCAGTTCAGAAGTGTGACTGTCCCCCCGCCCCCAACCTGTGTGTATGCCCAGAGGTGACAGAGTATGCTGAGTGTGAGGTGTGGGGAGGGCTCCAGACCGCCCCCCGACACCCGGTGGGGGTGGGGGTGGTGGTTTCGTCACTCAGTCGTGGCCAGCTCTTTGACATCCCATGGACTGTAGGCCACCAAGCTCCTACATCCATGCGATTTCCCAGGCAAGAATACTGGAGTGGGTTGCCATTTCCTACACCAGGGGATCTTCCCAATCCAGGGTTTGAACCTGCGTCTCCTGCTTGACAGGCAGAAACTTTACCACTGATGCTTTACCACATGGGAAGGTGGGAAGCCTTCCACCCATGAGCCCTGCACTTTTCAAAGGCAAAAAACAAACAAAAAAAATGGGCCCAATGCTCAACTGACTTCATGCTCCCCCTTCTTCTGAAACACTTTGCAAGAAATACCTGAAGTGCGTTCACATTGCTGCCATCCCCTGCCCACTGCACTCATACAAACTGTGTTTCCCCGGCTCAAACCACCTGTCTAACCCCTTCCCGTGTCTAACCTTGTCCCAAGACAATGGCCTTGCCTCCTCCTACATCCCTAAGATCAAGGGAATCAGACAAAACTCCCTGAATTTCCTCCTCCAGAACTCCCAGGATCTTTCTAGCCATCATTTCTGTAACCTTATGGAACCCTCCCAGAACAGCCCGACTCCCTCCCTGCCATGTCCTCCACCTGACTCTTATCTGTAGATAAACTGGAACCTCCTAGACCTTCCCTGAGTCCCAGAGAAAAAATTGAATCAGCAAAGTGAGAAAATGCAGAAGCAAAGATAAACAGTCAAGCCAGACAAAATAATAACAGGGTAGCCATTAAACAAAGCCAAAGACTTCTAGTTCCTTCTCAAGGGCTACAGATAATATTCTGAGCCGTGTTCTTTGAGGTCTTTTGCAAATACTGAAACCCCCACTGTATGCTGCCCCAGAGCACACAGACGCCAGACAGGCTGAAACCAGAGGTTGATGATGTTGACTCCTGATTACCTCATCACCAACCAATTAGGAGAACATCCAAGAGTTGATCACACACCTCACGACCCCTCTCGCTCACTCTGTCATTAAGTCTTGCCCTGACAGCCTTCGGGAGGTGCAGGCCTTTTAAGCTCTCCAGGACTCCTTACATGGTTGGTGCCCACAATAAGCCCTGCACTTGCCTTCACTACACCCAGCGTCAATAGACTGGCTTTCCTGCCCATGGGTTAGAGGACCCAAGTTTTGTTCAGCAGCATCTCCGTCTCTTCATTCTTGGAGGAGGGAGCCTCAGGGTACATTCTCCCCCCACCCCACTTCCTGATCCTTCCTTCCCCTTCTCTTCCCATCACACCTCTGTCCCCACCCCTCCAGTTCTAACACCCCAAATCAATTTTTTTCCATTTTTCTTTCTGTGCTTGCTTTTTGTTTGTTTAATTGCATGATTCATTTAGACAGAGAATTCATTTGGGTTGATCTATTTACAGTCTTTTCTATTTTTTATTTCCACTGGCCAAATATATTTCACATGCATGTTCAACGTGTACTTGAATGTATCAGTAATTACAAATCAGCCAGAGAAGAGGGGGGAATTTTGGTCCACACCAGCCCCACTCAAAAGATCTTTTTAAAGACTGTGATCATTGTTATTTTAATAGAAAAAATTAAACTGTAACTCACTCTTTCCACGTATCACCCATATAATATTTTACAATATTCACCAGCATCGCCTCCATTTTATGAATAAATCCATCAAAACTGACCTAATGCTTTCAAATTTTCAGTACATTTTCATTGTTCTTTTCAAATTTATTATTTTCAGGGAGATAAATTTCACTTTCTGCAACTTATGGTGCACCCTGAATTTGCTTTGTCTTCTTTCACACTGTAGAATAACCAGACATTTTTTTTTTACTGTTAAACAAAACTGCTCTCTTTTTCCCTCTTTTTAAACTTTCAGACAATACTAAAACTTTCAGTGAATTTCTGAAGGCAGTTTCTTTCAGTCTAAATCAAGTCAAGTCTCGTGTGTTCATCACCCCAAAATGTTACATTTAAAAATTGCAGTTTTCTTAATTGGCTTAAAAACAGTATGGCTTAGTTTCGTTTGTTAAAGTTGATGTGATTAAACACACGCTTTTAATCAAGGAAGAAAAATACTTTAAGAACATGCCGGTTTGAAAAGGCACCAAAATTTTTAAAGAAACAAATACTAAAAGCCACTTTACCATAAAAAAAGAACAATTGGTAGGTTAAATGAACAAAGAATAAAAAGTGAGCACTGAAAAACAAACTAAGATAAAATATTCCAGTTTACAAAACGGAAAATCTATTAAGTTTTACAGTCCATTTTCCAAAGAAGCTATGTTTTCCAAAGAAGTTGCATGAATTTTGCAATACTATGAACATATATTCCATGTGTAATTTAAGTACCTATGTTAAAAATTTTGAATTTTGCATGCTATGTTTCTTAAAGAAACACTGAGAAAAACCTAGTATTTGCAAAGTTCTATGTTTTAGCATTTCAAATTCTGAGAGATGAAGCTGTGAAAGTGCTGCACTCAATATGCCAGCAAGTTTGGAAAACTCAGCAGCGGCCACAGGACTGGAAAAGGTCAGTTTTCATTCCAGTCCCAAACAAAGGCAATGCCAAAGAATGCTCAAACTACCACACAATTGCACTCAGCTCACACGCTAGTAAAGTAATGCTCAAAATTCTCCAAGCCAGGCTTCAGCAATACATGAACCATGAACTTTCTGATGTCCAAGCTGGTTTTAGAAAAAGCAGAGGAACCAGAGATCAAATTGCCAACATCCACTGGATCATGGAAAAAGCAAGAGAGTTCAAGAAAAACATCTATTTCTGCTTTATTGACTATGCCAAAGCCTTTGACTGTGTGGATTACAATAAACTGTGGAAAATTCTGAGAGAGATGGGAATACCAGACCACCTGACCTGCATCTTGAGAAACCTATATGCAGGTCAGGAAGCAACAGTTAGAACTGGACATGGAACAACAGACTTGTCCCAAACAGGAAAAGGAGTACGTCAAGGCTGTATATTGTCACCCTGCTTATTTATGAGAAATGCTGGGCTGGAAGAAGCACAAGCTGGAATCAAGATTGCCTGGAGAAATATCAATCACCTCAGATATGCAGATGACACCATCCTTATGGCAGAAAGTGAATAGGACTAAAAAGCCTCTTGATGAAAGTGAAAGAGGAGAGTGAAAAAGTTGGCTTAAAGCTCAACATTCAGAAAACGAAGATCATGGCATCCGGTCCCATCACTTCATGGGAAATAGATGGGGAAACAGTGTCAGACTTTATTTTTTGGGGCTCCAAAATCACTGCAGATAGTGATTGCACCCATGAAATTAAAAGACGCTTACTCCTTAGAAGAAAAGTTATGACCAACCTAGATAGCATATTCAAAAGCAGAGACATTACTTTGCCAACAAAGGTCCGTCTAGTCAAAGCTATGGTTTTTCCAGTGGTCATGTATGGATGTGAGAGCTGGACTGTGAAGAAAGCTAAGCACCAAAGAATTGATGCTTTTGAACTGTGGTGTTGGAGAAGACTCTTGAGAGTCCCTTGGACTGCAAGGAGATCCAACCAGTCCACTCTGAAGGAGATCAGCCCTGGGATTTCTTTGGAAGGAATGATGCTAAAGCTGAAACTCCAGTACTTTGGCCACATCATGCGAAGAGTTGACTCATTGTAAAAGACTCTGATGCTGGGAGAGATTGGGGGCAGGAGGAGAAGGGGACGACTGAGGATGAGATGGCTGGATGGCATCACCGACTCGATGGACGTGAGTCTGAGTGAACTCCAGGAGTTGGTGATGGACAGGGAGGCCTGGCGTGCTGCGATTCACAGGGTCGCAAAGAGTCGGACACGACTGAGCAACTGAACTGAACTGTGATGTTTAAGCAGATGGGCTTCCCTGGTGGCTCAGTGGTAAGGAATCCAGCTGCAATGCAGAAGACCCAGGTTCAGTCCCTAGGTCAGCAAGATCCCTTGGAGAAGGGAATGGCAGCCCACTCCAGTATTCTTGCCTGGAGACTTCCGTGGACAGAGGAGCCTGGTAGGCTACAGTCCGTGAGTCACAAAGAGTCAGGCACGGCTGAGCAACTAAGCACACACACACAAGTTTAGGCAGGTAGTGTAAATATCTTCATTAGTTGGTATTATAAAGTCATGGTGAATCCAAAATTAGAAGAAAGTCCATTTCATAAGTATTTCATTTGCTTTAAAATACCATACTTGCATGTTCTAAATGAACTGAAAAATTACACCTTAAAAATATTAATTTAACATAGTCTGTACACCTTTAGTTGCCATTAAAAAATAATAATAATTAAAATAACAAAACCATAGACAATGCTAAGTCTCCCACACTGACATGACAGACACCAGGACCTTCAGCTCTAGGGCAGGGCTGCTACCCTTGTTTTCCCATTTTTAGGAAATCCTCCCCCCTCCAGCTCTTCTATTATCCCCCGTCCCCCAGCCTTTATTGCTAATCATCTTGAAAGAGGAACCTCCATTCATCATCCTCACATTCTCTGCTCTATTCTCGGATATTTTATTCTGCCTTACCTCCTCCAGTGAATAGAAACTATCTTCTCGAAGGTTGTGAATTACTTAACATTAATTGCCAAAATCCAAAGCATCCTTCAAACACCTCTTTGTAACTTCAGAACAGAGCTAATCACTTTCTCCTAGAAATTATCTCCCCGCTGGGCTGTGAAGAGAGCCCTGTCTCTCTCTTGCATTCTGACCCATCTTCCTCTTTTAGAAACATTCCTGAATGATTGGCCTTCATCATCAGCTCTTTCCTTACTCTCTTCTCTATACGTACTCTAGAACCACACTTTTTCCAACGTCATTGTGATAAAGGCATTTTCCAAATCTACACTAGTACACCTGACTTTTCCCTTGAGTTACAACCGCACATGTTAGTCTCTTCCTAGGAAATAATACAGCAACACTTTAGCCTCCATGTTTTCAACATTTTCATCTTAAACATGCTTCCATGCATGGATTCTATGTTTCTATTAGTAGGATTCTCCAGCCTCACGGTTCTCAAGGCTCAGAATTTCAGAATCTTCCTTTACCTCTTCCTCCTGAGAGCATTTCAGTTAATGATTGGCTTTTTCTTTAAAGTATCACTCAAAACAACCTCCAAATGTCCTTTTTCTGCTGCTGCTACCTTAGTCCCCACCTTCATTAACAAATATGTACTTTTATTGTTCCGATGGTCTTACCAGCCATTCCCCTGCTTCTGGGACCTTGTTTCTCTAAACCTAAGCACAATAGAGCACACAGAGGTGTTGTCTTTCCTTGCAACTCTAGGACTTTTAAAAACTTTATTAAGTCCAGATTGATTACTAAGTGGATTCAAAACTCCTAACCATGACATTCAAGTCTTTCAAGGTAAGGACACGTTCTTTTCTTGCATACCTTAAGATTCAGCCAAAAGAGACACATACAACGTTCTCCTTTGTTGAAGATGCCTTTCTCTCTTCCTCCCAAGCTCCTGCTCATTCTTCCATTCCCATTCTCCTCCATGAATCCCCTCTGTCCTGATTCCCCTTTATCTGAGTCTTCCTTATGACTCATTCATTTTAAAATTGTATACTAGGGATTTCCCTGGTGATCCAGTGGTTAACACACTGATGTCAACTCAGGGGGCACAGGTTTCAACCCTGGTCAGAGAACTAAGATTCCACATGCTGCATGACCAAAAATAAATAAAACAAAGTTGTACACTTGACTCTAAGTTTTCTCAGGAAAGAGTCTCTGTTAGTAAGTCTATGAATTTGTTTCAGTTCAGTTCAGTTGCTCAGTCGTGTCCGACTCTTTGCGACCCTGTGAATCGCAGCACACCAGGCCTCCCTGTCCATCACCAACTCCCAGAGTTCACTCAGACTCACGTCCATTGAGTCAGTGATGCCATCCAGCCATCTTATCCTCGGTCATCCCCTTCTCCTCCTGCCCCCAATCCCTCCCAGCATCAGAGTCTTTTCCAGTGAGTCAACTCTTCGCATGAGGTGGCCAAAGTACTGGTGTTTCAGCTTTAGCATCATTCCTTCCAAAGAAATCCCAGGGCTGATCTCCTTCAGAATGGACTGATTGGATCTCCTTGCAGTCCAAGGGACTCTCAAGAGTCTTCTCCAACACCACAGTTCAAAAGCATCAATTCTTTGGCACTCAGCCTTCTTCACAGGCCAACTCTCACATCCATACATGAATTTGTTTACTCAGCAACTATTTAAGGAACACCTCTGTGGGGACGGAAGTTTGGGTAGACAGAAAATTGTTTTGCAGGCAGGAGAGTGTTGATTTGTGCAGGGAGACGGGAGCCAACAAGACAATCTATTACAGGGGCATTTTACAAAGAGCCATGAACAACAGTGGACAAATACAGTGAGGAAGGCAAATGAGGGCAAGGAGAGACCCAAGTCTCTTTGTCAATTCACATGCAATATGATGAGGTATTGACTGTGTGAACCACAATGCAATACCATTTCATACCCATTAAGATGGCAGCAATACTTTAAAAATTGAAAATAATGAATATTGGTGGGGATGCTGAGAATTGCAACCCTAATGTATTGCTGGTGAGAACATAAAATGCTACAACCACTGTGGAAAATAGCTGGGTGGCTCTCCAAAAAGTTAAACACAATTTCCATATGACCTAACAATTCTTATCCTAGACATACATGAAAAGAACTGAAAACTAGAACTCAGATACTTGTACACCAATGTTCACAGCAACATTACTCACAATAACCAAATGGTGAAAACAAACTTTCAAACAGTGGTGCTGGAGAAGACTCTTGAGAGTCCCTGGGACTACAAAAAGATCAAACCAGTCCATCCTAAAGGAAATCAACCCTAAATACTCATTGGAAGGACTGATGCAGAAGCTCCAGAGCCATTAGCCACCTGATGAGAAGAGCTGACTCACTGGAAAAGACCCTGATGCTGGGAAAGATTGAGAGCAAGAGGAGAAGGGAGTGACTGGGGATGGGATGGTTGGATGGCATCACTGACTCAATGGACATGAGTTTGAGCAAACTCAGGGAGATAGTAAAGGACAGGGAAGACTGGCATCCTGAACTTCATGGGGTCTCAAAGAGTTGGACACGACTTTGGGACTGAATAACAACAACAACACACACTGGAATGTAATTAAGCCATAAAGAAATTAAAATTCTGATGCACGTTATACCATAGATGGAGCTTAAAAGCCTTATGCTAAGCCAAACAAACCAGACACAAAAAGATAAATATTTTAATATGATTCCACTTGTATAAGGGACCTAGAATAGGTAAATCCATAGAGACAGAAAATAAAATAGAAGTGACCAGGGCTGAAGGGAAAGGGAAAAGTGGTATTGTGGAATGAATGCAGAGTTTCAATTTGGGGAGATGAAAAAGTTCTGGAAATGGATAGTGATGAATATTGCACAATATTGTAAGTAAACTTGATACCACTAAATTTTACACCTAAAAATGATTTAAATGGTTAATTTTATGTTATATATATTTTGCCACAATAAAGAATTTTGGCTCTTGTCTGACTCCTGGAAAGTAACATTTTGGGGGCTGGACATTCCAAAATCATAGAGGTAACTAGGAGCCAGAAAAAGGCTAATTTTCTTTGAAATGTGCAAGGTTTGGACAACCCAGGCCTGCTGAGTTAATCCTTTCCTGGTGGAAGCACAGGAAAGTTAGATTTTTATCTAGATCTATGGCAAAAATTCAGGTGAGAGATCATAGTGTTTAGGGCCACTATTTGAGTAGTGATGTTGAGAAGTGGACAGATCTTGGGCATAGTTTGCTGGTGTAGAGATAGCAGGTCTTGCTACTGGACTGGATATGGACGAGGATAAATCCAAGCCTTTGGACCTAAGCAGTAGGGGACGTGGGGGAGGCCGAGAAGGAGCAGATTTGGAGCAGCAGCAGGACAAATGCAAGTTTAACTTGGATATGTTCAATTAGCATCATTTCACATGGCTACCCACTCCAGTATTCTTGCCTGGAGAATCCCGTGGACAGAGGAGCCTGGCAGGCTACAGTGTATGGGGTTGCAAAGGGTCGGACACAACTGAGCGATTAATGCTTTCAACACTTTCACATCCCAATGGAGAAGGCCAGTCAGCAGTTGGATTTATAAGCGAGAAGAGGTTGGAGCTAGAGATAAATATATTGAGAGTCATCCATCCATGGGTTGAGTAAAGGTAATAACAGAAAATACTCAAGTACTGGGTCCTAGGTGACATCAATGTTGAGGAAGAATAAGTAACAGAGACTTGAAAGGAGCCCCCAGTGAGGGAGCAGAAAACCAAGATTGAAGGCTGATCTGGAAGTGAAGGGAAGAGGTTTCCAACAAGCAAACGGTCAACTGGAGCAAATGCCTATTGGTAGGGCAAACAGGAGATCTTTGAGCCTATCATTGAATTTGGCAATAAAATGTCACTGGAGACATTGGGAAGAGCAGTTATAAGGATAGTAGAGATAAAAATCTGTTTGGAGTTGGTTGAAGACAAAAATAAAAGCAGAAGTGGGGACAGCGGCAATTGATAGCTCTTACCTTTGTCACCTAGAGAATCTATTAAAAAGCAGAGCCATTGCCGACAAAGGTCTGTCTAGTCAAAGCTATGGTTTTTCCAGTAGTCATGTATGGATGTGAGAGTTGCACTATAAAGAAAGCTGAGCACCAAAGAATTGATGCTTTTGAATTGTGATGTTGGAGAAGATTCTTGAGAGTCCCTTGGACTGTAAGGAGATCCAACCAGTCCACCCTAAAGGAAATCAGTCCTGAATATTCACTGGAAGGACTGATGCTGAAGCAGAAACTCCAATACTTCCACCACGTGATATGAAGAACTGACTTATTGGAAAAGACCCTGATGCTGGGAAAGATTAAAGACAGGAGGAGAAGGGGATGACAGAGAATGAAATGGTTGGACGGCATCACCAACTCTATGGACATGAGTTTGAGCAAGCTCTGGGAGTCGGTGATGGACAGGGAGCCTGGTGTACTGCAGTCCATGGGGTCGCAAAGAGTCGGACACGATTGAGTGACTGAACTGAACTAATCCTTGTCTCGTTCTTCTCCCAGCCACGCGGTGGCATGAGCCGCTGCCCCAGCATGGACTTCTGTAAGCCTCCGCCTACAGTGAGTGCTGGCTATACATGCTGGCCTCTGCCATGGGTGAGTCTCAGGAAGCCACACTTCCCTTTGCTGGTCTGCCCCTGACTTCCCCTAAGACACCATGTAAACTACACTGTATGTGTGCAACGGCCTTCACTGAAGCATGTGTGTTAACCAGGGAATAAGTATTCCTGGGCATCAAACATGACTATTCCCAGAGTCCAAAGGGAAAAGGAAATAAAAATTAAAATCTCAATGAGGGATCCCCTTGTGGGCACAATCTCCAATATTTCTCCTCCATCTCAAGATTTCCCCTCCTTCTGCCAGCAAGCAGTCACAGGTCAATTTACCGTATGATTCATCCCTACCTCTGGTACAGCAATTTTTGAGACACTGTAATTCCCTGCAATACAGTTTGTAGAGTCTTTGTCATTTAGTCAAGAACAACACCATGGAGGGCAACAGGGAGTCACATTGCTCCAGATTTATAGCTTCATATCAGAGCCATCCTGGGCTTTAAAGTAATAGTTCTCAAAGGTTAGAATGCCTAAGAGTTATCCTGGGACTTGGCATCAATGTGTATTCCTGAGCCCCACCCTCAGAAATGTGTGTTCTGTAGATTTTAGATGAAGTCTAGGAGCCTGCTTTATTTTATTTTTTTACACACTCAAGCAACTCTTCTTTATGCAAGTGGTCCTCTGACTTCCCCACTTGGTGGTCTACAGTCTTCAAGAGTTCATTGTGTAATGAGCAGCGCTATTCCTTCATTCTGGGTGACTCCCCATTCAAACTCGTTGGGCCTGCAGAACCTCATGCAAGAGATGAAGGGGAATGGGCTGAGGGTGTGATCCACAGAGGCGCCTCTTTCCCTCCCTACCCAGAGACCATGTGTTCATCCACACAGAATGTCTATGTAACTTGAATCAAGCCACTGATGAAGTTTGATCGAGCTACTAGATTTGGTTTTTGGCTGAGGTCAAATTTATTTCCCTGTCTGCAGGGCTGACTCAGTTTTGCAGATCAGTCATTTGGCAAGCCCTGCTGCCCACAAGCTGAAGTAAAATAGTGCCCTCCTGGATCTAACCATCGGTTAGATGATATATAGTACTGGAACTTAGTTTTTTGCTTATGTGACCCTCAGCTCCTAACTGCTATTGGGCCAGTGGTCACGAGGCATATTTGTAGCCTCTCCTTGAAGAACATTTACCTACCAGTGATCTCCCCTAATATCACTTCCTATAACCTCACCTTTCTCCCGGAAGTATTCCCTCCTTGTACCTCCTCCGCAGCTTCTCCATGACCTCAGTGACCACTGACAGTAGAGCAAAGTAACTTCCTTGGAAGATGGAGAAGCCCATCCAACCCCAGATACAGGGACAACCTCAGCACACACCAGAGCAGCTCCAGGTCTCCTTGTAACATCAGGCTGAAGAAATACTTTCTGATGGACGATTTTGAACTGTTCCATACTAAAGCAACTGAACGCTT
This sequence comes from Capricornis sumatraensis, assembly GCF_032405125.1. Classification (NCBI taxonomy): domain Eukaryota; kingdom Metazoa; phylum Chordata; class Mammalia; order Artiodactyla; family Bovidae; genus Capricornis; species Capricornis sumatraensis. Next base: position 53,479,544 of record NC_091089.1, on the reverse strand, counting down.
TTTCTCTCCCAAATCGTCTACAAACTGAGCCCCCATACACTTGTACTAAAACCAGATAAAAGGAACTTTTGTGATTGACGGAGAGCTTAGAGCTCAGGGCCCAGTCAGCTCTGTTTCCACCAGTCCTGGGCAGTGCTCCAAGTAAACAGCTTGAGAAGTCCCCATCCTACGTGATACATGCAGCTCAGATGACCGTCGCGGGTTCACACCCTGGATCTTCCCAGCCTCCCGTGTTATCTCAGCATGAGTCCACCAGGCCCCATGTTCTACCTGAATGAGAAACCTTGCCCATCTATGGGGTTCTGCACCTTCCAGCTGACTGCAGACTCCTAAAATCGGACCCACCGCCTGATGTAGACTCAGCGCTCATTGACAGGGCTTGCTACTCACCTCGTAGATCCAGGACTCACCCTCCTGGGATTGGCACCACCTGCCTCTTGCACCTGCCTGAGGGATTATGCTCTCTGGCTTGTCAGAAATCCGGTTCAGATCCCACTCCCTCTTCAGTTTTGTTTTTTTAGGAGAGCCTTTTTTTCCAGTTGTATTGAGAAATAATAGATGCATATTGCTGTAATAAGTTTAAGGTGTAGAGCACAACAGTTTGATTTACATATATTGTGAAATCATGACCACTGCTTAAATACGTTTAGCTAACAACCATCTTCTCATACAGATACAACAAAAAAAGAAAGAAAGAAAAGGAAAAAATACTCTCCTTGTGATGATAACTCATAGGATTTACTCTCCTAACAACTTTTCTGTGTGTCTCACAGCAGTGTCAGCTCTAGTCATCGCCTAGGTACATTATATCCCCTGCACTCATGCAGGGGCTTCCCTGGGGGCTCAGATGGTAAAGAATCTGCCTATCATGCAGGAGACCAGGATTCGACCCTTGGATTGGGAAGATCTCCAGGAGAAGGGAATGCAACCAACTCCAGTATTCTTGCTTGGAGAACTCCATGGGCAGAGGAGCTCATTTATCTTATAACCTGAAGTGTATACCTTCAGACCACTTTCCTCCAATTTCCCCACCCTCTTCCCTCTGCCTCTGGTAACTACACGTCTAATTTCTTTTTCCATAAGTTTAATTTTTTCCTTTTAGATTCCACATATAAGTGAGGTTATATCTTATATGTCTTTCTTTTTTTGCTTCATATATTTTAAACTTTTTTATTTTGCATTGGATTATAGCCCATTAACAATGCTGTGGCAGTTTCAGATGAATAGCAAAGGAACTCAGCCACACATATACATGTATCCATTCTCCCTCAAACCCACCCTCTGCCACATACAGGGTGTGTCTTTCTGTCTCAGTAATTTCACTCAGCATAGTGGCTTCAAGGTCCATTCATGTTGTTACAAATGGTAGGATTTCCTGGGGGTTTATGGCTGAATAATATTCTGGTGTGTATGTACGTGTGTGTGTATCACAATTTCTTTATTGTCTATTGATGGATGCTTCCATGTTTTGTCTATTGCAATAATGCCACTATGAACATGGGGGTGCCGCTATCTTTTTGAATCCATGTTGTGTTTTCATTTCCTTTGGGTATATTCCCAGAAATGGATGGTTGGATCATATGGTAGGTCTATTTTTATTTTTGAGAAACCTCCATACAATTTCTCATACAGGCTATGCGAGTTTACAATTTCATCAATAGTGCACAAAGCTTTCCCTTTTCTCTGCATCCTCACCAATAATTGTTATCTCTTGACTTCTTGATGATCCACTCCTTCATCTTGACTCACCATATTTTTCTCTTCCCCATCCTCATTTCTTAGACACATATTTTTTTTCTTTTTCTTATCTTGGTCCTTCAGAGCTTTGCACAAGCAGCCGTTTTATAAGCTAGTAAAAAGAATTGATGTTAAGGTTTGTCTGCAAATAGTGGTAAAATAGGACACTGGGGAGGATAAACAAAAGTTGCCTATAAAAAGGCCAGGAATCTCTACCAAACATGCAGAATTATTATAAATGCCAGGACTTCCTTCCTATGACACAGATCCATGCAGAAAGAAAGTAGTTAAAGGGGTCAGGATTTTTTCTTGGAGTTTATCTTTTATATGCACCTGAGTAAACAAAAAATATTCATAATCTCATACATTTTCAGGTGTAAAGACCCAAACCTTCTCTTTAAACAGCAAATAAATGTAATGTTACAAAGTAGTAATAGGTTAACTCTGCATTTTAGAGATTTTTTTAAAGTATTTATTTAGTGCATATACAAAATCCTAAAATGTACACTTGAAGTAAAAAAATGTTCTGCATGCCTGAGATTTCTCCCTGTCTTCAATTTCCAATTACTTATTTCATGATACTAAACAAGCCCCAGTAAGAAAGAGCACCTGTTTATTCAAACATATGAAATGTGCAAGGAAAAATTCTGTGTTCCATATAAGCATGTGCTTGGTAATGCATTTTTAATTATTTTAATTTTGTGTATATTCTCCAAAATTTGATGATGCATCATTAGCATTAATGGAGAACTTAAGTTTGTTAATAGAAGACATCTTCAACTAACATAAAATACCTAGATTGCTAAATATTAAGATCAGTTAATCTAGGTCTTGATTATCCATTAAAATGGTACCTCCAGAAATAGCTGACCTACACTTTTGAACTCTCCCAAGATACTTTGCTTGTTTGCTGTTTATTTTTCAGTTCGGCTGTGTCGGGCCTTAGTTGTGGCATGCGGGATCTTTCGTGTGGTACACGAACTCTCTAGTTGTGACACGCAACATCAGCAGTTCTGGCGAGTGGGTTCAGTAGTTGAAGCTCCCAGGCTATACAGCACAGGCTCAATAATTGTGGTGCATGGGCTTATTTGCTCTGCAGCATGTGGGATCTTAGCTCTCTGACCAGGGGTGGAAACCCTGTCCCCTGCACTACAAGGCAGATTGCAAGAACCTCCCCGCCAGATACCAGCAGGGAAGTCCCCAAGATTCTTTACTGCAGCAGTCATTCCCATATCCAAATGCTTGGCACGGAATATGGTAAAGCGTACAACAGGGTGCCCCCAGGCAGCAGAGGAGGGCCAGGGACGCATTCGGGCCTCAGATATAAATGGAGTCAGAAATGCAAATGCCCCAGGTGTCCCAAATGGCTCATCTCTTCGCGTGGGTTTCCTTCTCTTCTACTGTGTACCACCTTCTTCCACACAGCACCAGACATGACCCTCTCCAGCCACATCTCTAGAGGAGGTGTGAGACCCCATGTCTCAGGGAAGACCCACTGAGTCAGGTATTCATCCCAGACTGAACACTGGGTCGGTGGGGGGCCTGTATGGAGACCCCCTCCAGGAGTTTCCCCAGAAGCAGGACTGGAAGGAGCATTCCCCAGGCTGTCCTGTTCCTAGCCTACAGAACCACAGCTGTCAAAACCATCCCTAGATGTGTTTGGTCGATTTGGTGAGGTAGTATGTAGAAACACACTTAAAAATGAAATACAGGAGCTAGCCGAGCGTGACACATGACGTCTTAGCAAGCTGTCATAGAAACCTTGAAAACGTTATGCCAGTTGAAAGGAGTCATTCACCAAAGAGTAGATCGTGCATCATTCCACTTTTAGGAACTGTCTGGAACAGGAAAATCTACAGAGATAGGATGTAGATAGTGGTTGTCTGGAGCTGGGGTTGGAGTGGGGTGCAGGAAACAGGACTGGGATAAACGAGAGTCACTACTAAAAGGTACAAGTTTCTTTGGGGGATGATGAAAATGTCCTAAAATTATTTTTGGTAATGAATGCATAACTCTGCGAATATCCTAAAAGCTGCTGAATTGTACATTTTATATGGGTAAATAGAATGTATATGAATTTATCTCTTTAAGCTATTTGAGAGAGAAAAAAAAGATAACACAAAAAGAAAATGCTCAACCTTAAAATAATAGAATCTTTGTTTTAAAAATTGTAAAACTTCAAGCAAAATGGTAAGGTGTTAGTGCTAACAAAGAAAATAATTTAAAAACTAATATATGTTTATAAACAAAATAAAGATTTATGCTGTAGGAAAGAAGGTAATTAAAAATATTCATTTTAAAATGAGTGAATACTAGGGTGGTAAGTTTGAGGATGAAAACTAAATTTGAAATAAATTTTAAATCTAATATTTCATCTACACATTTCTCAAAGTAATAATTAGCAAACAGCATCAATTTTTTTAATCTTTGATTTCCTGTTAACTGGTACACATTCTGATTACACTTATGAATGAGTGAAAATGAGAGTGTAATTTGGAGAAAAGAGAAGAGAAAGCAACTAAAGTTATAAAAAGAAAAAAGAATCATACACTCTGTAAGAACTTAAAATACAAAAAGCATTAGAAATTTCACAAAAACATTGAACACCGATTTCTCCACTTGTGAAAAACATTGCAAACTCTTAGTCATTCTTTGAGGAACACTAGCAGGACAGAGGTCATCCATTGCCCCCTGCCAAGCTGAGAATGAAACTCCTCCACGGGGTGACTCTTCCTCCCTGATCATTGTATTTCTCAGTTTGTAAAGCAAGTTTTCAGCCATTTCCTTCCCCGTGATCCTCCCGCCAGCCAGTTGACAAATGCAGAGCGGATACTGTTTGTTGCTCTGTAGAGATGAGTTAATGAAGATCAGGCAGGAGACGCTGCCGCAGAGGACGCGCAGGGTGCAGGAAGAGGACGTTAACGCTTCAGCTGCTGCTGCTGCTGCTGCTAAGTCGCTTCAGTCGTGTCCGACTCTGTGCGACCCCGTAGACGGCAGCCCACCAGGCTCCCCCGTCCCTGGGATTCTCCAGGCAAGAACACTGGAGTGGGTTGCCATTTCCTTCTCCAATGCATGAAAGTGAAAAGTGAACGTGAAGTCACTCAGTCGTGTCCGACTCTTAGCGACCCCATGGACTGCAGCCTTCCAGGCTCCTCCGTCCTTAGAATTTTCCAGGCAAGAGTGCTGGAGTGGGGTGCCATTGCCTTCTCCGCTTCAGTTGCTAGATGATACGAAACATGGAGATTTCTGGGGCAAGTCCAAGGTAAAGGGATTGGGAGGTTGCGACAATGACTACCTATTTATGTCATGATTTTAACAACCAGCATAGCCAGCATTATGGTGTTTCCTGTTGAATACCAGCCCCATTTCCATGGAATATAGATTGAAAATACTTATGGACATGGGGAGACAGGAAGAGAGGTGAGATGTATGGAGAGAGTAACATAGAAACTTACATTACCATAGATAAAATAGCCAATGGGAATTTGCTGTATGTCTCAGGGAACTCAAACAGGGGCTCTGTATCAACCTAGAGGGGTGGAATGGGGAGGGGGATGAGAGGAAGTTTCAAAAGGGAGGGGATATATGATTCATGTTGAGGTTTGACAGAATACAACAAAATTCTGTAAAGCAATTATCGTTCAATTAAAAAATAAATAAATTTTTTAAAAAAGAAACAAATATATACAGGTGACCATCCTCATCTATCTGACACCATCAAATCAGGCAAGACAAAGTTATTGGAGATTCTCATCAGAGTTAATCACCCTTGTACAGCAAAAGAACTGATCAATCTTGAGAATCATGACTTTTGACCTAACAGACTAGCAGAAAACAGCCCAGCCTCTGGATCAGACTTCTGGGTTCAAACCAGGGACCCATCTGTTACCAGTTGGGTCACTTCCATTTCCTCACCTATAAAATAGGGATCCTATAAGCCATCTCAGAGGATTTTTTTTAAGAATTAAACAAGCAAATGTATGTTAAATGTCCAAGACCTTGTAGGTGCTTAATAAACATTAGGTATCATTATTAACTACAAGGGAAAAAATCCACCAGAACTGAGAGACTTCTGGGCAGAGAGGGAAAGAAGGGGAATGATAATAATAACCCAGATGGTCTGGAGATTAAAATTCTAATTACTTCTCTGCCTGGGATGAAGCTATTTTCATCTCTAATACAGATGTCTTCTTTCTCTCCTGAGAGCCAAAGAGGCATTGGTGAATATCCAGAAAACTAGATGATTGGACATCTCTAATTCTGAGACAGGTGATTTCTCAATGTTTACCTTCAGGTTTGTGGATGTGATGGATATGTTCTGCTTGTTACTAAGTAGAGAAAAGCACCGATGAATGAGCAAGATGGGATAACCTCTAACAACTGCGTGACTGCTTCTTTATGAGGCAAAATCATTCCGAATGAAAAAATTAGAAAGTCTTCTTACAATTGTTTCAGATGATATGCCCAAATGGATAATGTTTTAAAACTTACGATGGATTATATGCCAAAAACTAAACTCTAAAATAAAACAGATTTTCTAACTGAGAGCAACATACTGATGTTTACCAGGAGAGGAGGATTCCTTTTTCTTCTTTTTTTTAATGATTTATTGAGTCAGACTTTTATTTATTTATTTTATATTTTGGCCACGTGACACACAGGATCTTAGTTCTCTGGCCAGGGATCGAACCTGTGGTCTTTGCACTGGAAGCATGGAGTCTGAACCACTGAATCGCCAGAGAAGTCCCCAGCAAGGAGAGGAGGATTGTTGATGTGAGTTAGGCCTTGGGCACAAGCACAGCCTGGCAGGGCTCAGCTCGTGGGACCAGAGGAAAGCCACACACCTAACCCTTTCCTTTTATAGTCCTTTCCCTCCTTTGTTCTTGCTAAAGGAGTCTAGTGGGACCAACAAGAGATAATGCAAAAAAAAAGAGGCTAACTGATGCCAAAATATATTTCCATCCCGGTCTTCAGGACTTGTTTTGATCATTAAAGGCTTGTTACTGCTCAGTCCTGCCCTGGTGACCAGGAAGAATATCTCCCCAAACTCAGGAAAACCCAGGTATTTCTTCCTGGATTTATACAAACAGGGAGAAGATGCCCCTGAAAGAATTGAAATTAACCCTAACAAGCATGAGGGTGGTATGTCTTAAAGTGCTCTCAAGAAACTCTGGGACTGCTGTCAGAGCCTTTCTCTATGTATATCACATATGTTATTGAAGGTCATTCCAGCTGATTAACAGACAAATCTCAAAATGAGCAATGACTCCAACACCAGAAAAATGTATTTCTCTCTCACATAAAGTCCACATGGGATTTTTAACTGGACACAGCCTGTTTCATCTTGTGTTTCTAACTATCTTTAATACTTGGCTTTCAAGCTCTCCTAGCTTGTCTGTATCGAACCAAAGACATGGGAAATAACACAGAAGAGTTCTCACTAGAAATTTTCATAGATCAAGTCATTTCTGCTCACAGTGCCCTGGCAAACACTTGGTCACCCAGGCAGACAGTGAGATGCAAGGCAATACAGTCTAGCTGTGGGCATGAGGAAGGAAAGGAAACAGTTTGGTGAATAACCAGGTGGTGTCTGTGTATAGATTATATCACTGCTCCTTCTTACTCATCCCTCCTGTTTCATGGCCTTTTCCATGAAACCTTGCAGTGTCCTCTCATCATGTGCTGATACTCCCTTTCTCTTGTCCTCAGATACGGTCGTAAGTCTTGGTTTGGCCAATAGAATGAGGCAGAAGTGACAGTGTGCTCATTCTGAACCTTAGCTTCAGGAAGTGTGTTCACTTGCTGTCTTTACCTCTACCCACACCATGAGAAGAACATACTCAGGCTCTCCTGCTAGTTCCAGAAGAAGGATGGGGGATGTGGAGTGAAACCAAGTCATTGTCGTTTAGCCCAGCTCACATCAGACTCACCCTGAGCCAACACTCAGGCCCATGAAAATAATTATAGTTAACCACTGAGTTGTGAGATGGTCTGTTATGCAGCAGATTTTGACAGTAACTGTTACACTCTGCTAATCACCACTCAACAAATTGCTTTGTTAAACTCTGAAATAGAAATCTACCACAAAGTTCCACTATAGATATCACAAATAAGATGATAACTCCTCCCTTCAAGGCCTATTTTAAAAGCATAGATCACACTCCAAATTAAATTAACATCATTTGAACTTAATCTCAGATTACTTAACAAATCTTTGGTCTGTTTCAAATTGGAACACAAATGTCTGCTTTTAAATGATCAATACCTATATTGATTGTTCATGATTTGGTGAGAGGAATTAATGCATTGTTGCTACTTACAATACTAAATAACATGATTATATTTAACATAATTTTTAATCCATAATCTTAATGTTCTTAATAAAGAAACAATTTATAAGAATAATAATAAAGGTAAGAACATTATTCTGAAATCTCCAAAAATGTACTTTAATTTGAATTCCTGTGGATCAGAGTGAGCCCTAGGAAGCATTACTACCAACAAAGCTAGTAGAGGTGATGGAATTCCAGCTGAGTTATTTCAAATTCTACACTCAATATGTCAACAAATTTGTAATGCTCAGCATTGGCCATAGGACTGGAAAAGGTTGGTTTCCATTCCAATCCCAAAGAAGAGCAGTGCCAGAGAATGCTCAAACTACTGGACAGTTGTGCTCGTTTCCCGTATTAGTGAGATTATGTTTAAAATCCTTCAAGCTACGCTTTAGCAGTATGTGAACCGAGAACTTTCAGATGTTCAAGCTGGATTTAGAAAAGGCAGAAGAACCAGAGATCGAATTGCCAACATTCATTACATCACAGAGAAAGCAAGGGAATCACAGAAAAACATGTACTTCTGTTTCATTGACTACGAGAAAGTCTTTGACTGTGTGGATCACTACAAACGGTGGAAACTTCTTAAAAAGACGGGAATACAAGGCCACCTTTCCCGTCTCCTGAGAAACCTGTATGTGGGTCAAGAAGCAACAGTTAGAACCTTACATGGAACAACTGACTAGTTCAAAATTGGGAAAGGAGTACGACAAAGCTGTATATTGTCACCCTATTTATTTAACTTATATGCAGAGTATATCATATGAAACGCTGGGCGGGATGAGTCACAAGCTGGAATCAAGATTGCTGAGAGAAATATCAACAACCTCAGATATGCAGATGATACCACTCTAGTGGCAGAAAGTGAAGAGGAACTAAAGAGCCTCTTAACTAGGGTGAAAAAAGAGCATGAAAACTGGCTTAAAACTCAACATTCAAAACACTAAGATCATGGCATCTGGTCCCATCACTTCATGGAAAATAGAAGGGGAAAAAGAAGCAGTGGCAGATTTATTTTCTTGGGCCCCAAAATCACTGTGGGTGGTGACTGCAGCCTTGAAATTAGAAGACTTGCTTCCTGGAAGGAAAGCTGTGATAAACCTAGACAGCATATTAAAAAGCAAAGATATCTCCTTGCTGACAAAGGTCCTCAGAGTCAAAGCTATGGGTTTTCCAGTAGTCAGGTATGGATGTGGGAGTTGGACCATAAAGAAAGCTGAGCACAGAAGAATTGATGCCTTCAAATTGTGGTACTGGAGAAGACTTTTGAGAGTCCCTTGGACTGCAAGGAGAACAAGCCAGTCAATCCTAAAGGAAATCAAACCTGAATATTCATTGGAAGGACTGATGCTGAAGCTTTAGCTCCAATACTTTGGCCACCTGATGCTAAGAGCTGCCTCCCTGGAAAATCCCCTATGCTGGGAAAAATTGAGGGTAGGAGGAGAAGAGGGCAGCAGAGGAGAGATGGTTAGGTAGCATCACTCACTCAATGGACATGAACTTGAGCAAACTTCGGGAGGCAGTGGAGGACAGGGAAGTTGGTGTACTGCAGTCCATGGAGCCACAGAGTCAGACACAACTTAGCAACTGAACAACAACAACAATGGATTAAATTGAGGAGTGATTGTTTATTCACGCATCAGACAGTGCTTCAATACAGGTGCTGTGCCTCTTCAAATTCTCTAGAGATCGAAAAGAAGACATAGTCTGTGGTTGAGACGATACTATTAGATGATAGCTGTGTGTATAAAAGGTAATGGATATATTTTATGTGTTCATCAAGGGAAACCATAGTCTTATACTAAAGGCATTGGTACTATGTGTTCCTAAGAATAAACAATTTTTAGAGTGATTTAAAAAAAAAAAAAAAAGAAGAAGACACACTCTGGTTGGTTAATGTCCAGCCAATGGAGTGGGTTACAAGTGTCCACCTTGGTTGCAAGAAGTTATAGAGAAGATGCAGGGGAGAGAGAAAGGAAAGGAAAGAGGGAAGGAGGAAGGGAAGAAAAAAGGAAGAAAAGGTGGAGATGACACAATGCAAGCAAGGTTATGAGACCCAAGAAATGAATGGACCACAGAGAAGAGCATTTGAGAAGGGCAAGCACCTTAAAACGTGCTTGTCAGGAGACACCACACAGTGCGACTGCTACAGGACTCCAGGCCAAAGACGCGGTATAATCACAGGACACACAAGAGCCGAAAGAGAACATGCCTCTGTTATCTGCCTTCAGGGCTCTTTCATCAGTTTCTTTATCATTTCTTAACATCACAATCTAATCTTCCCTGACACTCAAGACCAAGTTTCCCTCCTTTGCGCTTTCTGGTCTCCCTGGATTTATCTCATCCTATTATTCAGTGCACTACATGGTAATTACCTGTACCTATACACATCTATATCCCCACTAGAGTATAAGTTCAATGATTAACATCATTTTAATACATAATCTTACAGTACCTGAAAAAGAAAAATTGTTTAAGAGTAGTAATAAAGGTAAGAACATTATTCTGAAAGCTCCAAAAATGCACTTTAACTTTGGTGCCTATGGATTAAGTTGGACAAGTCTATTTTGTTTATTCATTGTGAGCCCAGCACTAGAACAAAACCTGACATGCGGTGGGTTCGATGAGCATGCCAAAGTAATAGGCATCATTTATCTATGAGCCCTGGTGCTTGATAAATGAAAATCTACGTGCTGCATTTTCAATGTGCACATGTTGCATTTGCAAACATCTCATTCACTTTCAGTTCATTTCACGGGGATTTTATTTCACTTTAGTTCCTGAAAATCCTTGGAGATTCTGAGCCCAAATAATAAAAGACACCTAGATAAGTAATTTTGTTAAATATACAATAAATTCTTGCCAGCTTTGAGTCAATTCAAATGACTTTACCATTTCCATTGATGTGATGATCACAACTGCCATTTCATTTTCATACATTATTTATCCAAGCAGTTATGAAATGAATAAATATCATCTAAGAAATTCAGTTGCAATGAGTTGCCTCTGGAGATTTCATGAATTATGATAGTTATGTTTCCTTCTGAAGTAACTAAAAGTTTATGTCCCTGAGGGTTTGATAGTTTACAAGGGAAGTAACATCGGCTTGGGGGAAATCTAGCTTTTTTTTTTTTCTGATTATAAAAGTAAAACTCATTTATAGAAAATCTGGGATAAAACTATCATAAAGAAGTACATAGAAAACTGGATTAAAATAGTGAACCAAGAATATCTCTGCTCCAATTCAAAATTCCTTAAAATAGGAGAAATGTATCATTTCAAAGGAATAAACACATACAGTGCTAGAAAACCAAAAGGCATGGCATTAAGAGCTTAGATAAGAAATCCTGCCAAGCAGAAAGCATAACAATCAGACTGGCAATGAAGTCCACACCCAAAATGCAGGTCAGGAGAAAGCTGCTGTAGAAATTAGAATAACTCCAGAGGCCAAATCAGCTCAACATCCCTGAATTCCAAAAGCAAGAAGAGACATGGGGGGATTCCTTCTCAAACTGGTTCTAGGACAGCAAGGCTGAGCTGTGGCAAATCTGGGGAGGGCTCCTGGCGCCAGGGTTCCGGGAAAAGGGAGAGAAGCAGATCTATCTCGGCAAGAGCACAAGGAGTGCGGCAGGGAGAGCAAGCAGGCAGCGGCATGTTCCAGGGTGCTTTCTCACCAAACGCAAGGGGACAGCTCTGTGAGTTGGCTCTTGACTCTGAAGACACCCACAGGGTCCCACAGCTAGTGAAGCTGGGCGGTGCCTCCAGCAATGCGACTAGTCTGGGGACAGCACTCCTCCACCCAGAAGACAGGCTCATCACAGATCTGCTGCTGCTCAGTCGCTTCAGTCGTGTCCGACTCTGTGCGACCCCACAGGTGGCAGCCCACCAGGCTCCCCCGTCCCTGGGATTCTCCAGGCAAGAACACTGGAGCGGGTTGCCATTTTCTTCTCCAATGCATGAAAGTGAAAAGTCAAAGGGAAGTCGCTCAGTCGTGTCCGACTCTTCGCGACCCCATGGACCGCAGCCTACCAGGCTCCTCCATCCATGGGAGTTTCCAGGCAAGAGTACTGGAGTGGGGGTGCCATCACAGATCATTCCCACTCAAATATGAAAGATATCTTTTTTCAAAATTATTGGTTGTTGTATCAGTCAGAATCCAGTCAGAAAGATCAAATCATACCACTTATTTGAACAGAGACTTTGATATGAAGAATTGCTAAGCAAATAGAAACAATTGTTAGAGGTATCTGGTAAAGAACCCACTTGCCAATGCGGGGGATGTAAAAGACAAAAGACAGGTTTGATCCTGGGTCAGGAAGATTCCCCTGGAGAAGGAAATCGCTACCCACTCCAGTATTCTTGCCTGGAGAATCGCATGGGCAGAGGAGCCTGGCGGGCTGCAGTCCACAGTGTCACAAAGAGTCAGGCACAACTGATGTAGAAGACAAATATTAAAGGTAGTTGAAAGGGGTTAAAAGAGATGCTAACTTAAGGGCTCATCCATGGAAGACTGGACAAACAAAATTTGCTGAGGACTTCGAGTGGAATAGTATTTGTCCTTAAAAAGGAAGGAAACTATAGTACATGTCACAACGTGGATGAAGCTTGAGGACATTATGCTAAAATAAGCCAGTAACAAAGGAAAAGCACTCTGATTCCTTTTATACAAAGTACCTAAAGTAGTCAAATTCTGGTAAAGCATTTGCCTGTCAGTGTAGGAGACGGAGGAGATGAGAGTTTGGTCCCTGGGTTGGAAAGATCCCCTGCAGGAGGAAATGGAAACCCAGTCCAGTATTCTTGCCTGGAGAATCTCATGGGCAGAGGTGCCTGGCCGGCCACAGTCCATGGGGTCACAAAGAGTTGGACATGACTGAGCGACTGAGCATGCATGCAAAGTAGCCAAATTCACAGAGATGGAAAGTCAAATGGTCATTGCCAAGAGAGGGGGAGTGGGCGGAAGGGCAGAGAAGGAGTAGGGAGTTATTGTTTAATGAACACAAAGTTTCAGTTTTACAAAATGAAAGAGTTTGGGAGATTGGTTCATGGGACAATATGGATGTACCTAACATTACTAAATTGTACATTTTTAAATGGTTAATATGGCAAATTTTATGTGCATATGTTTAACCACAATTTTAATTTAAAAAAAATTTTTTTAATGTTTTCAGAGAACTCTAAGGTATCATGTAAGCAGCAAGTATGGGAAACAGCTGCTACTCATAGGGCTTGAGGGACAAAAGGAAGAGGTGGGATTATTAAAATTTAGAAACTTAAAAGAGGGCTTTGAGTGTCCTGGGATGGATATACCAGAGGAAGGAGCTCCAGAGGGCTGGGCTGGCGGATCAGGAATGGGGCGTCAATGGGGCTGCTGCTGTTAAGTGGTGGAAAACTGCCAGGCAGCTTCCACTGGGGGGCAGCGCAGCCGGGTGGGGTGAGGAAACCTGGAACGACTCTGGTAGGTAGAGGGGGAACAGGCAGAAGCAAGTCCTTTTCTTCTCCTCCAGCCTCCCTGTCTCCCTCTGACAAGCCCCAATGGCACAGACTGAAATGGAGCCTGCTGGAAAAGCAGAGAGGTGGTTTGAAGTGTTCCAGCTCCAACATCTCAAAGCCAAATAGCAAAGAGTCGATTTGTCCCTGAAATACAAGAGATACAACAGATCCACCAGCTTAGTAGCTGACACAAACATTGAAAGAATGACAATAGTGCAAGGGGGTAAGGGAAGGAAGCCTTTGCAAGACCCTCTTAGATTCTGTGCCTGGGGCCTGCGAATTCAACTAAGAGAAGACAGATTAACAGAGAAAAGGCACACAGTGATTTGATATTTATTTGGGGCCTAGTTGCAGTATGCAGAATCTTCAGTCTTCGTTGTGGCATTCAGGACCTTTATGTGGCATGTGGGCTCTAGTTCCCCGGCCGGGGGTCAAACCCCAGAGTACAGAGTCTTAACCACTGGACCACCAGGAAAGTCCCAAGACAAACTTTATTTGACATTAGTATTTCCATTTTTACATGCACAGAGGTATTCATAGTAAAGAAGTGAAGACCCAAGGAAGGAATTAATCTGGAGGTGGGGAGTGGAGGGTGGAGGTACTTTTATTTTAACAAAGGGTGATAAATTGTGGAGAAGTGACAAGGCAGAGGAAAAGGATCTTGGACTCAAGAGGGAGTGGGGGTTGGGGGAGTGGTGGGGAGCATGGAAATTGTGGGAAAGTAAATACACATGGAAACTGTGGAGTAGAAGCCATGAGTCACTTTGGTCAAGTCTGTGAATGCAGCCCTATCTCAGCACTAACTTTCTATTTTCAATGGTAAGGGTCATTCTCCAGATACTCAGAAGGAATCGTGATGATGTGATCACTAATCTAGAGCCAGACATCTTGGAAAGCGAAGTCAAGTCGGCCTTAGAAAGCATCACTATGAACAAAGCCAGTGGAGGTGATGGAATTCCAGTTGAGCTGTTTCAAATCCTGAAAGATGATGCTGTGAAAGTGCTGCACTCAATATGCCAGCAAGTTTGGAAAACTCAGCAGTGGCCACAGGACTGGAAAAGGTCAGTTTTCATTCCAATCCCAAAGAAAGGCAATGCCAAAGATTGTTCAAACTACTGCATAATTGCACTCATCTCACATGCTAGTAAAGTAATGCTCAAAATTCTCCAAGCCAGGCTTCAGCAATACGTGAACCGTGAACTCCCTGATGTTCAAGCTGGTTTTAAAAAAGGCAGAAGAACCAGAGATCAAATTGCCAACATCCACTGGATCATGGAAAAAGCAAGAGAGTTCCAGAAAAACATCTACTTCTGCTTTATTGACTATGCCAAAGCCTTTGACTGTGGATCACAATAAACTGTGGAAAATTCTTCAAGAGGTGGGAATACCAGACCACCTGACCTGCCTCTTGAGAAATCTGTATGCAGGTCAGGAAGCAACAGTTAGAACTGGACATGGAACAACAGAGTGGTTCCAAATAGGAAAAGGAGTACGTCAAGGCTGTATATTGTCACCCTGCTTATTTAACTTATATGCAGAGTACATCATGAGAAATGCTAGACTGGAAGAAACACAAGCTGGAATCAAGATTGCTGGCAGAAATATCAATCACCTCAGATATGCAGATGACACCACCCTGATGGCAGAAAGTGAAGAGGAGCTACAAAGCCTCTTGATGAAAGTGAAAGAGGAGAGTGAAAAAGTTGGCTTAAAGCTCAACATTCAGAAAATGAAGATCATGGCATCTGGTCCCATCACTTCATGGGAAATAGATGGGGAAACGGTGGAAACAGTGTCAGAATTTATTTTGGGGGGGCTCCAAAATCACTGCAGATGGTGACTGCAGCCATGAAATTAAAAGACGCTTACTCCTTGGAAGAAAAGTTATGACCAACTTAGATAGCATATTCAAAAGCAGAGACATTACTTTGCCAACTAAGGTCCATCTAGTCAAGGCTATGGTTTTTCCTGTGGTCATATATGGATGTGAGAGTTGGACTGTGAAGAAGGCTGGGCACTGAAGAATTGATGCTTTTGAACTGTGGTGTTGGAGAAGAGTCTTGAGAGTCCCTTGGACTGCAAGGAGATCCAACCAGTCCATTCTGAAGGAGATCAGCCCTGGGATTTCTTTGGAAGGAATGATGCTAAAGCTGAAACTCCAGTACTTTGGCCACCTCATGCGAAGAGTTGACTCATTGGAAAAGACTCTGATGCTGGGAGGGATTGGGGGCAGGAGGAGAAGGGGACGACCAAGGATGAGATGGCTGGATGGCATCATGGACTTGATGGACGTGAGTCTGAGTAAACTCCGGGAGTTGGTGATGGACAGGGAGGCCTGGCGTGCTGCAATTCATGGGGTCGCAAAGAGTCAGACACGACTGAGCGACTGAACTGAACTGAACTGAATTGAGGAGGTGGGGGCAAGAATCTGTTTCTACATGTGCAGCTTATTAATTGCCTTCAGTTGAAAATCCTTATAGCAAAGTGGCCTATCTGTGGGTGTCATATACAGATATGATATTCATATGTCATCAGCAAAAAGAAAGTTACCAAATTCACTTGATTTCCATCACTTTTTCAAGCAATAAGCTATATCCATAATAAATTTTCTTAAGTTCTGCTAAAATTTATCAATGTTCAGGTTTTACTAAAAAAAAACAAAAATATTTTGACATTTTAATAATATGTATTTCTTAATTTTTCACATCTATCTTCATTTGTGACTATGCCTGATCTATAATGCCCAGCAAATAGTATATCTGGAAATTAGTTTCAAAATTATTTTGTATATCCTGTCTCTCACAATGATTATTGGCCTTCCCTGGTGGCTCAGACCATAAAGAATTTGCCTGCAACACAGGAGAGCTGGATTCCATCCCTGAATCAGGAAGATCCCCTGGAGGAGGGAACGGCTACCCACTCCAATATTCTTGCCAAGAGAATTCCGAGGACAAAGGAGCCTGGTGGTCTACAGTCCATGGAGTTGTACAGAGTTGGACATGACTGAGCGACTTTAAATGTTTTTCTTTCCCTGTTTTAATTTCCTTATATTTAATGCAATGTCATTTTATTGCATATTTCTCATATCATTTTGGCCTAGAAAAATTTTCTCTAAAAGTTTTTAAAATATTTTGAATCCTTTTAAAACTCAATGGCTAAACATAGATCCCTTTAAGTTTCTTATAACCTTTTGCAAACATCAGTTCATAGTAAATAGCAATCAGAGTACAAATTCATTATTTACTTCTTGTTCTGCCAAAGTCTGTGATTCACCCCATCTGAGAATCTTCTGCTATTCTGCCTAACTCTTCCAAAGCATCTTGTATCATATCTAAATTAAATCTAATTGCTTTCACAACATTTCCCAACCATGTTATCAGAGATTGGTTGCAGATCAAAGTGATACATGTTTCTTCAAAATATGCCATCTTTACACTGGTCCAGAGATTATCATACCTAATCTCTGAATTGTCCCCTCAAACTGTGATTGCAATTGGCACAGCTGAGGCCACATCGCCTAGTAACAAATTCATGGTTGTAATTCAGCTGGGCGCAAAGAATGGTTCTGTGTATTTCAGACAAAAGTCTAGCTTGTGCGTCTTTTTCTTTACCAGCCACGTCCGTGGCATTGTCCTAGGCTGCCTTCCTTCATCTTTTAAATTAATACTGAGTCTGAAGATTTTTCAGTTCTTCAGTTAATTTTTAAATGTCCTCTTTGCAGCAGGTGTAAAATCAATGAAACACGTATTTCAACATTCTTGGTTTTGTCTTCTGTTTTAAGGATGTGTACAATACACTTTAGCTGTTTAACACAACTTTTGTCCCTGCCACAATTTGATCAAATCGCCTTTGATGGTTACACTGTTTTAAAATTTCTTGTATGATACTTTGTGTCATGTAATTACCTATTAACCAATAATGATAGATTGAATTCTCCATCCTAGATAGTGGTCATTTGTTTCATCGTTTATTTTCCATCCATATGGCTTGGCCGTTCTAAGTATTCAATTTTCAAATTATTTTACTAACCTTAGAAATTTTGTTCAGTAAATATCGCACCGCAAAATCCTCATTATGTTTTGTTTTTAAGAGCATCACACCCATCCTGTCTAGCTCTGTCACTATTCTGCATTTATTTGTCTTTGTGGAATACTATCAACTGTTTGCTATTTACTCAGCCTTTTTGTTCCCATCCAGAAATTGCATGTGAGCCTTTTTGTGTGCAAGTGACATTTCATGATGATAATTAAATCTTCACTCAGGGAAGAATGAGGAGTTGCAGGGATTTCTTCTGACCTGTTCAAGCTATGAATTTAATTAGAACAATTTTCTGACTCATTTTCTTTCATTTTGTATTAATAATTAAGTCCTCATTAAATAAAAAATTTGTAATGCCTGCTTCGTGTGAGTCAAGTTCAGTGAAGATCTGCTACCGTTTTTGGCTTTCAATCTATAAAAATTTAGACATATCACTTCTTTGAAAGTTTTCTCTTTTTCTCAGCGTATTGCCTTGTTCTGAGCTACACTTTTATATTATCCATTTTAATTTCTGTACAATCTCAGCTGGTATTCATTCTCAGTGATCTGGGAACTTCTGCCTCCCGAATCTCCCTTGTGCTATGAAAGACCAACACACTTCATGAATCCGTTAGATCAGCCTTGCAAAGGAAATGTACCAACCTCTTCTGAATTATTTAAGTTTTAGTATTTGTGCCATCAAAGTAAGCACCTTAGTTAGATTTGAAGTCTCAGTCAAGGGCCAGTGGGCAAATGGGTTAAATCCAATCCACTGCCTGTGTTTGGAGATGAAGTTTTGTTGAAACACAGCCATGCCCCTTCATTGACATATTGTCTATGGCTGTTTTTACTCCATCACAGCAGAGTGAGTCATTGTAACAAACAGGCCATATGGCCTGCAAAACTGAAAATACTTATTATTAGGCCCTTCACAGAACAGATTTGCTGCCTCCTGTCTTAGAAGATGGCAGAGAATCTGTCTGCCAATTCAGGAGACTCAGGAGATGTGGGTTTGATCCCTGGGTCAGAAAGATCCCCTAGAGAAGGAAATGGTAACCCACTCCAGTATTCTTGCCTGGAAAATTCTATGGACAGAGGACCCAGGTGGGCCCTTGTCCATGGGGTCTCAAAGAGCAGACACAACTGAGTGACTGAGCATGCATGCATGGTGCAGCAGAGCAACAGGATGAAAGAAACCTGGGGCCGCAGGTTAGAGAGAGCCCAGGCAGCCGGTACGGTTGAACTGGACGTTAGAACCCTCTTGAACTGGACCTTAGAAGGAAATAGACGTCTGTCTTTCCTGTGCCCTCTAGATTTTCATGGAGTCAGAATTAACTGCGATGCAACATAATTAACCACTGCGTAACAAATCACTTTGGTGATGGATGTGTACCTGTGTGCGTATGTGCTCAGTCAGATCAGACTCTGTGCGATCCTGCGGACTGTAGCCCACCAGACTCCTCTGTCTTTGGAATTCTCCAGGCAAGAATACTGGAGTGCGATGCCATTTCCTACTCCAGAGGATCCTCCTGACCCAGGGATTGAACCCAGGTCCCCTGTGTCTCCTGCGCTGGCAGGCAGATTCTTTACCACTGCACGACCTGTGAAGCCCTGTGTATCAGTGAGGTTAGCCCAGGTTATGTTGCACTAGTAATAGCTCTTAAAATCTTAGGTGTTCATGAAATGTAAGCTTGTTTCTCACTCACACTATGTGTCCAGCCACAGTCAGCAAGCTGCTAGTCTGCCCCACAACGTCCCACTCCAGGACACAAGCTAGGGAGCCTCCATCATTCAAGCCCTCCCTGTGTGAACTGTCTCTTAAAGCTTCCACGCGAAAGTCGCATCTATCGCTTCTGCCCACGTTCATTGGCCAAAGCAAGGGGTGTGCTGTAACAGAGACTTTCCTCAGTCACTTGAATTCCCCTGGAGCCACAGCGCAGGCCCCAGCAAGCTGACAGCCTCCCACCTTGTACGCCTATTTCTCTCTTCTATTATCAAGGGATTTCTAGAGCCTTGCACAAGAATGCGGCCCAGAAATACAAAGATGTTAGTGCCACAGGGCCAACCTTCGACCGTTAAAAGATGGGAGTCAGGGGTGCCCCAGCGCCCCCTTCCTCTGACGGCACAACGACAAGGCACACCCCCCGTGGTTTCTGTGGGCTCCCAACCAGTCACCTGTACCTTCTCCCCGAGTCCTGTCTCCCTGGTCCACATCCTCACTTTGTTTCCTGAGATCACTTCCCGGAGATTCTGCGCTGCACCCAAGCTCTGTCTCAGGATACACTTTTACGGAAATTCCAGTTAAGATGTTTGGCTGTGCCTAATTTCAAGGGGAAAGCCATCTCAACAAGACTGGAGGATGAGAAAAGCTCACTGCCTCCCATCTTTCCAGCGCCTTCCTCAGCTCAGTTCCAGACATCCATGTTCCACCTGCTGCAGTCCCAGTGAACGAGGCGTTGTCCCCTGGACGTGCTGGCACTTTCCTGCCTCTGTGACACGTGCCATGTTCTCTGCCTGGAGTACTCTTCCTTTCGTGTTTTTAATATCTGGAGTCCAAATTACCCCCGAATTTAAGACCCAGCGTAAATATTGCTTCCCCGCTGTTTCAGCTGATCCTACCCACCCCTATTCCTACATCCTGGGATGGGAAACAGTCCTTCCTTCCTCTAACCCTAATAGCCTTTTACACTCCTCACTTCCTACTGTGCAATATAATTATTGCTAGATTTTATCTGCCTTAATATAATATAATCTCCTCAATGACAAAAAAATTTTTTTCTCAATTCATCTTAATCTCTCCCATTGCCTAACATAGCCCTAGAACATAATAAAAGCCATTGGCTCATACAGGACTGGGAATATCTGGTTCTCTTCAATTAGAGATGTATTTACCCCACACCCACTGTGCTAACTGGAACACATTTCCCTATCAAAAACTAATGCAGAAGACAGTTGTTTATGTTTGCATACCAACTTTGTAACAACTCAGTGTAACTTCTTCCTCCTTGATAATAAATGACTGGTTTCAAGTAAACATAATTTGATTATTTGCTACCTTCCAGAATACATGCATATTCTTATTTAGTGCATCTGAGTTGTGTGTAAACTTTATTGAAAACAGAAATGAGAGTGTCTTCACCTCTGTATACAGTTTCGTTCTCCTAATACAAGAGACTTCAGTAACAAGAAAATCTTGCCCTTTTAATAATAACGCCAAATAATCTCAACAAGACTCCAGATGATAACATTCTGAAGAAATGTGAAACACAGTATAACCTTGAAGATGATACACTCCCCTCCAGCCCCATGGCAAACTTCGCAGAAGTTCAAGGAAGCTATGTGCTTGAAAATTTCAGCACCACTATTGTGCTACAGTTTTAAAAGGGGGGAGTGGGGCAGACAGACGGCCCATGGTTTTAGGAGACATCCTTCATTGCGCTGATGGTCTGATGGCTCCAGACTCAGAGAAATGTATTCATGTAACAAATGTTGACTACATTCCTGCTAGTGGTGGGCCCTGAGTTCAGGATGGTGACCAAAAAGCGTGGTTCTTGCCCTCAAAAGAAATCACAGTCTAGTGTGGGTGTGGTTGGGTACAGAGCTGTCTTGACCTTACTATTCCTTAGCTGTGTGATCTTGGGTAAGTCGTTAGTTGTGTATCAGGCAACATTTATGTTGTTGGTTATAAAGAAGACAAAATATCCAGCAGCCTCACCTTCTTGCTGAGAGACTCAAAGGAGATTGTCTGGGTGGCTCTGGATGTGTCTAGACCTAGATATCATGCCCTGGCAGGGTATGAGTACAGGAATGGAGGTCAACATGGACCTCCAGGGGCTACCAGAGTTATGTGCACATTTTTTTTTTTCTCATTGTCAAGGGCATGTAACTCCCTGCTGGCCATGCCAGGGAGAAAGGCAGCTGTGTCAAGAAATGGTGTCTTGCCTGGAGGGAATCATGTGAACGTGTCCAAAGGAGGAAAAACCTAAGAAACGTACAGTTGGCCCGAATTCAGACTTGCTGACTTTCACAAAGCCACTCCTTACTGGAAAAACGTGCCACATGAAGGAGAGGAAAGGTTTGGGGAAGGTGATGAGGAAGTAGGGCTGGAGGGTGGGGGGAGACCCGGACAGTTATCTGTCCTCCGCTTCTCTGGAAGGCTTTTTTCAATTCATTTCCTAGGAGTTCATCTTAAGAGCCCTGGTAAGAAATATTTTTAAAGTATTGATTTTAACTGAGGGAGATAACAAAAGAATACAAGTTTGCTTATCACAAGCTGTTTCCAAAGCCACAGAGATTTAGACGCTGAGAACAGTGTTTCTAAGACTTTTTTTTTGTTCCCCATTACTTTCCTCGCTAAGGAGAAAAAAATAAATTTAAAGTTAATTTAAATGAATGAATACATTTTAACTTTAAATTAAATTTCTCCCTGTTGAGAGATATCAAGTACCAAGGGCTAGGATTTTTGTCAGTTTTGATTGAACTTTGGAAGGTCAAAAACTATTGTAATATCTATATTACAATGGTCACCCCTTCAAGGGTCGTATCCCCTCTGTTGAAAATGCACACTCTAGAAAAGCAGGGAGAATTCTTCAACAAATTGGGAAATAGTCCGCAGGATCCTCCCATTCGAGGTTCCCAGGTCCCACAGTACCTAGTGTCCCGGTGACATACTAGACCCCAGAGCATGTGGAATCAAGGAAATAGACCTGGGGTGCCAGGGACCACCAGGAAGTAGGTGTCCCTGGGATGCATGTGTCTGCAAGGTTCTGCCTCAAATACACCCTGATCTGAAATCAAACTATGGAAAGAAGGAGAAAGCAAAGTCAACACATATAAAGAACTTGCAGAAAGCAATTTAAGTTTAAATGCCAGATTGATTAGCTAATATTTATTTTACACTTATTCTGTGCAACACCTGATATAAGACATTCAACTAGATTTGTCGATTTTTTTGTTTGTTTGTTTAATCTCTTTGGCTGTGCCTGGTCTTTGTTGTGACACACAGGATCTTTGATCTTGGTTGCAGCATGTGAACTCTCAGTTGCAGAGTGTGGGATCTAGTTCCCTGGCCAGGGATGAAACCTAGGCCCTCTGCATTGGGAGCGGGGAGCCTTAGCCACTGGGCCACCAGAAAAGTCCCTGGGTTTGTGGATCTTAATGTCAGTCTTTCGTTGGCCATTTGGAACTAAGAGGTTAGGATGTTGTGTGAGTCTGAAGTTGGAGGCGAGGAGCCGCCTCAGTGGGTTTCACAAAGGAAGTCTTTCCCATCTTTCTGTGCAGCCATTCAGGATGGATCCAGCGATTCATTGCTTTGAAACATGCTTTGCAAGCCTGAATTGAAGAAAGTTCTCAGAAAAACAAAGGTAAGGAGACCTTCACCAAGCTCATCTACATTCTAGAAAATTCTAACAGGAAGCGAATCAGAAGGCGCAGCAGATCTTACTCAATTTCTCTAGGAGCCTCGGCATGGACTATTTTGTGGAGCTGAGCTAATACCATTCTGGTCTGAAGGACCAAATGTCCTTGTGGCTTACAATGACTTGTCTGTATAAATTGCTTCTGATTTGAAATGTTGTTTCCTTGTCTTTCTGTCTTAGTTTCTCGGTGCACTTTTAGACTTCTGCCAAAGATCTGATACTCAGGAGAAATTAACATCAACAGAGAAATTAATTGGCCAGATTCTTATGTAGTGATGGTGCTCTGCAGGAGAATTCTTCTGTGGAGAAAACTGAGCTCCTTGAGGACATGCTGCTGCTGCTGCTGCTGAGTCACTTCAGTCGTGTCCGACTCTGTGTGACCCCAGAGACGGCAGCCCACCAGGCTCCCCCATCCCTGGGATTCTCCAGGCAAGAACACTGGAGGGGGTTGCCATTTCCTTCTCCAATGCATGAAAGCGAAAAGTGAAAGTGAAGTCGCTCAGTTGTGTCCAACCAGACTCCTCTGTCCATGGGATTTTCCAGGCAAGAGTACTGGAGTGGGGTGCCATTGCCTTCTCCGTCCTTGATGGCATAATTAAAGGTAATTCGAATCCATATATGAGAACGAGAGGAAGATCAGGACAGAGGCTCAGCACAAAATCTCATGGTGGGAATGGGCAGGAGGGGGAGAGGGGAGAGCTGCAGGCAAAACAAGCTATTAAGATGATAAACACTTTAAGTGTGTTGTCACCAAATCCACCTTAACCATATCAAGTCTGTTTCACGTCACTGGGGAAAAGAAATTTTCATTCTCGTGTGACAGAAACGTTTGGTGAAACCAGACTCACAAAATTAGTCCAGTGGATTAAACTTCAGCACTCAGGGATGAAGGAGGCAGCATTTTATTATCACAGTCAGTGCACATCAGGTAATAGATAACATCTTCTGGTTGAGACTTCAGTTGTATTTTATTAGGAACTGGGCAGAAATACTAACTTGCAGAGACTTGAGAGCCATTTAGCATCTTGGCTTAGTAGTTACGCAAAACGCTGGAGGCGAAACCATCAGCCAGCTTTTCCAAAGGAGCAGAGCAGCACATTGGGATATTACAGGTATTTGTATGAAAGAGAAATCTCAAAACGCAAATGAAGGAACAAATTAAAGCATGCGTTTATTAAGTGTGTGGAACCCGTGAAGATTAATTTGCAGAGTTTCTGCAGGTCCATTTATGATACATAAAGAGAAATAAATGTGATTTGACTGGCTTTTAACCACTGTTGAGCAATCATGACTTGTATGAAGCACACGGGTGCTCTCTGCCTTGCAGTCCTCAGGCACCTTCTGGTAATGCCTTGGACTTCCTAAGCAAGAAAGCTTGAAATTATTTAATTTCCTTGTTGACGTTGCTCCCCTAGTCCCATCAACATTATCATTCATGTGGGAACAAGATGGAAACTGTCAGATCAAATCCAGTGTTGTAATATATATGCCTAGAGATGTAAACAACTAGAAAAGAATCCTTTAGCAAATACTCTGCTGTTTTGACACGCTACCAAGTGAAATGAGTACTTTTGGAACAATTTGATTAGTGCAGAAAGTCAGTCTGTATAATACTGGAATCAGGAAGTGTTCTTAAACTGAATGCTTTCTGGTCTACTTATTTCAAATCAACTAGACATTTTGCCACATCTCTGCTTCTTTTTGTGTTTTATGAACATAGTTATTAAATATCACCCTTCCAGTGGGGTCCATCAGAGGTGAAGTCAATTGCACACACTTGCCCACAGTTATGAGTTGGGCATATAATATATGTAACCAAATGCAATTTTAATTATATGCATTTAACTTATAACTTAACACAAATTTTATAAATATGACTATACAGATTGGGGGAGAAAGGAGTCCTTTATCAGATCAACGCCCTTTTGGTTTGAAAATAGTTCTTCCTTAAGCATAATGTAGACAGTTCAGGAAGTTGCAACCTGGTAAACGTAAGTAGCTTGGACTAAGACGTTGGGTTTCTGTCAGAACCTTGGCAATGTCTGAAGCACTTTAGTTCTCATAACTTGGTGGAGATTGAGAATGCAACAGGTATCTAGTGAGTAGAAACCAGGAAGCTGTTAAACATCCTAAACGCAGGGGACAGTCCTCCAGGACAAAAAATTATCCAACGCAAAATACCAATAATGCCAAAGGCAAAAAAAAAAAAAGAAACCCTGAATTTTAACCAAGTGGTTAAAACTTTCTTCAGGCACCACTGTCAAGCCTTAGCATTTATCCATATGATCAGGAGGTGCAGAGAAGGGAAAGCACTGAACAGGAAGTCCTGAGGTATTTCTAGTCCTTGCTCTGTCAAGGCAGTGTAAAAAGATTTAATGCCTTAAAATTTTAAATCAATGGACTTAAAAAAGTTAAGTATTTGCAGAGACTTGATTTCCTTATAAGTTAGATAAGGACTCCTAAGATTTGCATTTCCTAGAACCCTTTAGCTATGACTTTCCATCAAGCTAAACCTCAACTTCTTATAGTATCTTGCTATTCATAGAATTATTTTATATCTATCATTTCCTTTGTTGAAATAACATAAATATTATTTACTGATTATTTAAGTTGGTTTATTTGAAGACAGTTACAATCCTATCAACGCTTGGGATTCTCCAAGAGACAAATTGCCTCTCCACCCATCAAGAAGAGGAGGCTCCATCCCATTCCTTTGAATCTGGGTTGGTCTTAAGACTTGCTTTGGCCAATATAATGAGTACCAACACTGTACTGCTTCCAAGCATAGGCTTAAATCAACTTGGCAGCTTCCACTTGTGCTTTTGAATTGCGGTGCTAGAGAAGACTCTTGAGAGTCCCTTGGACAGCAAGGAGATAAAACCAGTCAATCCTAAAGGAAATCAACCCTGAATATTCATTGAAAAGACAGATGCTGAAGCTGAAGCTCCAATATTTTGGCCACCTGATGTGAAGAGCCAACTCACTGGAAAAGACCCTGATGTGAAAAATTAAAAGCAAAAGGAGAAGAGGGCAGCAGAGAATGAGATGGTTAGAGAGCATCACCAACTCAATGGACATGAACCTGAGCAACCTTTGGGAGATAGTGAGGGACGGGGAAGCCTGGTATGCTGCAGTCCGTGGGGTCACAGACAATCAGTGACTTAGCAACTGAACAATGACAGCAACAAAGCTATAATGTCCCGTATCCCACCTCCCTATCTTTGCATACAAAAAGTTTTTATCTTCTTTATCTAACCATTGTAAATACATTCAAATATAGTATCATACACGCTGCATTTTTATTGTAAGAACACCGCTTCTATGTTGCCAAACTGCTCTCTAAAAGAAGTATTTCCATTTATGTTGCTAACCAATTTTACCGAAAGTCCTACCAGACAGAAAATAATTGTTTTAACACTTAAAACTGGTTTAACTGATGAGAAATCCTATTTAACTGCTGCTAATGAATCTTTTTATACAGGAATATATACAATATTTACTTCACAAGAATCATCTCAGAATCAATTATCTAGACATTGAATACAGTCAGTAATTAAGACCAAAAGAAATCGGATCTCCCAAATTTCCCTACCTTTCCATTTAATAATTTTTATACCTCATACAACTAGAAATTTATTCACATGACATAGTTAAAAGGAAAATGGTATAAGGGCAAAGAAGGATGATAAATCCAACATTCAGTTATTTAGTAAATGCAATCAAACTGTGAACAAGTCATTCTGTGCTGTTTTTTGAAATACAACAAGAATTTTAAATTGACTGTTTTAGCTAGTGGGCAACTACAGTTATACCAGACAAAGACAAGGCAATTGTGTAAATATTATATTTTTGGAATCCACAATCATGAGAACAGATGAGATTACTCAAAAGATTACACAGATGGAAAGCAGCTCAGGACTAAGCCAGCACTGACAATAACACAGTGTGGGCCGTCTTTTAAAAGATGCCAAAAGACCACTCATGTCGTGTCTGACTCCTTGTGACCCCATGGACTGGGGCCTACCAGACTCCTCTGCCCATGGAATTTTCCAGGCAAGAATACTAGAGTGGATTACCTTTTCCTCCTCCAGGGGAGCTCCAGGGATCAAACTCATGTCTCTTGAGTATCTTGCATTGGAAGGCTAATCTCTTACTACTAGCGCTACCTGGGAAGCCCAAAAGACTAGGGCTGTCGTTGTTGTTCTGTCACTCAGTCGTGTCCAGCTGTTTGTGACCCCGTGGACTGCAGCACACCAGCCTTCCCTGTCCTTCACCATCTCCCGGAGCTTGCTCAGACTCATGGCCAATGAGTCGGTGATGCCATCCAACCATCTCATCCTCTATCACACCCTTCTCCTCCTGCCCGTAAGCTTTCCCAGCATCAGGGTCTTTTCCAATCAGTCTGCTCTTCTCATCAGGTGGCCAGAGTATGGAGAGGCCTGCAGATAAGACAAAGAGAGAATAGGGCCTCTGAGCCCCAGTGGGAGAGGTTTGAGGTAAGATTTGGGGCAGGGAAGGTTGCGGAGCCTTAACCAGCAGAGAAGTTAAGGGGCTTAAGTTTTGGACCTGGGTGTAAAGGGAGTGTTACTGACCATGAGAAATGGGAGGTGACACAGTACTTGGAAGGCAGGGGTGGAGAATACAGAACAATGGCTTACCCTGGTCTCAAATAATTTGCAGTGCTTAGGAGGCAAATTGAGACCATGCTGAGGTCCGAGATTCATGGCAGTGAGTACTCTAAAGAGGCAGAGGGGCAGAAGCTTAGTGGGCACATTTGAGGAAGTTGGAAAGTGGGAGTTGTTAATGTAATTTGTTTGGACTCAACACACAGTGAGGCCACACAAACTGAAACATTGGAGTTTAGGGCAGAGAAAGGTTTATTGCAAGGCTTTGCAAGACGAAGAGGGCTCATGCCCTAAAAAGCCTCAAGCTCCCTGAAAGCTTTTGGAAAGGCATTTTTAAAAGTCAGGTGAGAGAGAGATGTCTCAGGTCTGTGATCAGCTTGTGCACAATTCTCTGATTGGCTGATGGTGAAGAAAAAGGGCGGTGTCACTGGGATTAAATTTATCAGTCCTTCGGCTCCAGGAGACCTGGGGTTATGTGCTCACGGTCATCGAGTAGTTCACCTCTTCCATTTGGTAGGGGGTTTTCACATCTGCCTGCAATGCAGGAGACCCAGATTCAATCCCTGGGTGGGGAATATCTCCTGGAGAAGGAAAGGCAACCCACTTCTGTATAGTCTTTCCTGGTGAATCCTATAGACAGAAGAGCCTGGAGAGCAACAGTCCGTGGGGTTGCAAAGAGTCAGACATGACTAAGCAACTAAGCACTTTCACATCTACACAACAGCTGAGAAGTTTCTATCCAACACTGTTATCCAGGTACTTCAGAGAGGAGCTAAAGCAGAGGATATAGGGGAGGCCTGTCTGAGGAATTCCCCATAGGGTCCTGCTCTGTTTCAGAGTGAGTCTCCAGACCAGATGGCAGGGCTCGAGCTCTGATTCTGCCCTTCTGGTCCCAGATCTAGCAACACCAGCAACCTCAGCCCTCCTGGAGGGAGCAGGGAAGCAGGGATCTCTAGGGTCACCCTAGCTCCAGAGAGCTG
Organism: Capricornis sumatraensis; assembly: GCF_032405125.1. Classification (NCBI taxonomy): domain Eukaryota; kingdom Metazoa; phylum Chordata; class Mammalia; order Artiodactyla; family Bovidae; genus Capricornis; species Capricornis sumatraensis. Next base: position 53,450,946 of record NC_091089.1, on the reverse strand, counting down.
TGTCCTCAGGACAAAAGAGTGGGCTGAGAGGGGAGCTGGAAGATGGGGATGCCCGGCAAGCATGTATATAACTTTGTGAATGAACCTCTTTCCTTTTGAAAAAGAGAAACTAAAGAACAGCTCAGATTGCCACTTAAACTACCCATGTCAGCCATGCTAGCTGAAAAAAGTATCCCCATGTTTAACATCTACACATCTAGGGCACCACGTACAAAGATGGTGCTCCTGAGAACTGTAAACCCACCAATCCTCTAAACCAGAGGTTGCAAACCAGGGCCCATGCCCCAATCCAGCCACCTTTTGTTTTTGTAAATAGCCTCTCTTTGGAACACAGCCACAGCCTTTCATGACATATTGTCTGTGGCTGATTTCCTGCCACAAACGCAAATAGTGGCAACAGAAACAGTGCTGCCCGAAAAACCAGAAATGTTTGTTTATGTGGCCATTTGCAGGAGAAGTTTGCCAAGCTCAGCTCAAAAGCGATGGTTCTCCATGCAGAGACTGCACACTGGAATCACATGGGGAATGTTGAAAAAAAATACTGATGACTGGGGACCAACCCCAGAGATTTTATTCAATTGTTCTGAGGAACATACTGGGCATCAGGGTTTTCAAAAAGTGTCCTCACCCCCACGATTGTACAGCAGCCAGAGTTAAAAAAGCGTTACCGTGGCTTCCCTGAGGCAGACACTATCAGAACTTCAGAAAGCAACAAACTACAGTATATCTGTGTTCTCTGTGGAAACGAGTGAAAAGCTAGTATTAGTATTTATCTCTGTTTCCTTAAAGAAGTGATATCACAAGTGTCCACTTGAAGAGCATCTCTCTCTCTTTAGAGCAACAGAAGCCGGGCATCAACACTTCTCATTTCTCAATGGCTCTGATGAAAGGACATGATCAATCAAGTCTTCCTAAATCAGTGTCAAGGGGAAAAGTGACTCTTAAGATGGATTTGTAAACTTCTTTTTACTAAACAGCTATAGCTATAAAGACCAAAATCCTTCATGCTTCATCTTCACCACCAGAGAGTGAGCGTGGTACTTAATGGAAGGAACTTGAATCAGTCCAGGTGCCTTGCACGTCTACATATTTCATCCTTTTATTGTTTTTTTTTTTTTGTCTTATTTTTCACTGTTCCATTGAAAAGTTTTCTCATTGATTCATATTCCTTTTTCCCAAAAAAAGACAAAAATTAGTTAATGTAAATGTCTTTTTCTAAAAAGATTTAAAAAATCTTCCTAAATAAACTTCCTACATATACTTCTTAAAAAGAATGAAGTTGCTTTAAAACATGTCTACAAATTTTTTGACACTCTTAACATAGAGAAGTGGGATCCATGACCTTTCTCCTTGAGTCTGGGGCCAACGGCTGGTCTACTAATATGTTTGTGAAGCTATGTGACCTCCAAGGCTAAGTTACAAAAGATGATGCCACTTACACTTTATTTGCTGGAACTATGTTGGAATTTTGAGCCACCGTGTAAAGTAGTCCTATCATCCCATGGCCACCATGCTGTGAGGAAACCCAACCAGCTCATGAAGAGGGAGAGACATCTGGCCAGCCTCCTGATATATTGCAAGTTTATGCTTTTCCAGCTCCTGCCCTGCCTGAGGACAACCACCTGAAATATCCCAAGTAAGAAGCAAGTGATGGTTGCATCACTTCCCCAAATCTCTGACCCACAGAGACCATAATCACTGTTGTTTTAAGTCACTATATCTTGGCAGGGGTTACTAGGCTGCAGTAGGTAAGAGTAACTCCATCCATATTAACAGTAACATGGGGGACTTCCGTGGTGGTTCAGTGGCTAAGACCCTGTACTCCCAATGCAGGGGCCCAGGGCTTGAACCCTGGCCAGGAAACTTGATCCCACAAGGCAGCAGCTAAGAGTTTGCATGCGACAGCTAAAACCCAGCACAGCTAAATAAATAAATAAACAGTAACATGTATAATGACCTCCGTAAAGGAGATTTGTGTCTCTTTTCAGTTCCCCTTTGTAACCTGATCTATTGTCAGAAAGAACCAGGTGGTGAGAAACTTTATCCATTCAGGAAAGGATCAACACTGATTACCAAGATTATGAGGGGAAAGGTTAATGGAAACTGATCAGTATCACCCATGACTTATTTGCTAACCACAAAGGGGAGAGTCTTCCCTTACAATGGAGAGATCTGGCTGTCACCATCTTTACAGAGTAACCAATATGACATCACTAACAGCGGGACAGTCAGCCAGGTATATTGTGCTTTCTGATGGGATGTGATGCAAAGCACTCGGCATCATCACCTGTGAGGTACTGTCTCCAAAAAGGTCTAACTTGAATCCAACCTAGCCTTTAAAGTTACCTTGTTTTGTGGAGAAATGAAAGGGAGGAGAGAAACTAGAGAAACAATACTATTAATAAGTGGAAACCATCAGACAAATCTAGAATGTAGGACATTCTACAAAATATATGACCTAATTTCTCCATTAAAAAAGAAAGATAGGGGAATTAACTGTTCTGGGCGGAGAGACCGGAAAGGCATAACAATCCAATGCAGTGTCATCGTTATTTGTATCCTGGCTCAAAAACATCTATAAAAGACAATGTAAGGACAACCATCAGTATTTCAATATAGGCAGGTTATTAGTGATAGTAAGAAAGCAATGGCAACCTGGTTATATATGATAATGGCATTGTAGCTATGCAGGAAAATGCCCTCTTTTGGAGATGGATGCTGAAGTCTTGAAGGTAGTGTGTTATATTTTCCATAATTTACTTTAAAATGTTTCGGCAACGATAAAACAAGAGATGAAGCAAATTTGGAAAAAAAAAAAAGTGTTAATAATGGTTGAATCTGCATGGCAGATGGATAATGTTTATTCTATTATTCTTTCTATTTTGCTGTATGCTTGAAATAGTTCACGATAAAATGTTTTAAAGATTTAAAATCTTGGTGGGAGCATCCAGCTCTTCTAACTTACATGACTCCTGTTATAGTTTAAATATACTGTATAAAAAAATAAATAAATAAATATACTGTATATTCTTCCCAGACAGAAAAACTGCTGGGAAGCACTCACTTCACTGTCATCTGTTCTGTCCAGGCTAATTTGGTTGAAAGAGGCAGAGCCTCACCTCTCCCTGAAGCTTAGTCCAAAAAAAGTATGAAACATGGGGTTTATCATTAGGCTCAAATGATCTCATGAAGATTCCAGGGTGGGAACAGAGGAGACTCAATGTTGTGGGGTGGGCAGTGGGGGTGATTAGCTCAGGAGAGCTCAGATAAATACCGCTTCCAGACTCAGTGTAGTTCCAGGACCAGATATTCTTGCCATCCCTCTGCCTGAAACCTTTCTTGGCTCATTCTCCTTTTTCTTCCCATTCTCCATATTTCAGTTCCTCTTTGCCATCCCAGCCACCTGGCACTCACTCTGCTTGTAGGATCTTTCAGCTGCAGCACCAACACCCACCTGGCAATGATCCTACGTATTTCTGGGTTCCAATGATCAGAGTAAGAACCAGACTGGCCCAGATCATCACTGCACACTCTTCGATCAGTCCAGTCAGCAGTGGCCACAGAAGCATGGGAGCAAGTGATTAAAAAAAATATATTTTATTAAAAAAACTTTTTTAATGGCTACTGAGGCCTCATGGGTCAATTCCCTGTACACGGTGATGGGCAGGGCAGACAGTGATAACATCTCTAAAACATCTTCTTCTCTGTCCAGTAGAGACCACGCTGAGCTGCAAAGAGATATTTGCCAGGATCTAAGGAAGACAGTCATGGATTTCTACATCTCTTCACAGAATCATCACGTCCCGTGAGATCATCGTCTCGCTCATTAACGTAAAGCAGTGCTGGCTGAGAACACAGGACTTCAGAGCCTGTGACTTTGCTCTGAACTGAATAGTCACCTGAAAAGAGGCAAAACAAGGAGATCAATCCTCCTCCTGGGTTTGACCTACACAAGTCAATCATGTACTTTCTTGGAGGTCTAGTATTACCTGGGTGGGAAACACTGATGGAGTGAATGTCCACTGTATGTATCACATTTTGCTAGGGAGACACAGGGACAGACACAGACAAAGGCAAAGTCTCTGTAAGGGAGGATAAGACAGCGTCACTGGGTGAGATGATATATACACTCCAGGAAGCATACATAACAGTCATCTCACCAGACAAGAGCTGTCACAGGTCAACATATGTTAAGTGTGAAGGGAGTGCAGAGAGAGGTCGGGTAAGCTGGAAAATTCAGATAAAAAGCTTTCTGGAAGGGAGTTTGGTCTTGAAGGACACACTTCAAGAGGGGGAGAACCACAAGAAAAAAGCAAGAAATGTGTCAGGCACGTCTGGAAAACAGATAGTAAATAAACCTGGTTAGAGGAACAGGATTAAATTGTAGGCAAGTGGAGGTGATTTTGAAATGCAGATGGAGACTAGTTTGCAGAGGAAGGGCCCTGGATGTCAGGATAATGAGCTTCATCTTATGACTAAGGTTCTGGAGTCAAGAAGGGACAGGATGAGATCAGTGTTTTAGGAAGTGCTGGTGTCAGGGGTGGGTTGAGAGGCCAGAGATCCTTGCAATTTATAAAGTATTTTCACAGATGAGTCATCTAATTCTCTCCTGGCAAGTGGTTTCTTACAAGGCTTTTAGAGGCTGGTGCAGGGCGACATTCAGAAGTCTACATAGACTCGAGTTACAGCAATTTTAAAAAGTAAGTTACTGGCGCCAGAATGGTCAGACAGATCAATGAAGCAGAATAGAAAATCTGGAAACAGACCCAACTGTTTATATTTGTATTTGTATTTATAGATAAATTTAATATTTTATCATGGTGGCATTTTAAATCAGTGAAGGAAGGAGGGCAATTTAATAAACAGTTTTAAGACAATTGGCTAAGCTCTTAGGGGAAAAAATAGGTGAGATTCCTGCCTCACAGCTTACATCAAAAAATTTTTTCTAAAAAGATAAAACTATAGATCTCAAATGTTGGCATATATTTAATCACCTGGAGAATCTGGCATAAAGAGAGACTCCCAGGGATTCTGATTCAGTTCTTAGGAGGGGTCCAGAGACTGAGATCTACAAGCTATCCTTTGATAAACACTGGCTTAAAGTTTTACATGTAAAAGATAAAACAGTAAAAGCACTAAATATATAAATATTTATATTTTAAAAAACTGACTCCCCAAAAGTAAACACTCTTTATATGTTAATATGATATACATATATTTGTATAATGTGATATATATACAAATACATACTAACACCAGTAAGGAGATCTCTGTCTCTGTTAAGATAGAGCAGACATATATTCACTATTCCTCCCCTTGAATATAGCTAAAAACTCTGGACATTATATATAAAACAAAGGTAGGAAGTCTCTGAAAGATGCAGGGAGGAAGACAGGCTAGCTAGGACCCAAAGATGAGTTCCCCAGGTTTTCTTCTGGCCACATGAATTTCAGACTGGGTGGTGATGAAGAAGCCTGCAACTCAGAAAGGCCGGTGAGTGCAGACAAAATACTCAGAACAAGAGGCGGCTTGGTCCAGCCAAAGAACCAGGAAAAGGGCAGCCTAACAAGTCAGAAACTTTTAGACAATAACCTATCTACTCTTATCAAACACCACGGAATATTACTCATCCGTAAAAGGGAATTCATTTGACTCTGTTCTAAAGAGGTGGATGAACCTAGAGCAAAATAAGGCAGACAGAGAAAGATAAATATCATATATTAACACATATATATGGAATCTAGAAAGATGGTATTGATGAACCTCTTTGCAGGGCAGCGAAAGAGACACAGACATAGAGAACAGGCTTGTGGGCACAGTGGGGAAAGGAGAGGGTGGGATGATTTGAGAGAGGAGCACTGAAACGTATACATCACCATATGTAAAACAGGCAGCCAGTGGAAATTTGCTGCATGATGCAGGGAGTTCAAATCCAAGGCTCTATGATAACCTAGAGGGGTGGGATGGGGTGGGAGGTGGGAGGAAGATTCAAGAGGAAGGGGACATACCTATACTTATGGCTGATTCATCCTGATATACGGTAGAAACCAACACAATATTATAAAGCAATTATCCCCCAATTAAAAATAAATAAATATTTTTTAAAGTCAAAAAAAAAAATTCCCAAGCTTCATCCTTTCCACAGAAACAAGAATGTAACCACCATCCACAGATGAAAATGTTCTTTGGCAGTCATAATTTGATGAAAGACATGTAGCTTAAGAAAAATAGTGCTTCACTCTGGTGGTGGTTTAGTTGCTAAGTCACGTCTGACTCTTGCCATCCCATGGACTGTAGCCCACCAGGCTCCTCTGTCTATGGGATTCTCCAGGCGAGTGGGTTGTCATTTCCTTCTCCAGAGGACCTTCCTGATCCAGGAATCAAACCCAGGTCTCCTGCATTGCAGGCAGGTTCTTTACCAAATGAGCTATGAGGGAAGCTCCCCCAAATAAATAAATATCTTTTAAAGGGAAAAAAATTTTTTTCCAAGCCTCATCCTTTCCACAGAAACACTAATCTAACTGCCATCCCCAGATGAAGACAACTTTATGAGAGCTCCAGAGTCCAGCTGAGAGGTCCAGCATGCCAGCAGAGCACAAAATGCAAGTACAGCTGCAATGAAATGAACAAAAAGAACAGCTTCTCTTTACCTGCATTATGTATCCCCTAAGCCAGCACTTGTAGTAAGGAGCTTGCCTGCCAACACAAGAGACATGAGACATGGGTTCAGTCCCTGCGTCAGGAAGACCCCCTGAACGAGGGCATGGCAACCCACTCCAGTGTTCTTGCCTGGAGAAGCCCACAGACAGAGGAGCCTGACAGGCTATAGTCCATAGGGCCGCAGAGAGTCAGACACGATGAAGTAACTTAGCACACAAGCCAGCGCTACTCAGGATCAAGACAAATCCCATGGGCTCACGATTCCAGCCTCCACAGCCTTTAATGGTGCTGCCCAAGAGGCCCGCCTTTGTCTCATCTCACCCATTTTACTGAGGGAATCAGCATGGCCAGATTGTGCAGAGGCAGCTAAGAACAAAGAAACCAGCTCACACATCTCAACAACTGGCATGACCCTGCTAGAATACACATTCCTCTCAAGCACACAAGGAACATTCTCCAGGATAGATCACATGCTATATTATAAAACAAGACTTAACAAATTTTAAAAGGATGAAAGCATGCCAAATATCTCTTCCAACCACCATGGATTAAAACTAGAAATCAGTAACATAAGGAAAATGAGAAAATTTATAAACATAGGGAAATTAAATAGCACACTCTTAAGCAAATATTGGGCCAAATGAAAAGATCAAAAGAGAATTTTTAAAATACCTTGAGGCAGACAAAAATGAAAACACAACAGATCAAAACTTACGAGACTCAGCAAAAGCAGTGCTAAGTGAAAAGTTTATAGCAATAAAGGCCTACATTAAAACAGGATAAGGATCTCAGGGAAACAATCTAACTTTATACCTAAAGGAACTAGATAAAGAAGAGCAAACTAAATCCAAAGTTACCAGAAGGAAAGGAACAATAAGGATTAGAGCAAAAATAACTAGAAAATAAAAAGACAATAGGAAAAAAAATCAGTGAAACTAAGAGTTGGTTTTTGAAAAGATAAACAAAATTGACAAACCCTTATCCAGACTATGAGGAAAGAGAAGCAAGAAAGAGAGAAGACTCAAATAAAATGAGAAATGGAAGGGGAGACGTTACAACTGATGCCACAGAAGTAAAAATCATGGACTATTGTGAACAATTACACATCAACAAATCGAACAACCTAGAAGAAGTGGACTAATTTCAAAAACACACAATCTACTAAGAAGAAACAGAAAGCTTGAACAGAACAATGACAACTTTGCAGATTGAATCAGTAATCAAAAATCTCCCAATAAAGAAAACCCCAGGACCAAATGGTTTCACAGGTGAATTGTATCAAACATTTAAATAATGAATACCAATAATATCTGCTTAAACTTTTCTCAAAATATAGATGAGGAAACACCTCCAAATTCATTTTATAAGGCCAGCATCACCCTGATGCCAAAGCCAGACAAAGATATCATAAGAAAACTGCAGGCCAATATCCCAGTGAACACAGATGCGAGAATCCTCAACAAAATATTAGCAAACCAAATTCAACATCACACTAAAAGAAACGGACAGTATGACAAAGTAGATTTCATCCCTGAGGTGCAAAAATGGTTCACTATCCCCAAATCAGTAAATGGGATACCATACATTAGCAGAATGAAGGGTAAAATTGCGTGATCATTTCAACAGATGGAGAAAAAATCTTTCGTCAAAATTCAACACCTTCTCACAATTGTGGAAGAAAATATTCTCAAAACATCCAATAAGAGGTTAATATCCAAAATATATAAGGAACTCCTACAGCTCAAAAGCAAAAAAAAAAAAAATTCAAAGATTGAGCAGAAGACTTGAATAAACATTTTTCCAAAGAATATGTACAAATGGCTAACAGACACATGAAAAGATGTTCTATATCACTAACCATCAGGGAAATGCAAATCAAAACCACAACAAGGTATCACTTCTCACCTGTTAAAAAGACTATTATCAAAAGAGAACAAGTATTGACAAGAACTTAGAGAAAAGACAATCCTTATGCACTGTTTGGTGGGGAATGTAAATTGGCAGAGGCTCATCAAAAAATTAAAAAGAAAACTACCAGGTGTTGTGTTAGTCGAATTCAACTCTGCGATCCCATAGACTGTAGCTCACCAGGTTCCTCTGTCCTCAAGACTGAAGCAGAGTTGAGAGGCAGGAACACATTACCAGAGATTCTCTATCTTATCTTTATTTTTTGCTAATTTTCACCCTCTAATATTCTAACAACAAATATGAATTACTTGCACAGTTTTTAAAGGAAAACTAAGAGCTTGAATAATTGGAATGATTTCTATTTTGTTTGAGTTTGGTTTTCATTTTAAATTCACATAATCTATAAATTCTAGTCTGGTGTAAACTGGTGTAAGCTGAGACTAAACACTTATACTAGCCAAAAACACCTTCTCTGACCCACTAAATGGGGCTTCCCTCATATCTCAGCTGGTAAAGAATCTGCCTGCAATGCAGGAGACCTGGGTTCAACTCCTGGGCCGGGAAGACTCTCAGGAGAAGGAAACGGCAACCCACTCCAGTATTCTCGCCTGGAGAATCTCATAGACAGAGGAGCCTGGCGGGATACAGTCCATGGGATTGCAAAAGTCGGACACAACTTAGTGACTAAACCACCACCAGAGTGAAGCACCATTTTTCTTAAGCTACATGTCTTTCATCAGATTATCACTACCAGAGAACATTATAAACAGTGAGCAAAATAAAGGAGAACATGCCTGGAAGTACATTTGCTGATGAAAAATAAAATATGAAGTTTATTATTTTTTCTCCTTTGAGTACATCCAAATAACAAATTATGTTTAAACAGGAAGAACCAAGTTGGCCCATGTGTGCCCACATGCACACACATACACACACACACACACACACACACGAGTGAGTGAGTGAGTGAAGTTGCTCAGTCGTGTCCGACTCTTTGCAACCCCATGGACAGTAGCCTACTAGGCTACACCATCCATGGGATTTTCCAGGCAAGAATACTGGAGTGGCAGGAAGAACAAAGGTGACCCATGTGTGCCCACATGCACACACACACACACACACACACACGAGGCCCCAATAAAAAACAAGTATGGCATAGATGGATCCCCAGAATAGGATCCCCCAAGAGCAATACTCAAGTAGCTCATATGGACCCAGGTAGGTAAATTAAAGCAAATGAATCTTTTAAGAGTCAAGCCATAGTTTCCATGGGAGTTTTATGGGGGCTCTTCAGCAATACTCACAACCTGAAAAAAAAAAAATCTCTTGCTCAGCTGGAACAAAGTTGTAATTGGAGACTGTGCCTTTCCTAGCACAAAAGAGTCACTAGAAATATCATCACCACCATGGAAAGTGCTAGACCTTGGCCTTCAACAGTAGGCATTGACCCAGATTACCCAGATAAATGCATGAGCCCTTTCAATCACCTGGAACTCAAAACACACTCGGTGCTATAAGAGAATAGAAATGGACCCTGGCCGCAGACATGGCCTGTGTTCAGCGCATGACTGGAGTTTCCTGCATGTTGGCCGATTTAATCCTCACTTCTACCCTGCAAGTTCTCTATTATTTCCATTACACAAAAGATGGCCAAGGCCAGAGTAAAAGAAGTTTGGGGAATAAATTTTAATTTAATTCAGTTGCATCTAAGAGGGGCTCTCAGAAAAGCTCTGTCTATGGGATTCTCCAAGCAAGAATACTGGAGTGGGTTGCCATGCCCTCCTCCAGGGATCTTCACCACCCAGGGATCAAACCCATGTCTCTTCGCTCTCCTGTATTAGCACACAGGTTCAGTTACCACTCGTGCCGCCTGGGAAGTCATGATATTCAAAGGAGTCTTCAATAGAAGCATCCCGTCCCCTGGGGTGGTTTTCTTGGGTGGATGCTACTGTGTGCCAGCCCCCATCAACCCCACCTTAAGCTCCAGGTACGGTTGAGCAGTCTCTCTCTCCACCCTGGTTGAAACCTGCTCCCAAGCAAGCCAGCTGCATTTGGCTCTTTAAATTTTAACAGGCATTTAAACCACCACTCTCTTTCCTAGGGGAATTTGCACTTTAATCCTTTACTCCTTTTGCTTCCGAAGCAAAAGGAAAGCAGAAGTGCTTTGAAGCAAATAGCCCTTTTTAGTCCTTGTGAAATCCCATCAGTAGGGGGCCTTTGATGGGCTCCGTGAGATAAAAGAGATATTAGGAAACCATGCTCTCTACATCGGCTACATAGTCTTCAGGGTCCCGTACAAAATTAAAATGCAGGGTCTGTTCAGAAATTGTTCTGAATTTTAAGACTGTGATGGCACAGTGTAAAAATGAGCACCAGTCACAGCCCACGAACCCAGCCCTGCCCACGCTGGTGTTTTACCACCACAACCCGGGCCGCCTGCTTAGGCCCGAAGCTGCACCTTGGCCTCCCTGCCCTGGAGTTGCAGGCGCACATCCACTCCTGCCTTCCTTCCTGCTGCCTGGGGCCCCTGGCCTGCCCACTCAGCTCCCCTTCTTCTGCCAGGGTCCTGGCTCCAGGAGGTACCTGCCTCTCCTGCCCCCAAGGATAAGCGCACAAGCCCCTCTCATGGTGAGCATGTCACTCGGCTTCTGTGCTTATGGCACCGGGAGCTCAGCTCGATGCTCTATGATGACCTGGACGGGTGGGATGAGGCAGCGGGTGTGGGGGGGGGGAGGCTTGAGAGGGTGCGGCTAGATGCACACACACAGCTGCCTCACTGCGCTGTACAGCAGACACTGACACAGCGCCTACAGCCCTACTGTGCCGACAAAGGCCCGTCTAGTCAAGGCTGTGGCTTTTCCAGTGGTCATGCATGGATGTGAGAGCTGGACCATAACAAAAGCTGAGCGCCGAAGAGTTGATGCTTTTGAACTGTGGTGTTAGAGAAGACTCTTGAGAGTCCCTTGGACTGCAAGGAGATCCAACCAGTCCATCCTAAAGGAAATCAGTCCTGAATATTCATTGGAAGGGCTGATGTTGAAGCTGAAACTCCAATACTTTGGCCACCTGATGAGAAGTACTGACTCATTGGAAAAGACCCTGATGCTGGAAAAGATTGAAGGCAGGAGGAGAAGGGGACAACAGAGGATGAGATGGTTAAATGGCATCACGAACGCAATGGACATGAGTTTGAGCAAGCTCTGTGTGCTATAGTCCATGGGGTCACAAAGAGTCAGACACGACTGAGCGACTGAACTGAACTGAAAGCAATTATACTTCAATAAGAAAAAAAAATTTTTTTTAAACACCAAAAACATTTTGTACTGGGGTATAGCTGATTAACAATGCTGTCGTAGTTACTGGGAAACAGCGAAGGGCCTCAGCCATACATATGCATGTATCCATTCTCCCCCAAAACCCCCTCCCATCCAGGCTGGCACATAACCTTGAGCCAAATTATTTTAATTTTTAAAAAACATTTTTTAAACTGCTGTGCTGCAACAGACGAGGGACAACAAAGACGCAAACAGACAGGATATGGAGCTTACTAAATTTTCACCATGGGTTCTTTGTCTCCAGGTTCAGAGTCCTTCTCAGATGTCTCAGAGAAGCTGCCTTCCGCTGGTGTTCCTGGAAGGGGAGCTCACAAAGAAGCCCCATGCTGGAGGAAGGCCGTGGAGGGCGGTGTGGGAGAGTAGTTATCACTGGGGAACCAGAGCAAGGGGAACCCGGTTATGAATGCCGGATGGGACCTACCTGACCCTGGGCAAGTTACTTTCCTAAGCTTCCCCAGGCCTCAGTTTCCTAATCTGTGACATGGGGATAAGAGGACACCAAGCTGGGAGGAGCAGACTAGAGCTGAGATCTCCCCCTAAAGAGGACACAGCTAAAACCACAGACCCAGGCAGGTCTCAAAATCTGCCCACCCAGGAGTCTCTCCAGATTCCCACAATTACTAGTGAAAAAGATAAAAGGTGAGAAGCAACAAAACCAGATTTTTTTTTTTTTTTTGGTTGCACTGTGTCTTTGTTGCTGCCCACTGGCTTTCTCTAGTCGTGGCCAGCAGGGACTATTCTTCATCTCGGGCTTCTCGTGGGGGTGGCACCTGTGTTGCGGAGCACAGGCTCTAGGCTTGCAGGCTCAGCAGTTGTGGCTCACAGCATTAGTTGCTCTGCCGGGTATGGAATCTTCCCAGATCAGGGATCAAACCCATGTCCCCTGCACTGGTGGGTGGATTCCTATCCACTGCACCACTCGAGACATCCAACGAAACATGATTTTAGGATCACCAGTTAAGAGTTGGCCATAGGAGGTCCCAACACAGACAGTCCCCTGTGTCAGACATCTGGATTGGGGCTCGAACTGGGGGCCAGGGGCTATTAGAAAAGGGTGAAAGTGAAAGTGAAGTCGTGTCCGACTCTTTGCGACCCCATGGACTGTAGCCTACCAGGCTCCTCCCTCCGTGGGATTCTCCAGGCAAGAGTACGGGAGTGGGTTGCCATTTCTTTCTCCAGGGGATCTTCCCGACCCGGGGATCTAACCCTGGTCTCTCGTATTCCAGGCAGATGCTTTAACCTCTGAGCCACCAGGAAAGCCCATTTGAAAAGGGTAGTGCTTGCAAATTTCTGAATTGAGGGTCAAATACCTTTGGCCCCCCAGGGAACCAGCAGCAGCAACATTTGGGTAAAAAGCCAACAGTGGATTGCTCCCATGATAGGAAAGCCATCACGAGCCCTTCCTGTTAGGAGCTGGAGAGCATAGAGTTGCCAACGGGTGCTGCAGGAGAAGCAGCAGAGGGTCAGGCGGCTTTAGAGAATCCCCATGATATTCGTCCAGCCTGTGTCCCCGCAGCCCAGGGGAGAGCCTGAGACGAGGCCTCCCTGAAGAGTGTTCACCGAAGCAGGCAAGAGGGCCCGGGAGAACAGCACCACAGGATGTGGTTGAGCTACCAGGGTCATGGGTGACTGTGCTCACCCCACTGTGACCTTCTCTTGTTCAGTCACTCAGTCATCTCCGACTCTTTGTGACCCCATGGACTGCAGCACTGCCAGGCTTCCCTGTCCTTCACTATCTCCTGGAGTTTGCTCAAACTCATGTCCATCGAGTCAGTGATATTGTCCAACTATCTCCTTCTCTGCCACCCCTTTCTCCTCTTGCCCTCAGTCTTTCCCAGCATCAGTGTCTTTTCTAATGAGTTGGCCTCTCTGCATCGGGTGGCCAAAGTATTGGAGCTTCAGTTTCAGCATCAGTCCTTCCAATGAATATTCAGGACTGATTTCCTTTAGGATGGACTGGTTGGATCTCCTTGCTGTCGAAGGGACTCTCAAGAGTCTTCTCTAGCACCACAATTCAAAAGCACCTTCTGAGGCTTGTGAAATAGATCTCAGAAGGGTCCACCTGGAGACAGAAGGAGGAAGTGTTTATCTAGGCACTCTTGTCCCTATTGGTCAAAGGTAGTCACATAAGCACTAACTCCTGCACTTCCGGGTTGAGCTTAGCCTCCCAACCCCAGGTATAAGAGAAGCTTCAAGGTGGGAAGAGAAAGGTAGGGAGACTTAGGATATGTCCCTCTCTGTACCCACACAAAGTTCACCTGCTCGTATGTGCTAAGTTGCTTCAGTCATGTCCGACTCTTTGCGACCTTGTGGACTGTAGCCTGCCAGGCTCCTCTGTCCAAGGGACTCTCCAGGCAAGAATACTGGAGTGAGTTGCCAGAAGCCTGCTCAGACCCAACCATCATGATAGGAGCTGATGCAAGACGTGGGGTCCAGAGGATATGCAGCGACCCACACAGTACCATCCAAGAGGGTTACTGTGAAAAGGAAAAAAGAAAGGAGAAATGCCAGCTCCCTTAGCTCTGAGCCTGGCACACAGCACATGCACAGAGAATCCCAGCTGGTATTGCTGTAAGTAGTATTATTATTGGACCCTTTGTTCCTCAAGTCTGAAGATGCAGCCTGGCAGAACAACAGGTGTCTTTTTCCCTCTACTAAACAGTTTACATCTTGGAGCAGCTTCAGATTTAGTGACATCCAAGACCCTGGGACTTCTAATTGCTCTGAAATGACACCCCTGGGCAGGCCCTGGAAGAGTGTTTATTCCCACTATTCTTTCCCCATGGAAAGCCCTGCTTGAAAATAGCCAGATGAGCACAAAACCCATGTGTACTTGAAGGGCTGGCTTAGAAGTGTTTGGACATTTTTACCTCTTTCTTTCCACTTTTAAGAAGAAGGCTATTCAAACAGTGAGGTCATAATTACACAAAATTTCTCAGGTCTAAATGCACAGTAAAAATGAATAACCCTCTGACTTAGGCACCAAAATGGCACCAGGGGAAAGATAATGACAATGCCGACCAGCCCAACAGAACCAAGAAAATTTTCCAATATGCAGCTTGAAACCCAGAGGAGGCATAGGGATCATTCCCAATGATGCCACTCTAATGTGAAAAACTCATGGGTGGCATTTGATTTTAATTCAAAGTCAGTAAAAATGTCAAGTACTAAAAGAAAGCTGCCGTCTTAACCAGATGATTTATCCTCAAAAGCCCGTGGGATGCTCAGACTTTGCATTTGCTCGTTCTCTTTCCCCAGAGCAATCCCATCTCCTCTCCCCCATGGCACCAGTAAAACAGCAATTAACAGGGTATATGGGGGAATGGAGTGTTCTAGTTAATTGAATTTTCTAGTTAAAGAAAGGCTAGTTCCCTAACAACCCTTTCATCCAATGAAGTCCAAAACATCTGAGTCCACTTTCCTACATCACAATGAATGCTAGGAAACAGAATGGAATCTTTGTTTTAGAATTCAGTCTCATCTAACCTGTAGGGCTTCTTCATGCTCTTCACTTAAGAGAAAAGTGAATAGGAGATGGCATTGTTTGAGAGTCAGACTTATAATCAAATCCCCAGGCTGTCTCTTACTAGCAATGTGAGACATTACACAGATTACTAAGCACTTTGAGCCTCTGTTTTTCATTATTTTTGAAATGAGTGTAATAATATCTACACCATAGAGGTTCCATGTGTCTGATACATAGAAGACCCACAGTGGATGCATGCTAAGTCACTTCACTTGTGTCTGACTCCGTGTGCAACCCTACGGACTATAGCCCACCAGGGCTTCTCTGCCCATAGGATTCTCTAGGCAAGAATACTGGAGTGAGTTGTCATGCCTTCCTCCAGGGGATCTACCCAACCCAGGGATCAAACCCAAATCTCTTACGACTCCTGCATTGGCAGGTGGGTTCTTTACCACTAGTGCCACCTGGAAAGCCCCAAGACACTCAAACAGTCAGTTCATTCACTCAGTCATGTCCAATTCTTTGTGATCCCATAGACTGCAGTGCACCAGGCTTCCCTGTCCATCACCAACTCCTGGAGTTTACCCAAACTCTTGTCCATCGAGTCGGTGATGACATCCAACCATCTCATCCTCTGTCATCCCTTTCTCCTCCTGCCATCAATCTTTCCCAGCATCAGATTCTTTTCAAATGAGTCAGTTCTTCACATCAGGTGGCCAAAGTATTGGGGTTTCAGCTTCAGCATCAGTCCTTCCAATGAATATTCAGGACTGATCTCCTTTAGGATGGACTGGTTGGATCTCCTTGCCGTCCAAGGGACTCTCAAGAGTCTACTCCAACACCACAGTTCAAAAGCATCAATTCTTCAGTGCTCAGCTTTCTTTATAGTCCAACTCTCACATCCACACATGACTACTGGAAAAACCATCTAGATGGACCTTTGTTGGCAAAGTAATGTCTCTGCTTTTTAATATACTCTCTACATTGGTCATAGTTGTTTTCCAAGGAACATCTTTTAATTTCATGGCTGGAGTCACCATCTACAGTGATTTTTGGGGCCCCCAAAACAAAATCTGTCACTATTTCCATTGTTTCCCCATCTATTTGCCATTAAGTGATGGACCAGATGCCATGATCTTAGTTTTTTGAATGTTGAGTTTTAAACCAACTTTTTCAATCTCCTCTTTCTCTTTTATCAAGAGGCTCTTTAGTTCTTCTTCATTTTCTGCTATAAGGGTGGTGTCATCTGTATATCCGAGGTTATTGATATTTCCCCCGGCAATCTTGATTTCAGCTTATGCTTCATCCAGCCCAGCATTTCGCATGATGTACTCTGGATATAAGTTAAATAACCAGGGTGACAATATACAGCTTTGCTATACTCCTTTCCTCATTTGGAACCAGTCTGTTGTTCCTTGTCCAGCTCTAACTGTTGCTTCTTGACCTGCATACCGACACTCAATAAAATGACACTCATGATTGTCCTCAGGGCTCACAGTTTAAAGCTGTAGAAGAAGATAGAGAAGGTGTAGGAGATGGTCCTAAGTCGTACTGATGCCAGGAGACCCTCTATGAGTTTCTTTATCACCAAAAAAGTCCTGGGTCTGCCCGTTCCTCTCTTATTTGCATCTTTCTCATGAAAGAGAAAACTGTACTCTGTTTAGCTGGTCTTACAAATTCTTTAGTTTAAATGTCGTAAGTGACTCTCTGCTCACCCTCTGCCTAGTACACATAATATGTGAAGGAACAGAATAGATATCATGGTTGTAGAACCAGAAAGCAGCTTCCATCCCAGTGTGACTTATGAGACACCATGAGGCCCTGTCTGATCAAATACACTCTCCCCAAACTGTCACATGACTTAAATTTCTCCCACAGAAGTTGTCCATTCCGGTTAAGGCATTTCTCCAGAGGGCTCCATTGGTTGTCAATGAAAGAAATCTGTTCTTTCAAGAGATTTAATCAAAACTTAGCTTATCAGATTAACACTAGTTTCTGTTAAGAAAAGTCCTGGATGTCTGGTCTCTCTCTATTCTTCACTCTATGCTAAGGCATCCTCATTCACAGCTCTGGGTTGGATCACCAACCTCCAGCTTCAGCCCAAATCATTCCTCCAAAACATCATAACCAGATATTGCGTGGCCTTGAACGTCTCCATTCAGATGTCTTAAAAGCAAGTCATAATAATTAGGTCCACATTAATTCCACACCCACCTGGCTCCAAGGTTTTCTGTCTCAATGATTGACACCACTTACCATCCAGCCACACAAGCCAGAGACCTGAGACACATCCTTTACGAATACTTCTCTTTCCCTGCCGAAGCACTAGGTCCTATTGATTTAACCTGCTCAGGATCTTTTGAATCAGTCTACTTCTCTGAGTCTTCTCTGAGTCAATCACTGCTGTTCCTTAATCCAATCTGATATGACATCCCCACTAGACTTTCATCATCTAATGATATCCCCTTTAAATCTATTATCCAAATCTCATCCTTGTAAAAAAAAAAATGAGATTCATTCATTCATGCCTCTCCCCCATGCAGATCATTTTAAGATTTTTCAGAATCATTAGGATAAGGTCCAAAATATTTGGCATGGCATGTTAAGCCCTGCAGGAGCCACCACCTGTCTCTCCAGCCACGTATCTCTCCACCCCTCCCCTCCTTTCCTTCAGCCGGTCTCACCATCTTTCAGTTTTCCCACACACACACTACACCTTCCCACTTAGAGGGCTTTGAAAGAGCTGTTCTCATAGCTTGAAATGCTTCCCTCAATTCCATTTCTGTTCAATACTTAATGTCTAATCAAGCCCCAAATTTTAGCCCAGACAATAACTTTCTTAGAGTCTTCCATGATCCCCAAAGGGAATCAGTGATTTGTTGAGGGGCTGGGCTACACAACTGTTGGAGGATAGATTAGAATTGACTAAACATACTTTCAAAACATATGTGCTTTTCAACACTGGCCTGATCTAAGCTCAGTCATTCTCTCTCAAACACACACACACACACACACACACACACACACACACACACACACACACAATGCCTCTATACCAGATTCTCATCTGATACTCACATATGCCCCAGTGAGATACCATTCATTATTATTATCAGTCATTACTGAGTGGGATTGTGTTATGAGCCTCAGAAGCATGGAAATGGAAAAACTACTGAGAACTAACCTTCTAGATG
The DNA here is from genome assembly GCF_032405125.1 of Capricornis sumatraensis. Taxonomy (NCBI): domain Eukaryota; kingdom Metazoa; phylum Chordata; class Mammalia; order Artiodactyla; family Bovidae; genus Capricornis; species Capricornis sumatraensis. Next base: position 53,432,383 of record NC_091089.1, on the reverse strand, counting down.
GCCTTTAAGCTGTCTTCCAACGACAAGCTTGTAATTCTCTGATGTGCAAGCTATCATGCCAGGACCAGACATTCCCATAGGCACTCTCTGGAAGCACAGGGTGTTAACACCCAGTAAAGCTGGGGTTGCCAGAGAAAAATATGTGATATTTTATCTGAAATATTTGAATTTCAGAAAAACAACAAATAACTTTTCACCGTAAGTATGTCCTAAATCTCACATGGGATATACTTATGCTAAAAAAATTATTTGTTGCTTATCTGAAATTCAATTTTAAGTGATGTCTTTATATTTTTATTTGTTAAATCTAACACCCTACATGAGGCAAGTCTTTGGTAAATGGGAGATAGATGATGGTTAAATTCTTCTCCCTCCCCACAGACTGTCTTGAGACACAGAAGTTTGTATAATGTGATGGGTCCCGCAAAATTCAGCAATCCGCATCCCTGATGGGAGGCAGTAGCCAGCATCCTCACATCAGCTTCCCCACCTTTCCTGACTCCTGCCCTTCTTCACTCCTGCTTCCTTGGGACCAAACCCTCTAAGAAGCTTTGGTCTCCATGCAAGCTTTGGCCTTAGGTTCTGCTTCTTAGGAAACCTTATCCATCAAGAAAGAAAGGGAAAATCAACTGTGGTTTATTCACTGGATGGAATTCTAAACAATGGTTAATGTATATGAGTTAGATTCATATGCATCAACATGGATAGATTTCAAAATTGATGTTAGGTAAGAATAGCAAATTACCAAAGACTGTATATAGTTTTTACTATTTATTTTACTTCTTCTGTCTCTTTCAATGCGTGGAACAATAACTGCATTGTTTGGAAGCATATAAATATAGTAAAATATAAAATTATGGGTGAAAAGCAAACAAGCCAACTTAAGGAGGTTGGTTCTCTCTGGTGAGGGAAAGAGGGAAGAAGGGACAAGGAAAGGGGTCAGTGTAGAGAGATTTTTAACTGTGATATTTTATTTCCCAAAGAAAAAAGCTATCTGAAGCAAATATTGCAAAATGTCAATGTCTGTTCATTGTAAATGGTGGATATATGGTACATAGTTCTCAAAATACAGTATATAAATCTATACTTTTCTGTGTGGTTGACATTTCACAAATTTTTAAAACCTAATGGCGTTTAAAATCAGTTGCTTCTAGTTGGCCAACAGGTAGGTGAAAGGGTGCTCAACATTGCTAGTCATCACAGAAATGCAAACCAAAGCCACACTGAGATATCACCTCATACCTGTCAGAGTGGCCATCATTGAAAAGACCCAAAATAATAAATGTTGGTGAGGATATGGAGGAAAGGGAACCTTTGTACACTGCTGATGAAAATGTAAATTAGTGTAATCACTCTGGAAAATAGTATGGAGGTTTCTCAAAAAAAAAAAAAAACCAAAAAACTAGAACTACCATATGACCCAGCAATTTCACTCCTGGGTATAGACCTGAAAAATAACATTAATTCAAAAAGATATGTGCACCCCAGTGTTTACAACAGCATTAGTTACAACTGCCAAGCGATGGAAGCAAGCCAAGTGTCGAATGGAAAAGAAAGTAAAAGTCACTCAGTTGTGTCCAACTCTTTGTGATCCCAAGGACTATACAGTCTGTGGAATTCTCCAGGCTAGAGTACTGGAGTGGGTGGCCTTTCCCTTCTTCCAGGAGATCTTCCCAACCCAAGAATCAAACCCAAGTCTCCCGCATTGCAGGTGGATTCTTTACCAGCTGAGCCACAAGGGAAGCCCAAGAATACTGGAGTGGGTAGCCTGTCCCTTCTCCAGCGGTTCTTTCCGACCCAGGAATCAACCCAGGGTCTGCTGCATTGCAGGCAGATTCTTTACCAGCTGAGCTATCAGGGAAGCCCATCCAATGGATGAATTGGTAGTAGGTGGTATATACATATACACAGGCTTCCCAGGTGGCACTTGTGGTAAAGAATCTGCCTACGAGGCAGGAGACAAAAGAGACACACAGGTTCAATCCCTGGGTCAGGAAAATACCCTGGAAAAGGAAATGGCAATCTACTCCAGTACTCTTGCCTGGAAAATCCCATGGAAGAAGAGCCTGGTGGGCTGCAGTTCATGGGGTCACAAAGAGTCAGACACAACTGAGCAAATGAACATGCCACACATACGTATACACAGTGGCATACGACTCAGCTATAAAAAAGAATGAAATGTTGCCATTTGCAATAACATAGATAGACTTGGGAGGCATAATGCTAAGGGAAACGTTAGGTAGGTAGAACAGGGAAGAGGAGTCCAAAATGGCGGTGGCCACAGACGAGGAAGGGAAAAGCCCGCGAAAATGAAACAAAAGAAGGTCCGAGGACTGGAGTGAGGACCTCAGGTAAAACAAACAAAACTGCTGGCTGGCCCAGTTTACCTAGGACAGGCCCAGGGAGAGAGAAACATATAAATAGAGGAGCCGGAGCCAGCTCTCTCTCTCTCTCTCTCTCTCTCTCTCTCTCTCTCTCTCTCTCTCTCTCTCTCTCTCTCTCTTTCTCTCTCCCGCGCGCTGGGGCACTCTTCTCCTGTCTTTAGATCGACGTGCCCTCACGCTTCAAAGATGGATTTTCCTGTTATCTTCTAAATAAAATAGAGCTGTAACACTGATTTGTCTAAGAGCTATAACATGGTCCATTTGAGACCTGAGAGCTCTAACACGGTCTATCCAAGACCTGAGAGCTGTGACTCGCCTAGGGGGCTTTAACGTCCGTCACTCCAAATCTTTGTCGTGACGAGACAAAGAATCGAGGAACATACACTCATGTGACAGAAATAAATCCGAGAAAGACAAATACTGTATGATATCAGCTATATGTGAAACCTGAAAAATACAACCAGTGATTCTAACGAAAAAGAAATGGACTCACAGATATAGAGAAAAAACTAGTGGTTACCAGGGAGGAGAGAGAAAGGGGATGGGGTGGGGGGCGGGGGTAATAAAGGGATAGGAAATGAAGAGGTACAAACATGTATATTAAATAAGCTACAAAGATATATTGTACAACACAAGGAATATAGATACTATTTCATAAGTTGAGTTTATTTTATAAATGGAACTGTATAAGTTTTCTATTTTTCTATTTATAAGTATTTCTATAAATAGAAATATTTCTAATAATAAAAATGGAGTTAAACCTTTAAAATTGTGAATCACTATATGGTATACCTATTACTTAGGGCTTCTGAAGTGGCACTACCGGTAAAGAACCCGCCTGCCAATGCAGGAGACACAAGAGACATGGGTTCAATCCCTGGGTCGGGAAGATTCCCTGGAAGAGGGCGTGGCAACCCAGTCCAGTATTCTGGCCTGGAGAATCCCATGGACAGAGGAGCCTAGCGGGCTGCAGTCCCTGGGGTTGCAAAGAGTTGGATATGACTGAAGCAACAGCATGCATGCCCACACACCTATTACTTATATAATACGGTACATCAACTACACTTCAATGTAAATAAAATTAAAATTAAAGAATAGTTTTGAGCAGAAAAATAAAAAGAGATGCATTAGATATTTTGTAAATCAGCTTCTGGCTTAACAAAGGACAAAGCAAGTAGAAATTGACCTCAGCTGCACAACAGAAGACATGAGAAGCTCTGTAACACCAAATGTGAATTTCCCAGAGAGAATGTGGAGTCTCTCAATCTTTTAACTGCTATCCACCAAGCTTTGTGTAAGGCATCTTCGTAGGTATTTTGGAAGAGATGATTGTATGTAAAACAGTTCAGTACCCAAAAGAGTTTATAATTTGCATGGTCCTACTTACAAAAGAACTATTTTCTAAATACTTATTTAGAAGTCTTTTGGTTAGAATCCAAGTCTCAAGGAAGATTTCCCCATAGAGAAAAAAATCTTATCAACCGTGGTTAAGTTTGTAAGTTATCCTTCAGAAGGCTTATTTATTCTATAATACAAAATTATTGGATTCCAGGGTTGGAAGGGATCTTAAGGTAATTGAAATTCTGCACATTTGCAGGAAAAATAGTAGAAAACAACAAGTTTTGAAACTAGTAATGAAACAGCTCAGAAAAACAATAGAGTAGAATAAGAAATGGCTTTCTTCATTATATTCAATGTTCAAGTTTGAGGAAAAGGAGAATTAATTAAAGGCAGGTTGGAAAGCAAGGGAAGCTTTTAGAAACTCTTGGGGTGGGAGGAGAAGGTGGGCATTCCAAAGGCTTTTGAGGTTGATGGCCTTGACTTTCTCATCATTTATAGTTTCTACATACACTTTAAGCAAAGAGCTTTTCATTCCCTTGATATTTAAGTTATCACCGATGGTCTTAAACTCATTAATCTGCCATAATTAGGAATCTATGACTCAATGAAGTGAATCCAGAAAAGACAATGCGTATGTGCCTTAAAGAGCCTGCCCTGGGGGCGGGGGGTCTTAGCTAAGTTCTGAGTGGATCAGGAAAGAAGAAAGAACATGCAAAGAAGTGCACCACGGTGTTGGCACAAGCCTCTTAAGGGAGAAAATAAATAATTTATATTTTAAAAAAAGAATAAATAAATTTTTTTAAAAAAAGAAAAGAAACCATATAAATCAGGCATGGCTTGTACTGGCCACTAAGTGTGTACTGGCCAGAGACAGTGTGGTTATATCAGAACAGAAGCCAAGTACAAAATACACACACATCCCTCATAAGATGAAACATGGAAGTGCTGCAGGATCCAGCGGTTTCAATCCTAGGTATTCACCCGGAAGAACTGAAAACAGGGTCTCAAAGAGATACTTATACACACCTTATCCCTGGTGGCTCAGAGGTTAAAGCGTCTGCCTTCAATACGGGAGACCTGCGATCTATCCCTGGGTCATGAAGATCTCCCAGAGAAGGAAATGGTAACCCACTCCAGTACTCTTGCCTGGAGAATCCCATGGACGGAGAGCCTGGTGGGTTATAGTCCACGGAGTCGCAAAGAGTCGGACACGACTGAGCAACTTCACTATACTATTACAACAGTACTATGCACAATAGGCAAAAGGTAGAGCAGCCTGCGTGCCCATCAACGGATAAACAAACTGTGGCACCTACATGCAACGGACTATCATTCAGCCTCAAAAAGGAAGGAAAATCTAACACTTGCCACAGCATGGACAAAACTTAAAGACAGTATACGAAGTGAAGTAAGCCAGTCCCAAAACACACACATTGTGTGCCTCTACTCACATGCAGTACCTACCAGCATCAAATCCACAGACTGAAAATAGAATGGTGGTCACCAGGGGCTGGGAAGAGAGGGAGTGGGGAGTTGGTTCTTAATGGGTGTAGAGGTTCAGTTTTGCAACATGAAAAGAGTTCTGGGGTTGGATGAATGTTGTGATTGCCCACCAATGTAAAGGTACTTTCTACTGCTCAACTGTCCACTTAAAAATGGTTAAGATGGTAAATTTCATGTCGTAGGTATTTTACCACAATTAAAAATGAATTAATTAATTAAAATTTAAAAAACACACACACACAGACAGAAGCATGGGAGAGACATTGGTGGGGCAAATAAAGTGGCCTCAAGGAAGATGAAAGAAATCTGGGAGCTGTAACAAGATCACTCACAGGACAATCACTTATGGACAATCTCCTTTTCTATTAACACAGCTCCTGTGCTTTCTCTTCTCCACTTTATCACACTGCAACCAGATGTTTCCATGGCAGTGCTCTGAGGTCTCTCTCCTCTCAATCCCAAGGTCAATGAAGGTAGGAGGTGCATCTGCAGGGTCTACCACTCTATCCCCCAGGCCATCGCGTTGACTGAGGTCTTGAGGGACTTAATCATATTTGTGGCATGAATGAATCTGCAACCACAGGAATAATCATCCTTAAAAGTCAAATTGCAATAAAAGAAAGCAATTTCAAGAAGTAGACTGTAATTGAAAATAAATGCTACAAGTAATAAGATGCATGATGTCAGTGTGCCTTGGGAGGTCTGTGTGAGAAGAAGGGAGGTGGGCTGAGCCCTAACCCCCTCCCCACCCCATTTTCCTGTGTAACATCCAGCTCAACTGCGGATATTTTACTGCTATTCCACACTGAACATGACCCGCTTGCCAAAATTAAATACAGATAGTTGTACTTCCAAGGTCATCTGATTTTATTTGCAAAGTTTCTCTTTTTCTTATGGGTCTGCGATTAATCAGGAGAAAATTGGTGTGATTAATAGGATCTTAAAGTTCTGATCCTGCAAATACCAGTTTCTCTGAGCTGTACCTATTACCTCTTTAAAATTGACATGGCCTTAAAATTAAACTTCTTGGCATCCCAGGTCTGATGAATTCCTAACCAAATTAATTAAAGCTCTTGGTAAAAACTGTGTGTGTATACACACTGAGAGAGGAAGGGGGAGGAGTGAGGGAGGGAGGAAATAAGACCTTGAATTTACACAACATCTTCAAAAGGGGTGCCTCATTTATCTACCCAAAAAAAGAGAATGATTGGGGGGAAACTCTCTTTAAAATTGGCATAGCCTAAACATTAAACTTCCTGGCATCCCAGGTCTAATGAACTCCTAATAAAATAAATTAAAGCTCTTTGTAAATAAAAATATATGTGTATGATGAGAACAAGATCTTGAATTTATGCAACAGCTTCAAACCAGGGGCCACATTTACCTATCAAAAGAGAGAAAACAGAGAAATAAAAACTCTCTCTGAGTAACAAATGGATAAATATTAGTAGTACTATTTAGTAGTATTAGCGTTGTCTATAATATGAATATTAGAAGCAAAAAAATGACTAGGCAACTTGCCAAGGTCACTCTGGAAGTCCGTGATGGGGATGAGAACAGAACCCAGGTTTCCAGGCTCCTGGCCCAGCGCATTTCTCTTGGGGCCATAAATTATGAGACTGTTTGGGTCTTTAGATTCTCCAGATGTTGCCATCTCCTCAACGTCCTTGTGCTGCCACCCAATGCTTTCACATTTTTTATGAAGTTAGATGAAAGTCTCCCTCCTCCTGACAGCTTTATTACCCCCAGAAACCATTATCTCCCTCTAACTCATAAAGTTATACTCAATTGTTGATGCAGTAACCAAACAGGAGTCAAAGACATTTCTGTGATTGATGTGCCCTTCAGTGGAAAAACAGCTGAAAATATTACTGCTTTGATATTCCCATTTTTTTCCAGGCCTAAAGGTTAATCAGTTGACAATGTTACATGGAAAGTCTTTTTTAAAACTCCAATGACAAAGAGACTGTGTATGTTGGCAAACTCTTTCCCAGGCCAAGAAGAGTTGATAATGCCCTGAAGAAATGTATAAGTAAGTGGCGGCAATATAAGACTTTTTCAAGGCTGTGGGATGGCTTGGCACTACTTTGTGCAAGGGCAGGGGTCAAAAATCTACCAGGGTACCCAGAGGGGCTAAAATTACATATGAGTGTGACTGTCGATCACAAGGGTAAAAATAAGAAAATATACACAAGAAATATAGGAAGAGAAAAGAAAAGATAGAAAAAATGAAGAGAGAAAAGAGAGGAAGAAGAGAAATATAAAAATGAAAGAGTAAAAGAATGAAGTATATATTAGCAATGACTAATATAATATTCACAGCTTACAAAAGGTTTTCACAGGTATCTATTCGTGTGATGTCATGAACTCCTGCACAGCAGATAACATCTCAATTTGATGAATGAGGTTCATACGCGAAACAATCAGAAAGTTAGGCTATAGAAGGTTCAGATAGGTTCCTTTTACCATCTCCACCAAGGACCCAAGGAAGTGTGTGCTGGGTCATATCGGGGCATTAAAACTGGGCTCTGATGGGGACCCTATGTGGGGAATAGGAGTGTCCAAAGCCTCAGAAGCCTTCACTTAGAGACTGCACAAGTGTTACAGCCTCCCACAAGAAGAGAAGATTGGCAGGCGGCCTGATTCTTCAAAAATGAATAGAGAACAAATGAACTTATTTACAAGACAGAAATAGAGTCACAGATGTAGAAAACAAACATGGTTACCAGGAGGGAAGGGCATGAGGGATAAATTGGGATATTGGGATTGACATATACACACTACTAGATATACAATCGATAATTCATAAAAACCCACTGTATAGCACTGGGAACTCTACTCAATACTCTGTAATGACCTGTACAGGAAAAGAATCCTAAAAAGAGGGTGGATATATGTATATGTAAAACTGAGTCACTTTGCTGTACAGCAGAAACTAATACAACATTGTAGCTCAACTATACTTCAATAAAAATTTATTTCAAAAACTAAAAACGATCTCTATTGGTGGTCCAATGATTAGGAATCTGTGTTCCCAAAGCATGGGTTAGATCCTTGGTCAGAAAAAACCCTACATGCTACATGGCTTGGCCAAAAATTTAAAAATTCTGTAAAAAGCAAACAAAAATTAAAAAAATAAAATGATGAGGGAATGAAAATAATGAATAGAACTCTAAGTGTTCTGCTTTTAGAAAAAACAGCACAAGCAAAGTAGTGGCATAAAACAAAGTACAATATTAGAGAATGTGAAAAATGATGAGCATGAATGAAGCGTAATGTGAAAGGTGTAAAATGTAAGAAGATGCTAGATGAGTGACTGAGTGATATATCAGGAGGGCAGTATAAATCATATTAGGAGCATAAATTTAGCCTACTGGCAATGACCAGGGGACTTCAAAGTTTTAAAGACAAGAGGAGGTGCTATAAATAACACGATCAAGCCTGTTTTGGAAAAATAACCCTAACAGAAATGAGGAAGAAGAGATGAGTGTCTATGAAACAGGACACGGTGTGGAATTCAGACATGGAAACGTGACCTAAGAGAAAACGGACATGGTCGAGAGATATTTTAGAAGTAGAATCAATAGATGGAAATTAGGGAGGGAAGGAGTCAAAGATGATTCCTGACCTTCTGGTTTCTAGAACTGAGTAAATGGTAGTGATATTAATTACTATAGAAAATGAAAAAATTTGATTTAGTGCATATTGAATCTGAAGTATCCTTGAACATACAGCTGTATGTATCAGTTAGCTGATGGAAATATGAGTCTAGAGCCCAAGAGAAAGTTAATGCTAATGGGATAGATTCGGCAAGTATTAGTATGTAAAAGACGGTAGAATTCACAGCAATAGAAACAAACATCAGTAAGCAGCCTGGACTGAGCTCTTTAAAAACCCAGCCTTCAAAGGAACCCTAGGTCGTGTAACAGAGAAACTGAAAATGTCCACTAGATCACTGGCTTTCGTGGAGTTATTTCCCAACTGGCTGCCAGACTCACCCACGTCTATGTTCACACCCGCTCACTGCACTTCTCCTGCACTTTTGCAGAGTGGTGCATCGCTTGCTACCGATTCCCAGGCTCTAGATCCTAACGCTTTGTTTCTCAGATTCCAACTAACACTTCCTGCCAGCTGCAGCCTCTCCAAGGAATGATAATCCAGGGACCACCCTCCTTATCACATGGCCCTAGGAATCTGCGTGTGTGCACTTTCCTGGGGCAGCAATGATAAGCCACTGATACCCTGAAACTAAAAAACAGGAATCTCAGCAGCCAAAAGGTAGGAACAATACAAGTGTCCAACCACAACTGAGAGATAAACAAAATGTGATTGATGTGGTGTGTATATGTGTGTGTGTATATATAATATGTGTATGTATATATAAATGTGTATGTATGCATAATATACACATGCACACACACACACACATATATATATACATGTTGTTGTTTAGTCATTAAGTTGTGTCTGACTCTTTGCAACCCCATGGACTGTAGCCCACCAGGCTCCTCTGTCCATGGGATTTCCCAGATGAGAATACTGGAGTGGGTTGTCATTTCCTTCTCCAGGGGAACTTCCTGAGCCAAGGATCAAGTCTGTCTATCCTGCATTGGCAGGCACTGAACCACCAGGGAATATATACGTATATATGTATTAACATATAAGCCAGTCACAAAAGACAGATACTATGTGATTTTACTTATATGAGATGCCTGGAGTAGTCAAATTCATAGAAACAGAAAGTAGAATGGTGGTTGTTAGGAGTTGGGAGAAGGGCAATGGGAGTTATTATTCAATGAGTACAGAATCTTTGTTTGGGAAGATGAATAAGTTTTGGAGATTGAGAGCGGTAATGGCTGTCTATACAACATTGTGAATGTACCTAATGCCACTGAAATGTTCAATTAAAAAGAGCTAAAATGGCAAATTTTATGTTTTATATTTTATCTGAGTTACCCAGTGGCTCAGCAGTAAAGAATCTGCCTGCAAAGCAGGAGCAACAGGAGACGCAGGTTCGATCCCTGGGTCTGGAAGATCTTCTAGAGGAGAGCCTGGCAACCCACTCCAGCATTCCTTCCTGGAGAATCCCATGGACAGAGGAGATTGGTGGGCTAGGGTCCATTAGGGTGGCAACGAGTTGGGCCCAACTGAAGCAACTTAGCATGCACACATGCATTTTTATCCCAATAAAAAGGAAGCAACCAAAAAAAGAAAAAATCCAATTTAAGAACAGCTGCTCATTTTATATTCTTAGAATGGAATACAGATTGGTAAAGCACTATGATGAACAGTATGGTGATTCCTAACTAAAAATAGAACTACCAGCAGTCCCACTCCTGGGCATATATCTAGAGAAAACCATAATTCCAAAAGATACATGCAGCCCAGTATTCATTGCAGCACTGTTCACAGCAGCCAGGACATAGAAGCAACCTAAATATCCAGCGACAAAGGAATGGATAAAGAGGTGGTAATATATACAGTGGAATATTACTCAGCGATGAAAAAGAACAAAATAATACCATTTGCAACAACATAGGTGGAGCTAGAGATTATCACACTAAGTGAAGTCAGTCAGAGAAAGACAAATATTATGATGTCACTCATATGTGGAATGTAAAAAAAAATAGTACAAATGAACTCGTTTACAAAGCAGAAATAAAATCACAGTTGCAAGAAACAAACTTATGGTTACCAGAGCAGAAAGGGGGAGAGGGATAAATTGAAAGATTGGGATTGATACATATACACTACTATATATAAATCAATAACTAATAAGGACCTACAGTAGAGCACAGGGAACTCTACTCAATACTCTGTAATGACCTATATGAGAAAAGAATCTAAAAAAAGAGTGGATATATGCATATGTATAACTGTCTTTGCTGTACAGCAGAAACTAACACAACATTGTAAAGCAACTATACACCAATAAAAATTTTAATGTTTTTAAAAATAAATTTCACAAATTATTTTTTTAAAAAAAGAATGGAATACAGCACAGCCATGAAAGAAACTATTTAAATACATAAATAAAGCTCAAATACAGAATGTGGAGCATAAAGAGCCAAGTACAAAAGTGTGCATTCTATATAATTTCATTTATATGGAATTCAGAACTAATCTATGGTGATAGAAGTCAGAATCACCATTGAGATGTATTGACTAGAAGGAGTCATGAGGGCATCTGCTAGGGGCTGGAAATGTTCCATATTGCGATCTGAGGGGTACTTACCTAGGGCTGACAACTAAGATTTGTGCCTTTTCTCTATATAAGTTACATCTTAATATTTTTCTAAAAGATACCATCCACAAAAATTGTTTATGTTTCCAAGTTGACTCACTCACTAACTGAAATCAGTTAGTTGCATATGTAGTATATGAATGAAAGTTCTGATTAGCAAGGAATGATTTGGAGGGGATGGATATCTTAGGTTTTGGAGGGATGAGCACAAAAAACTGCCATCGCGGGAACTGGGGCGAGGGTTATCATTCAGTCCAAAGTTCAACTCAATAATATACAGTTAAGAAATAATTATTGGGCACTTAGTGCCAAATGTAATGCAAAGTTCTAGGGCAGTTTCTCAAAGTGCCTCCCCACCTCACCTCCACAACCACATCAGAATCATGCAAGTTGTTTGTTTAAAGGGCAGCTTCTTGGGTCCTCCCTTGATCTACTGATTTAGAAACTTCGTGGGCTGGGCCCAGGAATCCCGTTTTCAACAGTCACCCCAGATGACTGTTCAAAGATGAATAACATATACTTTGTTCTGCACTAACCTCTCTGCCCTCAAGGGGTTTGGAAATACATAAACATAATTTCCATATAACGTGGCAACTACAATGAGAGATATGCTGAGACTGCTAAAACCCTCTGAGGGTGGAGGAGGAAGACTAAGTCAAATCAGGCAAAATTCAGCTTTGCTGAATCAAAAAGGCTGCTTAGCAATTAGCCAAGCAAACTGGGGTGAAGGAGAGGGTGGCAAAGTGATTGGTTTGCAAAGTGTGGTCCCCAGAGAATAGAATTAGCGTCAGCTGGAAACTTGTTAGAAATCCAAATTCTAAAGGCCCCACCTTAGACTCACGATTTCTGGGTGCGGGCCCAGCAGTCTGTATTTTCAAGCCCTGGAGGGGATTCTGATGCCACTCAAGTTCAAGTTCAACAGCCAGATCAGGCAGGGAAGCGGCTTCAGAACCAGCTGCCTGAATCCAGACCCAGGCTCTGTAGCTTACTGGCTGGGTGACCACAAGTGAATTGCTTAATCTCTTTGGGGCCCAGTTTCTTCACCTCTGTAATAATAGTCCTTAATTCATAATTATTACATATAATGTGCCTGGCACAAAATAAGTGCTGTATACCTGCTTGTTTTTATTAGCAACAGTGTGGGTGAAGAGGTCTTCAGTGGCAACAGCAGGGCTGTTTCGCAGGTAGGTAGTGTTTGAGCATCAGGCAAGAAGCAGGTGTGATGAGTGCTGACGAGGTGAGCCCCAGACAGATCGGGGCCATTCATGTTTAAAGAAGAAAAAACACCTGGGGCTTCCCCCGTCCAAAAAGATGGACTCCTTATGCTTATTCCTATTTTTCCTGCTAAGTACAGCTAAAATCCAGAACCTTAAAAGTAAGATGCCGAGAAGTGAATAAAAAAAGAAAGGTGGAACCAGGGAGGGCCCTCAGGACCCAAGGAATGATACAGTGATGAGTTCACTGGGTTTTTTGTTTGTTTTTGGCTTCACACATCCCAGACTTGGAGCTTAAGTGCCTGGCAACCCAGAAATGCCGTGCAGAGCAGACGAAAGAAGTGTAGCAAGAGCCAGCTCTCTCTTGCCAAAGGACAGGGAAAAGGGCAGCCTAGAAAGGCAAGACTTTCAGATGATAACTGCTTAGCCTCTAAACTCAACTGCTTATCTGGCTGAACTGCTTATCCTGAGTTCAGCCAGACACCTCAGGAAACAACTATGGTCCCAGCCCCACCAGCAGAAGCTGAGTGAGAACCCCTAGATTCCACCCAGGCTAGGCTCTAGCTAGGTGCCCCAAACCCTGCACCAGGAAGGGTTCAGACAGGCCAGGTGGGGATCTGGGACTTCACTGCCCATCAAGCAATAACAAACCACCCCTTTCTGGTGTCAGTGGAGACCTTGGGGAGGCCCGATACCCACCCACACTCAGCAGTAAAAAGGAGCACCCACACTTCCTCTGCACAGGACCCCAGCCCTTCTGTAGGATATCAACATCTGATTTTCCAGAGCTACTGTTAGGAGAAATTCAGTAAAGGGTACAGGGGCTCTGGATGTCTTGAAATTGACTGTGCCTCAAATCACTATGAAACTGACAGTGATCTCAAAATTTAATTAAAAAAAAAACTACAAAGAAAACTGAACCAAATCGTATGGTAAAGGAAAGCTATGGGTTTTAGATAAAGAGTGACAGATTAGATCTGTACCATAATCAACTTTTGCTGAGTCCAGTTTTCAGAGAACTCGACATGACAACCTCCGAACACACTGAAATTCATCCAGGAGAGCCTTTGGCACACATACTGCAAGCTGCCTGCTCCGGAAAAAGAATCTTCCATTTGCCATCATCAGAGCTCAAGGCTCATCACCCTTCACCTATCAAATGTAGGAGACGTCAGTGGAATCCAGAGGACAGTTTGAAGTTCCTGGTTGCTAGGGTGATGAGCTTAGCGTTGATGCGAAACCTTGGAGGGCCATGGATGGAATTGCCTGGGGAGAGCAAGATCTTGATTTGAGAGGCTCTTGTTTCTGACAAATACTCTGTGAACCAACTCTGTTAACTCTAGGAGGATTCAGAAATCTGACCGAGCGAATAAAAATCAATGTGGCTTCTCAGCGACCAGAGGAGGCTATGGGACACTGTTTTAACGAGAGAAACGGTTGAAAATAAAAACTGTAAACCACTTCCTGTGCAATCAGTTTTTTTCCACTTGTACAGCTCTGGTTCCATCATTTCAAGCCCTGCCCCTGGGTGGGATGGAGTTGCCCTGGCCAGCAACAGTTAGAGGAAGGGAGAGGAAGAGAGCAGTTTGGTGATTAATAAACACTTAAGGAAAGCCTGCTATGAAAACAAGCACTGCTTGTGGGGAGTAATGAAGGGAAGATAAGTCAAAGAGTGTTTGAATCCAAAGAAGAGGGAGCTGCGATGGGCGGGAGAGGTCAAGGTGGGCTTCCAGGAGGAGGTGTGGCTTGTGCTGAGTCCTGAGAGCAGACTACCCAAATAAGACACACATGGGGCCTGAGGGAGGGAGGAAGGGACCTGGGGTGAAACAAGAATTCACTTCTAGGCAAGGAGTTTGGGACACAGGGTCATTGTCAAACTGGGGCTCATCAGCTGAGTTAGCAAAAACATGACACTTATGAGGATAGAATGGTAAAGTAAACCTCCGAGGTGATTATTAAATAATAATCATAATAAAATTATTAAATCAATATTTTAAAAACCTGTTGTGGTCACAGACTCTGCACTGGAAGTGCAGACAGGTCGGCCCAGATCCACACTCAATCCTAGCCCTGAAGGACATTACATTCTACAGTGGAGACACACAAATACACAGGGAAAAAGAGATTTTCTCTTGGTGACTGAAGAAATTGCAACATTTTTATATAAAGAGCAAAGAACAACGGGATTATATATTTATTCTGTTTTAAAATGTAGGGGTTTTTTAATCTAGATATGGTAAGGCCAAGAGAGTAGGAGCCCATTGCCACTGAAGAGACGATGCGTGCATGCTAAATTGCTTCCAGCGTGCCTGACTCTTTATGACCCTACAGGCTGTAATGGGATTGTCTGGGCAAGAATACAGGAGTGGGTCATCATATCCTATTCCAGGAGATCTTCCTGACCCAGGGATTGAACCCACCTCTCTCACGTCCCCTGCATGAGCAGGTGGGTTCTTTACCACTAGCACCACCTGGGAAGCCCCCCGTGAAGAGTTTCTTACAGTTCCCATGAGGAGGGAGCACCACGTGTAGGGCCACCCGGGGAAGCATCAGGGTCGGTCAGGAGGCAGAAAGGGCAAGAGGAGAATGTGGGCAACCTCCCTTATCGTGGTTTACACAGGAAGGAACACTCAAGGCAGGTCAGGACTGACTAGTTTCAAAACTTTCAGCAGGCTCTGGGGTGTAGGGGCTGTCCCTCAGTGTCTGCACTTGGCCATGGGGGTGATGAGAGCAGGTGGAGAGTGGTCCAGAGCATAACAGCCGTAGAGCAGGGGTGGGGGAGGGGTGGGCTCTGCACTGTTCACCTTACACAAGGAAGGCAAGTCGTTTGCTGCCTCCAGGGATTGGTGGTCCCTGGGAGAGGCTGTCCCTCCACCGTCAGGCAGGCCGCAGAGCACCAGGAACAGATAATAAAAAGACATAATTAATACATTCCCCAAGTATTTTGGGGGCATCTTCTGTGTGCCCAGCACTGCCAGGGGACCTGCGGATTCTCAGAAAACTCGTGCACATGCCCTTCATTCACCCTGAGAGAACTCTCCTTTCTGTTCAGGCAATAGGGATAAAATCACACAGATGAAGTAGTGACTCAAGAACCAGAATTTCCAAAACTGTACAATATGAATATTACAGATCAGTGTTTCTCAAACTTAATAAGGTATGGATTCCTTACAAAGAAGAATATTTTCCACAGATCACCAGTGTCAATGTTATATTTTATTATAATATTATTCTATATGAAATGTACAGCAAATGCAATCTGTACAACATGAAATTAATTATAAACTTATTATACTTACATCTCTCTTGGTAAAATCAAAACACAAATTTAAAATACAAATAAAAACATAAAACCAAAGAAATTTAAAATTGCATTAATTTAATGTGATAATTGACAATGTTTTACTTTAAATGGATTGATACTATTGGACACAATCGTGAAAAAATATATATTCACATGTTTACTATTTTATTTGTTATCAATACGAACCTTCTGATTTTAAGCATGACAGATCATCATTTGAGTCATTAGTATTGAGTTCACAGCCGTCATCGCTGTGTTTGATTTCAATGATCTCACTTTTAACCATTGACACATAACAGACTAATCAATTAACAGAGAAGGCAAAACTGAAACAGACCTACTAGTAGTGAGGTGTTATGAGAAGGTGCTAGAGAAGACCCTTAAGAGTTCCTTAGACTGCAAGGAGATCGAACCAGTCAATCCTTAAGGAAATTGCCCCAGAATATTCATTGGAGGGACTGATGCTGAAGCTGAGGCTCCAATACTCTGGCCACCTGATGCAAAGAGCTGACTCATTGGAGAAGACCCTGATGCTGGGAAAGATTGAGGGCAGGAAGAGAAGGGGGCAACAGAGGGTGAAATGGTTAGATAGTGTTACCGACTCAGTGGACATGAATTTAAGCAAACTCCAGGAGATAGTGAGGGACAGGGGAGCCTGGCTTGCTGCAGTCAACTTAGCAGCTCAACAACAACAACATGGAAGGAAAGAATCCACAGAACAAGGCTGCGTATAAGGCCAGCGGGAGCTGCCTTCTGCTGCTCAATCTCACATGCTACGTGCCCTCTGATCGTCTCATTTCCCTCCTCTCTTCTGCTCGAGCTTCTTCAAAACCTTTGCTTCTATGGCTCACCTGGACATCATTTAGCCTTCAAGTGACCCCACAAAGGCTCTGAAATCTTAAAATGAAACTCAAGCAGGTGCTTCTAAAGGATAGCCCAAGCTTATTCTATTTTAATACTTATCTTTTAAACTAAAACATCCTTGAAAAATTTGAAGATACCTTCCCCAAGGATAAATCTGGGCGGGGGAGGGGGGGCAGTACTCATAGGACCAAGGACCTTAGTGGGAAAGAGGAAGCATAATTTGGATGAAAGAGGGAGATGAATAAAGCTGCTGAGATCGTGGAAGGCTTTGGGGTAAGGATGTAGGTGGAGCTGGAAGAGAAGGTGGGAAGGACTTAGAAAGTTAAGAAGGAGGAAGAAAGGAACTTCTGGTAAGTAGGTATCAATCTCTAGGGGCCAGCGACGTCATCTGATGCCCCTCTCCTCTCATCCTACCCCACTGTTAGAACAGACAGACCTGTCTAGTTCAAGGTTTTTTCCGGCCTTGTGTTCCTGAATGCAGCGGCCAACACCCCTCCTCTTTTTCTAAGGTTGGTTCTTTCTTTTCCATAAACTCTTAACTAAAATATGGGTTTTTCACCAATGTCTTCGCTGACCCTCTGATCTTAGGAAGGTCCCTCACATTCTTTCATGTATCCAGCTTTTTCCTTTGAAGCTTGTGTTAGTTTCCTATTGCTACTCCCAGCAATTACCACAAGCTTAGTGATTAAACAATACAAATGTGTCCTCTTACAGTTCTGGAGGTCAGAATTCCCAAAAGCAAGGTGTTGTATTCCTTCTGGGGATTCCAGGGAAGAATCTGTGTTCTTCCCTTTTCTAGTTTCTAGAGGCCACTTGCTTTCCTTGGCCTGTGGCCACTTCGATCATCAAAGCCAGCAGCAGAGCATCCTCTAATCTCTATTTATGCATCGTCCATCATCACATCACCTTCTCTGAGTCTAACCCTCCTGCCTCCCTCTTATAAGGACCCTGGTGATGACATTGGGCTCCCCCAGATAATCCAGGATAATCTTCCCATCAGGAGAGGCTTAACTAGTCACAATTGCAATCCCTTTTGCCATGGAAGGTAACACATGGGATGCTAACCTCACAGGTTCTGAGGATTAGAACATAGATATCTTTGAGAGCCTTTATTCAGCCTACACGGAGAAGGCAATGGCAACCCACTCCAGTACTCTTGCCTGGAAAATCCCATGGATGGAGGAGCCTGCTAGGCTGCAGTCCATGGGGTCACAGAGTCAGACACAACTGAGCAGCTTCACTTTCACTTTTCACTTTCATGCACTGGAGAAGGAAATGGCAACCCACTCAACTGTTCTTGCCTGGAGAATCCCAGGGATGGGGGAGCCTGGTGGGCTGCCATCTGTGGGGTCGCACAGAGTTGGACATGACTGAAGCAACTTGCAGCAGCAGCATTCAGCCTAGAGCAGTGCTCTTATCACAAATCATAATCATGTTTTTGTAAACTTTTTACCTATCACCCATGTCTATATTCAGCAGACTGTAGGGTCCATGTATGAAAGGACTATGACTGTATTATGATGCCAGGTGCATAGCAAAAGGTCAATAAAAATTTAATAAATGAGTAACAAAGAAGAGAGCAGTAAGACAAATGAAGACTGAGGACACAGCCAAGGAAGGTGGACATGGCTAAACTGTCTATGGCAGATTTTACTAAAAAGTGGTTGGAAGCAAGCCAACCTTAATCAAGATGCTTTTCTTGCTCTGCTCTAAAGAGCCTGGAAAAGCATAGGCTCTATCAAGCCTAGAAAATACTCTGGTCCCCACCTGAGCAAACTTCATGGCCACAAAAGTAAGATGATGTGACTGTCAGAACCATCAGAACTAGCAGGTTGGAGTTGAGGAGGGCATTTTCAAAAAATGATAGTGAGGGTGCTGCTACCAGATGAGGGAGCAGAGAACAGAACCAGTTCTTGCCTGAAAGCTTTCAGCCCTTAGTGCTCATAAAAGTCATCAGACAAATCATCTTTGATCTTTTAACCCTCTTTCCTGTTCTTCTGGGTGTATCTATCATCTCTTTCTGTCCTTGCTCCGTCCTCTATCTTTCCAGTTTTTTCTTCTCTCCTCCAAAGTACATGCTGATGTATAAAACCAAACTACTTATTTTAATGTGTTATACTTGCCAAATACAGCTTTATATTCCTAGCTCTTATTTTTAAAGCAAATGAGTTTGAACATCTACACTTAAGGATGCAGGGAAGAGAGCCCTTGGCTAGAAGCTTGGGAGTCTTGAAATTTGGAAGTAATCCTCTAATTAGCTATGTGAGGTGGACAAGTCACCTGGCAAAACTTGGCTTTAAATTTCTTCCCGATCTAAACCTCTGAGATTGTAAGCGTCTCTAAAATTCTGTTACACAAAGGTTAAAAGTAACTCAAACGAAAGGAAGGATGTTCATAATCAGGAAGGTGGGTTGCCTATAATCTTGGAAATGTTGTTTTGTTTTTAAGAATCATTGTGCCTCAATACTGATAGTGATAATAGTACTAGCTTACATTTATTGAGTGATTACCATGTCCTAGACACTGCCTTCCAAGTAGTTCACATATATCATCTCATTTAATTCCTGTTTGGGAATAACTAAACCACAATCGACCAGAAGCCCGATCCCTGAATTACAGTTTTGTGACAACTGTCCCTACCCATGAGAATGGATCTTTAAATCAGGCAGAAGAATTATAGCTGTTTATCTACCTGCCCTAAATGCTATGTTTGCAGTTACCTCATTTAAACCTCACAACAACCTACAGGATAAGCGTTAACGTATTTCTCTCCCCTTGGCTGACAATCAGTAACTTTTTTTATTGGAGCATAGTTGCTTTAGAATGTTGTGTTATTTTCTGCTTCACAGCAAAGTGAATCTGCCATACATATATATTCCCTCTGTTCTGGATTTCCAAAAATGGCCACAAATTATTAGTTGCTCTTCTCAACAAGAAACTTTTAATTTCACTTTCAAAAAGAAATCAGAACTACTTCCCTTTCCCTTGGTCTGAGCTCACCCCATGACTTATTCTAACCAATCAAAGGTGACAAAAGCTACTTGGGGCCAGTTTTAGGCTGAGCCTTGTCCTGGCAGCTTCTCCCTTCACATCCTGGGAACCCAGCTGCCATGCTGTAAGGAAGTCCAAGCTACCGTGCTGCAGAGAAACCCCAGAGGATGAGACATGGAGAAGCCCTGGAGGATGAGACACCAGAGAGAGAGAAAAGGGGAGAGAGAGAGAGAACTGAGCCATGCAGAAGGGCATTCCTGCCAACAATCTGCACCCAGACCCCAGATATGTGAGAGAAGCCTTCTTAAATCTGCCAGTCAATTAATCCCCTACCTGTACGCAGCCACGTGGAACACCCCCAAAGGAGGCCAGACCGAAGCAGAACTTCTAGTCAGTCCTCAAACTCATGAAGAAATAAAATAATCATAGCTGTTTTAAGGCACTTGCTTTGGGGTGGTTTGTTACACAGAATTAGTATGTGAAGCAGAGACAGACAGTAAACTCTTTCTTACCTCCTCTCTATTACACAGGTGCTTTGACCCAGCGAGAGCAATAAGTGTCAGGGTTACTTAATACAACTTAAGGCATATAATAGGCAAGGGAAACTGGTCTCCCACAGAGTACAAGAGTGTTTAGCCAGGAGTCAAATGGCACTGACTTTGTGTCTTCCTGGTGCATGTAAAGGAGACAGACAGCAACGAAGATGAGTGCAAAGATTAGACCACGAAAGCAGGCTGACATACCATCAGTCTGGCTGCTGCCGTCAGAATCACAAAGTGAGAAGACACGCTGGCTTGTCTCAGTAACCAGTTACCTGCATCCTTCTTTTTTTTCCTAAGGAGACTAAGTGGCAACTATATTTTTGCAACCTGTTCTGATCCCATCCATCTGACTTTCAGGTTTAACAAGACCATTCCAGCCTCTGGCTCAGGCTTGCTAAGAGGATGGGCTTTGGTCAAGCCTACAGCTCTCCATGTCCCTGCACAGTGCAATTATCCCACAGCATCCTCCAAGGACCTACCAGGGGCTTCCCTGGTAGCTCAGCTGGTAAAGAATCCGCCTACAATGTGGAAGACTTGGGTTCAATCCCTGGGCTGGGAATATCCCCTGGAGGAGGGCATGGCAACCCACTCCAGTATTCTTGCCTGGAGAATCCCCATGGAGAGAAGGGTCTGCTGGGCTACAGTCCATGAGGTCTCAAAGAGTCGGACATGACTGAGTAACTAAGCACAGCATGAGGTGGCTTTTATTCCTAGCATTTATTTATTTATTTATCTATTTATTTTGTATTTATTTGTTTGGCTGTACCAGGCCTTAGTTGTGGCACACCGGATCTTCGTTGCAGCTCACAGGATCTTTAGTTACTGGCAAGTGGCATCTTAGTTGCAGCTCAAGAACTCTTAGTTGCAGCCTGCAGGATCTAGGTCCCTGACTAGGGATGGAAACTGGGCCCCCTGCATTGGGAGTGCTGTGTCTTAGCCCCTGGACCACAGGCAAGTACCCATCTGTATTTTCCCCCTTCCATAAAGACCTCAGGGGTCCAGCATCCTTGGTCCCATGTGACTCTGAGTGATGACAGGAACCCCTTAGTCACCCACAAATAGAGCTTTAGGGTCCTCATAGGCACTTGCATCTTTGGGAAACATATTCAACACCTCAACCCCCTGGATTTAGATCTTTCAGTCTGCTCTGACTTGTATTCTATATGTGAGTTTTCCCCACTTTTATATTTTTGCAACCTGTTCTGATCCCATCCATCTGACTTTCAGGTTTAACAAGACCATTCTGGCCTCTGGCTCAGGCTTGCTAAGAGGATGGGCTGTGGTCAAGCCTACAGCTCTCCATGTCCCTGCACAGTGCAATTATCCCACAGCATCCTCCAAGGACCTACTAAGTACAACGAAGACAAAAGAAGAATTAGACTTGACTGGCGTCCTACCACCAGGAGCTGCCAAATAGAAGAAGTCCAGTATTCCATCTCCAAAAGACTCTTTGTGATCCTATGGACTGTAGCCTGCCAGGCTCCTCTGTCCCTGACATTTCTCCTAAGCAAGAATACTGGGGTGAATTGCTATTTCCTCCTCCAAGGGATCTTCCTAAACCAGAAATCAAACCCACATCTCCTGCACTGGTGGCAGACTCTTTGCCGCTGAGCCGCCTGGGAAGCCCAAAGACTTGGGCTCTGCTTAATTAATACTTTGGTAAACTGAAAGTTATACCCATACAAGGACATCCAATTTGCAGTGAATCAGAAAGCCATAAAATACACCTGACACTAAAATTATTCTGCACAGAAGTCAATCATTCTTTGAGAATTCATGAGCCCCTTCGGGTTCTTGCAGAGCGTCTGGAATATCATTATGAATATCAGTTATCATTCTGCTTGCAAAGCAGAGAAACGCCAATTAGCAGAGATTTCCTATTGACAGAAAGCCAGCCAAACCAGCTCTCACTTGGTGGGGAAAGACAGACATTAGCAAAATAGAGAAAATGAGCAGAAATTAGAATAGGAGAGAAAGCTTGCATATTTTACCAATTCAGACTTTGAACGGTTCAGTGCCCAATCCTGGGACAGAGTTAGGTGAAAAGTGGCTGGTGCTTCCAGTAATGTGTCCACACCAGACTCTTCTTTTCGTTTAAGAGCTGGGATCAGACAGGGGGAGGAGTCCCTTACTTTCTTCTTTTGGAACAAAAGCTACACATTATTAAGATGAAATCTGTCTGCCCTCCTAAAAGGGGAGCTGGGGAAGGTAATTACTGAACAGAGATTTACACTTCGATGTTAGCAATACAGAAGCCACTCCAACAAGGGGGTTTACAGGTCACAATGCAACCAGAGTCCTCATAACTGAGTGGTTAACAACACCCAGCTGAGTTCTGGAAATAATGTTTCAGACAAATGGCCAAAAGCCAGGGTGAACAATCAGTCCCACAGAATTATTTCAGGTCTCTAATTTGTTGAGAAAGGAATTACTGGCTTAAGACTTCGCAAGGCTGCAGTAATTAAAACCAAAAAATTATAAGTACATTTATCTGGATAAAAGATATTCATCACCTGGAGGGTGTGACAGCCACAGCCCACGTGCTCAGCGTTCACAGTCCCTCCTACTTGCTCTGTGCTGTGGAAACGGTGTGCTTAGGAAGAAAGGATGTCACTCGCAACGCCCCTCACTCGTGTCCTCTGTCTTTCCCAGCCCTGAATGACAGCTGCACAGAAGGGAGAGGGAAGGAGAGAAGGAAGTTCTATCCATTTTAATGCTTGCAACACAGGAAATGAAGTCTCAGTGGGGTGAAGCTCTGTGGCCAGCATAAGAGATGAGAAGAAATACCTAAGTGTGGTTATAAACGAGAAAGGTCATAGAATTATTTTTCTTCTTCATCTTTATGCAATTTATGGGGAAAGTGGCATATCATTATTCAAAAAGATAGAAATGAGACCATTTACCATTTCTTTGACTTTGCTGGCTGAGCCATACTTTGCATTTGAGCAGTTCCTCATGGCAGGGGCAAGGGCATTTGTGCTACCAGGCTTCCCCAAAGGTGGGAATAAAAATGATAAAGTTTGGGGCCCCTGTCTGCATTCCTAGTTAATGATTCACCTGTTATTTAATGACAGCCGCAGCATCATCGGCTAACTCAGCTGGCTCCCTTGCTCGTCCATCATCTCAGTCACTAAGAAAATACTAAAGAGACTTTCTACTTAACGTGTCTTTTAGGCTGACCCAGAGTTTTGAAAAGCTTCTTCTTAGGTTTAAACTTTGGCATTGGTTCCCTGACTCACAGCAGAGTGTTCTGGAGCCTGATCTCTTAAGAACTGGGAGCAGAACCCGAGGTCCAGCACTGTGATGGTCAACACTGGGCCTACTCAGTCCTGGGTTAGCTGATGATTCTTAATCCTGGGCTGCAGTGAAGATGTCCAGTTCCTCCACCTGCCCTCTCCTGCCCTGTGACTGCGGCCCCTCTCCAGCACGGCTACACATAAGTGCCTGCCCACGCATGGACACCTTCGGTTGCTTGTTTGGTGTTATGGGCTGAACGTCCTCCCAAAATGTCTATGTTGAAGTCACAGTGTCTTAGAATGTGACTGCATTTGGAGATAGGGTCTTGGAGGTTTAATGAGGTCTTTAGGGCAGGCCCTACTCCAATATTGGAGAAGGCAATGGCACCCCACTCCGGTACTCTTGCCTGGAGAATCCCATGGATGGAGGAGCCTGGTGGGCTACAGTCCATGGGGTCACTGAGGGTAGGACACGACTGAGCAACTTCATTTTCACTTTTCACTTTCATGCGTTGGAGAAGGAAATGGCAACCCACTCCATTGTTCTTGCCTGGAGAATCCCAGGGACGGGGGAGCCTGGTGGGCTGCTGTCTATGGGGTCGCACAGAGTTGGACACGACTGAAGCAACTTAGCAGCAGCAGTAGCAGCTACTCCAATATGACCGGTGTCCTTAATAAGAAGAGGAGATTAGGACACAGGTTCACAAAAGAAAGGCCATGTGAAGGTACCAACCACCTACAAACCAAAAAGTACAAAATGCTCAAAAATGCTCATCTTTATTTTTTTAGCTTTTTATTTTATACTGGAGTATGGCCAATTAACAATGCTGTGATAGTTCCAAGTGGACAGCAAAGGGACTCAGCCGTACATATCCATGCATCCATTCTCCCCCAAACTCCCCTCCAGTCCAGGCTGCCACATAACATTAAGCAGAGTTCCACATACTCTACAGTAGAACCTTGCTGGTTTTCCATTTTAAATACAGCAATATGTACATGTCCACCCCAAACTCCCTAACTATACCTTCCCTCCACCCTTCCCTCCTGGTAACCATAAGTTCATTCTCTAAGTCTGAAAGACACATGATTCTTGGTGACACACAGAAACCCAAAGGACACACAAGGTGAATTTAGTTCTAGCTTCTTCTGCCCAAGAACAGATTGAACTTGCCTCATTTAGTTGCTCTAATAATTTTGCTACTGACAGGGCACAGCATCTCAGATGTGTTAACATTTCTAATGAGGAAAGATCTATAGAGTTTATTGGTCTCATTATTATGGATTATATGTGCCTTTTCCAAGCAAATATCCAGTAACCTTCCTTGAGACTGTGGAAAGAAGACTTAAGTATCACTTTGGAATCCGTACCTGAGATTGACAAGTAAATAACCATTATTGGCCAGAATCCAGAGAAAATACTATCTAGATAAGATTCCAGCGCTTAGAGGCTGATTCAAAAAGAAGTGCTTCTGCATTGAACTATTTAATAAAAACACATTTGCTGAAGATTTGTAATGAGTTACACTAAAATATTATGAAATATTTATGGAGGAAAATACAGCTTCCAAAACTCATTCATATATTTCATCCCATTTTATCCTTTCATGAATACATTCACAATGGACACATGTATGTGTATGGCTGAGTCCCTTCACTGGCCACCTGAAACTATCACAACGTTGCTAATTAGCCAATTACAAAATAAAAGGTTTAAAATAATTAAATAAAATGGATAACTACATAGTGACCACCTGATACAAACAGCCAATTCATTGGAAAAGATCCTGATGATGGGAAAGACTGAAGGCAGAAGGAGAAGAGGGCAACAGAGGATGAGATGGTTGTATAGCATCACTGATTCAATGGATATGAACTTGGACAAATCCCAGGAGATGATGAGGGACAGGGAGGCCTGGCGGGCTGCAGTCAACGGCGTCACAAAGAGTCGGACATGACTTGGCACCTGAACAACAACATCAAACCAAATAATAATAACACATTCACAGGTAGACAGAGCTGATGGTATTACTTCAGTGTTTAGGGCCGCAGGGTGGGGGAAACATGAGGTTCTGAGAAGTGAAGTGATCTCCCAAAGACTCTCAGTGGGTACTGAATCCAGGCTTGGGAGAGAGAGTTTTGACCCCAAGTCCAGAGGACTTGAAGTTACAACATGACATAGGCTAGGGGATTAGGGCTCACTCCCAGGACCTATTGCAAGGCTGAGACAATCTCTTTGCATAGAGAATGGAAAGAATAGCCACGAACTACACAAAGTCAAATGCTAGCTCCACCACAAAGCAGCTGTGGGCCCTGGGGCAAGTCACTTCTCTCTCTAGACACCCGTTCCTCACCTGGAAGAGTAAATAACAGCTCAGGAGTAACAGAACAGAAGACACAGCTCAGAAAGTTCTGCACTGCAAGTCTACTGGAGAAGGAGGGCTAATGGAACTAGGGTGACCTCTTGAGAACCTCAGTAGTGTTCACCTTAAAATCAACAAGGAGCCCAATGGGTAACAACACCTGAAGACAAGAGAGCCAGGGTGCAGAGGAAAGGATTAGTGGCAAATGTTGATTTAGAGGATCACACAGTGTGTCTCTGAGCAAGTCTGCCAGCCAAGCTGAGCTTCCTCCAACTCATGCCTGAGTCTTAAGGAGAAGATAATGATAATAATAATAACAACAACAGTAAGGAGAGGAGCAAGAAGAGGAAGAGGGGGAGAGTTGAGTAGAAGCTAGAACTATTTTATCTTTTTTTTAAAAAATTTATTTTTTATCTTTTGGCTGAGCCATGCAGCATGTGAGATCTTGGTTCTCTTACCAGGGATGGAAGCCATGCCCCTCAAGTGGAAGCACAGAGTCTTAACCACTGGACTACCAGGGAAGGCCAAACTATTTTATTCTAATCTCTATATAAACAGTGAGTACTGGTATGTGCATGACACTGGACAAGCCATTCGCCTCCACTTTCTCACTGTAAAATGCAAGGCTATGCTCCAGTGTACCTTCTAAGATGGCTGTAGGATTAAATGTGGGATTCATGAAGCACTTGGAAGTGCCTGGCACATCATTCCTATCTCTTATGATGTTGTTACTAATACGGCTTCACTGCTTTGTAGCCTGGTAGCAAACTACTCAGCTGAAAGAAGGCTGAGCACAAAAGAACTGATGCTTTTGAACTGTGATGCTAGAGAAGACTCTTGAGAGTCCCTTGAACTGCAAAGAAAGCAAACCAGTCAATCCTAAAGGAAATCAACCCTGAATATTCATTGGAAGGACTGATGCTGAAGCTGAAACTCCAATACTTTGGTCACCTAGTGAGAAGAGCCAACTCATTGGAAAAGACTGATGGTGGGAAAGATTAAGGGCGGGAAGAGAAAGGGGCCAAAGAGAATGAGATAGCTGGATAGTATCACCGACTCGACGGACTTGAGTTTGAGCAAACTCCAGGAGATGGTGAAGGACAGGAAAGCCTGGCGTGCTGCAGTCCATGGGGTATCAAGGAGGTGAACACAACTTAGTGCCTGAAAACAGCAGCAACAACAGACTACAGCACAGTTCAGTTCAGTTCAGTTCAGTCGCTCAGTCGTGCCCAACTGTTTCCAACCCCATGAATTGCAGCATGCCAGGCCTCCCTGTCCATCACCAACTCCTGGAGTTCGCTCAGACTCGTGTCCATCGAGTCAGTGATGCCATCCAGCCATCTCATCCTCGGTCGTCCCCTTCTTCTCCTGCCCCTAATCCCTCCCGGCATCAAAGTCTTTTCCAATGAGTCAACTCTTCGCATGAGCACAAGTGGTCCCTAATTAGGGTTTCTTGAGGAGAGTTCCTGTTTTGGCCTCACCAGTGATCCTTTTTCTGATTACAGAACCTCTCTTTCCTGTGGAAACCGCATGTGGTAGTTGGACGAGACCAGCACAACCACCTTCAGCTGCAGGGAAGGCATATAACCAAAGGCATAGCTGCCCAGGAAGAGCCTCGCAGGCCCCTGGCCACAGTGATGGGTTCTGGAATGGCAGGTGATCACAGCAAAGCCAGTTCAATCCCCCCCATGAGACTTGATATATGGATTCTGAGAGAGAAGGATGGCCGTTTTTTGCTGGACCTGGGAGCTAAAATTATTACACGGGCTTGGAGCAGCTCTGAGAGAAAAACTTTGTGAGAAGGAAGCCAAGGAGAATTCAAGCATGGCCAAGAGGAGGTGAGCTCAGCCTTGGTGGACCTCATGGTCCAGCTGCATGGGGATCTGGATCTACTCTTGGACTTCTCAGTTAGGTGAGCCAATAAATTCTCAATTTGGATCACAGCAGCTAATGTCGGTTTCTGTCACTTTCAACCAAGAGTCTTAACTAATTCAGATTGTTGCTGGGGTAGGCTGGAAATGAGAACAGACCTGGCAGCCTGGGCACCAAGGCAGACCCTCTTCCATCTGGAACAGAGAAGGCATGGTGGAAAACCAAGGCAGACTCAGCATCCCAGCTGTATCTTGGCCAACACCATAGCACATGTCACCACAGCAAACAAGAGCAGAAGAGGAATTGGGCAGAGTCCAAATGTCATTTGAAAAAACTATCTACCAGAAGCCAAATTAAAAGTACATTGGGGTTCTTTTATTGTGTTTTTCCCATGAAACACATCTGACTGTATTCCGATTTTTTTTTTCCACATTCAGTTCAGTTCAGTGGCTCAGTCATGTCTGACTCTTTTCAACCTTATGGCCTGTAGCCCGCCAGGCTCCTCTGTCCTTGGAACTTTCCAGGCAAGAATACTGGAGTGGGTTGCCATTTCCTTCTCTAGGGAATCTTCCTGACCCAGGGGTTGAACCCCTGTCTCCTGCATCTCCTGCATTGCAGGCATAGTCTTTACAGCTTGAGCCATCTGGGAAGCCCCTTACAATTTTATGAATGTATCAGATCAACACACCATAAACACAATGTTATGGGTCGATTATATCTCAGTAAAGCTGGAAAACGGACGAAAGGAAGGAAGGGAGGGAGGGTGGAAATTTTGTGATAGAAAAGAGGGATTTTGCATGCTGAAAAATAAAGGAGATTGGGGCTGGAACCAAATAGAGTAGGGAGGAGCCAGAGAGGCACTGGCTCAAAACCCAAAGCCTGTGCCCTTGTCTGTAGGTATCTGCCTTAGAAAGTCCGGACAGGCAGACATGGAGAGAAACTGTGAGGAGAGACACTAGCCAAATGCCTAAAACCAAGCTAAGCCCGACTTGACTCTGGCCCCTTACGCCAGGGACACTCACCAGGCTACCTTTCATGGTCATGGGTTCATGAATGGATGGGGGCATTCCCTAGCCTGCATCCAGGAGTTTACCCGCTGCCCAGGTCAACTGTGAGATGTAGCCAAGCATTGCCTGGACCTCAGATCTGCAGACCTACGTAATCTGACTGCTATGAAGACCCTTCCCACAATGCCTCAGCCAAGGAAACCCCTTGACACCTCTGAGGGGAGAAATATCACAGAAAGGAGTTTCTGAACCCGTATCTTCAGATCATGCTGGGTACCCTAGGGTCTCCAGAGCAGTGAGACAGTGAACTAATAATCATCACATACTATTGTGTGGCAAAACCCTAGCAGGACTCCCAAAGGGCAATCAGGAATCCACAGGGGGTCTGCACAATGATTTCAATCTCTGATGATTTTAAGCAGTCGACTGCAAAATTTTGGTGTTGAAAACCCATTCGGTAAAAATTGTAAACATTCACTCTCCAATTATACATATATATATTTACTTATTTATGGATTATGTACATGTACCACTGTTCTAATAATATGTATATTATAAAACACACACCAAAAAAGGTATTTTTTAAAGATACAATAAGGAAGCAGAGAATGTTTCTGCTAACTATCTTGCTAAGTATAGTATTGGCCAACATACAGTTAAGGTTTGACATTAGCGACGGTGATATAAATTCATATTTTAAATAATCTTGATTTCAATTTTGGGAGCCCATCTCTCGTTGGGTGACTATACTGTAACTATTTTTACCTCATATTGTGTTAGACAAAGAATTTGTCCTAAAAGTAGAAGCAGTAACGCCACCGTCTGCCCAAGCTCTGCCTGCTGGTTGCATTATTCATGTCGCCTTAAGCCCAGAGTTTCAATTTAGAACTGTTCAAGCCTCTCATCTATTTTGTGCATGTTAAGTGAGATATAACCGAGAAAAACCATCTGTAAATTCACTCAATCAAGCAAGTGAGCAGAAAAATACACTGGAAGCAAGCGAAGGTGTGCAGTGCCCATTGTCAGCATCAGCACCTGGGGGAGCCTCCACTCAACCTCAGGATCCGTGAGTCCTGGAAGGCACGTGGCTGTACCCTACAATCCAAGCGAGGTCAGGATGCTGCGTGATTACAAAGATAAACGCCAGTAAATATCTTATTTGCTTTATAGATTAAAAACTAATAGAAGTTCTACTATTCGTCCATGGGCCCAGAGGGTCATTTGCCACAGCCCCACCCACTTTGTTGACCCCATCATGTGAACCCAGATTATGGCAGTGGCTGGATGAGATGGTTGAATAGCATCATTGACTCAGTGGACATGAGTCTGAGCAAACCGTGGGAGATTAGTGAAGGACAGGGAAGCCTGGCATGCTGCAGTCCATGGGGTCTCAAAGAGTGGGACATGACCTCGTGACTGAATACCAACATTATGTCCCCACTCAGGATCCCTCTTCCTTCTCACCCACTCTTCAGCTAAAGAAACACAGCCCCATCACCAAATCCCTCCATCATACCTATCAGATAAGATTCAGACTCCATAGCACGGCACAGAAACCTTTGTGCCAGACTGCCGTACATTTCCAGCTTTATCCCTTCCTCTTTCTCCGATTAAAAACTCTATGCCCCACGCTAGCAGCCACTCCCTAACAAATCACATTCTTTCAGGGCTTCGCAATTGCTCTTTTCTCTGCCTGGAATGCCTCCCTTTACCTTGTACAAATCTCCAATTCATCCTTCCAATTCCAAGTTGTATACTACCCACTCTAGAACCCATTGAACAGCCTCCATCACACAAGATACAATTGTTTATTCTTTTCCCAGTAAATTATTTAAGCACTCATCTTTCTCTTGGGACCTTCTCACTTCCCTTAAACTTTTTCTTAACAAATCGAAGGAGCTTACTTCATCTCAGAAGGGTCCTCTGTCAAAATCCTACAGAGAGAAGTGGAGTCCTGTCCCTACAACTGCCACTTCTTGCCAGGTTGTATTTTGGAAACACTGGGTGCTTGTTCACTCTGTACTCATCTCACAATCACTTATCCCCTGAACACAGTCCCATGGACACATTTCCATTCTGCTCTGCCGCCCTCGTTAGTCCAAGTCCCTTCAGAGACCCTGAACTTAGACTCCCGAGTACCTTCTTCAGGTCCAAACCTTTACATCCATCCATGGCCCTTAAATCTCAAATCCTTCAAATGTAGGGGGTCCTGAAAAGCTTCCAGCATCAGTAACACCCTGGGCCAAACCAGGACCCCATTAAAAAACACCTGGCCCTCTGGGTCTAAGCCTAATTACAAAGGTAGACAATTCTTTTCTTCAAAGTAATTTATTTTAGGAGGGGTCCATCACCCGTTCTTGTGTCTATCGCTGGTTTCTGTCTACCCCTAAGCAAGCTGATCATTGCCTCCTTGACCATCAACTCTACATACCAAGGGGTGAGGCAGCTTCCAAGCCACTCAAAAAAAAGAAAAAAGAAAAAGTGTCTTGCTACACTTTTACTTGAGAATACATACGAAACAAAGCAAAGCCACCAGTATCTGTCTTTAGTTCTACCTGTAATGAGAACAGCGGGCAGTTTATCTGACTGAAGAAAAGGAAAAGAGCCCACCAATCCCCAGCTCACATGAGTAGCCTTCCCTGACAAAAACTCAACGTGCAGTCACAAGGCATCACATACTTCATCTCCCCAGTGCCACTGCCCTTGCTTCATAGGTCCTATTACACACTGAATTGTGCCCCGCAAAACTCATGTGCTGGAGTCTGAACCCCAATACTTCAGAATGTGACGATATATGAAGACAGTCCTTACAGAGACAATAAGGTTCAATGAGGTCATGAGGGTGGGCCCCAATCCAATATGACTAGTGCCCTTACAAGAGAAGAAATTTGCACATACACACCGAGGGAAGACAGTGTGAAGGAGGAGACAGCCATCTATCTACACGCCGAGGAAAAAAACCTCAGAGAAAATGTCACTGCCAACACCTTGATGTCTGGTTTCTAGCCTCCAGACCATGAGGGAAAAAATTCAAACACCCAGTGCATGGCACCTTGTTACTGCCACCCTAGCAAACTAATACGGATCAATATCTCCGTTAGGGAGTGAACACCTTGTTACTGGGTCTTATTACCTTTGTAAATTACAGCATCTTGCACCATCCGTGGCCTGTTCTAAGTGCTCCTAGCATGTTTGTCAATGAGAGGAGGGAAGGATAGGAGGAAGGGCTGGGAAGATGGGATGACGGGGTCCTGAGCCCTGAAAACAGCCACTTTATAGTCTGTCTTCTGAGTCTGTCAAGTGATGTTCTATTCATGCCAAAAGGACTCACTTGTCAATTTATCATTTTCCCTCTTGTTTGGCTTCCAACCCTGATTATATAAATCATGGGTATGCCGGGACATGCGGAGGGCTTACTATGGGCAGAGGCTTGTGGTTAGAACAATAACAGAGTCTAGCCATGCAGTCCAATAGGAATACAATGTGTGCCACATACACAATTCTAAATTGTCTAATAGCCACCTTAAAAATAAACTGAAAAAGAATAAGTAAAATCAATTTCAAGAATACATTTTTGTTTAATCCGATAAGTCCAAAGACACTGTCATCTCAACATGTAGTCAATATTGCTACATATTAATGAGATATTTTACATTCTTTTTTTGTTCTGTCTTCAAAATGTTGTCTGTATTTTACATTCACAGCAAATTCTGTGCTGTGATCCTGACTAACCACACTTCAAGCTCTCGCTACCCAAACATGGCTAGCAGCTACCGTATTGAACAGCAGTAGAGAGTTGATGGTTAATGACAAAGACTTTGGAATGAGATGGACATGGATTTGCCTGTTCATCCATCACTGATTAAATGAACCTTTCTGCACCTCACTTTCAGTTCAGTTCAGTTCAGTTCAGCTACTCAGTCGTGTCCAGCTCTTTGCAACCCCATAAACCATAGCACACCAGGCCTCCCTGTCCATCACCAACCCCTGGAGTTCACCCAAATCCATGTCCATTGAGTCAGTGATGCCATTCAACCATCTTATCCTCTTGTCATCCCCTTCTTCTCCTGCCCTCAATCTTTCCCAGCATCAGGGTCTTTTCCAATGAGTCAGCTCTTCGCATCAGGTGGCCAAAGTATTGGAGTTTCAGCTTCAGCATCAGTCCTTCCAATGAACACCCAAGACTGATCTCCTTTAGCATGGACTGGTTGGATCTCCTTGCAGTCCAAGGGACTGTCAAGAGTCTTCTCCAACACCACAGTTCTAAAGCATCAATTCTTCAGCACTCAGCTTTCTTCACAGTCCAACTCTCACATCCGTACATGACCACTGGAAAAACCATAGCCTTGACTAGACGGACTTTTGTTGGCAAAGTAATGTCTCTGCTTTTTAATATGCTGTCTAGGTTGGTCATAACTTTCCTTCCAAGGAGTAAGTGTCTTTTAATTTCATGAATGTAATCTCCATTTGCAGTGATTTTGGAGCCCAGAAAGATAAAGTCACCCACTGTTTCCACTGTTTCTGCACCTCTCAAATTGGAGCTGATACCTCTTACGGCTAAAGTGAGAATCTAATGTAGTAATCCAAGTAAAGCCCTCAGCACAGTGTCTGACACAGCAACACTATGGTCTCTGTGTGCCAGGCTCCTTGCTATGTAATCTATGTGGTTATTATACAATAAACTGCTGTGGTTATTATTCTTAATGATTAAGGTGACAAGGACTTATTTCTCCACCAGATGTCAGATGCATAATCTATCTCCTGCTTGGTTTTTCAACCTATAAAATGGAAATAACGAATGAATCCACCACTAAAAATTAAAAAATGACCTCCCTGTTTAAGAAGCATGACACCTCAAAATACTCACGTTAGTTTAGCAGTCTTCAGCGTACAACACTCGAGGACAGCAATGAGACAAAAGTTCTAGCCTTCTCTTCTTTGCATGTACTTTCTCCTTCGTTCACTTCAGTACACCCCGAGGCAGAGAAATGGCTCTAGTCACTCAAATCCCTGAGCTGATCTGAGTCCTGTGGTGCTCATTTTTTTTTGAGAGAGAGAACTTCTCTGAAATCCATTCAGCTACTACTTCTAAATTATGAGTGCATAAAAAGAGATACACCTCTTTTGTGAGGTCTCATAACTCACCCTCACATAACACAGGTGATAAATGCAAGCAGGCGGCTCCCTTTAAAATATGTGTAATAGATATATTACTGTATCTACTGTATATTTTCATTTTCCCAGGCAATGAGCTCTCCTTCGCCTATGACAATAAATTACATAACCTCAGTAATAAAATAACAGCAAACGGTACACAAATAAATCATCATAATGATATTTTCTGCTTCACAACTATTTTCAATTTTAGATCTCAAAGCCCTTTATAAACACAAATTAATTAGCTATAGCACCATATGAGATTCGTTTTTCCATCTCATATAGTGGTACTTGATAAATAAAAATTGAATATACTTAAACTGTATAACATGATGCTTTAATATATGTATATGTTGTGAAATGATTACCATGATCAAGTTAATTAACTTATCTATCATCTCACCTAGTTATGATTTGAGGGAGGGGTAAGAACACAAGATCTACTCTATTTCAAGTATATAATATGTTATTATCAGTTACAGTCATTGTGCTTTATATGACATCTCCAGAACTTTTTCAATCCATGTAACTAAACTTTTGTATCCTTTAATAAACACCTCCCATTTCCCCTACCCCCTTGGCCCCAGCAATCACCACTCTACTTTCTGCTTTTATGGGTTTGACTATTTTAGATTCTACCCATAAGCTACTTCATACAGTATTTGTCTGCCTGATTTAACTTAGTGTAATCCCCTCCAGGTTCATCCATGCTTGCACAAATGGCAGGATTTCCTTCTTTTTTAAGACTGAATAATATTTCTCTGTGTGTGCGTGTGTGTGTGTGTGTGTGTGTGTGTGTGCGTGCATGATTTTTTTTTTAATCTGTTAATCTGCTGATGATACTTACATTGTTTCCATATCTTGGCCATTATGCCCTAAAGGTAAAACAAGTCTGTTATAAATATTGTTGTATCTTATCTTCCTATCCATTCAGTCATTCTTATCTTTTGATTAGTGAATTTAATCCATTTACATTTAAAGTAATTATTGACAGATAAGGACTTACTCTTCCCATTTTGTGAACTGATTTCTCACTGGTAGTTTTTTTTCTTCCTTCCTCTCTTGCTGTCTTCCTTTGTGATTTGACTTTTTTGTAATGATATCCTCTGATTTATTTGTCTTTACATTTTGCATATCTTTTAGAGACTTTTTCCTTGTGATGACAAGATTCACATAAAACATTTTATAGCAGTCAATTTTAAGCTAATAGCAATTTAACTTTAATTGCCTACATAAATTCTACATTTTTCCTACTCCCTGCCTGATTTTCTGTTACCAGTGTCACAATTTACATCATCTTATTTGGTGTATCCATTAACTATTACAGTAACTATACCTATTTTTAATATTTGTCTTTTAACTTTTATACCTGAGTTAAAAGTAATTTCTGTACCACCACTGTAGTATTCAGTTCAGTTCAGTCGCTCAGTCATGTCCGACTCTTTGCGACCCCATGAACTGCAGCATGCCCAGCCTCCCTGTCCATCACCAATTCCTGGAGTTCACACAAACTCACGTCCATCGAGTCAGCAATACCATCCAGCCATCTCATCCTCTGTTGTTCTCTTCTCCTCCTGCCCCCAATCCCTCCCAGCATCAGAGTCTTTTCCAATGAGTCAACTGTTCACATGAGGTGGCCAAAGTATCAGAGTTTCAGCTTTAGCATCATTCCTTCCAAACATCCAGGACTGATCTCCTTTAGAATGGACCGGTTGGATCTCCTTGCAGTCCAAGGGACTCTCAAGAGTCTTCTCCAACACCACAGTTCAAAAGCATCAATTCTTTAGTGCTCAGCTTTCTTCACAGTCCAACTCTTATTAGATTTTCCTGAATTTGACCATATACTTATTTTTACCAGAGTTTTATACTTTCATATGTTTTCATGTTACTAATTAGTGTCCTTTTATTTCAACTTGAAAAATTCCCTTTAGCATTTCTTATAAGGCAGGTCTAGTGGTGATAAACACCTTCAACTTCTAGAAAGTCTACCTCTCCTTCATTTGTGGACAGCTACCATGGTTTCCAGTGGCCTGCTCTCTAGAAGACTGCCACTTTTGCTCTGCAGAAAACTCCAGAAGCCTTCGCCACCTCATCAGCTCTAGTGTTGCTATGGATCCCCTGCAGTTTTCACCATGCAGGACCCCAGTGTTTGCCATTG
This sequence comes from Capricornis sumatraensis, assembly GCF_032405125.1. NCBI lineage: Eukaryota > Metazoa > Chordata > Mammalia > Artiodactyla > Bovidae > Capricornis > Capricornis sumatraensis. The sequence goes on along the minus strand of NC_091089.1, from coordinate 53,396,206 downwards.
CAATCACTAGCAGCCTGCTCTGTAAAAGACCCTTGTAGCTCATTGCAGCCACTGATGACCCCCACGGCTTTCACCACTGAGGGTGCCACAGTCTTCTCCTTTGTGAACTAAGGCTGCCTGAACCACTCTCACCCCACCCACTGAAAGCCACCTCAGCCAGCACCATTGCAGTGCCCCAGACCTGAGATCCAGCAGCTGTTTTTCAGGTGTCCACAACCAGCCCTGACCCCTGCTGCCACACAAATGCTCACTTCTAGCTTCTACAACCATGTATATGCCTGCAAAAAGCCAGACCCAGGACCCACTGCTGGCCACCACCACTGCACACACATATCCCCAACCCCAGCCCTCTGCCTCCTCCCTTGGCCATGCCTATCCAGGCACACTTGTCACTGGACACAAAAGTACTGGTAAGAACAGCCATCACAGCCACCATGAACACACCACAGCTTTTGCTACAAGAGCCACATGGGGCCTTCTTCAAATGGAACCCAAAACACAAACAGCAACATGAAAGCATGTGAAAGCATAAATCTCACCAGTAAAGGTAAATATATAGTGAAATACAGAATAATATAGTGGTGGTACACAAATTAGCCATAACCTCATTAGAAAAGTTACAAGACAAATGTTTTAAGAATAATTATAACAAGAAAAATTTGGCAACAATCTCAACATAGAAAAAGGAAATTTTGACTTCAAGAACACAAAGTGTGAGGGGAATAAAACTGGAGAAGCTTTATATACATTTGAATTTGAGTTGTTATTAAACTAAAATAAATGTTCATAAATACAAGATGTATATGAGCTTCATGGTAACCAAAAAAAAAAAAAAAAAAAACCCTAGTAGATAAACAAAATAGAAAGGAACAAAACTAAATTACTATTTAAAAAAATAGCAAATAAAAAAAGAAGGAAGAAAAGAAGAAAGGAAAAACATGAACTGCAAAACTAGAAATAATTAACATAGAATAGTAAGTTCTTAACTACGAATAAGTATTATAAATATCAAGGAATTAAACTCAGTAATCAAAAATTTGGTTAAAATGACATAGAGTCATTTTACTTGAATGGATTCAATACAAAAATAACAACAAGATCTAGTAATATGAAATCTATAAGAGACTCAATTTAACTATCAAGACACACATAGGCTCAAAGCAAATATGTAAAAAAAAGATATTCCATGCAAGTGTAACCAAAGGAGAGCAGGGAAACCTCTACTTAAAACAAGGAAAAGTAGATTTGAAGTCAAAAACTGTCACTAGGAAAAAAAGGCATTATATAATAATTAAAAGGTCGGTTCAACAGGAAGATATAACAATTATCAATATATTTGCACCCAAGCTCAGAGCACCTAAAAATAAACACACACACATAACCTGTTAGAACTAATAAATTCAGTAACGTATTAAACATATACAAATCAATGACATCACACTAACACCCAACTGTCCAAAAGAGAAATTAAGAAAACAATATCACATTGGCAGCAAACAGAATAAAATACTTAGGAGCTAACCTAACCAAAGATGTCAAGGACTTGCACTGAAAATTATAAACACTGATGAAGGAAATTTTAAAATACACAAATAAATGGAAAGACATTCCATGTTCATGGATTAGAAGAACTAATGTTGCTTAAAGGCCCATTCGAATCAATCTCTATCAAAATTTCCCAAATATTTTACATAATTAGAAAAAAAATCCTAAAATTCATATGGAATCACAGAAGACCCCAAATTGCCAATCAATTTTGAGCAAGAAGAATAAAGCTGAAGGGATCACACTGTCTGGTTCAAACTATCTTACAAAGCTGTGGTCATCCAAACAGTATGATACTAGCATAAAAACAGACATGCCGACCAGTGAAACAGAATGGAAAACCCAAAAATAAATTCATGCATTTACCATCAACTAATCTTTGACAAACTCCAGGAGTTGGTGATGGACAGGGAGGCCTGGTGTGCTGTGATTCATGGGGTTGCAAAGAGTCAGACACGACTGAGTGCCTGAACTGAACTGAACTGAACTGAATCTTTGACAAAGGTGCCAAGACCACGTAGTTGGAAAAAGATAGTCTCTTCAACAAATGGTGATGGGAAAACTGAAAATCTACTTGCAACAGAATTAAACTGGATCCGTATCTCACACCATATACAAAATTCACTCAAAATGGATTAAGGACTTAAAACTCAAAACTATGAAAATCCTAGAAGAAAACATAAGAAAAAAACCTCCTTGACATTGGCCTTGGCAATGATTTTTTTGGACATGACAACACCAATAGCACAGGCAACAAAAGCAAAAATAGGAAAGTGAGACTGGATTCAACTAAAAGCTTCTGCACAGCAAAGGAAAAAGCCAACAAAATGAGAAGGCAACCTACAAAATAGGAGAAAGTATTTGCAAGCGAAATATCTAATGAAGGGTTAATCTCAAAAATACATAAGAAATCCATATAATTCAATTCCAAAAATATCAGTTCAGTTCAGTTGCTCAGTCGTGTCTGACTCTTTGTGACCCCATGAATCGCAGCACGCCAGGCCTCCCTGTTCATCACCATCTCCCGGAGTTCACTCAGACTCACGTCCATCGAGTCCATGATGCCATCCAGCCATCTCATCCTCGTTTGTCCTCTTCTCCTCCTGCCCTCAATCCCTCCCAGGATCAGAGTCTTTTCCAATGAGTCAACTGTTCACATGAGGTGGCCAAAGTACTGGAGTTTCAGCTTTAGCATCATTCCTTCCAAAGAAATCCCAGGGCTGATCTCCTTCAGAATGGACTCGTTGGATCTCCTTGCAGTCCAAGGGACTCTCAAGAGTCTTCTCCAACACCACAGTTCAAAAGCATCAATTCTTCGGTGCTCAGCCTTCTTCACAGTCCAACTCTCACATCCATACATGACCACAGGAAAAACCATAGCCTTGACTAGATGGACCTTAGTCGGCAAAGTAATGTCTCTGCTTTTCAATATACTATCTAGGTTGGTCATAACTTTTCTTCCAAGGAGTAAGCGACTTTGAATTTCATGGCTGCAATCACCATCTGCAGTGATTTTGGAGCCCCAAAAAATAAAGTCTGACACTGTTTCCACTGTTTCCCCATCTATTTCCCATGAAGTGATGGGACCAGATGCCATGATCTTTGTTTTCTGAATGTTGAGCTTTAAGCCAGCTTTTTCACTCTCCTCTTTCACTTTCATCAAGAGGCTTTTTAGCTCCTCTTCACTTTCTGCCATAAGGGTGGTGTCATCTGAATATCTGAGGTGATTGATATTTCTGCCAGCAATCTTGATTCCAGCTTGTGTTTCTTCCAGTCCAGCGTTTCTCATGATGTACTCTGCATAGAAGTTAAATAAGCAGGGTGACAATATACAGCCTTGATGTACTCCTTTTTTTATTTGGAACCAGTCTGTTGTTCCATGTCCAGTTCTAACTGTTGCTTCCTGACCAGCATACATAAACGATCTAATTTTCTCAAATGGGCAGAGGACCTTAACAGGCACTTCTCAAAAGAATAAATTCAAATGCTAACAGATGTCTGAAAAAATACTCAGCATCTCTGATCATTAGAAAAATGTTAATAAAACCACAGTAAGATGTCCTCTCACACATGTTAGGATGATTATTATCAAAAGGAGAAAAGATAACAAGTGGTGATGAGGATGTTAAGAAATGAGAATCCTTGTGTGTTACCGATGTGAATGTGTATTAGCACAGCCATTATGGAAACCAGTATGGTGCTTCCTCAAAAAGTTAAAAATAGAAACTTCACATGATTCAGCAGTCCCACTTCTGGCTATATAACCAAAGGACTATCTCAAAGCAGTATCTGCATGCCTACATTCATTTCCATCATGATTCACAATAGCAAAGATATGGAAAAAATTTAAATGCCCTTCAAAATATTCTTCAACAGATGAATAAAGAAAATGTTATATATAGAGAGAGAATATTATTAAACCTTTAAAAAAGAAGGAAACTCTGTCAATCTGCAACAATATGAATGAATCTAGAGGACATTATGCTAAACAAAATAAGCCAGACCAAGAAAGCCAAATACTCCACAATCTCATTTACATGTGGACTCTAAAGTAGTCAAAGTCACTGAAGCAGAGAGTAGAAGGGTGATTGTCAGGGGCTGCGGGGAGGGAGAAATGGGTGTTGTTCAAAGGGTACAAAGTTTCAGTTACAGAAAATGAATAGGTCTAGAAGTTCAATGTACAGCATGGTGATAATAGTTAACAATACTGCATTATTTACTTGAAATTTGCTAAGACAGATCTTAAGTCTTCTCAAAGTACATATGCAAATGCACAAAAATTGTAACTATGTGAAGGTGATAGATATGTTAGTTCGCTTGACTGTGATGATCTCTTCACAATTTACACATATATCAAAACATCAAGTTGTATAGTTTAAATATATCCAGTATTTATATGTCAAAGATATCTCAGTAAAGGCATTTTGAAAAGAATTGTTACAAGTTAATAATAAAAAGACAACCCAAGTTTTTAAAGGACAAAGGATTTTAACAGACATTTCTCCAAAGATATATAAATGAGCAATAAGCCCATGAAAAGATGCACAACATCATAAACCATCAGAAGATATAATTCAAAACTGCAATGAGGGGTTTCCCTGGTGGCTCAGTGTTAATGAATCCGCCTGCCAATGCAGGAGACACAGGTTCAATCCCTGGTCCAAGGAGATCCCACAGGCCACGGAGCAACCAAGCCTCAGCACCACAACAGTTGAGCCCGTGCTCTAGAGCCCGGGAGCTACCACTACCGAAGCCCGTGAGCCCATGAGCCCGTGAGCCCATGCTCTGCTACAAGAGAGGCCACTGCAGAAAGAAGCCTGTGCACCTGTGCAACCAGAGAGAGGCCCCCGGCTCTCCGAAACTGGAGGAAAGCGCAGGCGCAGCAACAAAGCCCAGCACAGCCCAAAGATAAACAAAGTCAAGCTTTAAAAGAGGAACTGCAATGAGATACAACTTCACTCGAACAAGTATGGCTAAAATCAAAAACAGATAATGATAAGTGTTCAGCAAGGATGTGGAGAAATCAGATTCCTCATACACTGTGAGTGGGAATGTAAAATGGTGCAGCCACTTTGGAAAACAGTCTGGCAATGCTTCAAAACATTACCCATAGTGTTACCATATGACCCAGCAACCCTACTCCTGCATATGTATCCAAGAAAATAAAGTGTACACACAAAAATCTGCATGTGAGTATTCATAGCAGCATCTTTCATCACAGCCAAAAAAAAAAAAAAAACCCAAACATCTATCAACCAATGAGCATATAAACAAAAAGTGGTAAATCTATACCATGAATATTACCCAGAAATAAAAAAGAATGGTGTACTATTTAATTCTGCAACATGAATGACCATTGAATGCTAAGGTAAAGAAGCCAGTCCCCAAAGACCACATGATGTATGATTCCATTTATATGAAAAAATCCAGAACAGGAAAATCTACAGAGACAGAAAAAAGATTACTGGTTGCCTAGGATTGGGGAGAGGGGTGTGGGGAAGGGAATGAGACATGATTTTTAATAGAAATGCTTCTTTTTGGCATGATGAAGATATTCTAAAATTGATCGTGAATATACTAAAAATCATTGATTAAATTAGTGACTTGTATGGTATGTGAATTATATCTTAATATATCTGTTACATTTTTTTAAAGATGAGGTTAAATGCAATGAGCTTTATCCCAAAAGAGAAACAGACCATTAGTGGAAAAATCAGTAAAATCTGGATAAACTATAGTTTCATTAATAGTAAGAATATTGGTTTCTTAATTTTAACAAATGTATCACCATAATATAAATTGGTAACAATAGGAGAAACTGTGAAAGGGATAGATAAGAACTCTGTACTATCTTCACGAATTTTCTATAAATCTAAAATTATTCCAAAATTTAAAATTACTTTTAAAATGGTAAGCAAAACCCATACAATGTGATAACTTCATTATAATAGCCTTCAAATAACACAAATAAACATGGGAAACTATAATATATCATTTGGGGACACAAATATGTAACAAGATATGAACATATTCGTGGGCATGATAAACAGTTCAGGATAGGGATTATCTCTGGGCTGGAAGAAAGCAGAACAGAAACTGGAAGACATCAGAATATCTTCTTTCTTAATTAAAATAATCTAAAGCAAATATGATAAAACATTAAGATAAGTTAAACTAATGATGTGGTCTGTATCTAGCATCTGTCCTATTGTTCTTTGTTTTGATACGTTTGCAATATTTTCTTGTAGATAGTATGAACGGAGCAACAGCTGAAGAACTTGATGTATTAAGTAGTAACGTTTGTAGAGTAGAAAGGTATGATGAAGGATCCTATATGATTAGTGTTTGGGTAAGTAATGAAGCACCTCACCGCTAAAAATAGCTACTTATTCACCAGCAGAGCACACAAATGTGTCCTAAAAGACCGCTTGGTTTTGTGGTTAGGATACTCATCGCCCTGAATCATATATACTATGACCTTGGGCAAGCCATCTAACATTCTCATCTCTCAGGTTTCTGCTTGGTCACATGGAAATAATAATAGTGTCCCTCACACTATGTTGGAAGGGTTAAATAACATGATCCTGTAGGCATTCAGCAATAGCAGGAGATATTTTTGCTATTTTTGGCCTCACATTGTGATATATTTGGCCACATATTGAGGGAGGGGTTCTACTGGCATCTAATGAGCAGAGATCCGAGATGCTACTGAACATCCTAAAATGCACAGGACAGCCTCCCAGAACACAGAATTATCCTACCCCAGATGCCAATAGTGATGAGCGGAGAAACCCTAATGGAGAAGCAGCTACCGCGGGGCCTGGTGCATAGCCTCCACGCTCTGCGTTACCTGGCATGTGATCACCACAATTGCTGTTGTAACGCCAGAAGAGACTTTGACACATGGGTACCTGCATGTATCTTCTTTTGCCTTTATTTTAATAGGTATTCAGTTGGCCCAGACATGATCTGAACTGCACCTGGGAGGACAAACTTTGCTGAGCGTGCTTTAGAATATAAGAGGTGTTATCTTTTTTTCCTTTGCTAACAGCTCCAAGCTGCTCTTTCCTTCCCCTCCACTATCATTTTTTATTTTCACTTTGTAGCTGCATTAATTAACCCAGGAAAGGATTTGGGGCGCCCACTGGTAGAAAGGACGTTTGCCTTCAAAGATAAAGCTGTATCATTATCTAGCCTCCACTGCACACACGGGAACGCAGCCTTTGGAAAGAGCTGCTCTGGGCAACTGGTGGCAAATTATCCATTGTTAACCTTGGGCTGCCTTTTCAAAGAAAACATCTTGAGAGGCAAGAAAAGCAGAGACAAAACAAACAGGAGTCAGATAAGCTTTGGACCCACTGCTGCTGCTGCTGCTGCCTGCTAAATCACTTCAGCTGTGTCCGACTCTGTGCAACCCCATAGATGGCAGCCCACCAGGCTCCCCCATCCCTGAGATTCTCAAGGCAAGAACACTGCATTGGGGTTGCCATTTCCTTCTCCAATGCATGAAAGTGAAGTCGCTCAGTCGTGTCCAACTCGTAGCAACCCCATGGACTGCAGCCTACCAGGCTCCTCAGTCCATGAGATTTTCCAGGCAAGAGTACACTAGCAGGACCCAAATTTCAGCAGCTGAGTTAGTACACAATAGGTCAATCAACAACCACACTGAACTAGGGTGGAAGTGTGTGTGTGGGTCCCTAATCAATTTGCCCCATTTTTCTATAAAGAAATGCCTTTCCCATAAAACAATAGCAAATGTTACAGGCAAGGTTGCCACCTTCTCAAAAAAAGAGCATTTTGGACAATAAATAAAAATGAAGATCTTTATAATCTTTAGAGAATATTTCCATCTCTCATTCTCAGCTTTCTTTGCTCACAAACCACAGCAAAGAGTAGCCTGCAAGGCTGGTACCTCTGAATTTTGATTAGATAATTTTCCACAGAGATGGAGAGAAGTAGTCACATATCCTGGGTTTTAAAAACAAGGGATCATGGGATCACCTGAGTGCCACCAACACTTTTAATTCTGTAACAAATGGCTTTTCTACAGTGAACATGCCACATCTTTCTTCCTTTTTAATTTCTAGGGCTGGATGTTAGCACAGGGTCCCTAAAGAGGCCAACTCTACTGGTAATCATTTGGACAAAAGGATTTCCTGAAAGTATTCATATTTTTCCCCCAGAGGACAGATCTGACAAACAGGACCCCAGAAATTCGAGTCCTGATTGGAAAATGTAAAGAGAGAGAAGGGGAAGTATTTGAAAGAAGGTGAGGTCGATGCCAAGATAGGACATCATCTCTTCTATCGCAAGGTCTACACATGCGCTTTCCCATCAGAGCCGAAGGAACCTTGGTGACAGAGGATGGGTTTCAATCAAAATGGTAAACAGAGCTAATCAACCCATTGCTGATTCAGGAACGAGAGCAGAATAGGATTCCACACAGTACAATCCTTCGGTACCTGCAGCCCCTTTTTCCTCTGTCCCAGTCTGATTCCTCCTGCCTGGCTCACAGCAAGCCTCCTATAACAACCCTTCAGCCATGATGACTGAGCTCTGCCTCTCTCTGGCTTCCAGTACATTATTCTCATTGATTATGCTAGAATTTAAAAATTATATTTGATTCAGCAGTTGCCTCTATACTAACCGGTATTGTTCTCTGATTCTTGTTCGTCAGTAAAGTTTGTCTTCCCCCATATTTCCAGGTGCAAGATTATCTCTTAACTTTTTACTTTTCATTCTTTAGAGCACACTGCAAACTAGAACACTCAACATTTGATAAGCTGGACGGAAGTAACTCAGCGGCCACAGAGCCTAGATTTGTCCTTCATCGTTCACTTATACTTCACACATGTGTGGGCATCCACGTGCACAGACAGGCTTTGTGGGGACAGAGGAGGAGAGTTGGATGATTTTCCAGCTGGTACCATAAACCCAGAAACTGTCAGATTTCTATCCCAATCAGCTCTGCCATGAAGCCCCCTCCTCTGGAAATCAGAGGATCCTATCAGAGGGAGACAAAGGACCCAGGAGAGGGGGCAAAGGAGCAGCAAGAGAGGACAAAGATTAACGCAAGCTGCCTCCCCTTCTTCTTCTCTTTCTTGAAGGAGAGAAAAAAGGAAGGAAGGAAGGGAAGGCAGGAGGAAGACAGGGAGGGATGGAGGAAAGAAAATAACAGATGTTAGCAAGGATGTAGAGAAACTGGAACCCCTGTATACGGCCGGTATGCATGTAAAGCAGTGCAGCCACTTTGGAAAACAGTAAGGCTCTTCCTCAAAAAATTAACCACAGAATTACCATATGATCCAGCAATTCCACTTCTGGGTATATTCCCAAAAAAGTTTAAAAGCAGGGGCTTGAAGAGATATTTGTCCACCCATATTCATAGCAGTATTATTCACACCAGTCAAAGGAGAAAGCAACCCAAGTGTCCATCAATAGATGAATAAAAAAGTGTGGTCTATACATACAGTGGAAAAGTGTTTGGCCTTAAAAAGGAAAGAAATTCTGACACACGCTTATGCTGAGTGAAATAAGCCAACCACAAAAAGACAAATACAATATGATTCCAGTCATATAAGGTACTCAGAATAATCGTATTCATAAAGATCAAGGAGCAGGGTGGTTGTCAGAAACGAGGGGGAGAGAATGAGGAGTTAGTGCTTAACGGGTACAGAGTTTCTGTTCTACAGGATGAAAAGAATTCTGTAGATGGATGGTGGTGATAAGAGCACAACAATGTGAATTACTTGATGCTATTGAATTGCACACTTAAAATGGTTAAGATGGTAAATTCTGTGTTATACACATTTCTGTCAGTCACTCAGTCATGTCTGACTCTTTGTGACCCCACGGACTGCAGCCCACCAGGTTCCTCTGTCTATGGAATTTTCCAGGCAAGAATGCTGGAGTAGGTTGCCATTTCCTCCTCCAGGAGGTCTTCCCAACCCAGAGATCAAACGAGTGTCTCTTGTGTCTCCTGCGTTGGCAGGCAGATTCGTTACCATTGAGCCACCTGAGAAGACCTATGCTTATTTAACCACAACCAAAAAAAAAGTAGACCACATGAAAGGGCTAAATAAATGTTAGTTGCCTGGAGGTGGGAGGAGGAGAAATACTAGGGGTGAGTTCTCCCTTCCCCCAGAATGATGCACGATGCGGCTGAACTTGACTGTTTCCTGTCTCTCTTTTCAGTTCAATGTTTGAGTTAGCTTCATCCACAGGAAATAAATACTCCTCATGTGTGTGCTTCCCTTGTGGCTCAGCTGGTAAAGAATCCGCCTGCAGTGCAGGAGACCTGGGTTGGATCCCTGGGTTGGGAAGATCCCCTGGAGAAGTGAAAAGTTACCCACTCTGACATTCTGGCCTGGTGAATTCCATGGACTGTATAGTCCACGGGGTCACAAAGAGTCAGGCACAACTGAGTGACTTTCACTCACACACTCACGTGTGTGCACGCATGCTTGTGTGTGTGTGTGTGTGTGTGTGTATTGGGGGAGAGGAGAAAGGAGACATCGCTGACCCTCGCTAGGCCTGTGTCCTTCAAAAGCATTACACTGCATGGAGATTATACTGGATGGAACCATTCCCCGCCTTCTCAAACCCAGACACTGCCTTTATCAGGGAGCACCCAGGTGTGGCTACACATCCGCTGGTTTTTAATTAACCTCTTATCCCACCCAAGTTAAGAGGCAAATTTATTTAGACTCAAAGTAGGCAGTGATACACGCCTGTTTAATTAGACATTTTATCTGTTACCTCCATTAAGTCTATCCCCATTGGAAAGCGCTGTTAATTTCATTCTTACTTCCCCATCACAACCCAGCAAGGACCTCAATTGCTATAGACACTTGAGCCCAGGGGAGAAGAGGAAAAATCTATAAATCCATAATGGCCAATCCTGAGTGAGGTTGGTTAGCAAAGAAGGGTTAGGACTCAACTAAATTAGGCAACAAATTAATAAAGTATGAGATGGTTGGATGGCATCACCAACTCCATGGATACGAGTTTGAGCAAGCTCCAGGAGTTGTTGATGGACAGGGAACCCTGGTAGTGCTGCAGTCCATGGGGTCTCAAAGAGTTGGACACAACTGAGTGACTGAACTGCACTCATGCTAACCAGCAGCTGACAGGGAGACCTTCATGGGTTGTGTTACTGTTTGCTGGATGGTTCTCTGATTTTTCTCATCAGAAGCCCATCCCTTGCTACTTTATTTCCACGTGGTTTCTAGCACTGGAGACGATGCCCAGAGAACCTCCTTAAACATTGGTCTCCCACAGCTGGAAGGGCCCCAGGAGATGGTCTTGGAGATGTGGAAAGTTAGGCTCAGAGACAGTGAGCAACTTCCAGGAGGCCAGACACGCTCGGTGACAGGGAAGGGCCCAGGATTCCAGGCCACACCTCCTTTCCAACCGACACACCCCTCAGCTGCATGAGTATCCAATATCACACACCCCTCAAATCAGTGTCAGGCGAACGTGTCCCACCAATCTCCACAAGGGGCTCAAGGTGGGCGCAATCATTTGTCAACCATTTTCTTTTCTTTTGTGGCCACTCCGTGTGGCATGTGGGATTTTACTTCCCCCACCAGGAATCGAACCTGTGTCCTCTGCATTGGGAGAGCAACGTCTTACCCACTGGACCGTCAGGGCGGTCCTTCATCAACCATTTTCCGTGTGTGTGTTCACACCTCTCAGTCCCGCTTGTATAAACGTTTCCAGGTGTTTCCAGCAGGGACGCACAGGCCACCTCTGAGGAAAAGCAGATGCGTCTCTTGGGTTTCCAGAGTCGCCTTGGGACCCAGACCTCACAGAGGGGAGACCCTTCTTCTAAGAACACAGAAATAAGGATTTGTTTTCCCACCTTGCCTGGGGTGGGGAAAGAAGGTTGCGTGCATATTACGCCTTGTATGGAGGTTGAATACTGACCCAGGAGGCAGGGAGCACGTCCAGAACACTCGGGCCCCATCGTCAGCCCTGGAAGCTGAGGGACCCGGGCAGGGGCCAGGGCACCTCCGTGGGCCGCTGGGCAGGCACCTGAGGGAAGCCGGGGTGTCCCCACGCTCTCCACAAGCCATCACTTGGGCACCACGTGATTGCTTTCTAGGCTTCAACAGAGTCGGCTTCCTTCCATAGCGAACAGCTTGAGAAATCCAGTATCCTGGGAATAGAAAAGACAGAGAGAGAGGAAGGGAGGGGAAAAGAAATAGAGAGAGGGAATGGGCGAGGATCAAGGCGGCAGTTAAGATTCTCAAACGCACGCGCTTAGCAGGAACTCACTGGCCTGAACCCAATGCCGGTCATCAAAGGGAATGAGGGTTGCGCTAAGCTCACAGAGTTAATCAGAGATGTAGAACTTTGAGGTCTGTATAATAGCCTTCTCTGGCCACACTTTTCATGCTGCAATTCAATTACCCCTTAGGCAATTAACTGTGCAGCTTAAATGCAATGTGTGGAATTCAGGAGAGATTAAACCTAATCCAGTCTGCTAGCAAAGCTCCAGCATTCAGAAGTTTAATGAGGTGATAATGGGGAAGAAACTGCCCTAACCCTTGCCACCCCAGGCTGCACCCGAGTCCACTGTGAACTACTGCTCACAATTGCACACCTTCAAAAGCCAGCAGCATCACAGAGCATCCAGGTCCCCCGGATGCTTTTAAAAAGCCTAGGCTCTTCATCTTCTCTTACTAGAAGCATTTTGTCCAACTTGTTCTTGTCCCTTCCTCCTCTGACATCCAGGTTTCCCAGACCCTCCCCAGAAATGACAGGAAAATGTCATACTCCACACCTCTTTAATGTTTGGTTTTCTGGTTGTTTGGTTGAGCCACTTACAAGATTACTTTTTCCTCTTTCAAACTGTTCAGCTTTTTCTTACTTGTGATTCTTTTCAAAATTAACAAACATGTGTCCTTAATGAAACAATTAATATTCTGTAAAGTACACCATTTGTGAATTGTCTAAGCAAAACAGGCTCCGTGAAGCAGAATAAAGTGTTGATATCAATGATACAGACTTGGATGATCTTGCAAAAGTCATTTAGCTGTTTGTCTTTCAACCCTGCAGTCACTCACACAGCAAATACTGACTACACTCCCACCATGACAGAGAAGCCTGCACTGGGTATCAGCTGGGAGACACAGAGACACACAGAACAGGGCCCCAGTCCCCATGGAGCTCAAAGTCTTCATGTGAAACTCAGCATCTGCCAAGTGCTCAATGTCAAACACAAAGAAAATGCCGCAGAAATTCAGAAAGAAATCCCTTTGGGAGGAGGTGATCGCAAAAGACTTAGTCGGTGCAGCACGCTGGAGTTGGATTTTGAAGGTAAGTGAGATTCAACAGGCAGCAAAGGAGAAGGAAAATTATGAGCAGAACCTGAGCAGACACTTAAAAAAAATGTGTGTGTTCAGCAAGTAGGGGTCCAGGGTCCAGGTCTGCTAGCTGGCAGCAAGAGAGAATAAAACCAAAGAGCCAGGGACTTCCCTGATGGTTCAGTGGCTACAAGTCCTGCCTGCCAATAAAGGGGACAGGGGTTTGACCCCTGGTCCAGGAAGATCCCAAATGCTTCGGGGCAACTAAGCCTGTGCTCTGCCACAAAAGGAGGCACCATAATGAGAAGCTCATGCATCAAATTGCAGAGTAGCTCTTGCTGCTGCTGCTGCTAAGTCGCTCCAGTCATGTCCGACTCTCTGCGGCCCCATAGATGGCGGCCCCATAGATGGCAGCCCATCAGGCTCCGCTGTCCCTGGGATTCTCCAGGCAAGAACACTGGAGTGGGTTGCCATTTCCTTCTCCAATGCATGAAAGTGAAAAGTGAAAGTGAAGTTGCTCAGTCATGTCCGACTCTTAGAGACCTCATGGACTGCAGCCCACCAGGCTCCTCTGTCCATGGGATTTTCCAGGCAAGAGACTGGAGTGGGGTGCCATTGTCTTCTCTGAGAGTAGCCCCTGCCGGCCACAATTAGAGAAAACCTGCACGCAGCAGCAAAAACCCAGCGCAGCCAAAAAATAAGTAAAGAAATTTTAAAACAAAACAAAGAACCAGAGCCTTTTAAGACCAGGCTGAGGAGTTGAGAGCCCATCCTCCACCGAGCCTCGTATTTGGGGTAGAATAAAGCAACGGAGAGAAGCGAGGAGATCAGTTTACCAGCTGATGGAGGAGGTCATGAGCAGAGTGGAAACAGAAAAAAATAGACAAGAAATATAACAAGAAATTTCCTTCCAGTTCCAGAGTTCATCTTGGGGATAAGGATAATATAAAGCTGCCTGAGGTTTCCAGGGAGGCGTTGAGGATAATGATGGCAATGACATTAAGAGTTCCAGCTTGTAATCTGAAAAAGTGTATATATATGTACGTGTGTGTGTCTGTGTACATATGTATATGTATGTGTGTGTATATATATATATACACATAATTGAATCACTTTGCTGTACATCTGAAAGCAACACGCATTGTGAATCAACTATACTTCAATAAAATAAAATAATATAATAAATAAATAGCTTAAGCTGGTTGGAAAAGAACATGTTTTCCATTTTAGGATGTGTGAGATTTAGGTATTGGCTCGTACAGAGTCGCACACGACTGAAGCGACTTAGCAGCAGCAGCAGACTCCCAACGAGGGAGGCCAACAAGAATTTAAATAAAGGACTGTAGTTTGGGAGACATCGGTCTCCAAATCCTCAAGGGTAAATCGAATTTAGACAAGATCAGTAAGTTCTCAACCCTGGCTGTGTATTAGAACCTCCTGGTGCCTTCTGAAAGCACAAATGTCCAGGCTGCACCCCAGACCAATTAAGGCAAAATTAGGGGGGGCGGGGCGGGGCGGGGGCGGGTCTTGGTGGACAGCCACCAGTAGTAGTAATAGGCACACAGGGAAACTTCCGGCCTTTGGACGATTCCGCTTTTTCATCTTCTGAACAAAACTGTGGGGGAAGGAAGTACAATGACTTATTCGCATTGACAGATATATAAAAACATTTACCTTTGATCAAGAATCCGGAACACTCAATTAAATATTCCTAAGTGAAGGTTGGTTTCTATGTTCCATAGCCCTGACTGGCAACATGTTTGTCCCCCTACGAAGAGAAAGGGTCGAGGAGGGAAGAAACCTGAGAAAGTCAGAGGGTTGGGTTTGGGGCGTGGGGTAGCGGGCGCAGTGTTGGCCACAAGACTGGAATCTTGGAGTGGCTACATGTCAGGGCAGGTTGGAATTTCTGCTGCCTGCACACATTTCTCCACCATGGCCTGACTAATGATCCCACACACATTCTTTATTCCTTGCGGCTTAGAAATCTTTTCCCATCTATTTTCTCATTTGATCCTACAGCCACCCTGTGAGCTACACAAAACTGGCATTGATGATGATCTTTTTACAGATGTGGGAGCAGAAGCCTAGCGATGGTAAGTGGCCCTTGCCCAAGTTTCCCACCCCCACCCCCAAGCAAAGCCAGGATCAGGAAGGACACAGCCCCCAGGCCAGGATTCTTCCCACCTGTCTGCTGCCTCCAGAGAGCAGGGAATCTAGGGAACTCGGTGGAGGTGTGGGGGAGGGTTCAGAGGCAAAGGGCTCTTCATGAAACATCCTCTTGGTCAATCTATAAACCTGATCCTCCACCAAGTGTAGCACTGGAACTCAAAGTACAAAACAAGACTGGCTGGTTTTCTCTTTTTTTCCCTGCATCTCTTCTGTTCCTTCTTCTATCCGGGGATCGAGGTGCCTAGGCGCAGTGAATTTGGAAGCTGCAGTCAGAGCAGGAAGACAGAAAAGCAAGCAGTATGTATTCTCCAGAGGCTGGCTGATCATCGCTATTAATCACCATTTAGCTATGAAGAAAGGGCTGATGAAAACTTGTCTGGAGGTAGTACTGATGTGTCTAGCCCTATGATCCCCTTGGGCACCTGGCAGGTACTCAACTATTTCCCAAACAATTGGACATTCTACTCTGGGGACTTCACATTCTCTTGCCGTGAAAACACAGCTTCACTTCAATGAAAAACAACAAAGCAAAAGCAAAAACAAACAAACAAAAAAAACAACTTTTACATTCCATTTATATCAATTAGCAAGCCACATATAAACCAATGGGCTTCCCTGGTGGCTCAGAAGGTAAAGAATTCTGCCTGAAATGCCGGAGACCCGGGTTCAATTCCTGGGTCAGGAAGATCCCCTGGAGAATGGAATGGCTACCCACTTCAGTGTTCTTGCCTGGAGAATTCCATGGACAGAGGAGCCTGGCAGGCTATAGTGCATGGGGTCACAAAAAGTCAGACATGGCTGAACAACCAACACACACATATAAACCAATATAAACTTCCATACTCAGAGAGAATCACATGGTTACATCCATTCTCTGAAGAATCAATGTGTTTCAAGGAACAGAGGTCCACTCATGCAGGAAAGAGTATGTCAGAAATTGCAACTCTGGAGAGAGATCTCATTCCACTCTCGAGAACTATGCGTTCTTTCCCAGCTCTTTCTGTTTCTTGTCCACTTCTCTTTGAGGGATTCCTTGGCCTTATATCCACAAGTCTATGTCCATTAGGCCTTTCAGAACTCTTTGTGTCTCCTGTTTCAAATTCTCAAAAGAGAGACTCTGACTGGGTGCTGGTCAGGCAGTGGATTAGCTGGACCTTGGTCAGGTATCCACCTCAGGTGCAATCAGGGAAGGGGAGCTGGTGTCAACATGGCTCCCTGATTCTACCACTCCTTCAACTGAGGCTATAGGTAGGGAGGAAGCAATTTGAAAGGAGGCTACAGGTAGGACAATCATCCAAAAATATATTGGATCACTGTCCTATAAAATTGTGCTTAGAAGTCATTTTAGTAAAATTACCTGAAATAATATCAACAACCTCAGATATGTAGACGATACTACTCTAATGGCAGAAAGCAAAGAGGAACTAAAGAGCCTCTTGATGAGAGTGAAAAAGGAGAGTGAAAAAGCTGGCTTAAAACTCAACATTCAAAAAACTAAGATTATGGCATCCGGTCTCCTCACTTCATGACAAATAGATGGGAAAACAATAGAAACAATGACAAATTTTATTTTCTTGGGCTCCAAAATCACTGTGGATGGTGACTGCAACCATGAAATTTAAAGATGCTTGCTCCTTGGAAGAAAAGCGATAACAAACCTAGACAGTGTATTAGAAAGCAGAGATATCACTTTGCTAACTAAGGTCCCTATAGTCAAAGCTATGGTTTTTCCAGTAGTCATGTACAGATGTAAGAGTTGGACCACAAACAAGGCTGAGAGCCAAAGAATTGATGCTTTTGAGCTCTCATGCTGGAAAAGACTTGAGAGTCCCTTGGACTACAGTGAAATCAAACCATCAATCCTAAAGGAGATCAACCCTGAATATTCATTGGAAGTACTGATGCTAAAGCTCCAATACTTTGGCCACCTAATGCAAAGAGTCAACTCATTGAAAAAGACCCTGTTTCTGGGAAAGACTGAGGGCAGGAGGGGAAGGAGATGACAGAGGATGAGATGGTTGGATGGCATCACTGACTCAATGGACAGAAATTTGAGCAAATTCTGGGAGATAGTGAAGGACAGGGAAGCCTGGTGTGCTGCAGTCCATGGGGTGGCAAAGAGTCAGACACCATGGAGCAACTGAATGACAATAACAAAACCTAACTGAAGAAGCAAAACACTTATATGTGAAAAACTATAAGAGTTTGTGAAAAAAATTGAAGACAACACAAACAAATGGGAAAATACGGCTGTTCATAGACTGTTAAAATAACCATACCTCCCAAGGGAGTCTACAGATACAATAAAATTCCTTTCAAAATATCAGTGGCATTTTTCACAAATATTTAGAACAAATAGTTCTGAAAGTTCTATAGAAACGTAAAAGATCTTGATTAGTCAAAGCAATCTTAAGAAAGAAGTATAAAGTTGGAGATATCATGCTCCCTGATTTCAAGCTATACTACAAAGTACAGTAATCAAAACAGTATGATGCCTATTTATCTTTCAGTTCAGTTCAGTTCAGTCATTCAATCAGGCCCGATTCTTTGTGACCCCATGGACTGCAACACACCAGGCCTCCCACTCCATCACCAACTCCTGGAGTTTACTCAAATTCATCTCCATTGAGTCAGTGATGCCATCCAACCATCTTATCCTCTGTCATCCCTTTCTCCTCCTGCCATCAATCTTTCTCAGCATCAAGGTCTTTTCCAGTGAGTCAGTTCTTCGCATTAGGTGGCTGAAGTATTGGAATTTCAGCTTCAGCATCAGTCATTTCAATGAATATTCAGGACTGATTTCCTTTAGGATGGACTGGTTGGATCTCCTTGCAGTCCAAGGGACTCTCAAGAGTCTTCTCCAACACTACAATTCAATAGCATCAATTCTTCTGCACTCAGCTTTCTTTCTAGTCCAACTCTCACATCCATACATGACTACTGGAAAAACCATAGCTTTGACTAGATGGACCTTTGTCGGCAAAGTAATGTCTCTGCTTTTTAACATGCTGTCTAGGTTGGTCATAGTTGTTTTCCAAGGAGCAAGCATCTTTTAATTTCATGGCTGCAGTCACCATCTACAGTTATTTTGGAGCCCAAAAAATAAAGTCTGTCACTGTTTCCACTGTTTCCCCATCTGTGTGCCATGAAGTGATGGGACCAGATGCCATGATCTTAGTTTTCTGAATGTTGGGTTTTAAGCCAACTTTTTCACTCTCCTCCTTCACTTTCATCAAGAGGCTCTTTAGTTCTTACCTTTAACACCCTCTTTTCTTCATGCATAAAATATGGATAACAATGCCTATATTATCAATGCCTATATATACATCTTGTATCTTACAAATAGTGACATCTATTTTTTAAAAAGGTGGTGTGACTTTGAATAAAACATTATTATGCCTCAGTTTTCTCACTTGTAAAATGGATAAAATAACTAAATCATTAGGCTATTTGACAATTCAAGAGAGGGAATCACATTTAAGACAGCTTCTAACTAAATGTGGGGTTGAATGTAAAGCTTTTAGTAGTGTTCATTCTTTAAAGAGTCAAGTTGAGGAAAATATCTGAGTTAAGATTCTGAGAAAACCTTGGGAATGTAATTGCAGCTTATTAGCTCTCCAAAAATTCGAATAAAATATACTTGATTTGGGATTCAGTGAGAATCTCAGAATGCAGATAAAATGGAATTTTTATTTCTTGGGCTGTGTCAGTAGCTTTACTGCCCAGTTCATGAGCTGGGTAGTAAGAAAAAATAATAATAATTCAGGAAGAGAAAAATGTCTGTTGAGAAGTTAGGCTGCACCCTGGCAGCTGCCAAGGGCACATGACCCCAAAGCAGCCCAAACCCACAGGTGAAGAAGCGTCAACACACAGTACTCAGGAGGGTAGCTGTCATCAGAGGCCTGGGTTAGTGTGCACACCACACGGCTTTATGGAGAGCTTTCATGAGCTAATCCCTGCAAAAGCACTTAGCACAGTGCCTGGATCAGGGAAAGCACTCAGTATACACTAACTATTGATACTGGTTTAGTTCAGTAAACACAGTGAACAGCCTGGCAGGGAGCTGAATAAAAAGCTGAATGAATCCAGTTCTGGCCCTTGAGAAAACATGCTCATTAAGTGTTAAAGAATCCACCTGGGCACAAACCTCTCAGAGAGCTGTCAGGCTGTCATAAGAATGCTTATCTCCTACAGATGTATTTATATAAATGTAGGTTTCATTCCTCGGAGAAGGCAATGGCACCCCACTCCAGTACTCTTGCCTTGAGAATCCCATGGATGGAGGAGCCTGGTAGGCTGCACTCCATGGAATCGCTGAGAGTCGCTGAGAGTTGGACACGACTGAGCAACTTCACTTTCACTTTTCACTTTCATGCATTGGAGAAGGAAATAGCAACCCACTCCAGTGTTCTTGCCTGGAGAATCCCAGGGATGGGGGAGCCTGGTGGGCTGCCATCTCTGGGGTCGCGCAGAGTCGGACACGACTGAAGTGACTTAGCAGCAGCAGGTTTCATTCCTAGAGGGTCCTTCACACCAGAGAAATACCACATATGCTTTATGCAGCTACTGGTATCTGCTTTTCTAGATATCTACTAAGTATTAAATGCAGATGTGATGGTTTAGTCACTAAGTCGTGTCCAACTCTCTGTGACCCCATAGACTGTAGTCTGCCAGGCTGCTCTCTCCATGGGATTTCCCAGGCAAGAATACTGGATTGGGTTGCCCTTTCCTTCTCCAGGGGATCTTCTCAACTCGGGGATTGAACCTGCGCGTCCTGCATCGCCTGCATTTCCTGCATTGGCAGGCGGATTCTTTACCATTTAATCTAAATACTTAATCTTTAAAATACTCTTTTGGGAGAATTTTACATCACAAACTGAAATAGCTGAAGAATTTCACAGTAAGAATACAATGAAGGTTAAACAAAAGATGACAAAAACTCCCTAAAGCAAGAGGAAGCATTCTTTTCATTGCTCCCCAGGTTTTCAAACTGCATTCAAAATCATGAATCACGTGTCTCAAGAACTTTTCCTTGCCTAGCTGATGTTCACAAACACCACTGAAAGTGTGTAAGTTGTAGATATAAGCTGGGTAAGGGGTATTTTCTCTGGAAAACTTTTTCAGTGATCTTCTTTCACAGGTGTTTAATGATGTCTCTAAACTCTGGATGATTCTAGTTCTTTTCTTTATTTTTTAGTGTTAAATCACTTGTTTCAGTTAAGTAACCTGCTAGTGCACACAGCTGAGTACTTAACACCTTTGAGTCTCCATTTCCTTGCCTGAAAAAATGGGGTTAGTTAATAGAAACTATCTCAAAGGGCAATTTTAGGATTTTTAATTTTAGGTTTAGTAGAGTTAGTACAAAGCATTTAGAACACTACTTTGATAATAAATGCTTAATGATTATCTTATAATATAATATATAACTATTATATATAACTAGTATATATATAGTATATAGCTAATATAATATATAACTATTATATAATAATAAAAGTATTAACTTTTATCATTATTATTGCAAATTCTTCATATTTCCTTTTCATATCAAATACTTCAAATAGCCCTTGAACTGTGTTTCTTAAGTAAACAAACCAGCTTTTCTTTGCTTCTGTGGGAAATGTCTTTCTTTGATGTCTTACCAATTTCCTAGTAAGCATTTGAAAGAGAAATTGTATCTTGATGCCAAAGTGTTTGCTAGTAAAAAAGCATATAAAATTTTCTCCCTCATGAAACAGTTCATTGAATTTTATTTTGGAGGTTACTTTTTAAAATTTGTTTATTTACTATTTAAAATTTTTATTAATTTATTAATTTTTAATTGAAAAGATAATTTCTTTACAAATTTGTGTTGGTTTCTGCCATCCATCAACATGAATCAGCCATAGGTATACATATGTCCCCTCCCTCTTGAACCTCCCTGCCACCTACATTTATTTTTTATTGGAGTTTTTCATCACTGTAGCTTGCACAGAAAATCAGAGAAAATCTTATTATGATAAGAAATGTCAAAAAATCAAAAGGCAGGACACAGAACGATGGAGCAGCTAAGGAAGAGTGACAATCAGGAGGCCTGAAAGTGTCCTGTAGAAGAGGGCGGCCAGCCTCCAGCACTTCAGAAATGTCCAGAACCATCCAGGCCAGACCCTCACTACTGCAAGTGCAGTCTGCGAACCAACAACCTCATAACATCTGACAAGCAGAATCTCAGGCCCCATGAGTCCTACTGAATCAGAATCTGCATTTCAGAAACATCCCTAGGGGGTGGGTGGACACAGCAAAGTTCAAGAAGCACCAAGCTAGGCAACCGTTTAAAAGTACCAATGTCCAGACATCTGTCCCCACATCAAGAAAGTCAGATTCCCCAGGAGTGAGGCCTGGGTTTCCGTACTTTTTTAAAAAGCTCCTGGCAGTTGATTCTAATGTGCAGCTGGGGTTGGAAAGCCTGCAGAAGAGGAAAGCAGGACCGGGTGCAGCAGTCGGAACCGCATCAACCAGGTGGAGAAGGAAAGGACACCATTTGGAGCCCAAGGATGAGCCCGAGTGTGTGCGCAGAGGGACAGGGAACCCTGATGCCAGAGTTTATAGTGGTTGAGACAAGAGACAGTCAAGGGAGAGGAGGCTAGACCATCAGAGGACAGATCGTGAAAGGCCTTTGAGAGTGTTAGTCACTCAGTCCTGTCTGGCTCTTTGTGACCCCATGGACCCTAGTCCGCCAGGCTCCTCTGTCCATGGAATTCTCCAGCAAGAATACTGGAGTGGGTAGCCATTCCCTTCTGCAGGGGATCTTCCTGACCCAGGGATCGAACCCAGATCTCCTGCACTGCAGGCAGAATCTTTACCATCTGAGCCACCAGGGAAGCCCTAAAGGTGTTTAGTGAGGTCCTTAGAGCTAAACCTGCTCAGGCAGACTGTGAAGGGTTTACCGAGCCCTCACTTTTGTGTATCAATCACTGTAGAGACTGGATTTGACAAGGATAAGACACAGGACAAGAAGGCCAGCTACAAAGACAGTGGATAATTCTTGACAAGACAAAGGTCCTGGATCAGCCTAATGCTATTGAAGTTAGAGACAAGGAGACAATTTGAGAATTAGCAGAGGACTTAATGTGAGTAGAAAGGGACTATACTAAGAAAACTGAAGAACAGGAATAATCAGTTACAGGGGAAAAGTCTAGCATTCCAGAGAAGTAGCCTCGGGGAGTGGGGGATATAAAGGAGTGCGGGTAGAAAGGGGACTTTTTAAAACACTTTTTGGCCAACCCAATACATTGGAATATAGTTGATTAACAATGTTGTGTTAGTTTCAGATGTACAGCAAAGTGATTCAGTTATACATATACAAGTACCTATTCCTTTCAAATTCTTTCCCCATTTAGGTTGTTACATAACATTGAGCAGAGTTCCCAAGCTGTACAGTAGGTTCTTGTTGGTTAGCCGTTTTAAATAGAGCGGTGTGTACATGTCAGTCTCAAACTCCCTAGCTGTCCCTTCCTCCCCTGGTAATCATTAGTTCCAATCTCTAAGCCCATGAGGCTGTATTCTGTTTTGTAAATAAGTTCATTTATGTCATTTCTTTTTATATTCCACATATAAGTGATACCATATGATATTTCTCTTTCTCTGACATTTCACTCAGTACGACCATCTCTAGGTCCATCCATGTTGCTGCAAATGGCATTATTTATTCTTTTTAGCGGCTGAGTAGCAGTCCTTTCTATATACGTACCACATCTTTATCCATTCTTCTGTCAATGGGCATTTAGACTGCTTCCATGTCTTGGCTATTGTAAACAGTGCTGTAATGAACATTGGGGTGCACATATCCTCTTGAATTATGCTTTTTCTCCAGATACATGCCCAGGAGTGGGATTGCAGGATCATATGGTAGCTGCTTTCAGTTTTCTAAGGAACTTCCATACTGCTCTCCACAGTGGCTGTACCAGTTTACATTCTCACCGACAGAGTAGGATGGCGGGGAGGTGGGGGAAGTCAAAGTGTTAGTCACTCAGTCGTGTCCAACTCTTTGAGACACCATGAACTGTCGCCCACCAGGCTCTTCTGTCCATGGGATTTCCTAGGCAAGAATACTGGAGTGGGTTGCCATTCCCTTCTCCAGGAGATCTTCTGGACCCAGGGATTGAACCCGGGTCTCATGCATTGTAGGTGGATTCTTTACCACGTGAGCCACCAGGGAATTGTGAGTAAGTGAGGATGGGGTAGGGCTGAGATGCTGCATTTTGCTAATGATGTGCACTTTAAATCTCAAAAAACTACTTGAAAGAAGCCAACCTGTGACCTGTAGATCAGGCAGCAGCTGGAAATTTCTCCCAAGACGGTGCCTCTGTGGTCTGGCTACATTTCTCTTAACAGATTAAAGATCAGACTCAGGAGCAGATGAAGTGGCGGTGTCCCATCTTTGGGCCCTGAAAGGTCTGGAGGTGGGAGAGAAGCAGCAGAACGTGGGTGTGCGGTTTCCTTCTGAGGCAACTCTGATTCAAGGAGGAGGGTGTGGGGAGGGCCGATTTCTAAAGCCCCTCCCTTTGGTTCCTGCCTTCAACAACAGATTTTCTTGTCTCTTTGCGCTCTGAATTCCCCTCTATCTGCTGAAATCGGGATGAGTGAAGCCTTTATCCCTGCCATTTCTGGAATCTCTAGTCTTAAAATGCATTTAAAATGCATTCATGTAACAGACTTCCATCTATCTTGCTGCAACTAGAGACAGGAGTCTGATAAGAGAGCTCCCCTAACTGCCCAAAAGTAGGGAAGGGAATTTTTGAAGAGCGCAAAGCATTCAGTTCAGTTCAGTCGCTCAGTCATGTCGGACTCTTTGCGACACCATGGACTGCAGCACACCAGGCCTCCCTGTCCATCACCAACTCTCAGAGTTTACTCAAATTCATGTCCATTGAGTCGGTGATCCCATCCAAACCATTCCATCCTTTGTCATCCCCTTCTCCACCTGCCTTCAATCTTTCCCAACATCAGGGTCTTTTCAAATGAGTCAGTTCCCCGCATCAGGTGGCCAAAGTATTGAACTTTCAGCTTCAGCATCAGTCCTTCTGATGAATATTCAGGACTGATCTCCTTTAGGATGGACTGGTTGGATATCCTTGCAGTCCAAGGGACTCTCAAGAGTCTTCTCCAACACCACAGTTCAAAAGCATCAATTCTTCGGTGCCCAACTTTCTTTATAGTCCAGCTCTCACATCCATACATGACCACTGGAAAAATCATAGCCTAGACTAGATGGACCTTTGTCGGCAAAGTAATGTCTCTGCTTTTTAATATGCTATCTAGGTTGGTCATAGCTTTTCTTCCAAGGAGCAAGAGTCCTTTAATTTCATAGCTGTAGTCACCATCTGCAGTGACTTTGGAGCCCAAAAAAATAAAGTCTGTCACTGTTTCCATTGTTTCCCCATCTATTTGCCATGAAGCAATGGGGCCAGATGCCATGACCTTAGTTTTCTGAATGTTGAGCTTTAAGCCAACTTTTTCACTCTCTTCTTTCACGTTCATCAGGAGGCTCTTTAGTTCTTCTTTGCAAAGCATTAAGGGAGCCCAATCAGCTTAAGTCTCCCCCAGCAGTTCTCCAAGTGAATTTCTTGTTGCACCATACCCAGGTGGGCTTCTGGCCAATCTCTTCTCTATCAGGGTTTACAGTAGACTAGTACGTTCTCCTGCTTGCACTTGTGGAGAGCTACATTAATCTTTTACCTTTGAAACTTCTTGGCTGAGCTTTCAAGGCCCTCACCCATGTAACCTCACCCCCCACTGCACTCCCAGCTCAAGCTCACTGCTATCATGAACAGGTTTTTTGTTTATTTATTCTTGCTTGGAATTCTCTCTCTTGTCTAATCACTTTTCAAAGTGAAGCTTCAGGAAGCTCCCTCATCATCCTCTCTAGAGTCCTCATTGCCTCCTGCCTGGAGCCAGCACTACCAGCTGAGAACTTCTGTCTGTAAGATTTTTTTAACTCCAACAAGACTACAGATTTCTTGAAGGCAGGGACCAAGTCATCTTTCTTTTGTATTCTGCACAGAAGCTGGTAGAGAGACAGGCCTGCATCAGTGGCAAGTACACATTCTCTCATTTACTCCATTATCCCTCATTGACATAGCACCTGTTTTTAGGTGGTGAATTTGGTGCAGTGGATTTTTAAGCAGCATGCAGGGTTTATGGTTTGCAAGGGCCACTAGAGTCAATGGCAAAAATTTAAGAATTCTACTCTAAAAGCAAACTTATTTGTAAATTTTATATCTTACCATATCCCTCTCCTGTATCCTCATGCCCTGAATAATAGTGGAATTAGGAGTCACAGCAATAGCTATAGCAGTAGTCATAGTAGTAGCACTGATGGTGGTAATGGTAGTAGTGGTGATAATAGTGGTAATAGTAGTAATAGTAAAGGCAGTAATAATAGTAGTGGTAACAGTAATAGTAGTAGGTCCTACAGGGCTTCCCTGGTGGCTCAGATGGTAAAGAATCTGCCTGCAATGTGGGAAACCCAGGTTCAATCCCTGGGTTAGGAAAATCCTCTACAGAAGGGAATGGCTACTGTTTCCAGTATTCTTGCCTGGAGAATCCCATGGACAGAGGATGGTGGTGGGCTACAGTCCATGAGGGCTCAAAGAGTTGGACATGACTGAGCTACTATCACATATGTACACAGTAGATCCTACATGAGCTGTCACTCCTCATTACCTTTCTGACCTCCCTTATCTATCATTCTCCCCCTTGACCTCTACACTCCAGACAACTGATCTCCCTATAGTTTAGTCCCTTGAACACACCAGGCATGCTTCTACTTCAGAATCTTTGAACTTGCTCCTCCCTAAACAGGCACATGGCTTACTCACTCACCTCCTTCAGGACTTTTCTCAGAGGGAAGCTTCATGATGATGCCTTCTGGGTCATTCTATTAAAAATTACAAACCCTCCTATGCTGTTGTTGGCATTGGAAATTGGTGCAGCCACTATGGAGAACAGTATGAAGGTTCCTTAAAAACTAAAAATAAAGCTGCTATGTGATCTGCAGTTCCATCCCTGAAAATCATAATTCAAGAAGATACATGCATTCCAATGTTGATTACAGCACTATTTACAATAGTCAAGTTCAGTTCAGTCACTCAGTGGTGTCCCAATCTTTGTTACCCCATGGACTGCAGCACGCCAGGCCTCCCTGTCCATCACCAACTCCCAGTGTTTACTCAAACTCATGTCCATTGACCCGGTGATGCCATCCAACCATCTCATCCTCTGTCACCCACTTCTCCTCCCACCTTCAATCTTTCCCAGCATCAGGGTCTTTTCCAGTGAGTCAGTTCTTCACATCAGTGGTGTGATTGCAAAAGTATTGGCATTTCAGCTTTAGCATTAGTCCTTTCAATGAATATTCAGGACTGATTTCCTTTAGGATGGACTGGTTGGATCTCCTTGCTGTCCAAGTCTTCTCCAACACCACAGTTCAAAAGCATCAGTTCTTCGGCGCTCAGCTTTCTTTATAGTCCAACTCTCACATCCATACATGACTACTGGAAAAACCATAGCTTTGACTAGATGGACCTTTGTCGGCAAAGTAATGTCTCTGCTCTTTAATATGCTGTTTAGGTTGGTCATAACTTTTCTTCCAAGGAGCAAGCATCTTTTAATGAAATGAAAATAATGAATGGCAAAATAATAGTAGCATTTACTTATAATAATAACTAATATCTATTGCTAAGACCAGAGAAGGCAATGGCACCCCACTCCAGTACTCTTGCCTGGAAAATCCCATGGATGGAGGAGCCTGGTAGGCTGCAGTCCATGGGGTCGCTGAGAGTTGGATGCGACTCAGTGACTTCATTTTCACTTTTCACTTTCATGCATTGGAGAAGGAAATGGTAACCCACTCCACTGTTCTTGCCTGGAGAATCCCAGGGACAGCGGAGCCTGGTGGGCTGCCATCTATGGGGTCGCACAGAGTCAGACACAACTGAAGCGACTTAGCATTGCTAAGACTTTTAGATTCATTATTGCATTTACTCCTCATAACCTTATGAAATAAGCACTATTATAATCACACTTCACAAATGAAAAAATTAAGGATTAGCATTTCATTAATTTGTTCAAGATATTACATCTAGCAAATCAACTGGAATTCAAAGCTAGGGAGTCTGACTTCAAAAGCTATTCTTTTAATCATAATAGTTTTGCTTTTCAAACCAAGATATTTATCATTTTTGTTTATGAATTTTTGACCTATATAGTAACAAAAAGTCTAGCTTCTCTAATTTTTAGGAAACCTATTGGCTTCACGTTATGAATGAAGATGAAATTTCTTCCTACCTCCCTTCTGTCCTCTCTATTACCCAATTTTCTTTTCTGTTACTTTTTTACTCTCATAGCTTTATATGTATTGATAGCCTGTTACCTGATTTAGCAGATTTAGACAGTATCTTTGGATCATCCTCCGTGAGAAATGAGAAGGTCCATATACTTACATTACCCACCTTCTCATTCTCTGCTGCTGCTGCTGCTGCTGCTGCTAAGTCGCTTTAGTCGTGTCCGACTCTGAGCGACCCCGTAGATGGCAGCCCACCAGGCTCCTCAGTCCCTGGGATCCTCCAGGCAAGAACACTGGAGTGGGTTGCCATTTCCTTCTCCAATGCATGCATGTGTGCTAAGTCGCTTCAGTCATGTCCGACTCTGTGCGACCCTATGGACAGCAGCCCACTAGCCTCCTCTGTCCACAGAATTCTCCAGGCAAGAATACTGGAGTGGGTTGCCATTTCCTTCTCCGTCTCATTCTCTCTACCGTCTGAGGTTTTTAATTATTTTTGTACATTATCTTTCTTTGTAATGTTCACGTTATATTCTGAGCCATAATTGCCACTGCTGTTGGTTTTATTGTTGCATTTAGATAGATTCAATCCCTACTGCCAGTCCTTTTTGTTTTAGCTCTTCCACTTACCTTTTAGACAACTAAATTTTATCCTTTAGTAGTTTTTCCAGGTCTTACAGGAAATATGAAGTATATTCAGCACTGTTACATGCATCTGTGCAGATTGGGCACTGCACAATCCCAGGGAACATTGTTCATATTACAGTCTATGGAATGCCATATACATGTATGCCACATGTGGCAGCTATGACTGCATTTTTTTTAATGACTACTTTTTTACTATTACTTTCTTATTGAAGTATAGTTGATTTACAATGTCATGTTAGTTTCTGGTGTACAGCAAAGTGATTTAATGATTTAGTCGTGTGTGTGTGAGTATATATATATATACACACACATATACACATTTTCTTTTTTCATTATGATTTATTACAAATATTAAATATAGTTTCCTATGCCAACATATATACACATATTCCTTTTTCATTATGGCTTATTATAGAATATGAAATACAGCTTCCTGTGCAATAAAGTAAGACTTTTTTGTTGATCTATTTTATATATAGTGGTTTGTATCTGCTAATTTCAAGCACCTAAATGACTACATTCTTCAGCTTCTGTCATATTTGAAAATATCTGTCAGCTGCTGATTTACTTTTGTGCAGTTTATCTGGGTATAACACTTTTTTTCTTTCCCTGAGGACTTTCTAATCATTACTGAAATATTTTCTATATTAACTAATACCTTGGAGAAGGGGGACACATGAAGCTAGCCTGTGTGCCAAATTTGATCTTTATGGATTCTTAAAAGTTAGAGGATTAAGGTTTTGCTCATCTGGTGGGTTAGAAATAACATCTTATTAGTGGTAGTGTTGATGGATGTGTCCTTTATTATTCCTTTTATTATTTTATTATACAGGTAAATATTTTAATTTCATGGCTGCAATCACGAGGAAAAGGAGTACGTCAAGGCTGTATATTGTCACCCTGCTTATTTAACTTATATGTAGAGTACATCATGAGAAATGCTGGACTGGAAGAAACACAAGCTGGAATCAAGATTGCTGGCAGAAATATCAATCACCTCAGATATTCAGATGACACCACCCTTATGGCAGAAAGTGAAGAGGAACTAAAATGCCTCTTGATGAAAGTGAAAGAGGAGAGTGAAAAAGTTGACTTAAAGCTCAACATTCAGAAAACAAAGATCATGGCATCTGGTCCCATCACTTCAAGGGAAATAGATGGGGAAACAGTGGAAACAGTGTCAGACTTTATTTTGGGGGGCTCCAAAATCACTGCAGATGGTGACTGCAGCCATGAAATTAAAAGACGCTTACTCCTTGGAAAAAAAGTTATGACCAACCTAGACAGTATATTGAAAAGCAGAGACATTACGTTGCCAACTAAGGTCCATCTAGTCAAGGCTATGGTTTTCCCTGTGGTCATGTATGGATGCGAGAGTTGGACTATGAAGAAGGCTGAGTGCTGAAGAATTGATGCTTTTGAACTGTGGTGTTGGAGAAGACTCTTGAGAGTCCCTTGGACTGCAAGGAGATCCAACCAGTCCATTCTGAAGGAGATCAGCCCTGGGATTTCTTTGGAAGGAATGATGCTAAAGCTGAAACTCCAGTACTTTGGCCACCTCATGTGAAGAGTTGACTCATTGGAAAAGACTCTGATGCTGGGAAGGATTGGGGGCAGGAGGAGAAGGGGACGACCGAGGATGAGATGGCTGGATGGCATCAGGGACTCGATGGACGTGAGTCTGAGTGAACTCCGGGAGATGGTGATGAACAGGGAGGCCTGGCGTGCTGCGGTTCATGGGGTCGCAAAGAGTCGGACACGACTGAGCGACTGAACTGAACTGAACTGAACTGAATCACCATCTGCAGAGACTTTGGAGCCCCCCAAAATAAAATCTGACACTGTTTCTACTGTTTCCCTATCTATTTCCCTTGAAGTGATGGGACCAGATGCCATGATCTTAATTTTCTGAATGTTGAGCTTTAAGCCAACTTTTTCACTCTCCTCTTTCACTTTCATCAAGAGGCTTTTTAGTTCCTCTTCACTTTCTGCCATAAGGGTGGTGTCATCTGCATATCTGAGGTGACTGATATTTCTCCTGGCAATCTTGATTCCAGCTTGTGCTTCTTCCAGCCCAGCGTTTCTCATGATGTACTCTGCATAGAAGTTACATAAGCAGGGTGACAATATACAGCCTTGATGTACTCATGGGAAATAGATGGGGAAACAGTGGAAACAGTGTCAGACTTTATTTTTTTGGGCTCCAAAATCACTGCAGATGGTGACTGCAGCCATGAAATTAAAAGACGCTTACTCCTTGGAAGGAAAGTTATGACCAACATAGATAGCATATTCAAAACCAGAGACATTATTTTGCCAACAAAGGTCTGTCTAGTCAAGGCTATGGTTGTTTCAGTGGTCATGTATGGATGTGAGAGTTGGACTGTGAAGAAAGCTGAGCACTGAAGAATTGATGCTTTTGAACTGTGGTGTTGGAGAAGACTCTTGAGAGTCCCTCGGACTGCAAGGAGATCCAACCGGTCCATTCTAAAGGAGATCAGTCCTGGGTGTTCCTTGGAAGGAATGATGCTAAAGCTGAAACTCCAATACTTTGGCCACCTCTTATGAAGAGTTGACTCGTTGGAAAAGACTCTGATGCTGGGAAAGATTGGGGGCAGGAGGAGAAGGGGACGACAGAGGGTGAGATGGCTGGATGGCATCACTGACTCGATGGGCGTGAGTCTGAGTGAACTCCGGGAGTTGGTGATGAACAGGGAGGCCTGGTGTGCTGCGGTTCATGGGGTCGCAAAGAGTCGGACACGACTGAGTGAGTGAACTGAACTGAAATATTAAAATTACATAATACTTGTTATATGTAATTATATAATACTTGTTATATGTAATTATATATTTATATATTATGTTATTCATATTATATTTTATATATTTGCTTACTATTAAAAACAAAGTAGACCATCTTTTCACATGTTAAAGCTCTTTTAATTTACTTCTCTGTGATCTGGCTGTTCATGACCTTTGTCTGTTTTTCTATTGGCTTTTAGGTCTTTCTCTTGATGCTTTCTAGAAGTTCTTTATATAGAGGGATTCAGTTCATTTCATTTCACTCAGTCGTGTCTGACTGTTTGCAACCCCATGAATCATAGCATGCCAGGCCTCCCTGTCCACCACCAACTCCCAGAGTTCATCCAGACTCACGTCCATTGAGTCGGTGATGCCATCCAGCCACTCATCCTCTGTTGGCCCCTTCTCCTCCTGCCCCCAATCCCTCCCAGCATCAGAGTCTTTTCCAATGAGTCAACTCTGCACATGAGGTGGCCAAATTACTGGAGTTTCAGCTTCAGCATCATTCCTTCCAATGAACACCCAGGACTAATCTCCTTTAGGATGGACTGGTTGGATTTCCTTGCAGTCCGAGGGACTCTCAAGAGTCTTCTCCAACACCACAGTTCAAAAGCATCAATTCTTTGGCGCTCAGCCTTCTTCACAGTCCAACTCTCACATCCATACACGACCACTGGAACAACCATAGCCTGACTAGACGGACCTTTGTTGGCAAAGTGATGTCTCTGCTTTTGAATATGCTATCTATGTTGGTCATAACTTTCCTTCCAAGGAGTAAGCGTCTTTTAATTTCATGGCTGCAGTCACCATCTGCAGTGATTTTGGAGCCCAAAAAAATAAAGTCTGACACTGTTGCCACTGTTTTCCCATCTATTTCCCTTCAAGTGATGGGACCAGATGCCATGGTCTTAGTTTTCTGAATGTTGAGCTTTAAGCCAACTTTTTCACTCTCTTCTTTCACTTTCATCAACAGGCTTTTTAGTTCCTCTTCACTTTCTGCCATAAGGGTGGTGTCATCTGAATATCTGAGGTGATTGATATTTCTCCTGGCAATCTTGATTCCAGCTTGTGCTTCTTCCAGCCCAGCATTTCTCATGATGTATTCTGCATATATGTTAAATCAGATTAGGCCCTTGCAGATCAAGGTTTGCCTCCTCCAGGAAAATTTGCTTGAATTATATACTAAGGGAGACTAACAGTGCCAGCAAAGAAACAGACACAAAAGGGGTTTGTTGAGGGACATATGGTTTATTATGAAATGAACTATATCAAAGGAAGGAAAGGGTTAACCATCCGTATGCTTGGGAATTCTCATTTGGGGACTGTGACGTCTTTAGCTTGTGAGGGCCAGATTCACTAAGTGTCCTGAGCCTCTGAGCCTCTCTGAGCCTACCAGTTCCATAGTCCCCTTAGGAGAGAGCAGCCAGAGTAATAACTTGCCTCTAACACCACTGAAGCAACTTAGCAGCAGCAGCAGCTGCTGCAAAGCCAAGTCACACCCTCCACCCCCGGCACCTGACTCCAAAAACAGCCCTCTGAAATCTGGCAAGTTTTACCAAACAGGGATGGCCGATAGTGGCTGGCGACTAACTGAACCAATCAGATTCTTTCATAACAAGTCTGGTCATGGCACACACAAAGAGGTGGCCAACACGCAGCAGAAGTAGAGAAGCGTGTGGAGAGAAGGACAGAAGAAGCAGATAGAAGCAGAAAGAGAGAGAGTATAGTTGAAGTGTGAATGTGGCCTTGATGTTAGGGGCAGGAACGGCCTTATGACCAGACCACAAAGGCAATCACTGAGCTCCGAGGTCAGGAGAGCCGCCCTGCACCCTGAACTGTGTTCCCAGTCTGTGGAATCAGGCTAAGTGACTGGTATTTGTCAAAACACACCACACGGTAAATTGAAGATTTATGCATTTCATTGTAGATAAAGTTGACCTCAAAGGGGACAAAAGAATAATAAACAAATACTGAACTTTAAAAATATTCAGCTGACGTGTTTGGTCTGATGGGTTCTGACACCTACCATTTAATTCAAAATGCATCCAAACAAAGGTGGTGTGATAGATGGAAAAAAGGAGCAAATAGATGGGTAGACATGTGATAAAGTAACTGCACTCAAATGTTAATGGTGGCATCTGAGTGGAAGGTGTGTGGATGTTCACTATAAAACCCTTTACACTTTCTTGTATTTTGAAAATGTGTGTCATAAAATCTTATAGGCAAAAGCTTTGGGGGATGGCTAACTCATGGAAAAGAAGGGAAATAGTCCATTACATTGAAATGAATCCACAGAGGAGAAAAAAGAAGACAGCAAAGAAATTAAATGAGAGCCCCCCCCCAAAAAAAAAGCTAAGTTCAAAGTGAATGGGCCCTGATCCTAAAAGAACAAAGATTGGGAGCCGTGAGGAGACAACAATCGAAGGAAATATGTAGGTCTTAATAAAATTACATCTACATAGAAAAGGCACAATTTAGAAATCCATAAAAGTAGTAAAATGAAAAACATTAAAGTCGCAGTTGGCATGGCCCTGAGAGAGAAGAAACTGGATGTGATTTTAGTACAAGAAATAAAGAGCAATACCTAGAGAGAATTTTATCGTACATAAAGGGAGTGGGTTTTAGGCATCTTCCCACAAGTCAGTAATAGGAAAAGGGAATCATGTAGAGGTGGAATTTTGTTTAATATACAAAATGAACATGTTTGAAAGAAAGAGAACCTCAGCTGCCAGATGTGTATTTATAACACTGTGTATGAATGGGAGCCTGGGAATAATACTAAAATGTGTAAGTGCCTCCCAAAAGTAATCTTTCCTCCATGCAAGAATATTTCAATTTTGTCTTTAAAAAAGATGGACACGTGAGAAATCATCAGAAATCAATCTACAGTAAACAGGATCTCTGGGAAGAATTTGGGAAGGCTGATTGAAGAATTCATGACAACTGAGCTACCCATCAAGTCAGAAATTCAACACATTTCTGCTATTTACAAATGATAGATAGTCAATAAATATGTGGGTAGGAAAGACACCTATAAAGCTACACACATAATCCTGTAATAATGAATTTGGAAATCTTCTAAGCCTTTGTGTCCAGATCTGTAAAATGGAAACAATTCTCACAGTGTCTGACTCAATATAAGTCCTCAGTAGGTGTTTCTACTTACTTGGGAGAATACAAGTAAATAAACGTGCTTACTTTTTTTCCTGTGGTCATGTATGGATGTGAGAGTTGGACTGTGAAGAAGGCTGAGCGCCGAAGAATTGATGCTTTTGAACTGTGGTGTTGGGGAAGACTCTTGAGAGTCCCTTGGACTGCAAGGAGATCCAACCAATCCATTCTGAAGGAGATCAGCCCTGGGATTTCTTTGGAAGGAATGATGCTAAAGCTGAAACTCCAGTACTTTGGCCACCTCATGTGAAGAGCTGACTCATTGGAAAAGACTCTGATGCTGGGAGGGATTGGGGGCAGGAGGAGAAGGGGACGACCAAGGATGAGATGGCTGGATGGCATCACGGACTCAATAGACGTGAGTCTGAGTGAACTCTGGGAGATGGTGATGGACAGGGAGGCCTGGCGTGCTGCGATTCATGGGGTCACAAAGAGTTGGACACGACTGAGCGACTGAACTGAACTGAACTTACATACAGGCTTCCCTGATAGCTCAGTTGATAAAGAATGCACCTGTATTACAGGAGACCCCAGTTCAATCCCTGGGTTGGGAAGATCCCCTGGAGAAAGGCTAGGCTACCCATCCACTATCCTTGGGCTTCCCTTGTGCCTCAGCTGGTAAAGAATCCACCTGCAATGCAGGAGACCTGGGTTCAATCCCTGGGTTGGAAGATCCCCTGGAGAAGGGAAAGGCTACCCGCTCCAGTATTCTGGCTTGGAGAATTCCATGGACTGTACAGTCATGGGGTCACAAAGAGTCAGACACAACTTGCACTTTCAGTACATACAGGAGCCTGGAACACCAGAAAGGGAAATGGATCCATTGAGTTTTCTGTATTGTGAGAGAACAAACGATCTCTAATCTCTATGAAGTATAAGGTGTAGGATAAGGTTTTTCCAACATTCCATAGTAATCACTGAAATTAAAATAAAATACATTTGGGCAGAATTTGGAATGAGCTAGATTTTATTAGACCCAGAGGGCATTTTTTCAATGATTAAAGGGATAATGGAGAAGAGCTCCAAATGTCCTCTAAGATTTGAAAGAGTTGTACATGTTAAAATGGGCACAAATGATGGAAAAAATAAAATCACATGTTTGCTTGCTAATTATAAAGTGACATGCATGCATGCTTAGTGGCTTCAGTCGTGTCCAATTCTTTGCGACCCTATGGACTACCAGGCTCCTCTGTCCAGGGGATTCTCCAGGCAAGAATACTGGAGTGGGCTACTGTGCCTTCCTTCAGAGGATCTTCCCACTCCAGGGACTAAACCCACGTCTTTCATGTCTAATGCTTTGGCAGGCAGATTCTTTACCACTAGTGCCATCTGGGAAGCCCCATAAAGTGACATAGGCTTTTTGTTAAAAGTTCAGATAATTCCAAAATGTATAAGGCAGAAAGTTAAGGTCTCCACCTTCAATTAGATACATCAGAATTTTAAAATAAAAGTAAATATTCCTCCTCTAACTCCCAGTGAAGCTTTTAATCCATTAATTGGTCTATGAATTGGTCACACCAATTTTAAGCCATGAAATAGATTCACCAGTTCAATCAAACTTCTGGGCTGGGACCCAAGCATCAGTACTTAAATCTCCCCCAGGTGATTCCAATATACAGCCAAGGTGGAGAACCAGGGTTTAAGAACTGTAGTTCTCCAAGGGCGGGCATCAGATCAGCAGCATCAGCAACACCCAAGAGCTTATTAGAAATGCAAATTCTTGGTCCCCACCCCCACCCCAGCCGCACTGCACTGGGTGTTGTGAGACCAGTGAGAGGTAACGGTAAAGGATGTATCGAACAGTCACTAAGATTTACATGACATTTCCAGTATAAGGGTGTTACTTGTATGATAAGCAAGCATCATTTGTGATATAATTTAAATGCAACTTTATTTTTGTCTTTCATTTCCCCTTTAATATGGAGGAGTACATTTCCCCTGTTCCTAGATGAGAATACGGTCAGATCCTATGACCCTTCTGCTGGTTTGGAGGCAAAATCTCCCAATTCAGAAATTATAAGACACGTTCAGGGTGAGACTTCTCTGTTGCCCTCCCAGACCTCTGGGAGGTGGCATGATGTCCCCCATGGAGGGGCACGTGGGGAGAGACGAGAGGAAGGGGTAAGGAGGGACAAGGAAGTTACCCCGTGACCGACAGCTTCTGCTCTCCTGGATGGTAGGTGGACATTAAGAGCCACTTCTTCCCACACAGGTGCTTTCTTAGACCCACTGGAGGTCATTCTGCTAGCCCGTCTGGCCACACTCCCACAACACGGACCCTGAATTCAGCTCCTCTGGGCACTGCTCCCCATGACCCATGGCCCTGTGCAGTGCCCACACAGACTCCATCAGGTCATCCCTCATTCTCTCCTTACCTTCTCTAGATGCTAAATGGCATGAGGTCAACCAATCTCTGACTTCCAAGAAGTCCTCACACTCCCTTCATCCCACAAGTCCCCAGGAGTGCAAGCAACCAACCTCTGCTGCTCCCGATCCTCTGCATCTTTCTCGGGTTGAATCAGGTCCCCCCACCCCAAGTCAGCTCTTCCCCAACTGCAGCAATACGCATCAAGCTCTCTGAATGATCCCCTGGGAGTCACCTGTCACCGGGGGACCTCAGAGAGCAAGGAGATTCACATTATGACAACAGTCCTCACTCAAGAAAATCCCCCTGAAACTAACATAACTTTGTAAATTAACTAGACTTCAGTTGTTAAAGAATAATAATTAAAACATAAAATTCCCTCACATATTCTCGGTCCTCTCCACCTCTTGATTCTTTTTATTATCTTAAAGCTGGTGAGAAGTTCAAGAGATCTTGAATCAGTTTAGGGACATTTTCTTTGTAAACTGTCTGTGTGATGATTTGGTGTTGGAATATGACATGTATCGTGGCTTGAGGACTGAATAGAAGCTTCCATTTTCACATCCTGTTGAGTGAGGAGGTTCTCGTGTGATCCAGAATAACCCAGTAAGGTGTGTGTCGTGATAGTCATTATTGTCCGAGGTCACCCATCTAGAAAGAAGCAAGGAAGAGACAAGGACTCATTTTCCAGCTCTGAAACGTCCTCTTTCAACTACCACCTTAGATGGACTGAATTTGCTGAAATAGAAACTAGAGATAATGAGACACAGAATATGTATAAATATCATTTATTAAGGCTGAGGTCCCGCTTGAACTGGCAGCCCCATGAGTACAGAACTGGAATGAGAGCGCTCCCTAAGCATATTCAAGAACCAGAAAGCGTAAATAAAATGGCATCTTAGTTAAGCTTCCTTTGATTGGAAACAATAAAGGCCAACGCTTGAAATAAATGGATACGTTCACTACTTTGGTTGTGGTGATGGTTTTATGGGTTTATACAGATGTCAAAATTTAGTAAATTAATGCTTTTCAATGTGTACAGTTTATTGTATGTAAATTTCACCTCAATAAAGTGCTTTTTTAAACTCAAACAGCAAAAACAAAGTGGGTTAGTGTGGGATATCAAAGATCCAATGGCAGGAATAAGGACACTTTGGGGTAATAGAAATGTGAAAACATCAGGAAAAGAATTAGGAACACAAAATGCATGTTATAAAACAGGATCATGGGACTTCCCCAATGGTCCAGTGGTTAAGATTTTGCCTTCCAATGCAGGGGGTGCAGGTTCAATCCCTGGTCAGGGGACTAAGATCCCACATTCCTCATGACAGGAAACAAAATCATAAAACAAGCACGATGTTGTAACAAATTCAATAAAGTCTTTTAAAATGGTCCATATTAAAAAACAAACTTTAAAAAATAAATAAAACAGGTTCATGAGGCAAGTAAAGGAGAAAGAGAAACATCTGGGGTTTAGTGCTCCTGAGATATTGATATTCAGTGTCTGTGGAAGGTTTATTGCCTTTGTTAGGTGGTTGGAAGTGTGTGCGTGCTCAGTTATATCTGACTCTTTGCAACCCTATGGACTATAGCCCGCCAGGCTCCCCTGTCCCTGGAAATCTCCCTGCAAGAATCCTGGAGTGGGTTCTATGCCCTCCTCCAGGGGATCTTCTCAGCACAGGATTGAGCCCATGTCACTGGCATCTCCTGCCTTGCGGGCAGATTCTTTACCACTAGCACCACCTGGGAAACCCCTTAGGTCGTAGGGAAAGAGCTGTCCATATTTAAATATATAATATGAAGCATACTTTAAAACTCTTTCAAAGGTCCAATGAGATCAGGTATATATTAGCACTTTGAAAAGTATAACAGGTTAGACAAATGTAAGTGATTATTGACAATATAAAATGTTATAGTTATTCCTGGTTAATTCAGCATTTCCCCATCAGACACCATCCAACTTCATGCATAATTGAAAATCCTGCACATCTTTCTCATTGACAGGTTGAGAAGTTTTCAAAACAGTCTTGAGTCCTAGATATGGATGTGTGACTGTATTGCCATAAGCCTCTTTAAGCCTGGCCTCTGCAGGGGCTGACCACTGCGTCCATCACCAGCAAGATTCCCAGCTGATGGGAGGAGAAGTGAGCAGTGTGGGGTGGTGGTGGGGGGGACGTCTTGTGCCGCAGCTGTGTCGAGTTGTCTTGGCTCGTCCAGCCATCTGTAACAGGGAAAACAAGCTTCCCACACATGAGCGTGAAGTCAACAGAGGGAGGGTTGGGGATGGCTTCCATCCTTCAGGGAGAGGCAGGGCCTGTGTCTTCCCTCTTAGAGCAAGCTTTCAGAAGGTTTGTAGGCTGTTGGAACACACTTTCCAGAAATCTCTTTAACCTTTCACAAGCTGCAAACATATGTCCCCTGCCTGGCTAGTTCCAAGCAGGTGATGCTCAGTGGAGAGCCATGATTCTTGTGTGGCATCCAGGAGTCTCACTTGGCATCTTGCTCAACAGAGGAAGGGGGCAACATTGGCCTGTGTCTCTAAATGCCCAGGACATTGTCTGATACTGATCAGGGACTCAGGAAGCATTTCAAGAAGGAAGGGAGAGAGGGTGAGAGGAAAGGAAGGAAGAGATGGGACGAAGGAAGGGTGGAATGAAAGAAGGAAGGAAAGCAGAGAGGGAAGGCAGTGAGGCAGAAGGTAGAACGGAATGACTCTCCTGAGAGGAAGGCAGGGACGCTACAAAATGGCGGAAAGCAAACACGCGCCAGCCCTCTAGGGAATGTGGGAGTTTTGCAAGCTGTCTTCACCAATGGAGATTGAGCACCTTGTGGGAATATGGACAAAGGGAACTTTCTGTGGTTCAGGTACTCTGCCCCTTCCCCCAGACCACAGCTGACCTGAAGAGATGGGTTCCCATGGCAGACGCTGTTGGCTACCCACCCAGTATCCAGCCTTGCTTCTTCTTTAACTAAGAGAGCATCGATTTACTCAGTAATGTGCCAGCTTATCTCTTTCAGAGCCCCTTGTTGGTAAGGAAGTAGCCGTGTGACCTGTACTGCTGTGCTCAGTCGCTCAGTTGTGTCCAGTACTTTGCAACCCTATGGACTGTAGCCCGCCAGGCTCCTCTGTTTGTGGGCTTCTCCAGGCAAGCATATGGGAGTGGGTTGCCATGGCCTCCTCCAGAGGATCTTCCCAACCCAGGAATTGAACCCCTTCTCCTGAATTGGCAGACGGCTTCTTTACCACTAGCGCCACGTGGGAAACCCCGGTCATGTGACCCAGATCCGGCCAATAAGACGTAAGTAGAAGCCTACAGCATAGAGCTTCTCAGAAAATGTGTTTCCTCATTTAAAAAAGAAAAACAAAGTCTTTCCCTTTTTATTATTCTTTGTCCTCCCTTTCTTCCTGCCTGGAATGAAATGTGATTTCTTTCAGTGAAGGAGTCATCTTGCTCTCCTGAGGCCAAAAGCCACACACTACAGACGATAAAGCAGGAAGCATGAGGAAGACAGAGTCTCTGATAGCAGTATGTATATTCTGCATCAGTTCTAGACTGCCTTTCTCCAGACTTCTTTTCACATGAGAAAAACAAAATTTCTGTTTGGTTCATCACAATCAGGTTTGTGGTATAAGCTGTTAGATATAATTATAACTAGTGAATCAGGAACACAACATGGACACAAGTTCTTCTGGAAACCAGCCCACTGGGAGAAGAAACACAGTGATGTTTCCTCAAGGCTGCACACCCATGAGTTACAGTTCTTGTTATAAATTACGGACTCCCAGACTCTAAGTAAGGGGACTGAAAAAAGAACCAGATCAGGTGCTGGAAGACCCCGCTAAGGTTGATTCAGCAAGGTTGCCATGGAGTCACTCGTCCCTCTGCCTGAAGACAGAACTGGCTCTATCTATTGATGGGGATGGAGCTGTGGAGACACAGATGTAGTAAGAAGACAGCTATTTAAAAAGACAATGAGAAGGCTGGAACAAGCCTTGGGGCCACTGGTTAGACCACTGGCAGAATGGCAACAATCTTCTTGTTATTTCTGGGCAACAGGGCAAAATGACAAGAGATGGTGTCATGAGATGAAGTGTCACTGGCAAGAACCAGGACCTCCAATTTCAGCAACAGCTTCCAAGCTAGAGAAGAAACCAACTGAGCTAGAAGAGTGGGATTTGTTGGACTTTTGGACCACTTTATGGTCAATGGCCTGATCAGATATTTGGAGAACCAGACATCTGGGAAATATGTCAGATGTTCAAGGCTGCCTACAAGCACCATCCCCCAACCCTCTTCCTCGCTGAACAGCCCATCACACTGCAGATGTGAATATGTCATTCACCTGCTTTCCCAGCTTCCCCCGCAGCTGGGGCACGAGCCTATGACCCAGCCATGGAACCTGAGCAGAAGTCCACTGAAAGGCTTCTCGACAAGACTTTCCTTCTAAGTAAGGCATCCTTCTTCACTTGACATAGGTTGGGATTGAGACTGTGGCTCAAATTAATCTCGAATTAGGTTATATGTGGGTTAGCAGGTGAATATAGCTTTGCTCTCAGGACTTTGTGCACATGTCAATCACTAACAAAAGCCTTAAGTCATGATTTTATAGGAAGACAGGCTTCTCTGGTGTCTGTAAAGCAAGAAACCTTCTGCAGACCCTCCCAGGTGCACCCAGTGGGTTCTGGAAGTCAGGCTAGGACAAAGGACAGCAGCAAAGGGACTCCACCGCGGGACAAGTGGGATTCATTTCCCTTCCGGAAGTTGAACGGCAGCTAGTGCAACTGCCCAGATGTCTGGAGTGAGCGCTCCTGCTGACAGTATGCTCCCCAGGGCCTGTCGTGGGGGAATGGAGTCAGGGGCTGCAGCCTTCTCCCCTGGGACACCTCACCTGGAGTTCGTGTTCAGTTTCAAGTGCCTGGGAGCTAAGCACTACTGATAAGCCTGGCTCCCTTGACGGCTGCCCTCGGGGGCCACAGGGATGCTCTGGAGAGAGAGGGGAGGGGTCTCCTCCGACCTGTGGGCCTGGGTCTCTCCTGTCGCTCACCAGCCAGCATCCTTCACGGCTCCTCTCTAGCGTTCTCACCTCAGAGCTGTCACCAGGGTCAGCTTTCCGCGCACCGAGGGAAGCAAGTCAGGGGATCACCAGTGCATGTCCATGTCAGAGGCAGATTTGACAAAACCCCAAGTAGTACAGCCAGCTCACTTTGTCCCTGACTTGTAATCACGCTTTTATAAGCCTGAGAGGGAATTCACTAGAAAGGGTCCATCGGGGAAAATAGCTCACTACATCGTGAGGGTCATAAAGGCAGGAGACTGGATGTCATGTCCAGCATGCAGGCAGCCTCCCAGAAAGCCAGTTTGAATTACTTAATCATATGCATATCCCTGAATCCATTCTAGCGAACCAAAAGAGAATAACTTGTAAGCTAAGTTTAACTATTGAGAGTACCAAATTACTAGTAATATCCCTCACGTCTCTATCAAGAACAGCCTTAGAGAAAGACACTCTTTAAATAGGTCACCCTCAACCTTTCCTCCAGACTGATCACGTGGGGTGGAGGGGTTCTCTGCAGCTGCCTTCATGGACTTCATGTTAACTCAAGTCCTGCAGACTCACTGGACTTCTCCCCTCTGCTCAGCACTGAGGAACCTGCTGCGAGAACTTCATAAGAAGGGTGTGCCCCCCACGAAACTGAAGCCCCTTTTGGGACAAGATTTTGAGCAGAAAAGGGTTAAAGAATGTTTACAGGCAGCCCTGAGGTCCAGATGGAAGACCTAAATGTGAGTGTCTGATGAGTCCCCTTGCCCCCCAGCCGTTTGGGGCACCCATGTCCTCAGAGACCCAGAGGTGACCATCACCACGATGAAGCCACTCACTTTGTCACTGGTGCTGCTCCCTCGACACAGCATGACCTTTCTCCCCCTTCATTCGTAGGACCACCCCCTCAAGGGCCACCTCCTCCACGACATTCCCAGAAGCCCCAGTCAGAATGAATGGCTCCTTCCACTGGACTCTCCACGAGGGCCTCTTGCACCTTGAACCAGGAGCTCCTTACTATGG
The DNA here is from genome assembly GCF_032405125.1 of Capricornis sumatraensis. Taxonomy (NCBI): domain Eukaryota; kingdom Metazoa; phylum Chordata; class Mammalia; order Artiodactyla; family Bovidae; genus Capricornis; species Capricornis sumatraensis. The sequence goes on along the minus strand of NC_091089.1, from coordinate 53,353,311 downwards.
TTTAGTGAGCAGAAGAAGTCAGAGGCAGATCTTTATTTATGTCTATTATACTTGCAAGGAGATCCAACCAGTCCATCCTAAAAGAAATCAGTCCTGAATATTCCTTGGAAGGACTGATGTTGAAGCTGAAACTGCAATACTTTGGCCAACTGATGCCAAGAGGTGACTCATTTGAAAAGACCCTGATGCTGGGAATGATTGAAGGTGGGAGGAGAAGGGGACGCCAGAGGATGAGATGGTTGGATGGCATCACCGACTCAGTGGATGAGTTTCAGTAAACTCTGGGAGTTGGTGATGGACAGGGAGGACTGGTGTGCTGCAGACCATGAGGTCACAAAGAGCCAGACACGACTGAGTGACTTCACTTTCACTGTCACTCCTTGGAAGGAAAGTTATGACCAACCTAGATAGCATATGCAAAAACAGAGACATTACTTTGCCAACAAAGGTCCGTCTAGTCTAGGCTATGGTTTTTCCAGCGGTCATGTATGGATGTGAGAGTTGGGCTGTGAAGAAGGCTGAGCGCTGAAGAACTGATGCTTTAGATCTGTGGTGTTGGAGAAGACTCTTGAGAGTCCCTCGGACTGCAAGGAGATCCAACCAGTCCATCCTAAAGGAAATCAGTCCTGAATATTCATTGGAAGGACTGATGCTGAAGCTGAAACTCCAGTACTTTGGCCACCTCATGCGAAGAGTTGACTCATTGGAAAAGACCCTGATGCTGGGAGGGATTGGGGGCAGGAGAAGAGGATGACAGAGGATGAGATGGCTGGATGGCATCACCAACTCGATGGACATAAGTTTGGGTGAGCTCCAGGAGTTGGTGATGGACAGGGAGGCCTGGCGTGCTGCGATTCATGGGGTTGCAAAGAGTCGGACACGACTGAGCGACTGAACTGACTAAAAAATGAATCACTGTGAGCATGTTTGCCAGACTCTGTGCACTATTATGAATATTTCCTGAAGATAAATTTCCAGAGGTAGAATGGCTAGGTTAAAGAGAATTGCATTTTTAAGGCTTTTAAAAGAGCGAAACGAAAAGGCCCAAGGTTATAGCAATTTAAACTTGTGTTTCAACAAGCTCAAAAGGAGTGGCCTCCACCACAAATTACGGAGGGCTTCACAGAGGAAGTGGAATTTCAGCCCAGTGGAGATGGGGAAAGTCAGGCCAGAAAGGAACAACAGTCCAAGTAAAGACACGATGAGGGAAGCACTTCTAGGAATCACTGAGCTCCATTTAGTGGAGGGTGGGCAGCCTGAGTAGGAGGAAGAAAAGATAAAGGCCGGCAGGAGGGCTGAGGTCAAACTGGAGATATGAAGGCCTGGCCAAAGGGCAGGGAGTTTCGTCAACAACATCTGAGCAAGGAAAATACAGTCAGATATGATCAGCTACAAATTTCCCAAAACAGTGTTTATTCACAGATTATGCAACTAACCAAGAAAGATAAGAAAGATGTAAATTGCCTATTGTGCTTGAAATAATAACTCTAATTCTTACCATCAATGTGGGAAGACTTCCGTTTGTCTATGGATTGTGCAACATAATAATGGATATGCATGTGGTCCTACATGTGTCATTTTAATGTGGGACCGTTGTTTGCTTACAACCCAGAAAGCTTTATGTGTGCTCCATCTTTGCAATTTTTTGGTATAACTGTGTGAGCCGCTCTCCTCTAAGATTTCCAGGTATGTGGCGCCCTAAATGGGAAACCTTAAAAAAGAAGGGCTAGCTTTGCGGTTTAGAGCTAAGATGGCGCCTGGCGGAAGAGATGAGGGCGTGGCCTAAGTTGTTTGTCAAAACTTTTGATTGGCTCTCTTGATTTCCGTGCATGTGGACAGCGCATGATCACCATAGACTCCTGTTATAATGATGACACATGACAATTTGACCTTTAATGTGATTGGTGCAACTATGGAAAGTCCCTTGCAAACCCCCCCTGCTTGCCTTTATAAGTCAAGAGCTTGCAGCAAAAAAGTGGAACTGCTTAGACGGAACCCCTGTCGCATCTGATTGTCTCTTGCTCGCTGAGGGGCTGGGTTGGCGGACAGCAGGCTCACCTCTCCTCGGGACCCCTCGGCTTTGCTGAGGGAAGTTCCACTGCCCCTTTCTTTCTGCGAAGTGCCCCCCGCACAGGCAGAAGGAAGAGTAGGTGTTTTTTCTGCACCAGGATCCTCAAATGCATCTGGGGAGTTTCTGCCCTTACTTCTATCCCCTGGTTTCAGCCCCACAGGTGGGTCGAGTCAATGCTCCTCTCTCTCCATCTCCTGAGCGCCTCCTAGCCCAGGAGGCATTCTCACTGCCTCTTTATGGGGTGGGAAACCACCTTATGTCACAGCCCACCTCATCCCCTGTTCTACTGTTCACCTCCATAAATGCCAAACTCTAGTCCTCCAGCATTAGCTCCCAGAGAACACAAAAACCTCACTTCTCTCAAAGAATCTGACTCCTCACACTACAACCTTGCAGATGGAAATCACAGCTCTTGTCTTTGATGTGCACTTTGAGAGCCTGTCTTGGAAGCCAGGAAATGAAAGTGGTCTCTACTCTTCAGCTAGATACCACAAAGCTCCCTGTGTCAGAGGAATTGAACTCTGCCCCAAAAGAGGTCTGGTCTTTGCCCTTGGCTCCGAATGTCCTGCTTTATAGGAATGGCCCTGCTTACCTGGAGGCATTGGACCATACCAGACTTGTGATTTATGGAGGGGGTTTTGAGGCAAGCACTGTCAGCTCGGTTTCTGAAGACGGAGCTGGAGCCTGAGCTCAGCCACATGAGCCATCATCAGCCATGGAACCCAAACAAAAACTCTGGACACCAAGGCTCAGGTGAACATTCTTGGTTGGCAATCCCCCACATACATTATCACACAGCCTTGGCAGATGAGTAACCCTGTCCATGACGGCAGGGGAGGATGGTCAAAGACTCCACACCTGGGACTTTCCTGGATTCTCCCCTCCACCTCTTCCCATGGCAGGTCTTAACCTGCACCTTTCCCCTGTAACAGACTATAGCTGAGAGCATAATGACTTTCAGTGGGATCTGCGAGTACTCGAGAGGTATTAAATCTGAGGATGGTCTTGGGAACTGTTTCTCTAAATCTGCACCCCCAATTCAGTAGATGCCTCAGCCTCCCTGGAAAGAGAGGGTTGCAGAGCAACCGAAGTTACCAGCAAGGAGAATTATCCCAGATAATGTATCAACATATTGTCCCATCAGTTCAGTTCAGTCAGTTCAGTCACTCAGTCATGTCCAGCTCTTTGTGACCCCTTGAATCACAGCACACCAGGCCTCCCTGTCCATCACCAACTCCCAGAGTTCACCCAACCTCATGCCCATTGAGTCAGTGATGCCATCCAGCCATCTCATCCTCTGTCGTCCCCTTCTCCTCCTGCCCCCAATCCCTCCCAGCATCAGAGTCTTTTCCAATGAGTCAACTCTTCGCATGAGGTGGCCAAAGTATTGGAGTTTCAGCTTTAGCATCAGTCTTTCCAAAGAACACCCAGGACTGACCACACATGTCTAGAAAGGAAATGAACACAGTGTGGCCATACGTGGTAAGCGCTAATAGTGAGGTGCACACCCTGAATGGTACTAAATTAGGAAGAGGAAACATGGTGGGTGGAAGAGATTAGAGAAGGCTTCATGGATTTCATGGAACTTGAGCTGAGATTTTGAGAATGTAGAGAAATCAAGCAGTCAGAGTGAAGAAGAACATTCCAGGTAGGAAAGAATGATTTATATCAGCTTGCCAAATTGGCATAGCATTGAGAATCTGGGGAAGAAAGGCTGAAACAGAAAATTAGGGAATTATTAGCTGTGAAAGATTCCTGATGTTATTTAGCTCCCTGAATGCCCTCATTAGCTGATCACTGTAAGTCTTTTCAAAATCCCAACAATCACTTTGCTAATTTGGAACACAGAGGCAAGGGTCCTATTCTTGATTCTTCTTTGACCTTTTCCACACAGTCCGCGCTAAATACACATATGAAAGAGGGGAAAAGGAGGGTGTTGGTGAAGACCTCAGTGGCATCATCGCAGACAAGAGAGCACTGGCAATTAACAAGGCTGCCTCACTGTCCACCTCGAGGAGGTGCCATTCACAGGAAATGAAGACGAACAGTGTCCCCTGAAGTTGTGTGATGCTCTTACCCTCATGAGTAAGGAAAAGCTTTGAGGCTGCAGGTCTGATAAGAGATCACTGGCTCTGATAAGAGAAATTACAAAACATGAACACTCATACTGAGGACCATAAAATAACTAAGGCTAAGGGATCACACACACACACACACAGCCCGAGTGACAATTAGAGCTATTAACCAGTGTAACTTTATGGAGGCACAGACATCAATAAAAGCAAAGACGTATTGTTTATAGGAGGTGATCAGAAGGCCAAAAAAGCTGCTCTCTTCAGTTCAGCCTGGTGCTGAGAGCAACTGTCAACCAGGGGGCTCAGCAGCATGAGAATTCAGAAGCAATAAACCCGAGTTTCTCAACATTCCCACCTACCCATCTTGGTCAGTTCAGTTGATATAACAGAACACCCTAGACTGAGTGGTTTATAAACCATAGAAATTTATTTCTCAAAGTTCCGGAGACTGGAAAGTCTAAGATCAAAGTGTCAGCAGACTTCATATCTGGTGAGAAACCTCTCCTTGACTCACTGATGGATTCCTTCTCACTGTGTGCTCATACAGCAGGAGGGGTGAGAGAGCTTTCTAGGGTCTTCTTAATAAGGACCCGAATCCCACTCGTGAGAAACAACATAATCACTTCTCAAAGACCCTACATTTTAATACCATCAGATTGAAGGTTAAGATTCCAACATGTGAATTTTTTTACTTTATTTGTAATTGGAGGATAATTGCTTTACAATGCTGTGTTGGTTTCTGCCATACAAGAATGTGAATGGGCCATAAATATACATATCCATAGGCCGCCCCCTACCCTGAGCCTCCCTCTTACCCTCCACCCCAGGCCACCCCTCTAGGCTGTCACAGAGCACTGAGTTGAGCTCCCAGTGTTATACAACAACTTCCCGCTCACTCGCTACCTCTCTTACACATGGCAGTGTACCAACATATGACTTTTAAGGGGCCAAGAGCTTTCAGTGCATTGCACCACGCCACATAGGTAACTGGACCTTTTGCCATCCTCAAAAACCACCCCATGTGGATATCTGAACCTTTTGTTTCCTCAAAAACACTGCAGAAAATTGAATTTTCCCTTTCAACATGGCTCATTATATTGTTAGGAAGCTCACAAACACCTCTCTGAGAATTTGGTAAAAATCCTGAGCTCTTACCCCAGAAATACACACAGAGAGAGTTTTGTGCAGAACTCTAGATTCTGCAGCCCATCCCTGAAACCCTGCTGCCTCACAGAAGCAAATGTGATCTGCTACTCAGTTTAGACAGCCCTTTCCTTATTAATACTCAGCATTACCTCTGTCAGGAGATTTGAATTTTAACTAGGTCATAAGGTCAATGCGGTAATTTACTTTTTAAAGACTTTTAAGACTATGAACTATGTAATGTGTAAAAGGTGATTCATTATCATATGAAAAACCCTGAACAAGACTCAACAGTTCAGAGGTGGCTGCTGAAGCCCCTCAGACATTGTGACTTAAATCTACTCCACAGGTTTGTTAAATAGCACAAATGATGTTAGGAATAATTTATTTGGGGTGAAATAAGTGGTATTCGAGAAATAAAAATTATCCAGTCTCCTTGGAGAAGGAAATGGCAACCCACTCCAGGATTCTTGCCTGGAGAATCCCCAAAAACAGAGGAACCTGGCGAGCCACAGTCCATGGGGTCGCAAAGAGTCGGACACAACTGAGCGACTTCATGTTCACATTGAAGACATTAATGCTAATTGAAATAAGCCAAACCCAAAAGGACAAATACTGTATGATTCTGTGTGTTAGGTACGGAGAGTAGTCAAACTGGTAGAAATAGACAGTCGAATCATGATTGCCAAGGCCGGGGGGTTGGGGAGAAGGTTGAATGTTTAATGGGTGCAGAGTTTCCATTTCAGATGATGAAAAAGTTCTGGAGATGATAGTGGTAATGGTTGCAAAACAATGTCAGTGTATTTAATGCCATGGAATTGTGGCACTGAAAAATAACTAAAATACGAAAAAAATTATGTTATATATATTTCACTAAATTTTTTTGGAAATTATCCACACCTTTCCATACTGTATAAGTGAAGTTTAAGGATCAGGCAAGCCCAGGACTTCATAACTTTGGGGGAAAGCTTTAGAGAAATCCTATCCCTGTACTTTAAGGCGGGGGTCCCCACCCTCCGGGATCTGATGCCTGATGACCTGAGGTGGAGCTGATGCAATAATAACAGCAGAGAAGTGTACAATAAATGTAATGTGCTCAAAGCCGGTGCACCAGGACAACCCGGAGGGATGGGATGGGGACAGAGGTGGAGGGGGGTTCGGGACGGAGGGGACACATGTATCCCTGTGGCTGATTCATGTCAATGTATGGCAAAAACCACCACAATACTGTAAAGTAATTAGCCACCAATTAAAATAAATAAATAAAATAATAAATTACTGCAATGTGCTTGAATCAGTCCTAAACCATTATCTCCCTCAGTGGTCTGAGGAAAAATTGTCTTCCACGAAAATGGTCCCTGGTCCCAAAAAGGTTGGGGACCACTGCAAGGGACTCCAACAAGCAACTTGTGTGACCATGTTAATCCAATGTGGATGCAGTGATCTATATATTTTTTAATTTTTAATTTTATATTGGAGTATAGCTAACTAACTATAACTACTGTGATAGCTTTGGGTGAATAGCAAAGGGACTCAGCCGTACATATGCATGTATCCATTCTCCCCCAAACTCCCCTTGCATCCAGGCTGCCACATAACGCTGAGCAGAGTTTCATGTGCTATACGACAGGTCCTCGTTGGTTATCCATTTTAAATATAGCAGTGTGTACCTGTCCATCCCAAACTCCTTAACTATCCTTGCCCTTCAACCTTCATCCCTGGTAACTATAAGTTCCTTCTCTAAGTCTGTGAGTCTGTTTCTGTGTTGTAAATAAGGTCATTTGTATCATTTCTTTTCAGATTTCTTTATATCACATATAAGGGATATCATACGACATTTGTCTTTCTCTGCCTGACTTACTTCACTCAGTACAACACTCTCTAGGTCTATCCATGTGGTGATGCAATGCCTTATGACAGCAAGGATAGGCAAGCGTGGGCTGTGAGCTTGGCTTGACTCCAAAACCATCAGAAACCATGGCACTCACCTTGAAGTAACACGCTCATGAAGTCAACAAGAAGAGCCACCTCTGAACTTCCAAGAGCAGGTTGCATATCTTCTTTTACCCTTGTGTATCTGGCAGAATTTTGTCAAAGACTCACTTTCATTGCAGCATCCTCCCCCTAGCCAGCTTGTGGAGGACTCTATTCCCCTCTAATCACCAGAGGCTGCTAGCCTCTTACCCAGAGAACCTGACAATCGCCAAACAGACCAGATTTGCCTACGCCACTTCCCCCAGGTTCAGAAGAAACTCGGGGTTGACCTCTGGCCAAGAAGGCAGCAAAACAGACAGGAGCTCAGGCCTCCACCCCAGCCCCAACAAAGCAGACAGCTGCCCAAGGGCTTCTACCAGGAGGGAAGAAAAACCACAGAATGAATAGACTCCCATCTCGTCTCCACCAGGAGTCAATAAGAGAAATTATAGCCACATCAAGATATTTTAAGAACAGCTGTAATATTTTACCAGCTGTCAGGGAAATATGAAAAGAAAAAGGAAAATAATATCTATTTAGTTAAGGAGTTGACATGGTTATCCATAAGGAAAGACAATGCATGCTGCAATATGAAGATATATATATACTTTAGACATAAAATGTTAGACTGCACTATAACTAAATTAAAGCTCATAAAAAATTAGAAAACTGTCCATTTCTCAAAATTCAGAAGTATTGTGCTTTAAAAGAACAAGGAGTGAAACTGTGGTCATCAGTACAAGGTTGACTAAATGTCTCCAGACAACAATTAGTTTTGCTCTTTCAATTACCAGGGCTTCCCGGGTGGCTCAGATGGTAAAGCATCTCCCCGCAATGTGGGAGACCTGGGTTCAATCCCTGGGTTGGGAAGATTCCCTGGAGAAGGAAATGGCAACCCACTCCAGTACTCTTGCTGGAAAATCCCATGGACAGAGGAGCCTGGTAGGCTACAGTCCACGAGGTCACAAAGCATCAGACACAACTGAGAGACTTCATTTTTCACTTTCAATTGCCAGCAAATATTTACTGAGCTTGAGAAATATACCAGACAATTCTGAGATAACATGCAAAGATGAGGATGGCATGGTCGCTTTTTGTTGTTTTTTTTTGTCCTTAGGTGGCACTAGTGGTAAAGAACCTGCCTGCCAATGCAGGAGATGTAAGAGAGGTGAGATCGATCCCTGGGTTGGGAAGATTCCCTGGAGGAGGGCATGGCAACCCACTCCAATATTCTTGCCTGGAGAATCCCATGGACAGAGGAGCCTGGAGAGCTACAGTCCACAGGGTCACAAAGAGCTGGACATGAGTGATCAACTAACACACAGTAAGCACCTACTGTATACCACAGGGAACTCTACCTGATACACTGTAATGGCCTATATGGGAAAAGAATCTTAAAAGTGTGGATATCTGTATATGTGTAAGTGATTTACTTTGCTATACAGAAGAAACTAACACAACATTTGCAAATCAACTATATTCCAATTAAAAAAAAAAAACAATTAATTTAAGGGAAAAAAAAAGAAAGGAGTACTTTCTCTTCCTGCCACTGACTTTCCTTGAAACCACTCTGAGGATTGACCTGTCTCAGGAAGCTTGAGATGACAGGTGTGGCAACCTGTGTCAAAGTGCAAGCTGTGTTACTAAGAAGCCTGCTACAGGGGCAGAAGTGAAGAAGGCTTCTTCTCTGCATGAAATTTCAGAACTTGTGTGAGTTATAGCCCTTTCTCTCTCTGCTGGGAAGTTCTCAGACCTGTGTTGAGGGCTGTAACAAGTAGAGTGCTGGAAATGTGTGTTTAGGGAGGTCTGTGTGGGGGTTAGACAACAGTAAGACAGTAAATTAAAGGCCGTGTAGAACTTAAAGAAAACAGTCCTTTATTGCTAAATCAAACAACTCTGGCCAGCTTCACCCTAAATCCCTGTTGGTTTTCAGTGGGAAATGAAGTCACTTAGCAGTGATCGCCTTTGGTTATTGTTACTATGGATCACTTTTTTTTTTTTTCAACCTCTCAAGTAGGTGAGACTAGAGGAACTTCCAAACTGAATTTCAGAAAATGACGTCTTCATAGGACATTGGCCAAGGTCATGGACATTCCGTAGGAGGACACTTTATTGAGAAAACTATTAGAAGTGACACTTTTCAAACAATTGCGGTATTGTAAATGCTTGATGGTTGACAAGCTTAACATATCATCAAGTTTTGCTAAGAAATTCTCCAGACAAACCAGAAAGGTGTTGATTCTTATAGCCCTAGACATAGGGGTTGATTCTCAAAGTCCAGGAGATATGATTAGGAGCTTTTCTTCTTCATAGAATCCTTGGACTCTTGATAATTTCCCCTTACTGTCAGAACTCTGAGTAGATGTTCAATTTTTGAGCTTCTCCTCACTGTTCCCTCTACCTCACCCACAGAATAGTAGAGCAACCAATTAGCTTTGTCATGGCCAGAGTCAGAAGGAATAAATATGGTTCTCATTGTCAGGGTAGCTCTCAGCTTCTTTGGATAGACCTAAGAAGAAGTTTTTTAATGTCTTGCAGTTGGGTTACTCTAATAGATGAAAGCTGATACCTATTATAACTCTTTCCTTATCCATCTCCTCCACCATATTGAGTTACTTGAGATGGGAAATGATCTTTGGTGTCTATATCTGACAATATTCGGTCCTAATAAGAGAATCACTAGGTAATTTTTGAATAAATGGATTAGTGTCCAAATGAAAATTTAATGAAAAATCAAATTCATTCCTTTTTACAGGGGCATCTGTTGTTCCTCTGTGGCCAGCATTTTCTCCTTATTTCAGTAATGGCAACCTTCTTTCTTCCTTCCATGTAGTTCTGGTGGGGCTGCCACTCATAATTCCCTACCCTCCTTCCAAGCTCACCAATCACGGTATTCGTTTTCACATACAACAGGGATTGGTCCAAGCAACAGATACATGACTCAGACAAAACCAGTCAATTCCCTGGTACTTGGGTACTAGGAGAAAAGTGTTCTCTTATTACTGAGACTTGCTAGATTAACACTACCCCACCCAGGAAGCCCATGGGGATATCGGTGTTCATCTTTTCTTTGACATGGAAGTAACCTGGGTATAACCCAAGAAAATATGGAAAACCCAGAGAGAGTCAAAGAAGAGAGGGGAAGGAAATGAGAATAAGAAAGAGAGAAAGAATGTGATGGAAAGTGACCTGTAATATTTATTTTAATCTGATCCACTGAGCAGACTCCCTGCTCCATCTTTCCTGTATTTTGCCCCATTTTTCCCACTTACAGTAGTCTTTGTTGGAGACCCAGCTAATGTATTCCCAAGTAGCAGTTGCATCTGCCTTTCACCAAAGCAACAGAAGCTTCTCTTTAAAAGAAATAGACCATACCCCCAAAGTTATCCTGGGCTACAAAGTTATTATGAACTGGTTCTACTCTGAATCACAGAGTAGATCAATGAACACACAGTTCAGCCCTTAACTTTCACTCATTACAATTTTGTAGAACTCACACTCCTTTCCAAGAGCAATACGTCAAAATCACCTTTCAGGCAATACTGAGCCATATTAAGAGAACACAGCCTGGCGATCAGTAATTTTGTATCTAAACACCTCTGTCTATGTCTATACAGCAATGTTTCAGCACTTGTTTATAATTTTTTTGACCTTTATGATTTTTCTATAACTTAAGACAAATCTTAGTATAAAAAAGAATAGATTGCACAAAAAATATAATCCAAACAAAAATGGGAATTGTTAGATGTGTTTAAAAGAGTATAAATAAAAGAAAATCTGTATATTCAGTTACAGAGGGGAAAGAATAAAACTAAAGAGCATTCACATTCATTTCACAAAGCCTGGGCTGAGCACTGTGGTTGCAGTATAGACACAGGTGAGTAAAAATAGACCAAGTCCCTGTCCTTGTGTTGCCTACAGTGTAGTGGTAGAGACTACACTAGCCTACACAGCGTGACTAGTAAAAGAGTCACAGGTGTTACACAGGACCATGGTGCCGGAAGAGCTAATAATTAGGGCACTTCGCTTTCTCAGTAAGGTCTGGAGAGGCTTCCTAAAAGAGTGATGATTGAACTGCAATCCAAGAATAAATAGAAATTAACTTGGTGAAGAAGGGCACGTGGTGTAGCCGATTCCTAAGCCCCCAGGTTGGACGACTCCAAGCATGATCTGAACCACCTTCTAGAAGGCTCTGGTGAAACTGAGCTTCACCGTCCTCACCAGGAACCTCCTCATCCTTGCATCTAGTCTTGGCTTCCTTTCATCCCAGCTCATCTCCCTTCCCTGACTCCCTTACCAGCGCTTTATGGACTGCTTCTCACACCAACCAGACAAACTCATGTTCCAGTGTCAGAAGACTTCTTGGAGAACTCACCTTAAGACAGGAAGTTGGAGTGAGGGAGGAGAGAATAGGAGAAAACCTTGTGCAAAAGCCCTGAGATGGGAAGGAACATGAACAGTTCCGGGAACTGAAAGATGGCCACTCTCACTGGAATAGGAAATAATGAGGAAAATGTGGTAGGAGGAACTTCTCTGGCTAAGACTCCCTGTCCCCAGTGCTGGGGCCCAGGTTCAACCTGTAGTCAGGGGACTAGATCCTACATGCAACAACTAAGAGTTCACACACCACAAGTAAAGACCCTGCATGTTCCAAAGACCATCAAAGGTCCCCAGCGTCACAACCAAGACCTGGCATAGCCAAATAAATAAATATTACCAAAAGAGGGAGAAGAAGCGGGAGAAGTATCCAGAGACGCGGCTGGGGGCAGAGGGAAGAGAGTAGAAAAGGATTCTGCAGGATCCAAGCAGCTGTCCAGAGAAGCGGCTGGGGGCAGAGGGAAGAGAGTAGAGAAGGATTCTGCAGGATCCAAGAGCGATCATAAAGGCCCAGGAAATGAGCTCTGCCTTTGTTCTCAGTGGAGTAAGAAGCCAGTGAAGGATTTTACAATGGAGGTTGATGTTCTCTTGTTTCTGCTTTGAGATGGTGGCTCTTGTCTCAATGTGAAGAAAAGACTGGAGGGGGCTAAGAAGGATCTGTTTGGAGTGGTCAAGAGTAGATGATTGTGGTCCAGGTTGAGGTGATAGGAATTTGCCCTGGAGTTACTGCCTGCAATGTGGGAGACCTGGGTTCGATCCTTGGGTTGGGAAGATTCCCTGGAGAAGGAAATGGCAACCCACTCCAGTACTCTTGCCTGGAGAATCCCATGGACAGAGAAGCCTGGTAGGCTACAGTCCACGGGGTCGCAAAGAGTCAGACACAACTGAGCAACTTCACTTTCACTTACTGACAGAGGGGGCATTAAGCGGTGGGATTTGGAGGATATTTAGAAGGCAAAATCAATAGGGCTTGGAGATAGATTCAGTCTGAGAGATGAGAGATAGGGAGTTATCAAAGATTACACATAGACTCTGGCTTATGTGCTTGAATAGTTAATGTATTTCTATTATAGAAGACATGCCAGAGATCATTAAAGATTGCCTTAAAGACAAGGTTATATACAAGGAGTATGTTTAGTTCTCTGGAGTAAGTACACATAGGCAGATAGACTGATGATTTTACTTTTACACATTAAAATTCTGGGTAAGACAGGGATTGTGAGGGTAGGAAAACATAAAGAGCAAAATGTAACAGCAGCTGGAAACTAAACATCATCTTGCTTTGAAACTAAACTGTAGTGTACACCCCAGCTGACATAACTGGGCAGGTTAAGAGGGGAGGAGGGGTGGTCACACATGGACTCAAAGCGTGAGAAGGAAGCCACGTGGGAGAAAAGACCTAGGCTGATCAGATGTCTTCCCTCCTTGAGCCAGCCTGATCCCACCTAGTTTCAACTCTGTTCAAATAAATATGCCTCTTAAACCCAGACCACATTATGATGAAATAGTGAAGGAAATGGAAAGAGAATGAAAGCTTGGGAAGGACAGTGTATGAAAGGAGAAAAGAGAGGGTAGGCAAATTCTCCTACTTTATACTTGTGTTTCGGGCCCAAGCCAATGAGAGTATGAAGGGGAAAGATGAAGAGATGGAAAGCATCATGGCATTTTAGAGATGGTAGATATTAGCTAGCCCAGGACCTGTCAGCTTCAGCACTATTGACATTTGGGGCTGGATAGTTGTTCAGTGAGGAGGGAAGAGGCCTCTCCTGGGCCCTGGAGGCCAGCATCCCTGGCCCCTACTCAGTAGATGCCAGTAGCATCTGTCCTCAGACATTGCCAAATGTCCACTGAAGGGAAAAATGACCCTTGATGAGGACAACTGAGCTACTCTCACCTCTCCGTTTTACAGATGAGGAAACTGAGCCCCACACTGGGAAGACGTTTGCCCAAGGATGTGCAGAGTCAAGACAAGAATCTAGATTGTCCCCAAAGGTCGGATCATTCTATTTAAGAGGCCATGTTTATAGACAAAGATTTCTGCTATGTATAAACCTAACTCTAGAAAAAGCTGTATATTGTCAGCCTGCTTATTTAACTTCTATGCAGAGTATATCATCCAAAATGCCAGGCTGGATGAATCACAAGCTGGAATCAAGATTGCCAGGATAAATATCACCTACTTCAGATATGCAGATGATACCACTCTAATGGCAGAAAGTAAAGAGGAACTAAAGAGCCTCTTGATGAGGGTGAAAGAGGAGAGTGAAACTGCTGGATTGAAATTCAACATTCAGAAGACTAAGATCACGGCATCTGGTCCTATCACGTCACGGCAAATAGATGGGGAAAAAAATGGAAACAGTGTCAGATTTTTTTTTCCCCCTTGGGCTCCCAAATCACTGGACAGTGTCTATAGTCATGGGGGTCAGAAAGAGTCAGACATGAGTTAGTGACTGAACAACAGCTCTAATGAAAAATAGTTTAAAAAATAATAATCATGCAACATTGAGAACACATCAGGGGTAAAGAGAATCATCCTTATATGTGAGTGGGTACTAGGCCAATCTGCTCAAAAAGTTTTTACATTGGTGCGGGCACCATGAACCACCCACAGGTGCAGGAAAGTGTGTTGAGACAAAATATCTGGTTTAATTTTATTTGTATAAGACTCAGGAAAAAGTCTAGTTTAGAATACAAGTCAAGGAATATTACTCAGCCTTTTAAAAGAAGGAAGTGTGTGACATTGTATAACACAATAAACCTTATAGACAGTATGCTAAGCAAAATAAGGCAATCACAGAAAAGCAAATTCTGAATGAATTCCCTGGATAAGAAGTATCTAAACTGATAGAAACGGAGAGTAGAATGTGATTTCCAGAGGCTGGGGGAAAGAGAGGGCATAGGAGTTGCTATACAATGAATAGAGTTACAATCATGTCAGATGAAACAGTTCTGGAAATTCAAGTGCAATAAGAGCTAACAATACTGTACTATTCACTTCAACAGTAGTTAATAGGATATAGTTTATGTTTTGTGTCTTTCCACAATTAAAAACACACACACAAATCGAGGACTGTTACTATTCTATCTCCCTGTTTCTTTCAGAGTAGGCTCCTATCAGGAAAAGTTTCTTGTGTTTGATGGATGACAACCTGGGTAATGCTGGTCCCAAATCCCAGCCCTCATTTAGAAAGCTCGAGTAACCACAAAGTTGCAGAACACAAAACGACTTTTAAATCCAGCGCTAATTATCACCAAAGACCCATATTTCCAAGTACCAGGGCAAAACTCACTTCTTAAATACAGCTGTATTTTTATAAACGGCACAGAAAGTTAATGCCTGGAGATCATACTGGTCAAATCCTTCTCTTTAGAGCTAAGGGCCCTACGGCGATACCAAGAAGTTGCAGTTTTGCCCAAGGTCACCCAGCCTGTTAGTGATAAAACCCTGCACACAAACCCAGACTCCCGTGCCCTCATCCAAGAACTCTACTTTACCAAACTGCTCTCCTTCTACTCTGAGGACCCCAAATATACCCCCTCCATTAACATGAGATGCTTATTCCAGGGAGGAATAAATGTGAGACCTTGAAAAGGAAACCATGGAGGAATGTCAAAGAAGAGAGATGTGATGAAAAATAAATGAAAACTGAAAAAAAGAAAAAAAATTCAGAAGGCTAGAAAAGAAAAATCCCAGAGAATGAGAAACGGTCCCCAAAAAGACCTTCACAAAGATAAGCTGCTGGTTATTCTTGGTGCCCTGAGGAGTGTCTGAACTGCTGCCAGAATTGCTTCTAACCTAAATGGAGAATAAAAACTATTTTCCTTATCTATTGAGAGTAAAAGCAAATTGCATGTTAGGAAGCACTGGTTTGGATGAGGTGAGTTGAAGTTTTAAGAAATAGAGTGTTATTAGCGAACCCTAGCCAACCCGGGGCACTCGAGAAATGCTGATTTTTGAAAAGAATATCTAGATTTTAACACTCCATATTGGAGTCATTCTGCACGAGGAGTTCATTATTTGCATCTGCTTCTAAATAAATGTCTTCCTCTCTCCTGCCTTCTCCCGCAGGTACGCATTCACACTATGCTTCTTGTAGCTTTGTGCTTTCACATGCACACACACACACTGATTCTTAACTCCCCCTTTTCCCTCCTTCCCCTTCATTTACCCTTCAAACTGAAACAGACAGTAGAAAAACCCTGTGCCCACCCTCACATCTATTTACTTACGCGGTGTATATATCAGTTAATGCGGCTTTTGGCTACAGGGAAGCGCAAACCCAAATAAAAGGAGCTTTGAACAATAAGTACACTTATTTTCCCCATAACAAGGAGTCCCAAGGTAGCACCACACAGAGCTCAATAAACGTTTGTTGATTTGAGTTACCCCGCAGCACGTACTCTGCAGAGAATTAATAACTCACATGTACCGTGGTCCCAGGGGCTTGTCACCCAGCAGGGAAAACTATGTCCCCAACCCTAAAACAAGGTAGCCTGACACACAGCAAAGGATTGGTGTGGACGGTACACACTCCTGCAAGCGCTGAAAGGGAGGAGAGCCCTAAGACCCCAGAGAATGGACAAGGCTGCCTCACAGGGGACAGGAGCACAGGTGAGGTTTCTAAGGATGGAAAGGATTTTGGTAAGTGATTTTGACATGAAGAAGCACTCAAGGTGGAGCAAATCATTGGAAGCAGCAGAGAAAGTGAGTTTTGGGAAGCGTGTGGGTAATTGTGATCGGAGTAAAGAGTTTGTTCCTCCAGACTTAAAGGTGACAGATGGTAACGTGCACTTCCGAACATGAAGACTAGGGTCAAAACAAGTGAGAATGCCTCAGTTCAGTTCAGTCGCTCAGTCGTGTCCAGCTCTTTGTGAACCAATGAACTGCAGCACGCCAGGCCTCCCAGTCCATCACCAACTCCCAGAGCCTGCTCAAACTCATGTCCATTGAGTCTGTGATGCCATCCAACCATCTCATCCTCTGTCATCCCCTTCTCCTCCTCTCTTCAATCTTTCCCAGCATCAGGATCTTTTTTAATGAGTCATTTCTTCACATCAGATGGCCAAAGTATTGGAGTTTCAGCTTCAGCATTAGTCCTTCCAGTGAATATTCAGGACTGACTTCCTTTAGGATTGACTGGTTGTATCTCTTTGCAGTCCAAGGAACTCTCAAGGGTCTTCTCCAACACCACAGTGCAAAAGTATCAGTTCTTCTGTGCTCAGCTTTCTTTATGGTCCAACTCTCACATCCATACATGACTACTGAAAAAACCATAGCTTTGACTAGACAGACTTTTGTTGACAAAGTCCTGTGGAATTTCAAAGGCCATACCCTCAAATGAGGGCTTTCCTGATAGCTCAGTTGGTAAAGAATCCACCTGCAATGCAGGAGACCCCAGTTCGATTCCTGAGTTGGGAAGATGGGCTGGAGAAGGGATAAGCTACCCACTCCGGTATTTTTGTGGTTCCCTTGTGGCTCAGCTGGTAAAGAATCCTCCTGCAATGCAGGAGACCTGGGTTTGATCCCTGAATCGGGAAGATCCCCTAGAGAAGGGAACAGCTACCCACTCCAGTATTCTGGCCTGGAGAATTCCATGGACTGTATAGTCCATGGGGTCGCAAAGAGTTGGACACAAGTGAGCAACTTTCACTTTCACTTTCCCCTCAAGTGGTCCAAGGAGGCCCAGTTGAGTGGACAGGCAGAATACCTCCAAGAGGAAGTTGAATTCCTTATGGTGGAGACCCTGGCTCCATCAAATCTGAATTGCTAGGTTAAAAGATCAGGTTGAAGTGTACACTTTTGGGGACTCCTGAGGGAATCAACCTGAAAACATTTAACTGTGTTGTTCAAGAATAACCAGTGTACACATACTTGGCAAAGAGTTGGGAACTAGATTATAGGCCTAGTTTTTCCATTAACTGGCTGCAGCTCCTGAGGTCACTCCCCGCTCCCATCCCCAGCCTCAGTTTCCTCTTCTCTAGAACAGGATCACAGGACTAAAGGCACTCTGCACCCCTCCCTCCTCCAACAATCCAAGAATGGCTCTGTGTATGGATGTTTATCGAGGCAAATGCGGTCCACAGGCCTCACAAGCAGGGAAGCAGGGCGACTGGGGCTGCATCATTCCCCTGACTGTCACCAGCTGAGTGGTGCTGCAGTTTTTCTCCCAAACATCTGCTGCATCATTAGTAATGTCTATCCTTCCTACCACAATGGGGTTTATTATCATTAATGGTAATTATTGTTGTTGAAGAGCCAGAGAACTTTCATCTCATCCCGATATTTTGTTTCTGCCTCACATCAGATCTCTTCTTCCTAACACATTTCTATTTTCTTTTTTTTTAGAAAGTAGAAGAAAGGGCATGATTGCTGGTAGGGATATTTGGGTACTTAGTTCAATTCCGCATGATATTAGATAAGTCCCTTCCCCCTCTAGCTTCAGAGTGAGTAGAATAGATCTAATGAAGTCTGTGCTTTTTAACCATGAGTGAACCTCAAAATGATTATGAGGCTCTTTCAAAAGGCAGATCCACGAACCCCAGGCCAGACCTGGAGGATTTGTATGTCCAGGGGTGGATCTAGCAATGTATATTTTGAAAACTTCACCCAGGAATTCTAATAGGCTTTCTAAATTATTGATTTGGTCAACAGATACTTGTTTATAGCCCACCAAATAAATAGTAGGACTATTTGTTAATAAATTAGAGCTAATGCTGAAATGTCTAAAGCATACAGAGACAGAAGATTTAATTTCTGTCTTTAAGGAGTCCAGCAAATGGTGAGGAAAGACAAGCATGAAAACAGACACAGAGTAAAGAGGACCAGACTTCAAAGATGGAGCGCTGATGTCACAGGAGCATACGTGAGGGACTCCAAGTCGGACTGAGGTGATAGGAAGTCTCTCCTGAGGAGGTAGCCTTGAATTAAGCTTTAAAGGACAATCAGAAGTTCGAGGAGGTGGGGACTTCCCTGGTGGTCCAGCAGTTAAAACTCCTCGCTGCCAATACAGGGGGGCATGGGTTCAGGGGCACAGGTTCGATCCCTGGTCAGGGGAGCTGAGGTCCTACACACCACACAGCGTGGCCAAAAGAAATTTTTAAAAAATAAATAAATAAGAGGTTCAGGTAGGTGGGGAGAGCAGTGCTATAGGAAAAATCCAGAGTTCATAATAGTAGTTCTTACAAGTGAGGTACAGAGACTGAGTGGGAGGCAAACGAGGGAATAAAAGCTACAGAAACGCCCCACTTCTAACACTCCTAGCATCTGTATATGCAGACACTGCCACCCCCATCTCCTCTTGACCTGCAACGTCAGCCCGGGGGAATCACAAACCAGACTGGCTGCAGGTCTGGGGTGAGAATTTGGGGAAGGAGGAGAAATTACTAAGGGAAGAACCAGATGAATGCAGATGGGATGGTACTGTGAGCTCTTGCTGAAAATATATGAAGTTCCCCTAGAGAACCAGTAACTGCAAAGGAAAGAGGACTGGGCTTCACAGCCAGATCTGGTATCTTCCCCACCAGCCTCCCGACTCACCCCTCAGGCTGCACTTGACCTTGGCATGAAGTCTCCTCCCAGCCCCTTCTCCCTCAAGGCTGACCCCAGAAGGGCAGCCTGACCTCAGATCTCTTGACAGGCACGCTGTGTGCAGGGATGGGGGCCAGTCCCACAGTTTACCTACATCCCATGAGGGTGGTGTTTCTTGGAACCCTTTGGAGCTGGATCTGTTTAGGCTGCGTTGAGTGATTCCCACCCCCTCCTCACCCAGAGGAACAAACTGATTTCCTCCTGGTTCATAGGTCTGCCCTCTGTGGTGACCTAGGTCTGTGGGTTGGTTACATTGGCTTCCATTGTTGAACACAGCTTCAAAATCCTACTGCTCTGTGGCTAATGCTCTGTCTGACCAGCCCCATCCAGCACTCAGGCCCCTCAAAGTGAAGGCTCTCCTATCTTATCACAGGCAGCCTAGAGCAATGGTTAGATGTTTTGGAGTGTCAACTAAGATAAACTTCTTAGAGTCAGTTTACAGTCTCCTTGTCTCTCCAAAATTAAAAAAAGAATTTAGAGGAAACATATTTCCTGTGGGCCAACATTCATCTCTTTCAGAGCTTCAAACACTCATTAGACACCACTGCTTTCCAGGTAGCCAGTGTAAAGATGCTTAAGATCAGAGCAAATACAGAGAAATGAAAATAAGCCCACCACAACTAAACTTGCTGTGATCAGTGTCCACAGCCCTTGGGTTACAACCTGCAGAGGAAGGCAGTAGTACCCTTTGTGGTCTACACTCTGGCTCTCTTGGAAGAAAGACTTTATTCTAGGAAGAAAATCTATACAAGTTGCATAGGGTGAGAGTGAAAGTGTTAGCCTCTCAGTCATGTCCAGCTCTTTTTGCAATCACATGGACTGTAGACCGCCAGGCCCCTCTGCCCATGGAATTTTCCAGGAAAGAATACTGGAGTGGATTGCCATTCCCTTCTCCAGGGGATCTTCCCGATTCAAGGATTGAACCTGGGTCTTCAATGGCAGGCAGATTCTTTACCGCCTGAGCCAACCAGGGAAGACTTGCATAAGGTAGACCAGTACTTCTCACCTGGAAGGGATCTTGACCCGATCCTATGGGATATTTGGCAATGTCCGAAAATATTTTTTGATTGTCACAGCTAGAGAGGGGATTCTACTGATATGGGTTGGGGGTGCTGTAAAACATTCTACAATACACAGGAACCACTGCCCCCTACAGCAAAGAATTATCTGGTCCAAAATGTCAATAAGGCCAAGACTGAGAGCCTGGGCTAGACTGTGTAAGGAAAAGATGCGTTCTCTTCCCTCTGTGGCTGGAAGTTGGTACCCCTGCTAACCTGCTCTCATGAAGACTGACAACAGTCTCCCTCTCCTTTCGCAAGTCCAGAGACCAGCAAGTCCAGTCCCATCATTTACAGATGAGAAAACATGAGGCTCTGAGAGCAAAGTGATTTCCCTGAAGAACTCAAGTGAGCAGAGTAGAAGCTGGCTATCGAGCCCCCAAGGTCACTGCTCCCACCAGCCCCCAAGGTCACTGCTCCCACCTTGCGTCCATCCGCTAGACCCAGCTCCTCCACAGCACCTCATTTCCAGCCAGACTGTTGGTGCCACAAGTTACAAAATAAAGCTTCTATGGGAAAGGACTTTTTTGTCTCCAAAAATCTTGGATCTTTCAAGGGTGTGTGTGTGTGTGTGTGTGTGTGTGTGTGTGTGTGTGTGTGTTTGTCTGAGAAGGGCACTGGGAAAGAAGGGTTTGAATCCAGCTTTTTGGAATGAGCCAGTGAAGTAGCAGCTGCCCAAGGCAGTGGCACTGAGAGCAGATGGACAATTAAGAGACTGTGTTGGATGGACCTAGAGGTTAACATACAAAGTCAGCCACATCCAGCGGAGAAAGACCAACACATGGTATCACTTACGTGAGAAATCTTAAAATACAAATCAACTTATTTACAAAACAAAAACAGACTCACAGACATAGGAAACAAACTTATGGTCACCAAAGGGAAAAGGCAAGGAGGAGGGGTAAATTAGGATTATGGGATTAACAGAAACACACTACTATATATAAAATAGATAAACAAGGACCTACCATATAGCAGAAGCAACTACATTCAATATCTTGTAATAACCTACGATGGAAAAGAATCTGAAGTTGTACACCTGAAACCACCACAGTGTTATAAATCAACAATAGTTCAATAAAAATAAAATGAAATGAAAAAAAAAAGGAAAGAAAGGAAACAGTGATACTAAGAGACCAAAGACAGAAATACAAGCAAAAGTTAATTCAACTTTAACAGACTGTTTGGTCCATTGTCCAGGCAAGACCGTGGAACAAGGCTTGGAGGAAGGGGCAGGTTATGTTAAGGGAGGGTCTGATGGAGCCATGGTTAAGGCCCAGGATATCTGTATGTGTAGCTGGCCTTTCAGAATGTTCATCACAGAGTGAGCCTCTTCTGCACTGCAAGGTTCAGAGACCCTTAAACAATGATTTAGGGGCAGCCCCTGACTTGATAGAACCTTTGGAGGTGAGGAGGCCTTTGGGGACCACATGGTATAAGCGACGTACCTATGCATGGATCTGATGCCCTGGGTTGCCTGACAGACGCCAGATTGATTGCAAGGAGAATAAAGAGGCTCCTGAGAGAATAATCCCCGGTGAGGGAGTGAGGCGTCTGGGAAGGAGGGGCACGCCAGCCCAGGCACGAGAGGGAGTGAGTGCAGAATGGAGTGATGGGTTCTCTACGATGGGACACGCTTCCCCATCCTTCTCCACTCCCTCCTCAACCTTCGACCCCAGCACGTAGGTGCCTTGGGAAGAGGAAGTCTGAAGGGTAAACCTCAAGACCTGAGTCATTCTGGGCTACAGTCCCTGTGCTAGGGGCCCGTGCAGTGGTTTCTCCCCTCCCACTCATCCCCCTGAAAATAGATCAGGCCAGTTTGCAGAGGAAGACATTTTTTAATAGACTGAGAGAGAGAAAGGTGTACATGAACTGGAGAGACACGGTGGCAAGCCCCAGAAAGCAATCATGAGCAAACCCCAGAAGTCAAGGTCTGGTTAGCACCACCCCTGGGGCAATGGACAGCATGAACTTTAGAGCAAAGGAGGGACAGAGTTCTCACTCCTCCAGCGCCCTCCTCAATCTTCCTCCATCTCCACCTGTTGCCCTTGAGGAGTTTATGTACCTTCTCTGAGCTTCAGTTTCCTCCTCCTTAAAATAGAGTTCTTGTAAAGACTTAAAGGGGGCTTCCCTGGTAGCTCAAGGGGTACAGAATCCGCTTGTAATGCAGGAAATGTGGGTTCGATGCCTGGGTCAGGAAGATCTTCAGGCAAAGGGAATGGCAAGCTCATTCCAGTATTCTTGCCTGGAGAATTTCATGGACAGAGGAGCCTAGAGGGCTACAGTCCTGGGGTCGCAAAGAGTCAGATAGGACTGAGTCATACACACACACACACACACACACACACACACACACACACACACACACACTTAGAGAATTCCTGCAAAACACTTAACACTCAGCACAATTGCTATAGACTAAATATATGTGTCCATCCCAACCCTGTCTACCACCCAAATTCACATGTTGAAACATAATCCCCAATGAGCTGGTATTAGGAGAAGACTTTGGAGGAGAATAGGTAATAAGGATGGAGCCCTCATACTTGGGATTAGTGACTTCATAAAGGGTCCTGGTGGCTCAGACAGTCAAGAATCTGCCTGCAATGCAGCAGACCAGGGTTTGATCCCTGGATTGGGAGGATCCCCTGGAGACGGGAACAGCAACCCACTCCAGTATTCTTGCCTGGAGAATCCTGTGGACAGAGGAGCCTGGCAGACTATAGTTCATGGGCTCACAAAGAGACTTCAGAGAGCTCCTTTACCCTTTCTGCCGTGTGAGGACTCAAGGGAAAGACAGCCATCTATGAACCAGGAAATGGGCCCTTGGCAGATCCCAAATCAGTTGGGACCTGATCTTGGATTTTTCCAGCTTCTAGAATTGTGAGAAATAAACTTTGGTCATTTATAAGCTACCTGGTCTATGGTATTTTGTTATAGCAGGGACTGACCAAGACAACAGTGCTGGGTAGATACAGCATATTCTCAAAGAAGGGATAGAGGTCATCACTACGGGGAGCTATTCAGAGCATCAGTTGCATTGAGAGTAGGTGACTGGAGTCAGGCTAGGAAAGAATGGACTCCAGATGGGCCTGGATGACAACAGGCAGCCAAGAAAGTCAGAGGTAAAGGTTGGGTCAGTGCAGCAGAGGCCAGGACTGGGCTGCGACTGTGGTGTCCACAGATCGGCCGTCTGAGGCAGGTGATGCTAGTGAGGGAGAAGGGACTGCCTCAGCAGAGGATGGTAGAAAGGCCAGGGGAGGCCAAGATACCCTCTGTGCAGGGAGAGCTCTTTCAGAGCCACAGGAAGAGGGAACGTGTGGCCCATCGGCTCAGTAAACATCATCAGGAGGAAGGAAAGCTAAGGTCCAGCCCAACAGGAGGAAGCTACTGACTCAGCTGACCTATGGACAAACTGGATCTTGCCAAGGATTCACAAGACTGGGGAGCATTAAGAATGCGAATTTTTTTTACAAAGGTTTTTTTGTAAATTATTTATTTGGCTGCACCGGGCCTTAGTTGTGGCAAGCAGGATCTTTGATCTTTGTTGTAGCATGAAGGATTTTTAGTTGTGGCATGCGAACTCTTTATTGTGGCCTGTGGGAACTAGGTCCCCCCTGAAAGAGCTCTCCCTGCACAGAGGGTATCTTGGCCTCCCCTGGCCTTTCTACCATCCTCTGCTGAGGCAGTCCCTTCTCCCTCACTAGCATCACCTGCCTCAGACGGCCGATCTGTGGACACCACAGTCGCAGCCCAGTCCTGGCCTCTGCTGCACTAACCCAACCTCAGGAATCAAACCTGAGCCCCCTGCAGTGGGAACTCGGAGTCTTAGCCACTGAATCACCAGGAAAGTCCAAGAATGTCATAAATGTCTTAAAATGTCTCTTGAACATATGAAAAGATGTTCAGTCACACTAAAAAGAAAAGTTCAACAAACTATGATTTCTCTATCAGAAGGACAAAAAATAAGTTTAAACATGAGAACCACCCTGTACACTGTGGGAAGTTAATCTGATTATATCTCTATGGAAGATTGTTTGCACTATCTATCAAAAATACAAATGCACACACCCTTGGACCCAGAAATTCTTTTTTTAGGAATGTATTCTCTAGTGGTACTTGTTGCTGCTGCTGCTAAGTCGCTTCAGTTGTGTCCGACCCTGTGCGACCCCATAGGTGGCAGCCCACCAGGCTCCCCCATCCCTGGGATTTTCCAGGCAAGAACACTGGAGTGGGTTGCCATTTCCTTCTCTAATGCGTGAAAGTGAAAAGGGAAAGTGAAGTCACTCAGTCATGTCCAACTCTTAGCAACCCCATGGACTGCAGCCCACCAGGCTCCTCCGTCCATGGGATTTTCCAGGCAAGAGTACTGGAGTGGGGTGCCATTGCCTTCTCCAGTGGTACTTGTTACATATGTGTAAAATGATCTACACAGAAAGTTGTTCACTGGTTTCTCAGAAATAATTGTTTAAACAAGAAAACTAAATTTTGAGTAAGTAAGTGACAGCCGTTAAAATAGAGACACTTGGTACCCTTTGACCATCACCTTCCCCGTTTCCTCCTGCACCAAGCCCCTGGTGATGACCGCTCTGCTCTGCTTCTGTGAGTTTAACTTCCTCGTATTCCACCCATAAGTGAGATCATGCATATTTGTCTTTCCGTGTTTGGCTTATTTCACTTAGCATAACATCCTCCAGGTTCATCCATGCTGTCACAGATGGTGAGATGTCCTTCCTTCTTTAGGTTCTGTGTAATTCTTGACGAAAAAAGTCATTTTAAAGGCTTTGCTCCTTTTTTATGAAGAAGGAAATGGCAACCCACTCCAATATCCTTGCCTGGAGAATTCCATGGATAGAAGAGCCTGCAAGGCTAGAGTCCATGGTGTTGCAAAGAGTCAGACACGACTGAGAGACTATCATTCACTTACTCACTCTTTTTTTAACCGAATACATTTGTCTTTTTATTTTCCTTAATACCCTTTCCTTCTTCCTTGCATTGCTGTCCACCCAGATCAAGTTTTTGATTTGCAGAGACTGTAGAATTCTGTGGTTAATATGCTCTGTGGGAGAGGAAAATACTGGTGAGACACAGCAGATACCACAGGGAAGCAGTAACCAAGATTCAAAAGACTTCCTTGGTGGTCCAGTGGTTAAGAAGACTCCATGTTTTCACTGTCTAAGAGGGAGGTTCAATCCGTGGTCAGGGAACTAAGGTCCTCCAAGCCGTGGGACATGGTCAAATAAGATTTTAAAAAATACAATCTACAGAGCATCTCTAGAGAGGCGCCAGAGTAGGGGTAGGGGAAAACCCAACCCAACCCTGACTCGGAATCGCAGAGTGAAGAAACACAACAGCAAATCATCAGGGAGACATTCCATTTGATATCTAAAAGAGTTGGAAATGTTTGCAATTTCCTAGAAGGAGGATTATTAATCAGAGGATCTGACAACAAACTGATTTATAGACATTATGCAACATTATATTTTGTCTTCTGTGTGGATTCTTCAGAAAGTGAACTTGGCATTTTAGATCTAATTCAAGTATTTGCGGAAACATTAGACAAGTGTTTTGAAAACGTCTGTGAACTGGATTTAACTTTCCATGGAGACAAGGTTCACAATACTCTTGCAGAAATAGTGATGGGAGAATGGTATTGGAGACCGACATGAATGAGATTGTTACACAAATTGATGCATAAAATAAACTGGAGAAGTCTGAGGCTGGCTTAGCAGGAGCTCCAGCCCGTGCTGTATCAGCTGTAAAGAATATGAATCTTCCTGAGATCCCAAGAAATATTGACATTGGTGACATCAGTATAAAAGTGCCAAACCTGCCCTCTTTTAAATAAAAAACTAAAAAGGCCACTCACAGGTAAAATCCAGGGGAAAAAAATCATCCAAGTTTACCATGCAGTTGTTTACCAAAAATAGAGGAGGAGAGTCTTAACTTTTACTCTTGGATTTAAGTCAAGGTACTGTATAGACGTAATGTAAAATCAGTATGGAAGTTCAATGTTGCTTTTCTTGCTCAGTGGTTTTGAAGAAATTAAGTAGTTCCAGTGTGATTTTTTTTTTCTTTATTTTCTAAACTGCATTCCTGTGGCCACCTGAGGCATGCCTCTATGTATTGGCTATTACAGTATTTCGAAAAGTGTTCAGGACATTTCTTTAAATTGTATACAACTTAAAATGCTGGTGTTCTGTATGGGTCACAAGTGCAGCACTCCTTAATAATGTCTGTTACTTGTCACAATAATTGTTATTTAAAGAATGAAGTATGTATTGCATGAAAACATTATGACCTTTTTCTCTTAGTTTAAATAAACTCCAAGGTAACTGGACTTATTAAGCAAAAAAAAAAAGAAAATACAATCTACAGAATGCCAGCACCTCAGGCATGCTGGCGCACACAGTGGGAAAGGAAAGGATCCAGGCCACGTTCCGTTTGTGAATACAAATCTGCCGTCTAGACAGGAGGAGGACCAAAGTAACTAGAAACATTGAAGATCAGGCTAATTTTCTGTGATAAGTCCTCAGATGGGAGTCAACCTTCCAGGAAACACCTGGCTAATCAATGTAAAGAACAGTCACTTAAGGATCTTGAATACCAATAGAGTCAGGCTAGCTGGAAATAGCACCTGTCTCCATTCTTCTCATTTACAGCACTGGTGAGAAACAGGGGCTTTAAGGAAAAAATGAACAAAACAGGGAAAGAGAAGAGACACCATGAATTGCCTTCAGTTATCAGGCTACTGCTTTTCTCTTGCCACCCCTTTCCATCCAAAGAATTAGCCCTTTGCTATTTTGCTGGTCACTTCTAGCCTGATGATGACTCCTATAAGCTTCTTTCCTAAGCGCATATCTAAAGATGAGAATGTCACCTGCCATATCTAGAAGCGAAAGAGGCTGATGCCATCAGACCCTCAGCCACTGTAGCCTCAGCCCTCCCCCACCACTGTGAAGCCCCCAGGAGATTCAGGACAGACAAAACAGAATACTGGTCCAAATAGTTTAGACGCCTATCAGAGGAATAATCTCAATGAACCCAGATGCATGCATCTTCGCATACGTAAGAAAGTGCTAAAATCATTGACTTGAAATATCTGGCTTTTCTTTCATTAACAGTAATCTTTCGATATTCCAACTACCTGGTTTTGGTTCCAAAAATTCCCATATATTCTGATTTCTCCCTTACTCTTTGGAGCAGTCCCTCAAAGCTACTGGAGAGATGGCCACCTGGGCTTAAGTCTTCAGTGTCCTAAATAAAACACAATTCCTGGAGTACCCTGGTAGTCCAGTGGTTGAGAATCATCTGCCTGCCAAAGCAAGGGGCATGAGTTCAATCCCTGGTCCAGAAAGATCCCATATACCACGGGGCAAATAAGTGCATACACCCCAACTACTAGCCCAGAGCCCGTGCTCTGCAACAAGAGAAGCCACAGCCGTGAGAAGCCCAGACACGCCAACTGGAGAGTACCTCTGCTCGCTACAGCTAGAGAAAGCCCGAGCACAGCAATGAAGACCCAGTGCAGCCAAAGATAAATAAATAAATATCTTTCTAAGCCTAATTCTCAGCTTTAGGGTGTGCAGTTTTGTTGTTTTTTCAGTTGACACAACTCTCTGCATACGAGATATTTCTGCATGAATTGCACTGTTACCCTTAAAATTAACGTTTTCTTCAAAAGAAGCACATTCTCTTCTCCCACAGTAATTTCCTTTCCAAGTTTTTTTTTAATGTCCATCAATTTTCATTATTTTCCTCTCCATTTTCTCCCAAGCACTTAGATTTACCATTAGAGTCTTAACAATCACAATAACCAACACGATTCTCTGCCTCTGATCCCTCCTACCCTCTGGTGTCCTGTATGAGAGGAAAGACTTTCCCTCGATCCTGCTAGTTTCATTAGGGGGATCTACTAAATAAACTGACAACAGGCAGACTAACAGGAGAAAAATATACAAATACATTAATTCTTAATATTATGTGGATAAGGACATCACGGGGAGGGGGAGAGTGAATATTCAAAGAAGCATTCTCTTAATAGCAAAAGGGGAGGGAGAATGCAGGCAATTTAAAGGAGAGCAAATGATGTTTAAGAAAGATAGATGAACCCTTCGGAGAACAGATGAGAGGTATGATTGTTGTCTTTATTCAGTTGCTAAGTCATGTCCAGTTCTCTGTGACCCCACGGACTGCAGCATGCCAGGCTTCTCTATCCTTCACTATCTCCCAGAGTTGACTCAAACTCATGTCCATTGAGTCAATGACCCCATCCAACTATCTCATCCTCTGCCACCCCCTTCTCCTCCTGCCCTCAATCTTTCCCAGCATCAAGGTCTTTTCCAATGAGTTGGCTCTTCACATCAGGTGGCCAAAGTAATGGAGCCTCAGCTTCAGCATCAGTCCTTCCCGTGAACATTCAAGGTTAATTTCCTTTAGCATTGACTGGTTTGCTCTCCTTGCAGTCCAAAGGACTCTCAAGAGTCTTCTCCAGCACTGCCACTCAAAAGCACCAATTCTTCGGTGCTCAGCCTTGTTAATGGTCCAGTGCTCACATTTATACATGACTACTAGAAAGACCATAACTTTGACTAGACAGACCTTTGTTGGCAAATAATGTCTCTGCTTTTTAGTATGCTGTCTAAGTTTTTCATAGCTTTTCTTCCAAGGAGCAAGTGTCTCTTAATTTCACGGCTGCAATCACCATCAGCAGTGATATTGGAGCCGAAGAAAAGGAAATCTCTCCCTGTTTCCACTTCTCCCCCTTCTGTTTGCTCTGCGAGATGGGAAGTGTGGCAGTTTGGGATAAAGTTTGTCTAGGTGTGGCCTCAACTTCTTGTTTCCTCTCTTGCAGTGACTCAGCCTTCCCTGGAGGACAAAACTCCCCGCAGGGGATCTATCACTATTGAGTTTCTCTTGGAGGATCTGTCTTGAGGAAGCTAAGAGGAGTTCAGAGCAAACCTCTCCGTGCACTTGATGTTTTTTCAAGTACCTTCAGCTCAAAATAATCAGTACAGCTAAGTGTCCTGAAATCCTTGAGTTCCCTCCACACAGACATTAATCCTCCAGAACACAACCTTCACCATCGCTCTCTACTCAGAAACCTTCATTAGCTTCCTAATGGCCTGTGCAATGAGTTCCAAAATACTTGCCATGTTATTAAAGATATGCATGAAGGTGCTCAGGACCTCCTGCTCCTCCAGCCTTATTCCTCAGGTTTTAAGCAAGGTTTCTCAGTATCAGCATTATTGACACTTTGGACCTGGTGGTTTTGTGTTGTTGGGGACTGTCCTGTGTATGTCCTTGAACTTTTAGCAACATCCCTGGCTTGGACCCACTATGTGCCAGTAGCACTTCCCACCCCGATTACAACAACCAAGCATGTCTCTTGACACTGAGTTATGTCCCCAGGGAGGGCAGACTCACCCAGCTGAGAGCCACTGGGGTCAATTCATCGTTCTCCCATTAAAGTAAGATTTTTAAGGCGTTTGTTTACTCACTCATTCATGCGTGTATGTGTTGGTTTCGCTATGTGGCTTCCCCTTCTAGAATACCTCAAAAGGCTTTAAACCTTGGGGAAATGGGGTTCTTAACTTTAAGAAAGATACAGATCAGATCATCTCTTATTCTGGCCAATAAAGGCCTCCAACATCCAGACCCAGCCTTATCTGCCTCATCTCACGTCAGTTCAGCCTCACACCCTTCACTTCAGGCAAGCAGTTCTTGAATACACAGTGTCTCAGCTTCCCACCTCCCCAAGGGTCATTCCCTCTTCCTTCATGGGGGTACATGGATTTTCCTGGTCCCGATCACTCAGGGTTCTCAGCACCAACACTGGGCTCCCCTGAACCGCCTATGGCCCCAAGCATACCTCCAACCACATTCCCAGCACACAGATAGAACTGTCTACTTGTTTCTCTGACACTCCAAACAGACCATGAATAACTTAAGGAATAATACTTATCATTGGTGTGATACTTATTGTTTCTACAAATCCAGGCACAGAGCAGGTGGTATAAAGTCATAATAAAGATAGCTAGCATGTTGCTGCTATTGTCGTCGCTGTTCATTCACTCAGTCATGTCTGACTCTTTGCAACCCCATGGACTGCAGCACGCCAGGCTTCCCGGTCCTTCACTATCTCCCAGAGCTTGCTCAAACTCATGTCCATTGAGCCGGTGATGCCATCCAACCATCTCATCCTCTGTCACCCCCTTCTCCTCCTGCCTTCAATCTTTCCCAGCATCAAGTTTTTTTCCCAGTGATCTCTTCGCATCAGGTAGTCAAAGTATTGGAGCTTCAATTACAGCATCAGTCCTTCCAATGAATATTCAGGATTGATTTCCCTTAGGATTGACTGGTTTGATCTCCTTGCAGTCCAAGGGACTCTCAAAAAACTTCTCCATCACCACAATTCAAAAGCTTCAGTTCTTCAGAGCTCAGTCTTTTTTATACATTGAGTGCTTACTGCATGCCAGGAGCTGTTCAAAGCACTTCAGTTCACTTCAGTCACTCAGTCATGTCGACTCTTTGTGACCCCACGAACTGCAGCAAACCAAGCTTCCCTGTCCGTCACTAACTCCCAGAGCCTACTCAAATTCATGTCCATCCAGTTGGTGATGCCATCCAACCATCTCATCCTCTATTGTCCCCTTCTCCTCCTGCCTTCAGTCTTTCCCAACATCAGGGTCTTTTCAAATGAGTCAGTTCTTCGCATCAGGTGGCCAAAGTATTGGAGTATCAGTGTCAGTGCTTCCAGTGAATATTCAGGACTGATTTCCTTTAGGATGGACTGGTTGGATCTCCTCCAGTCCAAGGGACTCTCAAGAGTCTTCTCCAACACCTGAGTTCAAAAGCATCAATTCTTCGGCGCTCAGCTTTCTTTATAGCCCAACTTTCACATCCATACATGACTACTGGAAAAACCATAGCTTTGACTAGACAGAACTTTGTTGGCAAAGTAATGTCTCTGCTTTTTAATATGCTATCTAGATCAGTCATAGCTTTTCTTCCAAGGAGCAAGCATCTTTTAATCTCATGGCTGCAGTCACCATCTGCAGTGATTTTGGAGCCCCCAAAAATAAAGTCTGACACTGTTTCCACTGTTTCTCCATCTATTTGCCATGAAGTGATGGGACTGGATACCATGATCTTCGTTTTCTGAATGTTGAGCTTAAAGCCAACTTTTTCACTCTCCTCTTTCACTTTCATCAAGAGGCTTTTTAGTTCTTCTTCACTTTCTGCCTTAAGGGTGGTGTCATCTGCATATCTGAGGTTACTGATATTTCTCCCAGCAATCTTGATTCCAGCTTGTGCTTCATCTAGCCCCGCATTTCACATGATGTACTCTGCATATAAGTTAAATAAGCAGGGTGACAATAGATAGCCTTGATGTACTTCTTTTCCTATTTGGAAGCAGTCTGTTGTTCCATGTCCAGTTCTAACTATTACTTCCTGACCTGCATACAGATTTCTCTGGAGGCAGGTCAGGTGGTCTGGTTTTCCCATCTCTTTCAGAATTTTCCAGTTTGTTGTGACCGCACAGTCAAAGGTTTTGGCATAGTCAATAAAGCAGAAGTAGATGTTTTTCTGGAACTCTCTTGCTTTTTTGATGATCCAGAGGATGTTGGCAATTTGATCTCTGGTTCCTCTGCCTTTTCTAAAACCAGCTTGAACATCTGGAAGCTCATGATTCATGAACTGTTGAAGCCTGGCTTGGAGGATTTTGAGCATTACTTTGCTAGCATGTGAAATAAGTGCAATCATGCGGTAGTTTGAGCATTATTTGGCATTGCCCTTCTTTAGGATTAGAATTAAAACTGGCTTTTTCCAGTCTTGGGGCCACTGCTGAGTTTTCCAAATTTACTGGCATATTGAGTGCAGCACTTTCACGGCATCATCTAGTAGGATCTGAAATAGCTCAACTGGAATTCCATCACCTGCACTAGCTTTGTTCATAGTGATGCTTCCTAAGGCCCACTTAAGGCTTCACATTCCAGGACATCTGGCTAGGTGAGTGATCACACCATCATGGTTATCTGGGTCATAAAGATCTTTTTTGTATAGTTCTTCTTCATATTCTTATCACCTCTTCTTAATAGCTTCTGCTTCTGTTAGGTCCATACCATTTCTGTCCTTTATTGAGCCCATCTTTGCATGAAATGTTCCCTTGGTATCTCTAATTTTCTTGAAGAGATCTCTAGTCTTTCCCATTCTATTGTTTTCTTCTATGTCTTTGCATTGATCACTGAGGAAGTTTTTCTTATCTCTTCTTGCTATTCTTTGGAACTCTGCATTCAAATGGGCACTTAGCATGTTTTTATTAACTCAGTTATTCTTCAAAACATTGCAGCACAGTAGTAAAAAAATCCGCCTGCCAAGCAGGAGTCCTGGGTTCAATCCCCGGGTCTCCATGACTAACTGGGACTGATTTCAGGAATGCAAAGATAGTCTACTATTAGGAAATGCAATATATAATTTACCTTGTCTTGGAATGAAAAGAAAAAAGAGTCTTATTATTTCCATAGAAGCTGAAAAAATATTTCATAGTGATAAAAATGTAATGTCTAGTCTTAATAAAATCACTTACTAGATAGATACCTTCTTTACTTTAATTAATATTTATTGAACACTTGCTATATGCCAGGCACAGTTTTAGGCATTTGGAATATGGCAGTGAATATAATAGGCAAAAATCTCTGCCCTCTTGAGGCTTACACTTTAGTAATGAAGACAGACAATAAATAATAAGCATAATGATTAAGTAAATTAAGGGCTTTCCAGGTGGCACAGCAGTAAAGAATCCACCTGCCAGTGCAGGAGAGGCAGGAGACTTGGGCTCAGTCCTTGGGCCAGGAAGGTCCCCTGGAAAAGGAAATGGCACCCACTCCAGAATTCTTGCCTAGAAAATTCCATGGACAGAGAAGCCCGGTGGGCTACAGTCCATGGGGTTGCTAAGAATCAGACATGACTGATCAACTGAGCATACACAAAAATTACCTAGGATATTAGAAGGTGATAAGCAGAATAGAAAATTGGAAGAGCTGGGAATGTAGGCAACAGTGATTTTAAATGGAGTGGTCCAGGGGTAGGCCCAATGAGGTGTTGACATTTGCACAAACACCTGAGGGAGGTGAGTGAGACATGCAGATATCTGAACTAAGGACGTGTTCCAAGCAGAGAGAACACGCCAGTTGAGTTGAAGAACTAGCAAGGAGGCCAGTATAACTGGCACTTATTTGAGTATAAACTGTGAGGTAATATGTGATGTTTAGAGGTGTGACCACCACACCCTCACAGAACCACCTCAAAAGACAGAAAGAAAAGTATCTCTTACCATGTTTCTTTTTATCAGAGAGGAAAACATGTCTTGAAGCTCTACAGCAGACTGTGTAACACTATCAAATCTCCCTTAAATTAATCTATAAATTTAATAGGGTCCCATTTTTTTAAAAAGCAGTATTTTTTTTTAGTGTGCAAACTAAACTGATTCTCAAACTAAACTAAACTTCAGAACTGATTCTCAAGTTCATACACAAGAAAAAAAACAAGTAAGAATAAACATGAAAATTCTAAAACATAAGCACAGATTAGGGAAACATACCTTATCCGCATTAAGATAACTGGATCATAATCTGAAAGAAAATAAAGTTAGATCCCTACCTCACACCTTATACTAAAATAAACTCCAGATTGATCAGAGGGAAGAGACTTAGTGGTTAGAGATGGTAATGGAAGGGAGACTAAATTTTCATTGTAAACCCTCTGTGTCTTTTAAATTTTGTAGTGCCTGCACTGAATATTTAAAATTAACAAAAATGTGTTTAAAATACTCATCTTACAAAAGATTAATTGTATTTAACATATACTCAGGTTCTTACGCAAACAATAGATTATAGTAGAAAGAATCCAGACTTGAGAATCAAGTCCTGATTTTATACTACTCACTTGTAACCTTGGGCAAGTCATTGCATTTTCACTTTATCTCTAAAGTGTGAATATTAGATTAGGTGGATTCAGGGAAACAGTAGAAACAGTGTCAGACTTTATTTTTTGGGGTTCCAAAATCACTGCAGATGGTGATTGCAGTCATGAAATTAAAAGACGCTTACTCCTTGGAAGGAAAGTTATGACCAACCTAGATAGCATATTCAAAAGCAGAGACATTACTTTGCCAACAAAAGTCCATCTAGTCAAGGCTATGGTTTTTCCAGTGGTCATGTATGGATGTGAGAGTTGGACTGTGAAGAAAGCTGAGCACCAAAGAACTGATGCTTTTGAACTGTGGTGTTGGAGAAGACTCTTGAGAGTCGCTTGGACTGCAAGGAGATCAAACCAGTCCATCCTAAAAGAGATCAGTCCTGGGTGTTCATTGGAAGGACTGATGTTGAAGCTGAAACCCCAATACTTTGGCCATCTGATGTGAAGAGTTGACTCATTGGAAAAGAGTCTGATGCTGGGAGGGATTGGGTGCAAGAGGAGAAGGGGACGACAGAGGATGAGATGGCTGGATGGCATCACCGACTCAATGGACATGAGGCTGGGTGAACTCCGGGAGTTGGTGATGGACAGGGAGGCCTGGTGTGCTGCGGTTCACGAGGTCGCAGAGTCGGATACGACTGAGCGACTGAATTGAGTCTCTTTTAAAGCTAAATTCTGTAACACTTAATTTTAAGCTTATAAACTGACCTAAGACTACTTTGATCTTCTATAACCAGTTTTGCCAGCTGCTCTAATATACACCAGATGATTTGGTGTGGAATTTAATATCAAATATTATACAGAGATTACTCTACTCATGCAATTACAATTGAACGAAAACAACGTGCAGACTGCACCTTAGGTTTCAGCCAGGAGATTCTGGGCTGTTAGTTGGTTCTCTCATGCATCAAACATTTGAGAAAAGGATCACCTCATGGCATCGGCTGCTTGGGATGATAAGGCTGAAGACTCATACCAGAGGGCAGCGTACATCCACAGCCTATCAGCCATCCATGAATCAGAGCCCAGTGTCCAGTTTGGGGCTTATGTGGATCTTTGATCTTTTGGCCATCCTTTAAATACCTCCATCGAAAGAAAGAGGATGAAACATAAGTCAGTCTACTTTTTAACAACTTTACTAAGTGAAAGTGGTTATTAGCTACGTGAGCCAGTAGGTAAATCATTTTATATGTCTCAAGGAATTTAGTAACTAAAGACATCTTAGTCATGATCTAGTCTGAACCACAGATTTCACGGATGAGAAAAGTAAGGCTTAGAGGAGTCAAAATGACTTGTTTACTGTACACAGCTGGTCCCTGGCAAATTCATGGTAAAAATTCCAGCATTTCCACTCTTGATCCAAAGCTGTTTCCAGTTGTGATCTTTTGTCTTTAAATCACCTTCCAAACTGCCGTATGATTTACTGCCTTCCAAAAGTGTGTTTTATGTCTGATCCTGGCTTGGCTCTATCTGCTGTCTGGACACTGAAGTTCTATGACCTGAGGAGTAGATAGAACTTCTGAGCAAGAAACTGAGGGAGGGAACTAAAGTGAATGTGAAGACTCCAGCTTAGACCTGTGCTTGAGAAGCTCTTCCCCAACCCTCCTGCCATCGCCAGTCTCCCATCACCTCCCCAGAAATACTTGTGTCTAGCATTTTTCTTTAAAACCTTCAGTTCCTTCTTTCCCACTTCCATCCTCAGCCAAGATGATTCTTAGAGTTCATAAGCTTCTCTCAGACACATGCCCAACCTAATTCTACCCAGGAAACAGCTGTCAGCAAATCTCCTTGGAGGTTTGTATTTCCCTTTAACTTAAGTAGGTCATTGCTCTGAAGGAAGCGTAAAGACGGAATGAATGAAAATAAGCTGATGAATTCAGCTTGTGTGAGATCTGTGAAAAATGCAGGGAGATGGCAGAGCAGCAGGGCTGGACCAGCAAGAAAGTCCCCTTCCAAACCTTCCTATGACTCAGAACTTACAAAATACCCAGTCAGACAGGCAGAGTGAACATTCAAGGGACCTTAATCATAAAGACATGACGTTTCTATCTTGTCTGTGTCTATCTTCTCAAAGATAGAAGGACTCAACATCAGAGACCAGCTTGCCTGGCAGGATGACATTTTTCCAGTTGAAAAGAGGTGGTTGGGGCTGAAAAGATGGGGATGTGTGACCCACAGTGCAGAGGTCTGATTAACATGATTGATGTCCTTCCAACAAAAATCAAATGGTCTATTTCTTGCCCCAGCAAGTTGCCACATCTCCCTTTGAAGAGTCCATTCAGAGAAGTAAAAGTTTACTGTCCACAAAATAAGCAACCCTGGTTGGAAGCAGGCTCTTGGGTAAGATACCCTTTGAGATTAGGCGGGGAGAAACCAGAGTAAAGTGATAAGGATGACACTTGTGGGAAAAGTAAGGAGAATCACAGAAAGGAAACACGGCCCCTGTGGGGAAGGGAGCACGGCTGGCAGGGAGCAGGCCTGGTTTATTCTTTTTTTAAATTTATTCATTTATTTAGGCTCTGCAGGGTCTTTGCTGCCACGCATTGGCAACAAAGTTGTGGCAGCCGGGGGCTCCTCTCCCGTTGCGGTGCTCAGGCTTCTTATTTTGGTGATTTCTCTTGCAGAGCCCAGGCTCCAGAGCGTGGACCTCCGTAGTTGAAGCGCATGGGCTTAGTTGCTCCACAGGCACATGGGATCTTCCTGGACCAGGTATAGAACCTATGTTCCCAGCACTGGCAGGTGGATGCTTAACCACTGGACCACCAGGGAAGTCCCTGGTTTATTCTTGAATATGAATGCCAGGAGACTTTTGTACAGTTCACTCTCATCTCTCTCAGTTCAGTTCAGTTCAGTTCAGTCAGTCAGTCGTGTCCGACTCTTTGCGACCCCATGAATGGCAGCACGCCAGGCCTCCCTGTCCATCACCAACTCCTGGAGTTCACTCAGACTCACATCCATCGAGTCGGTGATGCTATCCAGCCATCTCATCCTCAGTCGTCCCCTTCTCCTCCTGCCCCCAATCTCTCCCAGCATCAGCCTCTTTTCCAATGAGTCAGCTCATCGCATGAGGTGGCCAAAGTACTGGAGTTTCAGCTTTAGCACCATTCCTTCCAATGAACACCCAGGACTGATCTCCTTCAGAATGGACTGGTTGGATCTCCTTGCAGTCCAAGGGACTCTCAAGTGTCTTCCCCAACACCAAAGTTCAAAAGCATCAATTCTTCAGCACTCAGCTTTCTTCACAGTCCAACTCTCACATGCATACATGACCACTGGAAAAACCTTAGCCAGACTAGATGGGCCTTTGTTGGCAAGGTAATGTCTCTGCTCTTGAATATGCTATCTAGGTTGGTCATAACTTTCCTTCCAAGGAGTAAGCATCTTTTAATTTCATGGCTGCAGTCACCATCTGCAGTGATTTTGGAGCCCCAAAAAATAAAGTCTGACACTGTTTCCCCAACTATTTCCCATGAAGTGATGGGACTGGATGCCATGATCTTCGTTTTCTGAATGTTGAGTTTTAAGCCAACTTTTTCACTCTTCTCTTTCACTTTCATCAAGAGGCTTTTGAGTTCCTCTTCGCTTTCTGCCATAAGGGTGGTATCATCTGCACATCTGAGGTGATTGATATTTCTCCTGGCAATTCTGATTCCAGCTTGTGCTTCTTCCAGCCCAGTGTTTCTCATGATGTACTCTGCATATAAGTTAAATAAGCAGGGTGACAATAGACAGCCTTGAGGTACTGTTTTTCCTATTTGGAACCAGTCTGTTGTTCCATGTCCAGTTCTAACTGTTGCTTCCTGACATGCATATAGGTTTCTCAAGAGGCAGGTCAGTCAAAGGTTTGGCATAGTCAATAAAGCAGAAATAGATGTTTTTCTGGAACTCTCTTGCTTTTTCCCTGATCCAGCAGATGTTGGCAATTTGGTCTCTGGTTCCTCTGCCTTTTCTAAAACCAGCTTGACCATCTGTAAGTTCACGGTTCATGTATTGCTGAAGCCTGGCTTGGAGAATTTTGAGCATTACTTTACTAGTGTGTGAGATGATTGCAATTGTGCGGTATTTTGAGCATTCTTTGGCATTGCCTTTCTTTGGGATTGGAATGCAAACTGATCTTTTCCAGTCCTGTGGCCAGTGCTGAGTTTTCCAAATTTGCTGGCATATTGAGTGCAGCACTTTCACAGCATCAGGATTTGAAATAGCGCAACTGGAATTCCATCACTTCCACTAGCTTTGTTCCTAGTGATGCTTTCTAAGGCCCACTTGCCTTCACATTCCAGGATGTCTGGCTCTAGGTGAGTGATCACACCATCGTGATTATCTTGATCTCAAACTCAAAATCATCTCTCTCAAAACCACCTTAAAACTTGGCTTCCTGTCATGTGCAGCAAAGTTTGTTCCACTGCTACTAATTCACACACCATCTCATCACTAGATAAGGTCCATTTTGCAACAGCTATCCTTATCAAGCTGTAGGATCTTAACTTCCAGAAGACAGAAAAATGTATAGGTCTTGCCAGCATTATCCCTAAAACTTTGACGCTTAAGCTACATCGGGATGCAGACCAGAAATCTGTTGCTACTCAAGGTGAGGTGCTCCCTAAGGCTACTCCGCACTGTTAGCCTAAGGACACGTTTCCATTTGTTCACTTGTGCACTAAATATTTGAGGAGCATCATCTAAGAAGCATCAGGCAGTATGCAAAGAGAAAGAGAGGTGAGAAAATGGCCCTCTTGAACTTCATGCTCTAGTCTGGAGAAGCACTTACCAAGAGAAATAACAATGTGAGTCGCATACGGAATTCCAAATTTTTTAGTTGCCATGTTTAGAAAAGGTAATAAGAAACAAGTGACATTGATTCTGGTAATATATTTGATTTGATTCAACAGATCCCAATATTATCATTTCAGTATGTAATCAATATTTAAAATTATTAATTATATATTTTACACTGTTTTGTATTAAGTCTTTGAAATCTAGTGGGTTTTTTTTATGTCCCATATCTATTTAGACACTAAATTTTTGTTAGGAAAAACTGTATCTGTATTTATATTTCAGAAATATTCATTGATAAAGTAGGTTCCCATGCCTTAAGATTTTATAAATATTCTTAAAAGCTTTCTGATAACTTTATTAATAGTTCTTAAGTTTAAATTAATCAAAGTGTTAGTAGCTCAGTCATGTCCGACTATTTGCAACCCTATGGTCCGTCTGTGAAATTCTCTAGGCAAGGATACTGGAATGGGTTGCCATTGTCTTCTCCAAGGGATCTCCCATACTCGTGGATCAAACTGAGGTATTCATTTCAGGCAAATTCTTTACCATCTGAAAATTTAATCAAAGTTAATCATTAAAATTCAACTAGTCAGTGAAGCTACCCACTTCCAAGTGCTCCATAACCACATGCAGCTAGTGGCCACCATATAGGATAATGTGGCTCCAGAAGGAAAGAGAAACAGTAATCAAAAGAACTCATAAGCAACTGTAAGTGATCAGAAGTATAGATACATAGTGTTAGGTGATGGTGTAATATCTGACTTTGTCTAGGGGAACTGCTGTTTAAGATTCTGAAGATTAACCCAGCAAGAGACCACAGATAGGAAGAAAGGCTTTCCTGACAAAGACACAAGCATGTACCAAGGCCCCGAGGCATAGCAGAAGATAATAAGGCCTGTTTCAGTCAGCCTCCTGTGGGGAAAGACACAGCTTCTCTGGACCAGGAAATTTAAGGAGTGTTTACAAGATGAGGCCAGGGTATAGGGAGGATGGTACAGAATGGTACGGTACCCTAGGCTAGCCACTTGCAGCCAACTGTTAGCAACCACCATGCCACCACCACCCCAGCTTAAAGGCACAGCAGAATAAGGCAGTTATTGGCAGTTATGGGAATCTAGAATAGACAGACATGTGGGAGGGCCATGTAACAGGAGCTGTGGCCTTCAGTAGAGGGGATACAACCAGCCCACAGAGACCCGACAGGGCGGTAGGAAAGGAGACAAACAGCCCAACTTCACATTCCTTCTGCCCTCCAGCCTCGTGGGGGTATCTCCCATTGGTCAAGCCCAGCCACAGCAGAAGTTAAGAAATCTCATTGAGGCAGAACACGCAGGTCAGCCTTGGGGCACAGAGGCGCACAAAGAAAGGTGGAGAACAATCTCGAAGGACAAATGGAAAATCTTCAGCTCAGGGGTGTGTATATCAGTTTATTCTTGGTGCTGTAACAAATTATCACTGTTCCAGTCACTTCAAATGAATCAAATTTCTTATTTTACAGTTCTGAAGCCTTAAAATTGAGGTATCAATAAAGTTGTCTGCCTACTAGAGGAAGTATCTTCTGCCTCTTCCAGTTACCAAAGACTACCTGTGTTCCTTTTTTAAAAATTATGTTATTATTCTTGTTGTAATTATATTTATTTTTTGGCTGTGCTTACAGGGCATATGGGATCTTAGTTTCCTGACCAGGGATAGAACCCACGACCCCTATATTGGAAGCACAGAGTCTTAACAACTGAACAATCAGGGAAGTCCCCACCAGTGTTCCTTGATGCACAGTCCCCTCCTTATACCACTCTGACCTCTGCTTCCACTGGCACATGTCCTTCTCTGCCTTCAGTTCTCCTCCTTTGCTCTTATAAGGACCCTTCTGATTATCCTGGGACTACCTGGATAATAGAGGGTAATTTTCCTGTCTCAAGACCCCTAACTTGATCACATCTGCAAAGTTCCTTTTCCATATAAAGTCACATTTGGATGTCTTGGTGAGTAGGCTATGCACATCTCTGGAGGACTCTTATTGTGTCTACCACGATGTGTCAAGAAAGTAAAAGAATGCTACGATGATGGCATGGAAAGGGCAAGAGGGGAGTTTGGAGAGTCAGGTGATGAGGAGCTAGGAAGGAAGCGTACCGGCAAAGGTTTGTAGACCAGAGTAAGGGTTTTGTTCTGTATCTTGAGACAATGCAAAGTCACTGAGCTTGCACTTTGAAGAAATGCACTGCAACTACAAAATAAAACCATAGACAGAAACGAGGCAGAAACACACTGAAAGTGAGCTGAGAAAATGCACAGTAATTAGATGATTGAAGACAACGGCGTGGACTAAGGAGGTGGCAATAACGATGGAGAAAAGTGGAAGGATTTGAGAGATACTGAGGAAGCAAAACTTGTAGGATTTAGTGATAGATCAGCTAAGGAACAAGGAGTGAGGTTGAGAGCTGTGTTAAAGATTTCTGACTTGCTCAACTGGATAGATTCAGTTCACCACAAAAGAAAACCTGTGCTCAGGACAGGTTTATTTGGGGAACAGGGGATGTGGTTTTGCACACTGTGGTTTGAAATGACTTTAAGAGAATCAAATAGAAAATTCAGTGGGCAGTTGGACATAGAAGAGGTTGCAAAGTTTCCTCTGGGTTTCAGAGGAAATTTCAAATCCTCAGGTTTTGGGTGGTCACTGAAGCCTTGCTTATGAATGAAATCAACTCAAATAGAAGCCAGTTAGAAGAGTGTCTGGGACCCACCCTTGAGAGGCTTGAACATTTAACAGCCAGAGAGAGTGTGACAAGATAAAAGAGGGACCAGGAGACCGAAGCATCATGAAAGTCGAAGAAATCAACGATTTAGAGAAGAAGTGGTCACCAAGGTTGACGGCTCCTGACAGCTCAGTAGATGGGTTTCCACAAAGATTAATGCCAATTCACCCACATTGTCAGTCCATCAGATTCTAGTGGAGCAGTTTACACCCTTGAGGCCAGGTGTTGCCTACCATGCCTCTTTATCCCATTCAAGTAAATCAAGGTCATGATGGTTGATTTATGGGTGGGCACAAAACCCCTGAAAGCCAATGAGATCCATCCATGGGAGTTCTAGGAGAGTATCACT
This sequence comes from Capricornis sumatraensis, assembly GCF_032405125.1. Lineage (NCBI taxonomy): Eukaryota > Metazoa > Chordata > Mammalia > Artiodactyla > Bovidae > Capricornis > Capricornis sumatraensis. The sequence goes on along the minus strand of NC_091089.1, from coordinate 53,311,164 downwards.
CGTTCCCACTGTCTTAAAACTAGAGAAGATATAGGACCCCAAACCGTTGCTCCTCCCTTGCTACTACATTAAGCTTAGGAGTAAGGGCTTCCCTGGTGGCTCAGATGGTAAAGACCCTGCCCGCAATGCGGGAGACCTGGGGTTCAGTCCGTGGGTTGGGAAGATCCCCTGGAGGAGGGCATGGAAACCCACCCCAGTACTCTTGCCTGGAGAATCCTCATGGACAGAGGAGTCTGGCAGCCTACGACAGTCCATGGGGTCACAAAGAGTCAGACACGACTGAGAGACTAAACACAGGAGTAAAGGCAGCACTTGGCAGAAGACAAAGATGGTGAGAAACCAGTTATGACATCTCTTTGCCACTTACTTCAGCTGTGCCCCAAACTTGATCTAGCCTTACACTTTCAATTAAGATGAACCAATAAATTCCTTTTTCGTATAAGTCAAGTACAAAACACCACCTACGATGGAAAGAATACTAAATTTTATGAGACCATAAATGAAATGGAACTTTTGTCTAAAACCTCTAGAAGAAAAAAGGCTAATGGGTCAAGATGATCAGGGGATTGACTAAAATGTTCATTAAAATCATAATAAAACCATGAAAACAGAGACAGAATCTTGGAAGCAGAAAGATAAAATATATGAAAATAACAGAAGAGTTTCCTTGTTCATGAACTCCAATTTAAGGTGAAACACTCAAAAATAAATAAGAATATATAGAGAAAGAAAAATTAAAATCCCAGACTTTTAAAGTAACTGCTTTTATTTTTTTTTTTTTTTTCCTTTCCTTTTTGGCCAAACCATACAGCATGTAGGATCCCTGACCAGGGATCAAATCTGTGCTCCCTGCAGTGTGGGAGTGCAGAGTCCTAACCACTGGAACTCCAGGGAATTTCAGTAACTTCTTTATTGCCACCAGAAATCTAGTTTCAAATTTTTTCTTGTTCTCCTTTGTTCTGAGTTTGTATCTTTCATGCGCCTTGAAATAGCAATTTTACAGATGTATAAATTGTAATATTCATGATTTCCATGGCATTGCTATTGTACTGAGTAATTATAATTTTCATTGACACCAAAGTTACAGTTTCCCTGGACTTGCTCAGGAGAACTTAAGACTATTGCTAGGCACCTTACAAAAGGGATTATCCCCTTTGTGGGGATTGAGGAATCTAACCTCAATTAACTTTTACATTTGGAAACTTAAATTTATTGACTTTGCCTTCTTTGAACCCTTTTATTGAAAATTCACCAAAATGTGGGGCTATCATGATTCAAGAGATGGATCCTGTAGAAAGAAATCTACAAATATGTGCAGAGCACCCACCTAAGGCAAAACAATGAGCTAGGTGCACTCAGAGGCTTGAAGCTTGAACCTCGTTCCCCACAGAGCTTAAAATCTGGTAACAGAGGTAAGACCTACTCATGAAGAATCAAATATCAATATAAAGCAATTAGTGACAAGTGATTTTTTTTTTAAGTTGTGCAAAGACTTAGATGCTAGAAGAGCAAAAAATCAGTGTGAATTAGAATCCCTTGAGGGTTGGTTCGAGTGAATGGACAGAAAAGAAGTGAAGGGCTCTGTAGGCAGAAAGATCTGTGCAAAAAAGCCACCATTGGAGAAAGACTTGCAGGTAACTATATTATAGAAAAATCTGGCTGAAGCAGTGATTCTTTTTATGGAGTTTTAGTTGTGGGGGATAGGGGAGGGGAGGGTGGAGTTTAAAAGGTAAGGAGGGCAGTGAATGACAACCTGCAAAACTTTTGCTTCATCTTGTAGGAAATAAAGTGTTGAAGATGATCTTAAAGATTAAATCAGTGGACACTGACTATCTCTCTTTCTCATTATCAAAGCTGTCTTAGCTATTGATGCAAGTGCCTGGACTTGGTCTGTGAGTGAAACAAAAAGCTTTTGTTGACCAATGCAGTGGAAAAAGAAAAGTGAGAGACTGGAGGCCAGGTTCGGTGGAACTTATCGTACTAATACAGCTAGGCTTGCACTATGAATATCTTACATAGTTGCCACAGGGAAGATAGATTTTACAAGGATGAAGCTGGAATGAGCTCAGGCAGAAGGCCACTGCAAAATCCCAGGCAGAAATTCACGTGGGCCTGTACTAAGGTAGCAACAGTAGAAATGAAGAAAAGGAGGGACTTCTTGGGTGGTCCAACGGTTAAGAATCTGCTTGCCAATGCAAGCGACACAGTTTCAATCCCTGGTCCAGGAACATCCCACAGGCCATGGAGCAACTACGCTTGTGCGTCACAACTACTGAAGCCCAGGCTCGCAAACAAGAAGCCACCATGAGAAGTCTGCGCATGGCAACTAGAGAGTAGTCCCCACTCAGTGCAACTGGAGGAGACCCACGTGCAGCAACGGAAACCAGCGCAGCCAGAAACAAATAAACAAACGGTGATAAGTGGTGCTTTCAGTAAGAGCATTTGGCATTTATGAAGTACATACTTTGTTTGCATACATTTTTGTCTGTTATAATCCACCTAGACTAGAGCAAGCTAGTCTGCCTTCCACCTCCAACTCACGTGCCAAAAGGTTAACACATAGGCTGAATTTTGGAGGGGATAGTCAGGCCAATTTCTGCAGCCATACTCCACTCCCAACACTTGGGAAAACTCCTTCCAGCTATAGGAGTCAATGCTAGAAGAAACATCTCTCCTTAAACATCCCTCCTGACTTAGCACACATGGATGCACACACCCATCACCATCACCAATACCACCACTATCTCTATCACTTTCGAGATTCTGGCATCAACTCATCCTCTACCTTAATACCCACCACACTCTCGGTTAGGAGGGAAGGCTCAGAGCCCCCAGGAGGCCACTTTTAAAACATTTTTACTATTTTTGGCTGTGCTGGGTCTGCTTTGCTGCCCACAGGCTTTCTCTAGTTGCAGTGAGCAGGGGCTACTCTCTAGTCATGATGTGCAGGCTCCTCATCGCAGCGGCTTCTCTTGTTGTGGAGCACGGGCCATAGGGCTCACGGCTTCCATAGTTGTGGCTCACGGGCTTAGTTGCCCCGCAGCATGTAGGATCTTCCCAGACCGGGGTTCGAACCAGTATCCTCTGTACTGCAAGGCAGATTTTTAACACTGGACCACTAGGGAAGCCCCCAGAAGACCACTTTGAAAGACCATAAAATAAATGTTAAATGTCACAGCAAAGGTTGGTGTCTCTTCCTGATTCTATTCAGTTGCCCTGAAGGAAAAGACTGGATGGGAACATTCAACAGCTATGATGATAAACAAAGGCTAAAATCAGCTTCAAAACCAACACAGTGTGTCTTCAATTTTACAGCAACAATTCTTTCTGCCTTTTGTCCGAACCTCTATATATTAATTCTATTTTATTTAGTTTTATTTAGGCTATCAGTAACACTCACTGAGGGCTGATACACCATGCATGTGTGTGCGCGTTCAGTCGTGTCTGACTCTTCTGAAACCCCATAGACTGTAGCCCACCAGGCTCCTCTGTCCATGGAATTTTCCAGGCAAGAATCTTGGGCTGGGTTGCCATTTCCTTCTCCAGGGGATCTTCCCGACTCAGGGACGGAACCTGTGTCTCTTGCGTTTCCCCTGCGTTGGCAGGCAGGTTTTTTTACCACTAACATAAACATATCTCTGCCTCTCCTAAACACCAAGGGGTATATCAAAGCACCCAGGTTCCCCCAGGACACAATCAAAAGAGTCACCAGATCAGTAAATTATTTGCTACAACTAGATCAGAGACCTGCATCTCGATGTCTGGATGCCAGTGGCCCGGCTCTCTCTTCCTCCTATGGGGGAGGTCAGAGTCATAAATGGCCGTGAGGACTCTTCCCCCTAGTTCACGGCAGCTCTAGCTCTTTCATCATTTTATAAGGATTCCTGCGTTCACCTCCTATTGCCTCCAGGTTGGGGTGGCCTTGACTGCAGCTACAAATTTATTTTGTTCCAACTGAACAGCAGAATGCCTGCCATACACAAGATAACTACCCTTGGCCTCCATTTCTTAGAGAACTGAAGATACAATTCTTTGCTCTACTTGTGTTTTTGTGATAAGCTTCCCACCAGTGTCTTGACTCAAGTCCATAAAAACTAACTTAACAATATAACACTGTTACCATCTCTAGGGACTGGGCCAAAAGCCCTTCTGGAAACCTTCGCCGATACTTTTCCCAAACCGCCTGCCCTTCCTGCCCTGCCCATGGTTCTTGCACCACGTTCTTGGGCACCCTCTCCCCACTCAACTCTGTTATTTCCCTTTCTCGTGCTCCTTCTAAATCGCCTCCTCATTTCCCTAGTTGCTCAGAAGTCTTGGGCCTGGAGTCGTGGTCAAGAGGGCTGAGTCCCTCAGAGGGACCCACCCCTGCCTGGGTTCACAGCCAGCTAACAATTTCAACCTCTGCCCCTTGGGCTCCCTCTACACAAAGAGAGTTTACAGTCAATGACTTGGAATGCAAAGCCACTCTCCTAAGGAAACACTCTAAAGGAGTAAGTAGATGCCCAGGAGAACTCACACAAGTGCATTTCACTTCCATACTTCATCTGGAGCTCTGTGTGTACTCTAGAACCTAGCTAACAAAATGCCTTGGTTTCCATGGTTTCTATGGTTAAATGAGTTCTGAGTTCCAGCTGTGAACATACCTCTGCCTCTGCCATCAGGAGCAACAGCCAGGCTTTCACCTTCTGCAGCCTGCCAACCCCATGGTAGGGATTCAACGGAAGTCTAGAGTGCTTAACTTTTAAGAAAAGGGAGTAGAAAGGATGTGACTCTGGGAGGTAAAACCAGGCTGTACAGGGAGGAGAGTGCAGAGTTGGGGGTGGGGGTGGGGGGCGAGAGTCAAGCTGCCTCTGGGTTTAGGGTCCTCCAGAGATCTCCAACCTGGCCGACAGGCCTGGTCTACTGCACTGCCACTGCTGACGACGATGGAGTTGGGGATTCCAGTAGAAGGGGGTGGGAACTAAAGAAAATGTGTCCATGGGTTTCAATGTGAGGTCAAATAAGGAATTAAAAACAAAAACTTGAAAAAGCTAACGTAGATCAGTATTGTGATCAGTACGATATTTATTAATGAAGTTAAATCAAATTTAATACTATGTCATGGCTTCCGAAATACTCAGCCCACAAAAAGCATTGTGTGTGTCAGTCCCATTGGATATGGCTGTCTTATAGACTTAAGAGGAAACTTGACCTTTGTCTTTGTCCAATTTTGTTTTCTTTTTTGCAAGCTATTTAGCCCTTGCCTTGCACTGAGTAAGGGTAAATGTGTGTGCTAAGCTGTTCAGTCACATCTGAGGCTTTGGGACCCCACAGACTGTAGCCTTCCAGGCTGCTCTGTCAGTGGCATTTTCCAGGTAACAATACTGGAGTGGGTGGCCATTTCCTTATCCAGGGGATCTCCCCTACCCAGGGATTGAACCCATGTATCCTGCATCTCCTGCACTGGCAGATGGACTCTTTACCACTGAGGCACCTGGGAATGCAAGGGTAAACTTACTTACAAATAAAACAGTAAGTGTGGAGAAAACAAGTAGGAGCCTCTATTTTTTTCCTTTGGATCTGTTCAGAAAGGTCAAAAGAAAAATCTTTTCCTAGGTGATCAAGTAAGGAAAAGGGCAAAAAAGTTTTCTACGTTTTTAGTGACTATTGTTAGGAGGCTCAAAAAAAGTAATTTTTAAATGACAACTGTAATATGAACGTACTAATTCATTTTAAATTTCAAATACAAATATGAATGGGTCTAATATGGGTTATTTTCTCTAAATCCACTCTCTTATTTTATATTTTAGATATTATGGTGTCAAATTACTTTTACATGACCATATATCACAGATGAAAAGAAAGATTATTTAGAAACTTGTTTTCAAAATTCAAGAAAGGAACTGAATGGGCTATTTTAAGTACCCAAATTCTAGTAGTTCTGGTGATGAATTAATAGATTAGTTTTGTGATGACTACTTAAATTCAATCAATGCAACAATATTTTCTGAAATTATCATGTGCTAAACAATGCAGTGAATGACATAAGGACATACACACAAAAGCACACTGCATGGCCGCATCACCTGTAGAATTTCTGTCTTCCGGTAAATCCAATTTATGTGCACAGAAAAGTAGAGAATTCTATTTACCACTTAACCAGCCTCCAAAGCAAGTGCCTCTTGCCTCCTGAAATGACTGAAAGGGTGGGAACTAAGATGAGTTCCAGGAAACAGTTGTAATTTAAATACATTGAAAGGATACTTTGGATGTCAGAAATTGACAAGAGCCCAAGTAGGGATCAGCTTAGCCTACTGTAAAGAAACTGTCCTACTGTAAAGGGAGTGTAAATAAACTGTTCTTCATTGAAGCTAGAGGGCCATCTTGGAACAGTCAGGAAGCAGTGCCGCTGCTGCGAAGTCGCTTCAGTCATGTCTGACTCTCTGCAACCCCATAGATGGCAGCCCACCAGGCTCCTCCATCCCTGGGATTCTCCAGGCAAGAACACTGGAATGGGTTTCCATTTCCTTCTCCAATGCATAAAAGTGAAGTGTGAAAGGGAAGTCACTCAGTTGTGTCTGACTCTTAGCGACCCCATGGACTGCAGCCTACCGGGCTCCTCCACCCATGGGATTTTCCAGGCAAGAGTACTGAAATGGGTTGCCATTGCAGGAAGCAATGAGAGAATCCAAAGAGTTGAAAATGTTTAAAGATTTTGCTCCATCAGTCATGTGGTGGTTGCTAGGAGGAAAACACAGCAATTATGAAGTCACTGCAGTCTTCTAACATGGAGGAGGAAGGTTCAGCACTCATGTGAAGACATCTCAAGAGAAATCCAGAAATAACATACTCATTAGACTAAGCAGGAGATAATTCATCTCCTTTTAAAACTTTGGTTTTGGTTCTTCTCTTTTGAGCCATTTCCATCTTTTTTTATGTCTTTTCTTATTCTTATAAACGTATACATGTTTTATTTTGGAAAATTTGAAAAATACAGAAGAAAATATAAAGAAAGCATTTAAGTGCTCTCACCACTCAGAGATGATTTCAGACAACATATTGACAAATTTTTTTTTTCCAAGATGGATGGATGTGATTAGGAGTGATGACTTCACAGGACAGACACGGCGGAGTACAAAGATGAAGCGGCTTGACATTTTTTCCTACCATTTCCTTCCAGTTTGCACTTCTCCATTCTCTGCCTTTAGCCATGATTCAAACACAGCCATAGCTTTTCTTTCTGTCACCTTCAGGTAGGGGAACTGCTTTTCTTGTGCAGGAATGAAAAGGTCTCGTTCACTCTCAATCAAGTCAATGCTTCTCTCTTCCCTAAGCCCAGGCCTCTCTGTAGTTCAGAGACTTGGAGCGGAGAAGGAGGTAATGAGTGGTCTGATCATTCATTCTCCTCACCCCACCCCACTCACCCCATGGAAGAATCCAAGGGGGAAAGGATGGCCTGTGGATGCTGCTACTCCCCTCTCTTAGCCTATGATTGCGGACTGCTCCAACGAACTTCCCACCTTCAGATACCTCCAAGGCAGCATCAGGCACCAGGGTCTATGCCAAAAAGCACATGCTACCCTAAAAAATTCACTTCAAATAATCCTTTGTGAGAAATCTCATATAGACTGTTCCTTATAGTAACAGTGACTACATTTCATTCCTTTTTGCTTTTGTTTTTTAATGTAAATACTGTGGGACTGTATCTAACCCCCTTCTTGAGAATGTAAGGATACTTTGTATCAATTATTCAGCTTTGGGCTTTGGCCAAGAAAGTTCCAGATAATAAAAAAAGTCCCATTTCACATCCTAAAACATATATATATACACATATACATAAAATAATAATAATTGGGACCATATCATCATTTTGCATTCTACTTGATTTCCGTTAATGTTATATAATGAGCATTTCCCATGTCAAGGAATATTTTCCAAAAATGGGATTTACATTGGCTCGTAATTTTTCATCATATGACTTCCCATTCCTCATTATTTATCAAACCATCACCCAATTAGGCATTTACAGCTAGGCTAATATCACTCCAATTAACAACCTGGATATGTATATCTTTGTGTATACCTTTGAGTATACCCTTAGGATCATTCCTAGAAGAATATTTCAAACAAAAGTTATGAACATTTTTAAGGCTCTTAACACATAAAGCAGAAAAGCCCTCAAGAAAAGTAGAATAATACAAACACATACATTGTATGCAAGCATTTTTACCATATTTTTCACCTTGCAATTTGATTAATGAAGAGCATATCTTGCTCTTTTGATTTATTTTTTAATTGAAGGATAATTGCTTTACAGAATTTTGTTGGTTTCTGCCAAATATCAGCATGAATCAGCCATAGGCATATATATGTCCCCTTGTATGTTGTGTTAGTTTCTGGTGTACAACAATGTGAATCAGCTATAAATGTGCGTACATCCCCTCCCTCCTGAACCTCCCTTCCACCCCGCATCCCACCTTTCTAGGTCATCACAGAGCACCGCACTGAGCTCCCTGTGTATACAGCATCTTCCCACTAGTTATCTGTTTTATACATGGTGGTGTAAACAAGTATATACAGGCTTCTCTGGTGGCTCAGTGGTAAACAATCTGCCTGCAATGTAGAAGACCCGGGTTCAATCCCTGGGTCAGGAAGATCCCCTGGAGAAGGCAATGGCAGTGCACTCCAGTATTCTTGCCTGGAGAATTCCATGGACAGAAGAGCCTGGAGGGCTACAGTCTATGGGGTCACAAAGAATCCAGCTCGACTGAGTGACTAACACTTTCACTTTCATATATGTCAATGCCGCTCTCTCAGTTCAGCCCACCCTCTCCTTCTCCCCGTGTCCGCAAGCCCATTCTCTACTTCGCGTCTCTATTTTTGCCCTATCTCTGCCACATCATCTAGTCATCTGTCAGTGGATGCTGACTTGATTTATATTTCTGTGCTTGTTATTGGGGCAGATTTTTACTTATTGACTTTTTGTATTTCTTCTTCTGCAAAAGGTCTGTTCATGACTTCTGCTCACTTTTTTCCTGGAACAGTAACATTTTCTTACTGATATGTAATCTCTCTCCATGCAATAAGAATAGTTACCTTTTCTGATATATTGTATTTGTTGCAAATGTTATCTAGTTTATTTGACTTGATTTTGTTTAAAGTACTTTGGCTTGCAGAAGCATTAACTTTTGCACAGTCACATCTATTGGTGCTTCTGTTGCATAACTTAGCTTAAACAGAAAGGGGTTTGTTAGAAGGATTGTAGTTCACAGAAATTTTAAAAGAGATCCTACCAAAATCAGGGCAACCCTGTGGATCTTGGGAAATGAAACTACTATCAACATTACCAAACCTCCAATCCCTCCTTCTGCTTCTCCTCTGATTTCCTATGCTTTCCATTTGGCTTCCTGCATTCCTACCATCAGCTTTCTCTAGAAATCCTGCTAGTCTCTATACTCAGAGAGGTCAAGTGGATTTATCTTCAAGTAGAAAAATCCTAAGGAAGGACTCTGGCTGGCCTGATCTCCAGACCAACCATTGTGCCAAGACAATAAAGGGCTCCGATTTTCCAGATAAAGACGTGTTTAGAGAGAGAAGATAGCAGCTAACCCAAAGGAAAGAGCAGGTACTGGGCAGACAAAGCAAAACAAAGCAAAAACAAACATCCACTGGAAGGTTTTAAAACAATACTTTCTGCTACTAGTTTGATACTTCTGTCTTCATCCTGAAATCAATTTTTCTTCTGGATTTCACTTTTTACCTTTGGCCCTATTTTCACCAAATCCCTTCATTCCTCCCTTCTGACAGTCCCTTTATCATTTCTACTGGCTTGGCCACAGCCAGGATGGCTAGTTAGGACCCTGTCTCTTTGTGTATAGCCAGATAAGTTTGGTTTCCTGCCTCCTCTCACCTTCAATACACACGCGCGCCTCTCCTTCAGTTCACCCTGCACACCATCACAAAACTAGCATTTCCCTAACACCACGTCCATCCCTTTAATGATGTCATTTTCCTCCTCACAAGCACTTATTGCGGTCTCCCCGCCCCACCCACTTACTAGGGAGGGATGACGGCCAATGTGATGGTGAAATGTTATTTATGCAGCCGTGATAACTCTGTGTGGTGGATATAATCTCCATTGGCAAGAAGGCAAACTGAAGTTCAAAAAAGTTAAATCACTAAGTAAAACACTGTTCATATATGGTGGAGCTGGGACTTTATCTCCATTCTGCCTGAAACTTAACACAAGAAACCAACCTCCCCATGGTAGAAGGGCCTCACAGTGGAGCCTAAATGCCTTCACCTTCTCCATGTGACCAGGCTGTGCTTCTTCTCACAGCCACAGATTTATCCCTCACGTTAATCAGACTTGTCTACTCACCTCACAGTCCTGCCACCCCTACTCCCAAGACTGCAGGCTTCTCTTATTCCTTCACGTGGGGTGTTTCTCACCAACATGCTGCCTACCTGCTCCTTTAAAACTCTTCAGAGTTCACCTCCTGAATCGCTACCTAATTCCACTTCTTCCATAAAGTCTTTCTTGACTATCACAAAAATAATATTCCTTTTCAAAATAGCTAAAATATGCTTCTCCAACATCCATTTAATTATTATTTAATAGATTACCATCTTCTCTGCCCACACACGTTTCAACTTTTGACTGTCTTGCCAGATTTTTAACTTTTGACTATCCTGACTAGATTCTGAGCCTCTTGAGGTCAAGTCCACAGTTTATGTTTCTTTGTATTCCCACATGCTCAGTCCAAGTCCTCATAAGAAGAAATTAGTCAGGAATTTCCTGGTTGTCCAGTAGTTAGGACTCTGCACTTCCATGGCAGGGGGCGCAAGTTCAATCCTTAGTCAGAGAACTAAAATCCCACAAGTCACAGCACGGCCAATAATAAAAATTTTAAAATAAAAAAAAAATACTTGTTGATCCATGTCTGTCTCCTCCAACCTGCTGTGTTAGGAGACTTAAATAATGATTCTTGAAGAGTTTTCCCCTCTTGGAAAAATATCCATTCAATTTTAAGATTTCCAAATCTTTGGAATTTCCTGTTAGGATCAGTGATTTTCAGGAGTGAAGATAGTATCAGTTGTAAATTTCTGAAATAAATAGATAATTATATCAGGAAATTTTCACTAGCTATAAGTAGTTCACCTCCTAATAAACACGCTGATAAATAGGCAGAGGGAACATATTCTATTCCAGCATATGGATGGTGTTATTGATATAGTAATAGCTCATAGCATCTACAGAGATAGGAAATCAATTATAGAGGACATTGCATTAAACTTTTTATCCATTACTCATCACTTTTTAGTAGATTTTACAATTTCATTTGATATAATAAATAGAAGTCAGTGAGAGACAAAATGGTTTTGGAGAGTATGGGAAAATCATCTAAAGATTGTTTTATTTAGGGGGTTTAGAGCATCTGTTTCAACTGATGTTGCTTTGAAAACTGTATGAAACTTTGGGATGATAAATGTTTATAATTTGCATCCACATTGTTACTAACACAATAGCCTGTTAAATCCCTTGCCATGAATATGAACAGACTGCAGGCCATCCACATTATTTATCAAGGGAGAAACAGACATTATTCACAAATTTTAATTGCTCCGTTGGTACCAACAGTCTGAAAATGAAACGTAAAAATGTAGCCTTGGGAAGGTTTTGCTGTGCAATGACTTCAGTGCAAATTTGACTGTAGGGACCAATGCCTCGATCATGATTACACAGGGACCTGAATAAAATTAAGTTCATGGCTTCAACCCAGGTCCTAGTGGACAGTTTGTGTATTTCAAAATTCATTCTGTCCACTGTAAACTCAACAACTCCTGCACATGACCTAAAATAAAGAAGCCAATGGGGACACGGGTAAACCTATGGCTGATTCATCTTGATGTTTGGTAGAAATCAATGCAATCAGTTCAGTTCAGTTGCTCAGTCGTGTCTGACTCTGCAACTCCATGGACTGCAGCACCCAGGCCTCCCTGTCCATCACCAACTCCCAGAGCTTGCTCAAACTCACGTCCATCGAGTCGGTGATGCCATCCAATCATCTCATCCTCTGTTGTGCCCTTCTCCTGCTTTCAGTCCCTCCCAGCATCAGGGTCTTTTCCAATGAGTCAGTTCTTCGCATCAGGTGGCCAAAATATTGGAGTTTCAGCTTCAGCATCAGTCTTTCCAATAAATATTCAGGACTGATTTCCTTTAGGATGGACTGGCTGGATCTCCTTGCAGTCCAAGGGACACTCAAGAGTCTTCTCCAACACCACAGTTCAAAAGCATCAATTCTTCGGCACTCAGCTTCTTTTATGGTTCAGCTCATATATCCATATACATGACCACCGGAAAAACCATAGTTTTGACTAGATGGACCTTATGCTATGAACCTTTGGCTACGGACCTTTGGCTAAAACCTATGACTGATTCATCTTGATGTTTGGCAGAAATCAACACAATACTGTAAAGCAATTATCCTTCAATTAAAAATACATAAATAAAATGTTTTTAAAGGAAAAAACAGAAAAGTAAAATGAATATTTTTATCTTATTAAATATATTAATTTTTATTAAACATCTCATTTTGGCAAAACATTTTTTAAAAAGAAGTCAGAGATTAGATTGATAAGAAAAGTGTATTTCCTGCTCATCTTTAAGAGGAATTTTTCATGGTCAAGATTCAAATATTCTGCTAAGAACTAGAAGAAGTGAAGCTTCCATATTCTCTTTATCTACAGAAATGTAATCCTCTAATACTGCAAAATGAGCTTTAAATTGCTTCTAAAGGTTAAATTAGGGGCTTCCCTGGTGGCTCAGTGGCAAAGAATCCGCCTGCCAATGCAGGAGACACCAGTTCAATCCCTGATCTGGGAAGATCCCATGTGCCATAGAGCAACGGAGCCCATGCACCGCAACTACTGAGCTGGTGCTCTAGAAGCCGAGAAGCTGCAAATGCTTAAGTTAGCACACCCTAGAGCTTATGCTCTGCAACAAGAGAAGCCACTGCAATGAGAGGCCTGCTCGTTGCAACTAGAGAGTAGACCCCCTGCTCGCCACAACTAGAAAAAAGCCCGTGTGCAGCAATGGAGACCCAGCACAGCCAAAAATATACGTAAAAACATTAAAAATAAAAGTTAAATTTTAAGAAAAATATTTTTAAATTAATCTTATGAAAAAAATTTTAAGGAAAATTTGAAAACATTAGTAGGGTTTTTTCTTTTCCAACTAGGAGTCATTTACATCCTGTCTAGGACCACTGTCCCAGAGGGAGAATGTTTAGCAGATTTATAATGAAATACTGAGGAAGAGGAACCAGCCAATAGGCTGCCTAGAACACTAGGCTGCTCCTCCCTAAAGCTAAGACTTTGAAGGTTGCAAAGCTGAAGAGGAGAGCTGGCAGGAAGGATCATGAGAAACATCAAATCAGAAAACAGGCCTTTGGACGCAAGCTGCAAGAGACGCCACGCAGGTCATGAAACCCTACACTCAGCCCAGGTTTGGTCTGCCTGCAACAACCCCTTCTGATGGCATCGCCATCTTTCTGGTTTCTCAGGTCAAGATCTTGGAGTCAGTTTGCACTTTCTTCAAAAATACGTCCCAAATCCTATGGTTCCTTATGACTCCACTCCTATTCACGCCTCCTATAGTAAGGATCCTCCACACCTTTGAAAATATCACTTCTTTGCTGCAAATTCACCAATGGCTTCTCATTTCACATATAAAACTAAAGCCTATTAAACAGCCTACAAATGTCTGTGTGATCTACTCCCAATTCAGACCTTTGCACTAGATATGAGACTCTTCCTGGAACATGCTGCCCCCAGATTTCCACTTGGCTAACTCTTTAACCTCTAAGTCTTTGCTCAGACTTTCACCTTCTCAACTGATCTACCCTGACCACCCTATTCAAAACTGCATTGTGCTCCAGTGGGTTAGAACTTAGTGGTGAGATGCTGAATGCTGAATTGACAAACTGCGGAAGTTAGAAAAACCATCCTTTCAGAATGATTTCATTTTTAAAATAGATAATCAAAACTGAAGGCCACAAGACAGTAAAGACTCTTAAGTCATGTTGATGCCATCCAAACTAAGAGAAGAAATTTAAGAAAAAAGAATAATTACTTGTATATTTATTAATCAAATTTCTGTATATAGTTTATTATTAAACATAAATTTAAGATGTATTCAAATCATGTGGTTAATTTGCAATGTACTATCAGATTTTTTTAATCTTATAGACATTTTCCTTAGCTTCTCGATCAACTAATATTTATTTATTGATTCCAGATTCATGTCATTATTTTTCTCTTTCCCTGTTTTATACAATTTGCACTTCATTTTCTTCTTTAGTTTCTCTAGGTTTACTTTGCTAATGAATTTTTACTGTTTTACATATTTTTGTACTCTATATGCCATAGCATATCCTTCTGTTTCAATGGGCTTAACTATTTGGCCAATTAGATTCTTCTCTACTTTTCTCAACTTTTTGGTGCCTATATGTTGTGCCTTTTTTCTTTTTCTTTGGCTATTTTTTTGTCTGTTTTTTGATGTGGATCATTTTTTCTCATACCTCAGTTAGTAAAGAATCCACCTGCAATGTGGGAGACCTCAGTTCAATCCCTGGGTTGGGAAGATCCCCTGGAAAAGGGAAAGGCTACCCACTCCAGTATTCTGGCCTGGAAAATTCCATGGACTGTATAGTCCATGGGGTCGCAAAGAGTCAGACGCAACTGAGCGACTTTCACTTTCACTTTAAAAATCTTTATTGACTGTGTTACAACATTGCTTCTATTGTTTATGTTCCTTCCCCCCCCCCCCCACCCCACCACCTCCAACCATGTGGGAATCTCAGCTCCCCAACCAGGGACTGAAATCACACCACCTGCATTGGAAGGTGAAGTCTTAACCACTGGACCACCAGGGAAGCCCCTGGTTTGGGGGGTTTTTCGGCATCTTTTTTTTTTCTTGCTTTTCTTGACTGTACTTTTTTGTGATAGCTACTCTTTTACATTGAGCTTTTCAGAATCAACTCCATATAATTTGGAAATCAATTCTGGTGATTTTTCTCCTTTTATTTTGAAACTTGAAATTTTTCACTGAAATTTCTCTTCTACTTTTTATTTATATTTGATCATTCAAACATATAAATAAATATTTGTTCCTTTCCAGCCCGTATATTTTTTAAATCTCTTCTTCTTGCTTTATTCCTCTGATTAAAACTCCTAGTACTATGGCAAATGAGAGTGGACATTTTTGCCTCATTTTTTATTTTAGGGTAAAAGTATTCAGTCTTTTGTCATTAATTATGATGGTGGCTAAAGGCTTTTTGTAAATCAAGGGGAAGTTTCCCTCCATTCTTTGTTTTCTGAGACTTTTTTCATCATGAATGGATATGGGATTTTGTGATATGCTTTCTCTGCACCAATTGACAGGAAAATATGATTTTTCTTCTTTGGACAGTTGATATGGTAGATTACATTGATTGACTTTTCAAGATATAAATTACAGTATGATAATCCACACATTTGAACATATAAGTTCATGGTTTTTAGTACATTCACAAGGTTTTTGAATCATCACCACTAATCTCAGAATATTTTAATTACTCCAAAAATAGACTCCTTGACAGTCACTCCCTTTCTCTCTCTCTAGTCCCTGGTAGCCACTAATCTGCTTTCTGATTTTTATGTATTTGCCTATTCTGAGTATTTATATAAATAGATCTATACAATATGTGGCCTTTTGCAAGTGACTTCTTGAACTTGGCCTAATGTTTACAAGGTTCATCTGCGTCATAGCATATCTCAGTACTTCATTCTTTCTCATGGCTGGATAATATTCCATTGTGTGAATATACCACACTCTGTCCATCCATCAGTTGAGAATGTTTGGGTTGTTTCTACTCTTTGGCCATTATGAATAATGCTGCAACAAACATTCCTGTACACTTTTTTTTTTAATCTTCTTTATATTTTATTCTCTTTGTGCTTTACAAGTTTTTGTGTGAACATATGTTTGCTATTGTTCAGTCGCTAAGCCATGTCCGACTCTTATACAGCTCCATGGACTGTAGCCAGCCAGGCTCCTCTGTCCACCGGATTTCCCTGGCAAGAACACTGGAGTAGGTAGCCATTTCCTCCTTCAAGGGATCCTCCTGACCCAAGGATTGAACGCAAGTCTCCTGCACTGGCAGCCTGATTTTTTACCACTGAGCCACCCTTACTACTCCATTAAATATTGAAACAGCCATAAATACATGAAAGAAATGCCACTTGGTGCTGGTATATTATTCTTCTTATGTGTTGTTAAATTTTATTTGATAAAATTTTGTTGAGACTTTTGTGTCCTTGTTCACGAGAGATTTTGTCAGTAGCTTTGTTTTCTTTGCATTGTCTTTGGTTTTAGCATCTCTACTGACCTCATAAATGATTGCAAAGTATTCCCTCCCCTTCTGTTTTCTAGATGATAATTGCGTAACATGGTCTTATATTCCTCTTCATGTATTTAGCAGGATTTTCCAGTGAAACCATTAGGTTTGGGAAATTTCCTGAAAGGAGCTTTTCCTTTCCTTTTCAAGAGTTCAGTTACCTTGTCTTGGTTGCATTTTGATAGTTGGTGGATTTTGAGCTACTGTCCCACTTCTTCCAAGTTGTCAAAATTTTAAATATAAAATTATTTTCAGTATTCTCCTTTATCCTGTTGATGGCTGCAGAATCTATAGTGCTATTGTCTGTTTCATTAATGATATTGTTGATTTGTGTTTTCTCTCAGATTTGTCATTCTTACCAAAGATTTATCAATTTTATTGAATTTTGGGCAAGAATCCGTTTTTTGCATTGATTTTTCTATTTTCTATTTTCAATGTAATTGATTCCAGCTATGTACTAGTTCCTTCTTTCTGCCTTTCGGTTTATTTTGTTCTTTTTTTTAGATAAGAATTTAAATTACTGATTTTAGATCTTTTTCTTTTCTAATATAACCATTTGGTGCCATAAATTATCCTCTCATCTCCACTTTGGCTGTGTCCCACGAATTTTGGTATGTTTTCTTTTCATTTTCCTCCAGTTCAATGTATTTTTAGAAGTGTATAATTTCTAGGTATTTTGATATTATTTTGTTTTCTTTGTTGTTGATTTCTAGTTTGATTCTCTTATTGTTAGAGAGCATGCTATATATAATTTCATTTCTTTTAAATCTGCTGAAATTAGTTTTACAGACTAGGATATAGTCAATGTTGTATGGGCACTTGAAAGCAATGCATATCATACTGTTGTATGCAGCAATCTATAAACATTAATTAGATTCTGTTGGCTGGTGGTAATACTCAGTCCTTCTATATTTTTGATAATTTTGTCTAATAGCACTATCAATTGCTGGAAAGGGAAGGCCCCAATTACAGTTGTAAATTTGTCTATTTCTCCTTTTAGCCTTATCAGTTTTTCTGTTTTTGTTGATTCATTTGTTTTCCATATACTTTTAAGCTCTGTTATTTAGTACATATACATTTAGGATTGCTATGTCATCTTTGTGGATTGACAATAAATATTATCAGGCTCTAGGCTACAAAGTGGCTTCCCAGGTGGTCCTAGTGGTAAACAACTTGCCTCTCAATGCAGGAGACATAAAAGACTCAAATTTGATCCCTGGGTGGGGAAGATTCCCTGGAGGAGGGCATGGTAACCCACTCCAGTATTCCTGCCTAGAGAATCCCATGGACAGAGGAGTCTGGCAGGCTACAGTCCATAGGGTCGCAAAGAGTTGAACACAACTGAAGTGACTTAGCGCACACACAAACACACAAACAAACACACACACAAAGGCTACAAAGTGGGATAGCCCCAGGCAGTTTGTGATCAGAGCAAATGAATAGCTCAAATTAAGTACCATAAATGTACAAAACATTTATGTTTTCATGCATTTTTTGCTAAAATAGATTTTATTGTTTAAAATCAGTTTTAGGGTCACAGCAAAACTGAGCAGAAAGTACAAAGAGTTCCATGCACGCCCTGGCTTCACAGAGCATAACCTCCCCCACTATCAACAGTCTGCGCCAGAAGGACATTTGTTACAATCTGCAGCCTGCATTGACACATGACCATCACCCAAAGCCAGTGGTTTTCTCTTGGTACTGTATCTTCTATGCATCTTGACAAATGTATTATGACATGTATCTACCATTGTGATCACATACAGAATAGTTTCACTGCCTTAAAAATCCTCTGTGCCCCACATATTTATCCTTTTCCCCTCTTAACCCCTTAATCACGGATCATTTTACTTTTTCCTTACAAACCACAGGGGTTTTTTCTGATTTTTTTAAATTAGAGAATAATCACTTTATAATGTTATGTTGATTTCTGCCGTACAACGTCACGAATCAGTCATAAGTATACACATATCCCCTCCCTCTTGAGCCTCCCTCCCACACCATCCCAACCCTCTAGGTTGTCACAGAGCACCAGGTTGAGCTCCATGGTATACAGCAAACCACAGGTTTTCAACCCAGTATTGGTTTTTAATTTTTGTCTCATATTGGACTATAGTTGATCATCAATGATGCGTTAGCTACAGGAGTACAGCAAAGTGATTCAGTTATACCCATACAAGTATTTATTCTTTTTCAAATCCTTTTCCCATTTAGGTTATTATAGAATACTGAGCTGAGTTCCCTGTTAACCTAGCATTTTATATAAGTTAAGATAGGTTAACCAGTGTAACAAATGTACACAAAAATGTATAAGACCTCAAACTCAATAATTTTTTTTTTTTATTTCACACAAAGTTTAAAACACCAAATCAGATTGCAGGGCATCTTCCCCCCCATGTGGTGATGTACCTTTTACCTTGTGACTCTGCCATTTTTAACATGTGGCCATCATGCTCATCTACATCACAGATGGGAAGAGGATGTGGAAGATACTGAGTGAGGGATTCTTCAGGGCTAGGTCTGCAATTGTCACACCCTATGTAAGACTGAGTCTATGGCTGCCCCAGTTTGCAATAGCAGCCAGGAAATGTAGTCCAGCTGTGTGCTCAGGAAGAAGAGGAAGTGGGTTAGTGAATAGCTAGCTAGTCTGAGTCACAGGTCTATGCAACCCCAAAGGATCCATGGATAGACTGTAAAGGAAGTTGCTTAAGCATTCCGAAGACACAAACAAAACGTCGCCTTCATGTGCATTTTCCAGGGGAGAGGGAGGGGAGTACTACCCTGGATTGTAGTGATTAGGAAAATATGTCAAAAGAAGTCAACATTTTAAGCTGAGGCCTTAAAACAGGTAGAGATGGGGAGAGTGGAGATAAAAGGTGAAAGCAATCAGGGCAGAAAAAATAGCACAAGCAAAGGCCCAAAGATGGGAGACCACACAGAGTCCTTGAAAAATGGTCAAAAGCTCAAAGTAGCAAAAGTACTTCCAAATACTTACTATTTCAATTAGTAAGTACATACTGGCCTCTCTTAGGCACCAGGGATGATGTAGGTACTGGCTTTATTAGGATGAAAATGGAAAGGAGACAATTAAGCAAGGTATGCAGAGTGTGGCTAGGGACATGCAGGATGCAATTGGTGCAAGGCCACTGAATCGTACCTAGATGGTTAAGGAGGACATTGTCAAGGAAGTGATACATAAACTGAGCTCTGAAAGACAAGTAGGAATTAGCTAAGCTGAGAGTGGGCAGAAGAGAGCCACACTCAAGGCCCTGAGGCAAAATAGGAGTATGTATACAGAATACATGAATGGCTCCTCGAATGCCTCTATGGATGAGGCCAAGAATGCAAGAGGAAGAATAGCAGGAAATGAGGCTAAAGAGTTAAACAGGGCCCAGATGCAGAAAACTTTCTAAGTGATGTTAAGAAACTGGTGTGTTAATCCTAAGGACAACAACAGAGAAGTGGGTGGATGGAGTAAACGAATTAAAATCATTCCAGCTGCAGCATGAAAGATATATTGGAGGAAAGCAAGGCTGGCTGTAAGGATATTGTTTGGGGGACTATTGCAATAGTTCATGGTTTAAATGATAGTGGCCTAGACCATGGTAATAGTGGTAAAGATGGAGAAAGATAGATGTATTTGAGAGTTGAGAGGTATGAATCACAAGATCTGGCCTGACTGGCTATGGAGGTTGAAAGAGAAGTCAAGAATGGCCACCAGGCTCAGGGCCAGAAGAAATGAGTAGATGAGTTGTACTATCCAAAACGAAGCTAAAAAAGCATTTTAACTGAGATTTCAGTTTGGAAAGTTGAGTTGAATTCTAATTGCCAACTGGAAACATACCTAAAACACTGGATTTCTAGGTCTGATGCTCAATGGAGAGATCAGGAGTGACAAGAAGTCTGGAATTTGTCAATAAGGTGGCAGAAATCTTAGGAAAGGATAAGATGTTTAGGTGGAGAGTATGGTGTAAGCAGAAAGCCAGCCCAAGACAAATCCTCGATAAATACCTCAAGAGAGATTGGGACACTAAGCCTGTGAAGGCTGAAGCAGGAATATGGAGCAGGAAGGAAGGCAGAAGGCAGGCGAAGGAAGGCAGAAGGCAGGCAAAGGAAGACAGTGCTTTGAGGAACAGTCATTGGTGTCCAATCCTGACTTGGAAAGGTAAAGCAAAATAAGGACAACAAGTGCTCACTGGGTACATGACAATATGAGGATAAATTCAATGAAGCAGCAAGAGGCCACAAGCACTCTGCATTGTGCAGTAAAGGAGAGCAGGCAGCTACTGGAGAAGTTGATTTGGAGGAGAGAATCAAGTGGTCACAAGAGGCAGATGCAGTATCAAGGAAGAGTTTCCTTGATATAGGAGAGATTTGAGTGCATTTATATAACAATTTCAAGCACTTAGAAGAATGTCCCAGCGTGTGGAAGGCCTAGGAATTTCAAGTAGGAAACTTTATTCCCAGTTGGAAGCTATTGAAGCAGGAGAAAGACATGTTCATTGAGTAAGACTTACCGTGGACCTGAGTATTCCTGTTCCCAGGGGACATCCTCAGTTCAGTTCAGTTCAGTCGCTCAGTCATGTCCGACTCTTTGTGACCCCCTGGACTGTAGCACACCAGGCTTCCCTGTCCATCAGCAACTCCCGGAGCTTGCTCAAACTCATGCTCATCGAGTCAGCAATGCCATCCAACTATCCTCTGTCATCCCCTTCTCCTTTTGCCTTCAATCTGTCCCAGCATCAGGGTCTTTTCAAATGAGTCAATTCTTCTCATCAAGTGGCCCAAGTATTGGAACTTCAACTTCAGCATCAGTCCTTCCAATGAATATTCAGGGCTGATTTCCTTTAGGATGGGCTGGTTTCATCTCCTTGCTGTCCAAGGGACTCTCAAGAGTCTTCTCCAACACTGCAGTTCAAAAGCATCAATTCTCTGGCGCTCAGCTTCCTTTATGGTCCAACTCTCAACATCCATATACATGACTACTGGAAAAACCATAGCTTTGAATAGATGGACCTTTGTCAGTAAAGTAATGTCTCTGCTTTTTAATAATGCTATCTAGATTTGCCATAGCTTTTCTTCCAAGGAGCAAGCGTCTTTAAATTTCGTGGCTGCAATCACCAACTTCAGTGATTTTGGAGCTCAAGAAAATAAAGTCTGTCACTGTTTCCATTGTTTTCCCACCTATTTGCCATGAACTGATGGGACCAGATGCCATGATCTGAATTTTTTGAATGTTGAATTTTAAGTCAGCTTTTTCACTCTCCTCTTTCACTTTCATGAAGAGGCTCTTTAGGGGACATTCTACCCTAAAGGAACTCATTCTGATTAAAACAAAGCAGATGTTTCTTTGGGGGTTCTAGGTGACAGTGTCAGCCAAGTCTTTCACCACACTTTTGTGGTTGTTTTTACAACATGGCTTCAAAGTTATTATCTAAATTTCTCCTTACTAGGACAAACATATTTGTGGAGGTCTGTTTAGTTTGCAGTTGTTCCAACCTTAACATCCTTACAATCAGGTTTTAGCAGTCAGCCTGCTAGCTGATAAAATATAGCCATTTCTGTACTTTCTTTTAGTCCCGGGATCTTTAAAGCAATCCCTTTGTCCCAGTGTATGAACCTATGTCCTAAACAACAGCAGACAATGAAAGGGAAAACTAAATCAGGTGCAAATTAATGCTGTGTGGTTGTGGAAGGGTGGAGAGGAACAGCGTGTTAAGTGGATTTAAATGGAAGAAACTTAGTCATGTATTTAGAGCAAAACCAAATCTTAAATTTGCTTCATAAACAAAATTTAATACAAGACAATACATTTAGACCCAAATGGGAAGGTCTCTGAACTTCAATAATTCCTACTTTGCTCATAAATCACAATATTGATCAAATATAAATTAATGCATGAATGTATACATTTGTGTATAGGAACTTAGGAAACCTCATTTATTACATGAGACTGAAGCAGGAAGCAATTTTTATGTTAAAAACACATAAATTAAACCACTTAGCATTTCTTTAAAAAACTTAGCTGAGTGGATCTTATCTACCACTCCACCCTCTTGAAAGAAAGCTATATGAGGAACTCACTTTTGCTACAGCTTTTGCTTGGAGTTCTTGGGAAGTGAATGTAGGGCCAAGGGGTGAGCAATAAATGACAAGTCATGAAAAGAGGTAGGGAAAGGAACTTCTGAGTTTCATTTGTAATTCTGCTATGCATTTCCTCCTGACAAAAATATCCTGGGAGTAGCCACTATGAGTTTTAGTTTCTCCCTTGAAATGAGATTTGCTCTGCTAGAAAAATCTATCCTTCAAATAGTGTTTAGTGCTTATACAGAAATATCAGACAGCAAACATAGTTGCATAGTCTATACGTGAATGTCTAGTTACACAAGCTATTCACCGGTAAATTTTTAAAAAATATATTCAGTACCTTCATTAAGATGCCGCAAAATATTATGTCCTTGGGATATATCACCCAAAGGGTATAAACACAGTAAATCCATGAAAATAGTACCTAATTGGGAAGGTGTGTGCATGGCTAAGTCGCTTCAGTTGTGTCTGACTCTTTGTGACCCTGTGGACTGTGGTCCACCAGGCTCCTCTGTCCAAGAAATTCTCCAGGCAAGAATACTAGAGTGGGTTGCCATTTCCGTCTCCAAATTGGGAAGGTAGGGGAGAAAAAGATCACTTTTCAGTAAATAGCAAGATTTTCTACTGTAAACCTCAAACTCACACCCTGGATCAGTATGCTCAACTCTGTGTAGTTTTAAAAAAAGCATGTCCAGGTTCCCACTCTAGATGCACTTAATAACAAAATCCAAGACTTTCCTCTTCCTGCTCTTCATTTGCCATTTTTAAAAGCCCTTCTTGACTTTGTTGTATAACCAAGACTGAGAGGCCACTTTGCCAAGCAGAGGCCACTGCTATAAATGAGTTGTTAGAGAGGCAACTTTATAGGGTTATAGATGGACAGTGGAGTAACAGAAAAGGTTGGTGCTAGACAAAATGCTCTATGTCTATGACTGGAAGTGTCAACCTGAAAAATAGTCACAACCTAAAAGTTGGGAGTTATATTTTATTCAGTGGGAAATTTTAGGACTTCAAGCCTAGGAGACAGGTCATCTCAAGTGACCCTGAGAGAACTGCTCCAGGGAGGCGGGAGAGGGCCAGGGAGGAGTCAGGTTATATAGAAGTTTGCAACGAAGGGCAGGTAGTCTGAACATCAAAAGTATTTCTGTGAATTAAAGAAAACCAGATACCTCAAGTTAAGGAATTTAGCACTTTTCTATGTATAGGAAAATGCAAGAGTCTGGGCTCACTGAAATCATTCCATTCATGCATCTTACCTATCTGGAGCTAGTATCCTGAGCTTTTCCTCAGTGCTCACCATAGGGAGTGGTTGCAGCCTAACAGTTGCCAGATGGCAGGTATTGTTCTGCTTCCTGCTTGCCCTGGAGAGCTGGAATTGCTGATGCGGAAGAGAGAAATAGATTTAAGGGACTAGATCTGATAGATAGAGTGCCTGACGAACTATGGACTGAGGTTCGTGACATTGTACAGGAGACAGGGATCAAGACCATCCCCATAGAAAAGAAATGCAAAAAAGCAAAATGGCTGTCTGGGGAGGCCTTACAAACAGCTGTGAAAAGAAGAGAAGCAAAAAGCAAAGGAGAAAAGGAGAGATATACCCATTTGAATGCAGAGTTCCAAAGAATAGCAAGGAGAGATAAGAAAGCCTTCCTCAGTGATCAATGCAAAGAAATAGAGGAAAACAACACAACAGGAAAGACTAGAGATGTCTTCAAGAAAATTAGAGATACCAAGGGAACATTTCATGCAAAGATGGGCTCAATAAAGGACAGAAATGATATGGACCTAACAGAAGCAGAAGACATTAAGAAGAGGTGGCAAGAATACACAGAAGAACTGTACAAAAAAGATCTTCACGACCAAGATAATCATGATGGTGTGATCACTCACCTAGAGCCAGACATCCTGGAATGTGAAGGTAAGTGGGCCTTTAGAAAGCATCACTACAAACAAAGCTAGTGGAGGTGATGGAATTCCGATGGAGCTATTTCAAATCCTGGAAGATGAAGCTGTGAAAGTGCTGCACTCAATATGCCAGCAAATTTGGAAACTCAGCAGTGGCCACAGGACTGGAAAAGGTCAGTTTTCATTCCAATCCCAAAGAAAGACAATGCCAAAGAATGCTCAAACTACCACACAATTGCACTCATCTCACACGCTAGTAAAGTAATGCTCAAAATTCTCCAAGCCAGGCTTCAGCAATACATGAACCGTGAACTCCCTGATGTTCAAACTGGTTTTAGAAAAGGCAGAGGAACCAGAAATCAAATTGCCAACATCCGCTGAATCATCGAAAAGCAAGAGAGTTCCAGAAAAACATCTATTTCTGCTTTATTGACTATGCCAAAGCCTTTGACTGTGTGGATCACAATAACTGTGGAAAATTCTGAAAGAGATGGGAATACCAGACCACTTGACCTGCCTCTTGAGAAACCTATATGCAGGTCAGGAAGCAACAGTTAGAACTGGACATGCAACAACAGACTGGTTCCAAGGACTACGTCAAGGCTGTATATTGTCACCCTGCTTATTTAACTTATATGCAGAGTACATCATGAGAAACACTGGGCTGGAAGAAGCACAGGCTGGAATCAAGATTGCCGGGAGAAATATCAGTAACCTCAGATATGCAGATGACACCACCCTTCCTGCAGAAAGGGAAGAGGAACTAAAAAGCCTCTTGATGAAAGTAAAAGAGGAGAGTGAAAAAGTTGGTTTTAAGCTCTACATTCAGAAAACGAAGATCATGGCATCTGGTCCCATCACTTCATGGGAAATAGGGAAACAGTGGAAACAGCGTCAGACTTTATTTTGGGGGGCTCCAAAATCACTGCAGTTGGTGACTGCAGCCATGAAATTAAAAGACGCTTACTCCTTGGAAGGAAAGTTATGACCAACCTAGATAGTATTTTCAAAAAGCAGAGACATTACTTTGCTGACGAAGGTCCGTCTAGTCAAGGCTATGGTTTTTCCAGTGGTCATGTATGGATGTGAGAGTTGGACTGTGAAGAAGGCTGAGCGCCCAAGAATTGATGCTTTTGAACTGTGGTGTTGGAGAAGACTCTTGAGAGTCCCTTGGACTGCAAGGAGATCCAACCAGTCCATTCTGAAGGAGATCAACCCTGGGATTTCTTTGGAAGGAATGATGCTAAAGCTGAAACTCCAGTACTTTGGCCACCTCATGCGAAGAGTTGACTCACTGGAAAAGAGTCTGATGCTGGGAGGGATTGGGGACAGGAGGAGAAAGGGACGACAGAGGGTGAGATGGCTGAATGGCATTGCAGACTCGATGGACGCGATGGACGTGAGTCTGAGTGAACTCCAGGAGTTGGTGATGGACAGGGAGGCCTGGCGTGCTGCAATTCATGGGGTCGCAAAGAGTAGGACACGACTGAGCGACTGAACTAAACTGAACTGATGACACCCTGGCTTATTGATATGGCAGGAAATACTCACTTTCTCAGAGGGGTGGATAAATTTAAGTAGAATTGTTGCACGGCTACAAGGGCATAAAATAGAGCAAGGGAAGACATACCTTAGCCTTCTGTTAGAGTGTCTCTGTAGCACCTCAGGCAATTTAGAAAATTAGGCACTCATATTCAAGTTCATCATAAGGAACAAGTTTCAGGGAGCAAGATATAACAAATTCAAATTAGGGTATCAATTTATAATTCAGAATTCAAGAAGTCTAACACTACTATTTTGTCCTTGAAATATGGCCAGCGTGAAGTGAATATTGAGCTATCCTAAAGCAAAATACCATTTCCAAAGATTCAGCGTGAAAATAATCTATAAAATATATTAGTAACTTTATATTGATTGCATCTTGAAATATTTGGAATATACTGAACTCTTTATATTTATTAAAATTGCTTCCTTTATAACGGTGACACTAGAAACCTTAAAATCACATTACGCTGTTCACCTTCGTAAGACGACGCTAGTGATTAAGACTAACCTGGGGATGATTCCCTGAGGACATTCTAACCGGGGCGGAGGGAAAGGGGAGCAAGGGAGAGGGGGATGACAGTCACAGCCCGAGATGAAGGAAAATAATAAGATTTGTTTTTAACAAATTATTTAAAAATAAATCCCTCTAAAATATACCCACTGTGTGGTACCACCCGGACAATACTGTGGGAAGAACGTCTTGGAGGAAGAAAAGCCCCCAAAGACCTGGAGTTCAGCATTGAAGGTTCCTGATGGAACCAACCGGTCTGGTATTGGAAGGCGAGCCGGCAGGGCGCGGGAGGGCCCCGCCCGGGAAGGCGGAGCTTCCCGGGGTGGTGCAGGGAAGGCCCAGGAGCCACGCGGCTCAGGAAACCACCCCCGCGGCGGGATAGGAGGACACCTCACTGGCCCCTCCTGCGATGACTCTCTCCCTAGGCCCTATAAAGAGGGAAAGCACCTCTTCAACCATGCCCTCTGGGCCCATGCCTACGCTACACCTCCAAAGCCGCCCCCACTGGGAACTGAAAGACCCCACCCAGGAGGGCCCCAAGGATGCCCAGGACCGCAGACGGCCAGGTGTGCGCTTGGACTGCACGCGCCTGCGCGAGAACCCCCTCCAGAAGGCTCCCAGTTTCAGCCCTTTGCGGCCTTGCTTTCGCCCCGCCTCCACCTGGCTACGTCACAAAGAGTGACGTGTAATGCGAACAATCACAGTCCCTCTCCTCGTGAGCCAGTAGGGAACGGGGAGGGCGGGGTGGGGGAGGGCGGGGTGGGGAGGAGGGCAGAGGACGGACGGAGAAGGCTTTGAGGGGCAGGCTCGTCCCGGTCACCCAATCAGAAAGCTCTGGAGAGGAGCGGGGCGGGGCCCAAGAAGAGGGTGGGGCTAGGGACCGGAGTTAGAAGGCCGCGGGGAGGAGAGGGCGGGCTCCCGGAGATTAAAAGCGGCCAATCAGAGCGCGCCGGCTTCCTTAGGAGAGCGGCGTGGGGCGTCGCCGCCGCCGCCGCTGCCGCCGCGCGCGCCGGGGGCTGGTTGAGGCCATGAAACAAAAGAATCCCTGAGAGGGGAGCCGCGGCCGAACCTCCTTCAGCCCGCCCCGCTGCCGTCCCCACCCACCCACCTAGTTACCTGCCTCTGCCTCCTTCCCTTGCCCCTCCACCCCGCCCTCTCCGCTCTCCGGGCGGCCCTGGCGCTGCTCGGCCCGGGTCGCTCGGCCCCGCCGCCTCCCCTGAGGAAAAGTGTTTGCGCGCTGAGCAGGGCCGGGGCCCTGTCCGCCATGGGGCTCGCCGCCCGCCGCGCCTGACGCGGCCGCCGCCGCCGCCGCCGCCATTGACAGCGCGCCGCCGCGATGCCGAGCGGCAGCTCCGCGGCCCTGGCCCTGGCGGCGGCCCCGGCCCCGCTGCCGCAGCCGCCCCCGCCGCCGCCGCCGCTGCCTCCGCCGCCGCCGCCCCCCGCGGGCGGCCCGGAGCTCGAGGGGGACGGGCTCCTGCTGAGGGAACGCCTGGCCGCGCTGGGCCTCGACGACCCCAGCCCGGCGGAACCCGGCGCCCCGGCGATCCGGGCCGCGGCGGCGCAGGGCCCGGCCCGGCGGGCGGCGGGGCCATCACCCGAGGAGCGGGCGCCGCCCGGCCGACCCGGGGTCTCGGAGGCGGCCGAGCTGGAGCTGGAGGAGGACGACGACGACGAGGAGGAGGAGGGGGAGGACGCGGAGCTGGACGGAGACCTGCTGGAGGAGGAGGAGCTGGAGGAGGCAGAGGAGGAGGGCCGGCCGTCCCTGCTGCTGCTGTCGCCGCCCGCGGCCGCCGCCTCTCAGACCCAGCCGATCCCGGGCGGGTCCCTGGGGTCAGTGCTGCTGCCCGCTGCCGGCTTCGATGCCCGGGAGGCGGCCGCGGCGGCGGCGGCGGCGGGGGTGCTCTACGGAGGGGACGATGCCCAGGGCATGATGGCGGCGATGCTGTCCCACGCCTACGGCCCCGGCGGCTGCGGGGCGGCGGCGGCGGCGGCGGCCGCCCTGAACGGGGAGCAGGCGGCCCTGCTCCGGAGGAAGAGCGTTAACACCACCGAGTGCGTCCCGGTGCCCAGCTCCGAGCATGTCGCCGAGATTGTCGGTCGCCAGGGTGAGTGCGAGTGGGGGGTTGGCGGGGGGGTGTCCAGCCGGGCTGGGCCCCGGGCGTGGGTGGGGAGACGAAAGAAAGGAGCTTGGGGCTGCAAAGGCGAACCTGGTGAGGCCCCTAGGTCCACCGGGAAGGGTTGTGGGAGAAACCCGAGGGGCTGCCAGACGAGAAGATGGGTCACCTTGCGAACCCCCCGCCCCCAACGGTGTCCCTCTCCTCCTGCACGATACAAGGCGATAAGTTTCTCGAGCCACCCAGCCCGGCGGTGTCCCCTTGACTCGGGCTGTATTCCTGGAACACCCCGGCTTGGCGTGGCACCAGAAACAACCTGAGGTGGTAAAAGGTCGGGTCGGTTGTGGATTCGGTGTCGTGCACGAAAAGCTTCGAGATCGCAAGTTTGCGCAGCCGACTACTGTCTTTGTAAAAAGCTCTCAGCCTGCCTTACGACTGCTTTCTGGGAAGAAGAAATTGACGGAAATGGAGGCTTGGAGGGGGGACGAAGCTCATTCGCGAGGAAAGAGGGGATGTTCAAGTGGTCGTTCTTACCGCCACCCCCCCTCCACCTCTTCGCTGTTCAGAAACTTAGCTTCTTAGCTAACTCTGTTGATCGATCTTAACGGTATTCCGATACATTTTAACTCGAAAAGACCGAGTGGCTACCTTTTAGAACGCTTTAGGGTAACACGATGAAGTAAAATTGGACAGTAAAGTAATTGAGTTAAGGAACTTTCTACGTTTATACAGTTTTTAGTAGATTCTCCTCACTTGCCAGCACACCAGTACTGCAGACAGACTCCTCCCACATTGTTCAGACAAAGGACCTATGTCTCAGATTCCAGGAGTAGATTTGTGAAGGTGGGGGAAGGGGATGCCCAGAGTACCTCTCTATCCGACATTTTTAGGGAAGGTCCTATGCTCTTTAGTGTAGCTTCTCCCCCCCCCCCCCCAACTTATTAAAGGAGTGAATATTCTCTGCAGCTGACTTATTACAATATGATTGAACCTGGTTGATGCATGTCTCTCTACTGTTAGGTTGAGAGCATTGTTGGGGTCAAATAAAAAGAAATGATGGCGCTGCTGCTTAAATGATCTCATCTTTCCCAAGTGGTCTAAAGTACACATAAATAAGGTCTGTCGAAATGGTGGTTTCAAATATCAGAGTTGGCTCATTTCTTAACTCTAGGATTTTAATATGAAAAATCCATCCATCTGAAATCTGGATGGAGGAGCCTATTTCAGACTGCCTGGTACTTAAAGACAGTGTTCAAAGCTGCTGCCATTCCCTTAAGAGTTTATTCCCATAGTTTGGTGAATAAATTTTGCCTGCCTTTTTTGTTTGGTTGGTTTGCTTTTGTTTTGTTTTTCCAGTACTGAAGATGCTAGTCAGGAGAGAACTGTTTCACCTCACATAGGATAAAATTATAACATCTCCAATTATAGATCCAGAATGAGTTGGTTATTCCATTAACAGCATCCGGGAATTGCTGTATATCAAGCTTACATTCTGCCAGGCATTTGAGTCTATGGCAGTTGGGAATGTGAGGTTTGTTCCAACTAACTTGCTGCCCTTAAGAAGCCAACAGTCTAATATAAACAACGGAGTGGCTCTAATCTGTAATTAATGTCATTAACTATAGTGTGTGACAAAGTCGTACATGTATCAGCTGTGGGGGGCCTTGGAGAATGGATAGGACTTTAACAAATGGAAGGTGGAAGAAAGACTGAGGGACACGGTGAGGAGAGGTGGAGAAATAATCTCTAGGTACGGTTGAAAAGTAGTGAGAGGGACTGTTTGTTTTGATACTTTGAGTCTGATACTTAGCAGAGTGGGGAAAAGGCGATGGCAAGGTGTGTTCAGGCGCTTCTAGGCTGGTATTTCCTCAGCACAAGTTGCTTCAGTTTGCTTATGGTGACAGTTCAGGATAACAAAGGAAAAGAACGCTTAGAGGCCAGTTTTACTAAAGGACGAGATACTGATCGCTTTTGTTTAATTTAATATGAATTTTTGTCTTCTGTATTATACCCTATAAAGCATGGTAAAATGGCCCTTCATTAGGCAGACTGTTACCTTTTTACCACTCTATTATTTAAAAGTAAACAGAATTCCAGGTTTTTATCTTGCAGCAAATTATAGCAATGAAATAAAGTTTTTAGTTTTTCCTCTTAGGGCAGAGCTTATTAGTTAATAAGGAAACGTGAATCTATTTATGTCTTAGGACATAGAGACAAGTTGCTGACTGTTTCTTTTGCACTTAATATTTTCCCAGAGTTGACAGTACTGTTAAAAGTATGTCATCATTCTCAAGATTATCTTATCTTAAGAGCAAAAAGTTTTACCCTTTTCCTGTTCCGACCCATTCAACTAGTGGATCATTGACCCCTTTGCCACCCCACCCTCAGCAGCACCACTATAAAACCTGTAAAGTTACTTTCCCACTCGCACAGAGAACCAGGCAACTTCTAATGTTTGCATCCTTTTACAGTGTGATAATGTCCCCTTTTCCTAAGCCAATAAACAGGGCATATCATTTAATTTACTTCTTGCTTTGGAACAAAATTTTCTTCCTTAAGAATTATCCCTTCCTGCCGTTTTTATTCATTACCTGAACTCATAATTTTCTGTTTGACACCTCTTAGTTGGTTTTGGAGATAATTATGTCACAGATGGAGACTTCTGTGACTTCAGCTCTGAAGCAGAGTAGGACAAATGGAATTCTGAGTCATATAGACCACCAGCTCATGTCGACGGCCTCCAGTTCCAGTGTCTTTCAGGAAAACAAGCGACTGCTTCTGATAGCCATGAAAGTTGGCAGTGTTGACCTCATATTTATACTCCCCAGCAGCATACGGTCATTTGCAAGTGTTAAATTGGTCCCCCTTTTTAAGTTTGCATCTCATTTTGAAACCAACAGTACTGGAAAATAAAACCAGGAACTAAAGAGGCTTGTTGATAATCAAAGAAGCTCTGGAATGTAGACATCAAAAGTAAACCTGACAACAGATTTAAGACCTAACTTTTAAAAAATGTAGGACCTGCGAGATAGAGCCACAGCGGTTAACAGGACATTTAATTTAAATCAGTGGACTTTGCTCCAATTTGTATAGTCATTGAGAAGCACTTAGACTGAAAAATGAATTAAAGTACAACCCTACTTAACAATGGTATAAATAAATATTGAATGTCATAAGTTCAGTTGTTTTAAAGACTTGTAAAGGTTTTATAGTACAGTTTAAGATCAATGTACATCTTAAACTATTTTCATGAGTGATTTCCTTGATGGTATATGTGTGTTCTCTAACCTAGTTGAGAAAAGCTATTTCTGGCTCTGCGTGTGTGTGTCTGTGTGCACGCGGGCGCACCTGTCCATGGTATTTTTCAGGCAAGAATACTGGATAGGTTGCCATTCCCTATACCAGAGGATCTTCCTGACCCAACGTGGGATGGAACCCACGTTTCCTTGCAGGCAGATTCTTTGTTGCTGAACCATTGCAGAAGCCTCTTTTTTTGTTATACACTCTGTCAAAAAATATTTAAGCTAATAATCTCAATATGTGAATATTTATGAATAATACATATGCTGATATACTATACATTTTTTAAACATGTAAACAGTTTAAAAGGATGAATTAAAGATGGAAATTGGAGTGTTTCGAATTTTTTTCCTGCACCCCAATGACTTTTCTTGTACCCTGTTTTGGCTATTACTGAGCTAGACCTTATAAATTTTTTTTCTTAATTGAGCTACTCTGTTTCCACTGATCCCCAGTGATTGTGTATATTGCCACTTTTTAAAACAGACAATATGACACATTGTTTTAGGTTGTCTTAAATACATCCTTGGGAAAATTTTCCCGTTTCCTACAGTGGAACAAGTTTTCAGGTTCTAAAAAGAGAAAGTTTGGTATTGTACATAAATTCCCTGTTTAAGAAGAAACATCTATTTCATGAGGAGAAATAGTTTCCGAATAATACTAAAGCACAGTGTCTTTTTCTTTTGAGGGGAGGGTTGTTGGCATTCACTCTTCCAGGTGCTATACTACCTGCCATTTAACTCTGGTAGGTGGTTATCCCCATTTTACAGACATAGAAACTGAGGGGCTAATAGATACCTTGCTCAGGTAGTGGAACTTGGGGTTAGACCAGTTGTTTGATAATGGGGATAAAGTTCTCAATTCTGCATTGCTGCCTCAGTAAGCATCTTGCTCAGGAAGAATATTTTGGGTCAATTTCAGTCCTAAATGTGATTTAGGATGCTGTGTTTCTAATATGCATAGCTTAAAATATCATCACTGTCCAAATTAATTTACTTAATAAAATGTTGGTGTCCAGAAGGCACACGCATCGTTCTAACATTCTATTTCTATTATGTCTAACTAGATATTCGCTATCATTTATAGTTCAGAAAGTTAATTTGTATGTATATACATGCTAAAAAATTAAACATTGTCATTTTTTTAGACTTTAAGATCCAAATTATAGTTTATATTAGCTCTGGAACCTTGTTTTGCAGATGGGTGGGGAATCCACTGCCTTTTCTTCCTGCCTTATTCAGCTAATGAACTATTTTGATTCACTAAGGAGGAAATGGAAAATAAAGTGGTAATTCAAGGGTGTGTTTTCTGCCCCCTGGTAGAAATGCCAGTGACCTAAAACTGATGCAGGGAGTCAAGTATTTGAGACCTATAGAGATTTCCTCAAGGAATATTTCCAGCAATGTCTGTGGGTTGGGATTCTAGATAGTTCTTACATCTTACATTTTCAAAGAAAGGTGGAATTTAGTTATAAGATAGTGCTTAATAGTTTGTGGGTCTGGTTTTGAATTAATTTAATATTTGCACAGATGGAAGAATTTGTTGCTTGTGTCTTAAACTGAAGACAAATTATTTTAGAATATATGTTTTACTATAAAAATATGTGTTGAAAGCTGTCCCAAATTGCCCTTAGCAGTCCTTACTCAGCTGTGATATGTTGGAAAGAGATAGCAATCAGAAGTTAAACTTCCTAAATTCTGATTACTCTGCCAGTAAGTCACTTTGTGGCCTTGGATAAATCACTCCCTAGGATTCAGATTCCTCTTCTTCAGCTGGGTATAGGCATATCTACAGTACCTCTAGGGACTGTGAATTGTACACAAATAAATTGACATATATGAAACTAAATGATAAGCGCATATTACTGTTGTTAAGTTAAATCTGAAATTAATTGTTCGTCTCGTTCACCTTTTCTCTGCTTTAGCAGACAGTTTAACACATTACTGTATCCTTCTAATATGACAGAACTGAAAGGAACTGATATCTAAATGCCTGTTAGACACATGGCACTTCTATCCAGATAGGCATAAATGATGCTGTAATAACAAAGAACCCCAACATCTCAGTATTAAAATGACCAGTGATTTATTTCTTTTTCACAGGGGCTCTGCTCATTTTGGTCATTCAGGGTCTTAGACCAGCAAAGCAGCCACCATTTCAAGTGTGGCTGGTCTTCCTCTCTTTGCCTGAAGGATGAGATGGTGGCGTAGCACACATCGGTCTTTAAATGTTCGACCTGAAGTAGCGTGGTGATCACATCCACTCATGTTTCATTAATCAGAACAAGTTATCTGGCCACTCCTAACTTCAAGTGGGTGAGAAATTGCATTACAATCATGTGCCCACAGGAGAGAGCCAGAATGTTCATGAACAGCCATGATGACTATCACAGTATTAAGTCTATGGGATTGTGGTTGAATTTTTTTAGTGTAATTTATGCCTTAATAGCATTTGTAATTTCAACTCAAAAAGAGAGAGATAAAAATGTTCATAAGATACTAAATAGGAAAGTGTGTTTGCAATTTAAAACTCCTTGAGGAACTTCCCTGGCAGTCCACTGGTTAAGACTCTGGGCTTCCACTACAGAGGGCTCATCTGATCCCACAACCCACATGCTGTGGTCAAAAGGAAAAAAAAAAAAAAAAGAACACAAACTCCTTTAGGAAACTCCAAAGAGATTATGAATAATCTATTTTAAAACCTCATTGATCTTCAGGTGATTCTAAAATGATATGTTTATCAAACTGCATCTTAATCCTTCCCAAATGGCTTGTATACCATGATGCCTGTTTAGTCTTTAATTCTTCTCCCCATACTACCATTAGGTGCCCTATAGACATTTATAGTGATTACACATGATATTTAAGCTTTTTAAATTATTTTCTAACATTAGTAATACCAAGCCAAACTATACTAAATTGAATATGTACAGCGCAGTGTTATTTTGAATCCTTTTGAGTCTTTATTTCAGTGACTGATTCTAAGAATTCTAAGTTGCACTACATAGTTGTACCGCCTCTTTCATGCCAGGGTTCAGGATTTAAGAACAATTCATGTGGGCATGGCTTGTTGCCTTTGTCCAACAAGCAGAGACTGCAGTTCATTGTATGCCTGGTTTGACCATAGGTAAAGTGGTATCATGCAATAAAATAAGACTAGGCCTTAAAATAATAAAGAAAATTATTTAACGAACTGCAGATATAGTTGAAGATAAGCATAAAGCTTCATCTTAAACACAGTTAGAGAAGAGTGGAGAGGGACTAGTTGCAAACTTCTAGAAGGTTACCAGTGTAAAATGTTTGCCCTTTGGGCTGACCTCCTTTCTATACCGCTGTCCCCTCGCCTTTGGCTTATCTTCTACCTTTCTACCAGTACCTGCAGCAAGGACATTGAACTTGGAGTTAAACTTGTTTAGAGACATGGTTTTACCATTTGTTGCGTGTGACCATGGACAAATCACTCAAGCTCACTGAGTCTCAGTTTCCTCTTGGGGGAAAAACTTGTTCCATCCTATAGTCTGAAAGAGAATCATTTACACATGAATCTGATTCCATTATATAGTTCCCAAACAGAAGTAATTCTGAGTTTCTAGTAACATCCTCTAATGGACATGAACATAATTTTTAAATCCCCAGTTAGGAAAATTGTTCGATCTCTCATCTCTAATTGACACCCACTTCTAGGCGTCACAGGTTTAGTGAAAGGCCAAGTGGAGCCCTTTTTTGTTGCCTATGTGGATCCTCTTGTCTAAATTAAGTGAAAAAGGAGGGGGGGGGGATTTTAAATTTAGTTTAACCTCTGTTTTTAAAAATACCTCATATATTTTAGGAATTCTCCACTTATAAGAATCAACTGGGAAAAGAAGGCGGGTTGAGAAAGTGGCGGCTTTAGGGAATTGGGGCATTTCAGAGTCGTTAGTTTGTAACTTTGGGCAATTCTTGGCTTCAGTTTTCTCCACAAATAAAGTGAGATTGGACTAGATTATCTCTTGTAACCCTTATATTATCTTTGCCCAAGAAGAGTTCCTAAAATCATGAAAACCAGATTTAAAATTACCAATTAGATTGACTTCAACATATCTCCTCCCAGTTTTGTAAAATTAATATCTTAAACATATTTCTCATAATCTAAATATAAGTTTTATCTTTAGGATTTAAGGATTTAATGTTTTTAACTTCCTAGAGAAAATCGACTCATTTGAGTTTTTCTTTAAAAATAATAACATTTAAATGTGTCAAGTAGTATGTCATCTCATTTGATCCATTCTTATTGCAACCACACAGATAAGGAAACAGGTCTGTGGAGACGTAAGTAACTTACCCAGGGTCTCAAGGTAACAGAATTAGAGACTTCAGTGCTCTCAACTCTGTAAGTGGTAAACAAGCAGACAAAGCAGCGAGGATATAAGGACTTGAACACCGCCACAAGCCAGTGGTATAAGAAGAGAAAATGATAGATCAGTATCTGTACATGAACACGTATAGACAACAAATTCTTTTGATGCTTGAAGTTGGATACAGGTCAGTGAGGGCAGAACTGAATCTCAGTCATCTTAATCTCGGTTAAATTACCTGAAATGTAGCAGATACTTGCTGTTTATTTTTTTGAACTGAACTGTTGGACTAGAGACTTGCCATTTTAGTATTTATCACTATAGTTTTCATATTGTGAGGTTTTCTTTCCTCTTGCCTTTATCTCCAACCCTTTACCTGAGGAGTCAGTCAACCAAAAGTTGTTTGGATCTGTTTGTTCTAGATGCTACTTGATTTAGGGTATTATATGTCTGTATGAATACTGGTAGTAAGCAAAACTAAAAAGTCACATAAAACTGTTTGAAGTGTTGATGAAGTGATATCTAATGTGAAACCGTATTCTTAACAAGACTTCAGCAATTTTTGACTGGAGCTGCAAGAAGGACCCTTGAGCAGGGAAAGGAAAGCTATTTCTGTATTGTACATTTAAGAATCTATTACGTTGTTAATCTAAACAGTTTATTTAAATGTTAAGTTGTGTGTGTAAGAAACACTCTCTTACTGGGTTTATCTGATATTCACCAGTCTTTGAAGCTAATAATACTGAAAAATTCAGTCCTTATAAAATTGTAGGAGCTTTTGAATAGCCTGTCAAGATTATTCCAAGAGGAAAGGGTCTTACTTATATGTACAATCATTAAAGAATGTGATCCCCCCTCATTAATTCTAATATATCATGAAATATACATATAAAATAATGTGTTTCTCTAATGCTTTTAGAGAAAAATAGTATGGAGTAGTGAGAGGAGTGTGGAGACAACTTGTGTTTGAGGTCGGGCTTTCCAGCTGGGAGATCTTTCCAACCTCTTTCAGTTTGTTTCCCATCCTCCCTAAAGCTATCAAGCTAGTCATCACTCTGTCACGATGATTAAATGAAAATACAGGAGAGGTTTGGAAACTGAAAAGCGCTCTACACGTTTATTATCTCAAAGGCAGGCCTGTTGGCTCCTTTTACTTATGAAATACTTGAACTGGTGGGGGTGGAGTGGGGAGAGGGGCTAGAGAGCCGAAAAAGCTCTCCTTTCCTGAGCACCTACTTGAATAACGGGCACTGAGATGAGTATTTTAATACGTTATTTCATGTAATCTTTGCAACAACCAAGTGAGAGAAGTAACTTTCATTACAGTTTCTGGGCTTTCCAGGTGACACTCAGGTGGTCTTCAGGGCAGGTGGTAAAGAAAACCCACCTGCCAGTGCAGGAGAGCATTTAAGAGACATAGATTAAATCCGTAGGCCAGAAAGATCCCCTGGAGGAGGGCAGGGCAGCCCACGCCAGTACTCTTGCTTGGGACATCTCATGGACAGAGGGCCTGGCCTGCTATGGTACATAGGATCGCCAAGAATCAGACGTGACTGAAGCAACTTAGCACACACCCAAGAAGGAGAGAGAGAGGTTTAGTGGCCTGTTAAGAGTTCACAAAGGTGGTTCGTGATGGTCTATTCAAAGTCTTGTGCTTCCAACTGTTACCTACTTTTCTTGAGGAAAGCAAGGCTAGATGTGTATACATGTGAGATTGTCCCACGTGCTTTATAGCTCTCAGAAATAAGTGATTTTGTATGTCCCAGGAGAAGAGGGACTTGGTCAAAAATAAAAGCACTGGAAAGGACGTAGAGGTTGAATCACCTAACATTAAAACCACAAGCAAACTGGTGGTAGATTAGAGCCCAGTCCAGCAGATAATCAGTGTTTTGATCCTTACATTTCCTTTAAACTAGACCTTGGAATAGTATTAGTAAGCTGTAGCTGTGATAGTAATAGTCATATCTATATTTGTATTACTCTTGAGTTCTTAGAGCCTTCAACACACAGTCTCATCTTTTCCAATGACTGTTTGTTACTCAGAAGGTACACGGTGAGGGGGCAGGGCTAGGAGGATTTTCCAGGTTATTTAGGGAAATATCTGAGTAGAGACAGGAGGAACCAGCCATGTTTAGGGGATGATGAAGTCTGGGAGAAGGTAGGTGATAGCCACTTAATTAGGAGAAGGATGGGGACAGGGAGCTGGGATGGGGAGGTAATTTTTAATATCAAGCCCAGCATTCTGATTTTCTTGAAGGTAAAAAGAACTACTTCACTCTCCCCTCCCTATTTTTATTAAAGCAGGTATGTTTGTGTATGTGTGTGTACATTGATTTCCCTTTTAAAATAAAACCTCTTGGGGAGAATTTCTGAAGAAAGATATACCTGAGGATGACCCATAGTGAAAATATACAGACCTTAGCTTTGGTGTGTTTATAAGGGTTTTAGCTTTCATAAATCACCTTATATTTGTAGCTAATTTATGAAATGAGTGGAAAATAAAGTGAATTTTATTTCTGGAAAACAAAACGCTCTGTCGAAAATCAGCAACACTTCACATAGCATTTGGGGTTCCTTTCTTCAAAAAACAAAACAAGTTCTTTGCACCTACCAGATAGAATTTAAACTCCCCTGCCTTTGTCAGACTAAATCATCCCCCGTCTGACTTGCTCCCCTAGCATTCTGCCCTCCAGTTGCTTAAAGCTCCCATAGCACTGAGCCGGGTGTGGTATCCAGGCTGCCATCTTGGGCTCTCGATTCCTGCCTTGGCACTTCCAGTTCTCTTGACTCTCCTTTCCACCTGACAGAACCACCTTCTTCACACCTAAGTTCGAATGCGTTTGAGGCCTTCTCTCGCCTTCCGTAAGCAGTAGAGCCCTGTCCTGGTCTGTGCTGCCACTGCTTTGTATGCCTGTTTTCATTACAGCAGTTACCTTGTCTCAGTATTGTTTTCATGACTGTTTCCTTTCTACTCTGTCAGCTCCTGGAGAGCAGAAATTATTGTAGTTTCTGTATATCACCTGGAATTAGCCACCTGCACCTTTATAGGGCACTTGATACTTGAATTGGTAAGTTGAAGCATCAGGCTGGTGGATGTTCTAGGCCGAAGGAGGAGTGGTTTAGCTAGGAACACTTAGTCACATCCCACAGGACAAGTGGAAATGAGGTTTACTTGTCCATTTCTTACCAAATCACTCATCTCTCAACATAAACACCCTGTCTTCATCATCACCCTGGCTTATATATTTCTTTTCGACCTATTTTGATTTTTATCAGTGGTTTATCCCTTCACCCTACTTCAGTGCCTGTGATCCCCAAACTTTTCTTGTACTTGTATCTCGCTACTGCTCTGGACAGTGGGTCACTATTCTTGGGTTAGGGTTTAAGATTTTTCTGAATTCAGTACTTTCCTTTGCTCAAAAGCCAGGGCCCTGGGAGAATGGAGAAATAATTGGAGGAACAGGAAATTGGTGTTGTGGTAGGCAGAATAAATCCCCTTTCCCTGAAGATGCCTACACCCTATATCCCCGGAAACTCTGTGTAGATGGAGAGTATGGATCTTGAGGTGAAAAGGTTATCTGAGATCAGCTGGGTGGGTCCAGTGTAATCACA
Organism: Capricornis sumatraensis; assembly: GCF_032405125.1. Lineage (NCBI taxonomy): Eukaryota > Metazoa > Chordata > Mammalia > Artiodactyla > Bovidae > Capricornis > Capricornis sumatraensis. The sequence continues at coordinate 53,271,339 of NC_091089.1, read as the reverse complement.
TGAGTCCTTCAGCACAACTTTCCCAGCTGGGTCAGAAACGAGATTGGGAGAGATTTGAAGTACAAGAAGGGTTTGGTCCCCATTGCTGACTCTGAAGATGGAGAGACAGGGCCACAAGCTGTGTTGGTGGCCTCCTGAGGCAGGGAATGGCCTTGAGCAGACAGACAGTGAGAACACAGGGAGCTCAGCCCTGTGATGATAAGCAACGCAATTCTACCAGTAAGCCAAGTGAGCAAGCTCTTCCCTGGAGCTTCCAGAGAGGAACGCAGTCCTGCAAACACCTTGATTTTAGCCCTGTTGAAACCCATGTCAGAAACCACATCAGAAGTGTAAAATAAAAAATTTGTGACGTTGAAAGCACTGTGTGAGGTAACTTGTTATTGGCAGCATTAGAAAACTAAAGCAGATAATAAAAGTAAAGAACAGAACAAGGTTTCTGGATTGAGGCCTCCATTGTCCTCCTAGCTCTCAGCTCCCAGGGGCCACCTACAGTTCCTTGCCATGAGGCCTCCACGGGCAGGTCAAGCGTAGGTTGCTTTCTTCCAAAAAAGCCAGAGAACATCTGACGACTTCTGCAGCCCACTGGAGAAAGCTCTTCCAAAGAACTTGTGATTAGGTCAGGCCCACCCCTGTGATCTGGATCATCTTCCTGTTTTACGGTGAATTGATTTGGACTGTAATTATATCGACATTGCAGACTGTAATTTTGTATCTGATTCTTCTAAGTATATCATTCCACATGTTTCATGGAATTAAAAAGCGGCCTTAAAGGTCTAGTCTAGTGCTTTTAAGCTTTTCTGTGACACTCCCCCTTCCCCATTAAAAGAACATTTTATTTTGCAGTCAATGACAACATATTTCATCAAAACATTTGGAGCCTATTAATGCAAACCATGGTTTGAGAAACACTGAAGACCATTTCAGTTCCTTTTCTTTAAACTCCTCTCCCAGCAACAAAGGCCCTCTCCCTTTTAACTGCTCAGGCAGCTGGTAGGAGACACTCTAGCCTGGGGAAGCCAGACCCAACCTTTTGCTATACCAGGAAGTGAGAAGACCAGAATTCTGGCTGCAGCTAAAGAGTTTTAAGGTGAATCACAGCCCTAGCCACAGTGATACAGAAAGGGGAAATGGGTTCCTTCAGGAGGGAGGTAAGTTAGAGACTTTATTGGGGGAATTTACTTCCAAATCAAAATAAAATGGTAACCATGAAAGTCATTAGTGCTGTCCTGGTTCTTAATCTCTACACAGTCTGGTATACAGCTTGCCATATATTTATTTGTAGCTATGAGAAAACAATTGTTAGTCCCTACCTCTTAGACTTAAAATGCTTTATTCAACTTTGAGGTTATGAAATCATTTACCCTGCTGTTCATAATTTTTTTTTTCTAAATCTCAGAACTAATCAAAAGTCTGATTGATGTGCTTATTTAATCTAGTAAAATCTGTCACTTCTTCATCTCTAATTTTTAAAATTTTCTAATTTAACAACATTTCTTAAAAAAAAAATGCATTTGTATGGTTAAAAAATTTTTAAGAATTTAAAAGTATCAGGGAAATTAAGTCACCTTCCTACCCTGTTTCCCTTAGTCTCCCAGTTTTGTGACTGCAAAGTATTCCCTTACATAGCTGTACCAACTTCCCACTAATACAAACAGGAATACAGAGGTTATTCGTGCCTGGGCAAGTATTCCTACAGACTTGATTCTGAGTGGGATTGCAGGGGCAGAAGGATGCAGGAAGTTGTGATTCTGATGGGTAGTGCATACTGCCCTCATGCAGTTTGTACTCTGCAGCTAAGTATGAGGGCTTTCCCCCCATTCTTACTGGCACTGTTTGTTTTTGATATTTGACAGTCTTAAAGGTAGGAAATGACACCTCAATTCGTGTTCAGAGCCATTTATGTTTCCTTTTCTATGAGCTATTTTACCTATTTTTTCTGTGGTTTTTGGTGTTTTGAGATAAAAGGGCAAGTATATGGGTACCTGTGTAAGAGAAATTAGCCATTTGTGATGTGAATTGTAAATAATCTTTTTTTTAGCTTGTTTGTGCTAAGTAGGCCTTTTGGGCAGGGTAGGCTATCTTACATCCCTATCTCAGAGGTAGTCCACATTCTGTCTTCTCTGGCTTCCTAGTGAGACTATCAAACACATTTTCATTAGTAACAACCATAGGCTCAGTAGTATCCGATTTAGGCGTGTGCGTATTTGTCGCTCAGTTGTGTCCAACTCTGCAACCCCATGGACTATAGCCTGCCAGGCTTCTCTGTCCATGGGGATTCTCCAGGCAAGAATACTGGAGTGGGTTGCCATGCCCTCCTCCAATATTATACCTACTGGGTATCAAACAAAGTATTCTACTAAGGTTCATCTGACAGTTGCTTATTGTCTCAGAAGCATTTTGAGAAGTTTCTTAATTTAGCTTTCTAATGTCCACTATAGTAAGGGTTGAGAAGGGCCAACCCTAGACCCTCAAGCTAACTCTCGGTTGGTCCTTAATAGAGTTTGCCAAGTATTTTTCTCTAGGATGACCACAACCCCCTTTGTTAGAAATGTGTGATTCTAGCAGACTGCCTCCTTGTTAGGTTATAGTGCAGAGAAGAATCTCATGTATCCAAATAATGATAGTAACTCTTCTGAGGGTGCAATAGGAAGAATTAGGCTTTCTCACCACCCCTTCAGACTTTCCTAGGAGTCTCTCCATCAGTCACACACTGGCCAATGGAAATGATTGTAGTTCTCGGCCTCAAGCAACACCACCTCTGCTGCATGAGAGAGTTTCCTAGATTCAGCCTGCGTGAATGATAAGTGGATGTGGAAGTTTTATGGTCTTCTAAGTCACTTTCTGTGGTGGAGCAGAGTAGGAATAGATTTTCCTATACTCAGAAGTCACACTGTCAATTTAATCTTGTAGTTCATTGTAGATATAATGCGGCACTCTGTAATAACTTGTGTTTTACAGTAGTATAACTTAGACTAACTGTAGTAACTTCTTGCTAGCCCCCAGCCCACCCTGTCCCTCTGCCCTTCTCAGCTCCTCCAGTTCCTCCACTAAGTGCATTTCTTGTAGTTTTGCTTTAAGCTGTACCACCCGACCCACCCCCACCCCCCTGGTCTTCTCAGATACAACCTTCAGATTAAAGTAAACCTGACTCAGGGAAAGGAGCGAAAGCTTCACGGAGAATAAGGCACCTAATAAATGAAAATCTGAAGGGCCATCAGGAATTAAGCAGAGCTGGTAGCAAAGGGGCTGATTGTGGAAGCAAGGAGCATGGATAGGCGATGAATATGGTGGAAGCACACCACAGAGGTTAAGGAGTGCAGAAGGGGAAAGGAGGGGTAGGGGATAAGGCGATAGAGAGGTAGGTCCAGGCACAGGGCCAGCTTCTGTGTGCCGCACTGTCTGGACTTTATCCTTATGGTAAGAGGGAGTCATTAAAGCCTTATGCAAAGAAGTGAGCCTTCGATCGGCGCTTTTCAGGAAGCATCATCTACCTAAAGTGGAGGTAGAGAGCTGATTGGAGTGAGGCGAGAATGGAGGAAAGGAGACCTATTTCAGGTGGGGTCGAGGGTACTAGTGCAGTCACACAAGTTAGGAATGATGTCCAGAAAGAATTAGCTTTTGTACATTATGGATTTGTTGAGGGCAGGAAAAAAAAGTTTTAAGAAAACCATCTGCTCAGGTTGTGGCGTGTGTTTTTCAGTAGCATCTAACTGCTTTATTTTGAGAAACTAGGAATAGCATGATACAGTCACGAGAAGAAATCTGTTCTGGCAAGCTTCCCATTAAGGTCTTTGAAAAGCGTAACCCCAGAGTCTTATGCCTTAGCGTATATCTGGCATCTTAAGTTACTGTTCAAAACCCTCCAATGTTACACAGTTGGCGCTGGTAATGGCTGATTACTCCAAAAAGTAATCTTTGGGTAGTTATACATATGTATCTCAGATATTTTATTTATTTAACTTAAATATACTTACGATTTAGAACCAAAGCCTTTTATTTGAGAATGGGACTGCGAGCCATTATAGTCCTTCAATAAAACCACATCCAATGACCATACTCCATACAATTTCCAATATGTTTCTTTTGAATTTAGCAAGAACTTCACAATGAACACAGAATTACTCTGGGTCAGTTTTTTTACCCCAAGATTTTACAGTTGTCTCACCCATAGTTCAACAGCATCTTTTTTTTTCTTTAAGTACTCATCATTATTGACATTTTTAAAAATAATCAATTTTGATACAAATTCCATGTCTTTATATATCACTGCTTTATGTAATTATTAATTTAGTTAATGCATGAGTTCAGTTAGCATAAACAGATGGGGATAAAGACAACTGATTCTTAGTTAAGCCTGAAATCCAACTGATGGAACAGAAATGAGATGATGTGCTAACTTTGAGCACTTTGCTATTGTCATCAATTGAGTTTTACAGAGGAGAGAATGATGTTGAAGTAAAATGACAAGACAGTTAAGTGGAAGTCAGTTGGAGAACTTTTATCATCAGTATAGTTCTGTGGAATTTGAGGTTCTAGGACCAGTAAAAAAGACTATAGACTATGAAGTCACACTAGGTTTAACTCTGGCTCTGCCTCTTACTTGCTGAGTGAACTCAGGCATGTTACACAATATTTCTGCGCTTTATTTTCCTTAGCAATAAAAGGAGTGTAACAGTCTTGTCCTTAGGGTTGTTATGTAGATTAAATAAGATGATAGGTATCGTCTCACATTGTACATTAATATTTTTATTTGCCACCAACACCCTGCAAGGTAGTAAACTATTAGTGTTCTGAAAGTCAAATCCACTCATAGTGTAGCTGGCCTATTTCATGCATCATTCGCTGTGACTAATAACAAGAGGAGGAAAACTATAAGCCTGTCCTCTGAGTTAAAGGCCTTCAGTGGAGGCGTCTCCTCTTTGCTGAGAATGAGAGGTCACAGGAAAGTACCCTCAGGACCCAGGAGTCATAGTGGAACTAGGAAAGCTTTATCAGCATTTAGTGATAAGAAATACGCTCAGACTTAAAGAGGGACGGAAAAACTGCCCCAAACCAGACTGTTATCCTGAAAGGAGCTTTCTGTAATTTGTCTTTATCAATATTGTTGAAGTAGATGTTGATACTTAAAAAATATTTTCTTTCTAACAGGTTGTAAAATTAAAGCGCTGAGAGCCAAGACGAACACGTATATCAAAACACCGGTTCGTGGTGAAGAGCCCATTTTTGTTGTCACTGGACGGAAAGAAGATGTTGCCATGGCCAAACGAGAAATCCTGTCAGCTGCAGAGCACTTCTCCATGATTCGTGCATCTCGAAACAAAAATGGCCCTGCCCTGGGCGGGCTGTCCTGCAGCCCTAATCTGCCGGGTCAGACCACCGTTCAAGTCCGAGTGCCCTATCGCGTCGTAGGGCTGGTGGTCGGACCCAAAGGAGCAACCATCAAAAGAATCCAGCAGCAGACCCACACGTACATAGTGACTCCGAGCAGGGACAAGGAGCCCGTCTTTGAAGTGACAGGGATGCCCGAGAATGTTGACCGAGCCCGAGAAGAGATTGAGATGCATATTGCCATGCGCACGGGAAACTACATTGAGCTCAACGAAGAGAATGACTTCCATTACAACGGTACTGATGTCAGCTTTGAAGGTGGCACTCTGGGCTCTGCATGGCTCTCCTCCAATCCCGTTCCTCCTAGCCGGGCCAGAATGATCTCCAATTATCGAAATGATAGTTCCAGTTCCCTGGGAAGCGGTTCCACAGATTCCTACTTTGGAAGCAATAGGCTGGCTGACTTTAGTCCAACAAGCCCATTTAGCACAGGAAACTTTTGGTTTGGAGATACACTACCTTCTGTAGGCTCAGAAGACCTTGCGGTTGATTCTCCTGCCTTTGACTCTCTACCAACATCCGCTCAAACTATCTGGACTCCGTTTGAACCAGTTAACCCACTCTCTGGCTTTGGGAGTGATCCTCCTGGTAACATGAAGACTCAGCGTAGAGGAAGTCAGCCATCTACTCCTCGTCTGTCTCCTACCTTTCCTGAGAGCATTGAACACCCACTTGCTCGGAGGGTTAGGAGCGACCCACCTAGTACAGGCAACCATGCTGGCCTTCCAATATACATCCCTGCTTTTTCTAATGGTACCAATAGTTACTCCTCTTCCAACGGTGGTTCCACCTCTAGCTCACCTCCAGAATCAAGACGAAAGCACGACTGTGTGATTTGCTTTGAGAATGAAGTTATTGCTGCCCTAGTTCCATGTGGCCACAACCTCTTCTGCATGGAATGTGCCAACAAGATCTGTGAAAAGAGAACGCCATCATGTCCAGTTTGCCAGACAGCTGTTACTCAGGCAATCCAAATTCACTCTTAACTATATATATATACATAAATACTATATCTCTATATGGACTCGTAAAGGCATGGGTATAATGGTACCCCCAGTAAACTTCCTAATGAATTCTTATGACTGTTATCAGGCTTTATTGGGATTAGGCTAAAGTTGTTAGTAAACTTATAAAAGGCTGCTATGGTAACACTAAACCTAAGTGGTCTCTTGTCTTAGTTTGGTTTGAATTATTAATCTTATCCTGTAGACCCAGAGACATAGCTTGTGTAAGAATTGCTAAAGCTGACGTTCAACTCGGCTGAGTGAAGATAATCATAGGTTGTGTGAACCTATGAGAAAAGTGTATACGTCTAAGATTTCCAAATGATGGGTCCCAAAGCCTAACCACATTAAGAGTTTATGGAGGGTACGCGGCATTACAGATGACTCAGACACTTCCAGGGCTGCCTTCTTTACACTGCCAGTTTTGACAAAACAGGTCCGTTTGTTTTTTATTTTACAACAACTTATGCCTAATTCTGCAGGATTGCAAGTAACTTTTTAATGCATTGTGGTTACTTATTGGTAATAATAGGGCTGATGGCAGTTTACTCGATCACTGGTTATAATTTGGGACAAAAACTGCTACATTGACCTTCATCTCGCCCAGAGTGCTCCCGGCTGGTCTGATCAGTGGAGCAGGAATGCAGTTGTATCGATCGTGAATTCCTACCCATTGCCTCCCTCGGTGAATGTGGAAATGGCCACCTGGGTTTTTCCATTCCAGGAAAGGCTTTGGGGTGCACCTGCATTGGCTAATAATTGAGGATACGAACATTCCATTCATTAGTCTGATCAAGCTATTGATTAATTTTTAGACTATAGATCAAAATGTGAAACATTTTATGTTCAGTCCATATTTGTCTTGCACATTATAAATGTATTTTTATTTTTTAGTAATTTAGGGGAGGGGGAGGGAGAGCGGGGTAACAATGCCCTTAGCATATTTACAGAAGCAGCTGTGACGACCTCCAATCAGTTTACTTCATTTCAAAACTTGTTTCCAATCACAAGGAAAGATTTCTTTAAGATACACTTTTTACATTTCACCTGTGGATGTCTGTGACTTTTCATCCTCAGTATGTTCCCAAATCTGCTGGCATTGAATGGATAAAACATTATACTGGTGGGTTTTTCTACTAATTATTTTTTGAAGCGTTATTTTCCCAACAAAAAAGAGCTTTTTTTCTCAGTATAACAAAAATTGAAATCCTATGTGTATTGAATAGTAAATAGACAAATTTTATTTTTTATTTCCACTTGAAGAGTTACATTTCGTATAAAAGTTTACAAATAACGGTTTTTATTTTGATTTTTTCAGTATAAAAAATTGCCTTGATGGCATATTATGATGTAATGCTAATTGCTTGTAGAATAGTTAAATGTCAGTATTGAAACCTAATCTTTAGCTGCCGTCTTGTAGATACAAACGAATGTTCACCAAGCATGTATTTTGTATTTTGTTGCATTGTACACTGCAACTAATAAGCCAAGGAATCGACATATATTAGGTGCGTGTACTGTTTCTAAAAACCACAAACTAAGAATGATAAATTATCAATATAGTTTAGTATTTGCTAATTTTACTACACTCTTTTGTTATGTATATGTAGGGAAGTCATAGGGATTATAAATTCAATTTGAGTAAAGTTTAAAACCATATATTTTATGATAAAGGGCCTTTAACTTAAGATGGCCAAAGCACTGATATTATATATTTGCTGTAAAGAGAATTATAAGAGTTTTATTTTTCTGATATTAAAAGTTACTTAATAAAGACTTGTTTCCATTAACTTGAATGTATTCTCCTTGGTGTTTTTCATGTATTCATTAGTTTACGCTGGAAGACTGCTACTTGCCAGAATTGAAAACGTCCTTTAACAAGAGTTTCCCCTCTCCCTAGCCAGTGATCCATGTTCTAGGTGTGAAATGTGTTGTAGCTTCTTTCTTTGAATAAGTGTCACATTATAATAAATCTAGAGATTTGGCTAGTTTTAGATTATATAGTTGCATGTTTATATAGTTGACCACATAATCACTGTTAATCTAATATGAATAAAATAGTGATTTATACATATAAATGTTAACTAACATCCTGAACTCAACTTAGACTTAGTTTTTATCCTTTGTTACAGATTGTCCTTTTATCACCAAAACTATAAAACTAATTTTTTCTAATATGAAGGTGTGAGTTTTTAACTTTTAATTCTGAAGTACCTTCTGAAAGACTTTGTGGTTGATAAAAATATATATATATATTGCTCCATTAATGAAAATGACTTTGCTGACTAGAATAAATTGTTGCTTTTTGGTAAAAAGCAAGAATAAAGACACTGCTGGATTGTTTTACTGAAACCAAAATTCTGTCCTTAGTACTTAGAGGTATTACACAGCCATAGGAAATCTTTCCATCCTCAGTTTTGAACAAATTCTCAGGCTGTGCTAGATAACTCTGGAATGTATAGATTTGGTGATGGGCAGGATCATTGCCCTGTGGAATTATTTCACTCATTTTAGGATTAGCCTCCAGAAGTATGAAAGTCAAATTATTTGACTATGTTGTAGTTTTACAATTCCAGCATAGACTGAGAGGTGAATATGAATTTTAACTTGCACATAGTATAAGGTCAAGATCTTTCAGAGGACCTTGAGAATAATCTCCAAGGCTTTCCTTGCCAGAGGAAGCCAAAACTTTATCTGAAATTAATGTCAGCAAAATTGATAAACACTTTTCCAAGGTCTCCGTCTGAACCTGCCTTCCCTCATATGCCTACATCCATTTTCTTGTTTAAGGAAGTACCAGGAGAGGGGCTCCATGAACCCCGTGGACCAGTGTTAGCAGAGAATTGTTGCACCATACTGGATAATCTGCAGTGTGGATAATCAAGGATTAGACAAACCTGTTGAAAACTTGACATTATTTGTTTACACGGCCTTAGAGGCTAGATGCGAAGCTGCAAATGTGAGGATCAGATAACAGCTTAGTTGTAATGATATGTGACTCTTTCTATAAAGGAATTTATCAAAGTGTCCACTTGCAAAATAGGTTTTTAGCAAGAGTGAGAAAGGCTAGAAGAGTTAGGTTTAGAAAATAGGAACAGGAATGTTATTGCACTTTAAGTTATTCTTATCAGTGGATGTGTTAGCATAAAAACAGACACATTCTCAATCTGCTACCAGCCTCCCCTCAAATATTCTCCCTTTCTCGTTCCAAAATGTGCAAATAATGCAGGATAGTAATAATTATAATACAGGCATAGCTCTGATACACCATGAGTTCAATTCAAGGCCACCACATATAAAAGTTATTTATACTGGACTATAGTCTGTTCAGTGTGCAATTGCTATTGTATCAAAGGAACAGTGTACATACCTTAATTTTAAAATACTTCATTGCTAAAAAATGCTAACCAGTACCTGAGCCTTCAGTGGGTCATTGTCTCTTTGCTGGAAGGTCTTGCCTCCATGTTAATAGCTGCTGACCCAAGGTGGTGGTTGCCGAAGGTTGTGTCATTTTCTTAAAACAATAGAGTTTGCCACATCAGTTAACTTCCTTTCACAAAAGATTTCTCTGTAGCATGTAAGGCTGTTTAGTAGCATTTTACCCACAGTAGAACTCCCTTCAAATTTGGAGTCAATCTTCTCAAATCCCATGCTGCCCTATCAACTAAATTTATGCCCTATTCTTAATCCTTTGTCGTCATTTCACCAGCCTTAATGTTATCTTCACCAGAAGTAGGTTCCATCTGAAGAGACCTGTTTATTTGCTCATCCATAAGCAACTCCTCCACTAAAGTCTTTATCATGAGGTTTCAGCAACTGAGTCACATCTCGAGGCTTAACTTCTAATTCTACCCATCTTGCTGTTTCCACCACATCTGCAGTTAGTTCTGTCACTAAAATCTTGAACCGCTCAACATCATCTATGTGGGTTGGATTCAACTGCTTCCAATTTCTTAATGTTGGTGTGTTGACCTGTTCCCATGAATCACGAATGTTTTTGATGGCATCAAGAACTCTTTCTAGGTTTTCAGTCGACTTTGCCCAGATCCAACAGAGAACACACTATCCATGGCAGCTATAGTCCTAATACATTTGTCAGAAAAATTGGACTTGAAACTCCTTGACGTGTGGACTGCAGAGTGAATGTTGTGTTCATCTCATTGTACAGCTTCCATCAGAGTTCTTGGTTGACCAGATGCATTTTGTACAGCTTCCATCAGAGTTCTTGGTTGACCAGATGCATTTTCATGAGCAGTAATATTTTGAAAGGAATCCTTTCCCCCCCTCCCCCCCAGCTGCCAGTCTCAGTGGTGGGCTTAAAGTATTCAGTAAACCATGCTGTAAATAGATGTGCTACCATTAGAGAGCACAGACAGAGTAGATGTAGATGATTCTTAAGGACCCTACGATTTTGGGAATGGTAAGTGAGTGTTGGCTTCAACTTAAAAGTCACCAACTACATTAGCATCTGAGAGAGTCAGCTTGTCCTTTGAAAATTTTTGAGACCAGGCATTGACTTCTCTTTAGCTAGTAAAGTCCTAGATGGCATTTTCTTCCAATATAGGCCTGTTTATGTTGAAAGTCTGTTTAGTATAGCCACCCACGTTGGTTACCTTAGCTAGATTTTCTGGGTAAATTTGCTATTTAGCTTCTACATCAGCACTTGCTGATTTCACCTTGCACTTTCATGTTATGGAGACAGATTCTTCCCTTAAACCCCATGAGCCTACCTTTGCTAGCTTCAGAGTTTTTTTCTGTAACTTTCTTAACCCTCAGAGAATTGAAGAAAGTTAGGGCCTTGCTCTGGATTAGGCTTTTTGACTTAAAGAAATGTGACTGGTTGGTTTGCCTTCAAGAACTTTTCCCGCGGAATCACAACTTGACTAGCACAAGAGAGCCAGCTTTCAGCCTGTCTCTGCTCTTGACATGCCTTCCGCACTACATCATTTCTAGCTTTTTATTTAAAGTTCAAGTGACTTCACTTGAACACTTAAGAGGCCGCTGTAGTGTTACTAATTGGTGCAATTCCAAAATTATGTCTCCAGGAATAGGGAGGCCCAAAGAGTGGGAGAGAGAGAAGCATTCTTATTGGTGGAGCAGTCAGAACACATTCATGAGTTAAGCTTGCCATCTTTTATAGCTACAGGCCATGGCACCCCAAAACAATTAGAGTAGTAACATCAAGGTTGGCAGATCATCATAAGGGATAAAATAATGAAACACAAGTACTACAAGAACTACCAAAATGCGACACGCAAAGTGAGCAGCTGCTGTTGGAAAAATGGTGCTGACGGGCTTAACCCAGGATTGCTACCAACCCTGAGTTTATTTTCAAAGAGTGCAGAAGAGCGAGACGCAATAAAACAAGGTGTGCCTGTATCTTGTGAGCCTCTTTTCCATTGTCAGTATACTTTCATAGCATAGTCTAGTGGTTGCAGTAATACTGTTTTATGGCTATTGCATACCTTAACCATTTTCTATTAGCAGGTAAGTAACTATAGGGAGTGGAGCATTGATGAAATAGGAGAGGACATTGAGAAATCTAATAAGGAGATTCCATTTAATAAAAGTATGAATTGTTCTCTTTAAACTGCCGGCCTTCCTACTTGAGTGTCACAGAGTAATTATTCCCAGTACGTGTCTTCAGCTGACCACATGAGATAATTGAAAGTTATGAACGTTACATTCTCTTGCCATTTGGGGATTTTCTATGCTGTTTCCATATTAATGTTTTATCTGGTTTATAAGAAGCATTTGCACACTAGTGCAAGAGTCCTTCCATATCTCTTGGCTAGGTATCTTGAACAGTAAACAGAGCTCAGTGATCAGAGATCAGGATTGGAAGGCAAACGAGAAAAACAGTTTCAGAGGAACTACATTTTTAGGCCCTCGAGGTGTTTTTAGAGGATTCATGGGAAACGGAGATGTTTGTCACCTGACACCTAAGGGAGTCCTTGCTGTTTTTGTGATTAAAATTATAAATCTTCAATTTGGCAAGAGCATATGCAAAAATGCCTTATTAAGTATGAAAATCTTAAGAGCTATGACACTCAGCTGAAAACACAGCAGTGAAAAACTGAAAAGAACTGGCTTAATAATCTTGCTCGTTTAAGAAGAGACAGTAGCAATACTGTAAATCAGTGTACTTCAGTATTTCAATAAACTAAAAAAACAGAAAACAAAGGCCAAGATTATATAAATCTTTGTTCCGTGCCTACCAGCAACATTCCAATATTTATCTAAAGCATCTCGCAGCGTCATGCATAGTTTATTGCATGTATTAATTTTGAGCACCAAGATGGGAAAAATCACCATCAAGGATGCACAAAACCTCAAAATACAGAGATGACCTATGCCGAGACAGATGAGTTCTGTTAAAGTGGAATATTCTTCTTGGTATATGTGCTGCTATGCTAAAGCAACCACGGAATGTTCTTGGAGAAGTCAACAATAGCCTCTATTCAAAATGAAAATATGAGGGTTGTTTTTTTTTAATGTGATCCTGGAACTATATGAATATAATAATTATTTAAAATGAAAATAAGTTATAGGTATTTCTCTATTTTAAAACAGCGAGATTCATATCTATTCCATGACATTACGGTGGAAATTTTTTACAGGATCTGTTACTGTAATTTTGAGGGAATTACCAAAGGCATTTTAGCAAGAGAGCTGAGTGGGGTAGAGGTTTCGAGTCTACTTGAGTTGTAGATGGAAAATGCTAACGTATGGAAATTGTTACTTTAAAGATAAATCTAAAACTGAGAGCTAAGATTTCCACAGAGGTTGAGGGAATACTTGATAGCTTATGGACTTCACTGATGTTAAATATTTGTAAATTACCTGGATATAAAGCCTCTGATGATCACTATTGGGTGACAATTTTTTAAATATGGGTAATAAAACTAGTAAGAAAGAGCCAAACCTACTACTCTTAAGAAATTGTTATTGGAACTCTTTGTAGAGTAAGATTTTCTGAAAGCAAGATCACAGAGAAAAACGAGAGATGGACTGTTTAATTTCTTCCACATTGGTGGAGTCTATTACAAGACCTTACTGTAAATTTTAAAAATTTTGTGTGTGAAAATAATTAGGTGGGTTTTCTTTTAAAGTGGCTCTTAAAACTACTTTCTTGCTAGTGGTAAAGAACCCGTCACCCAGTGAGGAAGACATAAGAGACACGGGTTCAATGGGATGATCCCCTGAAGGAGAAAATGGCAAACCCCGGCCCCTTGCTCCAGTATTCTTGCCTGAAAAGTCCCACAGACAGAGGAAGCTGGTGGGCTCAGCCCATGGAGTGGTCCCCAAGAGTCAGACATGACTGCGACTTAGCACACTTAACACCTCAGTTAAGGACTCTTTTTTCCCTTATATTGATAAAAACCAAGAATGGACTGTGAATGGGTTTTTGGTTGTATATGGATTAAAAAGCAACTTTCCTTTGTTATTCTATACGTTGCTGAATGTGAACTTGGAAACTGCGCATTGTCACCCAATGGCATGGCTGAGAATGTTTCTTTTTAATTCTGGTAGCTGCAGTTATCTTGAAGCCAAACATACCTTCCCAAGTTTGTCTTTTCAGGACACCGATGAAAGTTCTCAGAGAGCCACCATCTCACTGGAAGTGAAAAGAACAAACTCCAAACATGTCTAATTTTCCTGGCCTGTTCCCTGTGGCTTTTCTTGAGCCTCATGACAACCAGTGAGATCTTATTTTCATGTGACTGTGGTGAGCACTCTTGAGTCAGAATCATATTTTTCTCTTCCCAAGCAAGTGATGCCTAGGACTTTGGGGAAAATATGCCCTCACTCAAAGATTCTATTTGTGGTCAAGGATGACAGAAATGTTTCCTTTACTTTCACTCTCTTTACTAGTAGGCAAGTCTTTCTGAAGGTTCTATTCCATTTTCCTCAACTTTTTCAGTCACCTCCCGTCAGCCCTCGCGCCTCCCTTTTTTAACCTTCCCCCCAGGAAACAGCATCCTTCTGCAATCCTTTCCACTCCACCTGCCGTTTGGGCACCTGTAGGTAAACTCTGCCCAGGGGCTCAGTAGCGAAGAGTCCGCCTGCCAGTCCCGGAGACCTGGGAAATTCGCTTTCGATCCCAGGGCCGGGAAGATCCTGTGGAGGAGGAAATAGCAACTCACTCCAGTATTCTTGCCTGGAAAAAAATCCCATGAACAGAGGACCCTGGTGGGCTATAGACCTTGGAGTCGCAAGAGTTGGACATGACTGAACGTGCGCACACAGACACAGGTAAACCTTCCGGGTAAAACATGGAATCAACTGAACTGTGAGTTTCTCTCAGAGGCCTTTAAATCCAAGTTAAAGGACTGAAGGGAATTGGGTGTGCCCCCTTTTAGAGGTGATTTTTGACTGATGATGGCTGATTTTCAGTCATTTCCCATGTTTTCCTGGTCCGTGGGGAGCTGCTCCTGGACTGGGCCTACACAGCCTATTTTCCAGCTTTGGGCTCTATTTCAATTCCAGTTCTCTTATTATCTGGCTTCGATAAAGGGCATCTACTGCTATGCTTGACAGATTATGTACTTTGAATCTCATTTTCCTTATTTCCGTAAAATGGAAATGATTTACCTACATGAAATTCAAGTAAAAAACCAAGACCCGGAGACACTGCGGAATCATGTTCCCTCCTTGGCAGTATCCTTCCTGTTCTTTTGGCTCTTTGTAACACCCAGCATGACCCTGAAAGAAAATGTTGAGATGCTGCTGAGAGCAACGTGAAGTAAAAGTAAAGAACCTTCGGATTTGAAAGTTCAACCTTTAATTGAGTGACCCAGTTAGTACAGAGTGAACTCAGGTGCATAATCTTAGTTAATCTTGACCACAGCCCTAAGGGTAGAACTAGTATCTCCATTTTGCAGAGGAGAAAAAAAGCTGAAGCTTAAGAATCTAAGTAACTGACTTAAAGATAAAAAAAACCCTGATCTAAAAGCATTTTCAGGAAGATTTCGTGGGAAATGTCTCATGAGTTTCTTACAACTGCAGCCTGAGCATTTTTCACAGAACACAATGGTCCTCTAATTCCTGGGCATGCCAACAAAAAAATTCCAGCAGCACTTCTTAATATAATTGGGTTCATTTGTAAATATTCTCAAACTATCATGAGCATGAAGGACTTGGACTGGATTAAGGCTCCACAATTTTTTAATTTTTTTGTGGATATTTTGGCTGTGCTGGGTCTTTGTTGCTACCTGGACTTTCCTCTTACCAGCAGGCGGGGTCTACTCTCTAGTTGTGTGAGAGCTGCTCATTGCAGTGGCTTTGCTTTAGAACATGGGCTCTGGGCTGCATGGGCTTCAGTCAGCACGGCACGTGGATTCAGTAGTTCCTGGGCTCTGGAACACAGGCTTAGTTGCTCCGCAGCATGTGGGACCTTCCGGGACCAGGGATCGAACCCGTGTCTCCTCCGATGGGGATTCTTCACCAGTGAGCCACCAGGGAAGCCCACCATGTCGTCTTTCAAAACTGATCTGTGGACTCAGGCTGGGCACTAAAGTGCTCTAACAAGCAAATGGAATGTCAAAATTGGCTGAAACTGTAGTCAAACCAGGATTTTCACTTTAGGTTTTTAATTTCTTCTTTAAGACCATGGCCATGAGCAGATACTGGCCCAATCAGATAACTGTTGACCTTCTGAGGAATTAGTCTTTCCAGAATCATGGAAACTTTCCTTTACTTACATTCTCTTAGGATGTAATTTGTTTTGTCCTAGAAAGAAAATTTTTAAAAATGGGAGAGAGGTCTCATCTATTTTACTACTGTGAGATGACTTTTTTTTTCTCCTGGACCACATTTCAACCCCCAGTTGCTTTCCCTTTCTGACCCTCTAATTTTTACTGCTTTTTCACAGTTTTCAGCTTCCCAAAAACCTATTTGACTCAGTCCACTGAGTTTTAATTCTGAATCCAGTTTCTCTGACTTAACCCCATGAGTGCTAACCACTAAAAGTGTCCTAATTGAGAAGAGGGTTCCATTTTCAGGGATGTGTTCAAGAGATTTCATTTGCTGCCAGATCCGAGACTTGGGGGTCCCATTTGCTTCCCCCACTCCCGTCGTCTGAGTGGGCTAGCCTCAGCTTCACCCTTCACGTCAGGGGCTTTCAGCCTCAGCACTATTGATGTTTGGGGCTGGGCACCTGGGACCAGGGGTGGGGGTGGGGGTGCTGTCCCATGCAGTGTTGAGTAGCAGCCCTGCCCTCCGCCAGTCACATGTCAGCTGTACACACACACACACACACACACACACACACACAGTTGGGACAATCCAAAATGCAGTCACACATTGCCAGTGGTACTCTGGGGTGCAAAATTGCCCCTGATTGAGAACCACTGCTTTTTTTATATATATATAATTTCATTCTATTGGATTATAGCTGATTTACAACACTGAGTTAGTTTCGGGTGTACAGCAAAGTGAGAACCACTATTTTAGGAAAATATTTGAGTTTATTAAATAAACATCCAACCAAGCCCTCATTTAGCCAGTCAACTTGAGCATGACATTCTATGGGCAAGTGACAAAAAAACATTTTTAAATGGCTAAAATACCCATTGAGTTCCATAAGGTAAGTGTGCTACCAAACGTCCCAGGCCAGAATACTAGAGTGGGTAGCCATGCCCTCCTCCAGGGGATCTTTCCAACCCAGGGATTGAACCCAGATCTCCCACACTGCAGGCAGATTCTGTACTGTCCGAGCCATCAGGGAAGCCCCATTTTATACACAGTCACATTTAATCCTTATACTCTGTCGGGGAAGAAACCACGCCCCCTTACAGAGAAGACCACCTCAGATGGATGTACTTGCCAAGGTCACACAGCGAGGGCCAGAACCGGCATTTGGCCCAGGTCGGTGGGACTCTGACGCCCGCGGTCTCCACCCCTCTTTGTTCTGCGCCCTTGCTGACATTCTAATTGAGACGCCACCGTCAGCCAGCCTTCCTCAGCCTCAGGCCCCCTTCTTACAGGGCTGTCTCACCCTTTCCCAGTCCTCTGGAGGCCTCTCTGCAGCCAGGCCCCAGACGACTGTTCCCCAAGGGCTGGCTTGAGAGCTAACCAGGTTGGCCCTGGACGGCCCTCACCACCAAGCACACGCTGTCCATCAACCTGGCAGCTTCGTCAGAAAACTGCCTCAGAAATCTGATGAAAGACACTATGTTCTTTGTGGAACAAACAATGAAGAGCTACGCTGCCTGCCTAAGAATCCATGTTATGGGTGCCAAGAATTTTTTTTGAAAACTTAAGACCTGCACCTCTCTAGGAAATCTCCTTTTTCTGTGGTTTTTCCATCTGCCCCTGGTCCCATGAGGAAGCATCACTTCCAGGCCTCAGTGGGGGAGGTAGGGGGGTACTTCGGGGGATGCTGTCTTACCTTTCTTTACCGGGGTTTTGAGAGGTATCCTTAGATCACTCGCTCCCCGTTATCAAAAGATGGAAAAAGCCACCCAGGCGTGAGACCTGGGTCCTCTTCAGCAGACCTGTACCCAGCATCTCGGGCACACTGTGCAGCTTCGAGGCCGTCTGGAGCTGACCCCTCAGGACATCCTCACCCTCAAGGGTGTGATGTTCACACCGCTTTGATCCGACAAAGCTTCCCAATAAACTTATCAGTGTATCACTGAGATCCTGAAGAAACCACTAGCTCATCTGCAAAGAGATCAGAAACCACCACTGACGGAGTACCTTCTAGACCTTTCCATCGAAGACCAAACACCCTTGAGCCGGCATTGCTAATTCTATCTGAACCTTAGAGCCACCTGGGAGCCCTTTTAGACACAACTCCCCCTTAAGGTCCCGATTCAGTGGCTATGGGGTGGGCCAGGTGAGGCTGCGTGGAGGCGATGGAGTGGGGGTGTTCCCCGGGGGTGGGGGTGTTACACATACCCTCCCGTGCCAGCCTTGCTAAACCGCAAGTCCGAAACCTCCCTGAAGCTTTGTGTTTACTCTTGATCCGTGAACAATCTGCATTTTACAAACATATTTATTTGATAACTGAGGCCCAGTTTCTCAGTCATGTCCAACTCTTTGCGACCCCATGGACTGTAGCCCCACCAGGCTCCTCTGACCACGGGATTTTCCAAGCAAGAATACAGGAGTAGGATGCCATTTCCTCCTCCAGATATTTAATATTAAAATATCTTAAATTACTAAACTTCTCACATACACTTCCAAGAGTAAAATCGATGAGCCTGGAAGCTGTTTTATCGCATATCACATACCTTCATCTGAGGCAGGTGGGATCCAGGTCTTTACGATCCCTTCACACTCTTACCGTGTGAGAAGTTGCATCATGAGATAAATGAATGACTGTTGGCCCCCTTCCTTGGGCCTCTGGGAACCCCTTTCCTCATTTGAACCAGTGCCTGGACTTCCCCAGGGCCAGGTTCTTGATTCTTGAGGGCTTCCGAGGCTGCACAGGTCAAAGAGGAACAAGAAGTTCTGCTTGAGTGACAAACAATATATTTTGACCGAGAAAGATGACACAGATGGGGAAAACCCTGACCCTACAGCCAGGGACACTGAGCCCCAAGCCAGGGAGAGAGGCTTCCTGCCCCATAGTCCACACACACGGGGCTTCTGGCGCCTCATTCAATGCCTCACTTTCCATTCATTCCAGAACGAGTTCCTTATATATTATCTCTGACCCTTCTGCCAGTCCCAGAGGCAGGTTCTGCAGAGGAGAAGGAAATGAGACTCAGCGAAGCTTCCAGAACTGGAGAGCTGGAGGCTCCGAGGCCAGAAGCAAAGCTTGGGGAAGCCGAGACCAGGCTGCCCATTTGATTAGAACAACCTCGCATGATCCCAACCCAGAGCCTTCCTCTCCTCGGGATGTTTGCAGCGTCTACACACTCCCTGGATTCACAGCTTATATTAATTATGGTAAAACAGAGCCCCTGGGTGGGAAATGTTTTCTTCATTAAAAAGAATACCTGCCTGTTCTGCAGTGTTCATAGCAATAGACTCTCCTGGACATCCGGACATCTGTCACTCCACGTCACCGAGCCCTGCAGGGACGGGGCGGGTCACACGGGACAGGACGTTCTGTCACTTGCTGGGTTGGGCTGGCTCCCTGGGCAGGCTCAAGCACTAGAGGAGACCCAGGTTCGATCCCTGGGTGGGGAAGAGCCCCTGGAGAAGGAAATGGAGGCTCAGGTTGGACTCCATCCTACACCACGGCCCTCCCACCAGCCCCAAGAGAGACCCTGTGCTTTTTGACATCCTGGAGGCCTACTAGGGCCCGGAGGGGACCCCCTGTCCTGCCTAGCAGCACTGTTCAGAGCTGGGAGACAGGCTGGGCGGGGACCTCTACCCTGAAAGTGAAGTGGTGAGGGGGCTGGGCACGTGAAGCTGTCAGCACACAGGGAGCTCGGCCAGCCCAAGCCCTGTGTGAGTGCGGAGCTGGACTCACAGGCCATTTCACAAAAGGGGGAGGCCATGAGGAGAGGAAAAATGTATCCATTCTGAGACTCCCCGGGCAGAGACTTCAGAGAAAAAGCCGACCTTCAGCACCACAGTCCAGTTACCTGATGGAAAGAAAGTGCAACTGTTAACGTGTACCCCAGTGTTCATCACAGCACTGCTTACAACAGCCAGGACATGGAAGCAACCTAGATGTCCATCAGCAGATGAATGGATAAGAAAGCTGCGATACATATACACAATGGAGTATTACTCAGCCGTTAAAAAGAATACATTTGAATCAGTTCTGATGAGATGGATGAAACTGGCGCCGATTATCCAGAGTGAAGTAAGCCAGAAAGAAAAACACCAATACAGTATACTAACACATATATATGGAATTTAGAATGGTAATGATAACCCTGTATGCAAGACAGCAAAAGAGACACAGATGTTTAGAACAGACTTTTGGACTCTGTGGGAGAGGGAGAGGGTGGGATGATTTGGGAGAATGGCACTGAAACATGTATACTATCATGTAAGAATCGAATCGCCAGTCTATGTCCGATGCAGGATACAGCATGCTTGGGGCTGGTGCACGGGGATGACCCAGAGGGATGTTGGGGGGAGGGAGGGGGGAGGGGGGGTTCATATTTGGGAACGCATGTACACCCGTGGTGGATTCATGTCAATGTATGGCAAAACCAATACAGTATTGTAAAGTAAAATAAAGTAAAAATAAAAATTTAAAAAAAAATAAGAAAGCTGTGGTACATATACACAATGGAGTATTACTCAGCCATTAAAAAGAATGCATTTGAATCCGTTCTAATGAGGTGGATGAAACTGGAGCCTATTATAAAGAGTGAAGTAAATCAGAAAGAAAAATACCAATACAGTATATTAACACATATGTACGGAATTTAGAAAGATGGTAACGATGACCTATATGTGAGACAGCAAGAGACACAGATGTAAAGAACAGACTTTTGGACTCTGTGGGAGAAGGCAAGAGTGGGATGATTTGAGAGAATAGCATTGAAACATGTATATTACCATATGTGAAATAGATGACCAGTCCAAGTTCGATGCATAAAACAGGGCACTCAAAGCTGGGGCACTGGGACAACCCTGAGAGATGGGGTGGGGAGGGAGGTGGGGGAAGTTCAGGATGGGGACACGTGTGCACCCGTGGCTGATTCATGCCAATGGGCAAAAACCACCACGACATTGTAAAGTAATCAGCCTCCAATTAAACTAATAAATTAGACTTCCCTGGTGGCTCAGATGGTAAAGCATCTGCCTACAATGCAGGAGACCAGGGTTCAATCCCTGGATCGGGAAGATCTCCTGGAGAAGGAAATGGCACCCCACTCCAGTATTCTTGCCTGGAAAATCCCATGGACGGAGGAGCCTGGTAGACTGCAGTCCATGGGGTCGCAAAGAGTCGGACACAACTGAGAAACTTCACCTTCACCTTCAAACTAATAAATTAATTTTTTAAAAAAGAAAGTGCAAGTGTTAGTCACTTCAGTCCTGTCTGACTCTTTGCAACACTATGGACCGTAGCCCGCCAGGCTCCTCCGTCCATGGGATTCTCTGGGCAAGAATACTGGAGTGGGCTGCCATTTCCTTCTCCAGGGGATCTTCCCCACCCAGGGATCAAACCTGGGTCTCCTCTATTGCAGGCAGATTCTTTACCATCTGAGTCACCAGGGATCTTGATGGAGGGTCAGATAAAGAGGGCAGCTCAGTTCGATCAGGTTTCTGACCCGGGCTGGGGGGTTCTGGTAAGGGGAGGGTATGACAGGTCCCACCTGCAGCCATGTTCCCAGGGCCCATTGGACGAGGCCAGGCAGACAGATGGGGCTATGCAGGTGGCAGCTGAAAACTCTGGGCAGGGTGAGTCCTCAGAAAGAATGCCTCCACCCCCTCCCTGTGCCCATGGCCCTCCCACTAACATGTGTCAGCTGGGCCCGGCCTTTGGCCTGGTGGAAAGTCACAGAAAGCAAACCACGTCCTACTAGCTGGGTCTTCCCCTCCCACTCAGGTCTCCCGTAGAATTCAGGAAACAGGACTTCAGTGCATTCTTCTGATGCTGATTGAATCCCTTCCTTCCAGGTAGCTTGGTGCACTCTTGGCACAATGGGAAAAGGAGTAGGAAGGCTTCAAAATAGCACACAACTCGCCAACGGGTCCAGTAAACTGCAGCCAGGAGGCTGGCCTGTGAGAGCCATCACAAACCAAAAACTCCAGGTGATGCAATTTGTTGCAACTGCCTCTGGCACAGACTCGGGCGTGGCCTGCGTTTTTAAGAGCACACATGTTCACCGGGTAGAATGGAAATAAGCCAGTGCAGATGCTGCTACAGGCTCTGGGGTCATTGCAGCGTGTGGTTGCAAGTCAGACTGCAACCCTCTTTGGTGTCCAAGGAAAATGTGGCTGTCACCCACTCCTGGCCTCAGCGCCCCTCAGGTGACGTGTGGTCATTGGGTGCCATTGGAACCAGCTGTTTCTGGGAACCAGAAACTATGACAGGCATGAAAGGAAGCCTCTTCCTGGGGCTGTTCTTCAAGGCTGTGTTGGACAGCTTCTAGTGATGGCTGTCACAGGCCAGTTTCCTGGTTGCAGTTTACTGGAGACCCATGTTCCTCATGAATAATCTCTCCTGAGGCTTTTGAGAGGGCCAGTGTCATGAATACAGAACACTTATTTACAAAGAGCAGTTTTTAATCACTTTATTAGTTACTCTGTCTGTCATAACAAGAGAATAGTGAGCCCTCCTGGACTAGGTCACCAGACCATCTACTAGAGTCACTCCATAGCAAGTGAGTAACTCAGATCTGTGCCCCTGCAAAATGGCAAATACACCAGTTGAGGACCTTCCAGAAATGGCTACAAGGCCAGCTGTACAAATGCCAAGGATCTTCAACAGTCTTGTCATCAAACCAAGGGTCTCGATCCGGGATGAGAATAGGGTGGCTACACTGCACACAACCTGCCTGCAATGCAGGAGATGCAGGTTCAATCCCTGGGTCAGGAAGATGCCCCTGGAGGAGGAGATGGCAACCCGCTTCAGTATTTTTGTCTGGGAAATATGGATGGAGGAGCTTGGTGGGCTGTAACTCAAGGGGTGGCAAAAGAATCGGACATGACTTAGAAGCTTAACAACAACACCTGCACACACCTCCACTCCCCTTGCCTTGGAGGGAAGCAACGTACCTTCTCAGGATGCACTGGAATTGGCCAATCTTTGTATTTGAGTGACGCTCTCAAAACATTTCACAGCTATTACCTTCCTGCGTGAGGTGGAGAGGGCAGATTTTGGATGGATGAGAAAAGCACCAGAACGTGAAAAGCTTTTTTGCTCAAAATCACATAATTAAGGAGTTAGTTGAAGCTGGAATTAGAAGTTCCAGTCTGCTGTCTGACACCATGCTGCCTCTGCCTTTGTGGAAGTGTTAGTCTCTCAATCGTGTCTGACTCTCTGCACCTGGCTCTAATCCCCCTGACACACCCTCCCCTGGAAAGTTCAGTCACAGGAAGCCACCTGTCAGAGAAAGATGCCTAAATTCCATCATTAGAGCGTCATTTCTTTTGCTTAAGGCATGAGTGTGAATTAAAGTGCAAATGCTCCTGGAAGGAAGGGGTCTCAGGTATCATCAAACACTTTCTGTGAAAGGGCCAGAGTATAAATATTTTAGGTTTTGCAGGCCACACAGTCTTGGTCACAACTATTCCACTCTGCCACAGCAGCACAGAAAGCAGCTGCCAACTGCAGAAGAAATGAACAAATTACTATTTATGGACACTGATGTTTGAATTTCATATGATTATCACATGTCAGAGAACGTTATTCTTCTTTTGAGAAGCATTTTACACTGTTTAAAAGTGTGAAAACCATTCTTAGCTCACAAGCATGCAAAAAATAGAGCCAGACCTTTGCTCTAAGGTGTCCCCCAGTCAGGGCTGTGCTTTGTGGGTCAAGGTTCTGCAGAAAGGATTGAGGGGTAGGGGGGCGGGTAGTGAGCAGGAGGCCCCTGAGTGCCTCAGGCAAGGAAGGGGCTGGTGTGGACAGGCCGCTGCCATCTGCTGTCTGCCCTGGTGCAGCCCCCTGGGCCCATCTAGAAGGAGGCGGCTGCCCACCGGCCTGTCTGAGCAAGCCCTGCGTCTTGATCACAGCTGAAGCTGCGGGGAGCTGACCAGAGCGGTGGTTTTGATGCCGAGGTTGGCTGGCCACCGAGGGGGAGCTGGCTGTTCCTGTCTCTGGCGCACAGCTGCATGGATATTTGGGGGTTTTTCCCTCTCCCCACATCCACCTGTAGGCTCCATGCCCCACCACGAGGAGGCTGAAAGGTCAGATTGCTCCATGGTACTGTTACATTTGAGGGCTTTTGTTACTGATTTAAAAAAAAAAAAATACAAAAGTCCATCGGAGATCACTGCTGTGGGCTGACACTCTGTCCTGCCCCCTGGTAGACATGAACTATGAGATGCCATTGTCCTGCAAGTGCTTCCTCTTACAATCCCACCTGGTTCTCCTAAGTGGAATGAACAACGAGATGTAATTACCACCATTTTACAGATGGAAAAGCTGAGGCCCAGAGCACTAAACTGACTTTCCCCAGGCAGAGCAGGGGCGCATGGTTTGCATCCAGGTCTGAATCCAAAGCCCTGACCCAGTTTCCAGGATGACTTGAGGAGGGATGCATGCAGACCGGCAGCCTCGCCCTGACCCAGAGCAAGGAGGTGCCATTCCAGCCTCCTTGGGTACAGCCTCCAGCCTCGGCCTGCCTCTCACTTGGGCCTTTCTGTGGTTCTTCTGTGGCCTGGGGGCTTCCATGCACCTAGAGGGCCCGCTGCCTGCCTCGACTCCCCCACCCCACCCAGCACCACGGTCTCCACGGAGGCCCATGGGAGCCCCAAGACCTGTCTGCCATATATCCCTTTCATTGCATTTTCTTCTTATCTGTTTACTATTTTGTTGCCTGACATGCAACCAGCACTCAATATTGATTTGTGCGTGGAGGAGTGAATGAGTTAATACCTCTTACCTTCAGATACCCCAGGAATGCCAGGATAAGATTCTCCATGATTAGCTCTCAGTGGAATGACCCACAGGAATTTTTTTTAATTTACTTATTTTGGATCAGCACATAATAAGGAGTCAAGGGAGCAGTCAAAAGACCCAGCACTTCACACACATTTGCTTCATCCCCGTGGCCATCTGCACTATGCACCCTCATCACCCCATTTCACAGATCAAGGAACTGAGGCTCAGCATGGGGCCCGAGGGTCTAGACCCTGGTCTCAAACTTTCTCTTTCACTTTTGAAGTAAACCATCAGTCCAAATAAGAGGGACTGTTCTTTTCTTTCCTCCACCCCATAAATCATCTTCCACGCCCTCTGGAGAGTATGTACCCCACTTTGGAGACCCCAGACTTAATATAGCACACTCCACTTCCCCCCAAAGCCTGTGGATGCCCCTAATGAGGCATCATCTGTCAAGAGAGCCTGCTAGGAGCTGCCCAGGCCCCCAAGGGCAGGTTGGTCGGGTGGTCTCAGGGCCACACGCCCCCTTCCCTCCAGAACCCTGTTACCCTCCTGGAGCCGGGAGTCTCCCCGGGACCAGCCTGGCTGGATCCACTGCTGGCCAGCCTGGTGGGCACCGCTTTCCCCGGGGGACGGCCGCCCAAAGCAGGGGAGACACAAGGGAGGGGCCACTGCCCCCGCCCTCCACAGCCCCGCTGTGGCATTTCTGAAATCTCATTTCCTGTCACAATTCGGAGGCAGGTGTTTCTGTTTTTAAATCCATCTCCAGTTGCTATTCCGGTCTGTGTGAGTCGCTCGGTTTTGTTTTGTTTTTTTTTTCAGGGACCGAAGTGCTATTTTTTCCCCCTGGGGGAGGCACAGTGAGCAGCTGGCCCCCCCACCTTCAACCACCCACCCCCTGGCAGGGTCAGTCGTGTGGCGAAAGACCCTCCCAGAGACCTGAGGACCCTCCAGGGACTGCTGGGGGCCCAGCAGAGCGCAGCGGGAGCCAGTCTGACCAAAGTGGTTAAGAGCCATTTGCGCTTTGGTTGAATTTCAGATGTGTAAGCTATCTGGCTCCAGCCACGGAAGGCAAAACAAAAACAAGCTGGGCCTGCACCTTAGGGGGAAGCCGGGTCCCACAGGACTCGAGAGTAGCTGGGGACAGTAGCAAGAGAGCTTCTCACATGACAGCCAGATCCTCAAATCCAGGAGTTTTCAAACTGGGGTCTGCAAACGATCCGAGAAGCACCCGCCCCATTCAGGGGTTTCCATGACCCCCAATATGAGAATTTTGACTTTCATCTGGATGAAAATCTTAAAAATTAATGTCAACACGTTCCATGTCACATTCACATGAAAGATGATCTCATGGCTAAATATTTCTGGAGACTTCAGGACCAATTACTATTTCTAAAAAGAACAGAGAGGCTTTTCCTCATGAACATCATGGCATCCTACCCAAGGGAAAGGTGTGCGGTGAAGACCTCATCTTCCAATGCAAGGGGTACAGGTTCGATCCCTGGTCAAAGCTAAGATCCCAAGGCCCAAAAACCAAAACTTAAAACAGAAGTAATACTGTTACAAACTCAATAAAGACTTCCAAAAAAAGAGTGAGCTAAGAGGAATTTCCGCAGCAGCCTCATAGGGACTTTCTGTATTTCACTTGCATGCTGGCTTGGGTTTGAAAGTCACGTAAGAGCTATTAAGCATAGAGAGTTTAAATAATTCTGTGTCCAGACTTATTTAAGTAATATTATAAGCAAAATCATTTAAATCAGCCCTGGGGGAGCATAAGACTTTTGGTTTCATTTCTTTGAAAGAAGTTTGTACCTGACTCAGAATTTAAAATCCCTACTTTGGCGTTCGAATCAGACATCCAGAATTACCTAAAGCAAGGGTTTATGCTGGGAGAGTTCCAGAACAGTCTCTTAGGGTTTAGGACCGACTAAGAGAATGAGCCTGCAGGAGGTGTGTGACCACCTGTGCATTTCCTGGGAGCACAGTTTAAGCTGGAGCTGTTTATTGCCATCATCCTTACTCGGGCCTGAAATCTTAGTTTCTAGCGCTTTGTGGTTAATGAGTAAAAAGTGAATTTTTTGTGTGTGTTGTTACCAAACGAAGCACGTGCGATGCAATTTGCACACTCACAGGTCTCTGGAGAGCAGTTGCAGGCAGGTGAGGTCACCACCCAGGGATGAAGCCAGTGCTTTGCCTCTGCCCTGGGAACTGAAACCTCAAGGGCTCCCTCCGCTTCCTCCGCTGCTGGGCCGAGGGTTACCGGGTCAGGTCCGGTTGTCAGGGCCAGGAGAGCCAGGGCCACAGCTTGGCTCAGGTTGTTCTCAGGCCTCCCAAGAGTCCTGGTGTTCGCAAGAGCAAAACAAGAAATGCAGCCGTGCAGGGGGTGCTAACGAAGGAGCCATGAGGCAGCTGCGTCACTGCCACTGCGGTGTGGTGACCCCGAGGGTGTCCAACCAGCAGTCCTGCTGGTGCTCCCCGCACAGCCAGGATCTCAGCTCCCAGGTCCCCTGGGGTCGGAAACTCCAGCGATCAGGGCTCTTGGCCCCTGAGAAAAGAACTTGCTAGAGTCTTCTCACTGGGAAGCGGGTGGTTGGTAAAGGAAGATGAAAGAAGCCTTGGCAAACAAACCCAGACACAAGTAGAGGGAAGGAAGCCGAAGACCCCAGGACCAGGTAGGGGTGGGGGTGTTTCCCAGGAGAACAGAGGTTCTCAGCATCACCTTCCCATCAGAGAGAGGCTGTGACCCGAAGTGTATTTGTTGGCTAAGGTCGCCATATCAAAGACCCACAGCCTGGAGGCTTGGTAGGAATTTGCTCCCAGTCCTGGGGGGCTGGAAGTCCAAGATCAAGGCGTGGGCACATCTGGGTCTGAGGCCCCTCCCCTCGGCTTGCAGGTCCTCAGGCCGCCTGTCCTCTGTGCATCTCTGCTGTCTCTCCCCCTTCTTATATGGACCCCAGTCCTACTGGATGAGGGACCACCCATCTGACCCCGTTCACTTAATTGCACCTTATCTCCAAATATAATCGCATTCTCAGGTATTGGAGTTCAGACTTCAACATACAAACTTTGGGGGGACACCATTCAGTTTGTGGGCTTCCCAGATGGTGCTAGTAGTAAAGAACCCACCTGGCAAGGCAGGAGACACAGCTTCGATCCCTGGGTTGGGAAGATGCCCTGGAGGAGGGCATGGCAACCCGCTTCAGTATTCTTGCCTGGGAAATCCCACAACAGTGGAGCCTGGCGGGCTTCAGTCCATAGGGTCGCAAAGATTTGGACACGATTGAAGTGGCTTAGCATGCACAGATTCAGTGCACACCACCAGGAAATGGCTTTGTGTGAGGTGTGGAATCAGACCCAAGCTGTGCCCTTGCCAGCAAGAGTCCTGCAGAGCCCCCAACTTCATTCAGTCCCGAGAAGACGATGCCAGAGCTCCAGGAATGGCCTGTCCCTCACCTTGCCTCAGCCCCGGCAAGGACAGCCTGACTCTCACCCTTGGCCCAGGTCTTTGAACATGCACTGAGCGTTTGCTGTTTCCATCTTTGTGAAAGTGGAACAAAGAGTCTATTTTTGTATCGACCTGTAGAGGCCAGGGAGGCCCCCGTGGCACCGGGCCCTGGGCTCTGAGCCCAAACATGCTCAGGACTGCGCCTGCCACCTCAGGTGCCCTTTTGGATTGTGTTTATTCAGGGAGATAAGCATTACGTGCAGCATCTAGGACCGGCAGACACACCCCCGCCCCGGAACAGCGTCCCCTGCTGGGTCTGTGAGTCACTTTTCCCGGCACCACAGGTGTTTAAAGCTGCCCTGTAGGCAGTGCGCTGCATGCTTAGTCAATCAGTCGTGTCCGACTCTTTGTGACTCCGTGGACTAGCTCTGCCAGGCTCCTCTGTCCATGGGTTCACCCAGGCGAGAGTCCTGGGGTGGGCTGCCATGCCCGCCTCTCTATAGGCAATGCCTGCCCTCATACTTGCCCAGTGGGTCTTCTTTGAATACAGTATAGTTAACAGCACCACCTCCACAGCCATTATTGACAAAACAAGTAAATCAGACCCGTTGTTTCATCAAGGACAACTAGAAAAGCAGGATTAGATATAAAAATCAATGAAGGCATCAGAGCACTAACATGAGAGTGAAAAATTACTGGGCCAAGAACTCATGGAGACCAGAAACTCCCTGGGTGAGAGGCATCCAGAGCCTGGGTGCATCAGCTGATCCACAGAGCAGATGAGAGACTGAACAAAGCTTTTCAAAACTTACAGGCTGCTGGGCAGGCCACCCTGGTGGCTCAGACAGTAAAGAAACTCCTGGGAGTGCAGGAGACCCAGGTTCCGTCCCTGTGCTGGGGGGATCCCCTGGAGGAGGGCATGGCAACCCACTCCAGGATTCTTGCCTGGAGAATCCCATGGACAGAGGAATGTGGTGGGCTGCAGTCCATGGGGTCACACAGAGTGGGACACGACTGAAGCGGCTTGCACAGCACAGAACAAACTGTAGGGCAGGGATCCATAAACATAGTGTATAGCAGAAATGGACTAACTGGAATTAAGGTTTTTCTAAGGTATTCATGTTGTCTAAAAAAGGTAAAAGTACTCATTTCTTTTAGAATTTGATAATGCAAAAAAAGTATTGTAATCTCTAAGTTTGACCACTAAAAACCAGGTATTTTTTTCAAGAACTGTAACTACCAAACTAAAAAAGGAACAAAAAAAAAAAATTTATAAAAAACTAAAGAAGGCAAGAAAGTAAAAGGAAACATAGAGACTAATTGAGACAAAGCAAGAGCAAATAATAACATTTAAGCCCAAGTGAATTAGTAATTATATTAAATGGAAACAGACTAAATGCTCCAATTAAAAGGTAGTCTGACTTGATAAAAACAAAACCCAGATAGAAGCTGCTAATAAGAAGCACACCTAAAATAAAAGATATAGAAAGGTTGAAAGTGAGAGTACTATAAAAAATAAAGCAATCAAAAAAATCTAAAGAAAGTCAGAGTACCCATATTAATATCAGAAAAAACAGATTTAAAATCAAGTGACCCAGTGTTTCATAATAATAAAAATGTTGACTCACCAGAAAGATCTATAAGTAACAAATCTAAATTTGTATGTATATGATAAAATAGCCTCAAAATGTAAAAAGGAAATTTGACAAGTTTAAAAAAAAAAAAAGGCAAATCCAAAATTGTAACTACAGTTAGGAGATGGTAACATATTTCTCCCAAAAATTTTGGAGAATTCTGAAAGGAATTAAAAGGATAACCACTTAAGTGACCCCAAATAACCAATACCAAGACATGTTCTAGTAAAATATTGGACTTTAAAAGTAAAAAGGAGAAAATAAAAGGGGTATAATATGTATTAACTATTTGTCGTTGTTCAGTTGCTAAGTTGTGTCCAACTGTTTGCGACCCCATAGACGGTAACACACCAGGCTCCTCTGTCCTCCACTATCTCCCAGAGTTTGCTCAATTTCATGTCTATTCAGTCAGTGATGCTATCTTATCATACGGGATGGAAAAGAAACTACAAAGACTCAGGAGCCAAGTAGAATTCCGAGCATCCCGGATAATTAATAGATGAAACACATCAACTAGATTTTATCCTCTGAGTAGCACTAATTTATATAGACAAATGCAGCCCCAAGATGTGGGGAGCTCTTGATGAGCAAGTCCACATGAGGCACCAGTGAGAAGGCGTTTTTGGAAACGGAAACCTTAGCCCAGACCCCACCCTGTTAGGGGAGGGGTGGGTGCAAGGGAATAGCAGGAATTAGGAGGTTTAAGGAAAGGGTCCTACCCAGGGACAAGATATACTTTCTGGTTTGGGGGGCTCTGTTTATTAGTTTGCTTGTTTTATAATACGTTGAGCTGATTCAAAGGGCTCCGAGTTCAGCTGGGGATTACATTTGTGAATCAAGATCTAACAACTGCTCGCTGACAGGTGAATCTTAAACAGACACTACTGGCAGTAGAACGAGAGAGGGTGGGCGACTGGAGAGGAAAGGCTCTGGACTCAGACAGTGCAGGTTCACATCCTGCTCTGCGTGACCTTGGAGAAGTGCGTTCCTGTTTTCTGCATCCTCATCAGCAGCTTGGCAAGGCAAGACTTGGAGGTTTGCATTGAAGGTCCTGGTGAACAGGAAAGCAGGCCCCTGAGAGAGGACTGCCAAGTTTCCAAGCAGGCTGGCAGCGGGCAGGAGAGGGGCAGAGGCCATGGAGACCCAGCAGAGGAGGGTCAAAGAACCAAAGGTCAAAGAACCAAAAGCTTCAAGAACCCAGAAAGCAGCAGACAGGGCTTCCTGCCTCTCGAAAGGGGGCTTCTCTTTGCCCCTGGCCCCCACTGGGAGCCAAGATAATCTTGTGGCTGGCAAGTCACAAGCCCTCCCCACTCTACCCACCTCCCCACTCCACCCACCTCCCCACTTTGATCTTCCTCGGCCTCTAAAGAAGGAGGCTGCAATGAATTCTGTGTTCGTGTGATGGATCTAAGTATTCCAAGAAAATTCCAGTTTAATTAGCTCTAAATTATCATCCAGCCAGGCCTTGTCTCCCTTTACTGAAATCTGGACCTGGAAGCCTGCTCATCCAGATGGATCCTTACACAGTCTGATGAATCCAGCTCTCACACTGCCCTCATTTTCCAAAGTGACTGACGATAAAGAGTTTTGTGTACTCATCAGCAAGAAGGCCTGGGAGGAGGGAGGGAAGAGGTGTGCTTGACCAGAAACCCTGAAGACACATGAGGTGGTTGTACACAATCCCAGCAATCTGGCATCTCCTTTGCCATTCCTTTTTCTTTTTTAAACTGGAAAGTCTGATTTTGAATTTGTGGTTTGAGTCCTGGCTATGTTGCCAGGCAGGAGCTCTGGCCACCACAGGCTTCTGCTTCCTAATCTCTCTAGAGGGTCTGAAAGGCTGTATCATGGAGAGAGTGGCAAGACAGTGTTAGAAAGCATTTTGTAAACTCAAAAAGTGTTAGACATTCTTAGTTCACATATCAGACTTCATGTTATTGGGCTCCACAATCACTGAGGACGGTGACTGAGGCCATGAAATTAAAAGCCACGTGCCCCTTGGAAGAAAAGCGATGACAAACCTAGACAGCATCACTTTGGCCACAAAGGTCCCTATAGTCAAAGCTACGGTTTTTCCAGGAGTTATGTACGGATGTGAGAGTTGGTCCATAAAGAAAGCTGATTGCTAAAGAATTGATGCTTTTGAACTGTGGTGTGCTGGAGATGACTCTTGAGAATTTCTGGAACAGCAAGGAGATCAAACCAGTCAATCCGAAAGGAAATCAACCTTGAATATTTATTGGAAGGACTGAGGCTGAAGTTGAAGCTCCAGTACTTTGCCACCTGATGTGAAGAGTGATTCACTGGAAACGGCCCTGATGCTGGGAAAATTGAAGGCGAAAGGAGAAGGGGATGACAAGAGGATGAGATGGCTGGATGGCATCACCGACTCAGTGGACATGAGTTTGAGCAAACTCTGGGAGATAGTCAAAGACAGGGAAGCCTGGTGTGCTGCAGTCCATGGGGTCGCAGAGTCAGACGCGACTTAGTGACTGAACAACAAAGCTCGTGCCTCTGATGGACTGTGCAGGGCCACCGAAGGAAAGGCTTGCTGAGCCAACGAAGGGTGTGGCCACCTGGGCCGGGAGGAGAGAAGGCTTACACGGAAAAACATCACAAGTCATTCTTACTCAGGGCTTCCCTGGAGGCCCAGTGGTTAAAAAATCCACCTGCCAAAAATCCCACATGCTTTGGGGCAACTAAGCCCACGGACAAAAACTACTGAGCTGGAGCTCCCCGGGGTCCAGGCTCTACAGCAAGAGAAGCCACTGCCACACTCCTACCTGCTTCACTATAGAGAAGGGCACACGCAGCAGCGAAGATTCGGCACAGCCACAAATAAATAACCAATTTAAAAAAGCAATTAATTAATCCTTAATCAGTTCTTCTCCCAGGCCACCCAAGAACCCCTGATTGGCAGGGGTCACATGTCGCCGGACATGTATTGGAGTGTCCCGTAAGAAACGCCCTGCAGCTAAACTCTTCCACAACCTCAGCTGGGAGCCTCACCCCAGAGTCTTCCCACGCATCCGGCACTTTTTGGTTTGTCTGTGTAATGAGCCTGGTTTCCTGACGCTCCCTGGAAGGCGGGCTTCTGCAGTGGTTGCTGGGCTGTGTGGTCACAACTCACTCCCTTTTTGTCCTGGGACAAGTCACTCACCAGAAACCTCTGGGCGCTATTTGTCATCTACGCAGCGTGCGTGCATGCAGTCACTTCAGTCGTGTCTGACTCTTTCTGACCCCAGGGACTGTAGCCAGCCCAGCTCCTCTGTCCATGTGATTCTCCAGGCAAGAATCCTGGAGTGGGTTGCCATGCCCTCCTCCAGGGGATCTTCCCGACCCAGGGATCGAACATGAGGTTTTCACATCTCCTGCATTGCCAGGTGGGTTCTTTACCACTAGTGCCCCCTGGGAAGCAGGGAAATGATAATCCCCTCCTCACAGTGTTTCTCTGCAGATGAAATAATTCACACAAAGCACTGGACAAGGCCTAACACTCAGGATGTCTTCACAAAGTATTAGTTATAACATTCAGGAACAAAAGTCAAACACTAAGTAAAAGGCTTCCTTCTCAGAGAGGCAGAGAAGTCCACAGAGGCCCGGGCTGTGGGTTTCAGGGACAGGTACTTCAAACGGGGGGACTTTTTGCATTAGGCTGCTCACTTTACACACATTTACACATTTTATCAAGCGTCCCAGAGCACTTCAGCTGACCTCTAGCCACCACCTCCCTGCTCCAGGCATGATTCGGTGTTTGAGCTTATTCATGGGAGAGCGTGAGTTCATTTCAAAATGTCAAATGCTCCCTGGTGACTAATGGTCCCTGCTGTGCTCAATATCTTCACAGAGGTTGTCCTTCCATGACCTAAGGGCCTCTGTACTTCAGGAACATCCATCTGAGTGTCTGCCACAGGAACTACTGTGTCACAAAACCATCCAAAAAATTGGGGAGCCCAGGCCTGCTGGGGTGAGCACTCGGGGAGTCACCCAGAAGGCAGAGCCTCAGGAGTGGGGATGGTTGGAGGGCGAGGACCTATAAATTCCACCAGCCCACTGGACAAGAGGACCCCATGAGATGTGCCCAAGAAACAATTTTATTATTTTACAATTCTGGCTCACATTTTTCACCCATTGAAACGTGCTCTGATCCAACCCCATAAGTGAGTCTCCAGTAGATTCTGTGCCTATCCTGTTCATTTCCAATTTCAAAAAGTCCTCTGATCACCTCTAAAAATTTATATTATGGAGGGACTCCCCTGGTGGCCCAGTGGTTGAGAATCTGCCTTGCAAGGCAGGGGACTCGGGTTCAATCGCTGCTCAGGGAACTAAGATCCCACATGCTTCAGGGCAATGATGTGCGGCAAGTCCAGAGTCCGTGAGTCACAATGAAAGGGTCCCTCGTTACCGCAACTAAGACCCAATACAACCAAATAAATACATACTTTTTTAAAAAATTGTATTTTGGAAATTTTCACACACCTCCAAATCTAAGGAAAATGGTATTATGAATCCCCATATACCCAATCACCCTGCTTCAACAATTATCAACAGTCCTCCTTGCTTTATCAATTCCCATTTCCCCTCCCCACCCCTCCCACTGCCAACACACACATTTTGTCTTTGCTGAAATATTTAAAGAAAATCCTCTGATTACTTTCAGAAACAAAAGAAGCCTTAATTCAGGAAACAGTACCCCGTGCAGTGGAACAATCAAGGACTTCAAAACTCCATTTCAATTTCAAGCTTACTCTCCTAATCCAGTCTATCCTAAGGGAAAATCAGACCTGAATATTCACTGGAAAGACTGATGTTGACCCTGAAACTCCAATACTTTGGCCATCTGATGCAAAGAATTGACTCCTTGGAAAAGACCCTGATGCTGGGAAAGATTGAAGGCAGGAGGAGAAGGGGATGACAGAGTATGAGATGGTTGGATGGCATCACCGACTCAATGGACATGAGTTTGAGCAAGCTCTGGGAGTTGATGATGGACAGGGAAGCCTGGTGTGCTGCTGTCCGTGGGGTCACAAAGAGTCAGACACAACTGAGCGACTGAATTGAACTGAACTGAACTCCCATCCAGGGTTGCTGCTGGCTGGGAGACTGCGTTTGGGAAGGAGGTGCGGTGGGGGTCTTCTCTCTTCCCCATCTCAAGTTTCTTCTCCTCCTACTCAGAGCTGTCTCTGGCTCCTTCAGGGTTCACACTGATGGGGTAGGGGCTGGGGGAGAGGTTCCCAGTGGCTCTCAAGGCTAGAGGTGGTGGTAGGCTAAACACCCTGAAGTGGACATGCCAGCTCTCCTCTGCAGGGCTTGCCTTCCCAGAACAGATGGTGGAAACAGACCCCTGCCTGGGTTGCAGAGCAGTGCATGCTGGGTAGACTGAACATGGTGTGTCTGCCCAGCACTGTGAAGACGGTTTTTCATTGGGAAGGAAAAATCTCGTCAGAGGAGGGGAGGGTACGCACTGTTTTCCCCCTCCCTTAGGTGACCTGCCATCTCACTTGGGAATGGGGGATGAATAGTTAGCATGTCTTGCCTCAAAGCCTCACTATCCAGTATGGCAGCCACTGGTCACGTGCGGCTACCGGGCACATGAGACATGCTCTAAGCGTGAAACACGTACTGGCTCTCCATGACTCGGTATGAAAAATAATGTAAACTATCTCGTTAACAATGTAAAATGACAAAAATATCTTATTTTCTCTATTAATTACATGTTGAACTGATGTTTTTATACTGCATTAAGTAAAATGTATTATTGAAATTGATTTCAACTCTTTCTTTTCATTTTTTAATGTGGTTATTCAGTTCAGTTCAGTCGCTCAGTTGTGTCTGACTCTTTGTGACCCCATGGGCTACAGCACGCCAGGCTTTCCTGTCCATTACCAACTCCAGGAGTTTACTCAGATTCAAGTCCATTGAGTCAGTGATGCTATTAGAAAATGTTAAATTACATCCATGGTTCACCTTATATTTCTGTTGGACATAGCAGCCCCAAGGACTCAGCTAAAACTATGAGTGAGATTTCTTGCATTTTAATTTCATGTTACGAAAGAAAACTCCTTCTCCTCCCCGGCCCCACCAAAAAAAATTGGTCCTAAAGCGAACAGAGGTTTGATCTGGATAAGTCTCTAGGTGACGGTCTGTCCTTCATTTTACAGATGGTGAGACTGGGGCCTAAAGGGAAGTGAAAAGCCTGGCTCGAGGTCACCAAGTGTCACTGCAGAGCACATCTGCCATTTCAAGCGGCTCCTGGGAAACCGTGGGAAAGACAGGCACCAGCCTTCCAGAAAATCCTTTAAACACGTGTGCCTCAAAGGGCTTTCCCTGATGGCTCAGCGGGGAAGAGTCTGCCTGCCACACAGGGGACACAGGAGACTCGGGCTCGATCCCTGGGTCGGGAAGATCCCCTGGAGAAGGTGATGGCAACGCACTTCAGTATTCTTGCCTGAAAAATCCCACGGACAGAGGAGCCCAGAGGGCTATAGTCTACCGGGTCGCAAAGAGTTGGACACAACCGAAGTGACTTAGCACACACGCCTCAGAATGGAGTATTTCATAAGTCAGACTGAGAAACACAAACCCTGGGTGATATCATTTATATGTGGAATCTAAAAATACAATAAATTGGGAATATAACGAATATAACCAAAAAAAAAGAGGCAGACTCACAGATACGGGGAACTACTGGTTACCCGTAGGGAGATGGGAGTGGGGAGGGGCAATGCAGTGGTCAGGGACTGAGTAGCACAAACCGTCAGGCGTAACATAAGCTGCAGGGATGTGCTGCACAACATGGGGAATATTGCCAATGCTTCATAATAACTATGAATGGAGCATAGCCTTTAAAGAGTGTGAATCACTGCGAAGACCTTACTGTATTGTACACCTGTAGCTTATATAATCGGAGAAGGCGATGGCACCCCACTCCAGTACTCTTGCCTGGAAAATCCCACGGACGGAGGAGCCTGGTGGGCTGCAGTCCATGGGGTAGCAAAGAGTCGGACACGACTGAGCGACTTCCCTTTCACTTTTCACTTTCATGCATTGGAGAAGGGAATGGCAACCCACTCCAGTGCTCTCGCCTGGAGAATCCCAGGGACGGGGGAGCCTGGTGGGCTACCGTCTATGGGGTCGCACAGAGTCGGACACGACTGAAGCGACTTAGCAGCAGTAGCAGCAGCTTATCTAATGTACACCAGCAGCTGTACTTCAACAAAAGTAAATAAAATTTTTACATAGTAATAAATAAATAAAATGCAGTATTTCGGTGTCTCGCAGCTCAGAGTGGGGAGCACTAGACCTCAGACCTTTGACCACTGCCCGGGGGAGAAGGCTGGGTTCCTGCCGCAGACACACAGAGCCCGAAGAGGCCTGGGTCTGAAGTCGATGAACTGGCGGCCTGAGGCCTAAATCTGGCCCTCTGACCTGTTTTGATTGGCCTGCGGTGTATGACTATTTTTTAAATCATCTGCCAACGTTCCAACTTTAGGAAACATCAACAGAAATGTGGGTTCCAACGTCACCTAAAAACTTAGATCTGGCGACACTGGGCTCGTGGTCCTGCTTAGCAGCCGCCTGCCAGCCCCAAAGCCGTGGCCCCCTTGGGTGTGGGGTCACATGCTCCGTTCCCCATGGTCTTCGTGCGCCCCGGAGGCCCAGCTGTGATCACTGTGACCTCTACTTTCCTTAGGGCAGAGGTAAGAGGCAAGTGGGGCTTTCCAGTGGCACTGATGGTAAAGGACCCGCCTGCCAGTGCCGGAGACCTAAGAATTGCAGGTCCGATCCCTGGGTTGGGAAGATTCCCTGGAGAAGGGAGTGGCGACCCATGCCAGTATTCTTGCCTGGAGAATTGCATAGACAGAGGAGCCTGATGGACTCCCGTCCATGGGGTCACACAGAGCCTCACACGACTGAAACGACAGCACGCACACAAGACAAAAGTGCTGTGCTTAGCCACTCAGTCACGTCCGACTCTTTGTGACCTCATGGACTATAGACCTCCAGTCTCCTCTGTCCATAGGATTCTCCAGACAAGAATACCGGAGTGGGTTGCCATGCCTTCCTCCAGATAATCTCCCCTGACCCAGGGATCGAACCCAGGTCTCCTACTTTGCAGGTGGATTCTTTACCATCTGAGCCACAGAGGAAGAAATGAAAGCCAGATCAAGAGGGCACCATGTTTCAGAGGGGAAAATATCTTTTTTTAAGGGCTGTTGCCCCCGTTTGCATCACCTCCCTCCTTAGTGGGAATACTTGAGTTTGTCTTCTGATCTGATCTACTTCTGCTGTGCCCCAGGACAAAAGGGAAGGCGGCTGTTTCACCCACTTTCCAGGAGGAAACAGAGGAACCATCCACTGAATACAAGGAGCTGGCTGCAGAGCCCAGCCCCTGAGGGGCTTCTTTCCAGCTCACCAGCATTCCGAGGCCAAGCTATCCCGGTCTGTCAACCCCGGGCTGCAGGTGCCTCCTGTCCTGAGGACAGATAATGTACTTCTAGGGGCAAATTCTGTACAGTCAGCCTCCCCAAGGCTCCTCCCCAGAGCCAGATCCTGGCACAGGAAAGAGAAAGACACAGCGGTGCTGAGGTCGGGAAACAACAGAGAGGCTGTCCCTGCTGGCATTTCTGCTGCTTTTGGGCAGCAGTATTCTTGCCTGGAGAATCCCCATAGACAGAGGAGCCTGGAGGGCTACAATCCGTGGGGTTGCAAAGAGTCGGACACGATTGAGCGACTAACATCGTTCCTGGTATCAGGCTGCCCTCCCTCCGTCCCTGATGGCATCCTGCCATCGGCGTCCTGGAGCCGACACCTGCCTCTCAGGGTGTGGGGCCAGCCACACCCAGACTCCCCCAGGGCTCAGAACCTAGATTCAAACAAGGCCTGCGCTGGTGGGGTCGGCACCCTGACCGGAACGGGGTGGCCAGGGGTGCCTCTCAGCTTCCCCACCAAAGGGCTTGGAAGCCCTTACCTGTCCCAGGAGACTGATGGATTGGGATCGTTTGTTTACCATGGGCACAGGCAGGAGGGGGCAGGCTGCCTCAGTAGGAGAGGAGAAGTTGCGGGGGCAGGGAAGAGGGCGCTAGTTGTAATTAAGGCCTCTCTTGTGGTTCAGAATCTGGGGGAATGGGGGCAAGACAGTAATGACGAGGGCACAGCAGAGAGAGGCCCCAGCAGCTGGCGGAAACCCAATCACATCTCTCCCCAAACCTCACGAACCAGCATGGCCACAGATACCTGCCCAGCTCCGTGGACTGGGGCCCAACACCTCCAGGTAAATGGCAGAGAATGGGAGTCCTTCGTTTCCCTAGGAAAGGAGGGAGAGAAAGATGGGGAGTGGAGGCAGGTGGCCTGGACTCGGCCAATCAGGCAGCCCCGAAGGGCCCGATCCGAGTCTGCTGGTCGTGTCGGCAGTCACAGCACTGACCCTTCTATGCTTGTTTTGTTGTTCCCCTTGTTTGTTTGTTTTGAAAAAAGGTATCATGCAGGGATTCAGAAAGATTGTCAAGTGGACAAGAAAAATAAGAATCTTCCTCAGGCTTGCTTGGATTGACCCCAGGAAAACATGCAAAGAGACACTGCTGCTGCTGCTGCTGCTGCTGCTGCTGCTGCTGCTAAGTGGCTCAGGCATGTCCGACTCTGTGCGACCCCATGGACTGCAGCCCACCAGGCTCCCCCGTCCATGGGACTCTCCAGGCAAGAACACTGGAGTGGGTGCCATCGCCTTCTCCGAAGGAGACACTAGGAGCAAAGGAAAGTGGCTACTGGGGGGCAAGGTGCAAGGAATATATCTCAAATCGTATGTTTAGAAAATAAAATGAAATTTAAAATGGATACCACCACAAACACCTTCGGAGTTTAAAAAGCAGATGAAGGACACCTGCCCTTAATTCTACTGTCATCAAAGCACAGATGCTTCATCTGTGCCTGTCTCCTTCCTGCTGTTATCCACACGCTTTTATGATTTACATAAAGATACAACCACAAGACTCAGATATTTGCCTCCGAAGTATCTCACTGTCCATTATCAGTGTTTTCCAGGTTGCCAGGTAGGATTCATTTGGGTTGGACACGGAAAATTCCATCACCTTGGGACTTCCCTGGCAGTTCAGTGGTTAAGACTTAGGCTTCCACTGGAAGGGGCTTGGGTTTGATCCCTGGTTGGGGAACTAAGAGCCCACACACCTAGCAATGTGGCAAAAAAAAAAAATTATTTTTATTTAAAAAAGAAAAGAAAATTCCATCACCATTCTTGCTTCCAAAGACCCACGGTGTCTATTTCTCTATTTCTAAAGGTCACCAGGTTGATTAGCTCTGAAGCTCATCACCCGGCACAGTTATGGCTGCAGCTAATGGAGCTAGTGGTGAAGAACCCATCTGCCAGTGCAGGAGACATAAAAGACGTAGGTTCAATCCCCGAGTCAGGAGGATCCCCTGGAGGAGGGCATGGCAACCTTCTCCAGTATTCTTGCCTGCAGAATCCCACGGACAGAGGAGTCTGGTGGGCTATAGTCCACGTGGTCCCAAAGAGTCAGAAATGACTAAAGCATGTAATGTTGATGGGAGAGCAAAACGGAGATTTTCTTCTCCCAGGACACAGGCAGGAAAACACAGCCAGGACCCATGCCTCCCCCTCAAGGCAGCAATGAATATTCACTGACTTAACACCGGAGGCCCCACAAAGACTGTTTTTGTCCTCTCAAAGCTAAGAGCTCTTTAAAATCTGCTTACTCTTTATTTTGAAATAATTAAAGACTCACAGGAAGCTGGAAAAATAAGACAGAGGTCCCAGGTACACTTCACCCAGTTCCCCCCAAGTGGTGATGTCTTACGTAACTATGTGCTAAGTCGCTTCAGTCCTTTCTGACTCTTTGCTACCCTGTGGACCATAGCCCACCAGGCTCCACTGTCCATGGGATTCTCCAGGCAAGACTACTGGAGTGGGTCGCCATTTCCTTCTCCAGTGGATCTCCCCAACCCAGGGATCGAACCTGCATCTCTTATGCCTCCTGCATTGGCAGGCGGGTTCTTTACCACGAGCGCCACCTGGGAAGCCCTATACATATCCATACCTAGCTATCAGTCAGTTCACTTCAGTTCAGTCGCTCGGTCGTATCCAACTCTTTGCAACCCCACGGACTGCAGCACGCCAGGCTTCCCTGTCCATCACCAACTCCCAGAGCTTGCGAGCTTGCTCAAATTCATGTCCATTGACTCAGTGATGCCATCCAACCATCTCATCCTCTGTCATTCCTTGCTCCTCCTGCCTTCAATCTTTCCCAGCACCAAGGTCTTTTCCAAGCAGTCAGTTCTTCACATCAGGTGGCCAAAGTATTGGAGTTTCAGCTTCAGCATCAGTCCTTCCAAGGAATATTCAGGACTGATCTCCTTTAGGATGGACTGGTTGGATCTCCTTGCAGTCCAAGGGACTCTCAAGAGTCTTCTCCAACACCACAGTTCAAAAGCATCAATTCTTTGGCGCTCAGCTTTCTTTAGTCTAACTCTCACATCCATACATGACCACTGGAAAAGTCATAGCTTTGATTAGATGGACATTTGTCGGCAAAGGTAATGTCTCTGCTTTTTAATATGTTGTCTGGGTTGGTTATAGCTTTTCTTCCAGTGAACAAATGTCTTTAAATTTCATGGCTGGAGTCACCATCTGCAGTGATTTTGGAGCCCAAGAAAATAAAGTCTGTGCTATAGCTACAGAAGATCAAATACATCAGTGCCAGGAAATTGACGTTGAGACAACATGTGTGTTGTGTGATTCCATTCCCCATGTGGACAGGTTCCCATCACCACCACCCCATCAAGATAACTGCTGCAGCATCACAGAGGTTTCCCTCGTGATACCACTCTCACCCACCTTCATCCCCAACCCCAGGCAACCAGCAATCTCTTCTCTATCTCCCTAATTTTCTCATCCAAGAATGTTGTATAAATTGAACAGTGTATATTTGAGACTGGCTTCTGGGGACTATTCCAAATAAACTGTTGTGAATATTCACGTACAGGTTTGTGTGTGGGCATACACCTTCATTTCTCTAGGATAAACGTCCCTTTGCTGGGTCATAGGCTAAGTGCTTGCTTACATGCGTGCTCAGTCGTGTCCAGCTCTTTGTGACCCCATGGAGCCTGCCAGGCTCTTCTGTCCATAGGATTCTCTAGGCAAGAATTCTAGAAGGGGTTGCCATTTCCTTCTCCAGGGGATCTTCCTAAACCAGGGATTGAACCCGCGGTTCTTACACCTCCTGCATTGGCAGGCGGATTCTTTACCATTGAACCAATCTGGGAAGCTTAAGTGCTTAGTTTTTTGAGACACTGCCAAACCATTTTCAGAGCTTCTGTACTATTTTGTATTCCCATCAACAAAGGATGAGAAACCCAGGTTTTCCGTGTCATTCCCATGCTGTGGGTCTAAGCGCATCACAAGAGTGGGCCAATCAGAAACCCTCTCAGATGTCAGTCGGTGATGTTGAGAGAAGCAAGTCCTTTGTGGGGCGGCTAGCCGTCAGCTGTACTCATTAGAGTTTTTTTTTTTCTTAACTTTTCATATTTCTGATGCTTTGACATCTGGGGCCTTGCTGACCCTGACATTACTGCCTCTCCCAGGGCTAGCCAGTTCCAAGAGATGGTAAACCAGTGTGCCTTTCATATGCAAATTAACCAGAGCCCACCCCACCCCCACCTCCTTCACCGGCTCTTACACTCGGGGGCCTTACTGTCCCTCTTCTAATCACCCCAAGGAGAGGTGTCAGACATCCAGGGGCAGCCCCTCTGAAGTTATTCAAACGAGTCAGTCCTTGCTTAGCCTGCTCACCCCGGTCATCCATTCCTTCCCACAAACACCAGAATACAGGCTCTTGTTCTCATGTTTGTTTTCCGGCTACAAACAGGGAAGACGCTGCAAAGGTGTCCTCCTGACCCACCATGATTCTTCCCCCTGAGGTCCTGTTATGGTGCAGTAAGCTCCTCCGGGGAGCTGTGAGAAACCAAGTATCTTTTCAACAGTGGTTGTGTCGGGGTCTGTCGCCTCCCCACATCTAATAATAAACCCTATATATTTTATTGTTCTTATTGGAGTATAACTGCTCTACAATGTGTTAGCTTCTGCTGTACAATGAAGTGAATCAGCTGTGTATACACATACCCCTTCTCTTCCATGCATACCGCCTTCTGCGGCCCTCTAGGTCACAGCAGAGCATCGAGCTGAGCTTCCTGAGCTTTATGGCAGGTTCTCACTAGCTAGCTATTTTATACACAGGAGTGTATATGTTCAGTCCTAATATCCCAATCCGTCCCACCCTCCCCCACGTCCATGGGTCTGTTGTCTAAAGCTGCATCTCTGTTCCTGCAAATACCTTCAACTGCACCATTCTTCTAGATTCCACATATATGTGTTAATAGACATGAACGGACCTAGAGTCTGTCATACAGAGTGAAGTAAGTCAGAAAGCAAAAAACAAAGCCTACCTTTTAAGCACAAGGACAACATGAGCTTACAGTCGGAGGTGGTCCCGCATACTGAAAGGTTGTTGTTGAATCACGACGCCGGGATTCTTGGCCCCCGGAGGAGAAGCATTCAATCCGGGGCCAGAGACG
This sequence comes from Capricornis sumatraensis, assembly GCF_032405125.1. NCBI lineage: Eukaryota > Metazoa > Chordata > Mammalia > Artiodactyla > Bovidae > Capricornis > Capricornis sumatraensis. The sequence goes on along the minus strand of NC_091089.1, from coordinate 53,227,794 downwards.
AGGCTTGATCGCTCAGAGCTTTTGTGTAATAAAGGTTTATTAAAGTATAAAGGAGATAGAGAAAGCTTCTAACATAGGCATCAGAAGGGGGTAGAAAGAGTACCGCTTGTTAGTGTTAGCAATGAGTTTATATGCTCTCCAATGAGTCCAAAGACTGTCTGGAGGTTGTAAAGACCTCACCAGACCTACTTCCATAATTTACATTTTAAGATAACAGAATTAGCCAGAAGCTTTAATCCAGAGACTGTCCTCAGGCAGAATACATTATTGTTATATAATCCTTGTAAAGAGCAGGTCTACTCCCATAATTTACAGAATTAGCCAGAAAGTTTAATCCAGAGACTGTCCTCAGGCAGAATACATTGTTGTTATATAATCCTAAGGAATGTAGAGAAGGAAAAAAGGTCTGTCCTTTCTTCCTCCTTGAGAATTCCAGACCCCTCTCTCCTTGGGGACCCCTAGACTTCTTATCAACCTGCCTAGGAAATGACTCTCTCAATACCTCCCACACGGAGAGCCCACCTGAGGAGGAAGCCCCCCTGAGGAGGAAGCCCCCTATAGAAACACAAAGGAGAGACAGCAGCCCGATGGGATCTCTTCACACCTGGACCCACCTGTGCCTGAAAGGCACCTCAGACTCCTTGGCACAGGAGCAATCGTCTCTTTTTCTTTTTTTCCTTAACCTATTTTGAGTTGGATTGTCCATCCCAAGTCTTCCCAGCTGGCACTGGTGGTAAAGAGCCCGCTGCCAATGCAGGAGATCTAGAAGACTCTTGGATTTGAAGACGTATCAGGAAGACCCCCTGGAGGGTGAAATGGCAACCCACTCCAGTATTCTTGCCTTGGAGAATCCCACGGACAGGGTGTCCATCATAAGCACCGTGACTGATTCACAGCAGGCCACAGTGACCCTGCCCAGGTGCTGTGTTTCAGCAAGACCCAGTCCCCCAGAGTGCTTGGAGGCAAACCTAGCGGTTCAGCTGAAGGAGCTGGTGGTGGGCGTGAGGCTGGAGCATCCACACAGGGGCCGTGGGGAGAGCAGCTCTCTGGGCTCAGATTGCTCACCTGTAGGAGAGATGGTTAGGCTCGGAGTCTCTGTGGCTGCTCTGTTCACGTTCCCTAATTCTCTAAGTTTTCATTCCAAAGGAAAAATAACACTAGCAAGCTGTCACAGAGCCCTCAGCACAAGTCAGGCACTGCTCGGTGATTCACACACATGAATTCATTTCATCTTTGTAACAGCTCTCCCAGGGGTATGACCATCCCCACTCTACAGATGAAGAAACTGAGGTACAGATGCTCGAAGGCCAAGCTTGTAAGTTCAAGAGCTGGGATGAGACCTGGGTTTCCCTGATGGCTCAAGAGGTAAAGAATCGGCCTGCAATGCAAGAGACTCAGGAGACAAGGGTTCAATACCTGGAAGATGTTCTGGAGGAGGAAATGGCGACTCACTTCAGTATTCTTGCCTGGGAAATCCCATGGACAGAGGAGCTTTAAAAAAAACTAAAATAGTGGCAAAATATACATAAAATTTAGGGACTTCCCTGGCGGTCCAGGGCTTCCAGGTGGCACTAGTGTTAAAGAACCCACCTGCCAATGCTGGAGACTTAAGAGATGCAGGTTCTATCCCCGCATGGGGAAAATCCCCTGGCGGCGGGCACAGCAACCCACTCTAGTATTCTTGACTGTAACTTTGTAGGGGCTACAGTCCATAGGGTCACAGAGTCAGACAGGATGGAAATGACTTAGCACACAAGCACCGGTGGTCCAGTGGTTAAAAGACTTCACCTTAAAAAAATGATCCACATCAAAATACATATTAAAAAAAAAAAAAAAAAAAAGCTGGGATGAGAACCAAGCAGTCTGGCTGCAGAGCACTTGCTGATGACCACTGCTGAGCGCCTTGACCCCCTCCTCTGATGCTTCGATTCACAGGAAATTCTCCTGTGTCTGACTTGATCTCTCAGTCTCTTTCTTCAGTTCCTCCTAGTCTTTTCCTCCCCAGACTTAACTGTCTGACTTTTTTTAGATTTCCATCAACTATGTGAGCTGCCATTTCTTTAAAATATTCTTTTCTCTCTAAATTGCCTCCCATGTGGCCCCCTGTGTAAATCCCATACAGCTGAGGGCCTTTGTTCTGGAACCAGGTCAGGCGGAGGCCTGCGGCAATGGGGCATCCCAGAGTGTTTCCAAGACCAAAAGCCCTGCAGAGGAGGGGGCTGTTAGGGGGCAGAATCCGAAATCCTGTGGGCGACACCGGCCCTGAAGACTCAGACACCTGGACTGCCTCCGTCTCCTGTTTGCAAAATCCCACCACGGGTGTTCATTTCATCTTCTAAGCGTTCAATTAGACAGTTTTCATTCCCTCCCCATCACCACCGCCACTATTTATAGATGAGGAAACTTGCTCTGATATTCTAGCTGATAAACAGTGAGATTTACAATCACATCTGACTTCAAAGCTCACGCTCTTTCGACTAGGTTACTAAATAAACATTTTCAAATACCACCCAGTGCTGGACACTGCACGGTTGATGACTAGTTTCGAGGGTGGGAACCGGCCCCAAACAAGGCAGCTTCTCTGGGCAGAAGCTGAAGCCAACACGTGGTGGGTGAGAACCATACCAGGTGGTCTGAGTAGAGATTCCCCAACCATTAGGGCAGCAGCGTGAGATGGAACCCCTGTGCCCTGGAGCTGGCAATCATATCAGGGGTCCGGCTCTTCTGTACCAACAGCCTTGAATGTCCCTTCATCCTACCACGGGGGTACGTCAGTCTCAAGGGCAAGTCGTTGCTGTTTAGTCGTCCAGTTGTGTCCAACTCTGCAACCCCATGGACTGCAGCATCCCAGCCCTCCCTGTCCCTCACCATCCCCCGAAGTTTGCCCAAGTTCATGTCCATTGCATCTGTGATGCCATCCAGCCATCTCACCCTCTGACACCCTCTTCTCCTTCTGCCCTCAATCTTTTTCAACAAGTGGACCCAACAGCTCTTTGATGGGGGTGTGAGGACTCCTGTAACAGTGCTCCCACGGCCACACCCAAGGCAGGAGCGGGGGAGGGTTTGAGCTCTAACTATAGAGGCAGCTCTGAAACAGGTCCAGCACCCCTCTCCGCTGTCCCAGGGGTCCCCCCAGCCGCACCCTAGAAGGCATCCGATGAGCTCATCCCTCCTGGGGCATTAGATGCCCTCTCTGGGGAAGCAGGGCTCTGGATCTGCGAGGCAGTTTCTGGGAGGCAAGCCTTGTCTCAGCGCCAGTAAAAAATTTCTAGGTTCAAAGGGAGGCGAAATTGGGACCCAGCCTTGTGCCACCTCTAGGGCTGGAGCTTCTGACAGCGTTAGCAGCTCTGGGATGGCTGTGGAGCTTCAAGCCGCTGCTTACCAGCCCCTCCAGTTCCACCTCTGCAGGGACACAGCCTCTGCCACATGGTTCACACGCCACAAATAAGGGACACAGTCCTCCGTTCAGCCTGACCTGGTTGTCCGTAGCTGCTCCCTCTCAATGGGCCATCGGTCAGCACGGTGACTCAGCGACAGTCCCCTCCGGCTTCATGTCAGCCTGCCCACACTGGGAGGCTCTCACACTCGGGGCAAAACTGGTTACTTCCATCAACATCCCTTCTAGGGCCGACCACCAAGGAACCTTGTCAAGGTGGCGGCCTTGCCTGCCTTTTCCACCAAGGGGTCACTTTAAGAGAAAAATTAGGGGTGGCTCATTTCCAAGCCGTTTCTCCTCTAGGTCCTTCAGCAATTTTTCTAGCCCCATTGTCCCCCAGCGGCGCATTCAGAAAACACATTCTCCTGGTCTCACCCCTACTCTTTGCCACTTACCATGAATTGGCTGCTATTTCAGTAAAAATAATTGATGACTAACCTGGTGAGCCACTTTTCTTTCACAAGTGTTGAAGTTTCGGGAAACTGAGACCCAGAGAGATTAAAGATTCTGGGTCTCGCTTTCCTCACTTTCCTCACTTTCCCTCGGAAAATGCTTGTCAGGATGAAAGCAGTAACTGCAGGTAAGGAGCTCAGAACTTTGCCTGGCACATAGTAAGTGCTGACTCAGTGTCATCAGCTATTACTATTATTACTGTTGTTATGTTCGTGCCTCTGGGGCCTGGCCCTAGAATTTCCTCTTTGGCTCCCTGGGCTTGGGGCGGGGTTGGGGGGTGGGAATCCCTAACCTTTCAGTAACAGGAGCGTTTTGGGGAGTGCCGATGAGTACCAACTTTCCCTCCGATGTCCGAGAGTCCAGCAACCCATCACCATGGGGGAGGGTGGGGGGTGGGCTCCATTCGGGAAGGGACCCGGAAAGGGAAGGGGCTCCGACCTCCAAGGTGGCCCGTGCCCGGCGCGCTCAGACGGCAGCTTCCCAGCGAACCAGGGCCTGGTCCAAGCAAGCCCAGCAAGACCGAGGCTCCGGCGGAGGAAAACGAGAGCCATGCCACGCTGGCTCCCACGCTGGCTCCCGGAGTCCCTGCGCCATCGAATTAAAGATTCCTAATACCCGAAACCGAGGGGCGGGCGCGCCTGCGTTAGTCCGGTTCCCGGCTACGCCGTCTGACTCGCCTACCGGGCGAGCGGCTCGGGACTGGGACCCTGCGTTCCGCCCGGGAGGAGCCGGGAGGAGCCGGGAGGAGCGGGCCCCGCGCGGGGAGCTGCGCGGGGCGATGGCGGCCCCTGGTGGTGACCGAGGGAGGCGGCCTCCCGGCCCCGGGCCCCGGGCTCCCGCGGCTCCGGCCGCCTCGGCCCCGCCTTCCCCACAGACGCGCGCCCCTCCCGGGCCCGGTCCGGACGGCCCGCGGGCCAGGACTCCCCGCACCGGGACGCCTGTCCTCCCCCTGCACGCCTGTCCCCGGCCACCTGCCGGCCTCCTGGTGCGCGCGGCTCCTGGTGGCCGTTCTGGGCACGCGGCGCGGGACTGATGGAGAGCCTTGGGGGGACCGCAGTGTCCTCGGCCCCACGGCGTCGCCTGGCTTCTGCGGACCCGAAATTCTGCCTCCCGGGACTGTGAACCCAGCTGAGGCCGGAGCAGGGACACCCCCCGAAATGGCAGGGCATGCGCGGGGGAGGACAGGAGCCCCCCGGGGCCGAATGACGACCCCCAACAGCCCATCTCCCGCGAGCTCGGTGATAGAGCCGCGCATTTCAATGGTGAGGGGCAGCCCCCAGACACAGGTTTTGCGTCAAGTCTCTGATGATGGCGATGGTGATGGTGATGGCGGCTGCTGCTGCAGCTGCTGCTAAGTCACTTCAGTCGTGTCCGACTCTGTGCGACCCCATAGACGGCAGCCCACCAGGCTCCCCCGTCCTGGGATTCTCCAGGCAAGAACACTGGAGTGGGTTGCCATTTCCTTCTCCAATGCATGAAAGTGAAAAGTGAAAAGTGAAGTTGCTCAGTCATGTCCGACTTAGCGACCCCATGGACTGCAGCCTTCCAGGCTCCTCCATCCATGGGATTTTCCAGGCAAGAGTACTGGAGTGGGGTGCCATTGCCTTCTCCGATGGTGATGGCTAAGCTCCAGCAACACCTTCCTGGCAGCGGGCGCTCTGTTAGTACTTCACATACGTTTTCTCAATGTATCCTCACATCAAACCTAAGACTCTCACTATGCTTGTCAGTGCTTTACCGATAAAGAGACTGAAGCTTAAGTTAGAGAAGTTGCCAAAGGCGCGATGATGAGTAACCGCTGGTCTCATGATGCCAAAGACCCTCGAAGCACCACCTCCCGGCCTGCAGGTGTCCGCCAGCCACGAGTGCAGCGAGTACCGAGTACTGGGGACCGCTGCCGGAGTGTTCTCACCCTTGGCGGGAGATTGGCACTTCCTCCACACCTGTCTGAGTGCTCCTCTTTACGGGTCCTCCGCGTACCAAGGAAAGGCGCCTCCAGGACCCCAGGCGGCGGTCAGCAGCCCGCCCACCCCCAGCCCTAACCCTGAACTGGAAGATGAGCAGATGTGCTCTCGTTCAGTTTGCCTCTCAGCCTTTGTCCTCCACACTGAGTCCCCGGTTCTCAGAGGGCCTCCCTAGGGACACTGCTACCTGTCCTGGACTGGCCTCCAGCTGACTCCTCCCTGGAGAATCCACTCCTCCTGTGCTGCCCCCATCTCGCCCATCAGAGAGCTGTGAGGCCCCCCAGCACAGGCCCCATGAGTGGACACTTGTTACCTGTTTCAAGAATCAAGAAATGAATGTTGCCTTAATTTCCTGGACCTGCTGTAACAAAGTGCCACAAACCAAGTGGCTTAAAACAGCGGAAACTTCTCTCACGGCTCTGGGGGCTGGAAGTTTAAAATCAAGGTATGGGCACAGCCATGCTCCCACCTCCCAAGGAGGAGGGTCCTTCCCCATCTCTTCCAGCTTCTGGTGGTGGAGGGGCGGTCGGGGCGACCCTTGGCTGGTCTCTGCAGAGCACCATCCCCCACCCCACCTCAAACGCCCCATTTCCAAATTTGGTCACGTCTACAGGTAAAGGGATTAGGACTTCAGCATATCTTTACGGAAGACACAATGCAACCCCAAACAACTGTTAAGGGCAATTTTCTTGTGGTCTGATTTTCCAGGAAAACTAAAGCTCTTGGGGTTTGGCTTGCCACAGCCAGTAAAAGGCCACAGTGCTCATGAGGTGGTGCCGCCCTGCACACTGCAGAGAGGTACTTGCTTCACCCATGATTCCTTTCCCTTTTTTATTTGTCCACCTGTGATGCTTTTGCGGTCAAGTGTGACTGTGTTGGGGCTTCCCTGGTGGCTCAGACAGTAAAGAATCCGCCTGCAACATGGGAGACATTCGATCCCTGGGATGGGAAGACCCTCTGGAGGAGGGCATGGCAACCCACTCCAGTATTCTTGCCTGGAGAATCCCATGGACAGAGGAGCCTGGTGGGCTACAGTCCATGGGGTCACAAAGAGTCAGACAGGACTGAGCGACTAAGCACACAGCACAGTGACTGTTTACTCCAGGCTTAAATGCCTGTTTCCCTTTCACGTTAGGTGTTAAAATGGAATATTAACTTAGAATATAGGCTCTCTCTCCCCAGACGTGGCAAGAAGCATTCTGATGTCAAAATAGGTCAGGCTGACCTCGGGCACTCACTGAAGTCCGGAGGCCTCTGCTGGTCCTTGAGGCTCAGCGCAGTCCAGCCCCAGCTCCCCTTCGATGGAGCTCCCTGCGCATGGCTGCTCGCCCTTCCCAGAAATGCCTCTCGGGCTTCCACATCCATGTCTTGCCGTCCTTCCCAGAATCCCCTTCCCATACCCAGCTTTTCTGTTGACGTTCCCCTGGTCTCTCTTTTATTTAACATGTATTCTTATTTATTTATTTGGCTGCACCAGGTCTTAATTGCAGCATGCAGAATCTTTTTTCAGTTGTGGCAGGTTGGATCTAGTTCCCTGACCAGGGATTGAACCAGGGCATCCTGCACTGGAAAACAAAGTCTTAGCCAGGGGACCATCAGGGAGGTCCCCCTCCCCCTAGCCTTAAAGGCCAAGTTCAAAGGCTACCTCCTCCAGGAAGCTTTCTTGACCTTCCAGCTCCTCCTCAGAGGGCTGGAGGCCCTGGCTGACCTTCAGTTAAGGCACTGCTTTGAAGCAAATTTATGTCTTCCCTCCACTCCCCCTACTCCTACTAAGCAGTCATGGAGAGGTGTCTAGAGACCATTTCATACAAGGAATAACTGAAGTTGTTGTTTTACTTGGAAAAGAGTAGACTTCCCTGGGTCATGTGCCCCAAGTTTCTTTCAGCTGCTAAGATTCTATCAGACCATGAGATCCTTGTAGAACCTATACCTGGACTTCTCTGGAGGTCCTTTACACACACACACACACCTGTGTCCAGCACAGACCAGTGCTCAAATATAACCTCCTACCCAATATAAAAGGTCTCTCTTTTGTGTCCCCCTTTTTTGGGCTTCCCTTGTGGCTCAGCTGGTAAAGAACCTGCCTGCAATGTGGGAGACATGGGTTTGATCCCCGGGTTGGGAAGATCCCCTGGAGAGGAGAAAGGCTACCCACTCCAGTATTTCAGCCTGGAGAATTCCATGGACTGTATAGTCCATGGGGTTGCAAAGAGTTGGACATGACTGAGCGGCTTTCACTTTAGGTGGTGTGGTAAGCAGAGTTCTAAAATGGCCCCCAAGATTTCCTGCCCCACAGGAAATTCCTGCACTGAATGTCCCCAGGGCTGTGACATGCCACTTTCACTCCTGTGATGAGGCTGTGGTCTATGGCACAGTTGCCCTTAAAATAGGGAAGTTATCTGGGTGGGGGCAGCTCTCATCACATGAGCCCTTTAAACACAGAGTCTTCCTCAGCTGGTCACACAACGGGAAGTCCAAGAGCTCTCAAAGTGTGAGAGGGATTTGACTCGAGACCAGAGGGGCCCCGTGGCAGTGAGCTGAGAGCAGCCTCTGGGGGCCGAGAGCCGTCCACATCAACCGCTAGCAAGACGGGGGAACCTCAGTCCTACAGCCACAAGGAAGTTAGTTCTTGGGAAGCTGGGAAGCTGCTCATTCTCTGGTGGAGCCTGCAGATGTGGATGCAGCTGGTGAGGCCCTCGTCTCAGCCTCGAGACCCTGAGCAGAGGGCCAGCTAAAATGTGCTGGACCAGTGGGAACCATGAGCCAATAAAAGGTGCCGTGTCCTCTGTTCTGTTTGAGGTCATCTGTCACACGGCAGCGGAAAACTGATCCGACCCCTGGGCCCCTCCCAGAGCAGAGCTTCTCAACTCCGCTGCAGGAAGGGAGCTCTAGTGGCTGGAGGCACTCTCTCCTCATAACTTAAAAAAAGGAAAGCAATCAGGAGACATTTGCCCTATGAGGTATTTAAAGTATATTTTAAAGCCAGAAGAATCAAAATTGCCTGGCATTGGGCTCGGGGATAGGGGTAGATTAATCCAATCATGCAATACGATGGACCCAGAACTAAATATGAAATCTTTTGTTCGTGATAAAAGAGGCATATTAAGAACTAAATTGGTGAATAAATAATGTTTAATTAATGGTGTTGGACCACTGATGTAGCCATTGAACTAAATTAGTGAATAAATAATGTTTAATTAATGGTGTTGGACCACTGATGTATCCACTGAACTAAATTAGCAAATAAATAATATTTAATTAATGGTGTTGGATCACTAAGGTATCCATTCGCAAAAATTAAGTTAGATCCTTCAACCATAGATCACGTATAAATTAAAACTGGATTAAATGACTAAAATAAAGAATTGAACTACCATACAATCTGTAAAATACTACAGTGTTACAAAACTGTAGAAGAATATTTTTATAATCTTTGAGTAAGGAAGGCTTTCCTACGCAAAACATAAAACACAGAAGCTGTAAAGGAAATATCTGAAAAATTTAACTACATCAATTCAAACCTTCACGTAGACACTGGGACCAATAACGCAACTAAAAGCAAGAATCAGGCTGAAAGAAATCGTTTATACATATGTAACAGACACAGTAGGGCTTCCCAGCTGGCTCTGTGGTAAAGAATCTGCCGGCCAGTGCAGGAGATGCAGCAGACAGAGGTCCGATCCCTGGGTTGGGAAGATCTCCTGGAGGAGGAAAAGGCGACCTGCTCCAGTGTTCTCGCCTGGACAGTCACACGGACAGAGCAGCCTGGTGGGCTACTCTCCATGAGGTCGCGAAGAGCTGGACACGACTGAGTGACTGAGCGTGCAGGCAACAAAGGATAAATATCTAGGTCCAGAATGTATAAAAGCTGACACTGATAAACTTTAAAAATTACAGTTCACCAAGGAAGTGAGTCAGTCAAAAAACACACGAAAAGCTTCTAAACTTACTAGTCATCAGGAAAAGCCAAACTTAAATAACAGTAAGACATCACTCTTGACCCAGTGTGACTGGCACGATTTCTAAGTCGATAATATCCAAAATGAGCAAGGGTGAGGGAGTACAGATACGCTAATGCTCATTTGTTGGGACTACAAAATGATAAGGCCTTCTAGGGGACAATTTAAAAATTTAAATCGGCAAATTCTTTAATCCGACAATTCTACTCTAAATGTCTATCCTAGAGAAATATTTTAAAAGGCCTGTGAACGATATTTATTGTAGTATTTTCATAACATCCAGAAAAGTCAAATATCCAATAATAGAACAGTGGTTAGATAAATTGTGGGACATCCACATGGTGGAATACTGCAGTTATTATGTTAAAATAAGGCAGGTCTATACAGACTAACATAAAAAGATGTGTATATATCAGTAGATGAAAACAGGAACTTTCAGAATCCCGACATATATTTTCTATTGTTTCTGAGACCCCCATTTTATCACCTTTCAACACCTCTGAAAAAATGACAGCTTCAAAATCTGCAGAATGGATGTCAACAACTTAGAAGAAACTCCCTGAGACAGTAGTGAGGTGGTCTTTTAAGAAATGCTGCATCCAAGACCCCTGATGGTGTTTAGAGGACACAGTATATGTATTGATAGTCATGGGCCATTCGGGTCAGAAGAGATTCCAAAGAGTCAGGTTCCGAACATTCAGAAATTTTAGCAGACACCTGAACCAACTTATTTATATTTAAAATATGTATTTCATGTAAAATATGTATTTCAAGTGTTAACATGAAATACAATACCAAAAAAAAAAAAAACCCTTGTGTAAATAAGTCTAAGATTCTTCCAATAAATGTAAAAGAAAAATTATGTGAAAAGAAAGCATGTGGTAAAATTTTTGTTTAGATTTATGATAGGTTTGTGAAGTTAGTTCAAAGAGCTCCCATGTACTCCACCCCAGTTTGCTTTATTATTCAGTTCAGTTCAGTCGCTCAGTCATGCCTGACTCTTTGCGACCCCATGGACTACACCACGCCAGGCCTCCCTGTCCATCACCAACTCCCGGAGCTTGCTCACTCACGTCCATCGCATCGGTGATGCCATCCAACCATGCCATCCTCTGTCGTCCCCCTCTCCTTTATTATTAGCATCTTATATTAGAATGATACATCCGTTGCGATTAATGATATTGATATGTTATTATTAACTAAAGCCCATACTTTATTCAGATTTCCTTTTTTAAATTCTTTGTTTATTTGGGCTGTGCTGGGCCTTCGTGGCTCACATGGGCTTGCTCTAGTTGCGGCGAGTGGGGGCTACTCTGGTTGCGGTGCACAGGCTCCTTGTTGCAGTGGCTTCTCTTTTTGTGGGGCACAGACTCTAGGGCATGTTGGGTAGTTGTGGCCCATGAGCTCAGTTGCTCCAAGGCATGTGGGATCTTCCGGGACCAGGGACTGAACCAGAGTCCCCTGCATTGCAAGGTGGACTGCCAACCACTGGGCTACCAGGGAAAGTGAAATCACTCAGTCGTGTCCCACTGTTTGCAACGCCATGGACTATACAGTCCCTGGAATTCTCCAGGCCAGAATACTGGAGTGGGTAGCCCTCCCCTTCTCCAGGGGATCTTCCCAACCCAGGGATCGAACCCAGGTCTCCTGCATTGCAGGCGGATTCTTCACCAGTTGAGCCATCAGGGAAGTCCTATTCAAATCTCCTTGGTTTTTACCCAATGTCCCTTTTCTGTCCCAGGAGCCCACCCAGGCGCCCACCCAGGGTCCCACATTCTATTTATTTGTGATGTATCCTTAGGCTCCTCTTGGCTGTGACTTTTTACAGACTTTTCTTGGTTTTGGTGACCTTCACAGTTTTGCAGAGTACTGGTATTTTGTAGAATGTCCCATTGAGATTTTTTATGTTTTTCTCTTAATGAGACTGGGAAGATCAAAGGTGTAAAGTCCCATTTTCATCACATTATATCAAGGGCACATGATTTTATCAATATTTATGTGAACTTTGATCATACGCCTGAAGTAAAGTTTGTCAGGTTTCTCTATTGTAAAAGTCAATTAATTTTTTACAAAGACGTCAAAATAATTTAATGGGTGGAACAGAAAGACTTTTCAATAAATGGTGCTTGGACAATTGGATATTCTTATAGGAAAAAACCTTGACCCTTACCTCACAGCACACATAAAAATCAATTTGAAATGGATCCTACACCTTAATGTAAAAACTGCAACTATGAAACTTGTGTAAGAAAATGCAGGAGAAAATCTTCATGATAAGGTAGGCAAAGAATTCTTAGGACGCAAAGAGCATAAATAATAAATGAAAAACTCGATACATTTGACTTAATCAGAATTTTAAAATGCTCTTTGAAAGATACTAGTAAGGGCGTGGTGGGCTTCCCTGGTGGCTCAGGGGTAAAGGATACACCTGCCAGTGCAGGAGACCCCAGATCAGTCCCTGATCCCGGAAGATCCCACGTGCCGTGGATCAACAAACCCCGTGCGCCACAACTATTGAGCCCGTGCTCTGGATCCTGAGCCAGAACTACTGAAGCCCGTGTGCCCTAGAACCCATGCTCTGCAACAAGAAAAGCCATCACGAGAAACCCGAGACAGCAACTAGAGAAGAGAGTAAGCCCTGCTTGCCGCAACTAGAGAAAAAGCCCGATACAGCAACAAAGACCCGGAACAGCCAAACAGAAATAAATAGATAAATTCATTTTAAAAAATACATTCTCTTTGGAAAAAAAGAACACGAGAAGGTTGAGAGAAAATAGTCACCATATATATATCTGATCTAGATCTTTCTATAAAATGTATTTTAAAATCTTATAGTTCAGTCCGAAGGCAAACAATCTGAAGATTTAAACAGACTCGAAAAAAAAAAAAAACCAATATATGTGTATGTATGTGTGTGTGTGTATATATATATATATATAAATGGCCAATAAGCACATGGAAAGATGCTCAACATCATTAGTCATCAGAGAAATGCAAACTAAAACCACAATGAGATACCACCATACTCACTGCTAAGTCACTTTACTCGTGTCCGACTCTGTGCGACCCCAGAGACGGCAGCCCACCAGGCTCCCCCGTCCCTGGGATTCTCCAGGAAAGAACACTGGAGTGGGTTGCCATTTCCTTCTCCAATGCAGGAAAGTGAAAAGTGAAAGTGAAGTCGCTCAGTCATGTCCGACTCTTAGTGACCCCATGCACTGTAGCCTACCAGGCTCCTCTGTCCATGGGATTTTCCAGGCAAGAGTACTGGAGTGGGGTGCCATTGCCTTCTCCTACCATACCCACTAGCATGGGTAAAATGAAAAAGACTCACTATACCAAACGTTGGTGAGGATGTGAAGCAACTGGAATGTTCATACTTTTCTGGTAGGAAAGTAAAATGATGCAATCACTTTGAAAAAAGAGTTTGGTACTTTCCAAAACTATGTATATTGTTGTTGTGGTGGTTCAGTCTCTAAGTCGTGTCCGACTCTCTGCACCTCCATGGACTGCAGCACGCCAGGCTTCCCTGTCCTCCACCATCTCCTGGAGCTTGCTCAAATTCATTTCCACCGAGTCGGTGATGCCATGCAACCATCTCATCCTCTGCCGCCCTCTTCTCCTTTGCCTTCGATCTTTCCCTACATTAGGGTTTTTTCCAATAAGTTGGCTTTTCCCATCAGGGTTTTCTGGTGTTTTTTGGTTTGTTTGTTTTTCTTTTTTAGGGTACAAAAAGGCAACAAAAAATTTTTTGTTATATACAAGCAATCAGTTTCACTCTGAGGTGTTCACTCAAGAGAAATAAAAATGGATATCCATTCAAAAACTTGTACATCAATGTTCATAGCAGCTGATGTGTAATAGTGAAAAACTAAGACAATCTTGACAATATGCCAAAATATTAGGCTTCTGACACTCTTAAGTGCCTCCAGGTGGGCTGGTTCAATTAAGTCGAAAACCACAAACAGTGACAAATGCCGCGCACCCTCTGTTACTTTGTGACTCATTCCTGGGCAAGGGTTGAGTTGAGTCCTGCCCTGATCACAAGTTGGGAACAAGCTACTGACTACATATGACAGGTACCATTCTAGGCACTCAAAGCAGTGCAAGGTAGGGGTCCTGTCTTAGCCTCTAAGCGCTCTATCTAGTCTTGGAGAACTCCCACCTGCCAGGCAGACACGCCTCCCACTATCGAATCAGAACCTGACAAATACTTGCCCTCCCAGCTTCTCCTGCAGCCAAGACATGGACACAGTGATCTAGGCTCTCCAATCATGTGATCTCGATGCAGACTTGGTGGGCCACCCACAGTAGACGTGGGAATGGTGCACGATCCATGCTGGCTATGGCAGGGGCAGATTGCTCCAGGAGCAGCGACAACATTAGGGGCCAGTGTGCACAGTGCAGGCAAAGCTCGCTGCCCTTTCAGGACCCAGCAGACCAGTTCCACCATGTGACGCGGGCAGTGCCTGGCTCTGCGGGCTCCAAGCTTGCATCTCCTGCTCTAGCTAAGTCCCTTCCGTCGGGTCCGACTCTGAACCCCATGGACTGTAGCCCACCAGGTTCCTCTGCCCATGGGACTTCCCTGGCAAGAATCCTGGAAGGGGTTGCCATTCCGTGCTCCAGGGGATCTTCCCAACCCAGGCATCCAGGTCTCCTGCATTGCAGGCAGATTCTTTATGGACCTGAGCCACCAGGGAAGCCTTCTCTAGCTAGGATGCTACTTACTAAGCCAGATCCTTTTAATACATTCATTTTCTACTCAACCAGAGTTGGTTTCTTTGCTTACTAGATAAACCAGGTCCTTAAGAAATTCACACTCTAAACGTTTACACAGTCTTCCTGAAACAAGAGGGAACAAAGACAGTAAAATAAAGACAGTATTACACAAAGTTAAATTGAGTAGAATAAGCTAGAAGCTCAGAGCCAGGGCGATTGCTCAGGGATTGGGAAGGGCATGGATGATGGCATGGAAGAGCCACCGTAATGTGGGAAGTGAGGGGTGCCCTGCCCCAGGGCCTCGAGGCTGTGAGACCTGCGGGTTCCGGAACGCTCAGTTCCCCAGGATTATTTCCGGTCTGGAGGGATGGATGAGAGCACCCCTTTCTCTTCAGAGCCAGATGGTGACGAGCTGGGGTTGACTTCAACAGCGCTTCTCCGGGCTCACTCCCGAGTAGCTCTGGGGTGTCCTGGAGAACCCGCTGATGACATCATTTGGGGAGAACAGCCCAACGGAAGCAAGTCCTAGCTCCTAGAGATCAGCCTCCAATGTAAGCGACACAGAGCAGAGAGGGACGCTGCTGGTTTCCAGTCCTCCCATCGACACATCGGATTGAGCACACATTTGGTGTGCGGAACCCAGCATAAGCTGTGAGGACCTGGAGAGACCGAGGCTCGCAGGACGATAGTCTCCTCTAGCAAAGGGGAGAACTGAAGGGCCCCTCGCAGCCTTCGTGGGCTTCCATGAGCTGTGTCCTCCGGAACCCCAGCGGGGACAGCGGTGCTCACAGGTGTCTGGGCCCCCCTCATCCCACATTTCTGTGACCCACCTGTCTAGGGTGGCAGCTGTGTGCCACAGCCGTTCTGCGGGGTTGTCTCAACGAAGAAAGGTTTCTCCCAAGGTCCCAGCAGCCCTGGGCATTCAAACCCACATGAGACTTGTAAAAGGTTGTTCCTGCCACAAGTGTGCTGGTTCTGCAGGAGGGGAGTGAGTTTGTGGGTGTTCATTTTCTCATTATAATCCACACGTCTTGTGTATTATGGTCATTCATTTTCAGTGGGTTTAATTTGGTTAAAAGTTTTACAGGCAAGCACTTTAGCAAATAGGGCTTCCCACGCAGCGCTGGTGGTAGAGGATCCACCCGCCAGTGCAAGAGATGTGGCTTCAAACCCCGGGAGAAGCAAGCGGCAACCCACTCCAGTATTCTTGCCTGCCAAGTCCCATGGTCAGAGGAGCGTGGGACAGTCCATCGGGTTGCAAAGAGTCAGACGTGACTGAAGCAACTTAGCACACACGCACTATAGCAAATGGGATGTCTGCAAAGTTCTAAGGTGTGTGTTCTCGGGACACACACGAGTTGCAGGCACTGGACAGTGTGCTCTTGACTGCTGGAGAGATTCCCCAACAGTACATCTTGCTAAATGATACAGCAATTCCACACCAAGTTGTCCACATTAATACAGCTGACCGTAGATCAACACAGGTTGACCGGTGCTGGTCCACTTATATGCAGTTGATTGAACCCGCAGATGTGGAACCCAGGGGCACTATAATGCGATACCCAAATCTTCCACTGCTCAAGGGTTGTCACCCCTCACCCCCGGGTTGTTCAAGGTCCACTGTACACATTTCCATCAATACAAGGATCCCTGTTACCTTCGACTTACTACCCATTAACCTCCCACCTTGGCCTCTGGAAACCACTCCTCTGCTCTCCATTTCTGTAATTTTGTCATTTCAGGAATGTTCTATAATTGGAATAATTTGTAATTTGGGGGAATTGTCTTTTTTCACTCAGCAGCATGCTCTGGAGATTCAGCCAGACATGCATGTATCAACTGTTTGCTCCCTTTTATAGCTGAGTTGGGGCTTCCCAGGTGGCACTAGCAGTAAAGAATCTGCCTGCCACTCCAGGAGACATAAGAGACGTGGGTTCGATCCCTGGGGTGGAAAAACCCCCTGGAGGAGGACATAGCCACACACTCCGGTATTCACACCTAGAAAATCCCATGGACAGAGGAGCCTAGCAGGCTTCAGTCCATAAGGTCGCACAGGGCTGGACATAAACTGAAGTGACTTAGCACGCATCCACAGTATTCCATGATATAGCTATATCCCAGTTTATTTAACCTATTCGTCTGTTGAAGGACATCTGGGTTGTTTCCAGTTTTCATCTATTACAAATAAAGCTGCTATAAATATTCAGGTATGACAGGTTTTGTGTGTGAACATAAGTTTTCAATTCTCTGAGATAAATCCCCAGGAGTGCAGTTGGTGAGCTCTGTGATCGTTGCGTATTTTTTGTTTGTTTGAGAAACTGCCCAAGTGTTTTTCAGAGCCAACCGTAACATTTTACATCCCCACCAGCAAGGTATGCATGGCCATTCTCTGCATTCCCTTAGCATATGATGTCACTGTTTTTTTTTTTTTTTATTTTACCCATTATAGGTATATGATGATATCTCATTGCGGTTTTAATTTAGATCTAGTGACATTGAATATGTTTTCATGTATTAATACTTAAATACTACCTTTAGTGGCATTCTTTAGTGAAATGTCTCTTCCTGTCTTATGCCCATTTTCTAATGGGATTATTTGTGGGTTGTTTTTGTTTTGTTTTTTTATTGTTTTGAGACTTCTTTATTCTAGATATTGTCATTTCATTCTCTTAACAGGGTCTTTCACAGAGCAAATAGTTTTTAATTTTGACAGAATCAAATGTATCAAATTTTCCACTTACGGATCTTGATTTTGGTGTCAAGTCTAAGAACTTCTTTTAGGGGAAAAAAAAAAAAAAACTCTAGGATTTAAGAACTTCTTGCTTAATCTTAAATCCTAAATTTCCCTAAAAGTTTTATAATTTAAGGTTCCACATGTAAGTCTATGATTCATCTTAATTTGTGTAAAGGGTAAAACTTAGGTCAAAATTTCTTTGTGTGTACCAAACTTCTCCACCACCACGTGGTGAAAAAACTATCTTTTTTCCATTGAATGGGCTTTGCACCTTCATCAAGTCAGTTGTGCATATTTCTGTGGATCTATTTCTGGGTTCTCTGCATGCATACTATGTTACTTCAGTCATGTCCAACTCTGTGTGGCCCTGTGGACTGCAGCCCACCAGGCTCCTCTGTCCATGGGATTCTCCAGGCAAGAACACTTGCCTGCAGAGGCTTGCCATGCCCTCCTTCAGGGATCTTTCCGACCTAGGGACCGAACTCGTGTCTCTTACGTTACCTGCATTGACAGGCAGGTTCTTTACCACTAGTGCCACCTGGAAATCCCCATCCATCATATTGATTTGTGTGTCTGTCCTCCAATACCACAGTCGCGATTACAGTAATCATGTCCGACTCTTTGTGACCCCATAGACTGTAGCCTGACAGGCTCCTCTGTCCATGGAATTCTTCAGGCTACACTACTAGAGTGGGTGGCCATTTCCTACAGGGGATCTTCCCGACCCAGAGATGAACCTAGGGCTCCTGTATTGCAGGTAGATTCTTTACCATCTGAGCCACCAGGAAAGCCCTCTCTCTCTCTCTCTCTCTCTCTCCCCTCCGTTTCTCTCTATACACACACACACACTCTCTCTTCCTCTCTGTGTCTCTCTACACACACACACACACACACACACACACACACACACACACACACATATCCTATATTTATATTATCTTGATTTGAGTAAACTAGCTCTTCCTACTTCTTTGTCAAAACTGTCTTACCTTCTGTTTGCCTTCCCATGTTCATTTTAGAATAATCTTGTCTATATATACAAAAAACAATCTTGCTTGGATTTTGACAGGGTGTGTATTAAATCTGTACCAGTCTAGGGAGAACTGACATGTTTACTACGCACAGCGTTCCAATCCATGAACACACAGCATGTTTTTCCATTTATTAATAGTTAGATGTTCTTTGATTTATTTCATCAGCATTTGTGGTTTTCAGCATACAAGTCCTTTACATGTTTTGTTAGATTATATGTTTCTTCTTCAAGTGATTATAAATAGTATCGTATTTTAAATTCAGTGTCAACATGTTCATTGCTTATGATAAAACTACAGTTGACTTTTGTAAGTCTTATATTCAGTGAACTCACTGGACTCACTTATTAGTTCTGAGTTTTTAAATACACCCCCTGGGAATCTCTGCATAGACAATCGTGTCATTTACATATGGGGACTGTTTTACTCCCTCCTTTCCAGTCTGTAGGGCTTCCCTGATAGCTCAGTTGGTACAGAATCCGCCTGCAATGCCAGAGACCCCCGTTCGATTCCTGGGTCGGGCAGACCGGAGTAGGCTACCCACTCCAGTATACTTGAGCTTCTCTTGTGGCTCAGGTGGTAAAGAAACTGCCTGCAATGTGGGAGACGTAGGTTCAATCCCTGGGTTGGGAAGATCCCCTGGAGAAGGGAAAGGCTACCCACTCCGCATTTCATGGACTGTATAGTCGATGGGGTCACAAAGAGTCGGACACGACTGAGTGTCTTTCACACTCACTTTTCCAATCTGTATGCCTTTAATCTCCTTTTCTTGCTTAATTACACTGGCACAAACTTTCAGCACTACGTTGAATAAGAGTATTGAGAGTACACACCCTTGACTTGTTCCTGATCTAAGATGGAAAGCATTCATTTTTTCACAATTAAAATATTGCTAGCTGTAGGTTTTCTGTAGATGTGCTTTATTACATTGAGGACTTTCCCCTCCATGCTTATTTTCTGAGTTTATTGTGAATGGGTGTAGAATTTTGTCACATGCTTTGTCTGCATCAGTAGCTAGAATGATGAGATTTCTTTACTTCTTTAGTCTGATAATGTGGTAGTTAGACTAATTTCAAATATTGAACCAGTCTGGAATTCCTAGAAAAAACTGTACTTGGTTATGTATAATTTTTTGTATATTTCTGAATTCTATTTGCTAATATTTTGTTAAGGATTATTGCATATCTATTCATGAGGGTTGCTGCTGCTGCTGCTAAGTCGCTTCAGTCGTGTCTGACTCTGTGCGACCCCATGGACGGCAGCCCATCAGGCTCCCCCATCCTTGGGATTCTCCAGGCAAGAACACTGGAGTGGGTTGCCAGTTCCTTCTCCAATGCATGAAAGTGAGAAGTGAAAGTGAAGTTGCTCAGTCATTATTGGTCTATTATTTTCTTTTTCTTTTGGTATTGTCTTTGGTTTTGTGTCAGGGTAATACTTGCTTCATAAGATGAATTAGAAAGTGTTCTCTTCTATTTTCTGGATAAGATTGTGTAACTGGTATTAATTCTTCTGTAGTAGAATCTTCAGTGAAACTCTGGGGATTAGAGATTTCTTTTCAGGGATTTTAAAATTAATCTTATTTCCTTAATAGCTGTCAAATAACCTATCTCATATTGGGTGAGTTCTAATAATTTGTGACTTCAGCAAATTGGTCAGTTTCATCTAAGCTGTCAAACTTACAAGTGTAAAGCTGTCTGTAGTATTCACTTGCCATCCTTTTGCTGTCTATAGTGGCTGCAATAATATCCCATTTTATTCCCTAAAAAAGAGCTTTCAAACTGCAGTGTTGGAGAAGACTCTTGAGACTCCCTTGGACGGCAAGGAGATCAAACTAGTCAATCCTAAAGGAAATCAACCTGAATATTCATTGGAAGGACTGATGCTGAGGCTCTAATACTTTGGCCACCTGACTTGAAGAGCCAACTCACTGGAAAAGACCCTGATGCTGGGAAAGACTGAAGGCAGGAGAAGAGGAAGACAGAGGATGAGATGGTTGGATGGCATCATCAACTCAATGGACATGAGTTTGAGCAAACCCCAGGAGATGGTGAAGGACAGGGAAGCCGGGCGTGCTGCAGTCCCTGGGGTTGTGAAGAGTCAGACACGACTGAAGGATTGAACAATTCCCTATATTGGTAATTTGCGTCTTTTCTTTTTCTGTCAGTCTTGCTAGAGGTTTGTTGATTTTCCTGACTTTTCCAAAGGATCAGCTTTTGTTTCATTGATTTTTCTCTGTTGGTTTTGTTTCCATTTTATTGATTCCTGCTCCAACTTTATTTTCTTCCTCTGCTTACTTTGAGTTTTTCTAGGTGTTGGATGTGGAAGCTTTAGAGTATTGAGATTTTTTTTCCTCTTCTTCTCTAATGTTTGCATTTAGTGCTATAAATTTCCCCTTCAGTACTGCTTTAGCTGAATCCTACAGATATAAACTCTAGTTTCATTTCTCATTCAGTTCAGTGTCGCTGGTGAGTCACTAAGTCATGTCCAACTCTTTGCAACCCCATGGACTGCAGCACACCAGGCTTCCCTGTCCTTCACCACCTCCCAGAGTTTGCTCAAACTCATGTCCGTTGAGTTGGTGATGCCATCCTACCATCTCACCCTCTGTCGTCCCCTTCTCCTCCTGCCCTCAATCTTTACCAACATCAGGGTCTTTTCCAATGAGTCGGTTCTTCGCATCAGGTGGCCAAAGTATTGGAGCTTCAGCATCAGTCCTTCCAATGAATATTCAGGACTGATTTCCTTTAGGATTGCCTGGTTTCATCTCCTTGCTGTCCAAAGGACTCTCAAGGGTCTTCTCCAACATCACAGTTCAAAGTATCAATTCTTCAGCACTCAGCTTTCTTTATAGTCCCACTCTCACATCCATACATGACCACTGGAGAAACCATAGTTTTGACTAGACGGACCTTTGTTGGCAAAGTGATGTCTCTTAATGCGTCGTCTGGGTTTGTAACAGCTTTTCTTCCAAAGAGCAAGCATCTTTTAACTTCATGGCTGCAGTCACCATCCACAGTGATTTTGGAACTGAAGAAAATAAAATCTGTCACTGCTTCTACTTTCTCCCCTTCTATTTGCCATGAAGTGATGGGACCGTATGCCACGATCTTAGTTTTTTGAATGCTGAGTTTTAAGCCAGTTTTTTCACTCTCCTCTTTCACCCTCATCAAGAGGTTCTTTAGTTCCTCTTTGCTTTCTGCCATTAGAGTGGTATCACCTGCATATCTGAGGTTGGTATTTCTTCCAGCAATCTTGATTCCAGCTTGTGATTCATCCAGCCTGGCATTCTGCATAATATACTCTGCACAGAAGGTAAGTAAGCAGGGTGACAGCACAACTTTTACATACTCCCTTCCCAATTTTGAACCAGTCTGTTGTTTCATGTTTGGTTCTGTTATTTCTTGACCTGCATACAGGTTTCTCAGGAGACAGGTAAGGTGGTCCAGTATTCCCATCTCTTTAAGAATTTTCCACAATTTGTTGTGATCCACAGTCAGACTTTCACATAGTCAACAAAGTAGAGTAGATGGTTTTTTGGAATTCCCTTGCTTTCTTTATGATCCAGTGGATGTTGGCGATTTGATCTCTGGATTCTCTGCCTTTTCTAAATCCAGCTTGGACAGCTGGAATTTCTCAAGCCCAGCTTTAAGGATTTTGAGCATTACCTTGTTGACATGTGAAATGAGCACAACTGTACGGTAGTTTGAGCATTCTTTGGCATTGCCTTTCTTTGGGATTGGCATGAAAACTGACCTTTTCCAGTCCTGTGACCACTGCTGAGTTTTCCAAATTTGCTGGCATATTGAGAGCAGCACTTTAATAGTATCATCTTTTGGATTTGAAATAGCTCAGCTGGAATTTCATCACCTCCACTAACTCTGTTCATAATAATGCTGCCTAAGGCCCTCTCGACTTCACACTCCAGTATGGCTGGCTGACACGCTAGGTGAGTGACCACACCATTGTGGTTACCTGGGTCATTAAGATCTTTTTTGTACAGTTCTGTGTATCCTTGCCACCTCTTCGTAATCTCTTCTGCTTCTGTTAGGTCTTTGCTGTTTCTGTCCTTTATTGTGCTCATCTTTGCATGAAATGTTTCCTTGGTATCTCCAATTTTCTTGAAGCGATCTATAGTCTTTCCCATTTTATTGTTTCCCTCTATTTCTATGCATTGTTCACTTAAGAAGGCTTTCCTATTTCTCTCTGCTATTCTCTGGAACTCTGCACTCGGGTATATTTTTCCTTTGCCTTTCGCTTCTCTTTTCTCAGCTATTTGTAAGGCCACCTGAGACAACCACTGTTTTGTTCAGTTCAGTGCATTATTTTTAATTTCCCTTGGGATTGCCTCTTAATCCCATGGTTTAGAAATATTTTGTTTAGTTTATAAGTGCTTGGAGATTTTCCTGTTCTCTTTCTACTACTGACTTCCAGTTTGATTCCCTTGTTGTTGAAGAGCATTCATGATTTAATCTTTGTTGGGCTTTGAGTCTATCCAGGATATGGTTTGTGTATGTTCTGTTTGCACTAAAAAAGCAAAAGAGTATATTTGGATACGATGCTGTTCGATGACTTGTTCTATAAATCGTATTGGTTGATGGTGGTGTTCACTTCTTCTATATCCTCGATGATTCTATGTTTGGTTGTTCTATCAACTGTTTAAAAAGCTGTGTTGAAGTCCCCAACTATGGTAGTGGCTATATTTCTCCATTCAATTCTTTAAAATTTGCTTCTCATATTTTCCTCACATTTAGGATTAACTGTCTTGATGAACCAAACTTTTTATCATTATATAATGTCCCTATCACTGGCATTTTTCTTTGCTCGGATATATCCTTTATCTGATATTAACATAGCCATTCCTGCTTTTCTTTGTTTACCTAATCTGTACTTTCCTATAAACTTTCTTTCAGATTTTGTTTCAGATATTATTATATTGAAGTTTCTTGTAGATAGTACATAGTTTGGTCATGTTTCTTAATACATGCTACTAGTATCTGCCTTTTAATTGGTATATTTAGACCATTTATTAATATGTTAGAGCTTAAGTCTGATTTTTTAAAAAACATTTCTCTTTGTTCTGTTTTTGCTTGTTTCATTCCACCTGACCACCCCCCCACCCGCCTCATTGTGAGTTACCTGAACATACTTTAGAGTTCCATCTTGATTTATCTATAGTACTCTGAGTTCATCTTTTTATTTTTTCAGCAATTTTAAATATTTACTCTGTATACATTTAGAATCACCTTAGGTAGTGGTAGGAGAAGGCAATGGCACCCCACTCCAGTACTCTTGCCTGGAAAATCCCATGGATGGAGTAGCCTGGTAGGCTGCAGTCCATGGGGTCCCTAAGAGTCAGATACGACTGAGCGACTTCACTTTCACCTTTCACTTTCATGCATTGGAGAAGGAAATGGCAACCCACTCCAGTGTTCTTGCCTGGAGAATCCCAGGGACGGGGGAGCCTGGTGGGCTGCCATCTATGGGGTCGCACAGAGTCAGACACGACTGAAGTGACTTAGCAGTAGATAGTGGTAGAATTTTGCTTCAACTATCAAACATAATTTAGAAAACTCAAGATTTACACATTTTTCCTTACTGTATGTATTTTTTGCTTACCATATTTTAAATTTCTTCTAATTTCCTGTTTAAAGAAACTCCTTTGCCATTCTTTTAGGGTAGATTTGCTGATGAAAATTCCCTGAACCCATTCTGTCCATCTGTCTCAGCCCAAGCAATGGCCCAAAATGGCCCAAATGGCCCGAAGGACTACATCAAAATCCCATCCCCATAGCAGAGCCAGAACAAAAAGAATTGTTCATTTCGAACAGAAAGGGCTGAGGGGTAAAGAGCACTACAATTTATCACAGAAGATGGAGTGAGAAGGGTTTGAGAGGAGCTGGGACTTTTCAGGTTGTCATTCTGGGGGAGCCGTGGTAAGGCAGGAGATGGAATAAAACACACAGAGCCAAGGGTCAAGAGCACAGGGCAGGAAGAGATGAATACATAAAACTGCCCTTTCTCCTGAAGTGTTCCACAAAGAAATGTTTTTCTTGCCCTCAAGAGAATGCCAACTGACAACCCTCTTCAAGTTCTGGCTTAAGATACTGTAAACTTTAGGTCAGGTGAGGACAAGTCTCTCATCCTGATAAATATCTCTAGAACTTACATCAGCAAGATCAGAAAGAAAATCCTGATTTGGTCATACCTTTTTTTTTTTACAAGTCATTGCCAAAGAATCACCTTACCTGACCACCCCCTGCCCCACATGGACCCTTCATTTCATAGAGGAGGCACCTAGAAGGGATGAGCTTTCCTTGCCTTTAGATAGGCAATGATAGGACTCCCAATGTCTGTCTCTCCTTTAAGCATCTTGGGCTTCCCTTCTTTACCGGCTCAGCTGGTAAATCCACCTGTGATGCAGGAGACCTGGGTTCGATCTGTGAGTTGGGAAGATCCCCTGGAGAAGGGAAAGGCTACCCACTCCAGTATTCTAGGCTGGAGAATTCCATGGACTATAGCCCATGGGGTCACAAAGAGTCAGGCACGGCTGAGCGACTTTCACTTTCCCTTTCAACATCTTGGTTCTGATTCCCTAGCAGCCACCTCTTCCACCACCACCCCTTCACTCTCTCCTTTTAGAAATAGGAATGGGGCTTCTTCTCCCGCAGTCTTATTTGTAATGCTTCAGTTTCCATTTCAATGGTCACAGAGCATTAAAGGAAAATGTTATCCTCAAGTCTGAGAATTTACTCGGTGATTAGGAATTATTTTTAGATCTAAAACACCCACAAGCTTAAGAAAAAGAATGAGCACATAATGATTTAATTGGCTTTCTCTTTTAATCAAAAACATACTTTGTTACAGAGTTCTCAGGAAAGGTTCAACTGTTTTTTTAGCCACAGACTTCAACCAGGCAAAAGCATACAGAAAGCCACAAAGGACCTACCAGAGCCCGTAGCTGACCAGTTTTCCCCAAAGCAGAAGCTAAGTGTGGCTCGTCTCTTGAGTTATGGCATGACTCCTCTGACTTCAGGAGAGGAGACAGAGCTGGCAGATACTGCCACCAAATCTGTCCCCAACTCCTAGTTACCTCTTCCAAATGGTTCTGCAGCCCACCAGGTTTTTATCATCTACAAGCTTTCACACTTTTCCCTTAAATCACACGTCCAAGGCACTGGCCAGAATCCAATACTTGGAAGAAGTTTGTTGAATCCGTGTTTAGCCTTTTAACCAATCCAAGCCCTGAGTCCTTCTATCAATGACAAGCAGCCATAGCAACAGCAGCTGGTTTCATCCCTTCCTTTCCAGCTACCACTGAGGTGGCCTCTACCAGGACTCCCCAATCCCCTACCCTTGACCCACCCCCAAAAAAGGCTTGATCCTTGAAAAAGCCAAGTCCATTAATTATACTAATCCAAGGATGGGCTGGAAGAGAACTCTGAAAGGAATGCTCCAGCCAAGTTTTCTGATCAAAATGGACCTAACAAGAGCCAAAAATAAAGTGAATAATCATCCACTGGTATTGTTTTCTTGAGTCATATAAACCATTTTAATTGATACAGTTCAAGGGAACTTCCCTATTTTGAGAAGAGTTAAGAAACCAAAAACCCAAAGCAATGACCTCTAATATCACTAGGCATTTACAGTAAGTTTTCCACTCATTTTAGTTTTAAAAAATTTTACCAGCACACAGCACCTAAGATGATGGTGTCACACACATACCCAAAAGGTAAAAATATCATGACTCAAAAGAAGCCTTAATACACCATGAAAACAGATGATGGGAAAATAAAATGAAGGCTTTTCTCCCTCTTTTTTTTTTTTAAAGTATTTATTGCAGCCCCCAAGGTGGTACTAGGCCTTTGGTTAAATTTAAGTCTTAAGGACATATTATGTAACTTCTTGTCCACAGAACAGTAATAAAATATCAAGCCTAGTCTCATTTGAATAACGTGGAAATAAGTAAAAAGCCCCCTCAAACAGCAGACCAAAGTAAGGAAGAACTCCCAAACTGCTGCAAGGTAGGCAAGGTCACTTAAACTTCAGAGCTGGAAGAACTCATCTAGTCCAACTCCCTCATTTTACAGATGAGGCAACTGAGGCCCAAAGAAGGGAAATGACTTGCCCAAGGTCATATACATCAAGTTTCAGTGGCAGAGCGCAAACTAGAGGGTGCAGCTTCTGGCCCCAGCCCAGAGCCACCAGTTTCAGGCTGAGCAAGAACACTGGTTCTGAGACCTATTTGAGAAAGCGTCTGAGATAAACTGAAAATTATCCACATCAGTAGAGAGAAATGATTGTCTTTACCAGTTTTCTCCTTAGTTCTTCCTACATTAAAAAAAAAAAAATGATGAAAGGGGAAGAAAAAAGATTCATTCACTCATTCAAGGCTGATGTTAAAATCCCTGAAAACATCAGCAATCACCTTAGCTACTCCTTGGGGCAGGTTATCAGACCCTCAATTCTCATAAAGGCACCTAAAGGTCAAAAATATCTGCAAGGAGGAAGGCCAGAAGATAGGACTCAGAAAGGGACACCAAAACAAAACAAAAATAACCCTCTCATTTTCCAAGCTTTCATTTTTTGCTCTTTTTTTTCTTTTTTTTGCTGGTGTCCTCTAGGCAGTGATGCTGCCTTTGACTATTGATACTCGTTTTGTAACCAACCAACACATGTAACCCCAGTTTTTGTTTTGAGCAGCTCTCAAGTGGAAGCAACAAAACGTTTCAAGGGGGAAAAAAAAATATGAATATGATTCACTTCTCTCTATTCTCAACTACCTGAAACTCAGCAAGGATCAGGAAGCAGACTCAGTAGTCAAACTGATATCAAATGCCAAAGCCCTAAAGTCCTTTTCAATACTTTACAGGAAAGTTTCTTGGGTCCTGTTCCAGTTTGCCCGTGTTTTAAAGAAAGTTCTAGTAAGTATGGTTATCCGGTTTTCTTGCCTGAGCAGTCAGGAAAATCAATCAGAAAGGGGAGAAGGAAGAAAGGGGAGGTATACTGACAACACACAGGAAGTGGTTGCTGTCATTAACTGGGTGGGAGGGGGTCTGTGTATAACAAAACCAAACATTCCAAACCACAGCAGCCTGTGACCATTTAGTGAAGGTAAAACTGTTCCATACCTCTGAGCAGCCCCTCAAGTCTACAAGCCAGGAAGCACAAGAGAAACACTGTATCCAATACGTTCTCTGATACACATATCAAATAACTCCACTCCAGAAAATGAGCACAGCAGAAAAAGTTTTACTGCTTAAATAAAGTAAATTTGGATTATGCAAACATTTCCATTCTGTGGTGATAGCAGAGGAGTAAGATCCACGCTCCAGCAACACTGGGGCAAGTGCTTAGGGACGAGGCTGGGCTGAGGATGCTGTGAATAAGGTCACTAGCTTTTTTATGTCCTTCCTAACATATCTTAGGAGAAAAGAAATTATCTGGTTGTCCAAGGAAAAAAATGGAAAGGCTGCACACAAGGTTCTCATATCCCATTTTCTATCATCTTGCAAAGGAGGGTTTAGGCAATTATTTTACAGATAGCTATCTGCAACAAGAAGGGTCCTGCCTTTAGGAAGGAAAAAAGGCATTTCTTCCATCTGCAAGTCTTAGCCAAGCCCAATCCACAGGAGTTGTTAACTGACTTTACAGGTAATTACTTTCATATACTCATTTACCCCGGTAACTTAAACACTCCATTTTCCCAATCTGCTGTCATTAAATACAATGCCAGTAAAATGACTCAGTGATGGTGCGAACAACCTTTAGAAACATCAACAAAAAGGATTCTGCCTTACTCAGAATAACACTGTTCCTTCCAAAAGGCTCTCAAAAAGGTTCAGAACTAATCGGATTTTGTATAATCGCTAGTAACTATTAACTAGTTAACCCCAAATCAAGAATAGAAATACTTCACCATACATTCTTTAACCTCCATAGATACTTAAGGAGCAACACAGGAAAAATGCAAAATTTCCCTTCGTTAGGTGGGCATGGTCAAGAAGACAACTGCAATTAAGCTTTTAAAATAAAGATATTTATCATCTGGAAGACAGGACATTTTATTCTGCCATCAAATGTTCTATCACAAATACCCCTTCTTTACACTACACCCTTCCTCATGAAAGCGGATTTTTGACTTTGAAATGCAACACAACTAATACGTGTTCAGTTTATCTGGATATTCTGAGTATGGTTCTCCTTAAGCCAGGTCACCTATACTGTAAACCTACAATGTTTACAAGAGGAATGGGATAGGCAACCTATTTAGTGGTTAGGTCAATACAAATGAACCATGATTCTAGAAAAACAAGGTTATATGGCAGTGATTTACTATCATTATCTTTGTATAACAGGGGTAGTATACTATAAAAAATGAGATACGACTATATCCCACAAAAGAACCTACCCCCTGGAAAATAAAGGCAACAACACCATTTTGGATTTAAGGATTTCCCTTTGATAATGCACTGAAAGGCACTAGACAAAAGTGGAAGGGGCTTCATACTGGATTATAAAGGTACATACTGGGTTCAACTCTCACTCAGTTCTCACCGAAATTCAACATTCTGAGCATTTTTGAGATATGAACTAGCTAGAGAAAACCCACCCAGAACCCTATCCTCATAACAATCAGATTCCAAGAAATGTGGAAACTTTTCTACTCTTAAAACAGCCATAAAATCTTAAACCTAGTGGTTCTTTTAGTCTTACTCATCAAAGATGACTACCTCTAAGAAATGTAAATACTGTTCAACAACTAAGACCCTCAGAAATAACTGATTATAATATACTAAATGTTTTCTTAACAGCATGTGACTGGACCTAGGCACAAATATAAAGCAATTAATAACTAGAAGTACTTCTATGTACTTGTAGGATTTTTATGGCTCTTTGCAAAAAGCAACCAAGGTGGGTGGCCTGGCCTCAAAGACAGACTACTCAGCAAATATTTTCCACAATACTTCCCCCAGATGATTAAACACGCAAACTTTCTTTAAAGTAGAAAAGGAGGCAATGTATTATATCATAGCATGCTTATAGTTCTAATCAAATAAACTCAGTTTTTAAAGTCTGTTACTCTAAAACTCTCTCCACTCTCTCCTACTCTTCATTCACAGTGAAACAGACCTAAACTCAAAAATTCTAGAGAATGAAGATACCTTTTTAGAAAATCTGCCAATAAAGTGTAAAATCACCACATTTTTACAGGTTAGAACTAGGTCTTTAACAGTAAGTGTTCGTAAGAACTCAAGAGTATAAATGAGTTGGTAGAAATGTTATTTTAAAAAATAAAAGACATGTAGCTTGGATCAAGATATGTTTAAATCACAGAAATAAGCAAACTCAGTGGTTTCTAGGATGGTCTTATTAAGAAGACCTAAGCAAGGAAGTAGAAGACTTGTTGATTTAAGCTGACATAAGGATGACTATCATGCGTAAGTATTTCTCATGTCTCAAACTTGTAACACACCTGAAATAATCTTATTACACTAAGAAAGGCCCTCCATGAAAAAAGCAAAAACACCTGAAAGATAATCTTTGATTTTATTTCACACTATTTATCCTGTAGACAACCTATTTATCTTACAATCAGGCCTAGCTTTGCTACAGTAAAATAAAAGTGAAAAAATAACCAACCCTACACTTGATACATAACATCCATGGGGAGTCCTAGTAGAGTGGGAGGAGAAAACCAAAGCTGCCCAATAGTACTAGCTGTTGCCTGTCATTTACTAGAAGGTGTCTCACCACTAAGGTTGGACTCAAAAGTGGAAAAGAAAAAAAAAGTTAAAAATCAAACCTAGAATTCAACTTTGCATGTTGAGATTCAGTTTTATTTATGCTACTAGCTAAGTAAAAAGCATACATATTGTGTCTGTGGTACAGTCAATACATTTGCAACTTTTCTACTTAAACTTTCTATACAAAGTCACTGCCAATTGATATGATCATTGATGGCAAAGGGCTTAGAATAACCAAAAGGTATAAAAAAGTTTGCAGTCTTGCCCCAAGAAACAAAAACTGAATTTTAAACACTGTCATAACATACATGATTTAAACAGTATATGAAAAAAAAAAAAAAGTCACACATCAAATCAAGTACAAAAATATCCAAACTACCTATCAATGAATGGTAATGTTTCTATTATTCTGCACAGTACTTAACACAGAATTTAGCAGTTTCCAAAATACTCATTATTTAGCTTAGCATTGCCACTTGTGCAGAACGGTAAGATATTAGATGGAGTGACACTGCTTTTAGTGTTTTAAAAAATATAAAATCTTTCCCTATGTTAAGGAAGGAAAGAAATTCCTCTTCTAGGCTCCTTAGTAACCAACCCTGTGCCTAGAAATACAGAATATGTCTACTGTTTAACAGGGCAAAAGTATATTTATTGATAAATAGTTATCCAACAAAAATAACAAATGTAATTTTAAATGATACTCCTTTGTCTGGTAATTTTAAGGAATTCTCAATATACACAGATTAGTGTTTTGCCTTGGCAAAAGAAAAATTGAGTCGCAAGACAATCTGAGTTAAAATCATTTTCACTAGTTTAACTTGAAAAAAAATATTTTGGATAAAAGGTTATAATACACTACTATCTTTTTTAAACACAGAGTAAAGTTGCTCTTGGTAAAATTAACTCACCCACATGGCACAATATTTCGGAGTAAAGTATGTTCAACAGTAACAACTCACACACAAGATAACATAGGTGAATTAACTTTGAGAACTTCTCTGCCTTTAAAATCAGCAATATTAAATTTATTCTGTAGAATAACACACATATAGATGTTCTGCATATAAAAGGCTCTAAAACATTTCAAAGGGCTAAATTTTCCAGCATTGGAATGATTCCTTCAAACATAACTGGTGAAGATTTAATAAGAATGTATTTGTCCCAATCTTCAAGCTCTGAGCCATGCCTGAAAAGTTCTAAGTAGGAAAAAGAAAATTGTTTTAATCCAGTTTCTGTCTGCTAGGAGCAAGGCAGCAAACACATTTTCCAACCCTTTATGAAAAGATAAAGCAGAACAAAAGTGAAATATATCTTCAGGTTATAAACAGGAT
The DNA here is from genome assembly GCF_032405125.1 of Capricornis sumatraensis. Classification (NCBI taxonomy): domain Eukaryota; kingdom Metazoa; phylum Chordata; class Mammalia; order Artiodactyla; family Bovidae; genus Capricornis; species Capricornis sumatraensis. The sequence continues at coordinate 53,196,420 of NC_091089.1, read as the reverse complement.
TGCATCTTATAGTCCACCATCCTGATAATGGTAAGGGCCCCAACGTTAAGTTAAAAGACCTCAGTCTAAAGGCTGTGGGTCGGCAATAGGCATGGTGTGAAGTACTTCATCGAGGAGCTGGAGGGCCCGGTGTAAGTGAATCTCAATCCAACAAGGTGTTTCCTTGATGCTCTGTCTTGGGTAATCAGGTCCCCAGCCTTTCACAAAACTCATCCTGAGTATGCATAAACGACGGAGGTCATCCACACCAATTCCGGCAGCAGCTGACAAACCTAACAGAAAAGATTTGGAAGATGTCAGCGGGATAGGCTGACCCCTTCCCATCCCCCCTAAATCTTACATTAACAAGGTGACCAGCTTTCTTTACTGCATTCTCCCCAGCACAAGACTTCTCTGCCAAAGTGCCAAAAAGTAAGTACAGATCTATACTCTGTCAACAGGGACTGAAAACTTTTGGTTAAGACAATGTATATTCCACATGGGTCTTCTAGCTACCATCAACTATAAATTACCACAATCCACCAACACCCCATCTGTTTTTTCTCTTTAGAAGTGGAGGTGAAGGCATAAGAAATAACTTGTTTTTAAGAGGCAGTGCATGTCTACATGTTGGTTCTAAGAACTTTACTGTCTAAACTGTCTAGTCCAGGGTAAAACATGACTAACAATGAGACAGAATATAGTCCTGGTTCCACTAAGACTTCTTGGATGAGCCAGATGATGTCTGTCTCTCAGTTTCACAATGTAACAGAGATAGTATGTAATTACTCAATTGGGGGGGCTGGGGGCAGTAGATGAAAAGGAGAAATTTATTAACAGCTCTGGATTCTTCAGTAAAAACATATTTGTAACATCAAAACTAGCAAATTAATGGTTTAGATGCCCAAATTTTTTTTTTAAATCAAATTCTATAAATGAGTATGCCTTATCTACCTCGAAATTGTAAACTCCTGAGCATAAATCACAACGGAGACTCTGCATCTAATTCTCCAGTCAGAACATACAGTCATATAGTCAATCTGCATTCATCAATATTACAATGAAACTACTGGGAGGAATTTGCATGTACTGTAGAGAAACCTGCAGGGCCACTGCAGTTTTCTTAGCCAGTGTGATTTGCTTACCACACTGAAGAGGTTAAGAACAGGGGTTGAATGAATCACTAGTTATGCCTTCAGACGTGGAAGATGGGTGCCACGTGTTTCCATCATAAAAGTCTATAGTCAGGAGTTTAACTCTGCAGTAAAAAATTCCCCATCAGTGTGAAACCTGGCACACAGTTCAATTTTACCCTAAAATTAAAAAAAAGTCTACAAGTTATCCAAACGCCACTGTCACTTGGTTTTCTCTCCATGCTTAGTACACTTTAGAAAAAAACTTGGAGAGACGTCTAATTCTGAAACTGAAATATGCTTTCCTTCTAGAATAAAGCAAAGCACATCGGTGATTACAACCCACCCTGGCTGGTGAGGCAAGAATTAAAAGCATCAACAAAAATAGGGGAGACTGATCAATATAACAATAACAACCCCCTGTCGTCTTCATCCCACAGTCCCTTTTTTGATACAAAAAGAATGAATACAGGGCTGTAAACAAAGGGCAACTATTACAGACGAACAGGTTTTTTTATTTTTTATTTTTGTACAAATTCAAAAAACGTTATTATCCCAGTAAAAAGAACTTCACTTTCTATTACTGGTTAAAGTAACTAACTGAGTCAATCAAGATAAAGCACCAACTACTACACTTGAAAGACAAAAAAAGTCAAAAGCATACTTACTGATGGCTGGGGCTATTCCACCTACTGACCCTGGGCCCGGGATATTTCCCGCCACGGCCGCCGCCTGGGCAGCCGCTGCAGCTTGTGCCGTGGCTGCCTGCTGCTGCATCTGGCGGTGACACTGACGCAGATCAAAGACCTTGAAACAAACACTAAGTGTAAGTTTCACGCCATGCACCCAGCAGAAACAGTCCATATATCAAAAACCAATGCACAACCTATTTAAAACTCCCAGCTTGATTTAGCTCTCAGCATTAAAGAATTGTTTATTTTTTTATGTAGATGGTAAGTTCTTAGAAAAGCCGGCTTGAATAAAGCTCACTATTAGGACAGTTCTGGTTGCCACAGTCCTCTGTACCCTTTATCTGAGTTCAGTGTGGGTCAGCCATTCCTGCCTTTGTGAAAAACCACACCGCTATGTAAAACAAAGTTAAGAAATCATCCCACCCTTTCATAACTAAATGAAGAGTCTTCTGTAGGTTGAATTAACGGCCTAGGTCATATGGTATAGCTTCTTTTCTTTATCATTCTAACTATTTGGAGGAATGAATAAAAGGCATTATCACTATGTAACAAAACAAGGGCATATCTCAGAGATGCACAGAAGCAATCTAACAGGATATTTAGGTCTTGTTTAAATACTTTAGAAACAAAAGAGTAAGAATTGATCATGTAGATGTAAAATCTTAATTACTGAATCTCAGTGATGGATATATGGGATTCCATTAACTAGTTTCTCATTAATTTTAAAAATGCTCATGATTTTTTAAAAATTGCTTAGCTCTGAATCCTGTCATTGATATCTGCTACTTACATGGGTTAAATTTCTTAACCTTTCTTAAGCCTCAACTTTCTTATCTATAAAATGGGAATGCTAAGTGTGCAATGCTTTTTCATATTATTGTAAACTTGGCATAGTATATTGTAAGCTCTCAATAAACGTTATTTATTATTTTTTATTTTGTTTTTGGTCTCCCAGGTAGCCACCAACCTTGCAAGAAGAGTTAAGAAGCTTATAAGTAATTTCAATGCTCTTTACCAACCATACCAAGGGCTGGCGTTTTTTTAAAGCATTGGAAGGCTACACAAGTAGAGTGGTCACCTTGAGAAGTTATTTGTAGGAAAGGAAGACAAGGACAGCGTAGACGCAAGACTGCTCAACATTTAAACAGCATTTTAATTTCTAAACCATGTGACTATACTCCTTCAACAAAAGTAAAGTACAATTGAAAACAATCCAAACATGCACAAAACCCAAATATGAGTGAGCATAATTATCTTTGACAATAAAAGAAATCGAAGAATGCGTAACACAGAACTTTATCAGATAAAGTACAGGTTTGAAACCCAAGCCAGTAATTTTCAGATTCCTGAAAAAATTCCGATTGTCTTTAGTCACAGTCTTTACATGAACCATAAGAGCATACAACAATAATAAACAAAAGAATCCTCTCCAAACAGCAAACCAAATCCCTATTTACTTATTTTTCTACTCAGTGCCTATCTTCTAGCATCAACGATGGACAAAACTTAGACTATCTCAGTCTCTGGATCAAAGTTTGTCAAATATGGATGTATTTATTACCTAACCAAGCTACTAGTCCTAAAAGGGACAGGAAGCATGACAAAGGTCTGGAAATCAGAAATCCCATAATACCCAGAACAAAAACCGCTGTTTTTTCAAGAGTCCATTAGAGTCTGAACTTTTCCACTGTGCTCTGACCTCTTAGAATGCCTTACCCAGCACAGCACAAAATAGGGATGCAAATATCTGAAAAGCCAATTAGCTCCACAATGACTTTTTTTTAAAAGAAGGAAATTGACAAACTTTATCTTTTAGAGCAGTTTTAGGTTTTCTCTATTTCTTTGCAGGTGACACCCTCTTCCCACTGCCACATCCCACACCACAGAGGCACGACTGTTACCAATGAGCCTACAGTGACACAACATTATCACCAAAAGTCAGTTTACATTAGGTCTCACTCTTGGTTTTATGATTCTATGGGTTTAGACAAATGTATAGTGATATGTGGGCTTCCCTGGTGGCTCAAATGGTAAAGAAGCTGCTTGCAATGCAGGAGACTCAGGTATGAACCTTGGGTCAGGAAGATCCCTCGGTGAAGAGAATGGCAACCCACTCCAGTATTCTTGCCTGGAGAACTCCATGGACAGATGAACCTGGTGGGCTAGAGTCCATGGGGTTGCAAAGTACACACACACACACGCACACACACACACACACAGGTGAACCTGGTGGGCTAGAGTCCATGGGGTTGCAAAGTAACACACACACACACACGCACACACGCGCGCACACACACACACAGATGAACCTGGTGGGCTAGAGTCCATGGGGTTGCAAAGTACACACACACACACACACCTAAAAATCCTCTGAGCACTGCCTATCCATCCATTTTTTCCCTCCTCTCTATGCCTGGAAACAACTCATCTTCTCACTGTCTCCACTGTTTTACCTCTTTCCAAATGTCAATTAGCTGGTGGGGTCAGTTTTCTGGACTTTGGCCATTCTCCAAGCATGCAGTGGTGCCCCAGTGCTGTTTTAGTTCACAATTCCTTAATGGCATATGAAACTGAACATCTATTCATATGCTTACTTGCTATCATTATATCCTCTTTCCTGAAGCACTGATTTGGGTCTTTTGCCCCTTTTTTAATTAGGTTGTTTGTTTTCTTATTGCTGAGTATTTTCTATATTTTTGATAACTGTCCTTTATCAGATGTGTCTTTTGCAAATATATTCTCCCAGTCTGTGGCTAATCTTCTCATTCTCTTGATACCATTTTTCATGGAGCAAACAGTTTAAATCTTAATGAAGTCTAGTCTATCAACTGTTTCTTTCATGGATTCTGCCTTTGATGTTATGTCTAAAAAGTCATCGACATACCCCAGGTCATGTACATTTTCTCCTATATTATCCTCTAGGAGTTTTACATTTTACATTTAGGTTAAGTACAACCACTGAAAAAAAAATTTTTAACCATCATTAACCCAGTATGGGCCATATATAATCTTATATATTCCCTCCCTGGGAGGAGGGAATACAACTTACTTATAATTTCCTGGGTTCAAACACGTTCTCAACATACCCCCACCTCCACCAAGAGTAATTAAATATTAACCAAGAGATCTTCAGACACGGGTTCTTTACAATATGTTACAAACAATCGTAATTATGACAGTCTTTAGATCTACGCTAACACCAGGAGCACATATCACAGGTAACCACAAAGACGAAACTTTAAAACACTGACTCTTATCTACAGATGTAGTAAACATGATTCATTAAGCACCTCAGCAAATCTCCTTTCCACATGGGTTATTTATGTAATTACAGCACTCACACCAAAAGACTTAACTGTTCACTACACTGCTAAACTGAAACCCGGGGTGCCTCCTCACTGTGCACTGTCTATACCATAACAGGTTTCATCTGTTATACTGGATGATAAAATTAAGGCTTTCACTGAAAAGGAAACATCTTCCTTTCAGAATCTGAGCTATTGATAAAGACAAGTCAAAGTAACCAAAGGTTTTAATATTCTTTTTGGCTCAGATCCAAACGATACTCCCGATCTCCACCCCTGGTTAATCAACAATTTACCTCCGATTTCATCTGTTTAAACATATTTCCTTACTCTCATCTAAGTTTATTACAAACCCATTACTTAACAAAAGTGTCTTATAAAGATCACTGTCAACACCTTCAGGATATTCTCTTTCAACCAGGAGTCAAGTTTTGGCATTCTTTTTTCAAAAGGCTCAATTATAGTATACTGCTTATATCAACACCAAGAAACAGTAATCCAAGAAGAGAAACAGGTCACTGTGTTGATGGTATATTGGGCATCTGAACAGAAGATTGCACTAAAGACCTGCTAGGTTATCTGACCTGGGGATGTAAGAGTCATGATATCTAGTGACTGGGAATAAATTTAAGTGGATCATAATAACCTTCAACCTAGTCCACTTGTGATTTAGAAGCACTGCCTGACCCCTGTCCCTTACATATGTGTGCAACAACAAACCTGACTCAGCGTCAGAGAATGCAAATCAAAACCCACCATACATGAGATACCACATCACATGCCCTTAGGAAGGCTAACAAGGAAAAGACAGATAAAAATGAGTATTCATGAAACTGTAAAGAAATCAGAAATTTCATACACTGCTGCTGGAAATATCAAATGGTACAGCCACTTTGGAAAAGAGTTTGGTAGTCTCTTAAAAAGTTACACATAGTTACTTTATGATCCAGAAATTCCACTCCTTGGTATTTGTAAGAGGAATGAAGATGTACATTCACACAAAAATCTGTACATGAATGTTCACAGTGGTATTATTCATAATACAGCCAAAACTCAGATGTCCATCAACTGATGAACGAATAAACAAAATGCAATGTTTGGAATGTTATTCAGCCCTAAAAAGAATGAAGTACAGATATATGTTACATGAATGAAGCTTGAAAACATTAGGCTTAGTGAAAGAAGTCACAGAAGACCAAACTGGATGATTCCATTTACAAAAACTGTTCTGAGTAGGCAAATCCATAGAGAGAAAAAGTAGATTAGTAGCTGGCTAGGGCTGGAGGGTACAGGAGGTTGGGAGGTAGCACAGAAGGGGTGCAAGATTTCTTTCTAGGGAAATGAAAATGTTCTAAAACTGACTGTGGTGAAGGTTGTAGCTCTGTGAATATACTTAAAATCACTGTACTGTACACTTCTAATGGGAGAATTATATGGTATATGAATTATCTCTGTATCTCAATAAAGCTCTTAACCTGAGTGTCCAGTGTTTAAGCAACACAAACAGAACAGATCTTAGAACAGATCTTATTTTTCAAAGCAAAAGAGCAATGACACTTAAAAAGAATTCAAACATCTGCTCCATTTAAAACTTGTAAAATGCCATTTCATTACATCAAATTTTCATAAATGTAAGGTGACTGCTATGTCATGAGAGAAGTAGGGAAAAAAATCAGTATCATAGAAGAAAAAAACAAATGCAATTTAGTCCTAGCTTCTTACATTTATAAAATGAAAGAATGGCTCTCCAAACCTATGTTTTCCTCATATTAACTGAAAAGAGAAAAAATATGTTTATGTACATGTGTGTGATTGGGCCTGGGCTGGATTCCCCCATGTAAAGGCACTCTTTCCACGGGTTCATATATATGCAGTCACCCCAGTAACATCACCTTTAATAAAAGTCAACATGACAATCTAAAACACGAAAATACAGATCCTTTAGGTGACTGGTGCCCCCTAAATTAGTAAGTGAAGAAAATGCCAATGGCCAGATTTAGGATATACTTGAATCTCCTTCTGGCTAATAAGACTCTTCTAAAGAATAATATACTTAATAAACAGTAAATTAAAAATAATTATTTTAAAATCTTAGTTAATAAAACAAAATTGGGATTTCTTTTACTCCAAGAAAATGTACCAGAAGATAATTTATTTATTGTTCAAGGCAAAAGTCTGAGTTTTCTATTAAAATCTATCTACAATATACTGGTTTATCAAGTGATGACAAGTCTTATATTTGGAGAACTTTTCAAGCACCATTTGTACCAGAATAGAGATATTACATTATTTGACAATCCTAGAAATTAAATTATACAAGATACTACATTTTTAAAGCCTAAATGTTTTAAATACTACCTCATATCTGGTAAGTTCATCATTACTGTCTGGCACAAAGTATATATTCAACACTGTAGCCCTCTGTCCATCGACTTCTAATTGTACAAATAATCTAGAGACTTCTAGTCAAGATGGACACAAAGGTACAAAACACATTAAAAGGCTAAAAAAAACTATTAAAAATAAGTATCTTCCAAACCAATCATAAAATTCACATGGAAATCCAAGGGGCTGGCAATAGCCAAAAGAATCCTGAAAAATAACAAAGCTGGAGGGCTAACACTCACTCACCAATTTCAAAACTCCCTACAAAGCTACAGCAATCAAGACAGTGTAGTGCTGTCCCAAGGACAGATATATAGATCAATGAAATAAACTGATGACCCAGAAATAAATCTTTACCATTTAAGGTCAACTGAATTTTCAACAAGAGTGTCAAGATAATTCAGTAAGGGGAAAAAAAAAAAACAGTCTTTTAAATAAATGGTCACTCAAACAACTGGTTCTCATGACGAAAAACAAGAGTGGCACACACAAAAATGCACTCAGAATGGATCACAGACCCCAATGCAAGACCTAAAACTATAAAATGCTCAGAAGAAAACACAGGTGTAAATCTTCATAACCTTGGGTGAGACAACAGTTTCTTAGACATGTCACAAAAAACATAAGCAACCAAATAGACTACAAGAAAATTTAAAACTTTTGTGCTGCAAATCATTATGAAAAGAGTGAAAGATGAGACAAAGAATGGAAAAAAAAATCTGCAAATCAAGTATCTGATACAAGACTGATACCCAGAATATACAAAGAACTCTCACAACAATAATAAAAAGACTAAAAAACCCAATTAAAAAATGGGAAAAGATGGGAACAGACCTTCTCCAAAGAAGATACACAAATGGCCAAAAAAGAAGTGCAAATGTTATTAGCAGCTTGAGAAATGCAAATCAAAACCACAATGAGGTAGATACCACTTCGCATCCAATAGGATGGCTAAAATAAAAAAGACAGATAATAACAAGTGTTGATGAGTATATAGAGAAACTGCAGCCCTCCATGTACATTGCTGGTGGAAAGGTAAAACGGCACCGTCATTTACAAAATGAGTCTGGCAGTCCCTCAAGTAGACAGACATAAGAGTTATCTTTTGATTCAGGAATTCCACCCCTAGGTATACATTCAGGAAGATAGAAACATACCTAAAACATACCTAAAAACTTGTACATGAATATTCACAGCTGCATCATTCATAATATTAGCCAAAAAAAAGTATAGCAACAACCCGTGGATCCATTAACTGATTATGGATAAACATAATCCCCAGTGGACAGCAGGGTCTAAAGACAGAAGGTACTTAAGATACCAGCACCAAACAGAAGGTGTACAGGACAGGAAGTGACATGGAAAGAGAAAATAGGCAGGCTCTATGAGGGCTGCACTGGTTACCTGACCAAGAATCAAGTGCTAGTAAAACAGTCTGACAGTTAATTCAGAAATGTATCTAGGAACAAAAATTCTTGTCCAGGGCACAGGTAAACATCAGAGAAATCTATGCAACAGGATTTAGGCCCTGAGCATACCTGGGGATTTTAACTCAATTTTCTCAAGGAACAAAATTCTTCTACCTTGTAAATATAAGAATTGGTTCTGAGATGTGTATCTCAGTGCGTGCCAGACTAAGGCAGAACTGCCCTATAGGGAGAAACAATGACAAGGCGGAAAAAACAAAACCTCTTGAGACAAACTTGCCAACAAATACTAAATAGATTATAAAGTATATGAGGAAATCCAGCACCACTCAAAAATAATAACAAAGCACAAATAACTAAAATTCCTTGTGGAAAAATTAGAAAATGCGAATAAAGATAATTCTACTTGTGTGCTAAGCAATTTCCTAAGAACTAAGTAATGAGAGTTAAATCCACTAACTACAACTGCTTTTAAACTAACCTGAAAGACACTTAGGACTTTAAAAAAATGTGAAAAATCTAAGTTAGAAATATAGGACTTCCCTAGTGGTCCAGGGGTTAAGAATCCACCATGTAATGCTGGGAACACTGGTTGGATCCCTGGTCCAGGAAGATCCCACATGCCAAGGGACAACAAAGCCTGTGTGCCACAGCTACTGAATCTGTGCTCAGAGCCCAGGAGCCGGACCTACTGAGGCCCACCCGGCTAGGGCCTGCGCCCCGCAAAGAGAGAAGCCGCCACAATGAGAAGCCTGCACACTGCACCTGGAGAGCAGCCCCGCTCCCCACAGTGAGAGAAAGCAGCGTGCAGCAACAAAGACCCAGCACAGTCAAATAAATGCAGAAAGTTTTCTTTATTGAAAAGAAAAGTAAATGTTTTTGTTTTCTTTAAAGAAATATATTTAGGCTATCTAATTACAACTATCTTTCTCTTTCAAAAAGAGTGTATGTTATAAATTAAAACTGAAATGGGTTGAACATGGATTAATGAAAAATACCTCAGGTTTAATTTGCAAAATGATATAGCAAATAAAACTCATTCAAAGAACAAAATAACCTTTATAAAACATAGTTTTGAAGAATTTTTCATTTCTCAGTTAAGTCAAAAAGCTTCTACTTTTAGAATTTTCTTCCATAAAATCCTGAAGATTGGCTAAGACAAACTTTCAGAGGCTGATTTTTACATATTTTAAACATCAAAGGAACACAAATTTGGAGGTTTCACTCAGTATTTCCAAGAACTTGTGTATTTCTCTAAAACATTTAACAAATTTGCTAATACAAACATAATTTCTTTAATACATAAGACATTTTTACATTTCTCCCACATCCATCTCAATTCCTTAAATAACAAATAGAGCTTTCCATATCTAAAATGTTTGGGTAAAATTACAACTAACCTTTATATATGCACTTGGGTAGATCTTATGAACAGCATCTCCAGGTGCACGCCCAGCTTCTCTGTCTAAGTAGTAGCTCTGTACAAAGACTGCGTGGTCACTAAGGCACCTGACCCAAACATCACCTTCACCTTTACATTCCAACTGCACACCTTTGCCTATGTGTAACCTTAGGAAGAAAAAGTGAGTCACATTTCATTTTGATAGGTATTTAAAAATAAATTTTAGTTCAGACTATACAGCACACCCAATACTGAAAATTTTAAAATAAAGGACATTATATTTTGGTTATAAACCGTAGCCAAAAGATAGATAGCCACTGTTAACATTTTTCTGTTTCTTTTTTTTAGTATCCTAGTCACATGTAATAATGATGAGCATTCACATGCTTATTATGTGTCAGAAATATTTAATATAAATTCTCATTTAACCTTCATATTCAATTAAAATTAATTTTACAATTCAGTTAATCATATGAACCAAATTTTAAATGCTCAATAGCTATGTGTGGCCAGTAGTTACTATACTGGACAACACAGGTAAACCACTTCCTTCATCACAGAAAATTCTACTAGACAGACTGGCTTGGAGAGTATATAATTTGCCAAAGGCACACAAATAGTGATAGAGTCAAGACTGTCTGTTTATACACAAACATATTTCCTTAAAGAGTTGACATCACACAATATGTAAAATTGTGTAAGTTTTCCTGTAATATTTCATAAGTATTTACATTTGATTATATAAATTTTTTATATTTTAATGACTGTATAAAAACAAAGGTTATTAAAATTTACTTAAGCATTTTTCTTTTTTTATCAGTCTTTCATTATAAATAACACTTGCAGAAACATGTCTTTATTTTATGTTATTTCCTTTCGGTAAATTTGTAGAAATACTATACAATCAGAGGAAACAAAAACTAGTTTTCAAACTGGGTTCCATAGGGTCCAGTTACTATTCAAAACATAGAAACCTCATGAACTTTTAAAAAGAGACTGCGTTTTATCAAATAACAAACATCTACACTTAAAATGAAATGCTTACAAGTTCTAAATGTTTAAGATCATCTTTATTCCTTTATATTCAAAAACATAACCTACACTGAAAAATATAGCTTCAAATAGAAGTTCAGTTTTTAAAATGAACTAACTATACTGCAATACCTTGCTCTCTCAATGGCTTCTGTTCTGTGGACATTGGAGAGTTGACCCAAGCAAAAGCGATCTCCTCCAGAAGGGTCTACATATCCGTCGACAGTAACAATAGGACAGCTTGAAGGAACCTTAAATGTCTCTCCTACTTGAACATCCATCTCAAAGTAAGCAATGGAACACCAATACTCAGGAGCTACAGGAGACAAATGGGAGACGACAGTCACTCGTGTGAGAAAGGTACAAGGCTCTCACTTTCACTCCATATGACAAAGCTTTTCTTAAAGGCTAAGGGAAAGGGGAGAGCATCCAGAAGAACTGACAATGCATTACAAAGTAAGCACGGCAGGTCTTCTATTTTTCAGCTTATTACCTAGCATTCTTAAAGTTAAAAAAAATACCATTTTTAAAATCCAGAATTGTGTTCTTACTTCAAAGTACCCAATCAACAGGGAATTTAAAGAATGGAAACAATTAGAATCATAAAATCTTTACCATGATGTTTCATCTGACTCCACATAATATTTTCTATGTAGTCTGAACTTTAAAAAAAAAAAAACAACACACAGATCCTAATACATATTTCAGAGAAGAGTTCTTCAGTAAATCAATCTATGGTATATGTTTATAGATCCAATGGCAGCCCACTCCAGTATTCTTGCCTAGAGAATCCCAGGGATGGGGGAGCCTGGTGGGCTGTCATCTATGGGGTCGCACAGAGTCAGACACGACTGAAGCAACTTAGCAGCAGCAGCAGCAAATGAGAGAAAGGACATAACCAAGTTAGACATTCAAGGCTAGAGAGTCAAAGTTAATTACACTCCAACTACATAGCTTCTGAGGGCAGGAATTTTCAACTGTCTCTGGGATGAAAGGCCATTTGTTCCATCTGTATTTTTGGTGAAGTCCATTCATAACTACTACAATTTTACCTTTGAGAATGTGTGTGGTGTATTCATTTAACAACAATAAGTGATTTTAAATAATTTTAAATGACTGGGGGGAAAGAAAGCCACTATCTGGTTTGGTATGTAAATATAGCTAACCAACTATTTCTAATTTTTGTTAGAATACAATTATTACATAGAGCCCACATACATGGAAATTATTTGATTTTCCTTTTTGAAATAACAAGTATTTATGGGGTACATGGGAATTGCTGTAGGTACTACATACACAGCAGTGAACAAGGCAGCTACTGGTAGCTACTGTCCTATTTTCATGGAGGTGCAGCAGACAAATAAGTGAATAAATTAGCAAGATAACTCAGGTAATGACAAACACTATGAAGAAAATTAAAAAGGGTATGGGACAGAAGAGTGGGCAGGTCCTTCAAACTAGACAGTAGGGGTACACCCTATCTGAAGAAGTCAGACCTGAAAGACCATGTATCTATGCGGAGATTGCAAATGTAAATCTCAAGATGAAAGCAAATGCAAAAGTCTAGAGAGTAGAAAGGAGTCTTGACACAAGGCAGGAAAAGACCGGTGCCACTAACGAGAGGATTAAAGTTTTCTATGATAAACCAATTATTTACCTGCATATTACTGTGCCATTTATGAACTTTGGCTGAACTAGAATTTGAAGCAATAAAACTTTCAACAATATGAAAAGATAGTCAGAATGACAAAAAACAAAAGCATTTTTAAACCTACCAAAAGATCTTAAAATGAAATGTGATAAACACTTAAAATGTATTAAAAACAAAGTTCTTATCAAGTCTATAAGTATCTGATTGCTTTTCAAAATGCTGTCAAGGAATAAAGTACTACCCAATGAAGTATTAATAAAAAAAGACCATATGAAAACTGGGTGATTCAAGATCTGAGTAATGCAAATGTTCTGCCAAACAGAAGAGCCGACTAGTCACAAGCACTCCTTCAAACAGTCTTTATTATAACAACAGGAAAACTAGCAATATATTAAAGTGTTTTCTTAAAAAGCTAGTTTTGAAATATTTATAAAGTGAAACTTTATAAATATTTATATAGTAAATATTTACTTTATAAGTAAAACTATTTATTAAAGGCATTATATTATGCTATAGACAAAGAAGCTTCATCAAACATTAACAGGTAGATACACTGGTTGAAGCTAAAACTAAAGAGGTAGTCTGCTGCTGCTGCTGCTGCTAAGTCGCTTCAGTCCTGTCTGACTCTGTGCGACCCCATAGACGGCAGCCCACCAGGCTCCCCCGTCCCTGGGATTCTCCAGGCAAGAACACTGGAGTGGGTTGTCATTTCCTTTTCCAATGCATGAAAGTGAAAAGTGAAAGTGAAGTCGCTCAGTCATGTCTGACCCTCAGCGACCCCGTGGACTGCAGCCTACCAGGCTCCTCCGTCCACGGGATTTTCCAGGCAACAGTACTGGAGTGGGGTGCCATTGTCTTCTCCGAAAGAGGTAGTCTAAGACAACATAAAAATTACCCAATGTTTTGGCAGCAAAAACACTTAACACTTTAACAGCACTTAAAAAAGATCTTTAAATAATCAGCTCGAAGAGTAAATTTTGTTACAAATAATATCCTGAAGTCATGAATGTTTTCAATGATACTTAAAAAAATGAGATCCAAGAACACGCATTTCCTAGTTCATACTAAAGAACACTATACACTATTTCAAGTAAAGTGCCATAGCAAGCAGTATTTTTCCCATGAGAGCCAGCTGAGGGGGAAAAAGAGAGTTGTATTATCTTCATGTTTAAATAAGAAAAATATACTTTCATCATCATAAATTACAACATCTGCAACTACACTTAAACCTTACTTTATTATTTCCAAGTCACCAAAGGGATTTTTGTTTGCTTAATATTTCACACCATACATTTCCCAGTGGCTCAGCGGTAAAGAACCTTCCTGCCAATGCAGGAGACGTGGGTTTGATCCCTAGGTTGGGAAGATCCCCTGGAGAAGGGCATGGCAACCCACTCCAGTATTCTTGCCTGTAGAATCCCAGGAGCCTGGTGGGCTATGGTCCACGGGGTCGCAAAGAGATGGACAAAACTGAAGCAACTGAGCTCAATACGACAATGACACCATACAATAAAGCTTCATTTTGGCAGTTGTGAGGATCAAATGAAACTGACATCAGTTGTACCACAGACCAAGGATAAAAACAACCATCTAATTAACAGGATTATTAAGGCCCAGGAAAGCAAGAGGAAAGGGGTTACCTGTGAGGAGGGAGGGTGCTAGAGGCAACCTAAAAGGCAATCCAGAGAATCTGGTGGTGTGGGGATATAAACTACCACGGGAAAACATCTTCTGGTCCACTCTAAACCTACTATACAACCAGAGGGAACATTCTTATTTTTAAAACAGGAGAAGGTAATAGGAAACACGCATTAAGCCTTTCTAGATCTCTCTGTGCTCTTTTGCTCCAAGAACCAAATGCCATACAGGTGACGAGCCTGCAGCCTCTCAAAGCTAACAACAATAGCAAGACAGAATTTACTCAGCTCCAAGAGAGCATTCTTAATGTCCCAACTCACCTGAAAGGGAGAGAGACTGTTAGTGTATGCTGACGTAGCTATTTTTAGTTTCTTGTTCCTTAAATTAGTGAGGTTGAACTGGTCTCATGAAGTCTATGGGCTGCTCATCACTGACCAGGGGAAAGGTTTGGAAAGACTGACTTAACAACATGAATTTCTTTAACACTATATTAAAGACTCAGCTAAGTATTTTTTTGTAATGGGGAAATGTATTACAAAGCACCGCTTTATCAAAAAAATGTTGTTCAATTATAATAGAAATTATAAGTCTCCAAGGCATTATCTTTAATTTCTTAAAACAAAAGTTATTCAAGAGAAAGTTAATCATTTGGTTAAAGAACCTAAGTGGCTCATTATGAATTTTACTTTTTGTTGTTTAGATCTGAATGAGATGTCCTGTGAGAATCTTTTATGAACACATAAAATCACTCTCTTAAACGGTAGTTCCAGAGTACTAGAGTACAACCTGAATCTGAACTGTGAATTCTGTATCCATGTATCAATGACCAAAACCACCTCAAGATACTGAGGAAAACTCTTCACTTTAATCTGCAATCAATATTTAATGAGTATTATCTCAGTTTCATAAAAAAGGAAAAGAGCATAAGTCAAAAGAAATTAGAAATGAAAGATCAGCTTTTTCCAAAAATATTCTTCAACTTAGCCATCAAAGTCAAAGCACATAACTCACCAAGCAGATGTCCTGTTTGAAACCCTTTACACCAAGGTAAAGACCAATACTAATTGGTCATTTCCCATTCTACTCATAAAACAGAAGCTTTAATGCCAGTGCAGGGTACTACAGATGTGTATCCTAGTAACTAATGGATGCTATTCCCTAATCACCAGCAGATGTTAAGTCTCAACATCAGCTCTACAATGAGAAAAATGAAGGAAATCCATCAAGAACCCAAAGCAATTGATGAATCCAAAATTGAACCCAAATAACTAGCTCCATGCCACCGTTCCCGGCCCCATATCACTCCTCCAAGGCTGGTTCTGTTCAGAGACCTCATTACCCTTCCTTCCTAGACTGCCTATCACCAAGCCCTAGGAACACGGAGACCCTCCAAGCTGCCGGGGCCACGCTTGATTCTCAGTGATGCTGCCTGAAACCAGCAAAATTCTCATTCTTAAGCCTCTATATTTTCCTGGCTTCTCACAATATATTTATTAACACAAAGTAAGATTCTGATACAATGATTCCATTTATGTAATTTCAAAAAGCGGTAAAACCAAACTACTAAACTGGATTGTCTAGGGATGCATTCATCGTAAATGAAATACAAATCCATAAAAAGCAAGACAACAGTTACCTCCAAAGGAGGGGAGAAAAAGCCTTTGACTGAGGCAACAGGTAGGGTAGGGAGATTTCTGGTAGTGCTGCAATGTTTTAATTTTCAGTCTGGGTGCTGGTTACACAGGTGCTGGCTTCCACATTATTCATTAGACTATATCTATACTGGTTTTACGTACTTCTCTGTTTACTACATTTCTTAATTATAAATGTTTATAGAAAGGCAAGACCCCTTGACTCACAAAACAAACATTTAAAATCACAAAAATGTGCAAATAAGATCGGAAATCCACTAAAAAGGATAATTCAGTAAATATATATGGTTAAAAATGTATATATGTAACTACTAAATCATTGCTGTTGTTCAGTCACCAAGTCGTGTCTGACTGTTCGTGACCCCATGGACTACAGCACGCCAAGCTCCCCTGTCCTCCACCATCTCCTGGAGTTTGCTCAACTAGTAAATACATGTTTAAAAAATACTTCTGTCCCGCCAGCAATGTTTTTCTCCTTATCAAAACAAACATTTGCCTCTAAAATCAGCAAAAGTTAATGAAAGTATCACATCTACTACTGGTGAGCTACAAATGGTTCTCATACTCTGATGTGATCACTAAAGCAACTTGGCCTTTTGACATAGAAATTCTTTAAATCTCCTAAACTGAAATATGAGACTAATTAAAGAATAAAGAGCCTACCCTTAATGCTTTAACAGCTAGAAGTCAGAACCAACAAAAAAATAGATAACTGAACACTATTTAAGAAAATAATGTAGATCTATTTGAGGAACTATGAGTTACCCTTTAATTTGATCTTATGGTCACTATAATATTTTTTTAAATCTTCACTGAAAATAAATATGGAAATATTTATGTATCAAATGATTATATAGGATTTCTACCCTAATAACAGGTAAGGGTATGAAAAGTAGGTGAGAGTATGAAAGAAACAAGACTGGCCAGAAGTTAATAACAGCTAAAACTGAGGAATGAGAATTTTCTATACTGGTATTTTGTATATGTTGAAATTCTTCATAATTAAACAAAACTTTTCTAACTGGGGAAAAACTAAGGTGATGAATTGAAATTATGTATCTGCATCTTTCTAAGCAAAGAAAAACAGATACAATAGGAGGGAGGAAGAAAAACAAATCAAAATCCTATGTTTCTGTTAAGAAGCCTTCATATTTTATTTCCAAACTTTATTTTATTATGTTCAAAGTTGAAATCTATTGAGCTATTTAATCTACTATTTTGAACATAATTTAATGCAAATAGTTTCTAAATTCCAGTTAACCAGAGATTCCTGAACCTACCTAAGACAGATACAGTGAATTATTTTTCTGTTCCTCATCTACTTAAGATTCTCCCTGGCTTTTTAAGCTACAGTGTTACAGCTGTTCTATTTTGAAACTTGGTTTCTTCCACTGCACATTTATGTATCAAATGTCTGTCTTAAAACCAGAATTTTGGTACTTTATATTTTAGCCAAAAACACGAATCTTGTCATTTCTTTCAGACAGTTTAAAAAAATCAAACATGGACCGTTTATGTGTGATTATATCCATTATTAATTAACTAATGCCATAACGAATATCGTACTTATCTAAAAAGTTATTCTGCAGTTATATTAAAATGTGTGCACATATGTCTCATTGTCATAAAGAAAAACTAACTGTAGGTAATTCATTTTGAAATACACTTACCAGGATGATTAGAAATAGGAGGCTGGAATGCAAGCTCATTGTGAACTGGTGGCCCTAAAGAAAAGACAGTAAAAAAAAAAATCCAATTTTTATTTATTAAAAGTTTTCCAGTGCCAAAAATTTTAATAAACCTTTAAATATAACTATTATACCTTAGGAATTGTTTAGATCAAGTTTATACAATGTCTAAGAACTTAAAAACTTGGTTTATTTTAAAATTGTAGTATGCAAATACTCTTGAATCACTTTTTTCTTGAATTGCTTTTGTAGACATTTAATAGCCAACATTTTAATACCATATGCCAACTATTAATTTATAACTATACATGCAAATAGCTTAAATATATGCAAACTTCAATGCAAATTAAGTAAATTATTCATGTAACATGTAACATATAATACAGTATATTTCATACTGTAAGATATAATTATAATCCAAACTGTTAGATCCATTTTAAAATAAGTGTTTATGATTTATTAAATTAAGAATATTTACAAACTGGCAATAACTGAGAGATCATTATGTGTTAAGACATTGTGTTAAATGAATCACATGAATTAATACATTTACTTCTTACAGCGTCCCTTGAGACGTACACTACTATTAATTCCCTTAAGGCTTAGGGAGGTTAAATAACTAGCCAATGGTCACACAGGTAGTTAAGCATCCACACTCAGCACCCTTAACAACTATGCTGCCACGCAGCCAGTAAAAGTTACACTCTCATAAGGCAAGGAAACATAGTAACATAACTATAAAAAAGCAAGTACAGTAACATATTCACAGTCTGATAGCCTCCTCCCCTCAAATTAACACATATACCAACTATATGACTGGAAAGAAAAATGTGACAAAATATTAGGAGTAGATATCTCTGGGTAGTATAATTCTGGGTAATTTTTATTTTCTTATTTACTCCTCTGTGTTATTTTCCAAGTTTCCTTTGGTACTACTACTCTTATAATGGAGGAAAAGGGTTTAATATATATGAAAGATTTATACTCTTGATTTTATTAAGCCAAATGAACAATGTTCCTATTCTGCCTGAAACTACAAGCTACGGTTGGTTATCAGTAGGGTACCCCAATCAAGCCTGCACAGAATAATGACAGATTCAACATCTGTATGTCTACGGTATGCTGAACTCTACAGTGGGAGAAACCTTGAGATCGTGACTCTCAAGGAGTTTCAGTCCACTTAGGATGGATATACAGATACACATGAGATCTAAGAACATATACAAAACAAACAAATGAATGGCAATCAATGTGGTGTTAATGAAACATCGGCAAGGAAGAAATAAAAGTGTTTTGTAAATATCAATCCTCGAAAACAAAGGTATGATAACATAACTATGAAAAACTAAAAAGCACTAATCATGTAATGAAACTTAACTGTAAGATGAACAAAAGATGTAAAAACATTTTTTAAAAAAAACAGAAAGAAAACAAACTTCAAAAAAGAAAAGGCCCTTACAACAAAAACAAGAGCTTACAGTAATGTCCGGGATGGGGCGGCATAGGCGGGTGGTGCTGAAGATGGCCGTTTTGGTGGTGAGGCAAATTAGGTGTGTATGGTGCAGTCCTACTTCCAGTCCAGGTGGTAGTGCTGTCTAAAAATTAAGGCCCACATGGATTAATTTGCTTTTATAAAGTCTGCCTATTTTTTCTCAACTACTTAAAAGATTTTAAAAAGCATGTACATACTATGATGATAAGTAGCTGGCTGACCAGTAAATCCATTCTGCTGCTGTCCTGGCTGAGGCCCTGAAGCTATCTGCAACAATCCTTCACTATGGCTGCCTGCCAGTATACTGGCGGGCTGACCTAGAGGAACAAGAAGACATTAATATGGTACATTTGTAGATGCAATCCTATGGCTTTATACAGTAAATGAAGGATTTTATACCTGAAAGTCACAACTATAAAGATGAGCAAAGAGTGAAGTCACCCATGGCCTACCAAATAAAAAACCCTGCAGTCATCTATAAAGGCAAACCTTAACTTGAAGAAGTTCAAAATTATTCTAATATCTAGCTAATTTTATTGGCCCATTCTTCATAAATATTCTCTAAATGCCAGCAAAACCCCAGTACAGGTCTAGCCTATTTTAATAACTTCTTCAGAAGTACATTAGCTCACCCACAGCCACTCCATCTAGCTTTTGCATCTTTCTGTTAGGATTCCAAAAGTCCAGGCTCAAGGAAATGTTGAAAATTGGAAAGCTCATTATTATCAGCAATGGTACTAGCAATAGCAGGATGCTAAAGTTCAATAAAAAAGCAGAGCAGACAAGTATTTTAAATGGAATGTAATGGTAAGGTGAGAAAGTTAAGAGGAAAAAAGGTAAGCTCCACTGTCCGGTTAACGCAGCATCTGCGAGTTTTAATAAATAAAACAAACCAAAAAAAAAAAAAAATCAGTCTATTGTGAAATTTTCTCATGTACTTTTAAATATCAAGAATTGCCTCTAGGAACACTATCATATTCCTGGATTTACAAGAAATTAGTTGCCCTCTCTGTATGTAATAAAACAGGAGAACTATTCTATTTAAAACCATTCTATGAAATTGCTTACATTTTTAACGCTGTATCTTTTGTGTGAAAAAGGCTAAATTTTTTCAAGCAAGTATTAAGTCAACTGTGCATCTCACTTGGAAACCACTAAAATTCCATAATTATTGTTACTGGCATTACCTTAATCTTTTCTCATCCATATAGGAGTATAATCAGATAGAAGGGAGTAAATGACACCATTGCCCAAATATGCAACGAACAGCTCAAAGTATCAAGAAAAAAGAAAACTTTTCTTCCTGCTACAAATCAGATTTCTGTAAGGCTAAGATTATATAATTAAAAGCTAAAGAGACTATTTCAATACTCCCTAAACTATTTATTTTTAAAGATGATATTTTCAGCAACCTCCCTTCTTACTCATCCCCCTCAAATTTTTACAGGTTATCTTTGAAGGTTAATTGCATATTTGCACTTGTTTTTAACAACCGTACATGTTATATACTCTTAGCTATCTTACAAAAATTGTCACTATGCAGGAGAATTTGAACTATTTTAATTTAGAAAGAATCCCTGTAGATATTCAGGTTCCAACTGAACATAACGCCCACTACAGTTATCTATACTGAATACTTTCATTACACAATTCCAAGAACATAAAATGAAATTAAACAAATCATGAAGTCTTTTAATTCCTCTATTTTAGTCATTTCCTTTTTCTAATTTTATCAATATATCTTTTAAGATCTAAGGAAACATTCTGCAACAAATTCTAAAACTGACAGTTAATTATTACTCATTGTGAAAATACATCCGAAAAACACCAAGACAAAATTACCCATATTTCATTCATACCACTTTTTCTGATCTTGACTAGGACTTGGTCCCAGGAATATTAATGGTTAAAATAAAGTTGCATGAGCAATCATCAACAAAGGCATGCCAATTCAATCCTCAGATAGTATCAATAGAGGTAAGTGGCATTAATCTATGCTCAAGTGGCTATAATGTACCTTCTTTTATTTTCCTTCCCTACCCACTCATTTATCAACTATATTCCCAAACTGGTTAATACAGAGATAACAGAAGCACCAAGTGATTAAAGGTTCAGGCTCTAAAGTATGTGTTTAACCTATACGGTCCAACCTATTTGGAATATGCTGTCTGTATGAAGACTGTCATCTTGTGTAGGAAATACAAAGGATATTATTTGAAAAGGTAAAATAAAGCGGGGGAAATTTGGTGTACTTTATCTGAAATTCAACTGTAGAAATAAATCCTCCATTTGTTCCAAAGATCAAATTTCTATGTTGAACTTGATCTGATATTAAAATAAATAGAATATGCTTCCTTTGATATCAATATACAAAGTATCAGTCCAGATGCATCAATAATTTATTGCTGTTGTGGGCTGAGATACAATCTCCTTAGCACCGACGTACAAATAACACAGTAATACAAATGCCAAGACCCTGTTCTGTGATTAATTAAAAATAAAAAAGGAACGATGCAGGGTGGGGATGCATTGGGAGACCGGGACTGACATACATGCACTGCAAGGCATAAAGCTGCTAACTAGTGAGAACCTACTGTGCAGCACAGGGACCTCTACTCGGTGCTCTATGGTGACTTCAATGGGAAGCAAATCCAAGAAAAAAGACAGACACATGTGTGGCTGACTCACTCTGCTATACAGCAGGAACTGGCACAGCACCGTAAAGCAACTATACCCTCTTTTTAAAAAAAAAAAAGGCCACTCCACTGTCCAACATAAGGTCATTATTGCCTTGACCAGGCCCCAAGAAAAGCTGAACCTAAGAACCCTCTGCTTCCATGACACAGCAGAGAAGGCAGTACCTCTAAACTGGAAAGAATCTTTTCTTTTTTTTTAATTTTTATTTTTACTTTATTTTACTTTACAATACTGTATTGGTTTTGCCATACATTGACATGAATCCACCACGGGTGTACATACGATCCCAAGAATCTTTTTAAAATATACTTCTTGTTAGGAAAAAAAAAAGATACATATAATTTAGCTTTATTTCAAAACTGACTAGAACACTTAACATCTATCTTGAGGGTCATATGTTACAAATAAATTTGTCAAGGTCCTTTTTTCTAATAAGCTTATACAACTGGAGACTGAGATGACGATTATAAAGTAATCTGCCAGATAAAGCAAAATAAAAACACTGATTAGAGGAAAGTTTGCAATTCCATTAATATAGATGTCTATAAATATCTTGGTTCAAAACTATTTGTTCTCTACTTAAACATTTCTCTAAAATTTATGTGAAAGCTCAATAGACTTCTTCTGCATGTAATAAAGTACAAATTAGACCACTAATTTAAAGCATTACTTAAATTCCAAGGGACTATACATCAACATAAGATGGTTTATGTTCTGTTACATTAAGATACATTTAAACTTTTTAAAATTACAAATTTTTTTTTTTTTCCAGGACAACTCAAAAACCTATCTGATGCTTGTTAACCCATGAAAGATAACCACAGCACTTTTAATATTCACTTACTCGGACGTCCCCTCCAAGTGACTACCTATAAATATTCAATTGTTAGGAAAATTCATTTTGCTGACTATATCTGACTCTACAACTCACTTGTGGAAGCCACAGGAATGTTGGGAAAATTGGTGGTGCTGGTAGCATTAGACTCAGATGGAGCTAAGAGAGCTGGGGTGCTGTATGTCTCCGTCGATGCACGATTACTTGGTGGATGCTGGATGGTTTGAATTGAATGCCCTTCAGTGGATAATGATGGCTGTCCCTCAAAGTCATGAACATATTCATCCTTCACCAACATACTTGGTGGAGCTACACAGAAAAACAAACATATTTTAAAATCTTATAAGCTTTTATTTCCAGGAAAAAAAATCTTGTAAGTAACATAAGAACACCTAAAGTCAACTAGAGTGTAACTCAGAATTTTCTCATACTACTTTAAAAGCATTCTACTTTATCAGCGAAAGCTATTTATTTAGAGATAGTGGCATCAGATCAATCTGATTAACTCCTTGAAATCTGAAGGCGACTAAATTACAACCACCTCCAGCTGTGGTCCTGAAAAGGTATTTCTGAGCTTCCCAATTAATAATCTAAAGGTAATAATCACCTTAAATATATAACATAGGCAAAAATCAAGTGGCAAGAGAAAGTGTTTACCTCACTAAGAAGACCAAATTGGAGATCGACTAATTAGTTTTTTTCCTCTTTTTGCCAATTTCACAGTGTAAAAATATGAGCGGCTATCTAATGCCAGGATCTAGCATTATTAAGTAATGTATTCTTTGAAAGTGAAGCATACTAAATGTCCCCTAAAAAATCAGAATGAGCAGAAAAATCTCAAATGGTAAGTCAAACTGAAATTTCCTTCTAGAAACCCAATCCAAATAATGATGCTTGATAAATACGTAGTGTGAAAAAACTCAATAAACAACATCTTTCTCCTGCATGGTTACACCTTAATGTAACCCTGTAAACTGACCCTACTTGATACAACAACTTTTTCTTGAACAAACCAGGAATAGTTAGTCGGCTTTACTGTGAGGGAAAAAAAGAAAATTGAAATCGCGTTTACAGTATCAGTGGCCCTGCCCAGAATGGTCCCACTTCCTTTTAGGTAATAGTTTTGGGGTTTGCTTTTTATCTTTAGCAAGCAATCCTTTACTGCACCTGAACTAACACTACCCTAGAATTTTACTATCTACTGAACTCTTAACACTAGGTTCTGTTCTTAGAGCAGTCAACAGTCCACAAAAAGCCATTCTCTTTTTCATTAAGAATCAGCATGTAATGCTCCTTATCTTTCTCTATGTCAATCTTTGAAAAAATCTATTACACATAAATATTAATTCATTACATGGCTATTTTTATTAAATTAGAACATTTCAAAGAGGTAAGAATAATCTATTGTTCATATGTCGACATATAATCTCTTAAAAGGACTTTGTCATGTATCATAATGAAGACACTGATATTTTTAAGACCCATAAATTCCACTCCAAAGGGTTTCTCTTTAGAAAATTATATGGAAACAAAAAGACAACCAAAAGGAGCTTAACATATCATTGTATGTCAGTTTAAGGAAAAAAAAACAGTGGCTCTGACCATTCATCACTAATGTTGGCCAAATTATAAAAATGCAAAGGAAAACCCATGTGGATATGACTGTATTTATTCAATTTTTTTAAAGTTACACTTGTCAACAAAGTCCTATAGTTTTCTCCATAAGATTCTAATATCTCTATTTAATTTTTGGAAACTTTAGGGCTTTTGTTGTTTACAGTGATTGGAATCTTTTTATAAAGATATTGGTATTGCTAGTACCTAAGGAGAAAGTTACTAATTTGAAGATACAGCTGGTTAACTTGATATTCATTGCTTCTGCTTTCCAACTGACATTTTGGCTCACTGTGTAATCATAACATTTGAACATAACACTTGAATTAACGGGAATTCTCTGATGGTCCACTGGTTGGGACTAGGTGCTCTCACTGCCATAGCCCAGGTTCAATTCCTGGTTGAGGAACTAAGAGCCTGCAAGCCACACAGCGCAGCCAAAAAAAAAAAGATCTGTAAAATAATTGAACTCTGCTTTTAAAAAGTTATCTCATAACTTTTTCTTGCCTAACACATTGACTAAACCTTCCCAAGTGTAAGTTCGGGACTTCTACCAGTCTACGTGTCTCTTTAATCAAGTAATTTAAAACAAGTTTCTTAGGTAAAACTGGGTATCAACAAGGAGAGATGTCTGTAATACATTTTTTCCAAGAGCAAAAAAGTTGGTTAAAAAACACTGCTGTACACTATAATCATACTCACATTTCAAACAATCATATACTCTAAGGGAAAAAGCAAGGTCCAGAACAGCACACAATATGCTGTCTGTGTAGGAAAGGAGGGAAATAATACATGTATTTTTGCGCAAAGAAACCCTGGAAGGAAACACCAGAAACTAATAAAAGTGATTACCTGAGGTAGGGGGGAATGGGGACAGGGGTGGGAGCACTTCTTTTCACTGTATACCTTTTTATAGTATTTTGATTTTATGGACCATGTATTGCCTATTCAAAAAAATAAAATTGAAAAAACATATAGTATATATTTTTAAAGTCCAGGAAACAGACATCAAACTACTAAGTACTTCTCTTTATGGACTAGCAGTCAACAAATTAATTCATTGAAAAAAATATTTATTGAGCACCTATGTTCCAGGTACTGTTCTAATACTTGGGATACATCAATAAACAAAAGAAAGCTTACTGCCTTAGCAGGGCTTACAGTCTTTTATGATACTTAGGTATTTAAACGTTTAAATGGTGAGCCGCTTCCAGCTGCCTTAATCTTGGGCAAGTCCCCTGACCTCTCCAGGAACCAGTTTCTTTGCATCTGATAAAATGTGGATAATGCCACCGACCATGTAGGAGTATTATGAAAATGATGACACAATATTTGTAGATCATCTTGACACAGAATAAGTACCTAGCAAGTGTTAGCTATTATGATTTAACCATATTTTTAGAGCAGTCATACACATATGTAAATTGTAAAATGCTCTATGAGGAGTAGAGAACTCACAGTGGACAGAAGAGCTGAAGACACTGAGCTCGTCCTAGGTCTCTGCTCTTTAACACTACTAGCAAGCAGGGCACAGCCTGTCTGATGGTACTGCCACTGTCTTATTTACCTTTTCTTTCCTCCCTTAGAGTATGTGCTTCCTCGAGTGGAAAAAAAAATACCTTATTTATTCTATCGTCCCTGGAACCTAACACAGTACCAGGCAATACATGCTCATTAAATATTTGTTAAAATCAATACACAAGTGGATGTGGTCATGGAAAGTTTCATAAAAGAGATGAGACAGGCTGGAAATAATTACCACCAAGATTCCAACTCAAAAGTGAAGGAATTATCCCATTTGCTTAACTTTTAGCTACCTGGCCTTTTATACTTTGTCCAAATCTGAAAGGACCTTGTGAGAAACACCTGTCGTTTTTCTGAGGAAAGAAGCCACTGAGGCCAGCCTTTTTTTCATAGACAGCCACCACTAGGGGGATCCATAAGGCTGA
Source organism: Capricornis sumatraensis (assembly GCF_032405125.1). Classification (NCBI taxonomy): domain Eukaryota; kingdom Metazoa; phylum Chordata; class Mammalia; order Artiodactyla; family Bovidae; genus Capricornis; species Capricornis sumatraensis. Next base: position 53,169,849 of record NC_091089.1, on the reverse strand, counting down.
ATACAGGGCTAGAGCAACTGAAAAGGGGCTATCAACCCACACAAGTCCATCAATGACAAGCACTCATAACAGCAATAAGGAAGCAGTGTAATGAGTCTTCAGAATTAGATCGCATCACAACCGCTCCCTAGGGGGATTCTAATACAGTTATCACCACTAACACCCACTGAGTTAAAAGCTTTCATTCTCCAAAAATGCAGATGGAGAATAGTGAATATCAGAAGGGTGTTTACTTTCAAAAAGAGGTGACATGATATCAATGTCTGGGTGATGAATAAGCTGGGCTTTACCCAATTAATCTTAAAGCTACCCTTTCAGACCACAACAGCTTCCATTATTAACCCACTGTTCTCAGAAACCAACTAACCCTCAACAAATACCAAAAGACACTAGTCTTCCTTTATTATTATTGACATGGAAGAGAAGTGGAGAATAAAAACAAGTAGCCTTTCATGCTCTTCCCAAATTTCAAGGTCAGATGATACTTCTGACACATTTCTAGGATTCTGTAGCAAAAGTGCTGCTGGACCACTAATTCCCCTTCAGAACAACGGCACACCTTTCTAAGGTGATAGTATTGGTTTAGTTGCTCAGTGGTGTCTGACTATTTGCAACCCCAGACTGTAGCCCACCAGGCTCCTCTGTCCATGGCATTTTCTAGACAAGAACACTGGAGTGGTTTGCCATTTCCTCCTCCAGAGGATCTTCCTGACCCAGGGTTCAAACCCAGGTCTCACATTCCAGGCAGATTCTTTACCATCTGAGCCATCAGGGAAGCCTTCTAAGGTGACAGTGGCTTTTTATCAGTTTCTGTTCAAAGTAACTAGTTCTTACAGAAATTTTAGCTCATTAACATGTTCCAAGAAACAGAGCTGAAGTTTTAACAGATCTCTGTTCTCAAATACTACATGAAAAATAAAAAACACACTCCTGTTTGTTTCATTTTCCTATCTCAAAACTTTCTCCTTTTAAAAATAGGCCTAGAACATCTGTGATTACCATATACTTTATTTTTTTTTCTTTTTAATTTTTTTATTTAATTTTAAAATCTTTAATTCTTACATGTGTTCCCAAACATGAACCCCCCTCCCACCTCCCTCCCCATAACATCTCTGTGGGTCATCCCCATGCACCAGCCCCAAGCATGCTGTATCCTGCGTCAGACATAGACTGGCGATTCAATTCTTACATGATAGTATACATGATAGAATGCCATTCTCCCAAATCATCCCACCCTCTCCCTCTCCCTCTGAGTCCAAAAGTCCATTATACACCACTGTGTCTTTTTTCCTGTCTTGCATACAGGGTCGTCATTGCTATCTTTCTAAATTCCATATATATGTGTTAGTATACTGTATTGGTGTTTTTCTTTCTGGCTTACTTCACTCTGTATAATCGGCTCCAGTTTCATCCATCTCATCAGAACTGATTCAAATGAATTCTTTTTAACGGCTGAGTAATACTCCATTGTGTACATGTACCAAAGCTTTCTTATCCATTCATCTGCTGATGGACACCTAGGTTGTTTCCATGTCCTGGCTATTATAAACAGTGCTGTGATGAACACTGGGGTACATGCGTCTCTTTCAATTCTGGTTTCCTCGGTGTGTATGCCCAGCAGTGGGATTGCTGGGTCATAAGGTAGTTCTATTTGCAATTTTTTAAGGAATCTCCACACTGTTCTCCATAGTGGCTGTACTAGTTTGCATTCCCACCAACAGTGTAGGAGGGTTCCCTTTTCTCCACACCCTCTCCAGCATTTATTGCTTGCAGATTTTTGGATCGCAGCCATTCTAACTGGTGTGAAGTGGTACCTCATTGTGGTCTTGATTTGCATTTCTCTGATAATGAGTGATGTTGAGCATCTTTTCATGTGTTTGTTAGCCATCCGTATGTCTTCTTTGGAGAGCTGTCTATTTAGTTCTTTGGCCCATTTTTTGATTGGGTCGTTTATTTTTCTGGAATTGAGCTGCATAAGTTGCTTGTATATTTTTGAGATTAGTTGTTTGTCAGTTGCTTCATTTGCTATTATTTTCTCCCATTCAGAAGGCTGTCTTTTCACCTTGCATATATTTTCCTTTGTTGTGCAGAAGCTTTTAATTTTAATTAGATCCCATTTGTTTATTTTTGCTTTTATTTCCAGAATTCTGGGAGGTGGATCATAGAGGATCCTGCTGTGATTTATGTCTGAGAGTGTTTTGCCTATGTTCTCCTCTAGGAGTTTTATAGTTTCTGGTCTTACATTTAGATCTTTAATCCATTTTGAGTTTATTTTTGTGTGCGGTGTTAGAAAGTGATCTAGTTTCATTCTTTTACAAGTGGTTGACCAGTTTTCCCAGCACCACTTGTTAAAGAGATTGTCTTTACTCCATTGTATATTCTTGCCTCCTTTGTCAAAGATAAGGTGTCCATATGTGTGTGGATTTATCTCTGGGCTTTCTATTTTGTTCCATTGATCTATATGTCTGTCTTTGTGCCAGTACCATACTGTTTTGATGACTGTGGCTTTGTAGTAGAGCCTGAAGTCAGGCAAGTTGATTCCTCCAGTTCCATTCTTCTTTCTCAAGATTGCTTTGGCAATTCGAGGTTTTTTGTATTTCCATACAAATCTTGAAATTATTTGTTCTAGTTCTGTGAAAAATATGGCTGGTAGCTTGATAGGGATTGCATTGAATTTGTAAATTGCTTTGGGTAGTATACTCATTTTCACTATATTGATTCTTCTGACCCATGAACATGGTATATTTCTCCATCTATTAGTGTCCTCTTTGATTTCTTTCATCAGTGTTTTATAGTTTTCTATATATAGGTCTTTAGTTTCTTTGGGTAGATATATTCCTAAGTACTTTATTCTTTTCATTGCAATGGTGAATGGAATTGTTTCCTTAATTTCTTTTTCTACTTTCTCATTATTAGTGTATAGGAATGCAAGGGATTTCTGTGTGTTGATTTTATATCCTGCAACTTTACTATATTCATTGATGAGCTCTAGTAATTTTCTGGTGGAGTCTTTAGGGTTTTCCATGTAGAGGATCATGTCATCTGCAAACAGTGAGAGTTTTACTTCTTCTTTTCCAATTTGGATTCATTTTATTTCTTTCTCTGCTCTGATTGCTGTGGCCAAAAACAAATATGGAACGCTTCACGAATTTGCGTGTCATCCTTGCGCAGGGGCCATGCTAATCTTCTCTGTATCGTTCCAATTTTAGTATATGTGCTGCCGAAGCGAGCACTACCATATACTTTAAAGTAGCCTTGTTTTATTTACTCAAAATATAACAAGACTGAAAAAAATTAATATAGTATACAGTTTTAAGTCATTCACAAAATTATCAATCATAAAAATAAGTTCGGCTGAAATAAAGAAAATTGAGAATTTGGGTGTTTTTAAACTATGTTACACATGATTCTAAATTATCAAACAGGTTATTTATAACTACTGAAACTGGTTCTGTGAGATTTACTTCTAAAATAGCCAGTTTTTACCAATTCAAAAGTTACTCTTTCTGTGTATGTTTTATGTTCCCCATCACATTTTTTATTCTACTTGCAATCATAAATAGCAGTTCAAATTCAAAGAGTCAATAGCCTACTAAATCCAGTTTTAAATGCTGATGCATGCCTCCCACCCCTGCAAAATGTACATTTTCAAAGCAGTAAGTACTCTTCTTGTAAATGTTACCAGCACCCACCCATACAGACTAGTTCTAAGTCAATAAAAAATAAAGGGCATGGGATAAAAGAAGAGAGAAAGTTAAAAGAAAGGGATTACCTACCATTACTCTGCAGTGTTAATCCTGAGAGATCTTAAATTTTTAAAGGGGAAAAAAAATAAAATATTAATCATTATAATGAAAATAATTTCCACCATATTTAAAATTACAGAATATAAATTTAAGCCAGAGATTCAAAATCTCCATGAACCATTTCAATTCAAGAATAGTAGTATAAATGCTATCTAACAATGCAAAAGTGCTTTCCATCTTGTTTTTCAATAACAGTGTTCTACACAGGAAAAATACCAAGTATGTACACTTAGTTTTAGTAGTCAAAATATAAGCTTTCTCAGAATTCAAATTTAAATACACGTATTTCATTAAAAATGTCTGATTTTTAAAATTAGTTGAAATCCTGGGCTATCTCCAAATTTACAACTTAACTTAGAAAAATTAAAACACTATTGATATCTTTTCCCTTTATGCTTCTAAGCATAAAAGTAAAGTCTACTTACCAATTCCAGGTGATACAACTCGTTCATAGTGATATGGATTCACACAGACACTATCACATTTTAAGTCAAATGCATACTGACAATATTTAACATGTTTTAGTTCATTTTTGTGAAGGTCAGGCCACCTCCAGAGACGGGCATAGATCACATGAGGAAATCCCTTCCGACCAGCCACCTAAGAAAAGTAAATAACCATTTAATGAGCATCAATTACGCATCACACATTATACAAGGCACTTGATACATTCTCATTTAATCCTTGCAATCCTACGAAGTCAGTATTAAAATTCCTATTTCTTAAAAGAGAAAACTAAAGCTCAAGATAACTTAATTGGACAAGGTCACAAAGTAGTAAACTTAAGTATGATTTCAAGGCTTAGGCTCAGGTTTTAAAAATACACAAAAAAAGTATGCGTTTAATGAAGAAACAATACCTAAAATCTAGAAATAAAAAATTTTAAACCTAACATTATGTTTTCTATATGTTTCTTTAAAAATATCAAACACACGAGATTATGTAATTCTACATGAAAAATCTGATCCCTGAAAACAAAAGGTAAAGACTTGTAAATTTAAGTTAACTCCGTAAGTTTTAGAAATATTGTTGAATTCTTCTGGATTGTTTTTCACATAAAAGTACCAGACATACAATACCAAATTTCTAAATTATAAAAAAAAAAAGGAAAGAAAGCAAGCTGAGTTGTACATATAATACCAAAAAAGAAAAAAAGGCTACAAGGATGAATACCAAAGGGCTAAAGGTGTAGGTTTTCTTCTGATTTTTATTTTTCAAATTTTCTATACTGAACATTTTTTTTAGTCAAAACATTTTTAAAAACTTTTAAGCTGTACCTCTATTGAAAGAAGATACATCCTTCCATTTATTTCCATATACTGTATCAGTACAGGATCCTGTATTGATAATATCTGTACTATAGGATGTACTACAGTATCTAAAGAGATGGAGCAAGCATGAAATTTCCATAGTAACTTAAGAGGAAACAAGGATTTGTAAAAACCTGCCATTACAAAGTACAGAAGAAACCCTGGAACAAGACTAACCTGAAGCCTTCCGTCCAATGTTCTCTGTATGGTAACACACTTGCTAGGGTGAGCTCCATTTGTAGTTATAGCTGTTATTAAAGAATCCAATTCATCTTTTTTCTCCTTCAGCTTTTTAACCAAACTTTCAATTGCTCTTTTGGCAAATGTTTCACTCTCTCCACCTTGTCTATGGCACATCAAACTATGTACAATGCTCAGACAGGCATCATTACTTGTTGGTGTATTCGTAATAGACATATTGTCCATTTGTTAAAGTTATTTCTTTTAAATCAAATATGTCTCCAACTTCCGGAGCAATTTTGATCTTTTGGAAGCAGCGAAAAACAACAGTTAACGTTGCAAGAAAAACTGTTAGACATGTAGTATTCAGGATAATCTAAAAAAAACAGAAAGAGAGACAGATATCAGAACACATTTCATAAAGCAGATTCAATTACTTAGGAAAAGATGGAATTGCTTCAGTTAAGTCAAAGACTCAATGCACATAATTAAATGTGGTGCTTAGAGTTTTAAATGATTTAATTAAAATGTTGCCGTTTTTGACATTCCCAAAATATTAAAGTTAGACCTTATTATTATAGAGGCATGTTCAATCAAGTCTTGTTGACTGTACTAGTCACCCTAAAGTAAAATCTTAACAGAACCTTTAAAATGGATTACTTCTGAAGAGCAGCACTTTAAAATATTCTTGATTAACAAGTAACTAAAGCTAAAAGTCAACCACTAATACACATGAAAAATTCACCATCACCTGGCACCAAATGCTGTTTATCCATCAGCAATAGCCATCTTTGTTATAAGAGATCACCGACAACAATAAAAAGATGAATAATTTTTAAATGGGCAAAGGATTCTAATACTCATTTCGCCAAAGAAGAATGGCCAATAAGGACATGAAAGATACTCAAAATCATTAATCATTACTGAACTGCAAATCAAAACTACAAAGAGATACCACTTAACATTCACCAGGTGGATAAATCTAAAGTACAGACAAAAAGCATTCGTGAGAAAATGGAACCCTCATACACTGCACGTGGGATTGCAAAATGGTACAGCCACCTTGGAAAAGGACTCTGACAATTCCTCAAAATGTTAAACACAAAGTTACCATATAATCCAGCGATCATACCCTCAGCAATTCCATCCAAAATTACCAAAAACCTATGCCCACACAAAAATATGTACATAAATGTTCACAGCAGTATCATTCCTAATAGCCAAAACAACTCAAATTCCCATCAACTGATGAATGTATCAATATATACAATGTAATATTATCTAGTCATAAATAAGAATGAAGTACTGGTACATGCTTCAACATGGATGAACCTGGAAAACACGCTAAGTGAAAGTCACAGAAGGCCACTTGCTATATAGCCCCGTTTATATGAAACATCCAGAACAGGCAAAGCACCAAAAAAAAAAAAAGTGGATTAGTGGTTGCCAAAGGTTTAGGTTGGGGAGGGTGAGGAATGATTGCTAATAGGTATGGAGTTTCCTTTGCATCAGTTGCTAAGCCCTGTCTCTTTTCAACTCCATGAACAATATAAAGTGCCAGGCTCCTCTGTCCATGGAATTCTCCAGTAAGAATACTGGAGTGAGTAACCATGTCCTTCTCCAGGAGATCTTTCCAGCCCAGGGATCGAACCCACATCTCTGGTGTCTCCTACAATGCAGGCAGATTCTTTACCATTGAGCCACCAGTCCTTCAGGGGTAATGAAAATGTTCTAAAATTGATACTTGTGATGGCTGCATAACTCTGTCACTAAAGGGAAAACCATCAAATCATACACCTTAAAAGGGAGACTTTTATAGTATGTGAATTAACACATCAATAAAGTTATTATTAAAAAAGAGACACCACTGAATTCCTCAGATTTTACCCATAAAGGCAACAAAGTAAATTCCTTTCAAAAGAAATTAAAATATAGGAAATATTTACTAAAAATCCATTCAACATCTATAACACAAATTAACTTATCTAACCTCAAAATCTCATGTGAACTAAGAAAAGGCCATCAGCCTAAGAACAAAGGCGATGAAGCAGGAGCAGAGGCCATCACGCATTTGCTGACGTTGCTGCGTCCCATGCTTGTTTTACTTTTACTTTCTTTGGCTGTTTACTTGAATTTTTAAAACTCATTCTCCACTACCAAATTAATAAAACTAACTCATCAGTCTGCCAAAATCGATTCCTCTTCTGACAACCTTTACTTGCACAGCATGCTGATGTGCTCAGTCGTGGCCGACTCTGCGATCCCCTGGACTGTAGCCTGCCAGGTTCCTCTGTCCATGCAACTGTCCAGGCAAGAATACGGGAGTGGGCTGCCATTTCCTTCTCCATGTACAGCGTGAACACCACTCAATTACCCAGCTCTGGAAAGCCTGGTAAATCATCTCTGACCTACCTGTCTCTGACCTCCCCTACATTCTCTCATAAAGTTACATGATTCTTTACCCTGGTCATTTCTACCAATTCCTATTCTATCAGACACTGATGTAGTTCTGGGCTTCCTTTAAATTTATATTACTTGATATTTAACACGTGCTCCCTTCTATTGTTATCTATTTTATATAAACACCTGTCCCAGGCAGACAGAAACACATTTTTCGTGTATCTTTGAATACTGAGCCACTTGCCCACATTCAATAAATACATGCTGAAGGTGTACTTTTCAGATTACCAGAGATTACCTGCCTGGTGGGTTCTGAAGTTAAGAAATATGGATTAGAATCCCAAGTCTCACACTAAATAGTGGGACAAATTAAGTTACTTAAACTCTCTCTCTCTGAACCTGGATTAAAAGGAGCATATACAGAGCTCAAAGTGGAAAAATCTATATAAAGGTGTCTAGCATGTAATGCTGAGTGAAAAGGAGAACTTTCCGAATACCAAAATATTTAACTGTTTTAAAGAGATTTTCCTACAACACATTATGCATTTTTCTGCATTTTTTCTTATTAAAATTTGTCCAGGAAAATTTAGTAGGGCAGGAACAGCAGTAAACCACCCATCCAGGACTCACAACACAAAGGCATACAGGAGTCAGGCAAATTATATAAATAAATAAAATGTGGCAGGTGTAAAGAAAAGTACTAAGGCAAGCCCGTGCACGTCCATCTGAAGTGAGCAGCCGATACTCCCAGCGGAAGTAGCATTTGAGTTGCCACATTTTCAAAGCCCATTTGTATGTCAAAAATAAGTACTGGCAACTTACTGGCAGGGAAGGGGAGGAAGGAATGAGAAAGAGAAACTACTATGAATGCCAAACCAAACACACCTTCTACTCCAATCTGTCCCAAGAGAATCATCAGTTTGAAAACTCAGAAAGCCAACTGCATAACAATTTTAATTTCTAGACTGAAAGCTCTCAGGGACAGGGAGTAATACGTGTCTTACTAATCATTATATGCCCACAGGACATATAAGTGCTTCTTCTTATTAAACGAATGCAGTTCTGCCTGTGTTTTAAGATTCATGTCCAGGCTATTTCTTTTGCCTAACAGTCTCATATCCAGTCCCACTTTATCTACTCGGTAAATTCCTAGCCACCTTTCAAAGTGCAGTGTAAATGTCTCAATGCCTCCAAGAGCTTCCCCTAACACACTGTCTCCTCTCACCACAATCCTGAAGAACTACTTCCCTGGGATGTTTGCTGTGTGCCTATTATATTACTTGACACCACTCTCAAAACCACACCCCAATTACAACTCAACACATTATATTGTAGTTTTTTGATTATGTATTTGCTTCACACCCTGTTGCCAAAGTTTAGAAAACAGCAGTACTTTCTCATTTTAGAAATTCCTAGTACAATGCCCTGTTCCTTTCATATAGTAGGCAAATGCTTACAAGTTGACTATAGTTTTTTTATTCAGTATCATTACCTTGCAACAAATTTGGAAGAATGCAAACACTTATGTCGCTGAATTCATTCTGACATTATATCCAAAAGACTTGTTCCAGCTTATAATGTAATTAAGGATGAATTAAATTCAGATGACCATCATATTTACTACTGTGGGCAAGAATCCCTTAGAAGAAATGGAATAGCCCTCACAGTCAACAAGAGTCCAAAATGCAGTACTTGTGTGTGATCTCAAAAACAACAGAATGATCTCAATTCATTTCCAAGGCAAACCATTCAACGTCACAATAATCCAAGTCTATGCCTCAATCACTTATGCCAAAGAATCTGAAGGCGAAAGGTTCTATGAAGACCTACAAGACATTCCACAACCAACACCAAAAAAAACTTGTCCATTTCATCACTGGAATGCAAAAGTAGGAAGTCAAGAGACACCTGGAGTAACAGGCAAGTTTGGCCTTGGAGTATAGAGTGAAGCAGGGCAAAGGATAACAGAGCTTTGCCAAGAGAATACACTGGTCATAGCAAACACACTCTTCCAACAACACAAGAGAAAACTCTACACATGGACATCACCAGATGGTCAATATCGAAATCAGACTGATTATATTCTTTTCAGCCAAAGATGGAGAAGCTCTACACAGTAAGAAAAAAACAAGACCTGGAGCTGACTATGGCTCAGATCATGAGCTCCTTATTGCAAAATTCAGACTTAAACAGAAGAAAGTGGAGAAAACCACTAGGCCACTCAGGTATGATCTAAATCAAATCCCTGATGATTACAGTGAAGATTGACCAAGAGATTCAAGGGATTAGATCCGGTACACAGAGTGCCTAAAAAACTATGGGTGGAGGTTTGTAACACTGTAACAGGAGGCGGTGACCAAAACCACCCCAAAGAAAAAGAAATGTAAGAAGGCAAAGTGGTTGTCTGACAAAGCTTTACAAATAGTTGAGAAAAGAAGAGAGGTGAAAGGTAGAGGACAAAGAGAAAGATATACCCAACTGATTGCAGAGTTTCAGAGAATAGCAAGGAAAGATCAGAAAGTCTTAAGTGAACAATGCAAAGAAATAGAGGGAAACAACAGAATGAGAAAGACAAGAGATCTCAAGAAAATTGGAGATACCAAGGGAACATTTCATGCAAAGATGGGCACAATAAAGGACAGAAACAGCAAAGACCTAACAGAAGCAGAAGAGATTAAGAAGAGGTAGCAAGAATACACAGGAAAACTATATAAAAAAGATCTTAATGACCCAGATAACCACGATGGTGTGGTCAATCACCTAGAGTCAAACATTCTGGAGTGTGAAGTCAAGCGGGCCCTAGGAAGCATTACTACATATAAAGCTAGTGCAGGTGATGAAATTGCAGCTGAGCTATTTCAAATCCTAAAAGATGATGCTGCTAAAATGCTGTACTCAGTATGTCAGCAAATTTGGAAAACTCAGCCTTGGCCACAGGACTGGAAAAGGTCTGCGTTCGTTTCAATCCTAAAGAACATTCTAACCATCATACAATTGCACTCATTTCACATGCTATGAAGGTAATGCTCCAAATCCTTTAAGCTAGGCTTCAGCAGCACATGAACCAAGAACTTACAGACGCACAAGCTAGATTTATAAAACACAGAGGAACCAGAGATCAAATTGCTAACATCTGTCAGATCACAGAAAGAGCAAGGGAATCCCAGAGAAACATCTGCTACTGCTTTACTGACTATGCTCAAGTCTTTGTGTGGATCACAACAAACTGTAGAAAAATTCTTAAAGAGGTGAGAATAACACACCACTTTACCTGTCTCCAGAGAAACCTGAATGGAGTTCAAGAAGCAACAATTAGAACTGGACATGGAACAACAGACCAGTTCAAAATTGGGAAAGGAGTACATCAAGGCTATACAATGTCACCCTGCTTATTTAACTTATATGCAGAGTACATCATGTAAAATGCCAGGCTGGATGAAGCACAAGCTGGAATCATGACTGGCGGGAGAAATATCAATAACTTCAGATACGCAGATGATACCACTCTAATGGTAAGAAGGGAAGGGGAACTAAAGAGTCCCTTGATGAGAGTGAAAGAGGAGTAAAAAGCTGGCTTAAAATTCAACACTCAAAACTAAGATCATAGCATCTGGTCCCATCACTTCATAGCAAATAAATGGGGGAAAGTGGAAACAGTGACAGATTTTATTTTCTCAGGCTCCAAAATCACTGTGGACAGTGACTGCAGCCATGAAATTAAAAGATGCTTGTTTCTTGGGCGGGGGGTGGAGGGGGGGGTGGAGGGGGTGGGGCAGGGAAGCTATGATAAACCTAGACAGCAGATTAAAAAGCAGAGACATCACTTTACCAAGAAAGGTCTGTATAGTCAAAGCTATGGTTTTTCCAGCAGTCATGTACAGATGAGAAAGCTGGACCATAAAGAAGGCTGAGTGCCCAGAATTGATGTTTTTGAACTATGGTGCTGGAGAAAACACTTGAGAGTCCCTTGGACTGCAAGGAGATCAAACCAGTGAATCCTAAAGGAAATCAACCCTGAATATTGACTGGAAGGACAGATGCTAAAGCTGAAGCACTAACAATCTGGCCACCTGTTGTGAAGAGCAGACTCACTGGGAAAGACCCTGATGCTGGGAAGATTGAGGGCAGGAGAAGGGAACAGAGGATGAGATGGTTGAATGGCATCACTGACTCAGTGGGCATGAACTTGAGCTAATTCAGGGATATAGTGAACAACACAGAAGTGATCAACCTAGCATGACGCAGTCAATGGGGCAGCAGCGTCAGATACACTGAAAAACAACAACAAAGCACCTGAGTGTAACTATTTCATCACAATCTCACTATCAGATGTAACCACCTCTAAAATGTAAGGTATTTTTGGCCCTAACAACACCTCAGAAAACATTTTAATTGCACATTTCTCTGAAAACTAGTAGAAATATTCCTATGACCACAAGTGTCTGAAACATAATGTAAAAGCTCCTAGTATAAAAAAAACAATACCAGCAGGGCCATACAGGTGTTCTCCTAAATTAAACAGTTCTAGATCACAATCTTTTAAAGAGTGATATGGAATGACAGTATGTCAGGAAGCATTTAACAGGAGGCTTCCTGTATGCTGTTTTGGATCTGTCAGGAATTCTCTGTTCCTTATAAATTCCTGAATACTCAGGAATTAAGAGGAGAGGCAAGCCTCTCCCAGGACTGAGGATCCAGGCATTTCCTTCATTAGTGTTTCTATATGGTGATAAGTACCCTCTTTCCTCTGTGAACCATACGGTAAAAGTGATTGTTTACAACTCTCTCTCTCTTTAATATGGATCACCTATGTTTTGTAAGTCTGGAATTTTAATCTTTATCTTTGCTGAGAATAACTACCTTGTAAGACAGTATATATGCCCACACTATGTTGATTAAAACACCTTTGCTCCATCAGAGCTCTGGTCCTCGTGTCTTTCTTTCTCTCTCTCTCAGGCTATTTCTTTGGAGTGCAGAGGCCCTCTGAGTTCACTTTCCACAGATTCCGGTCCATTAAAGGACCTCAACAACAGTAGACAAGAGCATTTAAGTGGCATAAACAAATGCATAGATTTTAATCAAAGTTCTAGTAGCACGACTATAAGCTAACATCTCTCTCAATTCTCTAGTCTATAAAATGGAAACAGTATCTGCCTTGACAAGTTTACAGACTGGCTATGGTAATCAAATGCAACAGTGTATACGTCAAAGCAACCTGGGGACCATAAATTGGCCAATTCAACAAACACTGTATCCCCTCTGAACAAAGCACTTAGAGATACAAAAACAAGTAACAGGTAGTCAGAAAACGGTGCTCTACTGAGAACATCCCATTTCTGTAACAATTTATATCACCTCATTAGCTATCCTGAAACAAAGTTCTAACCTACTTACAATTTTTAAAATAAACAATACCCTAATATAAAAGGGGGAAAAGATTAATATATAATGCAGTATATATTTCAATAAAAATGCTCAAGCATATCAACAAAATTAGAAAGTATAATCAAGAGGTTAGACGCTAGGACGTATATGGTACATCACCCTAAATATGACAGCTATGAATTTAGACCTTCCAAGACAGGTGTGTTGTTTTGACACAATGGCATTGTAGTCGGTGACATGGATTTTCCAAAGTGTTGACTGCTGATAAAGTTCCAAACAACTTCAGTTAAGAAACTGAATTAACAGGACTGACATGTATACACTATTTTATATAAAATATATAACTAATAAGAACTTACTGTTCAGCACAGGGAACTCTATTCAATACTTTGTAATGATCTATATGGGAAAAGAATCTAAAAGAGTGTATATATGTATAACTGATTCACTTTGCTCTATAGCAGAAACATGACACTGTAAATCAACTATACTCCAATAAACAGTAAACAAAAACAAACAAAGAAACTTAATTCCCCAAAACTGAATATATATTAAGATGGAGCTAAGGTCTAGACTAACTGTTTTCCTTCTACATGAATATTCTGGGCATTTGAAAGCACTGTGGAAACCAAAAGATTCTTCACAGTCTCCCCCATGCAGGATGTCAGGCTCATTCCCCATGCACCAAAGTTCCTCCCACTAACTTCCACAACATCTCTTAAAGAACAGTTGCTGTTGTTCAGTCCTTTAGTCATGTCCAACTCTTTGTGACCCCATGGACTGCAGCACGCCAGGCTTCCCTGTCCTTCATCATCTCCTGGAGTTTGCTCAAATTCATGTCCATTCAACCATGTCATCTTCTGTCACCCCCTTCTCCTGCCCTCAATCTTTCTCAACATCAGGGTCTTTTAAAATGAGTCAGCTTTTTGCATCAGGTGGCCAAAGTGTTGGGAGTTTCAGTATTTACTCCACTGAGAACGACTGACAGAGAATCCAAACATATCATTATACTAAGTAACAGATGCCTAAAAGAGGTAGAAATTAAAGTGATCTGGAAATAGGAAAGCATGGAAAATCCACAAGTTAGCTAAGTCTTAGCATGATGGATCAGTCAGGCAAGACCAGTATATGTCACACTGACAACCAACTTCCCCAAATTAGCAGCTTAAAACAAAGCTTTGTTTTCTGCATAAACTAAACGTCAATCACAAATATATGCCCAGAATAGCAATGTTCATCACTGCTCCTTGTCATCTCTCATGGATTAGGCTAAGAAAGCTCCATTTCTACATATGCTCTTAAATGACAGGGGGAAAGATCAGTTCAGTTCAGTTCAGTTCAGTTGCTCAGTCATGTCTAACTCTTTGCGACCTCATGGACTGCAGCATGCCAGGCCTCCCTGTCCATCATCAACTCCCGGAGTTCACCCAAACTCATGTCCATTGAGTCGGTGATGCCATCCAACAATCTCATTCTCTGTCGTCCCCCTTTCCTCCGGCCTCCAATCTTTCCCAGCATCAGGGTCTTTTCCAGTGAGTTGGTTCTTCGCATCAGGTGCCCAGAGTATTGGAGTTTCAGCTTCAGCATAAGTCCTTCCAATGAATATTCAGGGATGATTTCCTTTAGGATGGACTGGTTGGATCTCCTTGCAGTCCAAGGGACTCTAAAGAGTCTTCAACACCACAGTTCAAAAGCATCAATTCTTCAGCACTCAGCTTTCTTTATAGTCCAACTCTCACATACCACAGCCTTGACTAGATGGACCTTTGTTGGCAAAGTAATGTCTCTGCTTTTTAATATGTTGTCTAGGTTGTTTATAACTTTTCTTCCAAGGAGTAAGCATCTTTTAATTTCAAGGCTGCAGTCACCATCTGCAGTGATTTTTGGAGCCCCAAAACATAAAGTCACTGTTTCCCCATCTATTTGCCATGAAATGATGGAACCAGATGCCATAATCTTAGTTTTCTGAATGTTGAGCTTTAAGCCAACTTTTTCACTCACCTCTTTCACTTTCATCAAGAGGTTCTTTAGTTCTTCTTCACTTTCTGCCATAAGGGTGGTGTCACCTGCATACCTGAGGTTATTGATATTTCTCCCAGCAATCTTGATTCCAGCTTGCACTTCATCCAGCCCAGCGTTTCTCATGATGTACTCTTCATGTAAGTTAAATAAGCAGGAGGAAAGACAGGATAACTCATACTCTGGCTTTTAAAGGCTGACTATCACTTCTGCTCATACTTGATAGCCAGTCATATGGCCATGCCAGTGCTTCTCAACCAGAGCAACTCTGTCCTTCCAGGAACATTTGGAAATGTCTAGAGACATTTTTGATTGCTACAACTGGAATGAGGGAGGTGGGGCAGTGGCGGTGGTGGAGGGCAGAGTACTACTGGGTATCTACTGGGTCAAGACCAGGGCTACTGCTAAACATCGTGCAATGCACAGTACAGTGCCCCATAACAGAAATTTACCAAGCCCAAAATGTCAACAGTGCCGAAGCTGACAAGCCCAGGACCAAGGCTAATTTCAAGGTTGGGGAGGGAGATAGAGAGAAGTACAATATTACCAGGCACCAGAAGAGCCATGAGAATATTGACGGAATAGTACTACCACATGTGAATAAGAATTTCCCAGGCTGAAGGAAAATCATAGGAAAAAGCAGAGGGACAGGAGTGCAGATGTTTCCCCTTGAGCAGGTTTATGGTAGAAGGGTGGGGGGAGGAGAAACAGCACTGGATCTGCATTAGAAAGAAAACCTTTGTGACAGCAAGAAGAGAGCTCTGCAAAGAGGAAAAGAACACCAGTTAGGAGACAGTGATGAGTGTGCCCAGACTAGAGGCATGGGCAATGGAAACCAAAAGGAAACTTCTAGGCAGAACAGGACACTTCTAGGCAGGACACTTTTAGGCAGAGAATTTTTTTAGTCAACTACATACAAGGAGTGAAAAGAAGAAACAGTCAAAAGATGGCCCATTTCCTAGATAGGTTTACTGAAAGATGAAGAAAGAATAAAAGATTTAAAAGTGGTTAAGTAACAAAATCAGCTTTAAATATGCTGTATTAACACCCCATTAAAGATGTTAAGCCCATGTGACAGTCTCTAACACAGAGATACTAGATAAAGTCACGGTAATAGAACAACAATCCCACTGCAATGGGGTAATTAATGGGAAGCAGGAAGTCAGCAAATGGGAGAGGTTTGTTCTTACATCTACCTATTTTGTGTTTTGTCCCTAGCCTTGCTATTAAACATAAGGTGCCACCTGAAGTTGACCATAGACCTAAAAGCAACTCCATGAAGTATAAAGCCACAATAATTAAAGTACTCAGTAAAATTGAACAGCCTGAGTGCTGCCTGGAGAGGCTCTCATGGAGATTCATGAACTGTAATTAATGAATGCTGCCATTTTTAAATTTCTCAGATGTCTGTTTACTTTTGGATGATTACATTTGTAAAACAAACACAGAGGCATATTTTCTAGAAGTTATACATATCTTAGTCAAGGATCAAGTATGGGAATATTTGAGAAACTGCTTAAGTTTAACAAGGGAAAAATAAAAAAACAGCCTAGCCTGGTGAAGTATCATTAGAAAGAATTCTAAGCAGGCATGCACCAGGGGTGGGGCAAGCTTAATTCAATTACCTGAAGACACAAGCTACCTGAAGTACAAGTTACAGCCTAGACTGAGCCTCATCAAAATGAGGGCAGCAGGAGGAAAACCTCCAAGAGTACAAGGAATTATATGCACAGTACTAATTGGCTCAGAAGGTAAAGAATCTGCCTGCAATGCAGGAGACCCAGGTTCAATCCTTGCATTGGGAAGATCCCCTGGAAAAGGGCATGGCAACCCATTCCAGTATTCTTGCCTGGAAAAATCCCATGGACAGAGGAACCTAGCAGGCTACAGTCCATGAGTTAAAAAGAGTTGGACACAACTGAGTGACTAACATTTTTCAATTATAAAGATTTAAGATAAGAATAATACAAAGAAACAAAAAGAACATTTTTTGTGATAACTTTTAAGATGAACTACAAGGGACAAATTTTAAAATGTTTGCTGTTCACTCTCTGGGCTTAGATTTAAATGTCATACTGGTGTACCGATTTTCTAAATAATTTAATAATAAATAATCTTATTGTAAAATTAATTTTTCTGAATGAATATATTAAAGGTTGCTAAAAGAAGAATCAACAAACTCCTCTAGTTGACATGTTTTTTGTCTGCCAGCATGTATTTTCCCTTCTCTAACAGTACTCTGATTTCCCAAGGAGAATCTACCTGGGCAGGTAGGATAATGCCACTTCTGCCTAACCAGAGTCATCTCCATGGCATATCAGCTGTTTCAAAAATGGGAGAGGACCCAAGTTAGGCTAACGACAGCCCTAGGACTTGTGTTGGAACCACAGACAGAAAAAAGAAAAAAAGGCCTTTCTTTGCTGGACCTGAACTTGAAACTGGGAGTAGTCAGTCTGGAGCCCGCCTGCCTGCTACATCACTGCAGTCATGTCTGAATCTTTGAAACCACACGGAATGTAACCCACCAGGCTCCTCTGTCCTTGGGATTCTCCAGGCAAGAATACTGGAGCGGGTTTCCATTTCCTACTCCAGGGGATCTTCTCAATCCAGGGATCAAACCCACGTTTCTTAAGTCTCCTGCACTGGCTGGTGGATTCCTTACCACTAGCACCACCTGGGACCCTGCCTGAGATTTAGACTAACAAAAAGGGAAGCACAGCCAGAAGACAGAATCCTCATGATACTGGCTCCTTGTGACTCCAGATCCAGCACTCTGAGCCCAGCTCTGATTCCAGACCAAATCAATGAATTCCCTTTTCACTTGACTGCAACGTATTTCCCAAATTAAGTGAACAAAAATTGACTTAATTGAGGACCTACTGTATAGCACAGAAAACTATACTCAATATTTTATGATAACTTATAAGTGAAAAAGACCTGAAAAAACATATATGTATCTGAATCACTGCGTTGTACACTTGAAACTAACACAATATTGTAAATCAACTCTATGCTTCAATTTTCTTTAAAGCTGAGTTAATAACATTCTCAGAGATAAGAGTAATATAATACAAACCACATATATCAACAATAATAAACAATAATTTTGTCAGTAACACAGATAACGAGTTACTTTAAAATAGCAGTTGCCACACTGGTCTCCAGTCCACTTACTTATATGCTTAATTATTGAGAATTCCAAACAACCTTTGTTTATGTGAGTCATATCTATTAATATTTACCATATCACAAGTTAAAAATGTTTACTCTATCCAATTAACTTAATAAACCCATTACATATTAATATAAATTTTATGAAAAGTATTTTCTAAAACAAAAAAGTCAATATTCAGAATGACATCATTTTTGTTTTTGCAAATTTCTTTAATGTCTAGCTTAAGAGAAGACAGCTGGATTCTCATAAGTGCTACTGCATTCAATCCACTGTGATGTTTAATGTTTATGAAGAAAATACACCTCACACAGATAAGTAATTGGAAAAGACAGGAATATTTTAATGGCCCTTTTATATAATGATGGCTGTTCATCTTTTATTCAACGCAAAATGCAACAAATGGCAATTCCTAAAAGTTAGTTGCAATGTGGAATCTGAAACTGTTATCAATGGAACTTCTTGACTCTGTTACACAAAAATCCACTGGTCCATATTACACTTTGATTGGCTCTCCTATGCACACATGATTTGTAACATCATGCATTGGTCATCTAGAAAAATACTGGTTCAATGAGTTATACAGACCTTCCCAGGGTTGACACATTTCTTATAGAATGTATTTTTCTAAAATCACATTCCTAAATATCACCACCATCAGAAAAATCTTTAAGTACGGGGAAGCTGGCAAGCCCACAGTGACAGGTACACGTTTTCCAGAAATCTAATTTTCACTTGAAAGACTAGATTCTTATCACTGGTAGCAACCAGTTATTATCCTTGAATGGCAGGTTCATTTCACTCACTTTCAAGGAAAACGCCTGCCAAATATCCAAGTCTAAGTAATGACAGTTTATTATTCTTTTAAGTAAAAATAAAAGTGGTGTTCCATTTAAAACGCGGCAAGTGGTTTTCCTAGAGATGAACTTTGTACACAGATGTGCAGAAAAACTTTATGCACACCTCAATTTTTTAAATATTTATTTATTTATAGTTGCTGTTTAGTGGCTAAGTTATGTCTGACTGTTTGCGACCCCATGGACTGTAGCCCCACCAGGCTCCTGTGTCCGTGGGATTTCTCCAATAAGAATACTGGAGTGGGTTGCCATTTCCTTCTCCTGGGGATCTTTCCCACCCAGGGATCGAACTCTATGGTCTCCTGCATTGGAAGGCAGATTCTTTATCACTGACCCGCCAGGGAAGCCCAATTTATTTATTAGCTTATTTAACACTTATTTGGCTGTGTTGGGTCTTAGTTGCGGCATGCAGGTGAACAGACTCGTGGCGCATGGGCTCAGCAGCCACAGCAGGAGGGTTTTACTTGCTCTGTGCACAGCATGCAGCATGCTGGATCTTAGTTTTCTGTCCAGGGAATCGAACCCATGTCCCCTGCACTTCAAGGGAGATTTTTAACCACTGGACCACCAGGGAAGTCTCCACACATTTATTTAATCATACTAAAAAGACATGCACTCCAGGGTAGAGATTTTAAAATTAAAACATTTTACTGCTTTACCAAGGAAATTTTTAAGTGAAATTCACATTGTTTTTCAAATGCTTAACATGTGTTTGGAACCACTGCCTTGATTCAAACTAAGGTGCCAGCAGTTTACCCACCACTGCTTCCTCATTCTCAGTGCAGATGCCAACACAGCAACAGTGCCCATAACGTCTGTTTTATTATAAGAATGATTCTGGCTTCATGAACCCCTAGAAGGGACATGGGGATCCCCAGGAGTCTGTCAATCACACTTTGGAAAACACTGTTTTAAAAGATTGTAAAGTAGAGTGGATTTTAATAACTGGAAACTGAAAAATACATTTCATAAAACCTCATAATTGAAGAAGACTGTCAAGTCATCAAGCTTATTCTTTCAAAGAGGGGCTATACCAGAATCCCCCCCACAGGTCACACCAGCCCCACTAAATCTATACTGAGTGGAGCCCTAACTTTAAAAGCACCCAGAGCCTGAGGTGCTATCAATTTCACAAAGCACTGATGTAGTCTGTACCAGTCTACATGCTTCACTTTACAAATTACCAGAAAGACAGTGGAACAAACTGCAATGTCACAGATATATGAAACTATTAAAAAGACTAATTACATAGAAATTGTGCCGTTTTTATTATTAGCCAGCTGCTTGATTTCAACATCTGTACACATAAAATTCTCCCTTCAACTAGTTTTGGTAGACCTGTATGACATAGATGCACGGAGTGTTACTTTAAACAGTAATTCCTCTTTATCTCATCACATTAAGCACTACTTTCAGTTGTCCTCTCAGCAGATGTTTCAATTATTACAATGACTGGCCACCTACTGATATCAAATGCTCCAGAATTCACTAGTGAAAACCACAGATAAATAACCTTAACCCAGTCTTACATTCAGAAATACATTTTGAAAAATGTAAAAGATCTGAATTACACACATTCATCTACATTAAGATTAAAAAATATTATACCTTACTCATACCAAAGACAAATATTCAGTAGAAGTCCTTTTTTTTTTAAACATCCTTTTAAAACATCCTTTAAAAGTCCTTTTTTTTTTTTAAGAAGATTTGCATTCTAAACACACAGATTGGGGTTTGATGAATTTTAAGTAAATTACTCCAGTGCATCAAGGACTGCAAAATAAAGCTTATACTGCATCAAAACAAATGAAGCGATAAAGATAAGCATACTAACATATCCAAATGCTTTAAAATCAAGAGGTTCTTTTTATTATTTTTTTTTAAACAATACAGATTCCCATGCCTCCTCCACTCCATTCTCATCCTGAATCGGTGTGTTTGGGGGATGGGACGTACAGAAGGGACAAAGAATATTCTGTTTTATTTTTTTTAATAGCTCGTCCAGATGCAACTACTGGTAAACCAGCACTTGTGAACTACTTCAGGTAATGTAAATGGAAAACTGATCATGCTCTCCTGGATGATCTCTAAAGAATTGCTAATGGGGCTTCCCTGATGGCCCAGTGGTTAAGTAAGAATCCACCTTGCAATGCAGGGAACACTGGTTTGACCCATGATGCAGGAAGATCCCACATGGGCGCCACTGCTACCGAAGCCCACGCCTAGAGCCTGAGCTCAGCCACAAGAGGAGCCCTTGCACTACAACCAGAGAAGGCCTGGGCCCTGCAACAAAGACCCAGCGCAGCCAAAACTAAATAATTCATTTTTAAAAGAAGAACAAGTTGGGCTTGTTGAACAAACGTCTCATAGTGTGTAAGTTAACCTCTGTAAAATCTAACTCAATGCAACTCGATTCTCAGGAACCAATGAAGTGACCAGTTAATTGTTGCCAACAAAATGCGATGGTTTCCAAACAAATCAACCCCCTATGAAGACCAAATTCCCACTGGGAGTTTAGATGCAAAGTTCAGCACCTAACCCAAGTCATTAGTCTTTAAAAGGAGCCCAAGTAAGCATTTTAGAATATGTTAAAATATCAACTTCCTATTTAGGATAGAAATGATAAACCAACTTCTCAGCAGGGGAAATACAGCTTCCTAAAACTTGATACCCGACAACTCAAATGAACTGTGAAATGAAGAAAGGTTCAAACAGGAGACAGAGGGACAGACTTGGAAGCAAAAAAAATATGGCAATACCTTCAAGGAACCATGTGATTGTGTATATCACTGTATTAAAGAATGTAAAGGTGACACAGTGAAACAGTTAAAAAATTTAAAAAAGAAGTCAGAGGACCCTATAGCTCAACCATTTTGGAACTCTGATCTGGCTGCACCCCAAGCCAACTGAGTCACAATTTCTGGAAGTGCGATCCAGCCATCAGTATTTTGCACAACTCCCCAAGAGATTTCAAAACACAACCAAGGTTGAGAATCACTGCCTTAAACCTTGAGAATAAAAAACAACAACAACAACAACAAAAAGATGACCCCCCCCACACAGTAACGAGTTTTCCAAAATGCAAACAATTCTCATTTAAAATGTAAATAATGAAGTATAGACTTTAAATTTAAAGGTATTTAGAATTATCACTTTTAAATTAAGATGTAAAAACAGACTCTACAGTATGTAATAGCTATCTGACCTATATAATTTGCAATAGTAAATAATCAAAACTTAAGTTACAAGATTCTAATGATCTACCATCTCAGTTCTACATAGGTAAGTGCTACCCTAGTTTTTATCCACTCTCACAGTTAAAACAAATTTTCCTGGATGCCAAGTACACCACGTAATAGTGTCAAGGTGACACAACCTAAAATACTTTGTTCCTGAGAAGCTGGAATTTAGCCACATTTCCTATCACCAAAATTACACATTTTAGGATGAGGGGGAAAAAAATCCAAAAATTCTAAATATGACTCATTACTAAGCATATGTTTTAGCATATTATCTATGCTAACAGTACTGAAAGTTGCTCAAATGAATAATATCTAGACATATTTGTCAACCGCTTGAATTTCTCTTTTCTTTTTTTATTTTTTTAAATTTCTTTTTAAAACAATTAAATCTTCATCAACTGTGGAGCAAAAAATTCAAAATTTAATAATTTAACAAAATGGTATTAAATTCTGGGTTAGGTTTATCTAACTCCTTTAATTTTGGTGTAGAAAACAATGAAATCAATTGAAACCATTTCCATCAGATTAGTTTTACACATAATAGTCACTTTTAATCATCACTAAAACAAAACAAAAATTTCTGCCTAACTACATAATCTTGTAGGGTACAAAAATAAAGGAAATCCAAACATGTACAAAGAGCACTGAAATGACTAACATGTTCACTGAATGAAAAAAACTGGGGGAAAAAAAAAAAGAAGCATAAGCTAGAGGGGGACACAATAGAATAAAGTTTACACATAAGAAAAAGGTATGTTCTCACCAAAATGGACAAAATTTTAGATGAGACTAAATATGCATTTTACATATAATGAGGCAGATCCTATAGGGTTAATTGCCCTAGTAGAGGCTTCAGCAATTCACAGCTCAATCAGAATAGTGTCTAATGATGTTACTATAACACCAGCTCAATCAGGAAAAAAAAAAACAACTTCCAAGCCAGAGAGCTGGAGTGTGACTGGACAGCATAAATTAGTTCAACACTTGGGCGGGGGTCCGGGGTGGAGAGGAGGATCTGAAGGGGAATGCAGAAAAATAAATTCACACACAAATGGTGAAACAGTTCAACTAAAATGTAGCTTAAGAAAGTGAAGCACAGTTTTTATAAGACTTGCTGCTTCCCAGTATAAGCAGAATTGCTTCGAACAGCAAAGCCATCGAAAACAGTCAATGATGCATATAAAACTTATTTCAAAAAACTTCACAGTGACTTTCTCAGCACAGGTTTTCATTAAATCTGAAACCGACTTGCAGTTTTTTCTAAGCTTAAGATATACAACTGAGGAACTTAACTAAACAAAGAAGTTTCTACACAGGCACTTAATTAAAAAATTAAGATGCAATACCTCTTTAAAGCAAGTTCCCCCCAAAACCTGGAAAGCAAAGAAAAAGCCACTTCTATTAACAGACTCAAAAAATCTTGTATCAATTTTCTCTAGAAAGAGTTTTAGTTTTAACTCCAACAACTTAAACCTACATAATTCATCACCACCCTTAGACCTAAACAGACTTCAAATTTTAAACTCCTGGCCTACCTGTATTATATTTGTACTGTAACAAACCCATTTAAGAAAGTAAAATCGTAACATTAAGGAAGAAACATTAATTTAAAAAATCATACTTTAAGATGGTAATGATATCAATCATTTACAACTTGAAATGTCAAATACTACTCATATCTGAACCTTCCAAAAGAGAAAATAAACCCTTTAGCAGAAAAAGAAAAGCTGCACACTAGCACTCCCCAAGCTGAAATAAATTTGGTCTAAGTACAGCATAGCAAAGACAACGTATGAAAACTGCAATAAAAATTTACTGAAATGCAATAGACTAAACCTAGTAAAGTTCGTAAACGTATTTATTTCTGTATTTTCTATTAGGACTAAATAGTTTCTGCCAGAAAAAAAGTACTGAACCTACTTTTTAAACACCCTGAGACTGAAAGGATGCTAAGTCTTGCAAAAGTCAAAGGTTGTTAAAATCAGCAAAGACAATGTGCTTTTAGAAAGTCAATTCAGACTAATTTAAATGACTCCCCATTATATTTACAATTTCTAAATAAACTAGCAGTTTCACCTTAAACTACAGCCCCAAAACTAAAGGCATCAAGAAACTAAATTCAAAATAAACTATTTGGAAACAGGCAAATATACTTATTTTCAAAAATTTTACTACGGTTTTCAAGGGGGAAATATTAATAATCATTAATTTTCAGTAGAGTTTTTTTTTTTAACCTCTCTATATTGCACTCCCCCCCCCCCAAAAAAAAATCTTTCAAGTTAACGAAACACACCCGCTTCTTCGAAAATCTCAAATTCAGCTTGAGAAATTACAAGAGCAGTTTGGGGCTTGAGATGGAGCCACCGCCCTGCACAGCCTACACCGATTTCACGCTCAGTACTTGCAGTCGGAGCAATAAAATAAGTTGACTCTTATTTTTCATTACGAGTGCGGGGCGGGGGGCGGGAGGCGGCCTGGTCAGTTAGGTGTTAATGATGTTTCCTGCACACCGCCGTCACCCACGGTACTCAAAAAAGTAAAGTCAACAAACCAAAGCCAGAAACACGAACTGGAGTGACACAACCAGGAAGAGAAAATAAGGGACAAAGAGGAAAAAAACAACTGCTCGAGAAAAGAAATGAAGAGAGACCATTCACAACTTTCATTCAGACCGAAGGCAGCCCGCTCCCGCCGGAGCCGACACGCTCCGCCGTGAGGGACGGGGGAACTACCTCAGAACAACAAAGAGTGGAGACGGCCGCGGCAGCACGCCCAGCGCGGGCTCCACTCGGTTCCGCCGCGGACCCCGCGGGCAGCTCGGGGCCGCAGGACCGACTCCGGAGCCCGAGAGACGCGAGGCGCCGCGGCCCGGCCCGGCCCGGCCCGTCAGGCGGCCGCGCCGGTTCTCCGGGCCGGGCCCGCCGGCTTCCCGCGCGCGCTCCCCGCCGCCGCCCGGAGCCCGCCCCGGGGCGGGGAAGCCGCGGGCGGGGGCGCGCGGGCCCGGCCCGGGAGAAGAGGAGGGGGACATGGCGCGTTACCTGGGCCCGGGCGACGGCGAGGGGCTTCCGCTCTCCCGCCGCGGCTCGTCCCTCCGCCCGGCGGGCGTCGGCGCGCTCCTCGCCCCCCGCCCCGAGGCGTCCGGGCCAGGCCGCCCGCTCCTCGGCGCCGCGCCGCTGCCCGCGCGGGCCGGGCCGCCTCCGAGCTCCCGGGCCGCCCCGCGGCAGGGCCGGGGTAGGGGGGTTGCCCCTCTCGCGGGGCGCCCAGCTCCCCTCACCCGCTCCTGCCCCCTTGGGCGGCCGCGGAGCCGAGGAGAGGGCGGGAAGGGGGCCTCCGGCGGACAGCGGGCGGCTACGAACGCGGGCTCCGCCACTCGAGCCGCTCCGTTACCGCAGCGGCGGCGGCGGCGACGACGACCAGGGCCGTGTTGTTGCTGCCAACTTGTCGGGAGGACACTGAGCATGCGCGCGCGGAGACCACATCCGGGTAATTTCAGGGTTTGGCCCTCTTCTCCCCACCCTGCCCCCCTCCCCGCGCTGCTTTCCTTTCTCTCGCTGCCCCCGCCGGAGGGACGGGAGGGTCGCTCTGCGCAGGCGCCCGCGGGCCAGCGCCGGCGGCGGGGAGCTCCGAATCCCGGCCTGGTCCCGGGCCCGGGCGGAGTGCGCTGCCCCCAAAGATCCGGGGAGCGGCTGCTCCCTGGGCGTCCCTTTGCCACAAAGTACCCAAACAGCGCCGGAGAGCTCGGCGTGTTAGTGGGTGTCTAGTAAGTTTATAAACAACGATCAGGCGGGCCTCTTTTTTTGTTGTTGTTTTTGTTTTTGTTTTTTGAGGACCTGCGTGGCTGCAAAAAAAAAAGAGAGAGAGAGAGAGACTTTTTAACAGCTTGCTTTGGGGAGAACGTAGCCGTAGCGGGTTATTTGGGAAAGAAACTGGGGTGACCGTACCTTCCCTCTCCGCCATTCCTGGGTCCCTGGATCCAGAGGTGTTTAAGCTCACGAGATGCCTTCTTAGGTTGAGCAGGACAGCTATGGAACCACAGATTTGAGAGCCTGAACAGGTATTGTAGTTCCTGAATGGTTCCTGTTGGAAGAGGTTTAGGCGTTGGAGTTCGGAGTTGGAAGGGACTTTCGGGGTCCTACTGCACACCTGTTAAGTAGGTTACCTGCTGGGTAAAGGAAAGGTGCAAACTCCACTTTTGACCTTATATTTGTGTCATTTGGGCTTCCCTGTGGCTCAGATGTTAAAGCATCTGCCCGCAATGCGGGAGACCTGGGTTCGATCTCTGAGTCGGGAAGATCCCCTGGAGAAGGCAATGGTAACCTACTTCAGTATTCTTGGGACGGAGGAGCTTGGTGGGCTACAGTCCATGGGGTCACAAAGAGTCAGACACGACTGAGCGACTTCACTTTCACTTTCTTTCACTTTGTGTTATTTGAAAAATTTACAAGATGAATGCATTTCCTCAATGTTTTTAAAGTTTCAGAAAACACATACTATATACATATATTTTTTTCTCACCAACCAGGAAATATTTCTGTTGGGGGTCCCACCAAGATTACTATGGGAAGGTTCTAAAGTCACTTCTTAAGTCTTGTCGCTCAGAATCTGTCTTCTCCCCCAACTAGGTTTTACTCCCTGGGTCCTAACCCCAACCTGTGCTCTTTCGTTTTCTGCCCAACAGCCTCTAAAACTGTCATGTGCAAACTGGTGTTCCCTGGGCTTTATGAAGATTTTCCAAGACCAGCTTTAAGGTGTCCATTTCCAGATGCCTCACCAGCATGTGTTCTATGATCTAAAACTGCTCAGCTTGGGACTTCCCTGGCCATCCAGTGGTTAAGCCTCTAGGACACAGGTTCAATTCCTGGTGAGGGAGCTAAGATCCTGCATGCGACCAGAGTTGTTTTGTTTTGTTTTGTTTTTTCAATTGCTCAGCTTAAGAAAGCACCTGCAGACACAGCATCCCCTTTCAAAACTGTTCAACTCCCACCATACAAACCCAAGTAAAAACTCACCCATTACTCAGACGCATAGATGCAAGATGTAAAAAACCTCTAGGACAATTCAGAGGAACGTTCAGAAATTGGTGTCCTGCTGAAAAGTGACTCAGAACAAGTGGGTTATAAGTTGTACAAGTCAGGTGGCTTCCAGTTCTTTGCTATCAACAAAATTGAAGGAAACTTTACGTGTCTTGATAACAGATCACCATGTGATTCTTGGGCAGTATACTTGGAAGAACTTAGAGAATTGAGTAATATTGCTAAATCTTAACTTCTTCCATTCCTGTCTCTAGTAGTTATCTATACACATGCATCTTGTCACCTTTGCCGTACTCTATTGGAAGCAAATCACCAGCCCCACCACCATCCAAGGGAAGGAGACCACACGGGGCATGTATTCCTGGAGGCCAGATCCTGCGGGGCCACATTAGAGTCTGTCTGTTTACTCATGCAAGGGACGGTTCCTATAAGCTCAACCTCCCCAGAATTTCTTCGGATTCCTTTCAGGTCCTGGTTTAAGGGAAACCTGACTTCCCTGGGGCACTGTTTACCCTTCCCCTCTGAGTAGTAGGTCCTGTTTTTTCAACCGGGAGCCTCCTAGACTGGGCTTGGAGGTGAGGTGAGCGTCCAGCTTGCACCTGTGCAGTGTTTCTAGCCCATCCTCTCTCCTCCCGATTCACCTGCAGCTTTAAATCTTGTCATCCAGTGTCCCTCATCCTTGCTCACATTCCCCCTCATTTTCTCATCATTTGCTGTCATCAGGCCCTCCAACACCATTTCAGTCCTAATATCCGGCAGTTATCCTATAGCATGTATACTCCGATGATCATCCGCCTTCCCTAACCTCTCAGTTCCTTGACCTCTCCTCCGAGGATCTATCCTACCCTCACTGCGCCTCTCATTCCCTTGGCATAATCATGGGAGCCTCGTCAAACTTGGCAACTTTCTTCATCATCACAATTTCAAACACCTCACACTGAACACTGCCTCCTGTTTCCATATTTCCCTGTAGTACTCTAACTCCAACAGTTCTGCAACCCACTTACCACTCTCTCCCAGCCTTAAAAGTGAATCGCTCAGTCATGACCAACTCTTTGCGACCCCATGGACTATACAGTCCATGAAATTCTCCAGGCCAGAATAGTGGAGTGGGTAGCTGTTCCCTTCTCCAGGGGGTCTTCCCAACCCAGAGATCGAACCCAGGTCTCCCGCATTGCAGGCAGATTCTTTACCAGTTGAGCCAGTCCCATCCTTACCCAACTTAAATTCCTGGCCAGTCATCCCACAGTCACTCTCTTGCACACACACTCAACCCTCTTCCCTCCTCCCGCCTCATCGTGCTTACTGGGCAAAACCATAGCCCTGATTCAAGCCCGCTTTCCATCTGTTTCATGTCGGCCCTGTGCATCTGAGTGTGGCTGAAGAAGAACACAGTCACTAACTGGCTTCACTTTGATTTCATCACCATGAACTGCATGTGGGCCCTTAGTGCTTGCTGCCCAGGAATCCTCCTTCCCTGCTCCGTTCTTCTAGATGTCAGACCTCCTCTGTCCTCCAACCTGTACCCTCTTCCCTCCCATCCTCACTGATTCACGACCTTGCTTCCTATTCCACTGAGAATGTTGAACCCATGAGACAAAAACTTCCATAGAATCTCGCTATCTCATCTACCCATAAACCACATGGTAGCCTCTGTAACCTCTTCTCCACCCTCCCTTCCATTACATAGGGGAATTTTCCATGCTCCGAACTAAAGCTAGTCCCCTGGCTAAAGGCAGGAGACCTCAATATTGTCTTGTTTAATCAAGATTATTACCATGACTCCACCAGTTGTCCCCCCTCCTCTTTTATCAGTGTTTCCGTCTCTACTGGCTGATTCCCATAAGCTTATAAACAGCTCTTTTTTCTCCAGTCCTATAAAATCTTCTATTTGATTCACTTCCACTAGCAATAACCTTCCCATTTTTCTGCTTCCTATACAACAAAACTCCTAAGAGTTTCCTGTGCTGTCGCTTGTTCTTCTCCTACTCTAGGGCAACAGAACATATACCATATAGTACAATTAATATAAAAATCAAAAGCATGCCAGATATAATGTGTATGTTACGACTGTACACATATGTAATAGAATCAGATCAACACACATGAGATTACATATGTGTGTATTTTATGTCTTGAGCCGAGAGGGTCTCCCACACTCTCTTAAACTCCCTCCATTCATGCTTTTATCCTTATCACTTTATCCAAACTGTTCTTATTGAGGTCAACAGTGAACTTCACATTGCCTAAGTCCAATGACCTATTCTCAATTATCATCTTAAATTGACCTGTCTGTAACAGCTGACACAGCTAACCACTTGATTCACTCTTTAAAAAACAAAACAAAACTGCCCCCTCTTGCTTTTCCTCCTCTTCACTTCATCAGATCCTTCATTCCCTGACTTCTCTCTTTTTTGTTGATTCTGTCTCTTCTCCCAGACCTCGTAATGGCCCAGGGCTCATTCCTTGGATTTCTTCTGTTTTCTTTATCTACTCACATTTCACTGGTGATCTAATCAGGTCTCCTGACTTGCAGTACCCTGTAAGATATATGATATCATCATATAGGATGACAGCTCCCAAATTTATCCCTTTATCTCCAACTCCTCATCTGAACTCCAGATGATGATACCAGCAGCCTGCTACACGTCTTCTCCCTCAGATCTCTTCAGCCCAACCGCTTCCCTATCTCTGTTGATGACACGTCCATCCTTGAAGTTGCTCAGACCAAAAGCCCTGGAGTCATGTTAGACTTCCCTCTTTCTTATCCATCCCATGTCTAGTCCAGAGCCAAAGTGTCCCTTACCACCTCCACTGGCCCCTGGTCCGTTCCACCATCACCTAATGCTAGAGTTAGTCTTCTCAAAGCTCTCCCTGCTTTCATGCTTGCCCCTTAGAGTCTTCTCAGCATGACAGCCAGAGTGATCCTCCTAAAATATACGTCTGCTTAAATCCCTTCTGTGCCTCCTCATTTCATTCAGCCTAAAAGTCTATATCCTTAAAATAGTCTACAGGGTCCTATGAGCTCTGCAGCACTGCCACACTTCTGATCCTTACCTCTCTGATCTCATCTTCTGTTCCTCCTCTCCTGGATGACTCTGCTGTGGCCTTACGGACCTCCTACCTGACCTCAGAAGACATCAGCCAAGCTCTCAAGGTAGGACCTTTGCATTAACTGTTCCCTCTTCTTGCCACCCACTTCCCCAGATATCTGCACTGCTAACTCCCTCACCTACTTTAGTCAAATACCATCTTCTCCCTGAGGCCCACCCTGACCTTTTTAAAATCACAGCCTATCCTGAGCCCTCACTCTAAACCCCAGGCTCCCCTTCCCCGCTCTGTCTTCCCATAGCTCTTATCTTCTAACAGACTGCACTGTCTACTTATGTGTTACATGTACTGCTTATTGTCTGTCATTTCCCCCAGAATGTGGGCTCCACAAGAGCTGAGATTTGTCTGTAGTGTTTACTAGTTTATCCCAAGTGCCTAGAGTTCCTATTGCCATGTAGGAGGCGCTCGATAAAAATTTGTTGAATGAATGAACAAAATGTTTCATGCTTCTATCCTTACAAGTGTAAACTAGAAATAGAGTTGACTCTGAACCCTATTTTATTCCAGCAAAAATATTTTATACTTTAACAGTTTTTTTTTTAATTGGAAGATAATTGCTTTACAAAGTTGGGTTCCTTTCTGCTGTGATTTTAACAGTTGATCAAAATTCATGATATGTAATTTAGATAAATTAGATATTCAAAATTGAACCAAAAATAACAAAATTGTATTGGTAATACGATCAAGATAAACGTTTTAAACTTAGGGACTCAGAGCTTTTTTCAATTTTTTATAAGGAAATACAATAGGCTGATCAATAAAAGACTTTGCAACCTAAAATACCACATTAAAACGTTCAGGGGCAAGTGGAATAGAAATACAAGTTAAGGAGAAAAAGAATTGTGTTAAATTTCTCTTAAAGAATTGCTTGTTCGTGTTTTTTTAAATGGACGCTAGTTGCATCATGGTATTTAGATTCCCTTGGATACATTTAAAGAATGATGTAACAATCCTATTTTTAAACGGCAATACCTATAATATGGAGAAGGAAATGGCAATCCACTCCAGTACTATTGCCTGGAAAATCCCATGGACAGAGGAGCCTGGTAGGGTAGAGTCCATGGGGTCTCAGAGTCGGACACAATTGAGCCACTTCACTTTCACTTTCACTTTCACCTATAATATGCCAGAAATTATTTAAACTTAGGATGAAACATTTTACATATGACCTTTAAAAATACAAGAAGAAACATAATTTGTCAAATTTCTTTTAGGAGATAAGTAAGAAATTTTGAAGACCACAGCCCCAGAGGAGCTAACCTGCCAACTTTCCTGAAACCTCCCTGAATGACTTGTCTCATTTCCCAGATCCATCCTGTCCTGGGCAGGCAAAGGCTTGAAAGCTTTCTTCCTCTTTTGTCATTTTTGATGGCTCCACCTCCTGTGAAATGGAACTTCCCCAAAGACCCTGATGGTGGGAAAGATTGAAGGCAGGAGGAGAAGGGGGCGACAGAGATGGTTGGCATCACCGAATCAATGGACAGGAGTTTGAGCAAACTCTGGGAGATGGTGAAGGACAGGGAACCCTGGCCTACTGCAGTCCACGGGGTACCAAAGAGTCAGACACATATTAACATCTGAACAACGACAGGGTAAAGGGAATCCAGAGCTTTAACCTTTTCATCCCAGAAGTGGAGACAGAGCTCTCACCTCTTGCACTGCCCACCTAGGAGGGAATAGGATAATACAGTATTCCTCTGGAAATGGCCTAGCAGTTAACAGCTCACAGCTCCAGGCAAGAGTTAGTACATAGAGATTTTAGAGTTAACCCAGCATTTTGTTTTATTTTTACAGTTATCCAAGTTGCTTTTGCAAAATCACTTGACATTGATTAACCTGAATACTATAAGTGATTCTCACATTCCTAAAAGCACTATAGTAAACCCTGTCATCTCCTTTGACTTAAAGTATGACTGATGTGCATTTGACTTTACAAGTGATTTGTTCTTTTAGCTTTGTTTTGTTTAGTCACTAAGTCAAGTCTGACTCTTTTGTGACCCCTGGGCTGCAGCCCACCAGGCTCCTCTGTCCTTGGGGATTTTCCAGGTAAGAATATTGGAGCGGGTTGCCATTTCCTTCTTTGGGGTCTCTTCCCAGCCCAGGGATCGAACCTGTATCTCCTGCATTGCAGGCAAATTCTTTACACTGAGCCACCAGGGAAGCCCTCTTTTAGCTTTCTAGGTGGCCAAAGCCAGGCTCAATGAGGAAGAGAGGAGACGGATGGGGCCAAGGCTCCATTCCCTTCCTTCCTTCGTCCCTCCCTCTCTCTTTTTTCTTTCCTTAGTAAATGGCTGTAAGAGCCAGATTTATCAAGGGCCACAAGAGCAGCTGTGAACAGAAGCTATCAGAATCCCAGAGTGGAGCATGGGGATGGGGTAGGGAGGAGAATGTGAATGGAGTGTGAATCCATAGTCTCTGTTCAAAAGATTAAATTGAAACTTGAAATTCAGAGTGACTAGAATGTATCTTCTTCTTTGTCTCCTTTAAGACTCAGTGACCCTCTAGGATCCCTGATGTTTGTCCATGTTGGGCACCCTTTCCTTCTGCTCCTAGACTGGACTGTGAGTTCCCTGAGGACAGAGGTTCTCTTTTCTGGCCCTCTGCAGAATGTCTAATGCTGGGCCATTCATGGAATGTTCGAATGTTTGTTGAGTGAATGCACGGAGGGGAGAGGTGGGAGCTAAGACTGGGAAGATAGGTTTGGAGCCAGGCTGTGAAGGAAGACACGCTCATGAATGAGTTGAACTCCAGCGGAAGATGGATATGTTTGGGTTTTGTTTACAGTTTTTTTGAGGTATAATCTGCATTAGACTATAGTCTACATTAACCTTTTTAAAGTAGAGAGTGAATTTAGGTAAATGTATACATCGTGCGATTACCGTGATGACCCAGTTTTAGAACACTCCCATCACTCCAGAATGTTCCCTTCTGCCCCTCTGCAGTCAGTCCTCACCTCCGTATTCCAGACTGCAGGCAACCCCTGACATGGCTCCTGTTGCTAAGGTTTTGGTTTTTCTAGAATTTCACATAAATAAAATCTTATAGTATGTGTTTTTTTGTAACTGGGTTCTTTCACTCAGCATGTTGTTTTTGAGATCCAAAATATTATCC
This sequence comes from Capricornis sumatraensis, assembly GCF_032405125.1. Classification (NCBI taxonomy): domain Eukaryota; kingdom Metazoa; phylum Chordata; class Mammalia; order Artiodactyla; family Bovidae; genus Capricornis; species Capricornis sumatraensis. The sequence continues at coordinate 53,136,223 of NC_091089.1, read as the reverse complement.
TCTGTATCAGTACCTAGTTCCTTTTTATTGTTGAGTAGTATTGTATTGTGCTGCCGTTGTTTAGTTGCTAAGTTGTGTCCTACTCTTTTGTAACCCCATGGACTATAGCTTGCCAGGCTCCTTTGTCCATGGGATTCTCCAGGCAAGAATAGTGGAGTAGATTGCCATTGCCTTCTCCAGGGGATCTTCCCAACCCAGGGATTGAGCTCACATCTCCTGAATTGGCAGGCGGATTCTTCAAAATGTTAATAATCGGTAAATAGGGATAAAGGCTATATGGAAGTTCTTTGTACTATTCTTGCAAGTTTTCTGTGAGATTAAAATTTTTTAAGCCACTTGCCCACGTGATAAAGTTCCTTCAGCAGTACCACAGGGATTTGAACCCTCTGTAGCCTCCAGCCCTCCACACACTGTGCTTTGTGGAGCTGCCCAGTGACCCTAATAGCTGTTTGCCGAAGCCAGGCCCCAGCAGGGCCTCCTAACCTGATGCCTCAGGAAGGAGGGGGCCCAGGTGCCTTACAGCAGTGTTTCTCCAACTTTGAGCACACGCACAAATCACTCGGAGGTCTTGTTACAATGCAGAATCTTCTTCAGTGGATCCAAGGTGGAGATGGAGTGTCTATGTTTCTAACAAGTTTCCAGATGAGGCAGATACTGCTGGTCCTTGGATCAGAGTTCCAAAGGTGAGGCCCTAGACTCTAGGACCCAGAACTCTAGGGCCTAAAATGCAAAATTTATGGGGAAGGGGAGGAATAGAAAGGAACATTTAGGAGACGGTCCACAGTTGTGATTCTATGTACTTTAAATGCTTTTCAACCAAAAGCTTTCATTTTTCAAGCATTCTGTCATTCAATAAAGACACAGAGTGAGCCTACTGGGGCACCATACTTTAGAGTAAATAACTGAATGGTGATTAACATTAACTGAAAGAGTTATAATTTATCCAGTCTTTCCTTGTCCTAGGAGACTCCAAATCAGCCTTAAATCTCAACAAGTGAACTTGTCATCCAACAGTCTCACTTAGCATCACAGGCACAAGAGAGAACTTTGCAGGCAGGGAGCCCTGTAAATAATGATTTCACCAACAGCAAAAACAAAACATTTAAAAAACATTTGGCATTTGTGCTGTGGCATCATTTTAGTGACATAAGAATTTTATAATGAGTGTTTGTACAAAGGACTTTCAGCTTTCAGCCCTGAGGGGGAAGGTATCTTACCTTAACATCGCCAACATCTTTTATTATTTTTAAAGCATTTTTCTTGGGAGACAACCTTGAGGGAAACAGTTGACCTTGACTAAGGTCCGTCTAGTCAAGGCTATGGTTTTTCCAGTAGTCACGTATGGATGTGAGAGTTGGACTGTGAAGAAAGCTGAGCGCCGAAGAATTGATGCTTTTGAACTATGGTGTTGGAGAAGACTCTTGAGAGTCCCTTGGAGTGCAAGGAGATCCAACCAGTCCATTCTAAAGGAGATCAACCCTGGGATTTCTTTGGAAGGAATGATGCTAAAGCTGAAACTCCAGTACTTTGGCCACCTCATGCAAAGAGTTGACTCATTGGAGAAGACTTTGATGCTGGGAGGGATTGGAGGCAGGAGGAGAAGGGGATGACCGAGGATGAGATGGCTGGATGGCATCACACACTCGATGGACGTGAGTCTGAGTGAACTCCGGGAGTTGGTGATGGACAGGGAGGCCTGGCGTGCTGCGATTCATGGGGTCACAAAGAGTCGGACACAACTGAGCAACTGAACTGAACTAAACTGAGGACCAAAATTACAGTTACTACCTTTTTAGAGGTTTGAGGATAATCAAGTGTCACCTTTTAGGGAAGAGGCATTTGAAGCAGGATCTTCCCTAATGGTAAAGAATCTGCCTGCCAATTTAGAAGCCATAATGCGGGTTCGATCCCTGGGTTGCAAAGATCCTCTGGAGGGGGAAATGGCAACCCACTCCAGTATTCTTGCCTGGGAAATCCCATGGACAGAGGAGTCTGGCGGGCTAGTCCATGGGGTCGCAAAGTGTTGGACTCAACTTAGCGACTAAACAACAATTTGAAGAAGAAGGGTGCTGTGAGCATTTGAGCAGCATACACCTCACATCTACCTCTCAGGAAGAAGTCCTGAAAAGGATAAGGATACCTGGTTCCAAGACTCAGCCTTTCAGTCCCATTCTTCCAAGAAAACCTTTGGCCAGGGACCTCCCTGGTGGTCCAGTGTTTGGGAATCCGCCTGACAATGGAAGGGACACAGGTTTGATCCCTGGTCCAGGAAGATTCTGCTTGCTGTGGGGCACCTGAGCCCAGGCACACAACTGCTCTAGAGCCCTCTGCACCCTAGAACCTGTGCTCTGCAGCAAGAGCAGCCACCGCAGTGAGGAGCCTGCGGGCTGCAGCTGAAGTGTGGCTCTTGCCCTCTGCAACTAGAGAAAAGCCTGCACCCAGCAACGGAGACCCAGGGTAGCCAATAGATAATTAAAATTTAAAGAGAGAAGTGGCCCGAGGACCCTCACTCGCTGAGGCTCCCAGAACACTTCGAGCCCGCTGAGAGTTTTCTTTCCCTTTCGCCTGATGGTAGCTGACGCCTCTCTGCTTTTGCTTCTTCCCTTTTCCTTTGCCTGGCTGACTTTCACTTCCCAGGAACTGCCCCCAGCTGCTGCCTTTGAACTGTCCCTACACGCTTCCTGCCCTCTGCTCTCTCCTTGCCTTGGTTACCCAGAACTGGCTGGAGCCTGGCCTGCAAGGTGACCCCAGTGAGGAAGTGCGGCAGGAGCCACGGCCTGCTCCTAAGACGTCCGGGGGCCACAGCCCCCTCCCAGGCCAAGCGAGCCTCCTCTATCGCTGGAAATGAGAAGGCCGTGGACGCTACTTGTGGTCGAAGCTGTTTCCTCGCCCTCATCCTTTCTGGGGGAGGCTGATTATCAGGTCAGCTCCTACCTGGTTCAACAGTAACCCCTATCCTCTCTAAATAAGACAACCTGGGACTTCCCTGGTGGCCCCATGGTTAAGAATCTGCATGCCAACGCAGGGGACACAGGTTGGATCCCTGAGCTGGAAATATTCCATATGCTGCAGGATGGCTAAGCCCGTGGGCCACAGCTACTGAGCTGGTGCACCAGAGCTGCTGAAGCCCTTAGAGCTGGAGCCCGCGCTCCACAAGAGAAGCTGCTGCAATGAGAAGTCCATGCCCCGCAACCAGAGAGTAGCCCCGCTCGCCGCCACTAGAGAAAGCGCGCATGGAGCAACAAGGACCCAGCGCAGCCAAAAATAATAAATGAACAAACACAAGCTCTGGCTCAGAAGCCCCTACAGCCTGGATGCCTCCCCCGCAACCGCTCTCCCCAACACAGATAATCCCCTTCTAAGGGGAGTTTAGACCTGGTCTGAACTTAACCCGAGGCTGCACTCCTTAGAATACCTATCTGTACCACAGTCCACAAGGCTCCTTGCTGAGGGTTCTTTGTTGAACTGTTTGACCCAAAGGCCCGGAAAGGCAGGCTCATGCCCTTCTCCCCTACAGCCTACCCTCTACCCTCCCTGCTCCCCCAGGGAGCAAATCAGAACCGATTCTTCAGCCAAGGAAAAGGCTACAGTGGGCAATCAGGGACTGAGCCAAGGATTTGCCCTCACTCCCGTCCCTACCTTTCCAACTCTCAGTCATCCAAAGCGCCCAACCCTCTGCCGAGCAGTGACTTCATCCCAGCTGATCTCATCGGGAAAACCACAAGCCCCCAGCTCGCACTTGATTCCCTACGGTTTTGTGAGTTTCCATCTCCTTCATTAGGAGACAGTATTCTCCAAGCCAGGCTTCAGCAACACGTGAACCGTGAACTTCCAGATGTTCAAGCTGGTTTTAGAAAAGGCAGAGGAACCAGAGACCAAATTGCCAACATCCACTGGATCATGGAAAAAGCAAGAGAGTTCCAGAAAGACATCTATTTCTACTTTATTGACTATGCCAAAGCCTTTGACTGTGTGGATCACAATAAACTGTGGAAAATTCTGAAAGAGATGGGAATACCAGACCACCTGACCTTACTCTTGAGAAACCTGTATGCAGGTCAGGAAGCAACAGTTAGAACTGGACATGGAACAACAGACTGGTTCCAAATAGGAAAAGGAGTACATCAAGGCTGTCTATTGTCACCCTGCTTATTTAACTTATATGCAGAGTACATCATGAGAAACGCTGGGCTGGAAGAAGCACAAGCTGGAATCAAGATTGCCGGGAGAAATATCAGTCACCTCAGATATGCAGATGACACCACCCTTATGGCAGAAAGTGAAGAGGAGCTAAAAAGCCTCTTGATGAAAGTGAAAGAGGAGAGTGAAAAAGTTGGCTTAAAGCTCAACATTCAGAAAACGAAGATCATGGCATCTGGTCCCATCACTTCATGGAAAATAGATGGGGAAACAGTGGAAACAGTGTCAGACTTTATTTTTTGGGGCTCCAAAATCACTGCAGATGGTGATTGCAGCCATGAAATTAAAAGACGCTTACTCCTTGGAAGGAAAGTTTTGTCCAACCTAGATAGCATGTTGAAAAGCAGAGACATTACTTTGCCATCAAAGGTCCGTCTAGTCAAGGCTGTGGTTTTTCCAGTGGTCATGTATGGATGTGAGAGTTGGACTGTGAAGAAAGCTGAGCACCAAAGAATTGATGTGTTTGAACTGTGGTGTTGGAGAAGACTCTTGAGAGTCCCTTGGACTGCAAGGAGATCCAACCAGTCCATTCTGAAGGAGATCAGCCCTGGGTGTTCTTTGGAAGGAATGATGCTAAAGTTGAAACTCCAGTACTTTGGCCACCTCATGCAAAGAGTTGACTTACTGGAAAAGACTCTGATGCTGGGAGGGATTGGGGGCAGGAGGAGAAGGGGATGACTGAGGATGAGATGGCTGGATGGCATCACGGACTCAATGGACATGAGTCTGAGTGCACTCCGGGAATTGGTGATGGACAGGAAGGCCTGGCGTGCTGCAATTCATGGGGTCACAAAGAGTCGGACACGACTGAGCAACTGAACTGAAAACTGAACTGAACACGGTGGTGGGGATTATGGATGGGCTGTGGGGTCAAAGGGACCTACGTTCACATCCTGCTCCATCACTGTGTTCCTAGGCAAGTTACTGAAACTTCTCAGCTTTATTTTTGGAGAAGGCAATGGCACCCCACTCCAGTACTCTTGCCTGGAAAATCCCATGGATGGAGGAGCCTGGTGGGCTGCAGTCCATGGGGTCGCACAGAGTCGGACACGACTGAAGCGACTTAGCAGCAACAGCAGCTTTATTTACTTCAACCATAAAAATAGGTACCCTCGCATTTCTTTAAAGCTTTTTCCTTGAGAATTAACTGAAAATTCTCTCAACAAAAATTTAGTGAGTGTCTACTCTTTGCCAGGCACTGCTCTAGATGTCTTTAAAGAGCTTACATTCTAGAGACAGTCAGCATGTAGCCAAACAAATAATGTAATATTATACAGTGATAACTGTTACTTAAAAAGAAAAAAACGACCACAGAGAATGACTAGATTGGGAGAGTATTTTAAACAGGACGATTAGGGAAGGTTGTCTGAGGATATGCCATCCAAGCAGACCTGAAGTGCAAAGGAGTGAGCTGTGAAAAGTCGAGGGAGAGCAGATATAAAGATCCTGAAGCAGAGATAAGCTTGGTAAACGCAACAACAGTAGGATCAGTGCGGATGGAACAGAGTCAGAGGGAGGGGGAAGGTTGGAGATGAGATCAGAGAGGTGATACGTGTGGGAAAGATTTCACAGATAGTAAGTGCTCCATCAATTATTCTTAAAGGGATCTTGTTTCCCTAACAAGGCTGTATGTTCTTTGAGGGCATTCATACTGAACAAATATTTACTGAGTGCCTGCTAAATGTCAGGTACAGTGCTACAACATAGGAATATAATAATGAACAAGACCATTGTGGGGGAGAAAAATGATGAGAAAATGAGCAGGGTGCAGGGCAGGATCAGAGACAGCTGAGGCTACTTGTTGCAACTTGAGGAGCTGAGCTTGGACTTGGGGGCATCCTGATGTTTGTCAAGCTGTTGTATGACACTGCCAAAGAGAGTGCCCAGTGAATCATTATTTGAATATTAAGAGATGGAAAAAGAGATACAGGATAAATATGAATCAAAAGAAACCATTTAATATCACTCAAAATAGGCATTAAAGTTGAAACCTTCACAAGGGACAAAGAGGACATATGCAGTACAACACTGAGACGCTATAAAGATTACAAATTGTATGCACCCAACAATATCACCTCAAAAAATATAAAGCAACAACTGATAGAAGAATCAACAAGCATAATTGGACACTTAATATAGAGATCTTCTTTGACTTATGAAGGAGTTTTATCTTGAAAACACTTGAAAACATTGAAACATTAAAACACTGAAAACACTTAATACACTTGATCTACTAACCATGGCTTAGCCTAGCCTACCTTAAACATGCTCAGAATACTTACATTAGCCAACAGTTGGGTAAGATTATCTAACAGAAAGCCTATTTTATAACAAAGTGTTGACTATTTCACATAATTTATTAAATACTATGTGCTGTATGCTAAGTTGCTTCAGTTGTGTCCAACTCTGTGTGACCCCATGGACCATAGCCCACCAGGCTCCTCTGTCCATGGGGTTCTCCAGGCAAGAGTGCTGGAGTGGGTTGCTGTGCCCTCCTCCAGGGGATCTTCCCAACCCAAGGACTGAACCCACGTCTCTTATGTCTCCTGCATTGGCAGACGGGTTCTTTACCACTAGCGCCACCTTGGAAACCCATTGAACACTGTACCGAAAGTGAAAAGCAAAGCAGCTGTTTGGGTACAGCATGGTTGTTAATACCTCAGTTGTGCACCCTGGTGACCTTGTGACTGATTAGGAACTGTGACTCACTGCCACAGCCCAGCATCAGGAGAGAATACTGTACTGAATACTGATAGCCCAGGAAAAGATCAAAGATCAAAATTCAAAGGACAGTTTCTACTGAAAGGGTATCGCTTTCCCATCACCACATAGCTGAATAGTCTCAAGTTGAACCATCATAAATCGGGAACTGTGTGTATGAACTTAGAAGCTGATAGACTGAATAGTTTATATTTTAAAATTGAAGATTAAAATATATTTTAATAACTCAATTAGTCAGTTCACTCTAATAGAGAGCTTTATACTCAACAAATAAAGGATACATATTCTTTCCAAGGAATATAAGGAATAGTCACAAAGATGTCATGTACTGGTCATGCCCTTCAATAAATTCCAGAGAATTAACATCATGTAGGCCATGCTCTCTGATCATAATGCAATAAATTTAGAAATCAATAACCAAAGGATAGCTTAAAATTCCTAAAAATCTGAAAATGTAAAAAATACTATTACATACTAGAATAGAGAAATTGTAATATAGGAAACTGCAAAATACAATGAAAACACCAAGTGTCAAAGTGTGTGTAAGATAGTACTTAAAAGGGATTTATAGCACCACACACATTTATTTGACAAACAAGATATATTGAAACCGGAGAGCTAAGTGTTCAGTGCAAAAGATAAGAGAAAAAAATCAGTGATATTTGCTGATGGTGGGTGAGAGGGAAGAAAAGCAATAAATATGAATAACAATAAAAAACAATTTGTTGAAAAGACTAGATGATTCTGTAGTAAGACCAAGAAAAAGTAGAAAGATATACAAGTAAACAATGTAAAAAATAATGAGGAAATAATTTACAGTCAAAATAGTTTTAGAAAGATTATGAACTGCATGCTAATAAATTGGAAAATCTAAGTGAAAGGAATTCAAAGCTGGAAAAACATAAAATACTTAATGACACAAGGAGAAACAAGTCTGAATAGAAAAATAACCATTAAAAATTGTGAAATCATAATGTGATTCCCTCACTCCATCAGATACAAACATATATACATATTTGCTTATATTAAAAAATAATAGACTAAATCATAAAAAAAAAAATACCTAAAAGCTGCCTATGAGGAAGAGGCAATAATAGAGAAGCTAGAATTCTCTAAATATATCTGTTCTGCAGATTTTATTGTAGAACTATGTAAACATTTAACATAATAAAATTCAATTTATATTAAAAGGCAATCCCTAAAAAGTGAAAACAAATTGAAACAAAACCTAACTGTGCATCAAGTTGATTACTCACAGGGAGCTGCTATTCCAAGTGACTTTAAAACAAATAATTGGACTGTACATGCCTGGTGGGATATACCCAAAGGATGAAAGAATGGTAACACGTAAGCGCGCACACATACACACATATAAAGTCTTAAACATTTCTAAGTAATTTTACTTATTTATCTTATTAACTCATTGGCCATACCACAGAGCATGTGGGATCTTAGTTCCCCAACCAGGGATGGAACACACTCCCCCTTCATTGGAAGCACAGCTTTAACCATTGGACCACCAAGTAAGTCCTTAAAATTTTTTTTGGAATCACATTGGTGGTGGAGTTTTGGTTATATTATCATTCTGAGACTGTTAGTGTGTATTGCAAGATAAAGGAAATAAGTGTATTGGTGTTACTGAGAACTGAGATTTTGACATTCAGAAAAGAGGTAACAGTGGAAGATGGAAGAAGTTAGGTAGTCCTGAATTTGAACTGAAAGTATGTGGTAGGCAGAATTCTAAGATGATTCCCATTGGGACAAGCCTTTGTATAATTGCTTTCTCTTTAAGCATGGGCAGGATCTGTGACTTTGACAAGATGCAATTCTTGTGATTAGGTTTTATTATAGCTAAGGGATAGGATAGGAAAGGATAGGAAAGGATTTGGCGGATATAATTATAGTTCCTGATCAGTTGACTTTAAATAAATCAAGAGCGATTATCCTATGTGAGTCTGACCTAATCAAGCAGCTCTTTAAAAGAGGATCTGGAAGTCAGAGACTATACACAGTGAGCCCTTAGACTGATCTCTTTTAATTCAGAAAGAAAACAGAGAAATCCGCTACCACCACTGCCGTTTATCATAGCTGCTGCTGCTAAGCTGCCTCAGTCGTGTCCGACTCGGTACGATCCCATATACAGCAACGCACCAGGCTCCCCCGTCCCTGGGATTCTCCAGGCAAGAATATTGGAGTGGGTTGCCATTTCCTTCTCCAATGCATGAAAGTGAAAAGTGAAAGTGACTCAGTCATGTCCAACTCCTAGCAACCCCATGGACTGCAGCCCACCAGACTCCTCCATCCATGGGATTTTCCAGGCAAGAGTACTGGAGTGGGGTGCCATTGCCTTCTCTGGTTTATAATAGAGGACTACCAATATATTGCCGTGCAAAAGAGAGAGACTAAGAACTGGATGAAAAGGGAGAAGTTGTTTTTGTCATTTAAATGTCATTTGCATTTATCTGGAAAACCCAAGAGAATTAACAAATTATTAGATCTAAATAAAGTTTACTTTCACTCATAGCTCAAATGAAGTGCAGGAGACCCTGATTCGATTTCTGGGTCAGGAAGATCCCCTGGAGAAGGATATGGGAACTTACTCCCGTATTCTTGCCTGGAAAATCCTATGCACAGTGGAACCTGGTCGGCTACAGTCCATGGGGTCGCAAGAGTTGGACACGACTTAGTAACTAAACCACCACCAAAGTTCAGGAAGGTTGCTAGATAGCAAGGTAATATAAAAAAATCAATAGTCTTCCCATACACCTTCAAAACCCAGTAAATAAGATATTACATTTAACAGCCATGAAACTATAGCATATGTTGAAATTAAATATACGTTGACCTGGAGAAGGAAATGGCAACCCACTCCAATATCCTTGCCTGAAAAAGTCCATGGACAGAGGAGCCTGGCGGGCTGCAGTCTATGGGGTTACACAACTGAGCATGCATGCAAGAGGGTGGAGGGAGATGGGCTGGTAGCGATAAACTAGTGGAACTAAAAAAAAAAAAAAAAATGTTGAATGCACATGAAATATGGGTTCCACATCCTCTGATTCAACCAACTCTGGATCAAAAATACTTGGGAAAAAAAGTTCAGAAAGATCCAAAATACAAAACTTGAATTTGCCACATGCTGGCAACTATTTATACAACTTTGACATGGTATTAGGTATTATAAGTAATTTAGAAAGAATTAAAAGTATACAGGAGGATGCACATAGGTTGTATGCAAATACTGCATCATTTGATATAAGAACCTTGAACAGCTGCAGTTCTGCTATCTGAGGGGCTTCTAAAATCAGTCTCTGTGAATACTGAAGGATGACTATATCTGGATTAAAAATGTAAAAGCCTATTAAAATGCATAAAAGAAAACCTGAATAATCAAGAGCGTATTTTATGTTCGTTGGTAGAAGGGCTTAGCATTGTAAAAATAGTAATTCTCACAATAATTAATCTACAAATTAAATGTAATTGCATCAAAATCCTCATTGAAGAGAATCTGATTCTAAACTATATGTGGGAAAAGCACATCTGTCAATTGTTAAGACACTTCTCAAAAGAATGGCAGAAGGGGTATGTGCCCTTCCAAAAAAACGGGATATACTGAAAAGCTAGAATCATCAGGACAGTGCTGACGCAAGAACAGCAAGTAGAGCAGTGAACCAAAGGAGGTCAGAAGCGAAACCTTGATAACAAAGGGGACTGAGACATCACTCCTCGGCAGGAAATCAGTGAATTATTCAGTGCACAGTTGGGAGAGTTGCCTCACTTTAAGGAGAAAAATCAACTTCCATCTCACAACATAGGTGTTAAAAAAAAACCTTAAGGAGATTAAAGTCCTAACTTTGAAAAGCAATATTATAACACCAGTAGAAGGAAATGTGGAAGAATATTTATTATTGGAAATTTGGGAGTAGGAACATTTTCTCTAAAAAGGGGGTTATTGTATGTAATAGATCCTCTACGTTGTCTGGCTTTCTCTTCACCCATTTCCACATCTCACATCAAATGCTCTGCACTGGTCTACGCCAGTTTACACTCATCTGGTCAGAATTCACGTGGTAATTGCATGGAGACTTCAGTCATTCTGTCTCTACCACTCTTGCTAACCCCTTTACATCATAAACCACATAGGGTCAGACCCCATCAACTGTAGGTTCAGGCTACTTCTTTTTCTATTTCTTTTTTTTAAAATTAATTAATTAACGTTTAGCGGCATTGAGTGTTAGTTGCAGCACGCAGGATCTTCATTGCGTCATGAGACCCTTCGTTGCAGTGCACAGACTCTCTGGTTATGATTCATGGGCTTATTAGTACTCCTGCTGCTGCTAAGCCGCTTCAGTCGTGTCCGACTCTGTGCATGTGGAATCTTAGTTCCCCAACCAGGGATAAAACCCGAATCCCATCCACTGCATTGCAAGGCAGATTCTTAACCGCTGGACCACCAGGGAAGTCCCTCTTTCTCCTTCTAACCCTGCTGCCTCCCATCTATTTGGTGACAAAAAAATTCTACTGTAGTGGCTCTCTCTTTTAATGAAAACAGACTCTGCAAAACTATGACTGCTTTTGTTCAAAAGTTCTGTTTCCAAAAATATCTTCTGCTGCTGCATTATGTGGGGGTTTATGGGCTGCTTTAGCTTAAAGTGAGGAGCAGAGAGGTTGAGTACTTGACTAGAAGATTCTCCACCATGATTCAAGTTATTTCTTTGATGATTGTTTTTGATCTTTCAATTCCAGAGTTCCTCAGTTATAGCTGCTGCTGCTGCTGCTGCTAAGTCACTTCAGTCGTGTCCGACTCTGTGCGACCCCATAAACGGCAGCCCACCAGGCTCCCCCATCCCTGGGATTCTCTAGGCAAGAATACTGGAGTGGGTTGCCATTTCCTTCTCCATCAGTTATAGCAGATGCAGTTAAATACTGTTGGGACTTCCCTGGTGGTCCAATGGTTAAGACTTTGCTTTCAATGCAGGAGGTATAGGTTTGATCCCTGGTCAGGGAACTAGGGGGCTTCCCTGATGGCTCAGCTGGTAAACAATCCACCTGCAATGTGGGAGACCTGGATTCGATCCCTGGGTTGGGAAGATCCCCTGAAGAAGGGAATAGCTACCCTCTCCAGTGTTCTGGTCTGGAGAATTCCATGGACTGTATAGTCCATTCGGTAGCAGAGAGTCAGACACAATGAGAGACTTTCACTTTCACTTTCAGGGAGCTAGGATCCCATGTGCTTCATGGCTAAAAAAACCAAACCATGTAATAGAAGCATTATTGTAACAAATTCAGTAAAGACTTTAAAAATGGTCCACATTAAAAAATAATCTTTCAAAACAAAACAAACAAACCAACAAAAACAGTTATCTGCAACATTTGCCTGTGATAAATCCTTGTTGTCAAGGGGCTGGGACCTATTGGGGCTAACCAGAGGAAGCCCAGGATTTACTAAAGGCTCACACACAGACCACTCTCAGCAAGTACTGCCAGGTCCTTTGTACAGTTGGCTGTAAAACTTGGTGGAAGAATTCCTAACTTTCCCCTCTGCCAGCAGCGTAGAAAAGGGCACTGGCTGGTGGTTAGAAAACAACACAGTCTTGGCTCTGCCACTTGTTACCGCTTGGTAAACCTGGGATTGTAGAATTGTGACTATTCTACTTCTTAAAGTGGAAAAGTGAATTGCTAAGTAACAAACTTAGGCAGTTAACACCTCTTGGTTCGAATTTCTTCATCTATAAAATGATACTCCCCTATTGCCTACCTCACTGAGTGACTGTAACCATTAAACAAGGTATAATACGGACATAAGATATTGTTATGCACCAAACAAATGTAAAGTTTAATCTCGGGACCCTACTCCTGGACATCTATATTCAAACCTGGGATTGTAGAATTGTAACTATTCTAAGAGTGAAAAAACGTATAGCTTCTCATAAATCCACTTAACACCCATAGCTTATAAAGAGTTAGGAACTATATGCAGGCTTGTACGTAGAGCACCATCACATTTAGAACATCAGTTAGGATATTACCATATGTAAATGGTTGAAGATTCCAAGTATGGTTGCACATAACAATATAAGTAGATGCTACAAATTTCTGCAAAATATGCCTAAAAACAGTCTTCAGCAGATGCTTCTAAATTCTCTCTAGATTACAGCTTTTGAACAAAACAAAAGCCCAATGGATCTGGACCAGAGATGTCTAAAATCTCCTCCACCCCACAACTGTTTTTATTTAGTAATAAATTTCGAGCAGATGGAGAAACCAATAAGCAAGACAATGCCTGCATCTGCTAATAAATTAATATCGCTGAGCCAAAGCGGTGGAAGAATCTTGAGTGGGCTCTACATGTTAGTTGAGCACAAAGAATGCCAGGGCTTCTGCTTTTCAGGAGTTTATAATCGATATTGTTTACATATATTATTGTTTGCTAGCATTTTTTGAGGACTTAGTATATGCCAGGTAGTATTCTTAGTGTTTTACTCACGTTAAACCATTTAATCTTCCTAACAACCTATGAGATAGATAATGTTATATTATCCAGTTTACAGAGGAGGACACTGAAATCTCAGAGAAACAAAGTGTCTTTGCCCAGGGTTGCATGCTAGAGATAGAGCGAAGATTCTAAAGATTATACTCTTAGCCACCATGCTAAACTGGTCTTTTGCAAACACACAGATAGGAAGGAATAAAACATCCTATGACTTCACTTCATATTTACTATATATTTTTTTTAACTAATTTATTTTTAACTGAAGGATAATTACTTTCCAATATTGTGCTGGTTTCTGCCATACATCACCACGAACCAGCCATAGGTATACGTATATCCCCTTCTTCCTGAACCTCCTCGACTCTACATGCTTGATTGTTTTCGCAAGTGCTCCTTCCTAACCCTCTTAGAGTGCTTTCTAAGCCTGTATTGCAGCACTTAACGCTGAGCTTGCATATAGTAGGAGCTCAGGTGGTATTTATCGATTTGATCATGGGCTTTATTATCTTAGGTACCTAGATTGCTTTGAGCATAAAATCATCATAAGAACTTAAGGATCTGACCAAGGTCATGAAAGATGTGTCCAAGCCTTGAATTCTGGTGAGTTCCAATCCCACGATGTTTGTACTTCTTTGCAAGTGGTTTTCCCTCCTTGTCTCTCTCTGGAGGCTGTAAGCCTCTTGAGGACACGTATAGTGTCCAAATCGTGGTTGCATCCTCAGCCAGCAGCCCAGTGCCTGATGCACTGTGTTATTGAGGAGGTTTAATTGAGAATGACAGAGCCCACCTGGCATTTGTTAAAGCGGAAAGAAATGTGTTGGAAGGATGCTGGGGGAGCTTGTGGGCTGAAGACAGAGGAAAGTGAGAGCTGCAGGAAGCAGAGGATCACCCAGGACTCCAGGCTGCCGGAGCTCACGGCCTTCCAACCCATCTCTTCTCTGCCTGGGGAGAGAATATAGCGTCCAGGGCCCTGACTTCACAGCCTTCTAGCAGAACTAAGAGACACAGCAGTCGGGTCTTCTTTACTTCCTCTCCCTCAGCTCCAGTAACAGCAATCTTGAGGAAGACTCCGATTGGTTGAGCTCAGGTCACGCACTCACCCCTGACCAATCATTCTGGAGCACTCCCATTGGCCAGACCTAGGGTGTGTGCTTATCCTTGGATGCTGGGGAGTAGGCTGCCAAGTAGACGCTGAATGTAGTACTTGGAGTAGGATGATGTGAGTCGGAAGCATGCCAGGTAGACAAAAAAACAAAAGCTGCCATGTACCTAGTAGGTCCTAAGTAATGATGATTGAGGGGCTTTCCTGGAGGCTCAGACGATAAAGAATCTGCCTGCAATGCAGGAGACCTGGGTTCCATTCCTGGGTCGGGAAGATCCCCTGGAGAAGGAAATGGCAACCCACTCCAGTATTCTTGCTTGGGAAATCCCATGGACAGAGGAGCTTGGCAGCGTACAATCCATGTGTTCACAAGAGGCAGACATGACTTAGTGACTAAACCACCACCACCACCAGTGATGATTGAGGATATGGGTTGGGAGTGTGGAGTCAATTATTGCCTTGAAGAAATTATTTCATATTGAAAAATGATAGGGCTTCCCTGTCATTCAATTTATATATGTTCATTCATTCCACAAAATTGTTTGAGTGTCTATCAAGGACCAGGCTCTCTTCTTGGTGCTCGGTATACCTATCAGAAACAGTTTCTGTTCTCTTGGATTTTCCTTTCTAAAGGAGAGAGACTGATAACAAATAAACACACAAACACATGCTATGTCAGTTGGTGATATTGGAGACAAAGTAGGGTGACAAGAAGAGGAAGTGAGGAGAGCAGCGTGGGGCCAGGCTGCTTGGATGAGATGACGTCTGAGCAGAGACCGGACGCATATGAGACGGCAAGCTCCGAGGGCAGTTGGTGATGGAATGTTTCAGGCTCAGGAAACAGCAAGTGGAGGAGCCCTAAGGTGGACACACGCTTGGTGTGAGGAACAACAAGGAGGCAGAGAGAGTGGCGGATATGAGGAGATGAGACTGGAGCAGAGTGGCCTTTACCGTGAGGCCAATAACACTTGCCTGGACCTTTGCTCCTGTGGGGGATTTTGGAGTTGCGCGGAGTTTTAGGTGGGGTGGTGAGCCAGGCTGCAATCTGGAAGCATTTCTGTGTACATGTGTCTGATAAATTGTCTAAAGGAATATCAAAGGAGAGGGGCTTACTGATGAGATTTATTCTCTCACTCTAAATTAGCTCACAATTCTGTGCTTAGTTTTATATTTGCAGTTTGTATTCTTTTCCTTATTAGAGACCCAAGTCCCTCTTGACCTTCCCTCCTGTTCACCTATGGTGGAAGCTTCAGGTTCAGCAAAACCTGGGTCCCACCCGAGACCAGAGGGATTGGAGGTGGCAATGGGTAAAGCTGGTCACTAAGGACCTAGTCGACCTTGGCTGAGATTTTGACATTTACTCTTAAGTGAGATGCAGTATTACTGGGAATTGTTAAGCAGAGTAGTGATGTGACCTGAACTATCTTTCTAAAGGATCACTCTGACTGCTGACCTTGAGGCAGACTGTGTGAAGAAGCACTTTCCAGTTGAGATGCAATGAGCACCACGTGTCATTTGAAATTGCTTATTGTGGCTGTGGCTTAGTTGCTAAGTCATGTCCGACTCTTTGCAACCCCAAGGACTTTGACTCACCAGGCTCCTCTATCTATGGGATTTCCAAGGCAAGAATACTGGAGTGGGTTGCCATTTCCTTCTCCAGGGGAACTTCCCAACCCAAATCTCCTGTGCTGCAGGTGGTCTCCTGCTTCGCAGGCAGATTCTTTACTGATTGAGCTATGAGGGAAGCCCCTACACATACAAAACAGTGGAAAGAGACAAGTGAAATTAACTTTAATAATGTACTTTATTTATATTTAACCTAATATGTACAAAATATCATTTCAACACATAATCAAAATGATTGAAATATTTTACATTCTTTTTCTCATTTTGTCTGAAATCCAGGGAATATTTTCAGACAAAATGGACTAGTCATTTTGGACTAGTCACGTTTCAGGTACTCACTAGCACATACGGCTCGTGGCCTAAACAGGTCCAAAGCAACGTGCCCTGGCCCCAACCTTCCCAAACTAGGGGGTTGTCAGCACTTCCTTGCCACCCTCTGGGCTGGTGAAGCACTCGGAGGGCAATTTCCAAACTCTTTGGGAATTAAGACTGAAGTGAATGATAAGGGAACACCCCGGGCTCAGATTGGAGGTTTCACTATGATAACTTATATGTAACCCTTTGAGTTCTAATTGTTTATCTATGTTAAATCATTTCATCTTAATAACAGTTTATTCATGGCAATCCTATTACTATTTCAGATTCACAGATGAAGAAACTAGGACCAAAGAGAGATGAAATAATTTATCCAAGCCCACACTACAGTCTGATTTCAGAGTTTGTATTCCAATCTTCTACACCAGTAGTGGTCCTCCCTGTGAAACATTTCATTCTTCCCTTTCTCCCTCACTTGTTTTCCATTCTACTTCCCCTTATTGATAGTATTATTTCCTTTTTTCATACTTTGATTGATCACACTATCATATTTTTCTGTAACAAAAAGTTTTTACATGTACTTTACAATCCACTGACTTGGGACTTTAATTCTATCTGCAAAATCCATTTTAGCCTAAGTTCGGAGCTAGACTGCATAGCCAGAGAATAAGAGTCTTTAGAATTCTGCCTAAGTTTTTCAACAAAAATGTTCTCTTTTTTTTTTTTTTACCACCCTTATTGGAGATAGTTGACATATAATTCAAAAATGTTCTGAGGTCAAATCTTCATTAATGTATAACCTACATACAGAAAAATGCCCAAGTCACAACTGAGTAGCTCGATTATTTTCACACCAGAAACATATCCATATAACCTCCGTCTAAGACAAGACTTTAAAGAGTTTCATAATGTACTGTTGTGATAGGCAGCCTCTAAGATGGCCCCCCACAGTGACCCCTGCCTCCTGTTATTTTTGCCCTGTGTAATGCCTTTCACTTGAGTGTGGATTTAACTGATTTGCTTCTACTGAACAGAATATGGAAGAAGTAATAGGATATCATCTTCAAGGCTGAATTGTGAAAAAGACCATGCTTCTGTGTTGAGTGCTTACTTTCTCTTAGGTTGCTTGCCCTGTAGGGAACCAGCTGCTCTGTCATGAGGCAGCCCGTGGGGAGGCCCACGAGGCAGGGGACAAAGGTCTGCTGACAAGCTTCCTTGTGTAGGCACTATGGACCCCGTCAGCTGTCTTTAGATGAACCCGCAACTCTAACTGGCAGCTTGATTACAACCCCATGAGAGATCTAGAATCAGGAGCACGTAGCTGAGCTGCGCTCAGATTCCTGACCTACCAAACTGTGAGATACTAAATAACAATGCTTGGGGGTAATTTGTTATGTAGCAATATATAACCTCTATTAAATCCTAGATCCAAATCCTTTATCAGCTATGAATGTGAAAGTGAAATTGCTCAGTCGTGTCCGACTCTTTGTGACCCCATGGACAGTAGCTCCAGGCTCCTCCGTCCATGGGATTTTCTAGGCAAGAGTACTGGAGTGGGTTGCCATTTCCTCCTCCAGGGAATCTTCCCGACCCAGGGATGGAACCCAGGTCTCCCGCATTGTAGACAGACGCTTTACCATCTGAGCCACCAAGGAAGTCCTTATCAGCTATAGGTATCAGGAAATATATTCTATCACTCCGTGGCTTGCCTTTTCACTTTTTTGATAGTATTGTTTATAATTAGAAGTTCCTAATTTTAAGGTCCAGTTTAACAATCTTTTCCTTTATTCTTAGTACTTGTATTTTGTTTAAGAAATCTTTGTTTTTCCCAGGTCAAGGAGCTATTCTATGCTATCTTCACATTTATATATAAAATCCATCTGTAATTGATTTTTGTGTAGAGTGGTTTAAGGTAAGCATCAAAGGTAACTATTTTTCATTACGGATATCTGATTGACTCTCCATTTATTGAGAAGACAATCCTCTCCCCATTGCGTAGGAATTCCATATTTGTCATGAGTGAAATGACTGTATATGTGAGGAGTTTCTTTTGCTGGGCTTTATACTATTAATACTCCTTTGGTTGATTTGTCCTCCGTAAAGCAATATCGCATTGTCTTAATGACTGCAATTTTACAATAAATCTTGATATCTGCTAGTGTTAAGTCTTAAATTTTCTTTCTTCTTTCAAGATTTTTCTCGCTATTTTTGGTCCTCTGCATGTCCATATAGACTTCAGAAATAACTTATCAATTCCATCATATATATATATATATACACATAAAATGCTGTGGAGCTTTTGACTGGAATTATTACAGTTAAATTTAGGAATAAATGACATCTTTCCAATACTGAATCTTCCAAATTCATTAAGATGGTATGCCATTCTGTGTATTTGAGTCTTCTTTAATAAATATCAATGTTTTGTAGTTTTCAATGGAGGAGTTTCACACACCTCTCATTAGATTTATTCCTAGCTTTTTGATGGTTTCAATGTTCCTGCAAATGGTGTTATGTTAAAAATTTTCAGTCTGTTTATTGCTGAAACATAGAAATAAAGTTGATTTTCTTTTTTTTAAAGTCTGTGTTTATTTTTGGTTGCACGGGGTCCTCGCTGCTGCACTCAGGCTTTCTCTGGTTGCAGGGAGAGGGGGCTACTCTCCAGGTGCAGGGCCCAGGTGTCTCATTCTGGTGGCCCCTCTCGTTGCAGAGCATAGGCCCGAGGCACGCAGGCTCAGGAGCTGCAGCTCGTGGGCTCAGTAAGTGCAGCACACTGGCTTAGTTGCCCTGAGGCAGATGGAATCTTCCCAGAGGAGAAATCAAATTTGCATTGGCATGTAGATTTTTAAGCTCTGGACCACCAGAGAAGTCCCCTCCTGTTCTTAATATACTAAGTGTCCTTATTATATTAACACATGAGTAATCAATTTTACCAAAGAAAAATTTGCACCTATGTAGATTATTTTACCACTTTCCCCCATTTATTTTGTTAACATAGTGAATAACATTGATTTTCAAGTGTTAAACAAAATTCCCTTTATCAAAATGTTTTATTCTTTTTCTATGTCACTGGATTCAACTAGCTATTTTCTTTGGGGTTTTTGTGAGAGAAATTAGCCTGTGATTTTCTTGTCCTTAAGTTTTGGCATCAAGGTTATGCTGATCCTATAAAATGAGCTGGGAAGTGTTCCCTCTGTTTCTATTTTCTGGAAGTGTCTGTGGAAGAAAGGTATATTTCTTCTTTAATTGTTTAGATTGATTCACTAGTGAAACCATCTGGGCCTGGAGTTTTGTTTGTTGTTTTTGTAAGGAGGGTTTACTTACAAATTCAATTTCCTTAATAAATAGAAAACATGAATAGTCCTATACTTTTTTCTTGTCAATCAGTCATAGAAAGTTGTGTTTTTAAGGAAATTGTTTTAGTAATTTTATTTAAAATTAAAGTTATTTATATTATCTTCTTTTGACTTATTAAAAGATCTGTAGCAATGTCTCCTTTTGCATTCTTTTATAGGCATATTGTAAACAAATACTTTTATAATCTATTATTGGATTGACTGATGGATAAATAAAATTTGGTATGTCCATACAATAACATATTATTTGGCTATAAAAACGATGAACTAGTGATCTAAGTTACAACATGGAAACATCTTGAGAACATTAAGTGGAAAAAGCCAGTCACAAAGGACCACATACTACATGATCCAATTTGTATGAAAAGTACAGAATAGACAAATTCCCTGGTGGCTCAGAAAGTAAAGAATCTACCTGCAATGTGGGAGACCCCGGTTCAGTCCCTGGGTCAGGAAGATTCCCTGGAGAAGGGGATGACTACCCACTCCAGTATTCTTGCCTGGAGAACTCCATGGGCAGAGGAGCCTGGCGGGCTATCATCCATGGGATCACAAAGATTCAGACACGACTGAGCAACTAACAATTGCACTTTCTCTTTCTTTCATAGAGACAGAAAGTACATTAGTAGGTAGAAAGCAGCTTAAGACCCTGGGGTTTGGGATGAAAGTGAGAGTGACTGCCAAAGGGTACAGAGTTTCTTTTTCCCTTTTTTGGCTGGCACAGCACACATGGCATTCAGGATCTTAGTTCTCCAGCCAGGGATGGAACCTGTGCCCCCTGCATTCGGAGCTCAGAGTCTTAACCACTGGGCCACCAGGGAAGTCACTATAGTTTCTTTTGGGGATAAAGTAAGTGTTCTAAAATTGATAGTGGTGATAGTTGCCTGACTCCATGAATATGTGAAAATCCATTGAATTTTATGGTATGTGAATTATATCTCAAGAAAGCAATTAAAATCTATTATTGGACAGAGTACTCTTTGATCTGAACTTGGTTAGATCCTCCTTCACTTTTGTCAAAGTAACGTATTGGAAACTATCCAACTTGAAAAGAATTTAGTACCTAATCATCCATGTTTTCACCCCAATACCAGTATTTCAATTATCCCCTTCTTTGGTATCCTGGAGCATGGTATGATGGAACCAATAAGACACTTTGCCTATGCTAGTTCTCAGGGAGATTGATTTTAGGAAACATTTCATATGAATGCATGCCTGTATATCCTTAGAAAAGTCTTTGCAGCTATTCAGGGGCACAGATAGGGCTTGTTTGAAGATTAGTGCAGTAGGCTATACTGCCTCTCAGTGTAGACACGTGAGGGACGGAATCAGTCACGCTCCAGTGTCTACTCGCTGTATGATGATGTGTTCCATACAAGCCCCTTTGTAAGCCAGTCAGGAACAGCATTTGGGTCGCTGCCCCAGACATGGGTACGTCTACAAGGTCAGCTCCAGTCCAGGATGTTTGAGATGGAGATACGGTGTCATTCAGACAGGCCTATTGGCAGCCACAACAATGAGCTAGACAAAATAGCCGTGGTTTCATTCCGTGACACTGAGCTCAGTGTGCCTTCGCTCCACCTGAGTCTGCCTGCACAAGTTTGTCAGTTACAGAGGGATTTATATAGCAGGGAAACTTGATCCTTCGCCTTTCCCCTTTTACTTTTTCATGAGCGAATTTAATCTTTGTACCTGCCATGTCTGCTGAGTATAATTAGCATGCTGACATCAGAGAGACAGTGATTCTCAGCTAGCTTTATTTTGGAGTGGAAATATTTGTTACTTTGGATAAACTTAGGCACCCCCTTCAACTTCCTTTTCCTGAATGACAGCTTTTTAATCCTTAAAAATATGTCAAGGGCACATAAATATCTGTGTCCAGACATCACCTAGAGTTACTCTGTCCTTATTAGCTCCCCATTTGGTAGGTGACATAGGGTCAGTGCCCTCCTTACGGACTCCTGAAACTTCCTGGGAGACAGGTCCTTGTGGCCACCTGACTCCACAGCTCTGAACCATATCAGTTTGGGGCTGTCTCATTCTTTCACTCCTGCTGTCCATTTTCCACCCAGGTCAACCCAGTGATGGAGTTCAGAACCTCTTCTTGTTTGGTGGTGTCAAGGGTTGAGGAGAGATCCCGAAATCCTATGTGTCCAGCAGACTTCAAAGAAAATTTGAGGGAAATAGAGGGACTTACTTTCAATCCACACAGCCACTGTAAGATTGAACATCAGACACCATCGTTTCCCTACCCTGCACGGGGCTCCAGACTCCTGCATGGGCTTCTTTAGCCTTCTCCTCTCATTCTTTATTTCCTGACTTTCTTACAAAGGAGGAAACAGACAGAACAGGCTCCATCTTGAAAGCAGGACTCCATCTAGGGCTGGACTGTGGACTTTGAGCTCTATGCCCAGTATCTATGGAAACGACACACCAACTAGAAAGGCAGGACCCTGGAAGGAAGAGCCCCAGGGCTCATACCTAGACTCTCCCATCCCCTAAAAGAAAACCCTAATTATCTGTGTAACCGAATAGAATCATGCTTATTGGGGTATGACCGCAGGCCTATTGCTAATTGTCCACTGTTAACTACCTAGGCTTAAGGCATCTGAAGCACGGCTTAACTTTGATTGTATCTTTCTTTTCCTTTGTTCAGACTAGTTTCAGGGAATTTGGAAAGGTGCGTTTGGGCACGTACACTTAGGTATAAAGTTTTCACAAAAACTGTTCCGGGTCCTTGGCTAAGAGGAGACTCTGCCTTGGGCCCGCTGGTGTAATAAACTGCACTCCACTATCTGCATTGTCCTTCTGAGTGAGTCTGTTTCCCGGAACACGTGGCTATAACACATGCATAGTGAAAGCCAACATCCCACTTTCTTAGACAGAGAAACTCCTTTTTCCAGCCCTTTCCGATTCTAGGTATCTGCCTGCATTCCTTAGGACACCAAGCTAAAGCTTTAAAATTAGTATTTATAAAAATTTGTCTCATTTGGAGACACAGGCTCTATCCCAGAGTTGGGAGGATCCCCTGGAGAAGGAAATGGCAACCCACTCCAGAATTCTTGCCTAGAGAATCCCATGGACAGAAGGGCCTGATGGGCTACAGTCCATGGGGTTGCAAGAACTGGATATGACTTAGGACTTCCCTGGTGGCTCAGATAGTAAAGTGTCTGGTGGGTCAGGCGGTAAAGTGTCTGTCTACAATGTGGGAGACCTGGGTTCGATCCCTGGGGTGGGAAGATTCCCTGGAGAAGGAAATGGCAACCCACTCCAGTACTTCTTGCCTTGAAAATCCCATGGACGAAGGAGCTTGGTGCAGGCTACTATCCCATGGGGTCGCAAAGAGTCGGGAACAACTGAGCGACTTCACTTCACTTAGCGACTAAACCACCATCATGAAGGTTATAGGCACCCTTCATCATAGAGATGAAGGGTGAGGATTTTTGCTTTTTTGTTTTTAATATTAATGAGGAAAAATCCCTAGGAGAATACGGTATTGCATCTTATAGAATAACAGGAAGGCAAGGAAAATGGAACCAATCACCACTGTTTATTGAGTGCCTAATATATTCCAGGCACTGACCTAGCAGCTGGGGCCCAAAGGGAAGCACAGGCAGACACAGCTTTGCTCTTGTGAAGCTTACAGTGCTGGAGGGAAAGAGAAACATCAATTGGATATTCACAGGAACAAAATGAGAATACAAAGTGACAAGCAACAGGAATGTGGGGTGCAGTCACATGCTACCTAGTGGGGAAGTCTGGGAAGGCTTCCAGGAGAATATGGCTGCAGAGCTGTGAGCAGAAGGCTCAGGAAGGGTTAACCTGGGGAGAGGAGACAGCATTCCAGGCCCAGGGAGCAAGGTCCAGGCCCAGGGAGCAGGGTCCAGGCCCAGGGAGCAGTCTGTGCCAAGACTGGGCAACAACAGAAACCTCTGACAAAGGACTAAAAGGCCCACAAGGCTGGGGCTGCAAAAATAAGCGGAATAAGATTAGCTTGGAAAGGGGGGCAGGGCAAGGTCATTCAGATCTGGGTACTAGGTTCAAGTTTGCATTTTGAAGAAACCTCTTGCAGTATGGGGAATGGATTAGAATGTTAAAAAGTCTTGAAAGGAACTGTTAACTGCCTGGAGCACCCATAAGGAAACCCCAGCTGACATACTTATTTGGAGCAGGACTTTATTGTTGTGTAGGTATTTTAATGTAATTTTTAAACTAAATGAACATGTACAACACACACAAAACACAAATAGTTCAAAATACCGCATATGTTAGTTGCTCAGTCATCTCCGATTCTTTGCAATCTCATGGACTGTAGCCCGCCAAGCTCCTCTGTCCATGGGATTTTCCAGGCAAGAATACTGGAGTGGGTAGCCATTCCCTTCTCCAGGGGATCTTGAGGACTCAGGGACTGAACCCAGTCTCCAGCATTGCAGGCAGATTCTTTACCGTCTGAGCCACCAGGGAAGCCACAAGTGCCATTAGGCTTGTATAAGACAGTCCTCGTCACTGTTCCTTCCATACCCCTTGCTGAGGATCCCTTCTTCCACTCTTAACCATTCATCTGGTATTCACTATCATCCCACACCCCACCCCCTTTAAAAACGTAGTGTGGTTAATGTACTATTTATTTTTTAGTTTTTAAACACTGTTTAAAAGAATTCCTCAATCTTACCTCACATCCCACCACAGCCCCCTCAAATTCTATCCTTGTCCTGCCAAAGAGTGAGCATCACCAGCATTTCCTTTTTATTTTTCCCATGTGAAAACAAAACAAAACAAAACACCAATATTCTGACTCATTCAGTACCCAAAAAATCCATCAATCAGTGAGGACAGGATCAATATATTCCACCATAATATATAAGTTTGTGAAGACAGAATCACCTTCACTGTACATCTATCTTGAGCATATTTGAAGCAGTAAGGATTTTTACCTTTTAAGTAAGAATTGCATTTTTAAGGTAACATAAGAATATTCAAGGAAATTACAGTTGAATTATATGTGCTAGTTGCAAGACATAATAAAATTGTTTTCACTAGCAGGCAAAAATAATCTTTATAAGACAAATGTCTGGAAAGAGAAGTGTTAGAAAGGTTATTAATCTAAGATATTCAATATCATCTATCAATGGAGCAGCGAAAGAGGCCTCTCTCCTGCAGCTGCGCAGTGTGAGCTAGAAAACAAGTGAGAGATTCTTGACCAGAGTCCAGAAAAACAGGTTAGATGTTTTGACCTCCAGAGAAATCAATGCTAAGGAAATACTCAGAGAAACAAAGATTTATGCCTCAGAATATTCATGACAGTATTATTTATAACAATGGAAAACAACCTCAAATGCCTCAACAGTATGAAAACATATATTACATCTATAGAATGGGACAATCTAAAATCATTAAATTCATGCTCTCAAAGAACAGTTAATGCTGTGGGAAAATGCTCGTTAAATGAGAAAAACAGTTGAGGTCAACCTACACGTAAAAATATGTGTGTGTAATATACATACATCTATAAGCATGTTTAAATACATAAAATATATTTATGTACACCTCAGATTTTCTAAGTGCCTAAATACAGCTTTTTCTCTGCATGTGGCCTACCACTCACATACTTCAGAATCACCTAGGGAGGTTTATTAAAAATGCAGATTCTTGGGTTCTACCCCAGACATACTGAATCGGTCTTTGGAATTAGAACCCACGGATCTGTGTCTACCTATGCGCACTTGTCCGCCTTGTGCCACCTTGAGTGACGCTGACTCACATTTCAGTTTCAGGATCACTCACTGGAACAAAGCAGTAGCTCTCTGGATTGCTGGAACTATGAGTGTGAACATGCTCAGTCGCTCAGTTGTGTCTGACTCTTTACAACCCCATGGACTGTAGCCCACCAGGCTCCTCTGTCCATGGGATTCTCCAGGCAAGAATACTGGAATGTGTTGCCATTTCCTTCTCCAGGGGATCTTCCTGATCCAGGGACCGAACCCACATCTCTTGCATCTCCTGCCAACTGTACCACCTGGGAAGCCCCCAGCAGAATTATGAGTAGTCATCTTATTTTCTTGAATCTTAAAAAAAAAATCACTGAACATATGCTCCTTTTATGTTTAAAAGTTTATTAAAAGTATACTAATGAAGCATGAGTATTTGAAAACAGAGATGATCTGGGGTCTATTTGGGCAAGTCTAAATACCTTTTGAGAAAAAGAAAAGTGCCTATTTTTTAATCTAAATAAGCAGGAGTATGAATTTCTGACAATTGGAAAGTTGGCTTAAGACAAAGAAAATACTATATTTGGTGTAGACATGGAAGTTACTACCTCAATAAAGTTGCAGGTAAAAAATATAAATAAAATGCTTTTCAACGTATTCAGTTCAGTTGCTCAGTCGTGTCCGACTCTTTGCGACCCCATGGATTGCAGCACGCTAGGCTTCCCTGTCCATCACCAACTCCCAGAGCCTGCTCAAACTCATGTCCATCGAGTCAGTGATGGACATAGTCGGTGACTATTAATACTTTCAGTAGTATTAAGGAACACCATCTCTCCGTGTTATAAGATGCTCCTTGGCAAAAGAGGATTCAGTGATCAAATAAGTTTGGGGCACAACACATATTCTAATCCCCTCGAGAGTCATATAACCATGAACAAATTATAGGCTCTGGGAAGTCCAACTTAAGGTTCACTCTTGGGAACTCCCTGGCAGGCCAGGGGTTAGGACTGGGCATTTTCACTGCCATGGCTCTGGCTCAATCCCTGAGTGGGGAACTAAGATCCCTCAAGCTGCATGGCCCGGCCTAACAGGAAAAAAAAAAAAAATTCACTCAATTCTAGCTCCACAAATTCTTAGAATGTGTCCTACTATTAAGAACAAATTCTAGGCCAGAAGAGGGTCCAAGAAAGAATTCTCGCCATGAACTGATACCCCACACTTAATCCAACACATCAATTTGTTCCACCTTCCTGTGTTCTTTGAGGGCTTAGCCCACACGTATTAATAGAGTCTGATTCTAATGGCACAGCTCAAGTCAGCTATCTAGTAACGCTCAGAAACAGCAAAACTGAGTGATAGGCTGTAAGATCAGAAAGATCTGAAAGAACTGCATATTCACTTTGCGTTTTCCTGTTAGTCTCTACCACTAAGACAGCGGGCTTAAAATTTTGCCTTGTATTCATTTACTCCCAACACAGTAAATGGAATACCACCAATCAGACAGTTACAGTTTTGGACAAACCCAGCAGTAAAATGGGCTAGTCACAGGCTCTAAACTTTAGGTCTTAAATTTTGTGATCTCGTTTCATTCAATATACCTTTCTGAGGGCATAGTATGGGTGGGTATTTCCAAGAATGTAGAGGTGACCAAACTACAATCTTTACACACCAGAGCTCCAAGCATTAGCGGTACTAGTACTAGTCATCCCCTCTTGTACAGGTCTGGGCACACGTTGAATGCACATGTGCTAAATCGCTTCAGTCGTGCCCAGATCTTTGCGGCCCTGTGGACTGTAACCCGCCAGGCTCCTCTGTCCATGGGATTCTCCAAGCAAGAATACTGGAATGGGTTGCCATGCCCTCCTCCAGGGGATCTTCCCAACCCCAGGGATTGAATTCGTATTTCCTGCGGCGGATTCTTAACTGCTGAGCAACCAGGGAAGCCCATTCGGCACACAGTAGGTTAATAAATGCTGGTTTGACTTGAGTTCAGAAATCAAGATATGCGTTAGTTCTGGTCCACTTTGGTACTCTGGCAGGCCAGGAGCCTAAAGCAGGGCTGAATCAGCCCATTCTGGAGGCTGCTTCAGAATGACTGAGATCTTGAGTAACTAGACCATCACTACTTCAGGGGTTCCAGACCCCTCCGGTAGTCAATTTTTACTAGAAAAGCCCCAGGACCAGAGGAATCCAGTAGTATACTATACACCATGACAGTATTTCTGAATAAGTATACTATAAAACTCTCTAGGTTCTTAAGATGTTAACAGACAGTATACGGTGAAATATGACTTTAGAAAGGGGTTCAGTTGACAAGCCTCTGTACTTTAGGACTTCGTGCCTTGAAGCAATGTGCTATGCTCCTTTTATACACTGTCTTTATTTAATCTTTACAGCACTCCTAGAGGTAGGTCTTACTATTATTTTTCTCACTTTTAGAGATGAGCAAGCTAAAGATCAGCAGATCTAAGGACCATGCTTCAGAGCACAGAGGGAATGGGACTCTGAAATCAGGTCTTTCTGGCATCACAGCCGGGCTGGTGATCACTGAAGCAATGTTATTGTAATACATTGGTGGGCATTACAGCTCTGCCAGAGGGACCCACAGTATACAGGGTTCCCCAAACCAGTTTGATTAGGGAACTGTTTTGACTGAATCAGTACTTGAGACTACCTTTCCATGTAATACATTTTGAGAAATACTGTGGGCAAATGAGTCAGAGATACCCCATGACAGACAGAAGGGAGGTGGAAGGCAACT
Organism: Capricornis sumatraensis; assembly: GCF_032405125.1. Classification (NCBI taxonomy): domain Eukaryota; kingdom Metazoa; phylum Chordata; class Mammalia; order Artiodactyla; family Bovidae; genus Capricornis; species Capricornis sumatraensis. Next base: position 53,107,944 of record NC_091089.1, on the reverse strand, counting down.
CAGCAGGAAAAGCTATTCTAGAAAGAACATTTTACTAAAATGGTGCTCAAATAATTATTTATCAGAACACGTAAATTAAACCCAAGTTGGACATGTAGTCATTTTTTAACCTCCAGATTCACAAGCTCCAGCCCATAGCTCATTTCTGACAAATAATGTTTGATGTGACATTCCAATATATTCACTTAGCTAGCTTTTTAGGATTTGTTGCAGAATTTGACTTACCTCGTAGTTCAGCTCATTACATCACTATTTCTTTTTTTTTCTTTTTGAGCAGAGAAAGGTTTATTGCAGGGCCATGCAAGGAGACCAGTGGTTCATGCCCCCTATGTCACTGAATTTTTATAAAGTATGTTCACAGCAGGAGTCTAAGTTTTAATTTGATGTGTATTTCAACAGATCTGCAATATGCATTGTGGGATGAGATAATTCTTCATTGTTTAGGACTGACCAAAATTCTCTACAATCTAGCATCCTGCCCTGTACTGACTAACTGCTGGTAGTAACCCCTCCTAGTTTTGACAAGAAACATCCCACAATTTCAAAATTCCATCTAAGGGAGCAGTATCACCTCTGAGAACCCTGGGTTTAGAGCAAACTGGAAAGTTTAACAAAATATTAATTGAAGGCCAAACACCTACCCTGACCCTGCCTTCAGTCTTCTAGCAAAGAATTCAAGATTTAACACGCCAGCTTCAATTCTGCATATCCAATATCTCATTACATTTCTCTTTTGTTAATAACATGAACAGATTCAACACAAACTGCCAAAGTACCACTGTTAGCCAGGAGGGCCAAGTCCTGCATACTTTGCCAACAACAGCAATAAAGCTAGACAGAAGCTCAGCCCAGGACTGCATGGTGCACTGGCTAATCTCTGAGGCAGCAAGCACAAAGCATGTATACCTGAATAGCCTATCATTGTGTCAAATGTGGACTTTAAGAAGGATGCTGGTTTCATTCTTTTTAAAGTGATTTATTATAAAAAAGCTTGCTCCCTCTCAATGCTGAGTTAGTTCAGCAATGCAGCTCCATCCTTTCCAGGATTATGAGGACTCAAATAATTTTAGACCCAAACTACGATGACCACCACCACCACCACAACAAAAAGAAACCAAATGTGACTGTTGGTTCAATAACATATTTACAGACACATCAGAATGCGTTCAGGAATACTGGTTTCACTTCTTGATCGGAATGCTGATCACCATGAAATCTTCTGCGAGAGTCACTTCTTGGAGGTCTAACACTGATTCAGCTTGCTTTTTAAGTTCTACAATCCCATCTGCTTCTCCTTCTCTGGCCAAGGCAACTGGTTTGTACCTCTGACTGAAGTGAGTCAGAACCAGCCTCTTTGCTCGGCACAGCTTTGCAAACGTCGCCGCCATCTGTGGCGTGCTGTGGCCGTGCTCCTTCGCTTTGTCCATCTGGGTGTCATCCAGGGTTGCTTCGTGGATCAACAGGTCTGCTTCAAAGCACAGCTTTACTCCTCCGTCATCCACAACCCCAGAACAGTCACCCAAAATACAGATTTTTCTTCCAACAATAGGCTTCTTTAAGACATCTTGGGGAGAAATTGTAACTCCATTTTCCAGAACAACAGAAATTCCATTTTTCAGCTTCCCATAGGCAGGACCTGGTGGAACACCTAAAAGATGGAGGCAGATACCATCACATCATGGGAATGGAATTTATGACTTGTTAAAGAGCATCTGTTTCAACAGCACTGCAAATAGCAAATGGAAAAGGCATCCAATTCTTTTCATAATAGTTATAAATATTTTATTACTTGTGGGAAACTGGGATATTTATACATTTTTTAAAAGTTCATTGTTGGCTATTGATATTAGCAATGTCCAAGTACTTAAAACATTTCAAAGCACACGTTTCAGATAAGTTTAAGCTCTTAAGTCCCCCTAAAACCTTATTATAGTCATGGTAACAGCTGTGATCCTCTGCTGTGCATGGGAATAACAGTTTTTGAGTGCTGTATTTAATAAGCTCATCTTCAGGTAAAATTAAAGAGCCCATTTAAATGACAAGTTACCAACAAACTGATTAACGTAATAAAAAAAAATTGTTAGAGAGGATTGTTTGAATCACAACATCAAGGAGAATTTCAGGTAGTTATACATAATCAATCTTCGTTTTAAACAGACGCAGTTCCATGCTTACCAAACTGGGCTTAAATCTCATATTAATCGAGAATAACACCTGATAATCACTCTGGGCAATATGTACAAACAGAGTGTATTCACTAATTCCAACATGGATCATGTTTACAGTTTCACAACACACTGCTATTTTCACAGGTTTGTAGATATTAAAAAAATCTTTGGTCTAAGGCAGTTTTCCTTGTTACTTAGTGCTTTGTTTTAGTTGGGGAAGAAAGAAGAGATTGTGCAAATAAAGAAAAAGAACACACGGAAAACCACTGCCATGCTTTTCACAGGTTCTGTGGTCGGCATGGCAAGGAAGGTGGAGACACTAGAGGGATGATGTGCCTGGCGCTGCTTTGGGAGATGTGCTGAAGGCCCTGGGCATGTGACGGCCTAGCATGGACAAGGTACGAGGCCTTAGATGGGCCCCAAGCCAAGCTTTGAATGCTTGCTTCCAAGTGTGATGAACCCAGGTATATAAGGCTGGTTGAGGGGCTTCCCTGGTGGTTCAGTGGCTAAGACTCCATGCTCCCAATGCGGGAGGCCTGGGTTCGTTCCCCAGGAAACTAGACCCCATGTGCTACAATGAAGACCCAGCACAGTCAAAAAAATAAATAAATAAATAAAACTGGTTGAGGCAGTGTTCCAAACACCAAATTATTAATAACTTAATCAAAGTTGACTGCCTAGGCCAAGTCAATAAAGAAGGAAAACTCAGAAAGCAGCTGGTTGCAGTTGCATGGTTAAGAACTATGGTGAAAAGTATCTGACCAAAGATGCCACTCAAACGTACTTCAAAAAGATGATGTGAGAAAATAAAAGCCTAGACCTGAGACATCCACCATCACCCCACCAACCAAGATAGAAAAACCTGAAGACAAGACAGATCAAGAATGTGCCTCTAAAGAGCTGAAGAGAGACTTCAAATACATACTTCCTTTTTGCCCTGAATAGCATCTTCTGGCCCTAAAGATTTCCCTTAATAAACAAACTTCAGGAAAAGGAAGTACATGGAGAAAATGTAAGCATTAGGCCTGGGAAGCAAGAAAGGAAGGTTTCTGTGACACCTCTACCTGCTTCAGCTCACGACAACTCAACTGAGGAGAAAGGAGAAAACAAGCACTCACTCACCCAGGTCCTTCAGTTTCTGTGCGTTGAGTTTACCTGGGCGTTTCTTCTCCACGACGGAAAATCCAAAGGAGGGTATTCGATGAAAGAGGCGAAACGCTTTCACAACAAACTGTTCATCATCAACCAGGAGGTACGAGCTTTCTTCTGAGTCTAACATGATGGTTCGTCCTTCCCCCTCTTGGGGAGGGCTGTCTGTTTTATTCACCTGCACAGATTCTTTCAGTTCTTCCGTAGGACACTGATCTGCTGTAGGCACCAGCTCATGGACCACGTAAGGGAAGACCAGCTCCGTGTGAGAGAGGTCCATGGTTCGGCAGATAAAGTCCCGAAGCCCCGCAGGGCCATAGATTTCGATGGGCTGTTTGGTGACCATGGACCCACTCTGCAGGCTGATTGTGCAGAGGAGGCCAGGAAGGCCAAAGAAATGGTCTCCATGAAGATGCGTGATGAAGATCTTGGTAATTCTCCCTTTTGATTGAAGCAGAGAAACAGATTTTTGAATTTTTCAGAAATAAAACCCACACAAAGCTACTTGAAACATGCATGTATTTTTCTACATGATTCCAGAAGCACGAAAGACAAGTATTATTTCACTGGAAGGTTTTAATAAGATATAACTTTTTTCATAAAGTGAAAGTGAAATCGCTTAGTCGTGTCTGACTCTTTGCAACCCTGTGGACTGTAGCCCACCAGGCTCCTCCGTCCATGGGAGTCTCCAGGCAAGAATACTGGAGTGGGTTGCCATTTCCTTCTCCAGGGGATCTTCCCGACCCAGGGATCGAACCCAGGTCTCCTGCATTGCAGGCAGACTCTTTAACCTCTGAGCCACCAGGAAAGCCCATAAAAATCTTCAAATTATACAGTGTTACAGTTTTAAGAATATTTTCCTATACATCCTCTTACTGGAAAAAAGAGAAAAGGAAAACGTGTACCAAAATGATTCACTGGAAGACACACAAGCTGGAATCAAGATTGCCGGGAGAAATATCAATAACCTCAGATATGCAGATGATACCACCCTTATGACAGAAAGTGAAGAGGAGCTAAAAAGCCTCTTGATGAAAGTGAAAGTGGAGAGTCAAAAAGTTGGCTTAAAGCTCAACATTCAGAAAATGAAGATCATGGCATCCGGTCCCATCACTCCATGGGAAATAGATGGGGAAACAGTGGAAACAGTGTCAGACTTTATTTTTTGGGGCTCCAAAATCACTGCAGATGGTGACTGCAGCCATGAAATTAAAAGACGCTTACTTCTTGGAAGAAAAGTTATGACCAACCTAGATAGCATATTCAAAAGCAGAGACATTACTTTGCCGACGAAGGTCCATCTAGTCAAGGCTATGGTTTTTCCAGTAGTCATGTATGGATGTGGGAGTTGGACTGTGAAGAAAGGTGAGCGCCGAAGAATTGATGCTTTTGAACTGTGGTGTTGGAGAAGGCTCTTGAGAGTCCCTTGGACTGCAAGGAGATCCAACCAGTCCATTCTGAAGAAGATCAGCCCTGGGTGTTCTTTGGAAGGAATGATGCTAAAGCTGAAACTCCAGTACTTTGGCCACCTCATGCGAAGAGTTGATTCATTGGAAAAGACTCTGATGCTGGGATGGATTGGGGGCAGGAGGAGAAGGGGATGACCGAGGATGAGATGGCTGGATGGTATCACTGACTCGATGGACGTGAGTCTGAGTGAACTCCGGGAGTTGGTGATGGACAGGGAGGCCTGGCATGCTGCAATTCATGGGGTCGCAAAGAGTCGGACATGACTGAGCGACTGAACTGAACTGAACTAAGTTTATCAGCTAGGCCTTAAGTGTCAAAATATCTGGCAGTTACACTGCCCCCTGCTGCTCCCTCTGAGAACAGCAAGTATGTACTCCAAGCATGCTAACAAACGTTCCTTTGGCTCCAACTGACTGGATCAGTGCCTGAAACCAAAATTGCCTTTTAAGGACTCCACACTGGCCAAAGACTAACTAACCAAGCCAGAGCCTGCTTGCCTGGATGAGACAGAAGGAGAAGGAGGAAAAAGCAAGGGGGATGAGGGAGGGGAGGACACGGAGGAGGGAGGAGGTAGGGAGAAAGGGAGTGAGGTGAAGGACCAAGGAGGGGGAGGCAGGCAACAGATGCTGGAGTGTGTATCCGAGGGTAAACCCCCCATGGTGTGACATAAAGGCATGTGGGTCCATCCCTTCCTTTCGGTCTGAACTAATACAGCAGCTCTTCCAGTGCATATTGATGTAGGCTGTAACTTGATTTAGCCAATGGTAAACTGTATGGGTTTTCCTGGTGGCTCAGTGGTAAAAAATCTGCCTGCCACAATAGGACATGCAGGTTCGATTCCTAGGTCGGGAATATCCCCTGGGGGAGGGCATGGCAACCCACTCTGGTATTCTTGCCTGGAGAATCCCATGGACTGAAACATCCACCGGGCTTACAGTCCACGGGGTCTCAAAACAGTCAGACATGACTGAGCAACTGAACAACAAACTGAATTTACTCCTGGTGCGGGGCAGGATGCCACATCAGCGTTTTCAGAGACGCGCCACAAAGCCCTTTGAAAGTAACAATCACAATTAACATATTTTTAATATAACAGCTGCTTCCAGTCCAAGCTCATGGCCCACCTACTTCAAACACTTGATACCATAAAAGAACAGGAACAGTTTATTGTGATGGGATCTGTCCTGTGACATCCAGGTAACAGTGTGCTCCAAGCGAGTCTTCTCAGTGTTACTACATCAAGCCAGGTACTGTAGCAGAGAGCAATGGACCAGGTAGGGCCTGATGTTGAACCTTGAGAATCCCCAGGAGGCACGCTAGAAGTTTCCCCAACATACTCCTTTCTGTTGTCTTGGTGTAGTCTTTGTTTTTGCTGTTTTTGGACTTCTGGAACCTTTTCATTTCCCCCTTTCTGCTGTTTGGGCTGCCAACAGCCCCCCACCCTCCCAAGTGGGACCTAAAGAATCAGCAGACAAAAGAACTACATCAGTTGTTGAGTCCTGGTCTCACACTGACCTCAAAACTGCCAAGTCAGACTTTCCGGGCCTCTCCCTATTTACTGCAAAGCACAGCCAAAGCTGAATACCAAACGATCAGTGAACTCAAAGCAAGTGAGACACGTTAGGTAAGAGAAAGTAACTTTCCACAGTTATCACAGTTTCATGGAAGACAAACATTTCATTTTTTAAGAAACTTGATTTCAGTGGGAGAAGGAATGGCAACTACAATTATCAAAGGTAAGAGGAAGCTATCAAATGAAAAAAGAAAAATGCATGAGTTCCCTTTCACTTAAGAACACGAAAATTACCAGGGAAAATGCCATCCACAGAGGAGTAGAAGTCTAACCATCCTCTACGCCCAAAGGAAGGATGCACTGATATTTACTGCTGTAGGAAAACACCTACAACACATTATTGACACATACTATTCAGTTGGAAAAAAAAAAAGCCGTATCAAATATAGTTTGATAGCATTTATGCAAAATTATATACAAACACACACACAAATATACCTGCACCATTACCATAACTATATATACAGGAAATTCACTGACCAGAGACAGAGATTTGGGATTTTCTTATTTATATTTTCCTGCTTTGTTTAAACTTTTACAATGAGCATGTATACTTATTATAATCATTTTAAAATTATACTTGTATAATACTTTATTGTAATTATTTTTGAGGGGGGAAAAGCTTAAGCTCACCTTTAAAATTATGAAAAAAAAAAGATATGACAAACCCACACTTTTTAATCAGATGCTTGGATATCAGGACCATGGAAAGTTGAAAGAAGTGTATTTAGACAGACAGAAAGTACTTCCTTATGAAACCCAGAAAATATTATTACCCAGGAGGTAGTATAAGCTAAAAGGGTTTCAAAGACTCCAACAGTGATGGGTCCATATTTGGTTACTGAGAGAAACCAAGATGTATTGAGGATGTCAGGTTGAGATTGGGGCTTTAGAAGTGCTAGAGTGTCTTAGCTGATGTTCAGGGATTACCATATCATCTCCTCCCTGAGGCCAGGAATTCTTTTTTTTAAATCAATAAAAATTTAGTAAGGTAAAGGTTCCCTTTAGATTTTATTTTAGTATTATTATTTTTTGGCTAAACTTTTATTTTAAAAAGCTTGAGCTTTGTGATCTGTTGAAAAATAATTGTAAAATATAAAACATGAGAGAAAGGTATTAAGGCAAATAGAGTTAGGGCAGTACCCATGGCCCCTGCCTCCAGCTGCCCACATCCCTCTATAATTCCTTCCCTTGAGTGTGGGTGGGACTGGGCACTTGCTTCTAACCAGTGAAACACGGCACAAGGATGCAATGTGATTATGTTCTAAGAGTCCATCTTGCTGGCAGACTTGCTCTTCAGTCTCTTTCTCCCTTCCAGGCAGTAAAAGGAAGCAAGCTAGCCTGCAGCAGAAACCCCCATGACCAGGACCTACAGTAGGCCTCGAGTTGCCGCGGCAGCCTTCATTCAACACCTGGAAGGATTCTGCCAACAACCTGAGTGAGCTCTGAAATCGATTCTTCCTCTACCTGGGCTGTGGCCTACAGAGACCCTGAAAGAGAGAATCTAGCTAAGCCTGGCCTGAAGTCCCTGACCCACAGAAACGATGAGATAATAAATGCAAGTAACCCACTAAATTTTTAATCCGTCACGCAGCATTAGGTAACTGACACAGGTACTGAGTAAAAACTGGAGACTTATCCCTACACCCAAACCTCTTAATACAACAGCCACTTGTTTCTATTTTAATCACCCTGCCACCTCAACCCCTACTCTCTAAATATTTCAGCCACCACTCTGGGGTGTGCCTACCCTCCCAGGTCTCGAGAAAGGAACCCTTGTGTGATCCCAGGGAAGTAAAGCATAGCACTGCTCTGACCACAGGGTTTCAACATAAGACAGTATGTAATTAGGGCTGAACTGTGTACACCTGTCCCAAGTGGTACGCCTGGTTCCTTCCTCCAACAGTTCTCTTCCTAACTCTCTATCTAACTCTGTCTAGGTCTGGGACATCACCACCTATAACTTGGAGTGATTCTGTACTTCTTCACATCCTAAGACATTCACTCAGTCACATCTCCTGCTGGCTCTACACAGATCTCTTTGAGTCCCTCTAATTCATCCTTATTCCTGCTTTCTGCTCCAGCATCTTCATCTCCTCTCTCTCACCAGGTGAATGCAACTGCCTTGGGCCTGATGCCACTCTCCCGGTGATACTCTCTCCCCCAATACATTTGCTATTGGAAAACTGTCCTAAAACACAAATCAGACCATGTCATTTCTTGGTTTAAAAGGTATTTAATGATTCCTTGTTGACAACAGACTAAATAATAACGTCCAGATACCTTAGAATACCACAGAAGTCTTCACAGCCGGCCCTCACTTTAAGCGTTCCTGTCTCCCATCTCTGCAGTCAAGTACTCAGAGTGCTGGATGGCTTAGGATTCCCCAAAACTGTCATGTCTCTGGAAACTCCCTTACTTCCTGCTCACTCTGTCATCTGTTCCCTGAATATCCACCCGTGCTTCTCCTCCCAGAGAAACTTCTATTCATCTCTTATATCCTCTCTCAACTGTTACTGTCTCTGAGTCGCTTTCTCTGAACACACAGATACAGTTAGTGTCCTCCTCCTTTGTGCTTCAAAAGTAGCTAGAAAACACCTCTTTAATCCTACTTATCACATCACACCATGACTGTCTGCGGTCAGTTTCCACCACTAGACCAAGGGATCCTTGGATGCTACAGCTATCTTTCTTTTAGTCATTAAATGCCAGGTACTGTGATGAGCCGTAGGAATAATTTCAATAACTGCCATTTATCAAGATCTAACAAGTGAGAGGCCCTGTACTAAGTGCTGAACATCTTACTCGTGCATTAATAGCTATTACTAGGCATCTGCCAGGTGTGCACATGCTCACTGAGCCCAGTCGTACAGGGAGACACACGGTGAACACAGAAACAACTACCTAAATGACGTAATTTAGACACTGATGATGCTAAGGGGTCAGCAGAAACAGCACAAAGCAGGAGAATGCCTGGGGTAAGGGAGAAATTACTTAACCCAAGAGGTTTAGGGAAAGCCTTTGAGGAGACAACATTTGGGTTGAGATTTAACTGATGAGAAGGAGACAACCGCACAGAGAAGGGATACTTTTATACAATTCTTACATCACCCCTTTTAAGTGGAGGTTTTAAGAGAAGTGAGTCACTCAGTCATGCCAACTCTTTGCGACCCCATGGACTATACAGTCCATGGAATTCTCCAGGCCAGAATACTGGAGTAGGCAGCCTTTCCCTTCTCCAGGGGATCTTCCCAACCCAGGGATCGTACTCAGGTCTCCTGCATTGCAAGCAGATTCTTTACCAGCTGAGCCAGAAGGGAAGCCCAAGAATACCGGAGTGGGTAGCCTATCTCTTCTCCAGTGGATCCTCCCAACCCAGGAATTGAACCAGGGTCTCCTGCCTTGCAGGCAGATTCTTTACCAGCTGAGCCATCCGAAAAGCCCTGATAGGGGGGTTTTAACCCCATTTTAAAGATGAGAAAAGAAAAGCTTAAGCTTGCTGATCTTCTAACGTGATAAGCAGAAACACAGCTGGGACTGGAATCCTGGTCTACTTGACTCTGGGCCAAGGTTCTGTGAACACTGGATCCTTTGGTGGGCCTGGGGCAAGGCTCCCTCTGTTCCCTCTGGCCAGAATGCCCTTCTTCTGCCCAGCCCAGGGAGCCCTGCCGCCTCCTTCAACAGCTCACAGATCACCCCCTCTCAGATGTCTTCTCTGATGACCCCAAGCGGAAAAGAACAGCTCACTCCTCAGAACACCTACCGCCCTCTCATGATACTTACACCCATCTCCCGGGGGAAGTAAGTACGTTCCCGTGCTTGAGCAGTGTCTTTTTAATGTGTCCGATGTACCCCACTCCATCCTCCATGCCCTAAGCCTATGTAGATCCTTGCTCTTCAATTTACAGGAAGAATGAAAAGTGAAGGACTGAAGGGAGGGAAGGAGAAGGAGGAAGTAAGCTGGGCAGTCATTCAGCTAGTTCATCTAGGCATCTGGGTGTGGCCAGATGCCTGAATGCCTTCCAAGTCTTGCCAGGGCTCCAGCACTGAAATGGGTACCCCATTGCATTTCAGTGCAACTGATGGGGTTGCTTCTGATTAGAAGGCCCAAGGAGAGCCAAGAAAATGAAGACGAGCAAGACACAGCCCTAATCAGAAACTAGAACGCACACTCACCTGCTTTAAGCTGGCTCTTCATAAGCTGTGTCTGGGTTCCCTCCCCACAGTCAAAGAGCCAGCACTCGCCTTCACACCGCAGGACCAGCGCGGAGGCACCCCGGGTCGGGGATGGGTAAGCTGCACCTGTCCCCAGAAACGTCACATCCATAGACATCTTCCACCCTGCAACGAGAAGATCACTTAGGGATGATCACACATCACTGCTCAAAATCACCGAAAACAGGTTCTTGTGAGTTTCACGGTTATCTAACTTCTATATATTGAGAACAGTGTGGATTCCTGTTCTCTCATAGTTTTCCACAGAAATCTAGAGAAAGATTTTAGTAACTCTTAATCAGTTAAAGCTACAAATTACCAAACCTTGTATGACTGCTCATGCAAAAAAAAAAAAAAAAAAAAAGCCAAACTCAGTTAATTAAAAACTATAGTTGAAGGCTTCCCTGGTGAAACTGAAAGTGTTAGTCACTCAGCTGTGTCCAACTCTTTGCAACCCCATAGACTGTAACCCGCTAGGCTCCTCTGTCCATGGAATTCTCCAGGCAAGAATACTGGAGTGGGTTGCTATGCCCTTCTCCAGGGGATCTTCCTGACCCAGCGATAGAACCCAGGTCTCCTGCACTGAGGCTGATTCTTTACCGTCTGAGCCACCTGGGAAGCCCTCCCTGGTGGCTCGGTAGTAAAGAATCCACTTGCCAATGCAGGAGACACAGGTTCAGTCCCTGGTCTGGGAAGATCCCACGTGCTGTGGAGCAACTAAGCTTGTGCACCACAACTACTGAGCCTGTGTTTTAGAGCCCGGGAATGGAAAAAAGAGAAGCCATCAGAATGAGAAGCTTGTGCACAGCAACTGCAACCTGCTCGCTTTAACTAGAGAAAAGCCTGTGCAGCAACGAAGACCCAGCACAACCAAAAACAAACAGAAAATTATATATATGTGTGTATATAGAAAACCAAACTGTAGTTGAATTCCAACCACACGACATTCTGGAAAAGGCAAAACTATGGGGACAGTAAAAAGACAGTGGTTTGCGGGGGAAGGGAGGGAAGGATGAGGTTTTAGGGCAGTAAAACTATTCTATATGATACAGTAAAGACACACACATGTCATCATACATTGGTCAAAACCCATAGTAGTATATACAACACAAAACGTGAATGAGCCCTAATGTAAACTGTTTATCATACTGGCTCATCACTGTTGTACCACACTAATGTAAGATGTCAACATTAGGGGAAACTGATGGGGGGGGTTGATGGGGAGTGGGTATATGAGGACTCTGTACTTCCTGCTGATTAATTTTTTTGAAAATCCTTCTAATAAACAATAAACAACTCTAGCGAGGTTCTGGGCAAGAGAGGGACCTTAATTATGCTCACCAAGCGATCTCTCTCTGGTGAGCAGCCCTTTCTCTGAACCATCAGAAACCACAACAAAGCGCTACAACGCTCGACAGTAATGTGAGTAACACACAGTAGGGCTGAGGGAAGGTCTCACTCCCATGACAAGAGGCTCCGTGAGGGGTTAGCGCTCAGTCTTCTGCTCTCACAAGTGATCAGCAACAACCTGTTGAGTGTGTAGATTTCTGCCAACTCCTGATCTCTCTTTTTCCTTTCACTATTTTTGGGCATATCTATCTCTGATACAGTTCCTTTTATTAAAAATTTATTTATTGATTTATTTTTTGGCTGCAGTAGGTCTTCATTGCTGCACTCAGGCTTTCTCTATCTGTAGCAAGTGGGGGCCACTCTTCATTTGGTGTGCAGGCTTCTCACTGCGGTGCCCCAGGCACTGCAAGGCAGATTCCTAACTACTGGGCCACCAGGGAAACCCCTCTGATACAGTTCTGTGACAGGAGATATGCATCAAGTAAAATAAACTCAAACTTCAGTTCAGTTCGGTTCAGTCGCTCAGTTGTGTCCGACTCTTCACGACCCTATGGACTGCAGCACGCCAGGCTTCCCTGTCCATCACCAACTCCCAGAGCTTGCTCAAACTCATGTCCATTGAGTTGGTGATGCCATCCAACCATCTCATCCTCTGTCGTCACCTTCTCCTCCTGCCTTCAATCTTTCCCAGCATCAGGGTATTTTCAAATGAGTCAGTTCTTCACATCAGGTGGCCAAAGTACTGGCGTTTCAGCTTCAACATCAGCCCTTCCAATGAACACTCAGGACTGATCTCCTTTAGGATGGACTGGTTTGATCTCCTTGCTGTCCAAGGGACTCTCAAGAGTCTTCTCCAACACCACAGTTCAAAAGCATCAATTCTTCGGTGCTCAGCTTTCTTTAGACTACAACTCTCACATCCATACCTGACAACTGAAAAAATGATAGCCTCGACTAGATGGACCTTTGTTGGCAAAGTAATGTCTCTGCTTTTTAATATGCTGTCTAGGTTGGTCATAACTTTCCTTCCAAGTAAGCCTCTTTTAATTTCATGGCTGCAGTCACCATCTGCAGTGATTTGGGAGCCCCCCAAAAATAAAGTCAGCTTCCACTGTCTCCCCATCTATTTGCAAAGTTATATATAATCAATTACAGATCATCCACATGGATGGCAAGGAAGGAAACAAACATGTAAGTTTAAGAAAAATTACTAAAACAGGAAAACTCGACAGAGAGCTGGATAAATGTATATCTACAGGGGGAAAGAAACCTATCAAAAACTTTTCTCAGTCTTTGCAAAAATGAAAAAAAACCCTTATCACAAGAGAAAAAAAAAAGTATTATAGCTAGAAATAAAGTTAACAAAAAAGGAACAGGCCCTAAAAGACTCAAAGAGAGAAACACATTAGCGTCTCTGATAGGAGATTTACTATCACAGAAATGCCTATCTTTCCATAATTAATGCATGTATATTTAACACAAATTCTATCAGATTTCCAGTGCGATTCATCTTGGAACAAACATAACCCAAAGATCACATGAAAAAAAAAGTACGTCTGAGAATGGGCAAGAAAAGTACACAAAGCAGTGAGTAGTGATTTACTTTTCTAGGTAGCAACATGACACTGATCACACACAATGGAAAGATATATTATTGGCCACAAACATAAAGTTGTAAGTAAGAGAAGGGATAGTCTGGAAATAAACCCAGGTACACACAGAAATCAATATATAACAGAAATGTAAAAAGGGTGGCTTTTTAAAATGAATGACACTGACATAATTGGTTATTTTCGCAGACAAAGTCAAGCAAGATTCTTATCCTGCATCATATATAAAAATACATTCCACATGATTTAGAAATTTAAATGTTTCACATTTAAATTTGGACCTTTCAGGTCCAAAAAAAGTGTTCAAAAAAATTAGGAGAATATGTATAAAAATTTGGGGATGAAAATCCCTTACTGGCATGACATGAAACACAAAGCTTTTAAAAAGACATTTTTGCTACATAAAAATTTTCATATATTAAAAGACTCTTAATGTCAAAGGACCTCCCCCCCCCAGAAAAAGAAAAAAAAAATTCGGAAAAAACTGTACTGTTTGATAATGGGTTAATGCCCCTAAGAAATGGTTCAAGCAAATGCATTAAAAAAGAAAAGTACAGAATAGAAAACAAAAACAATGAATATACACAGGAAATTCACAAAAGAAATCCAAAGGGCCAATAAGCATGAAAACTCTCAGTCCTCCAGTAGTGAGAGGAAATGCAAATTAAAGAAAAAAGAGCCATCATTTGCCACACATTGGCTGGCAAATATTAATGCTATCCAGTGGTAACCCAGACAAGGAAAAATGGGTACCTACATTTTACTAGTGGTAGAAGCATGAACTGCTATTATGTTTTGGGAGAGTAACCTGGCAACACATATTACCAACAAAAACGAGCAACGTACTTTAATCCAGCAATCCCATTATTGGGAATCTACCTTACAGAAATAAAGGATCTATGTACAGTGATATTTACTGTGAAACTTTTAAAGTGGCTAAAATTTGGAAACCATCTGAATATACAGATAGATAAATATCAATATGGAAACAACTGAGTATTTCATTGTACATTCATACCATGAACTATCTGTTCTACAGTCCAGCCAGGTCTGTGGCTCCTGCACTGAAGGGATGACAATGAGAAAAGTTACAGATGGCTATGGTATAATCTCATTTTTATAACAATGCCCAAACATCTATGTTTTGCAAGACAGAGATAGTCTGGTGAGGAAAGATATACACCGTACTGCTACAGTGGTTATCCCGGGGGTGATTAAAATGATGGTGGTGGAGATTAACTTTTTAAAAAAATCCTTGAATTGTTTTTGGTTGCAATAAGCAGCATTTTATTTACCTATTTGACTTTATTTTGCATTTAATTTACTTCATGACTTTAAAAAAAATGTGTCATAAAGCTAAACATGCTTTTCTGACTTTTCAGAAGAGTAAAGAGAATACAGAAAGTCAAAAATTTAAGGTAATAAATGCAGAAGGTATAATAGAATATAAACACTTTGCATGTGTAACTGACAGTAGATCTAAGCCAGTGGTACAGAATCCTGGAGTACTAATCACCCAGTATACAGACTTTCTGTACACTCTTTACTTTTCTGGCTCTTGCAAACTGCAGTCCAATCAGAAACCTTTGCAAATTAAACTATAGAGTTATCAGAGGAAGTCTTGATCTTGGAAGTGAAAATGTGGAGTAAGGCATAGAAAGGTCACTAGCAATAACCTAAAGACTCATGTGCGGGGTGGAGAGATGTACCATCCACCTGCTGTGTGGGCTGTGGGGTGGAGATCTTTTAAAACATATCAACCATTGGGCTCCATCCCAGAACTATCAACAGGAAATTCCACGAGACATGTGTTTTAGAACTGAATAAGAAAAATTCTTCCCCTGTGATCCTAACATGCAATCAGTTTTGAGAACCAGTTAGTGAAAGGCTAGTGGAGAACTATAATGGATGGATCAGGCTGACCTGAACTCACTAGTCAACAATTAAAATAAAAATAAAAAAAACCCAAAAACTTTTGTTATGCAAAATTTCAAAAACACACAAAAGGAGAGAGATTAGTATAATGTACTGTCACACTGAGCTTCAACAATTATCAACTCAAGGTCAATCCTGTTTCCTCTTTATCCCCCATCCATCATCTAAGTATATGTAACAAGTGGTATTGGTAAGTTCTACCAGGGAGCACACGCTGTCTGGCTGTCTCTCTTTATCTGATGTTAGCAGCCATTAATGATCCTTTCCAGGAACCATTATTTCATTAGGGGTTGTCAAAAGGTGATATTCTCTCATTCAGTCTGTAGTTATCAGTATCCTTCTATAATTCCCTGATCGATCAGTCACCCTGCAATACAATTTGTATGGAAAAGAGCCAGTGATCAATCTTAACACCACAGAGACAAGACCTAATCCAACTCCTGCTGTGATGCAATATGAAGCACACAGTAACCGAGGTTTTCTTGCCAAAAAACATAACCTGTATCTGGAAAAGGCTGTCTTCTAAACACCAGTTTATTAGAGCACACCACAGGGAAGGAAAAAGCAAAATTCAGTATGTAAGAAACATTACAGGACAAATGACTTGACTTTTTCAACAACCTAAATACTAGGAAAAATAATAATCAAGAGAGAGGAGACAAAGAGATATGAGCCATCAAACAAATGTAACATGTCTAACTTGTCTGAATCCTGATTTGGCCAATCAGATGATGGGAGGGGGGAAAAAATGAGAGAACAGGGGAAATGCAAACTTCACCAGATAGTAACAGGAGATTCTTATGAGACTTATAATGGTGTTAGGGTCAAGGAGTTACTGTGTTGTATAAACATGGATGAAATGGTACATTTTGATTTGCTTTAAAATAATCCAGTGGGGGTGAGGGTGCCAGATGAAACTAGATCAATTAGCGATTAGTACATGAGTTGGTACATTCTGTACACGATTCTGTTTTTGTATAGATTTGAAAGTTTCCATAATAAAAAGCTTAAAAGCAAGCCAAACAACCAACTCTTCCACTAGGTCGGGAAGTAACCAGAAATTTAATCACTGGTGCGCGTTATGCACCACTAGGAAATAAGTAAGCAAACCAGGTTTTGGGTCTTGTCTTCTTGGACAACAAAACAAAACAAAACTCAGCCGTTTGCTTTCTCATAGTACACATTCCTAGCGAGAACACAACACACGATCGAGCTCAGTAGCCCACTTGACACTGGGTTCGTGGTTCTCAGTCCTGGCTGCAGACTACAATCGCCCGGCGGTTCTAGGGTTCTCAGCACTGGGGAAGCTCCCCGGAAGATTTTAAAGACTGTCGGGCTCCGAAGGAGTTTTCAGGCAGAGGCGGTGCCAAGCCTGCAATCCACCCAAGCGGTGCAGGCAGGGCAGGTCCTGTCATCCTCCATTTCAGAGATGAAAGGGCCGAGGCCCTCTGCACAGAGAGTGGCCTTTGCGAGGCCAAGGTCTAGCCAGCCGTGGCCAGAGGCCGGGTCTCCGACAGCCGGCCGGCCCCAGCAGCTCCTCCACGCCTATCGAGCAAAAGGAGGGTGGGAGGCGGCAGAGGCGCGGGGCAGGGTGTCCTCGGCCCGCAGGTCGGGGTAAGCAGGCGCGATGAGGGGCGGTGGGTGGACAAGGCGCGTCCCAGCTCCCCGGCTCGGGTCCTTGGCTTCCGGCCCAGCCCGCGACTCCGCGGGTCGCCGAGCGCTCGACCGGTTTGGCGGGCGCGGGGGAGGCCTCGGTGGCAAAGACCCCGGCCCGTCCCCCACCTCGGGCGCGCCCTGCCCCACTCACCCACTCCCCGAGGCCCGCGGCGAGGCCCGGCCGTCCGCGGGGCGGTGACGCGCGCGGGCGGAAGTGCGCCGCCGGCCTAGCCCGCGACCCACCGCTCTAGGAGGCGCCGGAGGTCCGCGCTCGGTGGTTCTCCGTGGAGCGCGACCCCGGCGTGAGGCTGGGCTGCGGGTCCGCCGCTCTGTCCCGCGGCGGGTGGGAAGGCCTCTAAGACGGCTGCAGTATCCCGGGAGGACCAGAGCGCCTGAAGTGAAAAATGCCCGCTGTGTGGGTTGCTTTTTTATTTTTATTTTTTGGCCACTGCTTGGGGGCATGTGGGATCTTAGTTCTGCAACCAGCGATCAGACCCTCACCCCCTGCCCTTGAAGCCCAAGGTCTTAACTACTTGGACCGCCAGAGAAGTCCCTACTGTATGGCTTTTTTTTTTTTTTTTTCTTTTTTGCCGTGTAACGTTGATGCTTTTGAACTGTGGTGTTGGAGAAGACTTTTGAAAGTCCCTTGGATAGCAAGGGGATCCAACCAGTTCATCCTAAAGGAGATCAGTCCTGAGTGTTCATTGGAAGGACTGATGTTGAAGCTGAAACTTCAATACTTTGGCCACCTGATACGAAGAGCTGACTCATTTAAAAAGACCCTGATGCTGGGAGAGTCTTAAGGTGGGAGGAGAAGGTGACGACAGAGGATGAGACGGCTGGATGGCATCACTGACTCAATGGACATGAGTTGGGGTAAACCCCGGGAGTCGGTGATGGACAGGGAGGCCTGGCGTGCTGCAGTCCATGGCGTGCTCAGTCGGACACCACCGAGCGACTGAACTGAGCTGAACGTTTTCAAACAAGAGTGTTCTCCCAGATGCTTTGCTTTGGCTTATCTGCGTAAAATCTGTGATGTTATGGGGATGAATCTATCTGAAGCACTAAAAACTGAAGCGTGCGGTGCCTTGGAATCAGAGTGCATAGTAGAACTTACTCTAGATCCCAAGTCTTCTTTCGATTCCACTTTGCACTTCCAGGGATACCGTGGAATGTCTCCTGAAAAATCCGCAGCTGCGGGTGCTGTACCCGCAGCAGGGTCGCGGGTGTTTTTCACTTGCTGAGCGGAGCGCACAGCCACAGCATCGCCTCCTGGACACGTGGGGTGAAGAGCCCCGGCTGAAACTGCACGTGGCCCAGATGGAAAAACTGAAGTGACCTGAAGGTCGAACTCCAGCTTTCAAAGCTTCACACTCTTGTGTAGTGTCAGATGTACTGATTTTTGCTTACATGCTGGAGGTGGTCAAAGTATCCAGCAGCTTCATAACAGGGTTAGAAGTGCTGTGGATGGAGGGTTTTTAACACTACTGGAGAGTGGGATCATTTACTTTTGGGCCTCTTCAAAGCTTTTATTTCAGAGAAGGCAATGGCACCCCACTCCAGTACTCTTGCCTGGAAAATCCCATGGACAGAGGAGCCTGGTAGGCTGCAGTCCATGGGGTCACTGAGGGTCTGACAAGACTGAGCGACTGCACTTTCACTTTTCACTTTAATGCATTGGAGAAGGAAATGGCAACCCACTCCAGTGTTCTTGCCTGGAGAATCCCAGGGATGGGGGAGCCTGGTGGGCTGCCGTCCATTGGGTCGCACAGAGTCAGACATGACTGAAGCGACTTAGCAGCAAAGCTTTTATTTATGCAAGTGTTACTTAAGCACCGCCTTTGTGGAGGGAGAATCCGACTATGATAATGAATTTTTAATATATGTCATGGTTCCTGGTTTTAGGAGCAAACACCAAGGTTGGAAAAAGAAGTAGCAGAAAGTCACTAACAAAATGAGAGGGCAAAGGAGAAATCAAAGAGAGTGACAAAAATAGGGAGATCATTAAATTAAGGAAGGGTTAGGGAATTCCCTGGCAGTCCAGTGATTAAGACTCTGCACTTTCAGTGCCAGGGGTGTGTTCAATCCCTGGTCGGGGAACTAAGACCCCACTGCCTTGTAAAAAAAAAAAAAAAAAAGCAGGGGGTGGTTAGACTTGAGCTGGGTCTTGTGGGAAGGTTGAGACTTGGATTAATCTCCTGGAAATGAAAAAATAAGGAAATAAGGTGGATTCGTTCAAGCGGGGACTGGTTTAGCAAAATTTTAAAAACCAGACCTTGAACGTTATTTATTCTGACACTTGCCTGGCTGAGAAGTGCTCAGGAAGACACATTCTACAACTAGGTTTTGACCACAACTCAGCTAGGGGTTCCCTGTAGTGGTACCCCCAATAGATCTGCCCATTCTAGAGGTTCCTGGCTTAAACCTACCATCCCCTATGCCCACCCCAATCAAGATTTCTTACAACCCCTTTTCTCAGAGGTTATTATAGCTTTAGAGAATTATAGACAGTGCTTTATGTTCCTTTTAAAAACCTTATGGGAAATTTTTAACATACACAAAAATTGAGAAAATGTTTAGTGAACTTCTATATAGAATCATCATTCATCTTCAATAGTTATTATGTCCAGTTTTTTTCACCTAGAACCCTGCCCCTCCAAATGTAACCTAGCCCTTAATTAACCATTTAGTTATTATAAAATACTGGCTTTGTTCCCTGTGTTATACAATATATCCTTGTAACTTATTTATTTTATACATAGTTATCTTAATCTGTTATCCCTATCTCACTCCTTCTCCATCCCCTCTCTCTAATGGTAACTAATAGTTTTCTATATATGAGTTGTTTCTTCTTTGTCATATTCACTAGTTTATGTTTTTACATTCAACGTGGGATATCATACATTACTTGTCTTTTCTGATATTTTCACTTACCATGATGCCCTCCAAGTCTATCCATGTTGCAAACACAAAATTTCGTCTCTTTTTATGGTTCAGTGGCACTTCCCTGGTAGCTCAGTGGTAAAGAAACCGCTGGCCGATACAGCAGATGCATGTTCGAACCTGGGGTCAGGAAGATCTCTTGCAGAAGGAAATCACAACCCATTCCAGTATACTTACCTGGGAAATCCTATGGACGTAAGAGCCTGGCAGGCTGCAGTCCATGGGGTCACAAGAGTCAGACACTAAACGACAACAAATATTCCACCATGTATATACCACATCTTCTCTGTATGTTCATCTGTTGATGGACATGTAGGTTGCTTACATATCTTGGCAACTGTAAATTGATGCAGCCACTGTGGAAAGCAATATGGAGATTTCTCAATACTACTGTGAACACAAGTACATGTGTCTTT
This sequence comes from Capricornis sumatraensis, assembly GCF_032405125.1. NCBI lineage: Eukaryota > Metazoa > Chordata > Mammalia > Artiodactyla > Bovidae > Capricornis > Capricornis sumatraensis. The sequence goes on along the minus strand of NC_091089.1, from coordinate 53,087,459 downwards.
TTTTAAAATTTTTTAATTGAAGGAACACATGTATCTTTTTAATTAACATTTTAACTTTACTTTGGATCAATACTAGGAGTGTAATTGATTCTTTAGTTTCTTGAGAAAACTCTGTTTTCTCACAACATTTCTTAGTGTTTTCCACAGTGGCTGCACTAATTTACATTCCCACCAACGGTGTAGGAGGGTTCGTTTTTCTCTACACTGTTGCTAACATTTGTTGTTTGAGATTTATTTGATGATAGCTGTTCTGGAAGGTGAAAAATGGTTGTTGAGAAAGTGTTGGACCCTAGAGAAGGCTGAGCGCTGAAGAATTGATGCTTTCGAATTGTGGTGCTGGAGAAGACTCTTGAGAGTCCCCTTGGACTGCAAGGACATCAAACCAGTCCATCCTAAAGGAAATCAACCCTGAATATTCATGGGAGGACTGATACTGAAGCTGAAAGCTCCAATACTTCAGCCACCTGATGCAAAGAGCTGACTCACTGGAAAAGACCCTGATGCTGGGAAAGATTGATGACAAAAGAAGAGGGTGGGAGAGGATGAGATGGTTAGATAGTATCACCAACTCAATGGACTTGAATTTGAGCAAAGATAGTAGAGGACACAGGAGCCTGGCGTGCTGCAGTCCATGGGGTCACAAAGAGTTGGATATGACTTAGTGACTGAACAACAAATTCTAAAATGTGATAGATGTGTTTTCAAATATATATATATATTTTTTCTTTCTTATTTATTTAGCTGTGCCAGGTCTTAGTTGTGGCATGCGGGGTCTAATTCCTAGACCAGGGCTCAGACCTAGGCCTCCTGGATTGGGAGCTTGAAGTCTTAACCCAGAGAAACCCCTGTTTATTAGTTTTTAACCAAAGGATCACTCTGGGTGCAGAGGAAGATCATTTCTGTGGTTTGGATGATACTCAGGTTTTGCCCATGTGTAGACGTGATGGTCTACATGGTGTCAGATTTCATTTTCTTGGGCTCCAAAATCAACGCAGATGGTGACTGCAGCTACAAAGGTAAAAGACGCTTGCTCCTTGGAAGACAAGCTATGACAAACCTAGACAGTGTATTAAAAAGCAGAGACATCATTTTGCCAACAAAAGTCCATATTGTCAATGCTATGATTTTCCCAATAGTCATGTATGGTTGTGAGAGTTGGACCATAAGGAAGGCTGAGCACCAAAGAATTGATGCTTTTGAACTGTGTTGGAGAAGACTCTTGATAGTCCCTTGGACTACAAGGACATTAAATCAGTCCATCCTAAAGGAAATCAACCCTGAATATTCATTGGAAGGACTGGTGCTGAAGGTGAACCTCCAATACTTTGGCCACCTGATGCGAAGAACCGTCTCATTGGAGAAGACCCTGATGCTGGGAGAGACTGAGGGCAAGAGGAGAAGGGGACAACAGAGAATGAGATGGTTGGATGGCATCGCCGACTCTATGGACATGAGTTTGGGTAACTCTGGGAGTTAGTGATGGACAGGGAGGCTTGACATGCTGCAGTTCATGGGGTCACAAAAAGTTGTATACAACTGAGTGACTGAACAAGACGTGATATTGGAGTGACCTTGTTTTTGTCTTAATCCATTGTGGTCAGAGTCGCCTTGTCAATGTCCTGGGAGATATCCATCACTCACTGCCTCAAGGACAGTCACGGGGGGAACTCTGGGTATCAGTGTGTGTATCCCATTCAACAGAGAGCTCAGGAGAGCTCAGCCGTGAGTTCCTAGTATCAGGTCAGCTCCTGGAAGTCGGGAGCTGCTGCTTTTCACTTTCTCAAGGTTCCTGGAGAGATGAGGGGAAAGGGAGCGTGGGGACACCTTCTTCTGATCGTCCCATTTCTCTGTGACTGAAGCAAGGCTTTCTTGAGAGCTAGGATGCAGGAGAACATCAGGGATCTGACAACAGGCAAGGTACCAGAGTTACGGGACCGGGATATGCCAGGAGCATTGAGGCTGTCTTGAAGTTAGTGATTCTGACTCAGTGAGACAGCAGGACTATGATGTTCTGCTGCCCTGCTGTGCAGGGCGGGCTGTGCTTAAAAGGAGGAGGAGAGTCTAAACAGGATTGGAGTTTCTGTCACAAACATGTCACAAGAGCTCTGAATCGTGGCTTTGCATTTTAGTAGCTATGTGACCCCCTCAGATCCTACATCTGTAAAATGGGGGGATATCAACACTTCAGAAGGTTGTGAATGAGTAAAAAAGTATCAGGTGCTTAGGACAGCGCCTGGCTTGAAGAAGCACTCAGTAAGTATGAGCTCTAATGCCATCTTCTCCCTTAATCACCGAATCAACAGTCTTTCTGCTTTAGCATTCTAACACTAAGGTGTGGGAAGGTGTATGTGGTGGGGCAAGAGGTGAGAAATCATTCCTTCACTCTTCTGATTAAACAAAATAAGGAGAGAAAGAGGGTAAGGAAACAAACAGAAGGAAATGAAAAGATGAGCAGAATCACTAGGTCTAACAGCATATTCTCAGGGGAGCAAGTATTTTGGAGTGCGTTTAAGGTTTAATACCAAGTGCGCGTGTTTTAAGATAATACCTTACAGCCGCCTTTAAAAACAAGATCATAACACATTTTTGATACATAGCAAAATTTTATTAAGAAAATACACACATCTCAGCGTTTTAGATTAACATATACACATTACTATATGTAAGATAGATAACCAACAAGGACCTACTGTATAGCACAGGGAACTATATTCAATATCTTGTCATAACCTCTAAGGGAAAAGAATCTGAAAAAGAATATATATATATGTAACTGAATCATTGTGCTGTATACCTGAAGCTAACACAACATTGTAATGAACTATATACTTCCATTAAAAAAAGAAAATACACACATCTCAGTGGAACTTATATATCACAAATGAGAAAAAATAGTCCATACCATTAGGAAGTTTTTAGACTGACTCTTGGAAGCATCTGGAATATGTCTCTGGTATAATACACTCTACACAAGGCTTTCCCCTTAAACTGGTATTTCCATAGGCTATTACCACAACACTGCTTATTCCAAATACAAAGGTGAGAAAGGGTAAGCAATGACTTTTGCTACGTGCAACTCCCTTCAAGTTAATAATGAATGTTTCACATGTTACCAAAGGAAATACAATATCAACTGCAAAAACAGCTTTAATTTCAGTTAATTTTAAAGGTGATTAGGCAAAGCTTAATAAAACATTAGGCAGAAATGTTATTGTGTCAAATATGTAACTAAAATAGGCTTCAGAAATTCCTAAATTCCTTATTCCGCACACATTTGATGCTACTACCAATATTTTCCATTATGACATCTTAATGGAAGAAGTTATAGACATGCATATAATAGATATCATTAAAAATACGTCTTACAATTCCCAATTCATGTTGACATTGGCAGATGTCAAGATACAAAGTATAGTACAGCAGAAACCAACACAGCATTGTTAAGCAACTATAATTTTAAAAAGAAAGTTAAAACAAGATACAAAGTGTTTAAGTGCTACTGAAACAGTGATAGCGGTTGGTGGTTTTTTGAAGATTGGCAGCTGAAAATGTGAGTGAAAATGAGTCACTCGGTCGTGTCCGACTCTTTGCAACCCCATGAGCTATACAGTCCGTGGAATTCTCCAGGCCAGAATACTGGGAGTGGGTAGCTATTCCCTTCTCCAGAGGATCTTCCCAACCCAGGGATCAAACCCAGGTCTCCCGCATAGAGGGCAGATTCTTTAACAGCTGAGCCACAAGGAAGCCCTCTTGTAGTAATTTTTGAAGATTACCAAATCAAAAGATGTTAGTGAGCTGGAAGTTTTGGTGTAATTTATCAAATTCAAAACCAAATCTATTGTTTACATTCAGTACTTAAAATGCTTAAGACTAATGGATTAAATAGGTTTATACTGTATTTGAATTATAAATGGGAACAAAGTAAAAAAAAAAAAATCACATGAACCAGTAAAACACATTAAAAAGGACCTAAGACTAATCTTACGAGAATAGGTGAAAATTTTTCACTTGAAATAAGATTCTTAAAAGTAAGGTATTTAAGATCCAGGTAAAATCACCTGTCACAGAGGCCCCTCTTCCCCACTAAGGGCTAAGGTGAGGCACAGCTCTGCCTCTTACCAGCAGAGACCTTGGACAAATCTTTTAACCTCTCTGTGCATCTGTGTCCTTCTCTGAGAAAGAGGCTAGTGACAAAAGGTGTTCATGAGGATTAAGTATGCTGCCTCATGTAAGATGCTTAGAACAATGCCCAGCAGACTAGGTGCTATCCATAAAATTTAGTTTATCATCATTTGCTAACTGAACATACCTGATGTGTTGGTGATAATTCAGTGACTATGTAGGAATCAACGATTTGCTAGAACGACACTTAAAATTAGGAAAGTCAAGGAGAACAGTTTTCCCAGAACATAAAAGGACATACTGAAAACCAGGGGGAATAAATACCCATTAATTTCCCCTTCGTCTTAAAACTTTTAAAAGTGTGCTGATTGTAGGGGTAATTTCCCATAAAGCAAAGTAGCAAATACATCTTTACTTGGGAAAAACAGGGTTGATTAAATAGCCACATCAAAGAGTCAGTTTACTGGCAAAAAGCTGTTACAGAAAGATGCAAAGCATCCAAGTCACGTGACTTAAATTTGTGTATTTTATGTCACTGAACTATGCACACACTTCCAGACCTTTTTCTCCTTGAGAGGCACTGTCTTCCGTATCCATGTAAGGAAAACAATGATTGTTTTAAAATCTAATCACTGGTTTATCTGAGTAACTCCTGGCAAGGATTAAGGGAATTATGCAATAAGAATCCTGTCCTAATTAGGCCCAGCTGAATTTATAAAATTCGGAACAAAGCACTGAGCTTTGTCTCCACTTTTATTAAAACATCTTGATTTCAGATGAGGGGTAAGGTTTCTGTAGTAAAACTGTTTTGATCATTTTAAATATTATGTGTTATTTAGCTTGTCTGTGGAGGACTGATCTTTTTAAAATCTGGATGAACATCGAAATGCCAGTCATACATCGGTTGAGAGCCGAAGTAGACAAGGAGTATCTCTGCCATTTTCTATAAAGTCAGCAATACACGTGTACCTATCTTGGCTGGAAATATGGTATTGGTGCTACTTCATTAGGACGGTCCCTTTAAGTGGAACCCCAGTAGAGCTTTGAGCTTTATATTAATGTTCTCCAGTATTCTGTATGCTCGGCAGAGCTGATTCTGATTCGGTGAATTTAACGGAACCCTGGAGCTGCTGCGGGCTTGAAGAGGTTATTTCTGAGGGATACTGAATGGACTTGGGAAACAGCAGCATCTAGAGGAAGTGTTTTTCCTAAGGCAAGAGTTTTCCCACTACCCTGCCAGCCCCCTTGGGCTTTCTCAGTAACCTGAGAGTAAATAATGCTCCATGCCCCTCAATAACTATTATGCTTTGGTCTTAATTCATTAGCAACTCCTTTGCAAAGGAAAATGTGGAATCTTATTTTTCCAGAGGCTGATAATTTAGAGAAAGAAAAGACAAGAGATAGGGTAAGTTATATCATAAGACAAATAATAATAGAACAAATATTGACTTGATAATCTTTTATAAGTGAAAAACTAGTTGCTAGGTTTTACTTAACAAAGTATATTAATCTAATTAAGAACTGAACAATGTTCTAATTACGTATTTTCAGAAGAAGCTGTTTAAAAGTTTTTTATTTTTGTTCTTATGAACATCCTATATAGGTCATACATAACAAAAGCAGATGAAATAAATTTGGTCTAAGAACAGAATTTCAGTTTTCTTTTCCAGAGGGAGCCTATACTGTCTGAGCACTTGAACACACACTACACTCAGGCCTCCGGAGCAGTGTCACACACACGTCCTCCACAGCAGCATGGTCACCCCTGGGAGATTATCCGAAGTGCAGAATCTCAGGCTCCATCTCAGGCCCGCTGCATCAGCAGGAGGGTCGGTTAGCTCTCCACGACCACCCAGCTCCTGGTGCTGGTGGTGTAAGGCCCTTAGGGGAGGGGCCAGAGGCATCTGCATTCTGAAACTTTACAGTAATTTGGTGGCCACTCCTGGTTAAGAATCCATCCCTTAAAAATCTTTTTAACTAAAATCTTTGACACTTTTCCCATTATAGTCAATAAACCTTTACCCTCACTGGCTATCCAATTTGTTTCACAGTACAGGTCATTCCAGATTAGAAAAACATGCATTCTCACTTTTCCCTACTAAATAATTTGATAGCCTGATGTACAGAATTTCTTCAAAAGAACGAAAATAACTGTCCATTGCTATTAGGTTCAAATGTTGTTTCTTTTCCCATTTGTTGCCATGATGCCACCCCTCCCCCTACCACCATTATGACAGTTCCTGCCTGTATTCTTAGCTTAAATAATAAAACATTTTAATTTACATACAAAAATTGTTACATGTTGAAATTCTGGTTGGTAAATAACACATAATGAGAGTAGGCAGCTTTTATTCTGTCTTATTTAAATAAGCAGGCTATATGCCATTTAGCATTGTTTTTTCCTTAAAATATTTCCATGTAAACTGTATTAGACACATTTGAATAAGCAAACATCTGAGTAAAATTACTTTAATTTTGCATTTTCCTACCTTCAAGAAGAATTGAGTGAAAAAACAGGTTTGTAATTATTTTACTTGTAATGTTAAACTAAAATCAAGAATTCACAGAGTATTTTTGTGGATGATTTTGATAAAGGTAACATGAAAACCATAAGCCTTTCATCTTTAATTGAGGAAAACAAACAGTGATCTGATTGTTTATTTTACCAAACAGATAAAGCATACCTCTGATTTTACTCATCTGTTAAGTATATTTAACCAACTGCATTTTTCCATACTCCAAATGGCAATGCCATTTTGAGCATTCTTAAAACATTGAATTATATTCAAAATTACTATGAATCAATTAGTCTTTACCTATTAGTTTTGTAAAAGGAAACAGGAACATAAAAATGAAGCCCTTTTACCACGCTCCAGAATATCACATCTAACGTATTAAGGACTGTGGAGGGAAACTTCAAATAATGTGCACATTGATATGCAGCTATGCATAATTTTTTATAGTTTATCTTGTAGAATGGGCATTTTAAAGTTTTGTTTGTTGCCCCAAAGCAACTATGTTAGGGTTATATATAGCAAGACTACTTCTCAAAATGTTTGGGATTTTCTTTTAGAACTCTCCAATGTGTAAGCCACATAAGAAAATCGATTTTTCACTAGGTAGTTATTACCCATGTTACTGGGACTAAAAATGACATTTACTGGTCTAAACACCTATTCACTCCCACTTAGCTCTAAATTAATTTTGGTGATTTCAAAAAATTAAATCCATCTTCAATGGAGGAGTTAGTTATTAGTACTAATGATATTTAAAGGAATGTATAATAGGAACATTCCAAAATTATCTCAATAAAGACCATCACTACTGGAATAAGGGTATAGATTCACGTAGATGAGTCTAAATGTGACTCATTTGGATGGGAAACACATGGTCAATTTGTTAAAAATCACATGTCAAAAACCATAATTTATGAGGTCTACCTATACCTCGTTCTTTAGAATCATCCAGGAGAAAATGAAAATGTGTTTTGCATAATAAGCTAACCTAAATTTCTAGTTATGCAATAAAAATAGCCTAATTAAAGCAATTAAATTTAAGATATTACCTTTATTTTACAATATTATACTGTGACTTTCACACACTGTTGAAAACAATGACTAATTTGTCTAAAGGCAGCAATAGTTCCTGTTTCACTTGATAATTAAGCTTCAGTTTAGTCCCAGAAAATAAATAGTAGGGTAGATTTTTCTGTATCTGTCTACTGGAAAAGGATTTCAGAGGATGAAGGTCAAATAAAGCAGATATAAAAGGATATTTTTAGATACTGACAACTTGTCCTTAGAATTTGGTTAAATTTTGCTTCTTCTCAAAATTCTGTACTCAAATCCACAGAAGTAAATTTCTATTTTAGTAGCCCAACAAGAACTGGAGGAGAGATTTTTAGCTGTAGTAGTAACTAGCAAATCTTTTGCTAAGAGTGAACAAGAGCGCAAGTGAAGACATTCACAAGAACATTTTTAATATTGCTGATATGACATGAGCTACAAATGAGAATAAAATTATTATGGTCATTTGATAGCAGGGTGCAGGTGGGCGTTAACAGAGCAGGCAACTCATCCGCCCCGGCGCAGAAGCGTAGGTTCATGGGCAAAAATAACAGAAAAAAGCATGAAGTTAAGAACACTATCTGTTTCTGTCTGAAAAAAGGAGCTCCCTGACGCATGGGAAGTGTCTGTGGTGTGCTTCTATTCTGTTATCGGGGGAGGGTGCGCCGCAGCCTCTGGCCACTCATACACATCGGGCAGCAGGGAATCGTACTCGCTCCGCCATATTCTTTCTCTAATGTATTTGGCCTTGTCCTCAGGTTCTGGGTATCGGAAAGCCATTTTATTAGCGTACAGGTATTCTGTAACCTGAAAAATAATAAGATTACTGCATGGCTCTCAGTATTAACCTATTTAAAAGAAAAGGTATTATTAAAACACAAAGTAATGAATTTGGAAGGATGGTGTTTTTTTCAAAAGAAAAAAATAACATTACTTGGACTCACTTTAAAACATTCAGAAACTATTAGAAGATTAAAAATATCTGCACTCTCACCATACGTTTGATATGTTTTAAAGTGACTTTAAAGTTCCCCTTGCCCTGAAATATCAACAGTTCCTTGACACTGAAGTAACTTTCTGCTTTACCGTGTACGGGTCCAGCAGACCTGCTTGGGCAGCCTTCCCTGCCTGTGTCCTTTCCCACAGCCCTGCTGAGACGTGTGTAGGAGATTCTACTTCCTGGTCACAGCTGACGGGGCTACGGTGAAACTCTAACCCAAGTGAGCCAGGTGTTTTTGCTCTATAATTTCGATAAAAGGACACAGAAATTATTACAAACCAGTGTTGGACACTAGAACTGTAAGGTCAAGTAAAGTAAGGGCTGGAACCTATACACGGTAATAACTCAGCACCACCATCACTGAGTGTCAGCCATGTTTTTATGTGCTTTACATGGGTATCTCATTTAACCCTCACAAGAATCCTATAAGTACTATTATTATTATTCTCATTTTATACATGAGAACAACAAAGTCTGAGGAGTTTAAGTAACTTGCCCAGGGTATTTAAAAGTGAGAAATATGTTTCAAGTGCAGAGCATTTTGAGACTAGACCACAGACCACTCTAAAAAGTTAGGTTAGGTACTTCCCACCTACACTGGCTTGAATGAATTTCTGATCTTTGTAGCAAGCCACACATCATGACTGGTGGTGAAGATAAACCCTCTGAGTCTTGGTTATGTTGTAAAATGAGGCAGAATGAAAAAGCTTCCTCACAGGGTAGCACAGTGTCTATCACATAGTTAAGTTCTCAAGTTATGGTCTAATTTTTAAAAATGTAGTGATAAATGATAGGAAAAAAATTTTCTTCAAACAATTATGTCTCCTCCTCTAATTTTCATTCTAAATGATGATTACTATTAGTTCTTTCAGTTTTCTAAAAGGAATATTTAAGGAAAAATGACGGCTATTAAAGGTAATCCTTGGTCTTAGGAGCTCACTCTCATGATATTTTGTGATGGAAAATGTGTCACATTCAGTTGACCTCAAACAACAAGGGTTTGCACTGCACAGGTCCACTTATATGTGAATTTCGTTTACTAAATATATACCACATGATTCCCAGTTGGCTGAATTTGTGGATGCAGAACTTCAGACCCTGAGGACCAACAGTAAGGTAATAGGTAGATTTTCAGCTGCGCAGAGAGTCAGCAGCTAACTTTCGCATTGTTCAAGGGTCACCCGTATTGTCTAGTCTATTGTAGGAAACACGTCTGTGTCCACAGGAAAGACTGAGGGCAGGGCCTGAGATCAAGCCCTCCTTGGTTGCACATATATCCAGCAGGTGACCAGTGGCTATGTGGAGCTGCCTGGTGGCTCTGGGTAGTGTTGAGGGACAGACACAAAGCACTGTCTACTCTCCTGATCCCTTGGCCCCTAAAAAGGAAAACTTTAGGACACAGAAGGAGGAAGAGGCGGAAGAGACACAATCCTGGGGTTTCTGCTCCCATACCACCCCCAAGCACAGATCTTCTTTTTCCTTATATATTACCTTTCATGTGGACATGCTAGTAATCTAATTGACTGGTATCTTCCAAAATCTGTCCCACCTATAACATTCTAAAGTTGAACTCTACTCATCTAAATGCTGAGCTCTAAGTTCTTCAGTTGTTTTACAATAGTATTCAGAGTCCTAAATCTGGCATTTGTGTATCTGTACAGCCAGTCTTAATTTCAAATCTTACTAATGCCTTTTTCCTAACTATATTCTAGACTCCAGGTCAACTGAATTGATTATTTCCTAGGCATATCATTCTTTATCAATTTCCAATCTTTGCTTATTTTATAAGTATTAATATAATACAATAATAACATTAATACTCAAAGGGGTAAAATTTTATGATCATCAGCATTTAAGTTGAAAGTGCGTTGATAAATTCTATATCTAATCCTGATATTTATGAAAATCTTGGGAGTTTCCCAGTGGCCTAGTGGAACTGAGGCCCGGGTTCACTCCCTGGTTGGGGTGCTGAGATCCCACAAGCCATGCAGAGCAGCCAAAAATAAAAAAGAAAATCTTAGTAAATAGTAGGAACATAAGCCTACTTCTTCAAAAAGATTTTACAAGTACTTATTTCAATCCTTATTAAAATACAAGGATGTGTGCCCTTATCAACTCAATTGTTTAAAACTGCTCTTACATAGCAAGTAACTTAGTAAAATAGGGAAAAAGTGAGTTATATAAATTAAAAAACAGTCATTTTCAGATAATTCACAACTCAACAATTCCAAAAGAATTAACTTAGTTCAACAAAGAACCCTGTTATCAAATAAATACCTTCCCTGTATATTAGAAATGACCAACGAGGAAATATATATGGAAAGGGAAAATGTTATTTTAAAGGATAACAAAAATTTTGGATATCTATGAAAATAAGCAATAGGAAACATGCCACATTTCAATGAAGAAAACAACAAAATTATATTGAAAAACTTAGACTAAAACCTTCGTAAATGGAGAGAGAGATATCGAGTAGGGAAGAGTCAATACAGACAGACTCAATTTCACCAATTTATAAATATGACACAGTCTCAGTTTGAAGGGTTTTGAATTCAAAAATTCATCCAAAAGAATAAAAAGGCCAGAATAGAAAGAAAATCCTGTAATGATGGTTTCATATGTATAATGTGTAGTATCAAATAGCAAACATTATTAAACAAAAACAGTGCCTAATAATAGGCAAATATGGTCACAACAGACTCCTAGTAAAGGAACCAATGTTTGTTTCTATGTTAACAAGAGTAGCATTCCCAGTCAGTTGGTGCTGAGACAACTGGTTAACTTTTCAGGAAAGAATGTTTCTCTGTCTCATATCATACACTAAAACCTCAGAGGGATTAAAAAGTTTTCTGTTATTAGAAAATACAGGTAGACATTTATGACTTCGGAGAGGAAGAAAGCATCAACATCCACAGGAGGTAAGAAAACAATCCATAAAATAAACAGATCATTCCATTAAAGAAAATGTGAAAAATGGCAGTAAGTTAAAATAAATGACAAAGGGGAAAATACCTACAGCACAGAAAACAAAAGGATCATTGCCCTTACTGTTTAAAGAGCCTGCTGTTAGGAAGTAGAAGACAAATACAGAAAGAATACTATTGTTCAATAAAAACAAAAATATTCTTCGATTTAATAAAGTGAATGCTTTAAATGAAAATAACATGTGCAATTAAAAAAATAATTCTCAGTATTGGCAGAATACATTCCTACCTAACAGGGCAGTATAAATCAATACTTTTTTTTCTGAAAAATCATTTGGCAATGTTTATCAGAAGCATTAACATGTCAATCCTTTTGTTCTTATGATAAGAAATTTACCTAAAGAAAAAATGATCACAAATGCATATAAAGACTTATTTAAGGATGTTCATTGTAATATTATCTGAGGATGTTCACTGTAATATTATCTGAGGATGTTCACTAAAATATTATCTAAGGATATTCACTATAATATTATTTCTAATGAAACAGAAGATGCTTAAATGTCCCCCCCAAACCGATAAATGGTTAAACAAATTATGATCTTACAACAAAGAGAATTCCACAAATATTAGTGTTCCTAAGAATTATTATTGATTTACATACTATACTTAGAATATATTAAGTGGAAAAAATGCAGTGAGGAATCAGTTTTAAAAACAGGCATAGGTGACTACACATGTGTGCATTTTATATGTTTGTGGAAAGAAAAAAAAAGACTAGAAGGTATCAAAGGAGAGTTACATTCTGGTAGTAAGAATATGAGCAACATAAAATTTCTTGTTTGCACTCTAAATGTTCCCAAGTTTTCTCGAACCTGTGTTAGTTCTGTAAAAACACCACTAAAATTTCTGTGAAGAGGTATAAATTATTACTTACTTTAATAGCAATGTTAATAGAAACTTCCTGAATATTAGAAAGTGGTGGGTAAAGTCTCCCCTGAGCCAGCTCTTTATCTGTTAACTGACTTGTCAGAGCCTGAAGAGAGAGAAAAGAATTTCATTTTTGTTTGCTTAAATAAGAGAGTAATAAGGACTAATGAAATGGGAAAAGGGTTGGGGGAACAGAGAATAATTCTCTGGTAGTCTCGATTCTAGCAGGAATACGCTTAATCCACTGCAGAATTTAAAACTGCTTTCCACTAAACAGTAAATATTTAGATTTATTTAAAGACTTCTAATCATATTTAAAGACATTTTATCTGTGCTGTCACAATTATGTAACCTTCAGATATGTATAATACAGATAAAGTATATATGAAAGGATTCACAGCTTGCAATTAAACACTGGAAAAATCATGGTAAACTAATTTTATGTAGAAGAAGGTATATCAAGAAAACAACAGATGAGTCATTTCCTTTTCATTCATAAGGCAAATTTAACTCATTCTCTGTTTTTAAGATCCATTCATTTTTATAATTCATCCTTTATAAAATAACCAAACAATATTTAAAACACTTACCTTTGCAGCTTCCAGGAACACATGGTCACTAATATGCCGGGTGTTACAGAGAATAACAGCTAAAGCCACACCTGGAATACATTTAAAATAGTTTTCTTAGTAAGGTCACTTCAAATTATGAAAGGAGTGAAATAAATTCCTAGATTTAAACCAAATTAATGGTAAGGCATCCCTCCCTCAAACAACCTCTCTGAAAAAACAAAGCAGCCAAGAGAAAACAGAAATCTGAGCACTAAAATCAAATGATCTCTGACTATTACAATTCTCATTTACTAGAAAAAATAATCTTAGAAATATCAAGGGCTTTTTGCAATTTAGTTTTCACATTTATCAAATTCACAAATGTATATAAGTCATCAACAGTTGTTACAAAAACATTAATTCCCAGTCCATCTCTAATCCTCTATTTCTTGCTCTACAGAGGTGACTATTTTTAATTCTCTTAGCCAATTATTTTAATTAGTTTGGTGCAAAAGTAACTGCAGTTTTGCATTGTTGAATTTTGCCACTTGATATTGGAATGCATTCTTAAATAAATGTGGTCATGTTATATATATCGTTTTAATGTACATTTTTTGCTTTTTTTTGCTAATGACTTATTACATGCTGTTTATATTTATGTCAAACTACAGAAGTGATGTTATACAAAAAGCAAATTCAAGTGATTTTTTTATTTGAGTTCAAAATGGAATGTAAAGCAGTGGAGACAACTCACAACATCAACAATACATTTGGCCCAGAAACTGCTAACGAATGTACAGTGCAGTGGCAGTTCAAGAAATTTTGCAACGGAGACAAGAGCCTTGAAAATGAGAAGCATAGTGGCCAGCCACTAGAAGTTGACAACAACCAACTGAGAGCAATCATTGAAGGTGATCCTCTCACAACTACACAAGAAGTTGCCGAAGAACTCAACATTGACCATTCTACGGTCGTTTAGCATTTGAAGCAAATTGGAAAGATGCAAAAGCTCAGTAAGTGGGTTCCTCCTGAGCTGACTAAAAATGAAAAAAAAAACCAGTCATTTGGAAGTGTCACTTTCTCTTATTCTATGCGACAACAACAAACCATTTCTTGATTGGATTGTGATGTGTCACAAAAAGTGGATTTTATGCCAGAAAGTGAAGAACTAAAGAGCCTCTTGATGAAAGTGAAAGAAGAGAGTGAAAAAGTTGGCTTAAAGCTCAACATTCAGAAAACGAAGATCATGGCATCTGGTCCCATCACTTCATGGCAAATAGATGGTGGAAACAGTGGCTGACTTTATTTTTTGGGGCTCCAAAGTCACTGTAGATGGTGACTGTAGCTATGAAATTAAAAGACGCTTACTCCTTGGAAGAAAAGTTATGACCAACCTAGATAGCATATTAAAAAGCAGAGACATTACTTTGCCAACAAAGGTCCATCTAGTCAAGGCTATGGTTTTTCCAGTAGTCATGTATGGATGTGAGAGTTGGACTGTAAAGAAAGCTGAGCACTGAAGAATTGATGCTTTTGAACTGTGGTGTTGGAGAAGACTCTTGAGAGTCCCTTGGACTGCAAGAAGATCCAACCAGTCCATCCTAAAGGAGATCAGTCCTGGGTGTTCATTGGAAAGACTGATGTTGAAGCTGAAAAACTCCAATATTCTGGCCACCTGATGTGAAGAGCTGACTCATTTGAAAAGACCCTGCTGCTGGGAAAGATTGAGGGCAGGAGGAGAAGGGGACGACAGAGATGAGATGGTTGGATGGCCTCACCTACTCAATGGACGTGAGTTTGAGTGAACTCCGGGAGTTGGTGATGGACAGGGAGGCCTGGTGTGCTGCAATTCATGGGATTGCAAAGAGTCGGACACAACTGAGCGACTGAACTGAACTGATACAACAGGCAATAACCAGTTCCGTGCTTGGATAGAGAAGAAGCTCCAAAGCATTTCCCAAAGCCAAACTTGCACCAAAAAAAGGTTATGGTCAGTGTTTGGTGGTCTGCTGGCCCTATGATCCACTGCTGCTGCTGCTGCTACTATAGGATTCTAAATCCTGGTGAAACCATTACATCTGAAAAGTATGCTCAGCAAATGAATGAGATGCACCAAAAACTGCAATGTCTGCAACCAGTCTTGGTCAACAGAAAGGGCCCAATTTTTCTCACAATGCCCAATTGCACGTCATACAGAGAATGCTTCGAAAATTGAATGAATTGGGCTATAAAGTTTTGCCTCATCCACCGTATTCTCTTGACCTCTTCTCAACTGACTACCACTTCTTCAAGCATCTCAACAACTTTTTGCAGAGAAAACCAGCTTCCATAATCAGCAGGACGCAGAAAATGCTTTCTGAGAGTTCCTCAAATCTGAAAGCACAGATTCTTGTGCTACAAGAATAAACAAACTTCTCATCGGCAAAAATGTGTTCATTGTAGTGGTTTCTATTTTGATTAATAAATATGTATTTGAGTCTAGTTATGTGCATGTGCGCTCAGTCGTGTCCGGCTCTTGGTGACCCGCCAGGCTCCTTTGTCCATGGGATTCTCTTGGCGAGAACACTGGAGTGGGTTGCCATTTCCTTCTCCAGGGTATCTTCCTGACCCAGGGCTTGAACCTGTGTCTGCTGAATTGCAGGAGGATAATTTACTGCTGAGCCATCAGGGAAGTCATGATGAACCTAGTTACAATGACTTAAAATCCAGGGTCCAAAACCACAATTGCTTTCTCACTAACCTAATAACATTTCTCTCTCACACAGCTTGCCTCTATTTCTTATGATTGACTTTTAGTTTTGGAGATCACGGACTCGTTCCTGTGGCAAAGAAATATTTAGCTTTCTGGCACATTTCCAGCCTTCTTCCCAATAGAGTTAGAACATAATTTTGGTTGAATCAATATTCAGTGTTTATATTATTATGACTTTCTTCATAAGTGCTATTAATAGTCAGGCCATGTATTAACACTGTATCTTAACTTTTCCTCTTCTACATAACTTTATTTCCCCTGAAGTTACTGTCTTTTTGCTTTTCCTTTGATTTTTGAGTACTTAAAATTATTTCATGCTGAGACACTCATTCATTTAGTTGTCTCAATCACCTAGCAATTTCAACAACCTCACATTTCTCTCGTTTCATCCTCAGAAAAAATCTGCTGAAGCTCCAATCTGGCCTTGTTGCTCTCCATCCTAGATACGGTGCTATTCCTGGAAACTCTTCATCTTCATATAGATTCCCTTTGCTTCTAAGTTGAGTCCATTTCCTACATCTCACTTCTTCCTAGTATTTTTGCTCTTTTTTTTTTGTAGGCTATACTCTCCAGTGTTTTCTAAAGAACAGTACATGCGAGATAAATTTTTTTAAATCTTGCATTTTTGAAGAGCCCCCACTGGTCCCTCAACACACATGCACACACACACTTTTACTACCTTCCACTTATTTGATAGTTTGTCTGGGTTTAGAATGCTAGTTTGGAAGTAATTTTCCTTCAGAATTGTGACACGTTATTTCAATACTTTCCAGCTTCCAACATTGTTGTTGACAAGTCTGGTGACAATGTGATTCCAGATCCTTTTCCTGTGATTATCTTTTTTTTTTTTTTTGCATCTCTGGAATTATGTAGGATCTTTTTTTTTTTCTTTTGTATCTAATGTTCTGTAATTTCACAGTGATGTGCCTTGAGGTATGTTACTCTCACCCACCATATCTGGCACATGGTAGGTGGGCCCTCCCCATCTGGAAATCTGGATCTGGGGAAATGTTAACAGTCTTTGATAATTTCTTTCCCTCCTTTTTTCTTTTCTCTCCTTGAAATTTCTTGGGGCAAGATCTATTGTCTTCTTATATTGTTTTGTCTGTTTCATGTTCCCTTTCTTCTTTCTTGCCTTTGGAATTAGAAAAAAAAATCATTTCACTTTCTCCCCTCATATTCTCTTATCATAGCTTGGAGGTTTCTCCTAGCTTTCTAGCGGTTATCCTCAAATTTGTAACATACATCCTGATTAAAAGTTTCATGCTAATTTTAAATTTACCCTCCTGCCAGGCAATGGAAGTATCTCCTTAACAGTTTAACTCTATGTAACCAACAAGCTCTTATTATTGTGTATTTTGTCTACATATTTTTCAAAATCCCATATATCATGATTGCTTTCCCCTATATATATGACATTCCTTTTGTTTAACTGAAATAATCACAGCTTTTTTACTCTTCATTCTTTCCTAAATCTCTGCACTTCTAGCTGGAATTACATTTCCTTTGTCTAAGGAATACTCTTTAGAATTTATTCTACATTTTTACATGTCTGCAGACAGATGGTGAAACCTTTTTTTTTTCCTTCTAAAAAGTCTTCATCGTTTTCACTCTTGAAAGATCTTCACACTGGGTAACGAGTTGAGCTTAACAAGCATTTTGTAAAGCCACTCACACAGATCGCTGCACTGCCTTCCGGCATCTGGCTGCTGCTGAGGAGTCAGTTGCTGGTCTAGCAGTTGTCCCTTTGAAGGAGACCTTTTTGTTCCGGCTGCATGCGTAGTCTTCTCTCTGTCGACATTTTCTGAAGCCTCATGATGATGTCCCTAGATGTGGGTTTCACCAAGCTTCCTGATATTGTGTACTGACGTCCTTTGTCAGGTCTAAGAAATTCTCAGCCATGAAGCCTGTAAATATTGCCTATTCTTCATTCTTACTCTCAGCTCCCTCTGGACCTCAATTAAATGTACCTCAATTAATATGTTGATTAATATAATTAATATATTAATATATATATTTTTTGTCTCTTGATTGTTTCTTTTGGTCTATCTTCCAGTTTATTAATTTTCTTTGGTCTAATCTCTATTAGCCTCATTAACTGAGTTAACTTATTGTATTTTTCAATTCTAGAATTTAGTGTTACGTGGCTGAATGCTTTTATCTCAAACATAATAAGTTATTTGTTTCAGAGCACTTGTCTGATACGTAGAGTTCCAGAGGGTTATTTGTTGTTTTCTTTTGGCTTATGTTTGTCTTGTCTCTTCATGTGCCTCATTTCTTTTTTATTTCTTAACTGGGGTTCAATTTGAAGATTTATTTGTAAGAGTAACTTGAGGAGCAGGATACTGTTGTCTTGTACCAGAGAAGATTTTTGTCTGTTTCTGCTGAGCACTTCTGCGCACTCTAAGGCCAAGACAAACGCTTGAGGTTTTACAGGTAACTTCAAAGGTAAACTATCCCCACACTCCAAAGTACAGTCCTTCAGGGTTTCAGCCGAGAGAAGGAGATGGTTCACTAGCAGCCCACCCTCCACAGGCGCCAGACTCCAACTCTTGTCCTCGCTCGCTGAGAAGGACACCTTTACTTCTCGGCCACTTTTTCCTCATTAGGAAACCTCAGTCCCTTTTCAGGTTTTATTTCTGTTGTTCATCCAATTATAACTACTAGAGCACACAACTCTAACAGAGCCTTAAGTTTTTACTTGCTTCATGAACATTCTTTTGTCCAATCTTGTTTTTAAATCCATTTTAACCTCTGCTACCAAGTCATTTTTAGGTCTGTATTTACAGTCCTAATAACTGTTATTGTTAAGTTAGGACAGGGAACTGTTATAGTAATCAACTGTCAAGTGCTCTATTGGTCAAATGCAATATTAAAAATGGCTTTGGTAAGTCAACAGAAAAGTATTTATGTTTTTAAGGCTTTATGCTAGAGAAACAATGTTGGATGGGACAGACTGATTTTGAACATTATCAAGTTCTAGAAAGAGATAGTCAACGATGGGAGAATTTCTGTTACAGATGCTATCTCTCAAGAGACAAGCAGAGTGAAACTCTAAGACAACCACAATTACGTGGGTGAAAAGGAGGAAAGAGCACCAGGATATTCATAGGTCCCAAATCTTTATTTTAACAAGAGTTATAATAACATGCTGCCTTGATGCCAGCCTTTACATGCTATAGCTCTACCTGTCATAAAATCTTACAGCTAGCTGCAGTTCCTCAGGGAGAGGCCCACAAGGAGAAAGACACAAGTACAAAGGAAATTCATGCCAAGCCACTGTTTTACTCTGTGTGATTCTTTCATTAAAACAAATAAACAAAGGATCACCAGAAATTGCTGGAAAATAAAACAACACAAAAGAAAAAATATTTAAAAGAATCTTACTAACTCTAGGAAGAGATCTGAAAGGACATTGCTAGCTTTAAAAAGAAAAGTGGCCATTAAAGAGTTATTCTATGAATAAAAGGTTACTGGGAATAAAAAAAATATTTGACCCTACTGAGTTGATATGCTATTAAGCAATTATCATTTATTTTCTTTGATGTGACCAGTACTATGGTTATGTTTAAGTAAAAAAAGTTTTCACTTTTTTAGTGACACATACGGAAGTACTTATTAATGAAATTATATGATGTCTCTGATTTGCTTTAAAATAGCCCAGTGAAGGTGGAATGGGTGGGAATATAGATTAAATATATCAGCTACCAGTTGATAACTGCCAAAAGGTGGGAGAAGGTAACATGGGACTTCATTCTTCCCTCTATTTTTGTATATGCTTGAAATTTTCCATAATAAAAAGAAAGAAGACTATTGAAACAAAACATATACTAGAAGTGTTAAAAAACAAAATAGATACAGATGAATGAATCAACACCAGAGAAATCCCCCATATTACAGAACAAAAAAGACAAGAGGCTAAAATATGAATAAAATTTACAAGTCAAGGACAACAGAGAGATCTGACCATGGTCATCTAACCCAAGTTCCATAAGGAAAAAACAAATAATGGAAGGAAATTAATGGGGGAAAATAAAAACAGGAAAAAAAAAATCCTTTGGAAAAGAAGATATAGTGAATTGGCCCACTTGCAGACATGCATGATAAATGGAAATAAAGCCCAAACCTGAATGCATTTTACTAATCTTTCAGAAATCCTAAAGATAAAGACAACACTGAAACATTTTCAGGGACACAAAACCAGTATGTATAACAGAATGAGAATCTCATCAACACCAGGTTTTCTGTCAGCAACACTGGCCACTAAAAGTGAATGGAGAAATGTTTCCAAAGGTCTGACAAAATGACTTTGAGGGAATTTCCTAGCAGTCCAGTGGTTAGTAGTCAGTGCTCTCACTGCTGGGGCCCTGGGTTCGATCCCTGGTTGGGGAAGTAAACTAAGACCCAGCTAGCCACATGGCACAACTAAAAAGAAGACTTTGAATCTGCAAATCTTTACCCAACCAACCGAGAGAAAAAAATAAAGACATTTCATATACATTAAAACTCAGTTTTCATTCATGCTTTATTAAAAACAAAAACTTATTCAAAGATGTATTCCATAGGGAAGGAAATGGCAATCGACTCCAGTATTCCCGTCTGGGAAATTCCATGGACAGAGGAGCCTGGTAGGCTACAGTCTATGGGATCACAAAAGAGGACACAACTTAGCACCTGAACAACAACAACAAAGGAATTTAAAAGAAAACCAAGTGGAATTTAAATAGCTCAGGCTAACATCAGCAAAGGAATAGAAAGGAACAGTGTACATGGGCAAGAGAACCACCACGGAAATGATTTACTGTGGGGTAGGATTAGATGAAATGAAGCAAGCAAGCAAGAAATTAAAGGAGGATTCGTTACACCTGACACTTAAAAGACTTCGAATGTCAAAAATTTTGTGATATAGAATTGCATGTTCTACTGTATTTATCAAACCACACTCTTG
This sequence comes from Capricornis sumatraensis, assembly GCF_032405125.1. NCBI lineage: Eukaryota > Metazoa > Chordata > Mammalia > Artiodactyla > Bovidae > Capricornis > Capricornis sumatraensis. Next base: position 53,066,666 of record NC_091089.1, on the reverse strand, counting down.
TTTAGACATGAATAACATATAATAAGTTAATTTCAGAATCAATCCAAAGACAAAACATGGAAAACAACAAAATACACTGTAAATTTCAAGAATTTCTCTACAACAGAAATATTAACCAATGATAGCTGAGAGATGAAATAAGAGATAAAAGATGTCCATCAGCAGACGAATGGATAAGAAAGCTGTGGTACATATACACAATGGAGTATTACTCAGCCATCAGAAAGAATACATTTGAATCCGTTCTAATGAGGTGGATGAAACTGGAGCCGATTATACAGAGTGAAGTAAGCCAGAAAGAAAAACACCAACACAGTATACTAACACATATATATGGAATTTAGAAAGATGGTAATGATAACCTTGTATGCGAGACAGCAAAAGAGACACAGATGTATAGAACAGACTTTTGGACTCTGTGGGAGAGGGAGAGGGTGGGATGACTTGGGAGAATGACATTGAAACATCTATACTATCATGTAAGAAACGAATCACCAGTCTAGGTTCGATACAGGATACAGGATGCTTGGGGCTGGTGCACTGGGATGACCCAGAGAGATGATATGGGGAGGGAGATGGGAGGGGAGTTCAGGATTGGGAACTCATGTACACCCGTGGCAGATTCATGTCAATGTATGGCAAAACCAATACAGTACTGTAAAGTAAAATTTAAAAAAAAAGAAAGAAAAAAAATAAAGTTTTCTCCAAGAATAAATAAATAAAAGAGGCTACTAGGACATCAACTGTTATATTAAAAAAAAAAGAGAGAGAGAGATAAGGAAGCTAAATACCAGATTTTTTTTTTCATTTTTCACTATGGCAAGCTAATAAAAACTATCTTAAATTGCTTACAAAAGCTCTTTTAAGTTCATTATGTGGAGATAAAGCTGATGACTAGGAAAACTAAAAGTAGTAACAGAAATTGAGAGAGAAAGGAAGGTAATAGGAGGTATGTGTGGACTGTAACTTAGATGTCATAGTTGGAAGTTCACATGTATCAGTCTAGAGTTGGAAGAATCAAGATAAGGGGAGACACGTGTGCCAGTCATGATAAATATGCAAGTATGATAAGGAGGTATCAAGTATGATAAGGGGTATCAGTAAAGAGGGTTAATTTTTTAACATTCTGTTCCTTTTGCATTTTTATGAACCATGTACTATTTTATTTCTACAATAAAAACAAATTTAATGAACAGTATGATTAAATAAATTTTCAGGGGAAATAGAGCACAACGGATTTGCTGAATTCCTTGACTTTTCCTGTACAGTTATAGCAAAATCCCATAAATGCTGTTGGTTTTCAAATATTAATTTCTGAAGAATTTCAAGAAGAATTTTACTGTAACAAATGATTACTCTAACACAATGATGGCACTTACCTGGAAAAATATATACATTGTTTCCTTGGCCTGGTGTAAAGACTTGCCCATCACTGAGTTTCACTGGCTCAAACGGACTGCCACTGGCAAACAAACACCTTCCCTGTTGAGAAATGAAATAACCTCAATTTTTTCACTTTATGTAGACTAGAAAATTGAGGTGAATGAAAACAAAATTAAACTCTGTAGCAGACCAACATATTACCTGCAAAAGGCACAATTTACTTTAGAACACAATCCTTTTATTAAAATTCTTATTAGAATGAGGTTTGTTTTATGCACAGCATACATTCAAATAAAGTTGAAAAATGTCCATTAATAAATTTAAAACCTAACAATCCTCTTTCCTTTAAAACTTTAAAAATGTAGATGGCAAGAAAATATCATCCCTAATAATAAATAAAGACTACTATAAACATGTGAGTGAGAGGGAAACATCAAAAATTATATCACTACCATTTACTGTACATCTGCGTTTTTGGCTCTGTACCAGGTGCTTTATATGTGTTAACTCAGTTAATTTAACCCACACAAAGGCTTGTAAGATTACCATCATCTCATTTCACTAATACATATTTTTTTTAAAAATCTCAGAAAGCTAAGGCTTAAATATTTCCAAATACTTTGTAAAAAGTAATGCACCACAACTGTAGCCATTAAACTTGAACCCAGATTTTCATAACTCTAAAACACATGGTTTTTCTATTATGCTACAGTGCGCCCCAGTTTATAAAAAAGGCATATGGTATAACCAGTCACTCCAAAAAAATATGGCGTGTTGTCTTCTAAAGAAAAGGAAGTCTCCAAAATTGTTGTATCGATCGATTTTAGTACTGTGCTCTGGAATGTCATGTAATACATTAAAAGTGAAAGTGAAGCCACTCAGTCATGTCTGACTCTTTGTGACCCCACGGACTATAGCCTACCAGGCTCCTCCGTCCACGGGATTTTCCAGGCAAGAATACTGGAGTAGGTTGCCATTTTCCTCTCCAAGGAATCTTCCCAATTTAGGGATCGAACCTGGTCTCCTGCATTGTAGGCAGATGCTTTACCGACTGAGCCACCAGGGAAGTCCATAATACACTAAGTGTTTAGATAACGCTTTGTCTGCTTCTCCCTACATCAAAAGATGTGTATTGGGCTTCCCAGGCGGCGCAGCGGTAAAGAAGCCACCTGCCGATGCAAGAGGTGCAAGAGACGTGGGTTGAATCCCTGGGTTGGGATGATTTCCCTGGAGGAGGGAATGGCATCCCATTCCAATATTCTTGCCTGGGAAATTCCATGGACAGAGGGGCCTAGTGGGCTACAGTCCACGGGGTTGCAAAGAGTCAGACATGACTGAGCACGAGCACACGCAAGCATGTGTCTTATACCCAGAGTGAGTGTCCTCTCAAAGACAGTAGACCCTAGTGGATTTAGTACTCAAGAATTTGACCCTTTGGACAATGTGAAGATCTACTATGTATAGTAATGATTACTTTTATAAGACATACTTGCAGTTTCAAAATGATCTCAGGTTTAGGTACAGAAACAAGTCAACTGTGCCAGTGGTGGGCCCAGGTGACTGTCTTGGACCTACAAATCCAGACAGCTATAGCTATTCCCATTCTCCAACTGTTCTAAGCATAGCTTTATTTGTGACAAAAAATTTTTTCTCTGAAGATTTAGGTTGTGAAAGTGAAAGTCTCTCAGTCGTGTCAAGCTCTTTGTGACCCCATGGACTATACAGTCTATGGAATTCTCCAGGCCAGAATACTGGAGTGGGTAGCTTTTCCCTTCTTCAGTTCATCTTCCTAACCCAGTGATCGAACCCAGGTCTCCCACATTGCAGGTGGATCCTTTACCAGCTGAGCCACAGGGAAGCCAGATTAAGGGTTAGTTCATGGCTAATGCCATGTGTGTTACCATAATGTGTATAATATAGGTTATCTTTGTGCCACCATTAATTTTAATAGATTTATAAAGTGGGCTGTGAAATATAGCTCTTCATGGGAAAAATGTTATGTCCTCATGGCATCAGTAAATTTGGAGATTTAGAAAGATCTTGGGCATCTTCTCTAGAATGGCAAGATTCAACTGCAGTTCATCTTCTCCAGGTCATCTTTTTAAAATTCTTCTTTCATAATCAACCTATAGTGGCAAGAACTTATTAACAGAATTCTCATTCTGAAGTCCATGTTCAGTAGAAGTTCTTTGTTCTAGGAGCAACTGACCAATAAAATATGAAAAACTTTTTTTTACGAATTTTTCTCACTCAGCAGCAGAGGGAGTTAGAGTAACACCAAAACATCCCTCCACCAAAAACAAAAGGACACTAAACATTTAAACAGTAACTACAAATAAATATATTTATATCATTATTTTATGTAACACTAAGGAAAAAATTATGTAAAAATTTGCAACTGAGAACTAACAGAATAGACTATATCAAACCAGTCTCCTTGGGGAGTTGTAACTCATTCAGTGTACATCTTAAAAAATAAAATTCTTAAATGTTTGAACAGTCTTCTACTGATATACTACTATCACCCAAAACATTTAAGGTTTTTATATTTTGGAAACGCCAAGGCCCATAATACACGTAGTATACATATCAAATAGGCATTGTATAAGACTAATTGATAATTTGGGGGATAACTTTTAGTTTTGATTAAAGTGAAAGAGGAGAGTAAAAAGCTGGCTTAAAACTCAACATTCAAAAAACGAAGATCATGGCATCTGGTCCCATCACTTCATGGGAAATAGATGGGAGAACAATGGAAAGAGTGACAGGCTTCATTTTTGGGGGCTCCAAAATCACTGCAGATGGTGACTGCAGCCATGAAATTAAAAGACGCTTGCTCCTTGGAAGAAAAGTTATGACCAATCTAGAAAAAGCAGAGACATTACTTTGCCAACAAAGGTCCATCTAGTCAAAGCTATGGTTTTTCCAGTGGTCATGTATGGATGTGAGAGTTGGACTATAAAGAAAGCTGAGCGCCAAAGAATTGATGCTTTTGAATTGTGGTGTTGGAGAAGACTCTTGAGAGTCCCTTGGATTGCAAGGAGATCAAACCAGTCCATCCTAAAGGAAATCAGTCCTGAATATTCATTGGAAAGACTGATGCTAAAGCTGAAACTCCAATACTTTGGCCACCTGATGTGAAGAGCTGACTCATTGGAAAAGACCCTGATACTGGGAAAGATTGAAGGCAGGAGGAGAAGGAGACGATAGAGGATAAGATGGTTGGATGGCATCACCGACTTGATGGACATGAGTTTGGGTAAACTCCGGGAGTTGGTGATGGACAGGAAAGCCTGGCACACTGCAGTCCATGGGGTCGCAAACAGTCAGACACAACTGAGCAAATGAACTGAACCAAAATGGCAATACAGACTCAGAAGGAATTTTGAAAGAATATATGTGTCAAAATAAAACTTATAACAATGAGAAAAAAAATGCTAAATATATCAAGAGCATGAATATGAAGTTCAGAAAGTTCTGAGACAGAGTTCTACTTTGGGAATAGTCTTCTAGGTTGCTTCACACCAATTCTCCCTTTGGTAACACTGAGAAAAACTCTATAAAATATATTAAACAGATGTTTCAAGGAAGTAGGAGTGCTACCCAGGTAGGGAGGGCTTGGAGGTAGAGATGGTCAAGATTCAAAAAAAGAGGAGAACAAGACATTCAAACTCAGCATTGGAAGCTCTCCTCCTTCAGGTGAGTGATTTCAAAAGGAAAATCTGTGGCTGAGAGCCTGAACAGCAAAAGTGTCACGAGTCCCATGATGATAAAAAAAAAAAGTAAAGTTTAGAGACCACTAGGGGTGCGGGTGGTGTACCAATAAATACTCCAGGGTTTTTGACTTATACTCCAGAGAAAAGGTTAACTGTGAAAACAGAGGAGGCCTCTCATGGACTACATCCTGATGAACTATGGGGAGTTACCCCAGAAAAGAGGGCTTCCCAGGTGACTTGGTGGTAAAGAATCTGCCTGCCAAGCAGGAGACACAGGAGACATGTTGAGTCCCTGGGTCGGGAAGGTCTCCTGGAGAAGGAAATGGCTACACTCCAGTACTCTTGCCTGGAGAATCCCATGACAGAGGAGCCTGGTAGGCAACAGCCCAGGGGGTCACAAAGAACCAGACAGACTTAGTGACTAAACCACCAACCACCACTACCCCAGACAAACAGTCTCCAGAAGGATAGGTGAAGTCCCTGTGGAGGAAGCTAACTTCATCTCGAGCCTCAAATTATTGCTACAATTCTTTATTTGCACTACCTAGCACTCAACAAGGAAGTGAAAAGCTAAAGTCGGCTTACGAAGACAAGAACTGGATAACCAAGAAGAAAACAAAACACATAATAGAAATGGATTGATAGAGAGTGAGATATTTGTTACTATCATATACTTAAACTATAATTCATATATTCAAGAAATTAAATGACAGACAAAATTTTAGTAGAGAACCAAGAGCTATACAAAAGCATCAAATAAACATTCAAAAATTGTTAAAACTGTGAAGTGTGATAGTCTATGCACCTAGAGCCTGCGCTCCACATGAGGCCACAGCAATGAGAAGCCCGCACACCACAAGTAGCCCCCATCTGCCGCAACCAGAGAAAGCCCATGAGCTGCAATGAAGACCCAACACAACCAAAAATAAAGAAATAATCGAAATTAAAAAGAAATAAATTTTAGGTATGATAATGATACTGTGATTTTTTTTTTTAAGAATTCTTAACTTTTGAGAGATATACTGTAATATTAATAATGAAATGATACACCTGAGGCTGGCTTCCTAATATAAGGTAAGTAGGATGTCAGAGAAATAAGACTGGCAATAAGCTGACCACTTCTGAAGCAGAATATTCATACATGATGGGATTCCCCAGTGGTTCACCGCTAAAGAATCCACCTACAATGCAGGAGACCTGGGTTCAATCCCTAGGTCGGGAAGTCCCCTGGAGAAGGGAACCCACTCCAGTATTCTTGCCTGGAAAATCCCATGGACAGAGGAGCCTGGCTGTCTACAGTCCACGGGGTCACAAAGGATTTAGATATGACTTAGCAACTAAATAACAAAAACATTGGTACATGGGAGTTAAATTATATCATTCTTTCTACTTTTGTATATACTTCAAATTTTCCATAATAAAACAACTTTTAATAGAGACAGAACACTAAAAATTAAGACATATGAATTATTCTTAAGGGCATGACTCAATAATTACTGCTATATATCACTGTTAAGCAAGGTTTTAAAAATCACTTCCTGAACAGTAAGGATTTACTGTATAGCAAAGGGAACTACATTTGATATCTTGTAGAAACCTATAATGGAAAAGAATACAAAAAACTGAAACAAACAAACAAACCCAAATCACTTTGCTGTATACTTAAAAACTAACACAATATTGTAACCAAATTAAAAAGAAAAAAACCTACTTCCTAGAAACTCTTAAAGGTCACTTGAAAGAACAATACAGAAAGGGATGACATTGTGATTACAACTATATCCCTACGGAACAGGAAGGGAAAAATCCAACTGTTCCAATGGTATATAAGTTGATACTTGTAACGGAATATAAACCAGTGGCAGTGACAAAGAATTCGAAAGAACTAAAATTTAAACTCTCCTTAATAGAGGGAAAATCATAGACATAACCATTTCATATTGTTATTAATACCTCTGTAAGTGTGTATGCTTCTTCAGCTGTGCACTCAGCCTGTGCCGTAGGATTACTTAATGCAAATATTATAGGCCTTTCATTGATTTCAGCCATTGCTTTGATTACACCAGGAGTGAAAAGTCGGCCAGCTCCTGCAACTCCTATCATAAATAAAGGGGGAGGAAACAACTTCATTACAAGTAAAATATAGCATTCCCATCAACAGCATTTCTACAATATCTTTAACATAACAAAAGCACAGGTAAACTCCCATTACAAAGATAAGATTTTGCATTGCTAAAATAATTCCAATCTTACATCTGAAAAGAGAAACAATAAAAACACTAAAATTTCTACTGAAATATTTATTATCTATCCCAGACATAGTAAATTGAGAGCAAAAAAAAAAAAAAAGAATATAAGACAACCTCCAGGGAATTCCGACAGTCCAGTGATTAGGATTCTGTGCTCCCAATGCAGGGGGCACAGGTTTGATCCCTGGTCAGGGAACGAAGATTCTGCATGTTACATGGTGCAACAGGGGAAAAAAAAAAAAGACTACCTCCATCACGTAATTGTTGTCTAATAAGCACAGAGCTTCAGTTTTAAAAGGGGAAGAGTTCCGCAAACTGGCTGTACAATGTGAATGCATTTAACACTACCTAACTGTATACTTTTAAATGGGTATGATGACAAATTTTAAGTTATATACGTTTGACCACAATTAAAATTCTTTTTTAAATGAAAAACTTGAATCTCTAAATGTTAACTTGTTAAACTCTGTGGTACTCATTACAAAATAATAGGAGTGTAGAAGGGAAAAAAAGATCTTCTTGACTACAGTCATCCACTTTCTTGATAGAGATCAGTTTAATGAACTTTTAGTAAGCTCCAACAATGTCTCAGACACTGTATGTAGGTCACTGGGATATAAAGGTGAGTATAATGCAGGCAGCTTACGAGTTGAGAGAGAACACAACAGAGTAAACAGAAAACCAGAAAACTGGTCCCAGGCGCTCAGTGCGCAGCGAACAGAGGCATTGAAAGAAGACTCAGCCCAGAGTGGGAACTGGGGGAGACAAGGAATGCCTCAGCTGAACGCTTACAGAGTTCATCCAATGAAAAGACTTACATTCAACAGTCAAAGAAATTTTAAATTCCATTTTATAAACTGACATGTAATAAAGAGAAATACTGGAGACCAGAATTTTAGTACTTCCTCTGTCACTCCTGGCTATATGAAATACTCACAAAATCTTGAGCAAGTTGTTTAACAACTCTGTGCTTGTTTTTCTCATGTAAAAAAGGAATGTATACTCAGTGTTTTCCCATGTGGTCACATGAGGTATGTGGACATATTTTTAGGAATTCATGAGTTCTAAGAGAATGAAACATTATTTTCTTATTTCCTTCATCCTCCAGGGCCGGAGTCAATGGACAGACTCTTAGGTTTCTATACTGAGTCAACTCACCCCAGTATTCTTGCCTGGGAAATCCTATAGACAGAGGAGCCTGGCAAGCTATAGACTTATGGGGGTCACAAAAGAATCAGACATGACTTAGAGACTAAACAACAACAAAAAATTGAGTTCTGAGAGAAATGCACTCACAATCTTAAAGATTACTTCCCACTCTAAAAAAATTGTGAGTTTCAATCAGTAAAGAACCTAATACAGATACCTTTTCCTAACCATAAAGACTGTTCGTGACTTAAAACAGTTTACTATTTAAAATTCCATAGGGCTCCTCCATGAAATTGGTACAAGAAAAATGATACATTCTAATCTTATAGCTGTATAGAAAATAAAATAGTCCCTCTTTTAAAGACTCTACATTTTCTGTTAATGCCATGTTACAGTCTGATGACAGCTATTAAATGCCTGACTCTTAAAACATACCAAAAGCTTTCAGCTTTGTTGTCAATGAAAATCTTTGACTCTGCATAGTATTTTCTTGGTACAGTCTGTCAAATAACCTTGGTCTTTTTCAGGTTTTGAGCCCACCAGTCATACCAACTCTAAAAGCAAAGCATGAGCAATCACACAGCTTCTAGAAGTTAAAAGTACAAGCAACATCTGTTAACAGAACTGTATACACTGTACCTAAAAGCTATCACATCTAACACAGGGAACACATCTAACATTTTTAATAAGTATGAATGGAGTATAACCTTTAAAATTTGTGAATCACTACACTGTACAGCTGTCACTTATATGATATTGCACATCAAGTATACTTCAGTTAAAAAAAAAGCTATCACATCTATAGTGACCTAAATGGGAAGGAAATCCAAAAAGAGGGGGAATATAGGCATACATATAGCTGATTCACTTTGCTGTACAGCAGAAGCCAATGCAACATTGTAAAGCGACTATACTCCAGTGAAGATCAATTTAAAAAACAAAGCTATCACAGAAACATAATATGCTGAAAGCTGAGTAAAATGTGTCATTTCACTTTTAGTAATCCCGCATGCAAGTCAGGCCCAGCCATTATACAGGTAGGTAACAGAATGACTTAGCAACAACTTTACTCACCAATTATAGCTGAAGGCTTAAGTATATTTACTGCCTCTTCAAAAGTATCAGGTAGGCTCTCTGGAGCTGAGTGAGCAAATGGTTCCTGATGATTTTCTACTTTAGCTCTCCGCCCCTGAATTTTTAAATAAAATACATTTTTTAGTAAATGTTTATTGAGGATTATTTGAAAAGACATCATTATAAGTCACATATTGTTACTATAGGAATAATGTTTCATTTTTATTTACATTTCTCTTCAACTCATTATCTTCCAATTCTTTCTTCATATTGCCCCAAAACCGAAAAATAAAACATGCATCAAATTCCATTATTACCAAAAATTTCTTATCCCTTTCAAAAACTCATTTACTCTGTGAAGTCTTCCTAAATCCAACAGGGCACAAAGGCATACAATTCCTTATGTGGGCTAGGTGCATTTTAGAGCTTAGAATTTCATATTTCAGAAATGTCTTATGATAATACATTACAAGTGCTAGTTGCTCAATCGTGTCTGACTCTGCAATCCCATAGACTGTAGCCCACCAACCTCCTCTGTCCATGGATTCTCCAGGCAAGAATACTAGAGTGTGTAATTTATCACAAACACCCTCTCAGTGGGCACTCCACAACTGAACAGAAGTTATGAATAGTCACATCAAGTACAAAAGGTGAAAATTAGAAATATCATCTTTGGTCTTGCTACTAAAGTTAGTACATAATTTCAGGTCTGTCAGATTTATTACCAAAGGAATTTCAGGAAAAACTCAGGGATTTCAGAATTTCAGATAGATATTATAGACTTATGCTACCAAGAGTTCAGAAACAAGAGGAAAGGGAATTCTGGTTTAAGATAGCTGAATGAAGTAATATGCTTTCCTCACCAAATCCCAGGTCAAAACCCATTAAAAATAAACTCCTTAGTAGTGTCACAAGTGTGGGAGATGTACCACTGACACGTTAGAACAGTGATGAATTTCTCAATCGTTTAAAGCAAACAAAAACATGTTGAATGCAAAAACCAACCAGGATGGCAAATCCATATCCTTATTTCGGCAAAAGAGAAGACCTCCCCAGCAAAGGTGATTTTTAACATCAGAGTTCCAGACAAGCCCCAGGTGAGGACCAGCAGGGGCCCAGAAAAGCAAAACTCCATCATCACTTGGCTGGGGAATTAACTAAAAGACTGAAATACAGCCTCAATAGATCCAGGTTCTCAGGACAGTGGCTTTACATGCTTGCTCCCAAGAAGACCACATCTCTTCCATGAGGGCTTCAGTCAGAAACTCTCAAAGTCTCAAAAAAGAGGACAGTGTTTTGGGTCACAAGAAGAGATACAAAGCCTAAACTCATGCTAAAGGAAAAACATACCCTGACCTCGCAGATGCACATACATTCACCCTAGACTTGATTACTGCAAACACGGTAAAGAATCAAAACATTTATGAAAACAAACATCACAAACAGAAGCACCAGACTCATGTGTACTAGCAACAATATATACACTCTCCAATGGTCTTCCAGGTACAAGGTCTCAATAATCCTTGTATCTGTCATACAAGTAAACATGGCAGTTACAGCTCTGGGAGGAGGCACCGCTGAATGACTGACAGCATAGGATTCACAGTCAGGCCACTGGGGTGGAATCCCACCTCCATGACTTACAAGCTTGGAGAAATGACCTGACCTTTTTAAACCTCTTCCCTCATTTGTAAAATTTGAAAAAATTTTTGATAAGATCAAATGAGATTGAAAAAAAAAAAGGTCAAATAAGTTAATCACAATGTGTGGTACATTTTTTAAATACTTAAAAAATTACTTAAAATCTAAGCATTCAAGATTTTTCATTCATATTTTTTATTTCATTTTTTGTACTAACAGAATACTGATACTAACTAAGAAAAGATTTCAGGAACTAGAGCAAAGTAAATGATACAAGCTTGCTCCAAAGATGTAAATGACAAGTAGTTTATATATATCAATAAACACCACAAAATATAACAGCATTGCGTACTGCATAAGCTCAACTATGAAACAGTTTACCTATTCTTTGATGTGTCAGACAGTATAAGATACAAGGCATTTCTCAAGCTACTAGAAATGGCAATCAATGATAGGAAGGTGGGCAGGAACAAAGGATACCAAGTTGACCTGGGATAAACCTATCATCCATCATTTCACCTTAGGAATACATGCCTTTTCTAGGGAAAAGGTCCATAGATTTCTATCAGATTGCTACAAGAGATTGTGATCTCCAAAGAGTTAAAGGATCTGTTCAAATTATCAGATGTCCTGCTAACAATTTAATTAGGAACTTCTGACTTCCCATTAAAAGCCAATAGGTTTAGAAGAGTCAGGAGTCAGAAAACAAAGCAAGAAAGAATAACTCTGGTGCCAACATAGACATTATGATTTGAATATGAAAAGAAAACTCTAAAAATATCACTATAACAACATACTTTTGCTTCTCCAAGTTTGAGAAAACCTTACCTTAAATAATAAACCAAACTTGTCAACCATCCAAATTTTCTTTCGTGCCTCTTCTTCTGAGAGGCCATTTTCAACCATAGCCATAACTATCAGATTTGCAATTCCAAGAGCAGCCTGTCCAACAAAACAGAAATTTCAAAAACAAAGATTAGAGTGTGATGCGATATTATAAGTTACTTTATATATGAGAATTATATGGTATGAGAAATACTGGGTTTATTCTTCCCTTATGAAGCACACAAAACTTGATTCTTTGTGATATTCTTTCCAAAGATTTTAAATTATCTATTTCACAACAGAGATCTTGAATTTATGCCCTCTATCTCAACAAAATTAGAAGTTCATTATGCCCCATTTTCCAGTCTAAAGCAGAGTGCTGGTTTTCAATCTTAAAAGCTCACAGAAACTTACCTCTCCTGCTCCAAGAAATAAGATTCTGTGATCTGAGACCGGCTTCCCAATGACTCTCTGTGCTGCAAGCAGACCGGCCAGAGCAACCGCAGCCGTCCCTGCGAGAAAAGTAAAGCACGGTGCAGTGAGAAACAGCACACTACAAAAAAGGTTTTAAGGAGGAATAAAAAACCTAAGTGTTTGTTTTTTGCTCTACCTTGAATATCATCATTGAAGGTACAGTATTTTTCTCGGTATTTTCTCAAGAACCTGAATGCATTATGATTTCCAAAGTCTTCAAACTGAATAAGTGTGTTCTGTCCATATCTAAAAAACAGCAAAGCCCATTACGGTTGTGATGAAATAACACTTTTAAACATTTTAAAAATAATATACTAAGTTAGTCCACTTAAGGCCACACTAACAATTTTTAGAGTGTCTGAAAGACTAGACTCAACATACAGAAAAATCTATTATTCATTCAGAAAAATTTATGGGATGGTTAAAACAAATGTAGCACCATGATGGACCAAAGGGATACTAATCTGTACAAACTATTTCCAAGTGCCAAAGAAAGACTGCGTAGTCCAAGCAGTTGCAAAGAGTTGGACACGACTGAGTTACTTTCACTTTTCACTTTCAGGAGGGTGCCCAGCACATATATGCACAAATAACTTCCTAAAAACGAAGAGATTTCTTTCTCTGAGTTTCAAAAAGTATGTATTTGATATGTGAATTTTCATTACATTCACAGTTAAACAGCAATACAGTAAAATATATATTAAATAAGCAGTTTTAAAGAAACTGCTGTATGAGTTCACTGGCTTTCAAAAAAAGCTATCAGTCATCTTGGTGAGATGAAGTATGGGGAGGCATGAAAGGAGGTGGAACTTTATTTGGATCCCAAAAGAACAACAGAAAGTAAAATGGTAGGAAGAAATACAAGGTCTACTTGGCTGTCCCTGAATTTTCAAACCTGGCTACATATTTCAGGGTTTATATGAAAGTATAAGGGAGAAGTTGGTTAAGGGAGGTTGGAGCTAGATAAGGGAGAATTCTGAAAGAAAAACTGGGGAAGGGAAATTTTTTCTGTGTCTGATGTAGAATCACTGAAGGCTTGAGAAGGGAAAAATTCATCTAAGACTCCCTGGAGGAAGGATAAAGCTGCCAGTGAGGCACAGCACATATCAAATGCAAAGAGAGATGAGAAAGAAGGGAAAATAATCAGGAAGGTACTGAGGCATGAAGACAAGAAGAGGTGAAGCAGAAGCCACAGGAAGCAAAAGGGATAATTATGAGACATCAGAATGAACAAGCAAAACTTGATGATGAGGACCACACCTGGGAAGAGGGAAAAGCTGTTGAAATGCCAAGGCAGCCTGGATGACTAAAAAGGGGAAGGGGAAGAGGTGGCAATGTCTGGGATGGTAAAAAGTTTAGATATGGCAACAACTTTGACTCTGAAAAGGAGTTAATTTTTACGATCGTCCATGGATCATTAATTTTAGATCATAATCTAAAAGGTAGGGCAGGGAAGCTTCCCAGGCAGTCCAGTGTTTAAGATTTCATGCTTCCACTGCAAGCAGCACAGGTCTGAGCCCTGGCTGGAGAACTAAGATCCTGTATGCCACCAGGGGCAGGCAGGAAAAAAAAAAAAGGTGGCGCAGGGCTAGATGATAAAAAGTTTGGACTTTACCCTTTTTCAGTTCAGTTCAGTTCAGTTCAGTCGCTCAGTCGTGTCCGACTCTTTGCGACCCCATGAATCGCAGCACGCCAGGCCTCCCTGTTCATCACCATCTCAGCCAGGAAAAGAAAAAAAGGTGGCACAGGGCTAGATGATAAAAAGTTTGGACTTTACCCTTGAGCAATAGGAAATTAAGCAAAAGAACAACATAACAAACAGTATGTTTTTAAAAGACTAATCTGGTGGTAAGGTGGAGGGGAAACAGAGAGGAGAGAAGCTGGAGGAAGATTCTGAAGAGTCCAAAAGAGACATGAGGACCTGCAAAGAGGCTGTGACAATGGAAAAGAAAAGATGTATTTCTGAGGCTTGTACGGGGTAGTACCAACTGGATGTGAGGACTGAATGACACTATATGGGGTTGACAGAAGAGAAGAAAGAGTCAAAGATTACACCAAGATCAAAGGTTTGGTGAGGAAGGTGCATGCTACTACCATTAACAGAGGCTAGATTTATTGAAGATAGGCAACAGGTAAGGCGTCTATCTGCAGTGTGGGAGTCCAGGTTCGATCCCTGAGTAGGGAAGATCCCCTGGAGAAGGAAACAGTAATCCACTCCGGTACTCTTGCCTGGAAAAGCCCATGGACAGAGGAGCCTGGTAGGCTACAGTCCATGGGGTTGCAAAGAGTGGACATGACTGAGCAACTTCACTTTCACTTTCAGGCAATTTAGAAAGGGAAGGAGACAGCAACAAAACCTCTAGAGGGAGGATTCCAGCTATTGGAAATGCAAGCCTCAGAGGAAGGTGGGACTACAGAGATAGGTTTTCATGGGCTGACAGTCACAAGCATAAAGGTCACAGGCTACATGATTCAAAAGAGAAAAGAACTATATACTCACCCACATTTAACAGAAGAGAACAAGACAAAA
This sequence comes from Capricornis sumatraensis, assembly GCF_032405125.1. Classification (NCBI taxonomy): domain Eukaryota; kingdom Metazoa; phylum Chordata; class Mammalia; order Artiodactyla; family Bovidae; genus Capricornis; species Capricornis sumatraensis. The sequence goes on along the minus strand of NC_091089.1, from coordinate 53,051,625 downwards.
ATCAGTGGAGATGACAAAGGAAACAAATACGGTTGGAGAAAGACTAAGTCAGGAGAGTCTTTTAGTTCAAGAGAAGAGAGAATGTCAAGGATGTAGCAGTGGAAAACCTGGTCAGATGCTGCAGACAGGAGGAGAGAGAAGACCAAAATTTAAAATATGAAAGCTGCACAAGAATTTCACTGGAATGGTGAAGTGAGCCTGGATGCTGAGGGTTGACAGAACTGCACAGTGAAGGTATTACTTAGGAGCAGTGAGTGCAGACTTCAAGATTTCAGTGTGCTCAGGATGCCAGATAACTGAGGAAAGCAAAGCAGAGAGCATTACCGCGTATCAGCACCGGGCAGGAAAGAACCAAAGTTCTCAAATGTTTAATCTCCTCTATCTTCACAAGAAATAAAGGAAAAAAAAACAGTGGTTCTTTTTTTTTTAAGATGCTTTCATATACTCAAACTTTAGAAAAAATACCTGTCAGTAATGGCCTTCATAAACTCATCAATTAGGTCATCATAACGCTGTGATCGATCTCTTTTCTGATATAAACCCATATAAAATGGATCCTTTAAGAGGGCCTATAAAACAGAACAAACATAAATGTGAAAGTTTTTTGTTACATAACCATAACATATTCGTAAAACAGAAACTGTAAAGTATAAAAAAATTATTATAAAAACTATATTGCTCTTCAAAAAAACTTTTAATAGTATTAACCTATTGTTATTCATATAGATATTAAAAGAAGTTTAAGACAAAGGCTAACATCTAATCACAGAATTTTCTCTTATCTTTAAAAGAGGGATGCAATAAAGCTGTGGGACAAGGATCAGAGAGGGAAAGTAATTTTACTCACTGGATTATCAGTTCCTACGTCAATACACACAGGCAGACATCTATCAGGCCGTATTCCTGCACAAGCTGTATACAAACAAAGTTTTCCTACTGGAATTCCCATTCCATAGACACCCAGATCTCCAAGACCTAGAATTCTCTCTCCATCAGTCACCACGACAGCCTTAATCACAAAAAAAATACCAATTAAAAGTTGTCCAAAATGGAGCACTAAACAAAAGCATTTTTAAAAAAGACTCTCTTCATCACAAAATAGCACGTATTCTATTATTCCATTCACATGAATACGTAAATCTACAGAGAAAGAAAGTACATTAGTGGTTGTCTAGGGCTGGGGGAAGGGAATGACCACTAATAGGTACAGGGCTTTTCTGGCGGGTGGGGATGAGGGAGCTGTGATGAAAGTCTTCTACGTTACAATGGCTGCACAACTCCAAATATACTACAAATTACTGAATTTACATTTTAAGCTGGTGAACTGCACTGTCTGTGCATCATATCTCAGAAAAGCTACTAAGATAAAAAAGAAATTTAAAAAAAAAGATTTTCTTCACATATTTTCACTCTCACTTTAAAAAATAAAATTGTTTCTTAACTAACTTTCAAAATAAACCACCCAAGAATACTTAAAATTCTAGGATTTCTAGACATAAAAAGGAGAATTAACTAGATTTGATTTCCCTGTCTTTGGTTTAGGAGTAGAACGCTTCTGACTAGAAAGTGTTAATTGTTAGTTGCTCAGTCGTGCCCGACTCTTTGCAACCCCATGGACTATAGCCCACCAGGCTCCTCTGTCCTTGGAATTCTCCAGGCAAGAATCTGGAGTGGTTTGCCATGTCCTTCTCCAGGGAAAGAACTTGGACTTCCTGCATTGCAGGCAGATTCTTTATTGTCTGAGTCACCAGGGAAGCCCCCTGACTAGAGGATCAACTTAATATGTTCACAATGACTTAACAGGGGAGGGAGGAACAAACTTCTGATAAGGATTAATCCTAAGAGAAAAATAAATAAGTGAAGTCGCTCAGTCGTGTCCGACTCTTTGCGACCCTATGGGCTGTAAGCCCACCAGGCTTCTCTGTCCATGGGATTCTCCAGGCAAGAATACTGGAGTGGGTTGCCATTTGGAGTTTAGAAATCACATGCTACTCCAAACAACAACTGAAGCCAACAAGAAAAACCTCAGCAATGGTGAAAAAAATCTAAAATAAAAAATATACCTACAAAGTTTTAAGATGATACTATGAACTTAATGATCTGACCAAATTTTTCTAGGCTCTTTGAACAAATGATAATTCAAAGATTATTTTGGTGAGGAAGACACGCAACAAAGGCAAGCAAGATTACTGCCTATAATAAACACGAAAGCCTACCAAAAGATCTTAAATAAGTCCTTAGTTTTTGTTTTGTGAAAGACAGCCAGATTGATTAAGGATCTAAATCTACCTTGAATTTACAAGAAGACATAATGAATCCTCCTCATCACCCACCAGAATAGAAGTTTTTAGGGCATTTTAATGTATTTTCTTTACCTAGAACAATATTAATTGAAGGCAGGAGGTACCAGTGGTACTGAAGTGAGCAGGCTCACCTTACTCACTCCAATTGCTTTCCCACGGCAAACTCTATACCCCTTTTGTAAAGACCATCATGATTTTCTCAGAGCACTAAATCTGCATGTATGTAAGTATAAAGTAAAACAGAGCAACAATGAAAAAAACTGTCCTTGGAAATTGAGAGGTAACTTACATAGAAAGAAAAAACATTGTGAAAGGAAGGTTGTGCTATTAGTACCTTAACATGATTTTCTGGCCAGTTATCCACAATTGATCTAACATGACCTCTGTCTGAGATTGAAATAAATAATCCCCTGCAACAGAACAAAAACACCTTTGCATTTCACAACAGTTTTTTTTTTTTCTAAGTTTTTGTTCATAATTGGAATATTTAGATATTTTAATAAAAACAACAAGACACAGTGTAGTTTCCAAGCAGATTTAGCTAAGTGACACTGGTTTATTTTCAAATATTTTCAGCTACTTGAAGCTGTAATTGCATTGCTCACACAGTAGCTGCAACAAAGATCCTTATTAAATGATGTAATCATTTTACCCAAGAAGAAATGTATCCATATCTCCTGCTCAAATAAACTCAATATACCTCCATAGAATACCTCCAAAAATCAATATAAAGACATCCCATCAGTGCAACAGAACATGAAACCACTAAGTAAACTACTGTTAAAAGTCACTGGAAGTTTGAAATCTGAAGAAGCAGGAAGGGAGAGAAGAAAACTACAGTAATTTCAAATAAAAAAAATACATCCTTGAAGCATTAGGAAAAAGGAAAAAGTTATTCTAAATACAGTATATTGTTATCCAATTGAGATAATTAATCCAGGTTTCAAAAAAGGAAGAGAGAAGGGAAAGAAGAGAGAGAAAGAAACATAGGTTCTGGACAAGAGGGCAAGTAGAGATGAGGGCCAATAAGTTCTTATATTTAACTTTCTCATTGATATCTTTTTAAAAAAATTTTGTTTTATTGAAGTATAGCTGATTCACAATATTGTTAATTTCTGCTGTACATCAGTGATTCAGGTATATAAATATATATATATACACACATTCTTTTTGATATTGTTTTCCATTATGGCTTATCACAAAACACTAAATATAGTTCCCTTGGTGATATAGTAGGACCTTGTTTATCCATTCTTCTCATTGACATCTTAACTCTGGCATTACTATCCTAGCTCAAAGCAGTTTAAACAGTTTCTCAACCATAGCTGCCTAGTACAGTAGAATCATCTGATGAGCTTTTTAAAAATGCCAGGGTTCTACCCCAAAGATTCTGACTTAACTGGCCTGGAGTTAACCAACCAAGACTTACCAACCATCTCCTATGTGAAAAAAAAAGAAAGAAAAAACCCACTGTCACTACATAAATGATACACAGTATCTGCCCTCATCCAAAAGCTCTTTATATTTCATGTGAGTTCTTAATTCTGGTGCACAACAAAGGAGCTTTAATGAAACAGCAGCACCTGGGCCCAGCTCTACACTAAAGGAATCAGAACCTCTGTGTGTACGGTGGAGGGGAGCAGGGCATCAGGATCCTTTTGTTTTCCCTTTATCTTTTAGTCTGGACTGAGAAATACTACTTCTCTAAGTGAAAATGAAACTATAAAAGAGCTGAACAGCTAGGCCATATCACAGAAATGTTTAGACACATTAACTGATAGCACAGAACAGACAGTGTTCTCAAAAGTGTCTTCCGGGGAATACCTGCAACACCATCACCAACAGTGTTCATTACAATCCGGACCTCCAGACCTTTCTCTGTTTCATCAGAATCTTAGGAATAGGAAGGAGAGGAAAAGTTGGCAAGGATCAACACTTTAAGTAGGTCCCACAGATGTTCCCATATGCACGTTAAAGTTTGAGAGCCACTAGACTAGATGAGAAGGGACTGAGGACAAATGCTGTCATGCGGCGTCTGGATTTCTACATTTATATCAGTATGTAAGCAGGACATTGGAAAGATATAAGGATGATGGGAAAACGACTACAGGTTAGAGGAACAAGACAAGAAAACTCAAATTAAGTAAAAATAGCACTTACACAACACTTATAAGTTTATAAAGAACATCACATCAGTTTCCTCATCTGACCTTCTCAGCAGCTCTTTGAAAGGTACTGGAATCCCTATTTTATGATAAATGGAATCAGAGGGATAAAGTAACTTACTTACTCAAAGGCTTGAGCCAACGCTCACCCCAGCATCCTTTCCACTTAAAATATTTGGAGGTGCTTGAACTATGTGAAATTAAAATTTGTGTAAGATCATAAAAATGAACAAGCAATAGAAATAAAGCTGATAAAAAATGAGATTTACTCTTTTAGTCAGCCAGACTGTCAAAAAGTTTTATGATTATTCTGCAGAATATGTTACCAAAATGGAGAATACTTTTTTTTCGGTTCAAAAATGCACAATTCCTCTAACAATCAAAACTTAAAGAAGGTTAGGAATGAATGATGCTATTTCCACAAAATAAAGAATATGACACATTAGATTTTTATGAATCCCTTTCTGTCCAAATTAAGTTTTTGTGAGGAAGGGAACTGTGTGTGGATAAGACTGCAACACAAACAATAGAAATGTAATCGGTGCTGTGATTTTTTTCCTATATAATAGTAATTTGCAAAAACATTTTTAAAATAAGCCTTACTTAGGTCTTCTAAAGATGTGTCCATACTGGGAGCAGGCAAGACCAACTGTTGGTGTATATACAATCGGCATTAGAGTTTCAATATCATCTTGCAGTATTCTGTAAAACAATTTCTCATTTCTTTCTTGTATTCCCATTATATAGATGTATCTGAAATTGAGCACAGTAAATAATGTCTACATCAGCCAGCATTAAACATTTTAGCCTTTGAAATGAAATCTAAACATGTACAATTGAGGATCCCCTCCCCCTGGAAAACAAAACCCTATATATCCTTATGTAATACCCAGGACTAAAAAATAAAAATGCACTTAAATGGTAGATGATGATGATGAAAAGAATCAGAAGCAACAGCTAACATTTATTGAGCCCTTACTGTGACTCAGGCTCTGAACCAGGCACTGGAAATGTAAAAATTACCATGAGGCCCCCACCCTTAGGGGCTTCCCTTATAATTCAGCCGGTAAAGAATCTGCCTGCAATGCAGGAGACCTGGGTTCAATCCCTGGGTTGGGAAGATTCCCCTTGAGAAGGATATGGTAACCCACTCCAGTATTCCTGCCTGGAGAATCCCAGGGACAGAGGAGCCTGGTGGGCTACAGTCTAAGGGATTGCAGAGTCAGCCATGACTGAGCGACTAAACCACCACCTCACCCTTAAGGAGCTAATCTTCAAGATGATTGACATGTAAACAAGAAAACAAAATAAAGTGGCATTCATTCAAATATTTACTAAATACTAAATATGTGCCAGGCACGATTGTACACTCCAGAGATGTAAGAAGTGCCCCTGTTCTCATGGAGTTTATCATCCAGGAAACTTAGAAGCATTTTAACTCTATTACAGTGCACAGAAGTAGCATGAAGGAGGCAATGGTTAAGTCATATAAACCTATAAATAACAGCTTTTAAAGAATAAAGTTTAGAAAACAGGGAGATGTTGGGCTGAAAAATCAGTTATCACCTTGAATTAAATATAAAATAGACTCGTGTTTTCCCCTCCTTTGTTCCTCTTCCTGCTACCATCTGGTCAAATGGGAATCCATCTGGAGTCCATTCCTGAATTCTTCCTCTCCCACCCTCCCCCACCCCAACCTAATAAATCCACAGGCCCTACAAAGACTGTCTGCTAAATACCTTTCACAGAGTTGTTTCGTCCCTTTCTAACAAGTCTCTATACACACAACTTTGTTCCCCTGCTCCAATCTATTCTCTTAAAAACATACCTCTGATCAGTTCTCTTCTCCTTGAATGGCTTTCAAACACCAGTTTATTAGCCTTAAGCTCTTAAAACAGTTAAGTAGCACCTGCTGCCTGGAACACCCTCTACCCAGGCAGAGTCCTCTTTACTCATGCTCTCCAAATGCAGCTGAGGTGGCGCACTCTCTGCGGTCTTTTCGGTCATTCCCATCCCCCACCACACATATATACATTTTAGATTTTCCGATTTTCAGGTCCCGTAACACCCTACTCCCTCTGTGACCCTCACGCAACTTTTTGACTTTCTTTCCCCTCTGTGAAGAGTGAGAGACTATACACACACATGTACATATGTACATACGTACGTATATGCGCTTTCCCAGTGGCTTGGACGGTAAAGATTCCAGCAATGTAGGAGACTGGGGTTGGGAAGATTCCTCTGGAGAAGGAATGCCTACCCAGGATTCTTGCCTAGATAATCCTATGAACAGAGGAGTCTGGTGGGCTACAGTCCATGGGGTCACACAAAGAATTGGACATGACTGAGTGACTAAGGACAGCACACACGTGTGTATATATGTATATGTGTGTAGTCTCTCACTCATCACTCTCACTCACTCACTCATTTGACATTATGCCCCATAATGTCAAAGAAACCAGTCTCACTTGTCACCAATATCCAATAATCCCCTATACTTTACAAACCAAATGAATATTTTAGTCCTGTAGTCAGACTGATCCTTTTACCCCAAATACCCTGCCCTTCTTTCTCATTTTGCCTGCTCCCTGTAACACACCGTTTCAAATTCAACTAAAGCATCACTTCCTCCAGGAAGCGCTTTCCCAGGCTGCAGAAGGCATCCCTCCTCGTGCTTTCAGGATGGACTCTGCAGGCCCCTCTTCCTCGCCGTCCTGCACACTGCAGCATAGCTACAATGGCAGTCACAGCGTAACTCTCCACAGATGAGCTCCTAGAGGGCAGGCCGTGAATTACCAGGGTGGCCATACATTCCAGTTTGCCTGGGACAGCTTCATTTACCTCTTCTTCACTCCCCAAAGTGTCCTGGACTGGATGATCTATTATATGGCCACCCTATCTATTACTTCCTTTATATCCTCAGTGGCTAGCAACAGCACAAAAAGCAGGTGATCAATAAAAGCTGAACAGAATGGGTGTCTCTGCTTCTACCATTCAATTCAAACCTTAAAGCTCTGTGATTTTAACTATAAAAAACTGATTCCTGCTGAGTTTTACTACAGTGAAAATAAGGGAATTATTCACTGAAGTGAAGGAAATATAATCATTATAAAATGAATCAACTAAAATACAAGTTTCATTATGAGACTTATTTCTCATGCCATCATAATAGTACTCTCAATTTTTTGGATCAAAACATCAATTAAAAAAAAAACTAAACGTCTAATCAATTCTCACTTTTCCAAAGGGCCATTCAACTTTTTCACGTTTCTATGGAACCGTAAAGCTTGAATATCTTGTGTCTCTATTTTGGGAGGTAGAAGTCCTTGAAGACCAAGCATTTGTCTTTCCTGCAATGTGAACGCCATCCCCTGAAAAGGAAAAAATAAAAGAATTAAAAATGATTAATTACAGGGGTAGCAAATGTAATGTAACCTACCAAATGTAATTTAAACATAAAAAGATCAGCCAGATTACATTTTGGCCCCGACTTTCAAAAATTTGTAAGATTGATCATATCTAGTACTGCTGAGAATATAGTAAAAGAATTACTCTCATACCACTGCTGGCAACATAAATTGCTCTAGGCTTTTTGAAAGCCAATTTTAAAGTATTCTTAGTTTTTTTTTAATGCACATATTTAATTTTTTTAACTGAAGTATAATTGACTTACAATATGTTAGTGTCTGGTATACAACATAGTGATTCAATTTCTTTAAACTCCATTTAAAATTATTATAAAACAATGACTATATTTCCCTGTGTTGTACAATATATCCTTGTAGCTTATTTATTTTATACAAAGTAGTTGTATCTCTTAATTCTCCGTCCCTACCTTGTGCCTCTCCCTTCCTCTCCTTACTGGTAGCCACTAATTCGTCCTCAGTGTGAGTTTGCTTCTGTTTTGTTATACCTATTTACCTGTTTTATTTTTTAGATTCCACACATAAGTGATATCATACAGTATTTGTCTTTGCCTGGCTTACTTCACTAAGCATAATACTCTAGGTCAATCCATACTGTTGCAAATGGCAGAATTTCATTCTTTTCTTATGGCTGTGTGCTATTTCATTGTTTGTGTGTGCGTGTGTGTGTGTGTATCTTATTTATCCATTCATCTGTTGATGGACACTTAGATTGCTTCCCTATCTTGAATGCACATATAGCAATTCTACTTCTACCTAGTTATTTTAGAGAAATATTCATAAACAAAGAGGTACATACGAAGAGATTAGTTGTAGCACTGTTTCTAGTTATCTTATCTATTACAAACTAAAAGGCCATCAATTATGGAAGAATTATGAACCTATGACAGCTAAACATATACCTTTAAGTGTATAGTGGAAAAACATGCCAGATACACAGTTAGGAAAAAAAGTTAACTTGAAAATCAAAACAAACTCCCTATTATTATGTTTAGAAAATCCCCATAAACTACATGTTATATACAGATGCACGCACACATTAAAAATGAAAGCAACAGGCAGCTGGAAAGAATACAAACCAAACTAAGAGGCTACCATGACTAGACAGGAATGAGGTTGAACAGAGGGAGGAGGGAAGAAGAAATGATACTTAAGAAAAATTAACCTATGTAATAAACTCTTTTTCAATTTCTGGTATTTAGCTATGGGTTAAATTTTTTGTTATCAAAGAGATGTCAGTGACATCTCTTTTCCTCCGTAAAAGCAACAAGAACCCTGGACAAAAGTTCAGAAGTCTGGAAATTAACCAAAGGTTTCAGCAATTGGAGAGCATTTATTCAAGAAAAACTGCTGTATTTCAGTAAGAACAGAAAGCTTCATAGCATTTTAACTTCCTTCTTCCTATTCTCCCTTCCCCAGCTCCACAGTAACCTTGAAAAAGCAAACACCGTGAAGCAGTCACTTTGAAAATTAGAGCTTGGCTGTCACTAGAGAAAGGCAGGAAGGGTCGGAGATTCTTCTAAAGCCCAGTATCCAGGTAACTGTCGTTTGACCTGAAGACCCTATCTGCAAGGCTGTCTTTATTTGACCTGACTTGCTCAGGCAGCGGGAACAGCCTTCTCCCCCGGCCCCCAGAAGTTTGTTGTAAACAATCAGGTAATTATTTAACACAGCATCTCCACAAGGCAGTAGATGACATCTGGGGCAAACAGCAGGTTAACCAAAAAACTGAAAAGTTCAGGGGGAACTTTGCAAAGCTGAGACATATTCTTAAGAACTTAGAAGGTCATATGCGTAGCTGTAAGCATGTCCAGGAAAGACTTGGGAGACCTCTGGCTAGCCTTGAGGCTCTGTGTAAACAGGACGTGAAGGCTGACACATAGTTGTAAACTGCTTCTGCGCTGTACTAAGTCACCTCAATGGTATCCAATTCTTTGTGACCCCCACGGACTATAGCCCACCAGGCTCCTCTGTCCATGGGATTCTCCAGGCAAGAATATTGGAGTGCGTTGCCATGCCCTTCTCCAGGGGATCCTCCCAATCCAGGGATCGAACCTGCTTGTCTCCTGCATTGGCAGGTGAGTTCTTCACCACCAGCGCCACCTGGGAAGCCCTGTAAACTGCTTAGCTGAGTACTAAAGGCACGCCCCAGGCTTCCCAGGTTGCTCAAGTGGTAAAGAATCTGTCTGCCAATGCAGGAGATGCAAGAGACACTGGTTTCATCCCTGGGTTGGGAAAATCCCCTGAGGAGTCTCCTTGGGGTACCCTCTCCTTGCCTTAATAAAGTCCCACAGACAGAGAAGCCTGGAAGGCTACAGTCCATGTGGTTGCAGAGGGTCAGACACAACTGAGAATGCAAGAAAGAAAATTAAAGGCACACCCCCACAGATACACAGAGCTCCTTGGCAAAGAATGGTTCCAGGTATTTAAGTTTCGGATTAATCATTCGCTGATTACTAAGTTAACAAAGCAGAGATTTCAGTAGGCAAATATAACAAGAAGAAAGAATTCAGAAATGATACTAAATAGACAACAGCAACACTACAAACCCTGGGAGGAATGACTATTTCAACAAAAAATCATAAAGGCAAACAAACAAAAAACACACGAAGTCTGACTCATATATAAGAAAAAGGGGCAGTTAATTGAAATTGCCCCCAAGGAAATCCAAATACTGTACTTACTAGACTAAGATTTTTAATTAGTTGTTCTAGGGGAGGGATAAGTTGGCGTTAACACACTACTACATATAAAGTAGATAAACAACAAGGACGTACTGTATAGCACAAGGAAATATAAGGAAAGAGTTTGAAAAAGTGTATCTATGTATGCATAACATGAATTACTTTGCTATACGCCTGAAATACTGTAAATCAATTATACTTCAACTAATAAAAAAAGAAAAAAGTTAGTTACTCTAAACATATTAAAAAAACTAAAAAACACCATTGTCTCACAAACTGTGGAAAGTATGAGAATAACATCCCACTAACCAGAGAATATTGATAAGCAGAGAAGCTATAAAAAGGAACCAAACAAATTCTAGAATTGATATACAACTGAAATAAAAATTTCATTAAAGAGGTTCAACAAGCAGATTTGAGTGGCGGAAGAAAAAAAAATCATTAAACATGGCTCAACTGAGATAATCCAATCTGAGAAAGGAAAAATAAGGAATAAATATGAACAGACCTGAAAGACACCATCAAGAGTGCCAACATATACATAACAGGAGTACCAAAGGTGAGGAGAGAAAAGGATAAAGAATACTTGAAAAAATAATGGCCAAAAACTTCCCAAATTTTATGAGAAGCATTAATCCATACAATGAAGAAGCCCAATAGCTTTAATCAAGAAAAACACAAAGAGCTCTACCCCAGACACATCCTATTCAAACTGTCAAAAGCCAAAGACAAAAGGAGAAATCTGAAAGCGAAGAGAAGTGACTCATCACATACAGGGGATTCTCACAAAGAGTAACAGAAACCATGGAAGCCATAGGCAGTCCTGAAGGAAAAATCAACTGACAACCAAGAACTTCCCAATTCTACAAAACTATCTTTCAAAAATGAAGAAATTAAGACATTCCCAGATAAATAAAAACAGAGAATCCATTGTTAACAGACCTGTCTCACAAGAAATACTGAAGGGAATCCTTCAGGTCTAAATGGAAGACACTAGATAGTAACTCAAATCCATGCAAAGAAATAAAGAACATGGATAAGATGACTACATAATATAAAAAAACAGTATAAATATATTTTTTGTAGGTTTCTTCCTCTTACTCAATTTAAAAGACAATTACATAAGATAATAACTACAAATCTGTGTTGACAGTCATGCAATGTATAAAATATAATTTGTATGAAAAAGCAGCACAAAAGGAGACAGACCTCTACAGGAGCAAAATTCTGGTGAACTATTTAATTAAACTAGTATCAAACTGAACTAGACTGTGATAAAGATGGTAACTGTAGTCCCCAGGGCAAACCACTGAGAAAATAACTCAGAAATAGGCAGTAAAAGACAAGGGAATTTAAATAGTATAATGGAAAATGTTTAACACAAGTGAAGGGAACAATGGAAGACAAAGAGGAACAGAAACCACATAAGACTTTTAAAAGAAATAGCAAAATAGCAGACATAAATCATACCCTGCTAGACACTATATTAATGTAGATGGATGAAATTCTAAAATTAACAGGGCTGGCAGAACTGATAAAATAACATGATCCAATTACATGCTGACTACAAGAGACACATGTTGATTCAAAGATACAAATAGGTGTAAAGTAAAAGAATGGAAAAAGATTCAGGATGCCAACAGTAACCAAAGCAGAGCTGGAAGAGGTATGTTGGTAACAGAGAAGATAGACTTTGAAACAAACATTTCTAGAGGAGGACCTTTTGCTGAAAGGGTCACTCCAGTTAAGAAGATACACTCCATTAAGTATATAAACATACTTTGTTAGACAACAAAAGAGGGCCAAAATACATGACGCAAAACTGACAGAATTAGGGAGAAAGATAATCCAACAAGCTGAAAATGTCAATATCTCAGTTTCAATAATGGAGAAGACAACTAGACAGAAAAACAAGGAAAAGGAAGACTTGAAGAGCATCATAAACCAACTAGACACAGCAGATGCTCCATCATCAGAAGCAGAATACACATTCTTATCATCTGTACAAGGAATATTCTCCAGGACAGACCCTTTGTCAGGCCATACAACAAGTCTCAATAAATTTAAAAGGTTTTAAGTCTTCCAAAGAATGATCTCCAACCACAATGTAACAAGATTAGAAATTAAAAATAAACGGATATTTGGGGAATCTTAACACACTCCTAAAAAACCCAACTGGGCAGAGAAGAAAGCACAGGCAAATTAGAATATACCTGGAAGGAGATTCAACCAATCTATTCTGAAGGAGATCAGCCCTGGGATTTCTTTGGAAGGAATGATGCTAAGGCTGAAACGCCAGTACTTTGGCCACCTCATGCGAAGAGTTGACTCATTGGAAAAGACTCTGATGCTGGGAGGGATTGGGGGCAGGAGGAGAAGGGGACGACAGAGGATGAGATGGCTGGATGGCATCACTGACTCAATGGACGTGAGTCTGAGTGAACTCTGGGAGTTGGTGATGGACAGGGAGGCCTGGCGTGCTGAGATTCATGGGGTCGCAAAGAGTCGGACACGACTGAGTGACTGAACTGAACTAAGATGAATTAAAACACACACACCAAACCTTATAAGATACAGTGAAAATAATTTTAAGAGGGAAATTTGTAGCTGTAGATGTAGCGGAAAGAAGCAGAATGATCTCAAATCAATTATTTAATCTTTCACTTTAAGAAACTGGGTGGCGGGGGAGGAGAACAAACTATGCCTGAAGCAAAAAGGAAGGAGATAATAAACATTAGAGTGAAAATAAATAGAAAACAGAAAAAGTAACTAAAAAATTAAAAATTAAACCAAAAGTTGGTTCTTTGAAAAAGACCTTATAAAATTGTTGAACCTTTAGAATGAAAAAAAAAAAGTCAAATCACTAAATTCTTTGTGTGTCACGTTCCTCCTTGTAAGATTTTATCTAAGACTGGGAAATGTAAAGGGGTTTAAATGAACTGTGTGCTGCTAAGTCGCTTCAGTTGTATCCGACTCTGTGCGACCCCACAGACGGCAGCCCATGAGGCTCCCCCGTCCCTGGGATTCTCCAGGCAAGAACACTGGAGTGGGTTGCCATTTCCTTCTCCAAATGAACTGTGTAGTTCATTTTAAAATGCTTATCCTATTGCTAAAGATAAATGAGTTGGCCATACAAGGTTTTACTGCCTATCTCCTACCTTAAATCTGTCCCTGGATTTAAGAGACACTCAGAACCATTTTATTTATAATGTGCAGGAGAAATCAAAATGATTATTAAAGAAATAATTTTACGTATTGAGCATTTATGATAAACGTTGATAAAATTCTTAAATTTGCTGGCCTGGTGTTAGTAAGTGAACGTGACATAGTCTAAAACGGATGCCCTGAATGCAGAAACCACCTTCCTCTCAGCTGCCCTTCTACTCTTTTCTGTCTTCCATCGCCACTTGTTTTACCAAACCTGTCTTCTGCTCGTGGACACAACAATGCCCTCCTGTGTTACACCCCCTTCAGCTGATCCTGAGTTATCTTCCTTCAGACCCAATATTGATAAAAATCCCTTAACTAGACTCTTCATCATGCAGGTAAGCACAGCAGGAGGAAAAGAAAAGGCCTCTTCTATTTCTTGCCCTCCAAGTGCAGTGAGAATGAATGATCCATCGGGGCTAGGAAATTATAGAACATTTATTCATTTATTTATAAAAGTAATAAAATGACTAAATGAAGTCAATCTAAATATACTACATCTGGCCAAAAGTCTTGACCAACCTGTTATTCTAGGATTTTTTTTTTTTAAGCTAGAACTAGGAAATAAAGTCAACTCTTTCTGGGTGGTAGAAATTGAGAGGGTGAAATTTGGAAGGTATAAAGCCACCCTGAAAAGAGAAAAGTTCACGCAGGAAAAAAAAAAAACCCACCCACTTCCGAATAGTTTCAATATAAAGCCACACAATACAAATCTTTCATACTATATCTGTCTAAAATGTATCAAACCTTTACCAGGAAGACAGACAATGTATAATAGTGTTAATGTTACTAACCTTGTTGGTTCTTGGGTTCAGCATAAGTGGCTTGCCTTTCTCTTTTGTGTGCAAATGGCGGCATGCCAGAGTACAAGGAGTGGCGACTATTTTAAACCTGGACAGCATCTTTCTTCTCACCTGGGAAAAACAAAGCAAATAAAGATAATGAGAAACCTATTATAGAACTGTAGGTATATCAGGGACAAGTTTTCAAAAGCAGATTTACAAAGCTTCACTTTCCACAAATGAAAAAGTTTTTCAAAATACGTTTATGTTTCTATAGACAGAAGGGATTATAAAAGAGTAAGCAACGGTGTGAAGGCAAAGATTTATTTTTTCTGACAAGAGTTGAAGTCCTTCGATGACAATAATCATTGCTACTGTCTACACATTACCTACTGCAGTGAGCCAAATATTTACCCTTTCTGTAATTCACACAAGTGTGGCAGGGTATGAAACATCTAAATAGCGAATGTTTACATGGAAGTAAGTTCAGGGATCAACACCATCCCCACGGAAAAGAAATGCAAAAAAGCAAAATGGCTGTCTGAGGAGGCCTTACAAATAGCTGTGAAAAGAAGAGAAGCGAAAAGCAAAGGAGAAAAGGAAAGATACAAGCATCTGAATGCAGAGTTCCAAAGAACAGCAAGAAGAGATAAGAAAGCCTTCCTCAGCGATCAATGCAAAGAAATAGAGGAAAACTACAGAATGGGAAAGACTAGAGATCTCTTCAAGAAAATTAGAGATACCAAGGGGACATTTCATGCAAAGATGGGCTCGATAAAGGACAGAAATGGTATGGACCTAACAGAAGCAGAAGATATTAAGAAGAGATGGCAAGAAAACACAGAACTGTACAAAAAAGATCTTCACGATCCAGATAATCACGATAGTGCGATCACTCACCTAGAGCCAGACATCCTGGAATGTGAAGTAAAGTGCGCCTTAGAAAGCATCACTACGAACAAAGCTAGTGGAGGTGATGGAATTCCAGTTGAGCTATTTCAAATCCTGAAAGATGATGCTGTGAAAGTGCTGCACTCAATATGCCAGCAAATTTGGAAAACTCAGCAGTGGCCACAGGACTGGAAAAGGTCAGTTTTCATTCCAATCCCAAAGAAAGGCAATGCCAAAGAATGCTCAAACTACCGCACAATTGCACTCATCTCACATGCTAGTGAAGTAATGCTCAAAATTCTCCAAGCCAGGCTTCAGCAATACGTGAACCGTGAACTTCCAGATGTTCAAGCTGGTTTTAGAAAAGGCAGAGGAACCAGAGATCAAATTGCCAACATCCACTGGATCATCGAAAAAGCAAAAGAGTTCCAGAAAAACATCTATTTCTGCTTTCTTGACTATGCCAAAGCCTTTGACTGTGTGGATCACAATAAACTGTGGAAAATTCTCAAAGAGATGGGAATACCAGACCACCTGACCTGCTTCCTGATAAACCTATATGGAGGTCAGAAAGCAACAGTTAGAACTGGACACGGAACAAGAGACTGGCTCCAAATAGGAAAAGGAGTACATCAAGACTGTATATTGTCACCCTGCTTATTTAACTTATATGCAGAGTACATCATGAGAAACACTGGGCTGGAAGAAGCACAAGCTGGAATCAAGACTGCTGGAAGAAATAACCACAGATATGTAGATGATACCACCCTTATGGCAGAAAGTGAAGAGGAGCTAAAAAGTCTCTTGATGAAAGTGAAAGAGAGTGAAAAAGTTGGCTTAAAGCTCAACATTCAGAAAATTAAGATCATGGCATCTGGTCCCATCACTTCATGGGAAATAGATGGGGAAACAGTGGAAACAGTGTCAGACTTTATTTTGGGGGGCTCCAAAATCACTGCAGATGGTGACTGCAGCCATGAAATTAAAGGACACTTACTCCTTGGAAGGAAAGTTATGACCAACCTAGACACATAATCAAAAGCAGATACATTACTTTGCCGACAAAGGTCCGTCTAGTGAAGGCTATGGTTTTTCCAGTGGTCATGTATGGATGTGAGAGTTGGACTATGAAGAAAGCTGAGCACTGAAGAATTGATGCTTTTGACCTGTGGTGTTGGAGAGGACTCTTGAGAGTCCCTTGGACTGCAAGGAGATCCAACCAGTCCATTCTAAATGAGATCAGTGCTGGGTGTTCATTGGAAGGACTGATGTTGAAGCTGAAACTCTAATACTTTGGCCACCTCATGCAAAGAGTTGACTCATTGGAAAAAACCCTGATGCTAAGAAAGACTGAGGGCAGGAGGAGAAGGGGATGACGGAGGATGAGATGGCTGAATGGCATCACCGACTCGACGGACATGAGTTTGGGTGAGGTCGGGGAGTTGGTGATGGACAGGGAGGCCTGGCGTGCTGCAATTCATGGGGTTGCAAAGAGTCGGACACGACTGAGCGACTGAACTGAACTGAAGTTCAATGTAAACAGGTGTGGGAGAGTTTAGGTTGAAAGTAGAAAAGTAAATAATAGAAAAAAGCCTGGAATATATACATTCAGAAGAAGAGAAACTATCCAATTCTTAATCTAGACTTCAAATTTTAAGGTACTAATAAAGTCAATATTTACAATCAATGTACTAAAATGTTTTTTGTTTTTAGAAAACCTATTACTATTTTAAAATGATGCAAATTGACTAGAAAACATGTTTTTGTCCTTTCACATTCATCACAAACATTATGGGAATTTTTCAAAATGGAAAACTATATAAGACATTAAATCTTAAATATTTACTGATGAGAATATATAATAGATTCTTGTGTGTATCAATTCTTCCACTAAAAACCAATTTACAATGCTCATGTCTTTAATCATCACAAACCATCGTAATTATCATACAGCAGCTTTTTAACATGATTTTACTTCTTTCGCTGTGCTGGTCTTCATTGCTGCGCAGGCTTCTCTCTGGTTACGGTGGGCAGGGGCTACCCTCCAGGTGCAGTGCACGGGCTTCTTTCTCTCTGCGGCGGTTTCTCCTATTGCAAAGCACAGGCTCTAGAGGGTTCGGGCTTCAGCACTTTCAGCTCCTGGGCTCTAGAGCACAGGCTTGATAGTTATGGCATATGGGCTGAGCTGCCCTGCGGCGTGTGGGATCTTCCCAGACTAGGGATCAAACCTGCGTCTCTTGTATTGGCAGGCAGATTCTTTATCACTGAGCCACCAGGGAAACCTCCATGCAACTGCTTTTAATGGAATTTCTACTTGTGGAGAAATCCAGGCTGTATATGGGGGTGCAGCAAAATCATCTACATTAGGATTTTAAGTTGATCTTTATGGAGCAGAAATTCACATCACATAAAATGAACAATTCAGAGGGATTTAGAAGTTGCACAACCACCTCTATCTAGTTCCTAAACATTTTTATCATCCCAGAAGGAAACACCACACCCATTAAGCAGTGTTCCCCACTACCCCAGTGCCTGCAACCACCAATCTGCCTTCTGTATTGAGTTTGCCTATTCTGGATATTTTATATAAATGTGGTACCTAAATATGGCTGCAGAAACAAGCAATCTAAATGATCAAGAATCATGAGAGATGGGAATGAGGGTAAGGGACAGGACAGATGTTATTTAAAGGTACAGACGTCGGACTCTTCCAACAAGAGTCGTAAGAGAGAAGTCCTAGAGATCTAATGCCTGGTGAACACAGGCAACAATACTGTATTACAATCAAACTTGCAAAGAGACTAGAGCTTAATTATTCCAATCACTGAAAATACATTATAATTATGTAACATGCAGAGGTGCTAATTATCAGTACAATGGCAATAATTACAATATATAAATGTATCAGATTAATATGTTGTACCTCTTAAACTTTCACAGTGTTTTATGTCAAATATTTCAATAATGGTAATTTAAAAAATCACGAGAGACATACCATAAAATAACTGACGAGTTTTCTTCAAAAATGTTCATGTCATGAAAAACACTAAGTAACAACTGCAATTCAAAGAGGACTAAAAAGACAAGACACCTAAATGCAAAATCTGATCCCAAAAAATGCTATCAAAGACATGACTGGGGATAACTGGCATAACTGGAATATCTACTATAACTTTATAAGTATTGTATAATTTAAAACTTTCTGAGTTCGATAACCATATTTAGAGGTATTCCTGTTCTAAAAATACACAGTGAAGAATTAATGAAGTATAATGAAATATAATGTATACAACCAAATCTTTCAAATTATTTCAAAATAAACTTTGAAAAGACAGAAATTGAAACTGTAGTGCTGTTCATGTTTCAATGGGTCTTCCAGGAGAGAAAGCATTATTTATCACAATTAAAACTTTGGTACCAAAAGACTGTATTAGTATTGTAGTCTAGTGATGATGTAGGGAAATCTAAAATAGAGTTTGAAAAACTTTTTAATTTAAACTCAAAGACTATGTGAAAAAAAAAAGCAACATTTTGTCATACCACAAGTATAATAAAATATATTTGGTCTTGGTCCCGTTCTTGGCACAGAGCTCCTAAAGGCCACTGAAATTTTGAGTGACAGAAGTATCATTTGCTATTCATAGGGAGACCCTTTTGACCATACATGAGTTTATGCTACTGAACTCACTTAGGATGAGCCCACTGCATAACCTCAGAACAGAGCTGATCACCAGAAAGATCAAGTAATTATTAGAGTGGAAACTTTGCAGTACCACTCCAGGTCCCTAGGGAAAAGGGGTGGGACCAATACAGATGAAGATCCATAAAGACTTTTGAACAAGGATAGGTGATGAGCATTCAGGTTGGTGAACACATCTAGGTGTTGGGGGTTGACAAGCCCAGAGGACAAAGAAGCACCATGCCCTCCTGAATCCAGCCGCAATCCCCAGACCTATGTATCTTTTCCATCCATCTGTTCCTGTGATGTATCCCTTTATAATACACCAGTAATTGCAAATAAGTGTCTCTCTGAGTTCTGTGAGCCAGGAGAGTAGACTCTCTAACCCGAGGAGGAGGGTGTGGGAAGCCCTGATCTACAGCCAGTTGGTCAGAAGTATGGGTCAAAACCTGGGACTTTTGATTGGCATCTGAAGTGAGGGCAATCTTTCTGAAGTGAGTCCTTAACTTGTGGGCTTGGAAGCTATCTCCAGGTAGAGAGTGTCAGAATTCAGCTGAAGCAAACCCAGGCAGTGTCTGCCTAGAAGGGGAGAACTGGGTGTGGGGAAAAACACACTTGGTGGCCAAAAGAGCTGTGCCTGCGAGCAGGAAGAAACAACAGTTTCCCTTCAGGACTGGAGATCAACATTCCAACATAAAGTCTTCTATCTTCAGTTCCTGGCTATAAATTTGCTTCCATCAAATACTGAATTTATTCTGTAAAACAAAGACTACCTGTCAAATCTACCTCATAGATAACTGTAATGATCAAACAAGAGAACAGATGCAGAAAAGTATTAAAGACTTATAGAGTGGTGTCATAGCACTCAAATTATTACTTTATTACTAAGTGACAGAGAGTAAAACAAAAAATAAAAGTAACTTTAATAATGTCTTTAAAACAAGTAGGCATCAATCAAAAAACAATTTAAGGAGAAAATCCCATTTCTGCCAAAAATAGAACCAAGGACTAAGGAGACAGAGAGACAGACAGTAGGCTTAATACCAGCTGGAGGCAACAAGATAAAAAGGGGAACTCCTCATATTATAAGATAAGGTGGAAGAACTGTAAAAATGAGTTAAGCAAAAACAGGAAACAAAAGAAGGTGGGGCTTCCCATTTTGAATAAATATGAAAAATCAAGCTGCTTACTACTCGAGAGTTTCCTGGATGTTGAGGTATGCCTGTGGTTTCTTCCTCTGGTGTGTCATTCACCTTGCCTTGCACGGGGTTGGGGGTCGGCAGTGAGTTCACACTCTGGTGGTATTTCTAAACCCAACTGGGACTGAAACTGCTAGGTCACTGACTGCTGAAGATTCCTCTCCCCAGCTCCCCAGCTCGGGGTAGAAAGCAGAAGTTCAATGAAATGGAGACCTCAGTCGGAGAGAAGTCATGGTGCAGTGGTCAAGAATTCACTTGACAAGGCTGGAGACCCTGGGTCAGGAAGATCCCCTTAAGTAGGAAATGGCAACCTGCTCCAGTATTCTTACTGGGAAAATTTCATGGACAGAGGAGCCTGGGCGGGTACAGCCCATGCGGTTGCAAAGAGGTGGACACAATTGAGCATACCCTCTCTCCACCTCATGACCAGGTGCAGTGAGCATAAGCTCAGCAGTCAGTCTGAATCTGGACTCAGCTAATTACCAATCTGGAATCACTGTGTCACCCAAGCATTCTCAAATGGTCTCTGAATTGGCATCAGTCTGGAACACATTTTTCACTGACCTATGACCAAATGAGAAAAAGTAGGACAATATAGTTTTTCATGACACTAAATTTATTGTCTGTTTTCACGTTGTAATTATCTTCCTCCCTTTTTGGTGGTTAAAAAAAAAAACACAAAAACTTTTTTTTAAAGGATGGGGATGGTAGATTGTAGTAGTTCTAAAAAAGGGTCATCACATCGGCGGAATTAAAAGTTGGGGATCTTACATCTGATCCCAACTGCCCACCAACACACACACTACTTTTTTTTTTTTTTTTTAACTTGCTGATGAAGTCCAAAAGTCTGGGAACCTCTAACTTGAAGGTCTCACTTTTCTCATCAACAAAATGGGGAAGGGAAGGGAACCTATTAAGCAGCTGTGTGCAGTTACCATGATATTTAAATATAGCATCAAGTCCTCAAGGCTTCCCAGGTGGCTCAGACTGTAAAGAATCTGACTGCAGTGCAGGAGACCCAAGTTCGATCCCTGGGTCAGGAAGATCCCCTGGAGAAGGGAATGGCAACCCATTCCAGTATTCTTGCCTGGAGAATTCCATGGACAGAGGAGCCTGGCAGGCTACAGTCCGTGGTGTCGAAGAGAGTCAGCTACGACTGAGCGACTAAACGGCAGCGGTAGCATCAACCCCTTAGACCTTTATCATCATCACAAAGAGCTTGACTACTTCACTTGGTTCATTCAACAAGATTCACATCCAGGCAATCTGGCAGAGTGGTCGAAAGTAAGCTCTACGATCAAACCACGGTACTTAAATTCTTGCTTTGCCCCTGAGACACTACTAGCTCCATGATCCTGACTAGGTCACAGTTAAGTCTCAATCTCGAGTAGCAGTTATCTCATCAGTCAAATAGGGATGATAAACAACAGGACCTATTAAGTAGGGCCATTTTAAGATTAAAATTACATAATCCATGTAAGATGCTTATCACAATGCCCTCTAAGTGCTCTCTGTTATTTAAGTATTATTGTTATTAGTAGTAATAAACTAAGGAGGTCAGAAGGTGCCTTCTAAAAGGCTGTTTCTGAATCATCTTCCAAAGTGAAATCCATTTTAAGAGGCTATGAAGTTTATATATTAACGATATTTCAATAAAAATGTCTAAAAAAAGAACCCCTATATAACTTTAAAAACATGAGGCTATGAGGATAATCATGGCTAACATTTATTTCAATTATTTCAAATGAAATCATTAGGTCAAGAATGAGAATTTGGATGGCATACAGATCCAGGCAAATATCAAATGTTATCCTAAACAATATCTACCTAATCAATATATTCTTCATAACTTGAAAAATTCATATATATTAATCAGGGCAGGTGTCATAGGCAGGTATAATAATTAAAATGGTTACTTTCAAATAGCTTTTAATAAAATGATTACCATTTCATTAAATCAAATGTGGAGTAACTTTGATATTTAGTGTGAATTTTCTCCAATATTGATCCTTAGTAAACAACTACACATTTTAGTGTTATTTATGTTTTAAAATTGGAGAAGGTGATGGCACCCCACTCTAGTACTCTTGCCTGGAAAATCCCATGAATGGAGGAGCCTGGTAGGCTGCGGTCCGTGGGGTCACTAAGAGTCTGACACGGCTGAGCGACTTCCCTTTCACTTTTCACTTTCATGCATTGGAGAAGGACATGGCAACCCCCTCCAGTGTTCCTGACTGGAGAATCCCAGGGACGGGGGAGCCTGGTGGGCTGCCGTCTATGGGGTCACAAAGAGTTGGACATGACTGAAGTGACTTAGCAACAGCAATGTTTTAAAATATGGTTGTTGAGTTGGCCTGAAATTCACCAAAACAGATTATAATTTTAGTTTAATATAAAATGTAATGCAGTGTAAAATAGCTTACTTGTTTATATGAAATTAAATAAAATTTATGCACAAACAGCTTCATAGTAAGAGTTAATTTACAAAAGATATTCTCAAGTGGTAAATGGGTATTTCCTTTATGAATTTCAAAGTGTTTTCATAACAAATATATTGAAAGACAAAAACATTATACATAAACACCTTATAAGAGTGAAACCTGTAAGCAATTCTTTTTTAGGAGTAACTATTGAGCAAGAATCGGATAAGGCAATGGCAACCCACTCCAGTACTCTTGCCTGGAAAATCCCATGGGCGGAGGAGCCTGGTAGGCTTCAGTCCATGGGGTCGCACGGAGTCAGACATGACTGAAGAGACTTAGCAGTAGCAGCAGCAGCATTGAGCAAAAATAACTATTGGGCTTCCTTGGTGGCTCAGGTGGTAGAGAATACACCCGCAATGTAGGAGACCCGTGTTTAATCCCTGGGTTGGGAAGATGTCCTGGAGAAGGAAATGGCAACCCACTCCAGTATTCTTGCTTGGGAAATCCCAAGGACCAAGGAGCCTGGCAGGCTACAATCCATAGGGTTGCAAGAGTCAAACACGACTTATCAACTAAACCACTATCATTGAGGAAGAAGTTTTAATTCTCAAGAAAATGCAAAACTTCTACAAAAGCATAGCCCAACATCTTCTCTAACATATGGTAAAGATATATCAGCATTTCTTCCCTCTATGCTTAACTTTCAAGTCTTTATTGCTACCATAAAAGAATCAGATATAGGTTACAAAGCAGTGCTCAAAGTTGACTATTTAAAGGTCCACTACTAGAAGAAAATTGCTAAACTTTTTTCCCTTTATTTCTGCAAACCATGTAATATAATATGTAACTTAACTGTTATAGTAGTTACACAATATATATTTACCTAGCATTTGTGTAACTACTACAGTGTGTGTGTATATGGGGAGGGACAAGGAAACAACTGTTTCTTCTTTAATATCCAGAAAGCTTGGCAACTAAAGGTCAAAACTTAGGAGCACAATACTGCAATTAGCTTTACAACATGAACAATGTTTAAGGAGCATACAAGGTTAAGAGGAGGCTGAAGATATTAAGTTAGACTGCCTGAGTTTGAATCCAGGCTTTGCCACTTAAAACCTGGGATCTTGGGCAAGTTACTTAACCTTCCTAATCTTCCTTTGTAATGCATTCATATTCAGTCTCGTCAGACTCTTTGTGACCCCATGGACAAGAGTCCACCAGGCTCCTCTGTCCATGGGATTCTCCAAGAAGGAATACTGGCGTGGGTTACCATTTCCTCCTCCAGGGAATCTTCTGGACCCAGAGATGGCACCTGTGTCTCCTGCGGTCCTGCATCGCCAGGTAGCTTCTTTACCACTGAGCCACCAGCTTCACTTCCTTTCTAAACCGGAGATAATAAAGAATAACCACCTCAGGGCATTATTTTGAGGTAATTCTTGCAGGAAACAGCGCTCCGGTCTCTGCTGCTGCTGCTGCTGCTGCTAAGTCACTTCAGGCGTGTCCGACTCTGTGCCACCCCACAGACGGCAGCCCACCAGGCTCCCCCGTCCCTGGGATTCTCCAGGCAAGAACACTGGAGTGGGTTGCCATTTGCTTCTCCAGTGCATGAAAGTGAAAAATGAAAGTGAAGCCGCTCAGTCGTGTCCGACTCTTAGCTACCCCATGGACCGCAGCCTACCAGGCTCCTCCGTCCATAGGATTTTCCAGGCAAGAGTACTGGAGTGGGGTGCCACATTAATACGTGCTTCCATTGTTATCGATTGCAACACTAAAATTACAGTGCTATCAACTGTTTTGAAGTGATTGCCATAAACATTAAGAAGATAAACAGATATGAAAGAACGTGTTCTGTAAGGAAGCACTTCTGTCGAGATTCGTTGTTTGGATTAAGCTTCTTCTCACCAAACGGCAAAGGAAATTTTCTAGAATTATCTTCGGAACCAAGAAAGTCAATCCAGGACCTCACTGTGTAACATCACACAGGCAAAAATGGAATACCACCTGCGCCAAAGAAACACCTGCCAATGCTAGTCTACAGATGTCATTTCACATGGCCATAATCGCTCCAATCTCGGAACTTTCTAGCCTGCGACAAACTTCCTTTAAAGCGAGGAAACGATCCAAACACACACACACACACACACACACACACAGTGTCTAACTCCTGACATTAATCCATCCCTGCAGAAAATGAGAACTATTTGACAAAGGGATACAGAGCCACAAAATCGGTCTTTAAGGGGAGCAGGAATAAAAGGTCGAAAAGATGCTCGCGCTACGGAGGCCACCGGGCCTTTCTCCGGGGGAAGGGGGGCGCCCTGGACCAGCGAATCTCGCTCGGTTAAGTCGCGCTCCTAAACCGTGCGCAAGGGAAGAGGTGTCCACGGTCAGAGAGGGTGTCGCCGCTCCCCGCCCTCTCAGCCCGGGCTCGGCGAGCTCCTTTCCCTTCACCCCGCCCTCCCATCCGCCCAGCGGGTCCTCGCGGGCAGAACGCGCGGCTCCGCCCGCCGGGGTGAGGCCGGCGCCCGTTCGCATCCCGGAACTCCCGGCCCCGGGGGCCCGCGGCCGCGCGAAACCCTTACCCCGCTTCTCGCCCCGCGACAGGTGGTGCTGCCGGCGGAGAGGCCGCGGCCCCGCAGGCCACCCAGACGATGCTCAGCTCGGGCCGAGTGCGGCCCTCCCCTTCCCGAGGCTTCCCGGAGGGAGCCGGCGCCAGCTCAGGCTCCGACCAGCCGGCTCCGCTGGACTCGAGCCGAGGCAGCCAGTACACCCGCGCAGTGAGGAGACTGACCGGGGAGAACCGCTGCCGCGGCCCCTTGAAGGGGGTGAGACTGACGGGCGCGCGGGCCAATGCGGAGGCAGGAAGCCAGCCCTAAGGGGAGGGGCTTCGCCGCCGGCTCGCCCGCGTCCCAGCCTCCAAGGACCTTCCTCTGCCCGGTTCAGTTCAGTTCAGTAGCCTGAGGTAACTGTTTGGGGGCCTGGCGGGTGCCCTTATGGGCCCGATCGCCAGGAGTGAGCCCGCAGGCGTGCAGGGTGGGAGGAGTCCGGACACGCAGAGGACAGCTGCCGCCCCACGGAAAGAGCTGGGGCTGGCTAACCGCAGACCTCCCATCGCGGCGACGGGCGCTGGGGTAGGTCCCGGGAGATGGCCGCGCCTTCGCGCGAGAAGAGGCTCTGCGCAGGCGCGGGCGAGGCCGGGGATGGGGTGGGGTGGGACCTGTCGGCGGGTACCAGGACCCGAACGCGGGAAGCGACGAAGGCTGGGCGTGTGGGCCTCTCCTGGACTGCCTGCCGAGGCAGGGAGAGGAAAGCAGAGATTCGAAGGGCAGGGTGCCAGCCAGGAGAATGGAGACGCGGAAGAAAGCGGCCCTGGGAAATGTGAAGCCTCTGCTCTTGAGGAACATCTTTATGTTTTTGAGCAATTTTTGTCTGCCTTCGAGTTGCTCTTCCGCCAAATTCTTTGCTGCTCTCCCTGGTTACTGACAAATTTTTTAAAATTAATTAATTTATTGTAATTAGAGGCTAATCACTTTACAATATTGCAGTGGGTTTTGCCATACATTCACATGAATCAACCATGGGCTGACACAACTTTTGACCCGCAGGGAAATTACTG
Source organism: Capricornis sumatraensis (assembly GCF_032405125.1). NCBI lineage: Eukaryota > Metazoa > Chordata > Mammalia > Artiodactyla > Bovidae > Capricornis > Capricornis sumatraensis. Next base: position 53,025,251 of record NC_091089.1, on the reverse strand, counting down.
TCATCACCAGCCCCATAAGCAGATATTCGAATATTCTCTCTCAGAAGAAAGCACTGGCACCCTAAATGGACATGGTGAAAACAGGCCGACCCTACCTTAACATATGTATAATTCACCCATGGTTGTGATATTGGAGGATAGTTCTTCATCCTTATTTCAGAAAATGTGGCCACCGAAAAAGCTTTACTGTAATGGAGTTTGCGTGCTTTTAAAGTGTAGTAATAAAAATTTTAAAGATGTAAAGGGTGAAGAAGAGGCAAGGCAGATGGAATGAGAACATGAAGTGACGGTAATGTAGAATAGAGAAGATTGAGCAGAAGTAGAGAAAAGTGGATTCTCGCCTCCCAAACTCTGACGATTCTGTAAAATTTGGACCAGCCGTGCCTATCTGAGCATCCAAGGGTGGGGCATGTTGGGGAAACAGTGTGTGCTTCGCGGCGAGGTCATGTCTGACTCTTTGCAACCCCCTGGACTGTAGCCCGCCAGGCTTGTCTGTCCATGGGATTCTCCAGACAAGAATATTGGAGTGGGTTGCCATTTCCTAGTAGTTAGAGGATAAATGATAACTATGGCTGCTATAGTAACCACCGCTGGAAAAGAGAGACTAGAAAAAACATGGGACTTCCCTGGCTGGTGCAGTGGGTAAGAACCCACCTGCCAGTGCAGGGGACACGGGTTCTGTCCCTGCTCTGGGAAGATTTCACATGTCTTGGAGCAACTAAGCCCGTGTGCCCCAGCTACTGAGTCTGTTCCCTAGAGCCTGCGAACCACAACTACTCAGCCTGCCTGCTGCAATTACTAAAGCCCCAGTGCTTAGGGCCTGTGTTCCTCAAGAGGAGCTACCACAATGAGAAGCCTGTGCCCTGCAACAGAGTAGCTCCCGCTCTGCAACTAGAGAAAGCCTGCACACAGCAAGGAAGACCCAGCACAGCCAAAAATAAATAAATAGAAGTATTTAAAAAATAAGCATGACCTCAGATAACCCTGCTTGCCAGAAACTGTCAAGATGCTTCAAGCTGAAAACAGAAAATGTAAAAATTATGTGTCATTATAAATGGTTCATTAGTAGAGGTAAAATTATTTTGTCTTTGAAAGACAGTCCGTCCTACAGTAGAATCATCCCAACTTGAAGGGTTACAGAGAGCTTATCATGGATGGGATTTCTTTCGGTTAAACTGAGATCAGCTCATTCCTTAGTAAATGAAATATCTGTTAATGTCAAAGATGCAGACAGTGCTGTTTTGCTGGTCCATCCCAATTCACTTCTCCTTAGTCACTTTGGGGAATGGTTTGAGGCTTCCTCCCAGTACAGTACTTACAGGCCTTATGACTATTGAGCATTTGAAATATGGCAACTCTAAATTAAGATACACACTGAGTTTCAGAACAGTGCAAAAAAAATGAAATATCTCAATTTTAAAAATATTGATCACATGTCAAAATAATATTTTGGATATTTGGGGTTAAGTAAAATATATTATTTAAATTAATTTCATCTCTTTCTTTTTACTTGTTTAACATGGCTATCATACAATTTAAAATTGCATGTACAACTCTAGTTTGTGGCTTATGCTATATTTCAGTTGGACAGTGCTGGTCTAAGAGGATCCTGTTGGAGTCTTCCACATATATGGAAGCTGTTAGATGGAACTTTGGAAAAGGCTTTTTTAAAAGAAGGAAAGGCTTTTTAAGAAAGACTCAATTGGCATGTACCTTTTGTTTCACATCCCACTTCTTACCAGAAATGTTTGAAGTCCTGGCACCCATTATTCGCCCATAGGATGAAAAGCAAGAAGATGAAGGCCTCTAAGTATATTGGCAGGATCAAAGCACCTGGATCCCCAGTAGTATTACTGAGCCACTTTCCACCTTGATTCTTATTCCATATTTCTTATTCTGTGAAATAAACCTCTGCCTGAATAAATCACCTCAAATAAGGTTTTCTGTTGTTTGGACTAACAATGACATCTAACTGTTACTGTTAAAATGCACAGAAATCTTGTCATATTATTTTAATTTTATACTTGTTTCTTTAGGATAGCTCATAATTCCCATTAGGTCAAATTAAGGATGCCAGATCTAAAGTTGCTATTTTACTACTGTATTAATACTTACTATTGTATTAATATTAAAATTTTATTACTGTATTAATAATGACAATATTACTGCTTTGATTTTGTGTGCCACTAACCTACTGTATTAGATACTGGCCCTTTAAATTCACTCAAAAATAATTCTATACTTGAAATTGGTTTGTATGCTTAAATTATTTCTGGAGACAGGGATGTGGTATGTAATCGCACTTAGCCTTTTAACTTTGAACTGAGACATTTTAGTGTCTCACTTTAACTATTACTGTATCAAAATAGCATCACTTACAGATGAAATAGCTCAGTTCAAGCAAGAATGTTGGATAGAGGCTAAAAAGGTAAATTCAAAAGAGCACAGTGTTTTTCAAAGCTTAAGAGGATTGTTGTGTTTAAAGTGTTGGAATGAGTTTCCTTATGTTTGTTTGCAATTATACAGAAAATTCCCCACCGGTTGCAGAATAACAACCACTGTATTACAGTGTATTACAGAATAACAATGCATTACAGAATAACAACCATTGTATTACAGGGATTGTGTCTTTGGGGGTGTTCCTTGCTAATAGAAACCATCAGAGAAAGTTTGGAAGGCTTTAGATTTTACGATTACTCATGTTTTCCAATTACATCTGTCTTTTTCCTATGCTTTCATTATGTAACCTATCTCCAAGTACCTGTGACATGAAAGGAACATGTTAGTTGCTATATCAACTTTCTGTATGCATGGGTGTGTTGCAGAAGAGGACTTTCTTACTCAAACTTGTTTTACGTTTTCCACTTTCTGGATTTCCTTGAGAGAATGAAAGGACCTCTCTGAAATGTAGAATTCTCTTCAGAAAATGGAGTTAGGAGCTGACAGTCCTTGACTGGAAATACAGCTGAATGAGAAATACAACTCCAAGTAGAATATAGATTTTCAATAGATTAGACATCCCATTTATAGATCATCTGAGAATGATAGAAGATGGTCGAGATCCCTGTGAACATGTATGTGTATATAGGAAGGTATATCTGCAAAAAGGAGTTGAACAAATTCCTCAGTTCAATTTTTGTTTTTGTTTTTGTTTGCTTATTTATAGCAAAAGAAAGAGTACTCTTTGGGAGGTTTGAATACACGATTCTATCTATCACACTCTTGAAAAATCACTCAACATCTTTCTCCTGTCAGGCGGACCAAATTAAACTCCCCCTTCCTGTATCAAAGGCCCTTGAAAGGAGGAAATGTGATGAAAAATAAGCAAGGGCTTTGCAAAGTTAAAGGAATACAGATGCAAGGGAAGCATTCTCACTCAGGCTCTCTGCCAGTCATGTAGATGATGCCCAATAAGTAATTATTCACTGAACACTTATTATCTGCTAAGCGTGGCTCTGAGTCTCCCTGTATATATATTAAAATGACTTAATTGTCTGAACACTACGATGTAGGTATAATCATTATCCCCATTTTGCAAAAGGAGTTACAGGTTGACTTGCCCAAGGGTACCACTAATAAGTGGAAGAGAAAAACAAATTATGCTGTGTACACTCTGAATACTTTTGAGTATTTTTATGTGCAGTTCACTGTCTTGGAAAGACCAGAAAGAGCATCTGGAACTAATGGCACCCCCACCCCCAGCCTGGAAAATAGGAATGCTCTCCCCATTTAAACTATTAAAATCTCTTTCATAACTCAAACTCTAATCTCTTCAGTGAGTCCTGGTGTGCGTGTGTGCATGCATGCATGTTCAGTCTCTTCAATCGTGTCTGATTCTTTGTGACCCTATGGATCATAGCTCGCCAGGATCCTCTGTCCATGGGATTCCTCAGGCAAGAATACTGGGTTGCCATGCCCTCCTCCTGGGGATCTTCCCGACCAGGGATCAAACCTGCATCTCCTGCATTGCAGGTGGGTTTTTTTTTTAACCGCTGAGTCACCGGGGAAGTCCGAGCCCTGGTGTAATAGTATGTAAATGCACATTGGAATTACCTTCGAGCTTAAAAACAAAAAATGCATTGCTGTCACTATACCAATTACATAAGAATCTTCTGATGTGAGACTTCAGCTCCTGTGTTTCTTAATAGTTCTTGTGCAAGTATTTCTTTTTAAAGTACTTCTCATCCAATATAAGCTTCATGAAAGTGGGGGTTTATAAAAATCATTTCTCCCTGTATTCCTTCTAAGTCCTCACATATGATTAATGTTTGAATAATTAGTGGGCAGGTTTAGACTATTGACGTCTTCTTTGTTCTAATGAAAGAGTTCTCAAAGCGTGGTTCTGGATGGTCATATCATCACCTGGGAACTTGTTAGACATGCAGATAGTCAAGCCCCACCCTAGACCCAAGCTGAAGCTGAAACTCCATGGTTGGAGACCAGCAATCTGTGTTTTGCCAGGTCCTGTTGATTTGAATACATACTCAAGTTTAAGAACCACTGTCTGAGGCCATGTGTTCATGGCGATCCTCAGAGGGTAGTTGATTTTGTGTGTATATCAAGGTTTCTGGTGAGGACTTCCTTGTTGGTCCAGTGGTTGGGAATCCACCTGCCAGTTCAGGGGACATGTGTTCGACCCCTGGTCCAGGAAGATCCCACATGCCTCAAGGCAACTAGACCTGCACCTCACAGCTACTGAAGCCTGCAGGCTCTAGAGCACGTGCTCTGCCACAAGAGAAGCCTCCGCAGTGAGAAGCCTGCACACTGCCCCTAGAGAGTAGGCCCTGCTCGCTGCCACTAGAGAAGGCCTGAGAGCAGCACCGAAGACCCGGTGCAGCCAAAAAATAATTAATTAATTAAATTTAAAAAGTTTCTTCTGAGATGAGCTAATTGGGAAACAGGAATGGAAAAGATACACTGCTTGTCTTCAAGGAGTCTACCTTACAATATGGAGATAAAGCATTTTTTCACATGGGTGAATTCAAAGAGAAGTCCGTTGTTAGGTATGTATTTACGGATGAAATGACGTAATCATGATGTCATGAATTTCCTTTACATTGTTCTAGGGAGAAAAATGGTGATAGTTGAAACAAGGTTAGCAAAATGTCACCATTTATTAAGACTGAGTCCTGTCTTTAAGGGGGCTTATTATACTATATCCTCTACTTTTGTGTATAATTGAACATTTCCTTATAAAATAATTTAAAGGCAATATGTAAAGAATGAGCTCAAAGCATTGTAGTAGTTCAAAAGAAATGATTACTTCTTTTGTTTCATTAATTGCATTTATGACCTCATAAATTGAAATGTTGAGATGTTAACTCAAAATGAACATTTTAAAATTCTTTTCCTGCTTCTCTAGGTTTTCCAAAATATAAAATCCCAGCAGTCTTTGTTTCTGCAATGGCAATTATAATTTGACTTCCTTTCTGAAGACTTTTATAATAAATTTAAACAGACGTGCTTCCACATCGATCTAAACACAATGAAAAGCTTCTAAAAAATATTTCCTTTTTGTTACTGATGGAAGAAGTGTTCACACTGAGGTATGAGAAAGTCATTTTGTCTTAAACTTGATTTAATTTAAATCTTATGCTACCTAGAACAGCCTATTTTGTGGCCTATTAAACATGCATTGCGCATATGCTATAACCATGAAAGAAAACAATGCATTTGAAAACTCAAAATGTGGTTCAGGCATTCAGAACAAAGTCTGATGGCCATTGTGGATGTGGTTTCAGACACTTTCCTGCGTTACTGAGAACTTGAGTTTTCAGAACTGTAATCAGACTCAAGGACACCACCAGCCTTTCTCAGAACAATGGCTGCTAGCAGCTGCAACTTTATGGTCTCAACGCCTCCCCCATAACTATGTCACCATTTTGAACCCCAACCAATCCTCGCTGAATTAGCAAACTAAATTTTTGCCAGCTCCAACCCTAATTGTTGACAAACAACTTATCAGTTTTGTGGCCTTTGCCTTTTATAAGCCTCCCCCATTTTGTAGTCTGGCAGAACACAGCTCAAGTGCCTCTCAAATCTGTCTCTGGGCTATAGTCTTCAGTTTGGCTCAGATGAAGTTCTTTTTTGTTCTTCTCATAGATTGTTTATTGATTATTTTCATCAACATTACCATTGTATCACCTAAATCAGATTAGATGGAATTGTGTAATATAGCTGTGTGTGTGCACGCACCCATGCGTGTGTGTGTGTTAGTCGCTTAGTTGTGTCCAACTCTTTGCGACACCATGGACTGTAGCCTGCCAGGCTCCTCTGTTCATGGAATTCTCCAGGCAAGAAGACGGGAATGGGTTGCCATTTCCTTCTCCAGGGGATCTTCCTGAACCAAGGATTGAACCTGGGTCTCCTGAATTGCAGGCAGATGCTCTACTGTCTGAGCTACTAGGGAAGCCCAATATAGCTCTGGAGCAGGCTTCTTCAAGCATGAGATCTCCTGCATGTGTCCATGTCATCAGGCAGAGGTCATGCGTGCAGGGCTGACTTAGTTTGATGGGAGAGATAGGCTGCTAGTGTGAGAAGCTTCTGAGGGTAACCATTGCGCCCTGCACAAAGCCTCTTGCCCCCTACTACTGACCGGCTTCCTCTATACTAGGAAACACGTTTTCATTCAACAACTCTCACGCACGGTGAAAACGACAGTGAACTCGGAGTTCTTGGGTGCTGTTCATGTGTTTCTCCTTGCTTGTCTCCAAAGGTCTTTGGAAATTCACTTTGGAGCCCATCACTGTCTCCAATCTGCTAAAAAAAAAAACACACAAAATTTAACTGAGTAAATTAGAAGATCTAATCGGCTTTATTCATGAATCCAGTAGCATCTCATCTGGCAAACAGAGCGATACTCCCAGAAGTAATTATTTCTTCAACGTATGTTATCTAGAAGGCTTGGTGGAGGATGCGACATGAGCGAATCTTGATTTAAGCAGAGAAGTTTTTTAATATATTACGTACAAGTTCACTAACTCTTATCCATAATTGTAGAACCCAAAATGTTTTTTCCCATCTGGGGGGATTCTGTCACTTTGGTGGTGTCAGAATTTATTTGGTGACAAATAAATTGTCACATCTGTCTATAGTCTGTTTTCCCAACATGTTGTAAGTATTCATATATTTCTCTTCAGTAATATGAATATTTTTATGGCACTACCTCAGCTCCCACTGAGGACATTATAAAACATACAGTATATGCTCCTTGGAATGTTTTCCCAAATCCCAAGATTTCTAGACTCTGAAACACAGCTGGCTCCAAGCTGTGTATCATTCGTATCATCCCAAAGTGCAGTCCTTATGGAACAAGAAGTTAGGGAAAGGCTGTGTGTAGTTCTTAATTTTGATTTTGCTGGGGTTAAGCAAATAATTTTTTTACTTTAATACTGCTTATTATGATACTTAAAAAGCTAGACTTAATGTGGGTGAGAGACAATCGTAATCATGACACTTTGTGTGATGAGCACAGAAATGACTGAGTGAATGAGTTATAAGAAATTAGCTTTTAAGGAGAATTTTTTTTTAATCTTTTTGGCCACACCATGCAGCTTATGGGATCTTAGTTCCCCAACTGGTGATCAGACACGGGCCTACAGTGGGAACAGTGTGGAGTTCTAACCACTGGACTTCCAGGGAATTCCTTAAGGAGAAATTTTTGGTGATAGAAGTCAGTAAAACAGGTTTAAGGGGGGGTTGGCTGAAAAGAGACACAAGGGAACATTCTTTGTCACAGTCTGGACAGGAGCTACACAAGTGTATACATGTATAAACATTTGTCAGATTTGAATGACATAACTTATACACCTTACTGCACGAATTTTATATCCACTCCAACAATGCATGTTCGAAAAAAATGAAAGTGAAAGTGTTAGTCGATCAGTTCTGTCTGACTCTTTGTGACCCTATAGACTGTATCCATCTGTCTGTGGAATTTTCCAGGCAAGAATACTGGAGTGGGTAGCCATTCCCTTCTCCAGGGGACCATAAAATAAACTATTTGCATTATGCATCGCTGTTTCTTTTGGAGCAGACATTCCCTGTGGAAACTATTGTGGATCTAATACCTTTCTTCTAGGCTTCTTCCTTGTCCTCCACTGGACGGGCTAAGAAAAAGGAAGGGACCATTTTGTAGGGTTGTCAAAATAGCCATGAGGGGAAGTTCCCTGGGGGCCTAGCAGTTAAGATTCCATGCTTTTACTTCCTTGGCCTGGGTTCAGTCCCTGGTAGGGGAAATGAGATCTCACAAGATTTGCAGAGCAGCCAAAAAAAAAGTAGTCATGCAGAAAATAGAAGAGATGCTGAGCCTGAAAAGAAGGCACAAGCTTTTCAGGGAAGGATAAATTACAAAGCAGATGATCAGGTAAAACATGGTGCCAAGGCGCAAATCAACAGCAAACAAGGAGGAGGAAATAGGTTATTGGGCTACGTCACTGAACAAATAGACAAGGACGTGGGTGGGGATTGGTTTGTGTGAGTCCTGCACTGTCTCTGGGTTTGCCTTTGGTTTGCCTGGTTCACCTGTGAAGCGGGAGGAGCTATAAAGGGGCAGGCTGCTGGAGCACACCTAGCTACGTGACTTTCCTGTAAAACTCTTCCTTAGGCAGAGTTTAAGGAGTTGTGTAGCCAGTTATCTTGAGATGAATACACGTTTGCCCACTTTCTCCAAATCCATGAAAAATGCTTGGAAAAACACGCCATGGAAATAGAGCAGCTTGATTTACTTACTTATTTTTAGGCCACGCCAAGCGGCTTATTCCCCAGCCAGGGAGGGATGAACCCAGGCCCCTCACTGGCAGCACCGAGTCCTAACCCTGGACTGCCAGGGCATTCTCTGGAGCAGCTTGATTGCATCCCAGCACCACAGTGTGTTTCCATAGCGTTAGTGTTAGTCGCTCAGTCGTGTCTGACTCTTTGCGACCCCATGGACTGTAGCCCATCAGGCTCCTCTGTCCGTGGAATTCTCCAGGCAAGAATACTGGAGTGGGTTGCCATTTCCTTCTCCAGAGGACCTTCCCAACCCAGGGATCAAGCTTGGGTCTCCCTCATTGCAGGCAGATTTTTTACTGTCTCAGCCACCAGGGAAGCCCATGTTTCCATAAGGGAAATCCATATTATTGAGGTTCCAGAGAATTATGGAAGGTCAGTCTCTTTGCAATGAGAATATATGTGAGCAGCATCATTGGTTTTAGGTTGGCACATTATCTATAGCAAAAACAGACTGTCCTAATCACTATATTTAGATTTACACAACTCTATCTGCCTTAGACTAGGAAGTATTAATAATGAATACTGACTGTGGCACTGGGAGTTATCCTTCAATAAATCAGGGTTATTAAAAATGCAAACTGTTTAAAAATATAAGAGAAAGTAAACAGTATAACACAAGAGATATTTGTGTTAGACACTGTAGCAACAAACCTGTTAGCCTAGTCTGGGAGTGAGACATGAAAACGTTTGGTGAAGGTAAATACTATCATTAAGAAACAATAATGTTTTTGTTATTCCCAAAATACAATGCCATGCTAATGATGATAATTACCTCCAAAAAAGTGCTAACAACTCCTTATATAATTAAAATAATTCTAGCTTTGCAGACTGTCTGAAAGAGTCAACTAATACCATAATAAGCAGTGTCTTCATTACCAAAATATTTTAAGGAAAGTTCTGGAAATCTTTGTGAAGAACAGAGAGGTTAATATCATAGGCTTATTAATAACAGAAGAACCTTTACCCCCAAGGAAAAGTAGCATTTTGATGCTTATGGATGATATTGCATCACAATTGATTTTTCTCTAGGACTTTCAAGAAACCTGGAAAGAGAAAGGCAAAAATTTACTACTGTCATTGTCATTGTGAAAATACCCTCTGAGTGATCCAAAGTGATTCGGTCTTGCTAAGGCTGCCCCTAAGATCTTCCTAAACTGGCTGCTTGGTGTTACTTTTTCTAAATCCTCATTCTGGCACCATCATTGTCTATAAACCCTTAAGGGAGGACTCCAGGAATAGCAACTTTGGTATCACCTGGGAGCTTGTTAGAACAGGTTCGGGTGGCTCCACACACATTGGCATTTGAAAAGCACAGAAGACTCCTGAAGTCCTAGATTCTGTGAACTCATGTTGCTGTGAATGGGGGGTCTTAGTAATCTCATGGACTGTAGCTTGCTAGGCTCCTCTGCCCTTCACTATCTCCTGGAGTTTGCTCAAATTCACGTGTATTGAGTCAGTGATGCTATCTAACCATCTCATCCTCTGCCAGCCCGTTCTTTTGCTTTCAATCTTTCCCATCATCAGGGTCTTTTCCGATGAGTTGGCTCTTGGCATCAGGTGACCAAAGCGTTGGAGCTTCAGCTCCAGCATCAGACCTTCCAAATGAATATTCAGGGTTGATTTCCTTTAGGATTGACTGATCTGATCTCCTTGCAATACAAGGGACTCTCAAGATTCTTCTCCAGTACCACAATTCAAAAAGAATCAATTCTTTGGTGCTCAGTTTTCTTTACGGTCCACCTCTCACATCCATACATGACTACTGGAAAAACCATATCTTTGACTATATGGATCTTTGTTGGCAAAGAGACGTCTCTGCTTCTCAATACACAGTCTAGGTTTGTCATGAATGTATGTGAGCTAAGTTGCTTCAGACACGTCGACTCTTTGCCACCCTATAGACTGTAGCCTGCTAGGCTCCTCTGAACATGAAATTCTCTAGGCAAAGTATACTGGAGTGGGTTGGCATGCCCTCCTCCAGGGGATCTACCCCACCTGGGATCAAATGGGCAACTCTTACATCTTCATTGGCAGGTGAGTTCTTTACTCTAGCACCACCTGGGAAGCCCAGGTTTATCATAGCTTTTCTATTATTTCTAAGTATAGAATAATAAGCCAGTGTTACTTTGTATACCTTCAAATATTTCCTGAGCCAGGGAAAACACAATTAGTCTTTCCTTCTCATAGTGAGGATTTGTAATGCTTAAATCATGAGCAGTACAATTTTTTTGTTAATTCTCCAGATGTGTAATTATGAGCTAGGCACCAGGTGAAATGTTTGCATGGAATAGAACACATGCAAAGTCTCTGAGTGATGTCTAGGAACAAAATCTTAGGAATGTTTGCCTTGATTATCCAAATAGTGTTCCTGGTATCTTGAGTATAATTCTGTATACAGATCCTTAATAGACCAGGCAGGCTTCGTGTTTTTCTGACTACATGGGATGAAAAGCTAGCTCTGCGGTTCTATCTCTTGGGGGCAGTACAGGGACATATTTCTATAAAGTGTTGAAGATTTCTCTGGCCAAGAGGGTAACTACAGAACCTGAATTCATAAAGAGAGTTTGATTATCCAATATGTTTTCCTACTGAGCAATAAATGGTGAGTGCTTGGTACATGGAATATCAGAAACCTAAAACAGCTCTGACATTGTTAAGCTGGATATTTCACCTTTTTTTTTACATCAACAAGATGTGGTCTAACCACAAAGAAAACCTAGTTGCCTCTCCTCCAGTGCTCTTTGACCTTAGACTTACTGGCATTCTGAAATGCTTCCCAGAATGAATCACCACCAGCACCAAGCTGCACTCCTGGCCTGGGAAGTCTAGGTGTTCTTTCCATAGCCATTCATTGCCTTAGGCATGTCTGGGGGACCCCGGGACCTCTCTGGAGATTTGATTCCATTCTGATGGTTCACGTCAGGGTCTACACCAGCTCCAGCAATTAATTGGGAGCATTCTACTTTAGCAGGCATCCAAAGGGAGGTAGAACATCTTTCCTTTATTACACTTGAACCAAAATTAAGCTGCACAGAACAACATGGAGTAAATGATTAGTCCTAAACAACACAAACTTGCAAAAATTATATCTGGATTCTAACTTATTAAGGCACCAAATGGTTCTTGTTCATATCTTTGTGCCTGAAACTAGAAATGATGAACCATAAGCTTTATTCATAAAGTACTAGACCAAGGTACTTAGTCTTTTGTGTGTAATGGTCAGCACTGAGAGTCTGGTGAAATTTACAGACTCCTCTGAATTTTTTTTTTTTTTAATGCATAAAATGAAATACATGGAGTCACTGAAGATCTAATTAAAATAAAACTACAAAATATTTTTAAACCTCTAATTTCTGGCATAATGATACATATGCTACTTTATAATGCATTGAATAAAAATCTAGTGATAGGCTGAATAACTAGTAATGATGAGTGTAAATCATGTTACATAGTAACTGCAATAGCTGGAAGGTGGTACAAAAATTCATGGTTTCTATAATCCTAGTAGTTTGTTACCTACATCCATAATTGAAGAGAATGCTAAATTCCAGGTAGAGTTTACTGAAAATGAATAAACTTTTCTCAGTCCGAGTTCACATACTCCCAGTAAGGCTGTTTTTGTCTGAGTTCAGCTAAGAACCTTGTTCCACCTGTTGGCAATTTATGAGTTCGACTCTCATTACTGGAAAATAGTCTCCTGTAGCAATTTCTTTCACAGAGCTCCAATTTCACAGTTATGTTGAGACATTCTCTGTCAAAAGGTCTTTCGTGACTTTCAGTAAATTTCCTTCCATTTTCACCTGTTGAGCGTTGCTTGGGACAGTGTTGCCTGGGATTTCCCTCACTCTGGTGATTCAGCCTTATGACTCAAAGGCAGATTTACCGGGCTAGCGTTGCAGAGGTTGCTTTCAGGTTGAAACCTGGCTAGATTTCCCAGCCTCCTAGGTGTGTAATTTAGAAAACTCCTGTTAGTCATCTTCTGATCCTTCTTAAGAGGCATTTGTTCACGTCTCTCCCTGTTGCCAGAGGCACATACTGTTAGACATGTTAAGAAGGTAATTTATTCTCCACATTCTTACTCTTGGAGTAAAATTGCTCTAGAATACATTTTTTAGAGTCCATGAAGATATTTTTAAAAAGCATTTTCAATTTTTTTTTCTTGGTAGAAAAATGTATGTTAGCACCTTTTGTGGAAAAAAAAAAGACTTTATGTTTTTAGATTTCATTCACAATTTCTGAATAGACATGAAAAGTCACCAGAGTCCTTATGCAAGTTTGGGGAAGGAAGAGAACGTTATTTTATGCCAGCAGGGAAAATAGCATTCAATAAACAATATGCTAACAGCGAGAAATGGGAACTTGAACTCTCTGTCATGAATTCAACCCATTCTGTATTTCTAAAGACAGAAAGGAGAAGTGAGGAGAAAATGTGAGAAGGAGTATTCTGGAGCTCCTTCTACTTTATCCAAATAGGGGAGCTGGACTCGCCTCCACGATGCCAAGCCCTTTCAAGAAACAGCCCACGTCTCTGCTCTCTCCTGGGAAACCATTCCCTTCTTCTTTTTCATAAATCTGGCTTCCATTTCCACAATGTTTTTAAAAACTGTGCAGAACTTCCTCTTTTTAGAGGAATTCAACCCCCCTTTTTTTTTAGTTCTCAACTTCCTCATTCTTTCAGCAGAATATGACTCAGTGGACTTGTCCTTCCTTCTTGAAACTTTTTTTTAACGTCCCTGGCACAGTAATCCTCTGGATCTTTGGCCTTGCCTTTGCTGTCTCCTCTCTCTCCTGCCCCTCTGAAGGTTGACCCCCAAAGTTCAATCTTAAATGTAACCCATTGAGATGATGCACAAATCTGGGTCCTACAATGAATTCCCACTTTTGAACCTGTTCTTTTCCCCTCAAGAGGCTCCATTCATTCAGTAAACATTTTTCTTGAGTGCCTGCGTGTGTGTTCAGTCACTAAGTCACATCTGATTGTCTGTGATCCCACAGACTAGAAAAAGTCTTGATGCTGGGAAAGATTGAGGGCAGGAGGAAAAGGGGACAACAGAGGATGAGATGGTTGGATGGCATCACCGATTCAATGGACATGAGTTTGAGCAAGCTAAGGGAGACAGGGAAGGACAAGGAAGCCTGGTGTGCTGCAGTCCATGAGGTCACAAAGAGTTGGAAATGACTGAGCAACTGAACAAGAACCATGTATAATGGGGACACAGAGAGGACACACCTAACCCATTTGAGATGAGTGTGAGGAAACCTTAATTTCATCTAATTGTGTCATATTATTTTTTATTCCAGTGTTACTGAGATATAGTTGACACACAGCATAGCATAAGTTCAAGGTGTTCAGCCTAAGGACTGGACTTACATACATCATGAAATGATCAGCACAATAAGTTTAAGGAACATCCATCCTCTCATATAGAGATTAGATTAAAGGAAAACACTAATTTTAATTCAAGCATTAACTGACATTCATTCAGCAAACTATAGCAAGAAACAAACCATAGCAAGGACCTTCTATGTGCTGGTTATCAAGTCAGGCACTAAGACTGCAAGACAAGCCTAGTCCTTGCCTCTGTGGAGCTTGCCAGCTACTAAGTGGGAGAAACAGACATTAAACAAGTCATACAATTTTATAATTGAGACATTTTCTCCAAAGAGAGAAGCACAAAGTCCCAGAGAGTGTTTAAGATGGGGAGATAAACTGGCTTAGAAATCCATGAAGGGACTTCCCTAATGGTCCAGCGGTTGACTCCATGCTCCCAATGCAGGGGGCACAGGTTCTGGCCCTGGTTTGGAAACTAAGCTCCCTCAGGCCACACAGTGTTTCCCCCCCGCCCCTGCCCCGCAAAATGAAAGAGAATCATTGAAGGCTCTCCTGGGGAAATAAACATTTATGCTGAGGCCTGAAGTGGAGGAGAAAATGGGCAAAGTGAAGAAAGGGTATTCAGGGTGTCTGATGACCCAGCAGAAGGAGACTTTGAAGGAGGACTGTTTGGTTGATACCAAGATGATGAGATGAGAAGGACAAGCCCAAGATGACTTGCAGGACTTTGAAGGTCAATAATTTAGCCTTTAAATTTTTAAAGACAAATTACTATTTAAAAACAAAGATCCACCAACCAACCATTTTTAAACAGCGGGTTGACAAGATCAGATTTCCACTCCGAAAAGGTCATTTTGACTACAGAGACAGTAAGAGATTGAGGGAGGCAGGAACCAGTGAGGAGAGAGGCAATTAACAGTCTTCTAGATTGTTCTTAGAGAACGGTTCAGATTTGAGACATGTGTCGGAGGGAGAAACTCTAGAGTCTGGAGGTTGAATGTTGTTGGTAAGGGAGCGGTGTACATAGAAAATCTCACGGGAGAATCTGCTTTGACAAAAAGGTAGAGGAGCAAGACCTGGAAGAGCTGGGATGCTAGGGGGCAGGCAGAGTGGGATGTGGACAGGAGCCCAAGCTCTTGTCCTCTTTGAAGAAAGAATTCAGCAAAGAGACTAAAATTATGAAAATGATAAAAGCATTTATTAGAAGCAAAGTATGTGCGAAGTACATGTGGAAAATAACCAAACTACATGTGGAAGAGCACAGAAGTGAGCCTGGAGTGAGTTACCCGCAATAACGGTGGCTTAGGTCGCTTATAAAGGGGCAGTTTTCTGGGTTTTTTCTAGCCAGTCATCTCCAGGTTTGGCCCTGGTGTGAGCATGCCTCTGTCAGCCAAGATGGCTTCCAGTTGGCATCTTCCCCCGCCTTTAGGAACTTCCCCTAGAATGAGGGCTTCTCTGCACATGTGTCAGGTGGGGAAATCCACAAGAATGCACCCAATCCGGACCAGGGCTCCTGCTGGTGTCCCATCTTGAAGCATCACCAGCTACTCAGCCTCAGGCCTGTCCGTCTCCTGCCTCAGCAGGACTGGGCCCCCAGGGAGTCCAGTGGTGGCTCTGGCTCTGACAGTGGGGGTGGAGCAGCCTGGGGACCAGTGACTGGAGGGTGGAGACACCTCTCCGCCTGCCTCGCCACTTGTCATGCCTCACAACTCGAGCATCTTCTGAGTGCTGGGGAAAGGTTTCGGGGGGAGGCATCTGCCCTGAGTTTGTTTGTTTGCCCTGAGTTTTAAATGAGTAGCATTAGCTCCTGGAGAAGGAAAGGGCAACCCACTCCAGTATTCTTGCCTGGAGAGTCCTGTGGACGGGGGAGCCTGGTGGGCTGCTGTCCATGGGGTTGCACAGAGTTGGACATGACTGAAGCAACTTAGCATGCATGCATGCATTGGAGAAGGAAATGGCAACCCACTCCAGTACACTTGCCTGGAGAATCCCAGGGACGGAGGAGCCTGGTGGGCTGCCGTCTATGGAGTCACACAGAGTTGGACATTAAGTGAAGCGACTTAGCAGCAGCAGCAGCAGCAGCAGCATTAGCTCCAAGGGGCCATGGAGGAGGAAAAGTTTTCCAGGCAGAGGAAACGAAAGATGAGAAATGGGATGCCTGCAGTTCTTTACCACTAGCACCACCTGGGAAGCCCAAGAAACAGCATAGCAGGGGCAATTCAGAATTGCCTGAGCAGGGGACAGGATGGGGTGGGGGTGGGGGGCAAGAGATGATGCTGGGGAGGAGGCAGAGCCAGAGGAGGGAAAGACAGTGGGAGCCACCGAAGAGTTTATTAAAGGAAGGGAGAGACATGGGTTTTGAATGGACCATTTAGGCAGCTGTGTGAGTTTATGTGGGGCAAGAAGAAACAGAACATTGAGGAGGTTATGGAATCCTCCGGGGGAACCGAATGGGCACCTAAACTGGGACCACGGAGCAGAGACGGAGCAGAAGGGAGGGAGGATCTGAAGAGATATCTGAGAGGCAAAGAAGCTGTTGAGAGGAGGAGCCTGCAGGCTTCTGGATGAGCTAAGGGGCTCGGGTAGGGCCTGGTAGAGACAAAGAACACTGGGTTAGAAGCAGGCTGAGGGGGAAAGATGACGAGTCCAGTTTGTAGCCTGTTCAATTTGGGAGCCACCGCACTGGAGATTCCTGGCAGGCAACAGAAGAAAAAAAGATGTCTGAAGTTCAGTAGAAAGATACAAGTTTGGGTGTCACCATAAGAGTTTACTGTGGCTTCCCAGGTGGCGCTAGTGCTAAAGAACCCCCCTGTCAATGCAGGAGACTTAAGACATGCGTGTTCGATCCCTGGGTCAGGAAGAGCCCCTGGAGGAAGGCATGGCAACCCACTCCAGTATTCTTGCCTGGAAAATCCCATGGACAGAGGAGCCTGGCAGGCTACAGGTTCATAGGGTTGCAAAGAGTCAGATACGACTGAAGCAACTTAGCTTGACATGGCAGCACGTAAGAGTTGACTCCTAGAAAACTGAAAAGCCTCCCCTCAGGTGTGTTTAGTGAGAACGGTGGGCCCACGCTAGAAACCCAGGCTCAGCATTTGTGCAATGTCTCCAGCTCCACATCCGCCTAGACTCTGCTCGCTGAGGCTGCAGCTGGGACTTCCGGTTCCCGCCCCCGCCCCCGCGCCCGCCCCCACCTCCGCCTCCCTGACCAGCTGGATTCCTGCTGGCTTCTGCCAGTGAGACCACTAAAGGGACACAGGGAGGCATGAAGTGGGCAGAATGGAGCTTCTTCCTGCTTCTAATTGTTACCATTATCACTCAAGTCTCAGCAATGAGCACCCCGGGTGAGGGTCCAGGTACCAGCTGCACTGCATGGAAGGGGCCTTCTGAGAACTTCTATAGTCGCCCCTTGGGGATGTGGGGGAGGGGACATTTCCCCCTTACCCTTCTTGTGCACTTTTGGCTGGCCCAATAATTAAAATGGATATAACACAGTTTAACAGGAGGGGGGGGGGCGGAAAACCAGGTTCAATTTATGACCAGGTCTTATAGACATGGTCAAAGGACTTTTATACTTTTTAGATAAATGATAAATTTGTGAAGAATTGACAGGACAAAGAACCTAGACTTTGGGTATGTAATTAGTGAAGAACCTAAACAGAGTTTGGGCTCGGGGTAGTACGTTAAAGAAGGAACAGGGTTTGTGTATACAGACCTGTCTGCCTGAATTCCCAGCTCTGGCCATGAGGGTCTCCTTCTTCCAGGTGCAAGGAGGGCACCTTTCACAGGGGAGATTCATTTCCTGCTTTTAGGGAGGAGCGCCTAGTTGTCTTTTTCTTATAGGTTGTTCCTTTCTTGTTTTGGCCTCACCTTGGAGCAGGCAGGATTGTAGTACCCCCGAACAGGGATAGAACTCGCAAGTGGTGGAAGCATGGATCTTAACCACTGGAGCACCAGGGTCGTCCCCATAGCCTGTTTCTTAAGTAATTTTAATTCAAAATAATATGCCACTGTGGCAAATTCTGGGGAGGCCCACCCTGAGCCCCAACAATGATGAGGGTTCACCTCATCTCCTTTGTTCCCCAGTTCTGGGATTGGGAGTGGCTTCCTGTGGCTTTTGAGCTGGGCTGTCTTGACATCCCCCTTCACATCCTCTCAACTTTCCATTGACTCTATAACCGACTTTCTGCATCAAAGACCCTCTCTTTGAAAGGCAGTTTCTGTTTTTCTGAATGGACCCCATGGGTGCAGACCCCGAGGGCAGGCAGAGGGAGAGCCAGAAAGGAAATGGAGAAAGAAGAGTACAAAGAACTGGATGTGAGAACAAGGACGATGTCTCACAGAAAGAGTGTAGCAGAGAGCTTCAGGAAGGAGGAAAGGACAGGCTTTAAACACGGAGCAGATGATCTGATCTAGCAACCCCGCTTCTATGGGCATGGAAAGAATGGAAGCAGAGTCTCAGAGAGAGATTTTTATACCTGTATTTGCAGCAAACAGTAGTCTAGGGTGGAAGCAACCAAAATGTCCATCAACAGATGAATGGATCAAGAAAACGTGGTCTCTCCATACAATGAAATCGTGTGCTGTGCTGTGCTGTGCTTAGTTGCTCAGTCATGTCCAAGTCTTTGCGACCCCATGGACTGTAGCCCACCAGGCGCCTCTGTCCATGGGGTTCTCCAGGCAAGAATGCTGGAGTGGGTTGCCATGCCCTCCTCCAGGGGATCTTCCCATCCCTGGGATTTAACCCAGGTCTCCTGTGATTGCAGGCAGATTCTTTACTGTCTGAGCTACCAGGAAAACCCACAATGAAATGGTATTCAGCCTTAAATAGAAAGGAAATTCTGACACATCCTACAGCATGGATGAACTCTGAGAACATTATGCTAAGTGAAATAAGTCACACACACACACACACACACACACACAGACACTTATATACGTTCTCTAGAGTTGTCAGATTTAAAGAAATAAAGTGGAATAGTGAGTGGTTGCCAGAGGCTGCGGGGAATGGGGAGTTGTTTCACGGTTACAGAGTTTCAGTTTTACAAGATGGTTGCACAATACTTGCACAATATTGTGCATATACTTAACACTACTGAACTACACGCGTAAAGATGGTAAGACAGTACATTTTATGAGTGTTTTGCCACACACACACACACAGAATAGAGCAGAGAGGTCCAGGAAGATAAAAACTCTCTTAATTTAGAATGTTGTTTTATAAGCTGGTTGGAGGTGAAAGTCAGGCTGTAGCAGGTTGAGGGGCAAGTGTGAGGTGAGGCGGTGGAGACTGACTCTCGAGAAGTCTGGGTGAGCAGCGGAGAAGTTGGGCAACAGCTAAGGGGACGGTGAGGGCAGGGGAGGTCTAGGAGGAGACACTGGAGCATGTTTAGAAGCTGAAAGAAAGGAGCCGGCAGGGGAAGAGAGATGGCGTGTAGCTTGTGAGGGAGCAGAGGAGGCTGGGGCCGGCCTTGGGCAGAAGGGACAGTCCATTCTCTGTCACGGGAGGAAACACAGTAAGGAAGGGAGTGGGTGTTGATACATTTCTAGGTGGGAGGGTGACAGGGAGAGCGTGCACGGCGCTCTTAAGGTTTTCTCTGTAACACAGGAGGCAAGAGAGGAGGGGCTTCCTCGGTGACTCAGTGGTGAAAAATCCACCTGCCAGTGCAGGAGACTTGGGTTTGATCTCTGGGCCAGGAAGATCCCCTGGAGAAGGAAATCACAACCCACTCCAGTTATTCTTGCATGGGAAATCCCATGGACAGAGGAGCCTGGCGGGCTGCAGCCCAATGGGTCACAAAAGAGTTTGAAACAACTTAGTGACTAAATAACAGCAACAATTGACAGGGAAACCAGGCAGGGAAAGGATTGAGGTAGTTGCTGAGGGTCCAGCTGACGCTGGAGGATTTGTAATGTTCTCTGCAAGATTGAGACATTTTTCTCTAGTAATTAAGAAAGCAGGAAAGCAGACTGTAACACTGAGCCAGGCTTGAAGTGTTGTTTGAGATGCTGCAGAGGAAGAGGGTGCAAGAGAATAAAAGGCGCTGGTAAGAGCAGGATCTAAATGATCAGCCAAGGAGTCTGGGGCCATTTGAAGAGATGGAGGCACCAAGAAAAAGTAAAAGAAAAATAAATTAGAAAGATCAAGGGACCAACATTTCCAGAAAGTCAAAGCATATGTAACAGGACATTACTTTGCTGACAAAGGTCCATCTAGTCAAAGCTATGGTTTTTCCAGTGGTCATGTATGGATGTGAGAGTTGGACTATAAAGAAAGCTGAGCACCAAAGAATTGATGCTTTTGAACTGTGGTGTTGGAGAAGACTCTTGAGAGTCCCTTGGACTGCAAGGAGATCCAACCAGTCCATCCTAAAGGAGATCAGTCCTGAATATTCATTGGAAGGACTGATGCTGAAGCTGAAACTCCAATACTTCGGCCACCTGATGCAAAGAACTGACTCCTTGGAAAAAGATCCTAATACTGGGAAAGATTGAGGGCAGGAAGAGAAGGGGATGACAGGGGATGAGATGGTTGGATGGCATCGCCGAATCAATGGACATGAGTTTGAGCAAGCTCTCAGTTTTGGTGATGGACAGGGAAGCCTGGCATGCTGCAGTCCACGGGGTTTCAAAGAGTTGGACACGACTGAGCAACTGAACTGAAGTGAATGGGAATGAGAAAACTGCAAACCTGGGAGGCTCAGCAGTCATGGGAACTGGTTGGAGCAGTTGTTTGAAATGGCTGAATCCAGGGTGACCTGGCAAAGAGGTGCAGTGGGGGCCTGGGCTCTGGGGAGGGGCTGCATCTAAGTGAGTGGGGATGGAAAGCAAGACTGTGAGCCAGGTCAGCACGGAACATCTCCAGGATGTCACACCAGGGCTCACATTCATGGATCCAGAATCAAATCCAGCATGTGTCCCTTTTGTGAGCTGTTCCTCCAGCTATGCCATTTCTGTAAATCCCGCTTCTCTAGATCCATAATGTCTTTTTATAAAAATTTATTTGTTTTGTTTTTTATTTTTGGCTGCACTAGGTCTTTGCTTCTGTGCATGTGAGGGCTTTCTCTTGTTGCGATGCATGGGCTTCTTATGTTACTGAGAATGGGCTCTAGGCTGCGTGGGTTTCAGTGGTCACAGCACACAGGCTCAGCAGTTGTGGCATGTGGCCTCCAGATTGCTCAGTAGTTGTGGCACATGGACCTAGTTGCCATGAGGCATGTGGGATCTTCTGGGATCAGGGATAGAACCCATGTCCTCTGCACTGGCAGGCAGATGCCTGACCACTGGAGCACCAGGGAAGTCCCATAGATCCGTAATGTGTTGAAAAGAACATGGAACTTGGAGTTAAGACATCTAGATTCAAATTCTATCATTTCCTAGCCATGGACCATGGTGATTTCCTCAATATCTCTTATAAAACTTATTTCTGCAGGGTCATTCTGAAGAGCAAATTAAATGGGCATGTGAAAGTACCTACCCAACTGTAAAATAAGAAATACAATCAATGCTCAATAGATAACAATGGAATCTGAATATTTTTCCTTCATCTCCTATAATCCAGTTATCACCAAGACCCAATTCCTTCTCTTTATACTGCTTTCTCTAGCCTTCAGGAATTGCCACAACTCCTACCTGGTCACAGTTCTGTCTCCCTTCTCTTCCAGAGCTCTTCCATCTCACTAATGGTTGTCTAATTTATGTTTCAAAAATAACACTTTTGTCACATTATGTCCCCATGTCAGGGTAGCGGGAAGAAGCAATCAACTTCAAGTCATAAGTCTAACAAATATTTTATTTGTTATTTTTAGATTCTTCATCTTTCTGGAATCCAGGCAGTCACAGAGTAAAGCCGGCACCAGCAACAAGCCAGTACAAATTACAGGAGCCTAAAGGTGCAGAAGGGGGGTTGTCAAGATTTGTTCAAGGACTTTATTGTTGGGGTGGGGTCCTGAAATATTTTATTCACCTGTAGATGAACCTGCTCACTGTCCCTTTATCTCACACAACTCTTAGGGTACTTAGTATGAAGATCAGATGAGATAAGGGAGGTTTTATAAAAGTCTGAAATCCAGTATTTTCTGCCCTCTTCCCTTTCCTGTATCAAGGTCAGATTTTATAGCCCAGCTCTCCAGACTCTCCAAGAGTGGAGCTCATTTTGTTTCTTCCCTATTCTGTTCCCCACTTTGTTAATTTTTTTCAACTGTGTTAGTTTTAGTCTCCCTTCATACTTCTCACAGATGCAACAAAGTCACTCAGAATATCTGATCAAGCGAAGGGATTGCTCCAGATCGCAGCAGTAGAGCGATCTGATGTTCAGTCTGCTATCATCATTCTCCAGAGATGCAGTGAGACTCAGACAGGTGAGTAAATGTGTCCCCTGAAGCCCTTTCAGTGGGTGAGGACCAGCTAACACCCAGCTCCTCTGAATGCCGGGCCAGAACTCACCCAGAACGTCCAGCACTGCTGGGACAGTCGTCTGCCTGCTAGATACCTTTCTTTAGTGTTATGTGCAAGATGCTGGTCAAATCACCTTGTTTATCAATTAGCATCTTCATCAGCTGGCACACCAGGGAGCTCAGCAAGAACCTTTCCTTCAACCTTGCAAAATTCTAAATCTAATCTCATCCCTCATTTGCTAGGACCTTGAATTTGTTCCTCATCTGTCTGGTTTCCTCTCCTCCTCTGACTCGGGGAATACAAAAGAACCAGTTCTTATGTAAAATGCCAGATAAGCATATCATTATCAGGAATGTACTTGGATTTATTATTATTTAAGTTTATCTTTGTATAGATTAACCTTTGGACTGAGAGTACAGTTATATGAGAAATGATTAACATAATTCCTGGCAAAAGTCCCAGTGTTTGTAGGTTGAACTGAGAGCTATTTATTGACACACAAAGTTGTTAACAAAACTCAACATTGGTGTATTAAAAGACTTAACAAATAGTGTTTAAGGAAATTTATGTAAGGAAATGTGTTAGATATTGAAAGACATAAAACTCAGGGCCTTCCCTGGTGGCCCAGTAGCTGGGACTTGGTGCTCCCAATGCAGGGGTCTCAGCTAGATCCCTGGTCTGGAACCTGGATCCTGATCCTCAACTAAGGATCGTGCATAAGGCAATGAGGATCCCACCTGCTGAAACTGGGACCTGGAGCAGTCAAATAAATGTTTAAAAAATCAATAGTACTTTCTTGGGCCTTTGGAGTTTGTGGTTTGGAAGAGGAAATAGGATGTGAACATGTTCAGTTCAGTTCAGTCTCTCAGTCGTGTCCGACTCTTTGCGACCCCATGAATCAAAGCACACCAGGCCTTCCTGTCCTTCACCAACTCCCGGAGTTCACTCAAACTCATATCCATCTAGTTGGTGATACCATCCAGCCATCTCATCTTCTGTCGTCCCCTTCTCCTCCTGCCCCCAATCCCTCCCAGCATTAAAGTCTTTTCCAATGAGTCAACTCTTCGCATGAGGTGGCCAAAGTATTGGAGTTTCAGCTTTAGCATCATTCCTTCCAAAGAACACCCAGGGCTGATCTCCTTTAGAATGGACTGGTTGGATCTCCTTGCAGTCCAAGGGACTCTCAAGAGTCTTCTCCAGCACCACAGCTCAAAACATTCAATTCTTCAGCACTCAGCTTTCTTCACAGTCCAACTCTCACATCCATACATGACCACAGGAAAAACCATAGCCTTGACTAGATGGACCTTTGTTGGCAAAGTAATGTCTCTGCTTTTTAATATCCTATCTGGGTTGGTCATAACTTTCCTTCCAAGGAGCAAGCATCTTTTAATTTCATGGCTGCAGTCACCATCTGCAGTGATTTTGGAGCCCCAAAAAATAAACTCTGACACTCTTTCCACTGTTTCCTCATCTATTTCCCATGAAGTGATGGGACCAGATGCCATGATCTTCATTTTCTGAATGTTGAGCTTTAAGCCAGTTTTTTCACTCTCCTCTTTCACTTTCATCAAGAGGCTTTTTAGCTCCTCTTCACTTTCTGCCATAAGAGTGGTGTCATCTGCATATCTGAGGTTATTGATATTTCTCCCAGCAATCTTGATTCTAGCTCTTGCTTCTTCCAGTCCAGTGTTTCTCATGATGTACTCTGCATATAAGTTAAATAAGCAGGGTGACAATATACAGCCTTGACGTACTCCTTTTCCTATTTGGAACCAGTCTGTTGTTCCATGTCCAGTTCTAACTGTTGCTTCCTGACCTGCATATAGGTTTCTCAAGAGTCAGGTCAGGTGGTCTGGTATTCCCATCTCTTTCAGAATTTTCTACAGTTTATTGTGATCCACACAGTCAAAGGCTTTGGCATAGTCAATAAAGCAGAAATAGATGTTTTTCTGGAACTCTCTTGCTTTTTCCATGATCCAGCAGATGTTGGCAACTTGATCTCTGGTTCCTCTGCCTTTTCTAAAACCAGCTTGAACATCTGGAAGTTCATCATTCACATATTGCTAAAGCCTGGCTTGGAGAACATGTTGAAAGTGAAAGTGAAGTCATGTCTGACTCTTTGCGACCCCATGGACTGTAGCCTACCAGGCTCCTCCCTCCATGAGATTCTCCAGGCAAGAGTACTGGAGTGGGTTGCCATTTCCTTCTCCAGGGGATCTTCCCGACCCAGGGATCAAACCCGGGTCTCCCGCGTTCCAGGCAGACACTTTAACCCCTGAGCCACCAGGGAAGCCCATTAGATGTAGATGTGGATGTAGCCCAGTATATCTCAGGTCATCTGACCTAGTCATTCTTACTCTGTAGAATCTTTATCTTCCAGGGAAATTATATATTGGCACCACCATCTATGAGGCACATAGCCCAGTTTTCTAGTGTTACTAGACTGATTACCCTTAGTATGATTTAATTGTTTCCAACACAGAGGAGACTTTAAACCTAAATTACCATAGCCTGGTGTTATCTACATAAATCCATCCCATAATTGTGGGAGATTTTTTTCCTCCTTTGCTGAAACTTTTCCCATTGCTCTGATTGAGATTGAGTAATAAAAAAAAAGCTCAAATTTATGGCCAGAGTCAGAGCAGGCATTATTAATTGGCCCGGTGTGTGGATCCCATTTAGTAATATGACTATAATTTTTTTAAAAGTAAATTTTCTCAGGGCCAACCAGTAAGAGTCTTGTAGTAGAGAAATTTACCAAGGTAACCCAGAACTAGACACAGGTAATTGGCCACAAACCACAAAATTTAGAAATTGAATTGATTTCTAAAACTAGCATAGAATCAGGCCTATGATAGAAAAGCATTTGATTTATATGCAAAGGTCTAAGAAGTCAAGAAAACATAAATGATCATACGAATCAGGTCCAGCATCTTGGGGAAGCTGTCTACCTCTGATGTCGCCGTCTTCTCATCCTGGTGTAGTGTAGTTTCTCCTGATAAAAAAGTCCTTCCATCCAGGTTGGAGACAGTCCCTTAAATTATGTCTTTTTCTAGTCCTGGTTGAAGGTCATGAGGCACCTGATCTTCATCTAAAGATAGATTACTGAGATGAGCTTCAGAAACAAACTTAGGGTGTTCTTTAAGAATTCAATTAAATTTTACATTAATATCACATAACAGCAAAGAACTATCTAAGAGATGAGTCTTACTAGATACAGACCTCCATTAACAAACATGTTACTGTAACACAAATAACAGGTGAGTGCTCTGGAGAAGGTATGTGCAAGTGCTGTGAGCACAGAGCAGGGAGGAAGCTTTTCAGGTAGTGAACGTCAAGGAAGGCTTGGGAAGTAGCGTCATTGTTTCTGAGCCTTGAAGGATTGCTCAGGTTTGTTTTTTCAATAGACTTTGTTTATTTTAGAGTAGTTTCAAGTTCACAGCAAAGCAGAGAGGAGGGTACAATGTTTCCATATGCTCTGACCCCATACACACAGCACACTCAAGATCAACATCCCCCCACCCCCGAGTGGTCCGTTTGTTGCAACTGATGAACCAAAGTCAGTACATCATTATCACTTAAAGTCCATAGTTCACATTAAGGTCCACTCTTGGTGGTTGTACATTCTCTGGGTTTGTGCAAATGGATAACATATATCCAGGATCATGATGTTCTGCAGAGTTAGTTTTTTTGCCGAATTGAACTTGCGTCCACTTGCCCCCATGGTGCAGCAAAGCCAACTGACTGACACCACGCTATGGTGAAGGAAAGTACGCCAGGCACGGAGAAGGCAATGGCACCCCACTCCAGCACTCTTGCCTGGAAACTCCCATGGACGGTGGAGCCTGGAAGGCTGCAGTCCATGGGGTCGCTGAGGGTTGGACACGACTGAAGTGACTTAGCAGCAATACCACTTAATGTTACAGGGAGACAAACATTTGAGAAACAGTTCAATTGAGTTGGGAGGATGGGTCTTACAGGCCTGGTACATGTTTTGGGCTCAACTCCCTACTGCTGCTATCTTCTTCCACTGATAATGAGTGTCATTTCAGGTCAGCAGTCCTTTCTATAGACCAGTCCAGGGCAGTGGCCCTTTCTAACTGGGAATTCAGAATAAGCTAGTGAAGAGTACCCAGTTGTTGTTGAGTAGCTAAGTCGTGACCGACTCTTTTGCAACACCATAGACTATAGCCTACCAGGCTTCTCTGTCCACAGGTTTCTCCAGGCAAAAACAGTGGAGTGGTTGCCATTTCCTTCTCCCAGTAAGGGTCCTTTTAGCTAGGATGGAGACATTTCTTCAAATTATGCCCTTCCCAGTATGCATAATCTCCTGGTTGCAGGTTGTGGGGCATCTGATTTTTATCCAAAGATAGATCATTGTGATAAGCTTCAGAAACAAATTTAGAAACAAATTATCTTTTAATAATTCGATTAAACTTTACAATTGTGTAACATAAGGAATTAGCTGGGAGGTGAATCTTAGATATGGACCCCAACTAAGAAAACTAGAATTTAATATGCTTTGAAACATAATCTTTTTCTCTCTAAAATTACCTTCATTTTTTGCCAAATATAGCCAAATTAAGATTAATTTGTTTGCTCAGACTGAACTTTTAAAAGGCCTCTCAAAAGCCATGCCAAGGGCTTTGCCTCCAGGTTCTATAGATTTGGGTGACTTCATCTCTTTTCAGATTCCCCCAAATCTCTTGAGATTCCTGCAGCTGTCAGGCGGTGATCTTTCTTATTCACCCTAAAGCTGCTGGGAACCTAAGTTTCTAATTTCTGGAGGGATCCGGTACACAGAAAAGATAAATGTCTCAATTTTACCTGCTGCTGCTGCTGTGTTGCTTCAGTCGTGTCCAACTCTGTGTGACCCCACAGACGGCAGCCCACCAGGCTCCCCTGTCCCTGGGATTCTCCAGGCAAGAACACTGGAGTGGGTTGCCATTTCCTTCTCCAATGCATGAAAGTGAAAAGTGAAAGTGAAATCATACCACGTGTAGGTAGACCAAACATAAGATCTAAAGATGGGGGTGGAAATGCATTATGACAAATGCTGCATTTCTATAGAAAGACTTGCCCAACAGAATGATATGCAGCTTACATAACAAGGTGTGGTTCTAGTTACAGTAGGTTTTGCCTTTCCAGATCATGCCTGGCTAGTTTTTCACCGCTGCTTCTGCCATGGAGAGAGGTTAAATGCTTTTTGAGGGCAGATTTGTGCTTGAAATCCATGTCACAACAGTGGCATTTGTATGGCCGATCCCCACTGTGTATATTCAAGTGGTCCTGAAGTGTGCTTTTCGCAGTAAATGTCTTCAGGCACACAGAACACTGAAAGGGCCGTATGACCGTGTGCCCTCGAATGTGCCTGTTGAGACTTTTCTTTTGTGTAAATGTTTTCCCGCACTGTAAGCACAAGAACAGTTCATGCATCTTAAGGTGGCACAGATAGTTCTCAACGTGAAGAAACCCTTGAGGGCACCGGGGGCACTGGTGCCTCAGGGAAAAAGCGTCCTCTAGATCCTGAATCTCATTCACTGGAGCATGATTTCCTTCAGTGTTCTCACAAAATAAGCCTTGATCTTGATCCCCAGGAACTTCTGCCACTCTGCTCTCAACTGTAGAATTGATCAGTGAACGCTGTGTTCCTGGGAAATACATGCTTGCTTTCGAAGAGGTACAGTTCAGTTCAGTCGCTCAGTCATGTCCGACTCTTTGCGACCCCATGAGTCGCAGCAAGCCAGGCCTCCCTGTCCATCACCATCTCCTGGAGTTCACTCAGACTCATGTCCATCCAGTCAGTGATGCCATCCAGCCATCTCGTCCTCGGTCGTCCCCTTCTCCTCCTGCCCCCAATCCCTCCCAGCATCAGAGTCTTTTCCGATGAGTCAACACTTCACATGAGGTGGCCAAAGTACTGGAGTTTCAGCTTCAGCATCATTCCCTCCAAAGAAATCCCAGGGTTGATCTCCTTCAGAATGGACTGGTTGGATCTCCTTGCAGTCCAAGGGTCTCTCAATAGTCTTCTCCAACACCACAGTTCAAATGCATCAATTCTTCGGCACTCAGCCTTCTTCACAGTCCAACTCTCACATCCATACATGACCACAGGAAAAACCATAGCCTTGACTAGACAGACCTTGGTCGGCAAAGTAATGTCCCTAGTTTTGAATATGCTATCTAGGTTGGTCACAACTTTTCTTCCAAGTAGTAAGCGTCTTTTAATTTCATGGCTGCAGTCACCATCTGCGGTGATTTTGGAGCCCAAAAAAAATAAAGTTTGACACTGTTTCCACTGTTTCCCCGTCTGTTTCCCATGAAGTGATGGGACTGGATGTCGTGATCTTCATTTTCTGAATGTTGAGCTTTAAGCCAACTTTTTCACTCTCCTCTTTCACTTTCATCAAGAGGCTTTTTAGCTCCTCTTCACTTTCTGCCATAAGGGTGGTGTCATCTGCATATCTGAGGTAATTGATATTTCTCCCAGCAATCTTGATTCCAGCTTGTGTTTCTTCCAGTCCAGCGTTTCTCATGATGTACTCTGCATAGAAGTTAAATAAGCAGGGTGACAATATACAGCCTTGACGTACTCCTTTTCCTATTTGGAACCAGTCTGTTGTTCCATGTCCAGTTCTAACTGCCAGACATCCTGGAATGTGAAGTCAAGTGGGCCTTAGAAAGCATCACTACGAACAAAGCTAGTGGAGGGGATGGAATTCCAGTTGAGCTATTTCAAATCCTGAAAGATGATGCTGTGAAAGTGCTGCACTCAATATGCCAGCAAATTTGGAAAACTCAGCAGTGGCCACAGGACTGGAAAAGGTCAGTTTTCATTCCAATCCCAAAGAAAGGCAATGCCAAAGAATGCTCAAACTACCGCACAATTGCACTCATCTCACATGCTAGTAAAGTAATGCAAAATTCTCCAAGCCAGGCTTCAGCAATACGTGAACCGTGAACTTCCAGATGTTCAAGCTGGTTTTAGAAAAAGCAGAGGAACCAGAGATCAAATTGCCAACATCCGCTGGATCATGGAAAAAGCAAGAGAGTTCCAGAAAAACATCTATTTCTGCTTTATTGACTATGCCAAAGCCTTTGAGTGTGTGGATCACAATAAACTGTGGAAAATTCTGAAGAGGTACAAGGCTGTGAAAACTTTCCATTTTCTACACCCCCAGTACTGATAGATTCCACATGGAGGGTACGAATCTCATTGTCTTTAAAACCCATGTCTACTGAAGACAGGTCTGGTGATCTCATTTCCTCTCTCTCTGCTGTCAGGCTTTCCACTGTAGACTGTAAAACGTTGCTTTCCTCTTCTTTAACATGAAAATCTATGTTTACAGGACTATCTTGTGAAATTTCAATGATCTCACAATTTTACCTACAAAGTTACAATTTACCAAGTTGCTGTGAGTCATAATGAGTTTGAAGGAAGAGGTTTCCTTATATCTGGAAAACAGATTAAAAGCCAGTAATATTTCATGACCCCACTGGTACGAGAGAAAGGACCCCCTAGTCAGAGCCCAAACCGAGATTCCCTGGTTATGAATAAAGTTTCTATAGAACACCCGTGTGCAGGGTTTTGTGTAAATGATTGCTAGGACTTTGATAAGTAAAAATGTATTCCAGACAGAGAGATAGATTTGAAATCTTAGATCTTGTTCCAGTAGCCAGAATGTAGACTATAAGAATGTAAGAGTGGCAGCTCTGCTGCTAAGTCACTTCAGTTGTGTCCGACTCTGTGCGACCCCATAGACGGCAGCCCACCAGGCTCCCCCGTCCCTGGGATTCTCCAGGCAAGAACACTGGAGTGGGTTGCCATTGCCTTCTCCAATGCATGAAAGTGAAAAGTGAAAGTGAAGTCGCTCAGTCGTGTCCGACTCTTCGAGACCCCATGGACTGCAGCCTTCCAGGCTCCTATGTCCATGGGATTTTCCAGGCAAGAGTACTGGAGTGGGTTGCCATTGCCTTCTCCGGGTTGGGGCTCAAATATGGAAGCCTTGCTCAGTAATCTTGTCCTTGTTCTGCAAGCAATGGAGTTGCTGAAAATTTTAGGAGAGGTCATACCTTTATGGAGTGAAAGTAGTCACATAATGAAAATGTGCTTCAGAAATATCATGCTGGGATGATATCAGAGGTCAAGTGATCAGTTAGGAGGGCAGAGGGATGAGCTAGACTAGTGAACCTATTAATGTTAAGAGAACCTAAACCAAGACAATGGGGATGGAATGGAAAGGAAGGGATAGAGGATAGAGCTTGCAGTTTTGTGGGAGATGGAGGAATTATTCTAAATTTTAAAACTAGTTAGCTAAGAAAATAGACCTCAGAAAATGGAAAGTGATCACTCTTTGATCAGAGACATGGAACAGGAGAGTCTTAGAAATGCAAACCACTTCTTGATAGAGGACAGCTCAACTATTCTGTGAGTCCTGTCCACTCCTGGGGTGAGGATCCAGCCAGAGGAAGGGGCTGGGTGGTAAGCTTTGCCTCTAGAAACAGAGCCTGGGAGCTCCCTAAGGCTGTGACTTTTGAACGCTGTAAACTATGCAGTTTATTTATAGATAGCTATTGTTCCTGTGCAGGGAGTGGCTATAAAATTCTTCCTAGGAAAACTGATTAAGCTTTGTTTTGTTTTGTATGGTGTAAATAGTCATTATCTTTTTTTTTTTTAATTTTTATTGAGGTAGAATTGATGCTGAAGCTGAAGCTCCAATACTTTGGCCACCTGATATGAAGAACTGACTCCTTAGAAAAGACCCTGATGCTGGGAAAGATTGAAGGCGGGAGAAGACGGGGACGACAGAGGATGAGACGGTTGGATGACATCACTGACTCAATGGACATG
The DNA here is from genome assembly GCF_032405125.1 of Capricornis sumatraensis. Classification (NCBI taxonomy): domain Eukaryota; kingdom Metazoa; phylum Chordata; class Mammalia; order Artiodactyla; family Bovidae; genus Capricornis; species Capricornis sumatraensis. The sequence goes on along the minus strand of NC_091089.1, from coordinate 52,993,896 downwards.
AGTCTGAGCAAGCTCGGGGAGTTAGTGATGGACAGGGATACCTGGTGTGCTGCAGTTCATGGGTTTGCAAAGAGTTGGACATGACTGAACGACTGAACTGAGTTGATTTATAATGTGTTAGTTTCAGGTATACAGTGAAGTGATTCAGATATATAGACAGGTAAATCTGTAGATATATGTATACTCCTTCTCAGATTCTTTTCCACTGTAGATTATATGATACTGAGTATAGCTCCCAGTGCTATATGGTAGGTGTGATTTTTTTTTTTCTTTTTCCTTTTTTTTAAACTTAATTTTGGCTTCAGTGGCAACTTTTGCATAAGGAGGGGAACTCTGGCTTCATCCCTGGAGTTTACAGCAGAGATGGGTGGAGATCCTGGCATCTGATTAGTCCCAAGAGAGAAAGAGCCTTTAGGGCTGGTTAGTAGATAGATTTGAAGGCTTCCTGACCTAGGAGAGTGATGTTAAATCAAGGCTTGAGGAATCAGGAAGAAAAGCAAAGGATGTGTGAAAAGGCAAAGTATTCTGTTCTGGACATTTGAGTCTGAGGTGCTGGCTCTAAGACCAAACCTGAACTGATGGGCTCAATGGTTGAAACGAAGCTAGTGTCAAATGAATATAGGTCTGAGTTGGCAAGGATGATCACACAGAGGTATGTGGGTGATTAGCCTCTATCTAAGACAGAAGGTTCTGCCCCACCCCCCGCTGACTCAGACTAAGATGATTTATCCAGACAATGTCCTGGGTGAGCAAGGGACAGCCTGGCATTGTGAGAACTGGCTTGGACTTTGTTGAAGAAGAAATGATTTGGCTGAACAAGATGTTCCAGTGATTTCCTTGTAGGAATGAATCTGCTCATAGGCAGTGGAGAAAAATTCCTGAGTCAGTCAGTTGATTGCTCTCAGAGGAGTAGTCCTTACATTCTAGGGAAGGAATTAACTTGGCTTCTCAGAGTGCAAGCCTGTCTGCAGTTATCCCATATACATGCCTAACTCCAACTTCTTTCTGGTAACAGGTCAACACATTGAGCAAGTGGACTCCAAAGGCAGGAGGAGAGAGAAGAGAAGGTCATGAAACAAAGTATCTTCCATAAAGAAAATGTTCCCAGCTGCATCCTTCTCCCCCACTTTCTCTGCCCCTTGTTTGTATAGACATAATCCCTTTCACTTATCTGTTGGCTTTTTAACCCAGCTCTCTTTCCTTTTCTGCTTCTTCACTTTCTCTTGAATACTCCCTTAGAGGACTTTTCCAGGTAGAAAGTCCTCACCTTTAACTTAAAGACTTAAAGGTTTGTTTGTTCGTTGTTTTTGTTTTTTCCTTCTTCTTCCCTTGCTTCATTCTTCCCCGAGTTTACTGAGAATCCATCCTGTAGGATCTTCAGCTAACTTTGCTTAACTACTAAGAGTCGGACACAACTGAGCGACTTCACTTTTCTGCATTGGAGAAGGAAATGGCAGCCCACTCCAGTGTTCTTGCCTGGAGAATCCCAGGGACGGGGGAGCCTGGTGGGCTGCCATCTATGGGGTCACGCAGAGTCGGACACGACTGAAGCGACTTAGCAGCAGCAGCAGCACACACGAAGTCCAAAGACTTTATTCTCAACACCAAGGACTTTACAACTGACAAGAGCAAGTAAGATTTTTTCTACATCCTTTATTATAATATTCAGGTAGCGCTAGTGGTAAAGAACCTGCCTGCTAATGCAGGAGACTTAAGAGATGCAGTTTCGATCCCTGGATGGGGAAGGTCCCCTGGAGGAGGGCATGGCACCCCACTCCAGTACTCTTGCCTGGAAAATCCCATGGGCAGAGGAGCCTGGTGGGCTACAGTCCATGGGGTCGCACAGTATCGGACACAACTGAGCAACTTGCATAGCACAGCACTATAATACTAAATACAAAGTTGGAAGAAACTGAAAAGTGAGATAAAATAGTATGAGACAAGACTGAGGAAGTTCAAAAAAGGGCAGATTGCTTCTGGCTGGAAGGGGTGGGGAAGACTTCCTGGAGGGGGAGGACATTTGAATCAAGCCTTGAAAATTAGAGACAAGTGAAACATGGACTGTGTGGATCACAACAAACTGTGGAAAATTCTTCAGGAGATGGGATCCCAGACCACTTACCTGCCTCCTGAGAATTCTGTGTGCCAGTCAAAAAGCAACAGTTAGAACTGGTCATGGAACAACAGACTGGTTCCAAATCGAGAAAGGAGTAGGTCAAGGCTGTATATTGTCACCCTGCTTATTTAACTTCTATGCAGAGTACATCATGCAAAATGCCAGGCGGGATGAAGCGCAAGCTGGAATCAAGATTGCTGGGAGAAATATCAATAACCTCAGATACACAGATGACACCATCCTTATGGCAGAAAGTGAAGAGGAACTAAAGAGCCTCTTGATGAAAGTGAAAGAGGAGAGTGAAAAAGCTGGCTTAAAACTCAATATTCAAAAAAAGAAGATCATGGCATCCGGTCCCGTCACTTCACGGCAAATAGATGGGCAAACATGCAAACAGTGAGAGACTTTATTTTTTGGGCTCCAAAATCACTGCAGATGGTGACTGCAGCCATGAAATTAAAAGACACTTGCTCCTTGGAAGAAAAGCTGTGACCAACCTAGACAGCATATTAAAAAGCAGAGACATTACTTTGCCGACAAAGGTCTGTCTAATCAAAGCTATGGTTTTTCCAATAGTCATGTATGGTTGTGAGAGGTGCACTATAAAGAAAGCTGAGCGCCGAAGAACTGATGCATTTGAACTGTGGTGTTGGAGAAGAGTCTTGAGTCCCTTGGACTGCAAGGAGATCTAACCGGTCCATCCTAAAGGAAATCAGTCCTGAATATTCATTGGAAGGACTGATGCTGAAGCTGAAACTCCAATACTTTGGCCACCTGATGCGAAGAGCTGACTCATTTGAAAAGACCCTGATGCTGGGGAAGATTGAGGGCAGGAGGAGAAGGGGATGACAGAGGATGAGATGGCTGGAAGGCATCACCGACTTGAAGGACATGAGTTTGAGCAAGCTCCAGGAGTTGGTGATGGACAGGGAGGCCTGGCGTGCTGCAGTTCATGGGGTCGCAAAGAGCTAGACACAACTGGGTGACTGGGCTGAACTGAATTGAAACATGTACGGATGGGGCCTTCTATCTGTGCTATACCGAATGCATATGCTTAACCGTGTTTATGTTTCTCAGTCTCTTTTCAGAGTGCGGAAAGCAGATGTGGGATTTGTAAAAGGGAAGCTGATGGTAAATGAACGTTTTTCAGTGTTGTCTGTAGTTATGGTTCCATTCTCACTTTGGGAATCCAAGAACAGCCCAGTTGCCAACTGTCAGTTTAGATAACTGTTGGTGGTGCACCAGAAAGAATGCGAACACCCTCTGATGGGTGGGTGGGCCCAATTAACCTTACTTGTTTTCTTCTTAATTGAAACATTGTTGACTTATAACATCATATTAGTTTTAGGTGTGAGGACAACAATTCAGTATTTTTACAGAGTTAACTCTGTAAAAAAGGTTTACTCTCTTCAAACCTATCACAATGGAGAAGGAAATGGCAACCCACCCCAGTATTCTTGCCTGGGAAATCCCATGGACAGAGGAGCCTGGCCGTCTACAGTCCATGGGGTCATGAAGAGACAGACATGACTGAGTGACTGAATAATTTATTTTTTACTCTAAAAGATAATGTCATGTTTTTCAAAGGTGCTTTTCTAGCTGCAGGGGTGGTTTGATGCCTTTCAAATCTGAACACGTAATGCACCTCTCAGTTCCTCCTGGAACCCCATCCCTTCATCACATGCAGGTGTCCAGTCTGCCAGCAGCTACTGCGGCTGGAACATGGTCTCCACTGTCTCCGATTATGCTGATGGACAGAATACATCCTCCTTTTTCTCTATATCAGCTGCAGGTTAGAAAGAAATGAGTTTCCAGAGGCTACTGTAACAGGACCTCAATTATAGACTTTGTGAGGCAGTAATCTACTCATTATAGCTAAAAAAAAAAGCGTATCACAAGATAGTGGCTGTAATTCTTTGTTCTGTATTCTTGTTGCTTATCTATTTATATACAGTAGTTTATATCACTTAATCCCATACTCCTAATTTGCCTGTCCCTCTCTTCCCTTTGGTAACCACTAATTTTTTCCTACATCTGGGAGCCTATTTTGCATATATAATTGTTTGTATTATTTTTTTAGATTCCACATGTAAGTGATATCATGCAGTATTTTATTTCACTAAGCTTAATAGTCTCAGATTTATCCATGTTGCTGCAAAGGCGTTGTTTCATTTTTTATGGCTGAGTGATATTCCATTGTATACATGTTAAGTTGGTGCAAAAATAATTTCAGTTTTGCATTGTTGAAATTTGCTATTTGATATTGGAATACATTCTTAAATAAATGTGGTTATGTTATACATGATTTTAATGCACATTTTTTGCTTTATTTTTTTTGCTAATGAATTATTACTTGCTATTTCTTTTATATATATATATATATATTAGACTATGGAAATGATGTTAGACAAAAAGAAAATTCGAGCAATTTTTTAATTCAAGTTCAAAATGGGTCATAAAGCAGGGGAGACAAATCACAACATCAACTATGCATTTGACCCAGGAACTGCTAAGAAATATACAGTGCAGTGGTGGTTCAAGAAGTTTGGCAAAGGAGATGAAAGCCTTGAAGATGAGGAGTGCGGTGGCCAGCCATTGGAAGTTGACAATGACCAACTGGAAACAGTCAGTGAAGGTGGTCCTCTCACAACTACACGAGAAGTTGCTGAAGAACTCAACATCGACCGTCCTAAGGTCGTTTAGCATTTGAAGCAAACTGGAAAGGTGAAAAAGCTCCATAAGTAGGTGCTGCATGAGCTGGCCACAGATCAAAAAAATTGTCGTTTTGAGGTCTCATCCTCTCTTATTCTATGCAACAGCAACAGACCATTTCTGGACTGGATTGTTACGTGCAACAAAAGGCAGATTTTATATGACAACTGGTGGCCACCAGCTCAGTGGTTGGACCAAGAAGAAGCACCAAAGCACTTCCCAAAGCCAAGCTTATGCCAAAAACAGTCATGGGCACTGTTTGATGGTCTGCTGTTGGCCTGATCCACTACGGCTTTCTGAATCCCAGCGAAACCATTACATCTGAGAAGTATTCTCAGCAAATGGATGAGCTTCACCAAAAACTGCAGGTCTGCAGCCAGCATTGGTCAATAGAAAGGGCCCAATTCTTCTCCATGACAATTCTCAACTGCACGTCGCAAATCAGTGTTTCAAAAATTGAACAAATTGGGCTACAAGGCTTGCCTCATCTGCCATGTTTACCTGACCTCTTGCCAACTGACCACCACTTCTTCAAGCATCTCGACAACTTTTTTCAGGGAAAATGCTTCCACATTTTCCACACAGAAAATACTTTCCAAGAGTTCATTGAATCCTGAAGCATGGGTTTTTTGCTACAGGAATAAACAAACTTCTTTCTTGTTGGCAAAAATGTGTTGATTGTAATGGTTCCTATTTTGATTAATAAAGTGTGTTTGAGCCTAGTTATAATGATTTTAAATTCAGGTTCGAAACCATAATTACCTTTACACCAGCGTAATACCACATCTTTATCCATTCATCTGTTGATAGGTGTTTGGGTTGCTTTCATACCTGGCTATTGTAAATAGTGCAGCTATAAACATTGGGGTGGAATATGTCTTTTGGTTCTTCTATTTAATACATCTTCCAATGCCAAAATTTTATATTTTATATTTATGGATGATGAAATGGTGGATTTATTTGTACCCTTATGTGCAGATGGGGAAGCTGGATTTAATACATGCTAGGTCACACAGAGGAAAAGAAATGATGTCAGGATGATAACAGATATCTGTCTGTGACTAAGTTTTCCTTAGTCTGTGGTGAAATGAGCAAATAAAGAGGTTGCAATGAGTTTTTAAAAATAATGTAAATGTTTTAAACATAAAGTTTATCTTTTATCCAGAGACTAAATTTTTGGCTTTAAAATGTCTTCTTAAAATGATATGATGGTAATGATTGGCAGCATGGTGGTGCTCAAAATAAAAAAAAAACACCTCCTTCCTTATCAAAATAAAGTTTCCAACCCTCTGAATATTCCACAGAAATACAGTGGAGATACAGGAGTTTGCTGGCCTGTGTGCTCTTAAAACTAAATGCTCAAACTAATTAACTTACTAATTTATGGAGCAGAAGATGGTTGTCTAGCATATGAAATAAAATAACATCAAAATTGAAGGGAACACAGAGATCATCTGGTTTGTACAGACTCATTTTACAGATAAGGAATCTGACGCCTAGAAATGTTAAGCGACCTCCCCAGTGATGTGTTCTTTTATTTTTATATTTTCAAGTGATGCTATTTATAGTATATCTGATTTGTGTGAAAGGGTATGTGATCAAATAAAACAATGTTCTGTGGTCAGACAGGGTTTTCACCACAGCCTCAAGTTCTGTACAGTAAATGAAGAGGGTTTCTGGACCCAGTTCCACGCAGAGTCCTTGGAGGCTTCCCCACACCAACAAGCAAGTCGTGGATGGCAGCAGGGTGTCCTGCAATTCAACTCAGTTCTGACACTGTCTTACCTGGAGATAGAATAAGATTCAACCAGGTTAAGGGCTCATTCCCACAAGCTTGCCCCCTGCTTCAGGGGCAGGAGCAAATCCAGGTTGTTACCTGCGCTTCTAACCGATTGGCCATGCATCAGAGTTTCCTGCAACCCCCTTCTGGGGTTCCATTAATTTGCCAGAATGGTTCACAAAACTCAGAGAAACATTTCACTTGCTAGAGTGCCAGTTTATTATAAAAGGATATTAAAGGGCATGAATCAACAGCCAGATGAAAAAATACCTAAGGAGAAGTCCTGAACAAAGGAGCTTCTGTGATAGATGTGTTTAGGGTCTGGCTCAGGGGACACAGAAGTTTTCTGGTTCCCCGACATGAAAGCTCCCCCAAAAGCAATCAAGAAGCTGTCCTTTTTGGGGTTTTGTGGAGACTTCATTACATTATCATGATTGACTAAATCATTGACTAAAGGCAACTGATTCAACCTCTGACCCCTCCATGTTCCGGAGAAATGAGAAACGTGGAGTGGAGATGGGGGTGGTACTGAAAGTTCCAACCCTCTAAACTCATGGTCAGTTTTCCTGGCAACCAGTCCCATGCTAACCAGTCCCTAAATGTCAACTTCCCTGAAATATTTTCAGGAGCAGAAGACAAGAGACCAAATATCCCATTGCTCTTATTGCTCAGGAAATTCCAAGGGTTTGGGGAGCTGTGGATGAAGACCAAACATATATTATTCCTATAAATCACCACATTGCAGTCAAATTTAAGAAATATTTGACATCAATTCTTCTAAGCCTATACTACCATTTAAAAGTACTCATGAAATAATTGTGTGTTATTGTTCTGCACTCAAGAGAAGGATTGCAAGCGCTTACAAGACCAGGCAAAGTACTGACCTGTCAAAATGCCCTTTCTGTGCTTTCTCACCTGTATAAATGCAAAACATCCACACTACTCATTAACTCTCTGTCCCAGTAATTATAGTCAAATGGGTGATATGACCTACTCAAGGTTTGTTGGTGGTTCATTTGGCTGGAATTTACTCCCTGCCTACTCTGTGTTACAATGGGGGATCATTAAGACCAGCCTTGCCATCCAGGAGTAGCAAGTCTAGCAGAGGAATCTTGTTTGTGAAGGACTTCAAAAACCTGGTAGGGGATTACAGGCTGAAGTTGGAGGTGCCAGGGGGCCACCACTGTATGTGTTTGTGCTGAGGAATGACTCAATGAAGATGGCATTACAGGGGTTCTGGTATGGATGTATCAAGCAGATGAGATGGGGAGGAGCTTAGGGCAAGACATGAGCAGCATGTAGTTACGGAGGACCTGCCCTGGCTGAGGACCGGAAAAGGGAGGATGTCAGACTTTTCAAGGAAATAATGCTTGGAAATTGATGACTAAAGGGATTTGTACCACAAAAGAAGGAAAAGCGGGTCAAAGGTACTTCTTTTGGAATTTTAGGTGACTAAGAAATGGGTAATGGAATTACAACAAAGCTAGGGGTGTTGGGAAAGAAACCTTTTCCCTAAGTTGAGGGGAAGAAACTCTGGGACCTAGTACTTCTCCTTGTTGACTTGGATCTGTCTGTACATTCACGGTCCTATAGTTCAATGAGTTCATATGAAAGTCAATTAATGCTGCTAATGGTAGCTTATTTTATTACTATTAGATAATTACATTATAGAGAAGCAAACACGTAATCTGCATGTAAATTCTGGATTATCCTTTTTGATTACATCTCAAAAATTGACAAGCTCTGTCTTTGTTTTGGCTGAGAGAGAGGTATATGACTGGGCAGAGTTTGTATACCTTTGTAGAATCCCGGTCTTTTTCTACATCAAGGGTGGTGCACGTTTCCAGTTCTATTCTTGGACCTGAAGAGCTGGAGATTTGTTTGGGTGTGGACTGGCTTGTCATGCTAGAAGGGGCCTGAATGGAAACAGGAGTATATCTGCAACTTTGACCATGCTCTGACTTTTGATTCAAAATTGATGGGACTTCCCTGGTAGTCCAGTGGTTGGGACCCCAAGCTTCCAATGTGGAGGGGTTCAATCCCTGGTAGGGGAACTAAAGTCTGGCTTGCCACATGGTCATAAAAAAAAAGTGTTATTGGGCCAGAGATCAGATTTTAGGACTGAAATATCTTTACACTGCAAAGCAAAGTCCAAGCAACTGTCTATAAGCCTAGCTCACTGATAGGAATCTGGCCCTAGCCTAGTTTGGCCATCAAACCAGAGCTGATTCTGGGTTTATTATGCTATTTTGCAATCTAGTACCTACCCTACCCCACTGTGGACAGAGTACTGTGGACAGAGTATATAAACTTGTCTCCTACCATGCTTTCTTTTACAGAGACCCCATCACCCCAGAATAATTTTATTTATTTGTTTTTATTTGTTTTATAAAACAGTAGTGTACTAGGTGGGAATCTTTAGACTGCACATCTTTGAAGATAATGGTTGAAGCCTATGGGGCTAGAAGTTTGAGGGGGCTGCTAAGTGCAGTGCTTGAAGTCACGTTAGTAAGGAAAACTGACAAAAAGTCTAAAGAAACTAGCATTTTAGGGACGCACATAATTATAGGGGAAATTCCCCTTTCTTGTATTTTGTTTTTCAACCAAAAAACTGTGTAACCCATGACATAATTTATTGTGGCATTTCCCGTTTTCCTTTCTAAAGAATGTAAAGAGAACTAATTGGCTGCCTTTTCCAAGTGGGGATATTGTGGCAACACTTCTGAACAATTAATATCACGGTTTATTTATTTTTTTTTTTGCTAACATCCATGTTATGAACTAAACCCTAAACCCTAGGTATGTGGGTAGCTTGTGCTTCAGACTTGGATGGCTCTTTACTCTCTGAGAAGGGCACTTTGTACCTGCTTCTAAGAGGGGATAAACCAGATGCTTAAGGAAAAGACTGTAACACCCTGATGAACATGAGTACAAGAAGCAGATATCTAGCTCCACAATCATACAGCTGGGATAGCCGTGGGATTTACTGACAGATGGAAAAATTCTTGGGAATATTAGTTCTTAGGAACTAATATTCTTGGGAATATTGGCACTTAGAAAAATGAATATTACGGAACAGGTGGCTGTCTATCAGTATCTCAAATTCCTCCCTGGGAAGAAGCCCTGTGGTTTTTCTCAGCTAGATTCTAGCCCTGGACTAATCTCCAGGCCTCCATTTCCTTAATTATGAATAGAGCTTTAGATCCTTCCTCTCCTGGGGGTGGTGAATGGGGAGTAATTATTAATGGGCATGGGAATTCTTTCAGGGGTGATAAAACTGTTCTATATTTGATTACAGTGATGGTTGTGAAACCAAACAGGACCCTGTGGAGTCTTCCCAGATAGAAAAGTCCCTCTGTTTCTCATTTGTAGGAAAAAGGTTTTAGTTTCCCAGTACTTCCCTGAGTTCCAAAGAGCAGGCACGTCTGTTACTAATTAGGAAAGTGAAGGAACACAGAACCAAAGAAAAGCAGTTGAACAAAAAAAAAAGAAATGACAATCATTCGGCAATGAAATAGAGTCCTAGTTCCACCTTGAGGGGTATACATAACAATATGATATGTATCCTTGAGCTGTTCTGCAGAAACTAAGACCACCCCCCCCCACCCAAGTGGAGGATGGTGACTATTTACCAACCAGAAGCATGTAGACCCCAGACCAACTAGAAGAAAAAGGTTATCTTCTTTTTCTTGAAGAATGGGGGATGATGGTTATCATTCCCCAAATATCACCCCATTACTTCACTACCAACCCATCCGAAGGAAGTCCGTGACCTGCAACCTTCACTCCAAACGCTGCCTTTAAAAACCCCCAACCATCTCACCCTCTGTCCTCCCCTCTCCCTGGCAGTCCAGTGATTAAGACTGAGCTCCCAGTGCAGGGGCCTAGGTTCAATCCCTCGTCAGGGAACTAGATTCCACAAGCTGCAACTAAGACCTGGTGCAGCCAAATAAATTAATTAATTAATTCAAAAAAACCCTCCCTGAAATTTATCTCAGGGTGTCTGGGCTTTTTGGTGCCCTACAAATAAATGCTGTACTCTCCTTCACTACAATCCAGTATCAGCTCATTGACTTTGCTGTGCAACAAGTGAGTGGACCAGAGTTCAGTTGTACAACTCTGTGAATATGTTAAAAAAAACAACAACATTGAATTATACAGTTTCAGTGAGTGAACTGAATTGTTGCTGAATGCAGATTCATGTGTCAGATGCACCGTGAGGCCAGGCAAACCAGAACTGTTGGAGTCTGGAGAAGAGAAATGTTTATCGCAGGGCTAAGCATGGAGAATGGGTAGCTCATGCTCAAAAAGTTCAAACACCCTGATGGTTTTCCAGGAAGAGTTTTATAGGTGAAATATTAAGGGAGGGCTGCAGGGCATATGAATTTTTCTGATTGGTTGGTCCTGAAGTAACAGAGTGGGATTTTAGGAATCTCAACCATCAGCCCTCTGTTCCCATCTGTCTGAGGTCTCAGCATGTGGTTACCATCCTCCACCAACTAAGGGTGGGGCCTCAGTTCCTGTGGAAGAACTTGGAGATGTATTGTATGTTGCTTGAGGAGGAACTAGGACTCTGCTTTGCTGTTGTTCAGTTGCTCAGTTGTGTCTGACTCTTATTTTCTTTTTTTTTTTATTTCTTTCATTTTTAAAAAATTTAAATTTATCTATTTCATTTGGAGGCTAATTACTCCACAACACCGTACTGGCTTTGCCATACATCAACACGAATCCGCCATGGGTGCACACGTGCTCCCAATCCCGAACCCCCTCCCACCTCCCTCTTCATGTCTGACTCTTTTAACCCCATGGACTGCAGCATGCCAGGCTTCCCTGTCCTTCACCATCTCATGGAGCTTGCTCAAACTCATGTCCACTGAGTCAGTGATGCCATCCAACCATCTCACCCTCTGTCATCCCCTTCTCCTCCTGCCTGCAATCTTTCCCAGCAGCAGGGTCTTTTCCAATGAGTCGGCTGTTCGCATCAGGTGGCCAAAGTATTGGAGCTTCAACTTCATCATCAGTCCTTCCAGTGAATATTCAGGGTTGATTTCCCTTAGGATGGACTGGCTGGATCTTACAGTCCAGGGGACTCTCAAGAGTCTTCTCCAACCACAGTTCAGAAGGACTCTGCTTTATTGCTGCACTATTGTTTCTTGACTACTCTTCCTTGGTTTCCGTGTCCCCTCAGTTCCCTGCTTAACAACTGTTTGAATCTGCCTTTTGGTACTCAGGGAAGGTCTAGGAGGCTGAAGCCTTTTCTTTGCCAACGAGAAACAGGGGACCCAGAAAGTCTTTTTGTACCAGGAGGGCCCCACAGGGTCCTGCTCAGTTTCAAAATGGTACCATTACAGGCTGAATTATGTCCCCCTCAAAATCCATTTGTTGAGATCTTAACCCTCAGCCCTTCATAATGTGACTATATTTGGAGAGAGGGTCTTTAAAGAAGCAGCTCATTTAAAAAGAGGTCACTAGGATGAAGCCTAGTCCAATATGACTGGTGTCTATTTAAGAAGAGGAAATTAAGACACAGACACACAGAGGAAAGACCATACGGAGATCCAGGGAGAAGACGGTCATCTGCAAGCCAAGGAGAGTGGCCTCAGAAAAAAAGCCTGCTAACACCTTAATCTTAGACTCATACCCTCCAGATTTGTGAGAAAGTAATTCCTATTCTTTAAGCCACCCAGGTTGTGATATTTTGTCATGGCTTCCTGCAAAGGTTACTTTTAAGTGTCAGCTTGGCAGGACTGCCAGTACCCATATATTTGGTCAAACATTATTTGGACTTTTCTGTCAAAGTGTTTTTGAATGAGATGAATATTTGAATGGTGGACTTTGAGTAAAGCTGTTTACCCTCCCTAATGTGGGTGAGTCTCATCCAGTCAATCAAGCGTTAATAGAACAAAACACTCACCTTCCTGAGCAAGGAGTTCTGCCAGAAGGCTGCGTTTGGGCTGGAGTTCTTCCCCAGGTCTCCAGCCTGCTGGCCTGCCTTGTCAGTTTTGGACTTGCACCTCCACAATCGTGTGAGACAATTCCTTAAAATTAATCAACAAATCTCTCTCTTTCTGTCTCTCTCTCACACACACATGCGCGCACACACACCCTTTGCTGTTTCACTGGAGAACCCTAACTGATATCTTGTCCTAGCAAACTAATACAATAATACAATTAGTAATACAAACTAATGCTAATGCAAGAATGCAATGAGTTGTAGTTCAATAAGGTTGTGTAAAAAAATCTTAGCTGCTTATACCTAAAATATTAATAATAATTTGTTGGTAGAATTTAGAGTGTTTCAGTTTTATTTTTAGTTTAACTTTTCCAGACTTATGATTTTTTGTGACTATGTGTTATTTGTATAATGATAATTTAAGAAAAGATTTCCATTCAGCAGAAAGTTTAGAAGCAAGGTCAGATAACACAGAACCCAGAGGACATGGGAATATAGTAGGATGCCGTGAAGATTTAGATGAAGCACGAATCAGATTACATCTACTACAGTGAGAAAATCTCAGCATACAACACAATTCACTTATGAAAGAGCTGCTAAGCTTGTTCCAGAATATGGGGAGTAAACAAATTTCGTTTTCCTATCAACTGTATTTTTCTGCCATTTTCAGTGATTCGTTCAATCAGCTAGCAAACTTTTGCTGGGCACCAGCTATGTCCAAGAACCTCACTAAATACCAGAGATTAAAGGGAAACAAAACAGGCTCACTCCAATCAAGATGTTTACACTATGGTGGGGGAGATAATATGGTACAACGTGATAAGGACTCCTGTAGGGTAAGAATTGTTTGTGCTCATGGGAGAGAGTGTCAGCCTGCGAGAGACGGAGAAGAAAGGGTTTTTTTTAAATCCTCAGTACAATCCTACAAGTTCATTAGGACTCCATTTTGTAGATGAATGCAGTGACACTTGGGGCTTCCCTGAAGACTCAGCAAGAAAACAATCTGCCTGCAATGCAGGAGAGGCAGGAAACATGGGTTCAATCCCTGGGTCAGGAAGTTCCCTGGAGGAGGAAATGACAACCTGCTCCAGTGTTCTTGCCTGAAAAAATCTGATGGAAAGAGGAGCCTGGAAGGCTATATCGTCCATGGCGTCGCGAAGAGTTGGACGTGACTGAGCGACTATGCACGCATGCACACTGAGGCTCAGAGAGGTTAGATAATTTGCCCAAATGTCTCAGGAAGTAAAAGACAGGGATGTGAGCACAGTCTGACTCTGCAGTCCATGTTCTTTCCACTGTATGATGTGCTGTGTCTCTTTGGTTTTGGCATGTGTACAAGCAAACAAGTAGGATACATTGAAATACAGTAAATTTAATTTCTGCTTTGAAATAAGGACACGTCTGTAAACTCTCTATCATCTGTCTTAGTCTGAATTACCTTATCCTACTCTTTCACCAGTTCTCATAATTGCTAATAATTGTAACAACAACAATGAACATTTATTGTTTCCTATTGTAATTGAAAGTGTGGTCTGGCTGCTTAGCTGTTCAAAAGCCAATAGTGGGACAAGTTTAGTGGAAAGGAAAGTTTGCTTTATTTTGGATCCTGGCAAACAGGGAGGGCCATCCTGTCCAAAGGCTGACTCCCCGCAACTGACGATCAGTGGGCTGGAGCGTTTGTAGACAGACGGAGAGGTCTACAAGCAGAAATAGCTCAGTCAGCTCTGACAGTCATCTTGAAATTGGTCATCAGCTGTCTGACCAGCGTCACCTCGATTGTTTTACATACAGTTAATCTTCAGTTCAGGGTCGGTTTGCTTCCATTTCTTGAGGCCAGTTCTCAGAACTGTGGCAGCTTATGTCATCTGCAATCGGCCGTCGCATAGCTTACTTCTCCCGGTGCTGGTTTCGGTAGGAGACAGCTCACAGGATATGGCTCAGGATATTACCTATAGCCCTTGAGAAGGAACTCAAGGTCCTTGACTATGCTTAATGACTAAACTATTATTATTTGGTCTCCTTTGACTCTTTTCCTTTGTTTCTGCATGTGCTCACTTCCTTGATTAAACTTATTTACTGGCTAAAGTTTTTCACAGACTGTGAAGGGCAGGCAGAGGACATGGGGGCCAAGGACCATGGGGTCCTACTCTGTTTATCTTTGTGCCAGATACTATACTTGGTACTTAAGATAGGTTCTTTTACTCTATCCTCATAACAACCTAATATGGTAGGTTGTGGAATTATCCCTATCTTATAGAGAGAGAAACTGAGGCTTAGAGGGTTAAGTGATGTTAAATGGCAAAGCTGGGATTTGACCCCAGATCTAGATTTAGCCATTTTGCTGCAGTGCCAAAACCCAGACAAATGGCAGATTAACAACTCCTTGCTGGTGGCTTGCTTTTTTAAACTAGAAGATTCTGGAATGCAATTGATCTTCCAGATCACACAGGCGTGACCAAGAATTTCTCTTCAGTTTGTGAAGAGGAGCCCCTTAAGGGAGTTTCAGCATTCATTTTTATGTTGCTCCATTCATTAGCTGTCTATGTTGGAAAGCTGGGACTCTGCGTTGCTCTAAGGCACAGACAAGGCTGCTGTGATGTTTGAATTTGGGAAAAGTGAAACTGTTATTAATTGCTCAGCCATGTCCAGCTCTTTGCGACCTGTAGGCGGTAGCCTGCCAGGCTCCTCTGTGCATGGAATTCTCCTGGCACGAATACTGGAGTAGGTAGCCATCCTCTTCTCCGGGAGATCTTCCCTACCTAGGGATCGAACCCGAGTCTCCTGCATTGCAGGCAGATTCTTTACCACCGAGCCACCAGGGAAAACAGAGGGCACAAAAATGGACCCTTTTGCAGATTCTGTTTGGGTAGTAGGCTCTGGTGTTCTATCTCAGTGGAGCCGCGTCTATGCTCCTCACAAAAGAAGCTTTGGCGCTTAGATGGGAGAAACATGCCTGACCTTCAGGGGTGGGAACAGGGGACGTGATAAGCCACTGCTCCAGGAAGCGCTGGAACATGGGCTGTGGCAGCAGCTGTGAAACCTCAGAGCTCTGGTCTTGCTGAAGGGCACAGGTCCTGCTGAAGGGCACTCTGTTTTGCTGTAGAGATGGCAAGGGGGCCTCTGCGATCCTCCCCTGCCACCTCCCCAAGTTGCTCAGATCATCTGTGGACCATCACAGTCCGATGCCCTCCCCTGGGCTGCAAGCGGGTCAGAGGCTGAGTCTTACTGACTGCACTCATCACCAGATACCCCTGCCACAAGTCCCCTCCCCCCAGTCTCCTCCCAGCACCCTAACCCACTCCCCTGGACCAGCAGGCAGAGAACTGAAGAATTTGTAGGATGATCTGGCCCACACGGCAGGGAGATGGAATCACAAAAGGGCAGATGGGATGGTGCAGGCCCCTGCAGGCTTGGCCCAGATCTGCAAGCTGGGTACAGTCTGTGACCGTCGTGGGCACTGGGAGTTCTGGATAGTGGTGGCTCCGCCCACCAAGGGACAGGGAGGTTGTGGCTCCCAGGAAGAGCGATGCCTATGGTGGCAGTGCCGGTGGGGGTGGGCAGTCATCATAGCCAGAAAAAATCAGCGCTCAGCATCACGGTGTGAAAGAGAACACCAGGGACAGGTACCTGAGACAGCATCTACGCTGGGGGGCCAGGAACGTGTGCTGAGCAGCTCGGACTGGCTGTTAGGCAGCAGTTTGGGCCGGCACAGGACAGATTAGGATCTGAAAGCTCTGTTTGCTTATGACCCAGGGGCTTCCCTGGTGGCTCAGATGGTAAAGTGTCTGCCTGCAACGAGGGAGACCCAGGTTCGATCCCAGGGTCAGGAATATCCCCTGGAGAAGGAAATGGCAACCCACTCCAGTACTCTTGCCTGGAAAGTTCCATGGACGGAGGAACCTGGTAGGCTACAGTCCTTGGGGTCACAAAGAGTTGGACACAACTGAGCGACTTTATTTTCTTTCTTTCTCAGGGGCTCCTGCTTTGTAGGATCTGTTCTGGATATATGGTTTAGAGACCTTAGGGTCTATTTTATACCAGCCAGATTAAAGGTTATCAAGTAGTCCTGGCAAACAGAATGATTTATTCTTAAAAAAAAAGAGCACTTACTGAAGCTGATTAATCTTTGAAAGCCTGCTCTCATCCTTCATTTTCACAAAATTTAAAGGAGGGGTTGCGATGGTCAATGTCGTATACACATACAGACAGTGTTTGTTGAGTAAATCCACAAACACACGTACAAATCAGGTCGATTCAACAGATATTTGCTAGATGGTTGTAAGTGCCTTTATGAGGATTAGAGTCTCGATTAGAGTCTAGTGGCTTAATTTTCTCCCTGTGACACAGTAAGAAATACATTTTATGTTGTGGCCACACACACACACAAGTGGGAATAAAAAGTTTCACCAATTTTTATCTTACTTGATGATGAAATGCATCCTGCTGTTTTCTATTTTGCTTTCTTCTATCCTACTTTTTTCTATAAAAGCTGATTAAGACCCACTGAACTGATTTCATGACCTGTTAATGAGTCACAATCTGCAGGTTAAAAACACTGGTTGATATAAGAAGTCAATGAATTTTAAATTTCATCCATATTTAGCTAAAAGTTGAGGGAACGAATTCAGATGCTGGAGATCACAAGTAGATGCCGGCTCACTTGCTAGTGCCGTGTACTGTTGTACATCAGGAGAGCCAAGTGACTGGAGGGAAAAAAGTGAGTGATTTCCCATTGACCTTGAAGGAAACTGGGAATTCAAATTTTCCCTTTGGCTATCTTTCTATAAACCAGAGATTGTCAAGTTAGGCAATGAAAAATGAATCTGTCATCACTGAAAACACGAAGAGTTTCCCCAACTAATAGGACTTTATTAAAGAGCTTATGCCAGGGACTTCCCTGATGATCCTGTGGCTAAGAGGGCTGGATCAGTACAGGGGCCCCAGGTTTGATCCTTGGTTAGGGAACAAGATCTCTCATGCTTCAGCTAAAAAATCCTGTGTGCTTCAACTAAGACACGATACAACCAAAAAAAAAAAAAAGACTTTTGACATATGCCATTGTTAATTAAGGGAAGGCACATCTGAGGAGTCCTTGAAGATACAATCCATTCAGAAAATGCTAGTTCTGGAAAAGGTCTCTGAGGTTAATGACTCAGATTCTTAAATTCTGACTCTATTTCATCAGGAACTGATGACTCTGGCCTTTCTGTCCTCTACCCTTATAATTCTCTGGTAGACGTATGACACCCAATTTCTTATATGTTATTGGCTTATAAATCTGTCTCTTCTATATTATAAACTGCTTGTAGACCAAAAACACAGTTTCTTCTCCATTTTTATATTCCCAGAATGAGACACAAAATAAGAGCTTTGTCAATATGTTTCTAGAAAGATTAAATGATACTGGTTCAAACTGGTTTGAACGGTATTAATTGGAAAAGTACAGACAGTTAACTTATCCAGGAAAAATAAAAGCCACAAAAAAGAAAAAGTAAACTTTACGAAAATGATTTTATTTATTTAAAACAACTTATCAAGTATAGCTGATTTCCAATGTTGTGTTAATTTTTGCTATAGAGCAAAATGGTTCAATTATTTATATATATAGATCTCCTTTTTCTATTCTTTTCCATTATGGTTTATCACACGGTATTGAATATAGTTCCCTGTGCTCTATAGTAGGACCTCGTTGTTTATCCATCCTGTATATAATAGTTTGCATCTACTAATCCCAAACTCCCAATCCTTCCCTTCCCATCCCACGTCCCCCTTGGCAATCACAAATCTGTTCTCTTTATCTGTGAGTCTGCTTCCGTTTCACAGATATGTTTGGTAGTTATAGTTTTAATTTTTTCCGTACTTTTAGGAAGCCCTAAAGTCAAAATTTTCAAGTAGATAAAAATCGACAATTCTTCATTCCTATTTCCTTTAAAATTTCCAATTAACTAATTTAAAAATCTCCTTGATTTCAGAAACACATATACGGAGGAGTGTGAGTCTTCCTCTATTTACCCTCTGGCTACAAAGTTCCCACGTTTCAGAGCGCGTCTCCTGAATGTGTCCTGGGGCTTCCACATTTGGAACTGCTCCTGGTTGACAAAACCTATACTGATGGCAGTTGTAAAGTCATCGTGGATTAGAGACACCCTGCTCTGTTCTACATTCAGCAAGTGGTGCTGCTTTTGAGTTTTGCGTCTTTAAGATGGAAGAGGATTGAAGCCTGGATGTGGAGGGAGGAAGGAGGAAACACAGATCACAGAGAGCATTGGCTAAGATCTTCCAAGAAAGACAGGCGTTCCCATTCAGTATTCTGAATTTGCTGGCCTGAACTATATTAGCAAAATTAAACTGCACTATATAGTCACCGCATGAAGACAAACGTCTCCTCCGGCAGACCCTTGGTGTACGGCAACAGCAAGAAGAGGGAAGGACTACTCTCGAGGCCAGTGATTGGGCACATTCAGGATGGATTTCACAAAAGCTCAGGTGGGATCAGTACCGAAATAATTGTGATAGATCAAATGCCACTGGATAGAGCGAATGCCATTAGTAAAAACTATGCCAAGGCCCCCAGCCCACTAACTCCTCCAGGACATCATCTCTTTTTTTAAACTTTTTTATTTTATATTGGAGTGCAGCTGATTAATAATGTGACAGTTTCAGGTGGACAGCAAAGGGACTCAGCCGTACCTATGCATGTATCCGTTATTCCCCAAACTCCCCTCCCATTCAGGCTGCCATATAACATTCAGCAGAGTTCCCTCTGCTATATAGTAGGTCTACGTTCGCTACCCACTTTAAACATAGCATGTGAAGGGCACCATCTTGAGAAGCACTCTAGCTCGTGTGCGTAGATGACCATCTGTGCGTGTGTGTGGTGTTTCCTACAATGAGGGAGTGGTGTGCCTTAGCAATACATAGAAAACGCTGCTTATAAAATTGGCTGCATCCAGTTCTATTCCACAACACATTATATCATCACCAGGAAAGAGAAGATCTTGCGATTGTTGCCCAGTTTGAAGAGGGTCACCAGGGTGATTCTTTATTAGAAGCCATTCAGTAGTAGCCCCTAGACCTTCACCCAGAGGCCATCTCTTACACCATAAATAGAAAGCCTATTTTGTCCTAACCAATTTACTCCCTCCCTGCCACACAGAAGAAATTAGTGCTGAACAAAATGTTCATTTACTTAATCTGTTGTTGCATTTATTTAGCTGCTAGGAAAAAAAAACACATTTGTTTCTTTTCTAGCAAGCTAACTTCTTACAATTGCTTTATTGCTTCTGTAGAATTAAATTCAAGTGCTGGGAATGCCTTAGATCAATGTTTGCTTTCGTTAAAGCAAAAAGAAACCCTAAAAATGTGCTGAAGATTGTAAAGAATCAGATAAATAAAGGAGTCATTTGCTAAAACTCCGGTTTACAGGACTGACTATTTGGGCTTCTCCCTAAATCCTTAGGGGAAGGCAATGGTACCCCACTCCAGTACTCTTGCCTGGAAAATCCCATGGATAGAGGAGCCTGGAAGGCTGCAGTCCATGGGGTCACTGAGGGTCTGACATGACTGAGCAACTTCACTTTCACTTTTCACTTTCATGCATTGGAGAAGGAAATGGCAACCCACTCCAGTGTTCTTGCCTGGAGAATCCCAGGGACGGGGGAGCCTGGTGGGCTGCCGTCTATGGGGTTGCACAGAGTCAGATCCGACTGAAGTGACTTAGCAGCAGCTAAATCCTTATGTTGAAACTTAGTTCCCAGTGTGATGGTATTTGGAGGTGTGGCCTTTGCGAGGTGACTGGGTCAAGAGAACAGAGCCCTCAGGAAAGGGGTTGGTGCGCTTATGAAGGAGAGCCCAGAGAGAACTTGCTTCTGTGTGAAAACACAAAAAGAAGACAGCCAGCCGTTTGCCAACCAGGAGGCCAGCCCTCACCAGCCGCTGCTGCTGCTGGCACCTTGGGCTTCACTGCCTCCTGTGAACTGTGAGAACCGTGAGAAGTACAGGTGTCTGTCGTTAAGCCACCTGGTCAGTGGCATCTGTTATAGCAGCCTGAGTGGACTAAGACACACACCTGTGGAAAGCAGTGCACTGGGTCCCGAAGGTCTGGAGTGAGGTCTGCAAAGACTGGAACACAAGCCTTGCTTTCCATGGGCACCTGACCCCAGGTTGCGGAGAGAGTTTCCTAGGTAATAATTTGGATACAAATAGGCTGCTGTTAGTCTTGTAATAACCTATAATGAAAAAAAATCTGAAAAAGAATATTCTTTTTCAGATTCTCTCTTTATATATATACTATATATATTGTTGTGTCCAACTCTCTGCAACCCTGTGGACAGTAGCCCACCAGGCTTCTCCGTCCATGGGATTCTCCAGGCAAGAATACTGGAGTGGGTTGCCATGCCCTCCTCCAGGGGATCTTCCCAACCCAGGGACTGAACCTGTCTCCCATCTTCTGTCTTCTGCATTGGCAGTTTGGGTTCTTTACCACTAGCACCCCCTGGAAAGCCCATATATACAGTATAGAACTCAGATCTCGCAAGCTGTGGCATGGCCAAAATAAAAAAGAACCCCAAACAAACAAAACCCTATACTTCAATTAAAAATAATTTTTTTTTCAGGGAAAATGAAAGACTTATTACTTACAACAAGACTGAAGCTGGGAAAGATTGAAGGCAAAAAGAGAAGGGGGTGGCAGAACATGAGATGGTTAGATAGCACCATCGACCCAATGGACATGAATGTGAACAAACTCCAGGAGATGGTGAAGGACAGGCAAGCATGGCGTGCTGCAGTCCAGGGGGGCACAGAGAGTCAGACATGACTGAGCAACTGAACAACAACAAGTAAGGAGAAGACCAGAGGTCTCTCCCAAGGCAGTGTCTCCAAAACAATTAAAATTTTTTTTTTTTTAAAGTTGGCTGGTGATAAAGGCCATTGCAGGAATGCAAATGAGTGGGGAGAAACTGACCAGGCTCTTAGGCCTGGGAAGGACGTTCAAGGTGGGGTTTGAACAAGGCTTGGAAGAAGTGGTTAAACAAAGGATGGTTACTGGGAGGGTAACCTGGGCATGACAAACAGACACCGAGTGTAGATGCTTGGGGGGAGTGACTGAGATAAGCATGAGTGTGTCAGTGAACAGAGAGAAGGGCAGCAGACAGGAGGAAAAGGCCACGTAGGGAGCTCAGGCAGCCAGGGGATGCCCTCTGCCTTCGCTCACCCCTGGGAGTGAGCGGCTCCTAGAATTTTGTCCTACTGTGTAAGTTGGCCTTACTTCAGTCCTGGCCTGAAATGCACAGAAAAAAACATCCACACGGGCGTTGGATGGAAGAGCCTGTAGCCTGCCAGCCTGTGACCTCTTAGTGGGTGGGGATCATGTCTATTTATTTATATATTTATCTTCATCTTCCCTATACCCTCGTGTTAAGCAGACAGTCTGGCACGGAGGAGACTCTTAATAAATGTTTATTGAATGAACAAATATTTGTTTAATGACACAGTCGGGGGACACACAGGGCAAACGTGGTCAGCAAATAAATAGTGGGCTCTAAATAATGTCTCCAAACAGAAATTCAGCAAAGTAGAAAGAGTATTTGTTACATTAATGGGTTGAGGGAAGACCTTGCCCTGGAGTTCAGTATTTAAAACTTACTTTCCAATGTGTAGAATGTGTGTAACTTGTAATCAAAATTGAGGTCTGATACCCTTAACACCAGAACAAATGCGTGATTCACGATACAAAACTCCAAAGTAGAAAAATGTTCTGTAAAATTTATTGCATTCAGTGTGCTCTCCTCCTACATCCCGGAGAGACTTTTAAAAGAAATACAAATAGTTCTTTCTTTAAAAAAAAAAAAAGAAAAGAAATGTCACTTCATTGTTAGAGTTGGGGTTGCTATGTTACTTAATGATATTCAATGTCACTTCTGCTCACCCAAGAACAATCATTCTTTTCCTTCTCTTTTTCTTTTTGGAATTATGTATTCGAAGCCTAAATAAATATTCATTTGGGAAGAGTGAACTCTTAGCACAAAATTTGTAATAATGAATTGTTTTTTTTTTTTTTTCCTTCTAGCAAAGTTTTAAATTCAGGAACAAATAGAGAGGAGCAATTAGAATTCTCTTTTTTCCAGAGATCAAAGGGAGAAAGACAGCTCATCTGATTCTTCTACGCCCACTTTATACTATAAAGTGAAATGACATACAGTTATCGGCTTTCTACCAGGTCCCTCGGTTTTAAATGACAGGCAACTCAGGAAGCGCTGAATTTACACCCAACAAGAACTGAATTAATAAAGCGAGATTAATGATGCTCTTGTTCTGTGATTAAAGGTATTTGTGGTCTAACAGATACATGAGTTTAGTCTCTGTTTTCAGAGGCACGAAGTGAGAGGTGAAAATGCCCTAAGAGGTGCAGAGGGTTCTGTCTTCCCTTTCCTCCACCAGCTTCCTACCCACGCCCACTCCTCAGCCCCACTGCTACAAGAGACAACACAAATCACTGGAGGCGGAGGGGTACATCTATGCCCTTGACAAAGATAACCGGGGTGGAATGCTGAATTTTATCAAAAAACATTTACCACGTGAAGCAAATCAGTTAAGTAGATTGAATATGCCAAATTTAGATGGACCAGGAGATTGCATATTAGCTAAATCTTTGTACTGGGCTTTGTTCTCTTTTTTACTATGTATTTCTCAAGTTAATTGAACTTCTTTTACTAAAAAAAAATTTAACAACAATATTTACAAACTAAAAAAACCCGTAGTTTATTTTTTACATGTATTCTATGGGAGGATGTGCACAGCAATTAAAAAAAGTTTCTTAGATATTTTTATGCTCAAAAGCGCAAGAATTAAGAAAGATCTGTAAGGACTTCCCTGGTGGTCCAGTGACGAAGACTCCAGCGCCCAGTGCTGGAGGCTCCGGTCGCATCCCTGGTCAGGGAGTGAGGACTCACGGGCTGTAGCTGAGGATCCCACGTATGCAACTAAGACCCAGTGTAGCCAAATAAATAAACAAACTTTTTAAAAAATAAATAAAAAATTTAAAAGACCTGTAACTTTCTGTTCTGATTACCCCTGTTGATTTTTTTTTCAATTGAAAGCAATAAATACATTTGGTAAGAAAAATTCAAACTACACATAAAGGTATACATTTGAACTAAAAGCTTCCTTCTTCCCCCAGTTACTCTCATCCAAGGGGACTCTGGTTA
The DNA here is from genome assembly GCF_032405125.1 of Capricornis sumatraensis. Lineage (NCBI taxonomy): Eukaryota > Metazoa > Chordata > Mammalia > Artiodactyla > Bovidae > Capricornis > Capricornis sumatraensis. The sequence goes on along the minus strand of NC_091089.1, from coordinate 52,970,128 downwards.
ATGATTTCTTGAGTGTCTTGGAAGAAAAAAAGGGCTATATCAGATTTCTTTTAAAAATTTTATAACATTGAGTTATAGTATATTCTCCTCTGAACCTTGCTTTTTTTTTTACTTAGTAATATATCTTGAAGAGCCGAGACATTGAAAAGCAAAGACAAGACATTACTTTGCCAACAAAGGTCCGTCTAGTCAAGGCTATGTCTTTTCCAGTGGTCATGTATGGATGTGAGAGTTGGACTGTGAAGAAGGCCGAGTGCCGAAGAATTGATGCGTTTGAACTGTGGTGTTGGAGAGGACTCTTGAGAGTCCCTTGAACTGCAAGGAGATCCAACCAGTCCATTCTAAAAGGAGATCAGCCGTGGGATTTCTTTGGAGGGAATGATGCTGAAGCTGAAACTCCAGTACTTTGGCCACCTCATGAGAAGAGTTGACTCATTGGAAAAGACCCTGATGCTGGGAGGGATTGGGGGCAGGAGGAGAAGGGGATGGCAGAGGATGAGATGGCTGGATGGCATCACCAACTCGATGGATGTGAGTCTGAGTGAACTTTGGGAGTTGGTGATGGACAGGGAGGCCTGGCGTGCTGCGATTCATGGGGTCGCAAAGAGTCAGACACGACTGAGTGACTGAACTGAACTGAACTGAACTGATATCCTGAACATTTCTTTATATCAGCACATTTAGATCTATAGTGGCCAGGACTTGAAAAGGTCAGTTTTCATTCCAATTCCAAAGAAAGGCAATGCCAAAGAATGCTCAAACTACTGCACAATTGCTCATCTCACACGCTAGCAAAGTAATGCTCAAAATTCTCCAAGCCAGACTTCAACACTACGTGAACCGTGAACTTCCAGATGTTCAAGGTGGTTTTAGTAAAGGCAGAGGAACCAGAGATCAAATTGCCAACATCCGCTGGATCACCGAAAAAGCAAAAGAGTTCCAGAAAAACATCTATATCTGCTTTATTGACTGTGCCAAAGCCTTTGACTGTGTGAATCACCACAAACTGTGGAAAATTCTTAAAGAGATGAGAATACCGGACCACCTGACCTGCTTCTTGAGAAATCTGTATGCAGGTCAGGAAGCAACAGTTAGAAGTGGACATGGAACAACAGACTGGTTCCAAATAGGAAAAGGAGTACGTCAAGGCTGTATATTATCATTCTGCTTATTTAACTTATATGTAGAGTACATCATGAGTAACACTGGGTTGAATGAAGCACAAGCTGGAATCAAGATTGCTGGGAGAAGTATCAATCACCTCAGACATGCAGATGACACCACCCTTATGGCAGGAAGTGAAGAAGAACTAAAGAGCCTCTTGATGAAGGTGAAAGAGGAGGGTGAAAAAGTTGGCTTAAAGCTCAACATTCAGAAAACGAAGATCATGGCATCCAGTCTCATCACTTCATGGCAAATAGATGGGGAAACAATGGAAACAGTGACAGACTTTATTTTGGGGGGCTCCAAAATCACTGCAGATGGTGATTGCAGCCATGAAATTAAAAGACGCTTACTCCTTGGAAGAAAAGTTATGATCAACTTAGACAGCATATTAAAAAGCAGAGACATTACTTTGCCAACAAAGGTCCGGCTAGTCAAGGCTATGGTTTTTCCAGTAGTCACATATGGATGTGAAAGTTGGACTATAACAAAAGCTGATCACCAAAGAATTGATTCTTTTGAACTGTGGTGTTGGAGAAGAGTCTTGAGAGTCCCTCGGACTGCAAGAAGATACAATCAGTCCATCCTAAAGGAAATCAGTCCTGAATATTCATTGGAAGGACTGGTACTGAAGCTGAAACTCCAATACTTTGGCCACCTCACACATAGAACTGACTCATTGGAAAAGACCCTGATGCTGGGAAAGATTGAAGGTGGGAGGAGAAGGGGACGACAGAGGATGAGATGGTTGGATGGCATCGCCGACTCAATGGACATGAGTTTTAGTAAACTCCGAGAGTTGGTGATAGACAGGGAGGCCTGGTGTGCTGCAGTCCACGGGGTTGCAAAGGGTCAGACACGACTGATCGACTGAACTGAACTGATAAATCTCTTTTTTTCCCCTGTAAGGTTCCCTAGAATTCCATCATATAAACGTGCTCCAAATTTTTATTTAAACTGCTCCCTACTGATTGATAGACATCGCAACAATCCTTTTGTTATTACAAAAACAATTTCTATCAACATTTTTTAACATATATCCTGATGTTGTTCTTCGCATGTGTTTATAAGATGAGCAGGGTTAATGTGAGCTTGCAGGTGGCGCTAGTGGTAAAGAACCTTCCTGGTTTGATCCAAGGATCAGGAAGATCCCCTGGAGGAGGGCATAGCATCCCACTCCAGTATTCTTGCCTGGAGAATCCCTACGGACAGAGGAACCTGACAGGCTACAGTCCATGGAATCACAAAGAGTCGGACACGACTGAAGCCACCGAGCATGCGCGCAGGAAGGGTAACGTATACAGCTGTATAGCTTGTACTCTACACAAAGTGATTCCTTTGTATGGGCACCAATCACTTTGTAGACATCATAACTTTAGTTTTTTAATTTTTCATTTTATTTAAAAATTTTTATTGGCATATAGTTGATTTACAATGTTGTGTTAGTTTCAGGTGGATGTCACAACTGTAAATACTTATTATTATAATTTTCTGGCAGATACACATAAAACGACTTGAGGAAGAAATTCTTTTTTTCTAATTTACAAAAAATCATCTCTTCCCTGGGTGAACAACGATCAACAGAATTGCTAAATCAAAGGGCACATGGGGGCTTCCCTGGTGGCTCAGTGGTAAAGAATCTGCCTGCCAGTACAGGGAAGAATCTCCCATGCCTCGGAGCAACTAAGACTGTGGGCCGTAACAGCTGAGCCTGCACTCTTAGAGGCCGTGAGCTGCAACTACTGAAGCCCGCGTGCCCTAGGGCCCGTGCTCCGCAACAAGAGAAGCCACAGCAATGAGAAGCCCATGGACCGGTAACTAGGGAGTAGCCCCTGCTCCCCACAACTAGAGAAGGCCCGAGTGCACCAGTGAAGACCCAGCACAGCCAAAAAAAAAAAGCGGGGCACATGGACTTTTAGTCGATATTGTCAACTTTCCCTCCCAAACTTAAGAGCTACCAAAAAAAAAAAAAAAAATCCTAATGGGTGAAACTGGGTGATTTGCTCGTTACCTCCTTTCCCCTTCCTTCCAGGGGACCATCTAATGTATCGTTTCTCAAAGGAACAGAGACCAGCAGGAAAGAGAAGCAGCCGCTCTAGAACCTAAAGCCTACAGACTTGATTCCTAAACAGACGTGTGTTGATCAAATTGACTTCTTTTGTTCTTTTCTGGAGGGATTAAATGAACAATATCAGGAAAGGTGCAGGAATACTGTGATGGAGCTATGGTGGGAGGTTGGTGTTGTGGGATCAAAGAGGGAGCTGTTGAAATGCATCTGTTGCGGCCTATTACAAACAGCGCTCTACTGCTGTCATTTTCTCCAGTCTCTCAAGGAAGGGTCAACCATCCCGGTCATAGCCTGCATCTCTTTCTTTCTGCTTTTTTTTTTTTTTTTTTTTAAATTTTTGACCCCATCCCATGACACGCGGGCTCTTCATTCCCCCGACCAGTATCACCAGTATTGAACTTGCAGTGGCAGGCAGAGTCTTAACCCCTGGGCTGCCGGGAAAGTCCTGCAGCCTAGGTTTTCTAATCCAGCCCACATTATAGAGCACTTCTTCCCTGGTGGCTCAGATGGTAAAGTGTCTGTCTACAATGTGGGAGACCTGGGTTCGAGCCCTGGGTTGGGAAGATCCCCTGGAGAAGGGAGCGGCAATCCACTCCAGGACTATTGCCTGGAAAATCCCACGGACAGAGGAGCCTGGTAGGCTACAGGCCATGGGGTTGCAGAGTCGGACATGACTAAGTGACTTCACTTTCTTTCTGAATGTGGATGTATTGTTCTGATGGTCAAACTGTGACTGAGGTCTTTCTCTTTGTCATCAAATGCCTACACACTTGTCAGTTGGGAATTCTACCAGATTCTACTGTAAATGCAACACTGAAGGGAAAGTAAACAGAATCCAAAAACCAAGTCGTTGAGGAGGAAGGAGCCTGTGAAGCAATGCCCACAGCAAACTGAAGACAAGGACAAGAGAGGTGGGGAGGGGAGGAGAGACCGAGGTGGGGAAGGTCAAGGGTGAGAGGAGGGAAGACCTCAGAGAGTGGGAACGGCCTGTAGAGGTGAGTGGCCGAACCCTCCCAACAGCTGTGGCTGCTCAAAGCAGGAGAGGAAGCCCAGTCCCACCAACCAACTTGGGGTCTTGCCAGCCCCTCAGCCTCCCTGCTGTCGAAGAGGCCTGAGAATGATCCCCTTCCTAGGACTGCGGGAGACTACACGGCAAAGAGCTTGAGAACGCCTGAGGATGCAAAGAGCAGGGAGAGTGTGACCTGTGGTCCTGCTGGTGGGCTTGATCTGACTCTCACGCTATCTGTTGTTTCAATTCTCTGCCGCAGTGAGGCTCCTGGGGCTCTCTCCCGGGGCCCTTGCAGAAACAGGAAACAAACACAAAAATTTTCAAAGTTTGCAAAATAGCATGGCCTGTAATGAATCTCTAGCAACTATCAGGGACAGATAGCCTAAAAAGGCCTTATTATGCATTTCCCACCCGTGATAAAATGCCAATCTGCCCTATGTTTCATCTTCAAGGACAAAAATGCAACTGACGGCCAGCCCGAGCTTGTTTAAAGGACTGCGATGTTCCTGGGAGTAATCACTTCGTCTTTCACCAGGATGAGTTCCAAGGAGGAGGCCTCATCACCCAGCTCAGGTAAGACAGCACGGAATATTTTCTGGATTCAACCGATTCTATTCAACACTGTTCCTCAACACAGTTCACTGGTTGCTATAAATTGAACCAGTTGGGCTGGGAAATGTTTACATATTTTTATGATTATTTTTGCAAGTAGTAGGGGTTTTGGTGATGCTGTGGGGGTACTGGTGATGGTGTAGGTAATTAATGTCTCACATAGGAAAGATGTTTAAACTTGAACTTCTTAAAAAAGAAAAAAGAAGAATCAGCCTGCTAATGCAGAAGACTCAGGTTCAATCGCTGGGTCTGGAAGATCCCCTAAAGAAGGAAATGGCAACCCGCTCCAGTATTCTTGCCTGGGAAATCCCATGCATAGACACAGGAGTCTGTCCATGGAGTCATAAACAAACAAACAAAAACTTGAACTTCTTTTTTCACTTTTATTTGCACTTACTTTATGCTGAATTTATTCCTGTGCCATAAGGTTTTGCTTCTTCAGTTTCTTCTGGGGCATCGTTTTCCTCTGTGCAGCCATCTGCCCTTTTACAGTAAGGCTCACTGAACAGTGGCAGCAGTTCGTGGGGGTTAATCCAACCATGAGTTCTGTAAACCCAGAGGCACACCCTGGGGCTTTGCTCACCTGGATGAGCTCAATGCCCAGTGAGAAGTGACATCAGATTAGTTCAGGATCGCTCTCTGCACATTAAAGCGTTTGCGGCAAACACGCAGCACTCTTTAGGGTCCACCAATCCTGTGCCAGCCCTCTCGACCTGGGCGTTCAGCCACTGGGACGACGGAGGGGCACACATTGGTTCTGCAAAGTGACATCTTTCAGAGACTTGCCAGCTTTTCAGATACACACACTTCAATGGTCCGGGCAGTGAACATGAAGATTTGAACCTCTCGATTTGCATGACTTTGTGGCTTTTCTGGGTTGGGTAGCAAACTGTTTCCTGAGATCATCTCAGGCTACTTAACAGAAAAGTTGGAACATATTCTTGCTTTCAGTATTGACAATGACTGTCAAGTGATATAGTCAGGAAAACAGACCGCAGGGCAGCCAGATGGTGGGCTGCACAAGGAAATAGCTGAGAGCAGCTTCTTGCTCATAGTTGGTGGAACTGGAGAGACTTTGCAGGTAGGCTCCTGCCTCCCTGTGCCTGAGGGTGTTTGAAGAGGGATATACCCTGTGCTTCTCCTTGTGCTGTCTATTGTATTCAAAGATTTGAAACGAAAAGACTGTTGCTTTTATATTAAAATAAACCAGATATGTAGGAGAAAGTGAAAAGTGAAAATCGCTCAGTTGTGTCCAACACTTTGTGACCTCGTGGACTCCACAGTCCGTGGAATTCTCCAGGCCAGTATACTAGAGTGGGTAGCCTTTCCCTTCTCCAGGGGATCTTCCCAACCCAGGGATCAAACCCAGGTCACCCACATTGTGGGCAGATTCTTTACCAGCTGAGCCACAAGGGAAGCTCCTGGGAGGCACATGATGGAGTTTCCCAAGGGATTCCTGCTTGTGGTGGCAGCTCTGGGCTTCCACGGGTGCGGGGTGGGGGTGGGGGGGTCTTGTGGAAGAGTCTGGGGAGCACAAGGTTCCCTGACTCATCCAGGGTCCTCCAGCTGGGACCCCGCACCCTGGAGCACCTTAGCCTTTCTTCTGTGCCTTTCCCTGCTAAACTGCTTCCTGTAAGCCCAGGTGCTGAGGTGCATTCCTTTACGAAGGCTAGCCTGAGGGAACTGCTCTTTGTCACCTCCTCTCCTGGGCCCTCAATGACATCTACAGACACAGAAGACCCTGTCTTCCCTCTGCCCTCTACGGTCTCCAGAGGGCACAGTGCCACCTGGGAGCACTCTGCCTTGTTGAAACTAGGAGCTCCATAAGCAACTGAAGAGCAAGGAAAAAATGAATGAGGAACTGGCATTCTTAATTTGTGGCTGAGCAGGCAGCTGATTAGATTTCTTTTTAGAAGTGAAAATCAAGGGAGAGTTTGGCCTCACCTGGAGGTATTTCTTGTAAGATGAGAGGGAAGAAACTCAAAACTTGCCATCCCTTTTAGGCAAGTTTCCTGCTGAGACCACACACAAGTACAGAAGGGTCTTCTGAACATCCTGACCCTAAAGAGGAAACCGTGTTGATCGCTGCCAGGCATTTGTCCTCATGTGCCAAGTCTAAGTCGGCAGTGAATTGCTGACCAATTTAGTTCTGCCTGTTGTTGTCTTCATCAGTTAACAGCAGACTGAGTAATTACCCTCTTTGATTTTTCCAGAGGCATCAGCCCCTGAACTTCCGACAATAAGGAAATATTAGCTGAGAGAGTGAACATAGCGTTGTTAAACAATAAAATGAAATAATTACAGTATGTGAAGGATGCTGTGTCATAAGTACATTAACTCTGTTGCAATCAAATTATCAAAGAGGCTTCTCATTCCCAGAAGAGCTGCGCTGTGTCCCCAGGCCATGTTAGGTGAACCTTTGTTCCTTGGGCCTTATGTCCCGGTCTGGATGCTTCACAGGTTTGTGCTGTGTCTGGCACTCTCTGGGGTCATTAGCTGTGTCCGGGACTCTCTGGGGTCATTAGCTGTGTCCATGCTCTTTGCGGGAAGTATTGAACGGAGCAGAATTTGGATCAGCAAGGCTCCTGAGTACCAATTCTGGTTGTGCCCAGATTTTCTCTGTGACTTGAAGCCAAACAGGGACACTTGTCTGCCCTTTTGTTTTCCCGTTTGGCAAATGAGGAACACGTTAGTTCTCTGCCAAATGTCTCAACACCTGAATACAAAGAAACTTTAGACCTGAGGGGTTATTAATAGTCTATCTGTTGTATTTCTGTCCATGGGGGTTGGGGGGGGGCAGGTATATTTCAGTCCTGAGTCACCCATGAGACTTGGCAGAGAATCCCTACACTTGCCGCATAGATTTTATTTCTTCAGCTGCTTCTGTGGCCGGGTTTAATTTTATCTGTTTTTTGGTCATCCTAAGCACTGCATAGATTAGTTAAGTGCAAGGATACGACCTCCCCAATCTTATTCCCACTCTTGGCAGATAATCCAACTCTGGGCTTCCTGAGAAGAGAGAGGCTGATTTGGATGAATTTAACTTGCTCATTCTTCTCATTTTCACGTTGATGTATCTCCATCTCTGCGGTTGTCTCCCAGTTTCAGATAAAAAAATGAGGAGTGGGGATCAGAGGGGTCCTCTCTCCGTCCCCCCCAGCTAACTCTCTCGCCTGTCCCCTTGATCCCTCCCTTCAGCAGCTCCTATTTTACTCTTCGCTGCTTGCACCACCTACCTCTTAAGTCTCCTTTGCAACTGTTTTGAAACACTTCCAAGCTGTATTCTATTTTAAAATCACACAGCAACACCGGAGTGCCTTTCTTGACCTTGCTGTCTCCTCTAGTCTCTTTATTGCCTTCCTTTTGCAGTAAGATGCCTGCATTCTCTCTCTCCACATAGTTCCCCAGCTCTGTAGTCTAGCTTCTCTCCCCTGTTGAAATTGCATTTTCAGAGGTCAACTGGGTGCCCGTGTATGCCCAAAGAGGGTTTTATTTTAGCCTCACTCTTATTTTCTCAAGGCATCTGTTTTCTCTCCCTCTGCTTTGTCTTCCAAACTTCCACTCTGATATACTTCAGTTTATACTTGTCCACCTGTCTCCCAGTTAGATCTCCCAAACTTGCCCACTGCCCAGTTATCGTGGCTAACCGTCTAAGTTCTGACATAAGCCCACCTGTGGTTGAATTATAACTCTGCCACTAATTAACCATGTGACCTTGAGCAAGGTCATCTCTGTGCCTCAATTTCCCCATTATGAAAATGAGGATCATAATTAAGAGTACTAACCTAAGAATCAAACAAGATAGCCTATGCACTATCTACCCCAATGTTTGGCACTCAGAAATATTCAATAAATATTACCTATTAGCATAACCATAAGCTCCGAGACCTTAAAAAAAAATAGAACTCTTTCCTTTTTCTCACACATTGCCCAAGTTACCCAACACACACCCAGACAGTCAATAACTATCAACAGACAGATTTATGCACTTGGGTGGAGAGTCCAGGGAAGAAAGAATGATGAAAGGGAGGCTCTTTAATTGCTCGAGTACTTTTTATACACAGGCTTTTTTGTTTGGCTTGGTTTTCCCAATAAATCATTTACATTATTGAAAGTTCAAATCAGTCCTTTCAGGACCTGTTTGCTGGGCAGGAAGGGGCATCAACGGTCAACGCTCCGGCTGGTGGTGCAGCAATCAGTCACAATGAAGCCGCTTGGCCGGGAACACAGTGTCCCGTCCTGAGATTCAAAACTGCTCCAACTGGGTTAAGGAGGGAAGCGCTGCAGCGGCGGCCGTGAGCGGGGGCTCCCTGGAACCGGTCCACTGAGTGATGCCGCCATCTAGTGACCGCCCTCGGGATCGCGGCTGGGCAGGGCCCTCTCCGCGCAGGCGAAGGAGCCTCAGAATTGCAGTCCTCTCTGTAGAAACTGGGGGTGGGACTCGGAGTGAGGAGCGAATAAGGGGCGAACACAGCACAGAGAGGTGGGAAAACACCTCATCCCAGTCTGGGGAAGGAAAGGGTACAAGAGGGCTTGTGTCCACAGAGGTCGGTCCCCTCCCCCACTTCAATCCCATCTAAACTTTGATTTGTTTTGGTTTTCCTCGTACGAGTCTCACTTTCCAGCACTCTGCGCTGACCCGTTATCCTGAACAGACCCTGCTTCTCGTCTCCTTTCTTCTATGTTAGGAATTCAGGGCTGGGAAAATTGAGCCGAGTCATCCTATCTGGCGGCTACCCCGGGAACGGCAGCTCTGCGCGGTGACCCGGGCTCCGGCCGCACCTGCCGCATCGCCACGTGACCGCAGGTAAGGGCCGGCTGCGGGCTGGGACCACCTGGGCGGCGGCTGGAAGAGGCCACCGTGTGCTTGCATCCCCAGACCTTTCTGGAATGTCACTTGGGTCACCGTATCAGAGAGTTGATATTCCCCAAAACGGTTGTAGGCGATTTGATGAAGACTTTTTTCTTTTCTTTTCACAAACTATGCCAATCTATCTATGACCAATAGACTATAGATGATTATATTAAGATCATTGTATTAAGAGCTTTAGATGGGGGTGGGGCTGAAAAGATATTGATGCTTCAAACTCAAGTGTCCCTGTGGTGTGCCCCACCCGACCAGCACTCAAAACATCGTCTAGGAGCTGGATGCAGGCTTCGAACACACTCATGGGAAGGGTGGTTTTGGCGTCTTAAACTCCTCTCTGCTAGGAGCGATTTTACTTTGAATTGTTTACGGTCTTCCCCGGTGGCTTAGTGGTCAAGAATCCACCCGCCACGCAGGAGGTGCAGGAGACGCGGGTTCGATCCCTGGGTGGGGAAGATCCTCTGGAGGAGGAAATAGCAACCCATTCCAGTACCCTTTCCTGGAGACTCCCATTAACAGAGGAGCCTGGCGGGCTATAGTCCATAGGGTTGCAGAGTCCGACATGACTGAAGTGACTAAGCCTGCACACATAGACATAGGTTGTTTATATTACCCTAAACCTCAGTTTCGCCTCTAAAGTGGGCGTAAGTAAACCTGTCAAGATTATTGTAAAGGTTAAATGAAATAAAACAAAGGCTTCTTATTTGAGAGATTGGGAAAGGATTTTAGAGAGCTTATGGTTGAAGGAGCGAATTATTGATATAAAACATGACATCAAATATTTTACCTTAAAAGGTAGAATTTCCCAGTTTTTAATGTGGGGCCATGGCCTTTTCTTTGAACATAGAATCCTCCAGGGGGTGTTTTTTGAGCTTTTTTGCATAAGCCACATGCATAACACTGCATCTGTGAGGTCTAGGTTGGGTTTCTTTCAATGTAGTGAGAACTTGAAGACATCTGGGAAGACTCAGGTAAAACCACTTTCTGTACTAACATCCCAATTCCAGTAAATCACTCCAGATTATTAACACTGTTTTCAAACTTCTGTCCACCCACACAAATCTTAATTGGACAGCTTTTTTTTTTAGCCGCTTCCCCATTGTTGAAACCTCCCAAAATATTCCATTTTGCTTTCGCAGAAACAACTCCCTTTCTCATACTTCATCGGTTTCTATCATAGTTAAAATTCACAGTTACAGTAACAAGTACAGCTCTTATAAACTGATTCTTGGTAAGCATATGAGGACTAACGCAGCAGAAATTAACAGTGAGTACGATGAGCCGCAAGCACTGGTAGGTACCATTCACAGAGGGCCTGCAGAATGTGGTTAACCTGGCAGGCTGGTTCAGTAGAGGTCAGCTAAACAGCCTCACCTGCAGTGTATACAAAGTGCTAACTATAGTGCCTAGCATACATAAGTGTCCAGTCGTGGTAGCTACTAATATTATTGTTATCATTAATAACTTCACTGTTGGAAGGATTGTTGCAAACCTAACAGTTTCTTTCCCTCATTTAACAGATAAGAATTTTGGTCTTCATAATATAGCTTTTAGTTTTAGTGAGTTAAAAGATTATTGATTATAAACCTAACATTTTCAGTCAGAAGGAATTAAACTTCCAAAGGCATTTGGGAGTCAGCCTAAAAGGCAAAATTCATCTAAGTCACCCCAAATCCATGACTGTTCAGGAAAACCAGGTAAGAACACAACAGGGCCATGAAGACAAGCTTCAGGGTCTCTGTGATGGTGAAACTGTCCCCATCGGGGGCAGGTCATCAGCACAGAGGGAAGGACTTTCCAGAGGGGGAAGAATTCATTGAAAAACATGCACAGGGGTGAACAAAACTGCAAGCAGAGCCTGGCCTTAGGCTTAAGGCGTCCAGGTGTCCTCCGGTCTGAGCGGACTCAGTCATGCTAGACCAGGCGTCAAGTCACCCAGCAGAAGAGCCCAACTCATAGCGAAGAACGGCTGTTTGGGGGCCAGTGAGCTTATGGGTGGGGTTATGGACACCTAAGTCTTCAAATCCATACACTGTTTCTGCACAGTTTGTTTATAACATTCCTCTTGGAGATCCTGTCTTGCAGCAGGTGGAGTTAATCCTTTTGTTTGATTGGTTTGGGTTGAAAGGACTTAATTTTCGGGGAGGAGGAGGGAGGCAGGGAGCGAGGCAGGTGGGTGGAGGCAAGCCTTTGAGAGGCCACAAGCTTGGGAGACAAAACTCAGGTGAAGGGCCCAGCAGCCTCAAAGTAATTTTTAGATTTGTTGTATATTTTAAAGCAAACCTTTAATTTAAGAATAGTATCGAAGAGTGTGCCCAAATCATAACCTGTACAGCTTGGCCTGATTTTAATTTTATTTTGAAAGAGAAATTCAGTGTACAGCCTTAGGTGAGTGGAGTTTGCCACTTCTGGAGGTGGTTAATTTCCTCCTGAATATTCTGGAGGTTCTATGCCAGCTGTGTGGTCCCATCACCAGGCATCCTGTAAATGCCATCAGGCCCTCCACTCCCTGGGACTCGGATCCTGTAATTATGGAGCGGGCCTGGCACTTCTAACAAGCACTCTGGGGCATTCCGACATAGGAGGCCCAGCCAACACGGTGAGAAATGCTTTGCTTTCCCAGCCCCAAAGATGAAGATGAGCCCTGATACCTCGAGACTGTATGCAGGTCAGGAAGCAACAGTTAGAACTGGACATGGAACAACAGACTGGTTCCAAATAGGAAAAGGAGTACATCAAGGCTGTATATTGTCACCTTGCTTATTTAACTTATATGCAGAGTACATCATGAGAAACGCTGGACTGGAAGAAACACAAGCTGGAATCAAGATTGCCGGGAGAAATATCAATCACCTCAGATATGCAGATGACACCACCCTTATGGCAGAAAGTGAAGAGGAGCTAAAAAGCCTCTTGATGAAAGTGAAAGAGGATAGTGAAAAAGTTGGCTTAAAGCTCAACATTCAGAAAACGAAAATCATGGCATCCAGTCCCATCACTTCATGGGAAATAAATGGGGAAACAGTGGAAACAGTGTCAGACTTTATTTTTTGGGGCTCCAAAATCACTACAGATGGTGACTGCAGCCATGAAATTAAAAGACGCTTACTCCTTGGAAAAAAAGTTATGACCAACCTAGATAGCATATTCAAAAGCAGAGACATTACTTTGCCCACTAAGGTCCGTCTAGTCAAGGCTATGGTTTTTCCTGTGGTCATGTATGGATGTGAGAGTTGGACTGTGAAGAAGGCTGAGTGCCGAAGAATTGATGCGTTTGAACTGTAGTGTTGGAGAAGACTCTTGAAAGTCCCTTGGACTGCGAGGAGATCCAACCAGTCCATTCTGAAGGAGATCAACCCTGGGATTTCTTTGGAAAGAATGATGCTAAAGCTGAAGCTCCAGTACTTTGGCCACCTCATGTGAAGAGTTGACTCATTGGAAAAACCTCTGATGCTGGGAGGGATTGGGAGCAGGAGGAGAAGGGGACGAACGAGGATGAGATGGCTGGATGGCATCACGGACTCGATGGACGTGAGTCTGAGTGAACTCCGGGAGTTGGTGATGAACAGGGAGGCCTGGCGTGCTGCGATTCATGAAGTCACAGAGTCAGACACGACTGAGCGACTGAACTGAACTGAACTGAACCTCGAGACTAAACGAGATCACAGTTTTTCTCTTGTGCTGGGGAGGTGGGCATTGGTGAGCTACTGCGGGGCCCTGTGTTTTTCTAAACACAAGTGAATCCTCCAAGCAGGGTGCTCAACCTCACGTACTTTGCTCTGCTTGAGAGCCTTCCATGGCCTTAAATTCTATTAGATGTGACTCTTAAGAAATGACAAGGCTGGGACTTCCCTGGTGGTCCAGTGGCTACGAGTCTGCCTTCCAGTGCAGGGGAAACGGGTTCGATCCCTGGTCCGGGAGAATCCCATGTACCATGGGGCAACTAAGCCTGTGTGCCACAACTATCGAGCTTGTGCACTGTGCTCTAAAGCCTGGGAATCAAAACTACTGAATCCCATGCACCTTAGGGCCCTCGAGCCACAACTGGAGAGTAGGCTCTGCTTGCTGCAACTGGAGAAAACCTGCCTGCAACAACAAAGACCCAGTGTAGCCAGAAATAAATAAAAAAATAAAATTTTTAAAAAGAGGTGAGGCCTTCCCCTCCTGAGGCCTGGGGAAGCGGCCTGGGTGGTTAAAGCCCTCGGCTGTGCTGTGCTAATCCTGCAAGAGAGGCCAGAATGGAGACCTGGGAAGCGGGTTCGCTTTCCTTCCTTCAGGCATGATGGGGAGAAGCTTCAGGCATGATTTTCTTATGCCGCAGATCAGGGACACCAGCTGTTTATTACTGAGGCCTGTGCCCTCCTTGGGGAGTGACCATCGAGGGACCTTTCTTCTTCTAAGCTCTGCATACCCACGGCTCAGCGCCCGTCAGCTCTGATCCAGAGCATTCAGCCTGAGGAGTGGCAGGTTCCTTTGATACAAAGGGTTGTGTCCAGAAATTCCCCAGAAAGGAACAATCAAGCGTGTTTGGGTTTTTTTTTTTTTTGCCTCAGTGTAAAGTTTTAAATCCCTTCATTCTGGAAGGGGATGACATAGTAATACTGTGGTTTCTTTTTTTAAAAGGCCCTGGATCTCAAAGTGTGGTGGTGCCTGGACTGGGAACATTCCAGCATCGCTTGAGAGCTCGTTACAAATGCAGACTGATGGGTCCTGTTTCAGGCGTACAGCATCGGAACCCTGGGGACGGGCTCTGGGAATCTGTGTTTTAACAGATTCTCCAGGTGATTCGGATGTGCACTTGGGTGTGAGAACCACTGGCTCAGTGCGAAGTGTATGGGAACACCTTTATTCAAGCAACAAAAACCATCTTGCTAGAGGACTTCTCTGCTGGTCCAGTGGTTAAGACTCCACTCTTCCAATGCAAGGGGTGTGGGTTTGATCCCTGGTTGGGGAACTAAGATCCCACATGCCACATTGCAGTAAAAAAAAAAAAATCTTGCTAGTTGGTGGGAGTGCAGTGTTCTGGGGGGTTTGGGGGTCCCTCATTGCTGTGGTGAGGGGAGGTGTGCTGTCCAGGGATGAAGAAGCAACAAAGACAGGGGTTACAGGGTGAAGAGGTGTTTTCATGGGTCTCCTGAGTGTCTTCTGACTAAGAGAGCATTTCTGAAACCAGCTTGGGTTGGGCAAAGATGATGAAGAAGCCAAATCCCCGTGTACCTCCAGGTCATAGAGTCAAATTTTCCGAAGCACGGCTGTTTAACAGGACTGGGTTCTAGCAGTCACCTGCATTAAATAAATTCAAAACTCCAGCAAAATCAGCAGGGCCAACTTGTCCTGGCTTGCCCAGGACTTTTCGGCTCTTAGCCCTGAAAGTCACATGTCCCAGGAGACCCATCAGGGCCAAGCCCCAGTGTGATTATTTTTGCACACCACCAATCTATTCTCCAGCTCCTCGGTGGGCACTGACTGGGCACCCCACAATTCACTTCCATTTAGTTCAGTTCAGTTCAACTCAGACACTATCTACATGGAGATAGCATCAGATCCCGCAGGTTAAGGGCTCAGGCCCCATACTTCAGAGGCCAATCTCAAGTCTAGGTTGTCACCAGCACATGTGGCCAGCCAGCTGTAGACTGAAGGTTCCCACAGCCCACTCCTTGGGTTCAATTAATTTGCTAGAGCAGCTCATAAAACTCAGAGGAACATTTTACTTCCTAAATCACGGGTTTATTATAAAAGGATATAACTAAGAAAGGGTCAGATGGAAGAGATGCACAGGGCAAGACGTGGAGAAAGGGCAAGGAGCTTCCCTGCTTCTCCAAGTACACAACCCGCCCTAAAGCTCCTTGCGGTCACCGATCTGGAAGCTCTCCATCCTTTGGGCGATTTTGTGGAGGCCTCTTTACCTACACACAGTTGATCAAATCATTCACCCTTGGTTACTGAACTCAATCTCTAGCCCTTCTCTCCTCACAAGAGAAGAAGAGGTGAAACTGAAAATTCCAGCCCTCTGATCACTGGATTGGTTCCCCTGACAACCAGCCCCACCTTCAGATGACTTAGGGCCACCTCATTAGCATAAGAGAAGTTGCTTTTATGGTTCCAATCACTTAGGGAATTCCAAGGGTTTTAGGACCTCTGTGCCAGGAATGGGGACAAGACCAAATATATGTTTCTTCTTATTAATCACAATATCACCAGGGCAAAACAAGATGTTTGGTCACTAGTCTATTCAGTAACTGCATATTGGAATTACTTGGTGAGTTTTAAAAAAATACGGGTTCCCAGGCCCGCCTCCAGAGGTGATGGTAGACTTGGTCTGGGGTGTAGACAGGGAGTTAAATGTTTCAAAGTTCCTTAGGTGATTCCAACATAAGTAGGGTTGAGAACCACTGTAGCTACATACCTGTCATTTCTTCTACTAAAAATTTTTTAAAAAACCAAAACTAAGGTTAATGGTTTTGGCGAAGCTAAACCCCTACTGCACACTATACACAAAAATTGACTCAAAATGGATGAACAGCCTAAGAGTTAAAACCATAAAAATCTTAGAAAACATAGGGGTAAATATTTGTGACTGGATTTGATAGTGAATTCTTAGATATAACACTGAAAGCCTGAACAACAATGAAAACAACAAAAATGGATAGACTTTGTTAAAACTAAAAAGTATTGTGCATAAAAAACATTGTCAAGGAAATAAAAAGACAGTGTACTGAGTGGGAAAAAGTATTTGTGAATCAAATGTCCAGTAAGGGTCTGTGCTGTGCCAAGTCGCTTCAGTCGTGTGTGATGCTATGACCCCAGGGACTGTAGCCCCACCAGGCTTCTCTGTCCATGGGATTCTCCAGGCAAGAATACTGGAGGGGGTTGCCATGCCCTTCACTAGAGGATCTTCCCAACCCAGGGATCAAACCCACGTTTCTTAGGTCTCCTAATTTGGCGGGCAGGTTCTTTACCACTAGCACCATCTGGAAAGCCCTTGATCAGTTCAGTTCAGTCGCTCAGTCGTGTCCGACTCTTTGTGACCCCATGAATCGCAGCACACCAGGCCTCCCTGTCCATCACTAACTCCCAGAGTTCACTCAGACTCACGTCCATCAAGTCCGTGATGCCATCCAGCCATCTCATCCTCGTTCGTCCCCTTCTCCTCCTGCCCCCAATCCCTCCCAGCATCAGAGTCTTTTCCAATGAGTCAACTCTTCTCATGAGGTGTCCAAAGGACTGGAGCTTCAGCTTTAGCATCATTCCTTCCAAAGAAATCCCAGGGTTGATCTCCTTCAGAATGGACTGGTTGGATCTCCTTGCAGTCCAAGGGACTCTCAAGAGTCTTCTCCAACACCACAGTTCAAACGCATCAATTCTTCGGCGCTCAGTCTTCTTCACAGTCCAACTCTCACATCCATACATGACCAAGCCCTTGATAAGGGTCTAGTATCCAGAGTATGGGCCCCCTGCCCCGCCGGTGGCTCAGATGGTAAAGAATCTGCCTGCAATGTGGGAGACCTGGGTTCGATCCCTGGGTTGCACAGATCCCCTGGAGGAGGACATGGCAATCCACTCCAGTATGCTTGCCTGGAGAATCCCCATGGACAGAGGTGCCTGGCAGGTTACAGTCCATGGGGTCACAAAGAGTCAGACACGACTGAGCCACTAAGCACACACACACACATCCAGAATGTGTGAAGAACTCTACAAGTGAAAAACAAAAAGAAAGACCAATTCAATTAAAAAAACAGGCAAAGGATTTTAATAGACATGGCCCTGAAAAAGGTATACAAACCACAAATAAACATACTGAAAAATACCAGTAGTCATTTAAAAAGTGCTAATCAAACCCAGAAGAGCAAACCACTTCACACCCACTAGGACGAATGTAATAATAATTTTAAAAAACTGGAAACTAAGCTTTTGGTGATGTGGGAAGATTGCAACTTTTGCATATTACAGCCATTGTGGAAAACAGTTTGGCCGTTCCTCAAAAAGTTAAACATAGAATCAATCACTGTGGTGATGGTTTAGTTGCTAAGTCATGTCTAACTCTTGTGACCCCCATGGACTGTAGCGTGCCAGACTCTACTGTCCATGGGGTTCTCCAGGCAAGAATACTGAAGTAGGTTGCCATTTCCTTCTCCGGGGGATCTCCCCGACCCAGGAGTCAAACCCGGGTCTCCCACATTGCTGGTAGATTCTTTATCAATTGAGCTATGAGGGAAGCCCATAATGACTCAGCAATTCCACCCCTAGGTATATACCCAAAGAACTGAAAGCAAACATTCAAACACTTGCACACCATTGCTCATAGAAGCGCCATTCGAAGTACCCAGAAGGTGAAGACAACCCACTGTCCATCAAAAGATGAATGGCTAAGCAAATGTGGCCTATCCATACCATGAAATATTACCTAGATATGAACAGGAATGAAGTATGAGTATATGCAACAACGTGGGGAAACCTCAAAAACATCATGCCAAGAGAAAGAAGCCGGACCCAAAAGGCCCCAATATTGTTTGATTCCGTTTATATTAAATATTCAGAATAGGTAAATTTGTAGAGTCAGTAATCCAATTAATGGCTGCCAGGGACTGGTCAGGGAGGGCAGAATGGTAATTTCTCAATGGGTATTGGATTTTCTTTGATGAAAGCATTTTAGGTTAGGACCAGATAAAGGTGGTGGTTGTACAATGTTATTAAAATAGTTAATTGTATGTTACATGGATTTCATCTAAAAAAAATCAATGGTTCACTCATATACAAATTAAAACTAAATTAAATTCAATTACATAATTAAGCTAATCAAATTTAATTTAATATTACAATTAAAACTAAACTCTCTAGTCAGTCCTTCATGGCTGGCCTTTAACTACTTCCTGTTGCCATATCTTCTACCACTTCCCTGTTTTAATTGTTATTATCGCCTCTCCCATGTAACTTAGGACATGGAATCGCACTGGAGTCTCGACGTGCGCAGCGTGCGCAGCCTGCTTCAGCCTCTCCTTTAAAGCCCTCTCACGCGCAGTGGGGCGTCTCTACCAGCACTTTCAAAGCACAGTCTTATCTCCTGTAGCTTCCAACTTTGCATCCTTGCCCTCAAAGCGCAGTACTCGGGATTGGCAGCCTTGATATTACCTGGGAGCTTATAAGAAAGGCAGGAAACCCCACGCCAGACCCACTGAGTCCAAATCTGCATTATAACAAGTTCCTCTGATAACTCATGTCTGAGAAGCACTGGTTTACACCAGTGGGCCTCAAACCATGTTGCAGATCAGAATCACTTGGCAAGCTGTATTTATTTACAATGTATTGGGTTGGCCAAAAAGTTCAGGGTTTTGGCCAACTCGATATATTTTAATAATATATACATGTGATAAAATTGCAAGCTGTATATAAACAAAGAAGAACAAAGAGCTTGGCTTACCACCAGGTTCTTCAAGGAATAAGCCCTAACCCACTGCAGGCTCTGACTGAGGGTGCACTCCCAGAGGTGGTATCTCATTGTGGTTTTGATCTGTATTTCCCTGAGGATTTGTGATGCCGGTGTTGCTCTTTATCTTCTGATGTGACTGGTCCATCTCCTTGGTGACAGCTTCCCCAGGACAAACCTTAAGGAGGCTGCTTCTTTATAGCCCTACCCTGGTGCAGGGCTTTCCGTGTCTGTGCTCATATGATGATTTGTTCTTTTTTTAGTTCCTTGGACCAAACACCGAGAAGAATGCTGGGCCAGCCCCCTTCCAGCCCCACCACCCAGCCCAAGAAGAAAAGCACATCAGTGATGTCTTTCTTTTCCAAGGTCTGAGACAAATTATTATGAGCAAATGGCCTGTCTCAGCAGCCACTTTGTGATATGTGTGCTTGTAGGTTCCTTCCATTCCTTCTACTGAGGTGCCTCTTCTGAAAAAAAGTTTGATGGCAGCTCTTAACACGAATGAAATGTTTATAGGATAACAAGAAGATGAGTTGGGAAGAATTTAGCTTGCTTTGAACTGAATGATAATAATATAGAATGAACTGCAGTGAATATTCAGAAATACTGATGAGTCTTGGTAATCACACAAACACCAAATAGGGCTGTGGGTCTCGTCTCCAGCCCCATCCCACACCCCCTACTAAGGATAATTAGGATCTTGTCTGGATCTTGCCTGAATCTTGCATTGTCTTGGTTCTGACTCCAACATGTTGCCACATTCTGTGATGCCCAGGACAACACGCCCTTCTTGGTGTCAGGGCTCAAAGCTCTAATATCCCGTCTCTTGCCCTACAGTTACAGTTTAGACCTTGAAGTCCACATTTGTGCATCAGTCACATAGTACTTCCCAATATGCATTATTTATACATTTCTTTTCCTAATCTTCATTGCTCAGATGCTCACATTCTGGGGTAGGACACCTTTCAGGTGCCCTGAAATGCTTGTCAATGTGCTTTGCTAATTGTGTCAAAGGCTCTTGAGAGGTTGAGTGAAATGAACACTGAGAATTGACCCTGGGATTTAGTCATCCTGGGGACAGAGAATCAGGGAGGGGGTATGGGTGCCATCAGCCTGATGGGAGAAGGTTCAAGAGAGAATGCAGCAGCTGGAGAAAGTGAGTATAGACATGTTTTTCAAGGTTTAGCTATAAGGTGGAGCAGAAAAACAAGGAAGGGCTGTAGAAAGAAGAAGGTCAAGGAAACCCTTCTTTGGGACTTGGGGAACACAGGTTCCCCTGTCCTGTTGAAGAGAGTGAGCTTCTCAGATCGCATGAACGCTCCTAAAGCCCCGTTGTCTCAGTTTTGTCACAGCCACAGCTGCCCGGGCACCCCTCTCTGTAATCCCCCCAAACCTACCTCAGCATAAGCTCTGCATCATTTTTCTCCACCCCTTTTTCTCTTCCTCCATTCTTTTTCCCAATATGTAGATTAAACAATATATTCCCAGCAAAAGCCAGGTGTCTTTAGGTGGAGAAAGAAGGAGTCAAATCGAGCAGCAAAACAGGTTTTTCTGACAGGAAGGGATTAGGGTTGGTGATGGGTAGGGTGTCACACTGAACACTCCCAAATCAATGTATTTTTGACCCACCATCTAGGTCTCTTGGAATCTGAGGCTCCAGAAGCAGGAACCTCTGAAGAATGTGTTTTTCATCTTGGCAGAGACAGCCCGGGACCCCAGTGTTAAAAAGCGTCATATGGTGATGAGAGGCCTGGGAACCATGGCCTGTGAGACCCCGGACAAGGTAGGAAGCGCAGGGGGCGCTCGGCCAGCCCTCGTGGCCTGGACTCCCCAGGCCTGGGGGTCCACTGCTGTGCAAAGGATTTCCATGGCCTGGCCTTCATATCTCGCCGTTTCCCTGGGGCAGGAGTCCAGGTACAGTTCAGCTGGGTCCTCTGCCCAGGGGCCCGCAAGGCCGCCAGCAAGTTGTGGGCCAGACTGCATTCCTTTCTGAAGCTCAGGGTCATCTTCCAAGCTTTGGGAGCTGTTGGAAGAATTCTGTTCTTTCCGGTGGTAGCACTAACGTCCCTCTTTCCTTGCCGACTGGCCATCCCCGGCTCCTGGAGGCCGCCCTCACACAGCACAGCAGCTTTAGTTCTTCACGGTCAGCAGGAAAGCGTCTCCCGCTCCTGTCTGCCACGGGATCTAAGGGAACCGTGGGAACGATATCCATCACCACTGTGATGTTTGAGAGGTCAGAAGCTCTCAAAGTCACTGGCTCCTTCCACCCTCGAGGGCAGGAGACTTACAGAGGCTCATGTGACTCCGTTGGGGTCAGCTCAGGGTCATCATTACTCAGTATCATCAGCCTTGGGATACAGAACCACAGGCAAGGTTAACACACGGCTGGACATCACCCTCCGGTGAATTTAGTTTTTCTAAGAATTTATGTTTAGTACAAGAATTTAATTTTTCTAAGAATTTATGTTTGTTTAGGAAAAGATGTTTTCCCCACTTCTTCCTTCAGCATCTGTCCACTTCAGCGACCATTTCATCTCATCCCCTGTCAAAGTCCCCAGTAGGCCACAGGTCCC
Organism: Capricornis sumatraensis; assembly: GCF_032405125.1. NCBI lineage: Eukaryota > Metazoa > Chordata > Mammalia > Artiodactyla > Bovidae > Capricornis > Capricornis sumatraensis. The sequence goes on along the minus strand of NC_091089.1, from coordinate 52,948,411 downwards.
TAGGTCACCCAGCCCACCACTCTCCTTAACGTGTCCTCCCCAGCCTCACCCACCCACAGGCCAAGTTGCAGACTGTTCTCTCCATTCTTCCAAGACCGAGCTGGGTTCTTGGGTCAGGTTAGCGAAAGCGTTTGTTATTTTGCCAAGAGTTATTGCATCTTGTGCTGAAGAAAGCCATGACCTCTTAGTCCAAGCCCCAGGTTATTGGATGATTAGAAGTGGAGTTGCTTTCCAACCCATGCGGAGCGACTGCTGTGCTGCTAACGCTTTCCAAACCTTGCTAACAGGTGAGAAAGTATAAGAAGATTATCCTAGACCTGCTGGTGAACGGTCTGTATGACCCGGTGAGTTCGGAAGTCATCCATGAAAGCATGAAAACCCTGACCATCATCCTGGACAAGATGCGAGGGAAAGCCCTGGGCTCCTTCTTCATAGACATCACCCTTCAGACCCGGACTCTGCTCGATGACGTAAGTGACACGACGTGGGAAAATTCCAGGTTCTTAAAGTCAATTGTGAGCCCTGGGTGACGCGTTGCTCAGGAAACAAGGCCGCTGTTATTCGCTAGTTATTAAGAAATTGTGGCTCAGCTGGTAAAGAATCTGCCTGCCATGCTGGAGACCTGGGTTCAACCCCTGGGTTGGGAAGATCCCCTGGAGAAGGGAAAGGCTACTCACTCCAGTATTCCAGCCTGGAGAATTCCATGGACTGTATAGTCCGTGGGATTGCAAAGAGTCAGACATTTCACTTTCAACTTTCTTGTTGAGAGACTGGTACTGTGCTGGGGGTTACAGAAGCTATATAAAGATGTGCAGGATTCCATCACCACCCCTCAAGGAGTGTTCATCGTAATAGACCCGTTGCATATATACACACTTAACGATGATGATGCCCACGTGTGTTCAATGGTTTCTTACAAATGTGATGGTCAGCGTAGTCCATGTTTAGTGAGCTCTTACTGTGTGCAGGCATGTCTCCAGGCAGTTTACATGGATTGTCTCACCTTCACGATAACCCGGTGAGGCAGGCGCTGTTATCTCCACTTTATAGAGGAGGAAACCAAGGCCTCGAAAGGTTAGGTAACTTGCCCAGGGATCATGGAGTGAGTCAGTGGGTATGAAACTAGGCCCTCTGCCCAGGGCCTGCACTTTTTTTTTTTCTGTTTTAAAAAAATTTTTTTTTAGTTGAATTCTGTTTTTATTGAGGTATAGTTGATTTACAATACTAGTTTCAGGTACACAGCATAGTGATTCAGTATTTTTATAGTTCACACTCCATTAAAAGTTGCTACAAGATAATGGTTGTAATTCTTGGTACAATATATCCTTGTTGCTTATCTATTTTATTATTTTAATTTTTAAAATTGATTTTTAATTGGCAGATACTTGCTTTACAATCAGGGCCTGCCCTCTTAACTGCTGGGTGACAAGGCAAGCTGAACAAAAAGTACATGGACACAGAATGTGAGGGCTCAGGAGGTGATCAGTTAGCTTACCGTAGTTGCACACACACACAGAGCTGATCAGTTAGCTTACTGTAGTTACACACACATGCACACACACACATAGCTGGTCAGTTAGCTTACCATAGTTACACACATACACACACACACACACACAGCTGATCAGTTAGCTTACTGTAGTTCACACACACACACAGCTGATAAGTTAGCTTATCGTAGTTACACACACACACACTCTCACACACACAGCTGATCAGTTAGTTTACTGTGGTTACACACACACACAGCTGATCAGTTAGCTTACCATAGTTACACATACACACACACACACACACACAGCTGATCAGTTAGCTTACCATAGTTACACATACACACACATACACACACAGACACTCACACAGCTGATCAGTTAGCTTACCATAGTTCACACACACACACATAGCTGATCAGTTAGCTAACTGTAGTTATACACACACACACAGCTGATCAATTAGTTTACCATAGTTCACACACACACACACAGCTGATCAGTTAGCAGTTCTCTCTCACACACACACACACACACTCACACACACACACACACTTGCAAGACCTGTAGAACAGGGAGCAGACCTTGCATTTACTCAGAGAGCATCTTGCATGATCCGCACACCTGATTCCTCAGGAGTAACCCATGGGAGCCGGGTGCCTGCACCCCACAGGAGGAAGAGAAACCCACAAAGTATGGAGCTTGAAGCTTATGAGTAGCTGCGGGGACATTTCCCTCCCCTCCTGCTCAGGGAGACGGAGAGGCCTGTGCTCGATGTGAACCAGGGCTCTCTGGGGTGGGGAGGGAGGTCTCCGCTCCACCTCCCTGGAGTATTAAGCAGGTATCTCCAGGGAGGTGTCTCTACGTTTCTCTGGAGGTGCCATCTTAATTGCCAGGGCTTGTTTGCCAAGCGATCTTGAGGGGTGGGGGCAGGGGGGCCTCTGTTCTAGAATTCCAGGCATGAGAGCCCCTGAAAGGACTCTTAGGGAAGAAGAGAGGGATTTTTTAAATAGGATCGGGGATTGGGGCATCAATCCTAATTTATCAGGTCTTGGGAACGTCATTGAACACATGTGGGCATCAATGTCATCAGTGTGTATATACTCACGGCTTCATTACAGTGAATCCTCCTGGGTGGGGCGGGTGGGGGGCGGGCAGGTGATGGAATCCTATGTGTGTGTACACGGTGGTCAAAGATGGGTCTTGAAAGAGGGAGGATTCTTTGTGCACATCAGCAACCACGGTTCCAGCAAACTGGATTTCCTCCAGAAGAGACGAGCAGTTAGGCGTTAAGGTCGTGTGTGCGGGGCGGCGCAGGAGGAGGAGGAGCTGGGAAGGACGTAGACTTCGAGGAGGAGGAGCCAGGGAGGACGAACACTTTGAGGGGGAGTAGCTCGGGAGGACGAGGACTTCGACCAGGAGGAGCCGGGGAGGCCGAGGACTTCGAGGGCCTCAGGGGAAACTCCTGAGTCCCCTTTCCAAGCGCATTTGCTTCGAGGGTACTGCTGCAGACCCTTCCGTGGGGATGTTGTGTAATACATAAAACAAACGCTTAAGGACACCGAATCTGAGAGGTGAAAAATGGAATTCCAAGAAGTTTCTGGCCCCATGTTTCTTGGTTAATGGACTATGAGCTCTTTTTATCAGGTCCATATTGTGACTAAGGAGACCGAGGCTGCAGGGGTCAAGGAACTTGCTCCAGGTCTGGCTTTAATGCGTAAAGAGGTAACCCATTTTCTCATGCAATCATTTTTTAAAGCCAGGTAGACTGTGATTTTTGATCAGAGAGCCCTTGTCAAGGTGAAACCTGGGGATGCTTGTGCGGAGCTCTTTCTGACAGTTTGTAACTCTGTCTGAGCATTCTTCCCTGCCTGCCTGTGCTATGTCCCCTTCAGATGACTATCAGACTCCCGGGGGGACAGACAGTCCCTTACCCACCACTGTGCATCTCATAGCATTAGGGTAGTGCTTCAAACAGAGTCAGGACTCAGTGAGCACTGCTGCTACTGCTAAGTCACTTCAGTCGTGTCTGACTCAGTGCAACCCCATAGATGGCAGCCCACCAGGCTTCCCCATCCCTGGGATCTAGCTGACTTGAATTAAACACACACACACTGGGAGAACAGTGGAGAAAGTGCAACACTAAGGCAATTTCTGTGTGTCACACGTGCTAAACATTGTTTCACAAGAGATCGGTGGTGTCCAGTCTTGCTGAATGTCTGCGGCCCCCCAGTTCTAGGTGAGGAGGCCTGTCCCAGTCCGGTTCCCTCTGGTTCACCTGGAGCTGGTGAGGATCAGGAAACACTTATATAAAAATTCCTTCACCATGAGTCTGGAGACTGGGTTACCACTCTGGTTCTCTGTTCCCTCATCCTGTGATTCTGGGCAAATCCCTGCTGTCTCCCAACCTGGGCAGGGAAATGCTTGGACTAGACAGCTCCCTGGGGAGACAGAGAAAGGCCTGAAGCTGCTGACCTGTAGTCAGGGACACACCAGGCAATCATATCAGAGCTGGAGAGCTGGCAGGATGTCAGGAAAGAAACAATGATTTCTGCTGCATATGGGAGAATTCAGACCAAAGTAGAGCGAGATGGCCTGGCAAAAATGCTGGGAGTGGTAACAAGGAGTGGGTCAAATGAATTATGACACAGCACCATCACCCCACCCCCCGCCCCGCCCAAAACCTCTGTTTGGATTGACATGGGAGAGAGCTCCCAGAGAGACTGATGAAAAATCAAGGTGCCTAACAGTGGAATGGTCCATGTCCATTTGTGTAAAAATGTGGGAAAGGGCTATATAATAATATATATATTTTATTTTTTCCTTCTTAATTTTCTGAAGGGCTACATTCAAAATATATGACTTTGTGGAGAGGGAACTTTGGTGGCAGGTGGAGAAGTGTAGGAAGGAGACTTACTTTTTTTTTTTTTTTTAATAAACCCTTTTGGTTTATTTTGAATTGATCAAACCTGGGTCTCCTGCATTGCAGGCAGATTCTTTACCATCTGAGCCACCAGGGAAGCCCATAATACTTGGTTATTTTGAATTTTGAACCCTGTAAACATCGTCAATCTCCAAAATGTTAAATAATGAAGAAAAAATCTGGGGAGCTGGGAGTAGCCACAGTGATGCCCGTGTCTTCTGGAGGAGAGCCTCAGTGCAGACTCAGGGGGTCTCCTCTCCATCCCCCAGCCCAGCCAGCGAGTGCTGAGACGGGAGGTCAGGGCCCACCTGGAACGTGCAGGGAACAGGGCCGCGCTGTCCTGTGATGCAGCTCTTTGTGGTACTGACTGGGGTTTGTTGTTCTGTTCACGGGGGACCCACAGGAGAATGACAGCCTGAGATACTCGGCCTTTGTCTTGTTTGGGCAACTGGCTGCCCTTGCTGGACGGAAGTGGAGGAGATTCTTCACCTGTCAGGTGAAGCAGACTCAGGACTCCCTCCTGACCCACTTACAGGACAGGAATCCCCAGGTGGCCAAGGTAAGTTTGAGCCTCTCTGGGCAACTGCCTGGAACTGCGGTACTGTCTGTGAAGGGAGCAGGGAAGGCAGCCCTGCTGAGTCGGGATGCCACGCCCTCCGCTGCAGCCAGTTCCATCGTGGAAGCTCAGAGGAGCATCCGTGTGAGTCCTGGAGAAAGTGCCTCTCTGATGGCTACCTGATTCCTCTCTGAGCAGGAGTGTTCTTTTCCATCTGCTCCTGCCCTGCCTGCCTGGTTCCGGCCCCTGTCAATACCAGATACAATCAGGTTAATAGAGAGGGGGCAGGGAGGGGCTGGCTGACTCTCTGGGGCAGCAGCTCTTCTCAGAGGAGATTCATTCATGCCCAGCTAGATTTTGTCACCGCACCTGGTTCAGATTTCCCACCTGGTTCAGATTTGGCTTCTTAGCCTCCTATGAAAAGTGAGAAGGGTGTTAATCGCTCAGTTGTGTGGGACTCTTTGTGACCCCATGCACTGTAGCCCACCAGGCTCCTCTGTCCAAGAGATTCTCCAGGCAAGAATATTGGAGTGGGTAGCCTTTCCCTTCTCCAGGGGATCTTCCCGACCCAGGGATTGAACCCGAGTCTCCTGCATTGCAGGCTGATTCTTTACTGTCTGAGCCACGAAACTTTTGTTTCATTGTTGGAGAAAATGTGTCCTAATGGGATTGGCTGGACCTCAGGGCTGATTTAGAGCAAGTGAGAGTTTCAAAACCATCAGGAGCAAGTGAAAGTGAAAGTCACTCAATTGTGTCTGACTTTTTGTTGGACCCCATAGACTACACAGTCCATGGAATTCTCCAGGCCAGAATACTGGAGTGGGTAGCCTATCCCTTCTCCAGGGGATCTTCCCAACCCAGGGATCGAGCCCAGGTCTCCCGCATTGTGGGTGGATTCTTTACCAACTGAGCTATCAGGGAAGCCCAGCAAAGGGTTCACTGATCTTCTTTAAGGCGGTGCATGAGGGAGGGAGAGGGAGAGAGAGAGATTGAGATTGAATTTAGGAATCTAGCACAACTTTTTAAAAGTTCTTTTTTTTTAACTTTTTATTTTGTGTTAGGGTATCGCCGATTAACAAACAACGTTGTGATGGTTTCAGGTGAACAGCGAAGGGACTCAGCCATACACATACGTGTATCCCTTCTCCTCCAAACTCCCCTCCCATCCAGGCTGCCGCATAACGTGGAGCAGAGTTCCCTGGGCTCTGCAGTAGGTCCTTGTTGGTTACCCATTTAAATATAGCAACCCAGCACGACTTTTGATGAGACAGGAAGGGTTGTGGTAAACTCTAGCTTTGCCCTCCCCTGCAGGCCCAAGTTATAGACATGGTCATTGCATAAGCATAAATCTGCTCAAAGCTATGTGCCATCCTGGATGAGAGGAATCTGGGGGAGAATGCATACATGTATACGCATGGCTGAGTCCCTTCTCCGTTCATTTGAAATTATCACAAAATTGTTCATCAGTTACCCCCCAATACAAAATAAAAAGCTTAAAGTTTGAAAAAATAAAAAAACATAAGCAGAAATCCTTTAAGATTCAAATTTTCAAACTTTCTGGAAGTGATGTTCACACTTTCAGTGGTCCCCAGATCACAGATCGGTGCATTCCTCCTCCTTGCTTGGGATTATAAAACTCTCTCATGTTTGTGACCATAAGGTAGTAATATTATTTCTCTCAGGCCTGCAAAACAACTTTTCGAGCCTGTTCTCTGTATCTGAGACAAAGCAAGGACTACAGCTTCCAGAATGAGGAGGATCAAAGGAACTCTAAACTCTGCCAGCAGCTGGTGAGTGAGCGAGGGCAGGAGACGTTCTTCCAGTCCCTGCGCAGTCGATGCCGGTGTTAAGGCGGAAGGTGGTCGGCACACCAGGGAGTTGCCCCCATAAGACAACTGTAATTGACCCACAACGCAATGTAAATGGCAAAACGCCCAGAGGACTGTGCACAAAATGCATTGGCAGTTCCTGTTTAGATCTGTGTGTGTGTGTTTATCAGGTCGCTTAAGTTGTGTCCAACCCCTTGTGACCCTATGGACTGTAGCCTGCCAGGCTCCTCTATCCATGGGATCCTCCAGGCAAGAGCACTGGAGTGGGCTGCCGTGCCCGCCTCCAAGGGACCGTCCTGACCCAGGGATGGAGCCCGCGTTGCATCTCCTGCAGTGGCAGGCGAGTTCTTTACCACTGGCACCACCTGTCTTAGAACTCTGGGTGAATGCCAGTGATGATGCCTCCTCCTCTGAGAACCTGAAAGTTGTTTATCCTCAAGCTCAGCCTTTGATGACCGTCTACTCATTCTAGAGTCGAGGAGGTTTACTGGATCCTTCCCTCATGTGTCCCTTTGCCAATTTCTTTCAGAGCCACTACCATCCCGAGCTCCTGCAGTTCTTCTATGCAAATAAAATCCTGTAGACACAGAGCGGCAGGGAGGTGGGTCCAGTGAGCGCATGGCTGGGGGCTGGTAGTCCCCCTCTTTTAACCCTTCGGATGCTCTGTTGCCTCTGGTGATTGCGATAGAAAATGGGATGTTGGGAGAGCAATTGATGGCAAACTTAAGACTGTGGAATTGTATAGTTGCATCGAAAGTAAATTCTAAATAGCGAATGTCTCATTTTCTTCCACCCAAGTTTGACGATAAGGTTCGTCCTTTCTTTAAAACATTTAAAGTATATGCGGATTCGGTGCTTCTTTCTCAGCATTTTTCTTCTTAAGGATATCTCTGTCACTAACCTTTCTTTTTAATTTTTAAGGTTTAGGAGAATATTACCTGAAGTTTTTTGTTTTTCTAAAAAAATCTGCTATTGAGCCTTTGCCATTTGCTATTAATACCTTTTTCTGGTGAGACCTATTTAGAGTTGGCCAAGGAACCAAGAAGTTAGTGTGGAGGGCAGTGTGTAGCTGCTCGTCATTGTCAACAGCCAGTGTCTCCAAGATATTCCAAACAAGAGTTAATAAAGAGAAAAAAAAAATCAATGAAGCATGTGTTGAAAAACCTCGAGCTAATGGTAATGTGTGGAATATTAATAATGAATAATGTGTATTGCGCATGTTTATAGTTCACTGGGTACTAAGCACTTTGCAAGTATTATTTAATATTCACAACAAGCTGTGAGAAAGATACTATTAGTACCCTCATTTTATAGGTAAGAAAACTAAACTGAAAGTCACTCTCTTTGCAACCCCATGGACTATAGCCCACCAGGCTCCTCTGTCCATGGAATTTTCCATGCCAGAATACTGGAGTGGGTAGCCGTTCCCTTCTCTAGGAGATCTTCCCAATCTGGGGACCCAACCCAGGTCTCCCGCATTGCAGGTGGATTCTTTACCATCTGAGCCACCAGGGAAGCCCAAGAAAACTAAGGCACAGGGAAATTAACTTGCCCCAGATTACCCAGTAATTAATCGAAGCGGAATTCAAACCCTGACTATGAGAGCCGACGTTCAGTCAGCACACTGCCTTGTTATAAATAACTGATGGATGGTTAGAAATGTAAAAAAATAAAACTAATTTTAAAAAACCGCCACTGCTGCTCTTCTGTTTGACTCAGTTAACTTTTGATTTTATGTGTACTAAGTGTACATTTTTATTAATCATCTCTTGGCTACTATGTCAGTTTTTTGGTGATCAATCCTAGTTATAAGTGGGGTCACATTAATCTTATAATGAGTTTAATTTCACAGTCCCTCTTATAAAAATCCTATAAATCTTATAAAAAGCAAAAAGTCTTATAAATCTTATAAGAAGGAAAATCTCACAGTCCCTCCCACCTTCCCTCCAGCCAGATGACTTCTCAGTCTTCTCCTGGAAATCCTGGTATTTACTGCTGATCTTGGCGTTTGGGCCATACCTGGACCGACTATGTCCAGCCTTGAAATGGGAAAACACAGAAGGCCACAGATGCTGCAGAGGGATCACAATGCCAGTCTGAGCACCAGGGGCTCAGTTTTCTGTCCTAGCTCTCCAAAGACAGGACCACAGAACACAGTCAAGGGGGTGCGATGTGTCCTGGGAGAGACAGGCTGTGGGGGCAGAAGGGGCGGCTGGAGCCAGGCACCAGTGGGCTTTCTTTCTTCCTGTCTTGACGCTGGGATACTTGACAGCAGGAGCTCTAGGCAGTCTTCCAGACTCGGGACTGAGCTGGTGAGATGATTCTGAGCTGAGCCCTCTTCCTTCTCAGATGGTGGCCTGTTCGAAACTTAGCTGCAAGGTTGGTTCAGAATCTACTGCGGTTCTAGTCAGTGATCAGTGACTGCGTGAGAAATGACTGCATTCAAACAGGTGGGGGTGGAGGGGGGCAGGCAGGTCACCCACCTGGAAGCACAAACATCTGTGCACTTGAGGCCCCTCGGTTGATTAAAGTTGTGGAAGATGCTGTGGAATGCCTGTAAGATTTGTGGTATATCGTTACTCTGGTGTCCTCCAGTGAATCGGGCCTCCTGTCGTTGGGTGACTCTCCGCCCTCAAATCGGGGCTGGCTTTGGGACCTGCTGTAACCACTAGCTGGCAGGGCCACGTGCAGGTTCTAGCTATGCTTTAAGAGCCCCAGCAGCTTCCTGGTTTGCAGTGTGGGTGGAGCCAGCTGCCGCATCAACTGCCAGACTACCAGGAAGGAAGAAGAGTGGCTGAAGTCTCCGTTTTGGAAGGAAGACCAAGGTAACTACACGGAGATGCCATGTGGAGAAGAACTGAGGACCCCTATTATGGGGCTCCCCCTCTCAAGAAGGTTGTTCTCTTGCTCTCTGGATATGTCCTGCTTGGCCAGTCCCCGCTTCACTCACATAACTATACAATCCTCTTAATTATAAGGCTTAATTATTCCCTGGTAACTGATGAGGCCACCTGACATCAATTCCCCCCTATAAATGGTAGCCTCCTCCCTGGAGTGGGGGAGGAGGCTGCTGGCATGTCCCACCTGCCCTCTGCTGCACACGGTGAGTTGTTGCTCCAGGAGCCTTTGTGTAAGATCCCCAGTCTAAGAAACCGTCAATGTCCCATTGCCGTCTCTCGGGTCTGTCTTTGCTGTCTCTGGCCTCAAAGCTGGGCAACTGCAAAGCTCACAGGCTTTCAGGGTGCAGGCCACACCAGCCCATGGTGAGTTCCGAGACCCAGATGTATGACACAAGTTGGCTGTTCTAGCCAGACCCTGTTGATCAAGCTACCCCAGCTAGCACCACATGGAAAAGAGATAAGCTGTGTCCATCAAGACCATCCCAAACTGCAGAATTATGAGTAAGAAATCAAGAGAGTGGGGTTTCCCGGGTGGTTGTAGTGGTAAAAAAAAAACCCATCTACCAAGGCAGGAGATGTAAGTGAGATGAGTTTGATCCCTGGGTCAGGAAGATCTCCTGGAGGAGGGCGTGGCAACCCACACCAGCCTTCTTGCCTGGAGAATCCCATGGGCAGAGGAGCCTGGCAGGCTACAGTCCATGGGGTTGTGAAGAGTCGGATATGACTGAATCAGTTTAGTATGCAATCAAGTGAGTGTTGTTCTTAGTGACTAACTTTTGGGACAGCTTGTCACTCAGCAAAAAAAAGAAAAATTCTTGTCACTAGTGTTGCATTTTGGCTGGTTTTGTTCTGCTCTAGATAAGTTGTCTTTGAGTTTAAACTATCCTTCTAGAAAGTTAAATCATCATGGAATTCCGTGGTGAGAGCGAGAACCCATGAGTTATTTCTCTGTCTCTATCTGATGGTGTCTATGATAAGGAACCAGGCTTCCCTTGTGGTTCAGCTGGTAAAGAATCCATCCACCTGCAATGCAGAAGACCTGGGTTCGATCCCTGGGCTGGGAAGATCCCCTGGAGAAGGGAAAGGCTGCCCACTCCAGTATTCTGGCCAGGAGAATTCCATGGATGAGTCCATGGGGTCGCAAAGAGTCGGACACGAATGAGCGACTTTCACTTCACTTCACATCATGATAAGGAAACATTTGGTGAATGACGGAGTAGTTCCAGGCTAGTGGGAATGGAGTCCAAACTCTGCCATCCCGGGCTCGCAGCCAGGGGCTTGCGCGCTTCCTTTCCAGCCTCTTCTGTTCCTCTCTCTGCTTCCGCTCAGTTTGGCTCCTCTCTTCCCTGCAGGCTGCCTGGTCTCTAGGGCTCCCTGCCTTTGCCCCGTCTGTTCTTCCTGCTTCGGATCCCCTCCCCCACCCACCCGGGCACACTCACATGCACACCCATGCACGTCTCACGTGTGTCTCTTGTTCGTATTCCAGGACCTGAGTCAGATGCCTGATCCCCTCTCTCAGGGGAGAATTCCCCTCTCTGAATGCCCAGGGCATTCCAGCCACCTTAGGCCACTTAACATGTTTTACCTCATTGAAAACTTTTTTAACCTATAGGTCTGAAACTGCTAAAGGCCACACCCTACCTTGCATATTTCTATGTCTCCAGCGCGGTAGTGTGCTCAGGTGCTTCAGTCATGCCTGACTCTTTGAGACCCCATGGACTGTAGCCCTCCAGGGTCCTCTGCCCATGGGATTCTCCAGGCAAGAACACTAGAGTGGGGTGCCATGCCCTTCTCCAGGGGATCTTCCCTGACCCAGGGACTGAACCCGCAACTTCTGTGTCTCCCGTATTACAGGCAGATTGTTCACCACTGAGCCATCGGGGAAACCCTTGTATCTCCTGTATGACCTCATAGGTGCTCAGTAAATGATTAGAAAACAAATGTGGACTGTGGGGAGGAAGAGCCTGAAAGTCATCTGAAGTTCTCACTCCTTGGGAGGAGCCTGTTTTGACAAATGAAAGTGATCCTTTCTCTCCTTATAACCCATCTACAGGTTACTTTTATGCTTATGTATTTAAACTTTTTCTTTCCCCAGGTGATGCTTGTTAATCTGAATGCCAGCCTACGGCCATGATTTGACATTTCTTACTTTTAAACCCTAGACATAGGACTGTCGAATGAATGAGAGTGAAAGGAAAGTTCAAGCGCTGCCAGGCTAAGCCGTCGGGGTGAGGATGGGCATGAAGCTTGGCCCCTGCTTTAGGTCACTCATGAGACGGGGTTTTCTTAAAGGGAGAGGAGAAGGGAGAGAAAAAGACACAGAAGGAAGTTGAAGACCTAATAAGTGTGGTCAGTACTGGTCATCGGTGTGAACCGAATCCTAGGGAGTAATTGAGAGAATGCTTCACACACTAGAGTGTATTTTCTTAAAAGAAATGGCAGCCAATAGGAGAGCCAGCAGGTAGTGCTATAAACCAGGCAGACATGTATTGGTGCTCTTCTGTGTTTTCCAAGTTTTCTGCAGTAAGCCTATATTACTTTTATAATCATAAAACACATACCAAAATAGTCTTTTAAGGTAAAAATTAAATGCCTATCGGTGTAGAAAGTGATATGCTTTGAAAAGCCTGGGATGGCCATTGTTCACTCTCAGTAAATATGTGTTTGCCTTTGTTCTTTGGTGGCATTTTTGTTTTAACTTGTCGATGACATAACCTGTTGATAAGTGAAACTGCTTATGGTTGACTATCGGTGTATTTATATTACAGAATTCACATTCTTCCAGTCTGACCTTAGTATAGTAAGTGTTTTCTGTATTTATGTATGTGTTAAATATTCTTAGAAAAAACTTGGGTCCTAGGTAAAGCCAATACATCCCAATTTACTGAGGAGAGATGGTTTGGTATTCAAAGGCTCCTATTATTTACCAAGTTAAGCACAGACCTCTAAGCCTGACACATAAAACTCTTCGCAGACACCAACCTCTAATTTCCCTTGGCACTTCTTAAATTCCTACCTCCTGAATGTTTCATCCTGCATGTCCTTGCTTCCACCTACCATTCTCTGGGTCAGTTCCAGCTGCCCTTCTTCTTCCGAGGGAGGGCAGAGCAGTTGGGAGAATGGGGCCTGGAACTAGGCCCCAAAAGTGTGAATCTGGCTCGGCCGCTCACCCGCGTGACCCTGTAAGTCAGTGCACCACGCCTCAGTGTGCAGATCTCTAAAATGGAAACGATAGCGCAGAGTTGCTGTTCTACAAGGATTCAGTTAGATAACAGGGAGCACTTCACCCCGTGCTTGGCTCATAGATGGTGCCCTGCAAACACCAGTTAATTTTGCTCCTCACCCGCAACCCACTCTCCAGATATTGTTCCTTCTCTTCCTGGAGGCACCCAGGTGTTCAGCGAGGTCCTTTCCGGCCTGCAGCGTGGGGATGTGAGTCTGATCCTGATCCTCCCCAGTGAATGACTGGAATCCCTGGACCAGCTGTGCACCGTGCCCCTCAGCAGGCACCCAAGACAAACTTTGAGCCTTGGCCTAACAAAGATGGCTGAGTTTATAGAACTGCAAATGCTGGTGCCTCAACAAAGCCTGAATCTGTCACCTTGTAGGCGTTGAAATGGGTTAATGCATTTTAATAAGGAAGAATCATAACTGAATAAGAATAACAAGTTGTTCTTTCCCGCTGGGTCCTTGCTGTGAACACTCAGAGCAGGAGCCAGGCCTTTTCTTGCTCCGGGAACGGCTTCAAGGGCTCTGTTCATTCCATCCTAACATTCCCAACAGCACCGTTAATCATTCTGCGTGAATCTTTGAGGTGATATCATGTTAATAATTAACGCCTCACCTTCTGTTTCCAAATGCGACTGCCGTGATCATGTTCCTTCCAAACTAATGAGTTTCCTGCAGCGCTTTGCAAATGTTAACCAGGAAATGGCCCTAATGTCTCCCTTCAAGAAGAAATATTTTTCAGAAGTGTAGATCAGAGAGTTAAAATTGTTTGCTAAGCCTTGCTAGTAGAGACACAGGGCTCTGCCATAGCAAAATATGTGGACAGAAGTCTAAAGCTTTCCATGCACTCACTCGCACCGACTACGTCGGCAGATACAGCCTCCCTGGAGAAGGGGAGAAGCTTGACTCCCTAGTGTGACATTGTGTGCGCTGGAAGGACACAGGACTCGGCATCTGAAGACCCACACCCTGTCACCTACTGGCTGGCTACCTTCAGCAAGTCATATAACCTCTCGGAGCCTCAGTTCCTTCACCTGTGAAATGGGAGAGAAACTCCCCACACAAGATATTCTGATGATCAGATGAAGCAGTCTGTGTAAATTGCGAGTTGTTATTCCAAGATGAGGTGTTATTTACATATCACGCAGTATTGTAGCCTATTTATCCAAGGGAAAGTGATGGCAAGAATGAACTACAGTATTAACACAGGCTTCTATTTAAAAGCAACAGTCAATATACAAAAATCTTAAAAACAGTAAAATTAGCTATGGTACATGGTTTTACATCAAGATGCTTTGCCAGATAACACGTCCCCCTGTTACTCTGTGAAATAGGATTCCATTTACAAGTTCAACATGGATCTATTTTGTACAATTTGGTTACACCCAAACCTTTTCTCTATGATAGGAAGAGCTGTGTTCAGTAATCATGGCACTTTTCTTTTAGATCCCTCGAATATTGGGATCAAGTTTAACTCAAAACAGTTATGACTCTGTTAGGGAAAAATAAAAGTTGCAATCTGTTTGGATTTAGAGCTGTTAGAGTGGCAGTTTATTTTTTAGACCCTTATAAGCCTGAGAAGAAATATCCAAGGAATTGGAGATTTTCTGACCAGCAGGAAAATCAACACCATGTGCAGAATGCTGGATTAAATTAATTCACTAGTGAGCTCATTTTACAACCATAGCAAACAAATTCAATTCCCTAAACAGAATTTTATGACTTAAGGGAACAAATCCAATTTCCTGTATTAAACACAGTGTACTTGTTTAGATGGTTAACTGGTTTTATTTGTAAGTGTTGTTTCTTATTAATGCTCGGTAAAGAAAGGATATTATCTTGACAATGGAATATACACAGTAAGTCTGTTTACAGTCAGTCCTCGGTTTATTGAGCTTCACTGTATTGCGTTTCCCACATACTGCATGTTTTGCAAATCGAAGGTCTGTGGCAAGCCTGCGTCGAGCACGCTAGGGGTGCCGTTTTTCCATCAGCGTCTGCTCACGTTTTGTCCCTGTGTCACATGTTGGTAGTTCTTGCAATATTTCAGACTTTGGCATGATTCTATTTGTTAAGGTGATCTGTGATCAGTGATATTTGATGTTACTTTTGTAATTGTTTTGGGGGCCACAAACATGCCCATGTAAGAAAGCAGACCTAATCCATAAATGTTGTGTGTGTTCTGACCGCTCCATCATCCAGCTGTCCCCTCATCTTTCCCTCTAGTTGGGCCTCTCTGTGCCCTGAGATGCAACAACATTGAAATTAGGTCAGTTAATAACCCTACAGTGGCTGCTCAGTGTTCAAGTGAAAGGAAGAGAAGCCCATCTCTCATTTTAAGCCTAGTCATTTCTAACTTTTGTTTTAATGAGGAAGGCATGTCAAAAGCAGGGCATCTCAAATGGCACTAGTGGCAAAGAACCTGCCCACCAGTGCAGAAGACTTAAGAGATGAAGTTTCGATCCCTGGGTTGGGAAGATCCCCTGCAGGAGGGCATGGCAACCCACTCCAGTATTCTTGCCTGGAGAATCCCCATGGAAGAGGAGCCTGGCAAGTTACAGTCCATGGATTGCAAAGAGTCAGCCACGACTGAAGCGACTTAGCACGCATGCACATGCACGCATGTCAAAAGCGCAGACAGGCCAAAAGCTAGACCTCTTGTGCCAAGCAGTCAGTGAGCGAGCGAACCACAGGAGAGTGAAAGAGCCTGCTGCTGACATAGAGAAAGCTTTAGTGGTCTGGGTGAGAGGTCAAACCAGTCCCAGCATTCCTTTAATCCAAGGCCAAATCCAGAGCAAGGCCCTTATCTCTCAGTTCTAAGAAGTCTGAGAGAGGAGAGAAAGCTGCAGAAGAAAAGCTTGAAGCCAGGAGAGGTTGGTCAATGAGGTTTAAGGAAAGAAGCCATTTCCATTATGTCAAAGTACAAGGTGAAGCAACAAGTGCTGACGTAGAAGCCACAGCAAATTATCCAGAAAATCCAGGTGAGATAGTTACTGGGAGGAAGTAACTGCAGAGGCGGTGGAAATAGCAAGAGAGCTAGAAATGGAGCCTGAAGATGTGACTGAATTGCTGCAACCTCATGATGAAACTTTAACGGAGGAAAGGTGGCTTCTTACAGATGGGTAAATAAAGAGGTTTCTCGAGATGGAAGCGACTCCTGGTGAAGACACTGTGAAGACTGCTGCAATGGCAGCAAAAGATTTAGTAAAAGTAAAGGGAAAGTCGCTCCGTCGTGTCCAACTCTTTGTGACCCCATGGACTATAGAGTCCATGGAATTCTCCAGGCTAGAATACTGGAGTGGGTAGCCGTTCCCTTCTCCAGGGGATCTTCCTGACCCAGGAATCGAACTGGGGTCTCCTCATTGCAGGCGTATTCTTTACCAGCTGAGGCATCAGGGAAGCCAAGGATTTAGACTATTCCCTAATCTTAGTTGATACAGCAGTGGCAAAGTTTGAGAGAATTGACTCTGCTTTTAAAGAAGTTCTACTGTGGGTAAAATGCTTTCAAGCAGCATTGTATGCTACAGAGAAATAATTCATGAATGGAAGAGGCAATTAGTGTGGCAAACTCTATTGTCTTATTTTAAGAAATTGCCGTAGCCGCCCCAAGGAACCACCACCTTGATCAGTCAGCAGTCATCAATATCAAGACAAGAATTCCACCAGCAAAAAATTATGACCCACTGAAGGCTCAGATGATGGTTAGCATTTTTTAGGAATAAAGTATTTTAAAATTAAGTGATGTACGTTGTACGTTGCTTTTTGACAAGTGCTATTGCACGCTTAATAAATTACAGTATAATGGAAACATAACTTCCATACGAACTGGGAAACAAAAAAAAAATCATGTGACTTACTTTATTACAGTATTTGCTTTATTGCAGTGGTTCAGACCTGCAATATAACATTTGCTTACTTGGATCTGTGTTGATTTCTAGACTTAACTATGGATGAACCTCCTTGCGCTACTTTTCCCAAGAAAAGTGATGGCTGGCCTAGCATTTTGGACGTCACAAGGCTTTTTATTAAATATGATTTAAACTTACATGTTAATAAATGAAGTCTGCCTGAGGGATCAAAGCCTGTAACTTCTGGTTTCCCTTGTATTGATGCAAAGCTGTTCCCAACTGCCTCCCAGGAAGGCATGTCTCAGACTGTAGCGTGGGGAGGTGATGGAGGGGGAATGTGGGTTTATACCTCTTCTAAGGAAGCGTCCAGATCTAACCCTGTGTGCTTCTAAGTATTCCTAGAGTTGGAGCCTGTGGTGTGGCAGGTGGCCTAAGTCCATGGAAGTGGACTGAACCTCAGGGCTTTTTCACTTACAGTGTTTTTTAGAAAGAGCTTTCCTGGTAGCTCAGATGGTAAAGAATCTGCCTGCAATGAAGGCGACTCACATTTGATCCCTGGGCTGGGAAGATCCCCTGGAGAAGGGAATGGTAACCCACTCCAGTGTTCTTGCCTGGAGAATCCCATGGACAGACAAGCCTGGAGGGCTGCAGTCCATGGGGTTGCGAAGAGCTGGACACGACTTGGCAGCTAACACTTTCACTTTCGCTTAGTAAGAGCAGTGAATGGTGATCTCTCAGGCAGTGAAGGCACCAGTGAGTTTTCCTCCATGAGTGGGCATGAAACAGCCACTCAAAATGGAAACCCAACTGGCAGCCGCCTTGTCTTTTTTCCCACTCGCTCCTCACTTCTTCTCTTTCTGACCCTCCCCTGGCTCCCCTGGGCTGAACACATGCATTTTCTGTGCTGCGTGATGTTTTGCATGAAGAGGTGTTGGACAAAATACAAGGGGCTCACTGGAAGTTTCTGGCTGGCTTGGGATTTGCCTGCTGGGTGTGCGGGGTGAGGGGGTGGAAATAATTTCTGGCCTCAAAACTCAATTCCTGGGACTGCCCCTGCCACGGGGCTGGGGTGGGGTTGAGGTTGGGGTTTGGGTTTGATCCCTGTGATTCCTGGCTGGAGAACTGAGATCCAGGTTGCTGTACGAACAAAGAAGAAAAGAAACAAACCGCCCCCGCCTACCCGCCAGCTCTGCCTGCCCTGTGGCGAACAGAGCCACCCCCCAAGGGCCCAGCAGGCCCTTTTCCTTGTTTTTTTGAGCACAGCCCTTTCACTTCTGGGTCAGCTCCCTGAGTGACCACTTGATACTCAGTTTGGGCTTCCTACTCTTCTGCTGGTTTATTCACTGTTACTGCAGGTTTGAAGGTTGCCTGGAGATACCCCAGTGCCCCAGTCTTCCCTGGAGATCTCCAAGTACCCCACTCTGCCCTGCCCTCTCAAGGACTATTTAACAGCACAAGCTGAACTAACCGCACAGAATCTGCAGGGAAGGCAAGCGTGGCCCGTTAGGACTGCCGTCCACCCGCCTCCTGTCATTAGGCTGCTATTTCTCACCAAATTTAAGCCTATTCCTTTAATGGTATAACTTCCAGAACTCAGTAGGGCATTGTGTGTGTGTGTGTGTGTGTGTGTGTGTGTGTGTACAAGATATATGTTTGGGTAACTGCAGAGAGAGAAACTTTCCCAAATATACACTACTTATGGAAGAACCTGTATTTCAGAGTGCTGGAAAACTCAGTGGAATTGCTTTAAAACCACCTCCATCCACTGTAGCAAATAGCCCAATCTAACCAGGCTCGCATTTTTCTCTTCTTTCTTTTTTTTTTCCCCCTGAGGCCTTTAGGATATGACAGCCAACTTTTGGGCTCTAAGGGTAAATCCCTTCTCCCATCCATCATTACATTCTTAAGAGTTCAGGGCTCTTGGAGACCAACCAGGACCTTGGCACTTCTTGGAGAAGCCTTCTATATTAAGAACTGCTGATCTTTCCCTGGGACCCCATTGGGAAGCGCTGCCTGCAGGATTCTGCCCACGTGGCTGGCCTGGAATGAGCTAAGGTCTTCGTCTTGGCTGCATGGAATATTCCTGGGAAGAGAGGCGCTCTGAGTGGGTAACAGCTAACAGTGATGTCAGGCAGAGGCAGCCTAGCTGGATGGAGTGGAGGCGGGTATGAGGCCCTCCTCATTTCTCCCTGTAGCCTCGCGAGACCCCTTCTCACCTCCTCTTCTGAAAGTCATCACCAGGGGCCCTCAGTTCTGGGTGTAATACCCTTTGCAGCCCCAAAGCCTGCTATCTTAGACCACGGGTCCAGGCAGAGAACTTCTGGGGGGAAGTTCTCTGGGGGAACTTCTGCTCAGATGCAGGTGGCAGGAGCCCCAGGTGAACATCCCTTCTTGGCCTGGTCCTGACTTTTTTTTTCTGCTGCAATTGATAATCAATAATTCCATATTCTATTTCATAAGGGCCCTATTCCTGTGCATTTATCCACGTGCCTCTCTTAGCTGTCAGGGCTGTTTGGGGCCCAGGCAGGGCTAAGGTCCTCATCAGGGCTGCATGAATCTGTCAGAGGTTCCCACAGCCTCACCCCTCATTCTGTATGAGAACAGTACAAGAAACTGCATGTCTGCCCTGTAACCTCCCTCCCTAAGTAGGATTATGCTAGAATCTAGACTATCATAGCTAAGTGTGGAAATGGTCATTATCACTATTTTTTTTTTTCTGAAACTCAGCTTTCTCTTAAATATTAATAGCAGTATTTCCTATCTTGTTTCCAGCAACTGGTGGGGACAGCGCCCTCTGCAGGTCAATGCTGCAGCTGGGGGCAGTCTGCATGATGGGTTCCAAGCGTCACCGCCAGGGTGGGCTCTGTCAAAGGGTTTCCTGGGTGTTGAGCAGTCACTCAGGGTGTTGCTTAAGATGGTCTGTTCCTGAACATTCTGAACGAGTTGGTCAGAGGTGGGACATGCGAGGCTGGGAGCACCTTGGGTGAATCTGATGTGTAGCCTGGTTTGGGAATAGCGCTCCACCTGGCTGAACATTGAAATCACTTGAAGGGTCTTAAAAACCTAGGTGCCTAGTTGTACCACAGACCTATGACATCAGACTTTCTAGGGCTATGACCCAGGTATAAGTAATTTTTTTAAAAGTCCTCTGCTGCTTTCAAAGGTAGAATATTGATGAAGGCACTTCCCTGGTGGTCCAGTGGTTAGTTAAGACTCAACGCTTTCAATGCAGGGGTTGTAGGTTCAGTCCCTGGTTGGGGAAGTAAGACTCCCACATGCGTGGTGGCAGAAAAGAAAGAAAGAGGAAAGGAAGGAGGGAAGGAAAAAAGAAAGGAAGAAAGAAAAAAATATTGATAAAGACCTTATGCAAAGTGTAAGAACCCGAAGGACAAATACTATTAGGTTGGTACGAAAGTAATTGTGGTTTCAGATCGTGAATTTCAAATCATTTTTTAACTAGACTCAAACACATCTTTATTAATCAAAATAGGAACCATTACAATCAACACATTTTTGCCAATGAGAAATAAGTGTGTTTATTCCTGTAATGTAAAAATCCATGCTTTGAGAACTCTTGGAAAGCATTTTCTGCCTCTTGATGTTTGTGGAAGCATCTTCCCTGCAAAAGTTTGTCTAGATAGATGCTGGAAGAAGTGGTAGTCAGTTGGTGAGAAGTCACGTAAATGTGACGGATGAGGTGAAACCTCATAGGCCCATTTGTTCAACTTTTGAAGTATTGGTTGTGCGACATGCTGTCGGGCTTTGTCATGGAGAAGAATTGGGCCTTCTCTGTTGACTAATGCCGGCTGCAGGCATTGCAGTTTTCGGTGGAGCTCATCAATTTGTTGAGCGTACTTCTCAGATGTAGCGGTTTCGCCAGTATTCAGAAAGCTGTAGTGGATCAGACGGGCAGCAGACCACCAGACAGTGACCTGACCTTTTTTTTTTTGGTGTAAGTGTGGCTTTGGCAAGTGCTTTGGAGCTTCTTCTTGGTCCACCAACTGAGCTGGTCATCACCAGTTGTCATAGAAAATCCACTTTTTGTCACATGTCACACTCTAAATGAGAAATGGTTTATTGCTGTTGCATAGAATAAGAGAAGATGACACTTCAGAATGATGATCTTTTTGATTTTCAGTCGGTTCATGAGGGACCCGCTTATTTTCATCTTTCCAATTTGCTTCAAATGCTGAACGACCGTAGAATGGTTGATGTTGAGTTCTACGGCAACTTCTCGTGCGGTTGTAAGAGGGTCAGCGTTGATGAGTGCTCTGAATTGGTTGTTGTCCACTTCTGATGGCTGGCCTGCGTTCCTCATCTTCAAAGCTCTCATCTCCTTTGAAAACTTATTCAACCACTGCTACACTGTATGTTCATTGGCAGTTCCTGGGCCAGGTTGTTGATGTTGGGAGTTGTCCCCACTGCTGTACGACCCATTTTGAATTGGAATAAAAAAAGTAGCTCGAATTTGCTTTTTGTCAATATAATTTCTGTAGTCTAAAATAAATACAAAAAACAGTAATAAGTCATTAGCAAAAAAGCATAGTGAGAAATGCTGATTAAAATGATGTTAAATAACCACATTTATTTAAGAATGAATTCCAATATTAAATGGCAGTGTTCAACAATGCAAAACTGCAATTACTTTTATACCGATATAGCATGTTATATGTTATATATATATTACCAGATATAAACCTAATAAACCATTTCATTTGAAATTGAGGTACCTAGAATAGTCACATTCCTAGGGGTTGCCAGGCTCTGGGGGAGAGGGAAATATGGAGAGTTAGTGTTTAATGCATATGGAGTTTCTGTTTGGGAAAATGAAAATATCCTGATGATGGATGGTGGTGATATTTCTCAACAATGTTAATAAACTTAAGAATACACCTACAATGCAGGAGATCCGGGTTCAGTTCCTGGGCTGGAACGACCCCCTGGAGGAGGGCATGGCAACCCACTCCAGTATTCTTGCCTGGGGAGAATCCCATGGAGAGAGGAGCCTGGTGGGCTACAGTTCGTGTGGTCACAAAGAGTCAGACACGACTGAGCGACTAAGCACAGCACACTACTGAAGCTTTCATGTAAAATGGCTTAAATGGTAAGTTTAATTATATAGATAAAGGTCGTGCTGCCTTCACGACCCTGGTTTCTCAGCTTCCCTAACACCTCGAGGAATGGAGCTAGAGCAAACTGCGGTCCCTTTCAGCCAGCCGGTGAGACTCACCTTAATCAGAGGGAGAAAAGCAAAGGCGCTCAGTGACCAGAGGAGGGCGCCAACGCCCTGCCTTTCTTCCGCTCAGAGTCATTCTCCAGGGCAAAGGGTGGTGCAGGATTTCCAGGGCATACCGGGAGCTCTCAGGGCTGGAAAGGCTTTTCTTCTGCTGCTGCAGGGGGAGGTGGGAGGGGAAGGTACCTACCATGCTTCACCACAAAGGCAGCAAGTTTCGTTTCCAGCCCTTCGATAGAGTTTGTTGAAGCCTTTTGTGCTTGGTTGGCAACTGCGTAAGGATTAGCCTACCTTGTTACCTGAAGACTGCAGGTGCACGTCTGGGCTTTGGAGATGGCCCTGCCCTGCGGCTTGCCTTGGCTGGGAGCTGCCCTGACAGAAGCACCTCCCCCTGTTTCCTGGGACTGGCTAATTCCCCTCACTCCATGCCAGCTCCTTGTCCGTATGTTTTTTGATTTGCTTCACTTTTTAAATTTTTTTGGTGATGATACTTCTATAACAGAAATCTCACTATTTAAATAATTTTAAGTATACTATTCAATGGCATATTGAATATGAAGTATATTCACTGTCTTGCATTCATCACCACTCTACAGTTCCAGAGCTTTCTTATCACCCCAAAGGAAAACCCTGTACCCTATAAACACTTCTACTTCTCACCCCGCCTCCCTGCCCCCACCCCAAATCCTTGCACTCTACTTTCTAGGTATTTCTTATAAATGCAGTTGTACAATATATGATCTTTTGAATCTGTCTTCTTTTGTTTAGTGTTTTAAGGTTCATCCAAGTTTAGTGTTGTTATGATACTGTGAAATGAACGGTTGTTAAGTGGAGCTCAGGATGCTGGTCGTGAATCCCCCAGTTCAACAAACCATGCGAGAAACTGAAATAGAGGCGTGCATACTCACAGGTCCTGGCGGAAGTGCATGGCATGCCTCAAGGGGCCACGTGGGCAGGTCAAGACACAGACATAGACAGGCAGGACCTGGGGCATGTGGCTTTGTGGGCACTTGCCTCCCACCTTTGGGACACATGCTTTGTGGGTGGAGCACTTATTGTTTTGTTTTGCCATGGAAGGGTTTTACTATTGCATGTCATCTTTCCTGAATTCCTTCTTGTTTTCAATTTTATTTTAATTGAAGTGTAGTTAATTTGCAATATTATATTGGTGTCAAGTGTAGAACATAGTGATTCAATGTTTTTAGAGATTATACGAGATTTAAAGTCATTCTAAAATATTGGCTGAATTCCCTGTGTTGTACAATATGTTCTTGGAGCTTATTTATTTTATAGATGTAGTTTGTACTTGTGAATACTCTGCCTTTATCTTGCCCTTCCCCACTGGTAGCCACTAGTTTGTTCTCAATATCTGTGAGTCTGTTTCTGTTTTGTGGTGTTCACTTATCTGTTTCATTTTTCAGAGTCTACATATAAATGATAATATATGGTATTTACCGTTCTCTGTCTGGCTTTTCTCCCAAGCATAATATCCTCTAGATCCATGCATGTTGTTGCAAATGTCAGAATTTCATTATTTTTATGGCTGAGTAATAGTCCATTGTATACGTGTGTGTATGTATATATGTATATATATTCACACTAAAGGCTTCCCTGGTGGCTCAGCAATGAAGAATCCACCTGCCAGTGCAGGAGACACGGGTTTGATCGCTGGCTCAGGAAGATTCCCTGGATAAGAAAATGGCAAGCCACTCCAGTATTCTTGCCTGGGAAAACCCATGGACAGAGGAGCCTGGTGGGCTACAGTCCATGGGTTCACAAAAGCGTAGGACAGGACTTAGCAACTGAACAAATGAATGAATACAGTGTTTGCCAAAGATCCACTCATTTTCTATAAGGGGTTTTAACTATTCATTGTAAGGATCAGACTTCTCAGTTTTTACTTACTTTTCATCTGAAAATTCCTTATGCAACTGGGAAAGTGGGTGCCCGTCGGATGATTGTTCTTTGAGAAGCTGACCTCCTGTCATTTGTATGACCTTGGAGGTTATGACTGTTAAGCTAGATAAAGTCAGAGAGATCTGAAGAATTCAATCAAATGGCATTTTGTTGCATTCAAATGGATTTGTGGATTGTAGGGAGACTATGGCAAGAATTCATGAGACAAAAAAGTAAATAGTCACAGCCCATCAAGCGGCTGCCAGTGACTTAGGAACACGATTGTTCAAACTCAAGAATGAGGAAAGGTGTGATGAATTCAAGCAATTTAGCCGGTAGGATCATCCTGTTAGACTGTGGTGAAGGCAATCATTAGCATCACTCTACTAATAAATGCGCGTTGCACATAGACATGTCCCTTCAGCTAGGTGTCCAAGAATAAGAAAAATAGTTCAGGCCTTTCCTATGAGTTGAGTTCATCCGAGCCAGACAAGTGCTGTCGCAGAGAATTAATTTGTCACCAGGATTGTTGGGAAAGAGCAACCTCCTCTGACAAGTGTAGCTTACACTTCCAAGTGAACAAACACCATTTTCTACAGTAAACATCCTCTCAAATGTAGTTACAAAAAACAAACATATTCGTCTTAAGATTATAAGTCAAAATCCTTGGAAATACAAGAATAAACCTTTTAATATGACAGTAAATATCTTTGCACTTTCTAACAAACTAGACAGAATTTCAACTCTGATGACAAGATACAGAATGTGAACAGAATAAGCTTATGTTATTTGTTCACAGGTGTGTAAATATTCACTACTATTTCCTGTTCTACCTAATAAGATTTAACGGCTACCCCAGGACTTAGGTCTAGAGAGCACCTGTATCAACAATCTCCCATTTTCTCAGGATTCTTTAACAACGGCTGATTCTTGGGGATCTGCTTCGTCTCCCATTTTCTAGCTGAAGCTGAATGAAAGGGTATGTACGTTGTGATCTCTGTTTCCATAATCCCATTTATAAGGCGTGGGCTTTTAGACTCACACTGGCACAATGACTATGGAAGATGACTCAGTTTCTTCACATCCTGGAGACCTACAGTTTCTGTTCTTATTTCCTGCCAGAATCTCTGGTCAGTTTGCAAAATGGTCAGCTGAAGGGGAACCTCAAAGCTTTCTTGGAAACCCTCTAGATGATTAGAATTACTTAATTGTTCCCTCCGTGGGTGTTATAAGTTGAATTGAAAGATAAATTGAAGCTCTAATTTCCAGTATCTCAGAATGTAATCTTGAATTTTCCTGCTGGTCCTGTGGTTAAGACTTTGAGCTCAATACAGGGGGGCCCTGGGTTCGATCCTTGGTCGGGGAAAAAGATCCGCAATGCCACTAAGAGCCCTCATTGTCGCAGCAAAGATTCTGAGCGCTGCAACTAAGACCCAGCATAGTCAAAAAAAAAAGAATGTGATCTTATTCGGGAAAAGGGTCTTTGCAGCTTTATCCAAGTTAAGATAAGGTCATTAGGGTGGGCCCTAATTCTGTGAGTGGTATCCTTATAGAAGGGGGAAAATTGGACTCAGACACACACACAGGGAAGACAATGTGAAGAAATATGGAGAGAACGCCATATGAAAATGGAGGCAGAGTGGACCTGACCGACGAAGCTGTAAGCGGAACGACTCTAAGGATTGCCCCCCGCCGTCGGAAGCTGGGACAGGTAAGGACGCATTCTACCCAGAGGCTCACAGGGAGGACAGTCCTGAAATCCCCTTAATCTCAGACTTCCAGCCTCCAGAACTATGAGAGAGTAAATTTCAGTGGTTTTAAGTCACCCAGTTAGTGGAACCTTTAACCTGGGAGTGACTTAGAATTGACAACAGAGATTACGAGGCAAACCAAATCCATGGTGTCACTATTGTGTGAAATCTGGTAATAATTTGTACGTACCGGTATTTGTCTTAGCCCACACACCCCCATCCCACCCACCACCTCACCCCAGGAAGCAGAGCTGCTGTGCTGGGATTTGGGCAGGTAATTTGTTTTCATAAGGAAAGCCAGGGAATAGGAGTAACACAATAGAACAGGGTGCACCAGATGGTAAAGAATCTGCCTGCAACGCGGGAGATTCGGGTTCGATCCCTGGGTCAGGGCAGATCCCCTGGAGGAGGGCATGGCAACCCACTGCAGTATTCTTGCCTGGAGAATCCCAGGGACAGGGGTGCCTGATGGGCTGCAGTCCTTGGGGTCACAAAGAGTCAGACATGACAGCGACTTCCACTCACTCGCTCTCAACTGAGTTGGTCATTGCAGTGGGTCACTGAGGCCCCATCCTTCCAGCACCTCTGAGGAACCGTGTGGAATACACCAGACAATGGTCTGCTCAAGGGACAGTAGGGGAGACCACAGGAAGAAACCAGCGCTTCTGGATTCTCCTGCATGACCTCAACTCCCTTACGCTTCCGGGTCTGTGCGTGTGTTCAGGAATAGCGGCTCACAGGGGGTCCTTGGCCTTGGAACTGAGAAGCAAGACAAGGGTGAAAAGGGACTGCAGGTAGAGATGCTGTCAGGCCTCGCCTGTGCAAAGCTGGGCCCCAGCAGTGACTAGTGCAAAGGACCTGGAGAATTCGGCTTATTAGAGGAATGCGCATTCATCTAGATTTTAAGCTGAAATGTCCAAGAGAGCTTTAGTCTTTAAACAGCATAGAATATGTAGAAGAGTTTAATCATCATCTTGATAAATTTTATTAGATTTGTAAGAATTTCTTAGGTACTTGGAAAAGTTGTTCAGTTTGCCAGTCACTGACTTACTTTAAAAAGAAAATTGAGTGTGCTGGCTTTATCAGTACAGCTAAAAATATTTAAAGGAATTCAATTAAATTATGAAAGCCTTAAAATCATTTGTGAAAATTTGAAAGATTTAAAAATATAACTTACTTCTAAATTGAACTTAAAAACTTAAAGAAAACCAAGGCTTTGAATGATAAATATCGAAGTAGCTCCTGAATGTTCTTTTCTGTACAAAACAGCCACTCCTAAAGACTAAAAAAAATCATGATTACATTTTTCCACCCTATGGAAATCATCATTCTTTTCTACACTGTTGTTCATCTGAAAAGTGAGTTCTTCAAACATGGGATCAAATAGAACATATCCGTGTAATTTGCAACTTAACTTTTGTTTTCGGTTGGGGTTTTCTGGTTGCAAGCAACAGAAAGCAATTTTGGCAAAGCAAAGGGGATTTACTGGAAGAGTTCTGGGGAGTGCAGAGAATCAGTGAAAAAGCTGGGATGCGGTCTCTGAAATGGATCAGCATCAGGTTTGATTGGTAATCTAAGCAGGGTGAGTGGACTCTGTCCCAGGCAGATTCAGTTGCAGGTATCAGACACTGCTCTGGCTTTTATCTACAGAAAAAAAAAAAAAAAAAGGATTTAATGCTGGGGGCAGCGTGCTTCCAAGATCCGTGGACAGGCCAGAGGAGTGGGCTGTAGATCACCATCAGAAGCCTTGCCTGCCAAGGGAGCGCTAACTTCGCCACTGCCAGGACTCGGAGGGTCCTCTGAGCTGTCCCTTCTCCCCCATAGCCTCGAGCCTCCCAAGTTCCCTGCAGCTCTCTCCTGCTGCTGGGATGACTGGTGCTCAAGCCACTTTCTCCCACCTTGCCCTGGAGAGTCATCCTCAGCACCTGGGGCCAGATCAGTGTGGCCAGTGTCCTTAGTGCAGGCCTAGCTTTGCCAGGATTGATTCACTGCTGCAGAACAACTCTGTTGACACTGTAGGATGTAAAGCAATGACCATGTGATGTCACGGAAACAGGCCGGCGATGCAGACGGGCACAGGGGACAGGCCCTCCTCGGCTCTGCGGTGCCTGGGGAGACGTCCGTGGCTGGGCTCTGGAGGCCAGAAGTCTTCTTGGCTCACCTACCAGGTGTCTCTCTGAAGCATGGGCGTGGTGGGCACTGCTGTCCAGAGCTCGCCACGTGGTTTCTCGGGGATATCATCTTAGGAGAGTGGGATTTCACGCATGGAAGCTCAGTTCTCCAAGGACACAGGTTCCAATGAGCAGGATGGAAGTCCAAGGTCAAGGTGCCGCAGGTTGGGTGTCTGGTGAGAACCCACTTCCTCACAGATGGCCATCTTGTCACTGTAACTACACAGCTGGAGGGGCAAGGGGGCTTTCTTAAACCCCTCTACTAGGAGCACTGAAACCACTCATGGCTCCACTCTCATGAACATATCACCTCCCAAAGGCCCCACCTCCTAATACCATCACCTTGGGGGTTAAAATTTCAACATGAATTTTGAGGGGGGGCACAAACCTCCAGCCTATAGCACCCACCTTCCCCCCCAAGACCTCCCCCCATTACAGGCTACCCTCAAACCTTTGGGCCACCTTGGTGGGCCTCCAACCTTGGAGACCCAATTTCATAGCCCAGTCCAGCCATGAGCAGTTATGGAGCTGTGGACAGAGCACTGAAGCCCCCCATCCTTGGAATTTTCATCTGGAGGTTTCCTCCCTCCCGGGCTGTGTGGGGTCAGATGTGAAGGTCCTCTGCAAGCTCAAAAGACGGCTCAATAGGGAGGCATAGGTGCTTTTAGTTGAGGGGCTGTAGTATTTCATTTTCCCAGCTCTTGGCCCCAATCTCTGGGATATAGTAGATCCTGACTCTATGCTCATTAATTGAGGGAATAAGTGAAGTGATTTAACGTTGTCCTGGTTTTGCAGGCCAGGAAACAGACACTGAAGGAGGAGAGGTCTGACCTGAGCTGAGGGACAGGTGATGCTCCAGATGGACACTTGCTTATCACCTGTTATCTCCACCTCCAGATGTCTGCTGCTTTTATTGTCTGGCTTCCCTCCTAGCTCAGTTGGTAAAGCATCCACGTGCAATGCAGGAGACCCCAGTTTGACTCCTGGGTCAGGAAGATCTGCTGCAGAAGGGATAGGCTACCCACTCCAGTATTCCTGGGCTTCCCTTGTGGCTCAGCTGGTAAAGAATCCGCCTGCAATATGGGAGTCCTGGGTTCGCTCCCTGGGTTGGGAAGATCCCCTGGAGGAGGGAAAGGCTACTCACTCAGGTATTCTGGCCTGGAGAATTCCATGGACTGTATAGTCCATGGGGTCGCAAGGAGTCAGAACGACTGAGCGACTTTTACTTTCACATTTATTGTCAGGGTTGGTTGGAACAATGAGGCTCAAGGATCATATTCAAACCTCAGCTGCAAGAGCGCTGAGGCTTCCTAAACTCAGCATCTCTTTCTTCTCAACTCAGCCAGTTCCTTCTCACTTCATTTCTTCCCTGATTCTGATGGAAGTTGGCTCCAGGTGCCAGGTCTGCCGGGCTTCCCAGGTGGCGCTAGTGGTAAAGAATCTGCCTGCCAGTGCAGGAACCGTGAGACCTGGGTTCGATCCCTGGGTTGGGAAGATCCTCTGGAGGAGGGCATGGCAACCCACTTCAGTCTTCTTGCCTGGAGAATCCCATGGACAGAGGAGCCTGGCAGTTTATGGTCCATGGGGTCGCACAGAGTCAGACATGACTGGAGCAACTTAACCCGCACGCACATGCGTGCCAGGTCTGCGAGTCAGGCTTTTGGAGGCAGAGAGGACATTCCTGGGCAAATCGTGCAGAGAAAAGCAGAGACCCACCTCCTGGGCGTGAGAGGAGATCGCTGTGGATGCCTCCTGCCGGGGTCACCTTCCGAGGGCAGCAGAGACTCCGTCCCGCCTCTTTCTCGTGTCCTCTAGTTTCCCTGCTTGGTGCAGGTGTTCCGCATGTATCCAGATAGATGTCTGTTCTCAGCCTCCAGAAGGGCTGGTTGTGAACCAAGGGGGCTTGTGGAAAGAGGGCTGTTAGAGATGCTGATTAGAACAAATAGCTTTTGGGGGGAAATACACAAAGACCAAGCTGAGTAACATTCTCATTCATATGAAAACAAGCCCCTGGGTGGCTGATGCCAGATGAGATAAGTGGAAAACATGACGTCATTATTCCGGCAGGAGTCTTTCTCTCTCCTTGGCGCCCCATGCCTTCCCTCTCCTCTGCGTCTCTTTCCGTCGCCTCTTGTTGCCTCCTTCCTTCTCCCACTCTTTTAATCTTGGGGTAAACTCCTGTCCTTGCTCTCTCTTCACCTCTCTTGGGGGCATCTTATCTCCTTCTTCAGGGCCCTTCTGACAAGACCCATGTGAAATATTTCCTTTCCTTTCAGATAAACTCCTCCGTAACAGGGAGGTACCAGCAACTGATAGTATGAAATCTGTTGATTTCCAACTTCCGAGGGTGCTAAATCGGCCTTTTGACAGATGACAAACATCTCGGAGCCTCTCCCCAGAGGAGAAGGGGTCTCTGATAGTGGAACTTCCTTCCCTACCCTAGGAATGGGGGTTGCTTTCTGTGTTTGGGTTTATTTTGGAGTCTTTGCCATTCTATAGTCCTATAGACCCTGCCCACGAGGCTGGCAACTTCACGATTCAGCTGAGTAGAAGCATTTGGGGAGGTGGGAAAGGAAGGGATGCTTTTTTCTGGCTAACTCTCTGTGGGGCTGCCCACCGCCCCTTCCGCCTGGAGCAGGTGGTCAGCAGACCCCGGACAGGAGCCCGGTTCTGTCTGTTCCTTTGCCTTGGCTCAGTCCAGTCAGATCTCATTTGCCTCTCCTCCAGGCCTTCGCAGCAGCTGCTGGCTGCTTTTTTGCAGCAATTTTCCGCTCCCTGCCTGCTGCCCATGCTTCTCCCTTCCCCCTCCAACCCCGCCAGCACCCCCTGTCCTTCTTGCCCTTCCTAGTAATTCCATCACCAGGCGTTTGATCCAATTTGGGGTGCACAGCCTCCCAGGAGTGGCAGATGGAAGGCACCAGAGTCCGCTGGAGCTGCTCGAAGCCTAGGAGCAGCCATGGTGCATCAGTTTCCAGCTTCCTGTGCCTGGCCCAGAGGTCCTTCAGGTGGGAGTTTTGTGCATCCTGCAGCTCAGCTCTGAGCACCACAGGGGTGCTTCATCTGCTGTGTTTAACCCTGTCCCGTCCTGCCTGGGGCTCTTGTTGCCATGGAGACTTGCGCAGAGCAAACCTCTTGTGGCCCTAGAGCCGTCCATCCAGGTGTGTGTCTACCTTAGCTCTGTCTTATGAAGCAGTCATCTTTCCCACGATGCATGTGTGCAGGACTATGTAAGAGGATGCGCTTCTGGACTCATCACATATGCGGTGAACACAGGACAGGGTTCACACCCGAAGTTGGGCAGGCGAGGAACCCAGGACTCCTCTCTCCTGGCCCCAAGGTCTTCTCGCTACCATACATACATGTGCCCTCAGCCTTCTTGACATTTCTGCTTCCCTGCAGCCCACTTCACAGGAGATGAATCCATTCTCTGCCCTCTGTCTACCGGCCCCACCAGATTTAAACATGGACTTTTTTCCTGGTGGCTCAGAGGTTAAAGCGTCTGCCTCCAATGCGGGAGACCTGGGTTTGATCCCTGGGTCGGGAAGATCCCCTGGAGAAGGAAATGGCAACCCACTCCAGTATTCTTGCCTGGAGAATCCCATGGACGGAGGAGCCTGGTAGGCTACAGTCCATGGTGTTGCAAAGAGTTGGACATGACTGAGCGACCTCACCTCACCTCACCTTTGTAGCCTAGTCCAGAACCTCACAGCCCAAGCCCTGCTTCCCTTCGTCGGCCGTTCAGTTTCGCACACGCTGCCCAGAGCACGGCTCTGACTCAGCCAGCTCCCCTACTTCTGTCCTCACATCTGCCTCGGCACAGGGAGGCCCTCCCCTGGCCCCGGCCCTTAACTGGACCTTTCACTGACTCTTAACTGGACTCTCTCCTTAACTCCCCCCACACCACCCCTCACATTTGACACTGGTTCCGTGGGTATTTTTCAGCAAGTTCTTAGCTTCTTGAGAGATCTAAAAATAATCCACCTCCTCCCCCTATTTCAAACTATTAACCTCTCTGCTCAGTGTGTGAGGTTTGCATTTCAAAGCCCTGATTAAATTTGCTTAATATTCCTTCATAGCTGACAGCTACCCGACTCCTCCCAGGCTCTGTGGGAACACAGCAGCAGTAAAGGCAGAAACTGTGGTTCCCTTCATCGTGGTCATTATTTCTTGTTTTCACCCCACTCGCCCCCAACACCCAGGGGAAGGGAGCTGGGAGCCACGGGCGAGGGAGGGGATGACAGGCAGGTGGAGGGTGCTCTGGGGAGGAGGGAGAAGGTGCCCCTGGTGCAAGCCCAGAGGGACAGCTCCGCTCGGTGGCTTCATCCTGGGGTGGTCGCTGACGACTGCCCCCTCTCAGTCATGAGGCAATCAGAACGCACCGCCCTCCAAAAATATCCACTTCGGCATAAAGATTATTTTGAGCTGAAGGCAACGAAGAATCAAAAGATGGAGAAAGAAACCCTCTGGGGCTGCTTTCCTCATCTGATTAGAAGCAAAAAAATCTGGGAAATAAGGCTGCTATAAATTCCTTCTAAAGGGCAGATTTACCCCGCGGAAGGGAGAACTCGAGTAAAATCCACACCAAATCCCTCCCCTAGGGGGGCTTTGTGGCCTTGGAGGAGATGGAAAGTTTACTCACACTTGTGCTGTGGTGGTGCTCAGCCGTGTCCGACTCTGCGACCCCATGGACCTCCAGGCTCACACTTGTATAGACAAATACTATCGCAGACTTGATCTCTTGATTGCACTCCTAGAAACTCTCTTCCTTTTCCCCAAAGCCCATGAAAGCCTTTTCTGCCCCCTCCCTTACCCCTACTAGAGGTATCCTCTGACTTCAGCTGCACTTGACGCTAGAGCAACTCAGGGGTTAATTTATGTATAATTTATTGTTGGACCCCGCCCCCCACCCCCCGCCATACCCGAGATTCCTCTGCATCTGTGGATTCAACCAACTCTGGGCCGAGTGGTATTGTAGTATTCACTATTGAAAAAAGATCTGTGAATGAGTGGACCCTCACAGTTCAGATGTGTGCTATTCAAGAGTCCACTGTATTTTGATGCTTTTGAACTGTGGTGTTGGAGAAGACTCTTGAGAGTCCCTTGGACTGCAAGGAGATCCAACCAGTCCATTCTGAAGGAGATCAACCCTGGGATTTCTTTGGAAGGAATGATGCTAAGGCTGAAACTCCAGTACTTTGGCCACCTCATGCAAAGAGATGACTCATTGGAAAAGACTCTGATGCTGGGAGGGATTAGGGGCAGGAGGAGAAGGGGACGACAGAGGATGAGATGGCTGGATGGCATCACGGACTCGATGGACGTGAGTCTGAGTGAACTCCGGAAGTTGGTGATGGACAGGGAGGCCTGGCGTGCTGAGATTCATGGAGTTGCATAGAGTCAGACACAACTGAGCAACTGAACTGAACTGAAATACAGTTACTTCTTTTCTTGCCCCCACATGTAGGCAAATAAACCTTTCTCTGTGGTCAGTTGAACTCATAGACCCCAGCACAAGAACCTAAGAGGAGAGAGGAAGTCTTTCCTCTCCAACAGTGGCAGCTCATGATGTGGACAGTGACAGCCAGCAGCCTAGACTCTGGACCCAGGGTCAGATCCTTGGTCGGCAGTGAGGGTCCTTTCAGGGACCACCCCCCCATCTTCCCGTGGGAACCCCATTCAGCTTCTCTGGAATACTGCAGAGAATTTTAACTTAGAAGGCATAATTTTCTGCTGCCCATTACCCCAGTCCCCAAAGTGAACATGTTAAGCCTTCATCTGAGGTGGTTTACAGAGGGAGACTGATATAATAATCATGATAATAAACAACTTTTTGCTTCTCAGTCTTTACACACAACAATCCATACTCATCACTATTCACAGCACCCTTGACCTGAAAGTACAGCTGTTAAAATCAAAGGGAAAGTGTCAGTGGCTCAGTCATGTCTGACTCTTTGAGACCCCATGGACTGTAGCCCACCTGGCTTCTCTTGTCCATGGAAATCTCCAGGCAAGAATATCGGAGTGGGTTGCCATGCCCTCCTCCAGGGGATCTTCCCAACCCAAGGATCTATCCAGCATTGCAGGTGGATTCTTTGCCGTAACCTCCAGCAAATGAGTTTGTCACCGAGTCGCCGTCTTATCAATTGCTTGCTTCTCATTAAAACTTTGTAGAGCTTCGAGCCATGTAAACAGACAGTTACAACGAAACATCACACTTCCAGGGAAGGTCAAGGCCTGGCCCCAAGGAGTAATTGTGTCCTTGGGGAGGGGAGATGCTGGGGACAGCTGGCTTCCAGCTCCTTCCTCTCTTGCCATCGCTCTCGCCTTTGGTTCCAGGAAGACCATTTGCTGTCCTGAGAAGGGGCCAGGGAGGTGGAACTGCCTTGGGGTTACTCCAGGGCTGGTTATCTAATAAATAAATTTCCTCGAATGGAAAACCCTTCAGGGTGCCTGGATTCTCAGTCACTCCTATGGTATCTGTCCTTGGTCCTTTCCCTCCTTGTAAGCCGTCACTAAGTCAGATGGTGGAAGCTCTGGTCCCTGGGGCACGTCACCCTATCTGGGTACTAGCAGAGGTGTGCAGGTGGGGCTGAGCCCTGTTGGACAGACCGTAGGATCAAGCTGGCGATTAGAGCAGGGAATTCTGAGCTTGATTCTGATCTGTCAGCCCAGCCTCCCCAGGAATCCTCCCCCTAGAGGGGTCCATTCCTGAGATTCCAGGTCATGCATGTTGATGACCAATCTGTCCTCCCATTGGTTTGTGCGAAAGAAACGTCTCTCTCAGGCTGGACAGCAGCAGGTGAGGGAATAAGTGATGGGGAGACTCTGAAGCGATTGATCTGGGCCAGCAGCCTCCACAGAGGGCGTGACAAGAGAAAGGAAAACAAAAGTTATACAGAGCTCCTAGGAGGTTTTCCCTTACACCTGGCTGGAGGTGTTAACGGTGAGATTCTCTGCTCCAAACTGCTCTGGGCTTGGAGGCCCGGCTCCTGCCTTGCCTCTCCAGGCAGAGGGGCGTGGGGGGAACCTGAGGAAGGTGGGAACAGCTGGGAACAGCTGGCAGGCTGCGAGATGATGGCCACCCCACGTACAAGCCAACCCCGGGGTCCTAAACTTGAATGGTGACTTCACAGAGCCCAATGCCACAACCTAGCAGGATGTCCCCCTCCCTCTTTGAAGCCAGTAGGTATTTTTTCTAGAAGAGAAGAGCCAAAGAAGTGACCCACTTCTCACCTGCACAATAGGGATGCTGGCCTGAGCCCCAGAGTGCAGACGGGCCTGGCCCAGTCAGAGGCGGGTGGGGAGGCCCTGCTGGGGTCGGTTTACCTCAGGGGGCTGAGCTTTCCCCCTCCCTCTGTCCGAGCGAGGGGAGCCCTGAAGCAGCAGGAAGAGGCAGGAGAAGACAGAATGGAATCATGAGAGGCTCTGGCTTCCTCGGGAAGGGACCCTGAGGAGGGCTTCACGTAGCTTCCCTGCACCTACTGCCTCAATGACGTGAGTCCCAGGGGCCTCCCAGGAAATATGGCCCCTCAGAGCCTGAGCTGAGGGGGTGACGTGGTAGGTTGCCCTCACAGGGCGGCTGAAGGGGCTTCTTCAGGGCACAGAAGAGACTGGCTACGGCTGGGAGTCCTGCAGGATCCAGCCAGAGAAGAGACGAGAAGCGCCACCCCAGCGCTGTTGCTGCCACAGGCCGGCTGAGCTGTCTGACTACTCGGCCTGGGGAACATGGCAGTTATCATCTCTCAGAGGAGAAACGGTCTGCTTGGGCTTCACTACCATGGAGAGACCCACTACAGGGCTTCAGGGTAGTAACCAGGCCAGCCCAGAAGGCAGCATTTGAAATGCTGAAGGCTCCCAATGTGGAAGGGGAGAAGGCCAAGCACTGGGGCCCCACGTTTCCAGGGCTTTCTGATCTGAGAGCTCCTCCTCCGAAATCCCCATCCTGTCAGTCTGTCCGGGTCTGACCTGGCTCACCCTCTTCTGTGACAGATTTTGGAGACTTTGTCCAGAAAAACTTCCCCCAGAGGCTCTTACCTCTGCTGGTGGAAATTCCCCCTCATTCTCAGCCCAGCTCAGCCTCCATCAGCAGGTGCCCATTCTTCCTTCTGGTTTCCATCTTTCTTCCCTTGAACAGAGGTCTTGTAGGAGGGGCTAAACTTCACCTCTAAGCATCTTAGGTTTACATTTGGGACTCTAATAAAAGACTAACAGGAGAAAAACTGTTTATTAACATGCAGTGCACATCACATGCGAGAAACCCACAATGATGATTCAACTGTGAAGAACTACGCAGAGATTCCTTAAAAAGCTGGGACTAGAACTGCCATATGACCCAGCAATCCCACTGCTGGCGCACGCCCCGAGGAAACCAGAATTGAAAGAGCCACATGCACCCTAATGTTCTTTGCAGCACTATTTACAATAGCTGGGACATGAAAGCAAAACCTAGATGCCCATCGGCAGATGAATGGATAAGGAAGTTGTGGTACATATACACAATGGGATATTACTCAGCTATAAAAAGGAATGCATTCAAGTCAGTTCTAATGAGGTGGATGAACCTGGGGCCTATTATACAGAGTGAAGTAAGTCAGAAAGAGAAAGACAAATATTGTACATTAACGCATATATATATGAAACTTAGATGATACCGATGATCCTACATACAGGGCAGCAAAGGAGACAGAGATGCAAAGAACAGACTTTTGAACTCAGCGGGAGAAGGTGAGGGTGGGATGATTTGAGAGAATAGCATTGAAATATGTACATTACCATATGTGAAACAGACGACCAGTGCAAGTTCGATGCATGAAGTCAGGCACCCAAAACTGCTGCTCTAGGACAACCCAGAGGGATAGGGTGGGGAGGGAGTGGGGGCAGGGGTTCAGGATGTGGGAGGAACACATGTATACCTGTGGCCGATTCATGCTGGTGTGTGGCAAAAGTCATCACAATACGGCAATCACCCTCCGATTAAAATAAATAGATCAATTGGAAAAAATGGTGGCTCAGACCTCTGACTTACATAGCATCTTCAACAGACGACAACGCGTTTTAGAGAAATAACAGTCAGCGGAAGCAGTTTCAGGCTTCCAAGGGTGGCAAGTGGCAGGAAGGTAAACGAATGGGAGGAAATAGAGTGAGGTTTGTTTGTAGAATCCTCTGGTGCCTTCTCTGGGCTGTTAAGAGTCTGTCTCCAATAAAGGGAAAATTTACATCTTCTCTCTAGGTAGAAAGAGGACAGATAGGGAGAGCTTTCTTACACTTGCTGCTTCTTAATTGCCTTCAGTTCAATATAATTTTGAGACCAGTGTGGCTTATTTTGGCATGGTATATTCTGCTACCCTTCATTCCATCAGAGGCTGAGACTTTTCTGCTCATCTCACCCAAACTGCTCAGACCTGTCTCCCTTTCTCTTGGGTTTTGCTCTCAATCTAGCTGGCAAATGTGTTTCACCAGCTAGTGGTGAATTTAGCTGGTGCAACGTGTTTTTCCTTCCAGGTAACGTGGTGCATGGGAGAACGCAAGGACTGAGATGGGAGATGTTGGCTCTGGGACAGGTTGGAGCAGCAGGGTCAGTGAGGGGGGTTCTTCACTGCGGGGCTTTGTTCAGTCCATTCGGGGAACATCTGGCACGCTAGTGAGAGGTCTAGCCTTGACCACCTTTTATGTATGACCAGGTCCCATTAGGGTTTTAAGGGATGACTTTTTGTTTCTATAGTCTTCGACATATGCAGATCTTCGTAATAAAGAGCTATCTTAATGAGTTGCCTCCCCTTTTGACCTAATTTTGCAAGCTCCTTGATGGTAAGGAGGTTCATCCCCCCCCCCATTACTTGGCACGTGGATGTGCCAAGTGGCTATCCTTGGCACAGTGCCTTCTGTTTTCTGATTCAGACTGAAATTTCCTCTACATGCACAAGGCAGACTCATCTCATTGTCAAGTCTAATAAATAAATCACAGCTCAGAGTGACGGGATCCAAATGTAAAATGCAGCGTCTGGCACCACTGGAGATAAAATAAATTACCTGTAATCTGGTAAGCAGGTCATCTTGATCCTCTGCTTTGTTCTGGTGATTGATTTTGCTAAACTCAGAAGAAGCAGAAAGACATTCAGATTCAGGACTTTGAGTGAAATGAAAGTGGTTGGGCCAAGAGATGAGATAATAACACTTTTGCAAAGGGAAGTGGAGAGAGAAGAGCTTTGATTCTCAGCTTCTTCAGGGCTTTTGTCTAGTCCTTCCTGAGGCTCAACTCTGCTTCCGGCCTTCAGATTTTGAGAAACACTATTGTACCTGTTTTTGCTGTTGTTCAGTCATTAAGTTGTGTCCGACTCTGCAACCCCATGAACCGCAGCACGCCAGGCGATAAATGCCATTGTTGTTTGTTTGTTTGTTTAGGGCAGTTTAAGTGGGTTTGCAAACAATCTTTAAGAGGCCAACACTTTTATAATTTGATTTGATTTGAAAGAGACCTGCCCCACACAGACTGAATGGTGTTTGGAGTTCTGCTAGGAGAGTCACGTTTTTTAGTTTGAAAAGAGGAAGACCTCACTGAAATGAAATATTATTGTAAAAGAATTAAGGCCATAATCAGCTCATAGCATTCTAGAACTGTGCTGTCCAACAGAAGTATCTAATTGAAAACTTTTGCATTAGCCAGCTACTTTAAAAGAAATAAAAAGAGAGGTGAAATTAGTTTAATATATTTTATTTAGTATGATTTCAAAATGTTATACTTGTAACATGTAATCAATAGAAATAGTTATGAATGAGATAGTCTACATTCTTTTGAAGGAGATACTAAGTCTTGGAGATCTGGTGTGTATTTGACACTTACAGCAGAGTCCCCAGCCTTTCTGGGACCAGGGACCAGTTTTGTGGAAGGCAATCTTTCCACAGATGGCTGGAGGAGATGGTTTTGGGATGATTCAAGCACATTACATTTATTTTTATTATTATTACATCAGCTCAGATCATCAAGCATTAGATCCTGGAGGTTGGGAAACCCTGACTCACAGCACATGGCAGCTAGGATGAGCTACATTTTAAGGGCTCAGTAGCCACATGTGGCCACTGTCTACTGAATTGGATAGTGGCTGGAAATCATGCAGGAATAGGGCTTGCAGATGGGCGCTTCTCTGGATTGAAGTCTGTTTTCTCCCAGGAAGAGTAAAGGTGATTGTGCAAAGGAGATAGGAGCAGATATGAAACCCGGGGCGGGGGGGAGGTCTAGTAAAGAGGGGACTGCAGGTATTTCTGAGAGCAGCTAACGTGTCCAGTAAACATCTCAGGAAATAAGTTAGAGGGACAGGATGACTAGAAAACTATAAGTTAAGGACACAATAAATAGTGCAAGAAGGTTTCCCAGGGTGGCAGGAGTGGGTGAGGGTAATATATGGCTGTATCTACAAGAAAGCCCAAACTCTGCGGTTTGAAACTTTTGCTTGTATGTTCTCGGAAAAGTCAGATTCTTTGCAATAAAAGGCATAACCTTGAACAGAAATATGCCGCTGGGATCAGCCAAGAGTTTGTCCAGCTACAGCAGCCCAGACTGCAACAGTGACAGGAATGAAGCAGAATAAGATAGTGGAGGAATTAGGGACCTTCAAACAAGGCTTTATTCGCTGGGATGCGTTCAGCGTCCACTGGGTGGATTCTAAGTCTTGTAACTGAAAACTAATGGGCTTAATCATAAGGATATTGTTTCCTTAACAAAAAGTCTGAAAGCAGGCAGTTCTAGGGCTGGTTCGGTAACCTAATGACATCATTATGAACTTGGGCTCTTTCTATTCCTCTTTTTCACCTCTACAGTCTGTTTGATCTTTTGTCCGTGGGTTTGTTGCCTCATGATCTTAAGATGGCTGTGGCAGCTGCAGGATTGCATCCAAAAATCAAAAAATAGGAAGCAGAGGTAAAAGGTTTTTGTCTCATATGTATTGAGAAGGTTCTCAAGAAATACCCTTTTATATCTCATTGACCAGCCCCGGGTCAAATGGCCATGGATTGCTTCCAGGAAGGTTGGAAGAGCAAAGTTCTCTGCCTCTAGGGACAGAGACAAAAGGAAAGGGTTTTGGAAGTGAGTGTTGGATAGCCAACAGTGAATGCCTCAAGCCCCAAGATAAGGCACCATGCTATAGAAGGAAGAGCGATGAATGATGAGCCAGGAGCCACCATCTTGCTATATGGCCTTCCTTTGGTCAGCTGGCCTCTCTCAACCTGCAACCTTATCTCTAGGGTAGGATTCAGTAGACGATCTCTTTCTGCCCTAACGCTATTGATTTTATTAAAACTCCTGGAGGGCCTTGAATGGGCTATCCAGTGCTAATGTAATTAATTTAATGAGATCCATTTGGTGAAAAACAGCTGTGGCTCTTCTCCTTCTTGTGGCTGGATAAACTCTCATGCTTACAGATTTTGATGGAACTTTAATTATAACAACATCTTAGTGTCCTTGATCTCTTGAAGTTTGTTCCCGATGAGAGTGTCAGAGAATGCTGTTCAATAGAAGTAAAATGTAGGGCACTTATGCAGTTTAAAACTTTTGTATTAGCCTAGTCAAGTTTTTTTTTTTTAACAAAGGAGATAGATGAAGTTAGTTTTAATGTATTTTATTTGATACAACATCAAAAATGTTACGGGGGCTTCCCAGGTGGCTCAGTGGGTAAAGAATCCACCTGCCAATGGAGGAGATACAGAAGATGTGGGCTTGATCCCTGGGTTGGGAAGATCCCCAGGAGGAGGGCATGGCCACTCACTCCAGTATTCCTCCTTGGAGAATCCCATGGACAGAGGAGACTGGTGGGCTACAGTCCATAGGGTCGCAGAGTCAGACGTGACTGAAGCGACTGAACATGCATTCACGCACACACAAAACTGTTATGACTTTAATATGTAATCAATAGGAATATTTATGAATGAGATATTTTACATTCTTTGCAGGGAGAGGTACTAAGTCTGTGAAATCTGAATGTATTTGGCGCTTACAGCACATCTCGATTCAAACCAGCTACATTTCAAGGGTTCAGCAGCCGCCTGCGGCCAGTGGCTAACAACCTGGATGGTGGCTGAAATCATGAGAGTGGAGCTTGCAGGTGGGAGCTTCTCTTGCCACTGACTGGCTGCTGCCCTGCTCAGGTCAGGGCAGCCTGAGGCAGAAGTCTGGAGGAGATAAAATTCGCCCTGAGGTCCTGCCAGAACTTCCCCTCCCACCGATGGTTTTCAGCATGCATGCTAAGCTGCTTCAGGCATGTTCAACTCTGTGTACAGACCTTATGGGCCATAGCCCGCTAGGCTCCTCTGTCCATGGGATTCTCCAGGCAAGAATACTGGAGTGCATTGCTGTACTCTCCTCCAGGGGATCTTCCCAACCCAGGAATCAAACCTGCATTTTTCATGGCCACCTGCCTTGGCAGGTGGGTTCTTTACCACAGCACCACCTGGGTTGGGTTCATCCAGTTCTGGCCCAAGGTGAAGGCTTTATCTAAATACTTCCCAGACCCTCTCACCCGAAAGTCTATAGAGTTTCCTTCCTTTAGAGCAAAGCACTGCTCACAGGAGGCTGCTGTAATGAGCTTCCTGTGCCAAAACGTGAATGCATACTGGGGGGACAAGGCTCCCCCACATTCAGGTCAGGTGTGGGGGTTCAGCACGGGGCTTGGACAGGAAGGCAGCTGAGTCAAGGCTTCTCAGCTGTGAGTGTCCACTCAAGGGAGACGCACATAAAGGGGTGTTATTCTCAGGTCACGGGGTAACCTAAGGGGACCAGGGACCGGAAGGGAGTCAGGGCCCCGAGAGCGACTGAAACTGGCAGAAACCAGCACTAGGGCAGTTCAGTTTCTCTCTCCCTGCCTCCTCTATTACCGCTGCTCTGTTCCTCTCCTGTGATTAAAGACTCACGGTGAACTTGTCATCTCACAGTTCTGAGGTTGCTTTGTCCTCAATTCAAGCCACTCTGACAAAATGTCTCTGCATCTTAAATCTACATTCCCAGGAGAGAGAACACGATTGGTCCAGTTTGGTTTGGGGGTGTGTACCCTGGTCCAGTCACCAGGACGGGGGTGGGAAGGGAGAGGGCGGAAGGTCACCATAGCTCCAACTTGAACGGAGTGGCCTCTCCTGTGAATGGGGAAGCGGGGGTACACTTCTCAGAGAAGGGAGGTTGTGGGCTAACCAAATACTTCAAAGGGTGGGGTTTTGTGGCTGATTTTTGTTTTTAATGGAGATGTGGATTTTCTACCTGTTTAATGTAGAGCAATATAAAAATCCCAGAGAACAAAGAAAATTGAAAGTATCATTTATTAGGTACAAATTTTGGATCTGCCATTTAATAATCTTGTTTCTCTTAATTTACTCACCAAACACATACAAAACACTTTCGACATGTCAAACGCTATATTGTACAAACACTAAGTGCTTTACATATTTTAACATCTTAAATGTTTGCAATGATTCTATAAGACAGGTATTAAAATTATCCCCATTTTACAGATGAGGAAATGGAGGCATAGAAAGATGAACTTGAGTAAGTGATGAAAATGAAAAAAATGAAAGTGAGTAAGTGATAGTGCTGGAATTCCAGCCCAGGCCGTCTGGCTCAATTATTCCTGGGTGAAATCCTTTGTTACGCTGACCTTGGGTAAGTTACTTAACTTCTCTGCCCCTTGGTCTCCACACTTGTAAAATGGGTTTGATGACATCTGCCTCCTCAGTTGTGGTGAGGATTAAAATTGATGGTGCCTGTCAAGCCCTGTGCATTCACTAGTCAGGGCTCTCCAGAGAAACAGGCCAATAAGATCTGTGTGTGTGTGTGGGGGGGTGTGGGTGCATGGGCTTGGGGATCCCCAACACAGTCACTTGGCTGAGAGTTCCATGGTAGGGGGTGGTGGTGGAGAGCGAGCATTTAGGCAAGTGAACAGCAGAAAGTTAATAACGAAAGGGCTGGACCTGGGCCTTGGCGTGCCCACCAGGTGGGGAACTTGGAAGTTCTCTTATTTGCACCTCAGAGGGTTTATATGTTTGCCCCACTTATCCACTCAAACCATAAAAATCTGCTGGGCTGGCCCCTTTCTGCCTCCTTATCCTCTCCAGCACCTAGCGGAGGGCTCTGTGATGCGGATGGGACTCTGCCCAGACCTCTTTCAGCAGGCAGTCTGCCCACGGTCCCATGGCTGTGGGTTTGACCGCCGAGTGGCTCACAGCTGCTCCTAGAACTTCTTGATGAATAGGTCCTGCCCTTCACCACCCATCCCCACAGCCTTCAACCAAAGACTGGCTGACATGAAGGCACAAAAGGCTGTCCTCTCCTCTTCAAGGTGGGGCCAATTCCACAGTGCAATCTGTGCAGCAGAGCTCTCCGTGGGGTCAAGCTGAAGCTGGTTTCTCGCCTGGACCGTGTACTTGCTGAGTACTCGTCCCCAGCCCTCCTCTGTGTCCCATACCCTCCATCATCTTCAGGTATCTCCTCCATCAATCACTTGCTAAGGAATCCCCATCTTAAGATTCCCGAGAACGAAGCCAGGACAGTAGTGACCAAACTCTGATGGCCACTGGGACCCCCACAACCATATTTTTACAGATCTCTGCACAGCTCGCAGTGTCTTTGTGTCTGCAAAGGAATTTCTCAGTCATTTAAAGCTCTATCTTAGTACTGAGCCCATGAATTAAAGTGGAGAAGATGTTAAGTCTTGCTTTGGTCCAGAGTTCTGGAAGACAGGATGGAACAATAGTTGAATATGCGGTTTGGCTCTCAGACACAAACTTCTCATTCACATGTTTGTTTTCTCCCACAGCAGAGCCTATTTTCAACAAGTCTGTCAACTAAGCTTGATGGAAGGGACTGGGGTGGGGTAGGTGCTCCGAGGGCCAATCTGATCCCACAGTAAGGACCTTGAGACTGATAATCACTCTAATGCTGTGAGTAGAAACAAAGCCAATCGCTATTCATGAAACAGAATGACCCAGAACATAGCTGAGTTGCCCAGCCAAAGCACTGTACCAAGGAGACTGC
The DNA here is from genome assembly GCF_032405125.1 of Capricornis sumatraensis. NCBI lineage: Eukaryota > Metazoa > Chordata > Mammalia > Artiodactyla > Bovidae > Capricornis > Capricornis sumatraensis. The sequence continues at coordinate 52,904,577 of NC_091089.1, read as the reverse complement.
ACCGGCAGGTGTCTGGTGGGCTGGGCTCTGTTTCCTGACCACGATTGTACTCAGAACCCTGCCATATTTCATTTCCGTGAGAATTAGCCACTGGGTGCTAAAAGGTGTCAACGTGTAAAGAGTGTTAACATACCTGTTAAGTCAAGAACGTGCAGAGCAAGAAAGAGACATCAGCGGAAACTAAGGAACTTGAACTTTGAATGTTTTTCATGATCTTCGTGAAGTTCTTAGCAAAATTCACATCTCAAGGGTCAAAGCGGCCCTACACACAACTCTTGCACGGACACCATAGGCTCTGCCAGTAGGGTCTGACACAAGGACCCCCACTGGTCTGACACTGAAACTTCTCAACAGTGACAGGGATTGCTGATCCCAGAGTTGGATTAGTGGGACTCGTGGTGGGGACACAGATGCTGGGCTTGGGGTGTTTAGGAGATTGAAATGAAAAGCCATGGGTAGCTTAGGTAGCAGTCACCTTAGTACCTCCAGCCTCTTTCACCTCGACGTACTGGAGTTTTACCTGCAGCTTCCTGCCCTGTGACCGGTTTTAATTCTTGGAGGCAGTCAAGAGGGGATAGGAGGGGTTGAGAAACCCGGAGTGTATTGCCAACACTAACAGGTGTTGTGAACCCTCTTCGCGTTAAATCCGGCTGCTGACGCCTGCGCGTGTTGGTGCTTTACCGAGATCTGCTTGGTCCTTGTCTTTCTGTGCGTGTCACCCCAACTTTCCCCTGCCAGCACCTGTGTCCTCGTGTCTGTGGCCTTTCTTTGGCTGCTGGAACCGGTTCTGCTGCAGTGCAGGACAGGCCAGAAGTGCTGGGAAGTAACAGTCCAAGAATGTGGTCATCCTCCAAGGGTGCGCAGGGTGGCAAGGTGGATGTTCCTCTCTAATCGAGCGCCCCACCGGGATCGAGCTGCTTTGCCCACAGTGGTGGCATGCACCCTTATTGGCTTCTTTTCTCTCCCATCACTTCCCTATCACCTATCTGTGTCTCCTGAAGTCATTTCTCCCGCCCCTTAATTACTTGCACTTGACTCTTTGTCTCTGAGTTTGCTTTTGAAGGAAACTAAGCCAGTGCTTCATCTAGGAGGAAGCTGTGGGACCACCAACCAACCTCGGTCAGAAGATTTGGAGTTGGCTCCAAGAGATGGTTTGAAACATACAAGGTGGACACTGGGCCTGACCCAGGTGATTGTGGAATGTCTTCCCCTTTTCCCAATCTTTGTAGATTCTCTCCTCACCTCCCCTTCAACTTGCAACCCCTCAAAACACCTTCCCTTCACAGGTACAGGGAGAATCCAGCCACGTTCCAATGACTCAACTGCTGCTGTTAAAGACGGGATCAGATAACGTGCAAATGAATAAGAGTAAGTAGACGAACAAATGAATCTATGTTCCAATAAAACTTTATTTGGCCCATCCCGATCAAGTTTAATAATGTTTAATAGATATTTTTAAAACATGAGTAATAGCAATTCTTCTGTAATAACAATTATATATGAACTCCTTGTCAAGATCAGCAGCTTGTTCCTTTACCAAAAAAGTAAAGCCGCCCTCTGAGGACAAATGGCACGTGAGAGCGGTGAACGTCTCCTTTTCTTAAAAAAAAAAAAGAAACCCCAACACTTCATATTTACATATTTCCCAGGTAAAAATCGGTCAGTACGGTTAATTGTTTTTAAACACAAGTTTCTAATGTGCTGCAGGTTTCAATGTACAGATCCTAGTTAGCTGATTAGACTTAAGGTGCTGCTGAGGTGAGGGTGAACACAGCCTATGATCAACACTGGGGGACCCTCTGTGTACAGATCGGCTCCTATGGGCATCTCTGGGGGGAGCTGAACGCCGGTGGTGGAAACGGAAGAGCGTTTGCCGGGGACCGGACTCCATGCCTCTGCAGAGGGCCTGCCATGCTACACACTGTCCCCTGAGGCTCTGTGAACGCGTGCACATCTGGTTTGCTAAGTTACTTCAGTTGTGTCCGACTCTGTGCGACCCCATAGACGGCAACCCACCAGGCTCCCCCGTCCCTGGGATTCTCCAGGCAAGAACACTGGAGTGGGTTGCCATTTCCTTCTCCAATGCATGAAAGTGAAAAGTGAAATTGAAGTCACTCAGTCGTGTCCGACTCTTCACGACCCCATGGACTGCAGCCTACCAGGCTCCTCCGTCCGTGGGGTTTTCCAAGCAAGAGGACTGGAGTGGGGTGCCATCGCCTTCTCCGGCACCTTTGGTTTGGTATGCTCCAAGTTCATCCTGGCCTAAGCTAGGGAGGACATGGTGGTCTCGAGTCCTTTCTTCTGTCATGGGGTCCCCATGCTGGTACCTGACCCCTGAGGACCCTTGATGTCAGCACCCCACTTTTCAGACCTTCCTGCCTTTCTGGATTCCTTGTCCCCAAGGCCCCTCGCTCTCCAGTACATTTCTTCAGGGCCTGCTGTTTGCTGGGGCTAAATGGATGATCAAACCAAGGGCAGAATTAATGAAGGTCAATGGGTCCTGTGTGAGAGCTTCTCTCCCAGCACATCAGCTTTGTTGCAGGCACTTCACTGCTTTCCTCCAAAGGGGCAATTTGGGCTGAGAAAACAAGCTCCCAAGGTAGGGTTGGAGTGGGGCTGTGTGTACTAGGGGTGCGGGGCAGGCTGCAGGGATTCTTGGAATTGCTGTCTTCAAACTCACCAGTGTACGGCATTCCCTGGGGAACAAGAGCTGTCACTGTGTCTGCGTGTGTGTCAGGAAAGTGCATAGGAAGTTCTGGAAAAGGTGTGTGCACAGGCCTGGGAGGATGGGTGATTTTACCCACAGATCCCAAACTGGTCTGATCTGAAGCTGAGAGTTCAGATCACACTGGGGTGAGGCAAATAGGAATATTCAGTACTTGAGGAGCCAGGAAAAAAAAAATACGCTTATTGACAAGGGGAAAGAAGCTGGCTCAATGTCCAGTTTCAGAATTCACAGGACATGGCTCTGAGTAAAAGCACACAGAATGGGTAAGCTGGTAATGGACAGGGAAGAAACGTCTTGAACCAAGTTTTCTGAGAAAAAGGCCAGAGTGACCCCAGCAGAGGAAGACATTGTTTAGTGGACAGATGGACAGACACTGGCCTGGGGGCCAGGAGACTGGGATTCAAGGCTTGCCCTGACACCGACTAGGCCCCGATCCTATTAGCAAGTCACTTGGCTTCTCTGGACTTCACTGCGTTTCTCATCTGTCAGCTGAGGCTGCTTGGACTAGAGAGTTCCAACCCTCTCTGCCAGGTTCCTCTCCAGACAGCCACCCAGGTGGGGCCTGTTGACTGCTAAGACCTTTCTGCCCTGCGCACCACCACTGATAAAAACACAAGGGCCTCCTCTTTGCTGGGAAAGTGATCAACCCCGCTCCCCCCCCCCAAAAAAACTAGACTCCTGTTCAAACACACTCCCAGAGGTTAAAGGCTAGTTATTAAGGCAGTTTAAGAAATGGACATTCCTCTCGCTCCTCGGATCCTTCCTGTTCCGCTAACCCCAGGGCAGCCGAGATGGAGTGGAAGGGCTGGTGGAGGTGCCAGGGGGGCGGTCCCCTCCGGCCAGGGCTGGCTTTCCCCGGATGGTTTCCGGGGGCACGGCCTGGAGCGCCCCTCCACCCTCACCACCTTTCTTTGGAGAAGGCCTCGGTCTGCACGAGGTCGCTGGGGTGTTCGGAGATGCACGCGCCGTTGAGGTCGCCCAGTTTATTGTCCGGCAGGTCCTCGGGCTTGGTGCAGAGCTTCAGGGCGCGGGAGATGAACATGTCCAGGTCGAACTGTGGGCTGGCGCCCCCGTCGATGGGGGCCGGGCGGCCGGGTGGGGACAGGCGGCGATCTGGGCCGTCGGGGGGCGGGCTGGCGCCGCGCTCGGGGCCGCCCTGCGTGCTCTTGACCCACTGCGCGATCTCCAGGAAGAGGCTGGCCGGCTCGTCGTCGCGCGGCCCGGGGTCCGCGGTCACCGCGGCCACGCCGGCCACCCCGGCGGCGGGGGGCGCGCCGGCGGCCTGCTTCCAGTGCGACAGGTCCAAGATGAGCTTGGGCTCCGAGTAGTGGTGCGGCTTGCTGTCGCGCCACAGCAGCTTGTCCAGGTAGGACGGCGAGCCCACCTTGTAGTCGCAGGAGTGCCCATAGTCGGCCTCGAAGGCGCGCTCCATGGACGAGTGCGACTGCTCCAGGAAGCGCTCCGAGCTGCTCTGCGAGTCCTTGCGCGGGTCCACCTGCACGTCCTCCACAAGCGGCGCCGACCCCGCGCGCGGGTCGCGCTGCCCCTCGCTAGCGTCCTGGCCCCGGTCGGGCCGCCACTCCAGGTCCGACGACAGGCTCACGGGGTACCTGCAGGGTAAGACGGGATGGCCGTTGGACACCCCCCCTCTTCCCCGCCCCTCCAGCCTGGGTGGCTTTGCGGAGGGAGCCACCTCCTCATCACTGTCTGCCCCCCAGCAGCCAGGCTTTCCATTCCTTCCCAGCCCCCCCCCCGCCCCCCCCCCGCACCCCGGCAGCTCCTGCTGTCCCCCACCTCCAAGGTGGGAGGGACATGGGACAAAGGAACAGTAACGGTGAGGCCCCCAGAGCGCAGGTGAAGGGACTGATTGTTTCCTCTTGTCTTCAAGGGGCTTCCCTCAGAGCTCAGTTGGTAAAGAATCCGCCTGCAGGAGAGCCCAGTTCGATTCCTGGGTTGGGAAGATCCGCTGGAGAAGAGATAGGCTACCCACTCCAGTATTCTTGGGCTTCCCTTGTAGCTCAGCTGGTAAACAATCTGCCCTCAATGTGGGAGACCTAGGTGCGATCCTTGGGTTGGGAAGATCCCCTGGAGAAGGGAAAGGCTACCATTTCAGTATTCTGGCCTGGAGAATTTCATGGAATATATGTATAGTATTCATTCATTGTGTGTGCGTGGTGAGTCACTTCATTCGTGTCCCACTGCTTGTGACCCTATGGACTGTAGCCCACCAGGCTCCTCTGTCCATGGGATTCTCCAGGCAAGAAGACTGGAGTGGGTTGCCATGCCCTCCTCCAGGGGCTCTTCTTGATCCAGGGATCAAACCTGCATTATCAGGCCCTTTACCACTGGGGCCTCTTTGGAAGCCAATTCATTCAATACCCTATAAATATTTCTTGAGCACCTCCCCTGTGCCAGGTGCTGTACTGGGCATTACCAGACACAGCAGGGAACAAAATCCTTGTCACCTTGGAATGCATTTTCTAGTGGATCCACCTATGTAGTGCTCCTCAAACTGTGATGTCCTCACAAATCACCTGGGGACCTTGTAGAACACAGATCTTGATCCAGTAGATGAGGTGGGGTCTGAGAATCTGCGTGTCTAACAGGCTCCCAGGTGACGTGATGCTGCTGGTCCACAGCCCACACTTTGAGTAGCAGGGCTCAGATTAGAATCACTTGTGTGTGTGTGTCTGTGTGCGTGTATGTGTGTTCGTGTGTGTGTCGGGGGGGGGGGGGGATTAAAAATAAAGTTCCATGCCCGCCCTGTACCTCCAGTGATGATTCAGTATGTCTGGGGAAAGGCCCTGCAGCTTTGTGTTCGTCAGACCTCTCCAGGTGTTTCTAAGTTCCAACCAGAGCTAAGAACCCTGCCCTAGTGGTTCTGGTTGGAGGCTCTGCAGGACTTTGTGCAGATGTGAGCAGGTGGGGCATACCAAAAGATTATAGGCACCCTCAAGAGAGGCCAAGGATCCTTGGAATTCTGCCCTCTGTTGACTGTCCTGGGGCCTTGGAGAGCAGCTACCCAGTGAAGGGCAGGTGGGCAGGCCATCAGCTTGGGCTGAGCCCTCTCCATGTCAGGTGTTCTATGCGGAATTTAGGGGACGGGGAGGCAGGGAGCCTAGAGGAAGCCTCTTGGAACAGGAGGCTGAGTTCTCACACAGGAAAAACCAAGGGCAGGCTGGTTTGGCTGTGTAACCGGGCAGGCAGGCAGCTGTGGTCCATGCCTTGTGGTTTGTGAAGCACAGGAAGGTACCAGTTCTGCCTGTTGATGCCATCAGGGCAGGAGTCACTCCTCGAGGTGAACACTGTCCCCTCCCATGAGGGTCCTTGAAACGGCAGAGATTTCAGGAGGAAGACTTGTGAAGAGCGTCACTTTTGGACACTCTGTTAGTTCTATTAGAAAGAAAGTTCTATTAGTTTGAGGTTTCAGAAACCCCTCAAACCAGGACCAGTATCTTGGTAAGGGTTAGGCTGGGACCCTGGTCAGAGTATGAGTGTGTGCAGAGGATTCAGAGCTTCAGTGAACCGTGAGTGCTCCAGCTGTGTAACTCTCTGAACTGTCTTGCCAGTTTCTACACTGGCTGGACTGCGCATAATTCAAAAAGGAAAAGCTCATATTCATCCCATTCTTCTGCAGCTCTGTGATAGCATTTAATAACACCCCAATGGGATGTCGTCCGCTTTTGGCTGCTACATTGTTAAGGGCCAAGTGTATTGGGTTGGCCAAAAAATTTGTTCGGGGTTGGAAATGGAAAGCCCTAACAAACTTTTCAGCCAACCCGATAAGTTGTCTACAGTCTCCAGAGCAACCCCGTGGAGTATTATCACCTCCGCCATGGGTGAGGACACGAGCGTTCAGAAGTCAACAGCTTGCCCAAAGCAGCAGGGCCTGTGGGCAGGGGTTTGTCACTGCCTTCATCATCTGCCTTCATCATGCAGGTGTGATGGGGAAAGTCAGAGCAGAGGCGCCCCAGGTTTAGAAGTGGTCAGAGTTGATGGGCAGGGGTCAAAGAAACCCTCCTACGGTTTTCCTGGCGCCAGCCTCAGGCCATAGCCGTGCTGAGCATGGATGAACCCTGCCACGCAATGCGCTGTGCCCTAGACCGTGTGGAGTGGAGGCGGTGGGGCTGCAGGGAGCACAGTCAAGGGCAGGCCTAGCATGGGAGCAGCAGAGAGGGTCTTCGTTAATCTCTGTTTGCTGGCAACACTTGATAACAACCATCGACAACAACCAGCCTGTCCCAAAATAGCAAGGTGGCCCTGACCCTCCATTGGAGCCTCCTTAATCTGAAACCCATCATCTGTCAAATGACCAAAAAGGAGACACTACTCATCTGTCACTTCTGTAACCAGCTGTCACTTTCTCGCAGCAGCAGGGCTCCCACTTCAGCCCCCTCGGAGTCCTAGCTGCTAAGCCCTCGAGCTCTGTTTCTAAACAGAGCAGCCACCATCGCTTCCCTCCCAGAATTAGCAGGTGGTGATGCCTAAACGTTTAGCTGCCTGATCTAGAACATCAGAACGGGAAGGGCCCTGAGAGATCACTGTGTGCTTATGTGGAGTTTGTAAAACAAAAAACAAAAAAACGTATCTCCTCCCCAGCTGTGACTCATTGGTAGTGACTTCTGGGCGCACTGGGTTGAGAAGGATTCTGAGGCCCGGCCCAGCTTAGGAGAGAAGAGTTCTGCGAGTGTTAGCGGTGTCTGACATGAGACAGGGGACTGCCCCTCATGGCCAGGTGTTAGCCCTGTGACACGACACCAGTCTCTAACCTCTCTGAGCTGTGGCTTCTTCGTGTATCAGTGGGTACTAATGATAATGGTGCCTCCTTTACTGGCTTCGCAGGAGACGCAAAGGATGTGAAGAGCAGGAAGGTGGTGTGTGATGGTGAATTGCACCTTGTTTTCTTGCATTGCTGTGCTTTGCTTTTCTGGGGCAAATTCCCAGCCTGCAAGATGTGAGCTCCGGCCGTGGGTACGCATGAAATGCTTGCCCGACTCTGTGTTGAACCCAGGGTGTGCGGTGCACCTGGGGTGGGGAGAGAGGGTGGCGGTGGCTGGGTGGCACAAAGGCAGGCCCTGACCACACACGCAGGACGTGGCTGTTCATCTACAGCGAGCATCTAGGGACAAGGAGAGAAGGGTGGGAAGCCGAGCTGGGGAAAGCGCCCCATGGACTTTAGAACTCGGGAGACAGAAGGAGAGGTCACGGAGGATCAGAGGCAGGTAGAAATGAGAGGATGAGGTCGTGGGCCCCAACCCCCAGGGCCGGGGCCCCTGGAGCCGCACCTGTCCCAGTTGGAGAGCTGGCTCTGGCTGGCGGCCATCAGCAGGATGTCGTCAATCTCATCCTCGATGCGGAAGGGGTGCTGTGAGGTGGGCTCATCCTCCGGGCAAGAGTACGGGCTCATGTAGGGGTGCTGCAGCCCCATCTCGGCGGTCAGGCGATCCATGGGGTTAAAGGTCAGGATCTTCTCCAGAAAGTCGATGGCTGTGGGGAGCAGAGCAGGATGGGATGGTCATTGGTGCCCTTGGCACAGTGAGAATGAGACTCCTCAGCCTGGGGATGCCCCCGAGTGTCTATACTTTTCCATTTGTGAAAGGGCTTCTTACCCGTTCCCTTTCTCACGACCCTCACCACAGTCTAGGGATAAATTCAGAGCAGATGCTGCTTTCTGACTCCACAAAAGAATTAACGGAGGTCCGGAGGGCTTACCCTGGTAGCTGAGCTGGTAAAGAATCCACCTGCAGTGCAGGAGACCCCGGTTTGATCCCTGGGTCGGGAAGATCCCCTGGAGAAGGGATAGGCTACCCACTCCAGTATTCTGATCTGGAGAATTCCATGGGCTGTATAGTCCATGGGGTCGCAGAGAGTTGGGCACGACTGAGAGACTTTCACTTTCAGAGGGGTTACGGTCTTCCCAGGTGGTGCTTGTGGTAAAGAATCTGCCTGCCCATGGAGGGGACGCAAAAGATGTGGGCTCGATCCCTGGGTCAGGAAAATCCCCTGGAGCAGGAAATGGCAACCCACTCCAATATTCCTGCCTGGAAAATTCCATGGACAAGAGGAGCCTGGCAGGCTACAGTCCATGAGGTCGCAAAGAGTCGGACATGATTGAGTGCCGACATACATACAGTACACACAGAGGGATTGCAGTGACTTGTAAGATAAGGTCACCGTTGGTTACTGGAGGTCAGGGCTAGAACTTTGCCTTCGGCTGGATTTCTGCAGAGACAAGGAATGGGGTGGAGGCACTTTATGTGGCAGCGACCCCAGGAAGCACTGGTGGGGAGTGGGGGAGAAGCCAGCCAAGGACGTGCCAGTGAGCAGTTCCTGCTGAAGGCACTTGGGGCTCCGTTCCACTGGGTCCTCCAAGAGACAGCATGGGACGCGTCTCAGAGGTGGTCCCACCTGGAGGGGGGACGCGGGGACATCTCCACCCCCGCCGTCAGGCGTCGTGAGTTGAGTGCAGCTGTGGGGGGAGCTGGTGGAGGACCCTCCTCCTATAGGACTCAGCAGTAGAAAGCCTGAGTGAGAGCGGTCACCGTGGAGGAAGGCAGGGGAACAGAGCCTGCCAGCCAGGGGATCCTGGGTCCAGAGCTCTTTCTCCCACAAGTTGCCCCTGGAGGTTTGGCAGATCAAGGCCACCTTCTTCAAAACTCCAGCACGTGTGTCTGCTCTCTTTCCCGCCTCTGGCTTCAGCTGGAAGTTGGTGCCCGGGGGAGCCTTGGAAGCTGATTGAAGATGGCAGAAGGCCCGTGTCCTGGACAGAAGCCCCCCTCTGTCTGGACTTGAGCTGATCAGTGCCTCCATCGCTAGCAGGTAGGCCATGGAGATTTCAGGTCTATTGGCTACAGCACCGGCTTCCCCTTAACTCATAACCACCACCCTCACTCCCCAACTCTTTCTTCTTCTGCAAGTTCAACCTCCCACACGTTTTTGTGGGTTTTTTTGGTGCTTCTGATATAATGAGGCTTCTGTGCAATCATGTGACTTTTATGTGGCCCCACTGGATTCCCAGCTGGGCTTCTCAGACCCCCAGGGTTTCTGGAAGGATTCTCAGGGAGGGGCGTCTCTGGTGATTGAGAGGCGGGGCGGGGACAGGGCCCCTCAGCCCTGCTGCACCCAGAGCGCTCCTCTCCCTGTTTTGGGTAGAGGCTTCCTCATCGGCTCTGTCCCCCACGGTGTAGTTGCTTCTTGTCAGCGGAGCTCAGGACTGAATGCCCTGTGGGTGAGGTCTCGGGCCTGCTCCCCTGTCCTGCAGCCGTGCAGTGGCGGCTGCTTGGGGGACACAGTCCACCCAGACTGTGTCCTTCGTGCCTCCGAGGGGGATAGCTAGGGAGACAGCCTCTTCTCAGGCCTGCAGGCCCTCAGAGGGACAGCCCCAGGTGAGCTGAGGGACAGCAGCTGGCTCTTTGGGGCAGGCGGGTGTGACACCCTTTCGCTACCGAAGTTTCGTTTCAACCGTACCTCTCTCCCCTGAGGCCAGGCTGACTGGGGTCACTTTTCAAGCCCAGAGACAGATGAGAGAACTGTGGTTGAAGCTGGCACACTGGGAGGGTAAACCCGGCACATTGGGAGGGTGAAGCCGGCCCGGCTTTCGTGAACCTCTGTTTGGCTCCACGATCCAGTCCACACACGTCGCCTGGGCATTCAGGGCCTTGTGGCCTCTTGGCCTCGCTCACCCCTCCGGCTTCCCTTCAGACAATCAGATCGTGCTGATCCCAGCCCTCACCAGCTCTCCGGGTCGGCTCTCTGTCCCTCTCTGTGCCCAGTGGCTCTCACGCCCTCCCCAAAGCCCCAGGGCTCTCGCTGACTCCTTAGGATGTGTTCCTTCAACTGCTCATCTCTGACAGGTGTCCGTCTTCCCCGGGAGACCACCTATCGTGTCTCTGGTTTCTCTGAGGCAGGCCCACAGTGTTCAGAGGGGCTGCTGTGTGTGTGGTGGTTTGGGAAGAGACATGGATGACTCATCCCTGATCCAGAATTCCTGAGAATTCTGAACCTCCTGTCACATGGCAGGATTTCTACAGAGGCCCACGAATCAAAGAAAATGTGGACGGGCTGAGACTTAATTTGTGGGGAATCAAATTGCCTCTCTCCCTTGATGACAAGGAAGCTAAGACAGTTTATTGATTGACAGGGGATCATGGCCAAAGACACTGTTAGTCCAAGTTCTTGGTTTCTTGATGGGGAGGAGCGTGGCAGAGACGGTAGCTGGTACCCATGTCTGTTCTCCTCTTCCATAGTAATGGACGTGGACACACAGTGGCAGTGGGGTAAGTTTCCATTTCATAGCCTCACTGCAGTGAGGTGGGGCCAGGTGACTTACGCTCTGGCCAGCAGGACATGAATGGAGGTGAGGTGTCCAAATCCTGGCTCGTGACATTAAAGGCAAGGGGCTGCCCTCATCCCCCACCTTCCTCCAAGGGGTAAGGGCAACACCCTAAGGTGGCAGAGATATAAGACAGAAGGGGCTTGGACCCCTGGATGACTGTGGACCAGGTCTACCTCAGTGGCCCTGGAACTGTCTGCTTTAGATTCTTATATGAGAGAAATAAACTCTTTTTTTTTTTCTTAAATAAGAAATAAATGTTATTTAAGTTGTTGAGAATCTGGGTTTCTCCTACAATTGGCCAAACCTATATCCTGTCTGATATAGGAATTTCCTCAAGCAGAGGATGAGATGGTTAGATAGCATCACTGACTCACTGGACATGAATCTGAGTAAACCCTGGGGGAAAGTGGAGGACAGAGGAGCCTGGCATTACTGCAGTCCAGGGGGTGGCAAACAGTCAGACACAACTTAGCAACTGAAGAGCAACAAGGAAGCCTTTAGCAAGTATGAGACTGGTGATATTCTAACATCTCAGATAATGGAGAAACTATCCTATGTCAAGGACTTTACAAACTCTATTTTATGTACTCGTCACAATGACCCTATGTATCATGTATTATTATATCCATTTTACAGTTAGGGAAACTGAGATGCAGAGAAGTTAAGAAGCTTGCACAACGCCAAACAGCTAGTCACTGGTGGAACGGGGAGCTGAGCCTGGATCAGACTTCGAAGCTGATGAAACCGTACCATGCCTTCCAGAGGGGAAAAAGTAAAGGGAGGTGGAGGAGAGGGAGGGAGGCAAGTGAGAAAGAAGGAAAGGGAAGCAAAATCAGGGTTGAGTGTGGAGGACCAGCAGTGACTGCCTTGAGGGTGGCCTGACGGCTGAACTCGCTCTGGAAGGAGTGAGGGCAAAGACCCGCTGCCAGGGGGTCCCCCGCTTCTGTGTCTAGGGACTCTGGTCCTTTCGGAAAAGACTGCCTGCCCCCGGGGCCCCAGGGTGAAGCCAGGGCGCAGAGCGCAGCCTCCAGACGCCGGCCGGGCAGTCAGGTGGCGGTACCTTCACTGTTCACTTCCGGGAGCAGCTTGCGCAGCGGCCGCTTCACCTCCCAGGTACTGCTGACGAAGGAAGGCATCACCTTGAGCAGCTCGTCCTTGTCCTCCTCCCGGATCACGGGGACGGTCTCCAGGATGAGCTGCATCTGCTCCAGCTCGTGAGCCCCTGGGGAGGCAAATGCCAGATGGTTACGCGTGCCACCCACCGGACTGGTGGATGTGGAAACGCCAGCGCCTAGGAAAGTGGGAGCCCGGGGACTTGGGTTCATTCTGCTGCTAATTGCTGGGTGACTGTGGGCAAGTTGCTTGCCATCTCTGGGGCTTGGTCAAATGCAGAAAGAAGGGGTAGTCTCTGGGGCCCCATCCATTCTCGTAGCATTCTGTGCCTCTGGAATGGTCCAGCCTCATACAGCCTGAGTCAGCCCGCGCTAAAATGATGGGAGCCGCCCGAGCCGAGGCTTTCCAAGCATTCCTTCCTATGCACCTCTGTGCATATCCTTTACCAGGCTGGGGGAGGAAGAGATTTTAAGGCTAAAAATGAGTCTTGCCTTTTGGGTTCCCATTAGGAGGGGAACAAAAAAATCAGGAATAGCAAATTAAGTTTGGGACATGTCATGAGTGCGCTGACTGGTGCTCTTCCAGGCAGAGGGAGGAAGACAGGGCTGCCAGGTCTGTGGGACAGGACGAAATGGCTCATTCAAGCACTCATTCACTCACTCATTCGTTCATTCAACAAAGATTTATGGAGTGTCCTCTCCCTGCCAAGGATCATGCTAGATGTGGGGCATGAATAGCATCTTCACCCATAAGAAGCTTCAGGCTTCTGGTTCTCGGAAACTCAAGTCCTCTTCCACACCCAGGCCATCGCTGATGCTGTTTCAGAGCTTTGATGCTGCTGGGATGGGTCAGGTCTGAATCTTTGCTGCCCTCTCTGGTGTCTGGGCCATCCTATTCCTTTTGTTTTCCCTTTTTGCATAAGTAGCCTTGCCATTCACCTCTACTGGGTTGAATCCAACCCAGCCTGGTCTTCCTTCCTGACTCATCCAGCTGCACAGAGCAACCCCCGCCATCACTGAGTCCCGTGGGGTCCCAGTCTTCCAGAAGCTGGAGGCCAAGGGCAGGGCTCTCCCGTGTCCCCCTGACGATGCCCTGTATGGCACTAAGCTCATGCGAATGCTGTGAATGCTGACCCAGAAACTGCCGAAGCATCAGCGTCTGCTCTGAAGGAGTCACTTGGCTTCTCCCTGCAGTGGACTCAGGTAGGGTCAGTTCAGGGGCTCTGGGAGCCTGGTGGGGTCCCCTCTCTGAATGAGCACTCCCGATTGACCTCTCACAGTGGCAGGGAGAGGGGAGAAAGGAGCTGAAAAGGTAGGATGGGTGTTTTCACGGGTTAATCTCCAGGTGTTTGAAGAGACATGATTTCTTGATTTTTGGAAGTTTAGTGCTCAAGAAGTCTTTTTTTCTTTTTTTTTGCCTCTCCAGAATTTTGCCTGAAATAGTTGATAACAAGGTGCCTCCAAGTAGTGCCGTCAAAGTCAGAGGCAACCTCAAAGAGGAGGATAGCAGGTTTTGTGATTAGCGTGTTCCCCACCCCCCTTTTATTGAGCTGCAGCAGAGGGGCAGAAGGGTGGCCCAGGTAGCAGCTTACCAGCAAAGAGCATCCTGCCCGTGAGCATCTCAGCCAGGATACAGCCGGCAGCCCACATGTCGATGGCTTTGGTGTAGTTGTTAGGGGAGAGGAGTAGGCGTGGTGAGCGGTACCACTTCGTTACCAGCCCTTCTGACAGGTAACCCTGGAAGACAAAACCCCAGCTTCCAATGATCAGTCATTTATGGACACCCTCCCTCCCATAGAGCTTCCCTGGTGACTCAGCTGGTAAAGAATCACCTGTAGTGCAGGAGACCTGGGTTCGATCCCTGGGTTGGGAAGATTGCCTGGAGAAGGGAAAGGCTACCCACTCCAGTATTCTGGCCTGGAGAATTCCATGGACTGGTCCGTGGGATCTCAAAGAGTCCGACATGACTGAGCATCACTCCCTCCCATACCTTTCTTCTTGTCCCTTTTCAGGGAGAAAAGACCTCTTTCACTCTCCATCCTTCCTGTTGATCACCTGTTTAGAGGGGTTCAGGCAGGTTTGAGGGGCTCAAAGAGTTTGGTGGGGGAATCTTATGAGGCCCTGGAGTTCTGTTCTGTCGAATGGGATCCAGGTTGCCACTATTTAAGGAGCAACGCTTTCCTAGCCCATCTTGATGTAACAACACATAACAGTCTACCCTCATCTAGTAAGAAGATGGATAAACAGGAGCCGTACTCGAGTTCATTATCACCATCAACAGAGTAATGATGAGAAACTGGAATTTCATTTATTCAGTGGGATGAATCTCAGAAATAGCTGGAAAATTGAAATCAAGCCAGTTGCTTTGGTGCTGATGATTAAATTATTTCTGCTACAATGCCAGACACCAGTCTTCTGCTGGGAATGGACGAAGCCAGCTTCATCATGGGTATGGGTGAAGGGCTTTGGGGAGCAGCCCTAAAAGGCAGACTGGACACAGCTTTGGTTGGCCCAGAGGGTTCTGGGAATTCTACAGAGTGTGGGGTGGGTGTTCTAGCTGATTTCAGCCACTGCTCAGTGTGTGGCCTGGGGTGGAAGCCCTTCCTATGGGAAATAATGACGTCATGGGTGCTTTAGGGAAATATAGCCAGGCCATGTGGAAATTGTTCTCTGTGTAATTCAGAAAGCATGTGCACCAGTGAAATCTGCAAAATGTCTATTTGCATTACCTGGAACAGTCTCTCTAAAGTGAAAAAAACAGACCTATTTGGTGGTCGAGTTCAGACAGCACCAGGGGTATCCAGTCAGGGAGTCTAGGGAACATTTTGTTATTTGCTGTTGTAATTTCCAATTTGGCATGTAGTTTTCCTTTTTTGCTGAAGTAGAAAGTATCACAGACCCAGGTTAAAACAGAGGAAAAGTTAGGAAGTGCAAGTCCCCAGGAGCTTTTAATCGGTTAATCTGAAATCTCTTCACTTGTAGAGCAAAGATTTATTGTGTTTAAAACCCGAGAGCCCTCCGTTATGGCCGTTTTCTCTCCTTGGTAACACATGTTTCTTCAGAGCGGGACCTCAAACTGGCGGAAGAAAGGAAGAAAAGACTAGAGCACCCCCATTCCCCAGCCTCAAGGCTCCCAAATGAGCTCTTCGTAATTTTTAAAATGTGCCTCCTTTCTCTGTCCTTTGGGCCTTTGCGTGTGTACCTTCCAGGGATGGGTGTCTTCACACCCGCTGTCCTTCCTGGCTAACTTACTCAGGCCTGCTTCCTCTCAGAAGCTCCCCAGCTCCCTGGGGTGAAGTTGAATGCCCCCTCCCAGGAGCTCCACCATCCCTGTTTTGTCACTGTTTCTTTACTCCTCTGGGGCTTCCCTGGTGGCTCAGTGGTAAAAGACTGCCTGCAATTCAGGGGATGTGGGTTTGATTTCTGGTTAGGGAATATCCCCTGGAGGAGGAAGTGGCAACCCACTCCAGTATTCTTGCCTGGAAAATCCCATGGACAGGGGAGTCTGGGGGGGGGGGCGCTGCAGTCCCTGGGGTGGCAAAGAGTGGGACACGACTGAGCACCTTACTTCTCTGCAGTTCCCATCCCACCTGCCTCACCCATCCAACCCCCGGGACCACTGGACGATTCTCCCTTCATGGGCAGAGGCTGTATCTTGTTTCACAGCCGTTTCTGCCTTGCTCGTTTCTGTCCCAGGTCTGCCTCCTAGGAAATGTCCAGTGAACACTGTTGAGTGGATGGACGGATGAATGAGTAAGCAGAGTCTTGCATGGTCTGAGCCCTTTCAAAATGGGGCACCTACTGGAGGAACCGCTGATCCCTTTCTTTAACAGACCTGATTTTACAGGCAGATCCAGTTCCCACTTTCAGCAGTGGGTGAGGAGTTTACAAAAGTTGATGGCTTTTGGCTTACGCTTTGCCTTGTTCCAGAAAGGATTGGCAAGTGTAGTTTTTTTAAAAGCCAGGTTTATTGATGTATAATTTATAAACAGTAAAATTCACTTTTTAGTGTATAGTTCCATGAGTTTTGACAAAGTATAGAATTGTGTAACCACCGTCACAATCAAGATGTCTAACAATTCTATTATCTCACACAATTCCTTTCTGCCAGTTTCGGGTCACCCCCCAGCCCCAGTTCCTTAGAGACCACTCTTTTCCATCCCATTAGTTTTGCCTTGTACAGAATGCACATAAATGGAGTCACAGTGTGTGGCCTTTTGAGTTGAAATTCCTTTGCTTAGCCTAATGCACCTGGACTCATCCCTGTGGTTATATGGAGAGTAGTTCGTGAGGAGTTTAAGTCTGAGTCTCAAAATGAGAGACAAGCCCAACTGCAGGTGTGCACATCTGGGCGGGTGGGTTATAAATAAAGAATGGCCCAATGTTATTCTCCAGCCAAAAGGTAAGAGTGTCAGAGGAAGGCTAAAGCAGAGTGCTCATTGGGGAAGCTACTGAGGGGCGTTTACTCTGATGTGTCGGTGAGCAGGCTGTTATGGAATTCCCTGTAACTAACACCTGTCTATCCGCAGATTCTGGGGCTGAAGTGGATGCAGGGGGGCTTCCTTCTGAAGCACCTGCCCTGAACGTAAAAGATGTTTGCAGAGGCAAGGCTGCCCCTGATGTGTTTTAGGAGCCGTAGGACAGAGGTAAAGAATCTGCCTGCAGTGCAGGAGATGTGGGTTTGATTCCTGGGACAGGAAGATGCCCTGGAGAAGGGAATGGCTACGCACTCCAGCATTTCTGCCTAGGAAATCTCGTGGAGAGAGGAGTCTGGCAGGCTACCGTCCATGGGGTGGCAAAGAGTTGGACATGACTAAGCGACTAACTCACTTTCTTTTGGTGGCTTCTGCCAGGCTCTGGAGCAAAAGGAGCCGTGGGGAAGGAGGGATGGGAACAGAGGGGTGTGGGCACTTCTGGGTCAGGGCAGACCTGGGGGTGGGGTTGGGGAGGAAGGGGAGGTGGGTAGGACAGGGATTTCTGTGGAAGGTCCTGGGGAGGCCGGTGCCTGTGGTAGGGTTCCTGCAGACTCACTAGAGGGAGGGCCGTTCGTGGAGCCCTGGCAGTGGCTGCAGGAAGCCTGGAGAGGCTTGCAACTCGGGTGCTCTCTGCGTAGCCGGGGGTTAACAGGTTCAGGAAGGCCCCTGGGCACCACGCTTCCCTGGAAGAGGGGAGGAATGCATACACGGATCCCGTCTGATCTAGAAGAAACTGGGTCAAGGGAAAGAGTTGTCAGGCTACAGAGAAGTAAGAACTTTTGAGCTTGAGGGGGTCAACAGGGCTGTGGCACGGATGCTGTGATTTTGTGGAGGCGCAAGTTCTCAGAAGAGCTCCTGGCGGATGTGCTGTGGAAATCAAAGGCAAATCACCCAAGGAATGGGAAAGACAGGGCACTTAGAGCCTGGGGAACATTGCAGAGGGCATGAGAGCTGCCTCTGGACATACACAGGGCTGTCATACGGATGGGGAGTTAAGCTTGTTCTCTGAGGCTCTAGGGACAGACGTGAGCCATGGCATGAGGCAGAAAATCCAGGCAGTATAATAATAGCTCACGCTTACTGAGATAGTCGAACTGGTCTCATGCTTCCTAGGGATTAACTCTTTTAATCCCTGTGACAACCCCATGAGTTAGGGACTCTTATGAGAGTCATTTGACAGGGAGGAATCGGAGGCACAGAGAGGGTAAGCAACCTAGCCATGGTCATCCAGGCTGCAAGCAGCACAGCTGGGATGCAACGCCAGTTTGGGATGATGTAGTCCCTGTGATCCCAATAGATGGCTGAACTGCCTTTCGAAGAAAGAGAGCCCTCGAATCCACCAGGCTGTCCCAGGATGGGGCTGGGCTCCTAGGCAGACAGGGATGGACAAGCTCATGGGAGATGAGCCAGCAGCAACCTGCGGGCCGCAGATCGTCGGACTCTGGCTCACATTTGAATTCTTGGGGACCTGGGCTGAACATGCAGATTTCATTTCATCAGGCCAACAAAGTGGTACCGATGCTGCAGGTTGGAGGACTGCATTTGGACCAGCAAAACCCTGGATGATCTTTAATATCCTGCCCTGCCCAAGGGATTAGTGCCTTGCTCACAGGCCAGGCAGATTTCTCTAACTGAGCAGCAGACTGACCTGTAATAGGGGTTAATTCTTTGTGTTACCAGCACTCATCAAAAGATCATTTAGAAAAACACCACCTTCTCAGAGGCCCAGTTTAAGCAGAAATAAACGGCCTCCCTCTCCACAGCCTCCTTCCTCCAAAGGTATAATTCTTATTTGTGCCAATATCCATATCAGGCATATTAGAGGCCTTTTAAAACAGAAAGAACACCACAGCGGAATCGCCTTTCTTCTTGCTGACTCCAAACTCACTCTGTTAAAACTCATTTCCATTAAGATATGCAGCAGGGACTCTCTCAAGCTGAGGGCAGGAACGCACAGTCTTACAAGCCCAGTGTACAGCACAATCATTGGCAAGTCACCGGGTACGTTCTGTTTACAGCGCCCCTGGTGGTCCAGCGGTGGAGAATCTGCCTGCTAATGCAGGAGACGTGGGTTCCACCTCTGGATTTGGAAGATCCCCTAGAGAGGAAGTGGCAGCCCACTCCAGCTTTCTTGCCTGGAAAATTCCATGGACAGAGAAGCCTGGTGGGCTATAGCCCATGGGGTTGCAAAGAGTCGGACACCACTGAGCGGCTGAGCATGCATGCACATTCTGTTTATGCAGCTGAAACACACACAGTGAACAGTGTGGTTAAATCAGCTGCCCTGAGTTTTCATTAACTTCTCAAGTGAAAGCGTTAGTCGCTCAGTCGTGTCCGACTCTTTGTGACCCCATGGACTGTAGCCCGCCAGGCTCCTCTGTCCATGGGATTCTTCAGGCAAGAATATTGGAGTGGGTAAGTCATTACTTTCTGCAGGGGATCTTTCCAACCCAGGGATTGAACCTGTGTCTCCTGCATTGCAGGCAGATTCTTTACCATTCAAGCCATCATTAACCTCTAAAGTGGATGCCCCTTAAGTGCTGATCTGATGCCCTCTTTCTCAGGGCTGGCTTCTCCCCACTCCCTGCTTTGGATCCTCTCCAGTGAAATTCATCTCTCCCCCAGTTTCCATGGAAATAACCAAAAGCCCAGTTAAGTTCCTATAGGCCTGCAGCCCCCATGTGGTCCCTTCCTTTTACACTAAAAAAAAAAAAAAAAAATCAGAATTGCTTTAAAACATGACTTATTTTTGCGTGGTAAAATACACATAAAATTCACCGTTTTAACTGTTTTTAAGCACAAAATTCAGAGTATTAAGTACATTCATATTGTTGTCCCAGCATCACCACCATGTGCAAAACCAAGTCATGCGTATTAAACAACAGCTCTCCGTACTCCAGCCCCCAAAGCCCCCGTTGACCAGCACTCTTTCTGGCACTATTGAATGTGACTATTCATATAAGCGGGATCATACAGTTATCTGTCTCTCTGTGACTGGCTTCTTTCACTCAGCATAATGTACTTCTCCCTGCTTGAAACAGCAGGAAGGTGGGAGCAAAGGAGCTGAGCTTCTTTTTAAAAACCACTTTCTCAAAATGTGGTTGTCTTCTCACTCAACTAGAGCTCGCGTCACAGATAAAAGCTTTGCATGTTATCCCTCTGGGATCCTAATCATCAGCTCTGAGTTCTGTTACAGTGCAAGACATGACAAAATGTTTCATTTGTTTGGATCGCCAGTTCTAATACTGCCATCCTTGCCGGGACCAGGGCTGGACTGGGTGGACGAAGGCTTGGTGCAGCTGCTCCAGCCTCAGTTTCCCCATTTGCTTGTGCTGCTGGCCTCCAGGATTCCCTCTGCGGGGCACTAGAGTCCTAGAAATCTGCACCGCAGTCACTAGCAATCTCTAAGTGAGGGGACCCTGCAGGGCCAAAGTGATTAATTTTTAATGGGCTGGACTGTGAGCGAATGGCCCCTTTTAGGAAGATGCATTAACCAGCAGGCCATAATTAGACACTTGCCTCTCGCTGACTTTCAAGGGGGAAATCTGGCAGCAGTCTGGAGCAGCGGCTCTCAAACCTGATACACATTAGAAGCACTTGGGCAACTTAAGACAAATCCCGATGCTTAGGCCACCAACCATGCTGATGACATTAGAGTCTCTGGCGGAGCACCCAGGCATCAGTCATTTTTAAAACTCTCCAGGTGACCCCAGTGTGCAGCCATATTTGAGAACCAGCATCCTAGGGATCCCTGGCTCATTGGCTTTGGAAAGGTAAGCAGTATTTTCACAGTTCCCCAATTAGCGCAGGTTTCTATTTCTAGCTCTACTCGAGATGAATTCCTGAGTGGCCACAGCAGTCTTCTCTAGACAGCTGACCCACAGGAAGGAAAATTTTACTGGAAAATAACCAATAATAACTACATCTGCCATTTATTGAGAACTTAGGATGTGCTCGGCACTGTGCCAAGTGCTGCTTTATTATCAGTGCATTTAATCATCAAAATGACCCTATGAAGACAGCACAGAGAAGGAAATAGCTTGACCAAGGCCAAATTAGGTCCGAACCGGCAATGCTGAGATTCCATCCTGGCAGGGAGCAAAACAAAGCCCTTGTAGACATGCATTTGGTAGGAAAGACAGCTGAGGGAGTGTAAGGAATAAAAAAGCAGACTGAGGAGATACAGTGAGGGACGGGGTGGGTGGTCTAGGAAGGCCTCTGTGACCAGGGGACAAGTGAACAGGGATCAGAGTGAATCAAAGGAGTCGCCCCAAGGCCTCCCTTTCTGTCTCCCCATCCTGTCCCCAAACAGAAACACTCTCACCTTCACCCTCCCACCCAGCAAGCCCTCTTCTCAGGCCCTCGTTAACCCCAGGTGTAAACCACTGACAACAGGTTAGGAGGAGAAGGGAACGAATGTTTGCTGAGTCCCCGTTGGGCACAAGGGAGTTTGGCAGCATTAACTCAGCTGACCTCCTGACAACCCTGGAAGGTATTTATTTTTTTCATTTTCTCTCTGGGGAAATTCTTGCAGGTCCCTCCCCTCTGCTTGGCTTAGCTGGTAAGCCTTTGTGATCCTGGACCTCTTTATCTCCAGATCACAACTCCATGGAAGGGGAGGCCCTGAAGGCTGTTTTTTCTAGGGTAGATGCTCACTTTCAATGCGATGACTGAATTGGATAAAAATCTAAGCCAAAGGAATGATTGATACGCCTGTGGTGGAATTTCAGACACTGATCACCAGTCAAGGGGAGATTATTTTGAAGTTTGTGGGCCATGTTTGAATTGCGGGACAAAGGTAGCTGCCACGTTCAAGTCCAGCCCCCTGAAATCTAGGGGCTCCCTCAGATGTGAGGTGTGGCTGTGGATTTCTGTTTGATGTGACCTTGATGCTGGGAGCTGGGCCCTTGGGGCCAACCTAGAGGTCAGATTCAGGGCTTTAGTGCAATCCCTTCTAATTCACTCTCAAAAAAGAAAGAGAATATTCACCCCCCAAAGGACTACTGAGTGATGCAGACAACAATCATGTTTGCCAGGAGCTGACCACGTCCTAGGTCCTAGGTCCCACCTGAGCGCTGCGTCCTTTCATTTGATTATCAGTTTCATAATGTGGGGGCTTCCCAGGTGGCGTTAGTTGGCAGATGCCCCTGCCTGCCAGCGCAGGAGACATGAGAGACGCGGTTTCATCCCTGGGCCGGGAAGATCCCCCAGAGGAGGAAACGGCATCCTACTCCAGTATTCTTGCCTGGAAAATCCCCATGGACAGAGGAGCCTGGCGAGCTACTGTCCAAAGGGTCGCACAGAGTCGGAGATGACCGAAGCAGCCTAGCACACACGTATACTCACAAGGTGGGTGTTGTTACTGTTCCTGATGGGAGGGGGTGGGAAGCTGGGGCAGAAGGTCGGTGACACAGTGCCAGGGTCACCAAGTCCCCCAGAGGACAGTTCAGTCTCCGAAGTCCCTCACCTGCTCCCAGCCTCACCCCCCGCAACCTCATTTCTGCTCACTCATCCCCTCTTGGAAGGTTAAAATTCCCCCTTGTTCATCTTGCGGGGAGAGCATACTCAGAAGAATGAAAGGCACGTCGTTGGGCAACTCCCCTTCTCTGAAGGCTCTGGGGTGTAAACCACCACCTTTATTGCAGGTAACAAAGATGGAGTCAACCAGCTAAGAAAAGGAAGAGAGAGCCCTCGTGGTCTTGCTTGTTTCCATCCAGGATCAGGTGGAACTTAGAAGGCAGACTTGAGAGCATCTAGGTGGCTTCATTTCACAGATGACAGTGGGAGGGGTCAGGCCTTGGGCTGCAGGTGTTAGAAATCCTTCTCTCCTGGGTCCTGAGAAGGGGAGGAGTCGGGGGGAGGAGGTGGTGGTCATTCAGGGCTCCTGATGCAGGAAGGCCCCTGACCAGGGGAAGGAAGCCTGTGTGTCAGAAGGAAGTCGCTGCTGATAGAAGTTGGTAGAAGGAGCCAAGAATGCCCCACGACTGCTGAATTTGACTACCTGCCTGTCCTGGTGAGTCTCACCCACAGTTGCTGCTTGTAGTAAAGGCAGTATTTCCCCAGATGGGTCCACACCCCAGAGAGGCTACTAGGGGCAGGTAAGGCGTGTGGACAAACACCCTGGGACAGGTTGGCAGCAGCTAGGAAGTTTTTTTTTTGCCATCTCAGGGGCTAAGGGTGCAGTCTTTGGCACTTCTCTTTGTCCACGTAACCACTGCTCTTTTCTAGCTGCATCTTAGGGACCAATCGTTCACAGGATGTGCTGTGGGAAGTCCCAGGTAAGGTCCTTGTTAATGCGTTTACCTGGGAGAGGAAACACACTGGCCCATCTGCCGACTTCTAGGGTTGCCGTGGCCGCTGCTGAGTGTGCTGTGTGTGGATGGAAAAGCACTTCCTCCCCCGCTTATCTCTGAGCCTCTGAGGGCCGGGGCCATTGGACTTGCTGAGCCAAGGCAAGGGGGCTGCCTGTTACAAAAGCCATTAGAGGTGTGGGGAGTGCAGGCACTGAGCCAGCCCACTGCCCAGGGCACGCACAGGCAGCATGGTGGAGGGGAGGTCGCAGACTCCAGCTCTTCTCCGCTATTGCTTCTGGCAGGGTCTGAATGCAGGCTCAGTAACCCTGCCCAACCCTGACCTTGAGAAGGGTCTTCTCTCCTTGCCGACCAGGCAACCAGCTGGCTCATGTTATCCATCAGGGGCCACATCCTCTCTGCAAAACCCTTCTTTTCCTACAAAAGCTGCAGGTCTGCGGCATGGGCCTTCTTTAGAAGTGTCCCAACACTGAGAGGCTGCCCGGGTCACCTGCGCCAGGGAACACCGGTCCCATTTCAGACAGGTATTTTGACAGCATTGCTTCAGTGTTTCTGGTGGTGCTGGTCCTGGGCGTGATGCTCTAAGTTAGGGGACTATCCTCAAGGAGCTTACAGCCCAATTCTAGACAGTGAGTTTGCTGGCTTAACTGCAAAGACAATCATTAAACCAGCAACAAGTCAACGCTGGGCAAGGGAGGGAGAGGGGAGGAGGCAGTCACCGAGTGAAGAATGGAGCAGAAAGGGGGCAGGGTGGATCCATGCTCAGGGGTTGGTCCTTAGAAATTATGAACACAAAACTGGGTATGGAAGTGAATATTTTTGAATCAGAAAAGTGCAGCAAATTAAAAATTCTGAAAAGCTGGCAAATAGCACAAACATCACAACTTTCATAAAAATAACATTTTTACTAATTAGCTGCTTGGCAAACTGCAGGTAGCAAACACGTGAATGGATTTCATAATCTCTGATCTTGTCTATGACAGTTTTGTAATATTTTTTACAGGCAGAATTTAAAGCTAATTCAGTGTTTGAAAGATAATTGAAAAGATAACTCAGTCTTTCCTCTAATACAGTCGACTCTTTAGTTGGGTTGATAGTCTAGAAGTTTCTTTTACCTTCAAAACTAGTCATCAGCAATGTCATATAAATTTTCAAGATTATTGTCAAATTTGGGAAAAACCTTACTTAGATATTCTTTTGCTTATGAGCTGTAAGATTTGGGGGGCATTTCCAGTTTTCTTACATGGTGACTAAACATCTATTCTTTGAATCCATGACGCTCATCAACCCAGCTGTCCGTGATGTCCTACTGTTGTCATGTACTATGAGCTATAGGGTGGGCCCTGCTGTGCATGAGTTGATTTGGTGAGCCACAGAGGTATTCCTAGAAGTTATTCCTACACCAAGATGCTGGCACTCACTTAACTCTATGTAGAAGTAGCTGCAAACCATGTAAACATATCCACAGTTCAAACCCTGGACACTGAAAGTTAAGTAAGTGTCCCTGGTTGGTGATACACATCAATTGGCTGAGAGGCTGACCAAGAAGCTTCACATTTGGGACCCTCCTAGACCTTGCCCCAGAGAAGGCAATGGCACCCCACTCCAGTACTCTTGCCTGACAAATTCCATGGACAGAGGAGCCGGTGGGCTGCAGTCCATGGGGTCCCTAGGAGTCGGACACGACTGAGAGACTTCACTTTCACTTTTCACTTTCATGCATTGGAGAAGGAAATTGCAACCCACTCCAGTGTACTTGCCTGGAGAATCCCAGGGACGGGGAGCCTCGTGGGCTGCTGTCTATGGAGTCTCACAGAGTCGGACACGACTGAAGCGACTTGGCAGCAGCAGACCTTGCCCCAAGGGCCTCGTCTTTTGGCTGGTTGTGGTCTATATCTGAAGTTTATTGGATTAGCTTTAAAAAGTCCTATTTTAAGTATAGGGCTTTCCCGAGTTTTGTGAATTGTTCAAGCGAGGGGGTATGGGAGTCCTCAAATTTGTAGCTAGTTGGTTATTTTTGCAAGTGGCCTGGGAAACCTTGAGTTTGTGGTTGAAGTGTAGGTAGTTCTGCGGGGGGAATGCCCTTAACCTGTGAGGTTTGTTCTAATTCCGGGTACAAACTGAATCACCAAGTTACCACATATGGTTTGATTGCTATATATATAATGTTATAATTAATATAGCAATTATATAATTGCTGTATATAATATATATACCATATGTATATATAATTATATATAATATAATGGTATATTATTTAAGATTATGTTTTCTGACTTCCCTGGTGGCTCAGACGATAAAGCATCTGCCTACAATGCAGGAGACCCGGGTTCAATCCCTGGGTCGGGAAGGTCACTTGGAGAAGGAAATGGCAACCCGCTCCAGTATTCTTGCCTGGAAAATCCCATGGGTGGAGGAATTTGGTAGGCTACAGTCCATGGCGTTGCAAAGAGTCAGACACGACTGAGCGACTTCACTTTCTGCTTTCAGCCAGTGTATAGAAATGAAGTTGAATTTTATATATTGATTTTATATTCAGTAACACTACTAAAGTCTTTTTATTAAATCTATTAATTTGGCTGTAGATTGAGGCTTTATTTACACAGTCAAATCATCTGTGAATAATAACAGTTTTGCCTTATTTTGCTTGCCAGGACTAGTGCAATGAGGAGAAGTAAGTGACAACCTTAGCATGTTCCTAGCTTTTAAAAAAGGTTTTTTAACATTTCATTGTTAAATAAAACATTGTTGAGATTTTTGGTAAAAACTATTTTTCAGTGAAGGAAATAATTTTCTTCCTAGTTAGTATGAATTTTTATCATTCACAGATACTGTATCTTTTAGAATGTTTCTCGTATCTGTAGAAATGATCATGTGATCTTTTTTTAGTCTCTTAATTTGTTTCTGACTTTGGTAGCAAGGTTTTAATGTAGCAGGGTATTTCCTCTTTTTTACTTTCTCTGTAAGAGTTTGATAAAACTTATGTTATTTGAAAGTTTGCCTGTAAACTATAAGGCCTAAGGTTTTTGTTCTGAGCTTTTTAACTCCTGATTTAGTTTCTTTAATGGTTATTGCATTGTCAAGGTGTTCTTTTTGAGTCAAATTTTTATAAAATTATATTTTTCTAAGAACTTATTCACTTCATATTACTATTTAATAAGTATATGTATTTAATAAATGAACATTTATGGGCATAGGGTTCATAGTATACTCTTAATTTAGAATCTGTGGTTATATTCTTTGCTATTTAGGGCTGTTGGGATGGTCTGACCCTGGAGGCCACTGGCCACTCTGTGGAAGGCTGACACTGAAACTTGCCAACTTGTTGCCCAATTTGATTTTATTTCCTGTTGATCTGAGATGTGCCACCCACAGGAGTGTCTGTGGGCAAGGCCCAGTAATGTAACCTAGGCCCTGACTAGGTTTCTGCCTTCAGGAGAATGAAACCATGATCAGCTGTCATTTTGATTCCCAGAGGGAAAGAGCATTATTGTCCTTTAAGGAGCTCTTGCTGTGGTTAGCACTTTTCAGGGTGACAGAGGAATATGGACGAGCTCCTGTAACTAAGTTAGTTTGCCCGGACAAGCCCATCCCACAAAGCAGCTCTGAGAAACTGCTCACGGGGCAGGGCCCACGAACGCTGTACCTGTGGGCTGTCTGCCAATAGGGGGCCTCCCGTCGAGGAGTTAGGACCCAGACTCATCTGGAAACCTCCAAGCTACTCAGAGGCCCTTGAGAACTCTCTAGATGGCTGAGTTATGCTCTGTACTTGCTGGGCCCAAGACCCAGAGGTGACCAACGTTGTCCTGTTTCCTTCTGTTCCCCTCTGTGGACGAAATGGCAGCCTACCAACCTCCTTTCCCCTCCGCATTTAGAGATTTTGGTGCACAGTTAGAACCCTCAGAGGCTGTGGACCTGATCTTCTGACTCCTCTCTAAAAGGGATGGTGTAGGTCATTTCAACCAAGCCTCTCATTTTGCAGAAGGGGAACTCCTAACCATCACCATCATCTGTGTCTATAACCCGCACGATCATGAAGCACTTACTAGATGCCTGCCAAGCGTTGCATCAATACTTTACATGCGGAACTTCAACGAATACCTCACCACAGTTGTGTTGCATCACCAGCGTAGCAACTATCTACTGAGCTGTTATGTTCCAGCTCTGAGTCCTGGGGCAGGGCAGCGAACAAGGCAGAGAAGTTCCCACCTCTGCGGTCCACTTGCTGCGCCCGTAGGGGAGGTGTTTTTATTCCTATTTTATAGATAAGTAAACTATGGCTTGGGCTTCCCTGGTGGCTCAGGGGTAAAGAATCCACCTGCGATGCAGAAGATACAGGAGACCTGGGTTTGATCCCTGGGTCAGGAAGATCCCCTGGAAGAGGGCATGGTAATCCACTCGAGTATACTTGCCTGGGGAATCCCATGGACAGAGAAGCCTGGCAGGGACTATAGTCCATAGGGTCGCAAAGAGTCAGACAGGACTAAAGCGTCTAAGCATGCACAAAGTAAGGCTTTGATAAAGATACGGTGACCCAGCTAGTTAAGTGCTGAAGCTATAAATGAACCCTGTCTTGTTTTGAACAGCTTCGCGATGCTCTACATCAGCAATTCTCAAACTGAAGCAGGTATCAGAATCACCTGGAGGGCTTGTTAAACTCAGAGTCCTGGCTCCACCCTCAGAGTTTCAGAGTCAGTGAGTCTGCAGCAGGGCCAGAAGATGCGCCTGTCTAAAAAGTTCCCAGGTGATGCTGACACTATTGGTCTGGGGGCCAGCCTTTGAGAACCAATGTTCTACAGAACCAGAACTCTTGAGTTTCTCGTTGGTTCTTCCACGCCCCACTTCTTCTCCTCACCACACCTCTCTTCCAAGCATGTGCCAGGGCTCCACGCCAGGCTGATTGCCTACACGTTCCCAGGACCTCAGCCTCATTGCGGCCAGCCAGTGCTGCCGTCACTGTGTCTATGTGGATAATCACCCCAATTAAACATGTTCTCGGTTACACTCCGTGTAAACAAGTTACACTGGGAAAAGGGGCTGTTCCTGCCCCTGACTTCCCAGGCTGCGTTACGGGCAACACACAGCTCACGGCAGCTGATGCTGGCTGCTCTGGTCCTCGGCCAAATGGGGAGGAGGGTTCCTGGACCCAGAAGAGACCCCAGATTGGAACCTCATAGTCTTTCCCAGGGTGTACGGTTAGGCCACTTGAGATGCCTGTTCTCTTGCACGCCCTGCTCGGCCAGTCCCTGCTTCACTCCCATGACCGTCTGGTCCTCTTAATTATAAGGCTTAATAATCACCCTCGATAACTGACCAGCCCACCTGACATCACTTCCCCCTATAAATGGTAGCCTCCTTCTCCCCGGAGTAGTCATGACGGCTACCATGCCCTGCTCCTCACACGGTGCTGTGTTGCTCCGGGACCCTTTGCCTCTGACTTGTAAGATCCGCGGTCTCTGTCGCTGTCTCTGGGCTCCTTCTTTGGTCTTGAGGCCGGGCAACTACAAGGCCTGCAGGCCCACATGGTACAGCCCAACATACAGTGAGTGCAGGAAGCCACAGTATAACCCAACATACTGCTCTCTCGGACCTGCAGTTTCTGCAGGATGACTGTTGCTGCTCTCCCAGGGAAGCCCACAATGGCCCCACGCAGGCTTTGGGGTTGGACAGTGGGGTTCAACGCCAGGGAGTGCTGTCTCATGCTCTTCTCTTGACTCAAGCCTCGTCCCATCTCAAGGTCAGGACTTCATGGTCTGTTCTCGCCACACTGCTCCGCTCGTGGGGTCCCCCAGGCCAGGAAGAGAGCTATAGAGGCCCTTAGGGCTGATCTAGCCTGGTGCTCCTTTCCTGTAGGTAATTCAAATAAAATCTACAGAATCTATAAATGTAAGGAAGCCTGTTGTAGGGTGAATTGTGTCCTCCAAGATTTGCATCTTGAAGTCCCGACCTCCAGCACATCAAAAGGTGACCTTATTTGGAAATCGGGTCACTGCAGATGTAACTAGTTAAGATGACATCATTAAGGTGGGTCTTAATCCAATATAGGAATATAGGTCTTCCCTGGTGGCTCAGACAGTCAAGAACGTGCCTGCAATGCAGGAGACCTGGGTTTGATCCCTGGATCAGGAAGATCCCCTGGAGAAGGTAATGGCAACCCACTCCAGTATTCTTTCATGGAGAATTCCATGAACAGAGCCTGGCAGGCTACAGTCTATGGGACTGCACAGAGTCAGACATGACTGAGAGATGAACACTTTCACTAATCCAATACGGCCAGTCTTTCTACAAAGGGGAAATCTGGACAAGCATGCATGCTGGGAGAAGAAGAAGGCAGATGTCGGGGTGGTGCTCCCACAAGCCAAGGAATGCCAGAGATCGCCAGCAACTAGAGGAGGGGCAGAGGGCAGATTCTCCTTCACAGCGCTAGGAGAAACCAAACCAAATCTCCTTGATCTTGGACTTCCAGCCTCCAGGACTGTGAGACATTAGATTTCCGTTGTTCAAATTTGTGACGCTTCATTGCAGCAGGCCTAGCAAACTAATACAGTGCCCAGTGAAGTTGCTCAGTCGTGCCTGACTGCGATCCCACAGACTGTAGCCTACCAGGCTCCTCCATCCATGGAATTTTCCAGGCAAGAGTACTGGAGCGGGTTGCCATTTCCTTTTCCAGGGGATCTTCCCAACCTGGGGATCAAACCCAGGTCTCCCGCATTGCAGGCAGACGCTTTACCATCTGAGCCATCAGGGAAGCCCAATACACTGTCCAACAAGGGTCTAATTTTCTTCCCACAATGATGACTTCAATTTTTTTTTTTTTTTTTTGCTTGTTGTTTTTAATAGCAAAAGTAAAATTCTTTACAAATCCTCCTAGGTGTTTCTGCCCTGCTGGGGCCCTGACTCTTGCACTGAAGTATCTTTGGGCTTTCTTAGCAGGAGGACCTGACTCCTCATCCAGGGCAGCCCGCACTGCCCCTCCAGACAAAGATTTCTCTAATGCTGGGTATCTGTGTTGAGAATGTGAGCCTGGGTTCAAATCTCGGGCCTGTGATGTACTTGCTGGTGATTCGCAGTAACTTTCTTAACCTCTCTGAGCTACAGATTCCTCATCTGCAAGACAGAGCTCACACTTGACCAGGTTGCTGTCAGGACTCAACAGGAACACTGCAGAAGCTCCTCAGCTTTCCCTCTGTCAGTCTCTGTGGTGAGAGAGACTTTAAAGGGTCTTTTTCTCTTGCGTTGTCTTCATACTCTGTCAGCGTGCTTGGGTTCTTCCTGCCCTTCCCCTAGTCTCTCTCTACTCCCCTGGAAAGGCTCCTCCCTCCCTTCCTATTTACATCCTAACAACCCATAGGGCTCACTTCACACCCTACCCCCACCTCAAAACACCCTCTTTGACCCCTTCAGTTCTAAGTTCAGTTCAGTTGCTCAGTCGTGTCTGACTCTTTGTGACCCCATGGACTACAGCACGCCAGGCCTCCCTGTCCATCGATAATTTCTGGAGCTTACTCAAACTCATGTCCATTGAGTTTGTGATGCCATCCAACCATCGCATCCTCTGTCCTCCCCTTCTCTTCCCACCTTCAATCTTTCCCAGCATCAGGGTCTTTTCAAATGAGTCAGCTCTTCACATCAGGTGGCCAAAGTATTGGAGTTTCAGCATCAGTCCTTCCAATGAATATTCAGGACTGATTTCCTTTAGAATGGACTGGTTGGATCTCCTTGCTGTCCAAGGGACTCTCAAGAATCTTCTCCAACACCACAGTTCAAAAATGTCAATTCTTTGATGCTCAGCTTTCTTTATCGGAGAAGGCGATGGCACCCCACTCGAGTACTCTTGCCTGGAAAATCCCATGGACAGAGGAGCCTGGTAGGCTGCAGTTCATGGGGTCGCGAAGAGTCGGACACAACTGAGCAACTTCCCTTTCACTTTTCACTTTCATGCATTGGAGAAGGAAATGGCAACCCACTCCAGTGTTCTTGCCTGGAGAATCCTAGGGATGGGGGAGCCTGGTGGGCTGCCATCTATGGAGTCGCACAGAGTTGGACATGACTGAAGCGACTTAGCAGCAACAGCAGCAGCAGCTTTCTTTATAGTCCAACTCTCTTCATCCATACGTTTTCTTCTGATACATTTCCGAACCCAGGGATCGAACCCAGGTCTCCCGCATTGCAAGCAGATTCTTTACCAGTTGAGTCACCAGGGAAGCCCTTCAGCTCCAAAATGACCTCTAATTGAGGGGGGGGGGGGGAAATGGGGCCAGAAAGGGAGGGGGGAAAGGAAAGTTTTTGACAAAGGATGCCATCTGTGTCACTCCCTCCACACTGGCTAGATGCTACCTTGTCTGTTTTGCTAAGATTTTAGTCTGTGTTGTTTTTCCCCTTGGATCGTCGGCTCTAGTCATAGTCCACATTGCTATATATCAAGCACTTACAATTCAGACCAATTTCTGAGAGCGGCCAGGTGCAGGAGGAGTCGTATAATTTCCCTCTTAAAACACCCAGCCCAGACTGTCCGCATTCAGCAAGTGTCTGCCTGTGGTCACGGTGGTGACACCGGAATGACTAACATCTGGGTGTCTCTCACGCTCATTCCTCCTCTCGGTGAGGTGGCTGTGGGTGCAGAGTGACAAAGTGAGCTGGGCCAGCTCTTCCCAGGTGATTTAGTGGCCATCGGTATGGTGTCACAGAAGCCCTCTCTCTGCAGATAATGCTCCCAGGGACCTGTCGCGGGGCCCAATCGTCTTACCCTCAGATAAATGACATGACACGGTGGTACTCTGTGGGACGTGAGGCCACTGTTAACACACAGAAAGATAACTGTCATTCATTCAACAAGTACTACTGCTAAGTCGCTTCAGTCGTGTCCAACTCTATGCGACCCCATAGATAGCAGCCCACCAGGCTCCCCCATCCCTGGGATTCTCCAGGCAAGAACACTGGAGTGGGTTGCCATTTCCTTCTCCAATGCATGAAAGTGAAAAATGAAAGTGAAGTTGCTCAGTCGTGTCCGACTCTTAGCGATCCCATGGACTGCAGCCTACCAGGCTCCTCTGTCCATGGAATTTGCTAGGCAAGAGTACTGGTGTGGGGTGCCATAGCCTTCTCCTCAACAAGTACTAAGTTGTTGAAATACAACAGGCATGAGCCCCTGTGAAAGAATTTAGGAGTGGCTTTGTTGGGCAGAGAGGACACCACGTGAAGTGATGGTGCTGGGTCAGCTGAGTATCATTGAGGAGTTTGCCAGATGTCACCTTGAGGTGGGGAGGAAGAACTCGTGTGGCCCATGAGAGGGACTGTAAAGATCCATGATGGCCCTGGGTGGCCTGGGGACCCTGTGTGCACGCGTAGGGGATGGAGGAGGGGCGTGGAGAGTGCAGGCTGAGATCTCTCCATCTAAGGTCAGCGGCTGAGCCCACCTGGGTCAGCCCTCAGGGAACCTGCCTCCAGCAGGACTGGACATCCCCAGAAGAAGCCCTTCTGGCTGGCTGAGATTTCTGGAGAGCTGCAGGTACCCTCTGTGTGCAGACAGCCCCGTGACTTTCTTTTGATTTTAATTGGATAGAAATGTTCCCCAAATATTTTTGGCAGCATTTCACAGTTTTTCTTTCTTCCATTCTTTTTCTCCCCCAGGCAGCAGGATCGTTTTAAATTTTTCCTCATCTAAAGACTCCTGCAGACAAATTCTGAGCAGTCCTCATTGCATCAAGGTGGGAAGACACAGCCCTGCGGGGGAGGGGGCGCAGTGCCCCTGCATCCGCCTCTGGGCAGAACCCTGGGGTTCCCAGGAACACAGTCTGAAAGCATCCACGTGGTGGAAACCGCACTGTACTGCAAGTCGGAAGTCCTGGGGGAAGCCCAGCTCTAGTACGCACTAGTCACATGCGTCGAGGCCCGTCTCTCAGCCACCCTAAGGCTTCGTTTTGCCCTCTGTCAAATGGGAGATGATAGCATGAGTCCTGCCTTTCCCCCAGGATTATCATGGGAATGAAATGATAATGAAATCTGGGGACAGCCCACGCACACTTGAACCTCTCCGCCCTCCAAGGTTCTACTGTCCTTCACGTTACACACACTGCTGGCTGCTTAACATGCACTGACTGTAACTGAACATCCTTCTGCAGGGTCAAGAAATTGGACATCATAATTCTGAATTCTGAGCCATCACACACCACAGCACTCAGAAATCAAAGGTAGGCAGACACTCTCCCAGAGCCTGATGGCTGTGACTCCTTGTTAATTCTAATGTCTGTCTTTCTAGTTTTCTGTCTCCTTCCTTGGCAGACTCCCAGCTGTCACTTCTCTCTGCGCTTCCGGTGCCTGTCTCACCCCTAGTTTGTTGCCTCTCATCCATGGTGGCCTTGACAACCAGACAATGAATTTTGTGAGAACCACGTGTAAAGTGAAGGCACACAGGCTCAGGTAAAGTGTATGATAGACGTCATGCACCAGCTATGTACCATCTGCTCAGCAGCTAACAATCCTTTTAGCTTCTGTCTTGCCTGTGCCTCAGATGAGAGAGGCTACATAACAGAAGGACTGCTGTCCTGAGCTCTCCTTACTTACAAGCCATCATTTCCAATCTTGTGCTGGGCTTGGGAGCCACCAGCCAACCCTCATGCATACTCTCTCGCTGCACAACCCATAGGAGGCTCTGGATCAAAGCAGTTGACAGCAATAGGTGTTCTTGTGCCAAGTTCTCTGACCCTGGGGGCAGAGAACCCAAGTTCTCGCCACCTGTGGGATTTTTGGTTTTCTTTCCTCCCCTGTGCCTAGCTTTGTTCCACCAAGTAAGCACTCAGATTTCCTGAGGGCTTCCGGCCTGCCAGGCCTCGTGCCGAGCACTTTGCCTTCTTGATCACAATCCATCCTTAATACAACACAAGAAAAGAGAAGCCATTATGTCCTTCTTCCAGGTAAGAAAACTGAGCTGGGAGAGAATGACTAGCCTGCTCAGGGTCACACAACTTTTTAAATTAATTAATTTGGCTGTGTTGGGTCTTAGTTGCGGCATGCAGGGTCTTTCGCTGCAGCACGTGGACTCTAGTTCTGGCGTGCGGGCTTAGTGGTTCTGTGGCATGTGGGATTTCAGCTCTCTGACCAGGGATCGAACCCACATCCCCTGCATTTCAAGGCGGGTTCTTAACCACTGCACCACCAGGGAAGTCCCAAGGTCACACAGTGCTCTTCAGAGTTCCCTCTCCTGGGCTCTCAACAGTGAATCCCAGGCCCTGCTGGATCCTAGGTGTCCAGATTCTTTCCTACAAAAGGTGAGTGGTCTGAGCCAGAGACCTGACACGCACCATTTAGAGAAAAATGAAAGGAGAAAAATGAACAATGTGGAGAAAAATGAAAAGTATCCTCCGGAGAGCAGAGGGGGCCCCCGAGGACTGGGGGAGGCCCTGTACTGAGCCTCTGGGCAGGAAGACCCAAGACCGAGGCAGCAGTCAGGTGGTGTGCTTTCTGGAGAAGGCACTGGCACCCCACTCCAGTACTCTTGCCTGGAAAATCCCATGGACAGAGGAGCCTGGTGGGCTGCCGTCCATGGGGTCGCACAGAGTCGGACACGACTGAAGCGACTTAGCAGCAGCAGTAGCAGCAGAAAGGTTGCTTGAAAAATACTGCCTCCACCTGCTAGCTGTTGCCTGGAAATTCCTTTCCCTGGGATTCAACCTTCCATTTCACAGTCAAGAGTAAAACTTAAGCTATAAAGACCTCCTGCTTCTCTGGCCATATGTTAACATTCATACTAAAATGTAAATGACTGATACCAGCCCCCTTTAAGATCCGTGGAGGGTTTCCAGAGAAGGAAGAAGCACCCAGCGGTGCTCCTGTGGGTATAAGGAAGGATGGGAAAGGAGATGGGGCATCGCAAAGTGAGGAGGGAAGCTCTAATGTGAGTCAAGGGATGCAGAGAGGACACTAAGAGATACAGACCCTACTAGCTCTGCAGTTTTGGCTAAAACTGTTCTCTGCACAAAGGTACATGGGGCAAGAGCCTCAGTTTGAAAACTTTCAGTAGTAAATCCTGAGAGTGATAAAACCTATTGTGAAAACAAAAAAATTAGCCAGGCTTAATCTTTTTTAATGCTTTGACCTGAAGATTGGTTTTGGAAAACTGCCTCTACTGAATGCCACATGGGCATTTAAATGACCATGTGTGGGTGGGCAGGAAACCCCATACATACATAGAAGGGGCTCTTACACAGAATATGCTCCAGGATTTGTTAAGTTCGATAACACAGGCCTCCATCAGAAGGCAGAAAAAATGTTAAATTTCAACTGACCACGAATCCTCTCTTTACAAGTGAGAGTCAAATTCTCACTCCTTCCTACCTCGCAGTTGCCCTGCCCGTCCTGAAGATGCTTTGCCTTCCTGGCAGATTCATTTCTGGAGTTTCCATTTTGCTCTCTTGCAAGACAGATTTTTGTTTTATTCTTTAATCACAAATTGGTATAGATTCACTTTAAAAATCTCAGCCACTAAAGAAATAATCTTTCAAAGTGAGTTATTCCTTGATTCTCAAGGTACCACCCCCCCAACCCCATTCCCTAAAGGGAATCACTGCTGCTGCTAAGTCACTTCAGTCGTGTCTGACTCTATGCGACCCCACCAGGCTCCTCTGTCCCTGGGATTCTCCAGGCAAGAACACTGGAGTTCATTGCCATTTCCTTCTCCAATGCATGAAAGTGGAAAGTGAAGTCACTCAGTCGTGTCCAACTCTTCGTGACCCCATGGACTGCAGCCCACCAGGCTCCTCCATCCATAGGAGTTTCCAGGCAAGAGTACTGGAGTGGGTTGCTAGCATAATTCTCATTTTTTCCTTTCCTCTCTCCATCCACACACATATATACTTTCTTTTCAGAAATGAAATTATTATACTTTCCCTTCGCCTGATTTCTTCACCTCAATTACAGATGACTTCTCTTTAGGATAAAAGGAGCTTTTTAAGTGGTTACATAGTGAGTGCCAAATTCTTTTGTCATTTACAATCTCTATTCAGAGCTCTTTAAATTTTTGTTCTGAATGTCTTGTTCTCATTGTGCATTTGGGTGCTCTGTAATATGTTAGTGAGGTTAACTCATTGTGTCAAGCGTTGTTAGCAGCAAGATGCTTTTCTGGAAGGAAATGAGGATAATTTATATATCAACTCACACCTGGATCTAAAAGAGTAGGAGTGGGAGAGGCTTGGAAATGTGAAAGCCCAACCTGAACAGTATCACTTTAAAACAGGAGTTCAGCGATTACTTTCCTTCTCTACTGCCTATTATTAAGGGGCCCTGGAGAGAAGCGAGGTCACAGCTGCCCGGTTGCAGAGGTCACTGTAATGACCTGAAACAGCAAGGCAGGCGAAGCAGAAGAGTTAGCTTGGGAGAAATGAGCCTTCAGGGGCTCTGACTCAGGCCTTGCATCCCTCCTTTCTGGGCTTTCCCAGTCTAGGCTTTGTGGAGAAGGCTGGGGGCTAGGGGGTCCTGAGTCTAAGGTGGGTTTGCCAGGGATCTCACATCCATGCTGTCTGGCTTCCTTGGTCTCGCTGCACAAAATCTGTGACCTCAGTCCTGATTCTGCTCCTCTCTCCTCCAGTCAACCAGACTGGAGTTGACAAAAGCAGTACCCCTTTCTGGGATGGCTGTGGGCACCCACATCGCCAAACAACTGAGAAAGATGTCAAGGAAGTCTCGTTGCACAGAGCAGACGTGTCCCAGAAAACCTGGGCCCACGCTGGCTGCAGGAAGGCCTCTACCTGCTTACCATGTACAAGCTTAAAGGGAAGCATGTTTGCAAAATGGACTTTGGGTTTGGAGTATGAACAAACATGCCTTGCATTAGCTCTCCAACAGCACAGAGTAGGGTGGTTTGGTTTGCATAAATCAGGAGCCACTTCTGAGAAGAAAATGCCTTGTTCAGGAAGGAAGCAGAGTGTTGAAGAACATCGTGCGGAAGTTTCAGTGCTTTTGTGGAGATGATTTGGTGTTCTGGCTAAAAGAGAGGTAAGCAGAAAAGGCTTTTTGTTTCAACCTCGGTGTCTGGAAATATCTCTGAAATGTCCCCATTCGATTTCCAGCCTCAGTGCCTAGCACCTAGGGAACAGAATTCCGTTTTTGATGACTGAGTGACATTTTTCGCTTCTGGGTCTTTCTGAATTTTAGTTCATTATGGCATCAGGCACCAGAGAGAAGCGTAGAAAATGTGGAAGACATATGGCATTTGGTCTACAGAGTCTTCAGACTCAGAACCAATGGGAAGTTGATGGTGCAAAGGGTAAGGGAACTCGGGATGCAACTTGCATTTGTTTTGTGGTTATCTGCCCTTCAGAGTCAAGTCTAGACTTTACCATCATCTCAGGCAAGACACTTGTGGGAGGGCCTCCCTGGGCAGTGAGAGGAGCTGAAATCTAGGCTCTTACGTGGCCCTCACGTCTGTGTCCCTGAGAACCACGCCACTCTGGTTGCTTGAGCATTCCTGTTAATTGCTATTTTGCTGAGTGCCGCCTGCCCCGAGCTGGTTGGGAAATTCGTCAAGCATGGACACGCTGGCTCTAGCGGCAGGACTCTCCATGAAAGTAGCAGGCATACATCACTGTAACAACAGAGCCCACGACGGGGCTGGACACGCTGAGGGTCATCGTCTGGCACCCCTCAGGATGATGACAGTCTTTAAACCCGGCTGCTTCTCCCGAACGCAGTCTGGGGGTGATGTGAACACAACTGACCTTCCCGGAGGAGCAGGGCAGAGACCCGATGATCAGGGATGAAGGTTGCTTTGATCCCACGCAGTCTCGCGGTTAGAATTCTGGGGTCTTTGTCTTGAGATGGACTGAGGGTAAGGCTCTGGGACGGGTGGCGGAGTCCTTGACTGCCTTGATCATCAGTCTCGCCGCTGGCGCTCTGTGGTCGCTGTGCCTCCTCATTCACACGTGGCATGTCCGTGTCTCTGAGTGTGTCCTCCTCTTTGAACTCTAATCTTCCCCACGGCAGCATGTGGGAAGCAGGGATGCTCTGTCATTTGACAGCGAGGAGGCTGAGCCCCGTGGGGTGGGGTAACTTGCTCAGGGTCACACTGGTAACGTGGGGAGGCTGGGCTGGGACTGAGGACCCCGACGCCTGTCCCTTTGTCATTCTTCTGGTCCCTGAAAGCAGCCCACATTGCTTTCAATTCTAATCGTGCCTTTGTGTCCTCCGAAGAGTGGTCACTGTTTCCGTTTCCAGATGGGGAAACCAGTGCTATTTGCTCCTGGTCACTTGGTGAGCTGGGAGTGGAAGGAAGCCTAGAAACCAGATTGTCTGAATCTCAGGCCAGGGTTTTGCTCCCAAGTGAGCAGCTTCCTTAGTCCTGTGCATTCCTGATGGGCTGTGGGATGCCCGCCGCAAGCATCCTGAGCAAGGAGCCTCCACAAAGGAATCCAGAAGGTGTGATGGGGAGGGGACCCACCGGTGAGCACAGGTGGGCTGGGACCACCTCCAGGGAGCCAGGCCTGCACATGTGACAACCCCACTCACAGTGGTCCTGTCCCGTTGTCCCCAGTCCTGCCCAGAACCTGCTTCTCGATCCCTGCAACAGCCTCCACCCTATTCAGCTTCCTCCCAGGACCTCTCTGCTGATGGTCTCTAGAGCCCCCAGGGTGGGGGGTCCTCCTCGGGACAGACCTTCCTCTCCTGCGTGGCCACTCTGAGGACATGGAGCTGCTCTAAGGAACCGATCCAGCCCTACCTGGTGAGGGCAGAGAGTTGTTCCCCCTCCACGCCTCGTCTCCAGCTCTCCCAAAGACAGAGGCCACCCAAAGGAATGACGGGACTCAGAGCTTGTCTGAGTCGCAATGACAGAGCCAGTGAAAGGAGTTTGAGCAAAAAGAGAGGCTCCTCCAAGGGTGTTTGATGGAGGTTAGGGTGAGGAGAAGGCTCCCCAAAGACAGGAGGGACCAGCAGACCTAACCCCCTTCCTGCTGGTCAGGGTAGGAGCATGTATGGTGACCCAGAGGCCTAAAGGGGAACCCCCCGAGAGAAGGCAGAAAACCCAACCATAGTTCTTCCGGGGCTAAAGCCCAGCTCCATGCAGCCCTGTATCCAGCCCTCCTGCACTTCTGGGAGGGAGGGGACGACTCCACCTGGGGCTGAAAGGATTGTGTGGCTGAACTCAGGGACTATTATGAAATAGCTAGTCTACCTAAGCTTCATACTTAAATATAAACTCCATGAAGGCAGAGCCCTTGTCTACAGTCTTGTGTTTCAGTTTTGTATCCCTAGCACCCAGCCCATGGTTAGCATTCAAATATTTGTTGATAGTTGATACATAAGTTACAGGTATGTAACAGTGATTCACAATTTTTAAAGGTTATACTCCATTGGTAGTTATTATAAAATGTTGGTTATATTCCCCCTGTTGTACAATACCTCCTTGTAGTTTATTTTATACACAGTGGTTTGTACCTCTTAGTCACCTGCCTCTGTCTTGCCCCTTGCTCCTTCCCTCTCCGCACTCAACCACTAGCTTTTTCTCTGAACCTGTGAGTCTGTTTTCTTTTGTTGTTATGTTCACTAGTTTTATGGTTTAGAGTCCATGTGTAAGTGATGTCATATAGTATGTGTCTTTCTGTGACCTGTTTCACTTAGCATAATACACTCCAAGTCTGTTCATGTTGTTGCAAATGGCAAAATGTCGTTCTTTTTATGGCTGAATAGTATTCCAATAGTATTCTTCGTTATTCATCTGTTGATAGATGCTTAGATTGCTTCCATATCTTGGCTATTGTAAATAATGCTTCCATGAACACTTGGGTGCGTGTACCTTTTCGAATTAGTATTTTCATTTTTTCTGGATATATAGCCAGGAGTGGGATTGCTGGGTCAGGTGGTAGTTCTGTTTTTAATTTTTTGAGAAACTTCCATGCTATTTTCCACAGTGACTGCACCAGTTTCCTTTCCCACCAACAGTGTACTGGATTCCCTTTTTTCCACATTTTGCCAACACTTTTTATTTGTGGTCTTTTTGATGACATTCTGATAGGTGTTCCTCTGATAATTAACGATGTTGCATATCTTTTCATGTGCCTCTTGACTATCTATATATGTCTTCTCTGGAAAAATAGGAAAGACTTTTCTATTCAAGTCTTTGGCCCATTTTTAAATTGCATTTTTTTTCCCGATGTTGAGTTGTATGAGCCATTTATATATTTTGGATATTAATCCCTTATTGGTCATATCACTTGCAAATATTTTCTCCCATTCAGTAGGTTGTCTTTTCACAAGGGTTTACTTGGGTGTGCAATAGCTTTTAAGTTTAATTAAACCCCATTTGTTTATTTTTGCTTTGTTTCCTTTGCCTTAGGAAACAGATTCAAAAAAATATTGCCACATTTATGTCAAGGTGTGTTTGGCCATGTTTTCTTCTAGGAGTTTTATAGTTTCCTGTCTAACATTCAGATTTTTAATAATTTTGAGTTTATTTCTGCATATGGTGTTAGAAAATACTTTAATTTCATTTTTTTGCATGTAGCTGTCCAGTTTCCCTGGCACTGTTTAATGAAGAGAATGTCTCTTCTCTATTATATATTCTTGCCTCTTTTGTTATACATTGACCTTAAGGGTGTGGGTCTATTTCTGGGTTCTCTAGTGTGTTCCATTGATCTATATGTCTGTTTTTGTGCTAACACCATTA
The DNA here is from genome assembly GCF_032405125.1 of Capricornis sumatraensis. Taxonomy (NCBI): domain Eukaryota; kingdom Metazoa; phylum Chordata; class Mammalia; order Artiodactyla; family Bovidae; genus Capricornis; species Capricornis sumatraensis. The sequence goes on along the minus strand of NC_091089.1, from coordinate 52,863,963 downwards.
ATATTTTGATTATTGTAGCTTGGTAGTATAGTCTAAAGGCAGGGAGCATGATACCTTCAGCTATGTTTTTTCTCAAGATTGTTTTGGCTATTTGTGGGCTTTTGTGTTTCCATATAAATTTAAAAATTATTTGTCCTGTTTCTGTGGAAAATGCCTTTGGTATTTTGATAGGGGTTACATTGAACCTGGAGATTGCTTTGGGTAAGTATGGTCATTTTAACAATATTGACTCTTAGTTCAAAAACAGCGTATCTTTCCATCTATCTTATCTTCAGTTTCTTTTATCAGTGTCTTAAGAGTTTGCTGAGTTCAGCTCTTTTATTTTCTTAGGTAGGCATATTCCTAGATATTTTATTCTTATTGATGCAGTGGTAAATGGGATTGTTTGCTTAATTTCTATGATAGCTTGTTAGTATATAGAAATGCAACAGATTTCTGTGTATTAATTCTGTATTCTGAAACTTTACCAAATTCATTGATGAGCTCCAGTAGTTTTCTGGTGGTGACTTTAGGATTTACTATGTATATTATCATGTCATCTGCAAACAGAGACAGTTTTACTTCTTCCTTTCCGATTTGGATTCATTTATTGTTTGATTTTGGGGGCTATGGCTTCCGGTATTATGTTGAATAAAAGTGGTGACAGTGGACATCCAGGTCTTATTTCTGACTGTAGGCTTTTCACTATTTAGTAAGATGTTAGCTGTAGGTTTGCCATATATGGCCTTTGTTATGTTGAGGTTCAGTTCAGTTCAGTTCAGCCGCTCAGTCGTGTCCAACTCTGCGATCCCATGAATCGCAGCACACCAGGCCTCCCTGTCCATCACCAACTCCTGGGGTTCACTCAGACTCACGTCCATCGAGTCAGTGATGCCATCCAGCCATCTCATTCTCTGTCGTCCCCTTCTCCTCCTACTCCCAATCTCTCCCAGCATCAGAGTCTTTTCCAATGAGTCAACTCTTTGCATGAGGTGGCCAAAGTACTGGAGTTTCAGTTTTAGCATCATTCCCTCCAAAGAAATCCCAGGGCTGATCTCCTTCAGAATGGACTGGTTGGATCTCCTTGCAGTCCAAAGGACTCTCAAGAGTCTTCTCCAACACCACAGTTCAAAAGCATCAATTCTTCGGCCCTCAGCCTTCTTCACAGTCCAACTCTCACATCCATACATGACCACAGGAAAAACCATAGCCTTGACTAGACGGACCTTAGTCGGCAAAGTAAGGTCTCTGCTTTTGAATATACTATCTAGGTTGGTCATAACTTTTCTTGCAAGGAGTAAGCATCTTTTAATTTCATGGCTGCAGTCACCATCTGCAGTGATTTTGGAGCCCAAAACATAAAGTCTGACTCTGTTTCACCTGTTTCCCGATCTATTTCCCATGAAGTGATGGGACCGGATGCCATGATCTTCGTTTTCTGAATGTTGAGCTTTAGGCCAACTTTTTCACTCTCCACTTTCACTTTCATCAAGAGGTTTTTTAGTTCCTCTTCACTTTCTGCCATCAGGGTGGTGTCATCTGCATATCTGAGGTTATTGATATTTCTCCTGGCAATCTTGATTACAGCTTGTGTTTCTTCCAGTCCAGCATTTCTCATGATGTACTCTGCATAGAAGTTAAATAAGCAGGGTGACAATATACAGCCTTGACGTACTCCTTTTCCTATTTGGAACAAGTCTGTTGTTCCATGTCCAGTTCTAACTGCTGCTTCCTGACCTGCATACAGATTTCTCAAGTAGGTTCCCTCTATACCCACTTTCTGGAGAGTTTTTTTTTTAATCATAAATGGATATTGATTTTATCAAAACCTTTTTCTAAACTTAGGTAATCATATGCTTTTTATTCTTCAGTTTGTTAATATGGGGCCTCCTAGATGGCACAGTGATAAAGGATCTGCCTGCCAATGCAGGAGACATAGAAGATGTGGGTTTGATCCTTGGGTCGGGAAGATGCCCTGGAGGGGGAAATGGCAACCCGGTTTTCTTGCCTGTAGAATCCCACAGACAGGGCAGCCTGGCAGGCTACAGTCTGTGGGGTCGCAAAGAGCTGGACACGGCTGATGACTGAGCATGCATGCACTTGTTAATGTGGCATGTCACATTAATTTTGCAGATATTGAAAAATCCTTACACCTCTGAGATAAATCCCACTTGATCATGGTGTATGATCCTTTTTATGTATAATTGCATTTGGTTTGCCAATATTTTGTTGAGAATTTTTGCATCTTTGTTCATCAATGATATTGGCCTGTAATTTTCTTTTTTTGTGGTATCTATGTCTGATCAGAATGATGCAGGCCTTGTAGAATGAGTTTGGAAGCACTTCTTTGGTGCTTTTTTTGGGGGGAATAGTTTGAGAAGAAGCCATGTTAACTCTTCTAAATGTTTAGTAGAATTCACCTGTGTAGTCATTTGGTTGTGGACTTTCGTTTGTTGGGAGTTCATTTTTTTTTTAATCACTGATTCAATTTCATTACTGATAACTGGTCTGTTCATAGTTTCTCTTTCTTTCTGATTCAGTGTTGGGAAGCTACACATTTCTAAGAATTTGTTCCTTTCTTCTAGGTTATTTTATTGGCCTATAGTTGTCTGTGGTAGTCTTTTACGATCTTTTGTGTTTTGTTGCTATCAATTGTAACTTCTCCTTTTACATTTCTGGTTTGATCGATTTGGGTCCTCTCTCTTTTTTTTCCTTTTGATCTCTCCAGCAAATCTGAATGAGAACCTTGCTCTCATTCAGGTAGAATTCTACTCAGGTAGAATATTCTTGGTTGTAGGTTTTTCTTTCATTTGCTGAAATATATCATGCCATTCCCTTCTGGCCTACAGAATTTCTGCTGAAAAGTCAGCTGATAGCCTTATGGGAGTTCCCTCGTATGTTATTTGTTGTTTTTCCCTTGTTGCTTTTAATACTCTATTTTTTGCCATTTACAGGGAGCCTTGTGTTTCTCTTTGCGTTAATTCTGTTTGGGACTCTTTTCTTCTGGACTTGGCTATGTGTATTCTTTCCCAGGTTAGGGAAGGTTTGCAGCTATTATGTCTTCAAGCATGTTCTCAGCTCCTCCCTCTCTCCCCTCCCTCTGGGACCCCTGTACCATGAATGTTAGTGTGCTTGATGATGTCGCTGAGCTCTCTCACACTGTCCTCATTTCTCTTCTGTTTTCTGTCCAGGTTTGGTGATTTCCACTACTGTGTTCCAGCTTGCAAATCCATTCTCCTATATCATTTGGTTTACTACTGATTCTTTCTAGTATGTTTTTCATTTCAGTTACTATATTCTTCATCTCTGTTTGTTCTTTATATTTTCTAACTCTTTGTTTAAATCTTCTAATTTCTTGCTCTGTACATCAATTCTCTTGAGTTCCTTGATCATCTTTACGATCCTTATCCTGAACTCCTCCTTGGGTAGATTGTGTATCTCTACTTCACTTGGTTATTTTTCTGGGCTTTAAAAAATCTTATTTCTTAATCTGGAACATGTTCTTCCGCTGCCTAATTTCACCTAAATTGCTGGGTTTTTTTAATTGTTTATTTTTATATATATGGTAGGGTGGGATCTTTCTCGACCGTGGAGAAGTGGCCTTTTGTAGAAGGTATCCTACGATCTCAGCAGTGCAGCCCCCTCTGGTTACCCTATGAAGGCTGAATAGGATCCAGTTTGTTCACATGGATGTTGATGGATCTGGGTGGCTTCTAGTTTTTCTCTGTGAAGAGAAAGCTGCTATAAAAATTTATACACAAGTCTTTGTATGCACATATGCTTTCATTTCTCTTGGGTAAATATATAAAAGTGCAATGTCTGAATCGTGGTAGATGTAAGTTTAACTTTTAAAGAAACTGCCATATCATTTTCCAAAATGGTTATAACATTGATTTTCAAATATAAAGCCAAACTTGCTTTCCTGAGATAAAACATACTTGACTGATGTGCATTTTCCTTTTTATATGTTGCTAAATTCAATTTGCCAGTTTTGTTTAGAAATTTTCTATCAGTGTTAATGGGAGATATTAATCTGTTGTTTTCCTCTAATGGTTTTATCAGGTTTTTCTTCACAGCAATGCTTAGAATGAATTGGAAAGTAGTCCATTCTCTTCAATAGTTTGAAAGAGCTTATAGAATTGGTACTTACTTCCTTAAATATTTGGTAACATTCACCTATGAAGTTATTTGGGCCTGGGGTTTTCTTTGTGGGGTAGTTTTTAACTACACATTTAATTTCTTTAATAGATACAGTGATATTCAAATAGTCTGTTTAATTTTTTGAGATATAATTCATGTATCGTAAAACTCACTATTTAAGAATCCAGTGGTTTTCAGTACATTGGCAAGATTAGATAAACATCATTACTACCTAATTCCAGAATGTTTTTGTCACCCCAACATAAAACCTCATTCTTATTGGAAGTCACACTCCATTTTCCTCCAACCTCTAGCCCCTAATACCACAAATTTATTTTCTGTCTCTATAAATTTGCTTATTTTGTATATTTCATATAATGTATATGAAATGAACTCATATAAATGGACTCATACAGTATGTGGCCTTTTGTAACTGACTGCTTTCACTTAGCATTAACAGTTTCAAGATTCATCCTTACTATAGAACATATCCTTTTTATGCCCTAAACAGACAAAAGAATCTTGAAAAAGAACAGTGTCGTCAGACTCACACTCCTGATTTCAAAACTTATGACAAAAATCTCACATCTTATATAAAAGTTAACTCAAAATGCATCAAAGACCCAAATGTAAGAACTAAAACCATAAAACTTGAAAACCATAAAAAGAAATGATGGGTTAAATCTTCATGAATTTGGATTAGGCAATGGTTTCTTAGTTTTGACACCAAAAGCAAGAGCAAGAAAAGAAAAAGTACATCAACTGGATATCATCAAAAAGAAACACTTTTGTGCTTCAAAGGGTAACACCAAGACAGTAAAAAGAATAACCCAAAGAACGGAAGAAATTTTTTTTGCAAACTGTTTATATGATGAGAGACTTGCATCTAGAATATGTAAGGAACTTGTACAATTCTATAAAAAAATTTTAAATGGATGGGCAGAGGATATGAACAGACAGTCCCCCAAAGAAGATATATAAATGGCCAATACACACATGAAAAGATACTCAACATCATCAGACATCAGGAAAATGGAAATCAAACCCACAATGACATGCCACTTCACACCCACTGGGATGGCAGAATAAAAACAAAATCTCAAGTGTGTGTGAATATTTAGAGAAATTGAAGCCTCATATATTGCTGGTGAGAATGTTAAATAGTGCTGCCATTTTGGAAAACATCCTGGTAATTCCTCCAACGGTACCATATGACCCAATAATTCAACTCCTATGTATATAATCGAAGAGAAAGGAAAAGCTCTGTAAACACAAAAACTTGTATATGAGTGTTCATAGCAGCATTAATCCAAAACCCCAAAGTGGAAACAGCTGACATATCCATCAGCTAAGGAACAGATAAGCAAAATGTTGTATATATGGTGGAATGTAATTCAGCAGTAAAAAGAAAGGAAAAAAAGAAAGTAAAATCTTCTACCATGTGGATGAACCTTGAAAACACTAAGTAAAAGAAGTCAGTCACAAAGAATCACATATTGCACGATTCTATTTATGTGAAATGCCCAGAATAAGCAAATCTATAAAGAAAGTAAATTTCTTGCTTGCCAAGGATGGTGGGGAGGTGTGGAGACTTTGGGGGATGGTGACTAAGGTGGGTGAGATCTTTTGGGAATATGTTTGAGGATGTTTTAAAATTGATTCTGGTGTTTCATGCATGACTCTGAATATGCTAAAAGCCATTGGATTGTACACTTTAAGTGGGTGAATTGTTTATTTCAGCCAAATTGTTTTTTAAAGGAGTTTAAAGGCAAATATAAGCTAGTATTCTACTGAAAAGGGATACCCTAGCTGGTAGCACTTTTCCAACTGGCTGAATGCTGGGGTAGCGAGCTCTGGTCCCTTGGTGGGAGTCTGTGTTCCCAAGAAGCAGGCCCTGGGCCTCAGTAAGTTTCCAGTGGGGAGAGATGGAAGAAGAGGGCCTGTGGGAGTGCTGGAGGACAGCAGGAGGGACGTGGGAATGTGGGAAGAGACCCGCAGAGAGGAGGGCGGGCCGAGGACACAGGGACCGTCAGTTCCTGTCTTGGTTCCCTCTCTGCTCACCATGGGGTGCGGAGGTCACAGAACTGCTCTGTTTGCCTTGTGTCCTCTTGGGAAAGCAGAATCAAGGGCCCCCTGTCTTATGACTCTTCCCTCATCATGGAAGGCAGCAGGGGAGATCTCGAGTTCTGAAGCTGAGCCCAGTTGCATCAGCTGCTCCTCGTCCCTCGAGGCAGGCCTGGTCCACCACTGCTACTTATTAGCAGTGGGTCTTAGATGAACCTCTCAACCCCTGGGGCTCCCTAGTCCTCAGCTGTCAAGTGAGAACAGTAAGTAATGTGACGTGCCTCCCTCAGAGGAAGCGGGAGGATCCTCTGGTGGGAGGATCCAGAGTTATCAAGGATGGTCAAGAACTTCCAGGGTTCACTATTGCGAACTGCAGGAAAATTTTCAGGTTTGAAATGACAATATTGGTCCCCTAGCTATAGTAGCTGGAGAAGGCAATGGCACCCCACTCCAGTACTCTTGCCTGGAAAATCCCATGGACAGAGGAGCCTGGTAGGCTGCAGTCCATGGGGTCGCTAGGAGTTGGACACGACTGAGCGACTTCCCTTTCACTTTTCACTTTCATGCATTCTAGTATTCTTGCCTGGAGAATCCCAGGGACGGGGGAGCCTGGTGGGCTGCCGTCTATGGGGTCACACAATGACTGAAGCGACTTAGCAGCTGCAGCAGCAGCTATAGTAGCTATCACCTGTTTACTCTCTCATTAGCATCTAACCCACACACCATATGCAAATTGGTTGGGGTCAGAATTGAGGATTGGTGACCACAGAGCAGAGCGCATATAAAAAGTCAAGACAACCAGACTTACAAGCTTAGTCTTCTGTCTTCAGACTCCTCTGCCTTCATCATGCAATGTACAGACAACCTCCTTCCTCCAGGGTGCTGGCCTGTGGAGCCAGGCCAGGATGGTCACTCTGGGCTCACTCTCTTACACAGGGAATTGTGACTCCAAATCCAAAATAAACAGTGTAGGGATGTAAAATGGGAAATATTGATCTCCAAGAAGATGAGTCCTGCAGATCACAACTGTTTAACTGAGATCACCTCCACGAGAACTCATGGTTTCTGCAGATGGCAGCAGTTCTGCATAGCAGGCGCAACACAGAATAAAATCTTCATGGCCATACTCCAGAGGCCCCAACACCTTGGAAACCTGCCGTCCAGGTCTTCTGGGGACACAGGAGGGGCCAGCGTGGCCCAGCAGGGAGACTAAGGAACAGCTCCCCCATGCCTGCTGTCAGAGGTGTGGTGGAGAGCGGAGGGCAGACATGGTGTCATGGACAAGAGAAGGAAGCAGGAGTGAGAGCACAGGGCAGCTCTGGGACCAGGGCTTGGCTCTCGATTACTGCTCTGCATGCCCAGGTGTGGACTTGCTGGCAGATGTCTAAAGGAGCATCTCTGGGGAGGCAGGGCTCCAGGCTTTGTAGGGTGAGGTGTGCAGAGGCAGGGATTTGGGTGCTCATAGTAACCAGGATCCATGCTGATTGGTCATTAGGTAAGGTGAAGTCACTCAGTCGTGTCCGACTCTTTGCGACCCCATGGACTGTAACCTACTAGGCTTCTCTGTCCATGGGATTCTCCAGGCAAGAATACTGGAGTGGATTGCCATTTCCTTCTCCAGGGGATCTTCCCGACCCAAGGATCGAACCCGGGTCTCCTGCATTATCTATTTTGATTGGTTGGTCCCAAATCTTAGCAATTAAGTGTTTTGACTATCACTCAGTGTATAACCTCCGTACTAGAATCACTTTGGCTAAATGGCCAAAGTGTCAAAACTAAGGCAGGTGGCTCCCTATTCTCATCCCTCTTTGGGTTAAATACACTTCCCACAGTGCACTGCTTCCTAATCCATCCATTTTGACAAGTTTACTCAAATAAAGGCTTTCTGAACTTTTCCTCTTCTTCACTCCTTCAATTTGTATCTTAGAAGAGAAAATAAAACATGGTTAACTGTTTTAATAAACTTTACTGTTAGTGAAACTGAACAGGACCCTGTGGGGTTCCTGGCAGTGGAAGCCATTCTGTGTCCCCCTTTTCTTATTTGTAGGAAATGGGCTTCAGCCTCCATGGCCTTCTTTGAGTTCTAAAGGGCAGGTTCAAAGAGTTGCTAATAGGGATGGGATGCAGAGACAAGAGAGTTGCAGTCAAGAAACACTAGTGCCGGCTTGGGGCAGGGTCCCGGTTCTGCCTCAAAGGACACACATGATATCTTTGAACTTGTCTACAGAACTGAAACTTCCAACAAGTGGAAGATGTTAACTTGATGAAGCATTCTTCATTCCAGAAAGAAGGTCACAGTTTGATAACCTCAAGAACCAGAGATGTTTATCAGGAGACCACCTGAGGTCAGATTAAAGAAATGCAGTGAAAGTCAAAGTCGCTCAGTCCTGTCTGACTCTTTGCGACCCCATGGACTGTAGCCAGCCAGGCTCTTCTGTCCATGGAATTCTCCAGGCAAGAATACTGGAGTGGGTGGCCATTCCCTTCTGCAGGGGATCTTCCCAACCCAGGTCTTCTGCATTGCAGGTGGATTATTTACCATCTGAGCCACCAGACCCCACACAAACCCTGATCCTTATTAGCAACCTCCTCCCACCCCAACCACTGATATAAAACTCCTCACCAAATCCCCCCAGCCTGGGACACACAGATGTGAGAGCGTGAGCCTGCATGTTGCCGTTTGCCTGGCAAAGCAATAAAGCTTTTCTACTTCACCTAAAACTCTGAGAATCAATTCGGCACTGGTGCACAGAGGCTGAGTTTTGGCATCATTAGTGGTCAGATTTCAGGTATCAGAATTCCCTCCAATGGTGATTCATAATCATAGTTAAAAAAATAAAAAGCCACTGTTTACTGAGTCCTTCCAAGATAGCTGACACACACATTACACGCATCATCTTCTCGACTCTTGTATGGCCCTGAGAAGTAGAATCGATCACGAGAGGATGGAGCCAGCCATCAGAGGCTTGTGAGGAAGCTGAAGTAACTTGCTCAGGGTTCCATGGCAGCAGTTAGCATCTGGCCACCCTGCCTCTGAGGGGAGAGGTCCTGCTTCCCAGGGGATGGCACACCTAGAAGAGCCTGCCCCATGTTCCCGTGGAACCAGTGGCCAAGGCGCAGCTGCCACCCTGGGTGGGGAGGTAAGATTTACACACTCGACAGCACAGGCACCTCCAGGCAGAATGCAGCCGGGGTCAGCACGTCCAGCCTCCTGGGCCGGATGCCACGGTGCTTGACCCGGCTCTCTTAGAGGCCAAATGATCTGAGTTTACCTATTTTGCAATAAACATGTTTTTGCAAGCTTACTCTTCCCACCCAGCAAACAAAGAGATCACTGGGAGAAAATTATGCATGTTCAGGCTTTCCTGGTGACTCGGTGGTAAAGAATCTGTCTGCCAAGGCAGGAGACACAGGTTCGATCCCTGGTCCGGGAAGATCCCACATGCTGCAGAGCTACTAAGCCTGTGCTCTAGAACCTGGGAGCCACCACTGCTGAGCCCTTGCGCCACAGTTACAGAGGTCTGCAGGCTCTAGATCCCATGCTCCACTGCGGTGAGAAGCCCGCATGCTGCAGCTATCACTGTTGCAGCGAGCCCCTGCTCACTGCTGCTGCTGAGTCGCTTCAGGCGTGTCCGACTCTGCAACCCCATAGATGGCAGCCCACCAGGCTCCCCGTCCCTGGGATTCTCTAGGCAAGAACACTGGAGTGGGTTGCCATTGCCTTCTCCACCCTGCTCACTGCAACTGGAGGAAAGCCCTCGCAGCAACGAAGACCCAGCACAGCCACAAATAAATAAAGTATTTTTTTAAAGTGTGTGTGTATAAAATTAAAAAAATAAATAGTTCAATCAAATGAAAAAAAAAGTGTGCGTGTTTACACTGTACTTTTGGAATGACTGGGGAAAAAAAACACAAAACCGCCATGTATAGTCCAGTGGTTAGCATTTTGGAGTTTTTACTTCTCATCTGTTTTTTATATATCATTCTTCTCTCCTTGCTTTAAACTGTTACGATCATACCATCCATCCAATTCTGTATCTTCCTTTTTAAACCTAATCCTTATTACATATACAGTTTCTATGTTATTCTAAACGCTTCAAAATCACCATTGAAAATGGTTGTATATCTTTCTATTTAGTGGATGAACATAGTGTACTTAACCATGCCTTAACCTCCAACATAAATTTGTTACGTTTAAATTTTCATGTCTCAAGTTTTCTTTAAGTAAAGAGGTAGTGTTTGCCAAGATCTGAGTTCCATGTTTCTAGGAATCATAGTTGGTTATGCAGCTTGAATTGGGATTTTTCACTTGGGGATGAATTTGAAATTGTACTGAGGTAGAATGAGAGGATACTATAGACAATGTCCCTGAATCTCAATAAAGCATTTAACTCAAACTCTCAGGACATCTTTGTGGACAGTGAAGAAACATGGGTCAGACCACTAAAAAATTATGTAAATTCACAACTGGTTGGACAGCTAAACCCAAAGAATTCTGGCTTAGGGTCATGTCACCCTGGAAGGAAGTAGCTGGTGAACATGAGACTAAGCCTTTCACCTAAACTCTTCACACATTTTAAAATCAGTGATATGGGTGAAGTCATAGAAAATTGGCTTTCGAATTATGAAGCTGTATGGGATAAGATTATGGGATAGAGCAAAAAGCCGAAAGATCTTGTCAGGCTGAAATATTTGCCGAAAGCCAAGAAGATGACACTTATTAGGGAGAAGGGTAAAGTTTTGTACTTGGGCTAAAAATCAATGATATGAATGTGAATAAACAAACAAACAAATATGTTGCTTAGTTGTGACTCTTTGCGACCCCATGGACTGTAACCTACCAGGCTCCTCTGTCCAGGGGAGTTTCCAGGCAAGAATACTGGAGTGGGTTGCCATTTCCTTCTCCAGGGGATCTTCCCAACCCTGGGATTGAACCCGGGTCTCCCGCATTGCAGGCAGATGCTTTACCCTCTAAGCCACCAGGGAAGCCCATGAATGTGAATGAAAGTGAAAGAAAGTGAAGGCGCTCAGTCGTGTCCGACTCTTTGTGACCCCGTGGATTGTAGCCCACCAGGCTCCTCTGTCCATGGGATTCTCCAGGCAAGAATGTTGGAGTGGTTTGCCATTTCCTTCTCCAGGAGATCTTCCCAACCCCAGGATCGAACCCAGGTCTCCTGCATTGCAGGCAGACGCTTTAACCTCTGAGCCACCGGGGAACCCCTGAACGTGAATAGGGAATACCAAACTTAACAGAAGTTAGTTGGCTAAAACCTCAATATGAGCTGATAGAGTAACATGGCTGCCCTGCAAAATAGCAGCACAACTACTTCTGCTTCATTGACTAAAGCCTTTGACTGTGTGGATCACAACAAACTGTGGACAATTCTTAAAGAGATGGGGATACCAGACCATCTTACCTGCCTCCTGAGAAACCTGTATGCAAGTCAAGAAGCAACAATTAGAACCAGACATGGAACGATGGACTGGTTCAAAACTGGGAAAGGAGTATGGCAAGGCTGTATATTGTCACCCTGTTTATTTAGCTTATATGCAGAGTACATCATGCAAAATGCCAGGCTGGAGGAAGCACAAGCTGGAATCAAGATTGCTGGGAGAAATATCAATAACCTCAGATATGCAAATGACACCACTCTAATGGCAGAAAGAGAAGAGGAGCTAAGGAGCCTCTTGGTGAAGGTGAAAGAGGAGAGTGAAGAAGCTGGCTTAAAACTCGACATTCAAAAAACTAAGATCATGGCATCCAGTCCCATCACTTCATGGCAAATAATGGGGAAACAACTGAAACAGTGACAGACTTTATTATTTGGCTCCAAAATAACTGCAGATGCTGACTGCAGCCATGAAATTAAAAGACGCTTGCTCCTTAGAAGAAAAGCTATGACCAACCTAGACAGCATATGAAAAAGCAGAGACATTACTTTGCCAACAAAGTTCTGTCTAGTCAAAACTATGATTTTTCCAGTAGTCATGTTGGATGTGAGAGTTGGACTATAAAGAAAGCTGAGTGCTGAAGAATTGATGCCTTTTAGACTCTTGAGAGTCCCTTGGACTGCAAGGAGATCCAACCAGTCCTAAAGGAAATCAGTCCTGAATATTCATTGGAAGGACTGATGCTGAAACTCCAATACTTTGACCACCTGATGGGAAGAATGGTCTCACTGGAAAAGACCCTGATGCTGGCAAAGATTGAGGGCAGGAGGAGAGGGGACGACAGGGGATGAGATGGTTGGATGGCATCACCTACTCAATGGACATGAGTTTGAGTAAACTCTGGGAGTTAGTGATGGACAGGGAGGCCTGGCATGCTGCAGTCCATGAGGTCACAGAGAGCCAGACACGACTGAGTGACTGAACTGAATAGGCTGTACAGGATCCTTGAGAGAAGGGAAAGAAACACATCAGGTGAGCTTCGTGTTCACCTGGCACTCTACCTGAGTAGATTTCCAACCACCACACAGGAAGGTGGAACAAAGCAGAGTACGGTTGTCCTACCGAGTTGAGGAATTAGAGGCTGGGGTCTGCAGCTGCAGAAGCACTGGAGCCCTTGGGGCAGGATTCTGGAGAGGAAGGAGCTTCATAGGGTACATGCTCAGGAGTTTGTGGAGTGGGGAGATCCCTCCAGATCTCTGGCGGAAGGCTGGTCTGCACATACACAGGGTGAGATCTAGCAAAGAGTAGTTACTTTGGAACTTACAGCAGAACGCAGATAGCAGAGGTTGCAGAAACCCTGGACACGTAGGTGTTTCAATCCAGCCAGAGGGGGAAACTCCTTATTCACATTCCAGACATTCAAGTGAGACAACAGCAAGGTCATACCACAGGAGTAAGGATCACGCTCTGGAGTCAGGTCCACTCTAGGCCTGCCCTGTCGAAGCATGAAAGCAAGCTTCAACAGAATCAAGGATCCTGTAATTTACTACGGGTGAATTAACTCTCCGTCAGAACAAAATTCAACACTTATTAAAGGAAGACAATATAATTCAAGCTCCTTTCAGGGTAGCAACTGTAATACCCACAAACAACCAAAAATTATTAGAAATGTGGAGGAGCAGGAAAAGTCACCCAAATTCAAGGAAAACAAAGTCATTCGGAAACAGATGCCAAGATGTCCCAGATGTTCAAATTAGTAAAGACTTTAAAGCAGGTATTATACGTTCAAGAATGTAAAGAAAAATATCTCAGTGAGTGAAAAGATGGAGAAATCTCAGGATATAAGTGGAAACTATGAAAAGGAACCAAATAGAAATTCTAGGGAAGTGCAGCATCCAAAATGAAAACTTCATCCAATGAGCTTAACAGCAAATTAAAGAAGAAGAGGTCAAGGAAGTTGAAGACAGAGACATAGATATTATCCATTCTGAAAAAGAGGAAAAAGATTGGAGGACAAACTTTTGCAACACACCAGGCTGAGTAACATACATATACTCAGAGCCTGGAAGGAGAAGAGAAAATGGGAACAGGAAAAAATGATTGCCAAAAACATCCTAAATATGATGGGGGAAAAGACACATATCTGAGCAATTCAATGAATTATCTAAATCGGATAAGTACAAAGAAACCCATACCTGGGCACACCACAGTCAAGCTTCTGGAAGTTAAAGATCAAGAAAGAATCTTGAAAGCAGTTAAGAGAGAAAAAGACATTACATATGGAGGAGCAATGATCCATATGAAGACCTTTTCTTGAGAAACATTACGGATAGGAAATAAAGCATGGACATTTTTAAGTTCTGAAAGAGAAAAACAGATTCAGAGCTTTCTGTCCTGGGAAAACAAATTTTTTAAATGAGAGTGAAATAAAGACACTTTCTAGATAAAAGAATTTGTCCCCAGCAAGCCTGAACTACATAAAATACTAGCCACTCTCTAGCATTCCTAGCAAGAAGGCTGACTTCCTGCTTCTTGAATTCTTCTGAAGCTTTGGAGCTCACCATAGGAGATGGCAGCTCTAATTGTGAGCAGGTGAGTGAGTAGGCTGGTGTTGACAGGAAGGAGGGAGGTGGTGATCTCTGCACTATTTAATCAACCATTCACCCCCAGTGGAGAACTGGACCTACAGGTGTATGGGAAGGACGAACTTTGACATTCAGAGAAAGGCAGAAAAGGGTGACAGGTACGCACTGGTACAGTTAGGCCAGCTGTCAGTAATGAAATACCCGTAGACTGGTTGGGAAGTGATCACCTTGGCCTCATTCCCAGATACTCCCAGAAGTCCCTATGATCGAGCAGTGAAGGGTCAGCTTCTGGCAAGCAGGGCACCTCCAGGACTCTGCCAGCTTCCTTTCAAATTGGTTGGTGCCTGCGCCATGCCAGTTATTAAAGGTTTATAATGTCACCACCGGAGCTAAGTGGGGTTGCTTCCCTGTGTGTAGCGTTCTGGTGGTGGGTAGAGAAGGACCCCAGGAGGCCTAGGGACAGAATGGAGACTCTGCTCCTGGGGCGGGGTGCAGTAGGAACCAGGGAAGCTCTGAAAGCCACCAAAATGAGCTTTTCCAGGTCAGCCTGAGGGTTCAGGGACACTTGGCTCTAGAACAACCTGTTCTAATCCCCCAGGTCATAGTTTTCCATTTTAAAATGAGATATTTCATAGCCTTTTAAATAAATCTTTTCACCTCCACTGATTGAGAATAATGTTCTTAGCAGCTTAAGAACTTCTAGCTGGGGCCCCAGCAAGTTGTCCTTCAGTGAGTCCACTCTCTCATGAAACCTTGGACCTCAGGAGTGGCAGGGCCCCTCCCAGTGCCTGCACTGTGGACCCCAGTCCTTTTCTGGGATGCCAGGCAAGCCCCTCCTCCCTTCCTGCGCCTACTTATCTGCATCTTCAAGGTGGAGGCCATACAAAATACAGGCACACAGAACAACAAATGGACAGTCTCTTGATCAGCGACAAAGACTCTATTTCAGCCACAGAAATGGACATTCCTCCTCCTAGGTTCAGGTTCAAAGGAATCTGTGTCTGCCTAGGCAGGCAGAGGAGGGTTATCTTGGCCTAGACAGACAAGAAGCCATCAAAGGCAGGCAGAGTGACCCGGAGGAAGAGGAGGTGGGGTGGGTCAACACAATTTCACCAGCAAAAACACAGCTAATCAAAGCTCTGTGCACAGCCTTTGAAAGCTGGCTGATACATTTTCCATCATGTACCTCTTTGCCTCCTTTGGGACCTTGAACCACAAGTCTTAACAAACTGCAGTAATTTGCTGAGCCCTCAATCAAACAGTCTCACTGAATTGTGAAAGCAATGTCTTGTCTTTAAATAACATCTAGTGAGGTAGTTTACACCAGGATAAAAAGCATGTTTTCTAAAATCATTTCTCGTATCTCCTTTTTTTTTTTTTGCAAGTCTGTCTGACTCTTTGCGACCCTATGGACTGTAGACAGACAGGCTCCTCTGTCCCTGGGATTTCCCAGGAAAGAATACTGGAGTGTCATACCACTTCCTTCTCTAGGAGATCTTCCTGACCCAAGGATCAAACCCATGTCTCCTGCTTGGCAGGCAGATTCTTTACCATTGAGCCACCTGGGAAGCTCCAGTATCACCTAACGCTCGTTAAAGTCAAACCTAAACAGAACCAGCACTCCTGATGGACTGTTTGTGCAGTTTTCCACCAAGGTCAAGGCATGGTGGACCAGGTGGTTTCCAAGTGATGTGACTGAAGCCTTAAAAGTCATCCTGCCTAAAACCATCTTCATAATTCCCGATCACAGTGCCTGATATCACCACCATTAAGTACCCCTTTTGGTTAAGGTACCTACTTCAAACACACCTATGTTACCTGGGAGGAGTTCTTAGCCTTCTTCATTGAGCTCAAGTCTGAGAACCTCAACTGCAAGCATCAGCGGATACACCAGGAGTGTCCACTTTCTGGGGACTTCCTTGGTGGTCCAGTGGTTAAAAATCCACCTTGCAACGGAGGGGACATGGGTTCAATCCCTGGTTGGGGAAATAAGATTGCACGTGCCTCAGAGCAACTAAACTCTCGCATCACAACTACTGAGCTCAAGACCTCAAGTGGAGTCGGTGAAGTGGAACAAAAGACCCCACATAATGCAACGACGGTCCCGCGCCCCAACCGAGACTCGATGTAACCAAACAAATAGCAAGTATTTAAGAAGAAACTAAAAGGAACGCTTGCAAGATAAAAGCAGCTTGCTCACAGACTAGCTACTCCACATCTTCAGATCAGTGATGCTTAAAAGTTCACCCACATGAGAATCACCTGGAGGCATGTTGAGCCGCAGCTTGCTGGGCCCCCACGCTGAGTTTCTGATCCAGTAGGTCTGGGATGGAAACTGAGAACCTGTATCTCTAACAAGTGCCCAGGTAAGGCTGATGCTGCTGGTCCAGAGCCACGCTTTGAGAACGATGGTACTAGTTGACCTCTGAGGAAACCTTCATGAGATATGGAGGCAGAGTGTGAGAGCATTCCGATCATGAATTTTAAGGTAAGAAGACGGACAGTTCTGAAGTATTGGGTTGGCCTTTGAAAGCCCAGGTTTTTCCATAACATCCTATGGAACTGTCTGGATCTTAAGAACCTTCTGGCCAAACCAACAGAAAGGGGTCAGGACCCAAAGGCAGGCCAGCCTGGCAGAAACCTTGGACTTGCTTGAATGACCCACCAAGACATATGCTGCTGCTGCTGCTAAGTCGCTTCAGTCGTGTCCGACTCTGTGCGACCCCACAGACGGCAGCCCACCGGGCTTCCCCGTCCCTGGGATTCTCCAGGCAAGAACACTGGAGTGGGTTGCCAGTTCCTTCTCCAATGCATGAAAATGAAAAGTGAAAGTGAAGTCACTCAGTTGTGTCCGACTCCTAGCGACCCCAGTGGACTGCAGCCTGCCAGGCTCCTCTGTCCATGGGATTTTCCAGGCAAGAGTACTGGAGTGGGTTGCCATGGCCTTCTCTGAGACATATGCTATGGGCCTCTTACTCTGGCTTTCTCTCCTTTGCAGTTTTCTCTGCTTACTGCTCCCAGGAAAGGCAGGTCCGCTGGCAGCCTCTGGCAAGGACAAAAGATGGTTCCCTCTCCCAGGCCCTTGCCTGGAGGGACGTGTTCACACAGCTAATCAGGCTGTCAACGCCCTGTTCAGCCTTCAGCACCCTCTCCTGGGGGCTCCTGACATTTCTCAGAATTTACACAGAACTTAGTGAAGTCTCAAACTACATTTTTTCCCCCTCTTTTGAGCTCATCTACTCCCTAATAGGATAAATTCAAAGGGAAACATGCTCTTCCAGCTGCCTCCTCTTGACACACACACAAGGAACTAATTAGCGGGCTTGCCGAGGAGGCGGGCAGAAAAGGGTTCATGACAAGAACACAGGCCGGCAGCCGCCCGCAGGAGGTGGGGGCTCCTGACTCACCCTTCGGCCATCACGTCAGGTCATTCAGTGGCTCGGTCATGTCCGACTCTTTGGCACCCCGTGGACTGCAGCATGCCAGGCCCCCCGTCCCTGGGTCCATATGTCGGTGGAGGGGAAACTGACATCCAGGTTTCTGCCCGGATGTTCTGGTGTTACCACAGCATCTACTGGGCAAGTGGTTGTGTTAGTGATTTAGCCTTTCACTCATCAGGAAAGCCTTTGACAGCCCTGCTTTCACTGATGCTATCAAGGATCCTATGAAATAAGCAGAAGGGGAATGATGGCCCCATTTGACAGATCAGACAGTTGAGAAGGAGCTCAGAAAAAAACAGAAAAAAACAGCGGACATGGTACTCTAGGCTCAGCCAATCCTTGTATGGTCTTAAACAGATCTCTTTCCTAGGCCTCAGTATTACCATTTGTGAGATGAAAGAAACGGACTTGGTGATTGGGAGGTCTCCTTACAGATCTCTTATTCTGGGAATGACCTACACAATACAGGAATTGAAGTCACATGGTGCATGACAGAGAAATCAGGGGTCCCCCATGCCATGCCTGATGAGTGAAAGCCGCCAGAATACCCCCATTGCTACCCACTGCCACATTCTATGGTCAGTGTAGGTCAACCAGGGCCTCTAGTTGCCCTCTGCCTTGCAAAATCAAAGACCCTTGGGGTGGCGTGGGAGGGGGTCATGTGCCCATAATGTTGGCTGACTGTAACTTGATGCTCCAAAGCTGTCAGATACTCATTAGAGAAGAGGAGGCTTTTCCTCCATGAGACAAACACAACGGACACCTACCCTGGGCCAGGCCCTGTGCTAGACGAGGGGGATGTGGACGGGAAGGAGACTTGCTGTCCACTCAGGACAAAGTTACAACGAGGACAAGGAGCACCAGCTGGTGCATCCATGTCCAGCTCCTCCCCCCGCCCCCTCCCCCGCCGTCAGATCACAAAGCCTGTCCCTGACCCCGGGCTGTAACCCACACAAAGGCACTGGCTGCAGGCCAGATGCGCAAGAGCTTCTTCGGGGCAAGCGTAGGATCCTTGAAGCTTTCAGAGGGGTCAAGTTTAGAGCTGCTCCAGTGAAGGCCATTGTCCTCCAAACACACCGGGGAGAGCAGGTGTATAGTTCTGACTTCTGTTGGCTGGAAGAATGCCATGCTGTCTCTCTGAGAGTCAAACCTTCTAAGCACATGGAATCAGTGACCCCAACTAGCTTGCCACCTGCAATGTGCTGGCCCATGACAATGCTTCCATTTGTTCACGACAGTCCACACAATCAGCTGGGCCATATCTCGGGTACAGGATTAGACTCCCTGGAGGAAACCGATGTGAACGTGATACAGCCGTCAAGAACCACGGAGCTCTTAGCCTAAGAGAACACAGAAGACAGCGGCAGAAATACCGCAAAGCAGACAACGGAGGGTGCTAGAAGATCCAGGTTATGGGGGGCGGAGAATTCGAAGGAAGGAAAGACCCAGACAGCCTCCATGGAGGAAATGGCGCATGGAAAGACCATTCATCAAGGTGCCAGAAGGCCAAATTCTTGTGCCCCTTCTGCCGCAGTCAGCCAAGTAATCTTGAGAAAGCCAGTTCTCTCCATCTTAAAATGGACCATTTGCCCAAAGTGCCTCATGGCATTATGATAATTAAATGAGAACTGATTTAAATGCAATCAGATAAAGGCACCCAATATAAAGCTTTCGTCATCACTTGGGGAAGAGTAGGGAGGAAGCTAAAAGCAGAGAGCATACGAGGGAGGAGGCAGGTGGGGGTGGGGGACGCCTGCCAAACCCAGGGCTGATGTAAGCACCTGCTGGGCCTGTCACTGGCTCCAGTGATTTTTTTTTCTTTTAAACCTCCCACAGTTAATTTTATCAAAGAGAGCCCACAAAAGTGTAAGTCAGAGCATCTAAATTCCCCTGCATCAGGAAAATCAAAGTCCCGACCAGAGAGACGGTGGCTTCCCACCCCTGAGGGACAGGCGCACAGCCACCGTTGGTGGTTAGTGAACCTGGGGCTCCTCCGTGGCCCCCAGCGTAGCTCCTGGGCCCCATGTACTCAGCCAGCACTCTGAACAGGGCGGGGTGGGGGGCTTCCTTACTACTTTCTAAGGGGCTTTGCTTTTATGTTCCATTTTGATTCATAACCACGAGCCGGGGGGCAGGCAGGGCACATACGATCACCGTTATCAAAGATGGGGAAATAGAGGCTCCCGGGGGTGACTGTGTCCCAGGCAACATCCCCAGAAGGGACCCTGGGTCTCCGTCTCCATCACAGCATCACCTCCTCACACCTCCTTCGGAATCACTGCCGCAGACACTGCTTGCGCCAACAACCCCCCGCCCTCATTTTCCTGAAAGCCCCCACCACGTGCTGTTCTGCACCCGCTCCCATATAGCACTTCACTTGCATCGAAGAAAAACTCCTTGTATTATTTCCAAACGTCCTGGTTTATTCCAGTTCAGAAGGTGGTTTTGTGCATCCCAGAAATAACAGTGTCACGGATTCTCTGGTCCTTTTACCGAATAAGGGCAGATTTGGGTTAAAATTTTCAGTTCAGTTGTTTGGAATCACTGCTCCTTTGAAAAAAAGAGAACCAGCACAGGGAATTAGGAAGACAGAAGGGCACGGGATTTTTTTTTTTTTTTTTTTTACCGTGGACATTCCTTCCGACAGACTTGGCTGTCAGGTTTGACAGATGGTCTGGCTGCAGGAGTGGGGACAGAGGGCAAGCTCATGGTTCAGGCGGCACCAGGCAACAAGAGCCAGCTGGGCTGATGCGAGGTCTGAAATGTGAGCTGGAGCCCAGGTTCCAGCCAGGGAGGGTGGGACACGGAGCCCTACCCCCTAGCCCCCTCCCCACGCCACCCCACTGCCGCTGCGCTAGGCAGGTTGGCACCTTTTCTCAGTGTCTGTGACCTTCTGGCTGGAGGCAGATAGGGTGGCAAGGGAGAGCAGAGGAACGGGGCCTCAGAGAGAAGGCTGGAACATGTTCAAGGTCAGAGATGCCCTCCCCACTCACTGCCCACCCCAGCCCTGTGGCTGGTAACAGGGCTGATGCACCCACTTCCTGAGGAATGCACTTATTCTCTTGGGTTGGCCAGAAAGTTCATTTGGGTGTTTCTGTCTGATGTTACAGGAAAATCGGGATGAACTTCTTGGCTAATTCAGTAGTAAAAATTCATGATTGACAAGTTTTGGCAGGAGGCCAGAAGTCACAGCTACCCCACAGCTCTGTTGAGGGGTGCCTGTCTGAGATGCTTAGAGGCTCCCCTAAAGTCAGAGGAACTGGGGTAAGGAGAACAGAACTTCAGAGAACTAGCTCCTGAAGGGCCCAGTGCCTTGAAAACGAGTGTCAGTGTGGCTGGGGCTGCTCTGATCTCTGCAGCTGATCACCATGTGGGGTTTCAACACCAACCAGACCCTGTGGCTTCAACATCACACTTCAGGCCCAGGGCATCATGGGACCTGGGAGAGCTGAGCCCTTAGCTGGATAAGGTACGACAAGAATGAGTTTATCAGATTCCCCATTCGTGCCTCTGTCCACAGACAGAGAGAATGGAACGCAGAGTGGGGCAACTTTGATGGAAGGAGGAGGCAAAATGAGCCAGAGAGTAAGACTCAAATCCTGGGAGGCCTCCCGGGGAGTCCTGAATAGAGGGTAGGGAGGGGAGGAGGTTAGGCAGACGGCGGGGATAATACGGTGCTAGAGGCAAATTCACCAGCAGCTCATTTTTTTTTTTTTTTTTTTGGCTGTGCTACACGGCTTATGGGATCCTAGTTCCCCCACCAGGGACTGAACCCAGGCTGTGGCAGTAAAAGCCCGGAATCCTAACCGCTAAACCACCGGGGGAGCTCCCCAGCTGCAGCATCATAAAGCCACGGAGTTTAGAGCTGGATCATCTAATCCAACCGCCTCCTGTAGACCAATCATTGGTCATGGCCACGTGGCAGAGGCAAGACTAACAACCGGACCGCCCCTCTTTCTCGCACCCTTCAGCTTCCCCCTAAATACTGAGCCCAGTCTTCTGATTCCACTGGAGCTAGGAATACTCTCTCGAACACTGAGTGTTCTTGAGGATTCCATGGACCGCCCTTCTCAGCCGTTCCAGCCAGACATACCTTGTGTGAATAATGCTGATCAACGATCCTCGCCAACCCAAAATCCCCAATCTTGAGCACGAGGTCCTCGGTGCTGATGAAGATGTTGGCGGGCTTCAGGTCTCGGTGCAGCACGTTGGCAGAGTGGATGTACTTGAGCCCCCGGAGCAGCTGGTACATGAACAGCTTGGCGTGCTCCTCGGTCAGTGTGCCCTGCTCCAGCAGGCGTGCCAGGTCAGTCTCCATGTACTCCTGGACGATGTAGGCCACGCTGAACTTGAACAGCTCGCCCTGCAGGTCAGTGCCCTGGGGCCCCAGCACCTCGTACACCTTCACGATGTTGTCGTGGTCCAGGCGCTGGATAATCTTGATCTCCCGGAGTGCGTGCTTCCTGCTGCGGGCATCGCTCAAGGTGATCTTCTTCACCGCCACCTTCCGGCGGGCCCTGCTGTCCACGGCCGACAGCACCAGCCCGTTGACGCCAAAACCCAGGGGCTGGAAGTCAACAAAGCGCCCGCCCAGGTCATACCCATAGACACTGGCGAGGCAGCCGCCCTTCTCGGCCATGGTTGGCTCAGTGGTCAGGCGCTGCCCGTGGGACAGAGGGGCAGTCAGGAAAGACCGAGTCCCAGCTCCTGGTTTCCCCAGCCCTCCTCATTCTGTCAAGTCCCGAGGCTGAAGGATGCCTTTTTTCCTGGTGATGTCACTGCCACTGGCTCTCTGGAGACAAGAGTGGCATCTGTCCACACCCGCTGAGCTGCAGAAGTTGGAGGCTCAGGCTGTCCCCTTAGCCTCGCCCTGGGAAGGCTGTCCACCAACTTCTATATGCTTTGAGCCTCCCTGGAAGCTTAGAATGGCTCATGATTCTTTCAAATACAGTATCTTGGAAAGAAAATCCAGTCCCATTATCTATGTGAATG
Organism: Capricornis sumatraensis; assembly: GCF_032405125.1. Classification (NCBI taxonomy): domain Eukaryota; kingdom Metazoa; phylum Chordata; class Mammalia; order Artiodactyla; family Bovidae; genus Capricornis; species Capricornis sumatraensis. The sequence goes on along the minus strand of NC_091089.1, from coordinate 52,841,372 downwards.
GAAAGTTTTCTCTCATGATGGACCACAAAGTAAAGATGCAGAAACTCTCCCCTTTAAATCCTGTTATAAGAGGTTACTTCTGGCTTAAATGTGGAGCCGTCGCTGAGCTATGTTCCTTTCCTTTCGATGGTCCAAAGTCTAGTGATATCGCAGCCTCTGGCAGCCTGGGAGCTGCCCTCCAGGTCCCAAGCAGTACGAAGGGATCCCAACAGTGGATTTGAGAGGCTTGTAGGGACTTCTCTGTACCTCTGTCAGCTTTCCTTTCTACTAGCTCCTCTCAGATTCTGAAACCCAAACCAGTCTGTTGAATGCTGGTGAAGAAAGCTGGAGAAATTCAAGCACCTTTCATGAGCTCTACACCAAGCTGCACCTGAAGTCCCAGACCTGGGTCTCACCTGCCTGGCCTGGATCCTCCAGAGACTTCAGAGGCGGGCAGCGTCCTCTGTCACCCCCTCATCCACATCACCGTGAAGGAGACTGTGTTCTGCTGGACCCAGAGAGGCTGGCGGAATGCAGCATCTTTCAGACCGAGTCTCCTTCCCTGTCAAAGAGACAATGTTGGGTAAATTTCCACACTTCGGCTTCCAACACCTTCCCACTTGGGTGCCTTTTGTTAACCAGCCCAAGTGTTATTTGATCTGTCCAGCCAGCTGAAACATTGCTTGCTCAGGGGATTCCAGGCTTTGCACTGCCCAAGCCACCCAGCCTGCTGTGTGCAACGCTCCCCTGGAAGAGAGAGAAGATGGATTGATTTGATAAGATCATCAGCTAGTGTGCCTTTAATGTAAATGCCTTCTCCCTGAAGGTTAACATGTACAAGCTGTGGGTGGCAGTGATCAGCTCTGACTTTTGCAGAAATCATTCTTTATGCCTTCCAAACACACAGCAGCAGTGCTAGCGGAGAAGGTAACAGTAAAAAGAAACTCATTGCAGAGGGAAAATAAGGGACCAATAAATTTGTTTTTCTACTTGGACCCCTTTTCTTCCTTCTTTTGCAAATGTCTGAATATTTTGAGAGAATTTGCTAAACACCGATTTAATTATTTGTATCTCTTGCTTTCCATGTAATAGCACAAGAATGCATACACACACACTATAAGGAGATTTTATTGCCACCCTAGAAAAGGGAGTTTCTGCACAGCAAAGCAGGACATAGGCTTCTTAGCAGGACAGCGGGATTGGCAGATGAATTGTATCCTTTTGATAATGGGGACCTAGTGGAACCAGAGATCAAATTGCCAACATCCGCTGGATCATGGAAAAAGCAAGAGAGTTCGAGAAAAACATCTATTTCTGCTTTATTGACTATGCCAAAGCCTTTGACTGTGTGGATCACAATAAACTGTGGAAAATTCTGAAAGAGATGGCAATACCAGACCACCTAACCTGCCTCTTGAGAAATCTGTATGCAGGTCAGGAAGCAGCAGTTAGAACTGGACATGGAACAACAGCCTGGTTCCAAATAGGAAAAGGAGTACGTCAAGGCTGTATATTGTCACCCTGCTTATTTAACTTCTATGCAGAGTACATCATGAGAAACACTGGGTTGGAAGAAACACAAGCTGGAATCAAGATTGCAGGGAGAAATATCAATCACCTCAGATATGCAGATGACACCACCCTTATGGCAGAAAGTGAAGAGGAGCTAAAAAGCCTCTTGATGAAAGTGAAAGAGGAGAGTGAAAAAGTTGGCTTAAAGCTCAACATTCAGAAAATGAAGATCATGGCATCTGGTCCCATCACTTCATGGGAAATAGATGGGGAAACAGTGGAAACAGTGTCAGACTTTATTTTGGGGGGCTCCAAAATCACTGCAGATGGTTACTGCAGCCATGAAATTAAAAGACGCTTACTCCTTGGAAGAAAAGTGATGACCAACCTAGATAGCATATTCAAAAGCAGAGACATTACTTTGCCGACTAAGGTCCGTCTAGTCAAGGCTAGGTTTTTCCTGTGGTCATGTATGGATGTGAGAGTTGGACTGTGAAGAAGGCTGAGCGCCGAAGAATTGATGCTTTTGAACTCTGGTGTTGGAGAAGACTCTTGAGAGTCCCTTGGACTGCAAGGAGATCAGCCCTGGGCTGTGATTTCTTTGGAAGGAATGATGCTAAAGCTGAAGCTCCAGTATTTGGACACCTCATGTGAAGAGTTGACTCATTGGAAAAGACTCTGATGCTGGGAGGGATTGGGGGCAGGAGGAGAAGGGGGCGACCGAGGATGAGATGGCTGGATGGCAACACGGACTCGATGGACGCGAGTCTGAGTGAACTCCGGGAGATGGTGATGGACAGGGAGGCCTGGCGTGCTGTGATTCATGGGGGTGCAAAGAATCGGACACGACTGAGCGACTGAATTGAACTGAACTGAACTGAGCTCTTGAAAGCAATGAGTCAGATCATAGCCTGATTGCCCCCTGGTGGTTCCTGACTCAAATTACAGGCAAAGGACTTCAGTGGGGAGAAAAAAGAAATGGCAAAAATAGCAATTCAGATCTCTGTTCAGTTCAGTTCAGTCGCTCAGTTGTGTCTGACTCTCTGCGACCCTATGAATTGCAGCACACCAGGCCTCCCTGTCCATCACCAACTCCCGGAGTTCACTCAAACTCACGTCCATCGAGTCGGTGATGCCATCCAGCCATCTCATCCTCTGTCGTACCCTTTTCCTCCTGCCCCCAATCCCTCCCAAGTAAAGGCAATATTATAGCTTCTTAGGGAGTGACAGACTTCATACATTTGTTAAGTCCGCATATATACAGAGAACAAATACTGCATACTGTGCAGAAGAGTGAATCTAGCCAGTGCTGCTTCTTCATTCTCTTCATATGTAGGGTCCCCTACAGGGCTACGTACACATCTGAACTCTGCAAATGGTAAATGGAGCAAGACAACTGTCAACTCAATGCTCTAAAATTAAGGGGACAAATTAGAGGACACAAGTGATCTGAAATGGGAAACAATCAGATGCTCTCTAAAGACTTCTAATGAAAGGAATTTGCCAAGAATCTGAAACATAATAATTGCTCAACAGGTATTACCTGTTGTTGCTACTCTTAAAAATTCCCTTTGCTCGAATAAGATGTACCTGCTATCCTGATGTTTCATCAACCTTCAGTAATTCTACTGTACATGTTTTTATTGGGCCCAGCCACAAAATAATCAGAATTTCAGATTGGGAAGCAATTGTAGCAAACAAGTCCAGTGATCCGTAACTGAGGGTGGTCCTGCCTTCTTTGGCTACTCTGACAAGGAGTCACCACAGGCCTTTAATGGGCAGAGCTGGATTTGCTAACCATCCTGATGAGCATCTCCATCAATGAATAATGCCAGCATCTCCACTGAGAGACTGTAATTCTAGTCCGAGTTCCCACTTTGCAGATAAGGGCACTGGGGCTCAAAGAACACCAGCTTAGTGCTTCTAGCACAGACAGGGTCAATAAACACTTGCTGCTGCTGCTGCTGCTGCTAAGTCGCTTCAGTCGTGTCCGACTCTGTGTGACCCCATAGATGGCAGCCCACCAGGCTCCGCCATCCCTGGGATTCTCCAGGCAAGGACACTGGAGTGGGTTGCCATTGCCTTCTCCGCAACAAACACTTGAGGAATTGATAAATACCATTCACTTTGAAGATTCCAAGCCAGTTAGAGACAGTGCTGAGACCACCCACTGAGTCAGTCTGTGGCCTATGCAGTGAAGTCCACTTGGTCACCTAATTCAGGGGAACAAAAGAACCACCTGGGGCCCCATTCCATCCCTCCTCCAATTCCTGCTGCCCAAGTCAGGGAATAGAAACTAAACTGGAACTCCTTTCACTTTCCACCCATATACTTGGCCTGGTTCTCAAGGGCACAGCAAACAGAGGCAATTGTATATTTTGCTTTATGAGGGGAGATGCTGAAGGCTTCTTCCCTTTCCGGCTCCCACTGGGCGGTAAACAGAGATGGGAATGAGCACCTAAACAGGGAGATGACATCACCAGCAAGCTGCAGGCAGGATTTGTTCCAGATCAGCTGCAGTGCAGATAATCTGTGGGTAATTAAGAGGGACTTTATTTATTTTTAAAACTCTTTCGTCTTCCTCTCACAGGCAGAGGGGCTATCATGTGTGTGTGTGTGGTTGTGTGTGAGTGGTCTGCTCAACAAACTATTGGCAGGTACCTCTTCACCTTGGGAAGGCTCTATTCCAGCTACTGCCCTGTTCTCATGGCCTGTAAACACACTCTTTTAACTCCTGCCTTGCTTCTCTGCTTGCATCTTCCCTGTTCCCGAAATGTTCTGCTTCCTGCCCACTTGTTGAAACCCTGTCCATCATTCTGAATCCAGATGGAGTCTCACTTCCTCCCTGAAGTTTCTTCATTGACATTCCAATCTTTTCTGAACTCCTGTACATCCGTGTGTATACACTTTATTTGACATTTGCCATATACTAATCTGGGCTGTTATTTAACTTTTTATACATGTCCATCTCTCAACTTGACTTTAAGCTTCAAGTCCAGGACACAAAGCCGCACTTAGAACATAATGGTGGATTGGAGTTACCTTCGGTCCATTTGTTACATCTACAAAACTGCAACAGCCAACTTCCCGAGACAGTCTGCCTGCCCCTCCCTTCCGTCGCTGCCCCAATGCAACGTGTTCACTGCAACAGGGCTCTTCACACAAGCCTCAGCTGCTCAGACAAACCAATATTTCTGGACTTAGATGCTGCCTCTCTTAGCATTTCAACACAAACCAGGCAGCCCTCGTCTGACCATTTCTCTGTTCCCATTTGAGTTTACTGTGATTCATCCCTTCTCAAACCTCCTATTTTCTAAGTTTTCCCGTATCATTCCCCTATAATTTCTACCATAAACCCTTTGCCTTTCCCGACAGGTGGACTTATTATGAAACACTGATTACCTAAGAAGTCTCGGATTAGTGGTTCTTTTCTGGCGTGGGCCCATCAGCCCTGGGGAGTCCCAGACCCCATACCTGGATGTGCCCTCCTGGGCAGAGGGTGGATGGCAGCTCTCGATGTGATGAAGCGTCTAGAGCAAAGCACAGCTGTTCCCAATTTGGAGGTGGTGGCTCAGAGCTGCTCTGAATCACAGGTGTGATTTGGAACTAGGGAGCTGGCATTCACCTTGAGAGGTGGAAAGGTCGTGGCCCAGTTGTGCTCAAATGACATTCAGGGAGAAGAATGCATGTAATTCTTCCAAGGGCAGCAAGGCTCCCATGATTCCATGGGGAACGTTTTAATAAAACACACAAATGGAAATCTCTACCCCCGGACTCCGTCCAGAGGAGCTTCTCCTCTCCACTGATTTCTCACCAACTTTCCACCAATCTCTTATTTGAAGCCAATTAATTATCCTCTCATACATTCAGCTTTTAACATGTAGAGGCAAACCAGAGACGAGCTGGTGCGTGCCAACTGCCCCTTTCGAGGACTCCTGGGGCTCTGGTTTACAAAGTGGCTTTGGAAAGTCTAAATTTAGACTCACCTCCGCTGATCCTCCCCAACCTCACACTGGCAGCTTTCAGCAGAAACTATGGCCCCCAGCGAGGTGCTGACATTTCCCAGACACTGCTTTCTTCCCACTCCTGAGCGTCTAAAATCTTACAGGAAAGCCTCCCCCAGCGGGGCTGATGTTTACCATTGAACAGGCTATCCACTGCACAATTCCAGGTGCTATCATTCATATCACAGTCGAGTCTGCCTGACTCAGAATTTGGTGATCCTAACTGCTATAGTCTTTGTGAATGAAGTGCCCTAGCAGAGACTGACAATTTTTTTTTTTCCTATAAAAGGTCAAGAATAAATATCTTAGGCTTTATAGCACTGTCCCTGGTACAACTACTCAACCCTGTCTTTGTATCAAAAGAGCAGCCACAGATAATACCTAAATGAATGGCATGGCTGCATTTCAGGAACACTTTATTTACACAAATAGGTGGGGGGGGGCTGGGTTTGGCCAGGAGGTAAGTTGCTGACCCCTGTTCTGGATCATGTAGGAACATCTTCTAGCTTGTTCCCAAGGAGGCACTGAAGTATGCCATAACCAGGCCCTTCCTACCCTACCTCATTGCCCCTCGGAGGTGCCCTAGGCTCCAAGCCTGCCCTCCCTAGGAGGTTCCCTGGGCTCTGGACTCCATCAGGCTTAGTTCAGCTCATCTATAGGTTGCATGCTCTCAGGACCCAGCTTTCCAACAAACTACCTACCAACCCTTTGATGATTCTACAGTGCTGTTGATGGGCCTCACTCCCAAACCCACATGCATTTTCAGAGAGGCTTTCTGGGGAAGTGGAGAAGACAACATGAAGAAGACGGGGTACTTACACACAGGGAGGGTTCACGCTGGGCCAAGGGGCTGACATTAGTTGGTTGGGTCTCACAAGAGCCCCTTGGGATTGATATCATTCTCCCACGAAGCCCCCCGAGGGAAATAATTTTCCCAAAGCCACACGAGCAGCCAGTGGCGAATCTGGGGGCATAAACACGAGTCTGCCTGCCACAAAAGTCCACACTTTTCATCCCTGAAACATATTAGCTGAGTCCAAGTAAGTGATTCTCACCAAGAACTATCTAGACCCAGTGTGACTTCCCAGAATTAGTGAAGGACAAGTTTGGGGGAGGCACACCTTGTGGTTCTTAAAGCATAAAGCAGCCCCCTTTCCAGCATGTCTTCAGCTCCAATATGGAGATCACAGGTAATCAGCCCACTTGGTAAAAAGAAAAATGGAGAAGTAAAACATTAAAATGAGATTGGGTGAAAGAAAACCAAACCAAACACAAAGCCAAACCAATAAATAAACAAAACTTCTGCTAAGTTCAAACAACCATAACCCTGCCTTCCAACCAGTACCTGACCTCTTCTCTAACTGTAAACCTCAGATGCCAGAGCCCCTGGCTGCAGAGACTGGCCATCCTAGAGGGAAGCTGAGCTGAGCATCCTCCCAGCTGGTCTCATAGCTGCCACTGGCCCCCTGCCCAGGAACCACTCCCACTTCCTCCAAAGGAACAGAGACCAAGTCTGGGTCAGCCACTGAGCGGCTGAGCCCAACTCAGGGATGACCCATGGTTGGATGGGGGTCTATAGCAGAGCTTCTCAACATCAGCACAATTATGATTAAGTCATTCTTGGGGCTTCCCTGAAGGCTCAGAGGGTAAAGAATCTGTCTGCAATGCAAGAGACCCAGGTTTCCCTGGGCTGGGAAGATCCCCTGGAGTAAGGGAATGGCAACCCACTCCCGTATTCTTGCCTTGCAGACCACAGTCGCAAAGAGTCAGACACGACTGAGCAACTAACATTTTCACTTTCACTCTTGGCTGCAGGCCTGGCCTGTGCATTGTAGGATATTTAGCCCCATCCCTGGCCTCTACCCACTAGATACCAGTAGTGCCCCCTAGTTGTTGCAACCAAAATACCTCTAATCATTGAAAACCGTCACCAGTGGAGGAGGCACAAAATCACATCCAGTAGAGAACCACTGGTCCAAAGCAGCACTTTCTAGCAGAGACAGCACTGTCAATTTCACAGTAGAGTTATTTGTTTCACGGAGCTCGGGGGGCCTCCCAGGTGGTGTTTAGTGGTAAAGAACCTGCCTGCAAATGCAGGAGACATAAGAGATGTGAGTTCAACGCCTGGACCAGGAAGATCCCTTGGAGAAGCACATGGCAACCCACGCCAGTATCCTTGCCTGGGAAATCCCATGGACAGAGGAGCCTGGCAGGCTCACAAAGACACGACTGAAGCAACTTAGTGCAACAACATGGTACAGTATTACCAAAAATTTAGCAACCCTAGCTGTGCCCCACTAAGTGCCAACAGCACTGGTTCCTGTGACAGCCTCACTGCCAAAATCCCAGAGGGTGATGACCTCTCCCACACCCATCCCCACCGAGGGCCATAATTCTAAGTCAATCGTGCTAATTCAACTTCCATTTGGCAGTGGGTGGTTTAGAGGTGTCATATGATCTAGTTCTGGAGAATAGCCTTATAGGAAAGATCACTGGAGGGACTTCATTGAAAAAGTTTTCTCTCCTTACTCCCTGTCCTTAGATGCAGTTGTGGGATGCAGTTGTGGTGTTGGTGCCACAGCGGCTATCTTGAGACCATGAGGGGACAAGGCTGGGCACAAAGCCAGCACACTGGAGTTGGCAGACGAGCATGGGGCCTTGCAGACATCGCTGAGGAGCTAAACTAAGACTGGAAATGCTTGCCTCCAGCTTTCCTGCCAAGTGAGACGGTCAAGTTCTATTTTTGTTTAAGACATTTTTTACTGGCTTGTTTTTAACCTGAAATACCTGATAGAAAGTATCTGGTTGGTCTAAGCTGGAAATAAAGAGATGTGCAACATATCGCTCCTCACCTCAAGGAGCTTCTATGCCTACAGGGAGAGCAGGCCCACATCACAATTACAGAAACGGTGCGAAAATACTTGGGGGCCAACTTGGTGCTTCTACAAGGGGAGTAGGAGTTAGGACCAGGCGGATCAGTCAGAGAAGCCTCCTGCAGGAGGGGAAGGTCCCCACCTCTCGGCTTCAGGCCCTGTGGAATCCCCTCCCCTAAATGCGTATGGACTTAGTGGCTCACTTTAAAAAAAAATTATTTTTTGGCCACAACAAGGCATGTGGGATTGAACCCCAATGTTCCCCAACCAGGGATTGAACCCGCATCACCCTGCAGTGGAAGCACGGAGTCTTAACCACTGGACCAACGGGGACACCCCCGACTCATTTCTACGGAGTGTGGTGGGAGTAACGGGATGTTACTTCTGAGATCAGGATACAGGAAGACTGTGGCTTCCAGCCCAGGTGAAGCCAGAGGCTGCGTCGTGAGGTGGCCCCGAGCGGGGGCCCAGGTGCGATCTTACAGTGGGATCTTCTGAGGCCTGCCAGCTGTCACATGAGTGAGATGGGAGACGGATCTTCCCCCCGGTGAGCTTGAGGGGACTGCAGCCCTCCCCGGAGGCCACGGCCCCACTGAAGTCTCACCCAGACCTTACACCACAGGCGCTAGCTAAAAGCTGGGCCCAGATTCCTGACCCAGAGAAACCGTGTGATGTCAAGTGCTGCTTAAGTTCGTGAAATGTGGGTGTGTTTATTACAGGCAGTAGGTGACCAATGGAGGGGAGGGAGCTGGAGGCCTCAGTTTTTGACATGGCCAAGCTGGAAAAGGGGCAGATTTGGCCTGAGACTGTCTACTGGGCAGGGCTTCCTGGGTCAGAGCTGGCTTAGATCTCGTCAGATTCCAGAGCCAGACAGGACCCTGGAGAGGCAGGGTTGCTGGGGAACCTGACCTTTCTTTATTCACTGACATAACCCCACTGGTGAGTCCAGTGTCTGACACACGGTAAGGATTCCAGAAATAAATGCCAGTTGACATAGGGATGGCTACCTGCTTGCAATAAGATTAGGGTTAAGACAAAGTATAACCCATATGGAAAGACAACTGCCCCTGAGCCCAGATTAGAAAGCTTTTTGAATCCCTCCAGGGAGGAGTGGGCAGAGTAAGGTGGTTAGGGCTAGGGTTAGGGCGAGCCACAGTCCATGGGGTCACAAAGAGTCGGACACGACTGAGTGACTCACACACACACACACACACACACACACACAGGTGGTGAGCTAGGGATAAAGGCGGGGCTCAAGCAAGGATGCCACACAGACCTCAGAAAAGAGGAGACCACGTGGCCTCACAAAGGAAGGGCTGCTGATCCCGAGGCAGTGACCACTGGGTTCTCTCTGGTTTTTAGCACTAAGCCTCTGTGCATCTTAAACCAGGCAGCAGCCGTGGAGTGCCCGGGAATCAAGGGGAACAACTCTTCCTGGTCTTTTGATTCTTGAAGTACCACACCCTCGACCCAGGAGTTGAACAGGCTGGGAAGCGTTCACGGGTAGAAAGGTGTCCAAGCCTGGAAGCCCTTTCTGTTTGTGGGAACCCACGTGCAGGGGCAGCTGGCTCTCCCCAGGGTCGACACCCATGATGTGGACTCAGGCTGCAGGTTCTACGCCCCAAGCCTCTCTCACCCCCAGGACCTCTCCAGCCAAGGTCTTCGGATACCCCTTCACACGCTAGCCAGCAGTTCAGCCACCAACCCCAGGCCCAAAGCATTGTCTGGCCTAAAATACATGTATGTCCCAAGCGGGGAGCCACTTGACAGGCACTGGTCCCCAGGCCAGGCCCTAGTGAGCATCCTCCCCTGAGATGTGCAAACACCTTCACGTCCCTGCGAGGCAGTGATGCCACCAGCCCTGGCTGGTTCCCTGTTTACAGCTTCCTCCAGAACATGCCAGTGGGGATGCCAAGTAAAAGAAACAGGAGGGGAACCTGTTTCATCATCATCTCCTTGAGGGGGGATTGGAGGAGAGCTCCAGAGGGGCTGGAAGGATAAAAGGAGCGGAGGGGACATCAGATTCTGGGGTTACCGCCTCCCCCAGAAGCAGACTCTGGAAGCATTCAGTTCAGTCTTTCCTCTGCCTTTTCTCTTGAAAATTACATAACCAGTCAGGGAGAACAAAGGCTTCCCAAGCCTCCCAACAATACTGAAATAGCTCGGAGAGAAATTCCAGCGACCTCATTGGAGCTCCAAAGCCCACATCGGTGCAGAGCTGGGGGCGGGCAGTCTGGGTCCTCGAGTGGTGGGGAGTGGGTGCTGGTCACCGCGGGAACAGCATGGGGGCAGGAGCTACACCTGCCCAGGCTCGAGGCTGCGAGTGTGATTTTCGGATCACAAGTGTGTGAGGCTGTGTGTGTGTGCCAGCACTGAAATCCTTCTGATTTGACACAACTCCTCCATTTGACCTTTATCGACGCAAAGGAAAAACTTCTCATTTTTTTTTTTTTTTCCTAAGGAAGAAAACCTGGGATCACAGAAGATGTTGGCCTCTTTCAAAATCTAAATCAGGACAGCTATGACTTCAGTGGCTAAATAAGGTGAGCCCTTTGGGGCTTGCTTTGTTTGGACTGTGTTCTAAAGGGCAGAGATCCCAGCCAGGGTCTCAGACTCTCCAAAGCAGAGCCTGCCTCTTTCATTTCTCCCACACTCACACTAGCACCCACTGCATGGTGCCCACGGGCCACTGTGCCTTCCTGAATTCTGGGACTACTCTCTCTGAGCCCAGATTTCATGAGCCATCGTGGTCCCTGGAGGAGTTTGATGTTCAGTTCTGATTGTTCCTGCCAAACATTGGGGCCCATACGGGGAGCCACTTACTCCCTACCTGTAGGGTCAGTGTATGGCAAGGATGCTGAAAGATCCCTGGTTTGTAGCTAATGGATACAGCATTAAGTTATCTTGACTTTAGATCAGAAATGGCAACTTGGTCACGTGTACTACTATCAACCCCTTTTTGCACCCACAGCAGACGCTGATAACCAGTGATCACCCCTCTTTCCTGATGAGCCAGGAAGACGAGAACCCTTCTCCATCAGCATTCTGAGAGGCCCTGTCGATGGCCCACAGCTGGTGCTCAGGGCAGAACCTAGCTGCGTGGACGGGCAGGCTGTCTCTGAGCTCCTGCCCCCACTGGGATCAAGCCCCCATTGTGTTCCCCAGGCACACAGTCTGATTGCTGGTGTTTATTGAGGGCCTACTATGTGCTGGGCACCGTCACACACGTTCAACAATGTTTGAGGCTCCATGGCACATGGCGGGGAAGGCATAATTATTCTCGATGTGAATAAACACGGTGCCAGTGATTTGTGCAGGGCAGGCACCTGTCCCCTCCCCTCCCTTCCATGTTGAGAGAAGTGAACTGACTTGCTCAAGATCACACACTAGATGGGGTTGACCCCACTTCCTGATCCAGGCTTGGTTGCAACCCGAGTGCATTCTCTCATCTCCTACGGGTGCTCCTGCCATGAAGTTCCCACCACCATCCCTCTCACATTTGAGGGCTCACTTTTGTTTCTTTCGTCTCCCCACTTCCTTGGAGGAGAAGCATTTGCCTTGCTCCTTTAAATCACCTTGGAAACTGGCATCCCTTCTAACGGTCTCAGACTCTGACCTCATAGCTTCCTCGATTCTACTCACCGGCCATCCACTGAATACGTCATCTTCTCTCTTGCCTCTGGGCCTCCATGCATGCCATTTCCTCTCTTCCTCTGGCTAATTCTTACTTCTCCTCTGGGTCTAAGCTTAAATGCCCCTTCATCCAGGAAGCCTTCCCTGATGCTTTGTTCCCTCTCCAGCCTAGCTTATCTGTCAGGCTGTGTTCTCCCCTCTCATACTACTTTCTGCCTTTTAGTCTGAGCTTTAACCCCTTGTCTTCAGTGTTTGATTGGAAGCTTGGAGAGGCAGTGGCCCGTGTGCATCATTCTGGCCCCAGTGCCTAATTCTTAACTTACTTAAATAATATTTGGGTAGAACAATCCACCTGCAATGCGGGAGATCCCGCTTTGATTCCTGGGTCGGGAAGATCCCCTGGAGAAGGGACAGTCTACCCACTCCAGTATTCTTGGGCTTCCCTGGTGGTTCAGATGGTCAAGAATCCTCCTGCGATGCAGGAGGATTTGATCCCTGAGTTGGGAAGATCCCCTGGAGGAGGGCATGGCAACCTTCTCCAGTATTCCTGCCTGGAGAATTCCAATGGACAGAAGAACCTGGCGGGCTACAGTTCATGGGGTTGCAAAGAATCAGACATGACGGAGCAGCTTAGCACCACACAGGGCAGAACAAATGAATTCTGAGTACCATTTACAAATTCATATTTGTGATACTCACTTCTTTCCTCCTCATGAGAGATGCCACCGAGATGCAAGAATTTCACAGGTTTTCTCCTGATTTGAATCCTGTGTGCGGTACAGTTCCTTTAATAATTTCTTTGAGTTCTGACTTCCTTTCACTGCTCTGCTTCCCACCCAGGCACCTGGCCCATTGTCCAGTGGACGTGCCACAGGCTACCCCCTACTATTCCCATGGAGGCTAATCATTTCCAGGGGTTGTGCTCAAAGGTACAAAGAAATCATTCATAGCGCAGAATGTTCTCTCTCCTGGTGATTGCATCCCCGTGTCCACAAGTGACAGAAGAGCTGGTATCTTGACAGCCCAGATGACAGCAACAATTGCCGCCCCACACAGCACTGTCACAGCGAGGAGGAGAGCTGTGGGCTGGGAGCCGGGAGCTTGGCTTCAAGTCCAGTCGCTGCCTGGGAGCTCTCCAGCAAGGAGCTGCTAATCTGTGAAATGGGGAGAGCAGACTTCCCCACCTCCAGATCGCAAGAGACAAACCTCAGGTATTTATAAGCTACTCAGCCTATGGTACTTTGTTTTAGGAGCCCAAACAGACTAAGACAGCTCAGTTTAGTTGCTCAGTCATGTCCAGTTCTTTGCAACCCCATGGACTGCAGCATACCAAGGCCTCCCTGTCCTTAAGCATCTGCCAGAGCTTGCTCAAACTCATGTCCATTGAACTGGAGATGCCATCCCACCATCTCATCCTCTGTCGTCCCCTTCTCTTCCTGCCTTCAATCTTTCCCAGCATCGGGGTCGTTTTCAATGAGTTGGCTCATCACATGGCCAAAGAAGTGGAGCTTCAGCTTCAGCATCAGTCCTTCCAATGAATATTCAGGACTGATTTCCTATAGGATTGACTGGTTAGATCTCCTTGCAGTCCAAGGGACTCTCAAGAGTCTTCTCCAACACCACAGTTCAAAAGCATCAGTTCTTCGGTGCTCAGCTTTCTTTATAGTCCAACTCTCACATCCATAGATGACTACTGGAAAAACCATAGCTTTGACTATACGGACCTTTTGTCGGCTAAGTGATGTCTCTGCTTCTTAATACCAGGGGGCTAACCTGGCCCATCATGGGGAGGCCACATGCTCTCAGTGACCTCCATGTGTCCATTGCGCTCTCCTCCACTCTCCCTGTGAACACCTCCTTCACTGAAAGGTTACGAGACTCCAAGACTCAGAATCTCATGCCACAGAGATCACATTGTAGGAATGTGACCCACTGGAAGGGAAACGTGCTGATGGGTGCTTGCTTTTTCATTCTCCTCCTCGCTCTAGCAGGAGACGTACCAGCGGGTGTCACTGGCCTCTTAGAAGCAATGAGGCCCCGCAAGCCAGTGAGAGAGTCTATATACAAATAGGCCTCTTATGTTTGATGGCCAAGGTCATTAAAACCTACTGGACAAGGAAGCAGGAGGGAAGGAAGTGATCAGCCTTTCGATTATGAGAACTCCCTGGAGAAGAACAGTTCCACTGCCTGAGAAGGGAGCAGAGGAAGACTGGGGGAAAAAGGGATGGAAGCAAGAGAGCAAGAGGAAGCAGGGAGGTGGGCAGGGGACCACCCCCACTCCCCCGCAACTGCCCCTCTCCAACCCTGGGGTTCTCAAGGTAACTGAGGCAAAGAACAAGAGCCCAGATGGTGATACTGGGTTTTCCAGCTGGCACGTGTGTTCTTAGCTGGCTTCAATTTCATTTGGAGAAAGGTGTACATCCTGGGTGTCAGAACACTGCCAGTTCAGCTCATACTAATTGCCCTCACCCTCGCCAGGTGGCTTAGCCGGCAAAGAATCTGCCTGTAATGAGGGAGACCTGGGTTCGATTCCTGGGTCGGGAAGATCCCCTGGAGGAGGAAATGACAGCCCACTCCAGTATTCTTGCCTGGGGAATCCCTTGGACAGAGGAGCCTGGTGGGTTACAGGGTTACAGTTCATGGGGTCACAAAAGAGCAACTGACACCTTCACTTTGCCAGATGAGGAGACTGGGACCCAGAAAAAGGAATGAGTCTTCAGGTCACTTGGAGAGGTGGGAACCAGGCCTTGTAGGGTGCCCCAGGCTGCTGGTTTGGGGCACAGGCATCTCCAGTGGTTTCTTGGGCCCCAGGACCACCATGCGAATGGACAGGACAGCCTCCATCAAAGAAGAATGGCGTTCTGACCAGGCTGCCAGAGAGCAGCCCGCGGCCAGGACTGGCGGGCTGGGAAGGAGCAGCCCCGCCTCCTCAAATCATTAAGTAATTATTCAGCAACGGGGAAAAGCGTCGCATATGGACTGCGTGGCAGCAGCTGTCAGCCTTCCAGACTGGAATCCTCTCCCCTCACCGACACCAGTGCTGGGAGCCAGGCCGGGCTGGGGGCGGAGGAAGGAGGAGGGGATGGTGACTTGGTCCCTGTCCCCACCGAGGATGCTCAGGGCTGGTGCCCAGCACGGTGCCGGAGGGACCCTGGAGGGATAGAGCCAGTATCTGTGGCGTCGGGAAGGCTCCAAGTCCATTTTGGACTGGGGAGAGCTGAGCCCCCATAGGCCAGGAGCAAGAGCCCCCTCTGTCTGTTCACATGAAACCAAGACCAGGAAGGAGACACAGGGATGTGCGTGGTCTTAAGCCTCAAGGTCCCAGTCAGACAGTGGGCACTCAGAATCCTGAATAGAGGCAGGGTGGGGCCCAAGCTGGCCCAGCTCCTCTGAGCAGGGCTGAAGAGGAGGAGCAAGGTGGAGGAGGAGACCAGGGAGGAGAAGGGGGAGAGAGAGAAGAGGGGTAAGGGAAGAAAGAGGGACCCCCGCCCCACCTCGCCCACAGACGCCACTTCTGCCTCCTAATTGAGTTGCTGGGTGGTTGTGGGCACTTGGCACCCAGACCGTCCTCGCTGCCTGGGAGCCTCAGACACACAGATCATTAAAAGTCCTCACTGCAGAAAGTGCTGGAACCTCGAGAAGGGCAGCAGCATGACCAACACAATATAGACATAATCGCGCCTCGGCCACCAACTCCACGCCTCTCGCGGGTACAGGGTGTCCCGGGCAGGGACTGGATTTTTTTTTTACCTGCTGGGCATCGTTAGCTGGAAACCTGGATCAGGCTGGTAACTGGGCCAAGGCGGCATGAGTGCCTGGGCGGAGCAGGGATGCAGGGAAGCATTCCTTCACCTGCCCTTTCTCTATAGCTTCCAGATACAGCAACCTCAGGATTTAATGATTCTGAGCACCAGCACAAACCAGGCTCTGTGTCCTCGTCATGCTGGAGTTCTCCGGTGCAGGGAACAAGAGAAAAGGCGAGGGTGTGGGCGGGGAGCTGCCTGGGGAAGCGCCCAGCCACTCCCAGGCTTAAAGGCAGATCCAGTCTCTAAGCTGCATCTTGAGAGGAAGGCTACTGGGTAGATGTTGCCCTCAATACCTATAATGCTCTGAGGCCAGAGCAAACTGGGGCTCAAAGGGGTAGGTAAGGCAGTTGACTGGTATGCATCATAGACAGAGCTGCTTTCCAGAACAGCTTTTAGAAGGGGTGGGCTGGAAGGAGCTGTCCTCTCCAGCATTGGTCACCTCTCACTTGGAGTAAGCAGAGAGAGATGACCATCATCCCCCAGGGTCTGTGGTCCAGGAAGTCCTGTGGATACCAAAATCTAAGGGTGCTCAAGTGCCTTATATAAAACGGCACAGTATTCGCAAATAACCTGCATACATCCTCCCATATACTTCAAATCTTGAGACTATGTACAATCCCTAATACAATAAGGGCTTCCCAGGTGGAGTTGGTGGTAAAGAACCTGCCTGCCAGTGCTCAGAGATATGAGAGACGCGGGTTTGATCCCTGGGTTGGGAAGATCCCCTGGAGGAGGGGAATCTTGCCTGGAGAATCCCATGGACCAGAGGAGCCTGGCAGGCTATTGTCCAAAGGGTTGCACAGACTCAGACAGGACTGAGTGACTTAGCACTAATACAATAAAAATTGCTACGTTACTAGGTGCTGGAACACGACAAATTCAAGTTTTGCTTTTTGAAACTTTCTGGAAATTTTTTTCAAGCAGTTTTGACCTGCAGCTGTTTCAATCTGCAGATGCGGAACCTACAGATACAGAGGACTGACGCCCCTACTCACTGAGGGTGGTGGGAGCAACCCCTACCATCAGTGAGAACCTTCTAGATGGGAAGGAGTTTGCTGTAAGAGTAAGACTTTATATTACCAATGACAAAATCATTTTCTTTTTTTGAGCAACGATGTGACTTGTTTTTGGTTTAGAATCTGTTTTAACCACCAAAACTGCAAATTAGGATCCCAAGTGTAGGTGGCTAGAGAGTCTTGGGACGTAGTGCCTGTGCCCACGAGGCAGGGCCCCAGGAAGTCTGGAGAGACAGTGGGGTGGGTTTTGTCAGGCTGGAGCCAAGGGGCTGTGCAAGAGTCCTGACCAACTGGAACTGAGGCGGAGGGCCCAGGACCCACGGTCCACTCATATCCCTTTGTTCAGTTTTATATGATTAAAGTGAGCTTTTCTCAGAAATAAAGCAAAAAGCAAACCAAACGCTGACTTTGATCATCCTCTCTTTGACCCGTGGATCCATCTGTTCCATCGCTCTTCAACACCACTGCAGACAGGAATGGGCGGTCGGCTTCTACCCCACGCCCACAGGCTCCAAAGAGGCTCCGATTTCTTTTGGGTTGTCAGAAACGGCAACTGGGACGAAGGCCTGGAAAAACCTCAGCACCCTCCCACCGCCTGTGCCTAGGCTCAAGGTGTTTTCTGAGCCTGGATTTGCCTTTCTCGTCCCACTCCCTGCCGGGTTCTCCAGTGGGATCACCTCCTAGGGGAAGCTGGTGAGGGCTGTGACCGGAGAGAACAGGGGTGAGGGGGAGATGTGGGGGAGATAAGACTGTTTCTTGGAAATATTGCCACTTGTCCCCTTTTTTTCAGCCACACAGCCTCAGCTTAGGTCCTGGATATCCTGACACGTCCAGAGCCTGCATTGGACCTCCTCTAGCTTTCAACCCGCTGTAGCAGCCGGGCGCGAGGGCCATTCACACTGGCTTCCCTGCATCTGAGAGTGCTGTAGCACTGTGGCTTCTTCCATGAGCAGGATTAGAGTGAGTGAATGAATGAAGCCTCAATAGCCTCCAGATGCTCTCTCCACCACCTTCCTGCATCCTCTCCAAGCCATCTTCCTTTCTTCTTCCAGTGATCTCTGAAATGCATCTATCATTTCATTCTCCGTTTTCATAAAAGATTTTCAATAGCTCCCCACTGTTCAGAGATTGAAACTCAAGCTCCTCCCACAGCCCCCACATTGGACCTGATCTATTTTCCTGCCTCACGTCCAACCACTCCCCAAACTGCACCCCACGACACAGAGACTAGGGCAGTAGTCCCTGACTCGCCATTTTCCCAGCACACACAGCCTTTATGTCAGTGATCTTGTCCTCTTAGGGTCCTTGGAGCAGTGCCACCAAATGTCAACCCTGCCATCCTCAGAGTAAGCTCTCCCTTCTCCAGGATGGTGGCGCACAATGCCTACACCCAAGGCGTCATCTCACGGGGCTGCACCTCCCTGTGGGTCATCCTTCCCACTTCCGGATGTCCCGAGAGCCACAGCACGGTGGGTCCTCCTTACATCCCCGATTGTGTACAGTTTCTGATATGTAGCAGGTACTCAATAAAAAGTTGATGAACAGATGGGTGGCAACAGAGTGAGGGACTTGAGAGCGGAAACTGTTCAGAAGGGGCACTTGGGGAAGTGATTCATAACAGCGCCTTGCCTAGAGGGGCGGCGTGCTGGTGGAAGCCAGATCGGCTCTCTGGACAACAACAGGATGTTCATGGGGAACAAGGGGGCGCCTGAACAGTGAGCGCTGAAGATCAGGCTGGGCTTACAGATTGCGCTGGGACAACACCCACCAAGGTGTGAGGGACAGTGAGGTCTCTGGGAGCTGATCGGAGGTACGGAGGCAGATAGCTGATTTAGTGGAAGTGTTGCAGAGAGTCCGGCGGAACTGAAAGAAGCTGGGACCAGAGCATGGCTTCTGCTAGCTGGTTCCTAGTAACTGCTTTTGGGCATCATCGGCATGGTAGGAACAGACCAGCTCAAGCAAAAATAAACCCAGACAGCGACTGCAAGCCATTCCCTTAGGCGTTCATTTTTTTCCTTCTCCCAACTTATAGATCATCACACTGACAAACTCAGGATGCTAAATTCGGGTTGTTTACCAAGACTCCCTCCTCCGGCTCACTTGTCTACTTTCCTTCTTCAGAAGCAGACATGCCAAATAGCAGGGACTTCCTACGAACTGTCCTGCCTGATTTATCTGGGAGCCTCAGCTGCGGCAGACCGTTCTCTCCTTGCGTGGTTGCCCCACAGACAGCAGTAAAATGAAGATGAAAACACATTTGCAAAGCAACTGTCCATTGTCCAAAGCATTTGTGTGTATTCTTAAATATTTAATACTTCCATGGAATATTTATTGCACAGTTTTGTACCGGGCAGTGGGTGGGGAGGGGCCCAGGGCAAATTAAGCAGACACGATCCCTGGCCCCAAGGAACTTACAGTCTGAGGGTAGAGAGGCAGGTATGACACAGATACTGGCACAAATAGAGCCTACGCTCATTGTGATGAGCGTGTGATGGGCCGGGGGGGACAAGGAGACTTTGATGAAAATGGCAGATTCTCTGAAGAAGAGACATCTAAGCTGAGACCTGAGGAGTGAGCAGAGGCTCTCCAGCTGGGGGAGTGGAGATGGAAGGGCTCTGGGCTGGATGTCCTGGGGACAGTGGCCATCACAGGCCCTCCGAGAGTCCTGGTGTACGCCCCTGGCTCTCGGGTCCCCCTTGACTATGCTTGGGCGCTCTGAGAGGGGTGGGGGGATTTGCTGAGCTGCTCAGGCTCCATCTCCTGTTCCCAGAAGCCGCCTACTCTGACGGACCAGCTCTAGATGTGTTCCCGGGTGCAGAAGATGCAGGTGAAGAACCAAACATCACCCGACTCTCAGGAAACAGCCAAGGGAGACGTACTCCTGTGATGTCCCATTTCTTTTTATGCAAAGCTTCACATGGATTTTTGGGGACTGCCTGGAGGAGGCAGCATCTTCCCTGGAGAAGGTGCCCGTCAGGTGCAGTGGAGTGGCGAGCCTCTGGCTTATGAAAGAACTCTGGGTTCACGTCCGACCTCTGCCACTCACAGAAGACGTGACCTTGAGCCTCAGTTTCCACATCTACTAACCGGAATATTAACACCTTCCATATTATATCTCACAGGGCTTTTGTGAGAGTTAAAAGCAGTAGCCCTGAAGGCAGCAGGAAAAGTAAATATCACATAAAATACGGCCCCATAAATATTATTCACCTCCCCACACTAAATGACAACTGATAACGATGTACCCCATCTCATTTAAACTTCACAAGGATGTTCCCAGGTACGTATCAGTATTGACTCCATCTTACAAATGGGAACACGAGGCACAGACTGGTGAAGGGACTTGCCCAAGCTTACCCAGCTGGGAAGTAGCAGGGAAGGACTTCAAACTCCCAGCAGTCTGCCTCCAGACCCCACGCCCTTACCATGAGGCTATTCGATCCCATGGACTGCAGCACGCCAGGCTTCCTTGTCCATCACGAACTCCCAGAGCTCACTCAAACTCATGTCCATTGAGTTGGTGATGCCATCCAACCATCTCATCCTCTGTCATCCCCTTCTCCTCTTGCCCTCAATCTTTCCCAGTGACAGGGTCTTTTCAAATAAGTCAGCTCTTCGCACCAGGTGACCGAAGTATTGGAGTTTCAGCTTCAGCATCAGTCCTTCCAATGAATATTCAGAACCGATTTCCTTTAGGGATGGACTGGTTAGATCTCCTTGCAGTCCAAGGGACTCTCAAGAATCTTCTCCAGCACCACAGTTCAAAAGCATCAATTCTTTGGCACTCAGCTTTCTTTATAGTCTAACTCTCCCATTCCATACATGACTGCTGGAAAACTCAAAGCTTTGACTAGACAGATCTTTGTTGGCAAAGTATTGTCTCTGCTTTGACACGACTGAGCGACTGGACTGATGCTGTCGAGTGAATTAAATGCCACAGGGCACTGAGTGCTGAGAGCCGTCCCAGTTAACAGCCTAAAGCCAGTGTGGAAAGCGACACCACAAAATTGCCACTAACGTGCTACGTGCCCCTTGACAAGGGACTGTCTTTCTCTTGCTTCCCTTTCCTTTTGTGACCAGGGACAGCAGTCACATTAATGGGCTCATGGTAGGAAACCCCAAGAAAGGTGCCTAGCTCCTGTTGTGAGTATCAGGTAGCTATATATAGTATCCAATAATCACCAGGCAGCAAGATCCTACACAGACTCTCACAAGCCCATCCTTCTTCCAGCCGCAGGCTAGTTAGTCTCTGCCACATTGGAGAGCCTGTGGTGCTCTGCCAAGTTCTAGGGCCATTTTGGATGGCTTGTCAGCATTCACCGCTCATCTTTAATCCCATAGCTTGAAATGTGTGGCAGAAGGCTCCTTGGCCTTCCGTCTTCGCTCTCTGCACTCTTTCCCGGCCATCCCCTTGATGAGCACTGCTCTCTCCTGCTGCCCCATCTTCCATCTAGAGCATTCTCCCCTGCCAGTCCTCATCCCATCCCATATTCTGCACTCCAACTCTGATCAATATCCCCTCAGAACAGCCACTTGGGAGTTTAGAAAAGAGGATGGGGGGCACATACGAGCGGGATGGGAGGATAGGGAACATCCAATCACAGGCAAGTGGTGAGGAAACATCTACCTGGATGATTCCAAGGTCACTTCCTGTTCTTTTCTTTCTCTGCAGTGTCCTGTCTACTGCTTTTTTCAAACACCCAGACCCCTCCCCGTTCTCAAATCCTCCAGAAGGATTTGAGTCTAGCCATCTAGTCTTCTCTGTAACTAAGATACCAGGTTCCCTCTCCCAGGGGATCTATATTTTAAGCCTTAAAACTAACTATGGAATGAAAACCTATGTCCTGGTTAGGAAAGGTTAGGCATCACCTTGGCTATTTAGGGGAATGGTAAACTGACATCACAGAGGTCATTTCCGCAGGTGCCAAGAAAAAGGAGAAGAGAGGGTCATGGAGCCTCTTTGAGGAGACGGGTAATGATGTAGTCTTGTCACCCCAAAACACTGCTGCCTTTGTCCCTGTTCAAACAGCTCCTGAGTCTTTTGCTTACACGACTGAACAGGTTTGGGGCCTTCCAGATACCAGCGACAGCTGTTACTCAGTTCTCAGTCATCTAGCTGATTTTAGCCGCTGAGTGGCTCCAATCTGGTGATTCCCTTCCCTCGACACCAGCTCTCCCCTCCTCCCTCAGCCTCCCAAGTGTTATTTACAGAGGGAGGCTGTTACCAAGGCAACCGAATGTGGACATTATTTTACACTATCATATTCTGTTTTTCCCTTCACTCTTCCCTCCGCCCCACCCACCCAAATGAACAGTAATCTAAGCAAGGTCTCCTTTCCAAAGCAGAAATCCCAAATCTTCTTGTATTTCAGTCCTGCCGGGAGGCAGCTGCAGAGAGAACAGGCAGCACGTCAGATGCTGTTCTTGATGTGGGCCAAGCAGGCATTTGATGTCTCCCTTTCCACTGAGATGGCATTAAAATGCTCGGAAGGAAGTCTTTAAATCAACTGTTGTTGTTTAGCCACGAAGTCATGTCCAACTCTTTTGCAACCCCATGGACTGTAGCCCTCCAGGCGCCTCTGTCCACGGGATTTCCCAAACAAGGATACTGGAGTGGGTCGCCATTCCCTTCTCCAGGGGATCTTTTTGACCCAAGGATCGAAATCAGGTCTCCTGCATTGGCAGGTGGATTCTTTACCACTGAGCCGCCAGGGAAGCCCTTTGAATCAATATAAACCCATAAAAGTGGAGACAACAGGAGCATAAAAACCAGACGACAAGAAGTTTCACTACATTTCTGAAAGGGTGGGAATTTGGAAGTCTCTGCTCAGGAGGCACGTTGAGGGCGGGGCAGGGGCAACAGAGGAGGGTGCTCTCCAGTTCCACCGACATCCGGACTAAGGGTAACAGGCAGGTGGGAAGTAATTCCTGGAACTGGAATTCTGTGAAGGTTTGCACGGGAAACCACTGGACGCCCTTCCGCATCACCCCAGGGGTCTCCCTCCCCTTCCCGCTCTCTTCTTAAACCCCAAGTTCTGGGAACATGGTTGTCACTTGCAGTGGATGAGAGTTACTGGGGAAGGGGACATTATTTTCACAAATCCATAATGCAAATGAATTTGACATCTACTGGTTTTCAATTTTTAGAATCAATCTATAGGTGCGTATGTCACAAACAAAAGGTAAACATCATCCAATTTGACATGTACAAGAAAAGATTCAGTAGCAAATAAAATTTGGAAGGTGGAAGGGAAGAAGGAGGGAAGGAAAATAAATACATTCTCAAACCAAGGTGAAAGCTAGTGCTGAACTCTAATGGTAAGAGAAAGGAAGTTATAGTGACTCTAAGGACTGGAAGCTAAAGGATAAAATATAAGCTCTTTAAAAAGTGATAATTACTATCAAAGTATCACAATGCTTAGTTTCTAGTGAGAGAGGAATTAAGGGTTCACCAAGGAATAAATATCACCCTAACAATATCAGGTTATTTCATAGGCAGACAAGCAGATTTTCACTCTCTAAATTACTCCCTTTGTGCTTTTTTTCTAGCAACAAAAATGAGCAAAGCCAGAAAAACTACAGAAGAGCAAGTAAAGTACGTTGTTTAAAAGACACGACACTAAACAACCACCAAAGCAAGAAACGCTTGAGAGTTTGCAGTCAGAGATGGGGCAGGGCATGGTAGCTTTTCATGATGAATCCCTTTTGAACTTTTTAAAAAACCCATGGCTTGCAAAGTGAGAAAAGACTTGCAAGTCATCACTTACTGTCAACCTCACAGTCACCAGGGCAAAGCAGAAAGGATGTTCCGAAGATGGAAATTTGCTTCGGTTCCGTGGGACAAGATGTTGAGATGAAGAGAGGGCTTTGAGAGCTGCCTAGAGAACCATCTCTAGAGAGCGTGGGTCTCTTGTCAGTGACTGGGCTTTTCCCTCACTGCCCACCCTATCCTTCTCCTCACCTTCATCAGGCGCCTTGACATTTAACCCACCGATTCTCAAACTCAGCAGCATATTAGAACCACCTGGGAAGTTTTTAAGCTCCCGATGCCTCAAGAGAATGAGAAGAGAAGCCCAAGGCTGGGAAAAAATATTTGCAGAAGACATATCTGATAAAGGACTATTATTTAAAATATTCAAAGAACTCATAAAGCTCAACAATAAGAAAACAAATAACCCGATTAAAAAATGGACCAAAGATTTAAATAGACATCTCGCCAAAGAAGAGACACAGATGGCAAATAAGGATAAGAAACTATGGCTCACATCAGCATACAGCCAAGAGGAGCTAGTTTTTCTCTGCTACAGACAGTTGTAGAGTGCTGTAGGGTAGATGTGCGTGTGTCCACGTGTGTGAAAGCAGCCGCCATTCCTGCTGCTTCAGCAAGCCCATCCATACCATTTTCTGTCAGCAAGAAGAGGACTGTCCAGAACCAAAGCCAAATGAATACTTAGGGCATAAGCCCAAGCTTCCTCTCAGGTCAGTTGGTATGACGACAACGGAAGTCCCCAGACCCAACTCCGGAATGGCCACCCTACCTGGATGAGCCATGACCCAGAGCAGTGGTGCTTAAACTTGAATGAGCGTCAGAAAGACCTGGAAGGATCCTTCAAACCCAGATGACTGACCCCACCCCAGAGTGTCTCATTCAGGAGGTCTGGGATGGGGTGAGACTGGAGAAGCTGCCTTTCCAGCAAGTTCCCAGGTGATGCTGATGTTACTGGTCTCAAGACCAGCCTTTGAGAACCACTGGTAAAGGGGAGACTTGGAAGATGGAGGGAAGAGGCAGAAACCTTTTTCCCAAGGCAATACGAAGCCATCAAGAAAATGATGGCACAGCAGCTGATCTGGTCTCACTTTGAAGGCTCAAGACTGAGGCTGATTGGTTACCAACCACCCCCTGCAGGGTGCTAATCACAGAGGAGCATCTGAGCTTTGAACAACTGATGCACCTGGCTACGCTGTTCTCTGTCCACATATGCCGTGGTAGATCTCATGCCCAGCACCATTTAACCCCTTACAACATCAATAGCAATCACATGAGGGGCATCCGTTCTGTCCAGGGATATCAGCCGTAAAAAGGAGTTCTATTGACTACTTCACTGAATTTATATTATATGGCAAAGCTGCCCCTGAAAATAACTTCCCAATAGTCCTGCCTACTCGAGTTTAGGCAATTTCTTGGACTCTACTTATAACATAAAGGAAGGAAGATGGAATGCATATACCAGCAAGTTTTCTCTAAACCACATTTGGAGTCAGTACTTAGTAATTTAATTTAGAATAATCAATTGAACAGTTGTCCAAAACCTATTCCTTAAAGTCCCCTGGGATGGAATTCTTTAGCACTGGTGCATAGGCTAGTCTTTGCAATCTCCGAGTAAATTTCCTCTTCCCCAAAACACAATAATGCGTTTCAGCTGACAGCCAAACAGCAGCCAAGCAGTTGGGAAAATAATTAGCAAATTCACTGATTATGATTCTGCTTACAGTTCCTTTATAATGGTTATCATTTACTTAATTTAATTAGTTATTTTCATCCCCTTTCACTAAAACCGTTTAAAGCCATTAGTGTATACTATGTTTGGAAGGCCACAAGTACATTTCGTTTTACTTATAAAAATGTAATTTATATAGAATGTCAGTCTGAGGCGTTCTCAGAGGTAATGTTGCAGAACATTTTTTTAAAAAAAGATCTCACAGAAAACCAAACACAAATGATGGAGAAACACTAACATTCTAAATAACTACTAACAATATCTATAAGACAGACTCTGAACTATACTGTTTATTACATTTTCAGTATAAATTCTACTCATTATAAAGACAATGAGAACATTGAACCTGACTCTTATGTAATACTTGTTCAGTTTATGTCTAAATTTTATTTAATTTATATTATTGAAAAAATCCTGATTCACAGAGATGTTATTTATAGTAATTGTGTAAATGGCTTCTTGAAAGAGAATATAGTTCACTCTGACAATCTCAAATTATTTTTAAGTTAAAAAGAGATGGCAGAATAAACTTTCAGGTGAGCTAAAATCAAATTAACACATTGAGTGTGCTATACACAACATATGTGAATGTGACTGGGGGTTATAATTCTTAAAAGAAATTTAAAATACATTTTAAAAGAAGTTCAATGCAAATATCTCTGCAACACCAAAGTACCTTTAAACACAAAAGATAAAATCTATATGAATTTTCTTTTTTTTTTTACAGATGAGGCAATCAGGGGGAAGACAGACGGGGAGACTTGCCCAAACCCTACAGAGGGATTTAGTGACCAGGTTAGCTTTGGACCAACTTTTCCTGACAACACGGTCAGGCTGCTTTTGGTGTCCCATGTTTCAGAGAGAGAGAACACTTGAAAGAGATTATTTGCAGAAAGTGACTCCTCCAGGGTCCTCAGTGACTAGTGAAAAGACAAAGAATGGATGCTGATTTTGTGTTACCAACTGGGCTTCTTTTTCAACCAACAATTTTTCCAGGTGGCAAATCATATGATCCTCCTGAAATTGACAAATAATAATCTCGGGCAATAGCAAAGCGAAAAAACAACACCAATTTGTCAATTTGTAGATAATTTTTGTTTGCTATCAGACATTCATCTTCTCCTTTTCTAGATACATTCATAGAAGCTGGCTCCATCTGCAGGTCTGTAAGATGTTCCCTCTTTTCCTCCCCTGGCTGCTCAGCTACAAACACACAGGCATGTGTAGGGTGTGTGTGTGGGTGTGTGGGTGTGTGTGTGTGTGAAGGCCAACAGAAGGGTTGGAAGCAGTCACAATTCCTGTTCCTATGGCCAAGATCATTCCTAATTTGAGACTGGGGTATAAACCTGTTTCCTTGGTGTGATCCCCCAGGTGGCCAAGCATGGCTTCTGAACAGCCATGCTGCTGATGGGAACCCAAGAGGGCTGCTGCTGCTAAGTCGCTTCAGTCGTATCTGACTCTGTGCGACCCCATAGACAGCAGCCCACCAGGCTCCCCCATCTCTGGGATTCTCCAGGCAAGAATACTGGAGTGGGTTGCCATTTCCTTCTCCAATGCATGAAAGTGAAAAGTGAAAGTGAAGTAACTCAGTTGTGCCCGACTCTTAGCGACCCCATGGACTGCAGCCCACCAGCCCTGTCCGTGGGATTTTCCAGGCAAGAGTACTGGAGTGGGGTGCCATTGCCTTCTCTGACCCAAGAGGGCAAAAAGTCCATTTTGTAATATGTCTTTGATTGTCAGTCTCCTTCAAACCATCTCATATCTCATTGTAATAGGAACTTTTCTATTCCCAATATGGTGGTCTTTGCCACTTGCCCTTTGCTTTTATGTATGTGTATATATAAAGCTCAGGCTTACCCAGTGGCTCAGGGGTAAAGAATTCACCTGCAGTGCAGGAGATGCAGGAGACGCAGATTCAGTCCTTGGGTTGGGAAGATCCCCTGGAGGAGGGCATGGCAACCCACTCCAGTATTCTTGCCTGAAAACTCCCATGGACAGAGGAGCCTGGTGGGCTACAGTCCATGGGGTTGCAAAGAGTTGAACACGACTGAAGTGCCTGAGCATATATAAAGGTCACATATGTGAGTGGACGTATATAAAGAACACTGGGTTGTGCCCACACTTCCCAAGATGAATCGTCTTTCAGAATTAAAGCTTTGTGACACATTCGAACTGTTCCTATTAGGATGACAAAAGAATGTGAAGTGGCTAAAAACAGCAGATACTGACACTAGTTCAGACCTCTGTTAGTTGATATTAGAGATAATTACTAGAGAAACTGTATATAAATAGCATTGATTTTCCAAAATAGACACTTTGTCCTGCTATTGGGAGGTCCCTAATGGTCATCTACCAGGTGAGCTAATCAAGGGAAGAAACTCTCAACGAACAAAAGGACTTAATTAGATTATGGTACATCACCCGTTAGGGAGAAAAACTTCCATTCAAAGAGAACAACATTTAAAGAGATTAGAAAATGTGCAGGATATAGTGCTAAGTGATAAAGGGTTAAAAGTATGATCCTTTTTTGGGTTTTAAAATTATATAGAAAAGAGATTGGAAAGGTGGTCTTTAAAATTTTTGATTGTTATCTGAAAGCAGTAGATTATAGAAATTTTTTCTCTTTATAATTTCCTGTGTTATTCACACTAATTTCCTGCAATAACCATAATTTTACAACTAGAAAAAAATCGGTAAAGGAAAGGTGGTTTGACATTGAGAGTACAGTTCTTTCCCATTCTTCCCAACCTCTCTTAATGAAACACAAAACTTTCAGAGGTCACTCAAATCAGCAACCAGGGAATAAAGTCCTTTTGGTGTGTGAACTAGTCACCTCTCCATCTGCACAGGGCCTACCTCCATAGCTACCAAGAGCTGACTATAGGACTTAAGCACCTGGGGATTTTGGTATCCGCAGTCTCCCACAGACACAGAGAAAAGGCAGATGACAAGTTGCTGTCTTGGAATTTAGCTAATTTGGCTCAACTGTAAGAATTTCTGCTTTCCAGGTTCACTCCCTTTCCAGTCATCAAGCTTGGCATCCACCCTGAAGGAATTACTTTCGTTTCTTCAAGGCAGCTTGCTTACTCTCCCCATAGGCAGAGGTTAAGCTGTATTTTTGCTGTGATTTTCTCCATCCCCTGGATATCTGAAGGGGCGAGTTCATTTTAGCTCTGGGCACTAGGCGCTCCTTTGTGACTTCAGAGGCAGCTCTTCTGCCCCATCTATCTGGCCACCCACGTGATGGTCCCGGGCCGTGCCCTGGGAGCCCCTGAGCAGGTTCCCTCCTCTGGCTTTGGACATTGGCTCTGCTGCTTAGGAGCTAAGACACCATGGATGAGTTGTTTAGCCTCCCCAAGCCTCAGTGCCATATTTGAAGAAAGAGGATCATCAAATCTACTCTGAGGGCTGAGATAACACATCTATGGAGTTTTGCTTGGTGCTTGGCATAACAGGCTCTCAGCCCATCAACAGCAGTTGCTATTTTTCAATGATGCTGATGTTTCTGCTTCTTGGTTCTTCCTTCCAGGGAAGAATCTGGTCTGTCTCTAAAGGCTCCCACATCTCTTTTTTTAAAAAAACCATATTAAACTTTTAACAGAAATGCTAATTATAGAGACTATCAATCAGGCATTTCAAAAAATTAAAAAAATTTTTTTAATTCTATATTGGTGTATAGCTTATACATCACTGTGATAGTTTCAGGGGACAGCAAAGGGACTCAGCCATACACATACATGTATCCATTCTCCCTTAAACACCCCTCCCATCCAGGCTGCCACATAAACACTGAGCAGGGTTCTCCATGCTATACAGTAAGTCGGTCCTTGTTGGTTATTAATTTTAAATACAGCAGCGTGTACATGTCCATCCCAAACTCCCTAACTATCCCTTCCCTCCATCATTCCCCCCCCAGTCCCCCCTCCCCTGCAACCATAAGTTTGTTCTCTAAGTCTGTTTTGTAGATAAGTCCATTTGTATCATTTCTTCTTAGATTCCGCATGGAAGGGATGTCTTTCGTGCCCACGTCACCATGCTAGCGCATCTTCAGTAACTCAGCAGCACTAAACTAATGTTTCTGTTCTCCTGGCTCCTCGTCTTGGCCAGTTCACCTCCTACCTTCCGTGACTTCAGAAAGCTAAGCTCCCCAGAGGAAAAGGAGGCCAGAAGCAAACACAGGAAGGGCCAGGGTACAGCAATGGGGAGCTCCAAGATTCCTCTTGTTTGTATGCGAAGTGTTAACACCTCAGTTATTCACCTGCAAGAGGAGGGAGGCACTGCCTTACTGGAGGCAGAAGGAGAAATTAACAGATGAAAGGCCAGCTACCACCCTTGGATGAAGTACGTCATGCAAGTTGGAAGGCTTATGACTTATCATAATATTTTTCTAAGACTTCAAGGCCTCCAGTGTTAATTCAAGGGCTGTAAACTCTGCCATAAGTGATCTAAAAAGAGGGAAAGATTTTTTTTTCCACTCTAGAAATAGCTGCCAAAGAGACAGATTCCAACCCAATGCTCACTCACATGCTGCCAACAGAGCGTCAAGTCTCATCATTACCCTGGGATGAAAAGATGGACGTGGAGTCAGAACCGGCAGGGAGAGAAGAAGGTCCGGCATTAACTGAGTGTTTAACTCAGGTACTCTATTTGACATGATATCCTTGAAGCTGCACAAAACTCTCTTTGGGGCTGTTTTGGGCTGGATTGTGTACCTCCTAAATTCACATGTTGAAACCCTAACTGCCAGGATCACAGAATGTGACTGTATCAAGTAAAATGAGATCATATAGGTAGGTCCTAATCTTGAGAGTCCCTCGGACTGCAAGGAGAGCCAACCAGTCCATTCTAAAGGAGATCAGTCCTGGGTGTTCTTTGGAAAGAATGATGCTAAAGCTGAAACTCCAGTACTTTGGCCACCTCATGCGAAGAGTTGACTCATTGGAAAAGACTCTGATGCTGGGAGGGATTGGGGCAGGAGGAAAAGGGGACGACAGAGGATGAGATGGCTGGATGGCATCATCGACTCGATGGATGTGGGTTTGAGTGAACTCCAGGAGTTGGTGATGGACAGGGAGGCCTGGCATGCTGCGATTAATGGGGTCGCAAAGAGTCGGACACGACTGAGCAACTGAACTGAACTGAACTGAATGGACACCAATACAGCTGGTATCCTTATTAGAAGAGGAGATCAGGACACAGACACGCAGGAATAGAGGTTAGACCACGTGAGCACACAGTGAGAAGTGCCTGCAAGCCAAGGGGAGAGGCCTCAGCAGAAACCAAAGCTGCTGACACCTTGATCTTGGACTTCTAGCCTCCAGGCTGTGAGAAAATAAATGTCTAGAGTATTTTGTTATAGCAGCCCAAGAGACCTGGGCTGCTATAGACCTACTACAGGTTCTATCCCCATTTTCTACATAGGGGAAAACAGGTGTACAGAAGAGCCTATGCTGGAGTCAGACAGCTGATAACTGGCAGAGTCAGTCCTCAAACCAGGTCAGTTTAACCCAAAGCCTGGTAAGCTTTACTTTAGTGACTTCTACCTTAGCTGGTGAAGAGTGAGGGCTTTGGAGCCAGTGATCCTGGGTGGTTTGAATCCTAGCTCTGCCATTTCCTGGCTCTGTGGCATTGAGCAAGTTACTTAACTTCACTGTGTCTGAGTTTCAACATCTGTAAAACTGAGCCAGAGAAAGAGCCCTACTTGGTTGTTTGTAGAGGGGATTAAAGAATCTAAAAACGTGTGAAACAAAAGGATATATATATATATATATATATATATATATATATATGTCTCTGCATCTGGCACCTGCTAATATTCAGTCTTTGATCTTGCTTCCTGACATAGAACTTCTATACTCTTTGGAATTGCTTGAGTGATACGAGCATCTTTTGTTCTATTGAGATGACTCTTGGTGGGCTCCTGGATGGAGGCTGATCACCAGAAAGACTAACCCATGATAAGACGCTTGGAACTTTCAGCTCCACTTCTCATTTTCCAGAGAGGAGACAGGGGCTAGAAGTTAATAATCGATTACTCCTCCATATGGTGAAGCCTCCATAAATCCTTAAAATATGGGTTTGGAAAGCTTCCAAGTTGGTGAATAAGAATGCATCCAAGTGTTGGAAGGTGGTGCACCCCAAACTCCACAGAGACAGAAGCTCCTGTGTTCAGGACCCTTCTGGACCTCCTCTTATGCATCCTTTAATATCCTCTGTGATATACCAGAAACCTAGAACATAAATTTTCCTGGGTTCTGTGAGCCATTCTAGCGATTCACTGAATCTAAGTAGGCAGTCCTGGGACCTCTGATGGATAGCCCATCGCTCAGAAGCACAGGGGACAATCTGGACTTGCAGTCGGTGTCTGAAGTGGAGACAGTCTTGTTGGACCAAGCCCTTCACCTGCAGAATCTGATGTTAACTCTAGGTAGACAGTGTCAGAGCTGAACTGCAGGACACCCAGCTGGTGTCACAGAACTGGTCAGTGTCAGAGAAAAGCCCACACAATCTGGTGTCAGAAGTGTTGTGAGAAAGAACAAACGAAAAACACAGCATTTTCCCAAGACAATGTAAAATACTGACACATAGGGCTTGACACATGGTAAGTGTCCAATAAATACTAGCTAATATTATTATTACTACAATTTTGACCGTTAGTATTACTATTACCATTATTACGACTGAAGGATGCTTAATAATCCGGTCTTAACTTTTCATTTTATGAAATCAGTAAAGTGAGCTCCAGAAATGGGAAATGTCTTAGGTCACAAAAACCAGTAATCAGGATCGAGGCTAATGTTCTATCCATTGATGTTCAAAGGAACAACTGTTTGGAGGCAGGCTTTAGCTTCTAGTGGTTTTTAAAGTGGGGCGGGGGTGGGGGGGAGGGTTTGTGCAGTGGATTAAAGGCAACCAGGAGGCTGTGATGGGAACAGGGAGACTGCAGTCCTGGACCCTCTGTTTCTCTTCTATAAACACAGATCCTCTAAGCATCACTATGAGGCCACAAACATATGTAAAAGCACATGGATGATGTAAGACGCTCTGGCATGGGCTCTAAAATAAAAAAAGAGCAACTCCTGAAATCCCTTGCGGGCCAAAGGGCAAGACAGAAGATACACCTTAAGCCCAAAGAATTAAGATTTGGGAAAGTTCTAAGGAGATTCAGAAACATCAAAAGATTCCCATAGAAAAGCAATTGATGGACGTGGATATTAATAGATCTTTAGGAGGCTGCTGAAAATAGAGCAAAGCAGATGCGTCACGTGGAATCTTTCATACGACTGTGCAGCTAGTAACCAGCATAGGGTCTCAGGCAGGAGAAGTAGCCACTGCCTAACCGAAGAGGAGGCAAGAGAAGCCGCAGCTACTCCCGGGCACGGAGCTCTGGGACAAAAGAGGCCATGCACATTCAGTCCTCAAGGGCTTACTGAGCACATTCTAGGTGTTCTGCCCTTTGCTTGGCACGGGGGAGAGTATGAGCAAAATCAGACACAGCCCTGCCTTCATGCGGCTGCAGTCAGGCAGGGCAGAAAGACACCCGTCAGAAAATCACTCAGATGGAAGGTGAGCTACACACTGAGATAAAACCACTCATGGAGAAGTGAGCCTGAGGCCATAGGACCATGAGACAAAGGAGTTTTTAACGGGTTTAAGAAGGCTTTATGGGGATAAGGGTGCTTAAGCTGAGAACTGGAGGAGCAGCAGCAATTAACAAGGCAAAGAGGGAGGGGCATGTGGGGAGAGCCTTCTTTTAAATGTAGGGGCCCCAAGACTGGAAGGAATGGAAGACTCAAGGAAGGGAAAGAAAGCGAGAGTGGCTGGAGAGCAAAGATGTGGCAGAGTGTGGACTAAACCGAGACTGTGAAAGTGGGTCAGACCCTGGGGTCTAGTGGACAGGCCACAGGGACACGAGGACCAGACCCTGGGGTTAGTGGACAGGCCACAGGGATGTGAGGACCAGACCCTGGGGTCCAGTGGACAGGCCACAGGGATGTGAGGACCAGACCCTGGGGTTAGTGGACAGGCCACAGGGATGTGAGGACCAGACCCTGGGGTCCAGTGGACTGGCCACAGGAATGCGAGGACCAGACCCTGGGGTCCAGTGGACAGGCCACAGGGATGCGGGGACCAGACCATGGGGTCCAGTGGACAGGCCACAGGGATGCGGGGACCAGACCATGGGGTCTTGTCCACAGGATTAAAGAGTTTGGTCCCTAACCGCAGTAGCACGTCACTGAAGCGCTTCAATCAACAGGCCACACAATCACATTTGTGCTTGGTAAAGATGATTCTGACTGGTGTGGGCAGTGGGTTGGTGAGGCTGGGCTGCGTGCAGGCAGCTGGCTGGGCAGTTCTGAGCTAGTTCAAGGGACTGAGGGTGGGACCACGGATGAGGGTGTGGGTCAGGATGGAAACAAACGTGTAATTGTGAGGCAGATTTAGTGTAAAATCCCCATAGTAGCGCTAGTGGTAAAGAGACCGCCTGCCAACGTAGGCGACATAAGAGACATGGGTTCGATCCCTGGGCCCCGAAGATCCCCTGGAGAAGAAAATGGCAACCCACTCCAGTATTTTAGCTTGGAGAATCCCATGGACAGAGGAGCCTGGTGGGCCGCAGTCCCTGGAATTGCAGAGAGTGGGACAGGACTGAAGCGACTCAGCTTGCGCATCCCATAATGAAGGGCTGGGAAGCTGGGGAGGGCTGGGAAGGGCATCAGAGATGGACCTCAAGCTCTAGCTTGTGCTACTAGACAGATGGGGATGCAAATGCTGAGGTGGGGAAGCCCCGGAAGAGGGACGGGCGGGTCTTAGAATCACACTGTTTGAAGTTATGTGACACCCGTGAGGAGATGGTGAAACAGAAGTTACTGACACGTGCTGAATACTCTCTCTGTGCCAAGCATTCTAGGAGGCCCCGGAGATAAAACAATGAATAGATTCCCCTCCTTCAAACACCTCATGCTCAGCCTTGGCCTCACGCTGGAATCACCTGCAAGTCTGACAGCTACTGATGCTTAGGTCGCACCTCGGGGGTCTCAGCTACTTGGGCATCAGGGTGTTGAGGAGTGGTCCTGGGTGACACTATGGTGGAGTCAGGGTTGAGACACACTACTGCAGAGCATGCAAGACCCAGCACAGCCTGAATCTAGTCACACAGGAACGAGAAGTAGCCAAATGACTCAAGATCTTAGGCCTCAGAGATTTAGAACAGAAAAACTGAAACACATGGATATAATAGGGATAATAGTCTTTGGATACTGAACCAATACATTTTCATCCTTAGTAATTGCTGGTTCCTAGATGCTCCCTGGCTCCCTCATTAAGAACCAGGCTTGGCTGTCTTGGATCACAGAGCTTCTCCCAAGACACAGAGAAACACGTCTCATGGTTATGGGAGAAACAAAGATGGATGACAGATGATCCCTTCTCCGAAAGAGCTGATCCTATAACACAAGGTGGAAGTCAAGTGTAACGAAAGGCGGGGTGTGACCCATGCCAACACCTAGGACAAAGTAAACGCCAAGGGACATCAGCCTGCTCGTGTTGTACTCCTCTTTCCAAGTCGCTACAATGGACCACTCAGATTCCTCACTTCTGGAACCGAACTCACCTTGCCCTTGAACTCACTCTCAAAGCAGACATTCTTCAATTTTCCTTGAAAGAAAAGAAACGGGCAGCCAGGCTGAAAAGAAGTAGCATGTGCCAGGCAAACCCCACGTCAGCCGCAGAGCCCAGAGCTCGCATCCTGCCCCTCCAGGAGCAGTGCCCAGAACCGCTCAGAACCTTCCCACTCACCTTTGCTTTGGGCTGATGGGAAGGGAGGGCCCAGGTTTCATCAGGCCTGCTTGAAAAGGAGAAAAATGAGGTACCTGGGAGATATGAAAGTGTGGGAGTGGCAAGGACTCAAAAAAACATAAACCTGAACTTCAACCTCTAACAAAACTAGTGTTCCCCACTCTGCCCTGACCTCACACTGCTCAGTGCCCAGTGCTCCCCGAATTCTTCCTGATGCCTCCTGACTAGAAGCAAAGTAACAGCCCACAGTGAGACCCTGACAGTGCCGGACTGTGCTTTCTCTGAATACCTTAGGATGGAGAGTCAGCTGACAGACAGAACTTTCTAGAGTCCTGCCATTCTCCAGAAGTGACCACAGATAAAATCAAACCAACACTCAGCATTTTATCACTGTCCGTCTCCACTGTTCTGAGGACGCTGGTAAGGAGTATCAGAGGGAGGCCCAGACCTCAGGGATTTCACAGTAAGGAGTCACGGTTTATCCCTTCTGCAGTGCGAGGCCACTGAGGGTTGAGAGGAGCAAGGTGTTTAAGTGAGATAGGTCTAGCTGCCCAAGTGGCTTGGCCTGGTGAGTCACTAAATAAAGGGAGGAGGTGAGAAGAATCACACCTTCAGAAGCTCACGTGTCCTCAACTATCCTAGAGACACACTAGAACATTCTCTGAGCCAGTGCGTGTGCCAGTATTTCAATCAACTAGGGCCCCTGCTCACCGCTCCGGAAGCAGGACTCCTGGGCCCACCGGCCACCAGGGCTCAGGCCACTGGACCCTTCCCAGGCAGCTCCTTGTTTCCAGGCAACCATTTTCAGAAAGAAGGATGTCATTTTTCCCTGAAGATCCCCCGTGAAAGGGATCCCTCAGTGTCCTTCTCATCTTGACCAGGACTTCCTTGTGTTCCTCCCACCTCTCTCAATCAGCCCCTCCCTCACCATGAGGTAGAGAAGAGCTAAGCTGACGCTTCCCAAGCACAGACAACCTGGGACAGCTGAGAGCCTGACTTAGTCTGTTTCCTTATTGCCCCAGAGACCCAGGTGTAAAACTGTAGTCTCCGTTAAGGTTTCCAGTAAATGACTCCATCCGTTCAGTAGATAATTTATGACTTTCTCAGTATTGTACTCAGCACAGTTCAGTCCAGTCGCTCAGTCGTGTCTGACTCTTTGTGACCCCATGGACTACAACACACCCGGCTTCCCTGTCATTCATCAACTCCTGGAGCCTACTGACACTCATGTCCATCAGCACAGTAGTATGTTTAAAAACAAAAATCAGATCCAATCTCTGTCCTCAAGGAAGATTAAAGACCAGAAGATGCTTAATATTATTCACAAATGTCCATAAAGAGAGACAGAATGTGAAAGAATCCAAGAGAAAAAGTTGAGGGAAATACAAGACAGAGGGCACCCGTGAGCGGATGCTTCGAAATCAAAAGATTAGGACAGCGGATTGTGACAAACCACAGAGAAAAACTCCACAGATCTAATTATGTGGAAATCAAGGCGATGGCACCCCACTCCAGTACTCTTGCCTGGAAACTCTCATGGACGGAGCAGCCTGGTAGGATACAGTCCATGGGGTTGCGAAGAGTCAGACACGACTGAGCAACTTCACTTTCACTTTTCACTTTCATGCACTGGAGAAGGAAATGGCAACCCACTCCAGTGTTTTTGCCTGGAGAATCCCAGGGATGGGGGAGCCTGGTGGGCTGCCGTCTATAGGGTCGCACAGAGTTGGACACGACTGAAGTGACTTAGCAGCAGCAGCAGCAAGCAACAAGAAGAAAAACTGACTTCTCTCAAATGAATAGAAGAAACACAGGCGGATGTACCACCCACCACAGCAGCCATGGGCTCTGGAGAATCCCCACAGCCCAGGGACAGGGTGGCCGAGCCCCAGTGGTAATCACTCCAGGCCACGTGAAGGTGGACAGGGATGACGTGACCTCCAGAGAGCAGGCGGCACTTCCGGTAGGCAGCAGCCTGGGAACATCCACTCCGGGCCATCTGAAATCCCACTTTCTCCCCTCAGCAGCACGACGTCCCTGGCAGGTTGGACACGGTGGGGTCCTGCCTGGGATAGCACCAAGTCAGGCTCTTCAGGCTATGTGGGTGCCCCGTTGGCCTGGAGTTCAGGCAGCCCACGACCCCCAGGGGTCCCTCCCTATAGCCACCCACGGATGCCAACAGCACAGAACACTCGCATGGCACTTCCAAAGCTCACTTTGTGATTTTCACAAATATCTCTGATTCTGCCACAGCCCTAGGGGACAGGCACTCTGAGGTTTTTCTTGCAGCTCATGATTCTGTTGAATCATTCCCCGCTGGGTCTAGCATCTCTCCATAAGCACAAGCCACTCTAACAATGTTTCCACCTTTGGCTTCAGGACATCTTCACTGTCCACCTCCCTGGGAAGGACAATGTGAGGGCCAATGGTTTTCTGCCCTCAAGGGACTTAGTGTCCATCTGGGGGTCACAACTGGAGGGTTAATACTGAGGGGACACCAGAAGGCAGGGTTTGGGTGAGTACTCAACAAAATGCATAGACCCTGATGTAAAATCAGCTCACAGGACAGAGAAAGCACTGGTCTGGATCAAGCAGGAAGCGACAAAGTACCAGAGGGGTTTGAATGATCTCTGACACTTAGTAGAAAGCCAAGGTTTTTGTGGCGGGCAGGGGCAAGGTTGATTCTCATTCTCCGTGGTTGATTCTCCACTGTAGTTATATCCTTTATGGGCTCCCCAGGTGGCGCTAGTGGTAAAGAACCTGCCTGCCAGTGCAGGAGATGTAACAGACAGTTTCGATCCCTGGGTCAGGAAGATCCCCTGGAGGCAGGCATGACAACCCATTCCAGTATTCTTGCCTGGAGAATCCCATGGACAGAGGAGCCTTGGTCTCTATAATCACTGAATTAGTTACCCCGGAACCACTGCTCCCAGGGCAAATAGAGGGTCAGGCTCCTCGGAGCCTCCCTTGGTCAAAACAGTGGAGCCACTTGACATACACTTTGCTGAATTTCCTCTTCCTTTTTCTGGATGTACCATATTGTGGATTCATTAACACTGAACCCTGGGTCGGCAGCACCATAACACACATCTGAAGGATGCTTATCAAATGTGTGCTACATGCATATTCTCCTGAGGGCACATCACAGTCTTCTTGCCCTTAGGAAAGCTAGACAGCCCTTCAGCTCTCCACTCAGGAGCATTCTAAACAATGAAGTCACCGACAAAATGCACAAAGGTGGCACTAAAGAGACACAGAAAGGATGCTTGTTTAGCCTCTGAGAGCTGAAACGAGAAGCCAGTGTTACGTTTGTTGGATCTCAGCTGGGAATGTGAGCAACTCAAAATCTTGCCTTTCTGCTCTGACCATGAACAGCAGTGAAAGCCGCAGAAGTCCTGAGCTGGGGGCTTACAAATCAGTGTTGGCGGGTAGGCGCGTTGGCAAACGCAGACTCCGTGAACAACGAGAATCAGTTGCACTCTGTTACAGAAGGGCTGTGAGGAGAGGTACTCGGTCCCCACCTGCGGATTGAATCTGACTGTAAACACAGATGAAGGAGGCTCTCAGGTGGGGGAAATGATAGAGGCTGATAAAGCGAGAGTGGGAAGCTGGTTCTGGGGTAATGTGGTGATGGGAGGGGGCGTGGCCCACAAGGCAGGGGTGGTCAGATAGGGGGAGGGCCGTGACGATCGGGACAAGGGATCAAACTTTACCCAGCAGATCACAGAGAACCTGGCAAGGGCAGGACTGGAAAAGAGCATAATTTTAGGACCTTGAAGGATAGGTCAGGAGAGGATGCTCTGGTCACAGAGGCCACGTGAGGTCAGCACCGGGCCACCCCTGGATCCTTAGAATGGCGCTGAGAGGCTGGTCTAGAGTGAGTGAGAAGAGGAAATAGCTCTGGTATCAGACTCCCAAGTCTTGGTATCCATCCAAAAGGAACAAGCCAGGATCCAGGCAGGCCGAACGCCCAGAGGGCAGCCTTCCCCGACCCCATCCTCCGTCTCCCTCTTGCACGCGCCCAGGGCTCCCCATCACGCATCACAGCTGTTTACCTGCCTGTCATTTTTGCTGACATCCGTTAAAACCCTTGAGGTGTCCAGACACTTGCAGATGATAACTCGTGATGAGCATGGTCCTCACGTCAGAGGTGGGTGTTATTACCATTCAGCCCATTTACAGATGGGA
This sequence comes from Capricornis sumatraensis, assembly GCF_032405125.1. Taxonomy (NCBI): domain Eukaryota; kingdom Metazoa; phylum Chordata; class Mammalia; order Artiodactyla; family Bovidae; genus Capricornis; species Capricornis sumatraensis. Next base: position 52,802,065 of record NC_091089.1, on the reverse strand, counting down.
AATGTGCAAGGTTAGTGGAGCTCCTAAAACTCTCCAAGCTGACAGGCTGACGCCAGAGCCCGCAGCTGTAACCACACACCCAGCAGCTCTTGCTTGCTCACGGCTGAATCCCCGCAGCTTAAAAGTGACTTGGGGCATCCAAGTGACTCCAGAAATATAATCTGAAAGCCTTTCATCTCTGACCTTTCAGGCAGCGCCACTTGGTACACAGACCCCTCCTTAGCCCAGAGCTTATAACCTCCCTTCTCCGGGGCTTCAAGGGCTTCCAGCCTCTGCGACCTCACGGGTCCCACCCACGCTCAGAAAGACCTTGCACTTGGTTTAATGCTCTGCTGTGGCCGTCTTGAAAATTCTTAATTTTCAAGCAAGGGGCCCCATCTTCCTATCGCACTGGGCGCCTCAGATTCCACAGCCAGTACCGCCCCTGCCTCCCCCATCTCCTCTCCCACAAGTCACTGCAAGCGGCCTCCACTTTGTTGAAAACTTTCCATCCCAGATTAACATGTACATTTCTATTCTGGTTATGGAGCCAACTAATGCGTGTAACTTAATCACACTGTTGTTTGTTCAGTCTGGCTGTAAACCATGTAAACTCCATCCTCCCGGGAGCTTTTGCTGCCGCTTGGGGAATTAACAACACACGTCAAGCTCGTTACATGACTCTCCCAGGGTTCTGCTCCGATGTCTGCTCTCAGAATTTCTAACCCTGAGCAGGCTGCATTTCAGCCCTGAGAGATGTCTGCCCTTCAATTACTGAATGTGAGCTCCTACCCTTGAAGTCCCCTCAGATCAGAAAGAACAAACCCAAACAAAGAAACTCTAACCACGTACTGCTTCTATCTCTGCTCACGGGTAAATGATAAGACTTAAGACCTGAAATCTGTCTCCATAAAGTGTTTCCAAAAAGATAAGAAAAATGGATCCTTTTCTCCTCCCTGCTCTAATCTGGATATAAAATGAAATTTAAATCAACAAATAGGTGACTGTGCCTGAGCCTTAGTTTATTAATCAAACAAGTGGGTTGAGCAACTTATCTAAATTTAATACCTTGGCCAAACAGAACTGCATTCAGCTCTCAGCCGTGAGAATCATAAGATAGAAATATCCAGCACTGCTGAGCAGCTCATCTGAGCCGGCTTCCCTGGTGGCTCAGATGGGCTGAGAGACACAGGAGGTTCCAAAGGAAGACGTGCATGGGAGAGGGAAAGGTTGGTGGGGTTACCAGGAGACCCTGGATCTGGCCCCAGGTTCTGCTACTGGCTAGTTCTTGGAGTTGGGTTGATAGCATTTCACTCGCTGGACTTTGATTTCCTACTCTAAATATTTTAGAGTAATTGTTAGTATTTTACTGACATAAAAACATTTGGTGATAGTGAGATTAAATATGACCATCAATCCGAAAACCACTTTGTGAAACCTTAAAGTTTTATTCTAAAATATGAGATGCTATTGGGACAAGATCTTGCATGTCCTAAAGGGCCTTCACAAGGTGCACACTTGACTCAAGCAGGTCCCAGAGCCACTGCCTGGACCCCGAAAAGGGTTTCAAGAAACCCAGGCTCCAAGGAGGCCAGATGAGAATGCAATGGAAAGAATTTTACTCCCCTGGCCTCCTAAAGCGATCAGCTGCTGGATTTGGAAACAGTCAACCCGATAGAATTCTTCACACTTCTAATTACTTCATGATTTGTACACATTTTGGCGGTCGCTTCAAGGCTGTTTTATTAATTCACAGATTTTCACTATTTTTGCTTCTCCTTCTCTTGCCAATTAGCTGAGCTGGCTGCAACTTGGCATCTGGGGAGCGCTTCAATGGGAACCAGCCTCCCCGCCCCCCGCCCCCCGGACCCCACCCCCTGGAACTGCAGCTCAGCGTGAGAGTCACAAGTCACCACGGGGCCCAGATGGGTGGGGGCGGCCTGGGGGAGCTAATTCCCTGGTGACTAAACCTCCGCTTTGGAGAGAAGAACCTGTGTCAGCTCACCCACTCCCCAGCCCCGTGGCTTCACTCAGAACCTAACACCGCTGGGGGACGCGCCCGTCACCAGGCTTGTCTCACTGACCTCATGAAGATGCTTCCTCCAGGCCCCAGGAAACCACGAGAGAGCACCCCATGCAGCCAGGTCTCTGGGGTGGCCTGTAAACACCCTCCAAAGGCATGGCCACAGGAAACCCTGCCCTCTGCGCCATTCCTGGGCAGGCCGTACGGGGCTCAGGATCTGGTTCAAGTCCTGCCACTCAGGGGCCTCGCCTGACCTCACAGAACAGGGGTGATCACATGTCGTGCCCTCCTCATCCGGGTGCCGTGAGGGACAGAATGCTCTCAGTGCCAAATGCCGCCGAGGGGCCATCACCACCAGCCCAACCTGCTTTGAATGCACCCTGGTGGTGCGGTGCTCTGGTTCCACTTTTCAAATCATTTTCAGGTCAGAAAGATCTCATTGCTGACTTCTGGAAGGAGGAGAAAGCGTGGTTGAAGCCTCTCCTTTCCCCGGACCCCAGGCCGATGCCAAAGCAGGTGGCAAGGAGCAGGAAGGAATGTTCTGGAAGGTGCTGTTTTCTGCTTCCTCACTGCTATCCACTGGACCCTCCTAGATGATTTTTGTCAGCTTTGTGCTTCTAGAGCCCCACCCAGGGAGGTCCAGGCAGGATCTAACTGAGGAAACACAAAGGGAGCTGAAATAGAAGACACTTGGCCAAGACTTAAGGGGGGAATGAGAAAGTGCATTGGAAAGGAAAGTTGGAATGCTCTACCCTCCTGTAGGTACAGGGCCGAATGAAAACACCCATCTGTCCTGCAGATTGATGGCGGGCTGGGGAGAGCAAGGAAGCTGGTTTCTCTGTGCAGGGAACATGCAGAGGCTCCCTTAAATTACACCTACGTGATAAATGACGTCACACACCAATTAACACCCGCAAAGAGCCACTTGGGCACCAGGTGTGGGAATACCAACAACAAAGGCTTTCTCTGAACATCACAGAAGCCTGGGTGTGTGAGTGACACCATGGACTGAGGCTGTGGCTCATTCTGAGAATTTGGAATGAAGCTCCCTTGCTCAAGCTTCTTGTGACCACTGGTGAGCCAGACGGGCCTTGTCCAGTCTGAGGTTTAACCTGAGAAAGGACAGCAAGAAAGATAGGAAGGCAAAATGGAGGAGAAAGAGGACAAGTAAAAGGAAAACCAGGTTCCCATGGTGGGACGGTATGGGGGCAAGTAGGCCACAAGAAATGGCCTTGACGACTCCTTGAGGCAAAGGTCACCAACCCCTTTAGCCAAGCCAGCATCCTTACAGCCTCTAGTGAGATGCCACCCCAAGCCCCTCCTGTGGCTTAATATTCAAGGACAGTGGGCCCCGTGAAGCCCAAGGATGGTCCACCCTCACCTCTCCCAAGGAGCTTTCTCTGCCTGCTCTGTCCACACCGATCCTTCCCTCTGTTGACCTCACATCCAGAGACGGATATACCAGGTGAGATGGGTAGTTTTATATGCTAACTTGGCTGGGCCATGATGCAAGATATTAGGTCAAATAATAATCAGGAAGTTTTAGTAGGGGTGTTTTAGGGTAGGATTTACGTTTAAATCAGGACACTGAGTAACGCAGGTCACCCTCCATAGTATGGGTGGGTCTCATCCAACAGAACAAAATGCTGGCCTCTTCCAAGCGAGAGAGAATCCTGCCAGCAGACACCCTTTGGAGTTCAGCTCCAGCATCGGCTCTTCCTGGGTATCCAGGCTATCGGCCCACCCTGCAGATTTTGAACTTGCCAGTCTCCACAATCAAGTGAGCCAATTCCTTAAAATAAATCATGTATTTCTCTCTCTCTCTAAAGATTTATGAAATCTGTGTGTGTGTGTGTGTGTGTGTGTACACATCTTATTGGTTCTGTTTCTCTGGAGAACTCTACCACACCGGGAAACTAACAAACCTTAAGCCAAGGCCTCCTCACTTGCAGGGCCCCTTTCAGAGTCCTGGGAGGGGGCCTAGTAGGTTCATCTCTCTCGTTTTTTGAGAAGGCCTCCAATGTGGCACAATTTTTCGGCCTCTCCAGGATCCGGCCTAGCCTTTGAACTGGGCACTTACTCCTCACGTCCACCCTGGCGTCCACATCTTCACTCTGCCCTGCCCACACGAGCGTGTCCACCCTCTCTCCTTCTAGCGGAAGCTCCGCGATGGGGAGACAGTTCTGCCCCTTGGCCTCTGCTGTGCGTGTCACGGTCCTGGCGCCTGCTAAGTGCCTGATGCACATTCATTTGCAGAGTGTTGGTCCTCGACTTTGGCGGGTCTATGGAAGGAAGAGGCCAGACAGGGGCTCTCAGAGAGGAAGCAGGGCCTGGGAGAGGAAACAGAGGCAGGGTGAAGGGAGGCAGGATCAGGGGCAAGATCAGGGCAGGGTGAAGCGAGGAAGGAGAAAAATCTCACCATTTCAAGCCCAGCACCCTTGCTCTCCCTTAGCATCCCAGGACTCTGGTCACCAGAGGCTCAGTCTCCTGAGGTCAAGACCCCAGGCCTCCCCGATGTGGACCCTTTCCGAGGCCGGTCTCAGCTCCCGTGACCTGCACCCACTCCACACCTTCCTCTGCACTCCAGTCCACTCGGGGAGGCACAAAGCCGGCTGAGTGTGTAGGGCGGCCTGAGCGTCAGCCGCTCATGCTGGTTCCCTGGGGAGGGAATCAGAACGGAATTCAGAGCCACAAAGGACAAAGCTCTGGCTCAGCCGTGAGCTCTGACAAAACCTACAGCTGACTCAGTACTCCTTCGGCAAGCCGCTCTCAAGAGTCATTTTCTGAACACAACAGGTTCTCTGGAGACCCCGAGGCAGTCACAACTTCCCGGGAGGCCGCACCAGGAGAGTGTAGCAGACAAGGCCCTCCAGGAAGGGATTTTTCTTAAAATAAGATTATCAATAATGATATCACTTCCACCACCTCCGCAAAACTCCTGTCACAGCTGATTCATGAAAAGCAAGTAAAACCAAGGTATGAAAAGTTGGATTTAGGTTAAAAAACAAAAAACACCTGATGCTCATTCTTTATTCCATGAAAGGATTCACCATTAGTATGTTTAAGAAGGAAAACAACAAAAGCAGTTGCTGCTTTTAAAAGGATGACAGGATTTCCCTGCTGGTACAGTGGATAAGAGTCTGTCCGCCAATGCAGGGGACACAGGTTCGACCCCGGAGCTGGGACGATTCCTCATGCCTCGGAGCAGCTATACCTGTGTGCCACAACTGCTGAAGACTGTGAGCCCTGGAGCCTGTGCTCTGAAACAAGAGAAGCTACCACAGGAGAAGCCTGAGCACCTCACCGAAGAAGAGACCCTGCTCACTGCAACTAGGGAAAGCCCACACACAGCAATGAAGACCCAGCGCGATGAAAACTAAATCAACAATGAAAAATTTACAAATTCACCATAAAAATCAGATAATAAAAATAAGAAAAACAAAGAATGACTTTAACACTCTGGATAATCCTGGCTAACACTTCGATAATACCCTTCTAACCTTTGCTGTATAATTACAGTAATATATTTTAAAATTTATTTACTTTTAATTGAAGGATAATTGCTTTAGAGTACTGTGTTGGTTTCTGCCAAACATCATTATGAATCAGCCATAGGTATACATATGTCCCCTCCCTCTTGAACCTCCCTCCCCCCTCCCTCCCCATCTCACCCCTCTAAGTTATAAACAGATATAGTAACATTTTTTAAAGGAAAAAAGGATCATATAGTATGGGCTGTCTTATAAGCAACGTACTATGAAAAAATCCTAAGAGGAGACACTGCATCATCTAAGAGCTCTGGGCATCATCACACAGAGTACTACCATTTACTCCTGTGTTGGTTTCCTATAGATAGTGTATCCTCCTTTAATAAAATATTTGCAAATTATAGCTTCATGTACAAACCGGTAGGAATATCATTAGGAAATCATCATTTGGCTGGTGCTCTTGTATTCTGCTTCCATTTGTACATCAGGCCCTGGAAAACTTATACGTTTGCCTGTTCACTCATTCTTTCACCATACGCTGATTATGTGCCTTCTGCGTTCCCATCATTGTGTTAGCAATGAGATATAACAGTAAACCAGTAAACTAAAGCTTCCTGCTCTAATGGAACTTACATTGCAGTGAGAGAAGACAGATAATATTTTTTTAAATAGTGATTTTTAACAAAAACAGATTGTGATAGGGCCATGAATGAAAAAAATAAAGAGAGAGAGACAGGTGATGTAACAACTATCTCAGGAGAGAGGGTTACTTTAGCTAGAAGGCCTTTCTGAAAAGATATTGTTTGGGTTGAGGCAATGCAAAAGAATGCTCAAACTACCACACAATTGCACTCATCTCACATGCTAGTAATGTTCAAAATTCTCCAAGCCAGGCTTCAGCAATACATGAACTATGAACTCCCTGATGTTCAAGCTGGTTTTAGAAAAGGCAGAGGAACCAGAGATCAAATTGCCAACATCCGCTGGATCATGGAAAAAGCAAGAGAGTTCCAGAAAGACACCTATTTCTGCTTTATTGACTATGCCAAAGCCTTTGACTGTGTGGATCACAATAAGCTGTGGAAAATTCTGAAAGAGATGGCAATACCAGACTACCTAACCTGCCTCTTGAGAAATCTGTATGCAGGTCAGGAAGCAACAGTTAGAACTGGACATGGAACAACAGACTGGTTCCAAATAGGAAAAGGAGTACGTCAAGGCTGTATATAGTCACCCTGCTTATTTAACTTATATGCAGAGTACATCATGAGAAACGCTGGACTGGAAGAAACACAAGCTGGAATCAAGATTGCCGCGAGAAATATCAATAACCTCAGATATGCAGATGACACCACCCTTATGGCAGAAAGTGAAGAGGAGCTAAAAAGCCTCTTGATGAAAGTGAAAGAGGAGAGTGAAAAAGCTGGCTTAAAGCTCAACATTCAGAAAATGAAGATCATGGCATCTGGTCCCATCACTTCATGGCAAATAGATGGGGAAACAGTAGAAACAGTGTCAGACTCTATTTTGGGGGGCTACAAAATCACTGCAGATGGTGACTGCAGCCATGAAATTAAAAGACACTTACTCCTTGGAAGAAAAGTTATGACCAACCTAGATAGCATATTCAAAAGCAGAGACATTACTTTGCCGACTAAGGTCCGTCTAGTCAAGGCTATGGTTTTTCCTGTGGTCATGTATGGATGTGAGAGTTGGACTGTGAAGAAGGCTGAGCGCCGAAGAATTGATGCGTCTGAACTGTGGTGTTGGAGAAGACTCTTGAGAGTCCCTTGGGCTGCAAGGAGATCCAACCAGTCCATTCTGAAGGAGATCAACCCTGGGATTTCTTTGGAAGGAATGATGCTGAAGCTGAAGCTCCAGTACTTTGGCCACCTCATGCGAAGAGTTGACTCATTGAAAAAGACTCTGATGCTGGGAGGGATTGGGGGCAGGAGGAGAAGGGGACTACCCAGGATGAGATGGCTGGATGGCATCACGGACTCAATGGACGTGAGTCTGAGTGAACTCAGGGAGATGGTGATGGACAGGGAGGCCTGGCGTGCTGCGATTCATGGGGTCGCAAAGAGTTGGACATGACTGAGTGAGTGACTGAACTGAACTGAACTGAAAGAGAAGGAGTCATCCATGTAAACAGCTGAAGGGAGAGTAAGCAATGCAGGGAAAACAGCAAGTGCAAATTCCCTGGGGCAGGAAGGAGGCTGGTATATTCAGGAAGGAGGCTGGTAGGGCTGAAGCAACAAGAACAGTGTGGGACAAGGTTGAAGAGCAGGGTCCCACAGGGTCTTATACGTCATAAGAAGCAGTTTTAACTTCATTCCATTGTACCAGGAGGCCATGAAGTGCTCGGGTAGGGCAGTGATATGATCTAATTTGCACGTTTATAAGCTCCCTCTGGCTGATTCCTGAAATGCAAGGAATATATTCAAGGGAAGTAAGCATGAAGACAGGGAGACCAGTAAGGAGGTCCAGGTGGGCAAGGATGCTGACTTGGATGTCAAGGTCAAGGAGGAAGGGTTGAGAGATGCAAAGTGAATTCTAGAAGTGGAACCAATATGTGCTACTAGGTGAGCTATAAGGAATGAGGACAGGGAGAACTAAAGCAAGATTCCTCACGATTTTGCTTCACTGACCAGGGGCAATCATTTACATGAATTAGAAAGTCTAGGGGACATGCAGATTTGGGAGGAGTCTAAATGAATTGGTAGAAAACTACACTGCTGTACAATGTTTATAAATCTTCTGTGATCCAAGGACTCTCCAAGGAACTTGGTGTTTCAAGCACTGAGACCCAGGTGGTCCAGGTTCTTCAGGGAATTTTCCTTACTTTATGGAGATTCCCCATGTTAACAAAATATATAGAATAAGTGTTCCCTTCCTAACTCCTACGGCTCTTTTAAAGGCTGAGAAATTATACCCAAAGTATTTCAACTGGAAAGGATGCTTACCATAAATTATTTTGTTTCTTAGGCTGGCTCCTGAATTAACTAATAGTTGTGTACACAGAGATATTTATCTTACTCCAAGGGCTCTCTGTCTCTGAAAAACATCTTTGGGGGACAGTATCTGAAATAATACCATTTATTTGACTGTACAAGTCACTAATTCCTCCCCAACCATCACTAATTGGCTTGGGAACACTGCCTTCCCTCTCATTACAAATGAGGCTGGTATTTTAAAGCCCAAAACCCATACACTAGGCCATTTGTGGTGGCTGCTACTCAACCCTTCACAAAATGGTCTTTCTTGGTCTGGAAAATTGTTATTTTTTAAACAAATGTTGCAATTCCAACCCTACTCTGTCTGCGTTACAGCCACAAGCCAGGGACCCAGTGCCATGGAGACAGCTGCTCTCAGTCAACATGTCCATTGCACATGGACCTGCCCTACTGCTCGGCGCCCCCTTCAGGTAAGGAGGACTCACTGCACCGGCACCAGGGACTGCAGGCCCGACTCAGAATGGCCTCCTCTGTTTTCCTCCAGAATACAGCTGAGGCCAGGCTCCCTCCCTGGGGCAGCCTACATCCGGGGACAAACTGACAGGTAAGCAGAAAGGCCTCTGAGTCAGGGCAACTCTGAAGACCATTTCAGCTACACAAGTCTCCAGAGTGTCAGACGAGGCTGTCACTGGGATGGCTTCACAGCCCAACTTACCCTCAACTCTGCTTCCCTCTTTCTTCTTAACAAACTCCCTTTACACAAATCTGTGTCACAGAGCCTGCCTCCCAACAGCCACCACCTGTGACGTGTAATGCAAGGGGCAGCTCCCCCAGGGAAGACGTGGTGGAACCCCACGCCTGTTGCAGGTGCTATGGTCTGCGCAGGGAGATAGACCTGCTGGAAGGACCCTCACTAAAGCCTCCTGCGTAACTCCAGTCCTTCCACAGAGCCCCCTTTGAGGCCTGCCTTCTCCAGAAGACGAGCCCCTTATGAACCCCAGGCGACGCCAGGCCTCATAACCTCTCCCGCCTCCTATTCTTTGGCTCGCTTTGGGTCTGTCCTCTTAACTTGTGGCCTCCATCTTCCTCCTTTTATAATAAAGTTCACTGAGATCACAGTGAACGCTAAGGGTTGTTGATTGGTATCATGAACGGGTCCTGTCTCCCCAGACAGGCCACAAACACCCAACAGCAGGGCCTTAACCTGCTTTGCATGCCTAGCACAGGGCAGTGCACAAGAGAGTAACTGTCACACGTGAAAAGATGCTCAACATCACGAACTCTTCAGGCAAATGCAATCACCTCACACCTGTCACAATGGCTATTATCAAAAAGACAACAAACAGCAAATGTTGGTGAGGATGTGAAGAAAGGGGAAGCTTTGCACACTGTTGGTGGGAATGTAAAATTAGTGCAGTCGCTGCAGAAAATAATGTAGTGTTTCCTCAAAATATTAAACCCACCAGTGGTGGGTTAGCCGCTAAGCGGCGTCCAACTCTTGAGACCCCCATAGACTGTAGCCCGCCAGGCTCCTGTGTCCCTGGGATTGTCCAGGCAAGAATATAGGAGTGGGTGGCCATTTCCTTCTCCATGGGATCTTCCCAACCCAGGGATCGAACCAGGGTCTCCTGCATTGCAGGCAGATTCTTTACTGACTGAGCTACAAGGGAAGCCCATATAAATCACCAATTCCACTTCTGGGTATTTTTCTGAAGAAAACAGAAACACTAATTTGAATAGACATATGCACCCCTGTGTTAACTGCAGCATTATTAAAACTGCAGCCAAGATACAGAAGCAAGTTAAATGTCCATCAAGAAATAAATGGATGAAGAAGATGGGAGATACACACACACATACACACATACAGGAATATTATTCACCCATATAAAAACGAAATCTCATCGCTTGTGAAAACATGGATGGACCTAGAGGGTATTCTGCTTAGTAAAATATGTCAGAAGAGAAAGACAAATACTGTATGGTTTCAGTTATATGTGGAGTCTAAAAAACAAAACAAACAAAACAAAACAGAAACAGACAGAGGTTGCCAGAGGGAAAGGGTAAAAGGGAGTGAAGCAGGTAAAGCGAATCAAGAGCTACAAACTTGCAGTTACAGAATAAATAAGTCACAGGGATGAAACGTGCAGCATGAGGAATATAGTCAATAATACTGTAACGGTGGCGACATGGTGAGCAGATTTATCGTGGTGATTATTTTATAATTTATAAACGTATCAAACCACTATGTCGTACACCTGAAACTAATACAATATTATAAGTGAATTATACCTCAAGTTTTAAAGAGACAGTAAATGCCAGTTGATGTCACTGACAGTGGTGAGTAGTACCTGAAACGACAGCATGTCTAGTGCTAAAGTCAAATGAAAGCACTGTGGAGAGTTGGGGAAGAAAGAAACTGGAAGAAACTCCAGGGAAATCACAAGAAAACTTTTCTAATAACTAGCTCACTGGGTACAATGGAGATTTCATTTCTGGGAAGAACCCTGCTCCTGGCAGCTCCTATATGCTGAATTATTAAGAATGTAATCCTCCAGCTTGTCATCCCTTTTCCCTCTCATTTGGGGTCCTGTCTGTGCTGATTAACAGCTCTGGAGAGAGAAAGTGAAAATGAAGTTGCTCAGTCATGCCCGACTCTTTGCGACCCCAAGGACAGTAGCCTGCACCAAGCTCCTCTGTCCATGGGACTGAGTCAAATCCCAAATCTGTAGTGGCTCTGGCAAAGGCTCTACTTGGGGAGTCAGCCGAAATGGATCGCTTTTAGCAGACTGGGGCTGGCTGTGACTTTTCATTTCACCGAGTTACTCCCTTGCCCCCAAACCTATAATAGCAGCTTCCACCATCAAGATAAAGTGTATTTTTCCTCCCTTGCATTCAGAAGCTTCCAATCCAGTAAATACTTCCCTATACTTCCTCCCTACAGCACCATGTATCTCTGGCACACGTTTTAGAAATTAAATACACTTGTTATTGTGGTCCCCTGGTTGTTTTCTCTTTAGGAATGTCTCCTTTCTTCGCAGAGACGAGGACCTGAAGTTCAGGCATCTGTCTTTTGTCTGCACGTTTGGAAAGCAGTGTGGTGAGGAAGAGCATGGGCTTTGGAGTAGGAGGGTTTGAATCTCAGCTTTGCTTCTTAACCAGAAAACTTGATACAAGCCATTTAGCCTTTCCAAGCCTCAGTTTTCTTATCTGGAAAATGGGGATAATAGAACTTTCTTCATAAGGTCAATGTGATTAAATGAGTGAATTTGTGTAAAATACTGAGTACGGTGCCCAGTAATGTACCAGATGCTCAATAAAATTCATACTATTTTTCTACTTTAATAGCTCTGGAGAGCCTCATTTCTTACAGAGTCAAATAACAAAGCCTATGGCTCAAAAGAAGTAAAATTAACATAACAGAATTATTAGGTTGATAGATAACCTCTCCCAAGATGACAGGGTAGGTAGGTAGATACGCTGATGGGGAGCTTGACTATGGGTGGATTTCTTCTACTTGCTATGTTACTTCAATGATTTTATCATGTTCTTTGTGCTGTAATCTTTTAATGAGTAAGGGTATATGACAATCTTCATATTTAACTGAGTAGCTTCACCAGGTGAATGGAAGTAGAAGGTAAAGGTTGATAAGCCACACAAGACATCTTAGGTCACAGAGATGCACATTCAACAGGCAGATTCCACATCAGAATTTCTAAAGAGGGAAAACCAAGACTGCATTTTATTAAATAAGTTCCTCAGGTGCTGATTGGAAAAGACCCTGATGCTAGGAAAGAGAGCAAGAGGAGAAGGGAATGACAGAGGATGAGATGGCTGGATGGCATCACCGACTCGATGGACGTGAGTTTGAGCAAATTCCAGGAGATGGTGGAGGACAGGGAAACCTGGCGTGCTGCCATCCATGGGGTTGCAAAGAGTTGGACATGACTGAATGATTGAACAATAGCAACTGCAGCTGCTTATGTTATTAAATAAGTCCCTCAGGGGCTTACGTGCTCCCCAAAGTTTGAGAGGTTCTAGAAAGAACTCTGGATTTGGAATCAGAAGATCCAAGCTCTAATCTTAGCCTGGCGGCTAACTGTAGACACAGTCATGTGTCTTCCCGGGTCCCTTTTTGCTTTTCTGCTCTAATGCTGCCAAGTCAATGAGCAATAAGGCCCCTTCTGAAGGGAGAAGGGGGTCAATCACATTCCCCTCTGGGAACTTATGCCAAAGGAGAAAAGCTGGCTAGAGAGTCTGGATTCCTGAGGATAACTAAATAATCTTGGGGACAAATAAATATTCAGCAAGCGATAGGGCCCCAGCAAAACTGAAGCACATGACTTGTGTTGCCAACCCAAACAGAGAAGCTGCACGGCCTGCGTGTCCTCAGAGAGTCAGGCCCCTGGTTCTGTTCCATGGCCAGCAACCCCGCGGCACAGACCAGCACCCTACCCGTGCCAAGCCCCCTGTGGACTGGCAGAGGCTGTGCTTCCTCTCTCACCAACGCTGCAGAGAGAAAGGCCTGCAGAGGAGAAGGAAAGCTACATCAACTTGGTTCACAGTACTCAGGTTTGGTAAAATGACCAAGAGGTTAAAAATAAAGCCTAGAAGATTTCCATGGTGTAAGCGTGCTCCCTGCTTGGGGAAGGAAAGATGACGGCAGGTGAGAGGCAGTCGTCAATGATAATTCAGATCTGCTTGTCTCACTGGGTAAGTCAAGGGTTCTAGGTCTAGTTTAATGTAAACTCCTGAATTTTGATAAGGCAGTTCATATGACTGGGTAAATATGTAATGACTCATGGGAAAGCACACCATGGCTGATCATTTCATTTTTTCTGATGAATATTTTCATCACTTTTTCAGACAGCATAATTAAAATGATACCTTTTTCATGTCTCAGTTTCCATTCACCTTCTTCTTCTTTTTCTTTTTTTAAATAGAGTATGTAATGACTTTGACCCACATGTCTTTAGACATGCTATAGAGAGGCTGTTACATAAGCCAGGAGCCTGAATCTTGGAAGTGTCAAATGCCCAACACAGTGACACTCAGACAGTATTCTGCAGAGCAAAGTGCATTTTCTCTCCAGGTGTGGGATGGTCTTGTTTACCCTGATCCATCCCTTCAAATGAGAAGGCCCACTCCATTATGATGAAGACACTGTTATCAACAGAGCAAATGCTTTCTCATCAGCCTTGTAGATGGTGCCTAAATGCTAGTGATCTCTAACATTTCTAAAGATAGATTTTTAAAGTACCTTAATACATTTTAGAGGTAATTAAAAAACACAAGCACAGGTATCCTCAAAGCCAAGGGCAATGTAGTAAATGAATAAAAGACGCAGCACTTACCCTCCAGGTTGACTATGAAGGTCCGAAGTACAGGAATGGCCACTGGAAAAGGTCTGAGAGACTTGGCAGACCTCAGGTTTACATCTGACTCCTTACGACAAAACCATTTTTAGAGCCCATCTTGTTGCAGAAATATATGCAGAGAAATAGAACTTAAGGGCCCATATATATTCCTCCTCTTATTTTCTCCAATATTAATCAAGCCATTATGGGGGGTATCACGTACAGCTTCTAAACTGAAGTGGGGAGGGACTTCCCTGGTCGTCCAGTGGCGAAGACTCCATGCTCCCAATGTAAGCAGCTGGGGTTCAGTCCCCGGTCAGGGAACTAGATCTCCAAACGCCCCAACGAAGAGTCTGCATGGCCACAACTAAAGATCCTGCATGCTGAAACTAAGACCCAGCACAGCCAAATAAACAAATATTTTTTTAAAAAAATAGTGAAATGGGGGAAAGTGGAAAAAGGAGGAGTGAGAGTTGGCACAGGGTACGGTAACTGGTTTGCTTCAGTCACTTTAACAAACACACTTTCATCAAAACCAAGGAAGCCTGGAGGGAATGATCGGGTGGTTAAGGGCATCAACATATGAGGGATACTGAGAGCATATGAAGGTTGGAGATGGCAGTGGGTTGGCTTCATATATTTGAAAGACCCACCTGCAAAGAGGGATCAATTTTAAATGGGGTTGATCTGGAAGGTGAAAAAGGCTGTCAGATATATGCACACATATACAATACACATATACCAGAAAAGCAAGCTTCAGGACAAAAGAAAAATTTTCAAGTAAGTTGGCTCTTTCCTCCAAAGGAGTGGCTGCCTCCTAACAAAGCTGTGAGCTCCTCGTCATGGGGACACAGTCAGGAAGGAGCAGTAACAATCTGTCAAAGATGATATGAAGAAGACTCTGGCATTGCATAAACTCTGAGCATCACTTCAGTGCTCAGATTTTCAGGTTCTATAAACAAGAATCGTTACAGAGCTAGAAAACAAGTTGGCTGGGGTGTAATCAAAGGCCTTACGGTTATAAGTCAGAGTAAAGATTTAACAGTCCCCAACCTTGGCTCCCTGGTGGCTCAGATGGTAACGAATCTGCCTGCAATGCAGGAGACCCTGGGTTGCAGGTTCAGTCCCTGGGTTGGGAAGATTCCCCGGAGGAGGGCATGGAAACCCACTCCAGTATTCTTGCCTGGAGAATCCCCATGGACAGAGGAGCCTGGCGGGCTACAGTTCATGGGGTCGCAAAGAGTGGACATGACTGAGCGACTGAACACCACACAGCATTCATCTTAAGATTTAAAATCCTCTCGCACATTCCTGTTAAATCTTTTGAAGGTGAAGTGTTAGTCGCTTAGCTGTGTCTGACTCTTTGTGACCCCATGGACTGTAGTTCCCAGTCTTCTCTGTCCATGGAATTCTCCAGACAAGAATATTGGAGTGGGTTGCCATTCCCTTCTCCAGGGGATCTTCCCCACCCAGGGATCAAACCCAGGTCTCCTGCATTGCAGGTGGATTTTTACCATCTGAGCCACCATAAGATGACTGAGTGGATCCAAAGGCCCACTACACTTCTTCCACTTGATTCTGGGTACAACATCAGTTGGCCCACAATGATGGCTGCAATCAGTGACCTCCAAGTCTCAGCTCCAGGATCACACGGTTCTGCACTGTTGCTTCATCGGCTCTGAAATGTGGAGACTGTAATGTGACCCCCTCATGTGGAACTGCTGAGTGGAATACACTGGAGTTTGTCAAGGGTTTAACAAACTGGAATAAGCAGTGGTCTAAACTCAAAAGCAGCTTTAATCCCTAGAAAGTCAAGATTGACAAAAAGTCATATCATGGGATTTTTCCTGCTTATCCTTCTGGTTAACTATTTAAAGTGCTAGAAGGTCTGCATTTTATTTCCTGCCATGTGCAGACTTGATTCATTTTCTCCTTGAATTAAAAGGCTGAAATTGTTTTTCTCTGTTGAAAAAAATTATTTAAATATTGCCTCTGAAAAGACAGAACTCTACATCTTCCTTATGTCTAAATTGTTTTACCCAGGATGGGCTAACTCGAGTGTGCCTCATTTAGAGAAAACCTGCAAAAACCCAGGTGTAGAGAGAAAAACCTGTGGGTAGCCATTTATTTCATAGAAAGGTCCTTCATTATGCGCATCAGTTCACAGAAACACAAAGCTTTAGAGCCCAAAGCTGAAGCCTTGGAGATGAGGTCGGTGATGGTGACAGTGATAACAACGGTTCCCATTCATTAGACACATCTGTTACCCCAGATCCTCTAAGGTAAGCCCTCTCAGATATATTACCTCACTTAAGCTTCAAGACAGTCCCAAGAGGTAAATAATAGTAACGCTATTTTACAGATGAGGAAGCAATACTTGAGACTCAGGAAAGGGGAAGACCTCAGTGTAAAGTATCAGAGAAAGTGTCAAAGTTGAGGTTGAAATGCAGGCAGTCTGACCCCTCAGTTGTTCAGTCGACAAGTCATGTCCGATTTTCCGTGACCCCATGAACTCCAGCACGCCAGGCTTCCCTGTGCTTCACTATCTCCCTGAGTTTGCTAAAACTTATATGCATTGAGTCCAACCCTTCTATCCTACTATATCCACTAGGCACCCCAGTGTGTAGGCATTTTCAAACTTTCATTTTGGCAATAGAAGCTCTCTTCCCTTTTTTAAATCACACAACCAATACAAATTAATACATAGGAAATTAAATTAATTAGAATTAATACATAGGGAGGAAAGGTTCAGAGCCAATCCCTAGCTTCTGAAGTGACTCTGAGGATCTCTAAGTTTCCATGGTACCCAGTTCGTAAACCAGTAGTCTAATACAAAGCCCTCATTTTACTGAAAAGTAAACTGGGGCCAACAGATGTAACTGGCTCAAGGTCACTTTAGTTGTTTGTGGCTGCTTGTGGATCTGAACCCAGTTCAGTTTTCCACCCACTCAGCTTAACATTTCAGGCAGCCTCCAGCCTGCAATGTGCTTAAAACCATCCAAAGCTCTTTCCTAGAAGTCTGTTGTTTTGTGAAATACAACTGAACTTGGGCAACCTTGAATCTGTGATTCTAAATGATCATCCTTCCAAACTTACATAAAAAAATACATACTTGTGACAGATTACTGGCTGTCACCCAAACTGTGTTCTCCCCTTTGCTCACAGAAGACTAATTTTTAGCTGGACATGAGATCACCCAATAGAAGACCACATTTCTCAGTCGTCTGTCGACAGTGGGATGTGTGCAGAATTGGTGTGTGCATCTTCAGGGTCAGACTCTTAAAAAGAGGGACAAGCCCTGCTTCTCGTCTTCTTCCTTCTGGCTGAATTAGAAATACAGTGGGAACCATCCTGAGCCATGTTGATGAGAGCAACAACCTAGGGAAAAGGGAACAGCCGGAGAGAAAGAGCCTGGGTCCTGGAGACAGTGAAGCCGCTGAGCTGCCATCGCATCAAGGACTATTATTTGTTGTTGTTCACTTGCTAAGTTGTGTGCAACTCATTGTGACCCCATGGACTATGGCATGCCAGGCTCCCCTGTCCTTCACTATCTCCTGGAGTTTGCCCAAATTCATGTTCATCAAGTCGGTGATGCTATCTAACCATCTCATCCTTTGCCACCCCCCCCTTCTCCTTTTGCCTTCAGTCTTTCCTAGCATCAAGGTGTTTCCAGGGAGTCAGCTCTTCACATCAAATGGCCAAAGTCTAGAGCTCAAGACTACTACGCTTGCAAACTATTGTGAGAAGGAAGGCAAGTGTTATACTGATTAAAAAACTAATATTTGGGGCAACAAACACCCCCTTGGACTCAAACAAGAAAGATGCGTGTATGGGGAGCCACACTTCTGAAGCAATGGGTCTCTCTCTCTCTCTCTCTCTCATGCACACACACACACACACACACACACACACACACACACACTTATTAAAGAACATGTGGGTGCTCCAATCACTTGGGACCCAGTGCTGACATGGCGTGATCAGCACCTGAAGCATACGCTTGCATGATGAACATCACTCAAGCCCCAGGGAAACATTTCTCCACATCTCTTGCCTTAGTCCTCGAAACAAAAGGCCACTGTGTCCAAGGGCTGTGAAAGATTGGGGACTTCGCCACTGCCAGGATTGGGGACAGATGCAGCCGCGGAGGATGGAGAATTTGATCAGTGCCAGCATGGGGGGATTAACTCATCAAATCTTTCTTCACAGAGCATCAGTGCAACAGATTTCTGCATAATGAAGAGGTATTGTTTCCCAGAAGGCCAGAATATCTGTGGTTTGTTTTTTTTTTTGCTTCTCTTCTAGTTCTTGATTTCATCAGTACCACTGGATTGGTATGCAACAAGAGTTGCATATAGAAAGTGGAGCGATAGTTTGCAATAATAATCTGAGACTAGAAATAATACACATGAAATGTGACCCTGATTCTTTACGTTGGTCCCTAGGCGAACTTTAAAAGCTACAATTACAAGTGGTTTTCTTTTTAAAAGAATATTTAATAAGACCTTAAACTAAATGTTTAAGAGACTGAAAATTCAGCTGTATTTACAAAGCTAAGTTTTTTATAATTTCTAACTGGTGTGTTTGCTTTTTAGTTTTCATAGATTTGTGAATACTTTGGAAAAAATTATTTGAAAACTTTCACTTAAATTTTAAATTATTCACTACTTTAAATTTATATTTTGATAAAAATAAAACATTCAAATTTGGCAGAAAATCTATTTTTTAATCCTTTAGAGTCTTACTGTCAATTGAACATCCACTATACTAAACAAAATAACTAGTGACCTTTTCTTGAAATGGAACCAAGAAAACATATTTTATGGAAAATACAATAATATATGAATTAAACATTTTGTTACTCTGTTCAAATATTTTCCAACAGCTGAATAGCCAAGAATGCAAAATAATAATTATATTTCATTATCTTTAATGTTTTGCCATTCCTCAGTGATATAAAGACCTTGACACATATATTATTATTACAATACATATTTGTCACCATAGCAGAACATATTACATATAACAGTGATTTATAACTTTTCATTCTTTAGACATATGGTATGTCATCCATTTGCATTCTTGCCCCAGACCCTACAAATGTTAGAAAAGGGGCTGGTTGATATGGGGTCTCTCTCAGAACAACTAAACTTATGTCCTATACAATGCCCTTATTTACTTCTTAGAGAAGTCAAAAGCCACAACAGTGTGAAAGTAAAATGCTGTTATAAACAGCAATCCTTAAAGGAATTCATTGGCCACTTCTATATTCACTGACTCAATGGACAGGAGTTTGAGTAAACTCCACGAGTTGGTGATGCACAGGGAGGCCTGGCGTGCTGCAGTCCATGAGGTTACGAAGAGCTGGACGCGCCTGAGCAGCTGAACTGAACTGAACATCCTCTTTAGGGCATGCAGGACTCAGTATCTGCAGAGCCATGTGTCAACTGAGGGGTTATTTTGATACAACAAATACTTGCAGATAAGTATGTGTATTAGTTATCTATTACCATGTAACAAATTACCACAAAGTTATCAGCTTAAAGTAACACATGTTTATCATCTCACAGTTTCTGTGGGTCAGGCGTCTACTCTGCTCAGGCCTCAAGGTGTTGAATGGGCTGCATTCTCATCTGGAGGCTTGACCAGGGAAGAATCCAAGCTCATTCATGTTGTCAGTAGAACTCATTTCCTTGCAGCTCTAAGCCTTGGAGCCCCAGCTTCTTACCAGCAGTTGGTTGGAGGCCACTCAGGTCCTTGAGGCCACCTACAGTCACCTGTCATGTGGCCCTCTGCACAGACCTTCTCACAATCTGGCTGTACCCTTTTACAAGGCCAACAGGAGGCTCCGTCTCTAGTCTGCTAAGGCAGAGTCTTATGTAACATAATTATGACAGTAACATCCTATCATCTTTCCCACATAATGTAGCCTAATTAAGAGAATGACCCCACCACATCCCCATCACTTTTGCCATATTCTGTTGGTTAGAAGCCAAGTCATAGGTTCCATCATGCTCAGGAGGAAGGAGTTATACCAGGTATTATAAAGGGGTTATACTCATTGAGGGTCACCTGATGACATCTCCCAATGTGTATTCTTATGTCCTGACAGAAGGGAGAGAGCTTAAAAAAGTTCTTATCTATCTAGAGAAGCAAGCTGATGAACATAATTTCCAGAAATTCATATAGGGCCCTCTGTTTACCCGAGCTAGAAAGTTCCACTCCAGGAACTCTGCTGAAACTGTCACTGTGGTTTACCATTGATCTTTCGGTGTCTAATGAAATCAGGGAAGTAACCCATTGCTTTCTGCTCTTTGCCTAGTTAGAAAGTTCTAGGTGTGCTAGTCACGCTCTTAGAGAAGACATGTTGTAATGTTTGGAGATTTTTGGGTCATGAATGCCTGTTAGCTCTATGAATGCAATATCCTATAAGCGATACACAGATGATGACCCCAACCCTACCTGTCTTCTTAAATTCTGCAGCCCTGTTGATAAGAAAACAAGAAAGATGAAATTCTGTTCTAATGCCATTTCCTCCTTCCTGAGCCCTCCAGGCCTAGTCACTGCCTCTTCCCCGTCTGCCTCTGCCTCTCCATTCTCCTCCAGGCATCCGCATAAAGACACAGCTCCCGGTCTACACCCTCTACACCTTAATTATCCTCCTGAAATATTTCACTCCCATTACAGTGGGAGATCTTTGAAGGCAGGGTGATTTTACTCATATCTATATGTCCAGCACCTGGCACCATCCCTGACATAGAGTCATCTTTCAACATGAGTTTGCAAGGATGCGTGGAAGGACAGATGGATGCATGGTTGCAAGGTAAAAAGCTGTGCAATGGTAAAAAGTACAGAACTGCAGACGTCAAACCTGGTTCAAGCCATGCCACTTCTCTGAACTGTTTCAACTTTGCCCAATAGTAAAACAAAAAATTAGAATTGTACAATACTTAGCAAAAGAAAAAGACAAAGCTGAATATATTTTCCATGATTCCATTTATAGAAGAGTCAAAGCCAGACAAAGCTAATATTTAGTGGAGAGAACTGCCTGGGAGTGAGGGCATGAAGAATTTTAGGGAACTAGAAATAGTCTATAGTCTTATCTGCTTGTATAGTGTAGACATATGGAAAAAAAATCCATCAAGCTGTACGTTTAAGATTCATAAGCTTTACCCTATGCAACATACTTCAATATGTAAAAATTTAAATGAAAACGAGGAGAGTGTGCCTGAGGGCTCTGTGTGAAGAACACAGCCCCATTCCTGCACAAGACGTCGGGCAAAGTGGGGTCAACAGTGTGATCATCTCGAAGGAATCCAGCATCAGAGAGGCCTCCTCAGTCGTTTCATCCAGTGCCCGTCCCCATGTCGTGCTGACGTGGACAGGGGCCTCTGAAGGAATGCTACCTTCTCCTCTGGGCCACTTTATCCTTCTCTGCAGACCTTGAAGATCAAGCGCTGCTTCATTAAATGAGTCCCTGAAGCCTTCCCTTGAGGCCAGGGAACATTGCCCCAGCTGTCAGCTCTCCCTGGGGTGACATCCGCAAGGTAACACTCTGGGCCAGGCCCGGATAAGGAGCTCTGAGATGCTTTCCAGCCAAAAGTCCTCTCTGCTCACTCATTTGGTGGAGCTTTGTGGGGATGCAGCCAGGGCTGCTCCCAAGGGAATCCCTCTGAGGCAGATTTTCTGTGCTGAACGTTCTCCTGGCGTCTCAAACATTCATTTTTCTAATGTAGGAAGTTGCACACTATTGTGCTCACTGTGGGATGGTGATGCTGAGGAAAGCACAGTACCAGCAATGCCAGATGCTAGAGGCGGCAGAATCAGTAGCTTCTCCCAACACACGTCTTTGGAGTAATTGTGTCTCCAGGTGAGTACACGAGAGATGGGTAAGAAACCAGATCCTCTTGAAAACCTCCTACTCCAAGCAGTGAGGATCTCTAACCATTCCCTGGACTCAAACTCCCCCTGAATCTACTAAAACTTGAGACTTTTCATTGGGGCTTCCCTGGTAGCTCAGAGACAGTAAAGAATCCACCTGCCATGCAGAAGACCTAGGTTCAACTCCTAGGTCGGGAAGATCCCCTGGAGAAGGAAATGGCAACCCACTCCAGTATTCTTGTCATCATAAAGGTAAAAACCTGCTCTGTGCTTACTGGGTTTATCTCACTTTATAACAAGACTATAAGCTCATTCACCGCCAGGCCATGCCTCCTGCACAGTCTGCTTCCCTGGCCCTGGGCTGGATATAGTTATTGAATACTTGGTGACTTGCATATATTAAAAATCCAATAATTAAATATCTCAAGCATACAATGAGTGTCCCCTGTAAGCACTGTCCTTGGCACTAGGCAAGAACTGGGAGCGGGGGAGGCATATGAGGCCTCAGAATGCTTACTCACCACTGAACGCAGACAGGGGAGGAGGGAACTTGACTGGCTACATCTTTTGCTGTGACGGAAGCCCAGGAGAGGGTCGAGTGCCATTCGCCACCCTGCACATCGTGTGCTGGATCTCATCACTTCATAAATAAAGAAGTGGGGGCAGAGAGGGTGCACCTGTTGTGAAGCGCTTATCTCTCAGCTCTGAACCACCTGTCAGTTCTCTGCTCAGTGCTGTTGGGGTGAGAACCAGCAAAATGCAATTCACGAGGCTTCTTTGAGAACTGGCACCCTGTCAGTTTCTGCCAACAGTGGGCGCTAGAGGGAAACTAAAACTAAACTGCAGGTGGGAGGAGAGCTGTTCCTGGCAGCATGACCCCAGCAAAGGCCCTTTGCCCAGGAGTTATCACTGTAGAAAAGGAAGGGAACCTGCCCAGTCTCAAGTTCTGATTGAGCACAGTCTTAGATGATACATAACAAGAACCTCCTCCTAGGATGAGGCCATCAGTGGCTCTCAGTTTCACTCTCTGGCTTGCCACAATATGGGCACGTGAAGTCTTCATTATAACTTAAATCTCATCTACTTCCAAGAAGGATTTTCAGTAACCTACAACAGCATGTTACACGATTTAAAACTTAAAGTCAGAAACAGCGATCTGGACTCAGAGGTGAAGGAGGAGGGGGGAATCGGTAGATAATCTACTCTGATCCTGAGTCCAAACGGGTATTATCTCCAAGTATAAAATCAATCCTGCTTCCCAAAAGCCAAGGTAAAAAGGGAAACATAATCGCTTATGTAATTCTTACTGGTGATTAGGACAAGGGATCATTTTAACGAGAGAAAATTTTCCATGACACTAAATAGAGAAATTTAATTAAGTGAGACTTTAAATAAGAAATATTGAATAACAGAATGGATAGCGTCTTCAGTGGTAGTTCTTCAGAAGTTATAAGAACTCATTATGTGCCTTCTTATTACTTGATCAAATAGAGCTAGGCCTTTGTAACACCAGATTGGAAAATTATCTGCCAAACCATCAAAGATGGCAGTCAGAGCTCAATAGCTTTGTCAGGCCAGGAAGGGGAGTAACGCAATTTCTCAAGACTGTTTCGGAATATAATATTTTTTTAATTGCTTTAAAGAAAGATAAGAACGTGGCTGAGAGAGGAAACAGGACAGCGTGCCTGGGAGATGACGGACAGAAATACAGGAAATACAGGACTGAGAGCCATTGCTCAGAGCTGCCAGTCCCCAAAGCGGTCCTCCTCCTGGGAGCGTCTGAGCTGCCAACCTGATCCATCCCTCTGGTTACTTCCATCTATCTACTCCACCGCTCAGACCAGCGCTTTTCTGGAAGCAAGGGTCTTTCTTCCCTCTCCGCCTGCTGCCAGAGCCACCGCAGGTCCTGTCCGAACAGGATACATTGCCAGGAGCAGTGATCAAAGAGGTGAAGGGATAAAAGAAAAGAATAAATCATAATCCAAAGACCTGAACCGGAGGTGGGATACACAGAAATTAAGAATTTAGAATTTAGAAGAGCTAGGCTCAAACCCCAGTTCCCATACTTAACCATTTGTGAGACAGCGGGCAAGTTATTTCACCTCTCTGAACGTCCCTTTCTTGTTTCTGTGAAAGGTGGCGCATGGGAAAGAATTACTGAAACCAAGTTGGCACAGTCCCCCAGGTAGGGCTTGCAGACACCAGCTGTGACAGTGAGGACTATGAGGAGGAGGATGTTGATGGATGATGGTAACACTGTGTACGCAGGGATGACGCCGGATCACTCATCAATCATCACAGACACAGGTTATGCTACAGTAAGAACACCACCAGTCTCCACCGCTTCACACTGCCAAGTTTATGTCTCATTCATGCCATGTGCTCACTTAAGGTCCCAGACTGGAAGAGGCTTCACTTCCACATGTGCTTCCGATCAGAGCTTTTCTCACTCACAATGGATTGGTTCAGGGGTTGCGAACTACAGCCCTCGGGCCAGCTGCCTGTCCTTGTACCTCAAGTTTCACTGGAATACGGCGGCATCTGCTCCCATGCACACCCTCTGCTTCCACACCACGACAGCAGAGCTGAGCAGGTGCGGCAGTGACTGCAGGACCCGGGGGCTGAAAACACGTATTCACTGTCTGGTCCTTCAAGAGAAAGCTCACCGACCCCAGCACGGGTCTCAGCAAGTCACTCAGCCACACCCAACTTTGAAGCAGGAAAATGTACGCCTGCTACGGTCCCAGAAAACAGAACTGGAACCACTTGGAGGGCAGCACTACCGTCTATCATAGTGACACACCAGGCCACCAACGGGGCAGCATTTCCGAGATGGCCGCAAGCTTTCTCCAGGAGCAGGCACGGATTTGAATGGGAACTAATACTGCGGAGCTCATCTCACTGGAGCACTATTTCATCGGGTGACATCCCTGCTCAGGAAACTTGACTGGATCCCTAATATATAAAATTCCAACCCCTCTGCCTGACACTCAAGACTTTCAAAAATCTGGTGCACACACACACACAGAGTCACTCAGTCGTGTCTGGCTCTTTGCAACCCTGTGGACCGTAGATTTTTCAGGCAAGAATGCCAGGGTGGGTAGCCATCTCCTTCTCCAGGCAATCTTCCTGACCCAGGAATCGAACCTGCACCTACTCACGTCTCCTACACTACAGGCAGATTCTTTACCACTGAGCCATTAGCGAAGCCCATGTGTGTATGTAAACTGTTATCCACCCTGTAACATTTTCCACTATTCTTAACAGGGATTCCTTGGCCTCTGTCTATCTAATCGCCCTCAGAAATCAAGGAAATGTCCACGGCTACACAGTCAGGGAGACGTGGCATCCCCATGTCCGTCTGACACCAGGGCAGAGGCCAGTCCTCTGCCAGCGCTCTTCTGTTACCAGGATACCTGTTCCTCCCTTCCCCCATGAGAAACACAAGCCCTCATTTCACGCTGCAGCCCAGAAAGCCCTGTGTTTCGGGACACCTTGCAGAGCACCAGGACGAAAGAGTGGTCTGCCGCACCTCTCCTGCCCTTTGAGGTCATGGCCCTTTCCCTCTGACCGCTGCTCACGAATAGACAAGAGGATCCGGAGGAACTGGGTTCAGGCTGAGCCCATGGACAGAAGCTGCCATGTTCCCCGGGGAAGCAGGGTGGCAGTCGAGTCAGCTAGAGAGAAGAGGAACAGAGAGCTGGACCCCCAGGAAAGCAGGCATCCTGCCTGACGGCCCAGCCTCCGGAAGGAAGCTTGCGGGGCTGGTTCTCTTCCTCTCTACCTCCTGGGAGACATCCCCCACGAAAACAAGGCGAGGTCTGAACTGAAAACCTAAGGAGATCAGCAGTGAAGCTGCCCAATTAGAGGTGACCCTGAACAAGCCCCTGAGTTGGGGCGCATTGGCCGTGGGAGCGGGGGCACAGAAAGCGTCCTCCAGGCGGTGGGAGGGACACTCCTGGCGGTTCCTGTGCGTTGCTCTGGCCCTAGAACAGATGGCCCACTCCACAAGGAGGGTTCAGACCAGGCAGTGAGCCTGAGGCCCCATCCGAATGGCTGCGTATCTTCATCCCTGGCATTTCTCTCTTAGAGCAGAACATGCATCCTCCCAGGAGCCCTCTCCTGGCCCCTCTCCGTACACCAAGACCAAGGTCGGGCTGCTCCTGGGGGAGGGGGTGTCCCCAGGTGCTCACCTCGTGGTTAAAAGCACAGCCCTGCCATCTGTCCAGAGGCAGACAGATCTGGAGCTCAACTTTGGTTCCTCCTCTTCTGGGCTGTGTGACTTTGGCTAAGACACTAAGCCTCCCTGAGTCTCAGACTCCTCATTCTACAAAGTGCCGACCCTATGGGGTTGAGAGCAGCTGAGTTGAAGCGTGGATTTGTGCGTGGTGCCTGACACGCAGTAAGAGCTCCATACAAGGTAATGGCCATGGCAATAATGTCAGAAAGTAATTACCATCCTCTTTCTTAATGGGGAGCACGTTCAGCAATTTCAAGCTCTGTCTCTTTCCATATCATCCGTCACAGACCTTCAAATCCCTTACCTATTTAACCCGAGTATTTAGCCCAGACTGGGTCAGGTCTGAGTCACTGCTGGGGCAAAACCCCCACTCTGGGCCCTCTACCCTTGAGACAAGCTGCTCCCAAAAGGCCAAGGCAAAACTTGGTGACAAGGAAAGTCTTTGCAGCTGAAGCAAAATATTCCACAGGCCTTTCCCTGGTACCTCTAAAATACATCTGGTCCCAACTTAGCAAAACATAACAGTGGATAAGGCCTTCTAGGGCAAGACAGAAAGCAGAAGTTAAAAATAGAAATTAGGAAAGGGCTGCTTTATTTACAGGCTTCAGTCTCTTCCTCAGATCTATTATCCTCCACACACTGTGTGTTCTCACGTGTGTCTATAAAACTCCTGCAGATCTGGAAGGAGTCAGATTTGGGGTTGTTTCTCTAATAGAGTAACTGAGCTTGTGTCTCATGAATTAGGGGATATTTTAATAAACATTAACAGCCATAACTATGTAAAGTGATGCCTCATTTATCCAGCATGATCGGGGCCCTGGGTATGTTAATACAAATCGCCTTAACAAATAAAATGATGATTTATCACTCTCATTTACCCCTTTGCTGGAAGTTCTGAAGCTTGTCACATACTTTTTGGCCTCTTTAAACAAAGCATGCTAAAAATCATTGAATCATCTCATCATTCAGGGCCATCATTACAAGCATCAACCATTCCAGTGGGCTTTTAAAACAATGACACTATTCAAGAACTACTGAGGTATGGGGCTATTCTGGGTTTGTTTCTACCCCCAAAGATTCCAGAATTTAAAAGTTCTTTTGTCTGATTTTATATTTATATGCCTCTTCCTTCATTTTCAGCAGTCTTTTCTTGCTGCTTTGAGGACGCCAGCCACAGATTCCTTCTAATGGGCCTTTTCTAATCTTCTATGAAGTTGGAAAGTAAATCAAGCTTATTAGACCTCCATGCAAACCAAGAGCAAATAACCATAAGTAAGGGCCGACCAAAAGGACTCTTTTCTGAGTAAAGAACTGAACATTAGTACAAGGTCTTGGTGACATCTATCTTGTTTCATAGATAGATGTTTAATAGAAGTCTGATCCAAACTTCCATGGAGGAATACAGCTCATTCATTCCTCAGTAGTATAACAAGTCTAAGTGTTAAGAAAAAGTATTAATAATTAAGAATAAAGAAGGAAAGGAGGAAGGAAGAAAGAAAAGAAAGGAAGAAAAGGCAAGCGGAGTGAGGGAGAAAAGGGGAGAGGAAGAAAAAGTGAGAGAGAGGGGAAGGAAGGAAGCAAGGGAGGGAAAGAAAAGGAAGGATGAGCAGGCACGGTGTACAGTGAGCTGGGCAGCGAGTGCTCCAGGACCTGTGCATGTGTGAGCTAGTTTCCCTGCAACAGGCCCACCAAGGGGACCCTATTATCATACCCATTTTCCTGGTATAGACTCTGAGGCACAGCGAAGATAAGACTAACACAAGAGCCTGGGGGTGGAGGACTGGGTTCCGGGAGGAGTGACAGTGTGCCATCCGCTGGTACAGGCTCCTACCAGAACCCTCAGAATGTTGGAGGATGGAGCAGGAAGACATGGAACACAGGGCACCTGCAGGACCTAGTGAGTGAGTGTCTGGTGCAAAGGTCCCCTCTTTGTGGTCACGGGGGGCAGGAGATGTCGGTGTCCAGGCTTAGAGGTCCCTGATGCAGCTGCATTCACTAAGGGGGACAAAGGAGATGTGCGAAACGACAGCCCATTCACTGCAAAGCTTGGGGCGGGTGATGACTCCTTGCCCGGCTCAGCGTCACATCCAGTACCAGCACCAGAGGGGTGGGGGGGTGGGGGGGTCTGAGCTTGCTGTCACCTGCGGGGACTGACCCCTCTGCTGACTGCCCAAACTGTCTGCGAGACTCTTCTGGTTAACTCAGCAGATGGCATCACCGACTCGATGGACATGAATCTGAGCAAACTTCAGGAGATGGTGAAGGACAGGGAAGCCTGGCAAGCTGCATCCATGTGGTCGCAAAGACTGAGCGACTGAACTGAACTGAACTGAAGGGCCCCTCTCCACCACCACCTCCCTACCAGCTAGTATGATACAACTGAAGCAAGTCTTTGGTGAAATTCAGCTGACTGGTTAACACTTCTTAGCCAGCCTGCAAACCCAGCCACAGGAATAGTGCCGACAGCTCAGGAAAGGCCCCAGCTTGGCCCTCCGACGCCGAGGCCAGCACCTTGCTTCTCAGGAGGCTGTTTCAAACACAGGCAGCCGGGGTCCTCCACGGAGCAGGGATCTAATTAGCTAATTAGCCCCCAGGGATAGACACCAGGTATGCCTGGGATGCTGGGTAACTATCTCTAGAATGTTGGTTCCTGATTAGGGTATCTCAAATATTACACACTTAGCCTGAGCAGGTGGACTAGAGTTAAACTGTGTCCACACTCCTGCTGCAACTTTTATATGGAAATATTTGAGAGTAAGCTATCACATAGACACTCCTGCGCACCAGGCTCTGGGGGTAGGGTGGGGGGCATCCTACTGCAGAGATTGGGAGGGAGGGTATTCTGGGTAAGGAAGCCCCAGAACCGGGAATTAGAGGTGGCAGAGCTCAAATGGGTTCAGGGAATTCTAAGTTCTCCTCAGTGGGATCCACAGGCTACTTAATAAACTGAGGAGGGGAGGTACCAAGGGGAAAGGGGGTTGAGGGCTGTTATAGTCATATAAGTTCAGCAGTTGCTTTTAGTCTTTATACAGGATCATTGGGATCTATACTGTATGGGACCAGGGCTCCCTGGAGGCTCAGATGGTCAAGAATCCGCCTGCAATGCGGGAGACTTGGGTTCGTTCCCGGGTCAGAAAGATCTCCTGGAGAAGGGAATGGCTACCCACTCCAGTATTCTTGCCTGGAAAATCCCATGGGCAGAGGAGCCTGGTGGGCTACAGTCCATGGGGTTGCAAAGAGTTGGACACGACTGGGTCCAACAGTTTCTTTCCTAATGTAAGGAAAGGGGTCTCACTGAGAAGGTCTGTGACATTTCTCAAGTTACTTAGTCTATGGAACCATTTTTCTACAGAGCATTTTAAGGGACTATATTCCAAGGAAGATAATGTAAGAAACACGGTATAAAAATACAGGGGCTAGAGCTGAATCATACCAGCTGGGAAATACTGGACTGCTGGCTGGCGAGAAAAAAGAAATTTACTTACTGGGCTAAGGCTTAAGATACCAAATTAATGGCTCTTTTCCTGAGGATGGAGGGAAAACAAACTGATGGGTCTGTGGAGGTGGAGAGAACTTTTGTCGTAAACCCTCACAGCGAGCTGCTGCGGAAGCAGCAGGCAAGACCAAGGATGAGTAGAGTGGAGAAGTGCCTTGTGACCAAGCAACTATAGGAAAAGGTGAGGAACAATAGTCCTGGGCTTGAATTCCAGGAAAAGACTCTGATGCTGGGACAGACTGAAGGCAGGAGGAGAAGGGGAAGACAGATGATGAGATGGTTGGATGGCATCACCAGCTCGATGGACATGAGTTTGAGCAAACTCCAACTTGGTGCTGGTGATGGACAGGGGAGCCTGGTGTGCTGCAGCCCATGGGGTCACAAAGAATAGGACACGACTGAGCGACTGAACTGAACTGAATTCCTATGGGTGTCAGCTTGCAGAGCCTGATGAATAAAAGTTAACGCCATGAAACAGCAAATAGGATCTCCAAGAAATCATGGGGGAAGCCCAAGGGTGGACAGTAGTGAAGGGCATGTCCTATTCCCAAGACAGGGAGGCTGAAACTAACCCTGCCTCCAGGAAAGCAGTTCTGTGGACCCCTGCCCACAACAGCATGGCCTGAGGAGAGAGGAGGGATGCCACGTGGGAGGGCGGAAGGGACTGAGAGCAAACAGCTTTTGGAGGACAGAGCTGCAGGAGTTTCGGAGGAGGTGACGAGTCAAGATTACTTCACAACACCAGCTCCACACTCCAGGCACACTAGCACAGGACAGATCGGTCCACTCCACCCCAAATATTTTATTTCATAGCATCAAACATGAACAATGTCAGGTTTGAACTATCATGTAATGAATAAGTTTATGGGGGAAAAAAAAACTGATTAGGACCAAATACTACATATTCTTTAAAAATTTCTAACTGGTTTGAAATGACTTTCCCAAAGTGAACTAGTGTTTCTTGTTCAATCATAATCTCCTTTTCCAAAGAGGACCTGTGTCACTAAAATCAATCAGGAAAAAATATTTATGGATAATTCTGCATTATCCATAAACACATGATGTATTTAGGATACATTATTATATATTATTCAGGATGCCTTTAGCTGCAAGTAATGAGAAACTTGGAGAAGGCAATGGCACCCCACTCCAGTACTCTTGCCTGGAAAATCCCAGGGACGGAGGAGCCTGGTGGGCTGCAGTCCATGGGGTCGCTAAGAGTCGGACACGACTGAGCAACTTCACTTTCACTTTTCACTTTCACGCATTGCAGAAGGAAATGGCAACCCACTCCAGTGTTCTCGCCTGGAGAATCCCAGGGATGGGGGAGCCTGGTGGGCTGCCGTCTATGGGGTCACACAGAGTCAGAAATGACTGAAGTGACTTAGCAGCAGCAGCGGCAGCTGTAGACAATCAACACCAACTACAAAGGCGAGAAGCCAATCCCTACAGGAGACAAAGCCATACGTCACAGAGTACACCTTTAAAACATTTAGGGTATGACTGGGGAAATGCACAGATGCACATACATGGAAAATAATTATAATATACAAGGCGATACATTTAAGGACCAAATACAATACCTTCTACTGGACAGAATCCAAGACAGATTCATCCTAAACCAAACTGTGTTCTATTAGAAACCAAGTCATAAAGAGACTGGGTTGTTTTGAGAGTGAAGATATTACATAATTAATGGCATAATCGGCTTTGCACTCCTTAGAAAAAGGTGCTCCATTTTGAGTTTGTAATATAATAAACAGATTAAAATCCAAGGCTATTTTCATGAACATATTCTTTGAAATGACTTAGGATAATGCTTTACAGGAAAGCAGAAAATAATGAGTAAAATATCTGCGAAGAGTTACTCATGCTGAGACTCTGTAGATAAGCCCTTTAGAAACACACTCATAGACACAGACTTCCTTGACATACATCTAGGCTTAGAAGTGAAGACAGATGGGTTTTTAGAAAAATTGTTCTATGTACAGATCAGTGAAATGAGAATTAGTGAGATTCTGCTATAATGGCTAATTAGGATTAATTAGCTAATGTTCTCAAAGCACAGAGCAAGGATGAAACGTAGTGCAAGGTTGAATTGTACTGTGGTAGAGGCTGAAAAATAATTCTGTTCAAGAAACCTTCACCCAACAGGGAGACTGGGACTGATACATATACATTATTGATAACTATGTAAAATAGATAACTAATGAGAGCCTGCTATATAGCACAGAGAACTCTAGTCAGTGTTCTACGGCAACCAAAAGGGGAAGGAAATCCAAAAAAGAGGGCATATATGTATTGTTGTTGTTGTTCCATCACTCAGTCGTGTTGGACTCTTTGCGACCCCATAGATCGCAGCACGCCAGGCCTCCCTGTCCATCACCATCTCCCGGAGTTTACTCATGTCCATCAAATCGGTGATGTCATCCAGCCATCTCATTCTCTGTCATCCCCTTCTCCTCCTGCCCTCAATCTTTCCCAGCATCAGGGTCTTTTCTAATGAGTCAGCTCTTTGCATCAGGTGGCCAAAGTATTGTAGTTTCAGCATCAGTCCTTCCAATGAATATTCAGGATTGATTTCCTTTAGAATTGACTGGTTTGATCTCCTTGCTGTCCAAGGAACTCTCAAGAGTCTTCTCCAACACCACAGTTCAAAAGCATCAATTCTTTGATGCTCAGCCTTCTTTATGGTCCAACTCTCACATCTGTATATGACTACTGGAAAAAAAACCATAGCTTTGACTAGACCTTTGTTGGCAAAGTAATGTCTCTGCTTTTTAACATCCTGTCTAGGTTTGTCATAGCTTTTCTTCCATGGAGCAAGCGTCTTTTAATTTCATGGCTGCAATCACCATCTGCAGTGATTTCTGCCAAGGAAATAAAGTCTGTCCCTGTTTCCACTGTTTCCCCGTCTATTTCCCATGAAGTGATATATGTATACATAAAGCTGATTCCCTTTGCTGCACAGTAGAAACTAACACGACATTGTAAAGCAACTATACTCCAAAAAAATTTTTAAAAAACAAACAAAAAATTCACCCAAATAATATACGCAGATACTCTGCTGCAGCAGGTAACTCTTACAGTGTGCCAGACTGAATGGCCCACTTCCAAAGAAGAGAACATACGCAGGGGAAAAGAGTAGCTTTCTACGGCAGAAGAAACTGTGGGAAACACCTCCTCAGTCAAGGTTAACATCATCAGTGCTGTCTGTGAACGTCCTGCACCTCAAGATGATGTGACAAGACGGTCACTTCATCTCTGTAGTGTTCTTTCCAAAAACGTACAACCCTAGACTGGTCATGAGAAGAATGTCAGATAAACCCAGACTGGGGGACAGGATACTGAAGCAGTACTTCTCAAGACTGCCAAGGTCACGAATAAACACGGGATGATGGTGAAGTTATCACAGACCAGGAGAGACTGGAAATACATAACAACTAAGTGTGATGCCTTACTCTAGACTGGCTCCTGGAACAAGAGAGAACATTAATGGACAAGCTGGTGAAATGCAAATAAAGTGTGGCATTTAGTTAAAAAAAAGAGAGAGAGAGAGAGACCTCGGGACATGAATGATGAAGATAAAGGTATGTGGAAACTTTTAAAACAAAAACCATCCATAAATTGAGAACACAATAACCACAAGTTTATTTATGTCTCTTTCAATAGATAAGAGTAATTTATTTTGGTCCTGTCTTAGAAGTCCAGGAAAGGATTTTTTTCCTTGGCTAGGCCATTCTTCATTGTAGAAAGGAAACTCAGGAATCATTTAATGTGTGAAAAAGCAGAGACTCAGACAGATCAAGATGGGCTAGAGAGAAGACCGGTAGTGTTAGTTAGTGAATAAAACAGACGGGCATGACTTCCTTGAGATTCTTCCCCTCGTGTAAGGGATTTGACCAAGCTGTAAATTCCTGGAAGGCAGGAGCTATTTCTTACTCATTTTTATAACCTTCACAGTGCTTGGCATACGGTAAATATTTAATATTAAAGTCAGTTGACTCGATTTAGAGTTTCAGAGTCTAACATTTCTCAGGGTTTTGGCTGTGAGGGGAGGGAGTCTTAAAGGATGAATGACTAAGGGTGAATTTTCAAATACACAGGGGCTGAAAAAGTTGTTTTACAGCCCCAAGCCCAACTATTGAATTGCTTTGGTTTTCCACTAGCTCAGCTTCTTCAAGGAGCCATAGTGATGCTTTGACAGACCAAGCTCCTGAATGTCACACGGCTTTTATACATTTTCAGACCCCTAACGGCTTCATATCTCACTTACCCTTTACCTATAATCTTGAGATAGAGACACCACATTAATCCCGATTTTCAGTTGAGGACTTTGCAGTGCAAAGAAACTAAGTGTATTTGCAGAGCTGACCTATGATGAATTTCATAGGAAAACTGAGGTCTGCCTCCTTTATCAAGCATACGCACTAGGCCGGCAGTCCCCAACCTTTTAGGCACCAGGCATCAGTTTCATGGAAGAAAATTTTTCCACAAGTTAGGGTGGCGGGGGGTGTTTAGGGGCGATTCTCATAAGGAGCGTGCCACCTGGATGACCCCACGTCAGGGTGGCGGGGGGTGTTTAGGGGCGATTCTCATAAGCAGCGTGCCACCTGGATGACCCCTTGCCTCACGGTTCACGGTAGGCTTTGCACCCACAGGAGAATCTGACGCCACTGCTGATCAGACAGGAGGTGGAGTTCAGGCGGTAACACAAGTGAGGAGGAGCGGCTGTAAATACAGATGAAGCTTCACTCATCCGCCAGCCACTCACATCCTGCTGTGAAGCCCAGTTCCTAGCAGACCGTGGACCTGAACCAGTCCTGCACTGGGCTGTGGCCCAGGGGTTGGGGAGCCCTGCCTACGCATCTCTCCCAAACACATCACCCTGTGTCCTGTGGGTGCCTCCTGGCCCAACACATTCTCATGTCTTCTTTCTGACTGAGTTTAAGGCCAATTTGACATAGCCTATTAAGAAAGCAGATCATTAAAAGGTCTAAATAAGACTTGTATCTCACCACCTGGAACTTTCTAGGTAATTCAGTGCTTCCTTTGGCATGAAAAACCAGAAACCTATGCTTTCATCTAGCAGGACTCCCTGGGACCTGGTCTAGGAGGAAAATGAGCCGGACAAAGTCATGATTTTAGCACAGGTGAGTGTCCTCCAAGACTGGCTGTGAGTTGTGGACAGCAGCGTTCCCAGCTGGTAAGATCAAATCCGCCCCTGCAACAAGCCTTCTAGCCTATGACACCTCTTTCCAAGGGACGCTTCCTCTGGGTCTGTGACCACAAAGTGCTTGGTAAATGTTAGTAAATAAAAATTCCAATCTGGTCCAGAAGACCTCTGCTGTCTGGATCAAAATATGCTTTTGGTGAGGATGAGTGGGAATGGACTTAGAGAGGGAAATGAGGAAACTTTGGGGGTAACACGAATATCCTGTATCTTGATTGTGGTGATGGTTATATGGGTGGACATAGTTATTAAGCTGAGTTTAATGATCCCTGAGTCAGGAATATTCCCTGGAGAAAGGCATGGCAACCCACTCCAGTATTCTTGCCTGGAAAATCCCATGGACAGAGGAGCCTAGCAGGCTACAGTGCATAGGGTCGCAAAGAGTCGGACATGATTGAAGTGACTTAGCACATTGATTAACCTAAACACTTGATGTCCATGTAAAATCTTCCTAAATGTTAAAATGTAATAATAATGACATCTGAAGTTGAACATGTTAAGATTTATTCTAAACTGGGACAAGTGCTTTGGGACTATTATTCCATACTTTGAATGTGTGTGCCTGCTCAGTCACTTAGTTGTGTCCGACTCTTTGCCATTCTATTTCTATTAATGTGGCTAGAGTTTGATTTCACTTTAATTTTTTGGTAAGCAGCATCATCACACTCTTGCCATTTATGGAATTTGTGGCTAATGGTAACTGCCAAGACTCTCTTCCCTTCAGGCATGACTTGCTACCCGGCAGTGTGTCCCGATCTGACTTTATGAAATTGATGTCTATTTGGTTAGATATGTAGAAAGCAGCATGCACCTTCAGGGCTAATTGACGGTATTTAAGGAATTCTTTGAACTTGGGTGTGTGGAGAAAGACTTCAAAGGCTGGGCTTGGAATAAGGTCTGGAGATCACAAGGGACACCGTGTTCAGCTGATCACCGTGTTCAGCTGCCCCTTCACAGACAGGTTCTCCCGTAAGAGTCACGTAAGGAATTCATGAAGTGCTCAGGGTATGACGTTCCTTAGGGAAGTAAACCTAGATTGAGCTATTCCAAGAAGACTAACCAGAGACAGAACAGGTCAAAGTATCAAAATATCAAGCAGACCCAAACCAGGGGTCAGGCAGAGTGCTCTTAGCCCAGGGGCTAAAAGCAGAGTTTGGGGCATCAGAGCTACCAGGATGTGAATTCCAGCTCCATCCCTTACTGACCACGTGACCTTGGACCAGAAGTGGTTTACTGCCACTGTGTCTCAGATCACCTCATCCCATGAAACGGGCATAATAGTAACATCTCTCCCAGAGAGGGGCTTCCCTGGCGGTTCAGACAGTAATGAATCCACCTGCAATGCAGGAGACTCAGGTTCAATACCTGGGAGAAGGGAGTGGCTGCCCACTCCAGTATTCTTGCCTGGAGAATTCCACGGACAGAGGAGCCTGGCAGGCTACAGTCCATGGGGGCACACAGAGTTGGACATGACTGAGGGATTAACACTTTCACTTTCTCCCACAGAGTTGTTCTGAGAGTTAAATTGACAAATGTGTGTAGAGCCCCAGAGAGTGCCCAGCAGTCAGCAGGACCTCATTTTAAGTTATTGTTATGATTTACAGCATTACTCCATCTTCTGAAATATCTCCTTTGTTTATCTAAGTTCTATTTACTCCTTCAAGGGCTACCTGTAGACCCACTTAGATAAACAAAAAAGGCATTTCAGAAAGGAGCACTGCTTGGTAGAGATTCATGCTGAACAGAAAGAGAGACTTGGCAGTTTTCATTAGCCACAAATTCCATAAATGGCAAGAGTATAATGAAGTTGCTGCTTAAAAAGAAAAAAGTAAATACAATCTCAGGCCACATTAATAGAAGTAGAAAGTTTAAATCATGGAAATAAAAGCACTTGCTACTCTTTAAATCATTAACATATTCAATTTCAGATAGCATTATTGTTCTTAAATGTTTAGGTAGAATTTATACAGCTCTTAAGTATGTAACACGTCGTCATGACTATGTCCACCACCATCACCCCAAGCAAGAAACAAAATGTTTCTGTCCCCCTGGAAAATTTCCTCTCAGCCTCTTCCAGTCAATTGCCACCCACTCCTGATAAAGGCAAACACTCTTCTAATTCCTATCACAGGTTATTAGTTTTATCTGTTCCTGAACTTCACATCAATTATTTAGGAAGTACTTTTTTTTCTGGCTTTTCCCTCCACTCACTATTTTGTTTTTGAGACTCTGTTGTGTGTATCAGTATTTCCCTCTTTCTTATTGCTGAGTATTATTCCCTTTTCCATGATCA
The DNA here is from genome assembly GCF_032405125.1 of Capricornis sumatraensis. Lineage (NCBI taxonomy): Eukaryota > Metazoa > Chordata > Mammalia > Artiodactyla > Bovidae > Capricornis > Capricornis sumatraensis. The sequence continues at coordinate 52,765,118 of NC_091089.1, read as the reverse complement.
TAGCACAGTTTATTCATTCATTCCCTGTTGATGAGCTCTTGGGTTGATTCCAGTTTGGGGCTAATATGAACAAAGCTGCTAAAAACATTCTCATATAAGTCTTTTTATGGACATATGTTTTCATTTCTCCTGTGTAAAGATCTATTGATAAGAGTGAAACAGCTGGGCCATAGATGTATTTTGACTTTATAACACCTTACAAATAGTTCTCCAAGTGATTATATCATTTAACACACCCAGCAGTATTGTACAAGCATCTCAGTTGCTCCATTTTCTTCCCAACATTTGATATTCCCAGCTTTTCTGATTTTTGTTATTCTAGCAATCATGAATAGCATCTCATTTAATTTGCAGTTCCCTTATGACAAATGATGCAAGCTCTTCACTGGGTTTTGCATATCTTCTGTTCAAGTCTTTTGTGCATGTTTTTCATTGGGTTATTTGTCTCCTTATTTTGATTTGTAGCCTGGAAAATCCCATGGGCGGAGGAGTCTGGTAGGCTTCAGTCCATGGGGTCGCTCAGAGTCAGACACAACTGAGCGACTTCACTTTTACTTTTCACTTTCATGCATTGGAGAAGTCAATGGCAACCCACTCCACTGTTCTTGCCTGGAGAATCCCAGGGATGGGGGAGCCTGGTGGGCTGCCATCTATGGGGTCGCACAGAGTAGGACACAACTGAAGCGACTTAGCAGCAGCAGCAGCAGCAGGAGTTATTACACTTTCAGTTCAGTTCAGTTCAGTCACTCAGTCATGTCCGACTCTTTGCAGCCCCATGAATTGCAGCACGCCAGGCCTCGCTATCCATCACCAACTCCCGGAGTTCACTCATGTCCATCAAGTCAGTGATGCCATCCAGCCATCTCATCCTCTGTCGTCCCCTTCTCCTCCTGCCCCCAATCCCTCCCAGAATCAGGGTCTTTTCCAATGAGTCAACCCTTCAAGTAAGTCTTATTTATATGGGTTTCCTAGGTGGCGCAATGGAAAAGAATCTGGCTGCCAATGCAGGAGACGCAGGAGACGCAGGAGACGTGGGTTTGACCCCTGGGTCAGGAATATCCCCTGGAGAAGGGAATGGCAACCCTCTGCAGTATCCTTACCTGGAAAAGCCAGAGGTCGCAAAGAGTCAGACATGATGGAACATTTATAAGTGTTGTAAATAGTTCTTCCCAGTCATAAGATAGTCTGTTCCTTTTATTAATAATATTTCTTCAGGAACAAAAATATCCAATTTTGATGAAGTCCAATATATCCTTTTTTTCCTTTTATGGTTAATGTTTCTTGTGTCTCAATCTCTGACTAACCACAATTCTTAATCACCTGCATTGTCTTCTTGAAATTTTACGTCTAGCCTTCACTTTAAGTCTATGATCTAACATGAGTTTCAATGTGTACAGTGGAGTCAGGGTCAAGGTTCATTTTATTTAGAGACAGATACCCATTTTTTTCTGGGCTATCCCAGTGGCTCAGCGGGTAAAGGATCCAGCTGCAAGGTAGGATACACAGGAGACACGGTTTGATCCCTGGGTCAGTTCGATCCCCTGGAGAAGGAAATGGCAACCCACTCCACTGTTCTTGCCTGGGAAATCTCATGGACAGAGGAGCCTGGCAGACTACAGTCCAAAGGGTCACAAAGAGTCAGCCATGACTGAGCGGCTAAGCACACGCACACACACCCATTTTTTCCAACACCATCTGTTAAACAGCCCTTTTTGACTTACCTCTTTGTAAAAAAAAAAAAAAAAAATCAATTAATTGTAGATATGTGAGTCTATTTCTAGACTCTCTTCTGCTTCATTGATCTATATGTTTTTCTGACATAGAATTATACTATCTTTGATACTATAGCTTTGCAGTAAATCTTGAAATCAAATGGAGTCCTCCAACTTCGTCCTTCTTTTTCACTATTGCTTAGCATTTTCATATAAATTTAGATTGGCCTATCAGTTTCTTCAAATGAGCCAGCTAAGGTTTTGATTGAGATTGTTTGACTCTACAGATCAATTGTAGATGAATGAATACAGATATCATTATTATAGTTAGACAGTTACAACAAAGTAACATATCTTTTATAGAGCTCACACTGTGAGTCCTACCCTTGCTCATCTTTACAATGACCCAGGAAGCTTATGTAGTCTAATTTCCCAAACGAAGGGCTCTTTGCTGAGAAAAACTGACAAAATATCTGCTCAAGTTTATATAGGTAGTAAGTAAGGAGGCTGAGATTTCAGCTTAAGTAAGTCTCATCTTAAATCTCAGGTGCTTTTCACCAATCCAACTGCAACCAGAGGAAGGACCAAGAGCACACGAATCATATGAAAGACCCTGGAACAGAAAATGCAAGGGACCAATTTGATGCAAAATAAGAAACAAACAGTAATTACTCAAAACAAACAGCGATTACTCTGATAAGTAACTGCTTATCAGAGAGGTAGCTAAGTTGGTGGTTAAGTGCACAGACTATGGAGTCAGACTGCCTGGGTTCCAGTCCTATCTCTGTCACTTACTTGCTGTGTGACCTTAGGTAAGTTACTTAACCTCTCTGTTTCTCAATTTCTTCCTTTATAAAATAGGGATAAAAGTTGTGTTAGCCCCATGACTAAGTAAGGACCCACACCAGTCAGTGTCTGGCACATGGCAGATGCTATGTCAACATCCACAGGTTAAAAAATGAGACGGAAGGGGCCATCTCCTGAGACAGTACAGGCATACCCTGGAGATACTGCAGGTTCAGTTCCAGACCACAGAAATAAAGTGAACATTGCAAAAAAGTATCGATTTTTCTTTTGGTTTCTCAGTGCATACAAAAGTTGCATTCACACTATACGGTAGCCTACAAAGTGTGCAACATCGTTATGACTAAAAAAAAAAGTATACACCCTAATTAAAAAAGACTTTATTGCGTAGAATGCTAACCATCATTTGACTATGCTGGATTGTCACCAACCTTCAATCTATAAAAACTGCAATATCAGCAAAGTGCAATAAAGCATAATAAAATGAGGTATGCCTAGAAATTCTGACTCTCTGGAAAGAGTTCCCAAAATTTCTGAATTGCCATCAATGTATGTAGTTGCAGAAAAGTTGAATGTACCTGCATTTGATGAAAAGTTGAACTACCCAGTTTCCAGGGTTCCTTTTTTGAGTTCTAACATCCAGTGATTCTAAGTCAGCTCCTTCCAGAGTTAGGAACTGCACAAAAGGCATGACAATTCCCTCCTCTCATTCAATCAGCTCTTCTCCCTTCACTCCATCAGTAACTCCCAGCTTGTTGGAGACAAAGCCTCTATAACTGGTATGAGGAAATCTGTATCAGTCGGTGCCCTCCATCACGCAAAGGGAACAGAAAATAGAACGGAAAAACTAGAACAGCAGAGAAATAAGATGAAAAGAAAGCAAAAGGAGGAGCTACAATGAGTTTGCTCCCAACATGAGCTGGTTGCTTTCTCTGGTGCGGCCTTGACTCTCTTACTGAGGTCTTTCAAAGTCCATGGCGAGGGGCAAAGGCATGATTCTAACTCAGAGCAAGTGAGTATTTTGGCCCTCAGTTTCTTCTCTAGCTGTGGTCTTTATAGATTTGCACAATATTTGTCTAAAATTCCTTGCCCCTTGAGTCCTCCCTGATCCATATGAGAAACCAAACACAGTTTCCCTGTGGAAGGAGCCACTGGCCTATCTTGAACCCTTTTCTGGGCCTTTTAAAAAAATCTTCTTCCACCTTTGTGGGCCTCCAGCATTTTCCCATTTCTCGCTCATGACAGGCAGGGTCTGCAAGCCTTAAAAACTCTCTCCTTCCAAAGTCCTTTGCCTGTCTCTGCTTACCTTCTGTCCACTTGGCTTCATTTGAAAATGAGCTGATTTAATTCACTTCTTACCAGTGTGGCATCAAGAAACCAAGCTTGTCCTTCTTCGTAGAGGAGACTCCACCTCAGCCTCTCACGAGGTGCTCATTCAGAGCCCTGAGGGCCCGGAGTCAAACCATCTCTCGAGTTTAACCACATGCTCTAAAATCTCCATGAAATCAGGAATGCGAGGCCAGGAGGGGGGTCAACTGTCAGAAATACTTGAGCTCTGAGCCAAGCACTGCCTTTTACTTGCTCTGTCTCCTTGAGCAATCCACTTGATCTTGCTGAGCCTCCTCCCTCCTCTGTTAGGGAAAAATGATGATCTTAAGACCTCTCACCTGTGCTTTATGCTTCTGATGCATCAAACGGATGCTGCAAACAGGGCAAGAAAATTACCTTGCAAACCATAAAAGCTCTAAACAAATAGAAGGCTTGTTTAATGACAGTGCCCCTTGGCCACACGAGATAAGTAAACTAGCAACAACGCATGTTCCAGAGTAACCCATTCTGTGCTCTCACCTAGGCCAGCATGTTCCAACTTCACCCACTTCACTGGGTCTTCAGTTTTCCTGGGCATTAAGAGAAACATCTTAAGCCAACATGGCCAAATATAGCCATTGGGAGCCTCTACGAAAGGCAGGATTAAGACAAGGATGTAGGATCAAAAGGTGGGAAAAGTCTCAGTTCCGGTTTCTGCAGTATTATTCAGTTGTGGGATTCTCTCTATAACTCTAGTTCCACTGAAGAGGGCTGCTGTGAGATACAGCATGCATGAGAAACAGTTTACTAAGTTATCAATACAGTGGATGATATTATTACAAGGATATAACTGATTCCTCTATGAAGAACCAGAGACACTTTTTCTACGTGCTCAACCAAATCCAAAGCCAGCAGAGGTCAAGCCTATTACTGTGCCAAAAGGAATTCAAATAAGCGTTTTCACTTTTAAGAAGAAGAGGTCAATCAAGGGAAAAGCCCTTATTTCAACTTCTAGTGTCAAGAAGCAGAGAAGGCGATGGCACCCCACTCCAGTACTCTTGCCTGGAAAATCCCATGGAAGGAGGAGCCTGGTAGGCTGCAGTCCATGCGGTCGTGAAGCGTCAGACACGACTGAGCGACTTCCCCTTCACTTTTCACTTTCATGCATTGGAGAAGGCAATGGCAACCCACTCCAGTGTTCTTGCCTGGAGAATCCCAGGGATGGGGAGCCTGGTGGGCTGCCGTCTATGGGGTCGCACAGAGTCAGACATGACTGAAGTGACTTAGTAGCAGCAGCAGCAGCAGTGTCAAGAAGAACAGGTTCATTAAAAGCACAAAATAAAGCTGGGGGTAGGAGGTAGGGGGAGTGTGTAGGATCAATTGGGAGATTGGGATTGACATAGATATTCTATTGATACTATTACCAGGTGGTGCCAGTGGTAAAGAATCCAACTGCCAATGCAGGAGACACAAGAGACGTGGGTTCAATCCCTGGGTCAGGAAGATCCCCTGCAGTAGGAAATGGCAACCCACTCCAGTATTGTTGCCTGGAGAATTCCATGGACAGGGGAGTCTAGTGGGCTACAGCCCATGGGGTGGCAAAGAGTCGGACACGATTGAGTGCACACACACACACACACAAAATAGACAACGCATGAGAACCTACCATAGAGCACAGGGAAATACTCAGTGCTTGGTGGAGACCTAAATTGGAAGGAAATTCAAAAAAGAAGGGATATATGTATACATATAGCTGATTCACTCTGCTGTACAGCAGAAGCTAGCACACTGCTGTAAGGCAACTATACTCCAATACAGATTAATTAAAAATAAAATTAAAAGCACAAAATACACACCGTGTGGTCACTTCCCTGCATACGTTACTGGCTTGGCAAGGAAAGGGACTAACCTTCCCTGGGCGCCTACTCAGTGCTGAGCTTCATGCTTCAGGGGGCTATATAATTATCACCCAAACAGAACAGTTCTGAGACTAAAAGGAAACATACCACATAATAATTATGCGAGGATAAGAAAATGTACTGAGACTATCTCGCTGGTCAACCAGAATGCACGCACCACCCCCACCCCCATCTCTGCACAGCTCATAACACAGTCTTGAAGAACTCCAAGGACGATAGGCCCACTAACCCACCCTGGCCTTTCCGCATATGGCAGAACATCATTATTCCACGCCAGTGATATACCTGTGTTTATCTTTCAGCTCTAATTTTAGCACAGCAGAAAAGCCCATTCACTGCTATTGAGAAAGTTTCCTCTTGAATCTGCATGTGGGGCTCTGAGCTGGCTTGGTGGCTCCACAGGGGAGCCAACTCCTGGGCAGTAAAGATCCGAGTGGGCACCGTGGAAGCGCTTCAGCCCGATGAGCACCCTGCCCTTATTCCTGTCCTGTGTGACGCTCAGGTCTGTGGGGGAATGAATGAGCTCAAATCCCCCTCCAAAGAGAAAGCCACCATCAGGGCCGGCTAACACGTTTCTGCTGTTCCCTCCACTGGCTGCAAAAAGCAAGTTTTTACACCATAACTGAAATTCTACTTAAAGATGCATATGTTTGCATCTTAACTTCAAGACTAAGGCTGTTGTAAAGCTTCTACCAAATGTTTTAGTCTAAGAACTATTCTTTCATCATGACTGGTCACCATGCCCTGGGCATTAGGGTAGACAGATTATAAGCTGGATATGTGGAATAGAAGAGAAAACACTGAAAAAAGGACATAAATCTGGCTTTGCCACTTCTTGACCAAATTCGTAACAATGTATTCACCAGAGACATATTAGTACATTTTTTGTTACCTGAATGTTATTGACTGGAGTGTTTCAGTATGCATTTATATAACAAATCATCAGCCACAGGCATTAGTTTCTGCAAAAATCCACCCCCCCCCCCGCCCCCCGCCATTCAATAATGCGTTAACATCATTGGACTTCTATTTCCTTCTTTCTGCCAGGGAGCAATCTTACTCAGTGGTATCTTAGGGTATTGCCATGAAAATTAAAATGTAATAATGCATCTGAAAGCTCTCTGAAAAAATAAAGAGCTCTACAAATACATCGGCAATGCAAATTTGCAGGTGAGAGGACAACCACACAGAACAATAGAAGCTCCAGCTGGGAATTCTGTTAATTGCAATTTGAACGCCTGCATCCTATTCTCTCAATGCAGTTAAGAGCTAACAAAAAAGCTTGCTGAGGAACGAAGACTGTGGTTGGGTGGATGGACGGAAAGACAGTGAAAGAGAGGGACCATTTTCTAGACATAAACAATTGGAGAAGTACATATTTGAGCATATTTGAATTTGAACCATAATTCAAATCCAAATAAAAGGGTTTGGATATACCATTATCATGACATGAAGAGTTCATATTTTTCTACCATCCAACAAGCCAACTTTTAAGGCCATATTTTCAAGCTTTTTCCTCTATTTATAAATATCTACCTGAACTGAGTTTGGGTTAGATGCATAAAGTAATCTTTTTTTAAAAAAATTTATTTACTTTAATCGGAGGTTAATTACTTTACAGTATTGTAGTGGTTTTTGCCATACATTGACATGAATCAGCCACGGGTGTACATGTGTCCCCTATCCTGAACCCCCCTCCCACCTCCCTCCCCATCCCATCCCTCAGGGTTATCCCAGTGCTCTGGCCCTGAGCACCCTGTCTCATACCTCAAACCTGGACTGGCGATCTATTTCATATATGGTAACATACATGTTTCAGGGCTAGAACAGACTTCTGGATTCTGTGGGAGAAGGCGAGGGTGGGATGATTTGAGAGAATAGCGTTGAAACATAAAGTAATCTTTAAGACCAAGGCCATGATTCCTGGAACTACCTGCAATCCCAGAAAAGAGCCCCTACGAGAGCCTGGTCTGCCAATAGGCAGAGAGAGGACCCGTACCCCAGGGCTGTTCCTCCATCTAATCTTCACATTGGGCTGAACTTGTTATTCCTGAATTTTCACAAATGCCTTATGCACACTTGGTGGCTTTAACAGATAGTTTTTCCTCGTGCTTACGGATGGTGGGTTTTCCTTAGCAAGTGGACACACGAATGTTTTTGTAGTAGACAGAGGCCTAATTTGGCCACCAGCATCTCCTCCCACCATTGTGTCTGCATGCCACCCTGCACGCCAAGAAGTGGAGTCCGTTTCTCCTCCCTGTGAGTCTGGGTTGACCCTGTGACTAACTCTGACCAGCAGACAGTGATGGGAATGATGTTCACTCTGGGACTCTGGAGCCTGGGTCTCAAGAGAACCATCAACTGCTGCTTGCTCCCTCAGGAGCCAGCCTCTCCGTAAGAAGTCTGGCTACCCTGAGACAACCATGCTGTGAGGAAGCCCAAGCCAGACACGGAGAGGGATCACAGTGGAAGAACACGAGGTGTGAGGCCTGTGAGGGAAGCCTTCTTGGACCTTCTGGGCCAACCCAACCGAGTCAGCAGCTGACAGCAGCGAAACCAATAGTCCCATTTGATGCTGCATGAAGCAGAATCATCACCCAGCCAAGCACTGCCCAAATCACACAATCATGAGAAATAACAATAAGTCACTATTGTGTGAAGACATCAAGTTTTGGGGTGGGTTTGTTGTGCTGTGCGCTCAATTGTGTCCAGTTCTTTGCGACGCCATGAACTGTAGCCCACCAGGCTTCTCTGCCCATGGAATTTTCCAGGCAAGAATACCGCAGTGGGTTGCCGTTCCTTCTCCAGGGGATCTTCCCTACCCAGGGATCAAACCTGCATCTCTTGGGTCTCCTGCATTGGCCAGTGGAGTCTTTACCACTGCACCTCCAAGGAAGCCTACAGGCTGGGTTTGTTAGGCTGCAGTAGAACAGAAGCAGCAAGGTCTCTTCATTCCACCGCGAAAAAAGAACACTCAGCAATACTGACATAAAAGACATCATCAGCCACGTAGACAGAGAACTGCAAACCCTTCTGTGAAGCCAACAGCTGGAATCTTGTGTTCAGCAGCAGTCTTGGGGAGTGAAATGTCTTCCATGTGCCCCTCCTTCCCCCTTTACTTAATAAACCCTCTTTTGAAGCATCTGACACCCGCTCTCCTGGTGTAGACTTGGAGGCCTAAGTTCCGGCCCTCGCTCTTGCTCTACTGACTTACTCCAAGCTTTGGGCAACCCTTCAGTCTCTACTGCCTGTTTGCCATCCACAACGTAGAGATGATAACGCCTGCTCCATTTACTCTACAGAATTTTTGTTGTAACTAAGTGAGGTAGAGTTTGTTAAATGAGCTTTGAAAGGTATGATGGAAATTTTCTCCCAGCTGTCATTTCATAACTATCTTTTCAAATTGAAAGTATTTTAAAAGATATAAAGGGAAAGTGTCACTCAGTTGGGTTTGACTCTTTGCGACCCCATGGACTAGCCCACCAGGCTCCTCTGTCCATTGAATTCTTCAGGCAAGAATACTGCAGTGGGTAGCCATTCCCTTCTCCAAGGGATCTTCCCAACCCAGAGACAGAACCTGGGTCTCCTGTAGGGCAGGCAGATTCTTTACCATCTGAGCCACCAGGGTGCATGTCTCAAAACACGCTGCAATTTACAGGTGTCACCACCAGGTAGCAATCCCATCCCAAAAGTAAAGATTTAAATGAAAAATGAGCTTCATATTCCCAGGAATGTACAGAAGCACTTGCCTGCAGTGACTGCACTGATAAGCCTGCTAGTCAATAACTGTTGTCAGAGTAACTCTAAATTCTGTAACTGGGTATCCCAACCATTTTTCACCCTCAACAGCTCATGGGAGTTCTCTAGAGCAGGCTCCAAGGCACCCACCCGAAGAAGTGAGCTCTTAGCAGAGAATGGACTCAGCCACCCCTGCTCATCTCCTTGGTCAGACCAAGGAACCCACACACTTCACGTGGTTTAAAGTATGTTCAAAGGGAGGAACTGAGGCCTCTAGGCAACAGCCACACATGAACTTGACCCCTCCTTCTCCCACCCAGGGCAAGTCTCCAGATGTCTGCGACCCCAGCCAACATCTTGACTACAACCTCACCAGAGATCCTAAACTAAATACACTCAGCCAAGCCACTTCCAAATTCCGGACCCACAACCACTGTAAGATAATAAACGCTTGCCATTTTAAGCTTTCAAATTGTGGGATCATTTGTCGCACAGCAACAGACAATTAATACATCCTGTTTCCTCACTTTTTAAGTAAAAACACTAGAGCATCTTGGTATATTGAGAAGACCCAGAATGAATATGCAGACCATGACCCTTATTACTCACAGAGTGAAGGAGGAATAAGTGCATCAAGCATTCCTATCGAGCCAGTATAAGGCAAAAGGCCCCATGAGCAGCATAAAGGCAGACACATTCCGATAACACATTGACTCGGAGCCATAGGGAACCCAGGCACCTAGATCAAGCATACAGGTAGACAAAAGCTGCTGTGTGATGGAAAATGGAAAGCAAGAGGGCGGCAGGAAAGGTCAGTAATATGTTTATGTTCCTGACTTGAAGATTTATTAAGCCTCTGACTAGCACAGTCAATGTCATTAGAGAATTAAACAATTTGTATTCTAGCGCTGGTCCACTGGGGCCTCCCAGGTGGCACTGGTGGATAAGGACCCATCTGCCAATGCAGCAGATGCAAGAGATGTGGGTTCGATCCCTGGGTTGGGAAGATCCCCTGGAGGAGGAAATGGCAACCCACTCCAGTATTCTTGCCTGGAGAATCCCATGGACAGAGGAGCCTGGTGGGCTATGATCCATAGGGTGGCAAAGAGACACAACTGAATCAACTTAGCACGCACGCAGGTCCATTGGGCAGGGCCGACAGTAAACACGATGAAAGAGAGAGAAAGCAGAGCCCCCTCAAGTGGCCTAAGTACAGACTTCCAAGATGGTAGCCACTATATGGTGAGTTTCCTTCAGAGACAAACAGCAGACGGAATCAGGATAAAAGCAGCTCTGCCTTAACTAGCCAAAAGTCAAGGAAAATGTGCTTGGACATTCGGCAAGCCTTTTTAGCAGCCCTCCAGCAAGAAGAACCCCAGTTGGCCATGTCACCAGCAAAAAGCCTGGGACAGCCCTCATTGAGGAATTCAGGCTGTGCCTCTTTGGACAGCATCCAGTGGCCAGAGCAAATACCAACCGAGGGTCACGCCAGTCCTTTCTGTTCTTACGCTTGCAATCTGAGGCAGGCTGCCAGCAATTCATTCTGCAATCAAGTCTCACATCTACCGTGCTGGTGTGAAGCAGCAAAGCCACCTCGGCATTGATGACCTGTAAATCTTGATGCCATTACCTCAGAGCACAGACTGCTCACTGACGCTGGTCATCAGTCTACTTAAGGGGACCGCTGCCTCCCCAGCAGCAGCCCCCTCAGAGCTTCTGAGGGAGCCCCTCACTCAGCCGATGGTAAAACCCCACAACCTGCAGGAGGAAGGGGTGCAAAGAGGAGAAGGAGCCTCCAACATCCCTGGAAGGCTCTCTGGGTCCTGACGAGACTTGTAGGAATTGATTTCCTCAAGAGCCACTTGTTGGAGATGGATCAATTATGCTGAGTTGAAGAGCCCTATGAGAGGAAACCACAAATCAAATTTTCATTACCAGATGAAGTATGAAGGACCACAAGCAGAATCCACCAGTGGTGATTTTTTTTTTTTTTAAGATGGGTCAGGGACAGATGAAAGCGTGCTCTCTACCCCAGCACTAGCTCACTGCAGCCCTCTTTGGGGTTTCCTTCATGCACAATTCCTTAACTACTGCAGGGGGCATGCGTGGGTCTTATCTCCTCTGAACGTCCCTTTTCCTCCATGATGCCCAGCACTCAAGCCATCTCCAGGGTACTAGGTATTTAGGAAACTGCCCTGGGTAAGTCCCCAAACCGAAGGGCAGAGAGGTGGAGGAAGACAGCTGACAGCAGGTGGCTGGACTAAGACTCGGATTTGGAATCTGTTCTCAAGGTAGGAGCAAGAGAGGGAAGAGTGACTCCCAGTTAGAACCAAAAAGGAAAAACTCAGACCACAACAGACAGACAACATGCAGAGACCATCCCTCCCTGACCTCATCCAGACTAAACAGTTGGAAATGTCTGATCCCTTCCACACAGGCCCTTCATGTGGGACTCACCTGTTCTAAGGTTGCCCTTGACGTTCATTTTAACTTAATTTTCCTTGAAACACAGCATCTCCATAGGGGAGGCATAAGACTGATTGCCTGGTTCCACTCTCAAAGCACACACAGCAGACACTCAAGAAATCAGCTAATACACCCACTGGAGATGACTTTGAGTGTCTGAAATACTGAGCAGAGGCAGAGGGTGATGCAAGGACAGGTGATGTAAAGGTCACGTCCCCTGTGGCCTCATCACTTCCCAGGGGGACTGCCATGACAGTCTCCCATGCCTCCTGCAGGCGCTTGCTCCCTGCAGCCCGTTTTTCAACTTGCAGGTTAAGCTGATGGTGTTACTCACCTACCTAAAACCCCTCAATGACTGTCCTGGCTTTTGGATCAGCCCAGACTCTTCCATGTGGAAAACAGGCACCCCCGGGATCCAGCCCCTGCCTGTCTGTCCAGACTAAGCTCTCTGCTCCCCATCAATCACCCTAAACCACATGGGGCTCCCCATACCAGGCGTGCTCATCTTCCCGCTCATCTTTGCTCACGCTGCCCCTGGAACTCTGCCCCACATTCTTCACCTGGCAGTCCCCTAGTCATCCCCCAGGATCCCACCCCAGAATCACCTACTCCTGGAAGCCAACCCTGAGCCACACTCCTCCTGCTCACGTGTGCCCCAACGGAGCCCAGGCACTCCCTCCACTAAGCGGTCAGTATTGTGCTTGTCCTTTACTGCTGTGTCACGTACCCCCCAAGACAAGCTGCTCAGTGAGGAACCACATCTTCCTCTTCCTTGTAGCAACAAGGCTTGAACAACACCTAGCATGTAGAAATAATTTCTGAAAATCAATTAACCTATCAATCTTATAGTTGGAGGTCATTTCAATTGATCCTGTGACCATTAGGTAAATTTGCAGCAATCAAGTAACGTCCTTTTGCTAAATCACACAGGTGCCATCTGGGTCCTTCCTCCTATATCACACATGCAAGTTCTTGGCCCCATGCCTGCCCGACCAAATCAGAAAATCTGGGAGCTGCCCCAGTGATCTGTAGTTTAACACGACTCCAGGGGATTCTGATCCACTCGAGTTTCAGCATCAGTGCCCTAGAGCCTTCAAAGACCAACAGGAGGGAGGGTTCAGATTTTGCCCTGTAAGCAGCTGCAGTGAACTCCCTGCCTGGCAGTCTCCCCCTTTCCAGGGTGGTGGAGCCTCTCCATGGCTGAAAGCAGCTGCATTTACCGGGGCCAGATGCGGAAATACTTCCCCTCCCAGTACCCCTTGGACTAATCAAGAATCACCTAGGGAACAAAGGAAACCAGGCAACTCTGTGCTCTGGGCTCCAGAGAGCTCTCCCCAGCCCTGGGCGGGGTGGGCGGGGTGGGCTGGGAGGGCCCTCGCAGATGCTGGCTGCCCGGGACAGAGTTCACCTCAGGCTGAATCCAGGGCTGGAGCACTGAGATCTGACAGAAGCCAGTTTCTGGTTGTTTTTCTTTAAAACACAACGTGGGACACATCAGGAGTGTGACAGGCAGATCGCCCTGCCCATCACAAGCAGATATAATGGAGTAGAGCAATTAGGAAGATCTTGGCTGTCAGTTTCAACTGGAAGTTTCACTGGCGGCCACAACAAAGGCTATGGTTGTGAGCTGAATTGATGAGGTTTTTGACACCCCACTCTCCCCCCAAATCCCTGCATCATATATTCAGGCCTGCAGAAAGGCCCGAGGAACAAGGAATGTACAATTTTTCAGCACTGACTTTTCTTACAAATTCTTCTATCTCATTTTCATTTCAGAGTGAACCATTTTTCTTGAGAACCTACTATGCACAAGGTAGCCAGGTCTCGCTCACTAACCCAGTAGATTGCAGCCTTGACTGCATATTAGAATCACATGGCAGGGGGAAGGGAGTTGAAAAGATTCTTATGACTAGACAAGACCCCGGACCAATTAAACCAGAGTGTCTGGAGTCAGACCCAGGCGTCAGCAATTTGGTGAACCATGATTTTAAATAATATGGATGTCTGGACTTCACCTCAAACCATGTAAATCAGAATCTCAAGAGCTGGAGCCTGGGCATGTATGTATAAGGGCTAACAAAGTGCTAGTCACTCAGCTGTGTTCAACTGTTTGCAACCCCAATGGCTGTAGCCCACCATGCTCCTCTGTCCCTGGGATTCTCCAGGCAGGAATACAGGAGTGGGTAGCCATTCCCATCTCCAGGGGGTCTTCCTGGCCCAGGGATCAAACCTGGGTCTTCTGCTTCGTAGGGAGATTCTTTACCATCTGAGCCACCACAGAAGCCCTGTATGTATATTATGCATGTGGGTATATGACCATGCATATACATGCTTATACACACACGCATTTGTATACACATGTGCATATGCTTATGGTTATATACACGTGCATACACATACACATACATATGTACAGACATACATATATAGTCCAGGTGATTCTAATATAGTCAGTCAAGGCTGAAAACCACTCACAGACCACTAATTCCCAAATTTGACTCCACTTTTAAAATTCTCTTTTCAACTGTTCCAAACCTTAGGCCACATCCCAAACCAGCTGGATCACAAGCTCGATCGGGGGTGGTAGACTGGACACAGACCTCAGTGATTTTTGAGGGTCCCTAGATGATTCCCACATGCAGACAAGTTTGGAGAGCACAGACTCCAATCTCCAGAAAAGCTGGGCTGGTCTTCTGCGATTTTTACCGTAACTCTCCTACAGCACCTACCGTAAATATTTGTTGAACTGGAACGAATTTTTAAAGATGTCTGTTCCCCTGATGTCTTTTACAACTAGACCTTCTGGAGCTGGTCCCTTTGAGGACTGTATGAATCCAATAGGAGGTGGCATGAAAAAGAACGTACGTCATAAAAAGGCATTTTGTCTCATTAGTGAATCCGACGCCCAGGGCTCCCCCGGTCTTCACACTTTTGATACTGTCGCCCTATTTGGAATTTATCCTTCTGTTTCTCCTCTGCATAGCTTCAGACAAAAAAAAAAAAAAAAGTCTTTCCAGCTCCCTTCTCAGTATATTTGAAAACTGGGAATCACTTTCGAGCACTCAGGTACCCAGAGATGAATTTAGGAACTGGAGGACTTGTCACTCCTCATTTAAGAGGAGAACAGGTGGCTTATTCACCAAGCCAGGAATGGCTCGCATTTTAAAAAGTCAACAAGTAAGACAGAAAACACTATTAATTCCTCATTCACAACTTTGATGCTATGCGCCTAGATTTGCCCACAAGCGAGGGTGATTTGACTCTATTGTAAATGCTCAAGGTGGGATTACTTACCATCTAAAAGATTCCTACTGCCAATCCTTTTGTGGAAATGCTGGCATGTATATACCAAGTTTGCTTGAACAGGAAGTAAACTGCAAAATCATTCACTAAAACATGGAAAAATCAGCTCAAAACCTCATCTTCTTTTTGCGGTTGCCACTTCATGGTTACTGCTTTAAATGTGACCTCTCTTTTGCGGGCACTGACCGTTCATCTAAATGCCTGATGACGAGAAGAATACGTGTCTGTAATGACTGCTGCAGCAGGAGCCAGGCTGGGCTGAAAGAGAACTGTCCTCTGATACCAAGTCACCTCTCACTCCTGTGTGATCTTGAGCCACTTATTTGATCTTCAGGTTCCTTATTTCTAAAACAAAATAAATACTCACAAAGATGGTTTTCTTCCAGCTCAAACATTATGTGGCTTGAATTCTCTTGTGGACAATGATATAAGTCTTGTGGAAATGGCTTTTACTATTTTGTTTTCCTAAAAATGGATTATTATGTAGGAGAAAGTACCTTGAGTATCCAATTCCATAAAACAAAGATTAAGAACTAATATATGCATCAAATGGACCAGACACAGAAAAGCTAGAGAAAGAAGACAGACAGCCTAGGGTGATAAAAATTAATGAGGAAAACAATTACACATCTAACCATGATATAAGACAGAATGAAATAGATGCTATGGCATGAAACCGGAGAGGAGAGGGCTTGGAATATTTTTTAATGTCCAAAATAAATGGCCAAGTTCTTTCTACAAGGGTTAAAGGCACACTGAACTCGACTTCTAGTTCTGAACTTCATGGGTAGTGAACATGTCACCTCTGATAAGTCACCTATCTTTCTTAAGCTTCAGTCTTTTCACCTGTAAAATGGGAATCATATAACACCAGTCCAACATACTGGACAGTGCCATTGTGAAGCTCAAAGGAAACACAGGCATGAGAGGGATTGAAAATATGCTACATAAGATAAGTTACACAAAACCATGGAGGATGACATAACTGAGTCGATATAGACTCATAAAAGCTAGAGTTTCCACTGAGAAAGGAATCCAGAGGTTAAATTCAGAGCTGCAGGATCTCACATACAGTGGCTTATGTTCTGTTTTGTACTTTCTTAATTTTCCCCCATATTTACTTATTAAATAAAAATATAGGTTCATGGTAAAAATTAAATAGTATGGAAAACTATAAAATTTAAAAATCCCTTCCCTCACCTCTACTTCTGCTTCACTGACTACGCTCAAGCTTTTGACTGCATGGATCACAACAAACTATGGAACATTCTTCAAGAGATGGGAATACCGACCACCTTACCTGCCTCCTGTGAAATCTGTATGCAGGTCAAGAAGCAACAGTTAGAACTGGACATGGGACAATGGATTGATTCTAAATTGGGAAAGGAGTAATGTTAAGGCTGTATATTGTCACCTTGCTTATTTAACTTATTTGCAGAGTATATCATGTGAAATGCCAGACTGGATGAAGCTCAAGCCAGAATCAAGATTGCAGGGAGAAATATCAATAACGTCAGATATGTAGATGACACCACCTTTAAGGCAGAAAGTGAAGAGGAACTAAAGAGCCTCTTGATGAAGGTGAGAGAGGAGAGTGAAAAAGCTGGCTTAAAACTCAACATGTAAGATTACAGCATCCAGTCCCATCACTTCATGGGAAATAGATGTGGAAACAATGGAAACAGTGACAGGCTTTATTTCCTTGGGCTCCAAAATCACTGCAGATGGTGATTGCAGCCATGAAATTAAAAGATGCTTACTCCTTGGAAGAAAAGCTAAGACCAACCTAGACAGCATATTAAAAAGCAGAGACAGTACTTGGCCAACAAAGGTCTGTCTAGTCAAAGCTATGGTTTTTCCAGTAGTCATGTATGGATGTGAGAGTTGGACATAAAGAACGCTGAGCACCTAAGAATTGATGCTTTTGAACTGTGGTGTTGGAGAAGACTCTTGAGAGTCCCTTGGACTGCAAGGAGATCCAACCAGTCCATCCTAAAGGAGATCAGTCCTGCGTGTTCACTGGAAGGACTGATGCTGAAGCTGAAGTTCCAATGCTTTGGCCATGTGATGCGAAGAGCTGACTCACTGGAAAAGACCCTGATGCTGGGAAAGATTGAAGGCAGGTGGAGAAGGGGACGACCGAGGATGAGATGGTTGGATGGCATCACCTACTCAATGGACGTAAGTTTGAGCAAGCTCTGGGAGATGGTGAAGGACAGGGAAGCCTGGCATGCTGCAGTCCACGGGGTTGCAAAGAGTCGGACGTGACTGATCAACTGAACACCACCACCTGTGTAACCAGTTACTTCTTCCTTTGCCACTACTCACAATGTCTCATGTGTCCTTCCAGAAGCAAAGCTTATGATTACCCCATAGTCAAAACTATGTATGTATATATTCCTGATTCTACTCCCAGTATCTGTAACTATCCACCTCCTTTTCTAGGTATCCATTACTGGACAGGAAAGATCTTATTTCAAACAATCTCAGGTTAAGACAATATAGTTTTAGATTACTGAAATCTGACATAGCTTCGAGTGGTGATAATTAAATAATAATGCTCTTATTATTTCTTACCAATAGGAAAGGTGGAACAGAAGATGAGAAGGTTATTTAATATATTGTGGTGGTTTAGTTGCTAAATCCTCAACTAAGGAGTGCAGAGCAAAACAGTATTGTTTGTTAGTGAAATAAAATTCAGCTGCTAAAGGACCTATACATAGATCTTTGGTTCTGGGGATCTGTTTCTGAATAAATCAGAGAGAGAAGTCAAAGAATTTTTTTTTACCTTCTCCTATTCTTTAAATGCATTTCAGGTTCAAAGACTGCTCATAAAAAGGGGGTTTTCAGGATTAACAAATTCAGCGAATGACTCCTGAAGAATGAATGCATGCACAAAAATTTAGAAATAAGACAGCAAGCTTATAACTAAAATAATAAACTATGAGCATTTTCCTGCTGGACTCCTACTCCTTACTGCCCTTCATCTGGAGACCTAACAAAATTAGTTAAGGATCTAAGCCTTTTATTTGTCTTTAATTTCCATTCAGCTCAAGAAAACGGTAAAGTATAGGAAAATTTTTACAGTTATTTAGGCCACGACATGCCCAGAACTATTTACTAGACAAATTCTCACAGTGCAGAAAAAGAAAATTCTCTCTCTCTCTTTACTCTGTACACCCTAAAGTTCTCCCTGTCCATTTGATGGGCTGTATTTCACTGGCTTTATTACACAACAGATGTGTGGGTTGTTAGAGTAATTGGTCAAGACATTTTTCATTTTCGCTCCTTCTTTCCAGAAAGCTCAAAACAGTCAGTGTGGTTATTCTATTGTTAACATACTTCTCATCTCTTCTAAGTGGTTTACTGCAATCATCTTCCTTATTCTCTTCTTACCAATAAAATCATTGCAGATTTCTGAATTTCTCTGTCCCTTTTATTTCTGTTGAAAGAGCTATCACATTTTACTGTTCTGAGTCTTCTAAAAGTTCTGACTATTTGGTAAAAAGTTTGGTAAAAGGTACTATGGCTACCGGGGCTTCCCAGGTGGCGCTAGTGGTAAAGAACCCACCTGCCAATGCTGGAGACATAAGAGATGCGGGTTCGATCCCTGGGTCAGGAAGATGCCCTGGAGGCGGGTAGGGCAACCCACTCCAGTGTTCTTGCCTGGAGAATCCCACGGACAGAGGAGACTGGTGGGCTACAGTCCATAGGGTCGCAAAGAATTGGACACAACCGAAGCGACATAGCTCTCATGCACGCTATCACAGACACATTCTGAAGGCAGTGTGCAGCTCTTTATGACAAGTACAGAAATTTGCTCAGCTGACTCTGTCTGAACTTCCTGTGGTTCTCACACATGTTATTGAAATCACAGCATATTATCTCTTATTAGCAGACAAAACGGTCTCAAAATGGCTGGGAAAAACCTCAGCTTCAAATAAATGGAAAATCTGATGTTAGAGATATAGAATATGGCCTTGATGCCAAAATAATTATACCTATTTAGAAAAATCAGCTTAAGAGTCTAAGTTACTGGTAAATAAAGGAAGCTGGCTTGTACCTAAAATGAATCATGCAGGAGGAATTAATTCATTTCCTTTCAGCCTGAAGAGTTTTCAGACGTCTTGGTTCGTAAGTTCTTATGGTTGGTGGGGTTTTCTAGCAGTTCTGCCTCCAAAAATAATCATGGGGGGGCACATTTTCTGGGAGAATAGAAAATTTGCTTCTTCAAAATTAATTAAGTCATTTATCATTTCTTCCAAAGGGATCAGTTACAATCTAGAATTACTTAGGAGTGGAATGACAGACTTGTTGCTTAAGGACAGTTATTCTTTTAATTATCTTTTAAAAAATATTTGTGTATTTATCAGTTTATCTGTTTGGCTGTTCTGGGTCTTAGTTGCAGCATGCAAACTCTTAGTTGCAACGTGTGGAATCTAGTTCCCTGACCAGAGATCAAACCCAAGCCTCCTGCATTGGGAGTGCAGAGTCTGAGCCACTGGACCACTAGGGAAGTCCCTAAGGACAGTTATTAAAAGCTAATTGGAGGGTTTCCATCTCTAGCAATATGCATAGTTATATGCAATATGTTACAATAGTTATACATAATCTTTCCTATGTGTGAAATATTGTAAAAGTAAATGAAAATCCAAATAAGCTGAATAAATCATCATGGAATACACAAAAGATAAGAAGAGGTGGTCTCCAAACAGGTGGTGGGGATACCCTCCCCTCCCCACAAACAAGCCTTTCTAGAAAGACAGATCACTGATAACATACCTTTCATCATTACACCCAATGGCTACACTCCTGACCTGCAGTCCCCTGGGCAGGAGCAATTTTCTGAGAGGACAGTTCTAAGGTTTTCAGGGAAAAAAAAAAAAAGATCCCCAAATAAACACAAGAGCCCTCTCCCTTCAAAAAAGCCAGTGGAGGCTCTGGTTTGGTGGGAGGGAGGGTTTCCTGCCATTCTGTGCTCCTTCACCCAACCTTTCCAAACTCAATACTGAGTTTGAAACTCATGGTAAATTTCTCTGGCTTCATGAAAGCTGCTGGGAAAACCTCTATAAGAGTTGGATTGAGGCAGGGGGAAAATACAATTGGCAGCTGATTTTGAGAAAACATAGGTAACCATATGCCTTTGAGAAACCAGAAGGGAACACAGAGCTTCTTTTGAAAAATAAGATTTAAGAAGAGTCCTCTGGAAAGGCCACCCTGAGCCTTGTGGACACAACAGGTCAGTTTCCGCAAGGAATAGCCTCGGCCAGGGGTGAGAAATTCTGCTCTCCAAATGGAAAGGCCTGGGCCCATGCTGAAGGGAAGAAACCTCACCTAGCTCAAATATGGTCTAGTTTTTTGTTTTACTTCCTAACAGTTGCTGGAACACAAAGCATCTTGCTCCCTCATCGGGGTCCTTGGTCCTAAACCCCATCTCTCTGCAGGACAGTATGAACGAGAAGGAAGAAGCCGGATGGAAACTGACGACTGATGGGGATCCAGAAGCAACTCCTAGAACCGCTTTCTCTGCCAAGTCACCCACCTTATTAAGAAAAGCCTGTGGAATTCGTCTCTTTTATATAGGGAAATAGATCTATATTTAGCTATATCCAGTTTGTGGAAATGTATTCATCCCAACCCCCACTTTCCAGTTACAACCCGGATGACATACTAGGAGTGGAGGGAGGAAGCTCCCTAACCATGAGCTAGCAAAGAGCAGCTGGTATTCTAAGCTCTTCTGTCTCTGAGACAGATGAGATTCACTACTGCCTCCTCCGGACAGTGATAAACTGCATAATTAGAACCAGCCTTCCCAGTGACCACAACAAAGAAACCCAGATGAAATGCCTTAATTATTCCTAGAAGTTTCCCAGGTGGCGCTGCGGTTAAAGAATCCACCTGCCAATGCAGAGAGTGTCAGAGACTGGGATTTGATCCCTGGGTCAGGAAGATCCCCTGGAGGAGGACACTCCAGCATCCTTGCCTGGAGAATCCCATGGACAGGGGAGCCTGGCGGGCTACTGAGCATCTGAGCACACAGCACACAAAAGTATCAAAGAGCTTTCAAGAGAGAGGGGGATTCAGCCTTCAGATCTGGAATATGAGCCTGAGATGTGGCCCTAGGTCTTAGAAGCCACTCTTAGCGAGTTGGGGAGAATCTGTCAAGCAGGAAGAGAGACCTGGAAAGCTGAGCATCACCTCCACAGCCTCACAGGGTTAGGGACCCAGAGCATCTGCAAGGTTAAAGCCTGACAAGCCACTTCACGCCTGTGGTTGGGACCTCAATGACTAAGCCCTACAAGTCAGACAAAACAAAAAGTAAATTTTCAGTCATCTGGATGGCCTAGAAAATCTCAAGTGCCCAATTGATCTGGGATTGCTGGTACCCGGAAAGCCGGCAGAGGTTGTTTAAAAGGCTCTCTAGAACCCTTGTCATGTTTATCATCATTCAAAGCCTCAGATTATTCCATTTCATCAACCTTCAGTCCTGCTAATTATATGATGCTCTATTTTTTTTACATGAGCCAATGAAAAAGGGGAAAATGCTTACCAATCATAAACGTACATCTTGATCAACTGTAAATTACATCTGAATTTCAGAGATTAAAATGTGAAAAAATGTACTTAATTGATTGAAGTACATCAATTGTACTTAATTGATTGAAATATGGTATTTATACAAATATTTTTGTATATTTTTGTATTATTTATACAAATTTTTTTTTCAAAACCACATCTAATACACATTCAAAGGTAACAAGGCACACGAGGAGGTACAATGACATAAATACGAACCAACATGAGAATTAGGACAAACACCAAACAGAAGAGACAGACATATCCCAGATGGAAAAATTACCAGACACAGAATGTAAGACAACGATACAGTACATAACTATGCTCATGGTGATAGAAATTGGGCTTAAAAACTTCAGAACAAGGAACCAGGACTATATAAAGTAACATTAAAGATCTGAAAAAGAGCTAAAAATTCTAGAACTGAAATTCAGTAACTGAAATTAAGAATGCAACAGATGGATTTAACTGCAGATTAGACCCAGCTGAAGAGACACGGTGAGACTTAGAAGATAGGTCAGAAGAACTACCAGATGTAGCTAGGAGATATAAAAAGGATGGAGAAGCAGAAGAGAGGCTAAGAGACACAAAAGTTAAGAAGATGTTTAAGGAAGCAAATTTACCTTACACCACAAAGTTCTCCCAGTAATCGGCAGTGGAGTTCAGAAAAAGTTGCTAATTTTCCTAAGCCCAGCTTCCTCAAAGACTGACGGAGGCAGGTCACTGCGGGGAAGACTCAGAGGCTGGAAACAGTGGTTGAAACTTGTAACGCTGTGGATTTCCCTGGTGGCCCAATGCTTTAGCATCCACCGCCAATGGAGGGGACACACGTTCGATTCCCGGTCCAGGAAGATTCCATATGCCGTGCGGCAACTAAGCCCGCGTGCCACAACTATTGGGCCCATACGCCCTAGAGCCTATGCTCCTCCACAAGAGAAGCAACAGGAAGTCATGCACTGCAACTAGAGAAAGTCGACACACGGCAACAAAGACCCAGCACGGCCAAAAATAAATAGATTCAATACTGTGATTTATGAGGAACGTGTATCTGCCTGTTCAGATGAACAAAATATGTTTTCCATATAGATGGTCTTCATATCAATGGTTCCTGGCTCACAGCTCCCCAAACCCTTGGAATTTCCTGAGCCATATATGCAATGGGAATATCTTTTGTTACAATATTGTCCTTTGTCCTCAGATCCTGACATTGCTTCAGAGCCACAAAGGTGAAATGGGTATCTCTGTATTCATAATAAACCCTATTTCAGCACACCTGGGTTTATATTCATGATGCGATTTTGGAAAGGACCTAGGGATGGGGGCTGGTCGTCAAGGAAACCAACAGTGGAAAAAGAGATGGAACTTTCAATTCCACTCCCTGATTTCCAGGTTGGGGCAAGGAGCTGGAGATTGAATCAACCACCAGTGGCTGGTGATTTGACCAATAATGCCTTTGTAATGCAGCCTCCATAAAAATCCAAAAGGTTTGGAGAGCTTCCAAGTTGGAGAACAAGAATGCTTCCACATGCCACCATGCTGGGCCCCAAACTCCACGAGGACAGAACCTCCCATGTTAAGGCCCTCACCCTGGCTAGCTCTTCATCTGGCTACTGATTTGCATACTTTAATATCCTTCATAATAAACCAGTAATCTAGAGAGTAAATGGCTTTTCCTATGTTTGAGATCACTCTAGCAAATTAATTGAACTCAAGGAGGGAGTCATGAGAACCTCTGATTTAACTTCCCTGGTGGCTCAGACAGTTAAGAGTCTGCCTGCCAAGTGGGAGACCCACGTTCAACCCCTGGGTTGGGAAGATTCCCCTGGAGAAAGAAATGGCAACCCACTCCAGTATTCTTGCCTGGAGAATTCCATGGACAGAGCCTGGTAGGCCACAGTCCATGGGGTCACAAAGAGTCGGACACAACTAAGCGGCTAACACTTTTCACTTTTGTCAGAGACACAGGTGACAACCGGGCCTGAGACTGGAGCGGGAGGGCAGTCTTGTGGGGCTGAGCTCATAACGCATCAGATCTGATGCTATCTCGGGTAGAGGGTTAGAATCAAGTTGAACCGCAGGACACCCACCTGGTGTCACAGAGGATTTATCAGATGTGTGGTGAAAACCCCATGTGTGCTGGAATTGGTGATCAGAACCCTTTAAAAGGAATATGGGACCATGGTTATTTCACCTCTCTGTGCATCACTCTCCTCGTACCTAAATGGATACAGTAAAACAGTACCCACTTCACAAAGCAAGGATTGAGAATTCAGTACCTGGGAAGCACCGAATAAGTGCTCACTGCCTGCTGGCTGGACGATGGAGCTCCCTGTCCACCCGAGCTTGCTTCAGGAATGGAACAGGCAGCTCCATCACTGTGACAAAACGAGTTCAGCCTGAAATACAGCCCGTGAAGTATTGCAACTGTGGAACATGAGGGTTAGATGGAACCCTTCATAATATCCATGCAATCAGAGGTTTACTGTTTTCCTCTTTAAAAATGGGTTTTCTACAAGCAGATCAATTTTTTTTGTAAAGCACTAAACCCAAATAGAAAAGTAGATAATTGACAAAAAAAAATACAAATAGGTAACAATTCTTACAGAGAAATGTTTAGCCATGTTGGCAATCAAAATGCAAATGAAAGCAACATATATTTTATCTTAAATAAACAGTTGAAAAAAATAAAAGGCCCTATGTTGTCAATGATGTGGTAAAATCATTTCCAGTTCTAGAAAGCAAGGTATTAACATGGTGCTTTCCCCTGGCTGACTAATTTCACTTTCTGGAAATATTTACTAAGAAAACACTCCTAATTGTAGAAAAGTATAAGTGCAAAGCTACTCACTGTCATGACACAGTGATCAGAATTGGGAGAAAATAATGCCCACTAATAAGAAAATATTGTAGTAAGTTAACAGGGTTCCAAAGCACTGAATTACATAGTCATTAAAAATATGTTTACAAAGCATTTGTAATAACATGGAAATTGCTTATTACAATACTAGCTGAGAAAAAGCAAGATAAAAAATTAAAGTTATATGCATGGGCTTCCCAGGTGGCGCTAGTGGTAAACAACTCGCCTGCCAATGTAAGAGACTTAAGAGATGCAGGTTGGATCCCTGGGTCTGGAAGATTCCCTGAAGGAAGTGACAACCCATTCCAGTATTCCTGCTTAAAGAATCCCATGGACAGAGGAGCCTGGCGGGCTACAGTTCATTGAGTCGGACATGACTAAAGCAACTTAGCACAACACAACACAGTGTCAGCTCAATTGTGTTTAAAAATGAGCTGAGGGAAAAACACTAGAAATAAACATAGCACAATATGACCAGATCAGTCTATCACAGGTAGAAGGGTCATCTTCATTCACCTTGCTACTTTCCATAATGAATCCGTATTCCTTTCCCCAATTGGGAAATAAATGTTTCATTCTATTTACTGTAAAGACAATATAAAACAACATTAAAGAAAGTTAAAATTTTTTTTCAAAAATTTTATTGAGATGTAATTGACATGTAACATTGTATTAGTTTCAGATGTAAAACAATATCCAAAATTTGTATATATACCAGGAATGTTCACCACAAAAAGTCATCACCATGCAAAGCTGCTTACTCCTTGGAAGAAAAGTTATGACCAACCTAAATAGCGTATTCAAAAGCAGAGACATTACTTTGCCAACTAAGGTCCGTCTAGTCAAGGTTATGGTTTTCCCTGTGGTCATGTATGGATGTGAGAGTTGGACTGTGAAGAAGGCTGAGCGCCAAAGAATTGATGCTTTTGAACTGTGATGTCGGAGAAGACTCTTGCAAATCCCTTGGACTGCAAGGAGATCCAACCAGTCCATTCTGAAGGAGATCAGCCCTGGGATTTCTTTGGAAGGAATGATGCTAAAGCTGCAACTCCAGTACTTTGGCCACCTCATGCGAAGAGTTGACTCATTGGAAAAGACTCTGACGCTGGGAGGGATTGGGGGCAGGAGGAGAAGGGGGCAACCGAGGATGAGATGGCTGGATGGCATCACGGACTCGATGGACATGCGCCTGAGTGAACTCCGGGAGATGGTGATGGACAGGGAGGCCTGGCGTGCTGCGATTCATGGGGTTGCAGAGTCGGACATGACTGAGCGACTGAACTGAACTGATGCAAAGCTACAATTTTTCTCTTGTGATGAGAACGTTAAAGATCTACTCTATTCAGTTCAGTTCAGTCGCTCAGTCGTGTCCAACTCTTTGCGACCCCATGAATCACAGCACGCCAGGCCTCCCTGTCCATCACCAAATCCCGGAGTTCACCCAGACTCATGTCCATCAAGTTGGTGACGTCATCCAGCCATCTCATCCTCTGTCGTCCCCTTCTCCTCCTGCCCCCAATCCCTCCCAGCATCAGAGTCTTTTCCAATGAGTCAACTCTTCTCATGAGGTGGCCAAAGTACTGGAGCTTCAGCTTTAGCATCATTCCTTCCAGAGAACACCCAGGGCTGATCTCCTTTAGAATGGACTGTTTGGATCTCCTTGCAGTCCAAGGGACTCTCAAGAGTCTTCTCCAACACCACAGTTCAAAAGCATCAATTCTTCGGTGCTCAGCTTTCTTCACAGTCCAACTCTCATATCCATACATGACCACTGGAAAAACCACAGCCTTGACTAGACAGACCTTTGTTGGCAAAGTAATGTCTCTGCTTTTCAATATGCTATCTAGGTTTGTCATAACTTTCCTTCCAAGGAATAAGCACCTTTTTATTTCATGGCTGCAGTCACCATCTGCAGTGATTTTAGAGCCCAAAAAAATAAAGTCTGTCACTGTTTCCATTGTTTCCCCATCTATTTGCCATGAAGTGATGAGACCAGATGCCATGATCTTCATTTTCTGAATGTTGAGCTTTAAGCCAACTTTTTCACTCTCCTCTTTCACCTTCATCAAGAGGCTTTTTAGTTCCTCCTCACTTTCTGCCATAAGGGTGGTGTTATATGCATATCTGAGGTTATTGATATTTCTCCCGGCAATCTTGATTCCAGCTTGTGCTTCTTCCAGCTCAGTGTTTCTCATGATGTACTCTGTATATAAGTTAAATAAGCAGGGTGACAATATACAGCCTTGACGAACTCCTTTTCCTATTTGGTACTCTATTAGCAACTTTCAAACATATGATACAGCATTGTTAACTATAATCATAGTGCTGTACATTGCAAGTTTTATAAAACAACCTTGTTCCACTAATCCAACTGTTTCAGTTTTTATTCAGTGAGACCTGTACGTGCACACACCTTTGGGACAGATGTAATCAGTCTGAATCAGTGATTAGTTCTATCAGGATTAGGCGACACGGAAATGAGACAAGTTATCAAGCTCTTTTCCTTCCTTGCTCTTCCTCCACCAACATTCACCTGGAAAGATGGAAAGCCTGAAATATAGAGGGGTTTTGTTTGTTTTATTAGGTGTTTAAGTACTCGAGTTATTTCCCCAGTGGTACTGAGTGTCCAGGAGAATGGGACAAACTCCTGACTCCTTGCCCAGCCATGGCCCTGACCTCTGCATGACCTTGGCAAACCAACTAACGTCTCTCAGCCTCAGTTTCCCCATTTACACAGTGGGGCAAGGAGAGCTGATCACTGACCCCCAAGATCCCTTGCAGGTCTACGTTCTTCGATAATGTGTAAATTTGACCCCCATCTCCAAACTGATCTTGATTCTTGAAAAGTTTTATAAAACTTGAATCACTTCAAACAGAAACAGAAAAACTACTAATTTTTCAAAGAATCCCTCCTACATCAAATTTTCTAATAAGAGTCTTCATTTTTGTTAAATGTAGACAATGGCAATATTGGCAGATCAGTTTCATGCACAGCCAGGCACATTTAGATACAAATCATAGCACTTTCTCTTCCTCCTTGAAAATAGGTCAGTTTAGATTAAGGAAAAACACTGTAGGTGAATGAAAAGCCTGAAATATAGAGGGGTTTTATTTGTTTGTTTTATTAAGTATTTAAGGACTCGAGTTATTTTCCCACCTTGCCCCCAGAAGGTATTTCCTATCTGGCCTGTTTCAATGACAGGAAAAGTCTCACCTCACACTGGGGTGGTCCAAAATAGAAGTCTGAATCCAAATCTTACTGTAAACTTTTCAAATATGATTATAGTGACCCCAAAAAGAGTTTCAGTCACTTTTGGAAGCAATAACTTGGGCAGCAGACCAATCTCACTTACAAGGTCCATTAAGTTACTTTCATTTACTGGACAGAACTCAAGAATCCTGCTTCTAAACTTGAACTAGCCACGCCCCTTCTTCCATCCTACAAGATGCAGTTGCTGCTAACGCTGTGGAAGTTCTACTTTTGAAGGCAGATAGGAACAGAAGTGAGAGTTGGACCATGAAGAAGGCTGAGCACCGAAGAATTGATGCTTTTGAACTGTGGTGTTGGAGAAGACTCTTGAGAGTCCCTTGGACTGCAAGGAGATCCAACCAATCTGTTCTAAAGGAGATCAGTCCTGGGTGTTCTTTGGAAGGAATGATGCTAAAGCTGAAACTCCACTACTTTGGCCACTTCATGCGAACAGTTGACTCACTGAAAAAGACTCTGATGCTGGGAGGGATTGGGGGCAGGAGGAGAAGGGGACGACAGAGGATGAGATGGCTGGATGGCATCACCGACTCAATGGACATGAGTTTGAGTGAACTCCGGGAGTTGGTGATGAACAGGGAGGCCTGGTGTGCTGCAATTTATGGGGTCACAAAGAATCGGACACGACTGAGCGACTGAACTGACTGAGGAACAGAAGTACTGGCTACCCTGCGTTCAACCGTCCTGTTTTGATCCCTGTGCTCTCCTGAAGTCAAGTCTTTGAGAAGCTTCTCTCAGTTCCTGACAGTCACGGGTAGCAGCAAGCCTCTACGTTCTTGTTTGTGCAGCCACTGCCGTCAACGATGCCCAGAGCCAGCTTCACCTGAAGCAAATGAAACTGAAAACTCAGAGCCCCATCCAGGGCCAGTGAAGGGCCCCAGCACACACTCACGTGGTCATTGTCTTCCGTAAACAGGACTGCTCAGCTTGCACAAGCGTCCTCTCCCACCAGAACTGGATCCTCGCCCACTGCTCCCCACCTCCACTACCACCCACCAGCCACTGTCCGAGCAGTGGGCTGGGAGGGCCCTGTGGGCAACTGTAGTTCCCAACCGTGGTTCCGCTACCTGAATTTCTGCTATATAAATCAAACACATGCTTGGGGAAGAAGCTGAGAGATGTCTTGTGGGTTTTTTTTGGGGGGGGGCAGGAAGGATGGTTGTTGTTGCTTTGTCCCAAAAGATTGACTGATGACCAGATTAGGATACGTGACCTGCAAAGGATGTTTATTCTGATTTAGGAAATTATTCACATGGAAAATGCCACAATGTACATTACACACTTGTGGGCCTCCCAGGTGGCTCTAATGGCTAAAGAACCGGCCTGCTGATGCAGGAGATGTAAGAGACCCACGTTCGATCCCTGCATCAGGAAGATCCCATGGAGGAGGGCATGGCAACAAACCCCAGTATTCTTGTCTGGAGAATCCCCAGGGCAGAGGAGCCTGGTGGGCTACAGTCCATAGGGTCACAAAGAGTCAGACACGACTGAAGTAACTCTGCACACACACACCTTATATTTACCAAGTCTCCTATCTTGAAAACCAAGTTACAAAAAAGGAGGCCTCTTCCAGACAAGTGGGAATGGTTATATAAGCACTGTACAGAGTAATCAGTACCCCTCAGAACAGCTGTTCACAACAGGGGGTGATTCTGCTCCCCAGGGGACATCTGATAATGACTGGGGACTTTTCATTGTCACAACTTGGGGAGGGGATGTGGGGTGCTACTGGCATCTAGTGGGTAGAGGCCAGGGCTGCTGCTAAACATTCTACAATGCACAGGACAGGCCCCACAGCGAATGTTCCAGCTCACGACACCAAGAGTGCTCAGGCTGAGAATCCCAGCCTTAGAATAAGGGCACATGTAGGGAAGGAAGAAAGAATCCTGTCTGGAAAAGGATTAACCTGTAAAGAACAGAGCGAGTGAAGGCCAGGACAGCACATGCAGGACTGCTCTCTGACCTCAGCCGCCACGCCAGCCACCAAGCAACGAAGGCTCCAGACTTTTGTGGATCGTGGGCCCACAGAGACCTTTGCCAAGACTGGCTACATGAGGAGGTGGTAGCAGCATCATTTCAGAAGCACCAGGAAAGGCACTTTGCCTCCCCAATTACCTCCAACAGCCACTTGTCTATGCCTGAAATCTCATGGTGGATAAAGCCTTTCGTTCTATAACGAGGTTTAAAGTGCAAGGACCCCTGGAAGACAGAACAGTGACCTACACTCCAAGTCAAGAGAAAGGCTCTGAGGAGCTGAAAGTGGTAGAGAGGGAGAAAGGTCAGGCCCTGAGGAAGTAGGGAAAGGTGGAAGAGATGGACAATCCAGGGTTCTGGAATAAAAGTCACCTACCCCGCAGACTACGCCCGAGCCTCCAGGGAGGGAAGGATGTAGAGAAAAGACCAAGTCACATTCTTGGCTTTGAAGATTACAATCAAGTTCGGCTCAGGTGAAAAAAACCCTAGGAATGTTGGAAAGAATGGTAAGGATGAAGTGCTCCCTGCAGCTGGAACAGGAGACAAGGGTCCTCACCAGCCACCAGCCATGGGAATTAAAGTGAACGCCAGGCCAGGCTGGGTGAAGCCCCTGCCTGACACCGTGCAAAAAACTGGGCACAGAGCCAAATGATCAGGCAGCGCTTCAAACCTCTTCCAGATGAAGAGCTATCAGATTTCTAAAGTGCTCAAAAGATGGTTGGTTTCCATCACCCTTAGGCTGACATCCTTTCCCTCAATTTAGAAGGGAGGTCTTTGTTCATCTTCTTTGCCTATCTAAATCACACTCTGTCTTTCAAGGCCAGTTTATATTTTTCCCTGTAATGCCTGATTTTGACTTTTTTTTCCAATTAGAGGATAATTGCTTTACAGTGTTGCGTTGGTTTCTGCCATACAGCACTATGAATCAGTCGTAAATATACACATGTCCCCTCCCTCCCGCCCCTCCCTCCCCACCCCAGCCCACACCTCTAGGTGGTCACAGAGCACCAGTCGAGCTCCCAGTGCTCCGCAGCGACTTCCACTGTCTGTTCACATATGACAGAGTGTATGTTTCAGTGCTGCTCTCTCAGTCCACCCCACCCTCTCCTTCCCCCGCTCCCAGGTCCACAAGTCTGTGCTCTGCGGCAATGTCTCTACTCCTGCCCTGAAAATAGACTGATTTTGACCTTTTTTCCCTCCCTCCTCTTATAAGTACAGGGCCTCCAAGTCATTCATCTAGTGCTTACTATATTTCCTATATTCATAATGGGGCTACTTCCAGAAAAGATCTGAAGGGGGCTTTCAAGTTCATAACAAAAAATTAATAACTTGTAGTTTTAAAAAAAAAAAATTTTTTTTCCCCCAAGGGCGATTGGAAATGATTTGGGAAGAAAAAGATCAACCTACCAAGAAGCTAGGGAAAAGCAGTTACCAGAAACTGCTGGAGGCCAAGTTAAAAAGACTTAGGTCACCTGATGCTAAGAACTCACTCAGCGAAAAAGACCTTGATGCTGGGAAAGATGGAAGGCAGGAGAAGGGGATGACAGAGGATGAGAGAGCTGGATGGCATTACCAACTCAATGGACATGAATTTGAGAAAGCCCCAGGAGTTGGCGATGGACAGGGAAGCCTGGCGAGCTGCAGTCCATGGGGCCGCAGAGTCGGACACGACTGAGCGGCTGAACTGAGCTGAAGTTAAAAAGACAACCATACTAGACACAGAGAATTTCTCACTGTCTCATAAAAGGAAAGGCACAATTCCATGAGCATAGAATTTTGTTTTTGACATTAAATTCTAGGAAGACTTTGCTCCTAGCTTTTCAGGTATGCTGCCCCAACAGCCCGTTTATGTGTTTATCACAAGAACTCCTACCAGACTACATCATACCTACTAGTCTACATCTTCCTGATAACAGCCTGTATACAACAACTCTGTGCCAAGAGGCTGAAGACCCATGATTTTCTTCCAAATCTTGATATTCCAGTGTGTCTCAAGACCGCTTCAGAGTAACAGACTCATCTAATCTCTTAGTAGGTAGGGCCCTCAGACCACTTGATTCTGCTTCTACGTCCCCAGCCACCAGAAAGATAGAATTTTAAAGCCACTCTCAACAGGGTCGCGGTTTGGAGCCAGAGGCTGGCGGTGGGGGGGGGGGGGGGGGTTGTCTGTCTTGGCCCTCTTTTCATGCCCCACCCCACAAGCTTCCTGGCTTGATTGTCTTTTGTCTTTCTGTTCCCACCATAGACTTTTCCCCCTCTAAGTGTCAATGCTTTGCCTCATTAACCTTCGATTCCCTGCAATAACTACCACCGTGCTTTGCACAAAGGGAACCACCTCCTCCCTCCTTCTTTCTAAAGTGAGGAAACTGAATTGGAAAGAGGTCTTTTTCATTATTCTGCCCTGCCCCCGTCTGATAAACCCCTCAAGCTGGAGTGTACAGAACAGATCTTCCTACAACACATAGCAAGCAGTCCGGGAAAGTTAAAGGCCGGTTACCAAAAGAATTGAAGGGTTCGAAGACATATTTTGGCTTTCTTGCTTCCACGTGTCCCCCGCCCCCAAAGACACACTGGGCAGCCCTTCAGAAACAAAACAAACAAAAACGACCTTGTACGCGTAGTAGCTCGGTAAATATCTATTAAGATTCGATCAGAGCATCGGTAACGTGAATACAGCAAGTACTCAATAAACTCCGCTAAACTGAAAAGTTCGTAACACACCTGCTTTGCACACAGTAGGCGCTCCATTAAGTATCTCTTAGGATAATCGTAGGGCTGCTGCCTTGCACACAGTAGGCCCCTATAAAAGGCTATTAAACTGAATAGAAGCAGACGCTCGCTCCTCAGAGAACCTGGGCAGAGGTGACATTAATCAAGTCCCAGACACAGATCCGTGGATGGCGATGCGCGTTTCGAGGAAGCGTTTCCGAGAGTGCGGGAGCGGCGCGTGACGCCGCGCGGCCGCGGCGGACATCCCACTCTTAGGCAGGCGGCCGACCCGCTGCCTGCTCCCGAGCATTGATCAGTGATCGGGATCTCTTTCCCACTCGGGGGCGGGAGACAGCTGCTGCCTCCTATTGTCACTTTGGGCTTGCACCTGGAGCTTCCTCCAAGGTCCCCCTCCCGGGGGTATCGGCCCGCCCCGGCTTCTCCCCGGATTCCGGAGAGTTCCCGGCAGAACAAAAGCAAAAAAAAAAAAGGCAGCCGGGATTCCTTTTCTGACGGAGGGCAGCCCGGGAAGAGGCTCGGGGAGCCGCCGGGGACCATGCTGTGATGTCAAACCTCCTTCTCCGCCTGCGGTCGCCCGCCCTCCCGCCGCAGATACGCGTTTGGGGTTCCCCCAGCCGGGAACGCGGCGGGGCTTCCTCCTTCCCAGACGTCCGGAGCCCCCGCCCTGGGGCCGCGAAGGGGCAGAGTGGGCGCTTCGGTGGGGTGGGGCGTAGGGGGCGCTATATTAACCATGAACAAGACAGGGAGAAGGCTGGAAAGCAGGGTGCGAGGGGACTGGGGCAGACCCCATAACCGAGATCCGAATCTGAACTTGCAGTGCGAACCGCCCCTCGGCGCTCCAGAACGCGCCGAGCAGTCCTTGGAGATGAGGGTCCCCCCGCGGGTCCCCACGACCTCCTTCCCTACACCCCCCGCCCCTCCGCCCCGGGGGAGCCCAGCGTCCACTTTCACGTCCAAACAGCCGATCCAGGGTCTACACTCGCGCGCTCAGTCGGCGGAGCAAGGGGTCACAGAGGGCGGCCGCGCCGATCCCACGGGAGACGTCCTACCGCTCGGAAACTCGCGAGTGTGAAATCGGCTAGGGTTTTTGTTCAGGAATTTTTTTTTAAGGTGTAATGAGGACTGCAGAGAGAGCCGAGAAGTGTCATTTCTTCCTTTCTCTGCTGCTCCTCGGGAGCGGGTGGAACTCCGAGAGGAGCAGGCAGCCGGGAGAAGAAAGAAGGCGCAGGGGGGAGCCACTTACCCAAGGCAGAGCCCGAGAGCGCGGCGGCCCGGGAGCGAGCGGCGTCTTTGTCTGCGGCCGCGGCGCCGGCGCGCTCTGCCCAGCCAGTCCCAGCCCCGGCGCGCGGCGAGCTCCCGCGGGCGCCCGGACAGCGCGGCGCGCGGCTGCGGCTCCGGCTGCCTCTCTGGCCCCGGCCCGGGTCCTCGCAGCCCCGCGCTCTCAGCCGCGGCTCCGCCCCGAGCCGGGCCCCGCCCCCGACCCGCCGGGCCCCCACCTGCTGCGGCGGCGGACGCTCGGGGGAGACCGGCCTTGGGCGGCAGGGGGCGGCTGCCTCCCCCGCGCGCCCGGCTCCCTCCTCCCGCAAGCCCCGGGGCCGCTCCGCCGCGCTGTTCCGGGGCGGAGCGCGCGCAGTGTAGACCGGCCTTCTCCGACCCAGCCCTCTCGGAGGCAACCTCACCTGGAGGGCCGGGGACCCGCGTTCTCTGAGTCGAACCCAGCTCCCCGGGGTAGCCTGCCCTTCCTGCCTGGGAGCACGCTCCCCAGAATCCTCCATCACCTTTGGAGCTTGTCCTCACTCCTCCCCGGGGGAGGGGACCCCCTTGAGCTCTGCCCGCGAGGGATGGGGCGGCGGGAAGCGGAGTGCTTCTGCGCTCGGCCGAAACCCTGGCCTCTCTACCGCGTCCGCCCTGCTCTGATGCAGCGGCCGGAGGCGGGGGCGCCCGGGAGGAGAAGGGGCCAGCCCGGACTGGGTGGCGCGGGAGAGGGGACCCCGCCGAAGGTTGAGGGGGCACCGATCGCACGTGCACCAGTCCAGAGCCTGGCACCGGGGCTGTGAATCTGTGCTCCTTTGCACGGCCGGGATAAAACTAACAGAAGGGAAGCAACACTTAAGAAGCCAGAGAAAAGGAAAGCAGAAGCCACCAGACCCATAAACTAGTAATAATTAGCGTTTAGGTGGTGCCTTCGGGCAAATCCAAAGTGGTCCACACTGATTAGGGGCGTCGCTTAATGCGTGCGCAGCAGTGGGATGATCGAGAAGCCGCTTTTCTAGGCAGAGAAAAATACGATAACCTAAATATTGTATAATGAGGTCACTAGTGGCTTTAGCTGCCCTTGAGTCCTCTCTTCTCCCAACTTCCAAAGCAATCAGTGCGGGAACCTCACTTCGACACGCTGGAGGGTCTGCCATGTACTCTGGTTCTGCTTCACGCCCCCCTCAGCCTCCAGGGCCTCGTACAATTCCAGGTGTGTAATAGGCGCTGGATAACTGTTGAAAGAATTACTGTGTGAATCATATAACTGTGCTAATTGTAACATGGGCAAAAACAAAAAAATTTAAATTATGAGATTATATTAGAAAAATGCATTAAGTGGTTAGAATAGTGATGTCCATGTGAAGGATAATAAATGGTAGCTGTAATTACTGTACAGATACAATTGCTATTAATTATATGTGTATAGTGAGTGAACTCCGGGAGTTGGTGATGGACAGGGAGGCCTGGCGTGCTGCGATTCATGGGGTCGCAAAGAGACGGACACGACTGAGGGACTGAACTGAGCTGGACTGATAGGTTTAAGTGCGTGTGCTTAGTTGTGTCCAGCTGTTTAGGACCCTGTGGACTGTAGTCCACCAGGCTCCTCTGTCCATGGAATTTTCCAGGCCAGAATACTTGAGTGGGTTCTCATTTCCTTCTCCCGAGGATCTTCCTGACCCAGGAAACGAACCTGTGTCTCCTGCGTTAACAGGCAGATTCTTTACCACTGCTGCCACCAATAGGTTTAGGAATAGATTCTAGAGACAGCAGTGATCTGATCCTCATTAACCTAAAAGAATACACTGGGATAAGGAGAGAGTGTGCGAGAAGCAGATATGTGTACATCAGTGGTGAGACATTCCAGTGTATTTTCCCCAAAGAAAACATTTTAACATTTTGCTTCTTTAATTTTCATTACAAGTAAGTGTTATCAATTCAGTGGGTAGGCATAAATCTGAAATGCTCTGTGCTGATTTATTCCTTTTATAACATATTTCCTAGGAAGGAAGAATAAGAGGGTTCAAGGATGCTCATTTTACCCAAAAAAGCTGGAAGGGCAAGTGTCCCACCTCATCTGACCAGGAAGACCCCAGGAAATCTTACTGTCCCTCCTGGGTGCTTTAGATCAGTGTCTTGGGTCTGTGGAACAGATATGGAAGCAGTGTTCTTATCCACGTGAGATAATTTATCTCTTTCATTTGGCAACTGGGAAAATGTAATTTTCTCTGTGTGATGAGCATGAGTGAATGGCTCATGCATAGTGAATGGCCATCCTCCAAATCGGGGGACAAGGGTGTGAAATATGCATTTTAATATCAGAGTCCATTACTGCACAATGCCAGGGGAATGAAGAGGCACTAGACTCCCTCCATCACATTGATATCACATGCTGTCATCCTCCTGTGGATGCTGCTACCAGGAGACAGGTTGTTCCTTATTTTTCCCCTCAAGAGAAGACACCTAAAGAAACAGCTGACCTAAGCAGGGGTGAACCAGCAGAAAATAACCACACAGAGCTTAGGGGGTGGGAAAGCCACCAGGTTATTTTGGACTTCTTTTTTCCTGAGGGGAAAAAAATATACCAGCATTTTCCCACTGTCTACAACTGGATATGCAAGTTGTACCTTGTTGGCTAGGCCAGGGTGCTGATGTCTGCTGTGGTCCTGCAGGACACAAGCAGGGAGTTGCTGCCTTAATCAGGAAAATGCCATGCCCACCTTGCTTAGGGTGGATAGATACACTCTTTTAAATTTAATTTAAATAATTTTAATTGTAAATAATAAATTTAATTTTAAATAATTTTCAAATTATTGTGGCTATAGAATGAATGCTTGTGTCTCCTCAAAATTTATATGTTGAAACCTAATCCCCAGTGTGATGGTATCTGGGGACTTTGGGAGGTGATTAGGTCATAAGGGTAGAACCCTCAACAATGGGATCAGTGCCCTTATAAAATGGCACAGGTTGAAGACAATGATCTAAGAACCAGGAAGCTGGCTCTCACCAGACACCAAATATGCCAGCCCCCTGATCTTGGACTTCCCAGCCTCCAGAACTGTGAGAAATAAATGTGTGCATCAGCCACTCCATCTACAGTATTTTTGTTATATCAGTCCAAAGGGACCGCAACAACTGTGCTAGCTGAATCAGTCTCTTGTGACACCCATTTTTGACTTGGGCCTAGGTGGAGGAGGGGAGGCAATTTAGATTTATTAACAATTTCCCCCCGCCCCACTCTTTCTATTCCAAGGAGAATTTGGCATCAGGGTTCATGACTTTGTGGCCTCTCTCCTTGTGGTATGGACTGGTCATGTTTAAGGAACTGACTGGACTATGGCTTCTAGAAGGTGGAGTCCCAGTAGCAGGGACATAAAAGTAAGCCTATGCTGGCCCAGGTGTCCTGCTCCCTCTTGGGGTGCTCTGTTTTGGGAGAGATCTGACCTATCTTCATTCTGTCTACCTGTCTGTCTGTATATGTATCTGTCTAACTCCTCTCTATTCTCATATGTGCAGTTTGTACAGTTAGGAAAGTGAGCCAGGCCTAGGGTGGTTCTCACAGTGTGGGACCTAAGGTTGACAAATTGAGGCAACTCACTCCTCACCATCACCCCAGGATGCTCTGGATATGCTCTTTTCTCACCAGGAAAATGAGACACAAGCCTAGAGTTGGAAGAGAGGAGCAATAAGCCCTTTGGTTTGCTTGGTTTTAACTATAGGCCAGTGACTCCAAACCTACATGTTCACTAGAATCACCCAGAAAATCTTTAAATACACTGAGCAAAAGAAGTAATAAGAGACTACAATGACCCACTTCCCAATGTCTTTCCCCATTTGTCCTCTTCTGCCTTCACCTCTCTTATTATAAATAAGCTGTCCCTGCTCCGTCTGAAGTCACCTCCCACTTACGTGCAAGACCCATCCTCTCACTTAAGGACATGACTTTATAAATGCTCCCCCCTGTCTGCGATCACTGGAGAAGGAAATGGTAATCCACTCCAGTATTCGTGCCTGGAAAATTTCATGGACAGAGGAGCCCTGTGGGTTAGAGTCCACCCACAAAGAGTTGGACACAACTTAGCAACTAAGCATACTCTTTGATCATTAGTTTGTCCTCATAAAGAGGTCATAAGCAGAGGCTTCCCCATAGGGTTTAATGTCTTGAATCTTGAAAATAACAATACAAAACAAAAACTCTTTTGACTCTGTTCCTTTGGCAGCTCTCCCAAGTCTCTTCCTTCTTCTATAACAAATCTTGGCAAAACAAAACTTATCTCTGCTTGATGTCTCTAATTCTTCTCTTCTGTTCTTTCTTTAACCAATTCTAGTATGGAAACTGCTCTTGTCAAGGTCATCAGTGACCTCCATGATTTTAAATCTACCAACCAATTCTCAGGCTTTGTCTTACTTGACCCATCCAGCACTGGACATGGTTAATCACTCCTGTCTTGAAATGGCTCCCAGGACGCTTCTGGTTTTCATTCAACCAGTAAGGGCCAGTAAGGTCTCTCAAGGAAAAATAAACATGAACTACTCAAAATAGCACAGCAAACAGCATAAAAAATAGAAAAATACTAAAGCCATTTCCACCAAATTCAGCAGTAAGAGAGAGATGTGTGCTATCATCAATGCTGTTAACATTGTTTAAGTGGCTAAAATAAAGCAATAACACATGAAAATGAAATAGTAAATACAACTTTTCAAAAGAAAGATACAAAACCGTCTTTATTATAGGGGCTGTAACTGTTCAATGAAAAACCTTGGGCCTCTAGCTATTTTTTTTTTATATAAAACTACTAGAGATAATAAGAGTATGTGATTCAGTGGCTAGAAATAGCAGAAAAAAATAAAACCAAAACCTGCTTGTTTAAGAGGAGCAATAAAATTGATAAATATTTCAGAAGCCTTGGGGAAAAAAAGAAAGAAATATATAATTTAAAAAGTAATGTAAGCATAGATTTAAGAGATATTTTATTCATTTCTTTACTCTTGGCTGCTCTGGGTCTTCCTTGCTGCTCATGGGCTTTCTCTAGTTGCAGCAAGCTGGGGCTACTCTTGAGCTGCACTGTGCAGGCTTGCCATTGCGGTGGCTTCTCTGGTTGCCGAGCATGGACTCTAGAGCATAAGCTCAGTAATTGTGGCGCATGGGTTTAGTTGCCTTGCAGCATGTGGGATCCTCTCGGACCAGGAGTGTAATCCATGACTCCTAACCATTGGACCACTAGGGAAGCCTGAGATATTTGTAAGAAATCGAGTGCCATTCCCTAGTAAGACATTTAATTTAAATTCATTGTCTTAACTGTTTTTTTTTTTTTAATCAGTTACTGTTCTTGCTTTCATGGAGATCGTAGTCTAGTGGGGAGACATATATTTATTTCATGCTTACACAAATAATTGAATTTCCTGGTATGGAAGTTCTAATTGGCAGATCTAGTTTCATTCCAATATGTGTGGAGGATGGGATCAAGACAGAATTCATGGGGCAGCAAAAATTGGGTTGTGTGTGGAATAAAAAAAGTGGCTCAAGGGGAGGGAAGAGTGCAGGAAAGGCCAAGGACACAGCAAGAGTATTTGAAAGGATCACAGGGTGCCCAGCAGGGTGGGCGGAAGGAAGAGCAGTCAGAGAGAGGGTCAGAACACAAATCATTAAGGCTGTGTGGCCTGCGGCAAAAATTTTGGCCTTTGTCATAAATGTCATGGAAAGCTGGTATTTTAAATTGGAAGAGTTGCGTCTCTACACGGAGAAGGCAAAGGCACCCCACTCCAGTACTCTTGCCTGGAAAATCCCATGGACGGAGGAGCCTGGTAGGCTGCAGTCCATGGCGTCACTAAGAGTCAGACATGACTGAGCGACTTCACTTTCACTTTTCACTTTCATGCATTGGAGAAGGAAATGGCAACCATTCCAGTGTTCTTGCCTGGAGAACCCCAGAGACAGGGGAGCCTGGTGGGCTGCTCTCTACAGGTTCACACAGAGTCAGACATGACTGAAGCGACTTAGCAGCAGCAGCATCTCTATAATGTAAATTACCTCATCTGTAAGGTCTGCAGAGATTATAACAACACAGCAGGGCAGCACTTCCCACCAATTTCTGATCCCTAGAATCACTCAACATCCATTGGATTACAGAAAAAGCAAGAGAATTCCAGAAAAACATCTACTTCTGCTTCATGGACTATGCTAAACCCTTTGACTTTAGTTTGTTTCACAGACAACAAACTGGAAAATTCTTCAAGTGATAGGACTATCAGACCACCTTACCTGCCTCCTGTGAAATCTTTAGGCAGGTCAAGAAGCAACAGTTAGAACTGGGCATGGAAAAACAGACTGGTTCCAAATTGGGAAAGGAGTATGTCAAGGCTGTATATTGTTACCCTGCTTATTTAACGTATATGGACAGTACATCATGTGAAATGCCGGACTAGAGGAAGCACAAGCTGGGATCAAGATTCCTGGGGAAAATATCAATAACCTCAGATAGGCAGATGAAACCACCATTATGGCAGAAAGTGAAGAACTAAAGAGCCTCTTGATGAAAGTGAAAGAGGAGAGTGAAAAAGCTGGCTTAAAACTCAACATTCAAAAAACAAAGATCATGGCATCTGGTCCCATCACTTCATGGCAAATAGATGGGGAAACAATGGAAATAGTAAGAGACTTTATTTTGGGGGGCTCCAAAATCACTGCAGATGGTGACTGCAGCCATGAAATTAAAAGACGCTTGCTCCTTGGAAGTAGAAAGTCAAGAAACACCTGGAGTAACAGGCAAATTTGGCCCTGGGGTACAGAATTAAGCAGGGCAAAGGTGAATAGAGTTTTGCCAGGAGAATGCACTGGTCATAGCAAATACCCTCTTTGAACAATACAAGAGAAGACTCTACACATAGACATCACCAGATGGCCAACACCGAAATCAGACTGATTACATTATTTGCAGCCAAAGATGGAGAATTTCTATAGTGTTAGCAAAAATAAGACTGGGAGCTAACTGTGGCTCAGATCATGAACTCCTTATTGCCAAATTCAGACTTAAATTGAAGAAAGGAGGGAAAACCACTAGACCATTCAGGTATGACCTAAATCAAATCCCTTAGGATTATACAGTGGAAGTGAGAAATAGATTTAAGGGACTAGATCTGATAGACAGAGTGCCTGAAGAACCATGGATGGAGGTTCATGACATTCTACAGGAGACAGGGATCAAGATCATCCCGAAGAAAAAGAACTGCAAAAAAGTAAAATGGCTCTCTGAGGAGGCCTTACAAATAAATAGCTGTGAAAAGAAGAGAAGTGAAAAGCAAAGGAGAAAAGGAAAGATATACCCATTTGAATACAGAGTTCCAAAGAATAGCAAGGAGAGGTAAGAAAGCCTTCAACAGTGATCAGTGCAAAGAAATAGAGGAAAACAATAGAATGGGAAAGACTAGAGATCTCTTCAAGAAAATTAGAGATACCAGGGAACATTTCATGCAAAGATGGGATCAATAAAGGACAGAAGTAGTATGGCTGTAACAGAAGCAGAAGATATTAAGAAGAGGTGGCAAGAATACACAGAAGAACTGTACAAAAACATCTTCACAACCCAGGTAATCACAGTGGTGTGATCACTCACCTAGAGCCAGACATCCTGGAATGTGAAGTAAAGTAGGCCTTAGGAAGCATCACTACGAACAAAGCCAGTGGAGGGGATGGAATTCCAGCTGAGCTGTTTCAAATCCTAAAAGATGATGCTATGAAAGTGCTGCACTCAATATGCCAGCACATTTGGAAAACTCAGCAGTGGCCACAGGACTGGAAAAGGGCAGTTTTCATTCCAATCCCAAAGAAAGGCAATGCCAAAGAATGCTCAAACTACCGCACAATTGCACTCATCTCACATGCTAGTAAAGTAATGCTCAAAATTCTCCAAGCCAGGCTTCAACAGTACATGAACCGTGAACTTCCAAATGCTCAAGCTGTTTTTAGAAAAGGCAGAGGAACCAGAGATCAAATTGCTAACATCCTCTGGATCATCAAAAAAGCAAGAGAGTTCCAGAAAAACATCTATTTCTGCTTTATTGACTATGCCAAAGCCTTTGACTGTGTGGATCACAATAAACTGTGGAAAATTCTGAGAGAGATGGGAATACCAGACCACCTGACCTGCCTCCTGAGAAACCTATATGGAGGTCAGGAAGCAACAGTTAGAACTGGACATGGAACAACAGACTGGTTCCAAATTGGGAAAGGAGTATGTCAAGGCTGTATATTGTCACCCTGCCTATTTAACTTAAATACAGAGTACATCATGAGAAACGCTGGACTGGATGAAGCACAAGCTGGAATCAAGATTGCTGGGAGAAATATCAATCACCTCAGATATGCAGATGATACCACCCTTACGGCAGAAAGTGAAGAGGAGCTAAAAAGCCTCTCAATGAAAGTGAAAGAGGAGAGTGAAAAGGTTGGCTTAAAGTTCAACATTCAGAAAACGAAGATCATGGCATCTCGTCCCATCACTGCATGGTGAATAGTTGGGAAAACAGAAACAGTGAGAAATTTTGTTTTGAGAGGCTCCAAAATCACTGCAGATAGTGACTGCAGCCATGAAACTAAAAGACGCTTACTCCTTGGAAAGAAATTTATGACCATCCTAGACAGCATATTAAAAAGCAGAGACATTACTTTGCCAACAAAGGTCTGTCTTGTCAGGACTATGGTTTTTTTGGTAGTCACGTATGGATGTGAAAGTTGGACTATAAAGAAAGCTGAGTGCCAAAGAATTGATGCTTTTGAAGTGTGGTGTTGGAGAAGACTCTTGAGAGTCCCTTGGACTGCAAGGAGATCCAACCAGTCCCTCCTAAAGGAGATCAGTCCTGAGTGTTCATTGGAAGGACTGATGCTGAAGCTCTAATACTTTGGCCACCTGATGCGAAGAGCTGACTCATTTGAGAAGACCCTGATGCTGGGAAAGATTGAAGGTGGGAGTAGAAGGGGATGACAGAGAACGAGATGGTTGGATGGCATCACGGACTCAACGGATACGAGTTTGAGCAAGTTCCAGCAGTTGGTGATGGACAGGGAAGCCTGGCATGCTGCAGTCCATGGGGTCACAAGGAGTCAGATGCGACTGAGTGACTGAACTGAACTGAGCATCACTCAGTGATACTGGCCACCAATATCCCCTACATGCTCCCTATTTTAGTTGTTTCATGGAAATCCTGCAGTGCCTTCAAGGCAAGTCAGTCCAGGTATGAGGTATCAG
The DNA here is from genome assembly GCF_032405125.1 of Capricornis sumatraensis. NCBI lineage: Eukaryota > Metazoa > Chordata > Mammalia > Artiodactyla > Bovidae > Capricornis > Capricornis sumatraensis. Next base: position 52,721,964 of record NC_091089.1, on the reverse strand, counting down.
ATGATTTGGGCAAAACTTGATGCTGGCCTGATTCCCATAGGCAGGGCTGAACGCTCAGGGTGCTAACTTCCCGGAAGTTTCTTCACTGCTTGGACCATCCCAGCATTCTCTTCTTCCAGCCTGCGATAAGACCTCACTGAAATTCTAACTTCTCGTTCTCTGCTCTGTCCTTACTTCACCCAGTCATCTGCCTTTCAAACTATAGGCCATAACCCCAATAATTATGAGCTACGAAATCAATTCAGCAGATCTTGCCAGCATTTTTGAAACAATGAAATGGAATTGAAAACTTCAGAGTTCACTGTGATAAGAGCATCACTTGATGCTAATTTAATTTCAGATATATATGTTGTATGAGGATGACAATGTGTGAGCGTACACACTCACAGCGTTAAATTATTTTCTTAATTATGGGTCACAATCAAAAAAGGTCTGAGATTTACTATTTTCCTTCCTCCACCTCTGCTTTGTATAGAAATTTGAACTCAGAGAGTTGATTCTTCTACTTCACCTCATTTCATTTCTCCAAGTCATTTTTATTCATCTCCTAACCTGTTAAAACATCCTGTTCCTCTCAAACAATCCACTAGTATTATAATATATTGGCATTTATCTCCTAATCTTGCTCCTTAACTCGAGTTTTATCGTTATCAACAGGGACTCGTGCTTATCAAAGTGACCCATGGTTTGATGAGTAGCTCACACCCATAAGGACAGAAAACTCATCACCTGTGCCTCATTAGTACCCGATTGAGCTTGCCAGCCCTAGAATGGTCCATGAACTTCAACCTTCGATCCCTGAAATCTTCATTAGGAATACTCTATTGTGCTAGATTCGTAACAGATATTATGCCAAGCTAGTAAGGTCCTAGCACCAAAGCTTCATCTCTTTGTTCTCTTCCTGCCCTTCTTCCTCTCCCCACCTCCAGATTGGTATTATCATCACCCCAGTTTTTCTGAACCTGAATGTGGACTTGACAGATATGGGGTGGGGGGAAGCCACACACCACCTCTGTAAGCACTCAGTAAATGTGGAATTGGATCTCTAGCCCATGAATCCCAATCTCCCAACGTCAGAAGGAGATACACACGACTACGATTGCAAACGCACCCCAGTGGTTTTGTAGTTGAATGAAAAAATCTCAAGGGACATTTAGGAAGTTTTTTCTTAAGTGCTGAAATCATTTTTGCTTCACCAGAAATTGTCTCTGGCTCTATGAGACCATTATAAAATGTATAGGCAAAAAGAGACTGTAGTTTCTATGATCCCAGCACTCGTCTAAGCCAGCCTCTGTCCTAGGCATCAGGAATTTTGCTAGTAATGATAGATACAATGAGCAGCCCAGCTTCTGTGAATAATTTTTATGGAGAAAGAAAATTGCAGTTGAGTAGATTACACAAAAATGTGTTTTTAATATTTTTAATATAAATAATACACAAAGACACGCAAGTCTCCAGTGAAAGCATAATGAGTTCCAGTTATTTCTCCAGGGCAATCAGTCATCTATCAAAGATCAGAATATACATTCTATTCAACTAAGTCAAGAATATAACAACCTAAATCTCTCAGGAAGTACCGTTATTTTGTGAATAGAATTTGCAGCACAAACCGAGTCCACATAAAGGGAATCTCATGGCCAGGATACACGTTCGCCAGGAGGGAAAGCAAAGATCAGTGAATGTATTCGGAATGTGTGCTTGCACTTTGTAAACTAGTGCCTTTGTTTTCACAGTTCTGATGTGTCAGTTACTCGTTGCTTGTCAGTTACTGGGACTGTGCTTGAATTCTTGAAGAGTGAGTGAATTCCTTAAGCATCATTTCCTAGGAGGCATTCAACCCCAAGAAATCATTTCACAGTTGCTATAGACTGAATGTTTGCATACCCCTCTACCGCAAATTCGCAAACTGAAGCCTAATCTCCCAAAGTGATGGTATTGGGAGGTGGGGGGCTGTGGGAGGTGATGAGGTCATGAGGGTGGTGCTCTCGGGAGTGGGATTCATGCCCTTATAAAAGAATGCCCAGAGAGCCCCTTCATTCATTCCACCCTGTGCGGACACAGTGAGAAGAAAGCATCTATCAGTCAGGAAGCATCTCCCACCAGACGCTTACGCTGCCAGCGCCTCGATCTTGGACTTCCCGACCTCCAGAATGTGAGGTGAACATCTCTGCTGTCTGTAAGCCACCCAGTCTCTGGGATTGTTACAGCAGCCTGAAAAGACGTGGACAACAGAGAAACAGCTCTCAGGAAGGCCCAGGGTTTCAAAAGAGGTAGTAAACGACCGTCTTTCTCTGCAAACTAAAAATATGACTCATTTATTGTGTGGTAATAAGAAGTGGTTGATCTTTGTCCCTCGTTCCTGGCAAGAAGCTCCTCAAACCCTAGGAATTTCCTGAGTGACAGGAGTGTCTTTTGCTCTTCACGGGGAGCCCCTCTCATCACACCTGAGTTTATGCTAATGAGGGGACTTAAGGTGAGGCCACTGCATAACCTCAGGATGGGGATGGTCATCAGAAAAGTGATCAGAGCACTAGAACTTTTAGGCCCAACCACAGCCTCTGGGTATGGACAGGGGGAATGACTATAAATTAAGCTCTATAAAAACTCATAGAACCCAACAGAACATTGTAAAACAATTGTATCCCAACTAAAAAAAAAAAAACTCCTGAATGATGAGATTAGATGAGCTGCTTGGTAGGTGACCACTCCCACATGCCAGGAGGGTGGCACACCCCAGTTCTATGGGACAGAAATTCCTGAGCTCAGGAGCCCTCCCGGCCTCGCCCTGTATACCTCTTTACCTGGCTGTTCCTCTGTGTCCTTTCTAAGAAACTAGTTGTTGTTCAGTTGCTCAGTCATGTCCGACTCTTTGTGACCCCATGGACTGTAGCCCACCAGGCTCCTCTGCCCATGGGATTCTCCAGGCAAGAATACTGGAGTGGGTTGCCATTTCTTCCTCCAGGGGATCTTCCTAACCCAGGGATGGAACCCACGTCTCCTGCGTTGGCAGGCGAGTTCTTTACCGCTGAGCCACTAGGGAAGCACTTAATAAACTAGTAAATGTAAGTGAATGTTCCTCTAAATTCTGCTAGCCACTCTAGCTCTAGCAAAGAAATCATGGGGGCTTCTGATCTATAGCCGTCCTGTCATAAGCACAGGCAACAACCTAGACTTGTGATTGGCATCTGAAGAGGGTGCAGTTTTGCGGCACCGAGCCCTTACCATGTGGGATCGGAGGCTATCTCCAGGTAGACAGTGTGGACATTGAGTTGCAGGCAGGACACTCAGTCAGTGTCCACTGAGAGCTGGAGAACTGCTGGACAATGTTGAAAAACGCACACTGTGGATTTATGAATGATTAATACCTGCTCCTCAGTTTGTTTTTGTGTTCTGGAAGAAAATCTATTTATGATTATATTATAGTTATCCCTGATTTGTAACCTGTCGATTACAGAGAGGGACAGGAGGCACTTTGCAATATTAAAAGACATATGAAGCTATAAAGCACTCTTCTAAGTTTTAGTACACCAGTCTCGGTTTACAATTATTCTCAGGATTTTATTAAATAAAGACAGCTGCTATTCAATTTTGGCTAAGATGAGCAAAACCCCTGCCTGATGTGGACAGATGTGGCTGATCATAATACACTTCCACTTAGCTTTTACAGGGTTGCTTTCTCTGAACTCTAAAGACAACTGGCTGACCCAAAAAAAAAAAAAAAATTACGATGTGCACACGGTCTGTGATGGATGGATTTGGTGCCAAAGTCACTAGGGAAATTCAATTCAGAAGGATCAGAGCTTTGATTACGCTTTCTTGAATCAAGAGGAAGAGGAGCCCCCCAAATCATTCAATGACCCAGGGCATGGTAAAAGAGCACCGGCTTGAGAGTCTGGTGTGCAGCTTCTGCCACTCACTGGCCGTATACATCGGGCAAGTCTTCTCCCCTCGCTGAGTTATAACTTTCTCATCTGTAAAATGGGAGTGCTCATCCACTTATCACACTCTCCCCAGCCACTGCCTCAGGTCCTTGTTATCTCATCTTATTCTGGCTGCAACAGGGGCTGTCCTTGCTCAGGGACTTTGTCCATGGAATTTTCCAGGCAAGAATACTGGAATAGGTTGCCACTTCCTTTGTCAAGGGATCCTCCCCACTCAACGATCAAACTCCAGTCTCTTGAGTCTCCTGTATTGGCAGGCAGATATTTTACCACTAGTGCGACCTGGGACTGCTACTGCTACTGCTAAGTCACTTCAGTCGTGTCCAACTCTATGTGACCCCATAGATGGCAGCCCCTGGGAAGCCCCTCCTAATAAAGTATTGACATAAGTTTTTGTCTTGGAATCTGCTTTGGGGATCCCAAGCTAAGACTCTAAGATAAACGATTCCTCAGTGTCCTGAAGATTCTCAAAGGAGCTTAGTCCCCACTCCCACCCACTCTGTGCAGGCAGAGGAGAACTATAAGGCAAGCATGTGAAGTTCATTTAAAGCTCAGACATTAAAACACATTTGAAAGCTCTTGGACTATTTAACGTTGGGCAAATTTGGGAGAAGTCAGAGGGTGACATGAGTTTCTGATGGTGGGTTCTGAATGCACCTGCAGGGAACACTACGGCCTAAGGAATCTTAGGAGAAAAATGAGGAAGGTAGCTGGACTCTGGGTTGGAGAGACAGGATTTGAATTTGTCATCACAATGTGGGTAGGAAAGAGTCAGTATTTGAGTTTCAGGTTCCCAGAAAGCAAGTCAAATGGACAGAGGGTCGAGGAGAAACTCTAAATCACCAATGCAGCAACTATCTCTATTGACTATGCAAAGCCATTCTCCGCCTTTCTGTCCCCATTTTTCCTACTAAGACACTAGTTTGTTCAGACAGGAGCTTGAGATCTCTTGATCTCAGGAGCTTAATCCTTTCCCAGACCTCCAGAGGATGAATCATGATTGATTTAAGGATCAATATGTGTTCCAGTTCTGGCTAGTGAAACATAGCAAGTAGTCTGCTAAAGAGAACTCCCTTCCTGAATTAAAAGGTGGCAAAGAGACAAAAGTTGCCACATTTTTCCTGTCCTGAATACAGATGTGATGCCTGGTTCTACAGCAGTTGCATTGTGATCTTGAGGCAACAAGCATGGGAAGAAGGCCAAGGGAATCTCAGGGATGTTGGTCCTAGCATCTTTGAGCTACTAATCCGGATTCAGCAGCTGCACTTCATCTTTTTTGTGTGCTTATTTATTTCAGATTCTGTTAGTAGGGTTTTTTGTTATAGCAAAAATCACTCCTGAGCCTAGAAAGATGTGATAGAGAAACCAGAAAGACAAAGATGCAGAAGGCACAGTTTGAGGAGGGGAGAGTGACTGCCAGTAAAAATGCTATAGAAGAGTCAAAAGGAAGATGAGACTAACAGGCATATCAAGTAAGAAGTCACCGGTGAACTGCACGAGAGCCGTTTCAGAGAGGCTGATGTGGCAAAAGCCAGATTTCAGTGGGCCAAGAGGAAAAGAACACAAGGATGGATACATCAAATGTAGACAGTTCTTTCAAGAGGTTTTGACTGTGTATGTACCAAGAGCCTTCAAATGTTGTTGAGATTTGACCTAGATTTTTCACTTCTAGAGATTTATTCAAAGAAAATGATTAGAGATACGGCAAAGATTTAAGCATAAGGATAATTGCAGTTTTATCTGTAACAGAGAAACATCAGCAACAACATAAATATCACACAATTGGAAAATTGTTAAATAAATTATGATAAGCTTCATTCTGGAATACTGTTCCAGCCAATATATGTGATATTTTGAAAGAATTTTTTAACAGGGTGGAATAATATTCATAATGAATCAAGAAAAAAAAGAGCGGGCTGTAAAAATATGATTATAAATTTATGTGTAATATTAATATACTATTTATATGCAAAGAGAAAGGCAGGAAACAAAAACATTAAACTATCAAAAGTTACAGGAGAACCTCTTAAATTTATACTTTCCTCTATAAGTTTCTAAATTAGCATTTATTTTCTATGCAGCCTTTGTTCCCCACCCACCTTCCTAGCAGCACCGCAGCCCCCTCCAAGTCCAGGTGCTTATGCTTTAGGTTAAGTTATTCAGGACCTCAAGAAGGCATGAGTGATAAAAGTTATTTTCCCCTGGATAGATTTCATTATAGAACATTCTCTGGATTTCCTTAAGAACAAATGAGGAACACGATTATTAGGTTGTCACCCATCCTATTACATTTAAATTTAATTCTTCTCCAGGCACACAGAGGCCTGTTGTGATATTCCTCACAGCAAAGGAAGGAATCCACTACCCAGCCTAGAGATCTTCCCACTTCCTCCCACACAAGATGTTTCTGGATGTACATCACAGTGTGGTTATGGGGGTCACATGAAGTTACTAATATGCAAAATCTTTGTGAACCACAAGAAACCGCATGAGTGCTGGTCACTGTTGCCACTGCTCTATGGGGAAGCCAAAGTCTAAAGTGAATACCCTGTCCCTCTTCACTTTCCTTGACTCTACGCCATTCAGAAACTCCTCAAGCAAAGAACTGATCCTGGAGCCTGGGTATCTCAGAGGGAGAAGCAAAGAAAGTGTGGACCACAGGGGCTGAGTGCAGGAAAAATGGTGCTGTCCTAGAGCTGCCATCGACAAAAAGGAGATGGTTAGTAAAAAAAAGAACAAATGGGCTCCAAATGCTGCTTGGATATGAGTGAATCAGGGATGTTCTGAAGCAGCACGATGAGAAAACAAAGCATAAAAGACTTGCTTGGAGTCAAAACACATGACAGTGATCTGTGTTTAGTAAAACGGCTGCCATATCTTGAAAAGAGCTGGAGTTAGTTGCTTATTCATCCCACAGGTGTTTCCTGGACACTTGCTATGTCCATAGTAAATTCTAGACACAGGAGTGAAAATAAAGTGATCTTTGCTCATGGTTTCACACTGCAGGCACTTGGAAGTCAGTAGAAAAGCCAAACGGTTTGACATATCAGAAAGATAAGGTCACAAGGCAGTAGGGGACAAGTAACAAGTAAAGTCTCAACAAAAGCGCTAGAATTTGAAAGAGGGGGAGGTGATTTGAGGCTAGAGTTCAGGGGAAGCTTTTGTTCAGGAGATGGCTTCCCTGATAGCTCAGTTGGTACAGAATCCGCCTGCAATGCAGGAGACCCTAGTTCGATTCTTGGGCCCGGAAGATCTGACTGGGCGACTTTCACTTTCAGGGGAAGTTTTGTTCAGGAGATGCAAGCTGACCTTGAACTTGAAAAAGGCATAGAAATTAAACAGTCAGAAAAGAGGAATAAACCAGGGGCGGGGCGCAGCACCAGCAATGACAAGGAAGCAGGAGTGAACACAGGCCGCGGAGGCAGCGGTGGCCTCAGGGGTAAGCTCCGAGTGGGGAAACAATGGGCAGAAAGGTCAGAGAAATAACTGACATCTCGATGGCCTCCTGAAGAGGCTTTCAAAATGCCGCCGAGGCTAATCCCGCGCCTTCGCGCCGAGAAGCTCGGACGTCATGCCTGTCTCCTCCGGACAACTCTACAGACCACGTGTGAGAAGCAGCCGCCGGGAGCCCAGGAGCCCCGGGTGTGTGTTTACAGCTGTGGTCAGTGGGAGCGGCCAGGGCCTCAGGCAGAAAGAAACCTGAGGGAGATTCTTCAGGGGAAGCAGCTTACAAAAGTCACTTTCCGGGAGAGGTCTGGCTGCGGGGCACTGCAAACAGAGATCTGAGGAAATTCTCTCAGGGTTTCTGGACTTGCAACCCCAGCAGACGCGGAAAATAATGTCAAGTTGAAAGGAAGCTGTGGGAAACGTGTGTCTTCCGTCCCCAGCGCCCCCCAGGTCCTGCAGTACAGCTTCCGGTGGGGAGCAGACGGCCACGCCGCCAGGCGGAGGCGCTGACTGAAGGCTCACGAGCTCCTAGGTTTTCAGAGATGATTCACTGTGCTTCTGGTTGATATCGGTCCTAACCCTTGCTTTGCCTCTCAATCCCCTCTCCTTTAGGCAATAACAGGAATGTTCTTTCGTTCTTTGGGGTCCAAAGGAGATTTTCAGCTGGTTCTATTTAAGGCACACACAAATACAAATGTGAGTGTGGGAACAGGTCAGTTTGGGGTAGATGCTTTTTTCCTCTCTCAGTGACCCAAAGTTAGGCACAATATCCACCCTCAGCTCAGGCAGTACTGGAGACCCACAGAAGGACACCCACTAATCCACATCTGTGCACTCAGATTCCATGTGACTCGAGCAGTTGATGCCAAGACACCATTTCTCACCTATCACTGTAGAAAACACCTAAATACTGGACAACCCCTTGTTGGCAAAGCTTTGGGAAAAGTTACTCCCATATGGCTGAGGGAGGGCAAAGTGGTATAAACCTACAGAAGAAAATGAGGCAAAATCTGCCAATATTACATATGCATATATGCTTTGCCCTAATAATTCCACTTTCAGGAATTCATCTAGAGTTGATCTTACACACATATGAAAGAGTGGTTATCAAAGAGGCTCACTGCAGCCTAGTTTGTGAGAGTAAAAGATGGAAAAAAACCCAAGTCCATTCAAAAAGCTGGATGAATAAACTAGGATACATCGACCCAAGGGAGAAGCATGTTACTTTACAAAAAGGAATGAAAGGAAGTTACATCTACTGATATGAAAAATATTTTCAAGAGGTGATAAATAAAAAAGGACTAGGTGCAAACAGGGTAAAGTGTCTCCATTTCCAAGAATGACCTAATAGAAACAGTAACTCCCCATTTCAGTAGCCAAGACACAACCAGAAGCAGTCATTTTTCAACATGTATGATTGGGTAGATGGAGAATCCAAAGACATCAAACCTGTGGGAAATAGTAGAAATTAATTTAGCAAGGTTGCACAATACATGATCAATATGAAGATTGAATTGTATTTCTCTATAGTAGCAACAAACAATATGGAGAATAAAATGGTTAAAAACTACTATTTATATCATCAAAAAGCATAAAATACTTAGGAATAAGCTTGAAAAAGGATGCACATGACCTTTACACTAAAAACTACAAAATACTGCTAAATAAATGGACAGGTCCCTGGAGAAGGAAATGGCAACCCACTCCAGTATTCTTGTCTGGAGAACCCCATGGACAGAGAAGCCTGGTGGACTACAGTTCATGGGGTCACAAAGAGTGGGACACGACGGAGTGACTGAACAACAAAATGGAGAGACGGAGACAGAGTGACTGGAAGACCCAGTAATGTCAAGATGTTAGTCCTTATCATGGCCATGTTTCCCAGAGATGTGAGTGGGAAGACTGTCTCCGTTTTACCCACACGAGCCTTTCTCTCTAAGCTTGGTTGTGAATTTGTGAGACTTAGGAGGACAAATCTGAGAGACAGACTTTTGGAAAACCCAGAACCACCTTTGCTCTTTGATAGTGAGCCACTGTTATTGAGCCAGTTTTGTGCCTGACCTTTACCCTCAGGAAGAGTTCTTCCCCAGGTGACACCTCCATCTCTCAGGCAAACTGTGAGGAGAAGACCTTTAAGGAGATCATGTGACCAAGACATAAAGATATAAATCTTGACCCGACAGCACATAAACTGAATGTTAGCCTTATATTGCTCATCCCAACAGTATATGATTTTCTTCAAGGAATTTTAAGTTTCTCAAAAGGAGGAAATTGCATTCTGAGTACATTTTCCACACCCCAGCCCAGCCCTATCCAGTAGGACTTCCTGCAATGGTAGCCATGCTGTACATTGATACAGTAACCAGTAACCACAAGTAGCACTTAAACATCTGAAATGTGGCTGGAGGACTGAGAAACTGAATTTTAAATTTTATCTCATTTTACCTAATCAAAATTTAAATTTAAAAAGTGACATGTAGCTGCTGCTGCTGCATCGCTTCAGTCGTGTCCAACTCTGTGCGACCCCACAGACAGCAGCCCACCAGGCTCCCCCGTCCCTGGGATTCTCCAAGCAAGAACACTGGGGTGGGTTGCCATTTCCTTCTCCAATGCATGAAAGTGAAAAGTGAAAAGGAAGTCACTCAGTCATGTCCAACTCTAAGCAACCCCATGGACTGCAGCCTACCAGGCTCCTCCGTCCATGGGATTTTCCAGGCAAGAGTACTGGAGTGGGGTGCCATTGCCTTCTCCAGACATGTAGCTGGTGGCTCCCAAATTGGAGTGCACAGGTTGAGTCCTTTCAAATCCCAAAGAAGTCCCTATAAATCCTAATCACGTCACAGCAACCTTTGTCCACTGCCCCCCAACTCCCCACATCAGTTCCAGAGCTGTTCAAGGCAAATGAATGACATCTCATCAGCAGAATTAAACATGTCCTCTGAGCCCAGATGTACTTTTCTCTTTCTCTGGTCTCCTAAACAGTGCTTAGCTAGACCAAGCTGCATAATATTTAACAATTACCATTTATTAAGGTAGATGATACGAGGGAGAAGTAAGAGGAAACATTTGACCAAAGTTGGATCTTCCCGAGCTTATCTTCTTCACCCAATCCATTATGTGTCTATTCAGGGGCTCTGCTCCTCCTGTGCCCTGGTCACACTCCATGGACATTGCCAGTCCTAAGCAAGCTAATGACAATGTTTAGCTTCTCTGCCTCTTGTGTTTCTCATCAACCATCACAAACTGTGCCAGCACTCAAAGCCTGTCATTCTTTTAGGCAAAGACTGTTAAGATGCCCATGAAATGGTGTAGTAGGAAACTCCAAGAGACCATCCCTCTATAAAAACAGTGAATAATGTCAAATCAATTTTATTGGGACTCTAGAGATGAGTCAAAGGTTTATAGCAGCCAGATGAATGCTTAAACAAGAAAAAGGTGGCTGAATCTTGGTAGGAAACCTTTGTGACATTGTAGCTTATCCTGGCTTCATCCCCACCTCCTTGGATTGCCTGCAGTCTTAAAGATGGAGCCTACATTGCTGCTATGGGCTCCTGGTGCTGGTGGATATAGAGCAGACCCAGTGCCCAAATAATTATGGTTGTTTAGTTTGACCTGAATGGTGGCTCCCTCTTGTTTATATTTTACTTAGACTGGAGCTCTCACAGAGTAGAGAGGCAGCTGCCTACAAGGACATTTGTCAGAAATACTTAAAGGCAAATGTATTAGCCACTGCTGCCAGAGGAAGGGATAACAGTTGGCACATGGTATACATACCCAAGAGCTTGAGAAGAAAGGATGAAGAGTGAGATTCTTTAGGAATAAGGGCTTTGAAAACCCATATTCCTAGGGATCTAGAAGGCCACACACATGCCCAGGGTAGGGCATATGCTTTGAAAAGACCAGAGAGGGCTTTAAGCTTTCACCTCTGGTTGACCTGCATGTTCTGCAGAAGCAGGAAGTGAAGGCTAGGGCAGAGTTGTAACCTGCCCAGTGTATAGTGGGGGGCATGCCCCAACACACACATGCACACACGTCTGCACAGACCTGGATATTTTTCTGTGTTTAGTTCTGGGCATTTTAGGAAATCTGTTGAGTCACTTCAGTTGTGTCTGACTGTTCGTGACCCTATAGACTGTAGCCTACCAGGCTTCTCTGTTCATGGGATTCTCTAGGCCAGAACATTGGAGTGGGTTGCCATTTCCTTCTCCAGGGGATCTTCCCAACCCAGGGATCAAACCCAAATCTCTTATGCCTCCTGCATTGGTAGGTGGGTTCTTTACCATTCATGCCATTTGGGAAGCTAGCTGACAATTAAGCAAATCAAACAGACTTCAGTGGCCACACATGATAAAGAACAGATTTTTTTTTAATTGGTTCAGGAAAAGTCACAAAACTAAAAACAAACAGTAATCACAAGCATCAACAAGAAACCCTGAGGAAGGAGAAGAATCTGATTTCTAGAGCTGGCATTCAAGATGTCTAGGGTTCAACAACAACAACAAAAATGATGAAGCCTGCAAATAAACATGGGTAAGAGGAAACAGGAAGTGAGTACCTAAAGGGTACAGGGTTTTTTAGGGGAACATTATGAAATGTTCTAGAATTAGATAGTGGGGATGGCTGAATCACAATCACAACACTGTGATTATACTGGAAACCATAGTACTATACATTTTAAAATGGTTAAAATGGTGACTATTATGTGAATTTTACCTCAAAAAAAAAAAAAGAAAGACACAGCAAAATGGATTTTTAAGCAGTATGCTGCGGCTTTGCTTTGATACAGTTTAATGAAGTCATTTTGTAAATTTCCTCAGTCATTCCCTCATTGTCTTCAGATACACACCTCAGTAATCCCAGGTCAGCCAGGATCACTGTATAAATAATCTGTAGTTGAAGGCTCATTTCTGGGTGGCATTTGCCCATGGGTCCTGACGGCTGTTCCAGACTGTCAGATGAGATGCACGGTTTTATCCCAACATCTCCCCAATGCAACATATCCAGAACCTAGCCCTGATTTCTTCCCATACTTGTGTCCCTCCATCACTCTACATCAGCAAAGGGTGTTTCTCCATGCTATTTTGGATAGCTCATTTAAACCTTATCCAATTAACCCCCACGTCTGGATATTTAACCTTCTAAATGGCTTTCAAATAGATTTACTTCTCTTCATCACCACTGCCACCACCTTTGTTCAGTAGGCCCCCATTCCTTATCTATGCTGTTTAATAATAGACGCCCAGCTGGCCTCACCACATGTTCTCTTGACCCTTTTCAGTCTATTTCCCCTACTCTATCCATTTGCATTTTTAAAATGCAAATCTAATTATTTCACTCCTCCATTTAAAGCCTTTAATTGGCTTCTCATTGCTCTTCGAATAAAATCCTCAAGCGTTGAAATGGTCTGCAAAGTCCTATGTGACCTGGCTCCTGCCCATCTCCCCAGCCTCCCCATGGAGTCACTGTACTCCACTCATGGAAACTTCTGTTTCCCCCTTTGTTATATAGTTGTATAGTCGCTAAGCTGTGTCCAACTCTTTTGCGACTCCATGGACTATAGCCTGCCAGGCGGCTCTGTCCGTGGAATTCTCCAGGCCAGAATACTGGAGTGGGTAGCCTTTCCCTTCTCCAGGAGATCTTCCTAACACAGGGACTGAACCCAGGTCTCCTGCATTGAAGGAGACCTGAAGGAGATAACCAATGTGGAGATACATTACTACTGAGCCATCTGGGAAGCCTGTTCCCCCTACTTCAGAGTAATCATATACACACTCATTTCTTTCTAGAACATTCTACGTCCTTGCCTCTCTGTACTTACCCAGTCCTACCCATTTTCAGAACTCAAATGGAAGGTCACTTCATGAAGGAAGTCTTCCTGGCTCCTCAGGGTTAGGGAAAGTCCCCCTGAAAAGGTTTAGTGCCCAGGGCTTCTCTTCTATAGTACATCTTACTCTCATCATTCCTGTGATCAAGTGTTCAATATCTGACTCCCAACTAAATATGAGACCCATGACGACAGGTACTGTCTTATTCAATGCTATAGCCCTGGTACCAACCACAGTGCGGTGTGTACAGCACAGGGTTCATACTTGCGAACTTAACATTACAAAATGCAATTTGTTCTCACAGATAGCACCTTACTAGTCAGTTGGCGCCTTTGTAAAAATGACTTGACAGCCTGCCAGGGCAAGAATGCAAGCCAGGTGTGCTGCTAGCTCTATGCTACTTGTCGCAGGAGCAATGTGGGGCCGTGGGAGTGAGGATGAGGCATCCATGAGCAAGGAACCCTATTCTGAGCCAGCCAAGCATACTCAGGATCCTAGAAGGATGTATGTATGAGCAGTCCTTCATTTCTCATTTCATTTCCACAGCCTTCCCCGAACAGTGGGATTTAGGGAGTGGGGAGTATCCCTTCTGTTCAACTGACCTGCCAGACTGTTCAATCAATTCAGTCTTTTCTCTAGACTCTCAGATTCCCCAAATGGCCACCCCCTTGTCGGGAGCAGAGAAACATCTGGTCCTGGAATCCTCCTTGGTTCTCTTGTACCTCGTTTCCCTCAGCTTCTGAGTCATTGTTACCTCCTTTGTTCCTCCCATAGTCCCCATCCATCTGCAGTCCACTCTGCAGCCCCATGTCCTCTTGGGCTAGGTTGCCAGTGTCAGCGGTCAATCATTCAGTTTCATCCATTATCACTACCAAGCGGAGTCCAGCAGTAGGGAGAGAAGAAGAGAGGAGGGGAGGGGTGACAGGCCCACATCATGATCTAACCTCAGGGAGAGATACAGGTGAGCAGTCAGATTTTCCATTCTGCCAAGGTCAGCCCCCTGCCAATTTATTTCCTGGACATTATAATGCTAAAGTGAATGTCTGTTTCCTGCATCACTTCTAGCTCTGTTACCGAAGACCCTTCTGTTATTTTAGCTTGAGTGTGTGCCAGGCAGGATCCCCAAAGGTAGGACAGAAAACCCACAGAGCCTAGGCACCAGACGGAGTGGCCCCAGCTGGGGGGAAGAGGGAGCTAATACAGAAGATGGAGGGCAGCCACAGATAACCTTCATCAACATCACAGGTTTTCTGAGAATCTGACATAATTCTGGTTTCCCTGCAGGAAACAAGTATCAGGGAGGGATACTGCAGAATTGTTTCCCTAAGCTGTCTGAAACTAAAAATGATGTGCCAGGAGTGACGTTGAGCAAATAGACTCTTAATCCTTCCCCATGCATTTCAGCTTTCTCCATCAAAGAGAACAAGCCTCAGACTGCAAAGGGCAGAACCAACATGCGTGAGGCCAGGCGGTCAGAGATGAGTGAACAGCATATCTGGAAAGTGATGAACTGGGCCAAGCATCTCAAGCCTCCCAGCCTAGGTGGGCTGCCTCCTGGCGAAATGAAAGGGCTCATGAAGGAGATGGATCGGCCACAGCCGTAACTTCTGAGGATGTGCAAGGAGGGATGAGGTGCTGGAAGACTGGAAACAGGTTGTTTGATGTCGATTCAGATGATGAAAGAGATGGTTTGTGGGCATTGAGTGTAAAGGAAGGAGTGACCATAGGACCTGAATGGAAACCCTAACCTCATTTTCTACCTTAGTAGGGATTCTGGGCTGGGAAATAGGATTACACAGTTGGTGATGGATCTGGGTTGCTACAAAGTATTGGACACTTTGAACATCTAACAGCATCCATGGAAAAGCATCAGCACCATCCCCACCTGGAGAAAGAATTCCAGAGACATTCCTCAGGGCTTTTGCTTCAGCTCGCTCTGGTCCCCAAACTGTCACCATGAAATTTAGCTATCCTTGCACTGAGCCCGTATTTATTTATATTTTCCAAAGGGCAAAATTGAATAAAATTAAGCAAGGAGATCCAACCAGCCCATCCTAAAGGAAATCAGTCCTGAACATTCATTGGAAGGACTGATGCTGAAGCTGAAACTCCAATACTTTGGCCAGCTGAGGCAAAGAACTGACTCATTGGAAAAGACCCTGATGCTGGGAGAGATTGAAAGTGGGAGAAGAAGGGGACGACAGAGGATGAGATGGTTGGATGGCATCACCAATTCAGTGGACATGAGTTTGAGTAAACTCAAGGAATTGGTGATGGACAGAGAAGCCTGGCGTACTACAGTTCATGGGGTTGCAAAGAGTCGGACACGACTGAACTGAACTGAACTGAATATAAGGTCCTATACGTTGGTCTGAAAAATCAAGCTACACAGCTGTAACATAAGAAAAGATGTTGTTTAGCTAGAGTGGCACGTTAAACCTTGAGAGTTAATGATGATTTGCTCTGTTCCAAAAGGATCCTCACAGCAAGTGCTACTGTTGGATGACGACTCAATGTTGCATGACCTCTGCCCCAACTTTGATGAGGGTCTATTAAATTTATCATCAGGTATCAAGGGATCTGCAACCTGCTCTCAATTTGCATACAGACTGTTTCCCTGAAGAGCTTCAAAGTGAGCTGATCTCCTTTCTCAAGGGTAGGAGTGTCTTTGTCTTATGCATTTGCGATTGTCATCCAGTGACTAGACCAGAGTTCAACAACCAAGCATTTACACGAGAGGCAACAATGGAGAGAAGCCACATCTAATTAGGCCCCTTGTCTTGGTACCTTTCCTAAAAGCTTCAAAGCACTTCTCATCCATCTCACTTGAGCCTCCTCTTATGCAATGCTATGAGATAAGCCAGGTAGGTTTCTCCAGGTGACTGACGGGGAATCAAATAACCTGAGAGAGGCAAAGACTCTCCAGCTTCTCACTGTCAGAAGTGGGCCCAGAAGCCAATGGCAACATCAAATCCAACTTGCTACATGTGAAACTGTGCTGCAGATATGTGTGCTTAAAAGAAAGAGTTCAGAACTTATTTACAGAACAGAAGCAGACTCACAGACATAGAAAACAACCTTATGGTTACCAAAGGTGAAGGGAGGTAGGGATAAATGAGGAATTTGGGGTTAACAGATATACACTACTCTACATGAAATAGATAAACAATAAGGACCTACTCTATAGCACAGGGAACTATCCAATACCTTGTAATAACCTATAATGGAAAAGAACCTGAAAAAGAATATATATATAACTGAATCACTTTGCTGTATAGCTGAAAATAACACAACACTGTAAATCAACTATGCTTCAAAAAAAACACTGTAAAAATAAAAATAAATAACAGTTTAAAATCAGATTGTCTTATGAAAGCATTCCCTGTGTATTTAATTTGAAAACTATTCATTATTCATATTGCTCATGCTTAGTTGCTCAGTTGTGCCTAATTATGTGACCCCATGGACTGTTGCCTGCTAAGCTCCTCTGTCCATGGGATTATCCAGGCAAGAATACTGGAGTTGGTAACATTCTAATCTTCCCAATCCAGGTATCAAACCCAAGTCTATTGCATGACAGGCAGATTCTTTACCATCTGAGGCACAAGGAAGCCCTATTCATATTGAATAACTGTTAACTGTTTATAAGACTTTGCCAAAAAGGTCTGTCTAGTCAAGGCTATGGTTTTTCCAGAAGTCATATATGGATATGAGAATTGGACTATAAAGAAAGCTGAGCACCAAAGAATTGATGCTTTTGAACTGTGGTGTTGGAGAAGACTCTTGAGAGTCCCTTGGGCTGCAAGGAGATCCAACCAGTCCATCCCAAAGGAAATCAGTCCTGAATATTCATTGGAAGGACTGATGCTGAAGCTGAAACTCCAATACTTTGGCCACCTGATCCGAAGAACTGACTCGTTGGAAAAGGCCCTGATGCTGGGAAAGATTGAAGGTGGGAGGAAAAGGGGACGACAGAGGATGAGATGGTTGGATGGCATCACCAATTCAGTGGACATGAGTTTGAGTAAAATCTGGGAGTTGGTGATGGACAGGGAGGCCTGGTGTGCTACAGTCCACGGGGTCACAATGAGTCGGACACGACTGAGCAACTGAACCAAACTGATTTATAAGAATGCATTATGTGTAAATCACTGATCCTTAGGTGTGGGAGGTGAAATAAATAGGAGTAGATTGAATCTCGGCCTCAAAGGCCCTCAGGTGTCAGGAGCTCAGATGGTAACAGTGCCGGGTCCTGAGTGGAGACTATGAGCTGAGGGAGGACAGAGGTCACCAGTGCAAGGCAGAATTGGAGTTGGACAAAATTTATAGACTTTACTCTGGTTGAATTCTTTGCAAGTTCAGAAGGTAATGCCCAGAGGTCTTCTTGTTGCTTTAGATGGAACCATACCACTAATATTTCAGACAGCTGACAAGGCAATGGAAGAAATCTTTGGTCTCAGAGACCCTTTCTCAAACGTTCCTTGACTCCAAGTGCACAAGCAGACCCTCTGTGTCTGTCTGGTCTCCCTGGCTGACTGAGCAGAGGACCAGTCTTGTCCTCCTCTTTCTGCTAATTGAGTCAGTTTGGGACTTCACATCCTTGGCATCTTCCTCCTCAGGACCACATTGATGTAAGCTTTTCTTGTTCTTGACCCTAACCAAGCTTAATTCTGTTTTTTCTGAAGGGCACTGATGCACCAAGTTTGTAAAATGAAACTCCAAACTCTTCCTCACCACTGTTTCAGATCCATGGTCTTGAAAGCATGGTCCTCAGACCAGCAACATCATTGTCATCTAGGAAAAGGCTAGAAATTCAAATTCTCAGATCCCATTCCCAGTCTACTAAATTGGAAATTCTGGGTTTGGAGCCCAGGAATCTGTGTTTTAACACAGTTGTAATACAACTTGTTAATATAAGACCTCCAGGTGATTCTCATGCATGTTCAAGTTTGAGACCCACTGGTTTTGGAGAACTGAAAGGTCAAGCAGAATGGCTTTCTTTTCTTTGCCTGTTTTCCTGTCCCTTCTTTTAAAAGGCAAGTCATGCATGCATGCTTCCTCTTGTCTCTTGTCCTGCTGGCTTCCTTTGGCCTCATCCTCCGAGCACCACTCACTGGATTTGATCCCGCATTGTCTTGCCTTTTCTTCCTCATCTATGTGTATGTCCGTCTTGGCTCTCATGATCTGGCTTGCTGGCTGGGTGCTGGTGCTCCAGTGTAAAAACCCAGTGTCCCGCATTAGAAGCATCTAGAAGGAACACACAGCCCACACACCCTTGGCTGTCTTTTTTCTGTGACATCGTCTGGTTTCAGCACTTGGCTTTCCTATAGCTAGGGACACACCATCTGCCCCAAATAACTGCTCCATTCTACTGCAGAAACTTCTGTGAGTTCTTCCCTGCTCCTTGTTGGACTTATCCTCCTTTCACCCAGGAAATGTGTGTCATTCTCCTGCACGTCATAGCCCTGGCAGGAAACCCATCTTCCTGCTCTGTTTGAGGGACAGATTATTCCTGATCCTGCTGGAGTCATCTTCTCAGTATACCACCTGACCACATGGCCCAACCGCATGTTCTAACTATTTCAGCCAATGACATCCTCTTCTTACCCGGCTGACGCTATGTTCATGTTTTATTCTATTAGGTTGGCCCAGAAGTTCATTCAGGTTTTTCCATAAGATGTTATGGGAAAACCAGAATGAAACTTTTGAGCCAACGCAATATCTCCTCCTCTGCTGGAATTCAGGATATGTGTCCTCAGTGAACTTGCACCCCGTTCTCCAAACCTGAATCCCTCCTCTCTTATCAGTGCACAGTCCTCCACCCACACTTCATCCACAGAATGTCCTTGAAGGTTTTCAGTGGGCTCTCCCATTCTGATCACCCTAGCAAGCCATTAATGATTATCCAGACGTGTGATCAACTATGGTTTGTTTGTCTGTCCAATTTCCCTTTGTAATCTCCATCAAGTCAAAAACAATCATCTATAGACCAAAGGCTGGAGAAGAAAATGGCAACCCACTCCAGTATTCTTGCCTAGAGAATCCTGTAGACAGAGGAGCCTGGTGGGCTGCCGTCAATGGGGTCGCACAGAGTCGGACATGACTGAAGCGACTTAGCAACAACAGCAGCAACAACAGACCTAAGGTATGTATAGGTCTGTATACCTAAGGTACTTATACACATGTATAAATGAATCTTACCAATAAAGAATTTTTTAAGCGTGCCAATTGCCTGTTTTATCTACTCCAGGCACAGAATTGTGCATGTAATAGGGTTCACCAAGTCCAGATAGCTACACTCAACATTCCAGGCTGGTTTCTTTAACTTGAGGCTTGACATCAAAGGGGCTAGCATCATACTCTATGAAGAGCACAAACTTATAGATTAACTGATATACAGATTTTGGTGTGGCTACATACAAAAGGACTATGAAGGGAACCATGAGTCCTGATACCATCCTGTAGCTCTTTCTCACAAGAGCTAGGCCTTAATCAGTGCAGCCAAGGCCATGTCCTATTGGGCCAATCTGAGACACTGTTATGCATGTCTGCTCAACTGCTATATTGAGAAGCCTATTTCATGCCTTAGGCTAAGCCCTCAGCAGTAAGTTTCCCACCATGACATGTGAGTAGACTTCCACTTAAACTTCATCAAATGGTTTCTATAAAGACTGTTCCCACCAGTACCTTCCAGGAGATGCTGGCTGCCTGCTCCTTTAATAAACAAAGTAGTGCCTCTATGATTGTCTAATATGGATGATTTGGGTCTCTGTATTCTTGGCTGGCTCTTCCTCTCTGCAGGACCAGCATTTTCTGCACATGGTGGTAACAGAATGAATGTTCAAAATCTCTCTTGGGGAGAAGAATTTCCTGGATTGGAGAGGGGTCCAAAATTTGATCCCCAGTCACTCAATTCCAAGACACTTTCTGTGAAACACCATTAAACATCCCTAGGGGTAGCAACAAGGCAATATTGCTTAATTACTACTTGCCTAATTTTATGAGGGTTCTGCTGGATTCCTCACTTACAGAATCCAAGTCTAAAGATCCTATGTGATTTGTCGAAGATGACCAAGCTCACGTGAGGCAAGAGAAGGGTCCAAATCCACACGCCTACTCAGACACACTGGCTCCAAGCCTTGGTTAAGGGAGGCATCACTCTGCTCCTCCATCAGCTGAGCTCAGCCTGCACTGCTCCTCTTTGACAACCAGTCCCACCTGAACCATTTTCACCTAGAGCTCGCGATGGTCTATATTCTTTCCGTGTCCATGGTATTCTCAGAGTTGACTTACTCATTGGGAGGGCTGGAGTCGCACAGAGGTAGGTGCACGGAGGCTGGACCCAAACTCTATAGGTTCAAATACAAGCTCTACTATTAACTGGTAGTGTGGCTAAGCAATCTGACCTTGGACAAGCTAATTACCTTGTCTGTGCTTTGGGTTTCTCATTTGTAAAATGACAAAAATATTAATAATCGAACACCTATCTAATATCTGACCACCTACCCACCTCATCCCTGGAGAAGGAAAAGTCTACTCACTCCAGTATTCTGGCCTGGAGAATTCCGTGGACTGTATAGTCCCTGGGGTCACAAAGAGTCAGACACGACTGAGCGACTTTCACTCATTCACCTTCCTCATAGGATTATGAACTGCTAATACCTTTATAGGTAAAGCACTTAGAAGACTGCCTGTCACACTAGCGCACATGTGTACACGTGTGTGCATGTGTATATACATATTTGCCATGATTTTCAGTTGTCATTTCTTTCCTTCGCCTCCCCACCCTCTGTGTCTCTGTGCTCGAGGCCACTGTGTTTCCTCCCTCTAGCGCTCTCTCATTCACCTCCTCTATCCATAGGATCTTCAGACCAATTACCACTGGAGGGACTGTATTCTGATCCTTTTCATGAATTGTGAACACAAGGATCAGCTCCCTTCTTTTGCTTTTTCCTTCTGTGTTTAACTACTCTTCCTTCACAAGAATGGGTGGGCATGGACCACAGATGGGATGGGTAGAGAGACCTCAGTGCAGTTCTGACTCTGCCACTTAGAGATGCTGGATCTTGGGTAAGCTATTTAAATTCCTCAACCTCTGAACTCAGAGAAAAATAAAATCCCATTACCACGTGACTGGTTGCCCAGCCTTACTGCTGAGTTGCAGGTCTATTTAACCAATGAGTGATAGTGGCCTTCTGAATAGCATGCCTTGGCCCAGCCTCTCCCCAAGACTGTACTCACTCAGCTCCCTGAAGCCTCTGGAACATGGCAACATGGCAGCGAGAGAGCCTGAGGGACACGCCTGCCTTACATTTCCCGCACACCAATGCTGGTTCTCACTGTGGTCCTATTTATCAGGCTATATCACAAGCCTTTATCCCTGACCTCCACCAAGCTCCCTGCTGGGAGTCACAGGCATGATATTTGAGGGGTAGTGAGGAAATCAGAACCCTATAATGAATTGCCTACCACACGTCTATCCCTGAAGGAGTTCATTCTAATTGCTGTTTTCTTAATATCCAGCTGGAATCTGAAATGTGCTTGTATTGCCATTTCCACGAAGGTGAGGTGCCATTCTTGTTATCTGGGAGAGCTGTTGGGCTGCAGTTAATTTAGGGAACCAATTCCCTTTGTTTTTAGCTCCCAGCTTCAAGGGACCGTGGGCCTCTGCCTTCAGGTGAGCTGGGGATGTACTTCTGGGAGCAGTAAGCCTTGAGGATACCACTCTTCAGCTCAGCCACTGGCTGGTGTGGCTTGTTCCCCCTTGGCTCTTTATTTGTTGCCATGGACAGTTTCCAGTGAAACTTCATGCATAGAATTCCACAGTGGCTACCTGAGTTTCCCAGAAAGACTGCTCTTCCCATGACAATGTATCTAGCAGACCCCTCAGTTTCAAGACACAATATGATTTGGGGTGGGGTGGGATGGGGCTGATTTCCCTGGTAGTCCAGTGGCTAGGGATCTGCCTTCTAGTGCAGAGGACACAGGTTTGATCCCTGGTTGGGAAACTAAGATCCCACATGACCCGGGGCAGCTAAGCCTGAGCCTACCACTAGAGAAGGGCCCATGCAACTAGGATCCAGCACAGCAGTCCCTCCCCCCCCAAATACAATACGATTCTTTAAAAGAGCATCTTCTAGTAATTTTAGAATTAAGCTGTGTCATTTGGCGCAAGGTCAAATAATCATGGCATAGATGCAGAGAGATGAGGTGAGAAGACGCTGACCATGGGTTTGACTTCTCAGCCTTGGAGCTCAGGCCTGTGGTGGGCCAACTGGAGGAGGATGAAGATGAGAAGGGGAGATCTGGAAACTTCGGTTCGATGGTTTCTTTCAGCAGCCAAAAGAGGTGTGACAATGAGGTCGTTGTTCAGGGGACAGTCCAGAAGGCCCTGAGGTGGGTGAGGAGGAGGAAGGGGCAACAGGCAACCATCTGCAGCTTGGATGAGTGGAAATAGGGCGCTCAGTTCCCACAAAAGTTACTGAACAAAGGCCTCAAAATTTTGTGTCTGGGCCCTAACGATCTCAACAAAATGTCTCATTCAGCTGCAATTAGTCACCTAATTGGATAGCTAAGTTTGAGGGGAAAAAACAAAAGGTATGAAATAGTCACAGAACATTTTGACTACAGTGCATTTTCAAATTGTTCACGTGGTTCCTCATTCCTGAAACTAAATTATTGTTCCCTACTCCCTCTTCCCCTTGCCAGCTAAATTTGTCTCATAATCATGTAATTCATTGCTCTAGTCCAGTCATACTGGGCTCAGCTCAGCAAATCATTTTAAAGCAGTTTTTCTCCTAAAAAGTGTCATTCATAACACACAAGATAAGATTTTAAATGACTGACATACACGATTACCCAGCATAACGATTTTGTCTTTTCTTGTTTAATCAAGGAACTCCTGTTGAATAAGAAGTGATTCTCCACTGTGGTTTCCAGAGCATCAGCATCAGCATCACCTGTAAAAATATTGGAAATTGCGAAGTCTAGGGCCACCCCAGACCTCCAGCATCAGAAACTCTGGAGGTGGGAGCCAGCAATCTGTGAAAGCCTCTTGGGGATTCTGATGCAGGCTGGCATCTGAGAACCACTGTTCTAAAAGATCTTCCCAGCATGCTGTGCTGGACAAGTTGTGTTGGCAACCTGGAAAGTCCTCACTGTGAGGTTGTAGCCTAGGAGACGTGTGGAGGGGTACTGACTGAACAAGAGACCATCTCCTTGGAATTTCATTCTTAAAAGAGTCACAGGTTGGAAGTCATCACGCTGATTTCTGATCTGAACTTGGTCCGACAGCTTCAGAACCTTGAAAAAGTCACAGCTTCTCTTTGTTCATCAGTTTTTTCATCTGCAAAATACAGGAAATTGAAATAGCTCATCCTTTCTTATGCTAACAACCTTTCACTCCTATCTCTTTTTGCATGTGGAGTTGCCAGATTTAACAAATAAAAACATATCCAGTTTTTAAAAATAAGTAGCCAGTAAAATTTGAAAGTTAGATAGTTTTGAATGTACATATATATACTAAATGTATATGTGTGCGTGCTAAGTAGTTTCAGTCATGTCCAATTCTTTGCAACCCTATGGACTGTAGCCCTCTATCCATGGGATTCTCCAGGCAAGAATGCTGGAGTGGGTTGCCATGCCTTTTCTAGGGGCTCTTCCCAACCTAGGGATCGAACTCATGTCTCTTACATCTGCTGCATTGGCAGCTGGGTTCTTTACCACTAGTGCCAACTGGGAAGCTGACATATATATATATATATATGAACAAATCCATTTTTAGTATATATGTGAAAGTGAAAGCAAAAGTCGCTCAGTCTTGTCTGACTCTTTGTGGACCCATGGTCTATACAGTCCATGGAATTCTCCAGGCCAGAATAGTTGAGTGGGTAGCCTTTCCCTTCTCCAGGGGATCTTCCCAACCCAGGGATCGAACTCAGGTCTCCCACACTGCAGACGGATTCTTTACTAGCTGAGCCTCAAGGGAAGCCCACTATATATTGTGCACATGATATAAAATTGAGTCCCTGTTGAGGGGACATGACTGACTTGAGATGGAGTCAGGATCAGATTCCTTTTCTCGGGTGCCCCCCACCCAAGAAGGAGTCCCTCTGAGGCACTTACATTCTGGGAGGGATTTGGATCAGACCTTTCCAGTTGATGTAACCTCTGATTAAATTTGGCATTCAAATAGAGTTGCTCAATTCAGCAAATAGAAATAAGGACACCCAGTAAACTTCGAATATCAGATAAACAACAAAAGTATGCATGGGACGTACTTATACCAAAAAACTTTTGCTGTTTATCTAATATTTGAATTTTACTGGGTGTCATTTCTAGTTGCTAAATTGAGCAACTCTATTTGAATGCCAAATTTAATCAGAGGTTACATCTACAGGAAAGGTCTGATCCAAATCCCTCCCAGAATGTAAATGCCTCAGAGGGGCAGAAGAAGGCTCCCAAGGGTGGGGGGCACCCACAAAAAGGAATCTGATCCTGACTCCATCTCAAGTCAGTCATGTCCCCTCAACAGGAACTCGATTTTATATCATCTGCACAGTGAGAAGTATTGGACCAAATGATCTCTAAAGTCCTGTCCAGCTCCAAATGTCCGTATTATTTTTGGCTTTTTCTCTGCTCTTTGGATCTGTGAAAGGCATTTCACTGGTCTTTTTCTGATGTTTTCCTTGTGGGAGAAATGGATTAATCCTGTGAAATTTAGAAAAATAAGTATTCTTGAGCTATAAGCTGAAGTTCTTGAAAATGGCTTTGATAGGATCAGGGACCCTAACTATGATATGTAGAGTCTGCCTTTAAGAGCCTCATAATTTAGTTTCCATAATTTAACACTTAACATCTGAATTACTTTGAATATCATGAGTAAAGCTGTAATGACCATTCTTTTTTGTTTGTTTGTTTCAATTGTTTATTAACCAGATTACAAAAATAATCCTGGTAGATACCTTAGTTCATCCTTCTAATAAGCCTGTTGATCTGGTCTTCCCTGTTGCCAGCGTCTCCACCTTCTACAAAATGGGTGGTCTTTTTCTTCATTCCACCTCGTGGAGAAGACAATTTAAAGGGTCATAGGAAGTTGTTTGCTTCTTTGAAACGTTTTCCAACGGTATAGATCTCATGAATCAGATCCTCCATGCAGGTGATTCCATATTTCCCAAGAGATCGAGCAATCAATGCATTGTCTGTCAGGGCAATTCGCTTTTTGTTGATTTTGCCATAACCACGCTTGTAGATCAATTCATTTACAGACTTCAGATTTGGGTACCCCATGCAATGTATGGCTCCACAATTCTCAGCATGCTAATTGATGCCTTGTTGAGCTTCACAAAGGTGCCGTTGAAGATCTGCTGGAGGCGAAGGAGCTGCAGCACCTTTTGAACCTTTGGGCTCACACGGTTGATACCTCTGATCCTGATGACAAACGCCAATTTGGGTTCCATGGGTACATAGAAGTTGCCGGCTTTTCGTGCCATCCTAGCCATTCGAATTTCAGTTCTGTACATCTGCCTGTATTCCTTGTGGGAATGCTTAGCTTTTTCATAGATAAGCTTCCTCTTTGCCTTTCGAAGCATCTTTTGGGCAAACTTCTTTCTCAGTCGCTTGATCTTAAGCTCTGCAGAATTCTTCCGCTTTTTCTTAAGGGTTTCTGGCACAGCAGGAACCTTCTTTTTCTTCTCTTCTGCACCCTCCACGGTTCCAGCCGGGAAAAACTGTAATGGCCATTCCTATAGCCAAGGCTTTCACATGTGCCTGATCATTTCCTTAGATACAATCCCTGGAGTGGGGTTGTTGGGTCAAAGGTGAAGGTCTCTTGGAGGAAAACGTCCTCTCCTCTTCTCTCTCCATCCCTCCCATTTCTCCCGTCATCACCCCCAAGAGGTCAAGAGGGCTCTGTATCCATCAGATCTCAGTTCTCTTAGGGGCCTTGTTTTCTGGGCCAGCACAGGTAGCTAGGGCTTCCCTGGTGGCTCAGTAGTAGAGAATCTGCCTGCCAGTACAGGATCCCTGGGTCAGGAAGATCCCCTGGAGAAGGAAGTGGCAACCCACTCCAGTATCCTTGACTGGAGAATTCCGTGGACAGAGGAGCCTGGCAGGTGACAATCCCTGGGGTCGCAAAAGAATCAGACGTGACGGAGCAACTAAACAGCTGGTGGCTGGGGTGGGAGGCCTTGCAGTCCCCACCGACCGCTAAACCCAAGGCTACTGCCCACCAGAGCAGGGCGAGCCCGGGGCCTCAGTGGCCCCTGTCCTGACTCCTCTCTCCCCTTGGCTCCAATAAGGGCAGCTGTCACTCCCCTTGGGCTCAGGACTGGAGGCCCCAGATGACGCAGTTTATAGTCTGCTTTGGTTCAAAGCCGTTTAAGCCCAATTATTTTCAGAAAAAGGAGCATTCCATGTGATCCAGCACAAGTCTAGTGTCAGACTTAGATCCAGAACCCCTCCTCGTGGCAAGGAGGCCCTTCCTGGCCTTGTTTCTTTTGTGCATTTCTCTCCCGTGGGCACCATGTAAAGAGGAAGATGTTCTAGGTTCAGACACCATTCGTACAACCAAATGCAACATCAGACATCTCCAACAAAAGGGTTTTAGAGCTATTCTTATATGTTGCCAAGTTCTATCATGAACATTTATTATTTTATAAAAAGAAAAAATTATTTTTAAAAAGCCTTATAAGTAGTGCCAACTGTTCGCTTTCCCAGCCATGCATTTTTGGGGTGAGTGGAATGCAATCCATTGCTCCTTGATCAACCTGCTTTGTGTAACAGAGTGTGTGATTACTAATTGGGCTGATGATATTTAGACAACAACAATAAAGACATGTATAAATGGGTCATACTTGCTCTTCTCAGGAATGAAAGAAAAGGAGAAAAGTGGTAGACCCAAGGAAATGACACAACTAAGGAAAAAATAAAGGAGAAGCAAAGCATAGAGCTCAGTTCTCAGGGAGTGCATGGCTGTAACTGCCTGGTGATAACCATTGGTGGTCCAAGAGTAAGCAGCTGGGGGACCAACGTGGAGCTGAGAGCCAGCATGCGACCCCCAGACTCAACCATTCATGCAGAACCAGTGATTGCCTTGACAAGTGGGTAAGGAGCTTGCTCTGTAATTACTTTGCTTTTGTTTGTGTGTGTGTGTGATGTATCAAGAACTTTAAGGTTTAGATTGTGAAAGGATGTATTGATACTAGCATTAAAATATCTTTCTGTCCGTTCAGTTCAGTCGCTCAATGTCCAACTCTTTGTGACCTCATGGACTGTGGCATGCCAGGCTTCCCTGTCCATCACCAACTCCCATAGCTTACTCAAACTCATGTCCATTGAGTTGGTGACGCCATCCAACTATCTCATCCTCTGTCATCCCCTTCTCCTCCTGCTTTCAATCTTTCCCAGCATCAGGGCCTTTTCCAATGAGTTAGTTCTTTGCATCAGGTGGCAAGTATTGGAGTTTCAGCTTTAGCATCAGTCCTTCCCATGAGTATTCAGGACTGATTTCCTTTAGGATGGACTGGTTGGATCTCCTTGCAGTCCAAGGGACTTTCAAGAGTCTTCTCCAACACCACAGTTCAAAAAGCATGAATTCTTCAGTGCTCAGCTTTCTTTATAGTCCTACTCTTATGTCCATATATGACTATTGGAAAAACCATAGTTTTGACTAGATGGACGTTTGTTGGCAAAGTAATGCCTCTGCTTTTTAATCTTTGTATAGTTTATTTTTTTAATCTTTGTATAGTTTATTAAGTTTGTTGCATTTCTTTTGTAAAGACTTTCAATTTTTAGAACAGTTTAAGATTCATAGCGAAATGGAAAGTACAGAGATTTCCCATATGCCCTCTGCCCTTATGCATACGTTGCCACCCTCCACCCTAATCAACATCCCAGCCTGAGCAGTGCATTTGTTACAACTCTTGAACCTACACTGACACGTCCTCATCAACCAAAGGCCCTAGTTTGCCTTAAGCTGTAATGCATTCTCTGGGTTTGGATAAATGTATAACCAGATAACAATGATTATCCATTCATGATAATCTATACCAAGTATTCTCTAATTAGTTTCTATTTTTCCTGTGTCATAATAGTAACTTTCTCACCCCTACCATAAAAACATCCAGTTACTAAGTCTGAAAAACATGCATGGGTGAGACCTGCAGTTTCTTCAGTCTCCCTCCCTGGAGCAAGGAAGAGAATTCAATCAAAGTGATGACAGCCGAGAAGAGCAGCTGAAGGGGTGTGAAGCAGTAGGAGAGCCAGAGAAGCTATTCTGGAAGGTGTTTCTCTTCCTCAGCTGAAGCACTACAGCCCTGAGGCTATTTACCTGAGTCTGGTAAAGATCTGATTCTTGGCTTGCAGAGGAAGTCCTGCAAAACATCGAGAGCCTCAGGGCGGTAACCCTGAAAGTAAGTTCAGCTGAAGTTCTGCCTGCAGTTTGTTCACAAGAGAGAAACCAGAAGTTAGCTGGGTCCTTGGCCTGCTTGAATGCTTGAAGGAAAATTAACAACCAGAAAGGCTTAAAGGAATTCCCAATTTTGTGTTTCTATAGACCATCGTCAGATCACCCACTGAGCAAGAAAGAACATTCAGGGTTTAGTAATTCTTTTCTGAGGTACATCGCTAGATCAAATAGTCCTTAGCAAACGAAATACATTTGTCTTTACAATCTAAATATTATCAGCTCAGTTATTCACCTTTATTTACATAATTCTATATGCTGAAAAATATCATTGATATAAATTTTCTCTTCTAATTTATCTATTCTTATGATATAAAAATATCACTGGTATAAATTATCTCTTCTAATTTTTCCAGGGGTCTTATGAGATAAGCAGTGAAGGTCTGTCACCCTGTTTTGCAGAAAAGGAAATTGAGGCTCAAGGTCACACTGTGAGTTAAGTGGCAAATCTGAGACGCAAACATGGAAGTTTTACTCCTGGTCTAGAGTCCTCTGCATCTCTGAGATGATCAAATCTGGGGCACACTCAACCCTCTTGATGTCGGTAGTAATGGTTAGACACGTTGAACTTGGATAATATTTGTTTAAAACACAGCCTTACACAAGAAGGACATCGTAATAGAATTGAGTCAGAGAAGTTTAGCAAAAATGCTTATGGAGATTGAACCATTCTCTCTCAAAGACAGACTGAAATGAATACAACTATTAATTGTAATCAGATACAACTGATTTGCTCAAAGTTGCAAATTGGACACCAAGCAGGATGTTGTGGGGCTCCTGGGCACAAAAGCCTTCCTGTGTCCCTCAGTTCTCTGATTCTTCATTCAGCTTCTGTGACCTTCCCTGAGTTCCAACAGGCAGGTTCAAACAGTTGCTAATGAGGGAAGGGAGAGAATGGGAGACAAAGGAGGAACAGTCAAGAGGAACAACAGTGCCGCCTGGGCTAGGTCCTGGTTCCCCATCAAAGGACACATGTGCCAATATCTTTTAGCTGTTTTGTAGATACTGAAACCCCCACCAGATGGGAGAAGTTAAAGGTTAACAATGGTATGCTGCCCACAAGCATGTAAATCCCAAACCAGTTGGAAACGGAGGGTTTGAAGATGCTGACTCTGACTTAACCTCACCACCAACCAATCAGAAGAATGTCCAGGAGCTGATCATGTGCTCTGGGAACTAATACTATAAAACTTCTCACTATCCTCTCCAGGTGGGGACACACAGTTTTGAGGACATGAGCCTGCTGTTGCCTCCCTTTGCCTGGCAGAGCAATAAAACTATTCTTTTCTACTTCACCCACCACTCTGAGATTTAATTCAGTGTCAGGGTTCAGAGGCTGGGTGTGGCTTCAAATGGGAACAGGCTGAAGGGGACTGATGAAAGGCATATCGCTTTCAGGTCGACATTAGAAAGCAGACATGACATCCTTGAAGTTTGCGCAATGTTGTTCTAGGATGAGCACAAATAGTAGGATTGTATGGTTCATATCAGTCGAGGTAGCCCTGCCTGTTAAGAGCTGGAGAAGGTTTGCTCCAATGCCCATTCCACTACTTTAAAAAGTCTAAGCTCTTACCACCAATTTTTACAAATTCTCGGAAGCTTGGGTTTTTCATGGCCACCTCTGGCTCTAATTTCTTTCTTCTGATGACATGCTTGAGTTAATGAACTTCACATTATTCTATGCTAAACCCATCCCCGTAGGAAACTAAACTTGTTTCTTTGATTATCTTCACCTTTCTCCTACAAAAAATAAACACAGTCTGATCATAAAGGTTTCTGCTTGTGCATCAATGTTTACGGGGAAATCAAATGTGTTTATACTGCAGAATACAAACTGTTTGAAATTTTGTATTAGGTCTCCGTTTCCTAAAGGTCATCTTGGCTACTGTGCCACTGGACATTTCACTGGAGGTGCTCCCTACATTCAAGGCACTATGCCGATTAGCTAACTCTCTTTTCCTTATCCTTCAGTTTCCTTTCTTTACTCCTCCTTCCCCAATGCTGTCCCCAGGAATTAAAATTTCTTGTTATTTATTAAGACCTGTATGTCAATTCTCTAGACCTGAATGTCAGTTCTCTTCAACCCCTAGTCCTTAACCCATTCAGGCCCATATCGAGTCATCAATTGAAAAATAGGGCTCATTAGCATACGACAACTTCCCAAATGGTGCAGTGGTAAAGAATCCTCCTGTCAATGCTGGAGATGCGGGATTGATCCCTGGGTTGGGAAGATCCCTGGAGAAGGAAATGGCAACCCACTCTAGTATTCTTGCCTGGAGAATCCCATGGACAGAGGAGCCTGACATGGGGTCACAGAGAGTCAGACACAATTGAGCACACATACACAGCATATGAGAAGCCTGACAAAGACTGCTATGTCCGACCGTGATGCCCACTGTGATTTTGAAAAGCATTTTCCCCTTCTTTGCAATATTATCTTCTCAAACTATCAAAGAGTACCAGCAGGCTTTGGACTCAAAAAGTGAAAGCTAATGATTACCCTGAGCATCTCAAAGGTCATTCAGTTCAGGTCAGTTCAGTTCAGTCGCTCAGTTGTGTCTGACTCTTTGCGACCCTATGGACTGCAGCACGTCAGGCCTCCCTGTCCATCACCAACTCCCGGAGTCCACTCAAACTCATGTCCATTGACTTGGTGATGCCATCCAAATATCACCCTGTCATCCCCTTCTCCTCCCACCTTCAATCTTTCCCAGCATCAGGGTCTTTTTAAATGAGTCAGCACTTTGCATCAGGTGGTCAAAGTATTGGAGTTTCAGCTTCAACATCAGTCCTTCCAATGAACGTTCAGGACTGATTTCCTTTAGGATTGACTGCTTGGATCTCCTTGCAGTCCAAGGGACTCTCAAGAGTCTTCTCCAACACCACAGTTCAAAAGCATCAATTCTTCAGTGCTCAGCTTTCTTTATAGTCCAACTCTCATATCCATACATGACCACTGGAAAGACCATAGCCTTGACTAGAAGAACTTTATTGCCAAAGTAATGTCTCTGCTTTTCAATATGCTGTCTAAGTTGGTCATAACTTTTCTTCCAAGGAGTAAGCGCCTTTTAATTTCATGGCTACAGTCACCATCTGCATTGATTTTGGAGCCCCCCAATAATAAAGTCTGCCAATGTTTCCATTGTTTCTCCATCTATTTCCCATGAAGTGATGGGACCAGATGCCATGATCTTTGTTTTCTGAATGTTGAGCTTTAAGCCATCTTTTTCACTCTCCTCTTTCACTTTCACCAAGAGGAACTCAAGAGTCTTCTCCAACACCACAGTTCACTCTTTAGTTCCTCTTCACTTTATGCCATAAGAGTGGTGTCATCTGCATATCTGAGGTGATTGATATATCTCCCGGCAATCTTGATTCCAGCTTGTGCTTCATCCAGCCCAGCATTTCTCATTTACTCTGCATATAAGTTAAATAAGCAGGGTGACAATATATAGCCTTGATGTACTCCTTTTCCTATTTGGAACCAGTCTGTTGTTCCATGTCCAGTTCTAACTGTTGCTTCCTGACCTCCATATAGGTTTCTCAGGAGGCAGGTCAGGTGGTCTGGTATTCACATCTCTTTCAGAATTTTCCACAGCTTATTGTGATCCACATAGTCAAAGGCTTTGGCATAGTCAATAAAGCAGAAATAGATGTTTTTCTGGAACTCTCTTGCTTTTTCCATCATCCAGCGGATGTTGGCAATTTGATCTCTGGTTCCTCTGCCTTTTCTAAAACCAGCTTGAACATCTGGAAGTTCACGGTTCACGTATTGCTGAAGCCTGGCTTGGAGAATTTTGAGCATTACTTTACTAGCATGTGAGATGAGTGCAATTGTGCGGTAGTTTGAGCATTCTTTGGCATTGCCTTTCTTTGGGATTGGAATGAAAACTGACCTTTTGCAGTCCTGTGGCCACTGCTGAGTTTTCCAAATGTGCTGGCATATTGAGTGCAGCACTTTCATAGCATCATCTTTTAGGATTTGAAATAGCTCGACTGGAATTCCATCACCTCCACTAGCTTTGTTCGTGTGATGCTTCCTAAGGCCCACTTGACTTCACATCCCAGGATGTCTGGCTCTAGGTGAGTGATCACACTATCGTGATTACCTGGGTCATGAAGATCTTGTTTGTATAGTTCTTCTGTGTGTTCTTGCCACCTCTTCTTAATATCTTCTGCTTCTATTATGTCCATACCATTTCTGCCCTTTGTCAAGCCCATCTTTGCATGAAATGTTCCCTTGGTGTCTCTAATTTTCTTCAAGAGATCTCTAGTCTTTCCCATTCTATTGTTTTCCTCAATTTCTTTGCACTGATCACTGAGGAAGGCTTTCATATCTCTCCTTGCTATTCTTTGGAACTCTGCATTCAAATGGGTATATCTTTCCTTTTCTCCTTTGCTTTTCACTTGTCTTCTTTTCACAGCTATTTGTAAGGCCTCCTCAGACAGCCATTTTGCTTTTTTTGCATTTCGTTTTCGTGGGGATGGTCTTGATCCCTGTCTCCTGTACAGTGTCACGAACCTCCATCCATAGTTCATCAGGCACTCTATCAGATCTTGTCCCTTAAATCTATTTCTCACTTCCAATGTATAATCGTAAGGGATTTGATTTAGGTCATACCTGAATGGTCTAGTGGTTTTCCCTCCTTTCTTCAATTTAAGTCTGAATTTGGCAATAAGGAGTTCATGATCTGAGCCACAGTCAGCTCCCAGTCTTGTTTTTCTGACTGTATAGAGCTTCTCCATTTTTGGCTGCAAAGAATTTCCAGAGACTACTTCTGGGATACGTGGACCATAGCATTCTCTCAATGTGGATTCTTTATCCTTAATTTGTTGTAGAATGTATATGAGGAGGAAGAACACAGGGAGGTTTCTTTTTTGCATTGTTTAGTAAATGGTCCTCAAAAGATAACAAACCCTCCCTACCTATTAGGGACTAATCAGGAGTTAATTAGGTTAATTGTATGTTGAAAGAGTATGTGTGAAATGGGCAGGAAAGAGTGAAAAAATTAGATCTTATATCCATTTATCACACAAAATTTTGCTTCTTATCTCATAATGGTAATTTGAAAAGAAAATTCCTATTAATTTACTTTATGCTGAGTTTTGAAAGTGTGAGAATATTAATGAGAAAAAGGCAGAAATTATTTAAGCAGGAAATACCAGGAATAAACTGTTATCTAGAAATACTAAGCCAAGGAAACCTAAATGGCTAACTTAAGAATTTTATTTTTTTAAGTCTCTTAATAACAGTCCAAGAACTTATTTATATGCAGTATTTGAGACATTAAGTAAATATATTAAGTTGGTAGTCAGAGCCCTTTGTTAATCAAGTCTGTTCCTCCCAGTTAAAATATATCTTAACACAAATCACATCAATATTATCAACTTCATTTTATTAACTTAGTAAAAATTGGTAGAATATTGTCTAGCATTCTATGTGTGTGGTTATTGTGATTATAGCTAACAGGTTGGAGTGCTTCCTAGAAGCAGAGGCAGATGCTTTACAAAGGCTGTCTTTATTTTCAGCTTTTCATTATGAAAAATTTCAAACACGCACAAAAGTTGAACACCTCCTTACACCAAATGATTGATTTCTATTATTCTTTTTTCATGCATTCCCCCAATTTTTTTCTTTTTTTAATTAATTTATTTTTAATTGGAGGATAATTGCTTTACAGTGCTGGGTTGGCTTCTGCCATACACCAACATGAATCAGCCGTAGGTATATGTGGGTTGCCTCTCTCTTGAACCTTCCTCCCACTTCCTACCCCATCCCGCCCCTCTAGGCTGTCACAGAGCACTGCCTTTGAGCTCCCTGAAGCATACAGCAAATTTCCACTGGCCATTTGATTTTGCATATGGTAATGTAGATGTTTCAGCGCTCTTCTCTCCCTTCGTCCCACCCACTCCTTCCCCCTTTGGTCCACACGTTTCTTCTCTATGTCTGCATCTTCACGGCTGCCCTGCAGAGAGGTTCATCAGCACCGTCTTTCTAGATTGCATACATTTTTAATAAATTACTTTAAAATAGATCCCAGACATCATATCATTTCATCTCTAAAAACTTCAGTGTATGTCTCTAAGAGATAAAGACTTTCTAAAAGACCACAAAACCATGTTACAACCAATGAAATTTATAATAATTCTTCAATATCGTCTAATATTCAGTCCATGTTCAAGTCTTCCTGATTGTAGCAAAAATGTCTTTCACAGTTAGTTTGTTCAATGCAGGATCCATATAAAGTCATACCTTGAATTTTGCTATTACATCTTATCTCTTTTAATCCACAGTAGTTTCCTGTGTGTGTGTGTGTTGTGTTGTCTGTGTGAGCCAGTTAATTTTTAATAATGTGGGCAATTTGGGGTAGACTTTAGAATTTCCCACCCTTGGTCTTGATTGACTATGTCCTCATGGTGTTGCTAAATAGGTAGCACCATCTCCTGTATTTCTCTGGTAGATCTAAAACTTGACTGGATTTAGGCTCAATTTGTGAAGGGCAGGAGTACTTCTTAGCAAGTGCTCTGTATCTGACTGGATCAAATTAGGAGACACTCAGTAACTGCATGTCCACTTTTAATGATGTAATGACTGACCAGTGGGTTCTGGTGAAGCCAGCTTAATCTCACCCTTTTGGCATATGCAAATCTTAGATCCATCTGAACATTTTTTCACTAGAAAGAGTGATATAAGGGAATTCCCTCATGGCGCAGTGGATAAGAATCTGCCTGCCAGTGCAGGGGAAACCAGTTCGATCCTTGGTCCAGGAAGATTCCACATGCTGTGGAGCAACTAAGTCCACGTATCACAACTGCCGAGCCCACGCTCTAGGACCTGCGAGCCGCAGTGACCGAGCCCGGGTGCCGCAGCTGCCGAAGCCCACGCGCCCTAGGGCCTGTGCTCAGCAAGAAGAGAAGCCACCGCAATGAGAAGCCCCCGCCCCGCAACCAAGAGGAGCCCCTATTCGCCACAACTAGAGAAACTCCATGTAAAGCAATGCAGACCCAACGCAACCAAAAAATAAATAAATAAAAATAAATTTTTAAAAAGAGTGATGTAGGCATCTAATTTTAAGCTGTTGTTGAGTAAATAATTCATCTTTTCTCCAATGATATAAAAAGACATATTGTTATGTACTATTTTCATGAAATAAAGACATTTTAGTATACTCAGAAAGTTCACCACCCACAGACCCTCACAGAGAATACTCTCCATTAAGAAGGGAAGTGAATCCAGAAAGAAGTAAAGGGATGGAAGAAGTAATAACACACAGACAAAAGTAAACTATATAATCAGTTTTACTTATAAAAATATTATTTTAAAAAATAATTAAGTCTAAAATTCTAGATGATAACATACGTAGGTATGTGTAAGGCTGTAGAGGCCCAAGGGGAGCACTGAGAAATAAAAGTATGTTAACATCCTTCTCCTGTCCCAGGGGAAAAAAACATATATATTTTTATATATACTTATTAATTTGAGACTTTCTGAGAATAACGTACATTAAGTATGCATGTGACAACTTTATAATCACACCACATCCACTGGCTAAATTCTAAAAGCCTGGCAATACCAAGAGTTGGAAAGAGTGGATGGACAAGAATGCTTGAACACTTCCAGGAGTAGTATACATTACTATAATCACTTTGAAAAACTGCTTGGTTCTATCTACTAAAGGTGAAGAGTCTCATACTCTGTGACTCAGCATTTTTACTCCTAGTTATGTATACAAGAGAAACTTGAGCACATATGCACCAAAACACATATACAAGAAGAGGCTTGTGGTAGCAATGTTCTTAATACTCAAAAGCTAGACACATCAAAATAATCAACAGTAAGACAGAAAATACATGGCATTATATTTAAATGTATGAATATTAAATACAGTTTGGAGGGGAAAAAAAGCCAGACATGAAAAATATGTACTATTTCATTCCATTCATATTAAGTTCAAAAATAGGTAAAACTAAACTATACCATTCAGATATATAAACTAAGTGCCAGAAATTGATTACTATAAGAGTTTGGATGATGGCTACATTTGGGGAGAGGAAGGAGATTATGATTAGGAGGGCATAAAACAAATGTAAAGCAATAAATTATAAAGCAAATGCCCTGGTATCATGTAAAATAGAAGATATTTATATTGGTCTTTGCCCCTGTTTTCTGGCACAGAGCTACTAAACTGTTGTAATTTCCTAAGTGCCAAGAGTAACATTTGGTCTTTGATCTCAGTTCCTGACACAGAACTTAATCCCTTGGAATTTTCTGGGTGATAGGGATGTGTTTTGTCCTGATGAAGCAGCTCTTAGTGGGCTCCTGGATGGGGGCTGGTCACCAGAAAGACCAAGCCATGATTAGAAGCTTGGAACTATGAGCTCTATTCCACTATCACCCAGGAAGAGGAGAGGAGCTGGAGATTGAGTTTATGCCTACGTGATAAGGTCTCCATAAAAACTCCCAAGTGTAAGGATGAGAGAGCTTCTGGGTTGGTGAACAAGTCCAAATGCTTAGAGGGTAGTATATCCCAACTACGCAGGGACAGAAGCTCCTGCACTTGGGACCCTTCCAGATCTCACCTCATGTACCTCTTCATCTGGCTGTTCATCTGCGTCCTTCATTATATAATAAACCAGTAAACATAAGAATTTCCCTGAGTTCTGAATGCAAGAGGGAGTCACAGAAACCTGATTTATAACCAGTATAGATAATAACTTGAGACTTGTGACTGGCATCTAAAAATGGCAGCGGGGAGGAGCATGTCTTGTGGGAAGGAGCCTTTCCTGTGTAAGGTCTGAAGCTATCTTCAAGTCGATGGTATCAGAATTAAGTTAAATTGTAGGACACCCAGTTGTCATCAGAGAACTACTTGATTGTGTGGAAAATCCACACATCTGGTGTCAGAAGTGAAGCAAAGTGTTGGCAGTGGTATAAGCATAAAGGAGAAACACAGAGGGGTTTCCCCTTTGTACGGCACCACCCAGGTCCGTAAATAGAACCTTGCCAGTATCCTGCAAGTCCCCATATGCTCTCCCCCAAATTAAAAGAGCCAGAAGAAAGAATTGCAAATGTATCAGTAATTCAAATATGAATGAGTTAATAAACTCATTTATTAAAATATGTATCAACTGAGGGAGTATTGACAGCATTATAACACTGAATCTTCCTATGTAAGAATTAGCTATATTTTCCCTTTAGTCAAGTCTTCCTTTATGATCCCCAGTAGAGTTTTAAAGTTTTCTTCATTGCCTTGTGTACCTCTTCTTGTAGTTGATTTTTGCTTCTTCGGTGTTTTAAAAAATATTTAAGTAGGATAGTTGGCATTTATATCTGTTAACTTTTATGCTTTGGGTTTTTATCTGTAATTCCATTCTGTGCTTGCTTCATTCCCATGTCTATCTTCACACATATCACTGATATAAAATGGAGGCCCAAACAGAGCTTTATCTCTGTGCCATGCTATGAAAGATTCCCTCCCAGAATGACACATGATCCATTAGTCAAAAGTATTTAACAGCAGTTGTGTAAACATCTGTTTGTATTGTTATATAACAATACTGTTATATAATCTGTATGTCTCCATTTTAACTTCAAGGATATTATGGAAAAAATTTAGAATGCCTTTCTAAAATTCAAATAAAATATATCTGCCAACTGAAGACAACACAAACCAATGGGAAAATGTTCTTGAACTGAAAGAGTCAGTATTGTTAAAATTACACTACCCAAAGCAATCTACAGATTCAATGTAATCTCTATCAAAATACCAATGGCATTTTTCACAGAACTAGAACAAGTAATTTAAAAATTTGTACGGAAACTCAAAAGACAGAAAACAGCCAAAACAATCTTGAGAAAGAAGAACAGAGCTGGAGGACTCACATTTCCCTGACTTCAGACTATACTACAAAGCTACAGTAATCAGAAGAGTATGGTACTGGCATAAAAAAACAGACACATAGATCAATGGAACAGGATATACAGCCCAGAGACAAACCCATGCACTTATGATCAATAAATCTACAATAACAAAAGCAAAATATATGATAAAAGATAAGTCTTTCAATAAGTGGTACTGGGAAAACTATATGGCAACATGTAAAAGGATGAAATTAGAATGTTCTCTAACATCACATACAAAAATAAGCTCAAGATGGATTAAAGACCTAAATATAAGACTTGTTTCTATAAAACTTCTAGAAGAAAACACGCAGAATGCTCTTTGACACAAACTGCAGAAGTATTTTTTGGATCTATTTTCTAAAGTAAAGGAAACAAAAGCAAAAATAAATAAGTGAGACAAAATTAAACTTCAAAGCTTCTGCTCAGTAAACCACTGATAAAATAAAAATACAACCTACTGAATGGAAGAAGATGCTTGCAAGTGATATGACTGATAAGAGATTAATACCCAACATAGATAAATAGGTAATACAATTTAACATAAAGAAAACCAAACTACTCATTTAAAAAGTGGGCTGAAGACGAATTTCCAAAGAGGAAATTCAGATGGCCAACAAGCACCTGAAAAGATATTCAACATTACTAATCAGCAGGGAAATGCAAACCACAACAAGATATCACCTCACACCTGTCAGAAGGCTATCCTCAAAAGGAACACAAATAACAAGTGTCAGCGAGGATGTGGAGAAAAGGAAACGCTCCTACACTGTTGGTGGCAGTGTAAATTAGTGCAGCCCCTACAGAAAATGCTATGGCTGTTTCTCAAAAAGCTGAAAATAGAAGTATCATATGATCCAACAATCCCACTCCTGGGTATTTATCTGGAAAAAAATGAAAACACTAATTTGAAAAGATACATACACCTCAATGTTCAAAGCAACATTACTTACAATTACCAAGATATGGAAGCAAATTAAGTGTCCATTAACAGATAAATAAATAAATGTGGCATATATACACAATGGAGTACGACTCAGCCATAAACAAGAAAGAAAATTTTGCCATTTGCAGCAATGTGGAAAGACTTGGAGGGTATTATGCTAAGTGAATGAGTCAGAAAGAGAAGGCAAATACTGTATGATATCACATATGTGTAGAATCTAAAAAATACCACAAACTAGTGAGTATAACAAAAGAGAAGCAGATTCACAGATTCAGAGAACAAGCTAGTGGTTATGGAGGAGGGGACTATAGGGACGGGGGAGAGGGGGGCACAAACTAT
The DNA here is from genome assembly GCF_032405125.1 of Capricornis sumatraensis. Lineage (NCBI taxonomy): Eukaryota > Metazoa > Chordata > Mammalia > Artiodactyla > Bovidae > Capricornis > Capricornis sumatraensis. The sequence goes on along the minus strand of NC_091089.1, from coordinate 52,682,102 downwards.
TGTGTATAAGGATGTATGGTACAGCATACGGATCAGCGTGTATAGCATAGGGATAGAATGTAGGCCACAGGGACGTATTGTGCAGTGTGGTGGACATAGCAGACAAAAATTCAGACTGCCTTTCTAAAATCTAAATTAAGTAAAACTGCCACATTCCCTGGATTTGGTTGTAAAGCAAATCTAAAGGAGAAAAAAGATCTGAAATTAGATTGACCTGATTTACTCTTAATGACGTTATACTGAATACCTGCCATTCTCTTTAAGTACTCCAGAACCGCCCGTTAAGGAATCCCATTCGAAATTTACTGGGAATCATTATCAAGTTTTGTTGTTGTTATTGTGCTGTTGCTAAGTTGCGTCTGACTCTGCAACCCCATGGACTGCAGCACCACTATCTCCTGGAGTTTGCTCAAACTCATGTCTATTGAGTCAGTGATGCTATCCAACCATGTCATTTTCTGTCATCCCCTTCTACTCCTGCCCTCAATCTTCCCCAGCATCAGCATCTTTCCCAGTGAGTCAGCGCTTCCCATCAGGTGGCCAAAGTATTGGAGTTTCGGCTTCAGCATCAGTCCTTCTGATGAATATTCAGGGTTGATTTCCTCTAGGATTGACTGGTTTGATCTCCTTGCAGCCCAAGGGGTACTCAGGAGTCTTCTCCAGCACCGCAGTTCAAAAGCATCAATTCTTATTTTCCATAACCAACACTGTTATAGCTTGGATTATTGCTACTAATTCTCCACTCTCCTACATTGGAATAATATATCCACGTCTTTTTCTGTGTGATCTTGCAGGATTCCCATGGGAAATGGCAGATTCTGTTTCCTCCCAGCACTGACAGTGGTGTGGCCATACGGCAGCTCTGGCCAGTCAAAGGAAGGCAGCAGAAGAGACGGGGGAGATGCACAGATGCAGGCTGATAAAACATACAAGAGGCCCTACACATCCCGTCCCTCCTCAGGTGCTCCTACCATTCACCATGAAAGTCACCAGTGCCAGGGACTGCTGGTCCACAAAGAATGAAAGACATATATTGCTGATTTGAACCAGACCCACAGTGTGACTCAGAGCTGCCCTAGCAGACCTGCACACCTGGCAGTGAGAAAAATGAATATGTGTTGTTATAAACCATTGAGATTTGGGGATTGTTTGCTGTGCAGCAAAAACGAATGTTTTCCTTTTTGAAAACCAGTCCATCTACAGTCTTTCAACAATTCTACCCAGTGATTAACATGAATTCTTAAAGGTTACAAACAATATATATATACAATGGAATATTATCCATCCTTAAAAAGGAAAGAAATTTTTTTGATAAGAGCCATCCTAAGAGGTGTGAGGTGATATTTCATTGTGGCTTTGATTGGCATTTCCCTGATGATAGTGATGTTGAGCATCTTTTTATGTGTGTGCTGGCTATTTGAACACAGTAGGACATTTTGAGGTGATAAAAATGTTCTATATCTTAATTGATGGCAGCCATTCCACAACTGTGTCCATTTGTCAAAACACGTTAAACTGTATAGCTCAAAAGGGTGACTGATATATATGGTAACTTGTACCTCAGTATATCTGAATTTTTAAAAAAAATGTAATTCTGACAAATGCTACAACGTGGTTGAAACTTGAAGGCACTATGCTAAGTGAAATAAGCCAGCCACAAAAAGACAAAATAAATGTATGATTCGATTCATATGAGTTTCTTGGAACAGTCAAGTTCATAGAGACACAAAGTAGGATGATGGTTACAAAGGCTGGGAGGAGGCGAAGAATGGGGAGTTGTTAGATAACGGGTGCAGGCTTTCAACTTGAGAAGGTGAGAAATTTCTGAAGGTGGATGGTGGTGATAGTTTCACGACAATGTGAATGTACTTAACGCCGCTGTGCATTAAGGTGAGGAAAATGTTCTGTATCTTGATTTATGGGGCAGGTCCACAACTATGTTCACTGATCAAAACCCACTGAGCTTTATAGCTCAAAGGGGTGAATGTTTCTATATGCAACTTGTATCTCAATACATCTGACTTTTAAAAAAAGGAATGCAGTTATGACATGACGCAACATGGATGAAACTTGAAGCCACTTAACCTTAAAAGTGGTTGAAATGGTGAATGTTATATTATGCATATTTACCAAAAAATAATTACCTAGTGGAGCCTTCATTTGGGTTCCCGGAAAAGCAGATTTTGAGACAAGGACTTCAAGGACTTGGGTTTAGGTTGTCTGTGAAGTGAAGTCAGGAGGCTCCAGGCAGGAAACAGGGAAAGTGAGATGGAGAAAGCCAAACGCCTGTTCAAGGAAGCGCCAAGGAGCAGCCTCCACCTGTGGGCAATCATTGCCTTACCCTGAGTACCAGGTGGGCCGTGATGTAACAGCATGTCTCTGGAGAATGGGGGAGGTTGCGGCATCTATCACTGGCTCCTATTTCCCATTTACTTCCCAGAGACTTGCCTCTGCGGGCATTAACTCCCCTTTGACTTTCTGGGTTGTGCCTGGGAGCAGTCCAATGATGCCTGGTGAGGACGGAGAAAGCCTTCATACAGAGAAGAGAGGGTCAGGTGCTTGAGCTGGGAAGCTGGCAGCACGCAGAAACTGCTCACCGTAGCTGCAAACTCGGGTGGTTTCCAGGGATACGGGACAAGGCATCAAAACATCTGCTAAGACGCTATGCCCATCTTAACTGCCTGGAGGGTACTTTATCTGGGCAGCTAGGAGCTCTCTTAATTTCTTCTCACCTATCTTGGACTTTAGGCACAAAGGTATTGTTTATTCCACTTGATTCAATTTGATTTTTCCATCTCCTTGATAAAAAATGGTGGAAAGAGTAGAATTATGTCCTGTTCCCATGATTTATTCATGTTATGTCACCCACCTCAGGCAATTGAATCCTATTCTCTCCCTAACTCATAACTAGGAAGTGCAAGATGCTTCATCTTTTTGTGGTTTTTCTTATTCTTCCCAAATGTACTACCCCACCATGGCCACTTGTTTCTATAAGCAAGAGAGACCATTTAGAAAGTTGGAGTTGCTAATTCCAGTCTGCTTTGACAGTGACGGTCTGGTGTGGGGTGTGTGTGTGTGTGTGTGTGTGTGTGCCAGAAAATGCTGAATGTTCCTGAGACTCCTCAACTCACTATCATTAGACAGACTTGGCTTCATAGAATTTTTAAATTTTGAACTTGGATTCACTGACCTGGTAGGTGAGGGGAAAGTCCTCACTTTGGAAGACTGTTCTGAGCTTGCACATCCTTCTGGGGACTCGTTTTGTGTGTTGGTCACTCCTGGGGCAGGGGGTGGGCCGAACATTTTATAATTAACCTCCCACGAGAACAACTTGTTCCTTAAATTCAGAGGCCAAGAAACTTTGAATAGAATCAGTTGAGAGGGACTGGGTTGTTTTTTTAAAAAATTCAAGTGGAGCAATTCTTATTCAGTCAGAACCAAAATCCTGTCTAACTTTATTTGCATCACACTTGTTGGCACAGATCGCCTGGTGATGAAAATAAAAGAGTCTGTGTAAAGATCTGGAAATAAAAACAGACATGAGAGAAGAGGAAAAGGAACAGTGAAAGGAGAGAGTGCCGAATAAGCAGAGCAAGAAGGGAGAAATGGGGGCGGGCAGGCAAAGGGGGAAGGAAAGGGTGTCCGCAGAGAACGTTTGCGTTGCAGGTTGCCTTCAAGAACGGAGCTGCCTCAACCGCTTATCTTAACGGTGAGATCACTAAGACACAGTGTCACCCAAATACTTAAGGAAAAACCCTGAGCCATGGTCTCCCAGCGCCTGTTCAGTTTTCTTTTCTTCGATCCTTTCTCTCCCTCCACACAGGTTCATTCATTAATTTTTTAATTGAGCTGACTCAGAGTGAGAATACAATCACCTCCTAGAAAAGATCAAAGAAAGGTCTGGATGTATTCAGAAGACCAGGAAAAATCCAGGAAATTTTCAGTCAACATTTGACTGACAGATATTGGTACGTAGTTATTTACCCATCTGAAAACTGAACTTTGAGTTTCCTTCTGGTTGGAAGCTAGTCCCCCCAACACAGCTTCTGTGTCCAGCACAGAAGCCCCTTCAGGGCAGATTCCAAAGCTCCAGGCAGTGGCTCTGGAAACTGGTTATTGTCCTCAGAAATCTCGCTGTGATCCATTCCCAACCTGGAGCCAGAGGTGTGCTGGGAATTCCAGAAGGGAAAAGAGTGAAGCTGGCAGGGGCTTCCATTCTAATCTTCTAATCCTGATGTGGGTCAACGTCTCACACATACAGTCACATGAAACAATTTGCTCAAGGATTTTATCCCTCTTCACCCATATCTACCTCTTGTAGCAACAAAAATATGGCTGCAGGAGGGAGACAGTACCATTTTAATTCACAAAACTTCTGGAAACCTCTTCCCTGAAGTAAAGGTCCACTTCCCAGAATGACTGTAATAAGGTGATGTGAGTTTCTCTGACACCCCATGATGGGTGTTCAGAAGCTGGTTGTATCTAACTGGTGGAGGTGTTGGAAGTATGCTGCTGCTCCTGCTAAGTCGCTTCAGTCGTGTCCGACTCTGTGCGACCCCATAGGCGGCAGCCCACCAGGCTCCCCCGTCCCTGGTATTCTCCGGTTGGAAGTATAATGGAGGAAATATTAAAGCAGAAAAGACCTTGGGGTGCCGTCTGCATGAGGGAAGTCTAGGGGACAAGCATGGTTGCTGAAGGGCCTGAGAGCCACAGCCAGGGTGGATCTGGGCGGGAGATTTCTGTCTGGGACACAGTGTGGGTCTCGACGGACAGAGACGGGAGGGAACGCAGACGGGAGTGTCGGCACCTGAAGTGCTCTGCTGTTCTTCGAAGGCTACTGTAGCCTAACTAGTGCAGGGCAGGCATGCTCAGTTGTGTCCAACTTTTTGTGACCCCACGGACTGTAGCCCACCAGGTTCCTCTGTCCATGGGATTCTCCAGGCAAGAGTACTGGAGTGGGTTGCCATGCCCTCCTCCAGGGGATCTTCCTGACCCAGGAACTGAACCCACGTCTCTTGCATATCTTACTTTGGCAGGCGGATTCTTAACCAGTGAGCCACCTGGGAAACCCGTTGCCTGTAAGGGGTGGTCACTGGTCTCCGAGAACAGACTTGGCAGCAGCCCCAGTGGTGGGATGCTGCCCTCAAGTGGTTGCAGGGCAGGGACGCTCAACGCAGAGACAAGCCTACTTGGTCTGAGACTCTCTGAGACCAGAATTAGACGGAGGACACTGCAAATCCTGCGGTTGTACAGGCACTGATAGCAACGGTGGGCTAGCAAATTCCTGTGTGAATGTTAGCGTCGGGTGCGCACCTGGAGGAGACGCCCAGGACAAGGCCTTCCTCCCCTTCCTCCTCTGACACCCCTGCGCCACCCCTCTCCTGCATCCCTGGATTCCTGCTCCACGTCAAGCGGACCATTGCCCCATATTTCCACTCCTGCTCCCTGTAAGTGTACAAGCTGTTTATCTCTCATGTTTGTGCAAGCATACTTTACACAACTGTGGGGAACCATTTACCCCATAGATGTCATAGAGTTGTGGACGTTTTGTGACCAATGGCCGTGAACTGACTTGATGTTTAGGCACTTAAGTTACCGTATAGGCCAGTAGAGTTCCTTCAGGGTAGGCTTCTGTTCTAGGAGTGGGAGCCAAGGCAGCACCCAGGTAGATAGCTTCAGGAAAAATCCATCACCAGGACTGAAGCTACAATGGAAGAACTATTAGATTTCCTGAAATGATCACTTAGCAGGACGGGTTATGGAAAGTGTAGTGAAAAAAAAAAAATCAGTGGATTCTTAGCAATTTAACTTCAAATTATGAGATGATCCATAAAGATGAACTTATCCCATACAGGTACTAGTTCTGGACTAAAAGCTCTGAGGACAGAAACCATGCTCTATTCATCTCAGTTTGTGAGGTCTCAGTGTAATAATACCCATCACCTAGATGTTTGTTGAGTTGAATTCCCCTTTCAACAAAGGTTATCAATAAGCATATGAATAGCAGACAAATTAGGAGTTTTACAACCTCCCATTAGACCATGGTTCTGGGGTATAATGCCAACGGTTTGAGTCTTTTCTCTGAGTCTTCCTGGCTTGGAAGACTATCTAAGGGAAAGAAACATGATAGGGAAAAAATGAACACTTACTGAACACCTACTATGAATACTGAATACTCTGCTTTCATCATAATAAGGATTAGGTGTAAAGGTTTGAGAGTTCTAGTCTTTTATTCCCCTTCCTCCCTTACCACTATAAACAACCAAATTTATTCACTGGGTGAAAGTGAAAGCGAAAGTGAAATCGCTCAGTCATGTCTGACTGAGGCTCCTCCCTCCATGGGATTCTCCAGGCAAGAGTACTGGAGTGGGGTGCCATCTCCTTCTCCAGGGGATCTTCCCAACCCAGGGATCAAACCCAGGTCTCCCGCATTCCAGGCAGACGCTTTAACCTCTGAGCCACCAGGGTACAATAACCAAATGGTAAACAAAGAAACGCTTTAGAAACAGCAACCTCCATCTAACCCCAGTACTGAATGAAAGATTGGAAAACTGAACTTCCAGAAGGGTCTTTTGATTCTTCCTCTCTTGAGTCTAAGATGGTCAGTTCCCTAGAGCAGACCCAATTTGATTTACAATTTAGTTCCTAGTAGAGCTGCTGGAGCAAAGAGAGAATATGTGAGTTAGGGTTCTTTCAAGGTCTCATACATCATGGAAACAGGAAATAAAAAGAAAGAAATGGCTGGTCCACCCAAAGGACCTGGACCCTTCTTTTGAATTAACTACATTATATTTGCTATCTACTGCGAGCTACCCTGATGGCACAGATGGTAAAGAATCTACCTGCAATGCAGAAGACCCAAGATCAATCCCTGGGTGGGGAAGATCCCCTGGAGAAGGGAATGGCTATCCACTCCAGTATTCTTGCCTGGAGAATTCTGTGGACAGAGAAACTCTGTATAAGTTAATGCAAAATTTAGTGGCTTAAAAACAACAACATTTGTGATTTCACAGTTTCTGCAAGTCAAGTATGCATTGGCTGGGTCCTTTGGCTCAGTTGCTTGTGGGCCATTGGACTCTGATTTGTTGGCCAGAGGCCGCCCTCAGTTCTTGATAGTTAGGCCTCTCTATCTGTATGCAACATGGCAGCTTGCTTCATTAGAAAAAGCAAGAGCTTGTACAAACAAGATGAAAGTACTAGGTTTTTTTAAAAAAAATGTTTATTTTTTATTGGAGCACAGTTGATTAACAGCATGAGACTAACAGTATTAGTCTCAGGTATACAGCAAATTGATTCAGTTATACATATGCATGTATCTATTATTTTTCAAACTCTTTTTCCCATTTAGGTTATTACAGAATATTGAGCAGAGTTTCCTATGCTACATCCTTGTTGGTTATCCATTTTAAATAGAGTAGCGTGTACATGTCAATCCCAAACTCCCAACCAATCCCTCCTCCTGACCCATGCCCTCAGGAATCCATAAGTTCATTCTCTAAATCTGTTCATCTGTTTTTGTTTTGTAAATAAGTTTATTTGCATTATTTTTCAAGATTCTTCATATAAGCAATATCATATGACATTTGTCTTTCTCTAACTTACTTCACTTAGTATGATAATCTCCAGGTCCATCCATGTTGCTGCAAACGGCATTGTTTCATTCTTTTTATTTAATAAAAATTATATTTATTATATTATTACACTTTTATTTTTATTCATATAAAACATTGTATCATATTTACTGTGTTCATCCTCTTTTGAATGCCTGCTTCATGGCCTTAAGTGAATTTGTCTTTTTCTTTTTTTATATATATAAATTTATTTATTTTAATTGGAACTTAATTACTTTACAATATTGTATTGGTTTTGCCATACATCAACATGAATCCACCACAGGTATACACATGTTCCCATCCTGAACCCCCCTCTCTCCTCCCTGTTTCATTCTTTTTTAGTGGCTGAGTAATATTCCATTGTATATTTGTAGCATATTTTCTCTGCCATCTGTCTGTCAATGATGTTTAGGTTGCTTGCCTGTCTTAGTTATTGTAAATAGCACTGCAATGAAAATTTGGGTGTTTGTATCCTTTTAAATCATGTTTTTCTCCAGATATGCCAAGGAGTAGGATTTCTGGATCATATGGTAGCTCTATTTTTCGTTTTTAAAGGAACCTCCATACTGTTCTCCACAGGGGATGTATACCAATTTGTGAAAATTTGTGCAAACAATATAGAAGTACCAGTCTTTCAAAACTCTAATCACCACAGTGATATATTCTCAATTTTGAAACATTCTATTCATTAGAATATGTAAGGCTTTAGGAAATTCAAAAATATGTGGGAAAACAATATACTCCTACTAAATAAACCCTGGTGGCTCAGACAGTGAAGAAACCATCTGCAATGTGGGAGACTTGGGTTCGATCCCTGGGTTGGGAAGATCCCCTGCAGAAGGGAAAGGCTACTCATTCCAGTATTCTGGCCTGGTGAATTCCATGGACAGAGGAACCTGGCAGGCTACAGTCCATGGGGTCGCCAAGATTTGGACTGAGTGACTTTCACTTTCACTTTCACAGCAAAAATCAAAAGGGAAGTTAGAAAATACTTTGGTGATTAATGAAAATAAAGATACAACATACTAAAACTTAGAGAATGCAGCTATTCCAACATTTAGAGGAAAGATCTCAAATCAGTAACCTAGCCTTCTACCTTAAGATACTGGAAAAAAACTTATAGTCAACAGAAAGCAAGAAATAACAAAAACTAGAGTGGAAATTAGCAAAATAGAAAATAGAAAAAATAGACAAAAAGCAATGAAACCAAAAGTGGATTCTTTGAAAAAAATCTATAAAATTAATAAACCTTTAGCTAAATTGACCAGGAAAAAAAGAGAAAGAAAACTCAACTTAATCAAATTATAAGCAAAAGAGGGAACAGTATTACCAATCTTACAAAAATAACAAATTATAAAGGAAATGTATGCAAAATGAATGGAATTATATGCAAAATAATTAGATAAATTGGATGAAATGGACAAATTCCTAAAAAGACATAAATGAACAAAACTGACTTAAGAAGAAATAAACAATCTGAAAAGGCAAGGGAAGAGATTGAATTAGTAATGATATTTTTTAAACTGCCTACAAAGGAAAACAAAACCAGCTAGCTTCTCTGATGAATTTTATCAAGCATTTAAAGAATAACTAATTCCAATTCTTCACAAACTCTTCCAAAAAGCAGAAGGAGGCAGAACACTTCTCAACTCATTCTATGAGGCTAGTATTACCCTGTCTTATCAAAGCAAGGCAAACACTAACAAGAAAACTACAGATCAATAGCTCTTCTGAATATGTATGCAAAAATCATAAACAAAATACTAACAAACCGAGCGGCATATAAAAAGAATTCTAAACTGTGACTAAGTCTATCCCAGAAATTCAAGGATAGCTCAACACTAGAAAATCAATCAAAGTAATACACATTAATGGCATGAAGAGGGGAAGATCACATGATCATTTCAGTTGATACAGAAAGAGCATTTGAGAAAATTCAACGTTTTTTTTCATGATAAAAACATTCAACAAACGAAGAACAAAAAAAAACCTTTCTCAACTTTATAAAGGGTATCTGTGAAAAACCCACAGTTGAAATCACATTTAATGGTTAAAGACTGGAGACTTTCCCTCTAAGATTAGTAACAAGGCACGATGCCTACGTTCAGCACACTTTTTCAACATTGCTCTCTCTAGCTAGGGCAATTAGGCAAGAAACTCCATTTCACCTCACTGAGTCATAAGTTTATCACTAGATACAGGAAAGCTGGGAAAGTATCTGGGAAGAAGTATGGGATTATCATATCTGTACTATCATGAGTTATCCCCAGTGGATAAAGGAGGGATCGATCTTACTGAGTTTACCATGCAACTGAGTAAATCAGGGTTCACTCAGCAGGAAAAAGGTGAGTGAAATAGCTGCTGGGTAGGCAACCGACCATGTTTACCAGGCTGTGCTATCACTGGAAAAACACAGATAAATAACACATGACTCCACATGACTCCACATGACTCAGTGCAGACCTTCCTCTCTGGTGGCTGTAGGCCCTTCCCTCCTCCTTCAGTAGGATAGGACAAGACAAATGGCACAACCCCGAGCAGCCTCACCAGCAACCACTGGCAATTTCCAAAAGAGGAAGACACTCTGAACTGGACTACAGTCATCCCTTTGCTGATGTGCAATCTCACCCCTCACATCCACTCTTCCTACCTTTAGCACATACTGCTTTGAGCTGTCAAAAAGATCTTTTATAACATAATCATAGAAGAATAACAAAATCAATCCTACAACCTGCTCCAAACTTTTCCATGGATGACTTTATTTTTAAGACAAAGATCAAAATCCTTGACATAGACAACAAGGCCCTGCATGGTTGACCTCTGCCTATTTCTCCAACCTCATTACATATTTCTTGGGGATATCTTCCCCCAAGAGTAGGTCAGGACTTTTAATTATATATTTCTAGAACCCACTGAAATTTCTCTTTACTTCACTTACTGCAATGTGCAATTTTAGTGTTATTTTCATGATTGTTGGATTACTGTCTAGTTTCCCTACTAGAGAATAGCATCATAAAGACAAGGACTGTTTTGGCTCCTATGTGTAGCAGAGATTGCGCATGACCTTCCAATATCTGGTCTCCACTTTTTTTAATTAGAAAAAGAATCCTAAATTTATCGAAGGCAGCAATGCATCCCACTAAAATATTATATGTTCCAGCTTCCCTACATGTTCCAACTTTCTTACAGGTCCCAGCTTCCCTTGCAGCTAGATGTGACTATGTGGCTAAGCTCTGACCAGTTAGATTTAAGCAGAGTGTGGTGTGGTAGTTCTAGAAATTCTCACAAATAGGGAGAGTATGAGCTCCTCTCTAGTCCTCATTTTGGCTTGCTTGGATTTGAACATTAGAGCTGAAGATGCAGCAACCATCTTAGACCCTGAATTGCCATGCCAAGGATGATAGAACAGCAAGCTAGAGCAACCTGGGTTTCTGATGACTCTGGAGCTACCATAGAGATCCTGGAGTGCTTACTTCTGGACTACTTTTCATGTGTGCTGCTGCTAAGTCGCTTCAGTCGTGTCAGACTCTGTGCGACCCCTGTGTGAGAGAAACAAATTTCTGTTTTTTATTTGAACCACTATTTTTTTTCTGTCATATTCAGCAAAAGTTGATCATGTGCTCTGCTCAGTCACTTTAGTTGTGTCCAACTCTTTGCAACCCCATGGACTGTAGTCTGCCAGGCTCCTCTGTCCGTGGGATTTTCTAGGCAAGAATATTGGAGTGGGTTTCCATGCCCTCCTTCAGGGGATCTCCCTGACCCAGGGACTGAATACATGTCTCATGCATCTCCTGCATTGCAGCCAGATTCTTTACTGCTGAGCCACTGAGGAAGTCCCAAAACTTGGTCATGACACAGTATTGAATCATCTGCCTTGCCCATAATAGAATCTCAATCAACATCTGTAGAAGAAAAGAAGGAAGAAGGCAGAAAGGAGAGGAGGGAGGAGAGGGAGGGAAGGAGGAAGGGGAAGGAAATGCTGGTTTAGAATGATAAGGTATCATGCATGAGATGTGTAAGCAAAAGCCTATGAGATTCCAGAAGACAGAAAAATTGACCCCAGTTAAGGTGGTCAAGAAAATTCCTAAGTTTAGTTCCAGTAACTCGTTTCATCACTTCCATTACTCACCATCTATATCTTTTTGATGGCACTGCCATGCTGTGTTGTTGTTGTTTTATTTTATAAGTAATGCTTGCTCATTGTAAAAAGAATGCTTTCTGAACATATGGAGGGGTATAAAGTGAAAAGTAAAAATCTCTTTGCCTGTTTCCCCAAAGCCAAACCTCCAGAAATAACCAGTTATCCTCTATGCTTCCAGAAATGTTCTCTGCATATATAAGCATATATGTCTTATGTCTCTCCATATATATAAATAACTCTTGTTACTCAGATGGGAGTGGGTATTAGTCAGGTGGTCTGTTCCTAGCTTTTTTTCTCATCATCATGAATCTTTGGCCACTTCTAGGCTGCTTGGGATCTTCTCTGGTGGCTCAGATGGTAAAGAGTCTGCCTGCAATGCAGGGGACCCAGGTTCAACCCCTGGGTTGGGAAGATCCCCCTGGAAAAAGGAATGGCAACTCGTGCCAGTATTCTTGCCTGGAGTATTCCATGGACAGAGAAGCCTGATGGGCTACAGTCTATGGGGTAGCAGAGGGTTGGACACAACTGAGAAACTAACAACAACAAAAAAGGCTGCTTACAATGGTCTGTCTGGGGAGTTATCATGTACTGGACAACAAGCCTCAACAGACATGAGTTCTGTGTTTGCTCATCCTGGAAGTTCTGAAACCTAAAACATGTGCTTAATGTAAGTGCTGCTGAATGAACACTTGAATGGGCCTTGAAGTTGACACAGGGCACCTGGCAGAGGTGGAATTTTCCTAACAGTTCTTTTAATGTTTTTAATTTTTATTCATATTGGAGTATAGTTGATGGACAATGTTGCATTAATCTCAGGTGTGTAGCAAAGTGATTTAGATACACATACACATGAATCTATTCTTTTTTTCAAATTCTGTTCCCACATAGGTTATTAAAGAATATTGAGCAGACTTCCTCGTGCTATGAAACTGTTCCTCGTTTAAAGACAGCCTTGTGGTCACTAGACACACATCATTCTTATGTCCCTGAGTCCTCTCGGGACTTTTCAGTGAACCAAAGCACTGGTGCTTCAGAATGGAGAGCTAAACTCGTCAGCTGGAGTGCTCAGCATTGCCCAAGACCCAGAAGGAAAAAAATAAAATTAAAAAAGCCAGTCTCTTAAATGAACCTGAGTGCTGGCTCCCTGCATCCCCAGAGTCATCCCCTGGGGTCTCATTAAAATGCAGCTCCAAATGCAGGAGGGAGGGAGGCCCCTTCCAGGCCAGCCCTGAGGAAAACAACCCAGATTTTTTTTTTACCATGAAAAGGTGCTAAAAAGAGATTCACGGCCAGTCTCAGAACTTTGAACTGTGGGCACTTCCACCGAGAAAATTTGTGTCTGGAAATAAAACTGAGATGCAATAAAAGGGAAAATAGAGCTACTTCTAGACCCTTTCCCAAAATCCTGTATCATTTTTAGTTTTTTTCCTACTCTCAGTTTTCATTTATTAACACCCAGCTTTAACACACTTGATGGGGTACCAGTTTTGCTTCATGAAATTCAAGTGGGTTTGAATAGAAATCCATTACTATCACATATGATGGATGTGTTTGTAATGACTTTAATGGCTGTCTCCTCTTCTTTGCCCCTCTCTGGCTCCTCAGCACCCTCAACACCTTGATCCCCCAGCTCTGAGACCAGCCCTGCTCTGAATCAGAAAGGATAGAAGGCGGCTCTCCTCTAGCTGAACTTGAAGTCAACCCTGCCCTTGCCTGTTTCCCAATGTTTTGCTGCCCTCTGAGAGGCAACTAGAGTTCGTTGCCTCTGTTTGCTTAGTGCTAATCGGGGAAACGCGCTTCAGTGGAAACTGTGGATTTATCCAGACTGTAAAGGACACCCCTGGGGTACCCTGATGCTATGGAAGCAATTTTGCTTCTTGAAAAATTGTAGATATTACTCCAAAATAATTCTTGTCTATAGACATGTAAACTGTGTCCTTTCAGATAGAGGTTTCATTGACATTCAAGTGAACCCACCATTTTATTGCAAGCAGTAAGCAAGATGGCCCTTTGTCCAGGAGGAAGATATCCTTCAGCTAGTCTGCTATCAATGCAGTCCTGAAAAATGACCTTGCAATTTTGCACATGCCCAGAAAGACCTGTAGGAGCACAAGAGACCCATGGGGAACTCTCTCTCCACAATGACATCTGGTTGAGTGAAGAAAGCAAGACATAGAACTGAAAGTAAAGTAAATCCCATTTTTATAAAACTGTGTATAGATGCCTGAAAGGGTATCTAGCAAGAAGTTGGCGCTTGTCATTGGATGGTATAAGGTCAGGTGGTATTTAAATTTCTTTCTTGGTACCTTTTTGTTTTGTATGAATTCATTTCAATGAAAATGTGTAATTAAAAAAAAAAAACCATAAAGGTATTCATTTTAAAAAACTAGATGGGATCAGAGCTCAGAGTGAATTGTAAGATTAAATCATACTTAGGAAGCTAGGTTGATAAAATCCAGAAGCAAACCACAGAAAAGAGATTGGACATCATCAGGAATGGGGGAGTGGGAGGTAACCAGGAAGCTGGGAGATGACACACGTTTGCTGGTTTTTAATGTCAAAGACAAGGGAACAGCCAGGGCCATGATCAAATTCTTTTTGACATTTGGGAAGCCTGAATCCGTGGCAAAAATCCAGGAATAACCAGGTCCATGTGAACCACTGCTCTGACATCATCTTAGCAGATCATGTCCCTTCAAAATGACAAGTCCAAACTAAGCGGAGACAGGAAAAATCAGGGTTCCTCCCCTTAAGTCAGTGTCTTTCTATATCTCTGGGCTAAGTGAAGTCACTTTTCAAATATAGCACCACCCTGTTACAATACGGCTGGTTAAGATATGCAGTGAGTTAAAACATGAGCCATGAAATAAAATGGCAAAAGCATCATGATTCCAGACAAATGCAGGAATTTCACTGTACAACTGATGCCCTTAAAATGATATCAGGTTTATTAGCAAATAGACATCTGAACTGTAATCATTTTGATTGCTAATGAGTAAATTCACTTGCTTTGAAAATGACAGATTGAGGCAAGGGGATACTCTTTTGGGAGGACCTGGATTTCAGAGGATTAAAGCTGTTATTAAACTGGTTGTTCCTGTGGCAATTGTTAATATGAAGTTTCCAGAAGGCTCATACCATCCCAGAAAAATAGTAGCTAATAACTCCAAGCTAAGGCACAAATGGAACCATCCATGGGCCTTGGAAGGGGATGGGGGGCCAGGTGCAGAGGGCAGGAGATGTTTCCTAATGACCAGATTTGGAAAAGAAACAACTGGAGATGGAGCTGTCAGGAGGCTTGTTTGTGGAAAGCTGGCAGGTGACCCAGCAGACCGAGCGCCAGGGGAAGGCAGCCAGAGGTCAGGGAGAGAACCAGAAATGGGTACAGACTCCAGCAGCTCAGACACAGGTGCAGGCACAAAGCACAGCTGGCCAGCCAGGAGCGGCACTCTCCGATGGGACTGTGCCAGCCCCGGGTTCTGGTTTGCTCAGTGGCCACACGCCTGGCAGTGCTGGTTCCAGTGCAGCTGCACAGAGAGAGAAGGGACCAGGGATGTCCTGAAGCCCCTTTCAGCACTCACATCCGCAGGCTGGTCGTCAAGGCTCCCTCTATGAGCAGGGCCCAGGAGCATCGCCAGGCCAGGGCTGTGCAGCAGGGCAGATCCCCGGCCGCTGCTCTTCCCTGAACCAGGACACGCATGACGTACCCAGTTCCCTCGGGAAACAACCTGGACCCTCACCACCGTTTCTGCTCTGCTGCTTTGTTAACGGAAGGTTAATAATTCCATTTTGTGGTTAATGTCAGGTTAAAAATCAAAGAAGTCTTAAGTCGCTGTTCTCATCGTTTTAGGTTTAGGAACACCGAGCACCTTCCCCAGAGTAAATACTCGATATTTATTTTTGTGAAATGACCAGATGAAACATCCAGTGTGTGCTGGTAAGAATGACCCATTTCCCTGTAGTGTGGCCAGGAGGATTCTAAATCCTTGCATGACCCTTCTTCTGAAAGGAGGACAGTTTGCCCAGTCAATGGTCCTTGCCTAAAAGCTAAAACTTCTATTTCCAAAGAAAGGAAAGGACGCTTTTCAAAAGTTTTTACTAGTTTTAGGTAATTCAAGGCATCCAACAGGGATGAATGGTTCTGGCCGGCAAGACACTGAAGTGACCCTCATTTTCTTAGACCACACTGAATCTCGGGCATTGTCTGTAAGCTGGGAAAAAAACACCCAAACTGCTCTGCATAGCAATAGAAAGGGCATGACGGGAAGGAGGGGTGGGATAGATTACGGCATACTCACAAAAAATTTTGTCTTTCCTAAAGTGGCTTAATGCTACTACACAGTCTCTAATAACTATTGTTTGCTCACTGAAAGAACAGTGTATGTACACATGCACACGTATACAAGCATATACACGTGGAGGTTTCTTATTGCATTGGAAATGTTTTCCAAGTGTTGCATTTTAATTAACTGACAACTAGACTGTAGGAACCTTGAAGCAGAATCAGAGTTAAAACGCACCACACTTCTACAGTCAGGTGGACAGAAACAAATCACATGACAAATTAAGGTTAATTCCCCAAAGACAAGCCTCGTTTTGCCTGCTCTGCTCTGATCAGAGCAGCAGTTCAGTGGATTAGAGCAGCAGTGTCCTTGCCAGGGAACCTGGGCTGAGAAGTGAACCACAGCGACTTTTCCTGAATGCTGATTCGCTGCAGCCCGGTGGATCCAGGAGGCGAAGTAAAGGCTGACCCTCAACCCCGCTCAGAGTCACTCTGTGCTGGACTTCTAGAAGAAGGCAACTCAGAGTGACTGACCGTTTTTCCTACTAAACCTTCTGGCTAAAGGGGGATGAAAAAGGCCACCCATTTTCCTTTCTGTGTGCCCACCGTCTGGGATTGTCAGTATAGTAGGTACATTAGGAGAACAGTAGGAGGTGGCATTTCCCTGGGCAGTTAAAATTTGCACTGGACAGGGATCAGGAGACCTGGCCTGGGATCCCAGCCTTGTTTACCAGCCGTGTGACTTTGAGTAAGTCACAAAGCACATTTGCAACTGGGTGATCCAAGAAGTGCCCCAACACGTCAACACACAGTCCCCCAGGATCTCTGAATGTGAAATTCTAGACCACAGGTTGGCAAAGCACGGCCCACAGACCAAATTCAGCCCACCACCTGCTGTTTAAACAGGTTTTGTTGGAACACAGCCAGGTCCATCAATTGCATATTATTTCACGTTGCAATGGCCAGAGTTGGGAGGTTGCTACAGAAATCACATGGTTCATGGTCTCTATTTAGTCATAAATATTTACTATTTGGCCTTTATAAGCAAAAGTTCATGCCCCCTGTTCTAGACTCATAGTACATGCCCCTTGTTCTAAGCTCATGTCCTGACTCCTGTTGACCTTGGAATTCCAGTCCCCACAAACCATTTCCTTATCAGAAAGCCTGGGATGCCAGAGAGTAACTAAGCAGGTGCTTTTGAAGTAGGTCATCGCCTGTGAGCATCATCTCACCGTGGAGAGCCAAGGAGCTTCCTTCGACAGAAAGCCCACACTCCCTCAGCCCCACAGAGCAGAGGGTGGGCACCTGCCTGCAAAGTTGAATGGTCCTCACTTACTCTTTTTATGAATTTTAAAAATTCTTACTGTATGGTTGATTTACAATGTCCTATTAATTTCTGCTGTACAACAAAGTGATTCAGTTCTATATATATATTCTCTTTTAATACTCTTTGCCATCACACCTTATCACAGGATATTGAATAGAGTATACAGTAGCACCCTGTCATTTATAATATATATAATAGCTTACATCTGCTAACCCAAAACTGCCATTCTGTCCCTCCACCAAAACCCTCCCCCGTCAGTTCAGTTCAGTTCAGTCGCTCAGTCGTGTTCGACTCTGTAACCTCATGAATCGCAGCACGCCAGGCCTCCCTGTCCATCACCAACTCCCGGAGTTCACTCAGACTCACGTCCATCGAGTCCGTGATGCCATCCAGCCATCTCGTCCTGGGTCGTCCCCTTCTCCTCCTGCCCCCAATCCCTCCCAGCATCAGAGTCTTTTCCAATGAGTCAACTCTTCGCATGAGGTGGCCAAAGTACTGGAGCTTCAGCTTTAGCATCATTCCTTCCAAAGAAATCCCAGGGCTGATCTCCTTCAGAATGGACTGGTTGGATCTCCTTGCCGTCCAAGGGACTCTCAAGAGTCTTCTCCAACACCACACTTCAAAAGCATCAATTCTTTGGCGCTCAGCCTTCTTCACAGTCCAACCCTCACATCCATACATGACCACAGGAAAAACCATAGCCTTGACTAGACGGACCTTAGTCGGCAAAGTAATGTCTCTGCTTTTGAATATACTATCTAGATTGGTCATAACTTTTCTTCCAAGGAGGAAGCATCTTTTAATTTCATGGCTACAGTCACCATCTTCAGTGATTTTGGAGCCCGAAAAAATAAAGTCTGACACTGTTTGTACTGTTTCCCCATCTATTTCCCATGAAATGATGGGACCAGATGCCATGATCTTCGTTTTCTGAATGTTGAGCTTTAAGCCAACTTTTTCACTCTTCTCTTTCACTTTCATCAAGAGGCTTTTTAGCTCCTCTTCACTTTCTGCCATAAGGGTGGTGTCATCTGCATATCTGAGGTTATTGATATTTCTCCCAGAAATCTTGATTCCAGCTTGTGTTTCTTCCAGCCCAGCGTTTCTCATGATGTACTCTGCATATAAGTTAAATAAGCAGGGTGACAATATACAGCCTTGATGCACTCCTTTTCCTATTTGGAACCAGTCTGTTGTTCCATGTCCAGTTCTAACTGTTGCTTCCTGACCTGCATACAGATTTCTCAAGAGTCAGGTCAGGTGGTCTGGTATTGCCATCTCTTTCAGAATTTTCCACAGTGTATTGTGATCCACACAGTCCAAGGCTTTGGCATAGTCAATAAAGCAGAAATAGATGTTTTTCTGGAACTCTCTTGCTTTTTCCATGATCCAGTGGATGTTGGCAATTTGATCTCTGGTTCCTCTGCCTTTTCTAAAACCAGCTTGAACATCAGGGAGTTCACAGTTCACGTATTGCTGAAGCTTGGCCTGGAGAATTTTGAGCATTACTTTACTAGCATGTGAGATGAGTGCAACTGTGCGGTAGTTTGAGCATTCTTTGGCATTGCCTTTCTTTGGAATTGGAATGAAAACTGACCTTTTGCAGTCCTGTGGCCACTGCTGAGTTTTCCAAATTTGCTGGCATATTGAGTGCAGCACTTTCACAGCATCATCTTTCAGGATTTGAAACAGCTAAATTGGAATTCCATCACCTCCACTAGCTTTGTTCGTAGTGATGCTTTCTAAGGCCCACTTGACTTCACATTCCAAGATGTCTGGCTCTAGATTAGTGATCACATCATCATGATTATCTGGGTCGTGAAGATCTTTTTTGTACAGTTCTTCCATGTATTCTTGCCACCTCTTCTTTATATCGTCTGCTTCTGTCAGGTCCATACCATTTCTGTCCTTTATCGAGTCCATCTTTGAATGAAATGTTCCCTTGGTATCTCTAATTTTCTTGAAGAGATCTCTAGTCTTTCCCATTCTATTGTTTTCCTCTATTTCTTCGCATTGATCGCTGAAGAAGGCTTTCTTATCTCTTGTTATTCTTTGGAACTCTGCATTCAGACGCTTATATCTTTCCTTTTCTCCTTTGCTTTTTGCCTCTCTTCTTTTCACAGCTGTTTGTAAGCCCTCCCCAGACAGCCATTTTGCTTTTTTGCATTTCTTTTCCATGGGGATGGTCTTGATCCCTGTCTCCTGTACAGTGTCACGAACCTCATTCCATAGTTCATCAGGCACTCTATCTATCAGATCTAGACCCTTAAATCTACTTCTCACTTCCACTGTATAATCATAAGGGATTTGATTTAGGTCAGACCTGAATGGTCTAGTGGTTTTCCCTACTTTCTTCAATATGAGTCCGAATTTGGTCATAAGGAGTTCATGATCTGAGCCACAGTCAACTCCTGGTCTTGTTTTTGTTGACTGTATAGAGCTTCTCCATCTTTGGCTGCAAACAATATAATCAGTCTGATTTTGGTGTTGACCATCTGGTGATGTCTATATATAGAGTCTTCTCTTGTGTTGTTGGAAGAGGGTGTTTGCTATGACCAGTGCATTTTCTTGGCAAAACTCTATTAGTCTTTGCCCTGCTTCATTCCGCATTCCAAGGCCAAATGTGCCTGTTACTCCGGGTGTTTCTTGACTTCCTACTTTTGCATTCCAGTCCCCTATAATGAAAAGGACATCTTTTTTGGGTGTTACTCAGCCACAAATCTGTTCTCTGTGTCTGTGACTCCGCTTCTGTTTCATAGCGAGGTTCATTTGTGTTATATTTAGGTTCCATATATAAGGGATATCATATGGTATTTGTCTTTCTCTTTCTGACTTACTTCCCTTAGTATGATAATCTCTAGTTATATCCACGGTGCTGCAAATGGTATTATTTCATTCTTTCTTATGGCTGAGTATTCCATAGTATATATGCACCATACTTTCTTTATCCATTCATCTATCAGTGGATATTTAGGTTATTTCCATACCTTGGACATTGTAAATAGTGCTGCTGTGAAGTATAGTTTTGTCTGGATATATGTTCAGGAGTAGGATTGCTGGATCATATGGTAGTTCCAATTTTAGTTTTCCGAGGACCCTCCATACTGTCTCCCATAGTGGCTTTATCACCTTACATTCCCACCAGCAGTATAGGAGGTCCCCTTCTCTTCCCACCCTCTCCAGCATTTATTGCTTGCAGACTTTTTGATGATGGTCATTTTGACTGGTGTGAGGTGATATTTCATTGTAGTAACAGTTTTGATTTGCATTTCTCTAATAATTAGTGATGTTGCGCATCTTTTCATGCTTATTGGCCATCTGTCTGTCTTCTTTGGAGAAGTGTCTATGTAAATTTTCTTCCCATTTTTTGATATGGATGTTTGGATTTTTGTTGTTGTTGAGTTGTATGAGTTACTTGCATATTCAGTAAATTAAGCCTCTGTGGGTCACATCATTTGCAAATATTTTCTCCCATTTCATAGATTGTCTGTTTTCTTTATGGTTTCCTTTGCTGTGCAAAAGCTTGTAAGTTTGATTAGTTCCCATTTGTCTATTTTGCTTTTATTTCTATTGCCTTGCGAGACTGACCTAAGAAAACATCGCTACGATCTCATTCGTTCCTAATGCTCCTGCGGAGTCAGGGTGCAAGCAGCTCAGGGTAGCCCCAGCCCATACCACAGTGGGCTTCTCTGCCTCCCTGCAATTGTTTCCTGTTTTATTTCTTTGAAATCGAAGACATCAACAAAGGTGATAATGTGGCTGAAGGGCAGCAAGTGGGCAAGGATCCCTCTCGTGTTTACGGAAATAAGACGCTTTCTCTGTGGGACCTAAACAATGGGAAAAGCTTTCTTGACTAGTTCATGGTGTGTGTGAAAAAATGTTGCTGCCAAAGCAGTAAGCAAAGGACGTTGCAGCCATCAAGCCACTACAACCAGCCCCTGAGGGAGACAGGATGGAGACAAATGATGGAGACAGACAGGCTGCCAGCTGCCAAGCCCTCAGCCACTGCAGTCACTCTGGACTGTGCACCCTGAGGGGATTCAGGGTGGAGAAAAGCAGGACACAGGCCAGGATAGCTGAAGAGCCTCTCACAGGCAAGATTTCAGTGAGCCTAGACTCTTGCATCTTCACAGACACAGTTTGCGTGTGTGTTAGTCGCTCAGTCGTGTCCAACTCTTTGCGACTCCATGGAGTGTAGCCCACCAGGCTCCCGCCTCGTCTTCTCGAAGCAGTTTCTCAGAGAATCTGAAGTGCTGCCTCCTGGGCCCCATTCCTCATTTTGCCCCCAGTAAAACTTAACTCACAACTCTCATGTTGTAAATTATTTTTCTCCAACTCAGGTCTCTAAGAGGTGTGAAAGCTGTGATCTAGAGTTCAGATTTAAAGAAGAGAGTGACACAAAGAGCTTTGTTTTTCCAACAGATTGCCTTCCCAGAAGAGAAATGTAAAATCCAGGTTATTTGTTTATAAGGCAAGATTAGAATCTGGAAGCCCAAGTAGGGGCCAGTGTGGGCAAGGGAAGCCCATGGCCTCCATCAGAGCAGGCAACAGAGGTGGAGCAAAAAGGGGCTGATTTGGCAGATGCTTACAAGTTACCCCAGAAAGGACCCCCTCAATGTCTGGCAACAGGCCATGGAGATGACTGCAACACGTTGAGGGGGCAGGGGGGAGGCAAAGCACACATCTTCTAAGTTTGCTCCAGGAGGTGGGTGTGACTTTCCTGGTTTTCTGTAGTTACCTCCTCTGAGGATATTCTGTACTTTCCTTGTCTTTCTGTTATGATGTGATTTCTTCAGTGCTATGATTCCTACTCATCTCGTGTGAAATATATGGGATTTAAGCTATGTTAAGACATGGTAAGTAATTCAAAATGGAGTCACAGTGGTCAAGGTGTTCCTACTGCTCCAGACCCTCGTCCTCCTCCACTTTCCTAAGCCCACATGAACCAGCTGCTGTGAAGCCACCGAGAAACCTCACAGGACATGCCCCAGCCTCCCGCCCACCCCCAGAAATGGCTTCTCTGCTTGCTGTCTCCCTAGGGATTTGGGGCCCTGTGGGTGTAGCTGAGTTTAGTTCAGATAATGACAGGGAAGCGCATGAATGTTCCCGGTGACTGGCGTTCCTTCTGCTCGCCCACTCCTGCCTGCCTCCTGCAACCTCTGCCAGTACCAGGAGGCATCACCAAAGCCCTGGGGGCCCCGCTGGGCTGGCAGGACACCACCTCCTCCTGCCTGCTCATTCCGCAGCACCTGGCTTTGCCTCCCCATCATCTGGCACTTGTGGGGCCAGTGCCAGCGACTGGGTGATGAATCAGGAGTGGAGCCCTGTATGCTGTTTCTGAAAGCATCTGCTCCCATGTGTTTTGAATTCCTCTGGCACTTGTCACCCTCTCTGCTCATTTAGCATTTAGCTTATGATGCCTGGAGTTTTAGGTTCATCTCATGGCCCCACATATTTTCTCTCCAACTAGCTAGTAAGCTCCTGGGGAAGCAAGCCGGTTGTGCCCAGTGCTGTGGGGAGAGTAGAAATTCTCAGTGTATTGACTGAAAAAAGGCTTGACTGGTCTCCAAAGATTTCCAAATTCCCAGAAGCACAAACTATCTCCATAATTCATATCTTGGAACTGTGGCTCAGGCAGACTTGACCTTAAGACAGCCAAGTTGAAGAGAAAAGCCAGGAGTAAGTGGACTCAAGGCCAGGTGAGGTCCCAGACATGCAAACAACCAACACTGGAGGATTCTGTTGAAGTGGAAGTCACCTTGGACTGCACTGACATCCAAGGGGGGCAGGGCCCTCCATCAAGAATGAGAAATGGCCTTCATCTTAATAGCCAACACTAATCTTTGAGTGGCTGCTTGGAATACTGTGTAGAAAAAGATCTTGAAGCTGCATCCATGACAGTGGGAAAGATTGCTGGGCTCACTGGCCCTGTTGGCATGGGTCTAGGGGAGGGGAGAGAGTGTATGTTTAGCCACTCTTCTCTGGATGATGCTGGGAGTTGGATGAACGGCAGAATCACGGTTCCAGGAGAGCCTTCTAGAATCATGTCTAGACATGAAGATGAAGAAGGATGTTCTGATCTTCATGCCTGAGTGAGTAGGCCTAGTCCAGGCAGCTGGTCAAACAGTGGACAGCTCAGGATAGCTCACCTTCAGACACCTGGAGCACATCAGGAAACAAATACAGAGGCGGACACAATCAGGTAGACGAGGCAAAAAAAGATGCACCCAGGAAGGTTTGGGCTTCCCAGGTTCACGGCACATGCCACAGACACTAAGCTCTTGGCAACTGGTCCCATTCCAGAGCCCACTCATTAGTAGAACAGTGTTTTCATATTAGATTCGTGAAACAGTAATTGTGGTTTTGGACTGTGAATTTTAAATCATTATAACTAGGCTCAAACACATCTTTATTCATCAAAAGAGGAACCACTACAATCAACATATTTTTGCCAACAGGAAATAAATTTATTTATTCCTGTAGCATAAAAATCTGTGCTCCAGGATTTCACGTACTCTTGGAAAGCATTTTCTGCCTCCTGCTGGTTGTGGAAGCGTTTTCCCTGCAAAAAGTTGTCGAGGTGCTTGAAGAAGTGGTAGTCAGTTGGCGAGAGGTCAGGTGAATACGGCAAATGAGGCAAAATTTCATAGGCCAATTCATTAAGTTTTTAAACCGTTGGTTGTGTGAGGTGTGGTCGGCGTTGTCCCAGAAAAGAATTGGGCCCTTTCTGTTGACCAAAGGTGGCCGCAGACATTGCCGTTTTTGGTGCATCTCATCAATTTGCTGAGCATACTTCTCTGATGTAATGGTTTTGCCAGGATTCAGAAAACTGTAGAGGATCAGTTGAGCAGCAGACCGCTAAACAGAGACCATGATCTCTTGTTGGTGCAAGTTTGGCTTTGGGAAGTGCTTGGGAGCTTCTTTTTACTCCAACCACTGAGTTGGTCGTTGCTGGTTGTTGTATAAAATCCACTTGTAGTTGCACACCACAATCTAATCAAGAAATGGTTGGTTGCTGTTGCACAGAATAAGAGAAGACAATACTTCAATGATTTTTTTTTTATTTGCAGTTAGTTCATGAGGTACACACTTATGAGTTTTTTCACCTTTCCAGTTTGCTTCAAATGCCAAACAACTGCAGAATGGTTGGTGCTGAGTTCTTCAGCAGCTCAGCATGTAGCTGTAAGGATCACCAGCTTAGACGATCCTCTCAACTGGTCATTGTCACCTTCCGATGGCTGGCCACTATTCCCCTCATCTTCAAGGCTCTCGTCTCCTTTGTAAAACTTCTTGAACCATGCTGCTCTGTATGTTCATTAGCAGCTCCTGGGCCAAAAGCGTTGTTGATGTTGTCTCTGCTGCTTTATGACCCATTTTGAGCTCAAATATGAAAACTGCTCAAATTTGATTTTTGTCTAACATCATTTCCCTAGTCTAAAATAAATATAAAATACATAGCAAATAATAAACCATTAGCCAAAAAACATAGAGTGAGAAATGTGTATTAAAATGATGTATAACATAACCACATTTCTTTACGAATGTAGCCGATATCGGGGCAAAACCACACTAACCTTTTGCACCAACCTAAATATAATGGTAACCAGTTCACTTGGTCTTAACCAAAAGGCCAAGAAGCGATGGCAGCCAGTTCAGAGGTGCATGTGAGACTGGGCCTCAGTGGGGAGCAGTGCTGCCCGGGGCAGGAATTAATAAGCACTGTGATCCTGTCTGCATCTCTAACCTAGATAACATTCTGTCTACAGCACATGTTACTCCTGGTACCCCCTTATTAAGATTCTTCAATGAATCTTCTCCATCTACAGAATAAAATCCATTAGACACCTTCAAACTCTCTGGCCTGATAAGAGTGTCCTTGTTTATCTGGGGGCCTCAGGCCATACTGGATAGTCTTGGCTAACAGTGTGATTTATGGCTGGGGGTCCTTGAGTCATACAGTAGCAGCTCAAACTCTGGAGGGTCTGGAGATTAAAATCAGCCATGCAGGTGGTCAGTCGGGTCTATGTGACTAAGCCCCAGTAAAATCTTTGAACACCAAATCCCAAGTGATCTTCACTGCTTGGCAATACGCCATGCATACTGTCATATACAGTTTCTGGGAGAAGCTGGTCCACTGAGGGGGCAGGAGGGAGTATCTGGAAACTGTGCTTGGTGTCTCCTGGACCCAGCCCTGTGCGCCTCTTCCCTTGGCTGATTTTAATCCATGTTTCTGCTGGGATAATTGTAATTGTTAGCGTAATGGCTTTGTTGAAATGGCTTTGCTGAGTTCTGCAAGTCCTTCTAGCAAATTACTGAAACTGAAGGTAGTCTGGGGGCTCCCCAAACCTGCAGCTGGTATCAGATGGTAGACCTGGAGATTCTTGAATATGCAGCTTCATACTCTAACAAACTCTGTGGCAAGGAGCATCCTAATTCATCTATGTTTGGACTGTTTCTTTAAGATGAATTCCTAGAAATCAGTTGTCAAATCAATGTTTTTAAACATTTCCAGTAATAGCAGATAACACTATATGCTGTTCCCATGTCCCAAAATAGTCTACCCACTTGACACTTCATCCTGCAGGTTTAGAAAGTCTGTTCTCTCATATTAGCAATCTTTCCCCCTCCCAATCTAATAGGCTAAAAAAAGATAACCCACAAAACAACACCTATTGCTTTGCATTTTTAAAATGATTAGTGAGGTTGAGTATCTTTTATAACATGTGTTGACCATTTATATTCCTTTGGTGAAGTGTTGATTTGTGTCCTTTCCTTTTTTTCTACTGCATTTTCATTTTTATCTTACTCATAAGTAAACTCTGTATACCAGGGATCTTAACCTTTTGTCTTTGACCTAAAATGTTTAAAATCAGAAATCCTACTTCCGTTTGGAGAACTGTTCCTTTCAAACGGCAAAGGGATGTTTCCGCATGGGTGAAAAGTGACTAACACATTTCTCCAAAGATAAACTGTACTTCTGTTAAGCCTCGAAGCTCAACACTATATTGCCTAATAGAGTTTAAATACACACCCAAGAAAAGTCAATCATTCTGCCTGAGTTTAGGAATAAGTAATTTTCATGCCAAATGGTAACTTAAAAACTGAATTACTATAGCAAAAATGAGATCAAACTGCAGAGCTCAATTTTAAGTTTTATTGTGACTTCATTTAATTCATCACCCCAAACTCACAGTAAGTTATCTTTTATAAAGAGGATGCTGTCTGAGCCACGTTTTCCAGTCAAAGAGTTAGATTTATGCTAGACCATCCCTGATGTTTCTAAAGCCAGTACCACTCTTAGTCTTGGACAAGAGGGACCCCAGCCCTGGGCCTGTGTTTTCCAGGATCCACATCACACCTGCAATCAAAATCGTGTGCTCCAGTCACTCAATTTATTTAAGAGATGTAGCTTTGGGTCTTCCCTGGTGATACAGCGGTTAAGAACTCGCTTTGCAATGCTGGGGATGCAGGTTTAACCACTGGTCGGGGAACTAAGATCCCACATGCCACGGAGCAACTAAGCCCACGTGCGACAGCTAGAGAGACCGCGCGATGCAACAGAAGATCCCACGCGGTGCAACAAGGATCCTGGATGTTGCAACTAAGACCCAATGCAGCCGAATAAGTAAATACACAAATATATTACAAACCAGTTTATCTTTAAAGAATTATTTTAAAAGGCATATTTTATACATTGTGGGGTGTTTTCTGAAACCACAGCTGAGACCAAATGTGTGTGGTTTTTCCAACACCAACAATTCTCCAATTCTCTGAGAACAACCAGACATCCAACAATTCAATTCTGTCACTAACTACCCTAAATTAGTGCAGACAACACAAGTTAAAGGTTCAGTCTCACAAGATAGCCCCCACTTCAGACGCTACTGGCAACTCCCAGGGGCCACCTATACTCTTGTCTGTAGGCCATTATTTAAGGGGCTCCCACAACCCCCTCTTCAGGGTCAGCAGTTCTCTAGGGTGTCTCACAGAACTCAGAGAAACACTTTGTTTATTATTATGGGGTTTTTTTTTTATTAAGGATAAACTCAGGAATAGCTAAATGGAAGATGCACAGGGCAAGGTATTGCCAGCCGAGGAGTGGGCAGTGGTCTCAGAGCTTACATGCCATCTCCAATCTCAAGACAAAAACATCCTCCCAACATTTTGATTTGTTCACCAAGCTCATGGATTGTAGCCCACCAGGCTCCTCTATCCATGGAATTCTCCAGGCAAGAATACTGGAGTGTGTAGCCATTTCCTTCTCCAGGGGATCTTCCTGTATAAATAAATAAATAAATATATGAATATTTTGGGCTTTGCAGATGGCATTAGCAGTAAAGAAGCTGCCTGCCAATGCAGGAGACATAAACAACATGGGTTCGATCCCCGGGTTGGGAAGACCCTCTGGAGAAGGAAATGGCAACCCACTCCAGTATTCTTGCCTGGAAAATTCCATGGACAGAGGAACCTGGAGGGCTACAGTCCATGGGGTCGCAAAAGATTCAGACAGGACTGAAGCAACTTAGCACGCACGCACTCAAGGCTGTGAATTTACCTCAGTGTGCATCTTTGCTTCTGCAAATTTGAAATTTGAAGAAGACTACTGGAATATTACTTAGCTATTAAAAGAATAAAATTCTGCTATTTGTAACATTGCAGAAGGACCTAGGAACTATTATGTTTAGCAAAATAAGTCAGAGAATGACAAATACTCATGTTATAGCTTATATGTGGAACCTAAAAAGTGAAACACATGAATGTATGTAACAGAACAGACTCACAGATATAGAGAACAAACTAGTGATTACCACTGAGGAGAGAAATAGCAGAAGGGACATGAGAGGGGTAGGCAATTAAGAGATATAAACTATTAACACTATGTATGAAATAGATAAGCAAGAAGGGTATATCCTACAGCACAGGGAGATATCACCATTAGTTTATAATAACTTTAAATATAATATAATCTATAAAATATTGAATCACTATGTTGTACACCTGAGACTTATATTGTAATTCAACTATACTTAAATAATAAATAGATAACATACTGTATTTAACTATGGGTTAGCTGGATTTATACTTTTAAAATATTTGGACATTTAGTCATGTGGGGTGTTATTTACAACCTGGGCAAGCCCACAAATGTCAGGAGCCAGCCTGACTGAGGCTGGCCAGCTAGCTGGCCAGATTAAGGGAAGATAGCTTGTGCCTGTAGGTCTTTCCCACTAATTTCCAAGGATGGGTCTTGACTCTAAATAAGAACACTTGTGAGGAGCAGGACGTAGTGGCCAAGTAGTCCGAGAGTGAGACAGACTTCCATCTTCGCTTTGCCATTCGCTGTGTATGACTTTAGGCAGATTATTTCACCTCTGAGTTTTAAGTTTCTCACCTGTAACAGAGGGATAACATCCACCTCACTGGGCTGTTAGAAGTAAAAAGAAAGACTGTGAAATGCTTAACATCGTTCCTAGCACTTAGTAAACACTCAATAAACGGCTTTGATGGTATACAGATATTACTGCTCCTATACTCTCTGATATCATTGTTACCCACACCACTCTGAGAGCTGGCATCATGGGCATGTTAGTAAATGACTCCCACAGTTCCCCAAACTAAATGCAAAAGGAGGACCCCTGGAGGTGATCCCCTACTCTGAGAGCCTAGGGACTCTCTGCCTATGCGTTTGGGGGTATGTTTAAGTCCCAAATAACTGAAAACAAGAAAGGAGAGAATCCCAGGAGGATCTAGAGGCCCCTCCACAGGTTCCCAGGAAGCGAGACTCCAGCATAGCAGATGGAGACAGCAGGCTTCTGAGGACTGTAGACTCCTCAGCGTGTCTTGGGTCTGACCTCACCAAGTGTATCCTGCTGTGTGCACTCGGCTGATCAGGAAGCCTCAAGGAGAGAAGGAAGATCTCTGAACTAAGATGTAGACTTGAATTTTCACACCCAGAGTCCATCTCATTGCCATAAATAGCTCTCACTACTTACCACTCTGGTCTCAAATTCAAGAATAGATTAAAAAGCACAGTGTTCTCACCATCTGCTATGGTCTGAACATTGGTCTCCTCCATAAATTCAAATGTTGAAATCTTAATACCCAAGGGGATGGCAGTAGGTGCTCAGGTCCATGAGGGTAGAGCCCTCATGAATGGATTTTGGGCCTTTATAAAAGAGACTCACAGAGCTCCCTAGCCGCTTCCATCATGTGAGGATATATAAGAAGTCTAAATAACCTAATTAAAAATGGACAGAGGATTTGAAAAGAAATTTATCCAAAGAAGATAGACAAGCTTCCAGTTAGCACCTGAAATGATGGTTGACATTATTAGCATCAGTTCAGTTCAGTTCAGTCGCTCAGTCGTGTCTGACTCTTTGAGATCCCATGAATCGCAGCACGCCAGGTCTCCCTGTCCATCACCAACTCCCGGAGTTTACTCAGACTCACGTCCATTGAGTCCGTGATGCCATCCAGCCATCTCATCCTCTGTCGTCCCCTTCTCCTCCTCCCCACAATCCCTCCCAGCATCAGAGTTTTTTCCAATGAGTCAACTCTTCGCATGAGGTGGCCAAAGTACTGGAGTTTCAGCTTTAGCATCAGTCCTTCCAAAGAACACCCAGGGCTGATTTCCTTTAGAATGGACTGGTTGGATCTCCTTGCAGTCCAAGGGACTCTCAAAAGTCTTCTCCAACACCACAGTTCAAACGCATCAATTCTTCGGTGCTCAGCTTTCTTCACAGTCCAACTCTCACATCCATACATGACCACTGGAAAAACCATAGCCTTGACTAGATGGACCTTTGTTGGCAAAGGAATGTCTCTGCTTTTCAATATGCTATCTAGGTTGGTCATAACTTTCCTTCCAAGGAGTAAGTGCCTTTTAATTTCTTGGCTGCAATCACCATCTGCAGTGATTTTGGAGCCCAAAAAAATAAAGTCTGACACTGTTTCCACTGTTTCCCCATCTATTTCCCATGAAGTGATGGGACCAGATGCCATGATCTTCGTTTTCTCAATGTTGAGGTTTAAGCCAGCTTTTTCACTCTTCTCTTTCACTTTCATCAAGAGGCTTTTTAGTTCCTCTTCACTTTCTGCCATAAGGGTGCTGTCATCTGCGTATCTGAGGTTATTGATATTTCTCCCAGCAATCTTGATTCCAGCATGTGCTTCTTCCAGCCCAGCGTTTCTCATGATGTACTCTGCATATAAGTTAAATAAGCAGGGTGACAATATACAGCCTTGATGTACTCCTTTTCCTATTTGGAACCAGTCTGTTGTCCCAAGTCCAGTTCTAACTGTTACTTTCTGACCTGCAAATAGGTTTCTTTCTCAAGAGTCAGGTCAGGTGGTCTGGTATTGCCATCTCTTTCAGAATTTTCCACAGTTTATTGTGATCCACACAGTCAAGGCTTTGGCATAGTCAATAAAGCAGAAATTGATGTTTTTCTGGAACTCTCTTGCTCTTTCGATGATCCAGCGGATGTTGGCAATTTGGCCTCTGGTTCCTCTGTCTTTTCTAAAAGCAGCATCAGGGAAACGCAAATTAAAACCATGAGATACCACTTCAGACCTACTAGGGTGGCTATAATCAAAAAGTCAGATACACTGGACTTTGTTCAATGTTACGTGACAGCCTGGATGGGAAGGGAGTTTGGGGGAGAATTAGATACATGTAATATGTACAGCTGATTCCCTTTGCTGTTCACCTGAAACTATCACAACAGTGTTAATCTAATACACTCCAATACAAAATAAAAAGTTTTAAAAAGACAGATTATATGTATCGGCAAGGATGTGAAAAAATTAGCACCCTCATAACCTGGGGGCGCCCTCACCCTGATCTCAGACTTCAAGCCTCCAGAACTATGAGAAATAAACTTCTGCTGTTTATAAGCCACCCAGCCTGTGGTATTTTGTTATAGGACCATAATGGACTAAGACATCATCTCATGGGATGCAGAGATGGACACTACGTGCTGCTGCTGATGACAACAGAGCTTGACATTTGAAAAGCATTTGGTCTTATCTAATGGAAAAACTTTGAACCATCATCATAAATGAGGACAGAGCTTAATCTTGGGGATGCAAAAGAACCTGGAACATTTTCCCCAAGGAAATCTCTTGACTGTTCTCTTTCTTCTACCCTTAATAACTGAGCTTTACTTGTGGTTTCTGTTCTGTAGGGCAGGAAAGAGTAGGCAAGTAGTCCGTGAGCATTCAGTCTGTTTCAAGTTGTTCTCACTCCCATTATTCTGTGTGAGTGCACTTCTCTTTCACTGATGTATGAACCCATGTGATTTCTTTCCAGCTTAACTTCTGACATATTTAATGGAAAGGGAGAAATCTCCACTGCTGGAGCAATTGGCTTTTAAGGGAAGGATGACTCTGAGTCTTGTATAATTGATTAATGGGAAGGTGCAATTATTCCATGTTTCATTCAGTTGCACAATCTATTTGACACCAGCCAGTTCAGTCGGCTTGCAAGAGCAGAGCCTGGCTTCTAAGGAACGTGAAGGTGGAACAGCGGTGGGATTGGAATGGACCTTGGCCTTAGGCTTGACCAGCTCTCTCTTTACAGGTAAATGCCTATCCAGAATGCTGCAGAGAAGATTCTGGGAGAAAAACCTGACATTATTTCCCATGATGGAAGATCATCTCATTATACATAAATATTCAAAGCATAAAAAAGCTCAGGAAATGAGCATATCAGAAACCCTCTGTATTCAGAAAATTTCTCCTTTTAAGGCTGAGTAGAAAAAAATCAAAAGGCACCATCACCAGTTTCTACAGTTTCTTTAGAAGTATAGTGGTGAGGGCAGTCCTGGATGGAGGCTGGCGGTGCTGAATTATGTCATTTACTACGTAGGATCTGGGTAAATTGCGTCATCTCCTTAGGCTTTAGTTTCTCTTCTTATAAAGTAATGGTTTTAAATAAAATAATTTCTCAGGACTCCTACAGCCTTCAGAAGTTCTCTGCAAAGTTATTTCTCCTGCAAATCCTCCCCTGTTTCTTCCAACCTTATGAGCCTTGTATATAATGATCATTAGAGAGAGTGCAGTGAGGCTTTTCCCATTTTAATTAAAATCTTAGCCTGCCTAAAAAGTATTTCTATCAAACCAGGGACTCAGAAGCCTATGCGAATTAACATGGATTGGCACAGCCAACATTCTTCATGAAGTCATATTTTTATTTTCCATCTTGGAAACCAATATTTTGCAAATTATTTCTGACTTGTTTTTAATGCTTGACACACTTCTGGGTAGCCACGATGTGTGATTTATTCTCTTTTCCAGATCATTTAAGTTAAAAACAATTGGGCCAAAGGGCAGTTCTTCAGCACTCTGGAGATGCCACCAACCAAGCCACCATATGGCCTTTTGCCCTGAGTATAGCCTTTCAGGCTGAGACAGTCTGTTTGGAATTAACTGAATGATTCTGAATGTCCTGTCTCAGTGTACTGACCCTTGTATTTTTCTGATTGCTTTCCTGTTTTAATTAGAAACTATAATTTGTATCTCCAATCTACACCCCAGGAACCTTCCTTACTTGTAAGAGAATAGCTTAACTCAGGAAGGTAATGGTGATATTGATGATGGTAACAGATGACATTTACTGAGGGTTGATGACACACCAGGCACTGTGCTAAGTGTGACTGTAGTGTAAGAAGAAATAGTTGTGGTCTATGTCCCCAGTTCCTGGCAAAGAGCTCCCATACAACCTGGATGATCTTAGACAAAAGATCTTCTATACCGGAGCCTCAGCTTTCTCATCTGTAAAATGTGGCTGTCGGTCTAAATTGAACACTACTGACTTTTACGTGGGACAATTCTTCTTGGACAGAATTGCTCACTGTGGTGAGATGTTTAAGGTCCCTGAAATCCTGAGCTCTAACTGCAGTTACAAAGCCCCTACCCCTAGTCATCAAAAAAGTCAAAAGTACCTCCAAACACTTCCAGATGCCCCATGGCAGGGTGGGTAGGGGAGAATGGGGTAATAATACTCCAGTCAATTGTCACTCAACTAAGTAATCTCCCAAAGAGCCTTCCAGCCATATGATTACAGAAATGTTTGGAGGTGGTTTTGGTTTTCATGATGACGTAAGGGCTCTTTCTCTGAATTATTTGAGGTGTGCTGTGTCAACAAGGGCTTGCAAAAGCATTATCAATAAAGACCTATGCAGCTGTCACATGTGCTGGAGTATCCTGTTGTGTTTTTTTAATAATTTTATGTATTTATTTATTTGGCTGTGCTGCATCTTTCTTGCTGCACAGGCTTTTCACTAGTTGCAGCGAGTGGTGGTTACCCTCTGGCTATGGTGCACGGGCTTCTCATTGCAGCGGTTTCTCAAGTTGCAGAGCATGGGCTCCCGGCACGTGGGCTGCAGTAGTTGCAGCTCCTGGGCTCTAGAGTACAGGCTCAGTAGTTGTGGCCCACGGGCTTAGCTGCTCCACGACATGTGGGATCTTCTCAGATCAGGGATCAAACTCTTGTCTCCTGCATTGGCAGGCAGATTCTTTTCCACTGAGCCACGTAATGTTGGTGTTTTGTCCCCACCCAAATGCCTATAGTTACATGGAGTGCTGAACTGAAGCCATTTAGGCCTTGGGAAAAGGTTGCTCTCGACGGCCCAGCTCTTGATTCCAACCAGACAACACATCCAGTCATCAGATAATGAGTTTTCTACTTCTTCACTTTCTCAGGATCTTCCCAGGTGGACCTGGTGGTCAAGAATCTGCCTGCTAATGCAGGAGGCACAAGAGACACGGGTTTGATCCCTGGGTCAGGAACATCCCCTGGAGTAGGAATGGTAACCCACTCCAGTATTCTTGCCTGGAAAATTCCATGGACAGAGGAGCTTGGCAGGCCTCAGTCCATGCAGCTGTGACTTCTATAGGAGGTTTGCTATTTCTAATTTGTACCTCTTCTTACCCATCAAGTGAAGCTCAGATACTAAGACTTTCTGGTTAATGACAACAAATTATTCCAAATTAAGAAAAAAACAGAAATGGCCCCAAATGTCTTTCCTGTGGCCAAGGAGGCCAGCATTTCTTGGATTCAAATCAGTTGCTAGAGTTCTGGGTTTGATGGCTAGCCACCTCCTTGCAGGACCTCTCTCTACACCGAAGCTGGCAGAATTTATGAGCAAATGGCATCACTTTGCTGTTAATTGAAGTGAAGTGGCATACTGTGTTTAAGGGACCTGAATGCCTGCGTGTGTTTATGAAGCATGAATAAGTTATGACTGTCTAAGAATCCCCTTTCAAAGGGGCTACTCTATGCTCCCAGCCAGGCCCCGAGCTTTGTGGCGGTTCCTGGGCTGTGGCTTTGTTTGGTCAATACCTGTGATGTCCAGTTCATCGTTTTATCTTTTGAAATCTCTTCTCCTAGCAAGGGCTTCAGAAAGTGTCCCATAAAATGAAATACTTGTCATATTCACTTTGTGACTCTCCCTCCTGAACCACAAGCAGAGGATCCCATGGCTGAAATTAAAAAGCACTGATGGGGACCTCATCCAGCCTGCGGGGAACAGGAAAGGGCTCCACTCTGTCTCAGGTACCCTCTGCTCAGGTCGACAGTCCCAGGAGGCTTCCCTCCAGCCATAACAGACAAAATGAGCCAACCCCAAGGGAGTGCCAAGAAGCCAGCCTGAGGTGGGAGCTAGGACCTCGAATGCTTCCTATTCTGAGGAGGACCTGCCAGGCACAAACGCACTGTCTGAGCCCAGGCCAGAGCTGGCCTTCATCACGGCAGGTACAGAAGTGACGCTCTTGATGGTTTACCACTAAGCTGACTTATTAAATACTTGGCTCTGCAGAGAATCAATCTTAAAATGTATGTTCACTGTGCAGCAAATGGAAGCATTTCATTTTTTGTTATCTTCAGCCGTGGCAACATCATTAAGCTCCATTCTGTATCTCTTCAGAGTTTCCAGGCTCCTCTCTCCCCAGCTCTGGCCAACATCCTGATCTGGACCCTCACTGAAGTCCCTTCAATTACTGTTGTGAACCCTAGGACAGAAGTCAAGTAAAGAGGGCTATAAATGTTGCTCTTCCTGTAGACCAAAAATCTTACAGGTTCCCCCCAAAAGACCATTTAATTCACTAATAATCATGGTAGAACACATCAAAAGCTCTAGTTATCTAGGATTACTTGAACATTCTCTGCGGAAAAGACATGGGAGGGATTCCCCCTGTCAGCCAGGGGGGAAATGAGCAACCTAAAAGTTGAGAATTAAGTTTTATTAGGTAGACTTGCTGAGGATTTAAGCCCAGGAGGCAACCTCTCAGAGGGATCACTCCAAAGAGGTAAGGGAACAGCCAGGACATATAGGAGTTTTTGCAAAATAAAAACAAAACAAACAAACAAACAAAAACCCCAGGTAGTCAGAACATCAAAAGACTACTGTTAATTAAAGAAAAATCAGATATCTCAAGTTAACGAATTCAGCTCGTTTCCATGTATGGGAAGATGCAAGAGTCTGGGCTCACTGAAATCATGCCTCTGATATACACTTTAGCTATCTGCGGCCAGTATTCCATTTTTTTCCATCTTGAGCCCCCTCAGGATGCTTGTTCGGGGGTGGATGCAGTGCTGGTAGCTTGATGGCTGCAAAATCCTTCGTTTACTAATATGGTGACATTTTTGGTCCACACATCCCTAACCCACTTCCCCACCCCTGCTTCTAAGTCACACCCACAGTGCCCTGTGCAATAACCACTCCCAGCTAGAGAGTTTCTCTCCCAGTCACTGCCTTATGGGGAGAAGGGAAGCAACTGATGCAAACAGAGGGAAAGTCAACCGTATTACCTCCTGGCACTCTCAGGCAGGAATCACATCCTTTCAGCCTCCCAGGGCTGCCTTTTGCAAATACATCAGGGCGCTTGGTCATAACCCTTTACTTGCAAAACTTTCTTACTCACTCTGTATTTAGAAATCAACTCACACTGTGCGTGCATGCTAAGTCGCTTCAGTTGTGTCTGACTTTTTGCAACCCTATGGACTGCAGCCCGCCAGGCTCCTCTGTCCCTGGGATTCTCCAGGCAAGAATACTGGAGTGGGTTGCCATACCTTCCTCCAGGGGATCTTCCCAACACAGGAATCGAACCCTTGTCTCTTACACCTCCTGCAAAGAACATTAGGAGGTGGGTTCTTAATCACTAACACCATCCAGGAAACCTTCAACTCACATTGTGGTGACCCAAATCCTGCTACTGGAAGATGTAGGTAGAACTTTTAAAAAATGCAACACATGATTTGGCTGTGTTGAAATTTCACATTTTGCCACAAACACTTAAATCAGATCAGTCAATATTTCATATAATGACACTTGTAATTAAAATGTAGGATCTAATTACAGATTTTTTCAACCTTTTACTCTATTACCATGATGTGCAAAATACAACCCCATAAGTCCACCAACCTAAATAAAGTTTTATTGTCACACAGCCATATTCACTCATTTGCATATTGTCTATAGCTACTTTTGCTACAATGGCAGGGTTGAGTAACTGAGACAGAAACCAAATGGCCCACAAAGCCTAAAATCTTTACTATCTGGCCCTTGCCATCATCTGCCCTAGAACTACCAGGAAATGACTAATAAAAATCCCAATGTGCCTTCTATATGCAGGGACATTCCTAGAGCATGGGCTTCGCCTTCAGACCAATTTAAATCCTGGGCCTCTCACTTATTTGCCATGGGATCTGGTATCAATGGACATCCTAGTCCTTCTACACCCAGATTCTAGCCATAGTAACAAATATCCAACTCCAATAGGCTAAAAAGATGATAAAAGATGTCATCTCACACAACAGGAAACACGGAAGGAAAACAGTCCCCAGGGCTGGTGGAATCAAAGATTCAGCAATGTCTCCAAGGCCCCAGGTCCCTGGCATCTCTCATTCTTTCCCAGTCTCAGTGATGTCTACACGCTCAGGCTGATAGCAGGTAAACTGCAGCAGTGCCAAGTAACACCTCTAGACTCAGACTTCCAGAGGAAGACAGAAACCGTCTTTCCCCTCTGGTTCCCTCTTGGGGGCAAGGATGAATAGCTTGCCCATAAGCTATTGAGACAAGCCCAATAGCTTGTCTCCTCCCATCTCTCGTTGGCAGGAATCAGGGAGCATAGCCATAGATAGCTCTGGGTTGCTGAATTACAGCACTGGTTTAATTCACAGCCTCATTGATTCTTATGTAAAAATTTGGACATGTAAAATCAAACGGATGTAACAGGAGGGTTTGAATGCCTCAGAAGGAGCCTTTCCTTTCCCTCCTGATGAAGTCATCCTTTCCTTGCCCGGGGATGCCTACAGATCATAGCTGAAGTGGTGTCAACTGAAAATATATTCACAGCCTAAAAGTTATATGTGCTTTTTGGCAGAAATATTTAGGACTTAAAGCCCAGGAGGCAGCGTGTCAAGTAACCCTGAGAGAACTGCTTCCAGGAGGCAAGGAGGGCGCCAGTATATATAGGAGTTCTGCAACAAAGGGCAGGTGGTCTGAATGTCAAAAGTCTTGTAAATTAAGGAAAATCAGACATCTGAAGTTAAGGAATTTAGCACTTTTCTAAGTAGGAGAAAATGCAACAGTCTGGGTTCACTGAAATCATTCCTTTGATATGCAACTCAGATATGTGGGGCCAGGATCATGTGTTTTCACATCCTGAGTTTCCTCTGGGCTCACCATGAGGAATGACGGCAGTCTGCTAGTCTGCTGGTTGCCAAAAGGCAGGTATTCTTTTCCTTCCTGAGTTCCTCAGGGCTCACCAGCTCACCGGCAGGTGGTGGCCGTAGTCTGGTGGTGGCTGCAATCCGTTATGGCTGTGACATCCTTTGTTTACTAACATGGCAGGCAATATTCCATTTCTCAGTGGGTACCTTGCTAAGGGAACCCATTCTCCTTATGATTCAGTTCTGCCACCCCTATTTGTTTCCAAGCTTTGACTAGATTCCAGTTTCCAGTAACTGCATAGCCTGGAATGTAATTACAAAGACAAACCCAGGAGGAGATGAACACACCAAAAGATGGGGAAGATACTGCTGATTTTTATTTTCAAAAACATGGAGAATAGGGGGTCTAGGCCAAGGAGAGAGAAACATAACGTTACATCAGGCTGATTTTACTGGTACTTGGGTGTACCCCAAACTCTGAATTCAGTATGTCAGGTTGAGCAGGTGGAAATGATTTTCCTTGTGTTTTCAATTAGGTGACTGATACCTGGGCTCAGGGGTGGCCTAACTGCAAGATGCTGAGATGCCAGAAATTCGCTGGCATAACTGTAGGTTAGTGCTTCTCAAGCTTTAATGTGCACATAAATAGCATGGAGGTCTTGTTAAAATTCTAATTCAGTAAAGTCTGGGAGAGAGTCCAAGATTCTGGGTTTCTAACAGGCTTCAGGTGATGCCAGTATTCCTGCTCCTCATACACTTTGAGCAGTCAGGATATGAGGAAAGGATCCAACGTGTGGGGTATATGAATGTTGAGGTGGAATTACCACAGGCATCCCATTCATCCATCTTCTATGTACCTCAAGAGAACCCAGGATATACTTTCTTTACCAAGCTCCTGAGAATTATGTTGGTGAAAGTTTTGTCATCATCCTCAAAAGTAATGGTAGGGCCCATTCTCTACAGGCCGAGGATACTGGTGAGAGATCCCGAAGTGGAAATAAATTTCCTGATTTCAGTGACAGCGTTGGGACTCCAAGATCATGGCATCCACTCCCATCACTTCATGGCAAATAGATGGGGAAACAATGGAAACAGTGACAGACTCTATTTTCTTGGACGACAAAATCACTATGGACATGACTGAGTGACTGAACAACAACATCTGAAACAACTAAATTGTGAAAACTTTACTCTGAATCTTCTCAAAAGTGAAGTAAAGTGAAAGTCCCTCAATCATGCCTGACTCTGCGATCCCATGGACTGTAGCTTGCCAGGCTTCTCTATCCATGGGATTTCCCAGGCAAGAATATCGGAGTGGGTTGCCAATCTTTATGATCCAGGGATCGAACCTGGGCCTCCCACATTGCAGGCAGATTCTTAACCATCTGAGCCACCAAGGAAGCTGTAGTTAAAACTAAATTGCTAAATTGAAAAAGACTTTTCAATTTTGTTCTACCTGCAGAAAGAATTAAGTCACTCTCAAAGTCCCAGCTTGTTATAGCAGTGATTGTTCTTGATTCCTCCATGTGATCTCCATGCCAGGAGAGCTCTCTAAGCTAAAAAGTGACTTTTTTTCTTGGGCCCATTCATACAGCGTAGGACTGTGTGCAGACTTTCTGTCCCCCTCACTGATAAATTTATTCAGTTTCACTCCTTGTTCTCAGCTTGAAGTACCAATTAGAAGCTCCTTTGGGGTAGCTGATATAAGCATATGTGACTGATTATATATAGTTACATGAGGATTTAGAAAGGAGGATGATCCATGTGAAACACATGAGCACACATAGAGTGAACTTGCATTTGGCTCCATCCCATCCACCCACACACAGCTTCACAGAGATGTTGCCATGGCATTTCTTTGACAATGAGAAAGACTCCCTGCCTGAATGCTATTGTCTTCTAGAGATTCTTCAGCACCTGCAAGGTCTGTTTAAATGTCAGACCCCAAACAAGGCCCTTAACCACTTTATTATTCACTTTTGCCCAAGCTGAACAAAAGGCACCAGCAAACTAGGATGGGGGCTCATCAAAGGCTTCGAGGGAGATGCTTTCGGTCAGAAGGTTTAATGACTGAGTTTTATCCATTCACTTACTCTTTTGTAAGAAGACTGAGGGCTGAAGAATTGATGCTTCTGAACTGTGGTGTTGGAGAAGACTCTTGATTGGACAGCAAGGAGATCCAACCAGTCCATCCTAAAGGAAATCAGTCCGGAATATTCATTGGAAGGAATGATGCTGGAGCTGAAACTCCAACACTTTGGCCACCTGATGCAAAGAGCTGACTCATTGGAAAAGACCCTGATGCTGGGAAAGATTGAAGGCAGGAGGAGAAGGGGATGACAGAGGATGAGATGGTTGGATGGCATCACCGACTCAATGGACATGAGTTTGGGTGAACTCCGGGAGATGGTGATGGACAGGGAGGCCTGGCGTGCTGCAGGCCATGCGGTCGCAAAGAGTCGGACATGATGGAGTGACTGAACTGAACTGAACTGAGGCTAGGTTTAAGGAATTTGGGGATGTGGGCTTCAGCAGTACACTTAAGGTATATAAGGTTCTCACAAAAGTCAGTTGGGGTCCTTGGCTAAGAGGAGACTCTGCCTTGGGCCCACCAGTGTAATAAACTGCACTCCACTATCTGCATCATCCTTCTGAGTGAGTTTGTTTCCCGGAACGTGTGGATACAACAACACAACTGAACGACCGAACGACTGGACAACAGCAACTCTTGTTAATTCAAGAAGGGCTTAGAGCTACTTTTTAAAGATTCACTAATTTCCAGTTTCTGTTCAGTTTCATCTTGGAGGCTAAGATTAGGCAGAAAGTCTGTTACCTCTACATGAAGGCAGTTCAGGCCAAATTACATTTTGTGTAACTCTCCCTAATTAGACTGCAAAAGTGCTCAGCAAGGAATCCAGCTGCTTGCTGTAGTGAATGCTCTGGAGTCCCGTCTCCTTCTCCTGCTGAAATTAGAGCAATCACCCATTTTTCTGTCACAAAAACCAGACATGTAACCCTCTGGAAATGAATCTTCCTACCAAGGCAGGAGGAAAACACAATAAAAGGAAGGCGTTAATGCAGTAAAGAACGTTCTAGCTGCACTTGAGACAACACCCACCGAGATTAATCCTAAATCAGTTTCTTTATCCCGGACAAACTGTGAGCAGCATCTGTACCTTGCCCCACCTCTGACAGGTCCATGAGCTTCTGGCAACAGATTGAGGGCCTGCCCCATCGGTGGCCTCATAAAACCACTGGATATCAGTCTCTCTGAGATGCTGTCCTGAAGCTTTATGAGGTGTGAGGGTTTTTCTTTTTATATCCACTTCATCTGTGATAGATCTACTTGCCGCTGTAGGCCAAACCAGGACCTTACTGAACTAGACCTGAAGGCAGCAATTGAATCTGCCTTGGTTCCAGGAACATAACACATTTTTCTTTTGGAATGTTAGGTACTTAGAATAGGGAAAAGGAGCCCAAAATGGCGGTGGCTAAAAGACAAGGACAGAATGTGGTCCACTGGAGAAGGGAATGGCAAACCACTTCAGTATTCTTGCCTTGAGAACCTCATGAACAGTATGAAAAGGCAAAATGATAGGATACCAAAAGAGGAACTCCCCAGGTCATTAGGTGCCCAATATGCTACTGGAGATCAGTGGAGAAATAACTCCAGAAAGAATGAAGGGATGGAGCCAAAGCAAAAACAATACCCACTGTGGATGTGACTGGTGATAGAAGCAAGATCCGATGCTGTAAAGAGCAATATTGCATAGGAACCTGGAATGTCAGGTCCATGAATCAAGGCAAATTGAAAGTGGTCAAACAGGAGACGGCAAGGGTGAATGTTGACATTCTAGGAATCAGCGAACTAAAATGGACTGGAATGGGTGAATTTAACTCAGATGACCATTACATCTACTACTGTGGGCAGGAATCCCTCAGAAGAAATGGAGAAGGTCAATAGAAGAGTCCGAAATGCAGTACTTGGATGCAATCTCAAAAACGACAGAATGATCTCTGTTTGTCTCCAAGGCAAACCATTCAATATCACAGTTATCCAAGTCTATTCCCCAACCAGTAACGCTGAAGTAACTGAAGTTGAACGGTTTTATGAAGACCTACAAGATCTTTTAGAACTAACACCCAAAAACGATGTCCTTTTCATCATAGGGAACTGGAATGCAAAAGTAGGAAGTCAAGAAACACCTGGAGTAACAGGCAAATTTGGCCTTGGAATGCGGAATGAAGCAGGGCAAAGACTAATAGAGTTTTGCCAAGAAAATGCACTGGTCATAGCAAACACCCTCTTCCAACAACACAAGAGAAGACTCTACACATGGACATCACCAGATGGTCAACACCGAAATCAGATTGATTATATTGTTTGCAGCCAAAGATGGAGAAGCTCTATACAGTCAACAAAAACAAGACCAGGAGCTGACTGTGGCTCAGATCATGAACTCCTTATTACCAAATTCGGACTCAAATTGAAGAAAGTAGGGAAAACCACTAGACCATTCAGGTCTGACCTAAATCAAATCCCTTATGATTATACAGTGGAAGTGAGAAATAGATTTAAGGGCCTAGATCTGATCGATAGAGTGCCTGATGAACTATGGAATGAGGTTCATGACATTGTACAGGAGACAGGGATCAAGACCATCCCCATGGAAAAGAAATGCAAAAAAGCAAAATGGCTGTCTGGGGAGGCCTTACAAATAGCTGTGAAAAGAAGAGAGGCAAAAAGCAAAGGAGAAAAGGAAAGATATAAACATCTGAATGCAGAGTTCCAAAGAATAGCAAGAAGAGATAAGAAAGCCTTCTTCAGCGA
The DNA here is from genome assembly GCF_032405125.1 of Capricornis sumatraensis. NCBI lineage: Eukaryota > Metazoa > Chordata > Mammalia > Artiodactyla > Bovidae > Capricornis > Capricornis sumatraensis. The sequence goes on along the minus strand of NC_091089.1, from coordinate 52,639,234 downwards.
TCAATGCAAAGAAATAGAGGAAAACAATAGAATGGGAAAGACTAGAGATCTCTTCAATAAAATTAGAGATACCAAGGGAACAGTTCATGCAAACATGGGCTCGATAAAGGACAGAAACGGTATGGACCTAACAGAAGCAAGAATACACAGAAGAACTGTACAAAAAAGATCTTCATGACCCAGATAATCATGATGATGTGATCACTAATCTAGAGCCAGACATCTTGGAATGTGAAGTCAAGTGGGCCTTAGAAAGCATCACTACAAACAAAGCTAGTGGAGGTGATGGAATTCCAGTTGAGCTGTTTCAAATCCTGAAAGATGATGCTGTGAAAGTGCTGCACTCAATATGCCAGCAAATTTGGAATACTCAGCGGAGGCCACAGGACTGGAAAAGGTCAGTTTTCATTCCAATTCCAAAGAAAGGCAATGCCAAAGAATGCTCAAACTACCACACAGTTGCACTCATCTCACATGCTAGTAAAGTAATGCTCAAAATTCTCCAGGCCAAGCTTCAGCAATACGTGAACTGTGAACTCCCTGATGTTCAAGCTGGTTTTAGAAAAGGCAGAGGAACCAGAGATCAAATTGCCAACATCCACTGGATCATGGAAAAAGCAAGAGAGTTCCAGAAAAACATCTATTTCTGCTTTATTGACTATGCCAAAGTCTTGGACTGTGTGGATCACAATAAACTGTGGAAAATTCTGAAAGAGATGGGAATACCAGACCACCTGACCTGACTCTTGAGAAATCTGTATGCAGGTCAGGAAGCAACAGTTAGAACTGGACATGGGACAACAGACTGGTTCCAAATAGGAAAAGGAGTATGTCTAGGCTGTATATTGTCACCCTGCTTATTTAACTTATATGCGGAGTACATCATGAGAAATGCTGGGCTGGAAGAAACACAAGCTGGAATCAAGATTGCCGGGAGAAATATCAATCACCTCAGATATGCAGATGACACCACCCTTATGGCAGAAAGTGAAGAGGAACTAAAAAGCCTCTTGATGAAAGTGAAAGAGGAGAGTGAAAAAGTTGGCTTAAAGCTCAACATTCAGAAAACGAGGATCATGGCATCTGGTCCCATCACTCATGGGAAATAAATGGGGAAACAGTAGAAACAGTGTCAGATTTTATTTTTGGGGGCTCCAAAATCACTGCAGATGGTGACTGCAGCCATGAAATTAAAAGATGCTTCCTCCTTGGAAGAAAAGTTATGACCAACCTAGATAGCATATTGAAAAGCAGAGACATTACTTTGCCGACTAAGGTCCGTCTAGTCAAGGCTATGGTTTTTCCTGCGGTCATGTATGGATGTGAGAGTTGGACTGTGAGGAAGGCTGAGCGCCGAAGAATTGATGCTTTTGAAGTGTGGTGTTGGAGAAGACTCTTGAGAGTCCCTTGGACTGCAAGGAGATCCAACCAGTCCATTCTGAAGGAGATCACTCCTGGGATTTCTTTGGAAGGAATGATGCTAAAGCTGAAGCTCCAGTACTTTGGCCACCTCATGCAAAGAGTTGACTCATTGGAAAAGACTCTGATGCTGGGAGGGATTGGGGGCAGGAGGAGAGGGGGAGGACCGAGGATTGGATGGCTGGATGGCATCACAGACTCGATGGATGTGAGTCTGAGTGAACTCTGGGAGATGGTGATGGACAGGGAGGCCTGGCATGCTGCAATTCATGGGGTCGCAAAGAGTCGGACACAACTGAGCGACTGAACTGAACTGAACTGAACTGAAAAGACAAGGAAGGGAAAAGCCCACCAAAGTAGAACAGAGGAAGGTCAAAGGAAGGTCTGAGGACCCAAGTGAGGACTTCAGGTAGAGCAGCACTCCTGACTAAGCCCAATTTGCATAGGCAGGCCCAGGGGGAAGGAAAAAACATATAAAAAGAGGAGCCAAAGGGCTCCCTTTCTTGCCCGCAGTGCTGGGGCTCTCTTCTCTTCGCATTTTGGATCGACATGCCGTCACGCCTCGAAGATGGGTTTCCCTGCTATCTTCTCAATAAAACAGAGCTGCAACACTGATTTGACTGAGAGCTATAACACGGTCTGTCCATGACCCGAGAGCTGTGACATGCCAAGGGGGCTTTAACGTTTGTCACTCCAAATCCTTGTTGTGACGAGACCGAGAACCGAGGAGCATACACTCGCCTGACAGGAGGGATGGGAGTGGGGAGGGCGGGAGAGGATTTATGTTGATTAAAACAGGAGAGTAAACTGACTTGGTCAACCTGAGTTCAATCGTCATTGCATTCACTGTCCAGCTGGGTCCTTCAAGCCAAATTCCTTTCTCATTTGCAAAATTAGAGTTGGATTAAACATTCTCTAAATATCAGGAATCAGAATGGAATTCTGTTCAATCAAACCTGTGTCGACTTAAAAAAATAGTCACAACCTAGAAGCTGAGAGAGTTTGGTTTTATTTGGTGGAAAATTTTTTAGGACTTCAAGCCCAGGAGACAGCATCTCAAGTGACCCTGAGAGAACTTGAGGGAGGAGTCAGGTTATATAGAAGTTTGCAAGAAAGGGCAGGTAGTCAGAACATCAAAAGACTATTGCTAATTAACCAGATGTCTCCAGTTAAGGAATTTAGCACTTTTCTGTGTATGGAAAGATGCAAAAGTCTGGGTTCATTGAAGTCACTCCTTTTATATGCATCTCAGCGATCTGGGGCCAGTATCCGCATTTTTCACACTTCCCCCCACCCCCATCCTCCTCTCCAACTCCTCAGTGCTCTCTGTGGGGAGTGGCTGATGGCTGCTAGATAGCAGGCACTGCTCTTCCTGGGAGCCCTCTGGGCTCAGAAATGCACATTTGGAGGGCAGGAATAGCTGATGGCTGTGACATCCTTGTTGATTGATATGGCAGGAAATACTCCATTTCTCATCTAATAGACCTAACCTATTGTTGTGAAACAGGTATTAATCAGACAAGACTTCAGAAGAAAACATAAGAGAGGCCTGAATGTCCTCTGCCAACAGATCAACAAATGTTAATCCTTCGGGATGAGCAGCTTTATGCTGGGCACTTTCCTCAGTGGTTTTGGTTCAGCTTGTCTTCTTGATGGCTGCAGGAAAATAACTAGGGACCCCAGTTTTGCTCTTGGTACTGTTAAGTTACCATAATAACGGGACTCTCTAGAAAGTCAGCATGGAGCTGCTCTCAGCCCAGTATGTATTATGGACAAGAGTCTCTGGGTTTAAGTTTCTTTACACTGCTTCCTGTTTCTAGCTGGGCTCAAATGTTCAACAACCAAACTGCCTGGGGCTAACTGGCCTAAAGGCATTTAGTGAAGATAATTTAAACATATTTACCAAGGGGTAAGGCCCATGCTCTCACCAGCCAGAATGCATACTGACCATCTGGATGGTCAGACCAGTGAGAACAGCTGAGCATCAGCCGTGAGTTTTTGCTAACCTTGGTGTACTAATAGCACAATGCCACAGGACCTTTGCATGTGATATTCACTCTGCCTGAAAGATTTCACTCCCTTCTTCACCAAACTTGCCTCTAAGTCACTGAAGTAAGCTAATTCCAGTCAACCTATGTGTGAGGGTGTCCCAGGAACACTAATTTCCCATGAAGACCCAATGGTCCTTGGTCTCACTACTCCAGCAGCAGCACTGATTAAACACTAGCAAAATGCAGCACATTGAAACATTTATATCTGTATTTCTCTATGTGGGGAGACAATGACAGAAGTTCAGCAACAATTCCCAAGGTGATTCCTTGGTTTCTATCCACCCCATTGCCACCGCAATCCCCAAGAAAGTTATTACTTTGACTAGGCATGATCTCACATGTCAATGAATTATATGCATATACCAAGGGATGCTGCTGAATTCATATATGCTTCACATAATGACGTGGCCTGCTCTTGAAAGTGGTTTGTAAGACAAGTTTCTAACAGGAACCATTATTTTCCATTGGTTTTCATTAGAATTTCAAAGTTAATGTTGCCACTGAGGAAACACTTGTCTTAGAGAACAATTTAGACTACTATTCAGCAATTAAAAGGCTGCAAACTGTATGATTCCATTCATATGACATTCTGGACAAGACAAAACCACAGGGGCAAAAATCAGATCAGCAGTGTCTAGGGACTGAGATTGAGGGCAGGAGAGAGGCCGCAGAGGGGCAGGGGGACACTGGCTGGGGAGAAAGATGGTTTATATCTTGGTTGCGGTGAAACTTACATGACTGTTATGTGTTTGTCAAAAGTCAAAGTAGTACATATCTTAAAAGGGGAAATTTTTACCAAATTTAATTTTTGCCTCAATAAACCTCATTTACAAAAAAAAAAAAAAAAGTACATCTAATAGTGAAATAAAACTCCAAACTTAGCATGTAAGAATATGTATGACTTTCTGGACAGAATAATAGCTGGTTGGTATGAAACTACCTTTTCTTTTATGGCACAAGTGTAGCTACGTTTAAGAAGCAAGACATTTTACATGATACTCCTGTCGTGGGGTCTGGGAAGGGGTGGGGTCTGGGTTTGAGGGGCATGTCCCCAGGGCCAAGTCAAAGGCCACATTGCTTTGTTGTTAGGATGAGGGAATAAATTCTGCACTAAACAGTGGGAAGTGAAGTAGTGGGCCAGGCTGGACAGAAGGACAGAGCATCCAGACGCCAGCTGGACAGGGGCGGAACACAGGACTGGTGGGATAAACTGAGGCTGATGAGCAACTGGCCTCAAGGGCTAGAAACCGAGCAATCCTGTTGCTCAAAGCAAACCCTGGGTCCCTTCTGTCTCTATTTCATTAGATTCACGCAAAAGCACCCCAAGGGTGCTTTCACTGCTGTATCTCTGCCACCTAAGAGAGTCTCTGGCACGTGTTAGTGACTTAATGTCAATTTCTTCTCAGTGGAATGAATCTTATATACCTGAGGCAGGCAGTAAGAACAGGAGGAAAATCCACAGACTTTGGAAGAGCTGGGTTGGACAATTTGTGTCACTCCTCTGCGCCTCTTACTCATCTATGCCTGGGAACTAACCATTCTAGGGCCATGTTGTAGACTCAAGTGGGAAGCTGTATGAAAGCCTTAGCACAGGGCCCAGCTGGCAGCGAACACCAATAAACCAAAGGTCACACGTGAGCGGTGATTGCAGCTCAAATCCAGTTCATGGCAATGTTATGGCCCATACTGAAATTTTTTTTTTAGTTAACTGCCTGCAATGAAAAATTGGGAATTTTTACATAAAAAGATGGATCTGGGGCTTTTCCTTAACAACACGGCCTGCCTTCCCCCAGGGCAACCAGAGGTTGGAACTCACTGGAAGCTTCCCCCTTTGGACAAGCACTGTCCCATTTCCTGTCGTCCCAGCCCACAGCCCTGTGCCACGGCTCAGCTGGTCGCTGTGGACCTGTGTCTGCACAGCAGCAGTAAATGGTAGCGGCATGATTCATGCTTTTATGAACACACTTATTACACAGCTGCTCTTCCACTTGTTATCCTAGTCCCTTTTGACACTTTCACGGCCACTGGAGGGCCATACAGATGCAACGTTTTCAAAAACAGCAGAGTTAATACATAAAAAAATAATTACACATATAACGAGAGAAGCCTTTTAAAAATCAGGACAACGCTGATTGACGACATACTGCTTTATTGTTAACGTCGTCCAATGTAAAGAATAGGTGAGGATTTCTCCGGTGGCCCAATGGTTAAGAATCCACTTTCCAACGCAGAGGACACGGGTTCAATCCCTGGCCCAGGAACTATGATCCCAAATCCATGGTGCAACTAAGTACTCGTGCTACAACAAAAGATCCTGCATGCTGCAACTAAGACCTGACACAGCCAAAAATAAATAAATATTTTTAAAAAGAAGAAGAAATAATAGGTGAGACATCATCCATCCTCAACAGAAACCAAAGACCTGACTGAGATTCATTCACCTCAGCAGCATGCACGCAGGAAAAGCACAAAGAAACGGCTCCTCCTACCCTGTGCTTCCAACCTCCCAGAGTGTGAACCCTGGCCTCACCTTACCACAGGGGATGGGCCAGCAAAGAGTTAAGAGCAGAACTACAAGAATAAACCACCCAAGTTCAAATCCCAGGTTGCCTGCTATCTGACTTGTAACTTAGCCTTTCAGTGCAGTATTTTCCTTGAAATCAATCTCCACATTCAGGGCCAGCTTCTCGGGTCTGTGACCAGCATGGTCTCATACACCCCTTCCCTCTCCTCAGGAAGGCTTCCTTCTTAGGATTTAATGGTCCCCCAGTCCACCCCTCCATTGCCACCTTGGAATGTTAATGATTTTTATCTTTGATCTGCTTGTGTTTAGTAAATGAAGTCTGATGGGACCACATGCCAAGGACCTGGAGCCCCAGCCCACGTGGTCCTGCCTCCTCCTGTCACCTAGGATGGATGCTCTGTCACCTGCTTCCTGGCCAGAGGCTCCCTGGGACAGAAGCAACAGTGAGGCAAGTGGGAAGGTGTCCCGTGGGAACACAAATCCCCGAGAGCCAGCCCAGCCTTCAGGGGACCAGGAGGCAGCCTCTGTGCTGAATCTCAACGGCACGCAGAAGAGAGAGGAGGAGGGAAGGAGGGGGAAGACAGAGAAAGGTCTGGAAATTCAGGCTAGAAGAGAAAACAGGGGCTGACCTGAAACTGACTTGTAATAAGCCAGCTATGACTGCCAAACAGTCCTACTAACTCCAGAAAGAAAAACTGTGGAACCAAATGAAATTAGGAAAGGTTTAGCACTTTCTTCAAAATTAAGTATGCTTATATGGCTTCTCGGAGAAGGCAATGGCAACCCACTCCAGTACTCTTGCCTGGAAAATCCCATGGACAGAGGAGCCTGGTAAGCTGCAGTCCACGGGGTCGCTAAGAGTCAGGCACGACTGAGCGACCTCACTTTCACTTTTCACTTTCATGCTTTGGAGAAGGAAATGGCAACCCACTCCAGTATTCTTGCCTGGAGAATCCCAGGGATGGGGGAGCCTGGTGGACTGCCATCTATGGGGTCGCATAGAGTCGGACACAATTCAAGTGACTTAGCAGCAGCAGCAGCAGCATATGGCTTCTTGGTGGATGCTTCTAGATGATCAAATATCTATGTTGCAAGAAATTTTCTTTGATCTAACTACTAAAGATCCCAAGGTGGTATAAAACTTATCAGTTATTGGGGGAAATAGAGATTTAAGAGAAATTCAAAATAAGATGGATATTAAGATAATAGTATTTTAGCTTTTTAAAATTAACATTTTAAGGGATACATAAACCCCTACGACTCAACTGAGAACTCTCCAATCACTATAAACTCACATTATCATTGATAGTATTATAATAAGGAAAGTATTATAATAAGTTTGTATATTGTCACCCTGCTTATTTAACTTATATGCAGAGTACATCATGAGAAACGCTGGGCTGGAAGAAACACAAGCTGGAATCAAGATTGCCGGGAGAAATATCAATCACCTCAGATATGCAGATGACACCACCCTTATGGCAGAAAGTGAAGAGGAGCTAAAAAGCCTCTTGATGAAAGTGAAAAAGGAGAGCGAAAAAGTTGGCTTAGAGCTCAACATTCAGAAAACAAAGATCATGGCATCTGGTCCCATCACTTCATGAGAAATAGATGGGGAAACAGTAGAAACAGTGTCAGACTTTATTTCTGGGGGCTCCAAAATCACTGCAGATGGTGACTGCAGCCATGAAATTAAAAGACGCTTACTCCTTGGAAGAAAAGTTATGACCAAACTAGATAGCATATTCAAAAGCAGAGACATTACTTTGCCAACTAAGGTCCGTCTAGTCAAGGCTATGGTTTTTCCTGTGGTCATGTATGGATGTGAGAGTTGGACTGTGAAGAAGGCTGAGTGCCAAAGAATTGCTGCTTTTGAACTGTGGTGTTGGAGAAGACTCTTGAGAGTCCCTTGGACTGCAAGGAGATCCAACCAGTCCATTCTGAAGGAGATCAGCCCTGGGATTTCTTTGGAAGGAATGATGCTAAAGCTGAAGCTCCAGTACTTTGGCCACCTCATGCAAAGAGTTGACTCATTGGAAAAGACTCTGATGCTGGGAGGGATTGGGGGCAGGAGGAGAAGGGGACGACCGAGGATGGGATGGCTGGATGGCATCACGGACTCGATGGACGTGAGTCTGAGTGAACTCCGGGAGATGGTGATGGACAGGGAGGCCTGGCGTGCTGCGATTCATGGGGTTGCAAAGAGTCAGACACGACTGAGCGACTGAACTGAACTGAACTGAAATAGCTTAAAATGCTTTAAATAACTAACCTGAACTTAGGAGTTTGAGCCCCACTCTCCCTGAATTTACATGAAGTATTAGATTTCTATCAAATGCAGTAAGTTATAAATGTAAATTTTCTTTAATTACACCTTTATGTTTTTGATGGTAAACATTTTAAGAAAATATGATTTTCATTGTGTGCCTAAATCTATTATCCATGGCTTTTCATTCTATTTCTCAAAGTTCTATAAAACTCGGTAAATAATATCATCAACCATGAAAACATAAATTGAAAACCTTATCTAGGTATATGAAGAAGAAAATTATAAAATTATAATGCTTCCTTTTATTCTTGCTGCTTTCACAACCAAGTTTTCTCAAACTTAAAAAAAAAAAAAAACTCTTTTATTGTGTCACTTACCCCATTGTATTTGAGTGAATCTCAACTTTAACTTAAGAAATGGAAGAATCACTTCATAGAAGTTCCAAAACTAGAAAGATTCAGCTACATACCTTACAGACTTTTTTGAGATACTACAATGTTACTCATAAAAATCTGGAAGCACCCCAAATGCCAAACAAAAAGGAGCTAATTCTATAAATACATCATATGAAAGAGTATACGGTTACTTCAGTGATGCTGTAGGATAGCATTTAATGACACTGGAAAATGTTTATCATCTATTCAATCAAAAGGACCAATAACACTGCACAGGACTTATACACCTAACATACAGCTGGAAAGAAAAAAATCTGGAAGAATGTATCCCCACTGGGGAGGGGGTGTATTTCTAATGACTTTTCTTATTTTATGAATTGCTTTGTTAAAGCACCACACTGGAACATTAAACTATTTCCGAAGTGCATTCCTTAACTATGGATCATACCTAGACTCTTAGTTAGCAGGGTTTGTGAATAATTTATGATTTATCTTTTTAAAAAGAGCAGATTCTGATTTATCCCCCACAGGGGCTGTACTGCTCCCTTGCGGTCTATACACTCTCTAAAACAGGAGAGAAAAGGGTGGGTAGACGATGTAGTTGGAGGCTGGGTCTAACCCTGGATCCTTCCTGGGCGTATGCCCTGCAATAAGGATGGGCATGATCCTTCTGCTTGGATCCCCGCTCCTCCTAATCACCCTTAGGCCTTGGCCTGGATACCACTCCTCCCAGAACTCTTCCTTGATCCCTGTACATCTATGTCAGGTGTTTCTGTGTGTCACTACAATATCCTGTACACGCACATCAAAGCATTCATGGCACAAATATTTTCCACTTACTTAGCAGTAATCCCTTCTAGAATAGAAGCTTCATGGAAGCAAAAACTCGTATCTTTTTTTTTTTTTTAATATCTCTAATCCCCAAGCTCTAACACACCTGAGTCAAAGCAGATGTTCAGTAACCATTTGTCAAGTGGAGAAACACATCTATCTTGTCTATCAGACTGGAAAAAAAGATGGAGGGGTACTGTGTTAAAGTTTCTCCCAAGAGCTTCTACAGAAGCCATACGGGGTGAAAGGGGCATGAGGAGGCAGGCATAGCTCAGGAGGCTAAGGGTTCAGACCATACGCAGCCACAATAAGATGAAAATCAGGCTGGGATTAGAAATAGATGCAGGGTGAACCAAAGGGTAGATAGAAAAGATGATTGAGGGATGGCTAAACTAGGAGACACAAAAGAGAAATTAGTAGCTAAGGAAACTGGGCAGAGACTTCCCTGGAGATCCAGTGGTTGAGAATCTGCCTTCCAATGCAGGGAACGTGGGTTTGATCCCTGGTTGGAGAACTAAGATCCCACATACTGAAGGGCAACTAAGACAAGGTGCAGCAACCAGAGAAAGCCCTTGCACAGGAACGAAGACCCAGGACAGCCAAACTTTTTAAAAATAATTTAAAAAGCTAAGAGGTTTAAAAAGAAAGAAAACTGGGAGTCACTTTCCATTTTCATAAATAATCCACATAATCCTTTATGGCAGAGGGGACATTTCACCACCTAAGATTACAGCCACCTAAAAGAGGTCCACATAACATGAGATTTAACTTTTAATAAAATTACACATTATAGCCCATCAAAGCTCTTGGGATTCAGCCTCTTAATGTTGCAAACAAGTATTTTAACAACACAGTGACTGTTTTTATCACTGTGTCTCTACCCCGGTAGTACAGACAAGCAGAAAATCATATCTGACACATGAATTTCCAACCTGTGTGATCAGAGTACTGCCCTTTACTCATCTCAAAAAGGTGCTCTGGGCTGGAGAACCCGCAAAATATGGGGGTTCACGTGGTAGGCAGTCTCTTCTGACTCAGAGCCGGTCCAGGAGGCAGAAAGAACAAATGCCCTTCTCACTCCTCCCCCAAGACAGCAGTCAGCTCACACTCACAAATGACAACGGTGTTTGTGAATAAACATCTCTGAATCCAACCCCACCTCCGAGGAGAGCCTCGGAATAGAAGAGAACCGCCCACCTCCATGCCCTGCCCACGCGCTACAGCAAAGCTTGGGTGTTCCAGTTTAGGGAAACAAACAATTGTTTGAAAGGATAACCAGGAGTGAATCATTATTTCTAGCTTATTAATACCAAGAGCTGCTTCTGATAACACAAAGGACTAGAGAAGGAGAGAGAGCTTCTTCTCAATGATTCCTCAATGATTAGAGTAGATAAGAAAAGTATAAACAGAACACTTCCCTCAATATTCTTCCAAGCTGTAGAAACAGGCCAGGATTAAGTCTAGATATATAAATACGTCCTGCTGGAAGAAATTCCTTAATCCAAAATACACCTGTCGAAAATAGAAAATGGTGGCTTTATTCTTCGTAGAAAAATATTAATGGACCCTTAAGAGCACACAGCAAGCACATGACTTTTTTTTTTAAATTACTAGTGATCTAGGGACTTAAGTGAAAGTGAAGTCGCTCAGTCGTATCCGACTTTTTGCAACCCCGTGGACTGTAACCTACCAGGCTCCTCCGTCCATGGGATTCTCCAGGCAAGAGTACTGGAGTGGGGTGCCATTTCCTTCTCCAGGGTACTTTCCAGGATTGAACCCAGGTCTCCCGCCTTGCAGGCAGATGCTTTAACCTCTGAGCCACCAGGGAATTAAAGGTAATGTCTATATCCTAAAGGTTACCTTGCTGGTCTCATCAAAATGATGAAGAAATCGCTTTCTAGGTTCTAGTTCCGGTGATGGAGGAATAAAATGAACTAACTCTCCCATAGATAACAACAGTCAACACTATTTAAGTTATTTAAAGAAAAACTATTGTTTGAAGGCTCTGGAAAATGACTACACACAGGCAGAACTGGACGGAATATGGCCCTTGGAAAAAGGGAACTGCGCTAGGTGATTCCCACATTTAGAAAGGCATTCCCCAGCTGTGTGGACCATAAACTAAAATTCAAATAGAAAGCGCCAACCTTACCTTGCAAAATATGGGAGTATCAGAGGAAGGACCTTGGGAATGCCAGAGTGACTGGAAATAGGATGGAATCCTGGAAACGAAGGAGTCACAGGGAGAGAAGCCCTCAGATCTGCTCAAACGTTCCACTCAGAAGTTTGCTTTGCGCTGTGCTGAGGGGAGGAAGGGCTTGGAGGAGGAGCCTGCGAGGAGTACGGGGGCAACAACTGCTGAAAAGTCGAGGAAGGATATCAGCTGCTGCTCATCAAGAGGAGACAGAGTTGGATATCGACTTCTGCTGCTGCTGCTAAGTCACTTCAGTCGTGTCTGATTCTATGCGACCCCAGAGAAGGCAGCCCACCAGGCTCCCCCGTCCCTGGGATTCTCCAGGCAAGAACACTGGAGTGGGTTGCCATTTCCTTCTCCAGTGCATGAAAGTGAAAAGTGAAAGTGAAGTCGCTCAGGTGTGTCCGACTCTTAGAGACCCCATGGACTGCAGCCTACCAGGCTCCTCCATCCATGGGATTTTCCAGGCAAGAGTACTGGAGTGGGGTGCCATTGCCTTCTCAGATAAAATTCTCCTAGGTGAGAGGAATTTGTTAAACATTACTGGCTTTCCATTGAAAGGGCTGCAGAGCCTTCTGAGCAAACAACCTATGTCCCAGGACTAATGAGGGAACAGATGGGGAACATAAATATCATGGGAATACCAGAAGAGGAAGAAAGAAAGGAGAAGAAATACTTGAAGTAATAACTCGTGAGGATTTCCAAAATTAACAACAGAAGAATCTCAGAAACCATCAAGCAGGGATCAATACCCGAGTCTACACATCCAGGCATATTGCATTCAAATGGCAGAAAATCAAAGAGAAAGAAAATCTGGAAAGGAGTCAGAGAAAAAAAATACGTCACCTAAAGAGGGACAAGGATGAGAATTATCCTGGACTTCTCATAAGAAACCAAGCAAACAGGAAGAGAATGGAGTGAAATATTTAAGGTGATGGGCTTTAAAAAAAAGTCAAAATTATCCTTCAAAAATGAAAGAAAAATAGACTCCTTCGGAGACTTCCCTGATGGCCCCATGGTTAAGAATCTGCCTTCCAGTTCAGGGGACACGGGCTCGATCCCTGATCTGGCAACTAAGATCCCGTATCCCACAACAAAGACTCAACACAGCCAAATAAATGAATAAACATTAAAAATAAATAGGACAACAATAAATATTGAAAAAGAAAAGACTCTTTCAAACAAACAGAACTTGAGGGAATTTGTTGCCAGTAGACCTGCCTTGAGAAAAATGTTAAAAGTTCTTTAGAGACAAAAAGAACTATGCAGGTCAGAAACTCAGATCTACATAAAGTTAGGAAGAACCTTTAGAGTAGAAATAAAGGTAAAATCTTTTATGTTTCTTATTTTTTACTGATGTGATAGATAATTGTTGGTTCAAAATAAAAATAGGAACTATTACAGCTTATGGATAAGTGACATGAATAACACTGAGTTATAAGGGATGGGAGGGAGTAACTGGGAACACTCTTATAAAGAACCTGCATTACCTGTGAATCACTATAGTGTTATTTGAAAGTGGACTTCATTTAGTTGTAAATGTATGTTAACAAATGTTAGGCCAACGACTGAAAAAAAATTTTTAATAAGTATAATTTACAAGCTAAGGGAAAAGAGAAAATTGATTCATATAAACACTCAAAATCAGACAAGACAGGAAAGAAGGTTTTTTAAAAGAATTAAAGCCAAATGTAGCAAGCAGAAAACAGTAAAAAGTATGGCAGATGTTAATCCAAATATATCAATAATCACTTTAAATATGAATTGTCTAAATATAGGGCTTACCTGGTGGCTTAGAGGGTAAAGTGTCTGCCTGCAATGTGGGAGACCTGGGTTTGATCCCTGGGTGGGGAAGATCCCCTGGAGAAGGAAATGGCAACCCACTCCAGTATTCTTGTCTGGAAACTCCCAATTAAAAGACAGGGGCTGACAAAGTGGATTAAAAAAAAATCAAGATTCAACTATATGTTGTCTGTCTATAGGAAATGAACTTTATTATGAAGACAGATAAAAGTAAGGGAATAGAGAGGTATGTCTTGTTAATAATAAAACAAAGGTGGAGTAGCTATATTAATTTCAGGCAAAGCCAACTTCAGAATAAGGAAAATTACTAGAGATAAAGATGGGCATTAATGATTGATTGGATCAATTCTTCAAGAAGATATAACAATCCTAAATAGATGGAGTAAAATGGAAACAGTGGCAGATTTTATTTTCTTGGGCTCTAAAATCACTGCTGATGGTGACTGCAGCCATGAGATTAAAAGACGCTTGCTCCTTGGAAGAAAAGTTATGACAAGCTTCAGCTCAGTTCAGTCTCTCAGTCGTATCCGACTCTTTGCGATCCCATGAATCGCAGCACGCCAGGCCTCCCTGTCCATCACCAACTCCAGGAGTTCACTCAGACTCACGTCCATCGAGTCCGTGATGCCATCCAGCCACCCCATCCTCGGTTGTTCCCTTCTCCTCCTGCCCCCAATCCCTCCCAGCATCAGAGTCTTTTCTAATGAGTCAACTCTTCGCATGACGTGGCCAAAGTACTGGAGCTTCAGCTTTAGCATCATTCCTTCCAAAGAAATCCCAGGAGTGATCTCCTTCAGAATGGACTGGTTGGATCTCCTTGCAGTCCAAGGGACTCTCAAGAGTCTTCTCCAACACCACAGTTCAAACGCATCAATTCTTCGGCGCTTAGCCTTCTTCACAGTCCAACTCTCACATCCATACATGACCACAGGAAAAACGATAGCCTTGACTAGACGGACCTTAGTTGGCAAAGTAATGTCTGCTTTTGAATATGCTATCTAGGTTGGTCATAACTTTCCTTCCAAGGAGTATGTGTCTTTTAATTTCATGGCTGCAGGCACCATCTGCAGTGATTTTGGAACCCAAAAAAATAGTCTGACACTGTTTCTACTGTTTCCCCATCTATTTCCCATGAAGTGATGGGACCAGATGCCATGATCTTCGTTTTCTCAATGCTGAGCTTCAAGCCAACTTTTTCGCTCTCCTCTTTCACTTTCATCAAGAGGCTTTTTAGCTCCTCTTCACTTTCTGCCATAAGGGTGGTGTCATCTGCATATCTGAGGTGATTGATATTTCTCCCGGCATTCTTGATTCCAGCTTGTGTTTCTTCCAGTCCAGTGTTTCTCATGATGTACTCTGCATATAAGTTAAATAAGCAGGGTGACAATATACAGCCTTGACACACTCCTTTTCCTATTTGGAACCAGTCTGTTGTTCCATGTCCAGTTCTAACTGTTGCTTCCTGACCTGCATACAGATTTCTCAAGAGACAGGTTAGGTGGTCTGGTATTGCCATCTCTTTCAGAATTTTCCACAGTTTATTGTGATCCACACAGTCCAAGGCTTTGGCATAGTCAATAAAGCAGAAATAGATGTTTTTCTGGAACTCTCTTGCTTTTTCCATGATGCAGCGGATGTTGGCAATTTGATCTCTGGTTCCTCTGCCTTTTCTAAAACCAGCTTGAACATCAGGAACTTCACGCTTCACGTATTGCTGAAGCCTGGCTTGGAGAATTTTGACAAGCTTAGATAGTATATTAAAAAGCAGAGAATTCACTTTCCCAACAAAGGTCTGTCTAGCCAAAGCTATCATTTTTCCAGTAGTCATGTATGGATGTGACAGTTGGACCATAAGGAAAGCTGAGCACCGAAGAATTGATGCTTTCGAACTGTAGTGCTGGAGAAGACTCTTGAGAGTCCCTTGGACAGCAAGATCCAACCAGTCAATCCTAAAGGAAATCAGTCCTGAATATTCATTGGAAGAACTGATGCTAAAGCTGAAGCTCCAGTACTTAGGCTAACTGATGCGAAGAGCCGATTCACTGGAGAAGAACATGATGCTGGGAAAGAGAGAGCAGGAGGAGAAGGAGGCAACAGATTACGAGATGGAATCACTGATTCAATGGACATGAGTTTGAGCAAACTCTGGGATATAGTGGAGGACATGGAAGCCTGGCCTGCTGCAGACCATGGGGTCGCAAGAGTCAGACACAACTTAGGGACTGAACAACAGCAATGTGTATAGACCCGACAATACAGCAGAAAAATACATGAGGTAAAAAGAACAAGGAGAAATAGACAAAGTCGCTCTTACAGTTGGAGACTTCAGCACCCCTCTGTCAGTAATCAACAGACGCAGCAGGCAGAAAATCAGTAAGGACAGAGTTGAGGTGAACAGCACCATCAACCAACTGGATTTAACTGACATTTAGAAAAGACTTCATCCAACAGCAGCAGACTACACATTCTTCTCAAGCTCACATGGAATAGTCACCAGGAGAGACCACATCCCTGGTCATAAATAACACATTTGTAAACTAGAAAGAATATGAAGTATGTCCTCAGACTAACATGGAATTAAACTAAAAATCAATAACAGAGAGATAGCTGGAGAATGGCAAAAAATTTATTTGGAGATTAAACAAATATATCCAAATAACACCTAGGTAAACAAGGAGTCTGAAGAGAAATTTTGATGAATTTTGAAATATTTTGAAGGAAGAAAAATGAAAATACAACTTAGCAATATTTGTGGGATGTCATGAAAGCAGTGCTCAGAGGGAAATTGCAAACAGTACAGCCACTTGGGAAACAATTTGTCAGTTAAAAAAAAATAAAAAACTAAGCATACAGCTACCACAGGATCTAGCAATTGAACTCCTGGGAGTTGCACTCCCACATAAATGAAGTTATTTCCCCACAAAAACCTGTGCTTAAATGTTTATAGCTGCTGAATTCATGAGAGCTACAAACTAGAAATAACTCGGTTGTACTTCAACGGGTAGAATGATGCAGCTATGGTACATCCACACACCAGGGAACACTACTCAGCAATAAAAAGAACAAACTCTTGCTATGTACAACCACCTGGATAAATCTCCAGAGACTTACACTGAGTGAAAACAGCTAGTCTCAAACGGTTTTATACTGTATCATTCCGTTTATATGACATTCTTGAGATGACAAGATTTTCAAGAATTTGAAAGAATTTCAAGAATTTGGGCTTCCCTGGTGGCTCAGAGGGTAAAGCATCTGCCCGCAATGCGGGAGACCTGGGTTCGATCCCTGGGTTGGGAAGATCCCCTGGAGAAGGACATGGCAACCCCACTCCAGTATTCCTGCTGGGGAATCCCATGAATGGAGGAGCCTGGTGGGCTATATATAGACCATGGGGTCACAGAGAGTCGGACATGACTGAGCGACTTCACTTGAAATGACAAAATTATGGAAACGGAGAACAGATGAGTGGTTGTTAGGGGCTAAGGGGGAGGCGATGATGGGAGGGGAGTGGGTGTGGCTAGAAGGGGGCTTTGTGAGGGACGGAAATGTTCTGTCTCCACTGTATCAGTGTCAATATCCAAGTTCTGATAATTGTACAAAAATTGTGGAGGATGGTGCTATTGAGGTGAAGAATACAAGGTTAAGGGCTCTCTGTATTATTTTGTACAAGTGCATATAATTATCTCAAAATAAGAAGCTCAAGAAAAGAAAATGATAGGGGTATAAGTTACATGGATAGATGCAGTGGTCAATACTCATTGATTTGTATCCTTAAGAACCGTGCATTTCACTGGAGGTAAATTTAATCTCAAGTTTAAAGAAATGATGTAACCTCCTAGCTACATTTGAACGTGAAGTTGCTCAGTTGTGTCCAACTCTTTGCGACCCCATGGACTGTGGCCTACCAGGCTCCTCAGTCCGTGGGATTTTCCAGGCAAGAATACTGGAGTGGGATGCCACTTCCTTCTCCAGGGGATCTTCCCGACCCAGGGATCGAACCCGGGTCGCCTGCGTTGCAGGCAGATGCTTTACCGTCTGAGCTACCAGGGAAACCAGCTACATTTACTCCTTTTCAATAATCTGCCTGCCAACACAAGGGACATGGATCTTTCCAGACCATGCCACGCAGTGACTAAGTCTGTGCGCCACAACTATGGAGACTGTGCTCTAGAGTCTGCAAGCCACAGCTACTGAGCCTGCACGCTGCAGCTTCTGAAGTCCACACGTCCGAGAGCCCATGCTCTGCACAAGAGAAGTCACCACAGTGAGAAGCCCTCACACTGCACTAGACAGTAGCCCCCACTGCCACAACTAGAGAAAGCCCAGGAGCAGCAACAAGGACCCAGAACAGACAATAAAGAATAAGAAGTTTTAAAAAATATTCTTTAAAAAGGAACAGGGCAAAAGCGTGCTCACAATGAAGAATTTGAGGTACAACTTACTAAGCACCATAATTTCTGATAAACACTTCTCTTGCATGTTCCTTAGACTTATCTTCTGTCAACCTAACTTGAACAAAGTTCAATTGACATTGTGTTGAATTATTTCTACTTTCTAATCATAAGAAATCTGTATGCAGGTCAGGAAGCAGCAGTTAGAACTGGACATGGAACAACAGACTGGTTCCAAATAGGAGAAGGAGTGCGTCAAGGCTGTATATTGTCACCCTGCTTATTTAACTTATATGCAGAGTACATCATGAGAAACGCTGGACTGGAAGAAGCACAAGCTGGAATCAAGAATGCCGGGAGAAATATCAATAATCTCAGATATGCAGATCCAGCCTTATGGCAGAAAGTGAAGAGGAACTAAAAAGCCTCTTGATGAAAGCGAAAGAGGAGAGTGAAAAAGTTGGCTTAAAGCTCAACATTCAGAAAACTAAGATCATGGCATCTGGTCCTATCACCTCATGGGAAATAGATGGGGAAACAGTGGAAACAGTGTCAGATTTTATTTTTGGAGGGCTTCAAAATCACTGCAGATGGTGACTGCAGCCATGAAATTAAAAGACACTTACTCCTTGGGAGAAAAGTTATGACCAAACTAGACAGCATATTCAAAAGCAGAGACATTACTTTGCCAACTAAGGTCCGTCTAGTCAAGGCTATGGTTTTTCCTGTGGTCATGTATGGATGTGAGAGTTGGACTGTGAAGAAGGCTGAGTGCCGAAGAATTGATGCTTTTGAACTGTGGTGTTGGAGAAGACTCTTGAGAGTCCCTTGGACTGCAAGGAGATCCAACCAGTCCATTCTGAAGGAGATCAGCCCTGGGATTTCTTTGGAAGGAATGATGCTAAAGCTGAAGCTCCAGTACTTTGGCCACCCCATGCAAAGAGTTGACTCATTGGAAAAGACTCTGATGCTGGGAGGGATTGGGGGCAGGAGGAGAAGGGAACGACCGAGGATGGGATGGCTGGATGGCATCACGGACTCGATGGACGTGAGTCTGAGTGAACTCTGGGAGATGGTGATGGACAGGGAGGCCTGGCGTGCTGCGATTCATGGGGTCGCAAAGAGTCGGACACGACTGAGCGACTGAACTGAACTGAACTGAACCATGCATATATATACTCTTGGCACCAGTTTGAGTAACACTGTTGGGAATATATCCAGGAAGAGTCCTCAATATCTTGAGTAACCATCCCTTTATGCCACTTGTATTAGTAGATGTATTTATGCAACAATGACAATGGTTATTAGGAGGTGGAATGTTTCATAAAAGAAATCCTTTAATATCATAAAACAAAACTGCATTCTATAACACATAGGTCTATTCAATGCACCACAGTAGTTTCATTTATGATTATGTATAACATTTATAAATTATGAAATCCTAAAAGTATTTTTAATAAGCAAGATTAGAAAGCTAAAGATGTTGGCTAAAAAAAGAAAAAACACTTTTTTGTAAGTGTCCTTAGGCAACAGTGCACAGTGTTAGTCTATCGGTTGTGTTTGGCTCTTTGTGACCCCATAAAACACGTGATTTGTTGTTTTGTTTTGTTTTGTTTTCAGAAGTGTCCACTCCTTAGTCAGTGGGGGGCTTCCCTGGTGGCTCACATGGTAAAGAATCTGCCTGCAGTAGAGGAGACCCAGGTTCAGTGTCTGGGTTGGGAAGATCCCCTGGAGAAGGGAATGGCTATCCACTCCAGTATTCTTGCCTAGAGAATTCCATGGACAGAGAAGCCTGGCAGGCTATACAGTCCATGGGGTTGCAAAGAGTCAGACACGACTGAGTGACTAACGCTTTAGTCACTGAAAGCTTCTTTTTATTATTTAGTAATTAGAATTTCAGTATTTCTTGAAGCTTAATACTTTACAGATTCTTTGGTTAAAAGTTGATGTTGTGGAATCCAGAGTCGCAAAACACACCTCGGAAGACACTCAAGACAGTGGAATACAGTTTATTACGCCAGCAGGTGCAAGGGAAATCAGTTCCCAACAAGGACCCTGATGTTTCTGAGAGGCCCAGTTTTATACCACTCCCCCCACCGTGACTGGTTACATGGTAGCAACCTCTTTGTTGTATATGTTTGAGTTTTACAACAAGTAGGTGCTAGGAGAACAAACAACTAAGGTTAAAGGTGGGGAACAATGACTATATGTCGAGAGGTGATATCTCCATGGTTAATCTAACAGCGGCAGCGTGACCTCAAGTACAATCTCCGTTGTCATCCATTGGGAGGGAATTCTCCAGGAGACCTGGTTTTCACCAGCAATGGCTTCCTCACTCTGGGGAAGGGTTTAGGCCCAGCTCACATCAAGTCTTCAAGATGGATAACAGGCTTCAAGATGGAGTCTCCCCTGCTTTCCTCACACTGGCCCCAACAATGAGAGCTCCATGTAATTATAGTAAAATGTGCGTGTGCTTAGATGCTCAGCCGTGTCACTCTTTGCGACCCCATCGACTGTAGCCTGCCAGGCTCCTCTGTTCACGGGGATTCTCCAGGCAAGAATACTGGAGTGGGTTGAAAAACAATTTTTATAATCCTGCAGAGAGAATATCCTTTAATCTCAACATTACTATATTTCCCAGAAGTAACTGGGAATATTAAAATCATAGAATATTAAAACTAGAAGGTGCAGAGAGAAAGTTTTAGTCAACCATCTTAATATATACAGAAAACCAAGACCTGGAGAGATGAAGTCACTTGCCCACAGCCACAAACTGTCCGTTACTGTATGCTCAGTAAATGTTTGTTTAGCGCCCTCTGCTGGAAAGCCTTGTTAAAGTGGGGACACTGCAGATAAATAAGTGAAGTCGCTCAGACTCTTTGCGACCCTATGGACTGTAGCCCGCCGGGCTCCTCCGTCCATGAGATTTTCCTGGCAAGAATACTGGAGTGGGTTGCCATTTTCTTCTCCAGGGGATCTTCCCAACCCAGGGATCGAACTCAGGTCTTCTACATCGCAGGCAGACTCTTTACCCTCTGAGCCAGGAATGAGAGGGACAAAAAAGCCTCCTGGCCTTAGTAGTTTATATTCTAGTGGGAAGAGAGACAAATAAACAGGTACAGTATATAAACCATCAGACAGACGTATGTGCTAAGAAGGAAGATAAAGCAGCAAAGGGAAGTTTACAGCGGGAGCTGTAAATATAATGACAGGCGGTCTGAGAAGGCCTGAAGGAGCAAATGACACTTGATTAGATACAAAGGAGGGGAGGGGATAGGGTCACGTGGGTGAAGGATGAGGAACTTTCGCAGAGGCACCAGCCAGTGCAGCGCTCTGGGGAGACTCACGCTGGGCCCGTCCAGGAAGAGCGTGGCGGCCACAGTGGCTGGAGTAGGAGACGGTACCACTGAGCTGAGGGACCACGAAGAGCCTCGCAGGCCTTCATGAGGATTCAGCCTTTGCTCCGTAAGAAATGGGGAGCTATTGGAGGGTTCTGAGCAGCGGAGTGAACGAATCGCTTTGGTTCATGTGGCAAATAGGCTGTTCAGTTCAGTCGCTCAGTGTGTCCCAACTCTTTGCGACCCCATGGACGGCAGCATGCCAGGCCTCCCTGTCCATCACCAACTCCCAGAGTTCATGTGGAGAACAGACAGTAGCAGGGCAAGAATTAACGCAGAATCCAGGCAGGAAGCTTTGAGTTAATCCAAGAGAGACTTCTGGAACCAGGGTGGTAGCTTGTGAGAAGGGGTCCAATTTTTGAAGGTAGAACCAAGAGAGTAAACTGCAGAGGTGGGACTAGAACCATGTTTCTGAAGCTGAAGTTTTCTTCCCTTTAAAAAAAAAGTATTTATTTTATTTTGGCTGTGCAGTGGCTTCTCGTATTGCAGCTACCGGGCTCCAGGGCACGTAGCCTTCAGTAGTTGCAGTGCATGGGCTCTGCAGTGCATGGGCTCAGTTACCCCGTGGCATGTAGGAGCTTTCTGGACCAGGGATCGAACCTGTCTCTCCTGCATTGGCAGGCGGATTCTTATCCACTGAACCACCAGGGAAGCCCCGGGGTGCCTTAAGTTTTCTTACTGATGCACCCTGTTACTGGATTTTTTAAGTTGGAGAGTATCCCCAAGAAATAATTTGATTTCTGAGTCACAGTTAGGATTAGAGCTGTAATTTTTAGTATGCAGTTGAGGCATAGCTGACAATCACTCTACCAAGAAAACTTTTGTCATTAGAATTGCCCACTTTGTCATGTTGACCCATTAGGACAAAGGGAATTTTAATTAGCTGAGCTTTCAGAGTTGGTGCATTGATCTTAGATTTAAAATATTAGTTTGAAATTGCACTACAGTTGTAAAAAAGGCAGGCAAGTGGGCTCCTCATTAAGTTAAACATGCATTTGAAACGAACATCTGTCCACGTTCACTCGTGGAGTAGATGACCGACCTAAGATTCTGTGAAAACATGGTTCATTAAAAGTGACATATTTTCCAGATATCAAGCTTTATACACTGTGCATCATTTCTCCATGCAGAAGTTATTAATAGATGCCCAACACATTGCTTCATGTGTAATCATGATATTTACATCCAGCATAACTCAAGAAATTTCATCTAATGCATTAAACTCAAACACCAGTCTAGGCTCAGTGAGCAGTGCTAGGAAGCATGGATACAGGAACCTGAATTTCACAAGGAGTGCTAACAACCCTTCCTTCCCAGCCCACAAGTTCTTATCTGTGTTTTCATGAAATGTGAATATCTAATCACTGTTTGTTTCACAAGTATTCTAAAGTTTATTAGGAAAAAAATGCTGACACATAAGATTAGAAAGAATGTTATAATGGAATGCTATTTTATCAGACTGAACAATTATTAACACTTTGCCGTGTATACTCTATGTATGGATGTATCCAATTATATTGATTGGCCATTTATAAACATATTGTTTTATCCCAAAATATCTCAGACATACCTGGAGAAAATAGGGATGTTCTCCTACATAACCACAAGACTATTATCAGACCTAAGAAAACAGATACTAGTTCTTTCACGGCATCCAATATACAACCTAAGTTTCCATACTGTCCCTGTATCTTTTTCTTCAAAAGGAAGCAAGGTTCATGGTTTATGTTGACTGTAATCGTAGGCTCTTTTAATCTAGAACTGGATCCCTTTATCTTTTTCTATTATTGACTTGTTTTTGAGACCAGATTACTTATATCTGAATTTGTCTGATTATTTCATGATGACTTTTAACTTGTTTCTCTATCCCTTGTGCTTCCTACAAAAATGATAGAACCAAAGTCTTCATCAGATTCAAGTTGAATCTTTTTGACATTATTTCACAAGCAGTGCTGTCTATTTCATATCGTGTCACATTAGGAGGCAGATAATGTCAGGATGTCCCATTATTGGTGATGCAAAGGTTGAGTAGTATTTTCATTCTCTCTCATTGTATGATAAATTATGCAAAAATGTAATATATTTAAACTACTGTAATCATTTATTTTTCATGATTTCTGCAGGTCCTGAATTCAGAGCACAGTAGGGGCAGCTTGTCTCCATTCCTGGATGTCTGGGACTTCAGCAAGAACACTTTAAGGCTGGGGTCTGGAATAATTTGCTCACATGACTGGTAGTCAGTGGCAGTTAATGTGACCTCTCCATGTAGCCTGGGCTTTCTTGCAATATGGTGACAGGGTTCCAAAGGCAAGCATCCCAAGGAAGAGACCAGATGGAATTCATATTCTCTTTAATAGCTAGCTTGGAAATCAGGCAGTGGCATTCCTCTCAATTTTACTGGCTGAAGCAGTTACAAATATATCTCCAGATTCAAAGAGAAGGAACAAAGCTCCTGCCTCCTGCTGGAAGAGTGTTGACACACTGAAAGAGCACATGGGGTGGAGTATGGAATTCTCCCATCATCCATCCATTCCGGAAAATACAACCTTCCACAAGGAGTACAGTCAGATCTCTTCATTTAAAGTTACATTTCCCCTTTGTAACTAGAAAGTAGGATAGACACAAGATTCACATCCAGACATTCAAACTGGATGAGGCCAATTTGAGGGGACACCCACACAGTCAAGAAATGTAAAAGGGGATAGAGTATTCTCAGGAGAGGTGAAAGGGGACAGGGGTCCTTAGGAGGGGTAAAATAAGACTGAGGTGGTGATCTAGCATGACCACTTTTAGCTAGCCCACGTTACCTGGGAAAAATGTTTCAATTTACAAATAACCCACTTTTCTAGCACATAGAACCTATAAAGGAACAGATTAAAAGATTTCATCACATAAAAATTTGTAAATCACAAAATTTACAAACAGCTCATGACCCTTAATAGCATCAAAACAAACAACCCAATCAACAAATGGGCAGAAGACCTAAATAGACATTTTTCCAGAGAAGACATACAGATAGCCAAGAGGCACATGAAAAGATGTTCAACATGGCTAATGCAAATCAAAACAACATAATCACCTTACACCAGCCAGAATGGCCATTATCAAAAATCCACAAACAATAAATACTGCAGAAGGTGTGGCGAGAAGGGAACCCACTTACAGTGTTGGTGGGAATGTAAATTGGTACAACCACTATGGAGAACAGTATGTATGTACGTGCTAAGTTGCTTCAGTTATGTCCAACTCTTTGCAACCCCATGTACTGTAGCCGGCCAGGCTCCTCTGTCCATGGGATTCTCCAGGCAAGAATATTGGAGTGGGTTGCAATTCCCTTCTCCAAGGGATCTTCCTGACCCAGGGATTGAACCTGCGTCTGTAATATCTCCTGCATTGGCAGGCGGGTTCTTTACCACTAGTGCCCCCTGGGAAGCCTGGAGAACAGTATGGAGGCTCCTTAAAAAAAAACTTAAAAATAGAGCTACCATATGACGCTGCAACCCCACTCCTGGACACATATCCAGAGAAAAACCTGATCTGAAAGGATTCATGCACCCTAATGTTCATTATTGCACTGTTTACAATAGTGAAGACATGCAAACAACCTAAAGGTCCATGGATGGATGAATGGTAAAGAAGACGTGCTACAAATTGCACAATGGAATATTACTCAGCCATTAAAAAAGAATGAAATAATGTCACTTTCAGCAACTGAATGGCCCTAGAGATTGTCATACTGAGTGAAGTTAGAGAAGGAGAAATATCATATGACACGCTTTATATGTGGAATCTAAAAGGAAATGATATAAATGAACTTACTTACAAAACAGAAAGAGACTCACAAACTTAGAGAATAAACTTATTGTTGCCAGGGGGGAAGAGATAGTTAGGGAGTTTTGGATGGACATGTACACACTGCTATATTTAAAATGAAAAACCAGTAAGGACCTACTGTATAGCACATGGCACTCTGCTCAATGTTATGTGGCAGCCTGGATGGGAGGGGAGTTTGGGGGAGAATGGATACCTGTATATGTATGGCTGAGTCCCTTTGCTGTTCATGTGAAACAATCACAACACTGTTTGGTAACTGACTGTGTATGTATTAGTTGCTCAATCATATCTGACTCTTTGCAACCCCATGGACTGTAGCCTGCCAGGATCCTCTGTCCATGGGATCCTCCAGGCAAAAATACAGGAGTGAGTAGCCATTCCCTTCTCCAGAGGATCTTCCCGACCCAGGGATCAAACCTGGGACTCCCACATTGCAGATGGATTCTTTACCACCGGAGCCAACAAGGAAGCCTGTTAATTGGCTATATCCCAAAACAAAATAAAATGTTTTTAAAAAATGAGTATCTCAACAAAGAAGACCGAGTGAGGTCCTCGGTCACTATTGTGAGCCCTTCTTCTACCTAGGCTGGTAGGACTAGAGGGTGGTAAACCAGGCGTCAGGCTCTGCAGAATTCAGCTGGAGACAGTCAGCTGAAATTTGTTCCCCTCCAGGCTGTGAGACCTGTAGCAGAAAGCTGTGACACCTGTAGCAGAAAGCTGTGACATGAGGTTCAGGGCATAAAGTTCTAGAGAGGGCCATACTATGGGGGCACTGGACAGCATGGGTGCTTCTGGGCTGAGCTACTGATGCTACTGCAGAAGACGGGGGGCAAAGAAAGGGCAAGGAACAGGCCTGAGGGCAAAGAGGCCAGGACCACAAAGTCCTTTCAAAATTAGATTTTAAGAAAATGTTATTTTCAAAAGTAAGTAAGTAGAACAAGCCTGTCATTTTGCTTGAAAATGAAGTTCTAATCACTCAGTCATGTCCGACTCTTTGCAACCCCATGGACTGTAGCACTCCAGACTTCCCTGTCCATCACCGACACTCAAAGTTTATCTCATGTCCATCGAATCGGTGATACCATCCAACCATCTCATCCTTTGTCATCCCCTTCCCCTCCTGCCTTCAATCTTTCCCAGCATCAGGGTCTTTTCCAATGACTCAGTTCTTTGTATCAGGTGGCCAAAGTATTGGAGCTTCAGCTTCAGCATCAGTCCTTCCAGTGAATATTCAGGACTGATTTCCTTTAGGATGGACTGGTTGGATCTCCTTGCAGTCCAAGGGACTCTCAAGAGTCTTCTCCAACACCACAGTTCAAAAGCATCAATTCTTTGGTGCTCAGCTTTCTTTATAGTCCAACTCTCACATCCGTATGTGACTACTGGAAAAACCATAGCTTTGACTAGGTAAGTTTTATGACCAACCTAGACAGCATATTAAAAAGCAGAGACATTACTTAGCCAACAAAGGTCCATCTGGTCAAAATTAAACATAGCTGCATTTAAATTAGGGAGAAAGAAAGAATAACAATAAATAAGCAGTGTCCGTAACATATTCTGGGGTCATCACAGTGAGTGTTAACCAGGCCACTTTTTTCTCGGCTGCAAGGATCAGCCTGCCGAGCAGATGGCACAGACATAGACTGTGAGGATTAACTGGCCACCGGGCACCCATATTAAACATCATTTCTGGCAGTGTCTATGAGCCTGTTTCGAGATGAGATGAGCACTGGATCAGTGGACTCAATGAAACAAAGACTGCCCTCCCCTTGTGGGTGGGTGTCTTCCCATCCATCCAGGAAGGACCTGAGTAGAACAAAAGGTGGAGGAAGGAGGGAAGAAAGTGTTCCTTTATTTTCCTGCCTCACTGCTGAGCTGCAGCTTCTCATCTCACCTGCTCTGGCCTGGCTTCCCTGGTTCTCAGGCTGTCACACTCAGACTGAATCACATCACCGGCTTTCCTGGGCCTCTAACTAGCAGACAGCAGATCTGGGGGCCCCCAGCCTCCATGATCACATGAGCCAATTCCTCATGATAAATCTCCACTAGACAGATGGATAGAGAGAGAGAGAGATGCAGACACAGATACAGATCGCTCAGTTGGTAAAGAATCTGCCTGCAATGCAGGAGACCCCAGTTCGATTCTGGGGTTGGGAAGATCTGCTGGAGAAGGGATAGGCTACCCACTCTAGTATTCTTGGGCTTCCCTTGTGGCTCATGTGGTAAAGAATCCAGCTGCAATGTGAGAGACCTGGGTTCGATCTCTGGGTTGAGAAGATCCCCTGCAGAAGGGAAAGGCTGCCCACTCCAGTATTCTGGCCTGGAGAATTCCATGGACTGTATAGTACATGGGGTCACAAAGAGTTGGAC
Source organism: Capricornis sumatraensis (assembly GCF_032405125.1). Lineage (NCBI taxonomy): Eukaryota > Metazoa > Chordata > Mammalia > Artiodactyla > Bovidae > Capricornis > Capricornis sumatraensis. The sequence continues at coordinate 52,611,755 of NC_091089.1, read as the reverse complement.
ATGACTAAGTCACTTCCAATTCCCTTCACATAGACAGATAGCCTGTTGATTCGGTTTCTCTAGAGAACACTAAGACACAGATTACACTAACAGTCTCCCCAAGTGTGGAAGTAAAACTCCATTAAATTCTTACAATCCAACCACCCATTTTCCGTGACCACTATCAATCTGCTCGCACATCGTATCATCTTTTTCATCTCAATATACTTTTATTGCAATTTCATTACAGGTCGATGTTTATAGACTGATTTACACTGAAGGCATTTCAGGTAAGCTGTCCCTTCACCACATATGGGCAAGCAGAAAACCACATGGAAGAAAGTGAACAAGTGAAGGTCGCTCAGTCGTGTCCGACTCTTTGCGACCCCATCGACGACACAGTCCATGGAGTTCTCCAGGCCAGGATACTGGAGTGGGCAGCCTTTCCCTTCTCCAGGGGATCTTCCTGACCCAGGGATCAATGTGCTGCCCTCATATCCAACTTCTGACTATAGCCTGAAATATCATCAGTCTATAGGATGGAATATAGACACTAATGACCTTTAATTCCAGAGAGCCTGGCCTTCCTTGGTCTTCTCTTCTTGAACTTTGGCTTTTCTCTGCATCCCTCTTAATGGGACTGGTGGCACTATCACTGAACACGAAAACTAAACAGGAACATTTCTTAGTTCCACTGTATGCCTACAACAGAGGCTCACATGGTAGGTGATGAAGGACTTACTGTAAGGTAGCAGATTTTTAAATATACATGCTTTATTTTTAGAACAAACAAAAAAAGAATGAAAAAGCTAAAAAAACTATGTATTAAAAAATTACATGTAAGGAAACTATAGGAACAGCCTCTAAACCCTGTTAGCTGGTTCAAAAGCTCGCAAGGACGTTATGTTATAACATATCTGGTAAGCCCTTTCCCTCGGACCTCTGATAGCCTCCGGCAGTGTCGTAAAATATTCAGTATCACGTGAAACCTCTTGTCGACTTTCAAAGCTGTGAACTCCTTTATGTCAGCTTCCACTACAAAATAATGACCTGAAAGTAAAGATATTAGTGCTAATTTTTATTAGGACAACTTTCAAGATGAGTCTTTAATATATTACATTATGACTATGAATGGCATTAATGATTTTGACTATCATCAATGAACCAAAGTGAGAACGGGTATTCTTGCTAAAATAATTATTCTTTCAACTGAAGTTGCATAATGTTTACTGTAGCATTTCAGCAGTGCAGCCTTGCTTATTTTATCACTGGCTATCTGCTGGTATCTTTTGAACAATTCACTTTTCAAGAAGCAATATGGCAGTGGTTAAGAGAATGTAACCCAGAAACCCACGGCAGCTTTATCACTCAACTGACTGACCTGGGGCAAGGAACTGACGCCCTCCTCATCTGTAAAATAGGAGTAATAATAGTACACAACTCATAAGGATGCTGTGAGGACTAAGGCCCTTAGTACACTCTCTGGCACACAGTAAGTGTTACCTAAGCATCACCAGCTGTTATTACTACTCTAATTCTGAAAACACTGGGCATCATTCCGTACGAAACTCCAACGCAGCATTTCTGAGGCTCGGCGCTACTACTGTTTGAGACCAGATAATTCTAGACAATCCTCTAGACTAGAGAGATCAGATATTCTAGACTAGATGAATCCTCCTTGTGGGAGCTGCCCTGTGCACGCCAGGGCACCCTACGGCGGTCTCTACTCTACTCAGGGCCCTTGGTCTCTCCTCGCCAGGCGCCGGGAGCACCCCCAACCCCAGGCCTAACAATCAAAACCGTCTCCAGAGATGGCAGAATATTCTCTGGTGGGAAAAGTGCCCCTGGTTGAGAACTACCTCTCTAGAGTTAGAATTTTCTGGAATTACTTTTGTTTCTCATGATTTAGTTACACTCCAAACAGCTGACATGTACACACATACACACACACACACACACACACACATATATATATATATATATACATATATATATACACACACACTGATTTTACCTTTGGTTTCCTTCGTTTCTTCGTCAATAAATCTGTGATAGAGATTTCTGGCCACAGAACTCATAGACTTTTTTGGCTGATGTAGGATCTTATATTTACTAACAACTGCCTTGTTGATTTCTTTAATAACATCATTAATGTGACAATAGGTTAAGCGGGATTTCATGTACCTGTAAAAAAAGAAAATGATTAATTTTTTAAAAGAATCATCATACAAAATTGTTTTCTTTGAAGAAAAATATTTACATATGGTGACTTTATACAGTCAACTACTTTATACAAGCTACTAGCACTCTTTGGAAAAATATTTTATAGCAACTTCCAAATAAACTAGATGTGTCTCAACCACTGAAAAATTAAGTAGAGGCTACAATGTATTAGAGCTTATCTCCTCTACTTATATCTGGATGCAGAAATCTCTATCCCTATTCCTTACAGAATTACTGTAACAATTTAACAATTTAAATTAACAATTTAATCTCAAATTCTGATTCCAATGGGTTAATTCCAATATAAGTTTATTTAAATATTTTAAAATATTTGTAAGCAAGCGGAAGAAATATTTTAGTATTAATAAATTATATAACTCATACCACTTCAGTTTTCTGCAGAAACAGATCTGCTCAGAGAAATAAAGGGGTGAGAAAAAAGGGAGGAGGAAGGGGAAATGACAAAGAAGACAACAGAGATGGAGAGCCGACGAAGAAGAATTGGTGGTGGAGGGGCTGCAAAGGGATCAGAGGGCCCAGAAGCTAAGCTGCACAGCTGCCTGGCAGAGGAGAAGGATGGACAGCCTCACTCGTTTCGCACTCAAATGGCCTTAAGTACTGTCTGAAAGTGAATGTGAAAGTCACTCAGTCACTTTGTGACCCCACGGACTATAGCCCACCAGGATACTCTGTCCATGGAATTCTCCAGGCAAGAATACTGGAGTGGATAGCCATTCCGTTCTCCAGGGCATCTTCCCAACCCAGGGACTGAACCCAGGTCTCCTGCATTGCAGGTGGATTTTTTTTTTTTTTTACCATCTGAGCCACCAGGGAAGCCTGCAAGAATACTGGGATCCTGCTTCAAGGGATCTTCCCATCCCAGGGGTTGAACTTGCATCTCCTGTGTCTCCTGCATTGGCAGGTGGATTAAGCATTGTCTCTCTAAAGCCCATTCTTCCAATTCAGTCTCCCTTCTGCCTGTCCTCCCAGTCGCCACAGTCTTCTTGAGGTTCAGTCACTGAGTCCTGTCTGACTCTTACAACCCCATGGACTGCAGCATGCCAGGGTTCCCTGGCCTTCATTATCTCTTGGAGTTTGCTCAAACTCTTGTCCATTGAGTCAGTGATGCCAATCACAGTCTTAGAATGTAAGAATAGGAGACCTTCAATTTTGAGTGGTCTGTATACACCCAAAACAAAATTTTCATGATCTGCTTCCCTTTTCCCTTCAATAAATTGTGGATTCATTATACTAAACTCTGACCTTCCCCTCTGTTAAAAGGGGCAGTTTTCTAATAGAAAGTTTCTTAATATAAAATAATGTATAAATGTTTAAAGAAAAATATTCATATTGACCAAAACCATTTATTTTCATTATTCTCTTTTCTAAATTCATTTTCTCCACTCATTTTTTTAACCACAATTTCCACAAACAGTTGATGCCACAGCTCAACACAAAGACATTCCTTTAAACTAGCAGTCCCCAATCTTTTTGGCACCAGGGACCAGTTTCATGGAAGACAATTTTTTCACAGCCCAGGTCGGGCAGGGTAGGGGAGGATGATTTGGGGATGATTCAAGTGTGATACGTTCACTGTGCACTTTATTATTATTACATCAGCTCTACCTCAGGTCATCAGGCATTAGATCCCGGAGATTGGGACCCCTGCTTTAAACCATGTGAACTATCCTCTAATTTCCTCAAAACAAGTGCCAGTGTTTTCCACTTTAAACTGCACCCTCAGTATCAACTTTTTAAAGATAAATGAACCGAAGCCCCATGTTTGGAACACATTCTTCTTATCCTAACCTTTTAACTTCTCTCATTCATTAAATAATCTCTTAGTTTAAAAACGAATACTCTACCATGACTATTTCAATATCCTCCCTACAAGGAAGCATTTTCTTTTATCTGTGTATTTACTCGGCTACACCAGCTATTAGTTGCACCAGGTGGGCCTTCATTGTGTCACGTGGGATCTTTGCTGTGGCATGCAGACTTTGTAGCTGTGGCACGTGGGCTTAGCTGCTCTGAGGTATGTCAGATCGCAGCTCCCCGATCAGGGATTGAACCCACATCCCCTGCACCGCAAGGTGGATTCTTAACCACTGAACCAGCAGGGAAGTCCCCAAGAAAGCATTTTCTAAAGACCTTTCTACTGCACCATTCCTCACAGCCATTTGTTCTTGACAACAACAACAACTTAGAAAACCAAATAGCATCAAACAATTTTAATCACATAAAGCTGTCAACAAAGGAAATGACTGAGCAGCCAAAACAAACAAAAAAACTAAAATGTCAGCCTCATTCCGAGTCTCAGATTTGTGAAACTGCCATATATTTTTCAAGGGGCAACTAAGTATATGAACAGATGCTCAACATCATGTTATCAGGAAACTGGAAATTAAGACAGTGAGGTACATTATACTGACTAGAACAGCTGAAATAGAAAACAGACAAAACTAAATGCAGGCAAGGACATGGAGCAACAGAACTCTTCTGCTGGGAATGCAAAATGGTACAGCTACTTAGGGAAGACAGCATCACAGTTTCTCACAAAGCTAAACAGTTGTACCATATGATCCAGCCATCACACTCCTAGGTCTTACCCAAGTGAGCTGAAAACATGTCCACACAAAAACCTGCAGGTGAACGTTTACAGCAGCTTTAGTCATAACTGCCCCAAACTGGATGTAACCAAAATGTTGTTCCACAGATGAACGGATAAACAAACTACTACAGCTACACAACGGAATATTCAGTTCAGTTCAGTCGCTCAGTCGTGTCCGACTCTTTGCAACCCCATGAATTGCAGCATGCCAGGCTTCCCTGTCCATCACCAACTCCCAGAGTTCACTCACACTCACGTCCATCAAGTCGGTGATGCCATCCAGCCATCTCATCCTCTGTCGTCCCCTTTTCCTCCTGCCCCCAACCCCTCCCAGCATCAGAGTCAGCAATAAAAAGAAATGAGCTATCAAGTCACAAAAAGACACTAGAGAAATCTTAAATGTGTATTACTAAGTGAAAGAAGCCAGTCCAAAAAGGCAACAGTGTATAATTTCAACTGTATGACATTCTGGAAAAGGGAAAACTATAGAGACAATAAAAAGATGAGTGGCTGCCAGGGTCTTGGGGGAGAGATGAAATGGAGGAGCACACGGTATTTTTAGGGCAGTGAAACTATTTTGTATGATATAACGGTGGGGACGTGACATCCCACATCTGACAAAATCCACAGACTGCACAACACAAAGAATGAACCCTACTGCAAACTACAGACTTTAGTTAATATCTAGTTAATAGTATCTAGACTGGTTTAGCAATAGTAACTAATTTACTGCACTAATGCAAGATGTCAGTAATAAGGGAAACTGTTTTCAGTTATGAGAACACTGCTCAGTCTGCTCAATTTTTCTGTAAACCTAAAAAAAAAAAAAAATCTGGATGGACAACTCTCAGGCAAGTAAAATAACCATGCTCTTTGCCCCAGAGAGTCTCCTCCTAGGACTCTATCTCAAGGAAATAATAATAAAAAAGGAATACAAAATAGACCTGTGTAAAAGAAATTTCACTGTACCATTCTTCGTAACAACACAGTCAACCCAAATATTTGATAAAGTCATGCTTAAATAGCTTATAGAGTAGTCACACCATAAAATACCATACAACTATTAACATCCAAGTTTTCGATGACAGTTAATAATAGAAAAATGCTCAATAAAAAAAGTAAATTATATTCATAGAACAACTACACTGTTGTAATAACAATCAGAAACAACTTGTTCTATAAATTAAAATACAGAAGGAAATACTCTATCTTGTCTGAGTGGTGGAATTACAGATGAGTTATCAGTCTCACAACATGCATTAGTTGTGTAAGAAAATAAAAAGAAATGCAACAATATAAAGCCAAGATGTGAAGTTAAGCCCTGGAATTATAATAGGGATTTCCATAATTGAGTCCCCATTAATGTCTTCTATGAAGAGCAGTGGAGTCCTTATTGAGAGGAAGCATCTTGTCCCATTCACCCCTGTATTCTTCTCCTCAGTGACCCAGAGCCCAGAATAGAGCAGACTCAAACAAGTGTGTGGCACAAGTTAATGGACAAACGGAAATCAAACAGAGCTCTCTCCGTGCTAATTTCCAAATCTATACAACATACTCCCTTTCCTTAAAATTGTAGCAAAACTGAGGCTACTTCTAAAATGTAACTGGATAAAAAATCTATATCATAAAATGACCCTGAGAGGACTCCAGAACAAACCGATCCATCTCTACATCTATGTCTAGATTTTACAACTAAATAAAAAACAAAATTTTAAGCATCTTCCACAAAAGATTCCTGCAGCATAATGTAAAACTATTTTAGAAAAGATCAATACTGGAATACAGCATGTTACAAATAATATATTCAAGGTTTATGACAATCATATATGCTGATTACTAAAGAGCTGAATGTTAAAATTTATCTCAAATACTTACGCAGGAATGCCATTAAACTCATCAGAAGTTATAAATGGCATTTCTTTAATACTTCTTTGTTCTTTGAGAGGCTTCTTTGTGGGTGCAGGTTCCTCAACTTTGACTGGTTCTTCAGGGTCAAGATCTGATCTGTTAACACTACAGAATAGAGACACACAATTGTCAGAATTCTGTGGCATCGTAGGAGGCTTCGCAACTGAAAATGACCAGTATTAAGCACATGATTTTATAATTTTTCCATCTCGTTATAATTTTATAGGCAACATTTTCATTTTCTATCCCTACTGCTAATGCTTTGAAGATCTCAATAGTGAAGGGATTTCCCCAGTGGTCCAGTGGTTAAGACTCCAAAAGCTTCAAATGAAGGGGGCACGGGTTCAATCCTGCTCAGGGAACTAGGTTCCCACATGCCCCATGGTGCAGACAAAAAAAAAGGTGTTTGTTTTTTTTAACAGTGGGGAGAACACTGAAAAATTAAGTTCCCAAATCTTCAGTAACATAATCACGTCATTTCTGTACGCAAAACATGGTGCAAATAATACACATGCCTAACATCTTCATCTGTTATCTCACTGGCTCCTCTAAGTCAGTATGTGTGAAGCTGAATTTAACCTCTAAACAACTTATCTTTCTGATTCCCCTATTTCTGGATGTGCAAACATCAATCATCTTCTACTTCTAATTTACCCCATTGGTTGCTAGTATCGGTCCCACCTGCTGCAGACTCATTTCAGCTGCCAGAAATGAATATGGGTACCCTAGGGCCAGTCCTGCTCCATTTTTTAGTGTGGGTGAGAAGCCTGATACAGCTCCTTCTGCACTGGCAAACAGAGTCCAGGAACAGGCTATAGCTTCTAGGCTGTTTAACTGCCAGGGAAGGAAGAAACCCTCGTGCCAGCAGCAAGTCAGGTTGGCTTGACTTCTCCAAACAGAAAAAGGGATACAGGAAAGAAATGATCCAACCCAGGAGTATACAAAGGGGATCCCACAGACAGGGAGGTGAGATCCCAAGATGACAGCTGAGTACCAGACACAGACAGCGACCAGGCCTGACGGAGGCAGTGCGATGAGGACATGACCGTGTGACAGGCTGTGAAGGTGAAGATGCCCAGTGCTTGTAGCATCATCCTTACATGAAACCTATCCTGAGACTCCACGCTGAGCCTGGTTGGTTCTTACCTGTACTTGCCTGTTCTCAGGCCCTGCTGTGCACATCAGCTAAAAATAACCTTTTCTGCCTATACAAAGGTTCTGCTGTGACCTGGCCCTGAAAGCTGAACCTAGGCCACAGTCAGTTTAGAAGAAAATCCCCCCTACTCCTTGGGCCACATTCTTGCTGGGTGGCCAGTGTCCAGCCCAACAGACCTGGCAGATACCCCAAGGTGTCTTTTGTTCCTCCATTCATTCATGACCCTGCCCACTAATCTTCTCTTCCTTTTTTTTTTTTCCATTTTGGGCCATACTGCTCAGCTTGTGGGGTCTTAGTTCCCTGACCAGGGACTGAATCTGGTCCATGGCAGTGAAAGCACCAAGTCCTAACCACTCGACTGCCAAGGAACTCTCTAATTTTCTCTTCTTGGAGGGAAATTCCAAGGTACCCTGGCACGCCAGGGACTCTGTTGAGCTTATTTCCTGGAGACCTTCAACTATCAGCAGCAACATGGCTCTTTTCCTACACAGCAGATTCGTGCTTTCCTTTTAGTTTTCAAATTTAAGCAGTATATTGTTGGTGGAAACACATACACAAAACTGTGATTATCACAAATGCCAGGGTGATTACCTCTTTGATAGAAGGAGAATCTGCAACAGAAGAAGTGTTGTAGGTACTGGCAGTGTCCTATTTCTTAATCGGACTGGTAGATTCACTGATGTTTCTTATTCTCCTTTAATTTGCACTAATAATACTTCAATTACTTTTCTGTATATATGATCCATTTCGAGAGTTAAAATAGTTAAGTTAGTCGTGGTATACAAGGGGAGCCCCTTTTAGAAATACAATTTTGTAAATCAACTATACTTCAATAAAATTAAAAAAAGAAATACAATTTTGGTGGCAGAGGACTGGAGAGATGGCAGTGGAGAAATACTGGAAAGAAAACACAAGGAACTCCCAAATCATAAAGACGAAAGATGATGCAAGATCTCGTGGAGGCAGACAACGAGAGGGAGGGCAGAGGCAGACAACACCCCGCAGAGGCCAAGGGGCTACAAGGCGGAGAGAGAGGCTGGAGACGCCCTGTTCCTGTCCAGGTGATGGGTAGGTGACAAGGAGATAGCCAATTTAGTCTCACATACGTAAACCTGGAGGAGAGAACAGCTTATTTGTGAGACTCCCAGCAAGCAGTTCAAACAGCTGAAACAGGGGCCATGTCAAGGCTGGAGTTGGACATCTGAGAGCATTAATAACGGTATTAAGTAACAGTGGCTTAGGAGACACTTGTAACTTAAAGGAGGGCAGAGAACAGGCGGGCAGCCTAGTCAAAGATGTAGGATGGCCTCTTTTAGGGGCTTCAGGAGAAAGGGCAGGCAAGAACATCTACCAGCAGTGAATAGACAGGCAGGACAGGAGTTTCAGGGTAAAAGTAGAGCTAAGCCTTTGTTCCTTGAGCTATTTTTAAGACAGGAGGCTCATTAAGTTTATTTTTACCCTAAGGCAGTGTTTCTCAAGGGTCAGCTGAGATTTTCCACCCCCACAATGTCTGAAGGCATTTTTCATTGTCAGGACCTGGGTGGAGGGTGGGGAGGGGGGGTGTACAGGAGAGGTACTGATACTCCATTGGAAGAGAGCAGGGATGCTGCTAAATATGCTATTTTTACAAAAAAGAACTATCTGACCTCAAATGTCAACAGAGCCAATGTTAACAAACTCTGCTCTGAGGGACTGATCCTTGGGAAAGAGGCACCACATTTTCCCTAGAGACAGTGGGATAAGAAAACTGGTAAAGATGAGGGAAAGATTATTTCTTGTGTAAGTGCAAACAAAACAAAACAAAACTGGATAATCATTAACAAAACTGCAAGTATATCGAAAAGCAAAAAGATCTAAAATGCTTGTTTTAATAGTTTTATAAGTCCAGAGAATAAAAATAATTATAAACACACTTACAAGTTCTGGGTAACTGTTACTTGAGGCAAATGGGGAGGGATGTTTTCTTTGAGATGCTCCACATCTTTATAATCTTCTTCAAGAGATTCAAAGAGTTCCTTTAAAAAAAGAAAAAAGCTCACAAATAAGTATCTGTCCTGCCTATGTGTGTTTTAACATGTTAAAAAGAGCAGGAAAGACTGAGTTCAACTACAATGATGCTGAGTGGAAGGGGTTAAAAAGCACTGAACTCTGCAATATTTAAAAGGAGCCCTTTGGTTTCTAGAGCTGACTTGGGATAGTGATACATTATTTTTCTCTACTGGATTTGTTCAGAGAGCAATTGCTAGAATAACATTACAACAGACAGGATTGACATTTCTGTCTTTCTAAAATACTTCAACCTTGGGAAGCAACTAAAAAGTATATGAAAGATTTATGTTTGTCATTCTGGTAAAAGTGCTTTTGTTGACTTAGCAAGCATTCCCCGGCACCAAATGACAACACACTCCTGGAATGCAAGGACGAGATATTGCTTAGGAAGGTTTTGTATATTCTAGCTTAATGAAAATTTCTACTTGATCATAACTGCCTTCATTTTGTGTTGTCTTTATTTAATTTCCCCAAGAATCTGAGGTTATGAACTCATGGAAATTCAATAAGAAAAAATACTCTGTACCTTTGGATCCCTGTCATCTGATTTTCAGTCATCATGTAAATAAAAATTCCTAACAGGCTTTAATCCTGAGTTGGACCTTCTCTAAACCCACACCTAACCCTGGGCCTTATTGGGCAAGGTAGAAATGTAACCATTATCGGTTTGTTTTGAATTTGTATGACATCTTTCTTTTAAAGACCTGGATCATGTTCAGAGATACTGATCTCATTTCAACCAACAGCAGGATAGGCATAATCATGTCCAGTCCTACAGAAAATCCCCTGAAAAATCTTTACAGACACTGAGGATTGTAACGCTTGAAAAGGACTATAGAAGCCACCTTGATCAATCCAACTGAACATATCAGTGGCTCTAAGAGCACTAGGTAATTATGGTACAGATTCTTTTCCCATCCTATCAGAAGCATTTTTATTAGGTAAAGGCTTATTTAGAACAAAATGTGTGTGTGAATGAGGCTCAAGTGTTTTTTTTAACCCGAGAATCTTTACACTACAATCTGTACAAACAGAAAGAAATGCACAATAGAAGGGACCCAAGAAATACTTCAGTATGACCCATTACTTTTCAATTAAGGGCACTGAGACTCCAAGAGTTTCTTAGGGTGGCAGAGCACGCTGGGGGAGCCCGGGTGGGAAACCATGTCTCAACCCAGGGCAGGCACTCCTCCCACACCATACTCCCAGGAGATCATTTATTTAAATTAAACCTCCCAAGAATTATTTAGGAAATATTCCCTTCTTAGTAAATAAATTGGCTACCAGCATGGAGAAAGAAATACCTCTGGAACTCTGGAGTCCTTTACACTGGGAAAACAAAATGCAAATAGTACTCTTTACTGTTAATAATCAAAGCTAACAACATTATAAATATAAAGAATCCTTACGAATTCCCTGGTGATTAGGTGTTTATATTAACTGCCTTTGTTATTTTGTTTCACCACTAGAAAAACCATTACCTTGAGGGAAATGTTGGTTTGTTCTTGATACTGAATTTCCAATTCCAATTTATTTAGAAGTTCATTTACTACAATGATCTCATCTCCTATTTTATTTAAAATGGTCTTCAAGGTAGGTTCTTTCCCTATTAATAAACAAAGATGAAATGGAAAATAAAACACAGAAAACCATAAAACCTACATGTAGCCAAGGGAACTCCTGGAACAGAGCCTTACCATAAAGGGACACTGAGGAAAGAACAATGTTTCAGCCCCTAGGACTTGTCTCCATGAAGAATCTTAAGAACTCATTACTAAGTAATATGAAAAAAAGGAAGGAGGAGGTAAATACTAAGTATCCCCTGAATCTTTTGTTTTTGGAAAATTCTTCCACTATGTAATAAAGCACTTAGAAATGCTAGATAAAAATAAACACCCTTTTGCATGCATAGTTGAGCTCTTAAGAGAAAAAAGGTAAATCTCCATGAGTTTCAACTTGAAGAAAGAATCACAGACCAGATAGAATGTATGAGCTGATGCTGCAGTAGCCCTAAGGAGGGGGGTGGGGGGCATGCAGAAGTGGGACTCAAGGTGCAGAGAAATGCAGGAGAGAGGAGGTTGTCAACCTCAGCAACCTACTATATTTAGTTTTAATGGGGATAAGCGTCCCGGCTTCGGGCCTTCAAAGCACAGGATGCTGGAAGTGAGAATCCCGAAGAAGGCCAGGACTCTCTTCATGGGATATATCCTGTGAATGTGTAAACCTGAAAAATTCTAATCACTGGCCAGAAAGATAAGTTTACATTCTGGACTGGCCTGCAAGTGTCTGGGGTAGGCAGGGGAGGCTAGTCTGCTCTCAAGTTCCCAGCCCCACCGCCGGGCCCCTCTCCCCAGCTTCATAGATACAAGGATGGGAAAACCAGAGAAACTTCCTCCTTAGAAATAAAAGAAGTGAAAAAAAAAAATTTTTTTTTAAAGACACCTCAAAAGCACAAAAGGGAAAACCATCCTCATAACCAAATATTTTCCATCTTCTCTTCTAACAACCAAATCATGAAATATCCCTAAGTGAAAACAAAATGTGACCACGCTGGAGATTACAGATGCAGAGTGAAATGGCTAGAGCTGCTAGGCCTGCAGTCAGAGACACCAGCACTTGCCCTCAGAGAATTAATGAGAAGCAAGAAAGTACATAGAAGAGGTGTGGGCACTCTGCTTGCAACCTAGTAAGGCACTCACTAAAGGCAAGCTGTTACAAATCAACAATCTAATAAAGCATTTGACCGTAACAGCTGAAAGAAATGAACAAATAAATGAGAGTACTGATGTCTCTGCTGAGACTAATCTCAGGGGGATTAGTCGGAGATACTGGTATCTCAAATAACCCAGTCACCTAAATTTTAGGGCCTTGTTTGCTGATCTGTAGTAAAATAAGTGCACTAAGTAAATTCACTACTTTTGATAGTAGCAATCTAGTAAATTAACAGCAGCCAACGTGGCAAACATATTACTGGGCTTTCCTGAATAGGCTGCGGAACCGAACAGACAAATTATTCTCCCCATGTACAAACGACAGTTACCCGGTGAGTAGTAACCTAACAGGTCAGACTGCTTCTGCCAGGCCTCATGCTTCAGTGGGGCCATTTGAATTCAAAGTTGGATAGTTTTATAATCTCTAAGTTATATTTATCCAAGAGTAATCATGCTCTCAGAAAATCTAAAGACTACTTATTAAATATTTAAATGTCCTTTTTAGATTATTCCATAAAAATGGCATAGAAATAGACAAGTACTATACTGGGAATCAGGACACAAAAGCTGTAGTCCCAACTGACCACTGATAAGCAGGAGAACTTGGGCAAGTCACCTGACTTCTAGAGCCTCGGTTTCCTCATATGAGACTGGGGGCTACAGAAGAACCCACAGTTGCCTCAGCTTTAACTTTCTACAGAATACACAGCCACCAACTGTAAACTGGAGTCTCTTTATTAGTGGTTCTCGACAAGGAAGGGAGAATATGCAAGTCTCAGAAGGACATGTATAATTTGAAAGGACATTCCAACAGTATAATTTCATTTTTGAATTTTTTAAAAAGTATCCATTCAAAATACAATAAAAGTTCAACAGGATCCCCCCTGCAGATGGAATTCTGCCTATCAAATCTTTAGTTCTCCTAGATAAGGCTGGAGAGCACATCGTTTTTGTAAATGATATTTTTCCAGGATCCCGTTTCTCTGCACTTCAAACTAGTTTGGAAGATGGTCACAACCTCCAGGTTTCTGGATGTTAAAATAACTTATTTCATTTTCAATTAGCTGTTTCCTAGTGATATATATTGATAATATTGATAACCTTCCTTATCAAAGCAGTCTGCAATATGAGTTATGGGATACTTCTATCGCTATGGGTGTTTTCCATTTCTGGTTTTTTCCTTATCTTTTAGTATCTCTGCTTAGCTCTAGAATCAGGAACTCAACATAACCTTAAAATCTTACTACTCAGCCTTGTGTATCTCAGAAAAACATAAATAAATAAATGTAATTATTAGCTAGTTCATTGTTCAGTGTGATTTACACTTTAGTATCCTCTGCCATATTCAAAATACAGATAGCAGATTGCTTTAAAAATCACTATTCAAAACTGAAAATTAACTTTCTAAGATACATTCACTTATCCACGCATAAGATATCAAAGTGGGACAATAATCAAAATGTATTTTCAATGTACAAAGTCAGTGGAATCTGTTTTACTTACCACAATTTCTCAATGACAGAGTTTTTTTAATATTGCCAATCTTTTCATTAATATGAGAGCATAACTGTTCCAGATCTGAGGCCATCCTTTAAGCCTCTGAAGAAAAAATATATATATAAACACATTTACCAAAAAAAAAAAAATTTCTGTTCACTTTCAAAACTTAAGAATGATAAATATCCAGTAAGTCACATCTCCTGGAAAACAAAGTACAAAAACTCATGAGTAATATCTTTCAATTCTACAAAATTCAGTTTCTAACCAAGGAGATCAAACCAGTTAATCCTAAAGGAAATCAATCCTGAATATTCATTGGAGGGATTGATGCTGAAGTTCCAATACTTTGGCCACCTGATGCAAAGAGCGACTCACTGGAAAAGACCCTGTTGATGGGAAGGATTGAAGGCAGGAGGAGAGGACGACAGAGAACAAGATGGTTGGATGGCATCACTGACTCCATGGACATGAGTTTGAGCAAGCTCTGGGAGATGGTGAAGGACAGGGAACCCTGGCAGTGCTGCAGTTCATGGGGTCGCAAAGAGACACGACTTGGTGACTGAACCACCACCACCAATGTCCAGTAATGATCCGTCTTAGAGCTTTCTATAGTCAGTTCAGTCGCTCAGTTGTGTCCGACTCTCTACGACCCCACGAATTGCAGCACGCCAGGCCTCCCTGTCCATCACCAAATCCCGGAATTCACTCAAACTCATGTCCATCCAGTCGGTGATGCCATCCAGCCATCTCATCCTCTGTCGTCCCCTTCTCCTCCTGCCCCCAATCCCTCCCAGCATCAGAATCTTTTCCAATGAGTCAACTCTTCGCATGAGGTGGCCAAAGTATTGGAGTTTCAGCTTTAGCATCAGTCCTTCCAAAGAACACCCAGGATTGATCTCCTTTAGAATGGACTGATTGGATCTCCTTGCAGTCCAAGGGACTCTCAAGAGTGTTCTCCAACACCACAGTTCAAAAGGGTCAATTTTTCGGCGCTCAGGTTTCTTCACAGTCCAACTCTCACATCCATACATGGCCACTGGAAAAACCATATAGTCTTTCTTTAGTCAGTGCATCCCAAAGCAAGGTACAGAAGACAAGACTGTGTCATTTCCTCAGAGATTCAGGCGGAAAAATATGCTATTTATACAGAAAGACAACATCAGTATTTTCTCTGAAAACTTAAATACCCGAGAATTTTAAGGAAAAACACAGGAAGTTCAAAGAAACGGGTCCAGGGAAGCATTTCTCCTACGCTGTGGGGACTGGGGCTTTACTACTGGGGTCGGTAAGGAGGCGGACCCAGGAGGAGGAAATGGCAACCTCCTCCAGTATTCTTGCAGGGAAAATCCCACGGACAGAGAAGCCTGGCTCTTCTATGGGGTCTTTTACTGAGCACAGCAAAGCCCACAAGGAGACGAAAGGAGGGGAAGGAAAGAAATCAGGTACTGTTCGTTCACTTCAAGGGAGGTGAAAGAAAGTGAAAAAAGAAAGTGAAGTCGCTCAGTCGTGTCCGACTCTCAGTGACCCTATGGACTATATATATAGCCCACCAGGCTCTTCCGCCCATGGGATTCTCCAGGCAGGAATACTGGAGTGGGGCTGCCATGTCCTCCTCCAGGGGAGCCGACCCAGGGTTTGAAACCGTGTCTCCCGCATTGCGGGCAGACGCTTTACCCTCTGAGCCAGCAGGGAAGCCCGAGGGTAGGTGAGAAGGTCTAAATAAAGCCTCCACTCCAGCTAACGCGGCTAAGGCCCGCTCCTCATCCCGGCCCGCGCCGCCCCGGCCCCCCGCCCCGCCTAAACAATGCCCGCTTCCGAAGGGGGGATCTTCAACACCAGACTCTAACCTCGTGCGGGTCCGGGAGCAAAGGGCCCACTCAGTGGGGTCGCGAGGCGCCGAGAACCGCCCCCTCCCCCACCCAATCTCGGTCGGAAGCGTAGGGTCTCGAGACCTGGCTCCGGGAGCGAAACTCAAACTGCCCGCTGGTACTCGGTGCCGCGCAAGCGCACAGCCGCACAGCCGCACTCCCGCACTCGACGCCGCGCAGGCGCACAGCCGCACTCTCGGAAGGCTGCTCGGAGGGATCACGCTTTTCCGCGTTTATCCGGGGCCACAGCTGGGCGGGGCCGGGGCGGGGCCCGGGCTGGGGGCGGGGCCGATCTTGGGGAAAAGGCGGGACCGGATTGGCTCCGGCGCCGAAGACTACCAACACACTTAGCAGACCGTTACCCCGAGCCAGAGCCCAGCGCTCGGGGGATCAAATCGCGAGCTTCAACACTGGATCACCAAATTGGCCGCATATTAGAATCATCAGGGCAGCTTTTACAAATTCCAGCGCCCAAGCTGTACCCTAAATCAATGAATTCAGACACTGTAAGTGGGGCCCAAACCTTAACATTTTTAAAAGCACACCAGGTACTTCCAAAAAGCAGCCAAGTTAGTGAGCTATAAGACTGAGAGATCCTCCCTTCTTTCGTGGAGTGAACAAACTCTGTAAGGGCAAATGCAAATTTAAAAAAAAAGTTTAATTCTCTGAAAGAAAGAGGAAAAAGTTGCCCAGGGCTGGTGTGGCAGCTACACAGTCATCACGGACCCAAGTTCTGTCTATCTTTTCCACCCATCCCGATGGCATCATGCATTCTGGTGTGAAGTTCTCCTGAGATGCAAAATAACTGTCAGTACCTCTCTCAGTTCTTTGAGAAAGAACTAGCTGAAGCAGCACCTTTAAAGAGTATTCCTGAAAACCACACCTAATGAGTTCTATCTGCTTTCCATCGGTCACTCACATCTACAAGGGAGACTAGAAAAAAATAAAATCATTGAAAAAAAAATCTGGACAGTTACATTGCATCCTCAACAATAAAGGGGTTCTTTTTGTAAGTGAGAAGAACAGAGATTCTGGGGGCAGTGAACAGTTGCCTTGGCCATTTCTACTTATTATTCTCTAAAAGTCTTTTATTATTGAAAAATGTGAACATATACAATTAGGAGAGTACAATGAACCCCATCCTCAACCCATCATTGGGTTTTGACCACTATTAATTTATAGCAAATATTGTTTCAGCTATACTTCATCTCTTCCCACCTCTTGCCTCCCAGAATATTTTGAAACATATCTCAAATGTATCTTTTCACCTAAAAACATTTCCATGTTTATCTCCTAAAGATAGAAACTTTAAAAAGTGTTTATTTTTTAAAACTGTTGGTTTTTTAAAGTAGAATTCAAACAAGATTTACAAATTGTTGTTTGGTTGATACATTTCTTAAATCTCTTTTGATTGGGACACACCTTATTTAGAGCTAAAATCCTATAGCAGGATCAAAGCCTTTCATTGTAGGGCTAAATGTACAGCTTAGAATATCAACTCTACAAAAAATAACATAATAACAGAAATTCACCTTGCAGCATCAAGGGCAAACATTATCAGATTATTTCCCATGAAAAAAAATGAAGAAGTCAGCTTAAAAGTACTGAATACAAGAGAAGGGGGAAATGTGGGGGAAAAATACAGAAATGAGCAATTGGATCATACTATCTACTTCTGATTTCTCTCTGGGACTTGGCAGGACTCCTTCAGCTGCAATGACAGAAACTCAATCCAAACTGACTTAGGCAAGAAAAAGATTTTATTTGGCTTATAAAATTGTAAAGTGTGTGTGTGTGTGTGTGTTTAGTTACAGCTGAACCCAGGTACTCATACCCTTAGGAAACCACTCCATCTCTCAATTACATGTTCCTCTGTGTTGGTTCCATTCTCAGGCGGTCTGTTCCCTATGATGACCACTGGTATCTCCAGATTTATACCCTACTGGGTTAGCAGTTCTCGCTTTCCTTAGAGATCTAGCAAAACCCCCAGGACTGAATCTCATCAGTCTGACTTGGGTTATCTACTCACTCCTGAGTCAATCAGTCTATTTGAAATGGCCTGATTCACTAGACAGCCTGGAGTTGGAAGCCAGGATAGCCTTACCCTACAGAGTCTCAGAGTAGGACAGAGGTAATTTCTCAAAGGAACATCTAGCAACATTTATGAGACAATGGGGACAAGGAGATATAAAACAAAACAAAAACCTGTCTTCTTCAGAGTTATGACCACATATATCCAAGAGGAAAAAAAGATGGAAAGAGCAAGATGTAAGAAATTGCTGGACTGTTCCTTGCAAGAAATATGAGCAAAAGTGATGTGAACTCTAGTCTTCAGGAGAAAATAATAACAATAACATCAGTTAACATTTATGGGGTACTTATTCTAATTTAGGCATTTTACATATGTTATCCTATTTAACCTTTATAATAAATGTATGAATACTTATATTATGATCTTCACTTTACAGATGAGGAAACAGAGGATTATAATTAAGTAACTTGCCCAAGTCAATAGATGGCAAAATGGGACCCTGACCTCAGAATTGGTCCTCTTTCCCATGATGCTCTGCTACTCCCCAGGAGCCAGGGGTCATCTGCTCCCATGTTTTGTGTTTCTGAACCTATAGACTTCCATCATCATTTAATTCCCTCATGACATATCACCCCATGAACAATTTTAAATTAGTTATGAATTCCAAGCTTTTCATACCCAATTGACTCTGACAGAAAAGACTTTACTTGTACGTTTTGTACTTCTCTCTGTCTTTCTCTTGCAGTTAAGTGTCACACTTAATCTCCAGATGTCCCTAAATCAGAATTAATGAAAGTCTTCACTGTAGAATAAAGATCACAGATTTCTTTAAGCAATAGAACTCTGCATTTCTAGGCAGCTTGGGAAATATTTATTCCAGTGACTAGCGACCAATGGGTCCAGTAAGTTTGGGGACAGGTTCATAGCTTTCTGCTGATGGGTCTTCCTTTCAGAAGAGGGAAGGCCCACTGTAACAGGTGGGCTGTGTTCTGAGATGCCTCACTGATCACGCAGGATAGTCTGACCTTTTAAGGAGTTATTACACCCGAGGCAGATTATGTTTTTACATTTCCTACTAAACTACATTCCTTTGACTTCCCTTTGGTATTTATTTACCTATCTATGGCTGCCCACCATGGCTTGCAGGATCTTAGTTCCCCAATCAAGGACTGAATCCCAGGCCCACGGCGACCCCATAGACGGCAGCCTACCAGGCTTCACCGTCCCTGGGATTCTCCAGGCAAGAACACAGGAGTGGGTTGCCATTTCCTTCTCCAATGCATGAAAGTGAAAAGTGAAAGTGAAGTCTCTCAGTTGTGACCCCATGGACTGCAGCCTACCAGGCTCCTCTGTCCATGGGATTTTCCAGGCAAGAGTACTGGAGTGGGTTGCCATTGCCTTCTCTGAACTTTGAATATAAAGAGTTCTTTAAGCATTAAGGTGATAAGCAAATTGACTACAAGAAAGGAAAATGTCAGGGTGCACTTAACTTTTTACATTTTATCGTTCAATATCCTGGCAAGAATCAGAAGGAGGAGAATTAATAAAAAGGGCTGTCCACAATGTGCAGTCAGAGATTATAGAAGGTAACAAATGATGGTGAGTTTCCCTGGGGTTCACAACCTCAAGGACCAGGTAGTACCTCTAAGCACAAAGACTAACGGTCATGTGACCCTGGGGTGGAGGCCGTATGGAGGGGTGACCTGGCAGGAGCTGTGGCCTCTGGTTAGGTTCAGAGCATGCCTGTGCAGCAGGAAGGAAGCTGAGAGCGTAAGTACCTACTTCCTCTCTCTTTCTACCTGTGGATCTTCCCACTGCTGTTGACCACATCCATCCTGAAGTCAGAAGGCAAAGGAAACTCTTGAAGCAGTTCATATAGTCAGGTCACCTGGCTCCAGGGCTGGATGGAAAACCATGGAGAGTGGATACTGAGGGGCAAGCAGAAGGCAGCCAGGACACGCAGTTAGATTATGGCACTCACGTACTGACATGCTTTGTGAATTTCATAAAATATTTCTTAGAACAGGCATCAATATTTACATATAAATATTTGAAATCAACTACTATAATAAGTTACATAACTGTTTATTTTATTTGACAGATGCTTTTCCCAAAGCTTTTAAAACACTTAATAGATAACTATTATATTGATACTTACAAAGTGGGCAGTTGTCCAGTTCTTGAACTGGAGAAGAGTAAGGCTTGCCAATTTTTCCAGGATCAATTAATTGTGGAAATAGCTGCCAGTCAGATCTCATAATAGGTCTAATGAAAGCCAGAAAAGACGTTTGGGTATCATTTATATCAAGGTGTTCATTTTGCTGAATACGTTCTCATTTCCTGGCACTAAGGTGTTTATCTTGCTTACCTTCTGAAAGTTCTTTTCCTTAAGAAAAACTTAGCAATGAAAAGGAAAACACAGTGAGAATTTCATTTTATTAACCGTCATTATGATGTCCAAGTCTATATGATGAAGTAATTTCCCTGTTTTGGATAACTTCTGTCTGTGTGGATGCAGCCAAACACACTGAAGTGCATTTGGTATAGCAGGTATGTTTACAAATCTTGTGGAACATTTGTGCGTGCATGCTAAGTCGCTTTAGTCATGTTCGATTCTTTGCGACCCCACGGAGCCTGCCAGGCTCCTCTGTCCATGGGATTTCTCAGGCAAGAATGCTGGAGTGGGTTGCCATAATCCTGGGGATCTTCCTGACCCAGGGATCGAACCCACGTCTCTTGTGTCTCCTGCATTGGCAGGTGGGTTCTTTATCACTAGTACCACCTGGAAGCCCATGTAAGCCTTATTTAAAGCTAAATTAATAATAGTTCATGGCTTCCCTGGTGGCTCAGTGGTAAAGAATCTGCCTGCAATGTGGGAGACACAGGCTTGATCCCTGGATGGGGAAGATCCCCTGGAGGAGGAAGTGGCAACCCACTCCAGTATTCTTGCCTGGAGAATTCCATGGACAGAGGAGTCTGCCAGGCTACAGTCCATGGGGTCGCAAAGAGTTGGACACGACTGAGCAACTGATACTTTCATACGTTTCAAAGGCGCTTTTAATAAATTGCAAGATTTTCCATCATTGCCTCAAAGATTTATCAGAAATCAGAACACATTTAGGATTTACTGTATCCCCCCAAACCTCCAGATAAGCTTTCTGGATAATCTAGAAAATGGTCAGATTGCATCAGAAATCTCTCACGATGCATCATGATACTGTTGTTTTAGGAGAGTCAACAAACCCAAGCCCAGCACCATTACCCTCTCAGTTACTATTGACGTTTGAGACCCTGAGGCCTTCAGGAATTTGAGCCGCAGTTGAAGGCTCCCCGCCGCGTTCACAGTGAGCAACACAATCTGGCCAGCCCACGTGTGCCTGCGCCATGCCTGCGCCTGGTGCAAAGCTCAGCCCTCCGCCATCCACAGCTTAGCCATTGTGCACATTCTGCAATCGAGTGGCTCTGCTCCCCTTCCCCACATACCAGTGAAGGTGCTCCCAGGACTCTCACTAGCCCAGACTTTCCCCTTGGCCTTTCCCCTCGTATCCAGCATAGGTCCCTCTACCACGCCCTTCACCTCAATGTCTGGGCCCAGCTGTTCACCTCCCCTCCCCACTCCTGAAGTCAGAAGGCAAAGGAAACCCTTGAAGCAGTTCGTATAGGTCAGGCCATCTGGCTCCAGGGCCAAATGGAAATTCATGGAGAGTGGGTATTGAGGGGCAGGCAGAAGGGAGCCAGGACATATGGTTACATTTTGGCACTCGCTTATGCATTTCTGCACTATCCACCCTATTGCTCGTCTGGCCCACATCTCTTCACCATCATTATGCTCCATGAATCTTGCCCTGATGTTGTCCTGCCCCTTCTATTCTACCCTGAATCCCAGCCATCCACAGCAGCTTTGGGTGTGGTAACAGCATTCTCCTTCCTATCATTCGACTCACACTTGTCATTGGTTACAAAAGTAGATTCAGAATCGTGATTCAGCCAACCGGAGGGCAGCCAAGTCAGGGAGGCAGGGATGAGGTCAGGAGTGAGTGTGGTGATCGAGATGGGTCTCCAGGCTGCCCTGCTGAAATGCTGAAGTTGATGCCCAAGTCCACCCTCGACCTGGGCCCTGCCTGCCCCTCAGCTTCATCTCCCAGCACCTCTTGCTCATAGGGATGCACCTGGGCCCCGGGGCATGGCCCCTGCCAAGACATGCACAGACCCTGCCAGCCCCTCCCTGTGGTTCATCCCCTCTGTGTCTTTGCTCACAACGGCCTGTCTACGTTCCTCTTCATTTTTCACATCAATCATTTTTACTCATTTTTAAAAAACTCAACCAAATCAAAGTTTTACCTAAAATATGGTATATTTTTTGCCTTCTTCAAAGACAGACTTCCTCTTTACTGAAATGCTGGTTGGAAGGCTCCCATGCCACATGGCCACTAGATGCCAGGGCAGCACCATTCACAGAAAATCAGGCCCCTGTGGCCACAGATGCGCAGTCCACCTGCTCTGAAAGTTGATGAAATTAAACGTCAGTATCTCCTTTGTTTAAGCTTCCCTGGTGGCTCAGAGGGTAAACGCATATGCTCGCAATGCGGGAGACCCGGGTTCAATCCCTGTGTTTGGAAGAGCCCCTGAAGAAGAAAATGGCAACCCACTCCAGTACTCTTGCTTGGAAAATTCCATGGATGGAGGAGCTTCATAGGCTACAGTCCATGGGGTCGCAAAGAGTGGGACACGACTGAGTAAGGGCTTCCCAGGTGGCTCGATGGTAAAGACCACCTGCCAATGCAGGAGGTGCAGGTTCGATTCCTGAGTTGGGAAGATTCCCTGGAGGAGGAAATGACAATCCACTTCAGTATTCTCACAAGGGAATTCCCCTTGGACAGAGGAGCCTGGTGGGCTACAGTCCATGGGGTTACAAAGAGTCACACACGACTGAGCATGCCCCCATCATCTTCTTTGCTAGCACTTGTTTTTCCTGTTATAAAAGAAGCACATGTTTTTAATTGAAAATTTGAACACAGAAAAGGACAAAGAATAAAATGAAAATGCTCATTATTCCACCTGTCAGAAATAAACATAGGGTCCAGGTGCTGCTCCTAGAGTAACAGGGGTAAATGTGGACCATTTCCAGTATTCTCTGTAAATACCCCCTGCTCAGAGTTTTCTCTTCCCTCACTCACCATGAGTTTCACCCATACCTAACCATAATCCCAACTCCAACCCAACCTTAACCCCCAAAACACAATCTCCCCTTTAAATGTATAATGGCTATTTTTAAAAATTTGTTAGCACTCTTAGATGAAAAGCTACGTTCACCATTCACAATGTCCACCGTGGAAATCAAATCTTAAGACAACCGCAGCACCAGGTAACGATCGTTGCAAAATTGATAACCTGTCGTTTTTAAATATATGTAAAAGCACTGACATCTGAAAAAACGTCACAGAGAAATTAGACTTGGGTGAAATGTCTGTTCAAATCTGTTGCCTGCAGGGCTTGTCTGGTGGTCGGGCGGTCCGGTGGTTAAGAATCCACCTTGCAGTGCAGGGGACGCTAGTTCGATCCCTGGTCTGGGAAGATCTCATATGATGTGGGCCAGGTAGGCCCGAGCACCACAACTCCCGAGCCCAAGGGCCTAGAGAAGCCCCCACGATGGGAAGCCCCTGCACCACAGCTAGAAAGTAGAGCCCACGTGCAGGAACTAGAGAAAGCCCACACACAGCAACGAACACCCAGCACAGCCAAAAAAAAATCTGTTGCTTATATTTTAAGATTGGACTGTTTAGTTTTTCTTATTATTGAGTTTTGAAAGTTCCTATGCATTTTGGATAGATGTCCTTTGTTGGATATGTATTTCTCAAATATATATTTTCCCAGCTTTTGTCTTGCCTTTTCATTCTCTGAACTGTATCATTCACACAGCATAAGTTTTTAATTTTTATGAATTTCAGCTTATCTATTTTGTATTTAATGGATCACACCTGATGTCATGTCTAGGAACTGTTTGCTGAGCTGCAGGTTATGAAGATTTTTCTCCCATATTTCTGTTTTCTCTAGAAGCTTTATAGTTCCATGTTTTACATTCAAACGTAAGGTAAATTTTCAGTAACTTTTTGTATACAGTGTGAGGTTGGGGTTGGAGTTCTCTCAGTGTCTATAGGTGGGTGTCCAATTGTTCCAACATTATTTGTTGAAAATACTATCTTTTCTCCATTAAATTGTGTTTGTAACTTTGTGAAAAGTCAATTAGTCATATTTGAGTGAATCTATTTCTGGGCTTTCTATTCTGTGGCATGATGCCTGTCCCTTCACTAATACCATTCTGCCTTGATCACCGAAGTTTCATATTTTAAAGTGAAGTTGTGTGAACCCACCAAATTTCTTCTTCTTTTAAAAATTATTTTAGGTATTCTAGTTCCTAAGTTTCTATAAAAATTTAAAATAAACTTGTGTATATATACACTGAAAATTCTGCTGATATTCTGAATGGAATTGTGTAAAGTCTGTCATTCAACTTTGGAATGCTGCTGCTGCTGCTAAGTTGCTTCAGTCATGTCCGACTCTGTGTGACCCTATAGACGGCAGCCCACCAGGCTCCCCCATCCCTGGGATTCTCCAGGCAAGAACACTGGAGTGAGTTGCCATTTCCCTCTCCAATGCATGAAAGTGAAAAGTGAAACTGAGGTTGCTCAGTCATGTCTGACTCTTAGCGACACCATGGACTGCAGTCTACCAGTCTCCTCCGTCCATGGGATTTTCCAGGCAAGAGTACTGGAGTGGGTTGCCATTGCCTTCTCCGAACTTTGGAATGACTGACATCTTAAATGTACTTAATCATCTAATCCATACACCTGACACGTCTCACCATTTAACTATATTTCTTTTATTTTCCCATTAGTGTTTTGTAGATTTCAGCATACAGACACAGCACAGTATTTTGTTAGATT
Organism: Capricornis sumatraensis; assembly: GCF_032405125.1. Taxonomy (NCBI): domain Eukaryota; kingdom Metazoa; phylum Chordata; class Mammalia; order Artiodactyla; family Bovidae; genus Capricornis; species Capricornis sumatraensis. Next base: position 52,586,774 of record NC_091089.1, on the reverse strand, counting down.
TATACCTATGTTTCATTATTTTGAAATTATTTAAATGGTATTATTTGAATTTTTCTGGTTTCAAGTTAGTGTGACGTTCTTATGGACATATGATTCATTTTGTCTATTGGCCCTTTATCTTGCAGCATAACTAAGTATTTATAAGTTCTTGGAGCTTATTTCTTTTAAGTTTTTCTTTTTTAATTTCTATGTAGAAAATCAAGTTGTTTGAGAATAGGGGAAGTTTCATTTCTTCTGTTCCAATCTGTATGCCTTTTGCTTCTTTCTCTTGTCTCATTTCACTGAGTAGATGTAAGTATGATGTGTAACAGGAGAGGTGAGACCAAATGTTGAACAAGTGATGTCTGTTGCCTAGCAGCAACAATTCCATGGTTTGCAGGTTTAGGGGAGCAGAGAAAGACACGCCTCACATAGGTGCTGAACGGAACACTGCTTTCCTCATGTAGAGAAGAGACAGAGGAAGACCAGCTTCAACAGTTGAGTGTCTGTCCCTCATGGTCAGCAGGGACACAAGAAACCACTGGCACAAGAAGATGGTCTGCACACCCCTTCTTGTGCTGCAGCTGAAGGACCCCTTTACCTCTCCTCCAGGAACAGACATAGCAATGGGGTTAGCCAGGTGCTATAGGACACACACCCATAAATAGAACGAAGAAGTACACGTTAAGTCTGGATCAGGGAAAAATATTCCCAAAGCGATATGCATAGCTCAGCCTGTGAGGGCTCTTTGTCTCTTTGCTAAGAAATATTCCTGAAGGGTTAATAGGGTAGCAGAGATGTGCCTACAAACGGGTCTCTCTGCTCGGGCTGAACGTGCTTGCAAACGAGGCGTTCTGCCAAAGAGTCTGGACACACCCTTGAGTTTAATGGTCCCTTGCAAATGAGGGAGCATTCCCTTCTTGTGATAAGAAGGAAAAGAGGGCTTTGGACAGACTCTGCAGTAGACAGGGATTTCACTCCCCTTGCTGTACGATAACATGTATGCACCTGCACTGTACTGAAAAGGCTTATTCATGCAGTCTGGAATTCTGCCTAGGGGGCTTTATAATAATAAACTGCAAATTGTTTGCGCAGTTCTGTTCCTCCGGCCGGAGTGTGTATTGTCTGTCTCTTGTGTGTCTCGTGTGTTTTGTCTTTGTGTTATTTCGCTCGCAACATCTGGCGCCCAACGTGGGGCTCGAGTGAAACCAAAAGGGTGAGTAACCCCGGGGGGATTTTAAATCCATAGCAGGGGAACTTTTGGGAAAATCATGGGGAATTCCTCACCCTAGCAGGGGAACTTTCAGAAAATCATGGGTAATTCCTCATCATCATTACGGACACAATACATGGAGTCAGTCAAAGGACTTCTCCACTCCATAGGCGTTAAAGCCTCGACTCGTTGATTGAGTGAGCTCTTTCGCTTGGTGGAGCAATATTGTCATTGGTTTCAATATCAAACTAAGTTACAGTAAAACTTAAAGGAATGGAAAATAATTCAAAAGGAATTGAGAAAGCAACATCAGAAGGGTAATGTGATCCCTTTGAAGTTATGGACTTTGTGTAGTGCTATAACACAGGCTTTGACCTTGCTCTCTACTGATAATGAAACTAAATCTAATGCTTCAAGGAGGGGAGAAATAATTTATGAGGATGTGTCAGACGTTGGTGGGGCTTCTGCATCACTTCAAGGCAAGGATACAAATGAGCCTCCTCCTGTAAATGGTGAAACATCTGATAGTTCAGAATCAGATTCGGAGGCTTCTTCGGTTTCGTCAGAGGAGGGCAAAGAGATTAAAGAAATGACCCATCTATTCCAGGAGTGGTGGAAATCCCGTAAGGAGGAGAAGAAATCTACACCTTCTGCTCCTCCTTGTGCTTCTCTTTTCCCCACTGTGGTTGATCGGCCCGATGTGGGCAGGGAACATTGTCGGTTCTCCTTTCCTTTGTCTATGCCTCATGATGATGACTTGCCTGCTCCCCTGGTGGGTTTATCGATCCCCCACAATTATTTCCCATCCAGAGACAGCAAAATGACAATGTGATAAATGTTCAATACACTCCTTTGGAATATAAATTTTTTAAAGATCTTAAAGCTGCAGTAGCGCAGCTGGTGGGAAGAAGAAGCTAGAAAGCAGGCTCAGATTAATGAAGGACAGAATCCCCCTGGTCCTCTCGAGGACAAGCTAATGGGAGAGGGCCCTTGTCGGGCTTTAAGAGAACAGGCCCAGTACTCTGATCAGGACTTACAACAAGTCCACCAGGTCTTTTTATAAGCATGGCGCCGTGTGGCGCCTACTGGCCATGCCTAGCCCTCCTTTGTTAAAACAATGCAAGGCCCCAATGAGCCATATACTGATTTTCTAGCAAGATTGAGGGTAACTGTGGAACAGGCTGTAGGGAGGGATGAGATTTCAGAGATGTTATTACAAACTTTAGCATTTGAAAATGCAAATCCTGAATGCAAGCGTATACTGGGGCCATTAAAGGGACAGGGTGCATCTATAGCTGAATATATCAGAGCCTGCTCGGGAGTAGGAGGAACTGAGCATCAGGCTAATGTCTTTGCTACAGCCTTGGCCAAAGCTATGAGACCACAAAAGGGAGGTAACTGCTTCCATTGTGGAAAACCTGGTCATATGAAAAGAGAGTATCAGAAATTAAAAGCTGATCAAGGTGCAATTCCTAAAGACAGATCTCTTGCTGGGAAGAATAAGACTCCTCCTAGACTTTGCCGTTGGTGCGGGAAGGGGTTTCATTGGACTAATGAATGCAGATCTAAAACAGACAAAATGGGCAACCCGATACTGGGAAACTATCCTGTGGGCCTAAGTCCTTGGGGCCCAGGAACAATACCGGGGACTTCTCCTCCTTGCCCTCTTGCCATCCCACCTGCCCCAACCCTGTTCCCTCCCAGCAACCGTTACGAGTCGATGCCCCATTAAAAGGACCTCAGATGATGATTTCGGACTTACGGTCTGCTACTTCAGGGAATGCTGCTGCTGATTTGCCACTAGCTGATAATGTTCTTTTGTCACCAGGGGGAGGCATTTATAAATTAAAAACAAATGTATTTGGACCACTGCCTAAAGGCACTTTTGGCTTGATATTAGGCCGTAACAGTGCGGCTTTGAGAGGTTTAACCATAATTCCTGGGATAATAGACTCTGACTATGTTGGGGAAATTTTAATTATGGTCTCTACTACTACCACGCTTTCCTTGTTAGCTGGGGAATGTATTGCTCAAATACTTCTCCTACCTTATCACCCCTTTTTGGCTCTTCCTAATGAATGAACAGGAGGATTTGGAAGTACTGGGCGACATATATTTTGGGAAATGCTTATCAAAGATTCTCGCCCTGTTCTCTCCTTGATTATACAAGGAAACAACTTTGAGGGACTAGTAGACACAGGGGCGGATGTTTCAGTCATTTCTTCTCAACAATGGCCCCAAGATTGGGAAAAAGAAAAAAGCCCTTTAATGCTGACGGGATTGGGCTCCATTGCAGATGTCTGGAAGAGTACCCATTCCTTGCAATGCCAATTCCATAATGGAAGATCAGTGTTTGTTACCTTTTATATTGTAAATATACCTATTAATATATGGGGAAGAGATCTTCTCTCTCCTTTGGGGGCTTCTGTAACCATTCCATCGGAAAACTAGTAGCCACTGCTCAAATTCCTCGAGCACTCCCATTAAAATGGTTAACTAATACTCCAAAATGGGTTGAGCAGTGGCCATTACCACAAGTGAAGCTCGAGGCGTTAGAACAATTAGCACAAGAACAACTCCAACTTGGTCATATAGAGCCCTCTACCTCCCCCTGGAATTCTCCTGTTTTTGTTATAAAAAAGAAATCTGGAAAATGGAGAATGTTAACTGATTTACGAGAAGTTAACAAATGTATTGAACCTATGGGAGCATTACAATTGGGACTCCCCTCTCCAGCTCTTATTCCTCAGAATTGGCCCTTAATGGTGCTAGATCTTAAAGACTGTTTTGTTTTTTTTTTACCATTCCCCTACAATTGCAAGATAGAGATAAATTTGCTTTTACAGTTCCCGTTCTTAATCATGCTCAGCCTGTTAAGCATTATCAATGGACAGTCTTACCACAAGGAATGATAAATAGTCCTACCTTATGCCAAGAATTCGTAGCTCGCTCTTTACAATCCCTCCGTCGAGTATACCCCAATTATGTTCTCTATCATTATATGGATGATCTCCTATTAGCAGCTCCTAGTATTGCTGAACGTGATGAATTCTTTTTAAAAGTACAGGAGGCTTTAAGACTATATAATTTGCAATAGCCCCAGAAAAAATTCAAAAGGACTTTCCTATTTCATATTTAGGGACAAGATTGGAACAACATAGAATAAGGCCCCAAAAGTTGCAAATTAGGAGACCATCTTAAAACCTTAAATGATTTTCAAAAGTTATTGGGAAATATTAATTGGCTATGCCTGGTACTTGGGATTCCTACTTATCAATTACAACATTTGTTTTCTACTTTAGAAGGAGATACAGCTCTGGATAGCCCCCGGACCTTAACCCCATTGGCTTTACAGGAACTTCAATTTGTTGAGCAACGACTAAATGACGGCTTTTTGACTTACTTACATGCGTCTCAACCTATTTCGTTTATACTATTTCATACCCCTTATTCTCCATCTGGTGTAATTGCTCAAGAAAAAGGATTAATAGAATGGGTTTTCTTACCTAACAGTTTTTCAAAAAAATTGACTACATATATGGATAAATTAGCCTTCCTTATACAGAAAGGTCGCCATCGTATTTTACAACTGTCAGGATGTGAACCACACCAGACTGTTACTCAGTTAACAACTGCTCAAATATCTTGATGTTTACAATTTAATGAAAACTGGCAAATTTCTCTTGCCTCGTATCCTGGTTCGTTTTCTAATCATTATCCATCATCTAAATTGATTGATTTTCTCCGGACTAATGCTGTGATATCTCATTCCGGAATTTCAGATGTTCCAGTTGAGGGACTCACTATTTTTACAGATGCAAATAAAAATACTGCTGGATATTGGACCCCGGAAAGTTCCAAGGTCTCCCCCACTCATTTTCTTCTGTACAGCCCGCTGAATTGTGGGCTATCTATTTAGTTTTGCAAGATTTCCCCCAACTTCCTATTAACATTGTTTCAGATTCTCGATATGCTGTTCTCTCTTGCCTACAGCTTCCCCATGTCTCCCTTCCACTGACCCTTAAAACAGCTATTGATAAATTGTTTTACCAAGTACAACAATTGCTCTTGCAGCGTTCAGAGTTAATTTTCTTTACTCACATTCGTGCACATTCTGCCCTTCCTGGACCCTTATCATTCGGAAATGCTACAATTGATGCCTTACTTTATCCTATAGAAGCAGCAAAACAAGAACATCTCTTACAGCATACCAACTCCAAAGGGTTACAAAAATCTCATGCTATTACTCAAAAACAAGCTCAAAATATTGTTCGTTTTTGTTCCATATGTGCACCCTTTGCTTTGCCATTTACCCCACCAGGTGTCAACATAAGAGGACAACAAGCAAATCAGATATGGCAAATGGATGTAATTTACATTTCTTCTTTTGGACAACAAAAATGTGTGCATCATACTATAGATACTTGCACACATTTTCAATGGGCCACTGCATTACATTCTGAAAAGGCTGACGCTGTTATTACTCATTTGTTATCTTGTTTTGCAGTTATGGGATTACCAATTGAATTGAAAACTGATAATGCACCTGCCTACCAATCCGCAAAATTAGCTCACTTTTTATCTCAATACCATATAACTCATACTTTTGGTATTCCTTATAACAGTCAAGGGCAAGCTATCATTAAAAGAGCTAATCGTACCTTGCATGATTATCTTGAAAAAATAAAAAGGGGGAACAAGAGAGATTTATGAAACCTAAAGACATTCTGAATGAAACCTTACTTACCCTAAATTTTTTGAATGTTTGGAGCAAGGGAAATCTATCAGCAGCAGAGTTGCATTTTCAAGGGAAAGAAGAGGATAAGAAGATCTTGAATACGCCTATTTGGTATAAAGATAAAGAGAAAGGTTGGATCCCAGCATCATTAATATATTTGGGACAGGGTATGCTTTCATTTCTGTTAATAATTACAGGATTTGGACCCCAGCGAGATCGATCAAAATCAACAATGGCTGATCCCTTTGTTCAAAAATTCGAAGAGCTTACTATGCAGAGAAGCTTTACTTTCTGTACAAGGGAAGCAACACCTCCTACGTGGGGTCAAATGAAGAGGTTGACCCAGGAAGCAGAGAAGACGTTAATGAAGGCAGGGCAGCCTCTGAATTCTACCAATCTTTTGCTTGCCATGATGGCGGTAATGACATGTCAGGTAATCGGTTATCGGCAATATATTGGGCATATATACCTAATCCCCCATTAGTAAGAGCAGTTTCCTGGGGGGAACCAGAAATGCAGGTATGTACTAATGAGACTGCCTTCTTTCCCCTGCCAGCTTGCGGGGGAATAGAACAACTATCTCATCATAAACAACAATATAATATTAGTAATTTGACCATTGCAGTGGAAGGTATTCCCTTGTGTATAGGAGGACACCCCTTTCGTCTGTCCACCAAGGAACATTCTCATCATCCATATAATACATGGGGGGTAAAGTACAATAATTACCATTTTGTTACTTTTACTGTGCTTGTTTCCACCAGGGGATTTAACACCTCGACAGAACCGATAGACATTCATAATGGAAAACACATGTCGCTATGTCCTGTTAACTTTTTTGTTCCTTCTCTAGAATCTTTGGAGTGGGAACGTTGCCGAGGTCATCGACCCTTTAAAGTCATGAATTATTCTGGGGCCATCATTGTAGATTGCAGTCCAGATCATGGGCAATTCTTAGAAAAATGGTTAAATAAATCTCTTAGGTGGCATCGTGCAAATAGCACTTTGATGGGTAATGGTAATGAAACGGTTAAATGACAGCAATTTGCGCTTGTCCCTCCTCAATTACAATTGCAAGGATATCCGCACATTCAAGGAGATATTTGGAAACTATGGGCAGTTTCTGGTAATCTCACTATCTGGTCAGGAAACTATACTTTGGACAGTGGTGACTCTTCAGGTCCATTCCATGTTAATTTACATGTAAATAAATCTTATTCCGCAATGGCATGTGTAAAATATCCTTTTGCATTGTTATATGGGAATTCGACCTAGAATGATACTGTGGGGTCTGTGTCATGTGACTATTGTAATCTAACTCAATGTGTAAATCAGTCTTGGTGGGAAGAATTTGAAAGACAAGCCTATAACTCCAATTTCTCGTTAGTAATTGTTAAGGCTCGGACAGAAGTATGGTTACCTATAAATCTGACTCGCCCGTGGTCAGATTCTTTTGCTGTTTCTCATCTAGTAACCGCTGTACAGACTTTGCTACACCGATCTCGACGTATGCTTGGTGTGGTCATTGCTTCGATTCTAGCAGTTGCGTCAGTAACTGCAACAGCGGCGGTAGCAGGTCTTGCGTTACACCAAGGAATTCAAACAGCTGATTTTGTTCGGGACTGGCATAAAGACTCTCATTTGTTATGGCAACAACAGCGAGATTTGGATGCACAACTTGCTACCCGATGTGCTCAATCTTCAACACACCGTTTCCTGGCTTGGAGATCAATTGGCTGTTTTATCTACACGAAGTGTGTTGAAATGTGATTGGAATTCTTCTCAGTTTTGTATAACACCTGTACCATTAAACATGAGTGAAGGATGGGATAAAGTAAAACGATCCTTGACTGGGCATCAAAATCTCACTACGGAGATTATGGACCTGGAATGACAAATTTTGTCTACTTTTAGCAGGACTTTACCTGACATTACGGGGTCTGATTTGCTGAAAAGTCTTCAAGAGGGAATGAATAACTTAAATCCATTAGGGCATGTATCCTCACTAATTGGGATTACCTGTGGGAACACTGTGTTTATATTACTTTTATGTTGTATTGCTTTTCTAGTCTTCCGGCGGTGGCGGAAAGAGAAACAACTAAAGCGCGAAGCAGAGAAGATCCAGACCATGCTACAATTGATAAAAGCAAATAAAAAAGGGGGAAATGAAGGGTTAATGGGGTAGCAGAGATGTGCCTGCAAACGGGTCTCTCTGCTCGGGCTGAACGTGCTTGCAAACAAGGCATTCTGCCAAAGAGTCTGGACACACCCTTGAGTTTAATGGTCCCCTGCAAACGAGGGAGCATTCCCTTCTTGTGATAAGAAGGAAAAGAGAGCTTTGGACAGACTCTGCAGTAGACAGGGATTTCACTCCCCTTGCTGTACGATAACATGTATGCACCTGCACTGTACTGAAAAGGCTTATTCATGCAGTCTGGAATTCTGCCTAGGGGGCTTTATAATAATAAACCGCAAATTGTTTGCGCAGTTCTGTTCCTCCGGCCGGAGTGTGTATTGTCTGTCTTTTGTGTGTCTCGTGTGTTTCGTCTTTGTGTCATTTCGCTTGCAACATATTCCAGACCCAAGGTCACTCTTATGCAACTGCAAGGGGCAAGAGCTGCATTTGACTGCCTTTCTCAACAAGTCATAAGAGGAAAGCATTCAGTCATTCACTATTTAAGTATGATGTTAGTTCTAGGCTTTTTAATGGATGCATTTTATCACATTAAAAAGTTGATCTTGTACCACACATCTTGCAACTTTGGTTAAATTGTTTATTAGATTCCATGGCTTATTTTTGTGAATTCTTTGGGATTTTCTTTTTTTAATTAATTTTTAATGGAGTATACTTAACTTCCAACGCACAAGAGAACACTCTACACATGGACATCACCAGATGATCAACACCAAAATCAGACTGATTATATTCTTTGCAGCCAAAGATGGAGAAGCTCTATACAGTCAACAAAAACAAGACCGGGAGCTGACTGTGGCTCAGATCATGAACTCCTTATTACCAAATTCAGACTCAAATTGAAGAAAGTAGGGAAAACCACTAGACCATTCAGGTATGACCTAAATCAAATCCCTTATGATTATACAGTGGAAGTGAGAAATAGATTTAAGGGCCTAGATCTGATAGATAGAGTGCCTGATGAACTATGGACTGAGGTTCGTGACATTGTACAGGAGACAGGGATCAAGACCATCCCCATGGAAAAGAAATGCAAAAAAGCAAAATGGCTGTCTGGGGAGGCCTTACAAACAGCTGTGAAAAGAAGAGAGGCGAAAGGCAGAGGAGAAAAGGAAAGATATAAGCATCTGAATGCAGAGTTCCAAAGAATAGCAAGGAGAGATATGAAACCCTTCCTCAGTGATCAATGCAGAGAAATAGAGGAAAAGAACAGAATGGGAAAGACTAGAGATCTCTTCAAGAAAATTAGAGATACCAAGGGAACATTTCATGCAAAGATGGGCTCAATAAAGGACAGAAATGGTCTGGACCTAACAGAAGCAGAAGATATTAAGAAGAGGTGGCAAGAATACACGGAAGAACTGTACAAAAAAGATCTTCACGACCCAGGTAATCATGATGATGTGATCACTAATCTAGAGCCAGACATCTTGGAATGTGAAGTCAAGTGGGCCTTAGAAAGCATCACTATGAACAAAGCCAGTGGAGGTGATGGAATTCCAATTGAGCTGTTTCAAATCCTGAAAGATGATGCTGTGAAAGTGCTGCACTCAATATGCCAGCAAGTTTGGAAAACTCAGCGGTGGCCACAGGACTGGAAAAGGTCAGTTTTCATTCCAATTCCAAAGTAAGGCAATGCCAAAGAATGCTCAAACTACTGCACAATTGCACTCATCTTACATGCTAGTAAAATAATGCTCAAAATTCTCCAAGCCAGGCTTCAGCAATATGTGAACCGTGAATTCCCTGATGTTCAAGCTGGTTTTAAGGCAGAGGAACCAGAGATCAAATTGCCAACATCTGCTGGGTCATGGAAAAAGCAAGAGAGTTCCAGAAAAACATCTAGTTCTGCTTTATTGACTATGCCAAAGCATTTGACTGTGTGGATCACAATAAGCTGTGGAAAATTCTGAAAGAGATGGGAATACCAGATCACCTCACCTGACTCTTGAGAAATCTGTATGCAGGTCAGGAAGCAACAGTTAGAACTGGACATGGAACAACAGACTGGTTCCAAATAGGAAAAGGAGTATGTCAAGGCTGTATATTATCACCCTCATATTTAACTTATATGCAGAGTACATCATGAGAAACACTGGACTGGAAGAAACACAAGCTGGAATCAAGCTTGCTGGGAGAAATATCAATCACCTCAGATATGCAGATGACACCACCCTTATGGCAGAAAGTGAAGAGGAGCTAAAAAGCTTCTTGATGAAAGTGAAAGAGGAGAATAAAAAAGTTGGCTTAAAGCTCAACATTCAGAAAACGAAGATCATGGCATCCGGTACCATTACTTCATGGGAAATAGATGGGGAAAGAGTGTCAGAGTTTATTTTTTCGGGCTCCAAAATCACTGCAGATGGTGACTGCAGCCATGAAATTAAAAGATGTTTACTCCTTGGAAGGAAAGTTATGACCAATCTAGATAGCATATTCAAAAGCAGAGACATTACTTTGCTGACTAAGGTCTGTCTAGTCAAGGCTATGGTTTTTCCTGTGGTCATGTATGGATGTGAGAGTTGGACTGTGAAGAAGGCTGAGTGCCGAACAATTGGTGCTTTTGAACTGCGGTGTTGGAGAAGACTCTTGAGAGTCCCTTGGACTGCAAGGAGATCCAACCAGTCCATTCTGAAGGAGATCAGCCCTGGGATTTCTTTGGAAGGAATGATGCTAAAGCTGAAACTCCAGTACTTTGGCCACCTCATGAGAAGAGTTGACTCATTGGAAAAGACTCTGATGCTGGGAGGGATTGGGGGCAGGAGGAGAAGGGGATGACCGAAGATGAGATGACTGGATGGCATCACAGACTCGATGGACATGAGTCTGAATGAACTCCGGGAGATGGTGATGGACGGGGAGGCCTGGCGTGCTGCGATTCATGGGGTTGCAAAGAGTCGGACATGACTGAGCGACTGAACTGAACTGAACTGATAGTTAACTTACAATGTTGTGTTAATTTCTGCTGTACAGCAAAGCGAATCAGTAATTTGTTGTTTCATTGCTAAGTCATGTCCAACTGTTTTATGACTCCATGGACTGTAGTCTGCCAGGATCTCTGTCCATGGGGGAGAAAATACTGGAATGGGTTGCCATTTTCTTCTCCAGAGGATCTTCCTGATCCAGGAATTGAGTCTGTACCTGCACTGGCAGGGATATTCTTTACCCCTAGCACCACATGGGAAGCCCAAAGCTTTGCGTTGCCCCCTCTGAGGTTCGAACTCAGGACCTTCAGATTATGAGACTGATACTCTGCAGGCAACTTAATGGTAGAGAAAAAAATCCTCTTCTCCCATATTTGTCAAATCAAAGGAAAACATTCATGAAATCAAAACAATAACCTTTGTATTTGCCATTCTTCTTTGTAACATACAAGTGATTTTTCAAAAAATCCTTTATATAATGAGCAAATATATACATATTGTAAATTCATAAAGATTACATAATACATTTGAAAGAAACTAAAAGTCGCTGCTGACCCTTTGCAACTCCATGGACTGAATTCTCTAGGCCAGAACACTGGAGTGGGTAGCCTTTCCCTTCTCCAGGGATCTTCCCAACCCAGGGATCAAACCCAGATCTTGCGCTTTGCAGGCAGGTTCTTTACCAGCTGAGCCACAAGGGAAGCCCAAGAATACTGGAGTGGGTAGCCTATCCCTTCTCCAGCGGACCTTTCTGACCCAGGAATTAAACCGGGGTTTCCTGCATTGTAGGCAGATTCTTTACCAACTGAGCTATCAGGGAAGCCCCTATGAATATATGTATAATATATAAAATTATATATTATATGCATAATGTATAAAATTATATATTATATAATATATAATTAATATAATATATATTATATATTTATATATAATTATATATAAATTTATAATTTACATTTATAATTTATTTATATATAATTAATTATATATATAATTATATTATTAATATTATAAAATATATTTATATATTACATAACTAAAATTATATAAATAATAAATAAATGATTATATATATTTATATTCATACCATTTGAGCCACTGGGGAAGCTATAATATAATATATATTATATGATATTATATAATATCATATATAATATATTTATCTGAATATATATTTATATTTATTTATATTCATTTATATATATATTAATGTATATATTTTATTTATTTATATTTATTTATATATTTATTTATATATTATTAATATATTTATATTTATTTTATATAGATATATATTATTATATTATATAATAGTATTTTATAACACATAATATATGAATATATTATATATAATATAATAATGTATGATATATTATTACATATAATTAATATAATATATAATATATATAACATATATAAAATTATATATATATATATTCATGGGGCTTCCCTATAATATAAAATTATATATTATACATTTATATATTATACATATAATATATAATTTATATATTATACATATAATATATAATTTATATATTATACATATAATATATAATTTATATATTATATAAAGGAAAATCCTTTATATAATTAGCAAATGTAAACACATGTATTATAAATTCATAAAGATTACAAGCACATTTAAGAACAAAAAATATGTTTTATAGGTACATTTGTTTTTTGAAATGTAAACAAAAACACTGTCCATATTAAGGTAAAACACGAAAAAATTATTTAAAACAATTTCAAAAACACAAGAATTTGGGGGCAGGTTTCTTTGTTTTGTTTTCACACAGTTCTCTCCTATGCTTGAAACCAAAAGAATGTTGGGACAATTACCATTTCTAAAATAGCACAAAACAGAGCCATAACGTGGTAGCCTACCATAAGCATTCTGAAAACTGCAAACATTGGTTTTATCTTCCTAAATCATCAGGAGGAGGAAATGGTAATTTGGGGACACAGGAAGAAAACAAAGTCATATCACAATACTAGGGGAAAAAAACCCACAATTTGGCAAGTGGTGATGATAACTTCTACTTCAGTTGTGGTTTGAAAGGCCATGCCTGGGAGAGAACAATTGTCACACAAAGGCCTCCAGCATATCTCCCGATGCCGGAAAGATTTCTCTATCTATCCTAGTACTGAGGACCCACAAAGGCAATGAGGATACAGGCTGACAAACAGTCAGATACCTGAGAAAGCAGTCTCAGGTCCTCTGGCTGTTAGGGGAAACACGGACTGAAACTGCCCACCCTGGCCAGGCATAACAGTAACCATTTGCATGAGTGACTTATGACAGGAGATCCTGGTAAGGAATATGCAACTAACAAGCCACCACCAAGAGGAATAATTCAGGAAAGGTCAAAAGGAGACAGGAGACATCAGTCCGCCTGTCCTACCAACCTCCCAGAAACCTTCTGACTAGACTCCATTGTGCCTGAGAGATGTGCATGCCACCAGAAAGGACCCTGAGTCAGAATGATTGGCCAGAGACAACCCAAAACTAATCTCATCACCATAAAACCTGAGACTGCGAACCACAAGGCAGAGCGATCCTCCTGGGTTCCCTCACCCTCCCGCCTTCCACCCGGGCACCCCTTTCCAGTAAAGTCTCTCGCTTGGTCAGCACGTGTGTCTCCTTGGACAATTCATTTCCAAGTGTTAGACAAGAGCCCAGTCTGGGCCCTGGAGAGCAAACTCCCTTCCTGCAACATGTCCAGGTGACCCTTGCTCCTGATGAGCTGCAAACCCCAACCTGCCAAAGCAGCAGGTTTTCTCAGACTCCTGCTCCTCCTGGTGTCACAGTCCCCAGGGACCCATGATACACTTCCTGGCTTACTGAGGGTGACCCAGTTCCCAGGCAGCATGCTCTTCACGCTGCCTGTCTCCCGAGATGAACTGGCTGGACCAGGGCTCTGTGATCTGGCTCTTCCTAGGTAGAGGTAAAGGGCTGAGTCCTTGAGGAGGAAGAGACCGTGGGCTTCTGTCTTATGCCACCAATCTTGTGACTTTATTAAATTAACATTTGTTAAGTGGAGTATAGGGCTTTCCAGGTAGCTCAAAAGGTAAAGAATGCCCACATTGTGGGAGATGACTGGGTTGGGAAGATCCCTTGGAGAAGGGCATGGCAATCCACTCCAGTATTCTTTCCTGGAGAATCCCATGGACAGAGGAGCCTGGTGGGCTATAGTCCATGGGGTTGCAGAGTCAGACACGACTGCATGACTAACACACACACACACACACACACACACACACACACACACACAAGTGGAGTATAGGAGCAGGATGGTGGCAACAGGACCACAAGAGTAATTAAAATAGATAAGCTTATTACTCACGGGTCCTGGAGAAGGTACACTTCGTCTCTCCAGTGGTCTTCAAGTCAAGACAGGGTGCAGAGAGGCCGGATGCCTTTATCATAAGGGTCCCTGGGTGGAGTGCTTTGGGCTTCCTAAGATAGGGTCCCGGTGATCCATTCAGACCAGAGTTTTGGCAAGCCACAGAAGGTCTATCTAAGGAGGTGCATAAGGCATCCAGGCGCTGGGATGCAGGAGAGACTGTTGATCACAGGAGCTGTTGGCGAAGGCATTTCAGGAACTTAGGTTTTCTTGTGACTCCGTAGAGGCCATAGGGGGTGCGTGCTTGTGTGAGGGGGCTGATGTCAGTTTAAGGTCTCTGCAAACCGCTTGGCCAAACAAAATGCACGAGGAGGCAACAATACCCAGGAGTAGCTTAGTGACATTCTCCATATGTCGACACGGGTTTCCCCGCGGAGTGAAGGCCGCCCGGCAGCCGTTTTCAGACCCGGCCAGAAAGCGCAGAAGCCCCACCCCGTCTCCGGGGCACGGCTAAGAGTCGCCCTGGCGGTGGGTAGCGTATGGCGAAGTCTCTCCAGGGGAGTGCCGGGCTCTGGGACAGCACGGGCCTCTTGTTGCTGAGCTGAGGCCCCTCCAGCTCCTGGCGCGCCCTGATCGCCGAGGGATGCAGGATTTCCATTATGAAAACCCTCCCTCCCAAGAACGGGTTCCGAGGTTGGACGACTGCAGAGGGCGGACGGACCTCACGCGGGACTCGACTTCCGGGGCTCCTTGGCGGGATGAGGAGCTCTAGGAGTCCCCGGGGTCTCCGGTTGGGGCCCCTGCCGCCGATGCCAAAGCCGCGGCAACAGCAGGCAGCAGAAGGGACCCGGCGCGGGCGGGGCCGCGGCTGCTGATGGAGGCGGCGGAGGGGCCACGGCCACTACCATAACCTCGCTCTCCTTCGCCTGATCTGGAGGGGCACTCCTGCTTCCCCCCATTTTAAGCCAGTACACTAAATAACAAAAAATCACAAAAGTCTTCCCGACGTGCTAAGAAAGGCTGAACTGTGCACTCTTAGGATCAGATGGCATGTAACCAACCCTTTATTCCCATTATAAGATACAACTAGCTGTATAAATTAGAGTTGTATTTTGGCCTTCAACTTTTCCAAGAGGAAAGGCATACTACATAGTTTGCCTTCCGAGCAGAAACTGGAAAATATCCAGAGAGAGGGAGCAGAGAATCTCGAAGCCTCAACCGAGAGGAAGTAGCTGGTTTCGGCGTCCTACGTTGCCATGGTCACGCTGCCCTTTTTCCGGCCAGGTGCAAACCGCGCAGAGTGGGTAGCCCGGGGCAACCAGAACGCCGCTTCTGGAAACACTCCTCACTAGTCTCTGCGATTTGAGGCATCCTGCCAAGGCGGCGGCGGCTGAAGGTACCCGGTACTCTGAAAATGTAAAGACAACTTCCTGGCTTTCTGGGACACTGGGAGGTGAAAGGCATAACACTCTCTCTTGGCAACCCGGGCAACTGAGGAGTTGGAGGGCAGGGAGCTGGACACGGGAGGAGGAAGGGGAAAAGGAAGGGAGTTAATTACTTGGGCCCTAGATTCCAGACATTTGTCCAAGCCGCCTCCAGTTCTTAGGCCCAGCTTAGCCCAGCTGGACCTGCAGTCAGGACTCATGAAGAGTAAAGAATGACATCCTGTGTTTGTAAAGGGAAAAACTTAAGTCGTATCGGACTCTTTCGATCCCATGGACTGCAGCCCACCAGGCTTCTGAGGAAAGAATCCTGGAGTGGATTACCATTTCCTTCTCCAGGGGATCTTTCAGACTCAGAGATGGAACCCAGGCCCCCTGTGCTGAAAGCCATCTCCCTCATTGCAGGCAGATTCTTTACCAACTGAGCCACCAGGGAAGCCCCTGGTAAGCAGGAATTGTGAGTCAAACAATTTTGTTATTCACTCAAAATTGCTTTGGATATTCTGAATTCCTTAAATTTCCATAAGCTTGTTTAATTTTTCAAATAAATAAGGTAGGATTTTTGATAGGGTTTGATAAGGGTTGTGTTGGCCTGCCCAAAATTGATCTACCAGTTGAACACAACCCCTGTCAAACACATAAAAAGATCATATATAATCTTTTATTCCCATACTCAACCATGAGGCTGAGCTTTCTATCCGTTGGAAGTATGCTTCTAGAATTCCTACATTACTGCCTATCTTATCGTGTGCTTTGCTGGAAAACTGACTTTTGATTGTTCACTTGCTTAGTTTCTCTTTTTAGAGTCCATTCCACTCCAGTATTCTTGCCTGGAAAATCCCAAGGATGGAAGAGCCTGGTAGGCTACAGTCCATGGGGTCACAGAGTCAGACACGACTGAGCGACTTCACTCACTCACTCACTTACACTCAAATAAACAACCTAGTTATTCAGCTTAAAATAAATAGGTAAAGGAAAGAAAATTAAACCCACTGCAATCACAAGGAACACTAATAAAGATTAAAGTGCAAATTAATAAAGATTCAAAAAACAAAGAGTTAGGTCTTCAAAAAGATTTTTTAAATGATGAATTAGCTAGAATGACCAGAAGGAAAAACACAGAAGATTGATTCAAATTACTAAAATCAAAAATGAAATACCGACTTTACTGAAGTAAACGATTATTTTTTAAAATAGTGTAAATCACTGCCAATAAATTAGATAACTTAGATGAAATGGACAAGTTCCTAGAAAGACACAAACTACAAAATATGACTATAACAGAAATAGAAAATCTGAGTAGACCTATGACAAGCAAAAGGATTAAATTAGTAATTTTAAAACTTCCCACAAAGAAAAGGCCAACCCACATGACTCCATTGGTGAATTCTATCAAATATTTAAAGAATAATTAATATCAAGCCTTCACAAACTCCTAAAAAAAAAAAAGTAGAAGAGGAAGTAACACTTCCAACTCATCAGAGGTAGAGGCTAGCATTACCCTGATACCAAAACCAGACAAAAATATCACAGGAAAATAAAGCTGCAGACCAAGATATCTTATGAGTACAAAGCAATATCCTCAATAAATTACTGGCAAATCAAATCCAGCAACATATAAAATGATCATACACAATGATCAAGTGGGGTGTATTCCAGGGACGCAAGCGTGGCTTAACGTTAAAAAAAATCCATCTTTATAAATCAATATTTATAGAATATTAGCCTCGTCTACAGACACTGAAAAGCACTTGACAAAATTCAACAGCCTTTCATGATTCAAAAAACAAAACACTTAACACACAAAGAATAGTAGGGAACTTCATCATTCTGATAAAAAGTCCAAAAAAGCCCATAGCTCACATCATACTTACTGGTAAAAGACTGAATACTTTCCCTCAAGGGCAGGAACACAACAAGGATGTCTACTTTATGTTTCTACAGATTTGCTTTTTCTAGACATTTCATGTAAATGAACTCATATAATATGTGACTTTTTGTGTGTGTTTCTTTTATTTAGCAGTGTTTTCAAGATTCATGCATGTTATAGCATGGTATATGAGTACTTCACTCTTTTATGTAATGGAATAATATTACATTTTACAAATATTACAAAAGAGTCAACATGACTTAGTGACTAAACAAAGAGAGGTCTGCCTTCTTCCCTACTTGGCTTTGGGTGGCAATATCTAAGCCCCAAGGTGTTATTCCTCACAGGAGTGTCTTTGTTTGCCTGGGCATGTTTTAGTCACTTTATAGTCAATATAGGTCCATCTAGTGAAACCTATGGTTTTTCCAGTAGTCATGTATGGATGTAAGAGTTGGAGTATAAAGAAAGCTGAACATCAAAGAATTGATGCTTTTGAACTGTAGTGTTCGAGAAGATTCTTGAGAGTCCCCTGGACTGCAAGGAGATCCAACCAGTCCATCCTAAAGGAAATCAGTCCTGAATATTCACTGGAAGGTGAAGCTGAAACTCCAATATTTTGGCCACCTGATTCGAAGAACTGATTCTTTTGAAAAGACCCTGATTCTGGAAAAGATTAAAGGCAGGAGGAGAAGGGGACAACAGAGGATGAGATGGTTGGATGGAATCACTGACTCAATGGGCATGAGTCTGAGTAAACTCCGGGAGTTGGCAATGGACAGGGAGGCCTGGCATGCTGCAGTCCATGGGGTTGCAAAGAGTCAGACATGACTGAGTGACTGAACTGACTGAACTGATAGTCAATATAGTAATTCAGTTTGGGGCTGGCCATGTCACAAAGTCTAACAATGTCATTTAGGATGAGGACTTTGGGTCACATGGTATTATCTCAACCTCCTAAGGGGTTGAAAACTGAGATCAGGCACATGGGCAATCAACAGTGTCTATGTAATGGAACCACAGTAAAGATTTTGGATGCCAAAGCTCAGGTGAGCTTTAGTTGGCAATTCCGTGCATATTGTCCCTGGGAGCAGCTAAGCCTATCCATGATTCCTCAGGGAGAGGATAACTAGAGGCTCTGCATTTGAAACCCTCCTGGACTCTATCCTATGAATGATTTTAATCTGTATCTTCTTCCTGGATAACTATGGGTGTAACAACTTTCAGTGAGTTTGGTAAGTCCTTCTTGCAAATTAGTTAGGGATCCCCAGATTTGCAGTTGGTGTCAGAAGTAAACATGGTCTTCAGCTCAGTTCAGTTCAGTCGCTCAGTCATGTCTGACTCTTTGTGACCCCATGAATCACAGCACGCCAGGTCTCCCTATCCATCACCAACTCCCGGAGTTCACTCAGACTCACGTCCATCGAGTCCGTGATGCCATCCAGCCATCTCATCCTCTGTCATCCCCTTTTCCTCCTGCCCCCAATCTCTCCCAGCATCAGAGTCTTTTCCAGTGAGTCAACTCTTCGCATGAGGTGGCCAAAGTACTGGTGTTTCAGCTTTAGCATCATTCCTTCCAAAGAAATCCCAGGGCTGATCTCCTTCAGAATGGACTGGTTGGATCTCCTTGCAGTCCAAGGGGCTCTCAAGAGTCTTCTCCAACACCACAGTTCAAAAGCAGCAATTCTTCAGCGCTCAGCCTTCTTCACAGTCCAACTCTCACATCCATACATGACCACAGGAAAAACCATAGCCATGACTAGACGGACCTTAGTCGGCAAAGTAATGTCCCTGCTTTTGAATATGCTATCTAGGTTGGTCATAGCTTTTCTTCCAAGGAGTAAGCGTCTTTTAATTTCATGGCTGCAGTCACCATCTGCAGTGATTTTGGAGGCCAAAAAAATAAAATTCTGACACTGTTTCTACTGTTTCCCCATCTATTTCCCATGAAGTGATGGGACCGGATGCCATGATCTTCGTTTTCTGAATGTTGAGCTTTAAGCCAACTTTTTTATTCTCCTCTTTCACTTTCATCAAAAGGCTTTTTAGTTCCTCTTCACTTTCTGCCATAAGGGTAGTGTCATCTGCATATCTGAGGTGATTGATATTTCTCCCGGCAATCTTGATTCCAGCTTGTATTTCTTCCAGTCCAGTGTTTCTCATGATGTATTCTGCATAGAAGTAAAATAAGCAGGGTGACAATATACACCCTTGACGTACTCCTTTTCCTATTTGGAACGAGTCTGTTCCATGTCCAGTTCTAACTCCTGCTTCCTGACCTGCATACAGATTTCTCAAGAGGCAGGTGAGGTGGTCTGGTATTCCCATCTCTTTCAGAATTTTCCACAGTTTATTGTGATCCACACAGTCCAAGACTTTGGCATAGTCAATAAAGCAGAAATAGATGTTTTTCTGGAACTCTCTTGCTTTTTCCATGACCCAGCAAATGTTGGCAATTTGATCTCCGGTTCCTCTGCCTTTTCTAAAACCAGCTTGAACATCAGGAACTTCACGCTTCACGTATTGCTGAAGTCTGGCTTGGAGAATTTTGAGCATTACTTTACTAGCATGTGAGATGAGTGCAATTGTGCGGTAGTTTGAGCATTCTTTGGCGTTGCCTTTCTTTGGAATTGGAATGAAAACTGACCTTTTCCAGTCCTGTGGCCACTGCTGAGTTTTCCAAACTTGCTGGCATATTGAGTGCAGCACTTTCACAGCATCATCTTTCAGGATTTGAAACAGCTCACCTGGAATTCCATCACCTCCACTAGCTTTGTTCGTAGTGATGCTTTCTAAGGCCCACTTGACTTCACATTCCAAGGTGTGTGGCTCTAGATTAGTGATCACAACATCATGATTATCTGGGTCGTGAAGATCTTTTTTGTACAGTTCTTCCGTGTATTCTTGCCACCTCTTGTTAATATCTTCTGCTTCTGTTAGGTCCATACCATTTCTGTCCTTTATCGAGCCCATCTTGGATAACCCTTAAACCCTGCAATGATTTCAGAAATAAAGGTGGTCTCTTGGACACCATTTCTCAAATTTTGCAGCATTTATGTTCATGGGGTATATTTATCTATTATTTTTTCTTGTAATGTCTATTTCTAGTTTGGTGTCAGAGAAATGATTCCCAAAAGGAATTGGGGAGTATTCCTTCCTCTTCTGTTTTCTCAAAAAGTTTATTTAGGATTACTATTTTACACCTTCAATATTTGACACAATTTGCTGGTGAACTAATCTGGACTTGAAGCTTTCTTTGTGGGATGGTCTTTAATCATAAATTCAAATAATTTTATATCAATATGGCTACTCATATTTTCTATTTCTTCATTTGTTAGTTTGGTAAATTGTCTTGCTAAAGACAAGAAATTTGTCCATTTTATCTAAGTTGTCAAATATATTAAGTTGGTATGAAAGTGAAGTCACTCAGTTGTGTCCGACTCTTTGCGACCCCATGGACTGTAGCCTACCAAGCTCCTTTGTCCATGGGATTTTCCAGGCAATAGTACTGGAGTGGATTGCCATTTCCTTCTCCAATTAAGTGGTATAGACGAGTGAATAATATTCTCTAGTCAGTGTCTGTTCGATCTGTACTGATGGCTCTTTATTCATTCGTCATGGGGGTGATTTCTGTTTTTTCACTGTGTTTATTAATTAAATTAAATCATATTTAAATAAATATTTAATTTATAATTAAATAAATATTTTAATAAAATATATTTCAAAAATATAGAATTGACTATAAATTTAGTTCACTCAATGATATTAAATTTGTTTAATGAATTAACGTGAATTTGAATTAAAATTTAAACATGTAAAATTAAATTAAACCATATTAAATAAAATGTCATATAATAAATTGAACTAAAATTAAATTGAAATTAAATATGTAAGACATTGAATTTCATACATTAATATTAAATTATTTTAAAGCAAATTGCCTGCATGAATAAATCCAAGTTCAATTATGTTAAATTAAATTTAGCTTGAGTAATCAAATTTAGGACTTCTCAGGTGACTCAGTGGGTAAAGAAACAGCCTGTAATGCAGGAAACACAGGAGACATAGGTTCAATCCCTGGGTTGGGAAGATCCCCTGGAGGAGGGCATGGTAATCCACTCCAGTATCCTTGCCTAGAGTCCTATGGACAGAGGTGTGTGGCGGGCTACAGTCCATAGGATCACAGAGTTGGACACAACTGAAGTGACTGAACATTCAGTTCAGTTCAGTTCAGTTCAGTTGCTCAGTCGTGTCCGACCCTTTGCGACCCTGTGAACCGTAGCACGCCAGGCCTCCCTGTCCATCACCAACTCCCGGAGTTTACCCAAACTCAAGTCCATTGAGTTGGTGATGCCATCCAACCATCTCATCCTCTGTCATGCATGCATGCAATTAGATTTAATTTAAATCTGAATTATAATCCCTTATTTTTAAACTGGAAATGAATAGTCATTCTGGCTTTGAATGTGGACATGAGGACATTTATAATGACCACAACCTCCCCTTTCAGTGTGTGTATGTGTGTGGGGCAGGGAGGGGCTGTACTGATACTTTGTATCTTATTTGATTTTCAGGGTGGCCCACGTTAGAGCATTACCCTGGGGAAACTCTGGCTCTCCAGTCAGAGGATTTTTTGTCATACATAATATAAATTTTAAAAAAACTTTAAAATTAAATTTATGGGGGAGAAAAGTGAATACATATGAAACGAGAACCCTAGTGGACATCGCCAAGAAGTGACACTCTGATGGTGGGTGTTAGCTAGGGAGCAGCAGGGATAGGATGGGTTTAAACCAAAGTGAGTTTTGTTTTGCAGAAAGGTGCAGCCACTAGATGTTACAAAAAGGTTACAGTGTATTCCAGTCAACAAGATACTACAGTGAGAACAAGTAACCAAGTGCCTACTTACTTGCAGTTTTGGGCAAACTAGAGTAACCTTTGTTTCATTATAATGATCATGCCTCTTGTCGCTTAACTTAAAACGCCCCCAGGGACACAGTGCTTTGAAAACTATCTCCTTGTTTCCTTGTCACAAGTAACAAATAATAAATGCCTCTGCTTTATTATTTATTACTTGTGACAAGGAAGTTCTTGATGTGGTCATTGGCTAAATAACCCAAATGACAGACCCATTGTGTCTGCTCAAGGGAAGACTTGACGAAGCTGGTGGTTGCTGATTTAAAAATCTACTTTGGTCCAGCCATTCTCCCCAGAGATGGTCAGGTCACTATCATGCATGGCCTTCAGTTGTTGCCTAATTCTGATGGATGAGTGCTCTTGTAGAGGCCCAGAGGCTGAATCATCAGGTAGGCCTGGCTAAGGCACTGCTGGGAGGAGTGACAGCTGCAAACAGTGGTGGGAGGTGTCAACACAGATAATCAATAAACAATCTATATTAAAGAATAGAAGAGAGTTTCATTTGAACCAAGCTGAGGACTGGCCCAGGAGTGCAGCCTCCACCAAGGAAGAAAGCACTCTAGAGAAGCATAGTTTTCAACAGTTTTCAACAGCATTACAGAAGAACCGTACAAAAAAGATCTTCAAGACCAAGATAATCATGATGGTGTGATCACTCAAGGGCCAGACATCCTGGAACGTGAAGTCAAGTGGGCCTTAGAAAGCATCATTACGAACAAAGCTAGTGGAGGTGATGGAATTCCAGTAGAGCTTTTTCAAATCCTGGAAGATGATGCTGTGAAAGTGCTGCACTCAATATGCCAGCAAATTCGGAAAACTCAGTAGTGGCCACGGAACTGAAAAAGGTCAGTTTTCATTGCAATCCCAAAGGCAATGCCAAAGAATGCTCAAACTACCGCACAATTGCACTCATCTCACATGCTAGTAAAGTAATGCTCAAAATTCTCCAAGCCAGGCTTCAGCAACACGTGAACCGTGAACTTCCTGATGTTCAAGCTGGTTTTAGAAAAGGCAGAGAAACCAGAGATCAAATCGCCAACATCTGCTGGATCATGGAAAAAGCAAGAGAGTTCCAGAAAAACATCTATTTCTGCTTTATTGACTATGCCAAAGCTTTTGACTGTGTGGATCACAATCAACTGTGGAAAATTCTGAAAGAGATGGGAATACCAGACCACCTGACCTGACTCTTGAGAAACCTATAAGCAGGTCAGGAAGCAACAGCTAGAACTGGACATGGAATAACAGACTGGTTCCAAATAGGAAAAGGAGTACGTCAAGGCTGTATATTGTCACCCTCTTATTCAACTTATATGCAGAGTACATCATGAGAAACGCTGGGTTGGAAGAATCACAAACTGGAATCAAGATTACCAGGAGAAATATCAATAACCTGAGATACACAGATGACACCACCCTTATGGCAGAAAGTGAAGAGGAACTAAAAAGCCTCTTGATGAAAGTGAAAGAGGAGAGTGAAAAAGTTGGCTTAAAGCTCAACATTCAGAAAACGAAGACCATGGCATCTGGTCCCATCACTTCATGGGAAATAGATGGGGGAACAGTGGAAACAGTGTCAGACTTTATTTTGGGGGGGCTCCAAAATCACTGCAAATGGTGATTGCAGCCATGAAATTAAAAGACGCTTATTCCTTGGAAGGAAAGTTATGACCAACCTAGATAGCATATTGAAAAGCAGAGACATTCCTTTGCCAACAAAGGTCCATCTAGTCAAGGCTATGGTTTTTCCAGTGGTCATGTATGGATGTGAGAGTTGGACTGTGAAGAAAGCTGAGTGCCGAGGAATTGATGCTTTTGAACTGTGGTGTTGGAGAAGACTCTTGATAGTCCCTTGTACTGCAAGGAGATCCAACCAGTCCATTCTGAAGGAGATCACTCCTGGGTGTTTTTTGGAAGGACTGATGCTAAAGCTGAAACTCCAATGCTTTGGCCACCTCATGCGAAGAGTTGACTCATTGGAAAAGATTCTGATGCTGGGAGGGATGGGAGCAGGAGGAGAAGGGGATGACAGAGGATGAGATGGCTGGATGGCATCACCGACTCAATGGACATGAGTTTGGGTGAACTCTGGGAGTTGGTGATGGACAGGAAGGCCTAGCATGCTGCAATTCATGGGGTCACCCTAAGTCGGACATGACTGACTGAACTGAACTGACCTGAACAGATACAGCATCAGAAAAAAGAACATATTAATACATCAAACATGGCAAAGGTACGTTCCTTCGAGGTTTCAACTGCGATGTGTAGTTACAAACTAGCAGACACATAGTGAGTGAGCATGACCTTGGCATGTGGGACAGGAACCTTATCCTCCAAGAAGTACTGCCATTGGTGTCACAGGAATAATAAAAAAGAATGAAGGGACAAAATAGGTGATTAAGTAGTTAATCCCCCTTAGGGGATAGATTCTAAGTAGAAAAATATGGGAAACTCCTGTAAGTTAATAATTACTGGAGAAAGCAGGTTTGCTTAACCACAAAAGGGAGGCGTTTCTCCCTATTGGAAAGAGGGCATTCTTTAATCGCAGTGGTTAGCACAAATGTACAACGTGTACTTGCTGCTACTGCTAAGTCGCTTCAGTTGTGTCCGACTCTGTGCGACCCCATGGACGGCAGCCCACCAGGCTCCCCGGTCCCTGGGATTCTCCAGGCAAGAACACTGGAGTGGGTTGCCATTTCCTTCTCCACTGCATGAAAGTGAAAAGTGAAAGTGAAGTCGTTCAATCGTGTCCGACCCTCAGCAACCCCATGGACTACAGCCTACCAGGGTCCTCCGCCCATGGGATTTTCCAGGCAAGAGTACTGGAGTGGGGTGCCACTGCCTTCTCCACAACGTGTACTTGACATATAAATCAGGCTGTTCCAGTTTTACATAAAGTTTAGGCCAAATGAAATATAAGCCTGACTGGGCTTCCCCTGCCCCTAATAGGCAAAAATTACCTGTCAGAGGTAATGTGGGACGCATAACGAAGGGACTTCTTTCCTTCCCAGCATAAGGCACACAGTATACGGACGTCCATTAGTAGACGCGGAAAGGAAAGACGACTGAAGAGTGGAAAGAGCTACTATCTTAGGAACACTTAGCTACTATTTTAGGAACACTAATCCAGGTAGTGTTCCTAAAAGAGGATCCCCTTCCCTACAGACATCTAGGCAATACCAGCTACCGGCGCCAGAATCCACCGGCAAGATGGCGGCGCCCTCTCGGTGGCCGATTAGGACGCTGCTACTGAGCGTACGATTCCAAAATGGCGGCGTCAGCATGGAAGTCGCGCAGTAGGCGCGACCATATTGCCTAAACTTAGCGGCCGTACAGGTAGTGACTGTACGGACAAGCCCAGCCAACAAGATGGCGGCGCCTTTGGTAAAGCTGAACTATAGGCGCCGCCCTGTTTCCCGAGAACACTTGAGAGCACACGAGCTCGGCTGCCGTACGGTGTCTGTAGTCAAGATGGAGGCACCTCGGAGACAGTCAGAGCTCTAGCCGGGAGACACCAACTGGCGGGTCGCGGAACCGACGCACTGGGCCTGCGCAGTAGGAGTATGGTGCCTGGGAGGCACCAGGAAAAGCGGAAGTGCTTGTGGGCGCCTTTGCAACGGCCGCGGACGCCGCCGAGTGGTCTGTGCAGGTTCGCGGGTCACTGGCGGGGTTCGCGAACGGGTGCGTCGGGAGCCAAGAGATGGTAAGTGCGCGGTCCCAGGAGGGAGTCGGCGGTTAGAGGTCAGTGAGGTAGGAAATGGTGGAGTCCATTGGCAGGCTCGTGGGGGTCTGTGGTGATCCATAACCAGGGACTGTGGGCAGAATGGGGGAGGGGGAGGGTCTGTTGTGAGCCTTAACCCGGGTCCCTGGGTGGAATGACGGGGGTCTGATGGTCCGAATTTTTGCTCGTGGGGGAACCATCGGGGAGTTCTCTCATGAGCCATCATGGGGGTCTGTAATGGAAGTTTAGCGGGGATCCCTGATGGCAGTGCCTTCAGGGTCCCGATGGGGGATTCTTTGTGCAGAGTGATGGGGAGGTTTTCGAAGAGTTGTGTTGGGGCAGTCTGGAGGGAGCCGTGATGAGTCCGTATCAGGGATCCAGGGGGGGCGGGGCCGCCGGTGAAGTTGATCACTCCAGAACCTGAAGGGCAGTCTGCCGAATGAATAAAGTAGTACCTATGAGAGCCTGTGATGGGGGGCCCATGCAGAGCCATGACAGGGGCAAAATGTGGCGAGTGGCGGGGTGTTTGCAGCGAGCCATTATATGAGTGGGTGCCTAGTGATGGGGTGTCAGTGGGGTAAGTGATTGGAAAGTCTGAGACAAGAGTGAATAAGCCGATAAAGGAGGTGTCACGGGTGAGCGATGGGGAGTGGTCTACGGGGACCACGACGGAGAGATTTAATGAGGAGCCATGGTGGGAAGTCTGCACTGGGAGACCTGAGATGTGTGGTGAGCCGTGATGGGGCTGTACTAGTCGGATGAGGTGCCATGATGGGGGGCGGGTCCCACAGGAGGGCGACACTTCAGATCCAGAGCCTCCAGATGCCGGGGAGGACAGCAAGTCCGAGAACGGGGAGAATGCGCCCATCTACTGCATCTGCCGCAAACCAGACATCAACTGCTTCATGATGTGAGCCCGGGAGAGGCGGGCGGGACGGACACCTGGCTAGGTGGGGTGAGGCCGGTGGGTCCCGCCCCTCACGTCTCCTATCACTCGCCCCGTCCTCCACAGCGGTTGTGACAACTGCAATGAATGGTTTCACGGGGACTGCATCCGGATCACTGAGAAGATGGCCAAGGCCATCCGGGAGTGGTACTGTCGTGAGTGCCGAGGTGAGGGGCAGGCAGCTGGGGCTTCGAGGGAGGAAGAGGAGCCTTCATGGGAGGGTGGGTCATGGGGAGCAGTGGATGGGCGGCTGTGGACGGAGTGACTGCGGGTTGGTGCCCTGTGAGCTGTGATAGAAAGGGCAGCTCTGCCCTGGAGTAGGGAGACAGAGCCTGTGGGTGGGCCAGAGGAGGAAGAAAGAGTTCTGGGACCCCTCCAGGTCACCCCATAACAACCCCCACTGGCCTTGCCCTCTGCCCCACAGAGAAGGACCCCAAGCTGGAGATCCGATATCGGCATAAGAAGTCACGGGAGCGAGACAGCTCCGAGCGAGACGGCAGTGAGCCCCGGGATGAGGGTGGAGGGCGCAAGAGGCCTGCCCCGGATCCGGACCTGCAGCGCAGGGCAGGGGCAGGGACAGGGGTTGGGACCATGCTTGCTCGGGGATCTGCTTCGCCCCACAAATCCTCTCCACAGCCCCTGGTGGCCACGCCCAGCCAGGTGAGTGGCAGTGATGGCTGGGATCAGTGAGGGGCTCCCCTGGGAGGCCCTGCTTGGTCCCTGAGTTCTGTTCTGGGCCCCTCCGTCAGCATCACCAGCAGCAGCAGCAGCAGCAGCACCAGCAGCAGGTCAAACGATCAGCCCGCATGTGTGGCGAGTGCGAGGCCTGCCGGCGCACGGAGGACTGTGGTCACTGTGACTTCTGCCGAGACATGAAGAAGTTTGGGGGCCCCAACAAGATCCGGCAGAAGTGCCGGCTGCGTCAGTGCCAGCTTCGGGCCCGGGTGAGCATGGGCAGAGCTGGGCGAGGTCAGGTGGGGGTCCAGCGTGTCCAGGAAGAGCCGCCGGAAGCTAGGCGGGGTGGGGTCTAACCGCATTCAGACAGGTGGCGAGCGGCCTGTCCTGTCGAAATGAGCGGGGTGTGACCAGATGTGCCGGGCTGGCAGGGGAACCTCCAGCTCCAGGTGGACAGGGTAGGGCCAGGCATTTCTAGGTGGTCGGGCCTGGCTGGGACAGGGCTGAATGTGTCCTGCTGATGAGCTGTGGGCAGGCTGGTGTGTCTGGGGAGGTGAGGCAAGGCTGGTGTGGGGTCAGGCACTTGGCAGGGCGAGGGCAGGGCCCCCCTCCCTCCACCTGGGGCTGACCTGGGCCTTCCTCCTGCCGGCACAGGAATCGTACAAGTACTTCCCTTCCTCGGTGAGTCCAGCCCCCCAGGGCGGGCGGGGCATGCGGGCCGGGCGGTCAGGGCCAGTCCTGAGATTCTGCCCCGCAGCTCTCGCCGGTGACGCCCTCAGAGTCCCTGCCAAGGCCTCGCCGGCCCCTGCCCACCCAGCCGCAGCCACAGCCGTCGCAGAAGCTGGGGCGCCTCCGAGAGGACGAGGGGGCAGTGGCATCTGCGGCAGTCAAGGAGCCACCGGAGGCTACGGCAACACCCGAGCCACTCTCGGATGAGGACCTCCCACTGGACTCTGAACTGTACCAGGACTTCTGTGCAGGGGCCTTCGATGACCACAGCCTGGTGAGCAGGCAGAGCGTCCCATGGTGGAAGGGTCAGCCCAGTTGAGTTCAGTTCAGTTGTTCGGTCACGTCTGACCCTTTGCAACCCCATGAACTGCAAAATGCCAGGCTTCCCTGTCCATCGCCAACTCCCTGAGTTTACTCAAACTCATGTCCATCAAGTCGTTATGCCATCCAACCATCTCATCTTCTGTCATTCCCTTCTCCTCCTGCCTTCAATCTTTCCCAGCATCAGGGTCTTTTCAAACGAGTCAGTTCTTCGCATCAAGTAGAGGTTACAGAAGCAGAGAGTATCCGTAATGAGGAGAGAGGAGGCAGAGGGTATGGAAGGTTGATGTGGGGACTGAGTAGGTCGTGGGGAGGTCACCAGGAGCGCAGGACAATCAGCGTTTGCCTCACTGGCAGCCCTGGATGAGCGACACGGAGGAGTCCCAGTACCTGGACCCAGCGCTGCGGAAGAGGGCGGTGAAAGTGAAGCACGTGAAGCGGCGGGAGAAGAAGTCTGAGAAGAAGGTGACAGGGTGCAGTGGGTGTGAGGAGGGAAAGGTCAGGGCCTGACGGGCTGGGGCACCGGGGCTGTCAGGGGTCCAGAGACGACTTCAGCCCTGCCCTGACCCCACGCGTGTTGTCCCACAGAAGGACGAAAGATACAAGCGCCATCGACAGAAGCAGAAGCACAAGGACAAATGGAAACACCCAGAGCGGGCTGACGCCAAGGACCCCGCGTCGCTGCCGCAGTGCCTGGGGCCTGGTTGCGTGCGCGCCGCCCAGCCCGGCTCCAAGTATTGCTCCGATGACTGCGGCATGAAGTTGGCAGCCAAGTGAGTCATTTTGGGGGTGTTGGGGAGGACACGGTAGGGCATGACCGGAGCCCGCAGTCAGTCACGTGGCCACCGTTCAGTCAACCAAGCACCCACCTGTCCATCCACCTGCTCACGCACCCATCCTCTGTCTGCCCGTTCATTCCCCTGGTTAAGCACCCTTTCACCCTTGAGTCCCCTTCCATCCTGCATTGGAGCACCCCACTTACCCGCCTCCTTGCTGGCTTCCTCCCCTGCGCACCGAATTCCCCACGTCCCTGCAGCCGCATCTACGAGATCCTCCCGCAGCGCATCCAGCAGTGGCAGCAGAGCCCGTGCATCGCCGAGGAGCACGGCAAGAAGCTGCTCGAGCGCATCCGCCGGGAGCAGCAGAGCGCGCGCACCCGCCTCCAGGAGATGGAGCGCCGCTTCCACGAGCTCGAGGCCATCATCCTGCGCGCCAAGCAGCAGGCCGTGCGCGAGGACGAGGAGGTGAGGGCCGCGGCCGCGGCAGCCCGGCGCGGGGCCACGTGCCTGGCCCTGTCCGGCCTCATGGTCCCCTCCGCCCGCGCAGAGCAATGAGGGCGACAGTGACGACACGGACCTGCAGATCTTCTGCGTCTCCTGCGGGCACCCCATCAACCCACGTGTTGCCTTGCGCCACATGGAGCGCTGCTACGCCAAGGTCAGGGTGTCGGCCCAAGGGGGTGGACGGTGTGGGGACATCGTGGGGTCCGTGGGGGGCAGGTGGGCCGTCTGGCGAGGGCCCGCAGCGCACACCCACAGTTCCGTCGTTTGTGCTCGCCCCTCCAGTACGAGAGCCAGACGTCCTTTGGGTCCATGTACCCCACCCGCATCGAGGGGTGAGTGTGGGCGCGTGCGGGGTGAGCGCGGGGTTACGGCGGGGTCGGTGGCCGCCGCCGGTGCAGGCGGGGGCGCTGCCGTCCTCCTCTTCCACGCCCTCCGCTCCACACCCCCAGGGCCACACGGCTCTTCTGTGATGTCTACAACCCTCAGAGCAAGACGTACTGTAAGCGGCTCCAGGTGCTATGCCCCGAGCACTCACGGGACCCCAAAGTAAGGCTTTCCCATCCCCGCTCCCTTCCTCCGCCCATGTTTGCCCCTTCCGCTGCCCGGCCTCCTCACCGTCATCCCTCTCTTTTCTGGGGCACCCCTTCCTTGCATTCCTCTCTTCCCTCTGCCCACCTGTTGGTTCCTTCCCACTCTCCTCCGAACTTGCAACTTCCCCCACCCACCCCGGCCTCCCTGCAGGTGCCAGCTGACGAGGTATGCGGGTGCCCCCTCGTAAGGGATGTTTTTGAGCTCACGGGTGACTTCTGCCGCCTGCCCAAGCGCCAGTGCAACCGGCACTACTGCTGGGAGAAGCTGCGGCGCGCCGAGGTGGACCTGGAGCGTGTGCGCGTGGTAGGTCCTGACCACGTGCCTGGCCCTGACCGTGGATGTGCGGATGCCGATGTGGATGCGGCCGCGGTCGGGTGGAGCGGGACTCCAGAACCGCTTCTTAAGGCTTCTGCTCCCCACGCAGTGGTACAAGCTGGACGAGCTGTTTGAGCAGGAGCGCAACGTTCGCACAGCCATGACCAACCGGGCGGGCTTACTGGCCCTGATGCTGCACCAAACCATCCAGCACGACCCGCTCACCACCGACCTGCGGTCAAACGCCGAGCGCTGAGCCTCGGCGGCCCACACGTCCTCTCTCCCTGCGCTGCGGGCGGCCCGGCCCTGGACCCCCGTTTGTCTGGTCTGCCATTCATGTTTCTCCCGAGTCCTGAGTCCCGAGTCCCTGTGCGCATCCGTCCACCGTCTGACTGCCTGTCTGCCCTTACCAGAGGGCCTCGGAATTTCACATCTCTCCGTTCTCTGTGCCTGGGTGGGACTGTGGAGTCTGCTCACCCGTGCCTCCCCGAACTCTGGTTTTGTTAATAAAATTTTGATGAAACAAAAAAGATAACTGTTGGTGGTCTCCAAACTTTTCAGTTGCAAATACGTTCCCACGGTCCTAGAGTAGAGGGGCGCACCTGTGTTTCAGAGTGGCTGTGTACAGGTGTAGACTGCACGAGGCTGCATGTATTCAGCTGGTGCCCATTTGGTGCTCTGCAGGCCCCACCTTGGGCGTGGGGATCTGGCTTGCTGAATGAGAGTCCAGTGACCTCCACTGCCATCTTGTTATTGTGAGACTAGGTGTTAGATCAGCATTCCTTCCATGAATGGCTGATTTATCATTCCTATGTGAACAGGAATCTTCTTAGTCTTACGCATATTCTCCAGACCAGAGTTGTATTAAATGATGGACACAAGGCCTTCCTCTTCCCTGCAAACCCCTCTCTTGGGGTGCACATACACCAGAGGCACCCCCCACACCACCCCCAATGTCAGGGCCAGTCAGCGCCAGGCACTGCCTTTCCAGGATGGATGCACCCTCGTGGGTTCCACGGACCTGGTCTTTTATCTGCAGAGCAGTATTGGCATCTCCCCCTGTGGGAGAAAGAGCTGTGGCCATCAGGGGGCGTGACTTTTCTGGGTGCTCCAGTGGCTGTTCATCTTGGAAAGTGGTGGTGGGGTGCGGTGGCAGGGAGAGAGGGAGGCAAAATTGCTGTGGAGGAGATCTTAAGTTTTAAGAGAAGATAAAATTTAAGCATAACATGCTGCTTGCCTGTATTGGGCCTTCCTAGTGAGCAGTGTGCGCCTGCCTTATACATTAACCAGACCTCCCCAAAGGCAGCAGTGTCTGCTCAACCATAAAGATCAATGTTTTTTCCCCCTTCTTTTGATGCCAGCAATGTAATCCTTAGATTATAACTTTCTTCTTTCCTAATTTTGTAACCTGCGGCTGCTTCCTATGTGTAGATCTGGACTATGTATCTTTGGTGAACTTTATGTATAATGTCAGTGTGTCATTTTGATACATGATCCTTTGTCTCAAATATATATATGACTGTGCCTTCGACTTCTGTGCTTAGAGCTTTCTGAAAGACTATTTCTAGGGTTGTGATTCTCAGGTTGGCTCAAAGAAAATCATCTATTTCTCCTTTAGATCGACTACTGATTAATTTTTCATCAACGTAAGTCTTCCTCTGTTCTGTGCCTCTCATTGAAGTGGATATGGCTGACTATTAGGTAAAGAAGCTTGGAGTTGTCAGCAGTCATTTTAATAGGAGTGGCTGACACAGGTTATATGGTGATAGGGAAACATTTTATAGGCTACACATGTTATCAGTCATATTGATTTGTTGCACAAACATTGTACGTGTACTTTTAGAAGTTGAACTAAAGCATGCAGTGATACACGCCATGAGTAGCTTGAAAGGATAATACATAAAATGAAAACGATAATCATCGGTAAAACTGAGTGAAAAAAATACCTAGTCCTGAAGGGAGCCAACTAAACAGATCATTAAAAGGATCTCTTTTCTTCCTTTCTTTCTTTCTTCTTTTAAAGTCTTATAACCATTTTGTCTTTTGGGAGCGTTATCTAGGATCATCTATAGTCGTGCAGAGGTATTTATATAAGTGCAGCAAGCAGGGTGAGTGATAAATAGCACACCTTATTTAGCCAGTAGGAAATGAAAGGTAGGGAATTCCCTGGTGGTCCAGTGGTTAGGACTCTGAGCTTCCAGTACAGGGGCATGGGTTTCATCCCTGCTCTGGGAACTAAGGTCTTGAAAGCAGCATGGCCAAATAAACAAAAACATCAAAAATGAAAAGAAAATGGAAGGAAATTGTATTATCCAGTACAACTGAGTTAAGGAATTAAAGGATATTATACTGTTTGGAGACTCTTTGGCTGGCCAATGATAGCTGATAGATATACAACTACATCTCTCTTTATTTATACTCCTGCCCTAGGGATCTAGAGTCTCAAAAGACTTTGCTACCAGGTATCTTGGTATACTGATAACATGGGTCTCTTGATTCCTTAAAGGAGAGAGAAATGCAGTCCAGCTGTCACTTTTATATAGACATAACATCCCAATAAGCATAGACCTTATAACTGCCAGCTCTTAAGATATTTATGTGCCATTCATGGACAGGCCTGTCAATCCCAATGCCACATGTGAAGTCAAAACCTGAGGGAGCTAAAGTCATCCTCCCAAGAGAGCTCTCATTGATGGACTCATCAATTGGAAATTTTGCTAACATGTCTTTAAACCATGGGTCACTTCTCTTGCAGGCTTTCCAAGAGCCATCTGTATGGTATTGGACATAGGGAATTGCTGTCACAAGTTAGTTGCTTTCTCTCTTCAAGACATTTGTTAAGGGATGAAGCAAAAGGGTCCTAGGCTAAGTCATGTTCAATCTCTAAGGGCCAAGGATAGTATCAGATAGGGGATGGACACATTGATAGGCTGGGGAATTTGAACCTGAAAGGGTAAGCCAGAGGGAGATGGATCCAAGTAAGTGATAACATTAGGAATATCTGAAAGTTCAGTGACAGGAATTATGAGGGGCTTGTATCAGTCTTGTATTGACTGAGGAATTTAGTGACAAATCCAACAGTCGGTTAAATGACCCCCAATATCTATACTCTGTGACAACTTGACTAAAGAATTTTCTTTCCATCCTAAACACTGGGGCAAAAGGATAGCTAGAGGTAAAACAATAATACTCAGTGTTGACAGAGAGACAGACAGCTGGTAAACAGTTCAATTGAACTAGTAGATGAGTCCAACAGGGCTGGTCTGGACTCTTGGGTTAGCTGTCTGCTGTCTCAATCCAGCTTGTCTTAGCCAAAGACAAGGTGTCAGAAATTGGAGTCACAGTCCATGTAGGAGCAGAAGCTCTTTTTGAAAAATGCGAGATAGGAACCCAGGGTTTACTCCTTTCAGCTTTACAACACAGATGTTATTTAATAATACCTGATAGGGCCCTTTCCAAAGCGGCAGCAAAGAATCTTGTATTTGATACCTTTTCCAATGGACAAAATCTCCAGGTTACAACCCATGATCCAAAAGGTCTTCATCTTCCAGGAACTCATTGTGAAAAGAATTAGTTACCAGCTTTTCACTTGGGGCTCCCCTGGTGGTTCAGAGGGTAAAACATTTGCCTGCAATGGGGGAGACCTGGGTTTGATCCCTGAGTTGGGAAGATCCTCTGGAGAAGGAAATGGCAACCCACTCCATACTCTTGCCTGGAAAATCCCATGGACAAAGAAGCCTGGTAGGCTACAGTCCATGAGGTCGCAAAGAGTTGGACACGACTGAGTGACTTCACTTTCTTTCACTTTTCATTTTCCTTAAGTGCCTTAAGAAGTCCCTGACATTCCTTAAAAAACTGGAAATAGAACTGCCATATGACCCAGAAATCCCACTACTGGGCATACCATCCAAGGAAACCAGAATTGAAAGAGACACGTGTACCCCAATGTTCATTGCAGCATGGTTTACAATAGCTAGGTCATGGAAGCAACCTAGATGTCCATCGGGAGACAAATGGATAAGAAAGTTGTGGTACCTATACACAATAGAATATTACTCAGCTATTAAAAAGAATGTATATGAATCAGTTCTAATGAGGTGGATGAAACTGGAGCCTATTATACGGACTGAAGTAAGTCAGAAAGAAAAACACCAATATAGCATATTAACACATATATATGGAATTTAGAAAGATGGTAACGATAACCCTGTATGCAAGACAGCATTCAGCTTTAGCATCATTCCTTCCAAAGAAATCCCAGGGTTGATCTCCTTCAGAATGGACTGGTTGGATCTCCTCGCAGTCCAAGGGACTCTCAAGAGTCTTCTCCAACACCACAGCTCAAAAGCATCAATTCTTCAGCACTCAGTTTTCTTCACAGTCCAACTCTCACATCCATACATGACTACTGGAAAAACCATAGCCTTGACTAGACAGACCTTTGTTGGCAAAGTAATGTCTCTGCTTTTCAATATGCTATCTAGGTTGGTCATAACTTTCCTTCCAAGGAGTAAGCGCCTTTTAATTTAGGTAGATGGTATTTGTGACTGACACAGGACATGCCCTTTAGAGAAGTAAGAAGCGTCATTGTGAGAATTTGCAATAACTTTACCATACATCATACTGAAATACAAAATAGAGAAAAATTTCCTGAGTCGCCTGATAGAAGATAATTGAGGTGACTGAACAGAATTCTAGCTTCCATTGATGGAAAATAACAGTGCAGGAATGAAAAATGTATGAACCGGTACAATAAAAAGCCACTATAATCATCAAAAAATAAAAGAAGTCCCTGACAACAGTGCAGCATATCATCACCCGTACACAATATTGATTTGTACACTCCTTCATCTGGTGCATAGGCCGTCCAGAGGTTATTTCAAAAAGAGACAGTTGATGCTTAGCAAAATGGCAATCCAGTCGAGTAGTTTTCCCTAGGAAATCCCATGGACAGAGGAGTCTGGTGGGCTGCAGAAGAGTCAGTCGCGACTTAGCAACTAAACAACAACAAAAGGAGGGGACCTAAGACAGAAGCACCAATGGGAGAGCTTTTGGCCACGAAAGGTTAAAAGCCCCTGAGAGTTTTGTCAGTTGCATTTTGATAGTGCTGTTGGTTCTTTCTTTCCATCCTTAAGATCGGGAGTGATAAGTGCTTTGAAAATGCTGCACTGTTGGCTAAATGTCACAAATTAATTTAATTATTTGTCCAGTAAAGTGAGTCCCTATATAACTGCATCACTACATAACTTGAAAGTGATTCCCCAAACAGGAATTATTCTTTCCAGCAGTGATTTACCTGCTGCTATAGCCCTTGCTCTCCTGCAGGGAAAGCTTCAACCCAGTGTGAAAACATACAGATCATCACCAAGATATATTTATATCCTTGAGATATAAATGGCCATACTTCAAAGGGTCCCTTAGGAAGGGGAATGTGGCCTTCTGACCCATGTAGTGGTTTTCTGGGATTACATTTAGGGCATAGACTACAGCAAGTACATACTTTACAAGTCTTCATGGCAGGAAGTTTCCAAAACGGTTGTTTTCCCCATGAAATTGCCTCTCAGTTGCCCAGTGAATTAAAGAAAATGCACGCTGCAGTAATGGCCATTGCACTCTTACAAGTACTGTCAGGGTCTTTTTTAAAATCAGGTCCAAACCATATTTGTGTGATGGGGTAAAAAATTCCCCCTTTTTTGTTGTCACATCTGTTTATCTTCTTTAGTGGTGGTTTCTTAAGCCTGTGGAAGAAACTCTCCCTGGGTTAGCAGGGTTCACAGAGGGCAGTGGACATTCTCAAAGCTGAACAGGAGGAATTTTTAAAGTTGTCCGTTTGCAGCGTCAGCAGGCTAATTTCCTTTAGCTTCCTTAGTGTCAGATTTGGGATGTCCCAGTGTTTTAATAATTGCCAACTGTTTTAGTAGTTGTATAGCATTTAATAACTGCAACCTGTTTTTATAGGCTGTCTGGAAGAGGTTAAAAGCCCTCATTTCCATCACATCCAATGTTGTGTGCCACTCCAAAGGCATAACAACAGCCAATATATATGTATTTACTATCTGGGTTTTAGCTAGTTGACAAGCTTGGGCTAAAGCAATTAATTCCGCTTGCTGTGCCGACTTTGTTGCTGGTAAATAAGAGCTTTCAATTATGTCCCCTGTGTATGTCATCGCATATCCAGTTCACTAATGTCCCCGTTCATGCCTTAAGTAGGGTCCTTCAGTAAACCAAATTAAATCAACATTATCAATAGGAATTTCTTGTAAGTCATACCTGGAACAAGAATTTAGTCTGTTGATAAAATGCAGTCTGAATTTCCCTGGTGGTCTAGTGGTTAAGAATCCAACATGCAATGCGGGGGACATGGGTTCCATCCCTGGTTGGGGAACTAAGATCCCACATGCCCTGGAACAATTAAACCCCTGCCCCACAACTATTGAAGCCCACATGTTCTGGAGCCCATGCGTTGCAACTGGAGAGAGTCCATGCACTGCAAGGAAAGAGCCACATATCACAACAAAGACACTGTGTGCTGCAAATAAGACCTGGTGCAGCCAAATAAATAAATAAAATATTTAAAATAAATAAGTAAAGAAAATGCAGTCCTGGTTGTTTTCTTCCTGTGGTGTTGAAAGCAAGGTTGCAGGATTAAGAGTATTAAAAAAAAAAAAGATTGTTACATTGAACAAAGGTAATATTAGGTACAGAAAGCAACAATAGTTCATAAGAAGCTAGTCAGCTTACAGAACAATGCTGACTGTCTGTGAGAGCTTAGAGAAGACTCAGTCGAGGGTGGGACATAAACAAAGGAGACCTCATTATTATTTCTTCAATAATCTAATATAACAAAGGCTTTGCTGAAATAACATTCATACAAAGTAGAAGTCCTTTTCCTGCCAAGTCTGATTGTTGACTCTAATATCCTATGGGTCAATGTTGATCACCACGTTTTTGAGTAATACACCTAAAACAGTTCCTTTTCTTCAAGTGCAAAGAGAACAAGGCAAATTATAATTAGTGCAACCCAAAGCCTGTGCCTGAGTTAAGATGGATTTTAAAGTGTTCATGGTCTCTTTTCCTTTCAGCACTCATTCAATCAGATCAGGCTGGTTGGGCTTAAGTGATGCATATGAAGGTTGAGAACCAAGTGGAAAATTAGGTACCTGATTGCTACAGTATTCAGTCAGACTCAGAAAACCCCTCAATTATTTCTTTGGGGAATTAAGCAAGCTAAAATCCTGTTAGTTATTTTGGAATTGGTTAATAGTCTTTCCTTAGATATTAAGTGGCCCAAAGTTTTACAATAGGTGGACACATTGGAGTTTATTTTTGGACAACTTTTGTCCCTTAGAAGCTAGTTGTAGTAACAGATATGGTGTCTTTTTGAGAATTCAATTCAGTTTTAGAACATTAAAACAAATCATCTACACATTGAATTCAAGTGGAGCCACCAGGGAAGCCTACATCAGCTTTAAGCATTTGAGAAAAGAAAGTGGGGCTCTTACTATAGCCCTGTGGCATGACTGTCCAGGTATATTGATTATCGCCCCATGTGAAGGCAAAAAGATACTGACTGTTCTTCTCCACTGCTCAAAATTCTCCAAGCCAGGCTTCAGCAATATGTGAACCGTGAACTTCCAGATGTTCAAGCTGGATTTAGAAAAGGCAGAGGAACCAGAGATCAAATTGCCAATATCCACTGGATCATCGAAAAAGCAAGAAAGTCCCAGAAAAACATCTATTTCTGCTTTATTCACTATGCCAAAGCCTTTGACTGTATGGATCACAATACACTGTGGAAAATTCTGAAAGAGATGGGAATATCAGACCACCTGACCTGCCTCTTGAGAAACCTATGTGCAGGTCAGGAAGCAACAGTTAGAACTGGACATGTAACAACAGACTGGTTCCAAATCAGGAAAGGAGTATATCAAGGCTGTATATTGTCACCCTGCTTATTTAACTTATATGCAGAGTGCATCATGAGAAACACTGGGCTGGATGAAGCACAAGCTGGAATCAAGATTCCCAGGAGAAATATCAATAACCTCAGATATGCAGATGACACCACCCTTATGGCAGAAAGCAAAGAACTAAAGAGCCTCTTGAAAGTGAAAGTAGAGAGTGAAAAAGTTGGCTTAAACCTCAACATTCAGAAAACTAAGATCATGGCATCTGGCCCCATCACTTTATGGGAAATAGATAGGGAAACAGTAGAAACAGTGGCAGACTCTTTTTGGGGCTCCAAAATCACTGCAGATAGTGAATGCAGCCATGAAATTAAAAGACGCTTACTCCTTGGAAGGAAAGTTATGACCAACCTAGACAGTATATTAAAAAGTAGAGACATTCCTTTGCCAACAAAGGTCCGTCTAGTCAAGGCTATGGTTTTTCCAGTAGTCATGTATGGATGTGAGAGTTGGACTATAAAGAAAGCTGAGTGCCCAAGCATTGATGCTTTTGAACTGTGGTGTTGGAGATGACTCTTGAGAGTCCCTTGGACTGAAAGGAGGTCCAACCAGTCCATCCTAAAGGAAATCAGTCCTGAATATTCATTGAAAGGACTGATGTTGAAGCTGAAGCTCCAATACTTTGGCCGCCTGATGCAAAGAGCTGACTCATTTGAAAAGACCCTGATGCTGGGAAAGATTGAAGGCAGGAGAAGAAGGGGACAGAGGATGAGATGGTTGGATGGCATCACCGACTCAATGGACATGAGTTTGGGTAAACTTCAGGAGTTTGTGATGGACAGGGAGGCCTGATGTGCTGCAGTCCACAGGGTCGCAAAAGAGTCTGACATGGCTGAGTAACTGAACTGAACTGAATTATTCTCCATACTAGTGGAGAAGGCACCACATAAATCAATTATGAAGAATAGCTGTTATCAGCTGGAATGGCTGAGAAGAATGTATGTGGATTTGGGACCAGAAGATGTGCAGGAATCACAGTGTTATTTATAGCTTTCAGATCTTGAACTAACCTCCAACCTTTCCCATTTTCCTTTTTCACTGGTACCTGCCTGCGTGCTTAGTTATGTCCAACTCTTTTTGACCCTTTGGACTGAAGCCCGCCAGGCTCCTATGTTCATTGGGTTTTCCAGGCAAGAATGCCAGAGTGGGTTGCCATTTTCTTCTCCAGGTGATCTTCCCAATCCAGGGATTGAAATTGCGTCTCCTGCGTCTCCTGTATTGCAGGCTGATTCTTTACTGCTGAGCTATCAGGGAAGCCGTTATATGCAAATAAATAATACAAATATTTATTAGAGAATTATCTAGCTTACTTTCAATATACTAACATTAAAAGAAAAGAGAAATAGAAAGAGCAGAGGATACATCATCAAATTGGGTTTTGACCAACAACCAGACTTAAACAGCACTGGGAAGTCTTGTGTAACAGCATATCTGGAGTCCCAGTCGGGAAAAAGTCCCAGGCATCATGTTAGCTCCGTGGGTGAGACTTTGTTTCACCGGTGAGATCAGTATGTTACAAGGTCTCATACGGGGAACTGTAAGTCCCTCCTTAAGGAATCCCTGAATAATAGGTTGTCCCATTTAATGCCACTGATTTAAGTGATACTGTCAAATATCAGGTAGAGGCTTAGAGTTGTCAACAGTCCCCTTGATAGGGTGGCCATTTTAAATATTTCAATATCTAAGGAAGAAGGTGGCCATAATTCTTTAGGTGCTGGCAATAACAGGTCATTAATTTTTCTTGGTCTGTTTGAGTCACTGATTTTATAACCATCTATCTCTCAGTAACTAGATTTTGTTCAACATTAAAATTTCTAAATCTAGAAGCATTTCCCTTTTTTTGTGAAAAGGCAGTATGGATATTGTTGGCTTCTAAAAGTTCTCTTCCTATCAAATGAATTGGGGCACATTTTACTAGGAGAAACACAAGTTTCACTGTGATAATTCCTAATTGAATGCTTATCGAATCTGATTTTAAAATTTGCATAGGTACATCAGAAACCCCTACTATTAATATTTGACTTGACTGTTTATTTTGAGGGAGAGGGCAATGAATAGGGCAGGGTAAAGAACAGGGACTGTAACCCCAGTATCTACAAAGGCCTTTAAATTTCCCCCCAACTGGTGTTTCCATTTCCCCTAAGATATTGGTGAGGAGCCTTGGCTAGCTGGTAAAGAATCCACCTGCAATGCAGGAGACCTGGGTTCAGTCTTTGAGTTGGGAAGATCCCCTGGAAAAGGGAAGACTACCCACTCCAGTATTCTGGCCTGGAGAATTCCATGGACTGTATAGCCCATGGGGCCGCAAAGAGTCAGACACAACTGAGTGACTTTCACTATTGGTGAGGAGCAGGGGGAGGTTCCTTCTCATAATCATCAAAGCAGCCCTAGTCCTTTTTAGTTTTGCTTTGGTTCAAGTTCTGTTTAAACTTATGGCATTCTCATTTGAAGAGATCAGACTTTTTGCAATAAAAACA
Source organism: Capricornis sumatraensis (assembly GCF_032405125.1). Taxonomy (NCBI): domain Eukaryota; kingdom Metazoa; phylum Chordata; class Mammalia; order Artiodactyla; family Bovidae; genus Capricornis; species Capricornis sumatraensis. The sequence goes on along the minus strand of NC_091089.1, from coordinate 52,545,125 downwards.
AATGTGAGTACTTTGCTTTGGGCCAGAGTTAGAAAACCATGTTCCAATAGGGCCACTAAAACACTAGCATGTACTGTGGCCCCGTCCAGTGGACATTTTTTAATTAGCTTTACTATTTTTTTCATCTTATCCCTCTTAAAGATTGAATTTAGAATTGGATCATTTTGATGATTTTGAAAACTTTCAGGGGCCATTACAGAGTCCTGTTGGAAGGTTTTTCTCCAACCTCTCAAAGTAATGAAAAATAATTTCTTTGAGCTTTTGTTTACATTGGTGAACCACTGTCCACTCAATTTTCTCAGTAAAAATTTGGGGGATTACTTGTTACAAGTTACAAGCACATTCTTGACGCCTGTGAATGTCCGCATGCTTGTGAAAATCTTCCACTCCCACTCTGCCTTTTGTAGTCATACCTTTGTTCGTGTGTGCTCAGTCACTCAGCTGTGTCTGACTCTTTGCGACGCTTTGGACTGGAGTCTGCCAGGCTCCTCTGTCCATGGGATTTCCCATGCTAGAATACTGGATTAGGTTGCCATTTGCTTCTCTAGGGGATCGAATGGACCCAGAGATCGATTGGATACTAGCAGATGCTCAAGTTATTACAAATCTGAGTATCTTGGCTCATGTGTCCTTACAGAATGAATTCTCATAAAAATCCTAAAAGGGGACTTCCCTGGCAGTCCAGTGGTTAAGACTCCATGCCTCCAACGCAGGGGATATGGGTTTGATCCCTGGTCTGAGAACTAAGATCTCACATGCCACATGGTGTGGCACCCCCCAAAAAATAAATAAATAAATAAACTCTAAAGGATTCATGAAGACCTACAAGATCTTTTAGAACTAACACCCAAAAAAGACGTCCTTTTCATTATAGGGGACTGGAATGCAAAAGTAGGAGGTCAAGAATCACCTGGAGTAACAGGCAAATTTGGCCTTGGAATGCGGAATGAAGCAGGGCAAAGACTAATAGAGTTTTGCCAAGAAAATGCACTGATCATAGCAAACACCCTCTTCCAACAACACAGGAGAAGACTCTACACATGAACATCACCAGATGGTCAAAACTGAAATCAGATTGATTATATTCTTTGCAGCCAAAGACGGAGAAGCTCTATACAGTCAACAAAAACAAGACCGGGAGCTGACTGTGGCTCAGATCATGAACTCCTTATTACCAAATTCAGACTCAAATTGAAGAAAGTAGGGAAAACCGCTAGACCATTCAGGTATGACCTAAATCAAATCCCTTATGATTATACAGTGGAAGTGAGAAATAGATTTAAGGGTCTAGATCTGATAGAGTGCCTGATGAACTATGGATGGAGGTTCGTGACATTGTACAGGAGACAGAGATCAAGACCATCCCCATGGAAAAGAAATGCAAAAAGCAAAATGGCTGTCTGGGGAGGCCTTACAAACAGCTGTGAAAAGAAGAGAGGCGAAAGGCAAAGGAGAAAAGGAAAGATATAAGCATCTGAATGCAGAGTTCCAAAGAATAGCAAGAAGAGATAAGAAAGCTTTCTTCAGCGATCAATGCAGAGAAATAGAGGAAAACAGCAGAATGGGAAAGACTAGAGATCTCTTCAAGAAAATTAGAGATACCAAGGGAACATTTCATACAAAGATGGGCTTAATAAAGGACAGAAATGGTCTGGACCTAACAGAAGTAGAAGGTATTAAGAAGAGGTGGCAAGAATACACGGAAGAACTGTACAAAAAAGACCTTCACGACCCAGATAATCATGATGATGTGATCTCTAATCTAGAGCCAGACATCTTGGAATGTGAAGTCAAGTGGGCCTTAGAAAGCATCACTAAGAACAAAGCTAGTAGAGGTGATGGAATTCCAGTTGAGCGTTTCAAATCCTGAAAGATGATGCTGTGAAAGTGCTGCACTCAATATTCCAGCAAGTTGGGAAAACTCAGCAGTTGCCACAGGACTGGAAAAGGTCAGTTTTCATTCCAATCCCAAAGAAAGGCAATGCAAAAGAATGCTCAAACGATCGCACAGTTGCACTCATCTCACATGCTAGTAAAGTAATGCTCAAAATTCTCCAAGCTAGACTTCAGCAATACATGAACTGTGAACTCCCTGATGTTCAAGCTGATTTTAGAAAAGGCAGAGGAACCAGAGATCAAATTGCCCACATCTGCTGGGTCATGGAAAAAGCAAGAGAGGTACAGAAAAACATCTATTTCTGCTCTATTGACTATGCCAAAGCCTTTGGCTGTGTGGATCACAATAAACTGTGGAAAATTCTGAAAGAGATGGGAATACGAGACCACCTCACCTGCCTCTTGAGAAATCTGTATGCAGGTCAGGAAGCAACAGTTGGAACTGTATATGGAACAATACACTGGTTCCAAATTGGAAAAGGAGTATGTCAAGGCTGTATATTGTCACCCTGCTTATTTTACTTCTATGCAGAGTACATCATAAGAAATGGTGGGCTGGAAGAAGCACAAGCTGGAATCAAGATTGCCGGGAGAAATATAAATAATTTCAGGTATGCAGATGACACCACCCTTATGGCAGAAAGTGAAGAGGAACTAAAAAGCCTCTTGATGAAAGTGAAAGAGGAGAGTGAAAAAGTTGGCTTAAAGCTCAACATTCAGAAAACGAAGATCATGGCATCGGGTCCCATCACTTTATGGGAAATAGATGGGGAAACAGTGGAAACAGTGGCAGACTTTAGTTTTTTGGGCTCCAGAATCACTGCAGATGGTGACTGCAGCCATGAAATTAAAAGACCTTACTCCTTGGAAGAAAAGTTATGACCAACCTAGATAGCATATTCAAAAGTAGAGACATTACTTTGCCGACTAAGGTCCGTCTAGTCAAGGCTATGGTTTTTCCTGTGGTCATGTATGGATGTGAGAGTTGGACTGTGAAGAAGGCTGAGTGCCGAAGAATTGATGCTTTTGAACTGTGGTGTTGGAGAAGACTCTTGAGAGTCCCTTGGACTGCAAAGAGATCCAACCAGTCCATTCTGAAGGAGATCAACCCTGGGATTTCTTTGGAAGGAATGATGCTAAAGCTGAAACTCCAGTACTTTGGCCACCTCATGCGAAGAGTTGACTCACTGGAAAAGACTCTGATGCTGGGAGAGTTTGGGGGCAGGAGGAAAAGGGGACGGCCCAGTATGAGATGGCTGGATGGCATCATGGACTCGATGGATGTGAGTTTGAGTGAACTCTAGGAGATGGCGATGGACAGGGAGGCCTGGTGTGCTGTGATTCATGGGTTCGCAAAGAGTCGGACACGACTGAGCTTCTGAATGAACTGAACTGAGAGGATCTTGTAAAGGGCCTGGGAAAGTCTTCGTTAAATTTAAGTTCTGTGCTAGTCGAGGTAGTAGAAGTTAGTGCAGGCTCAACTCTTCAGTAAGCTTCTCTTTAAAGGGAGTTGTAATGATTTGTGGGCTCTCAACATTTAATCCCTGGGGTCCAGTTCATTTCTCCTTTGGAGTTTACGGGAAAGGTAGAGCAGACAAATCGAGATATGGACATTCAGAAAGGAGAGGGATCCCCTGGAGGAGGAAATGGCATCCCACTGCAGATTCTTGCCTGTAAAATCCCATGCACAGAGGAGGCTGGTGGGCTACAGTCCATGGGATCCCAAAGAGTTGAACATGACTGAGCACACACCCATGGACACATAAAGTTCAGAAAGGAGGGGAAGGAGGAAAAGGAAGGGGTAGGGTAAACTCCTGAGCTTTTCTCTAACAACAACTATTTCTAGTGGTTTTCAGTTAGTTTCCTGTAAAGATGCCATTTTTTCATTACCATGCTTCAAAGCTTCAAAGTTCCAATTGAAGGATGCTTCCCATCTTGTCTATGTAATTTCATAGCCAACATTTTCCAACTGGGCACACAAGTTAACTAATTTTGGTAAGTTTCCCACTTTGGCCATTTAAGAGTTAAATTATTTTTCTTTAGATCTTCCCATTTTACCCAGTTCTTACAAATATTGGCTCCATATATATTGCACATGGAGCCCTCCAAGTTCCAGTGGGTGGCTGCCCATCTGGGAGTTGGTCGGCTTTAAAAGCACAATTCCCACCCCCCTCCCTTTTCTTTTGTTTGGTTTTCGTTGTGTAGTCACAATCTCTAGTACCCAGGTGGCACTGGTGGTAAAAAATCCACCTGCCAATGCAGGAGAAGTGAGAGAATTGGATTCGATCCCTGGGTCCGGAAGATCCCCTGGAGAAGGGCATGGCACCCTACTCCAGTATTCTTGCTGGGAGAATCCCGTGGACAGAGGAGCATGGCGGGCTACAGTCCACAGGGTCTCAATGAGTCGGACACAACTGAGCATCTGAGCACGGCACCTCAGACACTTCTTCTAGGTTCTCAGTCACCAGAGAAATGTCCCTTTTCTTCGGAGCTAAAAGACCATTTATACAAAATCTTTCAAACTTGAGCCAGATTAAAAAGGACCAGCCAACCCAGTTCACTCTAAATTTCCTTCTTGGATTTCCCCTGCTAGGAAATTCCATCTAGGCCATTGCCTAGGAAATTTCCCCTTGGTCCCTTTTACCTGGAAATGTACTGGTACCCTGTTAAGACTACAAGTCCTAAAATTTTAACAGATGGGATAAAAATTCAGGATCATCATGCAAATCGATGAGGTCCGAATATCAGGAAAATTCCAAACCATCTGAGAAATACCAAAAAGCCAGAGGGGCTCAAAGAGCCCGTGCTGGTGTGAGCACTGGTTTAGAGTAGACTCCAGGTGTCCTCTGGTGGGAGTCTCTGATATCCTACTAACTATACCCAGCAAATGTCAACAAAAAAGTAATCAATACTGATCTTCAGTAGAAACAGAGAATTTTATTTGAGCCAACCTGAGGATTATAACCCAGGAGACAGTCTTTCGGAAAACGCAGAGAATTGTTCCACCTGTTAGAAGTCAAAGGCACCGTTATATACACATTTAAGACAAAGGATCATACATTAAAATGACACACTGACATTTTATATAAGGTTCACCAAAGTTACATAAAGCAGATCTTTACATACAGGACAAGCAGTCACCACAACCCTTAACAGGATTAGGAAAGGAAAAATGAATCTTCTCTGGAGGTACATTGCTATGTCAGAAGAAGGAAAAAAATGATCTTTATGGTTGAGCAGAGGTTCCTGCCTTTAAGGAGGTCTGGTTAATGTAAAATACTGATTCACATTGCCCATTAGGAAAGGCACAAAATGGACAGAGACTATGTTACAGTTAAATTTTCTTGTCCTGCTTCAAAACATAGATTTTATGCCATCGCCTGTTATTCAGGAATGTCTTTTAAAAAGTAATTTGCTGTACTAGTCCTTGAAACATGCCTACCCTGCAAGCAAGATAGCTGAATGGAAAAGGCTGGAGATTTGTTCAAGATCTGTGAGCAATAAATAATATTGCAATTCCTTGATATCCTTTGGTCCCAAATCCACGCACTTTACTCTCAGTCATTCCTACTAAAAGCAGTGCCTTCTTTAGCATCCCAGTAGAGAAGGACAATCACATGACTTTTTGTCTTCATGTGGGAAAATCATTAATATACCTGGACAGCTATGCACAAGGCTACCAGTTAGAACCCCACCTACTTTTCTCAAATGCTTAAAGCTGATTTAACTGATGTAGACTTTCCTGGTGGTTATACTTTAATTCAATACATAGACAATTTGATATTATGCTCTAAAACTGAACTGGATTCTCAAAAAGATACTATCCATCAGTTAGTTACCCAAGTTAGCTTCTAAGGGACATGCATGCATGCATGCTCATTCGCTTCATTCATGTCCAACTCTTTGTGACCCTATGGACTGTAGCCTTCTAGGCTCTGCTGTCCATGGGATTCTCCAGGCAAGGATACTTGAGTTGGTTGTCATTTCCTCCTTCAGGGGATCTTCCCAACCCAGGGACTGAACCTGTAGTTCCTGTGTCTCCTGCATTGGTAGGCAGATTCTTTACCGCTGAGCCACCTGGGAAGCCCCTTCTCAGGGACACAGTTGTCTAAAGATAAACTCCAACTTTGCCTACCTACTGCAAAATATATGGGCCGCTTAATATCTCAGGAAGGACTATTGATTGAAACAAAAAAAATAAAATAATTATTATTTTCTCACCACTCTCCCCACCTCCACCCAGAATAACAATTGAGGGAATTTCTGGGTCTGACTGATGTTGTAGGAATTGGGTACTTAATTTTTAATGTATTGTCCAACCTTTTCCAGTTCAGTTCAGTTCAGTCGCTCGGTCATGTCCGACTCTTTGCAACCCCATGAATCGCAGCACGCCAGGCCTCCCTGTTCATCACCATCTCCTGGAGTTCACTCAGACTCACGTCCATCAAGTCCGTGATGCCATCCAGCCATCTCATCCTCGATCGTCCCCTTCTCCTCCTGCCCCCAATCCCTCCCAGCATCAGAGTCTTTTCCAATGAGTCAACTCTTCACATGAGGTGGCCAAAGTACTGGAGCTTCAGCTTTAGCATCATTCCTTCCAAAGAAATCCCAGGGTTGATCTCCTTCAGAATGGACTGGTTGGATCTCTTTGCAGTCCAAGGGACTCTCAAGAGTCTTCTCCAACACCACAGTTCAAAAGCATCAATTCTTCGGCACTCAGCCTTCTTCACAGTCCAACTCTCACATCCATACATGACCGCAGGAAAAACCATAGCCTTGACTAGACGGACCTTAGTCAGCAAAGTAATGTCTCTGCTTTTGAATATGCTATCTAGGTTGGTCATAACTTTCCTTCCAAGGAGTAAGTGTCTTTTAATTTCATGGCTGCAGTCACCATCTGCAGTGATTCTGGAGCCCAAAAAATAAAGTCTGCCACTGTTTCCACTTTTTCCCCATCTATTTCCCATAAAGTGATGGGACCCGATGCCATGATCTTCGTTTTCTGGATGTTGAGCTTTAAGCCAACTTTTTCGCTCTCCTCTTTCACTTTCATCAAGAGGCTTTTTAGCTCCTCTTCACTTTCTGCCATAAGGGTGGTGTCATCTGCATATCTGAGGTGATTGATATTTCTCCCAGCAATCTTGACTCCAGCTTGTGTTTCTTCCAATCCAGTGTTTCTCATGATGTATTCTGCATAGAAGTAAAATAAGCAGGGTGACAATATACACCCTTGACGTACTCCTTTTCCTATTTGGAACCAGTGTGTTGTTCCATGTCCAGTTCTAACTGTTGCTTCCTGACCTGCATACAGATTCCTCATGAGGCAGGTCTGGTGGTCTGGTATTCCCATCTCTTTCAAAAATTTCCACAGTGTATTGTGATCCACACAGTCAAAGGCTTTGGCATAGTCAAGAAAGCAGAAATAGATGTTTTTCTGGAACTCTCTTGCTGTTTCCATGATCCAGTGGATGTTGGCAATTTGATCTCTGGTTCCTCTGCCTTTTCTAAAGCCAGCTTGAACATCAGGGAGTTCACAATTCACGTATTGCTGAAGTCTGGCTTGGAGAATTTTGAGCATTACTTTACTAGCATGTGAGATGAGTGCAATTGTGCGGTAGTTTGAGCATTCTTTGGCATTGCCTTTCTTTGGGATTGAAATGAAAACTGACCTTTTCCAGTCCTGTGGCCACTGCTGAGTTTTCCAAACTTGCTGGCATCTTGAGTTCAGCACTTTCACAGCATCATCTTTCAGGATTTGAAACAGCTCACCTGGAATTCCATCACCTCCACTAGCTTTGTTCATAGTGATGCTTTCTAAGGCCCACTTGACTTCACATTCCAAGATGTCTGGCTCTAGATTAGAGATCACATCATCATGATTATCTGGGTCGTGAAGATCTTTTTTGTATAGTTCTTCTGTGTATTCTTGCCACCGCTTCTTAATATATTCTGCTTCTGTTAGGTCCAGACCATTTCTGTCCTTTATTAAGCCCATCTTTGCATGAAATGTTCCCTTGGTATCTCTAATTTTCTTGAAGAGATCTCTAGTCTTTCCCAATCTGTTGTTTTCCTCTATCAACCTTTTTATGCACTGCTTCAGTCCAGTGGACCTGACCCAACTGAAGAACAACAGAAGGAGAAAATAGCCATTGGAGTTTGAAGTCCATGTTAACCAAGCTGTGGCATTAGGCCATTCTGATTACAAGTTACAGGTTTTTCTCTCTTTACATGAAGAGAAAGGTAGTGTCTTAGGGATATTAATAGAGAGTCATGGTGATCAACATCTACTGGGAGGATGCTATAGTTGTCAATTAGATTCATAGTGAGAGGACTCTCATCCTGTCTGAGAACTATTAATATTTCAGGGACAGCTTGCCAATACAAGGGACTGAATAAATAGTGATGGGATCTCTGCTTTGACTATGTTCCGCACCCGAGTCTCTTGAATTCTCATCATAGTCAATGCTGTTCTGTAAGTTGGCCTCTTACAAGATATTGCTGCTTTCTTCACCTCATATTACTTTGGCTGCAGTGCAATAATCTTAACCCCACAACTTACCCCCATAACACCAAGATGACAGCAACCATAATTACACTTCACTGATTATTTTCTTGTTTCTAGGAATGATTTTCAGGAAATCCCTATTAGTTATGCTGATTTAGTTTGGTTTAGAGATGGATCTTACTTAAACGAAGAGCAGGGACAATACTGCGGAGAAGGCAATGGCACCCCACTCCAGTACTCTTGCCTGGAAAATCCCATGGATGGAGGAACCTGGAAGGCTGCAGTCCATGGGGTCACTGAGGGTCGGACACGACTGAGCGACTTCACTTTCACTTTTCACTTTCTTGCATTGGAGAAGGAAATGGCAACCCACTCCAGTGTTCTTGCCTGGAGAATCCCAGGGACGGGGGAGCCTAGAGGGCTGCCGTCTATGGGGTCGCACAGAGTCGGACACGACTGACGTGACTTAGCAGCAGCAGCAGCAGGGGCAATACTGAGCTGGGTCTGCGTTAATAACATTAATTGTAGATGCAGCTGGGAGCTCTCACCTATCAGAAGCAAAGTCAGCATAGCAAGCTGAACTCATTGCTCTGATCAGAGATTGTCAATGAACTAAGGACCAAAGAGCAAACATGTACGATGATAGCTGCAATGCTTTCAAAGTGACATGATTTGGAGTGCTCTGTAATAAGAGAGGGTTTTATGTCGTTAGGAAAACCCATAAAGAATGGGAAAATAGACTTAGAATTATTAGACTCTATACAAATGCCTTAAAATAGACCATTATTAAAATACCTAGACATTCCAAATCTGCTTCACTAGAGCCCAAAGGGAATCAATCCACTGAGTCAGCAGCCAAACAACCTGCTGTAAGTTCTGTTTCTAGCCAGTTCTGAGAATGTCCGCTACTCAAACCTAACCTGGACAAAACTGTCAAGAAACTTCTTTTACCGGCTCGAGAAGTAGCCTCAGAAGGTGAGAAGCAAATGCAGGAGAGGAAAGGAGGATTTTTTAACCCCACTTCACAAATATGTTTTGGACCAAATAAGAGACTTATAGTGTCTGTAGGGGTTCAATTGCCTTTATTCCAGCAGTGCACTCCCTGACCCACAGGGTTCTTGAAAAAATGATTTTGTGGGGAAAACAGCATTTTTGGACTCCCTTCCTTACACTGGCTCACAGAGCATAAGTCGATGCACTATTTACCTGAAATACAATCCCAGAAAACTGTTTCATGCATTTCAATACCACTTAGCCCTTCTTAAGGAAACCTTTGAGGTATGGCAGTTGGATTTTGTCCAAATGCCTCCATCTCAATGACGCAAATGTATCTTGGTAACATTTCCACACTGGGTAGAAGCATTTCTTTGAAAGAGAGCAACATTAATAGCAGGTAAATCACTATTAAAAAGAATAAATCTTATTTGGAGAATTCATTCTGAGTTGCATAGGGACAAAGAAATTTACTTTGTCAGATAAATAATTAAATCAATTTGTGATTTCTGGTCAATAAGAGCATTTTCACTGTGCTTGTCACCCCCAGTATTCAGGATTGATAGAAAGCACTAACTGACTGTCAAAACTCAACTGGCAAAACTCTCAGGGGCTTTTCATCTTCATGGCCAAAAGCTCTTCTGTTGGTGCTTCTCAACCTTAAGTCTACTTCTTTTGGCAAGTGTCAATTGTCTCCTTTTGAAATAACCCCTGGATGATCTATGCACCAGATGAAGGCGTGTACAAACCAGTATTATATGAGTGATGATATGCTGCATTGTTCGATTTCTTAAGGCACTTAAAGAAAATGAAAAGCTGGGAACTAATTCCTTTCACAGCTAGCTTCTGGGAGATGAAGACCTTATGGATCATGGGTTGCAACCTGGAGACTTTTGTCTATTGGAAAAGGTATCAAATACAAGATTCTTTGCAGCTGTGTTGGAAAGGGCCCTATCATGTATTATTAACTAACTCCTGTGTTGTAAAGCTCAAAGGAGTGAACCCTGGGTTTCTATCTCTCAATTTTTAAAAAGGGCTTCTGCTCCTACGTGGACTGTGAACTCTGTTTCTCACACCTGGCTTTGACTCAGACGAGCATCACCAAGCTGGCATGAGAAGTCAGTAACAGCGGTAGACAGGTAACCCAAGAATCCAGACCAGCCCTGTTGGACTCATCCTACTGGTTCAATTGTACTGTTTACCAACTGTCTGTCTCTCTGTCAACATTGAGAGTTACTGTTTTGCTGCTGCTGCTAAGTCGTTTCAGTCGTGTCTGACTCTGTGCGACCCCATGGACGGCAGCCCACCAGGCTCCCCTGTCCCTGGGATTCTCCAGGCAAGAACACTGGAGTGGGTTGCTATTTCCTTCTCCAATGCATGAAAGTGAAGAGTGAAAGTGAAGTCGCTCAGTCGTGTCCGACTCTTAGCGACCCCATGGACTGCAGCCTTCCAGGCTCCTCCGCCCATGCGATTTTCCAGGCAAGAGTACTGGAGTGGGGTGCCATTGCTTTCTCCGGTTACTGTTTTACCTCTAGCTATCCTTTTGCTCCAGTGTTTAGATTGGAAAGAGAATTAGTTCTTCAGTAAAGTCGTCACAGAGAATAGCTACTGCGGGTCATTTAACCAACTGTCGGATTTGTCATCAAATTCTTCAGTCAATACAAGACTGATACAGGCCCCTCATAATTCCTGTCACGGAATTTTCAGATATTCCTAATGTCATCACTTACTTGGATCCACCTCCTCCTGGCCTTTCAGGTTCAAATCCCCCAGCCTAGTAATATGTCCATTCCTTGTCTGATACTGTCCTTGGCCCTTAGAGACGGAGCACAGCTTAGCCTAGGACCTTTCTGCTCCATCTCTTACTTAATTAACGAATGTCCTGAAGAGAAAAAGACACGTAACTTGTGCCAGAAACTCTCTTATGTCCAATACCACACGGATGGCTCTTGGAAAGCCTGCAAGAGAAGTGACCCATGGTTTAATACCATGTTAGCAGCACTTTCTATTGATGAATGCATTAATGAGAGCTCTCTTGGAAGGATGACTTTAGCTCCCCCAGGTTTTGTCTTCAGATGTGGCATTGGAATTGACCCACCTTCCCATGAATGGGCACATAAATATCCTAGTTGCTGGCAGTTAAAAGGTTTATGCTTGTTGGGATGCTATGTCTATACAAAAGAGACAGCTGGATCACCTTTCTCTCTCCATTAAGGGATCAAGAGACCTATGTTATTAGGATACCAAGATACCTGGTAGCAGAGTCTTTTGAGAATCTTGATTCCTGGTGCAGGAGTATAAATAGAGATATGGTTGTAAATCTATCAGCCACCATTTGAAGAGACTGCAAATCTATTGGACAGCCCTCAATTCCTTAACCCAAGTAGTACTGGATAATACAGTTACTTTCGATTTTCTAAGAGGTAACCAAGGAGTTGTTTCTCCTGTTGCTCACCTGACTTGTGGCCTTTATATCAATACCTCTGCAGAAGTAGAGATATTCCTAGATAAAATTTCCGAAAAGCAAAATGGTTATAAGAGTAAAAAACGAACAAAACAAAAACCCAGACCCTTTGGATAATCTGTTTAGTTGGCTCCCTGCAGGCCTAGGTAATTTTTCTCACTTTATTGTATAGATGATTATTATTTTCATTGTATTATTATAATTTTCATAGCTATTCACGTTACTGATGGCATGTACCACTGCTTTCTAAATTGCACTGCTAAAGGTACACACACAATATTTGTGCAACAGTCAAGATGATCGACAACATGTATAGCCTGTAGAATGTTTCTCTGTTAGCATATATCCCTGTATTGTTCACTGCATTCAATTAACTGATTTTTCCCTTAGTTTGTTTAATTCTGAAATCTTATGTTAAGGAAAGCAAAGTTGCAAAACCAAATACGTCTTGGCATTTTAACCACTTGGCAAGGAGGAACCTGTACTACAACCCAGACTGAATTTTGTAATTTCATACCAAAATTAAATTTTCATTTAGTTTTCATCACATGGAAAATTAAATTTATGCATTAAGGGATCCTGGATCCCCTTCCTAGTCTAGGTTACATCTTGGGTAAATGGTTCAGTTCTGAGGGTTCATGGCTTAAATCTCAGCTTGACTTTAATGTTGTTGGTTATACTGATTGTGTTCTGTACCACTTATGGAGAACTATTGTGATTTTTGCTGCATATCCAAACTTGCTAGTAAAATAATGATGTCTAAGTGACTTGAAATTATTGATCATATGTATAGTTCTAAGGAGATCCAACCAGTCCATTCTGAAGGAGATCAGCCCTGGGATTTCTTTGGAAGGAATGCTGCTAAAGCTGAAACTCCAGTACTTTGGGCACCTCATGAGAAAAGTTGACTCATTGGAAAAGACTCTGATGAGATTGGGGGCAGGAGGAGAAGGGGACAACAGAGGATGAGATGGCTGGATGGCATCACTGACTCAATGGATGTGAGTCGAGTGAACTCCGGGAGTTGGTGATGGACAGGGAGGCCTGGTGTGCTGTGATTCATGGGGTCGCAAAGAGTCGGACATGACTGAGCGACTGAACTGAACTGAACTGATGCAAAATGCTGGACATGCATAATGTCCATAGGAGGATGATTGGACAATAATTGGCATGAGTTATATTGAACATGTTCAACACAACATTATTAGTCGAGTCCTTGGCTTGGTAATTTATTGACACATAAACTCCTGAAAGAAGAAACTGGCCTATTGGGATCTGGCTTTGTAGGACAGAACGGATCCAAGGCAGGTAAGAAACCACTCTGGTGTTGAAGAACCAAGTATTTAATCACCTAATGTTTTCTGTTGAAGGATTGATGATCAAAAGAGGGAAAAGAGAGAATAAAATTTATTTCTTGAAGCAAAACAAGAAAATTTAAATATAACATACTCCTCACCCATATTTGTCCCTCCCTAATGGGCAATGTATATCTGCATTATACATTAAACAGATCTCCTCGAAGGCAGGAATGTCTGCTCAAACATAAAGATAATTTTTTCCTTCTTCTGGTGCTAGCAATATAACTCCTTAGACATTAATCTTTTTCTCCCCTAATCCTTCATAGGATCATGATGACCCAACAATCTGGGAGCATCAGCAGCTTCACTTGGCTCTCCTGAGAGCATTTAACAGAGTCAAAACTAAAGGTAGAATCTAAATACTAAGACAGAAATACATCCATAGAATGGGATCTGGGGTTTTTCCTTCCCTTTGGGGGTCTTATGACTAGCATTCCTCATGGACCATTAACCATCTATGTTAGCAAACAGACAAACAAATAGACAAACTAAGCACCATTCTTTCAGTTTTCATATAAGATGGAGGCAAGGGTTCAAGTTGATAAGGAGATTATCTAGCTCAGGTGCATTCCCCTCTGAGTACTTGAAAGCTCAGTCACATAGAAAGGGGAGGAGTCAGGACTGTAGGCCTATGATGGACCTGAAAAAAAAATGGAGTCAGTGTGGTTCAGCCACACATTTCACCCAGACATCTATATGGCCCATGCAATTTTATCCACCATTCTTTGCTGAATACTCTGGGGCCAGATATTGGGAGGTAATCTGCATGCCTGTACCACAACAGCAACATACAAAGAATCCGTTAGACAAGGAAGAGTGCCTGGCAGGGCCATGGCACATTTGCCTAGTAAGGAGGTCAACCAACAGATGCAGTCATCTGCAAGAGAAATGTTCTCTTCATGGCTAATAGCCTTTTTTATATGAGATGATAAATCAGTGATGCTAGATTGATAAGAGGGGCTGTAAGTACAATATTGTTGTTGAATTAGGACATGTTTCCCCACGTACCTCTGTCAACATGTCCAGAGCCATATAGTTTTGGAAAACCACTAGGAAACTGGAATTAAATGAGGAACATTTAGTTTCCTGATTTAGTAGAGAAACGCTTTACCTAGAATTATTTAATACAAAGGCGGGGAGCTCGGCTAGAGCTTGTATTTCTAATTTAACATGAATGCCCATAGGCACTGCAATGGCTCAGCGGTAAAGAATCTGGCTGCAATGCAGGAGACACGGATTCGATCCCTGGGTCAGGAAGATTCCCCTGGAGGAGGAAATGGCAACCCACTCCAGTATTCTTGCCTGGAAAACTCCATGGACAGAAGAACCTGGCGGGCTATACAGTCCATGGCGTGGCAAAGTGCTGGACATGACTGAGCATGCAAGCCAGCCACCATGAATGTCTCCATACTGAGGGAGAAAGATGGAGACGAGCCATCCCCACAAGGAGAGATTATAACTCCACCCAGTTTTGAGAGTCAGCAGGTTTCAGAAAGTGTCTGACGAAGAAGAATAGACCTTTCTAGACAAAGAGGGGAAAGTCCACCTATATGGGAGATAAAGCCAAAGACTGGTGTCACATATTCAGGCGACACCTTTGGGTGATAAGAAAGTCCTTGCTTTAAGAGTCTTCTTTCCTTGACTTGTCCATTCAGTTGAAAAACCAGGTGGACAAAAGAAAGAGAGGACAGTGGTAGTACTCCATATGGTTACATTTGGCCAACCAGGTGTTTTTGTCCTCTGGCTGTGGAATCCAGAGTCGCAAAACACACCTCGGAGGACACTTAAGACAGTGAAGCAGTTTATTACGCCAGTGGGTCCAAGGGGAATCAGTTCCCAAAAAGGACCCTGATGTTTCTGAGAGGCCGTTTTATACCCCTCTCCCCCACATGACTGGTTACATGTTAGCAACCTCTTTGTTGTATATGAGTTTTATAAGTAGGTGCTAGGAGAACAAACAATTAAGGTTAAAGGGTAGGGGGAACAATGATTATGCATCAAGGGGGGATGTCTCCACGGTTAATCTAACAGGGGCAGCCTGACCTCAACTACAATCTCTGTCATCTATTGGGAGGGAAGTCTCCAGGAGACCTGGTTTTCATTAGCAATTGTTTTCTCACTCTTGGGCAGGGTTCAGACCCAGTTCACATCCTGTCTTTAAGATGGATGACAGGCTTCAAGAAGAAGTCTCTCCTGCTTTCCTCACACTGGCCCCAACATTTGTTTACAAGAAAAGCAGTAAGTACAAGTTGGTTGTATTTAACACATAACCACCCCAGACCATCCTAGATAATGACCAAGGCAGTGTTAAGTCTAGAGGAGCTGGGTTCAAGCTGAGGAGGAAATACTTTTTATTAATACTATCATTCCTGTCAAAGGGGAAAACGTGAGCCATGGTGACATCTAGTGTTCCCAACAGTTTACCTACTTGCCCACCCACTGTCCCCGTGCTGTGAGGTTGACAGGCAGACTGACCCACGACATTCCTTCAGCGCTAGACACTGGCAGCAATCCACACCCCTAGCAGTCAGAGCAGTTATGGACTCCAGCGTAAGCAGTAGCCCAGGACAGAAACGCATTGTTGGAGGCAGGTGGCATGAATCTCAGAAGGGAAAGACCAAGAATGATAGATAAGCATTTCTCCATTCAGAAACACCATACAAGTCTGGTCTCCATGTACAGGGATCACCCCAGGCATTGGCACTTTTCTCAGAGGACAATGCCAGACATGTCTTCTCTTTATGTCAGAAGTGGGCAGGGAGCTGTTATATGTGGGAATTTTGGTAGCACCCATGAGAGGAACACTCCTTGAGTCCCCCACATAATTTCAAGGAGGAGATCACCTTGTTTATGGGTGGGGCTTCAATTAGAAAGTTTGAGGAAATACTATGCCAGGGGCTGGGCCTTCCTACAAAGGTATAAGGATATCAAGCCACCTGGGAGGGAGATACCATCTAAGTCTCCAATCTAAGATAGTTTCCAAGGTGGGAAGTCTTGTGGCAATCTTAATATAATATCCATAGCATGCTAAATGGTTCTCAGTCCTCCTTCTAAGTCTTATAACTTTAAGGCCCGAGCTGACAGAGCAGGTACAGTCAGTGTCGCATAAACTGGTGTATAGCCTGCTGCAGGTTGCTGTGTTTCTTTGCTGGATGTCTTCTAAGATCCAGGTTAGATTGTGAAGACCATTCTCATAAAGACTTGTCCAGAGAAATCGTCTTCACTCCCTCTTTCAGTAACCAATTAACTTTTTCTTTTTTGGTTTCTCTTCTTTTTTAAAAAAATTAATTTAATTGTAGGCTAATTACTTTACAATATTGTTGTTGTTTTTGCCATACATTGACATGAATCAGCCATGGGTGTACATGTGTTCCCCATCCTGAATCCCCCTCCCACCTCCCGCCCCATCCCATCCCTCAGGGTCATCCCAGTGCACCAGCCCTGAGCACCCTGTCTCATCCATCGAACTTGGACTGGCGATCTCTATCACATATGGTAATATACATGTTTCAGCGCTAGTCTCTCAAATTATCCCTGTAAGAAACGCCGCGGGAAGAAGGAACCACCCCTATGGACTGTTGAACAGGGCCTTTTATTGGGCGGTCGCTCTCGGGCAGAACTCCCGGGGGCGGGTAAGCAGGGGAGCGAGGGGGGGGTCTGCAAAGCAAAGGGAGTCTGAGGGGTAAAGGGAGTCTGTGGAGTCTGCGAGGTGTGAGGGGTGGGGAAGGGGTTTTATAGCCCGGGCCGGGGCTCCCATATAAGGAAGAAAACGCGGGCTCAGCGGTGATTGGTGTTCAAGGGCTTCATATCGGCTCCTGATTGGTCGGCTTGGTTGCCGGCCCGTCTCCGGGGTGTGTCTGCAGCGCCCTCTTCTGGGGCATGTCCCGACATGCCTCAGCACGCCTGACCTTTCCCTGACCTTTCATCCTGACCTCGCCCTGACCCTTCATCCTGACCTCGCCCTGACCTTTCATCCCGGCCTTTTTGATATAGGACAACTTTTTGATATAGTAGCCGACTCTCTCTGGCTACTTCCTGCTGAACGGGGGCGACGAGGGGTAGGGTACGGTCGGGATGACAGGGGGCGTCTGCCTTTAATCTTGCCACGGAGTACTTGTTGGAAGCCCTTGGTACTCTTGTCGCATCACCATCAGCTGGACTGTGTTGAGCCGTTGTTTGATGAAGGCCCGAAAGTCAGGAGCAGTAGGAGAATGATGATCGGTCCCACTAGGGAAGATAGCAAAGTTGTCAGCCAAGGGGAGCTCTGGAAGCTCTGGAACCAGGATTCGAACCAGCCCTGCTGGGCCTCTCTCTCTCGCCTTTTGCCTTCCTTCCTGGCAGTTTCTGCCTTCGTCTCCCTCTCTTTTCCTTCGATTCTGTCTCTCTTTTCTGCTTCTCTGCCTTGCTTTCTCCTTTCTCTTCTGTCACACTCTCTAATTCCTTTCTGTCTCTCTTTCCTCTCACTCTTTCAGTTTCAGTCTTTCTCTTCCTTCCTTTTCTCACTCTCTCCGCCACTCTATCTCTCTTTCCTACTTTCTTTTGCCTTCTCTCCTTTTCGCTCTTCAACTCTTCTCTTTCCTTTCTCTGACTTTCTTTTGCTTTCTCTGACTTTCTCCTCTTTCCTTCTCTGGTTCCATTTCTCTTGGTTCTTTCCTTCCCTCGTCTTCCTTCCTTTCTCTGCGTCTCCTCCTCTCTGTCCTATTCCTTCTGTCCTCTCTGGTGCTCTCCCTAAGGTGTTCCTCCCTCTCCTCTTAATAAAAGATTTGGGCGGTGGTTTCTCAGTCACTCAGGAATCGGCGACAGAGGGGTTCGGGTAATGGTCAGTTTGGTCGGCCCCGTGAGGGTGGAGCGGTAGGAGTGATCAGGAGGAGGGGTCGGGGCCAGGGCCACCCCTGTCTCTGGGAGACCTGGGGGAGCTCGTTTGAGGTGGGTCAGGTAATACCAGGGCTCGTGTCCCAGGAGTTTGGCGGCTGTAGGAGTGGTGAGGATTACAATATGGGGTCCCGTCCAGCGAGGCTGTAGTGGGCGGGGACTCAGGGTTTTCAGCAGTACCTGATCTCCTGGTGCTAGAGGCTGGGTGGGCCCTGCATCGTCTGTCGGTTGTGGCAGGACCCGATCTGCGTGTTCCCTCAGCAAGAATCGTAGGAGGGAGAAGAGGGGGAGGTATCCCGCGAGTTGGGGAGCCTCTCCCTCGGGGAGGTGAGTCAGGAGAGAGGGCCTGCCGTAGAGCAGTTCAAAAGGGGTCAAACCTGTTTTGGAGTGTGGTGTGGTGCGAATGCGAGTGAGCGCCAGAGGAAGGAGGTCGACCCAAGATAGCCGCAGTTCTGAGGCTAGCTTGGTCAGATGCGTCTTGATGATGCCGTTCACCCGCTCTACCTTGCCTGATGATTGGGGCCGATAGGGGATGTGAAGATGCCAGCCGATACCTAGGGCCGCAGCTACCTGCTGAGAGATCTGCGAGATGAATGCAGGCCCATTGTCAGACTGGAGAGAGTTTGGCAACCCAAACCTGGGAATGAGATGGGCTGTCAAGACCTCCGCCACTGCCGCTGCTGTCTCCCGGGCTGTGGGGAAGGCCTCGACCCATCCTGAAACGGTGTTCACCAAGACCAGCAGATAGCGGTAGGCTCGATGTCTGGGCATGTGGGTGAAGTCTATCTGCCAATCCTGTCCGGGCATATGTCCCCTCAACTGGTGAGTCTCCTGTGGGGGTCGGAGTCCTCCTTGAGGAGAGGTGGAGGCGCATGTTAGGCAGGATCGGTGGACAGCATATATGGTCTGTCTGAGATGTGGGGGAGAAAAGACAGGGCTGAGAAAGGAAAAGAGAGCTCTTGGTCCGATGTGGAGGGTATTGTGAATTTGGGATATTATGGTCTTAGCCTGGCGCTCAGGAAGCACCGGTTTATTATGGAGCAGTATCCATCCCGACGGGTGCCTCTGAGCTCCTTCTTGCGCCAGCAAGGCTCTGGCTTCCTTGCTCGAATGATCTGGGTGGAGGGTGGATCTCAAAGTCAGCAGGGGCTCGGGGGCTTGTTGTAAGGTAATTTGTCGAGCCACTTGATCTGCCATGTTGTTACCCAGAGCGACAATGTCATGAGTATTTTGGTGTCCCTTGCAATGTATGATAGCGACCTCTTTGGGCAGGGATAAGGCATCCAACAGTCGAGTAATGTGGGGGGCATTACAGATGGGGGATCCTTTAGTGGTCAGGAAGCCCCGTTCTTTCCAGATTGCGTGTGAGAATGGGCAATCAAGAAGGCATATTTGGAGTCTGTGTAAATATTGGCCCTTTTTCCTTCTGCTAGGTGTAAGGCTCTAGTCAGAGCTGTTAGTTCAGCCCTCTGAGAAGTCGTCCCAGGTGGCAAGGGCTGAGCCTCCAGGACTTCCCGGGTGGTTACCACAGCATAGGCCGCCCTTTGGTTTCCATTGGGGTCTCACTTTGAGCTCCCATCGACGAACAAAGTTAGAGAGGTTTGGAGAACAGGTTGTGGGGTGGTTGCATAAGGGACTCAAGGACCTCCGAGCATGAGTGGGTTGGGGGTTCTGAGGAGAGAGGGAGTGAGGGTAGTGAGGAAAGCGGGTTTAATTGTGGGGAGTGGCCCACGGAAACCTGAGGATTGTCCAGAAATACCAGGTGAAATTGTTGGAGCCTGGATTCGCTGAGTTCAGAAAGAAATCTAGAGGCTAAAAGGTCACCAAGACGATGAGGCGAGAAAATGGTCAGGGGTTGGTCATGAATCAGCTTTTTTGCATCGGCGTACAACGTTGTCGCTGCTGCTAGTGCCCGCAGGCAGGGGAACCATCCCCTGGCTGTGGGGTCAAGTTGTTTGGATATGTAAGCAATAGACAGCAATTCGGGACCAATCGGTTGCACCAAGGCTCCAAAGGCTATCCCTCCCTTTTCATCAGAGTATAGATGGTGCGGATAGTTGGGATTTGGGAGAAAGAGAGGGGGTGCAGCCAATAGAGTTGAGCGTAAAGTGTGGAAGGCCCGAATCACTTCGGTGGGGGAAGACAGCGGCCCTGTGGGAGTCTCTTTGGCTGCCGCATATAGAGGTTTGGCCAGGGTAGCATAATTTGGGACCCAGTGTCGGAAGAATCCTGTCAGTCCTAAGAAGGACAATATCTGGTTTCCGTCGGCCGGAGGGCAAATGGACCGGAGGAGGCTACACCGGTCGGCTGTCAGGGCTTTAGTGGTCGGAGTGATTTGGAGACCCAGATAGATGACAGAAGTCTGAGTCAGTTGGGCTTTGGATTGTGAGGCTCTGTAACCCTGGGAACCAAGGAAATTGAGGAGGGTTGCAGTATGTTGTCGGGAGGTCTCTTCTGAGGGGCTGCAAAGGAGCAAGTCATCTACGTACTGGAGGAGGGTGCTAGGGCGGAGCAAGCACCTAGCCAGGTCCTGGGACAGAGCTTGCCCGAAGTAGTGGGGACTGTCTCTGAACCCCTGAGGGAGTACGGTCCATGTGAGTCGTGTGGTCAGCTGGGTGTCGGGGTCAGTCCGGGTGAACGCAAAGAGAGATTGGCAGTCGGGGTGGAGTGGGATGGTAAAAAAGGCATCTTTGAGGTCAATAACGGTGAAATGAGAAGTCTGAGGAGGTATGGAAGAAAGGAGGGTGTAGGGGTTAGGGACAAGAGGATGGGCAGGGATTACCGCCGCGTTGATCAGGCGGAGATCCTGCACTAGCCGGTAGTCTCCTGAAGCCTTCCGAACAGGGAGGATAGGCGTGTTACAGGGGGAGGTCTTGGGGATCAGGAGACCCTGTCCCATGAGACGGTCGATGATGGGCTTTAGCCCCCTGAGGTTGCGAGTAGACAAAGGAAACGGACTGGGCTGGGAAACAGGTGGGGTCCCTTAGCCGGATGAGGACTGGAGGGTGGTGCCGAACCACCACCGGGACTCAGGTGTCCCAGACCTCAGGATTAACAGAAGGGGTTGGAGGGTCAACCAGTAGCATTAGGAAGGCCCCTGACGTGGGAGCCGATCCTGGAGCTAGCTGAAGAGTGGCCTTCAGCTTAGCAAGTATGTCTCTTCCCAAGAGAGGAGTAGGGCAGGAGGGGATGACCAGAAAGGAGTGGGTAAATAGACAGGAATCTAACTGACAGGATAGTGCTTGGGTTTGGAGCGGACACGAGGGTTGGCCGTCAATGCCCATAACCGAAACCTGGGAAGGACGTAAAGTGCCTCCGAAAGAGGGAAGGACCGAATAGGTAGCCCCCGTATCAACCAAAAATTTGATGGACTTACCCGCTACCTGGAGCGTTACCCTGGGCTTGGCTTGGGTTATTGGGGTCCCCGAGTCTGGGCGGCATCAGTCACCATCGAAATTCAGCAGCTCCAAAGCCGAAGGAGGGCGGGAGGTCTCCCTGGGGCGCTCTGGTCCCCGGCCCCTAGAGGTCGAGGCCCGAGAGGCCTGGGGACAGTCACTAGCCCAGTGTCCGCGTCGTTTGCACAATGGGCACGGCTTGGAAAGAGGTCGTGGATTGGGGCATATCCTGGCCCAGTGCCCTTCTTGGCCGCACATGAAGCAGGCCCCCAGAGGGGGGTTTTGGGGCCCCGAGCCCGCCGCCGGCCGCAGGGCCGCAACCAAGGTCTGGGTTTGCTGGTTTAGGAGGCTTGCCTGAAATTCGGCCTTTTGCTTGAGCCTTGCCTTTCGGCTGGCCTCGGCAGTTTCCTCGTGGGCATGGTAGACCTTAAAAGCCATTTTTACCAGGTCTCGGATAGGGGTCTGAGGGCCGTCCTCGGCCTTGGCCAACTTTTTCCGGATATCGGGGGCAGACTGGGAGATAAAACGATTGGCCAAGGTGGCCGCCCCGATGGGGGACTCAGGTGACAGCCTGGTGTATTGGACGAGGGCCTCGGTCAGCCGATTAAGGAACATGGCTGGGTTTTCGTCGGGCCCCTGGGTCACCTCATCTAGTTTGAGGAGGTTTACAACCTTATGAAAGGACGTTTCCATCCCATTGAGGATACACTCGATCATATAGCGTACTTGCAGCTGGCCACCACCCCTCTCCTGGTAGTTCCAATCAGGGTCAGCGTCGGGTGAAAGGTCAGGGCAAGGCCAGGATGAAAGGTCAGGGCGAGGTGAGGACGAAAGGTCAGGGCGAGGTCAGGATGAAAGGTCAGGGAAAGGTCAGGCGTGCTGAGGCATGCCAGGGCATGTTGGGACATGCCCCGGCAGAGGGCGCTGCACACACACCCCGGAGACGGGCCGGCAACCAAGCCGACCAATCAGGAGCCGAAACGAAGCCCTCGCCGTCCAATCAGGAACCGACACGGAGCCCTTGAACACCAATCACCGCTGAGCCCGCGTTTTCTTCCTTATATGGGAGCCCCGGCCCGGGCTATAAAACCCCTTCCCCACCCCTCACACCTCGCAGACTCCACAGACTCCCTTTACCCCTCAGACTCCCTTTGCTTCGCAGACCCCCCCCTCACTCCCCTGCTTACCCGCCCCCAGGAGTTCTGCCCAAGAGTGACCGCCCAATAAAAGGCCCTGTTCAACAGTCCATAGGGGTGGTTCCTTCTTCCCGAGGCGTTTCTTACATCGGGAACCGCCTGAGCCCCTGGGGGGCGCTCGGGGGAGGGGTTGGCATAGTGCCGCTGGTCGGCCTGAGCCTTGGCTGCCGTCCAGATAGCCTGCCTCTCCTCGGGGGTGGTGGTAGACCCCAGGATGACATATATGTCCTGCCATGTCAAGGCGTAGGAGCGGGTCAGACCAGTAAACTGCTTAGTGTACTGAGTGGAGTTGGAGGAGAAGGAACCCAGTTTGGCCTCAATCTGTGCTAAGTCTTGGAGGGAGAAGGGGACATGGACTTGGGCTAGACCCTCAGCTCCAGCTACTTGTCGGAGAGGGAATAGCGGGGCTGGGGGAGGGGGAAGGGAGGCTCCCGGAGGGTTGCTGTGGGAACGAGTGTGGGAGCTAACCGGGGAAGGGGAGGGAGTGACGGGGGGAAGAGGAGGATACAAGATGGGGTTAAGGGCCGGAGGATCCGGGACTGGTGGTGGAGTCTCGGGGGCGGGAGTGGAGGTAGGAGAGTCCGGAGTGGAAGGGGCAGGGGCCGTGGGAGAGTTATAGGGAGGAGGGGCCACCAGATCATCTGGAGGAACAGAGAAAGCAGAGGACTCAGAGACGGGAGGAGCTGGTTTGGCCCGGGAGGGTGGAATAGGGGGAGCCATGGTAAGCAGGATTTGCCGGGGAGTGCACGTGGTGCACAGGGTGGGGCGAGAGCGCAACGCCCAAAAGGCCTGAATATAGGGGGCCTCAGACCATTTTCCCATTCTCCGGCAGTAGTTATCTAAATCACAGAGGACGTCAAAGTCAAATGTCCCTGTGGCTGGCCATTGTGAGCCATTATCTAGGGGATACTGAGGCCAGGCTTGTGAACACAGAAAAGTGAGCTGCTTGGAGCGGATATATCCCTTTAGTTTTAGGGTCCGCAGGTTAGCCAGCAGGCACTCTAAGGGGGTGGAATATTGGGGATCGGGTTTGGAGGCCGTTGATCCCATGGTGATCACCAAACGGAGACTAACCCTCACTGCCCGAACGTCTTCGGGTGCCAAGGGAAGCCGGGGATCTGCAGAGCCGTTCGGAACGTCTTCCTCCCGTACTGGGGGACCGAGGAAGGCCGAAGCCAGAGGATCCGCACAGCCATTCAGGACGTCTCCCTCCCGAGCTGGGGACCGAGGAAGGCCGAAGCCAGAGGTCTACACAGCCATTCGGGACGTCTCCCTCACGAGCTGGTGACCGGGAGGACCCAGTAAGTGGCCACTGGTTACCGGGTCCTAGGAAGTGGTCGCCAGGGAGGGCGGACTCCAAAGCCGAAGGGACTTACCCCGTATCCTGCCGTCCGGGGCGGGGTTGGTCAGCCGCCTGGGTCCAGGGGGCTACCGAGGCGGTGGAGCTCGAGGGGGCCTCTACGGCGAGTGCCGGAAGCCCTCACCTCGAGCCCCACGTTGGGAGCCAGATGTAAGAAACGCCTCGGGAAGAAGGAACCACCCCTATGGACTGTTGAACAGGGCCTTTTATTGGGCGGTCGCTCTCGGGCAGAACTCCCGGGGGTGGGTAAGCAGAGGAGCGAGGCGGGGGTCTGCGAAGCAAAGGGAGTCTGAGGGGTAAAGGGAGTCTGTAGAGTCTGCGAGGTGTGAGGGGTGGGGAAGGGGTTTTATAGCCCGGGCCGGGGCTCCCATATAAGGAAGAAAACGCGAGCTCAGCGGTGATTGGTGTTCAAGGGCTCCGTGTCGGTTCCTGATTGGACGGCGAGGGCTTCGTTTCGGCTCCTGATTGGTCGGCTTGGTTGCCAGCCCGTCTCCGGGGTGTGTGTGCAGCGCCCTCTGCCGGGGCATGTCCCGACATGCCCGGGCATGCCTCAGCACGCCTGACCTTTCCCTGACCTTTCATCCTGACCTCGCCCTGACCTTTCAATCCCACCCTCACCTTCTCCCACAGAGTCCAAAAGTCTGTTCTTTACCTCTGTGTCTCTTTTGCTGTCTTGCATATAGGGTCATCATTGCCATCTTTCTAAATTCCATATATATGTGTTAATATATATGTGTTAATATACTGTATTGGCTCTTTCTACCCATCTTGCTGCCGTTGGGTTATACAGCCGACGGGAGGTTCATGAAATCTCATGGGCTTCTGACTATTCTTGTGTATCATGTCCAGTGAAATCAGTCCCTTGGTTGCTATCTATGTGAGTAGGACTTTGTACACATTTTCCAACTTGGTCAAGCCCGTAATGGTGACTGTTTGATTTGCTCTTTTACTAGCCAAGGATTGCATCAGACTGGTGGCAGTAGCAGCAAGGTTAATGTGTGGTTGTGTCCCTCTGATAAGGGTAGTATGGGTCGATATAGTCCACCTTTCATCTGATCAGTGGATCAGTGGCTCAGCCAATGGAACCAAGGATATAGCTCAGGGATCATTGCTGCAGGTTATAGTGGGGCAGTCTCATTTCCATTTTTGTCCCTTTTAGAGAGTATAGAGACTCTTATTAGTGGCAAATGAGAGACTATTGGCCTCATTAGTGCCAAATGAGGTATGAAAATATGCCAATAACCTGGTAATCTCCCCCCACCCAAGATTGTAATTCCCTGACTAGCTGTGGAATGGCCAAGTCTTGCTGTTGTTATTGTTCATTCAATAAGTTAATGTCTGATTCTTTGCAACATAGAATGCAGCATGCCAGGCTTCCCATCCTTCACTATCTCCCAGAATGTGCTCAAGTTCATATCCATAGAGTTGGTGATGGTATCCAACCATCTCGTCCTCTGCTTCTCCCTTCTTTTGCCATCAATCTTTCCCAGAATCAGAGTCTTTTCCAATAAGTCAACTTCTTCATCAGGTGGCCAAACTATTGGAGCTTCAACTTCAGCATCAGTCCTTTCAATAAATATTCGGAGTTGATTTACTTTAGGACTGACTGGTCTGTTCTCCTTGTTGTCCAAGGGACTCTCAAGAGTCTTCTTCAGCACCACAATTATAAATCATCAGTTCTTCAGCACTCAGCCTTCTTTATGGTTCAACTCACACATCTATACCTAACTACTGGAAAAACCATAGCTTTGACTATACAGACCTTTGTCAGCATAGTGATGTCTCCACTTTTTAATATGCTGTCTCAGTCAGTTCAGTCAGTTCAGTTCAGTTGCTCAATTGTGCTCAACTCTTTGTGACCCCATGGAGTGCAGCATGCCAAGCCTCCCTGTCCATCACTAATTCCCAGAGTTGACTCAAACTCATGTCCATTGAGTAGATGATGCCATCCAAACATCTCATCTTCTGTTGTTCCCTTCTCTTCCTGCCTTCAATCTTTCCTAGTATCAGGGTCTTTTCAAATGAGTCAGTTCTTTGCATCAGGTGGCCAAAGTATTGGAGTTTTATTTTCAACATCAGTCCTTTCAATGATCACTCAGGACTGATTTTCTTTAGCATGGACTGGTTGGATCTCCTTGCAGTTCAAGGGACTCTCAAGAGACTTCTCCAACACCATAGTTCAAAAGCATCAATACTTTGGCACTCAGCTTTCTTTACAGTCCAGCTCTCACATCCATCCATACATGACTACTGGAAAAACCATAGCCTTCACTAGACGGAACTTTGTTGGCAAAGTAATGTCTCTGCTTTTCAATATGCTCTCTAGGTTGGTCATAACTTTTCTTCCAAGGAGTAAGCATCTTTTTATTCACAGCTGCAGTCACCATCTGCAGTGATTTTGGAGACCCCCTGCCCCAATAAAGTCTGTCACTGTTTCCACTGTCTCCCCATCTATTTGCCATGAAGTGATGGGGCCAGATGCCATGATCTTCGTTTTCTGAATGTTGAGCTTTAAGCCATCTTTTTCACTCTCCTCTTTCACTTTCAACAAGAGGCTTTTTCGCTCCTCTTCACTTTCCGCCATAAGGGTGGTGTCATCTGCATATCTGAGGTTATTGATATTTCTCCCAACTATCTTGATTCCAGCTTGTGTCTCATACAGTCCAGCATTTCTCATGATGTACTCTGCATAGAAGTTAAATAAGCAGGGTGACAATATACAGCCTTGACGTACTCCTTTTCCTATTTGGAACCAGTCTGTTGTTCCATGTCCAGTTCTAACTGTTGCTTCCTGACCTACATACAGATTTCTCAAGAGGCAGGTCAGGTGGTCTGGTATTTCCATCTCTTTCAGAATTTGCTCCAGTTTATTGTGACCCACACAGTCAAAGGCTTTGGCATAGTCAATAAAGCAGAAATAGATGTTTTTCTGGAACTCTTGCTTTTTTGATGATCCAGCGGATGTTGGCAATTTGATCTCTGGTTCCTCTGCCTTTTCTAAAACCAGCTTGAACATCTGGAAGTTCACGGTTCATGTATTGCTGAAGCCTGGCTTGGAGAATTTTGAGCATTACTTTGCTAGCATGTGAGATGAGTGCAATTGTGCAGTAGATTGAGCATTCTTTGGCATTGCCTTTCTTTGGGATTGGAATGAAAACTGATCTTTTCCAGTGCTGTGGTCACTGCTGAGTTTTCCAAATTGTCTGGTATATTGAGCGCAGCACTTTTTCAGCATCATCTTTTAGGATCTGAAATATCTCAGCTGGAATTCCATCACCTCCACTAGCTTTGTTTGTAGTGATGCTTCCTAAGGCCCACTTAACTTCACATTCCAGGATGTCTGGCTCTAGGTGAGTGATCACACCATCGTGATTATGTGGGTCGTGAAGATCTTTTTTGTACTGTTCTTCTGTGTATTTTTGCCACCTCTTCTTAATATCTTCTGCTTCTGTCAGGTCCATACCATTTCTGTCCTTTATCAAGCCCATCTTTGCATGAAATGTTCCCTTGGTATCTCTAATTTTCTTGAAGAGATCTCTAGTCTTTCCCATTCTATTGTTTTCCTCTATTTCTTTGCACTGATCACTGAGGAAGGCTTTCTTATCTCTCCTTGCCATTCTTTGGAACTCTGTATTCAAATGTGTATATCTTTCCTTTTCTCCTTTGCTTTTCACTTCTCTTCTTTTCACAGCTATTTGTAAGGCCTCCTCAGACAGCCATTTTGCTTTTTTGCATTTCTTTTTCTTGTGGATGGTCTTGATCCCTGCCTCCTGTACAACGTTATGAACCTCCATTCATTGTTCATCAGGCACTCTACCTATCAGATCTAGTCTCTTAAATCTATTTCTCACTTCCACTGTATAATCGTTAGGGATTTGATTTAGGTCATACCTGAATGGTCTAGTGGTTTTCCATACTTTCTTCACTCTAAGTCTGAATTTGGCAATAAGGAGTTCATGAGCTGAGTCACAGTCAGCTCCCAGTCTTGTTTTTGCTGACTGTATAGAGCTTCTCCATCGTTGGCTGCAAAGAATATAATCAATCTGATTTCGGTGTTGACCGTCTGGTGATGTCCATGTGTAGAGTCTTCTCTTGTGTTGTTGGAAGAGGGTGTTTGCTACGACCAGTGCATTCTCTTGGCAGAACTCTGTTAGCCTTTGCCTTGCTTCATTCTGTACTCCAAGGCCAAACTTGCCTGTTACTCTAGATGTTTCTTGACTTACTACTTTGCCATTCCAGTCCCTTATAATACATGTATATTATATATACCTATATATTATATACCTATATATAATATATATAATATGCTGTCTAGGTCTGTCATAACTTTTCTTCCAAGGAACAATTCTCTTTTACTTTCATGGTTCAGTCACAATATGCAGTGATTTTGGAGCTCAAGAAAATAAAATCTGTCACTGTTTCTATTTTTCCCCCTTATATTTGCCATGAAGTGATTGAACTGGATGCCATGAGCTTAGTTTTCTGAATGTTGCATTTTAAGCCAGCTTTTCCATGCTCCTCTTTCACCTTTGTCAAAAGGCTCTTTAGTTCTTCTTTGCTTTCTGCCATAAGGGTGGTGTCACCTGCATATCTGAAGTTATTGATATTTCCCCTGGCAATCTTGACTCCAGCTTGTGCTTCATCCAGCCTGGCATTTCGCTTGATGTACTCTGCATATAAGTTAAATAAGCAGGGTGACAATATACAGCTTTGACGTACTCCTTTCCCAATTTGGAACTTCCTTCCCAATTTGGGATTCCAATCTCCTGTATTGGAATTTCCCAGTCCATTGTTCCATGTACGGTTCTAACTGTTGCTTCTTGATCTGCTAATAGGTTTCACAGGAGGCAGGTAAGGTGGTCTGGTATTCCATCTCTGTAGGAATTGTCTACAGTTTGTTGTGATCCACACATTCAAAGGCTTTCAGTTCAGTCGCTCAGTTTTGTCTGATTCTTTGTGACCCCATGGACTGCAGCACACCAGGCCTCCCTGTCCATCACCAACTCCTGGAGTTTGCTCAGACTCATGTCCATCAAGTTGGTGATGCCATCCAACCATCTCACCTTCTATTGTCCCCTTCTCTTCATGCCTTCAATCTTTCCCAGAATCAGAGTCTTTTGAATGAGTCAGTTCTTCCCATCAGGTGGCCAAAGTACTGGAGTTTCATTTTCAGCATCAGTCCTTTCAGTGAATATTCAGGACTGATTTCCTTTAGCATGGACTAGTTCGATCTCCTTGCAGTTCAAGGGACTTTCAAGAGTCTTCTCCAAAACCACAGTTGGAAAGCATCAATTCTTTGGTGCTCAGCTTTCTTTATAGTTCAACTCTCACATCCATACATGACGACTGGAAAAAAAAATAGCCTTGACTAGATGGACCTTTGCTGGCAAAGTATTGTCTCTGCCTTTTAATATGCTGTCTATGTTGGTCATAGCTTTTCTTCCAAGAAGCAAGTGTCTTTTAATTTCATGGCTACTGCCACCATCTGCAGTGATTTTGGAGGCTCCCCAAATAAAGTGTGTCACTGTTTCCATTGTTTCCCCATCTATTTGCCATGAAGTGATGGGACCGGATGCCATGATCTTCATTTTCTGAATGTTGAGTTTTAAGCCAACTCTCCTCTTTCACTTTCATCAAGAGGCTCTTTAGTTCTTCTTCACTTTCTGCCATAAGGGTGGTGTCATCTGCATACCTGAGGCTATTGATATTTCTCCCAACTATCTTGATTCCAGCTTGTGCTTCATTCAGCCCAGCTTTTCTCAGGATGCACTCTCCATATAAGCTAAATAAGCAAGGTGATAATATACAGCCTTGACATACTCCTTTCCCAATTTGGAACCAGTCTGTTGTTCCAAGTATGGTTCTAACTGTTGCTTTCTGACTGCACACAGATTTCTCAGGAGGCAGGTCAGGTGGTCTGGTATTTCCATCTCTTTAAGAATTTTCCAGTTTGTTTTGATCCACACAGGCAAAGGCTTTGGCATAGTCAATGAAGCAGAGTTCAGTTTAGTTCAGTCACTCAGTCGTGTCCAACTCTTTGCGACCCCATGAATCGCAGCATGCCAGGCCTCCCTGTTCATCACCATCTCCCGGAGTTCACTCAGAGTCTTGTCCATCGAGTCCGTGATGCCATCCAGCCATCTCATCCTCGGTCGTCCCCTTCTCCTCCTGCCCCCAATCCCTCCCAGCATCAGAGTCTTTTCCAATGAGTCAACTCTTCTCATGAGGTGGCCAAAGTACTGGAGTTTCAGCTTTAGCATCATTCCTTCCAAGGAAATCCCAGGGTTGATCTCCTTCAGAATGGACTGGTTGGATCTCCTTGCAGTCCAAGGGACTCTCAAGAGTCTTCTCCAACACCACAGTTCAAAAGCATCAATTCTTCGGTGCTCAGCCTTCTTCACAGTCCAACTCTCACATCCATACATGACCACAGGAAAAACCATAGCCTTGACTAGACGGACCTTAGTTGGCAAAGTAAGGTCTCTGCTTTTGAATATGCTATCTAGGTTGGTCATAACTTTTCTTCCAAGGAGTAAGTGTCTTTTAATTTCATGGCTGCAGTCACCATCTGCAGTGATTTTGGAGCCCCAAAAAATAAAGTCTGACACTGTTTCCACTGTTTCCCCATCTATTCCCCACGACGTGATGGGACCGGATGCCATGATCTTCGTTTCCTGAATGTTGAGCTTTAAGCCAACTTTTTCGCTCTCCTCTTTCACTTTCATCAAGAGGCTTTTTAGTTCCTCTTCACTTTCTGCCATAAGGGTGGCGTCAAGTAGATGTTTTTCTGGAGTTCGCTCGCTTTTTTGATGACCCAACGAATGCTGGCAATTTGATCTCTGGTTCCTCTGCCTTTTCAAAACCAGCTTGAACATCTGGAAGTTCATGGTTCACATACTATTGAAGACTGGCTTGGAGAATTTTGAGTGTTAGTTTACTAGCATGTGAGATGAGTGCAATTGTGTGGTAGTTTGAGCATTCTTTGGCATTGCCTTTCTTTGGGATTGGAATGAAAACTGATCTTTTCCAGTCCTGTGGCCACTGCTGAGTTTTCCAAATTGTCTGGTATATTGAGTGCAGCACTTTCACAACATCATCTTTTAGGATTTGAAATAGCTCAGTTGGAATCCATCACCTCCACTAGCTTTGTTCATAGTGATGCTTCCTAAGCATCACTTGACTTCACATTCCAGGATGTCTGGCTCTAGGTGAGTGATCACACCATTGTGATTATCTGGGTTGTGAAGATCTTTTTTTAAAATAGTTCTTCTGTGTATATGAGCTTCCCTTGTAGCTCACTCAGTAAAGAATCTGCCTGCAATGCAGGGGACCTGGGTTTGATTCCTGGGTTGGGAAGATTCCCTAGAGAAGGAAATAGCAACCAAGTCCAGTATCTTTGCCTGGAAAATCTCATGGATAGAGAAGCCTGGTGGGCTGTAGTCCATGGGGTTGCAAAGAGTCAGGCACGACTGAGCGACTAACATTTACTTACTTACTCTGTGTATTCTTGCCACCTCTTCTTAATATCTTCTGCTTCTGTTAGGTCCATACCATTTCTGTCCTTTATTGTGCCCATCTTTGCATGAAATTTTCCCTTGGTATCTCTAATTTTCTTGAGGAGATCTCTAGTGTTTCCCATTCTATTGTTTTCCTCTATTTCTTTGCATTATTCACTTAAGAAAGCTTTCTTATCTCTCCTTGCTATTCTTTGGAACTCTGTATTCAGATGGGTATATCTTTCCTTTTCTCTTTGCCTTTCGCTTCTCTTCTTTTCTCAGCTATTTGTAAGGCCTCCTCAGACAACCATTTTAACTTTTTTGCATTTCTTTTTCTTGTGGATGGTCTTGATCCTTGCCTCCTGTACAATGTCATGAACCTCCATCCATAGTTCTTCAGGCATTCTGTCCAATCTAATCCCTTGATCTGTTTGTCACTTCCACTGTATAACTGTAAGGGATTTTATTTAGGTCATACCTGAATGGTCTAGTGGTTTTCCCTACTTTCTTCACTCTAAGTCTGAATTTGGCAATTAGGAGTTCATGAGCTGAGTCCAGTCAGCTCCCAGTCTTGTTTTTGCTGACTGTATAAAGCTTCTCCGTCTATGGCTGCAAAGAATATAATCAATCTGATTTCGGTGTTGACCATCTGGTGATGTCTATGTGTAGAGTCTTCTTTTGTGTTGTTGAAAGAGGGCATTTGCTATGACCAGTGCATTCTCTTGGCAAAATTGTGAGCATTTGCCCTACTTCATTCTGTACTCCAAGGCCAAACTTGCCTGTCACTCCAGGTATCTCTTGATTTCGTACTTTTTCATTCCAGTCCCCTATGATGTAAAGGGCATCTTTTTTTTTTTTGGAGATACTTCTAGAAGGTCTTGTCAGTCTTCATAGAACCCTTCAACTTCAGCTTCTTAAGCATTACTGGTCGGGGCATAGACTTGGATTACTGTGATATTGAATGGTTTGCCTTGGAAATGAACAGAGATCATTCTTTCATTTTTGAGATTGCAGCCAAGTATTGCATTTCAGACTCTTTTGTTGACTATGAGGGCTACTCCATTTCTTCTAAGGGTTTCTTGCCCACAGTAGAAGATATAATGATCTGAGTTAAATTCATCCTTCCAGTCCATTTTAGTTCACTGATTCCTAAAATGTCAATGTTCATTCTTGCCATCTCCTGTTTGACCACTTCCAATTTACCTCGATTCATGGGCCTAACATTCCAGGTTCTTATGCAATATTGTTCTTTACAGCATCACATTTTACTTCCATCACCAGTCACATCCACAACTGGGTGTTGTTTTTGCTTTGCCTCCATCTCTTCATTCTTTCCGGAGTTATTTCTCCACTGATCTCTAGTAGCATATTGGGCACCAACCAACCTGGGGAGTTCATAGTTCAGTGTCTTATATTTTGTCTTTTCATACTGTTCATGGGGTTCTCAAGGCAAGAATGCTAAAGTGGACCACAGTTTGTCAGAACTCTCCACCATGACCTGTCCGTCATGGTTGGCCCTACATGTTATGGCTCATAGTTTCATTGAGTTAGACAAAGCTGTGGTCCATGTGATCAGTTTGATTAGTTTTCTGTGATTGTGGGTTTCATTCTATCTATCCTCTGATGGATAAGATAAGAGGCTTATGGAAGCTTCCTGATGGGAGAGACTGACTGAGGGGGAAATTAGGTCTTGTTCTGATGGGCAGGGCCATGCTCAATAAATTTTTAATCCAATTTTCTGTTAATGGGTGGGGCTGTTTTCCCATCTTGTTGTTTAACCTGAGGCCCAACTATGGTGGAGTTCATGAAGATAATGGCAACCTCCTTCAAAAGCTCTGGTGCAGGCACTGCCATATTCAGTGTCCCCGACTCTGTAGCAGACCACCCACACCTCCTCCAGAGACTCCTGGACACTCCTGGGCAAGTCTGAGTCAGTCTTTTGTGGGGTCACTGCTCCTTTCTTCTGGGTCCTGGTGCACACAAGCTTTTGTTTGTGCCAAGAGTCTGTTTCCCCAGTCCTATGTACATTCTGGTGACTCTATGGTGCAGTTAATGGCAACCTCCTCCAATAGGGCTTATGTTATATCCAGGTCTGCTGCACCTAGAGCCCCTGCAGCAGGCCACTGCTGACCCGTACCTCTGGAGGAGACACTCAAACATTCAAAGACAGGTCTGGCTCAGTTTCTGTGGGGCACAAGGTTTTTTTTGAGCCCTTGCAATGCCTCTGGAAGGTAATTTTCTTGAAGAGATCTCTAATTTTCTTGAAGAGATCTCTAGTCTTTCCCATTCTATTGTTTTCTTCTATTTCTTTGCATTGTTCACTTAGGAAGTCTTTCTCATCTCTCCTTGCTATTCTTTGGAACTCTGTATTCAGATGGCTATATTTTTCCTTTTCTTCTTTGTCTTTTGCTTCTCTTCTTTTCTCAGCTATTTATAAGGCCTCCTCAGATAACCATTTTGCCTTTTTACATTTTTTCTTCTGGAGGATGGTTTTGATCACAGCCTCCTGTACAATGTTACAATCCTCTGTGCATAGCTCTTCAGGCGCTGTATCAGATCAAATTTCTTGAATCTATTTGTCACTCCTGGTGTATAATCATAAGCAATTTGATTTAGGTCATACCTGAATGGTGTAGCAGTTTTCCCTAGTTTTTCAATTCACGTCTGAATTTTGCAATACGGAGTTCATGATCTGAACCACAGTCAGCTCCCAGTCTTCTTTTTACTGACTGTATAGAGCTTCTCCATCTTTAGCTGCAAAGAATACACTCAATCTGATTTCAGTATGGACCATCTGGTGATGTCCAGGTGTAGCATCTTCTTTTGAAGACAGGTTTTAGGAACACTTATGAGTTAAAGAGGCAGGGAGGTCTCATCATGGCCAAAGGTGATTGGAAGTAAGGAAAGCGAGGTAATTAGAGTGGTGTAGTCAAGCTTAATGGCTCTTCATAGGAGACCTGTTCATAAGATGGCAGTGTTAGCATGTTCTGAGGATGGAGTTTTTCACCCTTTGTTATTAAAACATCATCCATCTGACGCTCATGCAGGCCCAGTTGGATAGTCGGTAGTCTCAAGTGGTCTGAACTGGCCAAGAACCGGCTCCATGTTACTGAAAAACAATTTAACCAACTGTTACTACAGTGATCCAAATGTCAGAGGTATTACATATAGAAAAGCTAGAGGAAGTTTAGTTTAAAATCAACTAAAAGCAGGCAACTGAAAGTAAGCATGGCAGGTTAGGTTTGGCGGGTCTTCTCAGGTTAGCTCTTGGTTTCATTACTAACCAAGAAGCACATCATGCCAATGGGAAGCAGATTTTTGTTTTCCCCCTCCCCCAGGGGTCTCATAACTTTTATTCCTCAAAAATCATTAACCGTCTGGATCAGCAAAAGGCATTCTTCCAATTTTCCTATCAGATGAAGGCAAGGGTAAAAGCTGATACTGAGCTTCTCTGGCAGGACGCATTCTTTCTGAGTAGGCTAAAGCTCAATCATGCAGAAAAGGGAAGAGGCAGAATTGTGTCTTAGTCCTACGATGGAGCTGAAAAACACGGAGTCAGCGTGGTCCAGCTACACAATATCTCTTCTGAACTTTACATAAAATGTGTCACTGTGATATATATATCCTTCGATTCAAAAATGTATGTAACTGTGTCTTCCAATGAAAACAAGTGGAACAATCCGTAGAGTCTTCCGAAACACTGTCTTTAAGTTTAGAGCCCTCAGGTTGGAACAAATAAAATTTCCTATTTCTCCTTTAGACCGACTACTGCTTCATTTTTCCTTGAAAGGAGGAAGGATAGAGCACATGTGCAAACAAGGCTAAAAAGTGGGCAAAGAGGGCTTACAGACCCAGCCTTTTCCACCCCTCCCTCTTAGTTACCTCTTGTAGGGACCGCCACTAACAGACTAAATCCAATCCCAATCCTCCTCCTCCCCTCAAGTTGGGATAGGAAAGCACACGTGACCACAAGCTGGGCGGAGGAGCTCAAGCGGGGTGCGCAAGCTCTGCGGCTTTCTAAAGAGGCGCGAGCCTCTTAGGACGTCAGTGCGCAAGCGCAGCAGGCCGCGTCTAAAGGGGCGCGCTCCGCCGCTGGACTCAACACGCAGGCGTGGAGCTTTCCTGCTCACGACCCACGCTCCGGGGTATTAGGGCGCAGGCGTCCCGCCAGGGGGCGGAACCCGAGAGAGGGACAGCGGATTTCCGGTTCCTGGAGCAACGAACGGCCGAGGCGACGACAGCTACAGCTTCAGAGGAAGCGGCTGCGGAGGAGGAAGGCGAGGAGCCGGAGAAGGCGGGAGCCACTGGCGGGATTCTCGCCATGGGTCCACGGACCTAGAACGGTGGAAGGTTCCGGCCGGGAGCCGAGCTGGTGAGACGGTCAAGGGGGGTAGAAATGGAGACCGCTCAGGCGGAGAATGGGGAAGGGTTGAGGCTCAGAACGCTGACGGAGAGCAATGAAGGGCCCTCGGGCCTATGAGTGGGAGGAATGGCGGCCTCGGAATATTGAAGGGAGTCTTGGGAAGATTTAGGCGGAGGACAGGGAGGACTAGGGGCCCCGAAGGCTGACAGGTGGAAGTGTCGGGCTCTTGAACAAGGACCCAGAGGCATGGGGAGGATCCGAACGCTGAGGGGAGATATCGGGGCCTCTCGGGTTGAGGAGAGAGAAATGGGGGTCCAGGATGCTAAAGGGAAGAAATGAGCGGCCCTCGGGCTAATGACGGGGAGAAATGAGGAGTTGGAACGCTGAAAGGGAGGGACGGGGGTCTCGTATGAAGGACGATAAGAAATAGGGGACAGAACGCCAACAGTTAGGGATGGCTTGGTCTTGGACCAAGAGGAGAGGAATGGGGTGGGGGGTTCAGATGCTAAAGGGAGAAATCAGAGTGTCTCAAGCTGATGAGAGTAACGGAGGGTGAGGACTCCAAAGGAAACTTGTTAACTGCAGAAGAGGAAAACAGGGAGTGTTCGGAGACTTGGGAAGCAGTTGGGACTCAAAACACTGACAGAGCGAAAGTGAGATGGGGAGGCGTTAGGAGAGGGGACCGAGGGAATGAGGGGCTGTTCAGGTCAAGGATGCAGGGGAGCTGGGTATTCTTGGGCAGAGGACAGGGAAATGAAGGCAGTACTACTGAGGTAGAAGGATAAGAGGACAGCAGACAGGAAAGGAATGGGAGGGTTAAAAGACTAACAGAAACTAGTGACTCTTGGGTCAAGGAAGGGAATGAATGGGAGGTTAGGATACTGAGCTAGGCAAGTCCTGTGGAGGCCTTTCGCACTAGAGATGGGAGGAATGCGGTCTCTCTGGCTGAGGCTAGGGAGGTACTGGGGATTAGGACGGTGAGAGTGAGGAATGCGTTGAGGATGGGGACCCTTGGGTTGAGGATGGGGCTGCCAGATCAAGAAGCGGGGGGGATGACAAGCTCCTGGGCCCAGGACAGGGAAGAATGAAGTGGGAATGGGGCTTTACCCTTCCTTATGTTGGCCAGTTGCTTGTGGCAGGTCCTAGTCTTAAACAAGCATGAATAGAAACACAGGTTTGTGTGGCCTGGGGCACAACATGTCCTGTTCTAAAGCTTCAGTTTTTCCCACTGCCCCTTCTGTGTTGCAGGCGGCTACTTCTTCCGTGGTCCCCATGGCTGAGGACTGGCTGGACTGCCCAGCTCTGGGCCCTGGCTGGAAGCGCCGTGAAGTTTTTCGCAAGTCAGGTGCCACCTGTGGACGCTCAGACACCTACTACCAGAGGTACTGGGTGGGTTGTGGACAAAGGGGTTAGGGCTGAACCTGGTTAGGCAGGGTGGAATCAGGGGTTTGTGATTAGATTTATGGGTATGCATGTACAGTTGATCCTTATTATCTGAAAGGTTCTATATTTGAAGATTTGGTTATTCACTAAGATTTGTTGTTTGTACCCCCGAAGTCATACTCAACTGTGTTTTCATGATCATTTGTGGATATGCACAGAGCAGCAAAAAATAGGTCGCCTGATGCCTGCGTTCCCAGCTAAGATTCAATGAAGATTTCTTATATTAGCTCTCAAGCTGTAAACAAGTATCCTTATTGAGGGCTACTTAGTGTTCTGTTTTTTTGCACTTTTTAGTGGTGATTTTGCTCTGTAGAGTTGCCCCCGAGTGTAGTGTTGAAGTGCTGTCAGTGATCTAAGTGCAGGAAGTCTGTTTTGTGCTATATGGAGAAAATGCATGTTAAATAAGCTTTGTTCAGGCATGAGTCGCAGTGCTGTTGGCTGTGAGTTCAATGTTAATGAATCAAAAAGGCAGTATATCTAGAAAAAAAAGAGGAAATTAGCCAATTAGTATGTAAGGCTGCTCCAGGAAATGCTAAAGTAACGTCTATAGTACATGATGAAGCTAAGGAAAAGGTGAAAAAGTGGCTAAATCTGTGGATCCATGAGATGGTGACCAGGGTTTCGTGGACAGTGTGGTGAAGCCAAAAGCAAAGGACAACGGCTGTCATGTTCCCAGGGTTAGGGAAACAGTAAGCCTGTTTCACCTGGTCCTGGCTAGCTCACACGTTTCCAAAGGTGATACTTTGTGAAAAGTGTTAAATTTGCAAGTGAGGCAGGTTCTGAAGATAAAAGAGTCCATGGAAGAATTTTTAAAAACACCTGATAGGTGCTATACAGGAAAAGGGTTATGAGGAAGAGTAGGTTTTCAGTGCTGATGAGGCTGGCTTGGTTTACAAGGACATTGACAACGGAACCTGTATAACACAGATGGCTTCCAAAACTGCTATTGTTAAATCATTCAAAGACCATGTAGTTAATTATTTGTAAGAGGACTATATTAAATGAGGTGTCTTTAAACAGAAATACACAAAACAAGGTAATATACTGATTGGTTGACAAAAATGTGACCAGAGGCTTACAGGACCCTAACCTGTAGTTCCCCTAGGAGCAGTGATTCTGTACTCACTAATTCAGTGTTCAAAGTGACTTTATAGAACCGAATTACTGTGAATAATGGAAATTGACTATAAACACATGAAAATATGTGTTTATAAAAAAGTTACATTTAAGGATTTGAGGTCTTTTAGAATATGTTAGTCATGTAGTTATTAAATTTTCTAAACTTTTTTGTGTATAAGTTGTTCTTTGCTTAGAGGAATATAGTAAAATTGTAACTAGAATTACATTTATTTATATGCTTATAAATAAGCATTTTTATGTCTATATTGTACATTTATTCATGTATTTACAGTTTTTATAGAACTTTCAAAATGAGTGCAGTGATTGAGAATAGAAGAGGCCAGAGGTTTTACCCAAATTAGGGCAAGATAACAAGTGAGTGTGTTTCAGTTTTGGAGGTGCCAGTAGGAGATATGGGACCCCTAGGTCAGAGGTGACTGACAGTTCATTCCTCACTACATCAGCAGTATCCTTACGTCATCATTCTTGTGTCAGTTCCCCAAATGCCAATTCCCACAGGGTGACGTGAAGAGGGCTACTTAATTAGCATCTGCACATGCACTCTTGTGGGAAAGGAACTCCGAGCTTAAGGAATCCAATCTTTAATAATGTAGGACAGTAAGGATGCCTTCCTTGCTGTGGAAGAACACCCTATCTCTTATCTTCCAAGGCTGATGCTGTACACACATCCTTGAAAAGATAGCTGCTTGCAAAGGGTAGTCAATGCCTCTCTTGCAAGACATGCAAAAATGTGAGTGACCTGTGGAGTGTTGTCTCCCAACATCAGTGACTTATGCTTTGTTTTGTATGTAGTTGCATTTATTTGTTTACACCTGTATTTGTATGTATATTGTTTGTACACATACACTTGACCCTTGAACCATGTAGGGATTAGGGGAGCCAATCCCCTGTGCAGTCAAAAATACACATATAACTTTTGACTCCTTAAAAGCTTAACTACTAATAGTCTACTGTTGACTGGAAGCCTTATCAATAACAAATCATTGGCTAACACATACTTTGTATGGTGTATGTATTACATACTGTATTCTTGTGGGAAAATAAGCTAGAGAAGAGATTAAAGAAAATCATGTGGGAGTTCCTTGGTTGCCTAGTGGTTAGGATTCCAGGCTTTCACTGCCATGGCCCAGGTTCAGTCCTTGTTTGGGGAACTGAGATCCCATAGACTGAGTGGTACAGCCCAAAAAGGAGAAAATCATAAGGAAGAAAAAGTTCATTCACAGCACTGTACTGTGTTTAGCAATACATTAAATTTACATCATCTGTTTACAGGATAAGTTGTCTGACTGTCAAGTGCCTACATTAATATTATCTTACATGACACAAGGCATCGTAGATCTTATACATATTACTAATACCAGATATCAAAAATGAAAACATAATATGAAAAATTTATGTTTATTTACAGGTATAACAATTCATGCATTGATAACTGAGAAGGAGCAATATGGTTCTTTCTGGTAGCCTAGCCTGTACACTAATGAATAAATTGTTAAAAGTTTATATGGCATACAGTATTATAATCATATTTATGATACAGTGTTGTTACATTGGTGCATTTTTGGGTTTTTTCAAGCCACTTACCTGTGATGATAGGCACAGGGAGCGAGGCACACTGTATGGTAATGTAATTCTTTGACAGCATAGTTATAAAACAGTAAGAAAATTATCATGTTATTAATTTTATGTTAAATACCATTCACTTATAAATACCTGAATAAAGATAGGCTATCCATTTCGAGTCTTGCATAGATGAATACTTGGGCCATGATGATGATGGTGACACAGAAATGTCTCATACAGTTCTTCTTTTATTTTGGTTGCACTGGGTCTTGGTTGCTGCTCGGGGGCTTTTTCTAGTTGTGGCAAGTGAGGGCCGCTCTTTGTTGCTGGCATGGACTTCTCATTGTGGTGGCTTCTCATGTTGCAGAGCACAGGCTGTAGGTGCCTGGGCTTCAGTAGTTGCAACACACGGGCTTAGTTGCCCCACGGCATGTGGAATTTTCCTGGACAAGGAATCAAAACCCATGTCCCCTGCATTGGCAGGCAGGTTCTTAACCACTGGACTACTAGGGAAATTCTCATACAGTTCTTGCCTTAAAATTGTTAGATTTTCACACAAAGACTCTCACCCACAAATGTGTAAGTATTAACAGTATTAACTGTACAGCCTGGTTAAATATTTACTATTTATTAAGTGGAAGTGGATCATCACAAAGGTTTTCATCTTTGTCATCTTCACGTTGAGTAGACTAAGGAGGAAGAGAAAGGGGGTTTCGTCTTACTGAGGATGGGTGGCAGAGGCAAAAGGAGGAGGTGGGGGGAGGCAGGAGAGGCAGAAACACTTGGTGTAACTTTATAGAAATGCACTGTAATTTCTCTCTGAGTTTTTTGCTTTTTCAATTCTCCAAAAATGTTTCTACGTTGTCTCAATCTTTCTTCCTGTGTTCGCTTTAATTTTAGTGCCCATGTTATATAAAATAAAAAGTGGTCTTGAATATCAGAACCCTTCTGCTGGATTGTCTAATAACAGTTTTTTTCTGGTACCCTTCCTTCATCTTCTTCATTATCTGGTACTAGTTCAGCAGCAGTCATCTCCATCAAGTTGTCTTGTGTTAATTCCTCTGGTGTGGTGTCTATTAGCTTGAGTCCAAGATCGATGTCTTGAAACTCTTCATTCCCTCCTGGACTTTTGCCATATCCACAATCTCTTTCATGATTTCCTTGATTGACTTGGCTGTAAATTCTGGGAAGTCATGCACAACATCTGGACACAGATTTCTCTAGCAGGAAGTTATTGTTTTGTACTTGATGACTTTCACACTCTTTTCTATAACGACGATGGCATCTTCAATGGCATCCAGACTTTTAGGATGTTCTGTCTATGAAGATTCTCTTCGATAGTGTTGTCAGTTCTTTTCATAGAATTCTGCGAGTAAGGAGCCATAAAGTTCCTTTATGACCCTCTGATCTAGAGGCT
The DNA here is from genome assembly GCF_032405125.1 of Capricornis sumatraensis. NCBI lineage: Eukaryota > Metazoa > Chordata > Mammalia > Artiodactyla > Bovidae > Capricornis > Capricornis sumatraensis. The sequence goes on along the minus strand of NC_091089.1, from coordinate 52,503,664 downwards.
GAATTAGAGACATTGTGTTTGGTGGCAAACAAACCACTTCGACACCTTTGCTGTTGAATTCATGGGGTTCTGGGTGGGCAGGGCATTGCCCAGTATCAAAAGAACTTTAAAAGCTGTCCCTTAACTGGTGAGGTACTTCCTGACTTCCTAACAGAGCATCAATGGAACCATTAAAAAAAAAAAGAATGGTTCTCACTATCAAGACCTTCTTGTACAACCAAAAGACTGGCAGCTGGTGTTTATCTTTTCCCTTCAAGGCTTGAGGGTTAGCAGCTTTATTAATAAGGGCAGTCCTGATCATAAACCTGACTGCATTTCCACAAAACTATAGAGTTAGTTTATCCCTTCCTGCCTTAAATCCTGGTGCTCTCTTTTCTTTCTTACTAATAAATGTCCTTTGCACCTTTTTTTTTTTTTTTTTTTACTTTTCAGAATAGGGTACTTTCATCTCCATTAAAAATTTGTTCAGGCAGAGAGCCTTTCTCCTCAGTGATTTTCTTAGTGGCGTTTGGGAACTTGTCTGCTGCTTCCTGGTTGGCAGAAGCCTCTTTTTCTGTTATCTTGGTGTTTGTAAAGCCAAACCATCCTTTGCTGGCATTGAATTCCCCAGCTTTAGAGCCTTCACCTTGCTTTTGCTTTAAGTTGTCATATAATGACTTGACTTTTTCTCAAAACTTGTAATTTATAGGTATGACTTTCTTATAGCCATCATGCATCCACATAAAAGCTACATTTCCAGTACAAGATAAAAACATATTTTGCAAAAAGTACAAGGTTTTCGAGCTGCTGGCATAGTTGCAGCGACAGTTTCTGAATTTTGTTTTCCTTCCTTCCTTTTTTTTTTTAAAATAATAGTCCTTACCAGTGGATGGCTTCCCTGGTGGCTCAGATGGTAAAGAACCCGCCTGCAATGCAGGAGACCCAGGTTCCATTCCTGGGACAGGAAGATCCCCTGGAGAAGGAAATGGCAACCCACTCCAGTATTCTTGCCTGAAGAATTCCATGGACAGGAGAGCCTTGTAGGCTGTAGTCCATGGGGTTGCAAAAAGTCAGACACGACTGAGCAACTGACACTTTCACTTTCACTTTATACTGGATTCATTAATCTTGAATTGGTGGGCACCCACAGCTGCAGACCTCAATCTGTGGTACATGTCAAGCTATTCAGCTTTTTCCTGTAATGTTATGACTTTTCTCTGCTTCTTGGGAGCACTTCCAGTATCACAAGTGACACTGTTACGGATCCCAAGGTGTTATTAAAAGCTTACAGTATTGCACTAAATACAGTGAAAATGACATGAGAAAAACTACTGCAAGCGGTCACTTTCTGCTGTGATGCTCAATTTTATGGAGAAACAAACTGCTCACAGAGATGATTAGCCTTCCATGGCATTTAAAGTAAATACTTCAACACCTGAGTTTGCTGCAGCAGCAACAGGAGGTGGCTGTGAGATGACTATAGTAGTATGACACGTGCTACAGTTGATTTTGTGCAGATATGATGTAATATTGCATCTTTATTTTTGTTTACGTTTCTCTTGACTGCAAATGGTTGCCACATATGATCTTAAGTATTTGTGTACATGTTTTGGTAAATTTTAACTTTTTATAATAGACTTCATATATGTATCTTATGGTGGTAAATGATAAAATAGATTAGTATCTACATATATTTTATGCATTCATGGCACACCTTTTTCTTAATTTTTTCAATATCTCTAGGCTACATGATTCATCGAATTGTTTTAAGTAGTCACAAATCTCCAAAAACTTTTTCAGTAAATTTATTGAAAAAAAATTCATGTGTAAGTGGACCTATGCAGTTTATACATGTGTTGTTCAAGAGCCAGCTATATTTAAAACATGTTTTTTTCTTGTATAAATTTTGTGTACATAGTATGTAATGTTAATATATGTATGTTATTTAATTAATTGGTGTTGCTACTTGTATTTCCTTTCACTTGAATGCCGGTAGTAGCACACATTATAAATCTGTGCATATCCATTTACATTTATCTTATTTATTAATCTTTGTCTACATGCTGGCATTTATACACCTTTTATATTCCAGCTGTTTGGAGTTATTTGGGGTAGTTTCTTGGTTGGGGTTCATAGGTTGATCCCAGGCTGCTTCCTGTATCCCACCAGCTCTACAGGCCTCTTCAGCAGCCCTGTGGGAGTGTTGTGTGGGTGGAGTGGCAGTAGCTCCATCTAGGTACCAACCTGTCCTGGCCCATCCCCAGCCCCACAGGAGACAGGATCCGAAGCAAAGTTGAGCTGACCCGATACCTGGGCCCTGCATGTGATCTCACCCTCTTCGACTTCAAACAGGGCGTCCTCTGCTATCCATCCTCCAAGGTACTGTACAGTCTGGAATACTCGGGCGCGGGTGCTGAGCCTCCTGACACCCGCCCACTGGTCTCCTGCCCTTGCTCTTATCTCCAGGCCCACTCCTTGGCCATCACCAGCAGGAAGCGGAAGAAGCCTTCAAAGCCAGCCAAGGCTCGGAAGTGTCAGGTTGGACCTCAGAAGAGTGAAGTCAGGAAGGAGGCACCAAGGGATGACACCAAGGCTGACACTGACACAGTCCCAGCTTCACTTCCTGCCCCTGGGTGAGTGTTGAGCTAGAGCCAAGTCCGTGAGGGTTCTTTTTGGGGGTGCACTCGGCCCCACACCCATGTTTCCCATCCTAGGTGCTGTGAGAACTGTGGAATCAGCTTTTCAGGAGATGGCACCCGAAGGCAGCGGCTCAAGACTTTGTGCAAGGACTGCCGAGGTGAGTGGCCCCTGGGGCACTGGGAGGTAGAGCTGGAGCAGCCTCGGTGTCAGGCTGGCATACAGATATCTGGCTGGGGGCTGAATGGTAGATGACAGGGCAGAGGGAGTCATGAGGTCAGATACCTGATGCTCCTTTAACATTTCTCTCTCCCTCCCTGCAGCACAGAGGATCGCTTTCAATCGGGAGCAGAGGATGTTTAAGGTAAGCACAGCCTACTTCCTCCTCACAAGTGTGCGGTGGGAGCAGGATGTGACGGGGGCTGGTCGGAGTCTGAAGGAACAGTGATGGATCCTCTGGGTTGTCAGGGTCATTTTTTAGGGAGCTGGCTGCAGGCAGTCGACAGTAATGGAAGTTAATCAGTAGACACTGTGATAAGGGTCACAGGGGAGAGTAGACGTTGTTTACGGCCTCAGTGATGGTGGCTAGTCACTAGTTACTAGACAGTGATGAGGCAGACGGGGGACCAGCAGACGTGGTGATGGGGGCCAATGTGGGGTCAGCAGACACGTGAGGGGCAGTGCTCCTGGAGCCACTCCGCTTGGACCCGTGACCTTGCCCCACCCATTCCTGGCAGCGTGTGGGCTGCGGGGAGTGTACGGCCTGCCAGGTAAAGGAAGATTGTGGGGCCTGCTCCACCTGCCTCCTGCAGTTGCCCCATGATGTGGCCTCGGGGCTGTTCTGCAAGTGTGAGCGAAGACGGTGCCTCCGCATTGTGGAAAGGGTGAGTCAGGCAGCTGGGGTGGGCCCCAGGCTCACCCGTGCTCCTGGCCCTCAGCCCTGGCCCCACGCTTCACACCTCCGGCCCCCACAGAGCCGAGGGTGTGGAGTGTGCCGGGGCTGTCAGACCCGAGAGGACTGTGGCCGCTGTCGAGTCTGCCTTCGCCCTCCCCGCCCTGGGCTCCGGCGCCAATGGAAGTGCGTCCAGCGGCGCTGCCTCCGGGTAAGTCAGAATGGAGGGGCCAGTGGGGGGTGCAGGTGCGGGGTGGGGCAGAGCTTACTCTGCTGTTGAAGCTGCTGCTGCTTCCTTTTTTCCAACCAGCCTTGCCCTCCTCATGTCTTCTTTTCTCCCCCTGCTCACACTCACCTCTCTGGCTTCACCTGCCTGCCCCTGTCTGCCAGCACCTTGCTCACCGTCTCCGTCGCCACCATCAGCGATGTCAACGACGCCCTTCCCTCGCTGTGGCTCCTCCTGCTGTGAGTGCCCCAGCCCTCACTCTGCCTGCCTGTCCCCCTTGCATGCTATCTGTACACCTGAGGGGAGGGCGGTGGTCTGTGTCTGCCTGGTGCCGCCAAGCCTAAACTTGCCTTCTGCCTTTCTCTCAGGGTAAACACGGCCGCCGTAGGGGAGGCTGCGATTCCAAGGTGGTGGCCCGGCGGCGTCCACCCCGAGCCCAGTCACCGCCTCCACCTCCCCCACCGCAGCCTCCAGAGTCTCCGGAGCTGGTGAGGCCCTGGTGGGCAGGGGGATGGCACAACCGTAACCTCACCGGCTACCTGCCCTGACCCCACCCCATTTGCCTCTGCAGCACCCCAGAGCCCTGGCCCCCTCGCCTCCTGCTGAATTCATCTATTACTGTGTAGACGAGGACGAGCTAGTGAGTGGCCTCACCCTATCTGAATAAGCCTAGACTCTCCCAGGGCGCTTGGTTAACCCAAAGAAGCAGATGCTGCAATGGGCCTAGTAGGGGAGTAGTAAAGTACAGTGATGGATGCTAGTATGGGCTGAGCAGACAGTGGGGTAGGAACTAATATGGGACCCCCAGGTGAGGTGACAGGACCTGGTGTCAGATGAACCAACGCTCTGTTGGGGCTCGCAGAGGAAAAGCTGGCACAGTGCCCGAAGTCTGCATAGGATGAGCGGGCGCAGCGATGGGAACTAATGGAGCGTCTGCAAAATTCTGCTGGAGGCGGGGGTCAGAGACGTTATCTTGGTAGCTAGTGGGGGACCAGCAGATAGAACGATGGATACCATGTTGAAGCAGCCACCGTCCTCATGGTATCAAGGGCCTTCCAGGACAGTGATACCGCCTGGCGCTGGACTCGCAGACAGGAGGTGTGACTAGTGGGAGCCAGTTCCCTCCAGCAGGGCTGGTGGACGAGCAACAGGAGCAGTACTGTTACTATCCTAGTGACAACCCCGCACCCCCTGTTCCCAGCAGCCTTACACAAACCGTCGGCAGAACCGCAAGTGTGGGGCCTGTGCAGCCTGCCTGAGGCGGACGGACTGTGGCCACTGTGACTTCTGCTGTGACAAGCCCAAGTTTGGGGGCAGCAACCAGAAGCGCCAGAAGTGTCGTTGGCGCCAGTGCCTGCAGTTTGCTATGGTGGGTGTGGCAGGAAGGGGCTGGTGGGTGGGAGGAATAGTGCCAGTCTCCCCCTCATGCCCCCGCCACCCGATGCCTGGGAGGGGCGGGCCGGCCTGGTGGGTCCTGCAGCTTCAGAGTGGTGGGTGGGGCAGTGGGTTTGTCACCAATTAGCAGACATTGTGCTGGGATAAATGAGGAAACTGGGAGGTACTGTCATTGCCAATAGGAGACTCACAGCCTGTGTGATGAGGGGCTTGTCCATAAGGAGATTCCGCGCTGGGACTAACGGGGTTGGGCGCGTCAATCGGGGCAGGGTAGTATTGTACCTGGTGGCCATAACACGCCACCTCTCCTCACAGAAGCGACTTCTGCCAAGTGTCTGGGCAGAGTCCGAAGATGGGGCATCGCCGCCCCCAGCTCACCCTCATCGAAAGAGGCCTGGCTCTACTCGAAGGCCTCATCTGGGTCAGACCCTGAAGCCTCCCTTGGCCACACCGGCAGCTCAACCAGACCGAGCCCAAACTCCAGTGAAGGAGGAAGCAGGCAGTGGCTTTGTGCTGCCCCCACCTGGCACTGACCTTGTGTTCTTACGGGAGGGCGCAAGCAGTCCCGTGCAGGTGCCTGGCCCAGCCCCGGCTTCCACAGAAACTCGGTTGCAGGTGAGGGTCCCGCCTTATCCTGCCCTTCCCAACCCTGCCCAGCCTCATGCAGGGAAGCTGGGACCAAGTCTGCTGCCATCCTCCTTCACACAGGAGGCCCAGTGCCCTGGCCTGAGTTGGGTCGTGGCCTTACCCCAGGTGAAGCAAGAGAAGGCGGATGCCCAGGAAGACTGGACACCGGGCACAGCCATCCTGACTTCTCCTGTATTGCTGCCTGGCTGCCCCAGCAAGGTGGGGGTCAGTGATGGGTGGTCTGTGAGCAGAGTGATGGGGAGCCGTGATGGTGATTCTTTGAGCACAGTAATAGGCGTGCTGATGACAGCCTCTCACAGAATTATCCTGCCTGTCTGACAGGTGCCTCACCCTCCCCAGGCAACTAGTTTGGCCTGCTTTGCTGCCCAGTTAACAGGAAAATGGAAATCTGTGAGGAATGGGAAAGGTCTGTAGACAGAGATGGTTTTTCTGTGCTCAGGTGTGACGGAGTGTCAGCACAGGGACAGGTTGGTTGGTAGGGACACTTTCCCCAGGCCAGCCTTGCCCTTCTGACAGCTGCCCGTTTCCCACCTCTCCCAGGCAGTAGACCCAGGCCTGCCATCAGTGAAGCAAGAGCCACCTGACCCTGAGGAGGAGAAGGACGACAGCAAGGCTGACTCCACCTCTGACTTGGCCCCAGAGGAGGAGGCAGGAGGGGCTGGCACGCCCGTGGTCAGTGCTGGGGGATGCCCCACCCTGTCCTGACCCTGCTGTAGGCCCACCAGTCATGTTGACCCTGATGTTAATTCTTCCCCAGATCACGGAGATTTTCAGCCTGGGTGGAACCCGCCTCCGGGACACAGCAGTCTGGTTGCCAAGGTGTGCCCCACACTGTGAGGGGTCGGGATGGCAGTTGGGGGGCAGGCTTCTGGCCAGATGTGGCCCCTGAGTCGTGAGAGCAGCCAGCATTTTGGCATGGGGTAGTGGGAGGTAAAGGCCCCATACGACTGGTCACCGTCAGTGATGGAGTGTGTGCAGGACCTTAGAGATTTCTCCTGAGGTCTGGGCCAGGGCTCTCCTTGAGAAGGGTTACAGCAGGTGATGGTGGGAGAGGAGTCGGTGCCCTGTGATAAGATTGGAAAGAAAAGGGAAGATAAGGAAAGCTTTTCCCCTGTATTAAGAAAAACCATAGGGGTCAGACTTATAAATTCTTATTCAGAGAATCATCATTTGGGGTCTTGAAGGCCTGTGGAGTTTCCAAGAGATGAATGGGTGGGCTGGTCAGTGAGGAGTAGTGAGGAGATCTGGTCCTGAGATGGCTTTGTGATTGGGGCCCACACACAACTGAAGTAATCTCAGTGGAAGGAATCAGGCTGTGTTTCTTGAGATTTTCTGGAGCCTGTTGAGGTCATTAACTGTTTCAGCTGCTGCACAGAACTGTCCCTACAGGTGTGGCAGTGGAAGGAAGGATAGGGAGGTGGGAGGACTGTAGGACTGGGCTGGTGGGAGGAGATCAGGGGAACGCTGCCTCCTGCAGGACTGCTGAGAGCCCTGACCAGAGCCCAGACAGGCAACGTAAACTGTTGACCTGACCCCTGGATTCCTTTGTTCTTGCAGACTAGTGTCTGCAGGCCAGAAACTGCTCCACCTGTACTTGGGCGAGTAGTGGGGTACTGATTGAGACCCTGCTGGGCACACAGTGGTGAATCAATAACCCTGGGAGGCTTATCTTTCAGGAGACATAGGATTCCTGCCTTCAGGGAGCTTATAATCCAAGTGGTGACGCCGTTTCCCCTACGCATGAGATCATTACGTATAAACAGAAAACTAATGATGGGCTGTGTTGTCTGCAATGGAAGATTGCAGAAGAGAGGGAAGGGATAATTAGGGGGAAATGGAAGAGTAGGAAATGGTTTTGTGATGCTTCATTTTGCACATAGGGAACCTCATTCAACATACAGACCTGCTCCCTCTTCTCTAGGTCCAAGGACCTTAAAAAACCTGGAGGTAGAAAACAGTAGACTGGAGGCTTCTACAGACTGTAGGACTCAAGGTGATATTTACAGACCGACTTTATCAGAGACAACACTGATCTGCTCAGAGGCTGGACCATAGATGGATTGCCAGGGCTTGTGTGGGAGTCAGTAGGAACTGGGAAAACCTACCAGCAAGCCAGAGGAGCAGGCCTGTTCAGTACTCTGAGCTTATAGAGGAAATAAGCAGAAAAGGAAGACAAAGAGTAGGAAGCTTGTGCATCTCCTCCAACCAGTGTAAACCCCAGGAGCCTGAGTGTCATAAGAAGTGTGGATATTAAAGATGGGGGAGCTGGGATGGGAGAGCTGACGTGATTAAAGCCACCTTCGGCCTAAACAAGCCATCATCATAAATAATTCTGAATGGATTTGGATGAGACCTGGTAGTGTCTCTAAACATTTCCTCAGGGAGACAGCAGTTCGGAATGTATTGGGAATGTAATGTGAATAAATGAGGAAAGGAACTGCTATTCGTTGAGTTCCTCCCATGGACCTGGTTTAATCCTCAAAAACATCTTTTTAGAACGGCTTGATTGTGCCCATTTTTGCAGAAGGGAAAATGAGATTCAGAGAAACTAAATAATCTGTCCAGTGTCGAACAGCTAGTATCAATAGAGCCTAGGATCAAGGTCAAGCCCAGGTTGTAAAAGCCTTGTTTTTAAGTTAAGCCACTAAACTGTTAACTGTAACCTATATCCAGTAGTGTGTAATAGTGTCATATTAACAAGTTTCCAGTGATGTTACAAAGCTGGATTCTTGTAAGCATAATAACAAACCCCTTACAAAGCTGCTGCCCCTGGGGTGGCATAGGAAACACCAAGACAATGTGGATCATGCCACCTTGTCAAAGCACGCATGCCTCCTGAGACTGGGTTATTCCCAGGCCTTGGGTGCCACATAGGGTTCCTCAAACCCAAAAGGGCATCTTTCCCCACGGCTGATACTTACCATCACTCCCTATCCTCAGCCAAAGCAGTCTTCAGAGTGAAAGCTCCCGGCCTGGCTCCTGTTCCCTCGCAGCTTGCCTCCCCTCTCCCTTGCTGACCTTTGTACTTGGTTTCTACTCTCATCCTGTCTTCTAGGAGTCTGAGCTCCTGCTTCAAGTCCCGCCTAAGGGCCAGGCTTGGCTCAGCCCTGCCTCACTTTCCAGTTCTTCATAAAGTGCCAAAAAGATTACATGTGTGATTCATTACTTAGCTTTACTGGGCTGGGACTGAGTGCCGGCCTCCTAAATTTTGTAGCCTATGTGCCTCCCTTGCTTACTGTAGTCCCAGCCTTGCAGCTTTAGATAATTCAGAGGTAGATTAAGCATTTCTCTAGTTTAACTCATTGTACAGCCCTCTGCCATCCTTTTCTGCTCCTTCCTTTGCCTTACCCTACTTATTTCAGCCAGACTCAAGACTGGATAATTTTCTCATACTGTTTTGCTCCCTCCCAGGATCCAACCATCCAATTCTCATATTCTGGTGGTATTTTGACAGCGGTGCCCTAAATGAAATTTGAGAATAGCATTCTGACTCATGAGATAAGTCTGGTTACTGTGTGTGTCAAGATACAATCAGAAAAGCAGCACTACTAATATAAAGATTTCATATATGTGTGTATATGTATATATAAATATGTATATTAAGGGATTTATTGTAGGTGATTTGATCTTATGCAATTGTGGGAGCTGGTTGAACAGTCTGTATAAGGCTGTTGTCTTTGCATCTAATGCTGGAGCTTGAAGTCTGCAGGGCAGGCAATCGAGAAGGAAAGATGGATGTAAAATGTGGGAGACGGAGGACACACTAGCGCCCACGTGCACGAGCTGGAAACCACAAGGATGGCCTGAAAGCCATGTCAGCCTCTCACCACCTCCAACTTCAGTGATGTGGGTGTCCTGCAGAAGAAGCTGGTGCCCTTCATCACAGAGTTAAATAGGCATCTGGTCCAGGAATTAGAGAATCTGAAGGAAGATCCTGGGGAAGGTGGAGCAGCCGCAGGCCTGGTGTTGCCCCATGCCAACGAGGTGAGCCAGCAGATAATGACGTGTGAACTGCAACAGTGCCTGGTGCTCCTGCATCAACCTTCCGAGCGTGCTGCTGCTTCGCACCTGCCATCCAGTTACCAGCAGAATCTCTCGTGGCCTGTCCTGACTGGAAGCATGCAGGGAAGGGGATACTGGGCAACGTAACCTAGTCAAGGTGACATGTTACAAAGCCACCGTGCCATGAATCAGCTCCTAAGGGTCTCACAACTCACCTGAGGATAACTTGGTAAAGCTGCGTTGCTGAAAATGCAAAGCTGAAGACCATGGATTTCGTGGTGACCCCAGCAAGTACAGAAATTCTGTCAAGCCCATCCAGAAAAAAACTTGCTGTTCTGGGCTATTTTTGTGTCATTCGTTCAGGTATTGAGAACCTGATCCATGGTAGGCACTATACTTAATACTGAGATTCAGGAATGAAAAAGATATAGTCCATGCAGTTTTATTAAATACATCAATATGTATTTACAAATGGTGAATGAATTTCCAACTTTATCGTGGAATTTAATGGTGAAAATACAGAATTGAGGAAACTGTTGGGAGGACAGCCCTTGCGTGACCTTGTTGGGGCACATAGACATTGGAAATATAGTTTATTCTATTTTAAAATTATTTTTAAATGATTTTTATTGTCCCGTTTACTGATTTATATATACTTAGTGTTTTGGGGGGGAGTATCTTAATGGTGCTTAAGTATTGATAGACTGCCTCTGAGAAACTGGTATAGAAAGTGGGTGGCAAGATCAAAGTCAAGTTCTGTTCGAGGATCTTGGGTGAATCAGTTCTCCTAGATCCCCGTGGAGGTTGAGACTTGGTTGTCACGCCAGGGCCGGTCCCGCCACCCTCCGAATACGCCCACCAGGGGGCGCTGGCGCCCGGACCCTGGTCCTCCGGCCAGGGCTGGACAGACGCGGCCCCTCAACTCCCTGTCCCTGGGGCGTGGCCTCCCCTGGGCCGAGGCGGTCCAGAATCAGCGCAGAGGGAAGCCGACTCCCCTCTTCACGGTGGCTCCACGGGGGAAACTGAAGCGGGATTAAATTACGGGACACGCCCGGGGTGAGGACGCAGCGCGAAGAGCTGAAGACCGGCGCCGGGACGTTGCACGGCCGCCGGGTGTCGCCGAGAGTCCGCTTCCCATGTCGCTGAAAATTCACGTTGACGGGACCCTCCAGGCTGTGGACCTCGGAGGTTCCCAACGGGCGCCCGAGAATCTGGCGGTTACCAAACCCCGCCCCTAGGCCGAGGGCGTCACCGCCCTTCTGAGGGTGTGGTGTCACCAGACCAGACCAGCCAGCGGGCCAGGCACCCGTGGGAATCGAAGATCCAGCATCTAGCCCTCAGGACCCGGTCCAGGGAGCGGAGACGATCGTCTAATTTCTTTTTTCTTTTGTTTCAGGCTACGTAAACTCTTAACAGTAAATGAAAATGAGTATTTTACCGAACTGCAATTAAAAGAAGAAGCATTCTAGGAGATAAAAGGCAAAATGAGAGGATTATTAAAAGAAATTTCAAAAGAGAAGAGACGTTATTTTGTGGCTGAAAGGCTGGACGAACAATTCAGGAAATGGAGCCCAAACCTAGAAACATGCCGCATGCAAAATCCGAAGTGGGCGGATTATAAATGATTAGGGAATGCTGATTTATAGTAAATTGCGGTCTTAAATTGGGATACGCAGTACTAGTTGTGCTTTTGTTACACGTCAGTGACCTACTAGGTGCTGATTTTTTCCTGTTAAAGCTCTATGTTCATCCCCGTTGCAGAAAGAGTACCAAAGTGTCATTTGACTTTTTAGGTATTACCTACTACTTTTTGTGGCTCAGCTGGTAAAGATTTCGCCTGCAATTCGGAAAACCTGGGTTCGATCCGTGGGTTGGGAAGATCCCCTGGGGAAGGGAGAGGCTACCCACTTTAGTATTCTGGCCTGGAGATTCCATGAACTCATAGTTCATGGGGTCGCAAAGAGTCGGGCAAGATTTCGACTTTGACTCACCACTTTGCTCTTGAGCGGAAGTTCAGCTGTAGTCCCCACCTGTGTTGAGGGCCCCTTTTAGGTTGCCTCACCTGTGTTCTTTTTTTTTTTTTTTTTCCTGCCTGGGATCCGGAATGCCAGAGCCTGATCACCGAAATTCTGATCCACATCCTGGCCCCGGTCTTTATTGTGCCCAGTCAGGTCGTGCCTCTGCGCCCCCCTCCTAGGGTTCCTCAAGTGTAAGCCCTGGTTTCCTGATTTTATTAACAAATTTGTCACTACTGGTTGGGTTAGCTGACAAACCAGTTAGGTGCTCTCAGCTTGTTTTAGCTGTAGGATGAGGATAACCCGCTGCTCCATCAGTCAGGTATTTGTGAGACTGAAAGGCTTTATGTGTGAAAATACCTTACAAATTCCTGTAAAGAACTACACGAATAAGGTGGTCCAGTGATGATTTGCCCTGAAGGTTAACTTAGAGATGCCTCAAAATTTGACCATCATACAAAGTGTCAGCTAACTTTTCTCATGCTTTTAGACATTACAGGATATAAATAGCAAAGTCAGTTGGAATGTAATTAGATCTTCGACTGCTTCGGGTTAAGGAGGTTTTTTTTTTTTTTTTTTTTTTTGCTGTATGATGAATCCTAGAAAGGGAGCGAGGTCGGCGGGAGGCCTGGTCAAGGGCGGGGTGAGGACTGCGCAGACTCAGCTCTTCCACTCCAAGAGGAAGTTGCGAGTGCCCGCGTCTGTGGTCACCATGGTAACGGAACCAACTTCCGCCCCATTCACCTGTCCCTAGCCCCCCGAGGCGCAACCAGACCTGTGCATCTCACAAGCTCGTCCCGCCGGTAGCTGTGGTTGGGGAACCGCGGCGGACACCGTCCCCAATCCGAGGAAGCTCCAAAATGCACAGCCAGCGGTTTGGCATCGTACAGAGAGAGGTTAAGGGGCCCACTCCCAAAGTGGTGATCGTGGTAAGCACGGGATATGTGTGTGGGATCCCACCGTTTTCTGTATCTTCCCCCGTCTCAGGACCCAACCCAGCCTTGGCCCCCAGCAGGGGTTCTCTCAAGGGAAGCAGGTGCCTGAGGCAGTAGTTTGAATTTTGAACGAGGGAAGAAAAAGGTCTCTTGCCTAGCTCTCCCTACCCTTCCCGTCCCCGCGTCAGTTGTATTTAGCTTCTGTATTTGGAGAATCACCACTGGCGATCTTGAAGGTTGAAGATCTCGCAAGACTTTTAAAAGAGGTCGTCCCCTTGAAATGCGGACTGTGTGTCAAGGAAAGGGCGCTGGGTCAGGTGGCAGGAAATCTGGGGTCTGGGCTGGCAGTGATTCAGCTGTACGGTCGGGACTAGTTCCATAAGCTTAGGAAAACCGTCTGTTGAAGAGTGCTGGACTGTGGAGGTTTTGAGTGGTCTTAGGGCCCTTCCTCTGCTGACTTAGCTTTAACAGAAGCATACCTGCCGGCCTGGGAATAGGAGGTTGGTTGCCTTTAAGGCAGCAGTGGTGGTAGGAGACCAGGGGAACACTGTCCTGCAGAATTTGATGAGCGCTGCCCAGAACCTCAGACGGTTGGTCCACGCACCTGCGTTCCTTTGCTTCTACACACTAGTTTCCACAGGCCGGAAACCCTCCATGTGTAGGTAAGCAACGATAGAGGTATCACGTGAGTCCCGGCTGTGTGCACAGCTCTGTGGAAGATACAGGGGTGAATACTTTGACCCTGGGAGATTTCACTTTCTCTAAAAGTTTGATCCTTGCCTTCAAACTGCTTATCATCTAACTGCAGAAACAACTTGCTCACGCCCCAAATCGTTAAAGATTAACACAGTGTGCCAGCACAATTGATAACGGTGTGCTGTCCTGTCTGTGTCGGGACACTGGAAGGAAGATCAGAATGATAACGATATAATCTTGTGCTCTGTAGTGCACGTAGCAGTTGTCAGTCAGTTATAGACCTGCTCCCTCTTCTTCAGGTCCAGGGACTGTAGGCTCTGGGTTTGGAAATCAGTAGACTGGAGTCTTCTACAGTCTGTAGGGTTTGAGGTGATTATTATTTTCTTTATGAGGGACAGAAGTGGATGTTCTTTGGGTTCTGTATCTGAACCCTGAGCTCAGCTGGGGTCCTGGTCAGGTGACATTCCTTGTGTCCGAAACCAATAAGGATTTCCATACCACCCAACCAGAGAAGCAGGCCTACTGAATATTTTACGTTTATAGAAGAATAAAGAGGAAAGGGAAAAGGTCAGAGCTGGTGTATCTCAGATATCAGAGTGTGATAAAAAGTGTGGATGTTAGAGGTTGTAGAGTTGTGACGGGAGAAGAGTTGAAGCCACCAGAGATGGGACTTGAATGCTAAACAGTTTCTTCAAGAGAAGGTGGTGAAAGGTGTAATGTCTGAGGTGATGAAGCAGCAAAAGGAGCAGCTGTTCGGTGAGTGCCTCCTAGGGACCCAGTTGTTTACTTCTTGAAATAATTTTTTTTTAGGAAGCCATTTGTTTTGCTCATTTTGACAGGTGAGAAAACTGAGACTCAAAGAGGTCAAGTAACTTGCTCAAGATCCCACAGTTATCAGTAGAGACCAGAATCAAACCTCAGCTTGTAAGATGTTATTCTTTAAGACATTAAACTGTAATAGGAGAAACTAATTTGAGAGGTTACAGTGACAAAAGCTTTCGGTGACCTTGAAGGTACAGGGTAGTTATTAAACCCATTATTCCAATTTTACCATGGTTTAAGATTTGCAATGTTCAGTATGGTGGCCACTAGCCACAAATTTGAGCACTTGTAATATGTCTAGAGTCACATATTGAGACAATAATATTTTCGATATATTGGTTAAATAAAAATATATTAAAATTAGTTCCCCCTGTTTCCCTTTATTTTTAAAAATATAGCTACATCAAAATGTTAAATTGCAGATCTAGTTTATATTTTTTTTCTTTTAAAGATACAGGTTTTGAGTACATAATGCTGAGACTGCATGGATTGGCACCATCTTGTTTGGAAACTGCAGATCTTACTTTATTCATCCAGAGACAAGGTCCTCGCTGACCACAAAGTCCTTCCTACCCCGGATGCCACAGCCTTAAAGGGCTTCCTAATTCCCTGCTACTGCTCAGTCTGTTTCTCGCTGCCCTCCGCTGCTATTTCCTCTTTAGTCAAAATGTACCTCAGAGCCTGATTCTTGCCCTGATGACTTAAGACAGTTGACTCCTGATGACCTTGGTGCTTGGTTCCTGTTCTCAGCCCATCTGTCTCTACTAGGAGCCTGAGTGTGTCCTGCTCAGGGTGCAGCCTTGACCCAACTCTGCTTTGTTATCACTGAATCTGCCTTCATAGGATGCCATACATATTAGAGAACAGTAGTTTAACTACATCTAGGCTGTAAATAATTTCAGTATGAATTAGCTACTTCCCATGATGTAACCTTCGACATCACCTTCTGTCTCCAACCTACCTCAGCTTTGTATTATCTTGTTCAACTATTCTGGGCACCCATGTGTATACCCCAAACCTTGAATCTTTTCAAGAGGCTATCTTCAAATGTTGATTTCCTTTCCTTAGGAGACTCCTTTACCAAGTTTCAATGCCAGTATTCTGGTAACCTGACAACGATGCTCTCAGTGTAAATGATCAGACTGACTCTGTGCCTCGAGTTAAAACATTTGTTGTGGTGCATCAGCACACCAGAGTCTGACTGCTCACCTAAGGGTGATTTAATAAACCTGGCTGAAAATACAAAGCTCAAAACCATGGATTTCATGGTGGCCCCAGGAGGGGCAAGAGTCACATCAAGCCCACCCATGAACAGTTTCATTCATTCATTCATTCATCTTTCCTCTTCATTCGTATTGAGAACTTGATGCTGGTAGACATGCTTCATGCTAGCAATGCAGAAATAGAAAAGATATAGCATATGATTTTAGCAAATGTGTCAATATTTATTCACAATGGTGTATGCATTTCCAACTCTTTTGGTGAAAGTTTGTATAAAATGAACATATTCACAGAAATTCAAGTTAATCCCAGAATGTCAGGAGCACAGCTCTTACATTAAACTTCTGGGGACAGTAGAAATAGGAATCAAATTCTACCATTAGTTTTTGGGTTTTTTTTTTTTTCTTTTCCTTCTTTCCCTTTCTCCCTTTCTGTCTTCCTTACTTCCTTCTTAGTAAAGCATATTTCACTGTTACAACTTGTTATGGATATCCTATATACTTAGTGAGTAGTTTACTTTAATTGAAAGAATTTTGATGGTGGTAACTATGTTGTCAGAGCCCTGAAAAGCAAGGTGGGATAATACGTGGCAAGATTAAGGTCAGGAATTAGAAGACCTTTAATTCTTGTTCTACCCAGTTCTACCCTCACTACTCAGAGCACTTTGGGCAAATAAATTAAGTCTCTGATTTGATTAGATAACCTCTGGAGTCCCATTCAAATTTTTGACTTTATAATTCCATGAACTTTTATTCAACTTTTATTCAAATGAATTTTATTTATTTGAGAAATATTTGAGACTGATTTGATGACATCTTAGGTACAGGTTTCAAATAATTTAAACAACTTACATCTTAGACACTTAAGTTGTTTACAGTTACAGCAGGATATTAGTTTTATATACCAAGTTTTGTTTAATATGGGTATTGGATTAACTGAAAATATACAGTGGATTTTGGGTCTATCGTAAGTGATACTTGCTTTTCTTTTTTTGTTCCAGAGAGCCAAGCCTCCCAAAGTCCAAGTAGCTGAGCATCATCTGGAAAGAATCCAACACAGTCATCAGAAACATCATGCTCTCTTGGCCTCCATTAAGTCAATCGAGCGGGATCGCTTGAAAACTGAGTGGGAGCAGCACAATGACCGCAAGTTTGTGGACAGTCTTGTGAAAGCAAGAGTCAAGGATGCCGTGCAAGGGTTTATCATCAACACTGAAGAAAGACGGAATAAGTAAGGCTTAAACCTGGCTCATCCAGACTCTGAGATATTGCTGAAACCAGAGCCTGAGATTGACCAATCAAAAATCAAGTGAATTTTTATAGTAAGGATCATGCCTGAGCTATTCTTATTCCTACCAAACCAATAGCTTATTTTTATTTTCACTTGTGATAACCTATTGATAGAAATCAAAAGAACATATTGTATCATATTTTGTTATTATAATTAAAAGCTTGCTCATTTTGCTTTTTTTCTTGAAATATAAATCACATATCTCATCTGTACGTGATCAAATAAAATGTGGCATAGATTAGTCTCTTTATTGCTTTAGGTGACAACTTATTTTATGGAATACTGTAATGATCTTTCCTTCTTACAAAATTTACAACTGAACATATACTTCTGAAGTTGAATTTAACAAAATAAAAACCAATTAATGAAATGGTGCATGTAGCATGACAGTTTTAATTCCTTTGCTTGTTGTTGTCATTTTGTTTTGTGAACCTAGGTTACGTGAACTTTTAGCATCAGAAGAAAATGAGTATTTTGCTGAAATGCAATTGAAAGAAGAAACAATTGAGGAGAAAAAAGATAGAATGAGAGATAAAATAAGATTATTAAGAGAGAAGAAAGAAAAAGAGAGACAGGATTTTGTGGCTGAAAAGCTAGACCAGCAATTCAGGTAATGATGTCAGAAAAACATACACATAGAATCTGAAGTTTGTATATTAAAAATTATTTAGAAAGACTGATTTACAATAAAGTGTAGCCCTAACAGAGCACAGCAGTTGTACATGTAAGTCTTGGTAATTATACATACATCATTGCACTAAGAAGTTTTGTCTGTTTGCTTTGTGGTGATAATGCATAAGATTTATTTTCAATGTATTTCAAGTATACAATACAGTATTACTACCGGTAGTCCCCGTACTCTACATTCAGTTCAGTTCAGTTCAGTTCAGTCACTCAGTCGTGTCTGACTTTGCGACCCCATGAACTGCAGCATACCAGGCTTCCCTGTCCATTACCAACTCCCAGAGCCTACCCAAACTCGTGTTCATTGAGTGGGGGATGCCATCCTACCATTTCATCCTCTGTAGTCCCCTTCTCCTCCTGCCCTCAATCTTTCCCAGCATCAGGGTCTTTTCCAATGAGTCAGCTCTTCGCATCAGGTGGCCAAAGTATTGGAGTTTCAGCTTCAACATCAGTCCTTCCAATGAACACCCAGGACTGGTCTCCTTTAGGATGGACTGGTTGGATCTCCTTGCAGTCCAAGGGACTCTCAAGTGTCTTCTCCAACACCACAGTTTAAAAGCATCATTTCTTCAGCACTCAGCTTTCTTTATAGTCCAACTCTCACATCCATACATGACCACTGGAAAAACCATTGCCTTGACTAGACAGACATTTGTTGGCAAAGTAATGTCTTTGCTTTTTAATATGCTGTCTAGATTGGTCATAACTTTCCTTCCAAGGAGTAAGTGTCTTTTAATTTCATGGCTGCAATCACCATCTGCAGTGATTTTGGAGCCCCCAAAAATAAAAGTCTAACACTGTTTCCACTGTTCCCCCATCTATTTGCCATGAAGTGATGGGACCAAATGCCATGATCTTCGTTTTCTGAATGTTGAGCTTTAAGCCAACTTTTTCACTCTCCTCTTTCACTTTGATCAAGAGGCTTTTTAGTTCCTCTTCACTTTCTGCCATAAGGGTGGTGTCATCTGCATATCTGAGGTTATTGATATTTCTCCCAGCAATCTTGTTTGCAGCCTGTGCTTCATCCATCCCAGCGTTTCTCATGATGTACTCCGCATATAAGTTAAATAAGCATACTCTATACTAGATCCCCAAAACTTACTCATTCATCTTATTACTGAAAATTTATATCCTTTGAGCAAATCTTCCCTTTTCTTTTATCCCCTAGCCCCTGAGAACTGACATCCTACTCTCTGTTTCTATATGTCAAACCTTTTTTGCCCCTTAGATTCCATGTGTAGTGAGATCATACAGTATTTGTCTTTCTCTGTCCAGCCTATTTCACTTAGTATTATATCCTATAGGTTCATCCATGTTGTCTCAAAGAGCAGAATTTTCCTTTTTATGCTGGGTAATATTCCATTCCTGGAGTAGGAAATGGCAACCCACTCCAGTATTCTTGCTTGGAAAATTCCATGGGCAGAGGAGCCTGGTGGGCTACAGTCCATGGGGCCACAAAGAGTCAGACATGACTGAGTGCACAATATTCCATTCTACAATTTCTTTATCCATTCATACCTCAGTAAACAGTTTGTTTCCATATGGTAGTTCTAGTTTCAATTTTTGAGGGATCTCCATACTGTTTTTCATAATGGTTCTACCAATTTGTATTCCCACCACAGTGTACAAAGGTGTCCTTTTTTCTACATCCTTGCCAACATTTGTCTTCTCTTTTATCTTTTTTTTGTAATAGCCGTCCTAACAGGTGTGAGGTGATAATCTCATTGTGGCTTTGATTGGCATTTTTATGGTGATTTGTGATGTTGAGTACCTTTTCACATACTTTTTGGCCATTTGTATGTCTTCTTGGAAAAATGCCTACTCAGGGCTTTTGTTCATTTGTATAGTCAGATTATTTGTTTTTTTGCTATTGAGTTATATGAGTTTCTTACATATATTAGATATTAAACTTTTAACAGATACATGATTTGAAAATATTCTCTCCCATTCTGTAGGTTGCCTTTTTACTTTGTTGTTTCCATTGCTGTGAAGAGACTTTTTATTAATAATTGGATATAGTCCCACTTGTTTATTTTTTATTTTGTTGCCTTTGCTTTTAGTGTCTTACCCAAAAAATCATTGTCAAGACCAGTGTCAAGGAGCTTTCCCCTTATGTTTTCTTCTACATATTTTACAGTTTCAGGTCTTAATGTTTAAGTTTTTAATCCATTTTGAATTAATTTCTGTAAATGGTGATCCAGTTTCATTCTTTTGCCTATGGTCATCCAGTTTCACCAAGGTTGTTTATTGAAGAGACTGTCCTTTCCCCATTGTGTGTTCTTGGCCTCTTTATGAAGGATTAGTTGACCATATATATGATACGTGGTATTCTTTCTGGGCCCCCTGTTCTGTTCCACTGCTCTGAAAGTGAAAGTCATTTATTCGTGTCCCACTCTTTGCAACCCCATGGACTATACAGTCCATGGAATTCTCTAGGGCCAGAATACTGGAGTGGGTAGCCTTTCCCTTCTCCAGGGAATCTTCCCAACCCAGGGATTGAACCCAGGTCTCCCACATTGTAGGTGAATTCTTTACCAGCTGAGCCACAAGGGAAGCCCAAGAATATTGGAGTTGGGTAGCATATACATTCTCCAGCAGATCTTCCTGACTCAGGAATCAAACCAGGGTCTCCTTCTTTGCAGGCGGATTCTTTACCAACTGAGTGTTGCTCTATTCATCTGTTTTTATGCCACTATCATTACTGTTTTGATTTTTATAGCTTTGTAATAGAGTTTGAAATCAAATGTGTGATACTTCCAGCTTTGTTCTTTATCAAGATTGCTTTGGCTATTTGAGATCCTTTGTAATTCAATTGAAATTTTAGGAATTTTTTCTCCTTCTGTGAAAATGCCATTGGAATTTTGATAGGGATTGCATTGAACGTAGGTCACTTTGGGTAGTAAGGACATTTTATTAATAACAATATTAATATTCCAATCCAAGGACCAAGGATATCTTTCCGTTTATTTGAATCTTCAGTTTCTTTCATCAGTATCTTATAATTTTCAGTGTACAGATCTTTAACTTCCTTGCTTAAATTTATTCCTATTTTTATTGTTTTTGAAGCTATTGGAAATAGGATTAGTTTCTTAATTTCTCTTTCAGATGGTTCATTTTTAGTGTATAAAAATGCGACTGATTTCTGTTTATTAATTTCAATTCCTATAGCTTTACTGAATTCACTGATTAGTTCTAACACTTTTTGATGGAATCTTTAGAGTTTTCTATATACATAAAGTAATATCATGTCATCTGCAAACAGACAGTTTTACTTCCACTTTTTCATTTTAGATATATTTATTTCTTTTTCTTGCTTAACTGCTCTGGCTAGGATTTCCAGTACTATGTTGAATAAAAGTGGCAAGAGTGGGCACCATTGTCTTATGCCTGATTTTAAGAAAAAACCTTCAATTTTTCACTTTTGAACATGGTGTTAGCTGTGTGCTAGTTATGGATAGCCTTTATTGTATTGAGCTACATTCCTTCTACACTTCATTTGTTGAGAGTTTTTTGTATCATGGATTTGTCACATTTCTTTTGCAGCTATTAAGATGATCGTATAATGTTTATCCTTCATTCTGTTAATGTGATGTGGTGCATTTACTGATCTGCATATACTGAACTATAAATTGTGCTTGGTTATGGTATGTGATTCTTCTAATATGCTAGTATTATCTTGAGGATTTTCACATTTGTGTTCATTAGGGATAATGAAGTGTTCTCTCTTCTTTATTTTTTTGGGAGGATTTGAGAAAGGTTGGTATTAATTCTTCTTTAAATGTTTGGTAGAACTCACCAGTGAAACCGTCTGGTCCTGGGCTTCTTTTCGGGGAGTTTTGATTACTGATTCAGTCTCTTTACTCATTATTGGTCTTTTCAGATTTTCTGTTTTGTCATGATTCAGTCTTGGTAGGTTATATGTATCTAGGAATTAATCCATTTTTTTATATTATCTAATTTGTTTGCATATAATTGTTCATAGTAGTCTCTCATGATCCCTTGTATTTTTACAGTGTCAGTTGTAAAGTTTCCTCTTTTATTTCTAATTTTATTTATTTGAATCATTGTTTCTTAGCTAGTCCAGCTAAAGATTGTCAATTTTACCTCTTTGAAAAAACAGCTATTAGTTTCATTGATATGTTTTATCATTTTTCTAGTCTCTGTTTCATTTACTTCCTTTCTGATCTTTGTTATTTCCTTTCTTCTGATTCCTTTGGGCTTAGTTTTTTCTTTATAGTGCCTTGAGGTTTAAAGTCAGATTTTTGAGATCTTTCTTTTCTCTTAATATAGGTGTTTATTGTTATAAACTTCCTTCTTAAAGGGGCTTTTGCTGCATTTCATAATTTTGGATATGTTGTATTTCCATTTTCATTTAAGGTTTTTTTTTTTAATTTCCCCTTTGATTTCTTCTTTGACCCATTGGTTGTTCAGGAGTGTGTTTTTTTAATTTCCACACATCTGTTAATTTTTTCAGCTTTCTTTCTGTTATTGATTGCTACTTTTATGCCATTGTGGCAAAAAAAAAAGATACATTATTTCAGTCTTTTTAAATTTAAGACTTTTTTGTGATGGGGCATGTGATCTGTCCTGGAAAATGCTCCATGTGTACTTGAGAAGATTATTCTGCTATTAGATGGAACGTTCTGTGTATGTATGTGAGATTCACTTGATCTAAAATATAGTTCAGTCTATTGTTTCCTTATTGATTTTCTGTCTGGATGATCTATGCACTGCTGAAATGGAATATTGAAGTCTCCTACTATTACTGCACGGCTGTCTATTTTTCCCTTGATATCTGTTAATCTTTGTTTAACGTATTTAAGTGCTCTGATATTGAGCACATATACTGCTGACTCTTTGAACAACACAGATTATGAAAGTCCACTTAAATGTGTTTTCTTCCCAATAAATGTAGTACTATATGGTCTGGGATTAGTTGAATCTGCAAATGTGGAACCATGGTTATGGAAGGTTGACTATAGAATTTGAGCATCTGTGGATTTTGTTATCTGTGGCAGATCCTCAAGTGAATCTGCTACAGGTATGAAGGGATGACTTTATAATTGTTATATCCTCTTGATGAATTGACTCTGTCTCTTGTTCCATCTTTTGTCTTTTGTTACATCTTGTAACATCTTTTGAGTTAAGGTCTATTTTGTCTAAGTATAGCTACTTCTGCTCTCTTTTGGTTTCTACTTTCATGGAGTATCTTTTTCCATCCCTTGACTTTAAAGGTATGTAGCGACTTCACTTTCACTTTTCACTTTTATGCACTGGAGAAGGAAATGGCAACCCACTCTAGTGTTCTTGCCTGGAGAATCCCAGGGACGGCGGAGCCCGGTGGGACTTAGCAGCAGTAGCAGCAGCAGCCTTAAACCTGAAACAGGTCTGTTAAAAGCAGCATGTTGTTGGATCTTGTTTTTTATCCATTCGGCCCTTCTGTCTTTGAATTCTCAGATTTTTTCTTCCTCTTGTTTGCTCGTGTCTGATGTTGATGCTATCTTTTGGATTTTTATTTCATGCATTGTATTTTTCAGCTCCAGAATTTCTGGTTGGTTCTTTTTGATGATTTTCATCTCTATTGAACTTCTCGTTTTGTTCCTATGTTGTTTTCCTGATTTTGTTGAGTCATCTGTCAGTATTCTAACTCACTGATCTTCCTAAAAACAGTTGTTTTGAATTCTTGAGCAGGTAATTTGTGCATCTCTATTTCTTTGGGATTGACTACTAGAAAAGCATTGTATTCCTTTGTTGGTGTATATTTTCCTTCATTTTTGTATTCTTTGAAGTCTTGTATGGCTATGTTTGCATGTGAAGTAGTATTTACCCCTTCCAGTTTTTACTAACTGACTTCAGGAAAGAAATACCTTCACCAATCAGCCCAGCTAGCGATTCTAAGACTTTCTCATACCCTTTCTGTGGATGCACCTGATCTACACTTGTTGTCTGTAACCCATGTAAAGCATCGCCTCACCTCCTGTCTTTGTTAGGATCTAGATACTCCCTACTGGCTACTGGAGGAGAAAATGCTGTAAGGGGCAAAAGGGAAACTAGGAAGTGAATTTCAATGGACCATTAGTATATTTCCCACTTTCTAGTAAATGGTTTTTTTTTTTCTTTTTTACACAATAAGAAAAATGAAGTTTCATAAGTGGTTTGGATTCTTAAAATGCTTATTAATTTGGTAACAATTATAAAGATTTTATAAAGAAATCTTATACAACTGAGTATACAACTTCATGTTGTATACTTTGCTATTAGGTGAATTAATTAGAATTTTAGAAGAAATAGTTATATGCTGCAACAGTCACCCATGTTATCCATAGGGCATACATTCTAAGATACCCAGTAAATGTCTGAAACTGAATTCTGTATACACTGTTTTTTTCCTATGCATCCTATACATTTCCTATACATCCCTGACAAAGTTTAATTTATAAATTAGTTACATTTCAGAGATCAGTAACAATTGAGGATAATAAAATGGAGTGGTTATAACAATATACTGTAATAAAACTTATAAATGTGGTCTCCCTCTCTGTCTCTGTGTCTCAAAATATCTTATTGTACTATACTCACCCTTCTTCTTGTGATGATGTGAGATTAATAAAATGTCTAAAAGTGAAAGTGAAGTTGCTCAGTCGTGTCCAACTTTTGCGACCCCATGGACTGTAGCCTACCAGGCTCCTCTGTCCATGGAATTTTCCAGGCAAGAGTACTGGAGTGGGTTGCCATTTCCTTCTCCAGGAGATCTTCCTGACCAAGGGATTGAACCCAAGTCTCCTGCATTGTAGGCAGACGCTTTACCATCTGAGCCACCAGGGAAGCCCAATAAAATGTTTATATGGTAAGTAAGATGAATGATGTATTGTGACGTGCACGCGTGTGTGTGCTAAGTTGCTCCAGTTGTCTGACTCTGTGACCTTGTGGCCCATAGCCTGCCAGGCTCCTCTATCCATAGGATTCTCCAGGCAAGAATACTGGAGTGAGTTGCCATACCTTTCTCCAGGGGCTCTTCCTGACCCAGGGATCAAACTCCGGTCCCTTAAGCCTCTTAAGCAGGTTCTTAACCACTAGTGCTACCTGGGAAGTCCCGTATTGTGATGTAGCATTAGGCTATTGACCTGACTACAGGTCACCTGCTTTGGGTGATTCTGGATCACTGATCTGTGATGAAGCTGATGACTGAATGTCAGGAGCAGAGGATGTCAGTTGCTGGAGATCCCAAGCGGAATGGAGCTGGGTGGTGCAAAATTTCATCACACTTTAGAACAATGTGCAATTGAAAACATTTTAAATTCTTATTTCTGGAGTTTTCCATTTAATGTTTTCAGAATACAGCTGACCATGGGTAATAGAAACTGTAGAAAGTGAAATGGTGGATAAGGGAGACTACCATAATTTACTTGAAAGCAAACCATTTTCAGTGTTTTTTAATGCAGTGCTTCTAACAGAACTGCAACATAAATACAGTTTAAATTCATTATAAAAGTGAAAGGCCAGGATTAAATTTTGATCAAGGATACTAAATTATGCCCCATTACTGCAAATATAACTGAAGCTTTAATGTACATATAAAGCAAGATGAAATTATCCCTCTTCCTCTGCTTCCCCTTCCTCTTCCTTTTAGTATCCCATTGTGTAAATATGCCACAGTTTATTCATTCTCCAGGTTATAGGCATTTCATGTATCTCCAGTTTGGGATCCTTATGAATAAAGCTGCTGTGGACATTCTTGTACATGTTTTCCGGCAGATAAGTACATTCATTTCTTTCAGTATATTTAGTGGCATACCTGAAATATTTGATAATTAGAATGGATCATTTTTATTGGTCCAGGTCTTCTAAACAGCAAAATTACTTTCAGTAACAATAATGAAAGGAAATGAATAATAACAACAAGATAACCAGTGACTTTTAAAACTTTTTACTTGTAAATGATTAGATATTCATATAAATTGCAAAGATAGTACAGAAATATCATATATTCTTACCCCAGTTTTCCTTCAGTGGTTACAACACAATATCATACAAGGAAATCGACATTGGCATAATGTATATGTATAGTTCTGTGCCATTTTATCATCTATGTAGATCCATCTAATACCCCACACAATCAAGATACAGAACTATCCAGTCAGCACATGGGTCTTCCTGTGCTTCCCTTTATAGTCACAACTACCATGCTTACCCTCATCTTCATAATTTCCTGACATTGTATATATGAACTTGTACAGTAGGTGACCTGTCAAAATTGGCCTTTTCAGTCAATGAATTGTCTTTGAAGTTCATCTAAATTGTTGCATGTGTTAATAGTCATTTTTATTGCTGAGTAGTATTCCATTGTGTGGATGTATTTAAACTTCTGTAAACCATTCACTCATTGACATACATTTTGATTGTTTCTAGTTTTTATCTATTATGAATGAATCTAATATGAACATTTGTGTTCATATATTTGTGTGAACATAAGTTTTCCTTTCTCTCACATAATTGCCATGAGCTGGTCTTATATGTATGCTTAATTTTGTAAGAAACTAATAAATTATTTTCCAATATGGCTGTATGATTTTATATTTCTACCAGTAATGTATAAAAGATCAAGTTTTTTTCATATCTTTGCCAGTTTTTGATACTGTCATTATTAGGACAGAGGTGTGCAGTGATATTTCATTGTGGTCTTAATTGGCATTTTCTTAATGGGTTGTGATGTTGAACAACTTTTCATATGCTTATTTGCCATGTGTATATTCAATTTGGTGAAATATATCTTCATGTCTTTTGCCCATTTTCTAATTGGATTAGCTATTGAATAGTGAGAATTCTTTGTATATTCCAGATATGAGTCCTTTGTAGGATATATAGTTTTGAAATATTTTTTCCTGGTCTGTAGCTTGTTATTGTTGTTGTTTTTTTTTTAAATCCTCTTAGTGGGGTCTTTCACATAGAAAAGGTTTTTAATTTTTATGAAATCCAATTTATCGATTTTTCTTTTACGGATCATGCTTTTGAGTACATTGTGAAAAAAAAAAGTTTTTATCCCCTCCTCCTGTATTGCCCCTTCCCACTTGCCTCTCTCCAGTGGTAACTACTAGTTTGATTTCTATATCCATGAGTCTGCTTCTTTTTTGTTATAATCACTAGCTTGTTGTATTTTCTAGATTCCACATACAAGTGGTAACATACAGTATTTCTCTTTCTCTGACTTATTTTACTTAGCATAATGCCCTCCAGTCCATCCATTTTGCTGCAGACGGCAAAACTCCACTCCTTTTCCTGGCTGCGTTGTCTGTTGTCTATCTGTGCCACGTCTTTGTCCATTCATCTGTTAATGGACACTTACGTTGCTTTCATGTTTTGACGATTATAAATGATGCTGCTATCATTGTGGTGCATGTGTTGAATTAGTGTTTTTAGCTTTTGGATTTTTTTTGTTGTTGTTTGTTTTTTTCTGATATTGTAGACAGGTGTGTAATTGCTGGGTCATGTGCTAGTTTTATTTTTAGTTTTTTGAGAAGCGTTCATACTGTCTTCCTCCGTGGCGGCATAACATCCTTGCCAACTTTGTCATTTGTGTTCTTTTTCATGATAGCCATTCGGACAAGCAAGTGCAACTGGAATCTCATTGTTGTTTTGTTCCTTTTTCTCTCGGTCACACTGTGTCGCTTATGGGATCTTAATTCCCTGACCAGGGATTGAAACCAGGCACTCGGCAGTGAAAACGTGATGTCCTAACCACTGGACTGCCAAGGAGTTCTCCCACTGTGGTTTTGATTTGCATTTCCCTGATGATACGCTAATCATCTTTTCATGCGCCTGTTGACTATTTGCATGTCCTCTTTGGAAAAATGTCTTCAGTTCCTCTGTCCATTTTAAATTGGTTTTTTCTTAATTGAGTTGTATGGGTTGTTTTTATATGTTGGATATTAACCCCTTATCAGTCATGCCATTTGCAAATGTTTTCTCTATTCAGTAGCTTTCCCTTCATTTTGTCAGTGGATACCTTTGCTACCCAATATTGCTCTGTGCCTTCATTTCCTCATCTGCAAACTGAAGATAAAATAATAGTTATAATGAGCTTACAATAGTGTTTGTTGCAATATTGGTTGTTATGAAGATTGTAAGAGTTCAGACATGTAAACTGCTTAGAACAGTGCCTGGCAAATAATAGGCACTTAATAACTATAGTTTATAATATTATTACTCCTGGCTTTGTGACTTGGAAAGAAATTTTGGCTTCCTGATATTTGATTTCTTTAACTCTGAAATGGGGATAATACTTGCTGCCCCATCTAAGTTATAAGGTCCTTATGAGGATGAAATAAGATTTTATATGTAAAAGTACCATGTAAAGCACTGACAAAAAGTTTTCCTCTTATCAGTAATTATTATCATTAAAATAGGTAAGTATTCTATGATGCTTTTTAGCTCAGCTCATTTTAATTTTTGTAGCTAGCTAATTTATATGATATAGTTACATATTAATAACCTCATATAATTTATAAATAATATTATGGGTGGTTAGAATTTTTTTACTGAAAGACATGAATAATCAAAAAAGTTTGAAGACCTACTGATCGAAAAAAATGAATATGATATGAGCTCTTTCATATGGTATCACTTCTGGCCTTCTTGGCAGCAGGTATCATCAACTAACTGCCTTAAGAATGTTTTTGTACTCTGGTTTTATATTAAGGAAGGAATTACCTTAAAAAAAGCATTAGCAATAAACAGAAAGAGTGACAGAAACCATGTTTGTTGCAACATTGTAATAAAAGCCAGAAGTAACATTTATGCTTATCAAACAAGGGAGTGTTTAAGTAAACTGTGATGTATTTATAGACTCTAGTTTCTACTATGCAGCTTATTAAACTATAATAAAGTTTTGAAGTTAGAAAATATTTTAAAGAATATTTCATGAGAAAACACTCCCAATAAAATGATAGGTGGAAAATTTAAAATACAGGAGATATAGATATGCAGAAAGACCCCAATTCTAGTAAAAAGATACATACATAGGAAAGAAATATATATTAACATACTAATAGTGTTTATCTCTTGATAGTAGGACTAGCATTATTTATAGTATCTTCATAATTTTATTTTATAGTTTTTCTGCAATGAGCATGTATTAGTTTTATACTTAGGAATAAAGAGTTTATTTTATTTTAAATAATTTTAAATATAAGCCATATTTCTTAGGTTTTAGATTTCCATTAATTGAATAGCTTTGTTAGAATATGAATCATGGGATTGAGAAGGACTTTAGTAAGTTATCATGGCCAAATCTGAGAATTTCACTGATGAATTCTAGACAGATGAATTTTTTTTTTCAGTGTTAAAGTGTGTGGTTTGTTTTTCTTTTTTGTAACCTAGTAATTTCAGCTTCTGTTGCCTTTTGCACCTTCCGCAGAATGTGGATGGCTGGTATGTTGCTAATCAGTATAATTATGTATCAGTTAAACCAACAATTATTTATTGGCCATTGGGTAAGTAGTATGGGTCATGTTTCTGAAATATATCCTGAATCCCAGCTCTCACAGAGATTCGTTTAAAGAAATGAGACTAATCCTCATCAAATGGTAAACAATACTCAACTGCATCTGATAAATGTCATTTTGTGTGACATTGGCCACCCTTGGGTAATAAGAGTTTAGAGCTCATCCTTTCTTTCAGTCTTAGCAATTCAAATTTCTTTAAAATTCTTTGTTGAGCTCATTTTCCAGACTTTAGCTTCTTCATGTAGAATTTGATTTAGAAGACAGGAAGAATTGATTTTTTTTTTTAAAGCCTTCCCATCAAATGTTCTCTCAAACTTGTCTAAATGTCAGAACCACATGAGGCACTCTTAAAAAATTACAGATGGGACTTATCCCCTGATATTCTAGTTTAACAAGTCTGATCTGGAGGAAAGGAAGAGTGAAGTTTAGAAAATATAGCTGAATAATTCTAAAGTACAGTCAGTGTTGAATTTTACAGCTCTTATATTAAAAATGGGCTCAATGAAGAACATCTGAAGAAAGCTGAAGAAAGGATAAGTCTAAACACTTACTGAAATAACATTTCCTCTTGAATAGTGACATAAACCTGGTTGCCAAAAGGCAAGAATAGGACTGTTTTCTCAACTCTAACAGTAAGCCCTTTAGTGGACATGTGTCCTGTCCTGCCTGGAATCCAGAGGCAATAGGGAAGCGTCACCGTGGTCATGCAGACTCTATCCTTGGATCTCTTCTTGGGTGTACACGCAGGGTCTCTTTCTACCAAAGCCTTAATCTAACTGTAATGTTGCAGGGACTTGTTCCTCTCCTGTTTCCTCCATAGTAATCACAGTAATTACCGTTTACTGAGTTCCTATTATCTACCAGGTATTTACATCCATTTATCTCTGAACCTTAGCAGAACCTTTAAAGACAGTTCTTTTCCAGATATAAAAATAAGCTCAGATAGATAGAGTTTGTGACCCAAGGTCACACAGGAAACGGCAGAACCAGGATTCAGAGGCTGCTCCGCTTGACTCCAGAGCCTGGATTTTGTCTGTGGCATCCTGGCATCTTCCTCCTTGCTGCTCCCCGATGTGTATCCGCGCTCAGATGGCGTATATCCAGTTCTTTAACTTGCTCACTTCAGTGTCTGACAGTGCAGATTTGTGCCTAAAGAGAGCAATGTCTTATGAAAGGCCCGATTTCTTTTTTAAATTGCCCTTTCAGGGAACGCTGCCAGGAGCTACGCGCTGAGCTGTTTTGTATCCATCAGAAGGCGGTGTGCGAGGATCGGAAAGCTCAGATAGCGTTTAACGAGGAGCTGAAAAGGCAGAAGGTGGTGGAAGAGCAGATGTTCTCAAAGCTCTGGGAGGAAGACCGCCTGGCCAAAGAAAGGCGAGAGGCTAAGGAGGAGAGGAGGCAGAAGGAGCTCGTGGAGAACACGCGCCTGGGGCTAAACGCCCAGGTCACTAGCATCCGGGCGCAAAGGCAGGCCGCGCAGCGGCTGAGGGAGGAAGAGGCACGCCTTGTGGTGGGTTTTTTCAAATTCTGCTTGTGGTAGAATGGTGAACTCAGTGGGTACAATACCCGGTTTGCAGGCCTGCTTAAGAAGAAAAGGAGAATTTTATTCAAGCCAAACCAAGGATTATAATATGGGAGACAGACTCTCAGAAGCTCTGAGAATTGCTCTGCCTGTTAGTGGTTGAAGGCACATTCATATACCTTTTCAAGTCAAAGGGTCATACATCAAAATGACACACTGGTATTTTACATAAAGTTCATCAAATATAAATAGTCTAGATAAGCACATACAAAGCAAGCAGTAAGTCACCATGGCCCCTTACAGAATTCGGAAAGAATACTAATCTAAGAAGTTCCATTACTAGTGTCAGAAGAAAGGAAATAAAAATTGATCTTTATTGTGAAGAAGGCATTCTCATCTTTGAGGAGGTCTGGTTAATGTGTAATGAAGATGCATATTGCACTGTAAAGAGGGAGGGAGGAGGCCCTAACTGGCAGAGAGTTTTATGTTTAAATTTTCTTGTTTAGCCTCAAAATATAAATTTTCTAAAAGAAAAACACTATCCTCAACCATAACCCCTAGCAGCCACTGATAGGTTCTTTAACACTATTATTTTGTAATTTATATGTTATATAAATTTCACCCTTTAAATGTTATAATAATAACATGTGTTATAGCAATACTGTTATATTAAATGGTAATAATATGAACATTTTCAAATGAACAGAAGTGGAGAGTCCCATGAGCCCTTGTGTACCAATCTCCCAGTTTCAACAGCTGTTATATTTTGATATATTGATTTCCTGTATTCTACCCCCTTCCATTTTTGACTTACAATTTGCCCCACACATGTCATTTCCCCTTTAAATACATTCTTGTTATTGAGTATGCATCTCAACAACAATATAATTAAGGACTTTTCTTATACATTTTCAAACCTAAAAAAATTAATAATAATTCATTGTTATCATCGAAAATCAGTATCAAATTTCCACTATTGTCTAAGTTATTTGACGTTTAAATTGGAATCCAAACATTACTGTCCTGTCATAAGTCTTTTTGAAAGAGTGACTATTTATCATTCAAATCTGGGCATATTTGAGATTGAAAGGGGGTGTAGTTAATTCAGTGCCTCAGCATAACAGTGTAAAATCAGAACTAACCTGGGGAAACCAAGACATAGTAAACTACTTGTCGGTTTCTTAGTCTTGAACAATTCTCTCCTATTTCCATCTCTGCCTGTTTTATAGTTTGAGTTGGATGATTGCTGCTTCCTGTAGTCAATCTTACTTTTTAAAAAATGTGGCCTGCTATACCACTGGCTTTTATGTTTGATGTCCACTGTTTTGCCTTAAATACTGCAGAGCATTTTCACTTATATTACCTCATTTGACTCTCACAATTCAGTGTGGATTTACTGCTCATGGCATTAATGGAAAGCCAAAAATCGTGGTATTCATGGCTGTTGTGAGTCTCAGATCAAGTCAGCTGGGACTTGTATCTCTCCTCACTATAACTGTGTCATCTCCTGTCCCAGCTGAGAAAGGACTTATCCTTCCAGGAGAGTTCAAATGCCTTTGGTGGGAGGATTAATGCTTCACTTTATACCATACCCAGATTTTCTACCAAACTCCCAACACCCAGCAGTGTTGGTGCCCCAGTTAAAACTGCTTGATTAGTCACGCAGGTAAGCCAGCCAGGAGGGTCAGATAGATAAGAAAATGAGAGGAATGGAAAGTACTTTTAAAGAAAAAAATGCTTAATTTACTTTTGTATATTTGACTGATGTGCACATTTCCATTCTTAGACTCTAATTGCTGGTTAATAATGTATCCAAATCTCGATATGCAGATACGCATGGAAGACTAAAGTCGGGAAGGTCAACACGCCAAAATGTTGAGAATGGTAGTAGGTGAATGGTTACTAAGAATAAAAGTGATTTATCGTTATACTTTTCTGCATTTTGAACTCCACACTATTTATTACTTTATAATCACACACAGCAATTTCACAAAGCCTTATTGTTGATTCAGCAATGAAAAGTCAAGTTTTATGTCTCATAGTCCCTTTACACCCAGGAGTGTATGCTTTCCAAGAAACTCTTTATTCTCACCTCTTAAATGAAATGCATGAACTTTTTTGTTTTGTCCAACTGTCCTGATGCGTTATCTTCATTATTGTTCTGCCTTAGGAAAATGAAAATGCACGGGTGAAACTTGAGAATGAACAGGATAAGCTAAAGAAACAGAAGACAAAACAGGAAATAAGGGTTGCTTTGCAAAAAGCCCTCCAAGAGAAGATGGAGCGTATGCAGCAGGAATACAGAGAAGAGCAGGATTTGAACATGAAGCTCATGCAAAATGCCCTTCAAAATTTACAGGATGAGACCGATAAAAAGAAGCAAAAAAAAGTAAGACGCTTACTCAATGCCTTTTATGTGCTGGAGAGGTTCCTTGGGTCAGTCTTATGGGAGCCAGCCACGGGTAGAATAAACCGTAACACTGCTTTTGTAAGTGCGGTCCATGAACCACAGCATCAGTGTCATCTAGAAGGATGTCAGAAATTCATCGGCTCCAGAATCAGAATCCCCATATTCAGGTCTATGGCAGGGATAAGAAGCCTGTGTTTTAACAAGCTCTCTCAGGTGATTCTGATGCTCAGTCTATTTTGAGAACTCCTACTCTATAGCATGGTGTTAGTACTGTGATAGCAGGATGGTGTCACAGGAAGTAGAGTGACTAAGTATGTCCAGAAACTGGGGAAGACTTCACTGAAGAACGGGCGTTCAAGCTAGACTTTGAAGGATGTATAGTTTTGACAGCAAAGAGAGTAGAGAAAATCATTCCAATATTTATTTAGCTGTTCCTCTGAAATTTATATTGAACTCTTTAGGGTGTTGTATTTTTCCTAAAGATATTACGATTTGTTTTGTTTTGTTTCAGTTGACTTTACTTTTCAGGGAAGTTTTAGGTTCACAGCAAAAGTGAGCAAAAGGTACAGAAATTTCCCATATGCTCCTGCCCCAACACATGCATAGCCTTCCCCATTCACAACATTCTCCACCAGAGTGGTACAGTTGTTACAGTCAATGAGCCTACACATCATGATCACCTAAAGTTCATAGCTTATAGTAGGTCTGCTCTTTGGTGTTGTATATCTATAGGTTTGGGCAAATGTGTGATGACGTGTATCTACCATGAGAGTATCATACAGAGTAATTTCAGCAGCCTAAAAATCCTCTGTGTTCCCCATGTTCTTCCCTCTTTCTACCCCAAACCCTCGGAAACCTGATATTTTTGCTGTCTCCAGAGTTTTGCCTTTTCCAGATAGTCATACCTTTGGAATTACATAGTTTATAGGTTTTTCATATTTTCTTTCACTAACTAATATACTTCTAAGTTCCCTCCATATCTTTTCATAGCTTCATAGCTCTTCTATCACTGAATATATTCCATTGTAGGAATGTACTACAGTATATTTATCCATTTAGCTTCTGAAGGACATCCTTGATTGTTTTGGTGATTATGAATAAAGTTGGGCTTCCCAGGTAGCGCTAGTGATAAAGAATCCCCCTACCAATGCAAGAGACTTAAGAGATGCAGGTTCGATCCCTGCGTCAAGAAGATCCTCTGGATGGCAACCCATTCCAGTATTCTTTCCTGGAGAATCCCATGGACAGAGGAGCCTGGCAGGCTGTAGTTCATGGAGTTGCAAAGAACTGGACATGACTGAGTGACTTAGCACAGCACAGCACATGAAAAGTTGCTATTTACATTCTTATGCAGATTTTTATGTGCACATAAGTTTTCAACTCATTTGGGTAAATAACATGAGCATGTTTGCTGAAGCATGTAGTAAGACACATGTAGTTTTCTAATTACCAAACTGTCTTCCTAATGGTCTATACTGTTTTGCATTCCCACCAGTAATGAATGAGAGCTCCTGTTGCTCAGCGTCCTGATCAGTATTTTGTGTTGTCAGTTTTCTAGACTTGGGCTGCTCCAATAGGTGTGTATCGGTGTCTCATTGCTGTTTAATTTTAATTTCCCTGATGTCATGTGATACTGAGGATTAAGGGTTCCAAACCCAGTTCCAGTGTGTGGAGTAGACTTCAGGCAATACTCAGACAAGAGCTGGGTATCCTATCAGTTCAGTCACTCAGTTGTGTCCAACCCTTTGCAACCCCATGGACTGCAGCACATCAGGCTTCCCTGTCCTTCACCAGCTCCCAGAGTTTACTCAAACTCATGTCCATTGAGTAGGTATTGCCATCTAACCATCTCATCCTCTGTCGTCCCCTTCTCCTCCCTCCTTCAATCTTTCCCAGCATCAGGGTCTTTTCTAATGAGTCAGTTCTTCACATCAGGTGGCCAAAGGCATCAGCATCTGCCCTTCCAATGAATATTCAGGGTTGATTTCCTTTAGGATTGACTTGTTTGATCTCCTTGCTCTCCAAGGGACTCTCAAGAGTCTTCTCCACAGTTCAAAAGCATCAGTTCTTCGGTGCTCAGCCTTCTTTATGGTCCAACTCTCACATCCATAGGGTGTCCTATAACTCAGCTCAGTTCTGGTGCTGTCGACCTGGAGGTAGCATCCGATTCCACAGTACGGGGAGCAGTTCTATAAAACTGCCCCCCACCTCAGATGCCGGTTTTGAGCCTAGATAGCTACCTGTGCTTCTGACCACCTGGCTACAAACTGAACGTTCAGGTGATCACCCTCCAACTCAGGATGCCAACTACAAATCCAAGTTTCTCCCTGACAGACTAGCTGTAAATCAGAAGTTCCCACAGACCCCTCTTTGTGTTCGATTAATTGGCTAGAACACCTGACAGAACTCAGGAAATCAGTTTTCTCACTAAATTACCAGTTTATTACAAAAGATATTAAAGGATACAAATAAACAGCCAGATGAAGAGATATATAAGATGAGGAGGTCCTGAACAAAGGAGCTTCCGTCCTCACGGAGTTTGGGGCATGGCCTGGTGAAATCATCCTTGTTCCCCAAGCTGAAGCTTTCTGAACCCTCTCCTTTGGGTTTTCATGTAGGCTTCATTACATAGACATGATTGTCATTGCCATTGGGTGGGTGATTGACTCTCTAAACCTTCTCCTCGGCCCAGAGATCAGGGAAGTGGGACTGAAAGTTTCAGTGCAATAACCACACAGTTGGTTCTCCTGGCAAACTTAGGTGTGATCCAGAAGTCACCTCATTAACATAACAAAAGACAACTTTATTGGTTTCATTACATAGGAAATTCTAAGGATTTTAGGAGCTCTGCCAGAAACGAGGATAAAGATCAAATATATAATTTTTTAAGATGAATGGGTGTTGGATTCTGTCAAATGTTTTTCCTGTATTTATTGATATGATCATATGGTTTTTCTTCTTTAGCTTGTTGATGTGATGGATTACATTAATTGATTTTTGAATATCGGACCAGCCTTGCTACCTAGGATAAATCTTACTTGGTCATGTTGTATAATTCTTTTTACACATTGTTGGATTCAATTTACTAATATTTTGTTGAGAATTTTTGCATCTATGTTCATGAGAAAGATAAGTGTATAATTTTCTTTTTTCATAATGTCTTTTTTCACTTTTGGTATTAGGGTAATTCTGGCTTCATTGGATGAGTTAGGAAATATTCTTCTGCTTCCATTGTGAAAGAGGTTGTAGAGATTTGGTATAATTCCTTCCTTAAATGTTTGGTAGAATTCACCAGTGAACTCATCAGGGACCAGTGTTTTCTGTTTCAGAAAGTTATTAATTATTAATTCAGCTTTTTAATAATAGATATAGGCCTATTCAGATTGTCCTTTTCTTCTTGTGTGAATTTTGGCAGATTGTATCTTTCAAAGAATTGGTTCATTTTCTTTCGGATATCAAATTGTAGGCATAGAGTTGTTCATAGTATTTCTTATCCTTTTTAATGGCCCTGGGGTTTGTAAATATAGTGATGTCCAGGCTTTCATTTCTGATCTTAATTTTTGTCCTCTCCTTGGCCTCTGTGGGCATTAAGAGGGGTGCTTGCCTGATCCTCAGGCCAAGCAGGCCCCTGTAGGGCCAAGCGCTGCCCCCATCAAAGCCTCCCTTGGCTGCCCTGGCCCCAGTGGGCCTAAGCGCCACCCCTGCCATAGCCTCCTCTAGCCCCATAGGTCCTAGGGACCCTTGAATGGGTCCAGGTACGTGACTACTGCAGTTCTGGGACATGACCTCAGCAGATCTGCACCAGTGGCCTAGTGAAAATGACCTGAGAGTCATCAGGGCCATTTGTCAGCATAGCCATGGTTAAGGTGGAAGAGAGAACAGTGCCAACAACAGTGTACTTTCTGAGCCTGCAAGTGTGTGAAAAGCGACACAACAGAGCACACTCCCAGGTGTACAGCTCGAGAGCAGGAATTCTCAGAGGCCCCTCTCCCAGCGGAGTGCTCCAAGCCCACCGACCTTGCACTGCAGATAAGAAACACAGCTAAGAAACAGATCTCAGGGCCTCTGTCTCAACAACTATGAGCAGATCATGCGCCTGACAGGGCAGTGACAACCACAGGGCGAAGGGGAGACCCTGCTCAGGAACCATCTCACCCACCAGGTGGCAGACACCAGAAGCAAGAGGAACTACAGTCCTGCAGCTTGCAGAAAGGAGACCACAAGCAGTCAGTTAGACAAAATAAGATGACAGAGAAATCTGCTGCAGATGAAGGAAGGAGTAAGATAAAAATCTGTAACAATTAAATGAAGAGGAGATAGGCAATCTACTTGAAAAAGAATTCAGAATAGTGATAGTAAAGATGATCCAAGATTTTGGAAAAAGAATGGAGGCACAGATTAAGAAGATGCAAGAGATGTTTAACAAAGACCTAGAAGAACTATAGAACAAACAGAGATGAACAATAGAATAACTGAAATGAAAAACACTCTGGAAGGAATCAATAGCAGAATAACCGACGCAGAAGGACAGGTAAGTGAGCTGGAAGACAGAATGGTGGAAAGCACTGCCCTGGAGCAGAATAAAGAAAAAAGAATGAAAAGAAATGAGGACAGTCTCAGAGACCCCTGGAACAACATTAAATGCACCAACATTGACATTACAGGGATCTCAGAAGAAGTGAAAGAGATGAAAGAGAAAGGGCCTGAGAAAATATTTGAAGAGATTACAGTTGAAAACTTCCTTCACATGGGAAATGAAATAGTAACCCAAGTCCAGGAAGGTCAGAGAGTCCCATACAGAATAAAGCCAAGGAGGAACACACCAAGACACGTATTAATCAAACTAACAAAAATCAAACAACAAAGAAAAAAATATTAAAACCAACAAGAGGAAAGCACCAAATAACATGCAAGAGAATTCCCATAAGGTTGTGAGCTGTTTTTTCAGCAGAGACTCTGCAGGCCAGAAGGGCGTGGCATGATAGATTTAAAGTAATGAAAGGGATAAACCTACAATGAAGAATACTCTACCCAGCAAGGCTCTTATTCAGATCTGACAGAGAAATCAAAAACTTTACAGACTACACAAGAGCTAAGAGAATTCAGCACCACCAAACCAGCTTTACCTCAAATTCTGAAGGGATTCTCTCTGCAGGAAACAGAAGAGAAGAGAACAAAAGATGAAGGGAATAAAGACCTACAAAAACAAAGCCAGAACAATTAAGAAAATGGCGGTAGAAACACATATATTGATAATCACCTTAAATGTAAATAGATTAAATGGTCCAACCAAAAGACACAGACTGGCTGAATGTATATAAAAACAAGACTCATTGCTGCCTACAAGAGACCCTCTTCAGACCTAGAGACACAAACAGACTAAAATATTTTTATGTCCATGCAAAGGGGTCTTCTTTGGACCAGCAATTTGGATACTGGCCAAAGGTAGGAGATAGTTGCTTTGGAGCAAGAGGTCATTTATCTCTTCATCTAATGTCAAGTAGGGGCCCAACCCACACCTGCTGATAGAGACAGCTAGATCCCAGGGTCCTTTTTGGATTTCATATCCTAATGTGGTTGGCAACCACTAGGTTGAGGGCCACTTTTCCACACTCTGAGATCCACACAGTTCAGCTAGGGGGTCCTGGAGCTATAATTTCAATCTCTCGCAAAGCTTGTGATGAATTTTTAATTAACTAGTCTTTTATAACCTGAATAGTGAGGCATAGCCAGTGGCCCTAGTTATCTTCTGGGTCAACAAAATCTGTAAAATGATTCTAAGCAATTTGGTGGGAGTTTGTCCTCTCAGGCTTTCAATCATATTGCATGCACAACCCACCCTTGACTGGACCACCAGCATGTGGAAGACAGAGAGACACTGAATAATCAAAATGGTAAAGGGAGTACTCATCTGGTGAGTGGATGTGAATGCCATCCTCTCTAACGTCAAAGGAGTGGGGGTTTGCTTTCAGTACTAACAGGGAAGTCTTTGGAGATGACTGGTAAGTACATATTGGAGAAGGCAATGGCACCCCACTCCAGTACTCTTGCTTGGTAAATCCCATGGACGGAGGAGCCTGGTGGGCTACAGTCCATGGGGTCGCGAAGAGTCGGACACGACTGAGCGGCTTCACTTTCACTTTTCACTTTAATGCATTGGAGAAGGAAATGGCAACCCACTCCAGTGTTCTTGCCTGGAGAATCCCAGGGACGGGGGAGCATGGTAGGCTGCCATCTATGGGGTCACACAGAGTCAGACACGACTGAAGCGACTTAGCAGCAGCAGCAGCACAGCCTGGGGCCAAATTTCTGTCTGGGGCACAATATATAACTGTATAAAAGCTTGAGGAATATGTCTTTGATTAGGCCATTGTGGCCACTGATGCGAAGAGCTGACTCATTTGAAAAGACCCTGATGTTGGGAAAGATTGAAGGCAGGAGGAGAAGGGGACAACAGAGGATGAGATGGTTAGATGGCATCACCGACTCAATGGACATGAGTTTGGGTAAACTCCAGGAACTGGTGATAGACAGGGAGGCCTGGCGTGCTGTAGTTCATGGGGTTGTAGAGAGTCGGGCACGACTAAGTGACTGAACTGAACTGAACTGAGGCCATTGTGCCTTTTTGTGAGTCTAACCTCTTGAGGCTGAACCTAAGTAGAATTCCACAAGATTCCATATGCTAGAGCCCATGACAGAACAACCTGGGAGGTGAGATGGGTACTTGGATCTGAATCTACATTGGTGTGTCAAAGGGGATGAGCACATACTTGATTAAGAAGGAGATTACATAATGCAAAGTAGCCAGCAGGCCTTCAGTGAAGGTATGGATGATGGTGGTGCATACCTATTAGATCTTGTGAAGGGCAACAGCAGCCTGATAAAATCGAGATGCCATCTGGAATAGTCTGTCATCCAGGGCATATGTCTCCACCAAGGATATTTCCAGACATTCTGGGGGGACAAAGGAAGCAATTATCTACCGCCACTTTGGTTAGAGCTGGGATAAAGGGCATGCTACACCTGCCTGCCTGTCAATAAGTGCTGTCAGTCCCCTGTGGCCTTATAGAATATGGGTCCACTCTGTTAGTGGGTATGGCACTGAGGAATAGTTATGTCCAGGGTTGTTCTTGATACTTTGTGTCCAGGGATGTAATTTGGATGAGTCTGTCATGTTACTATAAGCTTCTGGTGTTTGCTGTTGTTCGTATCTGTGTGTATTGACCTGGGTGATCATAACTGACATGCGTGAGTTGGCTATTTCTTTCCAAATGGAGGCGCCCCGTATATACTTTCCCCAAATTGTGAAATTATCCTTTTGCCATTGCCCAGACTAGACTGCGAATCCTTTGGCTACCTCTCGGATGTGAGTAAAAATGTGTGCCCTTATGAGTCTCATTTTTATGGCCTGTTATAGATCCAGGTACACTGCCCCTAACTCTGCCAACTGAGCTGAGCCACGAGAGCTGTCCTATACTAGGGATGCACCATGGCCTGTGTTTACAATGGTGGTGCTTCCAATGGTGAAGAACATCAACTCCCTTTCTGTGGCAGGAAATTGGTTGTAAGGGGTTCCCCAAGGGGCTAGAGGGACTGGCATGAGTGTGCCACTAGCTGCACCTTGCTGTCAGTGAGCAAAGGGCTGGGCGTGGGGGGAAATTACATTTTCCTGTAGTTTGGAAAGACCCTTGACATCAGATTTAGTCCTTTTCTGAAGGTGCCATTTCTATTTTAACAGTAAGGCCTCAGTGGCTTTATTGAACCTCTGCTGGGTTGAATCCCCAAAACGTGGAAAAGCATGGCCTTGTACTTTGAGGGGATTCTCTGTAGGAAGAATTATCTGGATTGGGGGTCAATTGGAGCCTCTTCAAGACTGGAGATGAAATCTAGGTCATCTGGGTTGCTCTATTCAAAGAAGTGATAGATTCATTGGACAAAACCTGTCTTACAGAGAGGGAGTCAGGCCTCATCTAGTATTTCCCACTGGCTTTGAGTCTTTGTAGTAATAACCGCAGTAAAGGGTAAGCTCAGCAGACTGAGCGACTTCACTTCCACTTTTCACTTTCATGCACTGGAGAAGGAAATGGCAACCCACTCCAGTGTTCTTGCCTGGAGTATCCCAGGGGCGGCAGAGCATGGTGGGCTGCCGTCTATGGGGTCGCACAGAGTCGGACACGACCGAAGCGACTTAGCAGCAACAGCAGCAAGCCTTAAGAATCCCAGTAAACAGGGGAAGGTATTCTCTTTCTGTAACTTTAGGATGGTACCTTTAGGTTTGGACTCTTCCTAGTCACTGGACTGGAGGAGGAAATGGCAACCCACTCCAGTATTCTTGCCTGGAGAATTCCATGGACAGAGGAGCCTGGCGGGCTACAGTCCATGGGGTTGCAAGAGTCAGACACGACTGAGTGACTTTCACTACTACTACTACTGCTACTAGTCACTGGAAACCTTGATTATGGTATTTCACTTTTCCTGCATGGAAGACTAGAGGTTGCCCAGGCTTGATCCCTCAGATGAGTGAAGCTCTGATAAAACCCCAGCGGGTTAATCTTTGGTTAAATACTTTCCCCTGAGGGCAAACCTCATTAAGAAGAATAGAATGCTCTAGTGTATTTCAGAATAGTACATTTTCCCCTCCGCTTGCCATACACACGAAGGGATTTTTCTCAGATATTTACTGTGAGAAACTGGTAGAACTCCAGAAGGTAATATTCACAAAAGTTGTGGGGTCTCCCTGGGCCACTGGGTCCCCTTAGAGTTTTTAACTCAGAATTGTCCACACTTGACCTTCCAACCAGCCTCATTTTGTTTTCAATTTGCATTTCAATAATAGCTAATGATGTTGACCAACTTTTAATATGCTTGCTTGTATCCTCTTCAGTGAAATATCTTCTGATATCTTTTGCCCAGTTTTCTAATTGAATTGTTTATTTCTCTTTCTTTTCCTTCCTCCCTTCCTCTGTTCCTTTCTTTCTTACTATTTTTGTTGTTCAGCTTTTTGTTCTCAATTGGATCATCTTATTTTACTTAACAGCTTCATTAAGATATCATTCATAAAACATACAATTCATCCATCTAAAATGTACATTTCAATGGATTTTAGTGCCACCATCACCACAGTTGATTTTAGAACGTTTTTTGTTATCCCACTTTCT
Source organism: Capricornis sumatraensis (assembly GCF_032405125.1). NCBI lineage: Eukaryota > Metazoa > Chordata > Mammalia > Artiodactyla > Bovidae > Capricornis > Capricornis sumatraensis. Next base: position 52,461,631 of record NC_091089.1, on the reverse strand, counting down.
CTCTTCCTCTTCACCCCTAGACCAGAGCAACTACTAATAGCCTTCCTGTTTCTATTGATTTCTTATTCTGGACTTTCATATGAATGAAATTATATATTATGGGATCTTTTGACTGGGTTCTTTCACTTCAGTTCAGTTCAGTTGCTCAGTCATGTCTGACTCTTTGCAGCCCTGTGGACTACAGCACACCAGGTTTCTTGCCTTCAATCTTTCCCAGCATCAGGGTCTTTTCTAATGAGTCAGTTCTTTGCATCAAGTGGCCAAAGTATTGGAGTTTCAGCTTCAGCTTCAGTCCTTCCAGTGAATATTCAGGACTTATTTCCTTTAGGATTGACTGGTTTGATCTCTTTGCTGTCCAAGAGACTGTTAAGAGTCTTCTCCAACACCACAGTTGAAAAGCATCAATTCTTCAGTGTTCAGCTTTCTTTATAGTCCAACTCTCACATCCATAATGTTTTTAAGGTTTATCCATGTTGTAGACTATATGAGTTGGAGAAGGCAATGGCACCCTACTCCAGTACCTGGAAAATCCCATGGATGGAGGAGCCTGGTAGGCTGCAGTCCACGGTGTTGCTAAGAGTTGGACTCCGCTGAGCGACTTCACTTTGACTTTTCACTTTCATGCATTGGAGAAGGAAATGGCAACCCACTCCAGTATTCTTGCCTAGAGAATCCCAGGGATGGGGGAGCCTGGTGGACTGCCGTCTATGGGGTCGCACAGAGTCAGACACGACTGAAGCGACTTAGCAGCAGTAGCAGCAGCAGACTGTATGACTGAATAATATCTCATTGTATGGATATATCATATTTTGTTTATATGTTTGTCCTTCATTGACATTTGATTTGTGTCTACATTGTTGCTATTTTGAATAATGTTAATATGAGCATTCATATGTGAATTTCTTTGTACATATATTTTTGTTTCTCTTGTGCATATACCAAGGAGTAGAATTACTGACTCTATGTTTAAGCCTGTGAATAATCTACAAATTGTTTTCCAAAGTGGCTTCACTGTTTTACATTCTCATACCCTCCTCCCACCAACCCCCCTCCGCCCCGCCCGCCCCGGCGGCGGCCCCGGCACCGGGGCGGGGGACCCCGGCCCAGGCCACAACCCAGAGTGGGGCGGGGGATGCCGGGCGGCGAGGACATGGCGACCGGCCCGCGGGGGGCAAGACCGGGGACCCGACCCGTGCTCGGGCGAGCGCACCGGAGCGGGGGCGCGGCGGGGATCACGGTTGCTCCCCTCGTCCAGCACGCGACGGCGGCGGCGGACAGGCGGCGGCGAAACGGGCAACGGATCGGGGCCGCGGCGCGCCCGGGAAGCGGGACACACCCCGGGGAGCAGCAGACGGAGAGCGGACTGAGGCGGACGGACAGACGGAGAGGGGCACCGACAGGGTGCGGCCACGCGAGGCCAGCGCCATGGAACCGGCGGCGGAGGTGTGGAGGGCGCGCGCCACCGCGAGGGGAGCGGCTCAAAGCGACCCAGGGGAGGGATCTCACCGCCAGAGGCCCTCCCCGCACAGGGGCGGTCCCGCGGCACCACTGGGGACGACAGACTGGCACCCTTCACCCTCACGGGGCATACTGGAGTGGGTTGCCATTTCCTTCGCCGGGGAACTTCCCTACCTGGGGATCGAACCCAGGTCTCCCACACATTGCATGCAGACGCTTTACCCTCTGAGCCACTAGGGAACCCCAGCAAATTTGGAAAACTCAGCAGTGGCCACAGGACTGGAAAAGGTCAGTTTTCATTCCAATCCCAAAGAAAGGCAATGCCAAAGAATGCTCAAACTACCACACAATTGCACCCATCTCACACACTAGTAATGCTCAAAATTCTTCAAACCAGGCTTCAGCAATACGTGAACCGTGAACGTCCTGATATTCAAGCTGGTTTTAGAAAAGGCAGAGGAACCAGAGATCAAATTGCCAACATCCACTGGGTCATGGAAAAAGCAAGAGAGTTCCAGAAAAACATCTATTTCTGCTTTATTGACTATGCCAAAGCCTTTGACTGTGTGGATCACAATAAACTGTGGAAAATCCTGAAAGAGATGGGAATACCAGACTACCTAACCTGCCTCTTGAGAAATCTGTATGGAGGCCAGGAAGCAACAGTTCGAACTGGGACATGGAGCAACAGACTGGTTCCAAATAGGAAAAGGAGTACATCAAGGCTGTATATTGTCACCCTGCTTATTTAACTTATATGCAGAGTACATCATGAGAAATGCTGAACTGGAAGAAACACAAGCTGGAATCAAGATTGCTGGGAGAAATCTCAATCACCTCAGATATGCAGATGACACCACCCTTATGGCAGAAAGTGAAGAGGAACTACAAAGCCTCTTGATGAAAGTGAAAGAGGAGAGTGAAAAAGTTGGCTTAAAGCTCAACATTCAGAAAACGAAGATCATGGCATTTGGTCCCATCACTTCATGGGAAATAGATGGGGAAACAGTGGAAACAGTGTCAGACTTTATTTTTTTGGGCTCCAAAATCACTGCAGATGGTGATTGCAGCCATGAAATTAAAAGACACTTACTCCTTGGAAGAAAAGTTATGACCAACCTAGATAGCATATTCAAAAGCAGAGACATTACTTTGCCGACTAAGGTCCGTCTAGTCAAGGCTATGGTTTTTTCAGTAGTCATGTATGGATGTGAGAGTTGGACTGTGAAGAAGGCTGAGTGCCAAAGAATTGATGCTTTTGAACTGTGGTGTTGGAGAAGACTCTTGAGGGTCCCTTGGATTGCAAGGAGATCCAACCAGTCCATTCTGAAGGAGATCAGCCCTGGGATTTCTTTGGAAAGAATGATGCTAAAGCTGAAACTCCAGTACTTTGGCCACCTCATGCAAAGAGTTGACTCATTGGAGAAGACTCTGATGCTGGGAGGGATTGGGAGCAGGAGGAGAAGGGGACGACCGAGGATGAGATGGCTGGATGGCATCACGGACTCGATGGACGTGACTCTGAGTGAACTCTGGGAGTTGGTGATGGACAGGGAGGCCTGGCATGCTGCGATTCATGGGGTCGCAAAGAGTCGGACACGAGTGAGCGACTGAACTGAACTGAACTGAACTGAACACTTACAAGAGTTCTGATTTTTCCACATGCTTGTTGTGTGTCTTTTTTACTTTAACCATCCTGGTTTGTCTGAAGTGGTATGTCACTGTGGTTTTCATTTGCATTTCTCTAATGACTAATGATGTTGAGCCTCTTTTTCTGTGCATGTTGGCCATCTGTATATCTTCCTTGGACTAATCTATCTAAAGGTTGCTGAAGTCTTAAGAAGTCTTCAAGTTATTTGCCTAGTTTTCGATTGTTGTCTTTCGGTTGTCTTTTTATTATTGAGTTGTAGGAGTTCTTTATATGTCCTAGATACAAATCCTTTATCACATAGTGTTAGTGTTAATCACTCAGTCGTGCCCAGCTCTTTGTGACCCCGTGGACTGCAGCCCACCAGGCTCCTCTGTCCATGGGATTTTCCAGGCAAGGATAATGGAGTGACTTATCACATAAGTCATCTGTAAATATTTTTCTCATTCTGTGGGTGTCCCTTGAAGTACAAAAGTTTTAAATTTTGATGAAGTAAAATTTATCTGTATTTCCTGTTGTTGCTTATGCTTTTGGTGTCCTATCTAATGAAACACTTTTCTTACACCCAAGGTCTTGAAGATGTCCTATGTTTTCTTCTTAAAGTCTTATAGTTTTAGCTCTTACATTTAGGCCTTTGCTCCATTTTGAGTTAACTTTTGTATGTGGTATGAGGTAGAGGCCCAACTTCATTCTTTGGCATGTAGATATCCAATTTTCCCAGCACCATTTGTTGAAGAGAGAATTTTTCCTCTATTGAATTGTCTTGGAACTCTTGTCAAAAATCAATTGACAATAAACGTGAGAATTTATTTTGGACTCTCAGTTCTATTTCATTAATCTATATGTCTCAATGACTATAGCTTTGTAGTAAGTTTGAAATCAGGAAATGTGAATTTTCCAACTTTGTTCTTCTTTTTCAAGTTGTTTTGGCTGTTCTGGCTCGCTTGTATTTCCATATGAATTTAGGATCAGTTTGTTGATTTCTGCAAAGAAATAAATTGGCATTTCTATAGGAAATATTTTGAATTTATAGACCAGTTTGGGAACAGTTGCCATTTTAACAATATTGTCTTCCACCCATGAACATAGGATGTCTTTCCATTTATTTAGGTCTTCTTTAATTTTTTTCAGCAATACTTTTTAGTTTTCAGAGTATAAGGTATGTACTTTTTGTTAAATTATTCCCAAAAGTATGAAGCTATGTATACAAGCCATTCTGAGGGTGCAGCTACACTCTCAGACCTTGCTAGGTTCTGAGAGTTCTACCTCAGATCTATGATATTCTCAAAAGAGATCATATCAGAGGTTGGATGGAATAACACAAGTATACTACCATGAAAGACAGAAGCCACCTGAAAATGACTGTATTATAAAGCCAGTCTGGGGCCTGAGCTGCACATTCAACTCACCTAGGGAACTTAAAAGCTATCCATTGGAAAGGAATCCCTAGGTGTGAGACTTAGCCCTTAGTACTTTTTAAAGCTCCCTAAGTGATTCCAAAGTGTAGCTAAGACTGAGATTTGGTGATGTATCATTTTCTAGTCAGAGACAGTGCTATAATAATAGTGACATATTTTGTTTGTCATGCTAACACTTTATTTACCTAAATTTAAACAAATGAAAATAAAGTTGTATAACTGAAAATTATCTGAGAACTTCTTTGAGGAACGCTTTGAGAAAGTGTTTGCATTATTACTATTTGAACTATTCAAAATGTGTTATAAAATATTTCAAACAGATGCAAAAATAGTACAATGAATCCCCATGGTTCCATTACCTAGCTGCAACAACCAGTAGCCAATGGCCATTCCTGTTTTATCTATTCCTCCCACCCATTCCCCACAGTCATCTTGAATATTTTTAGAAAGGGAAAGTGAAGTTGCTCAGTTGTGTCCTACTCTTTGCGACCCCATGGACGGTAGCCTATCAGGCTCTTCCTTCCATGGGATTTTCCAGGCAAGAATACTGGAGTGGATTGCCATTTCCTTCTCCAGGAGATCTTCCCGAGATGATATATTATTTTTAGGGTTTACTACTTTAATTGAATACTTAAAAAGTAAACCCTAAAAATAATACATCATCTGTCAATGTTTTGGTATGTAATTCTAAGGAATTATGGTTCTAAAAGATTTTAAAACTTATGCTCCCTAGTATTATCACACCTAAAAGTTTTAATAACATGAGGTAATTTTTATTTTATGTAGGAGGATATGAGAAGAGAACAGAAGATATATTATCAGTACTTGGCACAGCGGCATGAAGAAGAAAAAGCTCAGGAGAAAGAATTGGATAGAATGTTAGAGAAAGAGAAGGAAAAGAAGTTTGCTGAGAAGGACAAAGAGCTGAGACTTGAAAAGGAGGCAAGAAAACAACTTCTGAATGAAGTCATGTGTACCAGAAAACTTCAAGTTCAAGAAAAGTGTAAGGAAATGAATTACAGTTATATTATACTTGGGCCTAATTCAATTTAAGTAGCAACCTCAGTATTTATTAAATAGATACTATGTATGAAATAGTGACTTCCCTGGTAAAGTGTCTGCCTACAATGTGGGAGACCCGGGTTTTATCCCTGGATCGGGAAGATCTCTTGGAGAAGGAAATGGGAACCCACTCCAGTATTCTTGCCTGGAAAATCCCATGGGTGGAGGAGCCTATTAGGCTATAGTCCATGGGGTCACAAAGAGTCGGACACGACTGAGCTACTTCACATCATCACATCACATGTATGAAATACCATGAGGCGTGAAGAAGGGATTAAGGCAAGATCCCTGCTTTGTGGACCTTACCTAATTAAATACTTAAATATCTTTCGGCAAGTGTCTCCATACGCCTGCACCTGCATACCTTTTGCTTGGGTAGTTTTCTCTCCCTATGATGCTTTTGATCTTGAGAAAATCCTGGACATGCTTCAAGCCCAGCTCAAATGTCACATTTCTTGAGAGGCCCCCTCTGTTCCCCTATTCATGATAAACCTTCTTTCTCTTATTCATAAAATAATTTTCTTTCTGGGATTCTCATCATTTCTTGCTCACATCTCTGTCTTAGGACACCATTGAATTCCCTCAAACAGTGCTTGCTCACAAAAGGAAATAATCACTGAGAAGATTTCCACCATTCTTTGTCCAGATGGACACATTTACTAGTAGGATACCACTGGACTTGACACTAGTTGCCTTTGTAAGAGAAAGCTCATCTTGGTTCCATTGATTAATTCTCCACTCCAGGAATTATAACATCAGTTGAAAATTGTTAAGCTAGTGTTAGATTGAGTTTTAAGAAATGAGAAGAAAGCTTCTATACTGAAAAGATTTCTGTATTCCACCATGATAAATGTTTTGGCATACATTGAGAAAACATGAAAAATTTAAGTATTTGAAACCACTTATAGGCAATGGCAACCCACTCCAGTACTCTTGCCTGGAAAATCCCATGGATGGGGGAGCCTGGTGGGCTGCCGTCTATGGGGTCGCATAGAGTCAGACACGACTGAGGAGACGTAGCAGCAGCAGCAGCAGCATAAACAAGGAAGTAAAAATCAACCATAATTCACCACCCAGGAATAGCTATTGTTCACAGCTTCCTGCATTTCCTTCCAGTATTTTTACTATGTATATAATTTCCTCTCACAAATTAGTATCTTGTTGTATATATTGTTTTACAGCCTGCATTTCCCACTTATCATAACATTTTTCCAGGTCATTTTTCTTCAGTTTTAAAATCTGTAATGCTGGCTAGAAAGCCATTATAAAAATGGACCATAATTTATTTTACCTAAACACAACCAATGCACCTTCAACTTGTTTTGAAATTTTTCTTGCTGTTGTAGCATTGTGGGTTACTATCTCTGTACATAGGTATTTTGGCTCATATATAATTAAGATAAATTCCTGTAAATGGATTTGGAGGCCAAAGATAAATGCATTTCAGATGTATATTGCCTGGTTTATTTATTTATTTATTCCTTTGTGAACTCTGTTTTCTTTGTCAATCTTTTTCTACTGGATTGGTTAGGTTTTTCTTATTTAGTTTATAAAAGCCTTATATACTGCTTTTCCAGTAGTTTTTTTTTTTTTGTAACATAGAAACTCTCCTATTAACATGAATGGTAACAGAACTGTTTGTCCTCAAGAAGAGAAAGGTAAGAAGTATTCTCACAGTGGTAATCCGCTATGCAAAAGGCTGTTCATAGACTTCAGTAGCAAATGATTAAGAGAAAAGCTCTGAAGATTATAGTGCATAGGAGCCTAAGGCCTTTTCCCTCCTTAATGGAGATGGCTGTGCGTGCTCAGCCACTCAGTCGTGTCTGACTCTTTGCACCCCATGGACTGTGTCCTGCTAGGCTCCTCCGTCCATGGAATTTTCCAGGCGAGAATACTGGAGTGGGTTGCCCTTTCCTACTCCTGGGGATCTTCCCAGAGATTCAACCCATGTCTCTTGTGTCTCCTTCATTGGCAGACAGGTTCTTTACCACTATGCCACCTGGCAAACCCCAATGGGGATGACTATTTCTACCTTATTGAACTAAGATCCAATCCAGTGATTCTAAGCTCTGCCTTTCTAAAGACAGTATGGCATTGATGCCCAGATGATGCTGGCAAAGTCTTTCATGAAAAAAGTCATTTAGCAAAAATTACTTTTGTCTTTCTTAGTGCAACGGAAAGCAAAAGAACAGGAAGAGCGTAGTATGGAACAGGAACGTATGAATGAAGGTCTTAGAGAGCTTAACTGTGAAGAGAGGGAGAATTTCACAAGGTATGGCTTTGTTTTCTTCATGATTATTAACTACCTAAAAAGGGAGATTTTTAGCATAAAGGACAATGTGCCAGAATTCATGTATTATTAATATTATTTTACATCAGTATTTTGGGGTCAGCCAAAAAGTTCCTTTAGTTTTAAAGTAAAAATAAAAGACACATTTTTAATTTTCACTAAGAACTTTATTGAACTACATATCCACTGTTTTGTTCCACTACCTTCTGCCATTTTCTAGGCAACTTCATAATTCCATCTTCCCAAAACTTTTTATCTTTTTGAGCAAAGAACTGTTCCAGGTGACTTTTACAGTCTTCCAGGGAACTGAAATCTTTTACACTGAGAGAATTTTGTAGAGACTGAAATAAATAGAAATCTGAAGGTACAGTGTCTGGTGAATATGGTAGATGAATCAGAACTTCCCAGCCAAGGTGTAGCCATTGTTGCCTGGTCATCAAAGAAACATGCAGTCTTGTATTATCCTGACGGAAGATTATGTGTTTTCAACAGAAAACACATAATTCCAGGTACTTTTTGTCGAGTGCTGCTTTCAGTTAGTCTAACTGGGAGTAGTACTTGTGGGAATTAATTTGGTTTTCCAAGAGGAACTCACAGGACTCCCTTCCAATCCCACCACATACACAACATCATCTTTCTTTGGATGAAGACCAGCCTTTGGTGTTGGTGGTGGTTCATTTTGCTTGCCCCATATCTGTTCCATTTCATAATATTGTATGGAACACTTTTCATCACCTGTCACAATTTGTTTTAAAAACAGAATGCTTTTGTACATTAAAGTAAAGAATCACATACAGAAATACAGTCAAAGAGGGTTTTTTTGTTTTTTTTTTCTCTTTGCTTAACTTATGTTATGTTATGCAAAACATCAAAGTGATTAATATAGCCAAGCTGGTGCAAATGATTTTCAGCACTTGATTTGGATATTTGGAGTATGTTGGCTATCTCATGGTGTAATGTTGATTGGTATAACACTGGTATAACATTGATTGTTCTCAATGTCTCGGTTTGATTGCTGTCAACTTCAACTTGTCTGCCTGACTGTAGAGCATCATCTAGAGAGAAATCTCCAGCACAAAACTTAACAAACCACTTTTGATGCATTCTATCAATCACAGCACCTTCTCCATACACTGCACAAATCTTTTTTTGCATTTCAGTTGTGTTTTTACCTTTCTTGAAGTAAACATAATATGCCAAAAATATTGCTTTTTTTCTTCTATCTTCAATATTAAAATGGCTATACAAAAATTCACTGAACTTGATAATTTTTTTTAATGCACACTGATATGACAACCATCACAATGCAATCTAACAAAATTGTTTTTAATGAAGTTAGAGAAAACTAAGTGCTACTAGAGCCATCTGAAGGGAAAAAAACAAATGAATCTTTTGGCCAACGCAACCTGTAGACCATCTGTCCCAAAAGCTCAATTCAGTTTATAAAATTTCATATAAAAAATAAACACCTAGTTCAAAAGGAAAAAAAATAAGCACCAACCATTTAGTAAAATTCAACTCTATTGCCATTATATAGATTCTGATTACAGACATTAAGTGTTAAACTGGACAAACATCTTAAAATATATTTGACACAATTTTTGTAAAATAGGCACCAACCCTAAATTGTAATAAGATTTTTTTCCTCATGAAATAAATCCTGAAATATAATGTGAGCTAATTCAGTTCAGTCGCTCAGTCGTGTCCGACTCTTTGCAACCCCATGAATCACAGCACACCAGGCCTCTCTGTCCATCACCAACTCCCGGAGTTCACTCAAACTCACGTCCATCGAGTCGGTGATGCCATCCAGCCATCTCATCCTCTGTCCTCCCCTTCTCCTCCTGCCCCCAATCCCTCCCAGCATCAGAGTCTTTTCCAATGAGTCAACTCTTTGCATGAGGTGGCCAAAGTCTTGGAGTTTCAGCTTTAGCATCACTCCTTCCCAAGAACACCCAGGACTGATCTCCTTTAGAATGGACTGGTTGATCTCCTTGCAGTCCAAGGGACTCTCAAGAGTGTTCTCCAACGCCACAGTTTAAAAGCATCAATTCTTTGGGCACTAACATCTGGCCTCCTGCTCCTTGTTCTGCTCTGAAGGTCATTCCTTCTCACGTTTGAAAAGCCTTTTGTTGGAGATGTGAGGTGAACTTAATAGCAGCTCTCTTCCCTACCCAACTTCTGAATCAACTAAGAAAAAAAAAGGAGTGAGCAGAAAGTATTATAATTACTACAATTACCTATTGGTGTGTAACAAAACACCCCAAAATTTGTGGTTTAAAGCGAGTTTTGATGATGTCTCATGCTTCTGTTATTGATAAGGCTCAGCTGGGTGGTTCTTGCTTGGGATCTCATGTGGTTCAAGCCAGTTCTGGTTGGGGCTACATTCATCTGAAGGCTCAGCTAGAATGGACACTTAAGATACCTAACCTTACAGCTGGTAGAGTGTGCTGACTGTGCTTGGAGATCTCATTTGGTATTAGCCAGAACACCTACACGTGCCCTCTCCATGCATCTTCGGCTTCTCATGGACTGGTGTCTTGTTCTGAGAGGAAGAGTACCAATAGCAAGCATTCCAAGAGACAGAACGAGGAAGCTGCCAGGCCATTAAGGACTACACTTAGGGCTGGTTTAACACCACTTCCGTCGCACAGGGCCCATCTGCCTTCAATGGAATGGAGAAACGCTCTGTTTCCTGGTAGAGGGGTAGAGGTTCACACTGCAAAGAGTGTACGGTAGGCAGGATAGCACTGTGGCCATCTCTGAAAATAGAATCTGCCACAGAGGCATAGGCATGCTGTAATCTTTATTTCTGATAAAATTTGGTAATAATATGGTTTACAGATTATAAAATGATAAAACTGCTGTGGAAAGCAATATGAAATTTCCTCAAAAAAATTAAAACTAGAACCGCCATATGATCTAGCAGTCTCACTTCTGGGTATCTATCCAAAATAAATGAAAGCAGGACCTTAAAGAGCTGTTTGCATATTCATGTTCATAGCACCACTATTCATAATAGCCAAGAGGTGGAAATAGCCCAGATCTCCATTAACAGATGAATGGATAAATTAAGTGTGGTAGGTACATGCAGTGAAATATGATTCAGACTTTAAAAAGGGAGGGAATCCTCTCAGATGCTACAGCATGAGTGAGCCTTGAAGCATGCGAAGTGAAATCAGCTGGTCACAAAGAGACAAATGCTGTATGATTTTACTTACCTGAGGTACCTAGAGTAGTCAAATTCTTAAAGATAACAAGTAGAATGGTGGTTACCGAAGGCCAGGGAGAAGGGTCAAGGAAAGAGTTGTTTAATAGGTATAAAGTTTCAGATCTGCAAGATGAAAAAGTCCTGGAGATCTGTTTCACAATAATGTGAATATACTTAACACAACTGAGCTGTTCACTTAGAAATGGTTAAGATGGTAAATTACGTGTCTTTTACCACAAGGGAAAAAAATCACTATAAAAATTTAAATGTAGCTAACATATAGAGGAAATCATCTAGTTAATACTAAACAGAATGAGGTGGACTTACCAATCCAGTCACCAGCAGTACCACACCACTGGAAGCCCCACTGCAAGGAGAACATGCCGCCTTTTGATAGAAAGCAGAAAAGAAACAGGCAGAGCAGCCTGTTCCATTTTACCAATAGGTGTCACTTCTTCTTGGAGGGGAGTGCAGGGGTGGGGGGGGCGGGGAATGCAGAGAGGCCAAGGGCTCTCAGTAAATCTTTTGAATGGGAAAGAGACATTCCCTCACTAAAATCAATCATTTGTTCTAAGACTGTCATAATTATTATTGTGAGATAAACACAGTATTGAATTTTTCATCTTTCTTCCCCACTCACCCTGATTTTAATGGTAACTTTACTTGACTTCGAAAATCACATTTTAATTGTAATGCCCTATATAAATCCAAATGCTTACTTTGATAATTTTATATACTTTGATATTTCTAACATGTTAGACGCTGCAGTTTAGCTCAGGAGTACAGGAAGCAACTTCAGATGCAGATATGCTCCCAGCAGCAGGCCCGGGAAGCAGAAAAGGAAGAGGAGCGCCGAGAGTTTGAAGCGGGAATAGCAGCAGAGAAGAACTTCCAGGACAAGATCCAGGAGATCCTGTCCACCCACCCAGTGGTGCCCCGAAACATCCATCCCATGCGAAGGGCATGTCCTACTAAGCTTCCACCATAGTTGCATAAGCACCAACCTATTTTTCCTTAGTCTTTTGCTATTTTAAAATATAGTAGGTCTCTTTTAACTCATGGATAAATTGTTCTTTTATTCTCTGAGTTTCCATAATTATATGCCAGGAAATTTTCTTCTTTCAAATTAAACTGCTCCTTTCGTAGACTGACAAATCTGAATGACCCACTTCCTGTGATGATGAATGATCCACACAGTTAATAGTCCTGACTTACCTCCATGCCTCCCTTTCTTGTTCATGTATTAGTAGCTTCACTTTCTTTCATCCATCTGCCCATACGCCCATTTCCTCTTGCTTCCATTCTCTTCTCTCCTGTAGACATAGTTCTCTCCCTCTGTGTTTATGCCCTTGTGTAGTCCCCTTCCACCCTGAGTCTTGGGCACTATATGAAAAATATGTGCATTTACTGGTTAAGAAAAAACCAGGGTAGAAGTCAACATGGTCATATTCCTAATGCTCAGCATTATCATTATTTCCACTTCTCTGAGTTCCCTCCCAGGCTTTGTTATATGGATTCTCATTTTTGTTTTGTAAATACATTGCCATGTTGCTTCACCTACCATATTTACAAATGGATGCATAATAGTCAACTGGGTTTGTGTATTATGATTTATTAAACAATGGACTTTGAGTTTGTTTCAGATTTGTCTCTATAGCAAATTACTCTATGAAAACATTCATTTGAATTATTTCCTTAGAATCAATCAATTCCCAGGTGTGGGGTTTCTGGGTCAAAGGGGATTAATATTTACATACTTTTACTTCCAAGTATCATATTTACAAAAGCAGTTTTTAGAGTTGTAGACTCTTTTAGGGAAATGTTTTCAGGGCCAATTGATATATTCCCTGACGTAAAAATGTCTTTAAGCAAATTGTTTGCTAGAATTTCTGCTACTGAGATTTAGAAAGAGATGGCATTTACTCTATAGATCAGTTTGGGGAGAACTCCCATCTGAACAATAATGAGCTTTCCAACCCATGAAGAAGGTCAACCTCATCGTTCACTTAGGTCATCTTTAAATTTTAAGCAATGTTTTATAGTTTTCAGTGTGCAGGCCTTGTGCTTCTCTTGTTAAACTTGTTCCTAAGTATTGCTAAGTAATGCTGTTGTGAACAGAATTGTTTTCTTAATTTCGTTTTTGGATTATTCATTATTACCGTGTAGCAATATAATTGATTTTTATATATTGAGCTAGTATCCTGTGACTTTTCTAAATTTACTCATTAATTCTAGTAGTTTGTTTTTTTGTGTTTTGTTTGTTTGTTTTAGATTCTATAGGATTTCTACATTCAGGATCATGGCATTTGAAAATAAAGACTGTTTATTTTTTTTCCAGTCTGGATACCTGCTGTTTCTTCTTCTTGCCTTACTGTACCAGTTAGTGCAATATCAAGTAGGATATTGAATAGAAGTGGAGAGAATAGACATTCTTGAGTTGTTCCCAGTTTTAATGGAAAACACTCAACTCATTTCTTCACCATTAAGTATTATGTTATCTGTAGGTTTTTCTTAGATTCTCTTCACCAGGATGAAGTTATTCCCTTCTCTTCCTATTTTATTGGGAGTTTATAAATAAAGAGGTATTGGATTTTAGCAAATGCCTTTTTCTGTGCCTGTTAAGTTGAACATGTGATTTTTGTTCTTTGTCCTATTAATATGGTATATTACATTAATTTGTTTTCAGATATAAACTAACCTTGCATATCTGGGATAAATGCCACTTGTCATTTTTTTTTTTTAATGAGTTGCTGCATTTCATCTACTTTTTTTTTTCTTGCCACTATGGTTTGTTGTGTGTCTTTGATCGAGGTCTATTGTGGTGCCTTGTCTGGGTCTGGTATCAAGACATTATTGGCCATGTGAAATGAGTTGGAGAGTACTCCCTCTTATTTTCTGAATGAGTTTGTGAAGAATTGCCACTATTTCTTCCTCAAATGTTGGATGGAATTCACCAAGGATGCCACCTGGGCTTTCTCTGCAGGGTTTTTTTTTTATTGCTAATTACTAGTTTTACTCACTTAGGTCAATCAGATGTTCTTTTCTTCTTGAGTCAGTTATGGTAATTTGTATTTTTCTTCAAATTTGTCCACTTCATCTGTCTAATTTAAACAGATATAAAAAGTGAAAGTGAAAGTCACTCCATCATGTCCAACTCTTTGCAACCCCATGGACTGTACAGTCCGTGAAATTCTCCAGGCCAGAATACTGGAGTGAGTAGCCTTTTCCTTCTCCAAGGGATCTTCCAAACCAGGGATCAAACCCAGGTCTCCCACATTGCAGGCAGATTCTTTACCACCTGAGCCACCAGGGAAGCCTTTAAATACATATAATAGTTAAACATATGTAAACCCACCTGCTGCTGCTGCTGCTGCTATGTCGCTTCAGTCGTGTCTGACTCTGTGCGACCCCATAGACGGCAGCCCATCAGGCTCCCCCGTCCCTGGGATTCTCCAGGCAAGAACACTGGAGTGGGTTGCCATTTCCTTCTCCAATAAATGAAAGTGAAGAGTGAAAGTGAAGTCGCTCAGTCGTGTCTGACTCTTAGCGACCCCATGGACTGCAGCCTACCAGGCTCCTCAGTCCATGGGATTTCCCAGGCAAGAGTATTGGAGTGGAGTGCTTCATAAAATTGCCTTATAATTATTTTAACTTCTAAGGGGTCTATAATAATGTACTGCCTTTCATTTTTTTTTGGAATTTGGGGGTATTTTGCCATTCTGTGATCAGAAAATAACTGGAAAGTATGGACTCTATCCAATATCTTCTGCCCCCAACCCAGACTGACTCTCTACCAAAGAGCATGTTACTTGGAGGATTAAAGCAGTTTTTAAAAACAAATAGTAAAAGCCACTTACTGCTAAATTATGCTGTTTACCTTTTTCTTATTTTTATGAAAAAGAAACTAACCTTTCATCATATGGATACAAACTTTTTTTTTTCCCCTAGTTTTTCTGCCCTAAGGATGGCAGTAAAGAAAGATGTAAAGAATCTGAATTCCTGACACTTTAGTATCTTGTAGGGCTGATTTCACCTCTTTGGTCTCCTTTAAACAATTTTTTTCAGAGTTACTGTATAGTTTTTTCCCGATCAGTATGAGTATCACTTGATTATCCCGGGAGTATTTTCATTCAGATTTCTTTGGGTTTATAAATTAGTTCAAGGATGTTGTCAACTTTACAATATGTATTTTTCCTATCCATAGATCAGAGCGTAGCACTATTCAGACTGTTCATTGCCTGCCAATTCTCCATTTCCTCTTCTCTCTCAAATTAACAGGACCTCAGTTTTTGTGAATGTGGAAGTTTGGCTGGGCATGCTACTGTGCAAATAAATACTATTTTTTACACTCCATTGCAGACAGTATTTGCCCAGGTGCCTAATTCTGTCCAAAGAAATGTAAGTAAAAGTATTAGATGGGTCTTCAAGAAGAAGGAAGGGTAGGGAAATTTTGGAATGTCTGAGTAAGGAGCACTGCGAAGTCACCTCCCAAAAGACAGTGAGAAAATGGGAAACATCATCAAAAACCACAATTTCAAGATGCTGGGAACTGACCAAAGACATGCAATAAACTGAGAAGCATTTACTCAAAATCTACTAAACGTTGGTAAGAATGGTGGGAATACATGGCATTTTGTCCTGGAGCTGCTTTGAGATACCCCTCAGCTGCATGGAGTAGTGGTTCTATCAGGGAAGGGCAGGTTGAAAGGACTGACCTGCAGCCTTGCTGCCAGAGGGGACTGACTTGAGTGGAAGAAAAATTTGGAAAAATCCATGCTTGGGGCATTGTCAAAACAATAGCAATCTTTGTGGCAATAAATCAGGGAAGGCTGACATCATGGCTAGCCTGAGACTGTGGTACCTTTTGGGGCAAGCAACAGACAGGCCAGCCAGAAATTTCAGGAAGATTCAGGGAACATGACAGCCATTATAAGCTTTGGTAAACTCCCACATGTTCTTGGTGATATGGGAGCTGCACAGACATAAAATTTACACCCATGCTTATGAGAGACCTAGCAGGCCCCAGGAGTCTACTGATCCTTGGCAAATGTGAGGCCTCAAACATACTAAAAGCCAAAGGTGTGGCAGGTTTGCTAATGACAAAGTTTGAATTGTGTTCCCCACCTCTCACATCGATCCATCAATAAAAGGTGAAAGCCTTACTAGCTTACTCACTCACTGACCATAAACCTATGGTGACCCAGGGAAAGTCCGGGGAAACCATGCTTAAAAATAAAGAGTTTAAAAAATGATCAGAGATACCAGTGTTATTTTGCCAGATGGTATAAGGGGTCAAATGAAGTCAAGTATGTGTAAATGACTTGATTTACTATAAAATGTTATACATATAGGGGCATTATTATCTAGTCCATCCATCCAGTGCAGTATCCCTAATCTGTGGCCTAATCTCTCTGTGGGCTTCCCAGGTGGCTCAGTGGTAGAGAATCTGCTGCCGATGCAGGAGACCTGGGTTCAGTCCTTGGGCTGGGAAGATCCCCCGGAGGAGGAAATGGCAACCTACTCCAGTATTCTTGCCTGGAAAATCCCATGGGCAGAGGAGCCTGGCAGGCTACAGTCCATGGGATCACAACAGAGTCGGACATGACTTAGCAACTTACTGTTCTCGGTTTGAACTCTTCCGGTGATAGGGAAATTCTTTCTATAAGACTGAAATGTATCCCCTCGAGAAAATATTTGCAAAACATACATTCAAAATGGACACATATCCAGAATATATAAACAACTGCTACAACTGATAAGAATAAGATAACCCGGTTAAAAAAAAAAATGGACAAAAGACTTATGCAGACACTTTGCAAAGGAGGGTAGGAAAATGGCCAATGAACAGATGAAGAGATGCTCATCTCTCACGTATCCTGCATTGCCAGGTGTATCCATTTGCCACCATTTGTCTCCACTCCAGAACTTTCATCATCAGCTTGTTCACAACTCCTTTCTCTAGTTTTGCATTGAAACGGTATGTTCAGAATTAGACAAAGGCCATCCAGAAGAGGTGTGCAGCGCAGAATACAACAGGACGATCACCTCCTTCAACCTATGCATTATACTTCATTTAATGCAGCCCACAGTTGAATGCTCACACTCTAGTCACAACTGAAAAAATGTAGACACAATTTTCTTGTCCTTGGCAGGCCCTGCTGGCCTGTTGTAAACAAGACAGTGAGAAGCCATGTTTGATATTTAAAGGACAAATTATTTCACTAACTTTACTGCCTTCTATTTGCAAACCAGTGTGATAACCACTGATGACTAACTAGTTATTGATGAAAGCCTGACAAAACCACTATCTGGTAACACTTTGTTAACAGTTCATTTAATTTACCTTATACATTTGACAGCAGCCACGAAATTAAAAGACGCTCCTTGGCAGAAAAGCTATGATAAACCCAGACAGCATATTACAAAGCAGAGACATTACTTTGCTGACAAAGATCTGTACAGTTAAAGCTATGGTTTTTTCAGTAGTCATGTATGGATGTGAGAAGGGGACTGGCTGAGCATCGAAGAACTGAAGCTTTGGAACTGTGATGTTGGAGAAGACTCTTGAAAGTCCCTTGGACTACAGGGAGATCAAACTAGTCAATCCTAAAGGAAATCAACCCTGAATATTCCCTGGATGGACTGATACTGAAGCTGTAGCTCCAATACTTTGGCCACCTGATGCAGAGAGCCGACTCATTGGAAAAGACCCTGATGCTGGGAGAGATGGAAGGCAAAAGGAGAAGGCAGCAGCAGAGGATGAGATGGTTGGAAACTTTGGGAGATAGTGAAGGATAAGAAGGCCTGGTGTGCTGAAGTTCATGGGGTCACAAAGTTGGACATGATTTAGTAACTGACCAACAGCAACAACATATGTTTTATAAACAGCACTTCATTTCCTGAGTCATTCTGACTATTCCCTTTTCCAGGCTGACCTCTACCTTTCAGTTCTAATTAAAAAGATTAAATAACCACAACTGAATTTTATATGAGGCTCACTGAGTACTAGCTACTATCCTACTGCTATTTACCTGTGTTTACTCACTTAATCCTCATGACATCTCTTTGAGGGAAGTACTATTGTCTGCATGCCCATTTTGCAGCTGAGGAAATTCTGGCATGGCAGGTTAAGAACTTGCCAAGGCCATATGGTTAGTGTGGTGTAATTATAAACAGTTGGTCTTTGTCCCCAGCTCCCAGTACAGAGCCCCTAAAATCCTTGGGATTTCCTGAGTGATTCCTTTGGTTCTTCACAAACAGCCTCTTGATCACACTTGAATTTATGTTAGGATGCAGATCCCAGAAGCCTCAGGTTGGGGCTGGTCACCTCAAAGATAAGCGATTAGAGAGGACTGGAACTTTTAGACCCACCTTGAGAGGGGAGAGACTCCGGAAAAAGAGGCTAGAAGCTGAGCTGAATAACAGGTATTTGATGTTCAGAGAGCTCTGGGGAACACACGGACGAGTTGGGAGGGGGGCACACTCAGAGCATGGACCTTGCCCTGTGAGTCTCCTCTGTTTGGGTCTTCCTGAGTTGTATCCTTATGATAAGCCAGTAAATGTAAGTAAGAAGGGT
Source organism: Capricornis sumatraensis (assembly GCF_032405125.1). Lineage (NCBI taxonomy): Eukaryota > Metazoa > Chordata > Mammalia > Artiodactyla > Bovidae > Capricornis > Capricornis sumatraensis. Next base: position 52,442,968 of record NC_091089.1, on the reverse strand, counting down.
TTCTGAGTTCTGTGAGTGCGTGTGTATCCAGTTGCTCAGTCCTGTCTGCCTCTTTGTGACCCCATGGACTGTAGCCCGCCAGGCTCCTCTGTCCATGGGACGTTCCAGGCAAGAATACTGGAGTGGGGTGCCATTTCCTCCTCCAGGGAATCTTCCCTGACCCAGAGATTGAACCTGCATCTCCTGCGGCTCCTGCTTTGCAGGCGGATTCTTTCCCACTGAGCCACCTGGGAAGCCTGAGTTCTCTGAGTAGTTCTAGCAAATTACTGAGCCTGAGGAAGGGGTCATAGGACTCCTAATTTATAGCCAGTGGGTCAGAAGCACAGGTGACGCAAGATGAGGCTGGCCTCTGAAGTGGGGTGCAGTCTTGTGGGGCTGAGCCTTTAATCTGCTAACTCTGATAGTGTCGGAACTGAATTGAATGCTTGAACGTTGGTTTCTGGATAATCACGGTTGGTTTTCAGTGTTGGTAAAAACCCAGTTAGTTAGGGGTGGTGCTGGCATTTGAACCCAGTCTGATTACAGACTGCATGCCTTTAGGCTCACTGCTTCGTTCTCTCCTCACAATAGGCAGGACAGGCAAACATCAGTGAATTATGGACTTTTAGAGCTTAAAAACCCACCACAAATGATTTAATTAGTTTTCTTTACTCTGCAAATGAAGAATCCGAAGTCAGAGAAATCTCCTCTCTTGGTTCAGCACTTTCCCCATCATACAACATCATGATTTCTTACCAAAATCCAGTTTGCTATCAAAGCAGTCTGAATCACCAATATGCCCACTCAGGCTTGCTGTTCAGGCAGTATGTAAAACAGGAGGTTATTTCCAGTCCGTTTCCATCACTTCATGGTCTCTATCCGAACCTTTACGTTCACTAACATAGCATTCTGGTGCAAATCCATCAAGTACGTTTATGCATACACATTCCATAAATTACACAAGAGCATGAGTAGTTTTCCTTCTATAAAGCAGCCTTCTGATATTTTGATTACACAAACTGGGCAAACAGCTTCTCAGAACGTAGATGAGAGCTGCATCTAATAAACAGAAGAATTTGTTATATGGAGAAGCCATATAACTGAAAGGGTATTTTATCACACCTAGTGCTGCTGCTGCTGCTGCTAAGTCACTTCAGTTGTGTCTGACTCTGTGTGACCCTCACACCTAGTGCAGGTCACGGCAAAAAGACACACTTCTGTTTTTTGTCCCTTGTGAAGCTGTTGGCTGGATGAGGGCTCCGAGAGCCAAAACTGCCTTCAGATGTCCATGCTTTTCCATAAAGTTCTAAGATGTGTCTTTTGGGTAGAGGCTGAGGGTAATCAGCTTATTGCTTCTAAGCATTGCGATGTGGGACCTTTTATTTGAAATGACTGAAAATACGGTTCTGGGAAAACTGATACAGCAAGGCAATTTCATGCTAGGTCTTTGCTCCAGGTGCCATTAATCAGCTGGGTGACCTTGGCAGGACTTTCTGGGAAACAATTCTTTCGTCTAGAAGCTGAGGTGCTTCTTGAGCTAGAAGGGACCCAAGAGGGTGTCTAGTCCAAATCCTTCACTTCATAGATGGGAGAAAGTGTCTGGAGTTTGGTGGCCTCACAAGCCTGTTAGGAGGGCTCAGCTACAGTTAGGTTCTTTGGTGGGTGACCTGGGAAGCAGAATTGTGGGGTGGGCCAAGCAGTGGGGAGCAGCCAGTAGAAGAATGTGTTAGAGGGTGGCTATCATGGTAGGCACTGGGTCTTAGACCACTTAGGGACCTTCTGAAGACATGTGTAGACCTCACAGGCATATACTGCTCAGGTAGAGGCTGGGGCATTTACCACTCCCACGCCTTTTGGTTGAGGGGTGCCCCTAGGGGCACTGACTTCCCCAATTATAGATGGGAGGCTAAAGAGGCCATGAGAAAACCCTGGGATGATAAAGCAGAGGGATGCAGGGCCTTCCCCTGAGGTGGTCCCTGGGGCCCTGGACAGAACCATGGCTGGAATCTGGGGCACAGAGGCAAACAAGGCCAGGGAAATGATAACTGACAATTTGACCTGCAGCACACAGCTAAAACTGGGCTTCCCTGGTGGTGTTATGCCCAGTGTCCGAGTCCACAAAACTGAGAGAATAAGACGTCCACAGCAATGCAAAAGCATAAAGGGGTTTATTGCTAGCTCGAGCTAGGGCTCAAGTCTCATCCAGCATAGTGGAGTCTTGACGAGAGCCCCGAGCTCTGAATCACAGCGGCTTATATACAGGTGGTCTTTTGTCTCAGCAATAGTGTAGTTGGCGTATGGTGATTGACTCAACCTTGGGTCATCGTGGTGATTGACTTAACCTTGGCATCATCGGGGGGACCTTGGTGTCATCAGGGACCTTGGTGGGGCTTCCCAGAATTATGACTCATGCTTACAAGAACCTGAGGCCTAGGCCCAGTGTGGCCTGTTGAGCCTGTCATGGCTCAGGTCAGGTCCCAACACTCCCCCCTGTCTCTTGATCATATAGAGGGTCTATCTATCTCCTCTATCTGAGGGTCCAGGGTGATTCGTCTGAGTCCTGTCGACGGGTGAGCTTCATCTTTAAAGGGTTGGAGGGATGTGGTGTCACCTTCTATTCTCTCTGGGCCTTTTCCTGTTCTTTCGGAGTGGCACAGGGCACGTGGTTACAGTGCACCCAAGGTCCAATGCCATCGACCTTCAGGGCAGTAGGGGTAGTAAGAAGAACAACATAAAGGCCCTTCCATCTGGGCTCTAATGTCTTGACTTGATGCCATTTGACCCAAACCCAGTCTCCCAGACCAATGTTGTGTGAAGGAATTGTTCCCTTCTCTTGGCCTTTATGGATTTCTTTGAGTAAAGTCTAGATGTGCACATGCACCTTGCTTAAGGCCAATAGAGCTTTTTGGAACTGCCGCAATGAAGGAGGCGGCTGGATTCTCCCCTCGAAGATAGGATACACTGGAGGGGGCCCCCCATAAACAATTTTAAAGGGGGTTAGGATTAACTTGTAGGGGGTATTACGCGCTCGGAAGAGAGCTAAGGGAAGGAGAGTCACCCAGTCTCCGCCAGTCTCTATTGCCAGTTTTGCCAAAGTTTTTTTTTTTAGAGTCCGATTCATTTTTTTAACCTGTCCTGAGCTCTGGGGATTGTATTCGCAATGTAGTTTCCATTTGGTCCCCAGAGCTAAGGCCAGTCCCTGAACAATTTGACTCACAAAAGCAGGTCTATTATCAGAGCCAATGGTTACCGGCAGCCCAAACCTAGGCACTATCTCTTCTAGGAGTTTTTTAGCTACCATTGTTGCTGTTTCCCTCTTAGTGGGATATGCTTCTACCCACCCAGATAAAGTATTGACCAGAATTAACAGATAACGGTACCCATACTTGCCTGGCCTTACCTCTGTAAAATCTATCTCCCAGTGTTGTCCTGGCCTTTCTCCCCGGTACCTTATACCCGTGTGCTGTCCTTTCTCTGGTCTCATCATCTGGCACACCTTAAAGGCACAGACTAGGTCTTGTATAGTTGCCTTTTGTTGGGGAAACCGCAGACGCGCTGTCTGTATGAGTGCTAGAGTCTTTTTCTCTCCCAGATGGGTGGTCTGATGTAGGTGCGTGCAAAGGTGTCGACCCAAGTTAGCCAGAAGCAACAAGTTGTCATTTTGGTCTCGATACCATCCGTCTTTGCCCTCCGGACAGTTGGCATTCTCTTGAATCCAGCTTAGATCGGAAGAGGAATACTCGGGGGTCGGGGCAGGGTTCCCATTTCCGGGGGTGGCAATCCCACAGTCAATGTGGGGGTTTTACAGTCTCTGAGGGCTGCTTGAGAGTCCCTTCAATGGCATGGGGAGTGTAGACCAGGAGCTGTTGTCCATACGTTAACTTGTCAGCATCATGGACCAGGAGAGCCGTGGCAGGGTGGCCACCCCGCGGTCACTGGGTCCAGTCTTTTAGAGAGGTAGGCTACAGGTCACTTCCAAGGCCCCCATTGCTGCATCAAGACTCCCTTTTCTACTCCCAGTTTTTTATCCACAAACAGTTGGAAGGGCTCAGACGGGTTAGGGAGAGCAAGGGCTGGGGCTTTCAGCAGAGCCTGCCGAAGTTCTTGAAATGCCTGTCTCGTTGGCTCAGTCCAAGTCCAGTTTCTACTCTTTTTGCTCCCTTCATACAATGGCCGGGCCTTTTCAGCAAACCCCAAGATCCACAGCCTGCAATACCCAACAGTCCCAATAAATTCTCTCACTTGACGAGGAGTAAGGACTGAGTATTGGGTCCCCGTGTCCACCACGAAGCCGACCGGTTTCCCCTTCACATGTGTAACTACCCAGGACTCGGGGAGGGGGGCTGAGCCCTGACCCCCTAATCACTATCATCTCCTGCATATAAGACGTGGGCCCCCGGGTAAGGTGCTTTTTCCCTGGTGGGCTTTTTTCCCCCGGTTTTTTTTAGGGCACTCTCTTCTCCAGCGTCCTCACTCCTGACAATATGCACATTGGTCCTTTCTTAGTCTCTGTCCCACTTGCTTTTCTTCGTCTCTTGGCCTGACTTTACTAGTTCCCTGAGAATTAGCTCCATGTCTTACCCCTGCAAAGAATATCTGGGCTAATTCTTTCTGATTCATGCGGCTTTTTTCGGCCCTGAACTCTCTCTCTTCCCATCTAACACGTTCTTTTCTTTCTTTTGGAGTTTCCCTATGGTTAAAACCCCTCTCTGCCGCCCTCACCAGGTCTTATATGGATTGTTCCCCTAACCTCTCTATTTTCTGCAGTTTCCTCCTCATATCTGGGGCTGCCTGATTTACAAATGCTAGCATAATTGCCACGCGTGACTCATCGGCCTGTGGGTCCATGGGGGTATACTGCCTAAAAGCTTCCATTAATCTCTCAAGGAAGGCTGCCAGGCTCTCATTTGGCACCTGTCTAACCAGATTTACCTTTGCCAAATTCGTTGGTTTCCTGGCGGCTGCTCGGAGTCCAGCCATAAGAGTCTGGCGGTACACTCGGAGACGCTCCCTACCTTCAGCGCGCTCGAAGTCCCATTGGGGCCGCGTCAGGGGGAATCCCTCATCAATCAGATTAGGTTGCATTGTAGGTCTCCCATCTACCCCTGGAACATTTTTCCGTGCTTCCGACAATATCCGTTCTCGTTCCTCTGTGGTGAAAAGTCCTTGTAATAGCTGCTGACAATCATCCCAAGTGGGGTTATGGGTGAAAAGAATGGATTTTAAAAGGTCAGTGAGGCCCTGAGGCTTTTCAGCAGTAGTGTGCCATTCCGGAGGAACAAGAAATCATTAGTTTGTTCTTCTTCATTAACACCAATAGATTTCGTGCTCTAGACTTAAAATCAGAAAAGTGGTCAGTCATAAGGGACAAAGGAGTAGACGTTGCTTGCCCCATGATTACAGAGAACACAGGAGACAAAATGAACACACAAACAGCAGAGACAATGCCGGCACTCACACAGACACGACAAACAGATAACAAATACACATCGGCCGAGAACACAGCACTAGGTCTTCTTGGGAACCCCCTGAAACTTCCTTTCCCTTGAGGTTATCTTACCAACAAGGTGTCCACAGAGCCAGCCGCCTTCCCAGCACGATGCCGGGCCTCAGCCTTATGCCAGCTAGGTTTAATCCCCTTACAGAGCCAGCTGCCTTCCCAGCACGATGCTGGGCCTCGGCCTTATGCCGGCTAGGTCGACCTCTTTCAGGCTAAGGAACCCCTTCTGCCGGGAGGGTGTTATTCCCCTCAGTTAAAAGGTATCCTGGACGAGCCCCCAAATGTTATGCCCAGTGTCCGAGTCCCCAAAACTGAGAGAATAAGACGTCCACAGCAATGCAAAAGCATAAAGGGGTTTATTGCTAGCTCGAGCTAGGGCTCAAGTCTCATCCAGCGCAGTGGAGTCTTGACGAGAGCCCCGAGCTCTGAATCACAGCTGCTTATATACAGGCAGTCTTTTGTCTCAGCAATAGTGTAGTTGGTGTGTGGTGATTGACTCAACCTTGGGTCATCGTGGTGATTGACTTAACCTTGGCATCATCGGGGGGGACCTTGGTGTCATCAGGGACCTTGGTGTTATCGGGGACCTTGGTGTCATCGGGGACCTTGGTGGGGCTTCCCAGAATTATGACTCAAGCTTACAAGAACCTGAGGCTTAGGCCTAGTGTGGCCTGTTGAGCCTGTCATGGCTCAGGTCAGGTCCCAACAGTGGCTCAGCTGGTAAAGAATCTGCCTGCAATGCAGGAGACCTGGGTTCGATCCCTGGGTTGGGAAGATCCCCTGGAGAAGGGAAAGGCTACCCACACCAGTATTCTGACCTGGAATTCCATCGGGGTCACAAAGAGTTAGACATGACTGAGTGACTTTCACTCACACAGCTAAAACAACGCTTTCTTTCTTTCTTTTTTTTTTTTTTGCACATTTCCCAGGTGTGTGTATGCTTTCTCTCCAGTTACTACTGTTGCTTAAAGCAGGTACCAAGTGTTAGATAGCTCTGATGATCCCAAGCTCTCAGCAAAAGGTTTGCCAAGAGCAAGTCCTTAGAAAATGTTTCCTTGTTTGTTCTGGAGGAAAAGAGGAAGGCTAAGTGGCCAGAGTGAAAGGGTGACCATAGGAGGGCTAAGCAAGGCTGAAGTGGAATAAGGCCAGAGGGACAGCCCTGAGATGCCCAGCAGCCAGTGATGCTGACAGGCAGGAGGCAGAGAACTGTGGCCATGCCAGACCTGAAGCTGGCGGGCGCTGGGCTAAGAGAGAAGTCATCGGAGGCAGCAAGACCCAGGCGTTGATATGGAGCAGGCAAAGAAAGGTGTGTTTGCTCTCTCTCTCCCTCTGGGGCAGCTTAAATGCACAGATGCCATCTGACCACACACCCAAGGCTGGTGACCTTGGCTCCTGTCTGCTTTTTCTGTGTACTAGATATTTCAGGGGAGCAACTCTCCAGAGTGAGGAGCAAGTTAGCCAGGGTGATGTGGAGAGGGAGGGGGTGTTGTTGGTTAATCGCTCAGTCGTGTCTGACTCTTGTGGCCCCATGTACTGTAGCCCACCAGACTCCTCTGTCCATGAAACTTTCCAGGCAAGAATACTGGAGTGGGGTGCCATTCCCGTCTCCAGAGGATCTTCCCGACCCAGGGATTGAACTTGGGTCTCCTGTGTCTCCTGCATTGGTGCGCAGAATCTTCACCACTACGCCACCAGGGAAGCCCATGGAAGGTGTTGAGGAAAAAGCACTTTGCCCTTCCGTGTCTCCTAGACACTGAGTAAAGTGCCCCTCTCTGGTGGCAAGTCTCTCTCTGTGTCCCTGCAGGGCTTCAGTGGATTTGCAGCTGATAAAGGACCACGAGGCACACACAGCTTCAGCTGGGCAATTCTTGGACAGGGTTGCCAGGGAGGTTACTACTCATAGCATAAGTAGGACTCACAGAAGCTTGCAGACATGAAGAGCCAGCGTCTGGAAGGGCAGGAGTACGAGGGAACTCCCAGCCAGGAGAATGGACCGAGCAGGGGCTTACAGATCCAGGTGACGCTGCTCAGTAGCATGGTGGGGAGTCCGGGTTCCCAAACTCCCAGGAGGCCCTAGCATTCGGGGCCCTGTTACTGTGAGGCCATATCCTCGCTACAGGTAATAGCTGTTGGTAATATTTCATGGGGTTTGTAAAGCAGGATATCTCTACATGGCTAAACATTGTGTGTCTGGGCTATTTTTAATATTCTGGGGGCTGTGCCCACAGCATGTGGGATCTTAGTTCTCTGACCAGGGATCAAATCCACACCCCCTGCACTGGAAGCAAGGAGTCTTAACACACGGGAAGCCCTTGGGCTATTTTTAAAAACAGAACTGGGTACATAAAACTTTATTCGGCATTGATAGGTTTTTGCACTAACAGGTCTCCACCTGCAGTGAAGAAATAAATTAGCCTACAGGCCAATATGCAGCAGCCTCTTTTATGTTTTACGTAACATTCTCTGAGCACCAGGAATCCAGCCGTGCAGAACTGAGAGCTACCGTTCCCTCAAATAGACACTCTCCTCACTCCACAAACACAGGCATTTCTCCCCACCGCTACGCCTGGCCTCAGAGAGTTGACTCAAGATGTCACGCCCTCCCTGCCACACGCCCCATGGAATTCCAGCCTTTCCTTCACCACGAGCTCAACTCAAGACAGCGCCTTGCCTCCCTGCTCACTCCCAGCTCTCTGGTTCTCTTTTCCATCACAGAGCACAGTTTAGCTGTGATAGGCCCATGTCCACTACTAGACTGTGAAGCTGCTTGAAGGAAAGAGCCAGCTCTGGACTGAGTTGTGTCTCCCTGAAATTCATGTTGAAGACTTAACTCCTGATGTGAGTTATGTGGAGACAGGGCCTTTAGGGAGGGAATTAGGTTTAACGAGGTCAGAAGAGTGGGGCCCTAACCGTATAGGGTTGGTGTCCTTATAAGTAGAGGAAGAGACACAGGGTTTGCCTTCTCTTGTGCACAAAGGCGCAGCCATCGGAGGGTACAGTAAGACAGTGGCCATCTTCAAGCCAGGAAAGGAGTCCTCATCAGAAACCAACCTGTCGGCACCTTGATCTTAGGCTTCCAGCTTCCAGATCTGTGAGGAGATGAATGTCTGTCATTTAAGCCACCCAGCCTGTGGCATTTTGTTATGGTAACCTGAGAAAACTTACCTTATTCCCTGAAAAATCTCTCTTGGTACCTGGCCTGCGGAAGTTGTGCTATTGTTCAGTTGCCCAGTCGTGTCCAGCTCTTTGCGACCCCATGTTCCATGAGGTTCTCACAGCAAGTATACTGACGTGGTTTGCTGTTCTCTCCTCCAGTGGATCATGTTTTGTCAGAACTCTCACTAAGACCTGTCCATCTTGGGTGGCCCTACACGGCCTGGCTCACAGCTTCATTGAGTTATGCAAGCCCCTTTGCGATGACAAGGCAGTGATCTGTGAAGGAGCACATGGAAACCCCTTCACAAATGTTTGTTAGCTGAACTGTAATTCCCAAATGAACGAGGCATGCATGACGCTGATGGTGCCCTGGGTCTGGAATCTCTGACAAAGGCCAGCAGCCAACCCTACCTCTTGCACGCTGTCGGAGACAGACCAGCCTGCCAACCTCATCTACAACTTAAAAGTCCACAAAGATCAGAAACTAGAAAGTCTGATGCTAAGCCTCATTTAGTAGCAAAATCTGACCTTGAACAAAGGTGAAAATATTTAAGGATATCTCAATGGGTTTTTCTATACAACTGTGAGTGACTTTGATTACTGAGCACTATCCTAACTCTGGCTAAATGCATGGTAAAATCTATGGTTTAGGTATCTACTACATTTCTAAGGTGCAAAAACTTCAAATTTCAAAACATATCTGGCCCTAAGAGTTTCATATTAAGGACTGTGGACCTGTGCTCTCCAAAGGGGTTAATACCAAGCCCACTGCTGTCAACTTGAGAAGAACCATGGGAAGCACTGCTTACCTGGTGTGCAAATAAATTGCAATGGCTATTTGAACAGAATGAGAAATAACTTAAACCTAAACTGGAGGAACACGTGACTGGAATTAAAACGTTGGTTGATATGTATGTTACAGATGTCCGTGTTGTTTTTGAGCAGTTTATTCCATTGGCCTATAAAATGTGCTGAGCACAGTTTTAAAAGATGTAATGAAAAAGCACAATATTACCTAGGAAAATAGCAGCTGTGCAGTTTAAATTCTAATTGGCTTTTTATAAATTGTGCTTAAAAACTGGAGGAATCAATAAAAATGCAATTATGAAAACAATTATTTATTGCAACTATCAGTGTTGCTACTACAAATAATATGAATAAAATTGATTTGCTGAATTTACAAAGTCAAGCATGTTTTTAGCAGATAACCTCAATATCTTTAGTATCTAGACACTATAGAGCTTACAATATAAGACTGACCCCGTTTCTTCCCTTGAGGAATTTATAGTCTGCTTGAAGGTCAAGACCTAGAGACAAGAAATAATTGTGAACATTAAAGCAACATATAATCCAGTGCTGTGTTAAGTATAATCAAGTATGTGGAACAGATTTACTGCTAAGCCTTCTTAAATGCTCCAGAATTCCAATGTAGCTTGGGCTGAAGCGAGGCCCCTGGCTGGGAGAGCCTTGGAGAGAGTGTATTGAAGCCGCATTTGAACAGCACTGCGCTGCCTCTGCTTACGTTTTATGTTTGAATGGAGGAGACTGGAGGACCTTTCCGTGAGTCGGAGGAGGGCGGTACTGGTCAAGTCATGCTTCGGAGCCACACCACTGCTGCTCTGGAGTTTTAGCAAAGGGAAAGGTGAACCACGGCTGGGGCAATCAAGAAGGCTTCCGGGAAAAGGTGGCCCTTGAGCTGGACTTCTAGGTTGTGTGGACTATAGACGGCCTCAAGGAGGAAGAGGATCTTTGGAGGGGAGTCTGCTGGGGGCAGGTCATAGTGCGATGTGGACTCTACTCAATCAGAGAATCTATCTTGGGGGCAGGAAATTCAAAACTTTCGGAGGCCGACCAAAAAGTCTCATTTTCCAAATGAGAAAAAGGAGAATCTGCTAAACCTCATCAGGTTTCAAGAGAAATTAGTCGCCTGTAGAATTGTAGTAGCTGCACACCCGTCTTGGGCACACTTCGTGACACCTTGCCTCCTTCTCCACTGGGGTGCAGTCCTGATGACAAGATTAACACTGCGTGATGGAATCCTTGGGACTGTTGACTCCAGAAAGAAGGAGGTGCGTCATTGCATGATAGGCAGCCGGTGCCTGTGGGTCTTAGCAGCTTTGAGAGCTGGGCCTTGGGGGCTTGGCTGACTTCCAAGGCCAGTTGTGAGGTCAGGGCTGAGGGCGGCAGGGGAAGCCCAGCCTTGACTTTTACAGAATTAAATGAGATGCTGAAGGAAAGGGTTAGTGTGCAACAGATTTTAAGTGCCGTAGCTCAGTATCGGGAGCCATCCAGACCCAACACGTGTCCTATCCTTCCAGTGAAGTGACGTAAGCGCTTCGCAGGAGTGCTCTGTTCCTATTCCTAGTCAAGGTAGTTCTGTCCTGCAAGGACAGCCTGGCCTTCCTGAGAATCTAGCATCTTTCTCTGCCTCGCTGCTCAGTCGCTCAGTCGAGTCGGACTCTGCGACCCCATGAACTGTAGCCTGTTCCTCTATCCATGGGATTCTCCAGGCAAGAATACTGGAGTGGGTTGCCATTTCCTCTTGCAGGGGATCTTCTCGACTCAGGGATCGAACTTGCGTGTCTTCATCCCCTGCACTGGTAGGAGGATTCTTTACCCAGTGAGCCACCTGGGAACCCCAGTGTCTTTCTAATACTTCATTATTACTTAACAACCATCCGTATGTGTTTTCTGCTTTACAAGCAAGTCATTGTACTTGTCTTCATTGTAGCCACAGCACTTGACAGGGATTTTTTTTTTCTTTTTTGTAATTGAGGTTTAACATTCATGCAATAAAATGTATTAAGTGCGTGGTGGGGGGAGCATTTACACGTTGGCTCCTGTATAACCAGCAGATCAGGATATGTAATGTTTCCAAAATCCTGAAGGTTCTTGTGCCCCTTCATTCAAAGCATCCTCAGAAAACCACTATTCTGACTTCTATCCCCATCCATTAGTTTTGCCTGCTCTTGAACTTCACAGAAATGGAATTGTATAGAATGTAGTCCCCTATATCTTCTGTATTTCTTTCACTCTGCATAATGGGTATGTGATTCTTCCATGTTCTGCACACATACCCACGGTTTGTTCTTCGTTCTTGTTTGGGCACATTTCATTGTCTGAATGTACCATAATTCATTTATTCATTCTCTTGTGGGCAAGGATTACTAAACAATGTTTACGAATGAAGAAAGTCAGGGCCAGAGTGAATTAGTCCCTTAGGCTCCTTAAATAGGGCAGCTGGGAGGGTGAGAATTAGAACTGGAATTTTCTGGTCCCAAATCCAGGGCTCTTTCTTTCTTTTTCTTATTTCTCTTTTTGAACTTTTTATTTTGTATCGGAGTATAGCTGATTAACAGTGTTGTGATAGTTTCAGGTGAACAGCAAAGGGACTCAGCCATACATGTACAGGTGTCCATTCTCCGCCAAAACCCTCACCGATTCAGGTTGCCACATAACATTGAGCAGAGTTCCTTGTTATTATCCGTTTTAAATAGAGCAGTGTGTACATGACCATCCCAAACTCCCTAACTATCCCTTCCCCCAGAAACCATAAGTTCGTTTTCTAAGTCTGTGAGTCTTCTTCTGTTTTGTAAGTAAGTTCATTTGTATCGTTTCTTTTTATACTCCACGTATCAGGGATAGCATATGATATTTCTCCTTCTCTAGCTGACTTACTTCACTCAGTATGACAGTCTCTAGGTCCATCCATGTTGCTATAAACGACATTATTTCATTCCTTGTAATGGCTGAGAAATACTCCCTTGTGCATACATAGCACATCTTTTTATGCATTCCTCTGTCGATGGACATTTAGATTGCTTCCATGTCTTAGCTGTTGTGAACAGTGCTGCGATAAGCATTGGGAAGTGCGTATCCTTTCAGGTCACGTTTTTCTCTGGGTATTTATGCAGGGCTCTTCCTAATGGACCACTTTGGAGCAGTGCTTTCTGGAACTTTTCTTTTTAGGTTGCAAAATTTTGGCTTAGTTCAATCAAAAGATAAAAGCAAACACTGAAAACCCCATTTTGTTGGGAATTCTCATGTGAAAGTGGAAGAGGTACTCAGAATGAACATGGGGAGCGCTGAATAAATGCTTCATGGTCCTGATTCACACGGAAGAAGTCCTGGAGTGATGGATTCAGTCTTTCAACTCTTTGTGTTTATATAGCTACTGTGTGAGTGAGACAGGGGAAATACCACTATTTCCTGACAGAGTACGCTATTCATGAATGACTGGTCCAGTGTGTGTGTACGTGTACCTAGCGTGTTGCTAATCGTAGTGAAATCCCAAAGCCCTGCTCTCTGTGTGCACGTGGCCACATGCTTCTTCCTGCATTGCAAACCCAGGCACATTGCTCCACCCCTGGGAGGTTCTGGGCTTCCAGGACCTCTCTCCCAGGACCCAGCTGGGGCCACTCTAGCCCTGAAGTTAGGGCTGACTGTAGTCTTGCTCCAGCCCTGGGAAGCAGCCAGGGTTGGGCATCTGACTTGGGCAGAGAAACTGGATGAAGCTCAGAGGGATTTGTGGAAAACTGGTGGGTGGGGAGGAGAACTGGGTAAGGATTTAGAGCAGTCATCCAAAATAACAAGCCACTTCGTTGTAAATCCTGCAAATCACATCCCAAGTCTGGGGCCAAGAACCAGAGAAATTTCTGTGCAGCAAATAGGCTATGGAGTGAATGTGCTTTATGTAAAACGGGTACTAAATTCAGGGGTCTGTACTGCCAGGCAGAGGAGGCAATGGCACCCCACTCCAGTACTCTTGCCTGGAAAATCCCATGGACGGAGGAGCCTGGTAGGCTATAGTCCATGGAGTCGTGAAGAGTCGGACACGACTGAGCAACTTCACTTTTCACTTTCAGGCACTGGAGAAGAAAATGGCAACCCACTCCAGTGTTCTTGCCTGGAGAATCCCAGGGATGTGGGAGCCTGGTGGGCTGCCGTCTATGAGGTTGCACAGAGTCGGACACGACTGACATGACTTAGCAGCACCAGCACTGTCAGGAAGAGGGGAGGCTTTGAGAAATTACGTTTCTTGTACGAGGTGCCACTCAAGTGACAATAGTGAAAAATACAAAAATCAAGTTTTCTCTCTGACAGTTGCTGTTTCTACTTTCAGACCCTTCCTCTAATGACATCACCTTTCCTCCCAGCCCATCTCTAACAGTCCGGGTCCCTTCTCCATAACCTCCACCCCTTGGATTATATCTCTTATGACTTTTTCCCCATGAGGACACGTAGTTACCCACCTTCCCCTAATTCACAGCTAGTTTTGGCTCTCTTTTCTGACCCTGAACTCATATGATCTTCGACCAATATACACAATGTCCTCTCCTTGCCGGAAAATGTTCTGGAAAACTAATCTCTGAAATGGCTAAACCAGTGTCTCCATGGACAAGCCTTAGGGCTTCGTGCCACCAGGAGTCTCTCATAGAGGACATTCAGGTGGCTTCCAGTCTTGTGTGATTTCAAATCATGCCACCATGAATGAACTTATGAGCATATTAGCAAAGTAAATCCCTAAAGTGGAACCTCTGGGTTAAATGGCATGTGCATGCTTGATGCTTTCTGATCATTATTGCCAAGCAGCCAGCGATATTCCCACCCACAGCACTGATTAACTTTAGAAGGGGAGGGGCTGACTGATGATTGGAGGGTATTACAAAAGAGGAGAATGAACTCGATCTTGTCATGTTTCTTCAACTTTTTTGTGTATGTGTCAAGCCTTACTTTAAATACCAGAATATTTGTTGACACATCTGAAATGATCAAAAGACAAAAGTAGACAAGTGGGAGGTGGTTAAAACATGGTCATTTGTTGCAGCCCCACAATGTGTCGTGGGGTCTGCAAAAGCACCCAGGCCAGCCCACACTGCACACCCTCTCCTGTGTGGGGGAGAGTGCTTGACTGCACAGTCTGTGCACTCAGCCTGCAGTGCACGAGCAGACATGTTCGCTCATTCCTTACCTTTCATCCACAGCAGATGGCATCCTGTTCATGAAAGTGTCTTTTCAAACACGAATCAATTTTATACATTGTAATCAGGATTTGGTGGCCCAATGGTGAGAGTCCACAGTGCTGCCTCGGCGTGCCATGGGACACTGATTGAGAACCACTGACCCAAAGGCCAAGCAGATCCCCCAGCGACGAGCAGGGAGTCTGTGAAGTTACCAGAAAAGGGTCACAGGGATCCTGACAGGCGAGTAACTCCCAGCACTGGGAATCTGGAAGCAAGATCTCGCCAGGTCCAGGCATCCATGGGAAACCACTGCAAATATTGGGACAAAGTACTGAGACCTGGGCTTAAGGATGGGGTCATAGATCAAAGCAAGACTGTCGGGGGAGATGCCGAGTCTTGTCCTTGGAAAACCAGGATACGACTTGATAGGGAATCAGGTAAAGCCAAGGGCGCTGGGACAAAACAAGGATTTGGTTCCTACAACCAGACTGCGGCCAGGCTTGGTTGTAAGGAAGCACTCCCCTTGTTGGAACTGGGGTGCAGTTTGAGGGAGGATGAGCATTTGTGACTGAGTTGGACAGTTTACTGACTTTGGGCTTCAAACTGGTGGCAGCTCCAGGGCCAAGCTTACCTGCGGGTGGTACATGTGAGGAGTGGGGGGCAAAAGCTGGACAGAGACTTCATCAGCTGCTTGTGGAATAAGCTTTAAGACAAGCTTGAGCAGGAATGGCAAAATGCTTGAGTCAAAAGATAATTCTGTGTGTGAGAGAATTTTACAGCCTAATTTATAGAGTAACACACATTGAAGGAGAAACTTTCATCTAGAGCATAAAAAACGAAACCCTAAATTATACGCCTCCCAGCACGCCAGAGCTGTGAAGGCCGGGGATGCAAATATTGTGGGAGGGACCAGAGGCGGATGCAGCAGATGGCCCCGGAGGGGCGGGCCCTCCCACGCGCGGGCCTGTAGAGGACCAACCGGCAGTGTCATCACGGCTCGATGCGGGCTGTCACCCGGCCTGGGTGGTCTTCGGAGGAAGACTCACATGGCACCTTTTGGTCTCAGTGATAGCAAATGCCTGGCTCTGTAACTGCTTGTGGAGTAAACGGTCAAGTCAGGAAGGAAGACTGTCTCCAGCCCCATATCTTTGTCTTCACGGGATAGAACAGCTACTGGAAAAGGACGTGCTGAGATGTCGCCTTTCGTGGGTCGAGTTGTGTTCCTTTAGAAAAAAAAAAGATACACTGAAGTCCTAATCACCCCAGGACTGCAAAATGTGACTTTATTTGGAAATACAGTAGGTATTGCATGTGTAATTAGACAAGATGGGTCACACCAAGGTAGGTGGGGCTGTGATCCGATGTGACTGGTGACCTTATGAAAAGAGGAGAGGACGCAGAGGGACATAGACGCACACAGGGAGAAGGCCATGTGACAACAAGGGCAGAGACTGGAGCGAACCACCTGCAAGCCCAGGACCCCAGGTATTTTCTGCAAACCACTGGAGGGTGGAGGAGGCCGGATGGTCCTCCCCTGCAGGCTTCAGACGAGGTGCAGCAGTGCCAACACCCTGACTGGGGTTTCTAGCCTCCAGGACTATGAGGCAATACATTTCCATCGCTTTAAGCCATTCAGTTTGTGGTTCTTTGTCATGTCAGCTATCCCTATGGAACTAAAACATCACCCAAACTTCCTCTTCAGGCTGGAAAGAACCAGGCTTAAGTGAGGCTGCCCCTAAGAAGAAGAGAATAAAATAGCTTAGCATTCTCACAAGGGGAGAGAGATAATAAACAAATAAATATGGAAAAATAGATTATGCTAGACTGTAGTAACGGCATAGAGAAAGATAAATGGTGGCAGGATATGAAATGACAAGGCGACGTGTAAGTTTAAATGAAGTAGACAGGAAGATCTCACAGGAAAAACCCTGAGGGGGTTAGGGGGTGAAAAACGTGGAGGCAGAAAAGGCACCCAAGAGAGGCCGGCTGGGAGGCTTGCCAGGGACAGCAAGCAAGGCACAGGGAGGGATCCTGACCCAGGGATCGAACTGCCGTCGCTGATGTCTGCTGCAGTGGCGGGCGGGTTCTTTACCACTGCACCACCTGGGAAGCCCAAGGAAACCTCTAGCTCTCTCCTTTGTACCCGTTCAATAGGATCTGTTTACAGAGCAGAGACAAGTTGTGCTCTGACAAGGAAACTTCAAACTTTGAGTCAGGGAGGGAGGGAGCAGAGGCGTGGCCATTGCAAGGAGCCTGCTGGGACCCTGAATGAGACGGGAAGTCCTCAGAGGTTGTGCATGGGCAGATCTAGGGGACAGAAGGAGAGATTTTGGCATTAGGAAACGTGTAGAGGCCAGAAGGAGAAGGAAGGGGCTCAGGGTCCCCCAAAGAATGGCAGTATCAACTGAGCAAGAGTGGAAGGCAACTCAAGACTCAGAATCAAAGGCATCAGAATGCAAACATTCCCCTCTGAAGACTTGCTCATGACTTCCTTTAGAGGTGTTCATATTTTAACAATAGGTGCCTGGAAACACAAATCACCACTGGAAAAGGAAGAATCATTTTCCCAGGACACACCGTGGGCCAAAGTACCTCTTAATGAGCTCAGAGGAGGTAGGAAAGGGGTGTTTTCTGCAAGGCTGGAGAATTTACACGCAGCTTATTTGAATGATGTGAAGTTTGAATATGCAAGGTGCTTTCTGCACTCGACAAGAGTGCAACTTGTCTGCGCTTTGTAAACATTTCGTGTTAAACTGGTACAACTGGAGATAGCTAGAGGCTTCCTTGGGCTTCCCAGGTGGCGCAGTGGTATAGAACCTGCCTGCCAATGCAGGAGACATAAGACAGATGCAGGTTCGATCCCTGGGTTGGGAAGATCCCCTGGAGAAGGGAATGGCCACCCACTCCAGTATTCTTGCCTGGAGAATCCCATGGACAGGGAGCCTGGTGGGCTACAGTCCACAGGGTTGTGAACAGTCGGACTTGACTGAAACGCATGTGCACACTCATGCACTGGCTTCCTTAGCATCCAGTGGAAGCCTCTGGACTTGTCTCTGTGGGTCCTTTGAGCCACTGGACCCCCCAAGCCACACAGGGAAGCTTGGCAGTCACAGGATAGGCACCCTCACCTGGGTGCCTGCTCTGTGTGCCCATCCGGACAAAAAGGCTCCAGCCCCCAGGTGACGGCTCAAAGCAACTATTTACTGAGCATCTACTATGTAAGGGATACTCTGCTGAAGTCTGAGAGTTCAACAGTGGACAAGATGAACACAGTTTCTGCTTTTAAGAAGCTTTTATTGGTTGGGAGGAAGGGATACACAGGAAGCAAAAATATGAATATGGCAATTTCAGAGTATGAATTGATAAAAAGAAAAAGGAGGGTGTGACTGTAGGCCGAGTGATGAGGGAGGCCTTTCTGACTTGGTGCTATTTGAGGTTCTAAAAATGAGAAGCAATAATATTTAAAATAGACAGCCAACAAGGACCTACTGTATAGCACAGGGAACTCTGCTCAATATTCTGTAATAACCTAAACTGGGAAAAGAATTTGAAAAAGGATGCACGTGTATGTATAAGTGAGTCACTTAGCTGCCCTTCTGAAACTAACACAGCATTGTGAATCAACTATGCGCCAATATAAAATTTTAAAATTTACTGCATTTATTTTAATTTTGGCTGTGCCGGGCCTTCGTTGCACTGCCTGGGCTTTCTCTAGCTGTGGCCCAGGGCGGCTCGGGAGTTGAGGCTGGCAGGCCCAGCTGCCTTGTGGCAAGTGGGATTTTAGTTTCCCAACCAGGGATTGAGCCTGTGTTCCCCACACTGGAAAGCAGTGTTCCTAACCACTGGACCACCAGGGAAGTCCCTAAAACAAAAACATTTTAAAAAATGAAAATAAAGAAAATAAAAATAAATAGTAGATTTCCTGTGCTACTGTAACAGTTGGCCCAGTATATCCTAGTCTTATGAGTTATATAGTTCTATAATGTGATGAAAGAGTGTTAAAATCAGTGGAATATGAATGCAAAAAAATGAGAAGCAACACCATTGATGATTGTGGGGCCAGCACCAGGATGTGGTGAATGAGGGAATAATTTTGGGTGTAAAGCTTCAGTCAGTTGGTTCAGTCGCTCAGTCGTGTCCGACCCTATGTGACCCCATGAATCACAGCATGCCAGGCCTCCCTGTCCATCACCAACTCCTGGAGTTTACCCAAAATCATGTCCATCGAGCCGGTGATGCCATCCAGCCATCCCATCCTCTGTCGTCCCCTTCTCCTCCTGTCCCCAACCCTCCCAGTATCAGGGTCTTTTCCAATGAGTCAACTCTTCACATCAGGTGGCCAAAGTATTGGAGTTTCAGCTTTAGCATCAGCCCTTCCAATGAACACCCAGGACTGATCTCCTTTAGGATGGACTGGTTAGATCTCCTTGCAGTCCAAGGGACTCTCAAGAGTCTTCTCCAACACCACAGTTCAAAAGCATCAATTCTTTGGTGCTCAGCTTTCTTCACAGTCCAACTCTCACATCCATACATGACCACTGGAAAAACCATAGCCTTGACTAGACAGACCTTTGTTGGCAAAGTAATGTCTCTGCTTTTGAATATGCTATCTAGGTTGGTCATAACTTTCCTTCCAAAGAGTAAGTGTCTTTTAGTTTCATGGCTGCAATCACCATCTGCAGTGATTTTGGAGCCCTCAAAAATAAAGTCTGACACTGTTTCCACTGTTTTCCCATCTATTTCCCATGAAGTGATGGGACCGGATGCCATGATCTTCATTTTCTGAATGTTAAGCTTTAAGCCAACTTTTTCACTCTCCTCTTTCACTTTCATCAAGAGGCTGTTTAGTTCCTCTTCACTGTCTGCCATAAGGGTGGTGTCATCTGCATATCTGAGGTTATTGATATTTCTCCCAGCAATCTTGATTCCAGCTTGTGCTTCTTCCAGCCCAGCGTTTCTCATGATGTACTCTGCATATAAGTTAAATAAACAGGGTGACAATATACAGCCTTGACGTACTCTTTTCCTATTTGGAACCAGTCTGTTGTTCCATGTCTAGTTCTAACTGTTGCTTCCTGACCTGCACATAGGTTTCTCAAGCTTAAGGGGTATCAAAAAACTCAGCAATCATGATGTTATCTGTAAAAATAAAAATTCATGTGAAAAATTCATGAGGAAGGAAATGTTAAATTTTGAAATAAAGATCTGACAGTGCTGGGCTGGGCCAGATTAGAGCCTGAGGCCAAAGGAAAAATGCATGTCCCTTTTTACATGTTTTAATGTATTTCTTTAATAGTTAATTTTTTCCAGAGGTAGATTTTGAAATTATTAATGATTGAGTTTACTTCATTAAAGCCAGATTAAGAAAAATAGTAAATTATCTTTTGGGTATTGTTATAATAAAGAGTTGCCATGAAGATCCCCTGGAGGAGGGCATGGCAACCCACTCCAGTATTCTTGCCTGGAGAATCCCCGTGGACAGGGAAACAGGTTACAGGCTATAGCATTGCAAAGAGTCAGACATGACTGAGCGATGAAGCGCAACACAGCCCAGCACATAGGAAGGGGTTAAGTCAGCAGGCTTGGGGTGTTTAAACCCTATACATTCCAAAAAAGGACTGTCCTTGGTGAGCTCATGGGAAATAACCTGTAACAACTCATACGTACATTAGTTGCTAATTACCCGAGACTTGGTTACTGATTGAGATGTGAATAGCAGAAGGACTTGCAGGCTGTATATGGGATGTGGCCCTTTCTGATATGCCAACTGACCACCCTGCGATGTAAATTCTTGATAGCAAATTATCTAGCTACCCCTGGAATTAAAAGGCAAAATAAGTACATATTCAGAGTCTCTACTAAGTCTCTAACCAAAGCCTTTTGGCCTTCAGAACAAAGAATCATGGGATCTGGTCAAGTAGATTTTTGCCTAATAGGTATGACAGAGTTTAGCAAAGAATTGAAAGCTCTAAATATTAAACTGTCTTTAAATTTTATGTATGTCAAAAATTCAGACAATGAGCATTTTATATTTTAAATAATACTTATATTTACTTGGAATATTAATTTATCATACATAGGATATATACATAGAAAGTATATTAAAGTGAAAAAAGTATATTAAAGATATTGTCAATCCCAGGTAATGAAATGAATAGAAACATAGACAGGGTATCCATATAGTGGAGGAAGGCTTCACAGAGAAGGTAGGACATGTGGTGAGACCAAAAATGGAGGTTTGGTAGCTCTGCTTTTGAAGTACCTGGGAGTGAAATGACCATTCAACTGGAGATCCTGGAATCAGCCTTTTTGAAGTGATTCCTATGTGATTCTAGTGTATAGCCAAGCCCAAGAATCATGGAGGTAGAGGATGGGTAGAATTTGGAAACAGACAGCATATTCCAGGCAGTTTTTATGAATTCACAGGTTTATGTAATGAATACAAGCCCTGAGATCTATCCTCAGCTCAAACTCAGGCTCTGATTCCCTCTCAATCTCAGAACACAAGACAATCT
Source organism: Capricornis sumatraensis (assembly GCF_032405125.1). NCBI lineage: Eukaryota > Metazoa > Chordata > Mammalia > Artiodactyla > Bovidae > Capricornis > Capricornis sumatraensis. The sequence goes on along the minus strand of NC_091089.1, from coordinate 52,421,855 downwards.
CCCCCCATGGCAAGATCTCAGTTTAATGGTTCAATTTTATTAACGGGTGAGTGGGGGTGAAGGGTATGCTTTGTGAGCAAGGCAGGTGTGTAGAGATTGTGAGTGACATTCTCTGCTATGAAAGTGGGCCTTGTGAACCCCTATCCACTTCCCAGTTCTTCTCAACAATGTCTCAGCCAAGAGCAGCCCAGCCACCAGCCAGGAGTGTGACTCTGAGCGGCTCTGTCTCCTCTAAGAGCTTCGCTTTTTCTTTTGTAAAATCAGAAGGCTGGAGACTGATCTCTTTAAGGCTCTTCCCATTGTGACTTTGGAAGATCAGAAAATTAAGGAATGTTGAAAGTGAGAGAAAAGGCAAAAATAAAACTAGCTGGGAAAAGTGTCCAGAAGAGGGAGCCAAGTTGCTGGGGAGAAATTACTGGGTCCCTGGAAAGGCATCCTGCAGCTGCTTGCCTGAGAGCAAGTGAGCTGACATGAACAGTGGTTGGAGGACTGGGGGCTCAGGGTTATTTAGGGGGCGTACAGACTGCGGGCCTGCAGGAGTTGCCTTGTGTTTCCTCCCGTCCACGCCACCTCACTTCTCTCCTCTCTTTTCTCCATCCAAGCCCCAAGAGATTGGTCACTCCATCCTAGGGGTGGTGGGGGGTGGTTGTCATTACGGTTATTTACTCAAAAGCTCTTGAGTCTTGCAACAGCATCTGTGAGCAGAGGTGTTGGAGGTTCTGGGGAAGTGTAAATGCCACTCTTTTCTCTCCTGCTTCCCCTCTAGAAAAAACCCAACCGTTTTGCAGCAGACAGGATGTCCAGTAGGATACCCCATTTAGGGTTAAAATCAAGCTTCAAATGAAAACCTCCTAAAGGAAACACAGGACTTATGGTCTAATCGAGCTGTAAAGCCCTGGTGTCCAGTCTTCCTGGGAGCAAGCTTTGAGCCAGAGGTTTTCTTTGCTTGAGGTTATCAGTACAGCATACACGGCCACAGCTCTGAATAGCGATGTCATGAGCCAGATGTGTGGGGGGCAGTCACCCGGGCACAACCCCTGACTCCCGGGGTGGTGCAGCCTGCCCCCCACCCAGCGGCAGAATCTACAGCATCCTTGGCAGTGATCATCAAGCCTCTGCTTGAATTCCCCCGGGGACCGCAAGCTCATTTTTCCAAGAGATGCCTCTCTTAGTTTTCATTAGAAGTTGTATTTGTTCTTGATGGCCGTGTGATCTGTCACCCTGAGACTTTCTCCCCGTGGTCTGACCTCCATCAGGCAGACCCAGCCTAACCCTCTTTAACATGAAGGATGTTCAAGTGTTTGAAAATGGTTGTGACAGCCGCATCTTTCATCCGGCCTTAGTGTCCAGAGTCTTCCCGTGCCCGAATCAAGACACCCCAGTGGTCTTCCACCATCCTCACATGTCATGCTTTCCACCCTCATCCACACCCACCTGCACCCCATGGAGGAGTGGCCACTGGGAAACCCAGGCTGGGGTCTGTGTCTCCATTCACCTCTCCCTGTCAAATAGTGACAGAAAGGTCCCGGCTTAAACCTGCACAGGCTAGGTGCTAACTCAGAACAGGCGAAAAATGTTTGTTCTGCCCCAGAAGGGATTCAGAGATGACCACTGAATAAACTGCAAAGATGAAAGTGTTCCACAGCATCAGGTTCTTAACACCATTTTAATCCTGATCTGCTAATAAAGACCTAATTTGGGAGGTCGTGGAAGAAACCACCCTTCTTTCTGTAGGGTTCAGACTTTTCTTGTTCTGAAACTTTAAAGAAATTTTGAAAAACCATGTATGTCTTCCCATGTTTTTAGGTTAATAACTAATATTTTAAGAAGTTTAAGTAGTTGGAAAACATGTAATTTCTGGCGTAGTTTAGATACTGTCAGCTTAAAATAAACTGTTGTATCATTCTTTTAAGTGAACCCAATGGACTCTAACTGCCATAGCAGTTTGATAGTCCCTTGCCCATTTAAAAACCACACAAGGTCTTTAAATCATTTATTTTTTCCCTTGAATCTGAATTTATTCCACTTTCCCTACAAGATTTTATCCTACATTTTAATGCTAGAAACTCCTTTAATAACCATCATGATACTTATCTATAATAAAAATATGTATAAAAATTAATATATTAAAAAATTTTGCAGTGGTCAAGTATTAAAACTATTCTGAAGTGAATGATCACAAATTGCATTATTACACAATTTCAAAAATCTGTTTATAGATATAAATGCTTTATATCTGCTTATGTAAATAAATAGACAGGAAAGAAAGTTTTGTTAGAATAGTGTCCCTCAATTCTTTGAATTCCTTCTGAGTTGCCAAAAATCACATGGTGATCCATCAAAAGATTATTGTTAATAACCTGTCAGGTGACAATGGCTTAGCTCCTCCTTCAGTTTTGTTGATAACAGAATTGGAAACCACCTGACCTGCCCAGACGATGTAGCCCCTTCGTCAGAGTCAGGCATTCTCAACACCAAAGCTTCCAAGTGTCCGTTTGTTTGGTGTCCTGGAGGCTCTTGCTTTCCAAGGAAAGGGCCACCCCATCATTCAGGAGGACTGAGAAATGTGCTTTCTTCTGCACAGTGAGATAAGTGAGAAGGACCATCTCAGAATGAGCCCTCGAACTGCAGGCTTGTTTTGTCAAAGTCATGTTTAGAGTTACCAGTTAATTTGGACATTTAGGATCTGGAAATCGATTTTCTTAAGACAAACTATGGACTAATGGCTCCTTGAAAAGTCCTGCATTAATCAGGGCACCACAGACCACAGTTTGAAGATGCTGCCTTAGTAAGTAGGAATATTTGGGAAACCAACCTACCGAGAAGCGGAGGAGAGAAATTGCTAGGATGAAGTTCGTGCCAGTGGGACAATCACCACAGGATACTTTTTGTATGTGATTGTCTTAGCCACCTCTTGCTGCATAACAAATTATCCCAAAACTTAGTGGCTTCAAACCATACACATTTATTATCTCACAGTTTAATTTAGACACAGCTTTTCTGCATCCTCAGCTTCTGGGTGTCCCACGTGTCTGCCATCAAAGTGCCAGCTGAGGGTGTGGTCTTCAAGTCAAGTCTGAAGCCTTGGCTAGTGCAGAATCTGCTTCCAAGCTCACTCACTCAGCACTGGGAGAATTCAGTTTTTGAGTGCTGTTGGTCTGAGGCTACCCTCAGTTTCTTGTCACTTGAATCTCTCCATAGGGTGGCTCACAATAGGTTAGCTTGCTTCATGGGAGCAAACATATGAGAAATGCCAGAGAAAATTCCAGCAAGACAAAGTCACTGTCTTATAACCTACTCATGGAAGTGATTCCCCATCGCCTTTGCTAGACTCAAATCACTAGGTCCAGCACAATTCACCTACTATTTCTTGAGGTCTGCTTTGAGCAAGGCAATGGGTCTGTGTTGTTCCTGCCTTAGAGCTTAGTGTTGAGAAGCCGGTGATATTAGTGGGCTTCCCAGGTGGCACTAGTGGTAAAGAACCCGCCTGCCAATGTAGGAGATGTAGGAGACACAGGTCACATCGCTGGGTTGGGAAGATCCCCTGGAGGAGGGCATGGCAAAATTCCAGTATTTTTGCCTGGAGAATCCCATAGACAGAGGAGCCTGGCAGGCTACAGTCCATAGGGTCACAAAGAGTTGGACACAACTGAAGTGACTTAGCACACACACACACAGGGATATTAGTACACACACATTACAGGGTGCAGTGCAGATGAATGCTTTGGAAGTTCAAAGTTCTTCCTCATTTGTATGTGATGGAAAGCGCCATCTGTCAGGAAGGAGAGCAAGTCACTTACAATGAGTGTCTTCTCTTTACTTTGAGAAACCATGGAGCACAGAGCAGTGCTTCTTAAAAGTATGAGCCCTATACCATCTAGGGTTCTTAATAAACATGCACACACATGGACCAACTGGATTAGTATCCCCCGGCATCCTCTTTACCCTGATTCCCACTAAGGTTCAGGAAATGCTGGCAGGTGCTTGGGCTCTAGAGTGTGATACAGTTTGAGTTCAATACTGGCTTTCTGACCTAGAATGTTTCCCCAACACCCTCAGCCTCACTTTGCTCACCTGTGAAACAGTTAATATCTGAACCGCCTCTAAAAGGTTGCTTTGAGGCTCAGACAAGATCGCAGAAGTAAAGCACTTGGCAAATGCTTTTTCCTGGCACAAAGTAAGTTTTCAAATGTTTTTAAATTATTATTCCAAGGAGGGAAAGCCTATATCTGATTGTGGGATTCAGTTCAGATCAGTTCAGTCGCTCAGTTGTGTCCGACTCTTTGCGACCCCATGAATTGCAGCACGCCAGGCCTCTCTGTCCATCACCAACTCCCAGAGGTCACCCAAATTCATGTCCATCGAGTTGGTGATGCCATCCAGCCATCTCATCCTCTGTTGTCCCCTTCTCCTCCTCCCCCCAATCCCTCCCAGCATCAGAGTCTTTTCCAATGAGTCAACTCTTCGCATGAGGTGGCCAAAGTATTGGAGTTTCAGCTTTAGCATCAGTCCTTCCAAAGAACACCCAGGACTGATCTCCTTTAGAATGGACTGGTTAGATCTCCTTGCTGTCCAAGGGACTCTCAAGAGTCTTCTCCAACACCACAGTTCAAAAGCATCAATTCTTCATTAGACATCCACAAAGTTCTGGCCAAGAGTAAGAGCCTCCTCAGGGACGTGATTCAGCTCAGTCAGCGTGAGTTCAGCTTTTGATTCATGCCAGGTATGATGGAAGCCAGAGTTGGACCTGGGTTGGGGGTGGGGACAAAGGATGGTCATGTGAGTCTCAGGTTGGTCAGAGGGCTTAGAGGGATTGCTAGCATTGTCTACCCGGCAGGTGGAGAAGTGGGTCTAGAGGTTAGAGCTGGATTTGAGAGTTAACATTGCGGTGAGAGGAGAGATAGGGGGCGTGGCTGAGAAGAAAGCTGAGACCTGGGAAATGGGCCACAGTTTTATTCAGGAAGAGAAAGAAGAAGGTGTGGTTAGCAAAGCCGGGAAAACAGAGGAGAAAAATGATAGAGGCCAAGGGGGGACAAGAACATAGGGAGAGTCAGTTCCCACCCCAAGCTTCAGACAGAGACGGCAGTTTCAATAGGATGGGGCTGAGAGGGAACCGCCTAGGAAGGAATGAGAGCAGAGTCTCTTAACCTTGACTGCCATTAGAACCACCTGAAAATGCTTAAAAATCTCTTTGCTCAGACAGCACCCCAGACAAGTCAAATCAGAATTTCTGGGAGTGGGAGCCAGGCATTTGTCTTTGTAAAAGTGATTCCAATGTGCAGAAAGTGTTGAGAACCAGTGAATTACAGAAGGACTAGACATGGGTAAGGGAAGTCCACAGGACTTACTACCTCAACAAGCGTAGCAGAAAAGAACAGAGGGGAAAGTCAAGAGCCAGTTGAGAGGGCTGACTGCTCGGAGGGTAAAGAATCTGCCCACAGTGTGGGAGACCCCGGCTTGATTCCTGGGTGGGGAAGATTCCCTGGAGAACGCAATGGCTACCCTCTCCATTATTCTTGCCTTGAGAATTCCATGGACAGAGAAGCCGGTGGACTACACTCCATGGGTCGCTAAGAATCAGGCACGATTGAGCACCTCTCATACATACTTCCCTGCTGTTGGAATGGGAGGACCACTGAGTGAGCACAGGAGTGGAGGAGGCGAGGGGATCTGGAGTAGCGGTGGGCTGAGTCTTAGCAAGGAGGCTTTCTTACCTAAGAGGGAAGGACCCGGGCGAGATGTGGAGACACAGGTGTTGAGCCTCACTCCCAGCCTTTCTGATTGGTCCTCAATGAGGCCCCATATTTTGTATATCTAAAAATTTCCAGGTGATGCTATTGGCCCTGGGGGCCACACTTCAAGAACTACCAGGGAAGGACACTCTGCAGACAGGTTTTTGAAGGAGAGAGACAGGACAGGAGCTCCCTTTCAGATCCAAGAAGAGTCGTCCAAGCTTGGGTCATTGGCATTGGTCAACCCTGGAAGTACGATTCTTTAGAATTAGGGAGGAACTTCAGATACTGGGGTCCCACCCTTCGCCAAATGGAGTTCCTCACGGTGGAACTGTTAAAGCTCCCCGGGTGATTCTCATTGAGGGGGCATGGTTGAGAAGGGCAGCAGGTGGACTAAATAGGGATCCTGCTTGCCAAGCGAGAAGGTCTTAAATGGGACGGGTCTGAGAATCTCCCGCCAGGCAGTGGGGCTCCGGAGGAGCCGCAGACATGGATGCTCTGGCTGAGAACTGCTTTCAGAAGTCATCCCTCATTCAGGTACAAAAGCCAACCCGGAAGACCGCGTCTCCTCCTACAGCCCTTGCTCTGCCTTTACAGACTCCTGCCAAGTCTTTTCCTTTTTGGCCGAGATTTCTACTTTTCTCTGGAAGCCGAAGAGAGCGCAAAGCTGCTAGGTGTCACTGGCAGACGCGACCAAAGTAAATGAGACAGAGAACGGCAGAGGGGCTGGGAGTGTGCGTGAGAGGGAGGGAGGGGGAAAATGTGAGGTTTCCCAGAGAGGCAAACAGTTCTCCGTTGGAGCGGCCGGGAGCCTAGTTGGAAGCTGTGGGTGAAATCTGCAAAAGTGAAGGGTTTCGACTCTCACGTTGCTTGCGCTCAGATTTCAGCGCGGGGCGCTATTTGGTGCAGACAATCTCGAGTACCTCCAAATCGTCTTTAACAGGTTACCCATAACTGAATTTTAATAATGGGAATGTTAACGCCCAGGGAAAACCCACAGGAAAAATGTATGAAGCCTTTCGGCCGCAGGCGTCTCTCCTTTTTATTCCTCTTTTCCCTTCTCTGGTTCTTCCTCTTCTTTGTGTTTTGCTTTCCTGGTCTCCTCTGGGTGCCCGCCCAGCCTCCCGGGGCGCAGTCCGCGAGGGGGCCGCGCGCGCCAGGTGCAGGGCTAGCACCTGCCCCGCGCGCGCCCGGCGGCCGGCAGGGGGCGGTCGGCGATCGCTCTGCGCGCGGCCCCGCCCCGGCCCCGGGGACCCCGCGGCGGCGGGCCCGGCCCCCGTAGGGCGCATAGGAGGCGGCGGCGGCGGCGGCGGCGCACCGGCCGCGCGCCCGCCCGCTCCCTCCGGCGCGCCCTCGCCGCCTCCCATACCTGCGCGGGGAGCGGCGCCGCGGCCTCCTCCCCCGCCCGCCCGCCGCCGCCGCCGCCGCCGCGGGAGTAAAGGTCGCTCCCGCAGACAGCGAGCCGGCCGCGGCGCCTCCAGGAAGCCGGCGGGGCAGGTCGGAGAGGAGGGGAAAGAGCCGAGAAACTCGGGCAGAAGATGGCGCCGGACGGGCCGGCCGAGGACTGAGAGCCGCCGGGACCTGCCGCCCGCCGAGGGCACCGCGTCCGGGCTCGGCCCGGCCGGCGCGGTCATGTCGGTCAGCGAGCTCTACAGCCAGGTGAGCGCGGGCCGCGCCGAGCCCGGCGCGCGGGGGAGGGCGGCGCGGCGCGCGGCCCGCGGGGGCTCGGTACCCCGCAGTTCCGTCGGGGCGCCGGCGACTCCTCGGAGCCTCCCAGCTCCGCGCCGCCTCCGAGCCCCTAACTTCAGGTGGCGGAGAAAGTTTGGCTGTTCCGGGAGCGCCCCGGCCAGGACCGTACCCCGGCTCCCCGAAGCCCTGCCGTAGCTGTCCTCGCCCCGGCGCAGTCCGGCCGAAGCCCCCGGCACCGTCCGGCTCGGAGCCCGGGCCGCGGGGACCGCCCTTCCCACCCCGCCGCCCGCGGTGGGCCCCCTACTCGGGGACCCCCACCTCGGTGCTCTGCAGCGCGATCTTACGAGGGCGACCCTCTCACGTGCCAAAGAGGGGGAACCCTGAATTCGGGGGGTGACCCTCTCGCATGCCAAAGGATCTGAATTCGGGGGGTGTGTTCCTCCATTTGCGGGGTGGGGAGAAAAGGTGGGGGCTCAACCTGGGGGCGGGGCGCGGCGGCAAGGGGGTGGGGAAGCCGCGGATCTAAGGATGCTCGGGGGACCTCGGGAGGGCGCGGGGAGCGCTTTCTTACTCCGTCGCGGGGTGGGTATTTGGAGGTGGTCCCTCCTGGCGGGCCCCGAGTGGGCTTCAGTCCCTGCGGGGAGGGGGTGGGAGTACTGCTGAACCCCGGGCTGGAGTGTGGGATTTCCAGGATGTCCTCAAGGTCAGAATGGATGTGCGGGACTCGGTCCTCGGAGTCGAGAGAAACAGGTGCGGCGAGCCGGAGACAGCCCGGCTTCCGCAGCAGTTGCCGCGATTGAAGTTAGAGACGGGACGCCGCTCCCTCCAGCGCCCGCCGCCGCCGGGGCCCCTCGGGTTTGCGCTTGGTGCCGGCGCGGGGGGCGGTGAGGGGGTGAGGGGCCTTTTGTACGTTTGCACCCCATCCCCCCTTAAAAAGCATTTTTTTTTTTTTTTTGAGTTCTGGATGTCCCGGACACGTCGTCTGCCGGTTTGTCTTCCCTGGGGCCGGGACACGTTTTGGGTGCCTGGTGCCCACCTGTCACGTGTGCAGAGGGGTGCCTGGCGCGCGCGCGGGTGTGTTGTCCCCAGGACGCGCGCCTGGGCAACCGGTCTGGGCGGGGGAGGGACAGGTACTTCCGCATCCTCACCTGGAAACTTCGCGCGGTTGCCCCGCACCTGGGCGAGCCCTTCAGCCCTGTGGGCTGGCCGCCCCCTTTCCGTTTGAGGAAGTTTCTAATTCCTCGCCCTCTCGGGTGGGGGTGGGGGGAACAGGGCCGAACCCGGATGACCCGAGGTTGGCAGTGGAGTCTGTAACAGGGCTGGGGGCGGGGTCGCCCTCACCTGGTGCATCTCCGCCAGCCCCAGGGTGCCGGCCGCGATTGCTGATGAAAGAAAGGGTGTGAGGCTGGGGCGGGGGGTGCACACTCTGGCGTTTCTGGTTTTGGAAGAGTGCCCCATCCTGTTGACCACTGGGAGTCTTGGGAGGAGCCCTCTAAGCTTCCGCTTTCAGTCCTTCCCTTGAAGCGGGTTATCTGGTACCTCAACGAGGGGCTGGAAACCAGTGAGGCAGGGGAAAAATCTGGAGTGTAAAGCGCTGAACCTTACAAAAGTGCACGAAAATAGCGCTTGTACTCCCGAGTAAAATGAGTGACTCAACCGAATATACCTGCCATGTATCCTATAGTACTTTATCAAACGATAACTAATTGCCCTATTACACGAAGCTAATGGACAATTGAATAAACCCTTAATTTTTGGAGCCCTGATCATGAAAAACAAGAACATTGGGTTGCTTTTAAAGACACTTTTCAGGGGAAACACTCAATTTGGTATTTAGTTAGAGATGAGCATATTGCATGTTAATTACTAGGAATGATGAGTTAGTAAGAGTCTGAGCTAAAATTCCAGTGTACTCTCTCTTGACTTACACATAATAAAGGACAAAAACGGTTCTTGAAGAAAAGGTCTTGGGAGGGCACTCAAGGTGCTTAAGAAAAAAATATCTTCGTTGGTATGAGGGTTTGGCATTCCTAGTCCAAAAGCAGTCTTTGCATATCTCCCTAAGGCCCGGGGGCCGTACCTCACTGTGAATGGGCTTCTTGTTCTTAATCATGTTTTAGGTTTATGAATCTCAGACTGAGATTTTTCTGTGGCGCACGCAGTAGCTTCCAACCAGATTGTATCTTGAGCAGCTGTTGGTTTTTCTGGCAGAGTTGAACACACTTATGTTTTACTACGAGGAGCAGTTGTGCTGTTTCCTCACCACGACCGTCCCACTCGCTAGGCTGGAGTCTCAGTCTGCATATGAATCACAATTTATACAGAGAAACCGTGCCTGCGACTTAGATTCACTTTTTCTCTTGGGGAAGATGATTTGTTTCTTTAGCGTATTATCAAAGTAGCCAATGTTCCCTTGTTTATTTTTAACTTGCTAGTGGGCTTTTCTAATGTGAGGAACACTGGGTCCAGGCACGCACTTGAATGTATTATGCATGATGGAAATAATGATCTATTATGCCAGCAGCATTTACGCGTGGGATGGAAATTTTAGAGCCCTTTATTGATTATACCTGTTGCTTTAGTGACAGGGTATAAGATGTTGTTATTGGACTGTGAGACGCTTATTTAAGTGTATAAATTAGCCTGTAAGTACTGTAAATAGTTTCAGGTAAGAACCTGGTAGATTGGTCTATTCCCAGTTACCCAAGAAAAGACTTTCTTCTCCTCCTTCCACATTACTTTTCTCTTGCTCTTCTCCTTGTCTATCCGTTCTCTGCAACTGGAGGCTTATATGATATGTGGCATTTTTTTGTGGGGAGGGGAGAGATGTTATCGGTAGAGGGCATTTCCTATGACAAAGGCACTCTTGTTTTCAGAAGACCCAACACCTCACCTTTAAGAAATTGCTTTCTTTGTTCTGAGGTTTTCCTCAATGGGAAGAGAGAGTGAGAGTCCATGTCTCATGCTTCGAGGGTGATGTCAAGGTGAGTCAGCCGCAGCCGCCCATACAGAAAGGTGGAGCTAATGATGGGCTCTCGTCACAAGTGGCACATATGTGGCAAGTGTTAGTACTTTGTTTCCAACCCACAGGAAAAGACAGTCTTTTATAAATCAAATTAGCCCAGGTCCCAGGAAGATGTCCAAACATGCCTAAGCCTAGTAAACATGATTTGATTATGGTAGTTGCAGAAAATAGTGTGGTTTTTAAAGTATGAAATATATAACCTCTCTTTCAGGCTGATTAATGCAAGCCTTCTCTATATGAGGGTTATTCTGGATGAAAAATTTAAACATTGCTCTCTCAAATCGTGAGGTCTTCAGTGTGCTACTTTGGTGCTAGCTAGCAGTGAGAGTAAAGTCGCTCAGTCGTGTCCCACTGTTCGCAATCCCATGGACTATAGAGTCCATGGGCTTCTCTAGGCCGGAATACTGGAGTGGGTAGCCTTTCCCTTCTCCAGGGGATCTTCCCAACCCAGGAGTTGAAGCCAGGTCTCCCGAATTGCAGGCAGATTCTTTACCAACTGAGCTGCTGGGGAAATCACCAGGCTGACACCAGCACCTTCAAATACTCCCTTTCCTGCCTGGCTTCTAGTTGATAGGTGGTGTCTGAGCAGAGGACTTTTGAATGCTGCTAGGAAGTGACTTTACTAGTGGACACGCCCTGTGTGTGTCAGCGATGGCTTTGAGCTCAGGGGACCTTTAATGAAGGGGGCTATTTGGGGCCAGTCTTTTGGAAAATAGAACTTGTGCTTCTGGGCTGGTGTTCTAGAACTGGCTTTTCTTACCTATGCATCGGGTGAGACAGGCTTCTCCAGGTATCGGTCTGGAAGGCAGCAAGAGGCTCCTATTCCCCTGGTGCCCACTGGTAGAGATACAAGGGCCTGGTGAACCGCTGCTGTTATGTTCTTCGTCTGCCCTGGACTGCCCCCTGCACGCTGCCTGGCGCTTGCTTCCTCCAGCACTCAGGTCCTGGGTCTCTGTCAAAGCTTCCAGGAACCTGAGAAGTAATGTGCCTCCTGCCCCCGCGGGGGACAGTCCTTTAACCGACAGGCATCTAAGAGCTGTAGCTCCCAGTTTCCTGGCCCTGGGAACAGGGTGGCTCTCTGCGAGGCCCACGATGTTTCCAGAGCTCCTGCACAGGCTGAGCAGAAGTGCTTCCACTCAGGACTTTCCTGACCGCCACACCCCTGGAGGGCTTCCTTCCCTCCCCCAGTTCACGGCCCCACTCCCCTTTCCCGAGAGCCCTGCCGGATCGAGCCCTTAGACAGGGATCCTCATCCCAGGGTCTGACGTGGGGAACCTGATTGAACCCCGCGGTGGCTTGGGCGGGTGGGCACTGAGAAGCTCCAGGGCTCTTGGCCACTCAGGGCTCCGTGTCCCACACTCCCGTCTTCCTTCCCGGCCTTATTCTCTGCCTCACCTGTTGCTTTCCTTTCATCCCTAGCTGTCACTCCGTTTCTTCTCCCCTTGCCCAGCTGGGCCTGCAAACCCAGTGGGCCCTTCTTGGCTCTGCTGATGACCATCAGAATTCCCAAGTTTGTTTACAGAACAGAAAGAGACGCACAGAATTAGAGAACGAACTTATGGCTGCCTGGGGGAAGGATGGGGGTAATGGATAGTTAGGGAGTTTGGGATGGACATGTACACACTGCTCTGTTTAAAATGGGTAACCAACAAGGACCTGCTGTATAGCACAGGGAACTCTGCTTGGTGTTATGTGGCTGCCTGGATGGGAGGGGAGTTTGGATAAATGTATATGTATGGCTGAGTCCCTTCACTGTTCACCTGAAACTGTCATAACATTGTTAATCAGCTATACTTGAGTACAAAGTAAGAAGTAAAAAAAAAAAAATCTTAAAACTTGGCATGGAAAAAAAGAGAATTCCCAAGTTTGCATGCAAATTGTTAACCAGTTCAAAACCAGGGCATGTTCTCTGCCTGCCTGTAACCTGTGTGCACTGAGCAGGCTTGCTCTGACAGTTTCTGTGTCACGCCACATCTCCCGGATTAGGCTGAGATCCTGGAGAGCAGTTGTTCAGTTGCTCAGTCGTGCCTGACTCTTTGCGACCCCATGGACTGTAGCACATCAGGCTTCCTTGTCCTCTGCTTTCTCCTAGAGTTTGCTCAGCTTATGTCCACTGAGTCAGTAATGCTATCCAACCATCTCATCCTCTGCCGTCCCCTTCTCCTCCTGCCCTCAGTCTTTCCCAGCATCAGGGTCTTTTCCAGTGAATTGGCTCTTCGCATCAGGTGGCCAAAGTATTGGAGCTTCAGCATCAGTCCTTCCAGTGAATATTCAGGGTTGATTTCCTTTAGGATGGACTGGTTCAATCTCCTTGCCATCCAAGGGACTCTCAAGAGTCTTCTCCAACACCACAGTTCAAAGACATCAGTTCTTCAGTGCTTAGCCTTCTTTATGGTCCAACGCTCACATCCATACATGACCACTGGAAAAACCATAGCTTTGACTAGAACCCTACTTGGCAAAGTGATGTTTCTGCTTTTTTAATGTACTGTCTAGGTTTGGCGTGTAGCCTTTCTTCCAAGGAGCAAGCGTCTTTTAATTTTGTGGCTGTGGTCACCGTCTTCAGTGATTTTTGGAACCCAAGAAAATGAAGTCTGTTACTGTTTCCCTTTAACCCCCCATGTATTTGCCATGAAGTGATGGGACCAGATGCCATGATCTTTGTTTTTTTTAATGTTGAGTTTTAAGCTAGCTTTTTAACTCTTTGATGCTCAAGAGGCTCTTGAGTTCCTCTTCGCTTTCTGCCATTAGGGTGGTGTCATCAGAGGCTGTACCAAACACTTTGGGAGTCTCCACTGTGCGTAGTGTGCTCTGCCTCGTACCCAGTAGGGCGTTATCTGGGAGATTGCCCCCGCCCCTTGTGACACGTCTGACACTGACATCCTGCTGGGTGTGAACTTCCTTATACCTGCATGCTGACACCGGGTCTCTCCATTTGGGCCTCGTGATAGAGCTTGCTTTTCAGCTGCTAGTTTCTCCCCATTTCCTTTTTGTTGATGTGTTCCTAATATTTCACATCGTTAGCTTCAGGATAGCCCCCCATTAGACTTTCTGACAGCTCCAGGTCTGGTTGGAGTCTATTACTGTGCTTATTTTGTTCAACAGAAAGATGGCATTCTCTTGCTGGTGGAGGGCCAGGGCTCCTCTGAGGAGAACTCAATAGACATTCTAAATTCTGGCATGCATGTGTATGTATTTGATACTGTCATTTTCTGTGGTAAGACTTAGCTATAAACTAAACTGTTCATAATGTATGTCTGGCAATATAATATATGTTTATAATATATGTCTGGTAATATACCATCTTCTCTGGATGATAGTGTCACTGTTCATACGGAATCATCAGGATAAACCTGGATAGATTTGAATGATCTCTGTTTTCTAATTCAGTAGGCTCCCAGGAACTACATTAAAAAGCAGTCCATTTTAAAGTGAGAGGAGTTATGTGTGCCCTGATGTTCTTGTCTGCACACATTTTGTATCCTCATTGGATAATAAAACATAAATTCACAAAGTTAACAAGCCAGCACGCCCCGTGTGCCATGAGAGGAGAGCAGGTTCTCCCAGCTACTGATGTTCTGTAGCGGTGTTGGTCAGGCGGGCAGTGGGAGCTGAGTGGGCTGGGAAGAATGAACAGGTACTGGATACACATGGAGACTGGGAACAGCACCATCAGTGGGAGACAGTAGGGTGAGTTTAAGCATGGACGAGGATGGCTTGTCTATGTCATCCAACTACTTGTCCATGCAGTATTTCAAAAACTCTTTATGAAAATCTTAGCCTTATAGAAAAGTTGTAAAAATAGCAGAGTTTCCGTGTATTTATCTCCAAACTCCCATGATGTTAACACCTCATAAGTACATTGTAATCACTGAAACCAGGAGATGAACATTTGTACAATACCGTTAACTTGTCTACAAGCCTGATGGGAACTTGCCCAGGTTTCCCACCACCAACCTTCCCTGGCAGGAGCCCACCTAGGATTCCATGTTGGGTTTAGCACCACAACTGCCTGGTTGCCTGTTTGGTGTCAGACCTCAATTTCAGTTTCTCCTTTTGATCTTGGCACTTTGAGAGAATTGGTCAGCTATTTTGTAGAATGAACCTCAGAGTCTGTCTGATGTTTTCCCGTGCTTAGATGGAAGTTATAAATTTTGGGCAAGAACACATCAGAAATAACGTGGCTTCCTCACAGGAGATGGACCATCTCGGGAGATCCATGATGTCAGTGTCTCATTACAGGTGGTGTCACGTTGATCCCTCGTTTAAGGTGATGTCTGTCAGTCTCCTTTTATTGAAGACTGGTATTTAGAAACTAAGATCTGGGTGCTAAGTGTGCTTATCACTGTTTGTTTATAGTCATTTAGGGATTACTCAGGTTAGAACTCAAACATCTGGTTATACAGGCAATGGAAAAGAGTCATTTATGACCTTGAAGTTTCCACCATGAGGATGGACAGAAATAAAGAAGGCAAGGATAATGCTTGATTTTGACATTGAGTTTGGGGTGACAGTGGTTTGTCTAAGTGGAAATACTTACATTTGAGGATGTATGAACAAGCTTAAAGGAGAAATGTGAGGTTCTGACGTTCTTGCAAATAAAAGATGCCTGGGATTTGCTTTCCTCCTAGAAGTATAGTTGTCTTACAGCATGATTTTAATAGAGATAAGATCATGACCTTGGGATGGGCAATCTCAGGCTCTGTGGCCACGATCTTGCCATGGACCATATGGGTATTGCGGTTACACATTCTCAGCTCTGACATGTTGGAGCAGATAACCTTCTGAGCTTTTATTTCTTAATCTGAAAAATTGTCATGGTACCTGCACTATAAGATTATTGGAAGATTATGTGATCAGACATAGGTGAAGTGCCTGCCTGGCACAGTGTCTGGCACAGTGTCTGCACTTGGCAACTGTTCATCGGCTTGTTTCCCTCTTCAGTGATGGCGCAGATGTTGGCTTCCTCTCAACCCATCTGGCAGGGATGTTGGTCATAAGGAGACGAGAGAGGAAGGGAAGGATTGCTGCAAGTACGGAGCTACCTGAGGAACAGAGAACCAAGGCGTGGGGATGAAGTTTCCCATCCCCACGGCCTCCTGGGGAAAGAGCAAGAACAGTCTGAAAGAAGCTTTAATTTAAGCTGCGCTGTCTGCTCTCCTGTTACAGCTCTCAAGGAAAATTAAAGCAATTTTTCACCATGCTCTCTTTTTTTTTTTTTTGGTTAATACAAATGATTATTGAAACCATTCATATAATGCAGGCAAGACAAGGGCTCTGTAATCCCATTTCTCAGACAGCTCCTGTTAACTGCACGCGTATGCCAGACCCACCGTGTCCAGTAGGGTAAATCCAGTAAGTAACACGTGACTGTTGAGCACCTGGGGTGAGGCTGGCCTGAGCTGGGATGGGTACACACCAGATCTCCAAGGTTGAGTACAAAAAATGAATGTCAGATGTCTCACTTAGGCTTTCATTATGTTGATGAAGTGTTCAAATAATATTTTGGATATAATGTGGCTACTGGAAAATCTAAACTTCCACACGTGGCTTGCCTCATTTCTGTTGGGCCGGTACTGCTTTAGACTTATGCATGATGCAGTCAATAGACTATATGTATAGCATGATCCTGTTTTTTTACTTTAAATTTTGATCTACTATGGGCCTTTTCACCCTGTAGCATGTAAAGGTAACTTTACCATTTTAATGGCTTCATAACAGGGTTCCTTGGTTGTATTGTTATATTTTTCACCATTCCCATTTTGATGAATGTTTAGGTGGTTCCAGTCATTTGATACTGTGAAAAATGTTGCAGAGCATTCTTGGAACCTTTCAGTATTTTTGGGATAGGAGCCTGAAGGTGGAGTTGCTGGCCTTCGTTGATAAGGTCTAGGAAAGACCAGTCTGTTTCTTCACGCCTCCCTGGCACTAGCTTCCTCTTTCTAAACTGAGACTAAATATTTGATTTGTGTTTAAAGTTGACTTTCAAAAAAAAAAGTTGACTTTCATTGGAGGGTCAAGCATCTTTCCACCTGTTTGGTGTGTTCATTTGTGGTTTTCCTCGATTTTCCTCTGTTAAGACATTGTTCATAAGTATATTTTTGCTTATTAAACGATTATATTTTTAGATGTGGGAAGTCATGGAAACCAGAATGTTCTGGATAAAATATTACAAATATGTGTTTTAAATAAGATACTTTGGCATGAGTGTCCCCTTTACTTTTTAGGAGCTTACACATCTCTGAGCTCTAAGTTGGAAACCACTAGTTATGTTACCTGACGTTTATCAACTGCTTTTGAGCCAGGTCATTTCTAAGAGGTGTATGTTAACTCATTTAACAAGAACACTATGCTGTAGGCACCTCCATCATCCTCATCTACAAACGAGGGACCTCTGCCTCACTTGTCCAAAGCTACACTCCTCCTGGGTAGGAGGCTGGGACCCCACACCCCCATGCCAGCTGCCTGACCACTCTGTTCTGCTGCCTTCCATGAGGTTCTGTTGCCTTCCATGAGGTTCTGTTCCATTGAGGTGGGTCTGGAATGTCATTTGGGCATAAATGAGGCCCTAACATGAAGGGTCCTTTCCGCTGGCACCGCCCTGCCCCCAGCAGCAGAGAGAGAGGAGAAAGGAGGGTCTCTGAGTATAGAACAAGGGAGGTGGTCTGACCCATAGTTCTCTCCTCGGGAAACCTGCTGCTCGAGTCCTTTTGCCGCCACCATTCTCAGCCCCGTGGGCATCCTGGTGCTTCTTAAAACTGTGCTTCGTGAAAGAAAAACAATGGTTTTTGGCTCTCCTTAGGCCATACAGGTCCTGAAGCTGGGATGGGGGGGTGGTCATATCTACAAAAATGGCTAAATGTAACAAGCAGAAGGTGTAAATGAAACTCAATTAGTGTAACTTATTTGATTAAAATTTTTTAATTTAAATTTATTTTAATTGGAGGTTAATTACTTTACAATATTGTATTGGTTTTGCCGTACATCAACATGAATCCGCCACAGGTATACACGTGTTCCTATCCTGAACCCCCCTCCCTCCTCCCTCCCTGTACCATCCCTCTTTAATTGGAGGACAGTTGCTTTACCATGCTGTGTTGCCTTCTACCACACAACAACATGAATCAGCCATAAGTATACACCCGCTACTCATCCCACCCCTCTAGGTCATCACAGAGCACCAAGCTGAGTTCCCTGCGTTACACAGCTTCCCAATAGCTATCTGTTTTACACATGGCATTCAATTTTAAATCTAACCCTCCTTTCATTCCAGGACACTTGTCTGTTTTCCAGACATTTTCCCTCCTGGCTCCATCTGCCTCCTGAACATCTTCCTTCTTGTCATACTTGACGTCTGAGGGGCGTTTCGTTCCCTTTCTGGGCTAAGACCAGAGAAGCAGGTCTGAGACTCCTAGAGGCTCTCTCCCACCTCCCCACTTAGTCGAAGGTTTTCACATTTATGGATGTGCCCCGCTCACTGCCTATAGTCTGAACGGGTGTTTGGAAAATGAACTCCCTTTCGCTCAGGATGTCAGCTTGGCCATCAGAGACAAGGCCCTTCCTCCAGCATCCAGGACCCAGGATCCTTATTGTAACTTTAGGTGGTTATCAGGGACTTAAGCTCTTTGAGAGCTCCAAGGCTTTTAGATTTGATGCAAGGAGTTCCTCCAGTGTGTGGGTCCTGGTGTAGTTGAGCGCAAGTTCAGTTCAGTTCCGTCGCTCGGTTGTGTCCGACTCTTTGCGACCCTATGAACTGCAGCACGCCAGCCTCCCTGTCCATCACCAACTCCCGGAGTTCACTCAAACTCATGTCCATCGAGTCCGTGATGCCATCCAGCCATCTCATCCTCTGTCATCCCTTTCTCCTTCTGCTCCCAATCCCTCCCAGCATCAGGGTCTTTTCCAATGAGTCAACTCTTTGCATGAGGTGGCCAAAGTACTGGAGTTTCAGCTTTAGCATCAGTCCTTCCAATGAACACCCAGGATTAATCTCCTTTAGAATGGACTGGTTGGATTTCCTGGCAGTCCAAGGGACTCTCAAGAGTCTTCTCCAACACCACAGTTTAAAAGCATCAATTCTTTGGCGCTCAGCTTTCTTCACAGTCCAACTCTCACAGCCACATGTGACCATTGGAAAAACCATAGCCTTGACTAGATGGACCTTTGTTGGCAAAGTAATGTCTCTGCTTTTGAATATACTATCTAGGTTGGTCATAACTTTTCTTCCAAGGAGTAAGCGTCTTTTAATTTCATGGCTGCAGTCACCAACTGCAGTGATTTTGGAGCCCCCCAAAATAAAGTCTGACACTGTTTCCACTGTTCCCCCATCTATTTCCCATGAAGTGATGGGACCAGATGCCATGATCTTCATTTTTTGAATGTTGAGCTTTAAGCCAACTTTTTCACTCCTCTCTTTCACTTTCATCAAGAGGCTTTTTAGTTCCTCTTTACTTTCTGCCATAAGGGTGGTGTCATCTGTATGTCTGAGGTGATTGATATTTCTCCCAGCTATCTTGATTCCAGCCTGTGTTTCCTCCAGTCCAGTGTTTCTCATGATATACTCTGCATATAAGTTAAATAGGCAGGGTGACTATATACAGCCTTGACGTACTCCTTTTCCTATTTGGAACCAGTCTGTTGTTCCATGTCCAGTTCTAACTGTTGCTTCCTGACCTGCATACAGATTTCTCAAGAGGCAGGTCAGGTGATTCCCATCTCTTTCAGAATTTTCCACAGTTTATTGTGATCCACACAGTCAAAAGCTTTGGCATAGTCAATAAAGCAGAAATAGATGTTTTTCTGGAACTCTTGCTTTTTCCATGATCCAGTGGATGTCGGCTATTTGATCTCTGGTTCCTCTGCCTTTTCTAAAACCAGCTTGAACATCTGGAAGTTCACGGTTCACGTATTGCTGAAGCCTGACTTGGAGAATTTTGAGCATTACTTTATTAGCGAGTGAGATGAATGTAATTGTGCGGTAGTTTGAGCATTCTTTGGCATTGCCTTTCTTTGGGATTGGAATGAAAACTGACCTTTTCCAGTCCTGTGGCCACTGCTGAGTTCTTGCTAATTTGCTGTGGGAATGATGGAGCTTATACATCTGAGCTCCAAGCTAATGGCCCATAACGCTCATCTTAAAATTTATTCCAGGGCCGGTAAACGGTTACCCTCCTTTGAGTGATTCTAATAGTGATGTGGCCCCTGCAGGCTTTTCTCTCCTTGGCTGAAGTTTGGAGAGGACTAAAGAGGTCCATCATGGCTGATACTTAATGGTTTTCCTGTAGAGCTGTTGCCTTTATAAAGCTCAAACACGTAGTCGCATGAAATCCTGAAAGGAACAAGAACGCCCAGATGCCTTTTGCCTGGAATTCTAAGACCTGGCTTAGAATCTCTTCAGCCCTGAGTAGCTCAGGTCCCCTGGCTTAAGAGCCTCCATAAGAAAAAAGGCACTGGGCAACAGGACGCCAGGCCCCCTGTATGTGGCCTGGATGCTGTGTGTTTGTGGGGAAGAATGAAAGGAACGATGTTTGAGCTGGTAAATGGTACTGTATTCAACTACATTTGTGTGCCTCCGACATTCAGTTTAGACTCCGGTTTAACTTCCTTTTGCCAGCTGTCCATCCAGACCCCAGTGCGGTCCCACCAGTGTTATGAAGCGTGCTCAGAACGTGTTACCTGACTTGATGTGATGCTCAGCTTAGGCGGCCTGCAGTCCATGGGGTCACAAAGAATTGGACGTGACTGAGCACGCACGCACAGCTTAGGGGCTTCAGAGAGGGATTCAGGCAGAATCGATACCATTTCTATGAATTTCTGAGATCAGCAAAACGAACAGTGTTGGTGAAGGATATACATGTGATAAAATGAGTGAAAAAGAGGGGATGAGGGAAAAGGCAACTTGAATAGGGAAAGGGCAGCTGAAGTTATCAGTAGTTATTAGTAGTTATTCGGGGAGGGTGGGGGTGCTGGGGGAGCAGGAGTGGGAACAGCATTGTTAGCAGGCCGCTCGATTTCCTGGCTAGCTCATGGGTATTCGTTTCATTACTGTGCTTCATCAGTTACTCATAAAAAAGTGATTTGGCGGAAAATAGGATGAGTTATAAAGCCACATTTAAAAAAGCTTTGAGATGGTAGGTAATTTTAGACTGTTTCACTGTGTTTTCTTACGTGCGTGCAATGGATGGTTGGGTTTGTGTGTTTTCACAGTTGCTCTCATTGAAGATGTAGGTTGAATCTTATACTCACATCCTTCACGTTCCTCCAGATGGGGCTTGGCATGCTGTAGGCACTCAGTAAATGCCCCGGAGCTGCTTTAAAGACCACCTGTACCCCTCACTGTTCCCAGGCCACGGCTCTTTGAGGAAGGGTCTCTTCACCAAGGGACCACCTGTACTGTAATGCTCTCTGCTGTCGTGTTGGCACGACTTTTGCCTTAGAGTACCCGGTGGAAAGCCCATCTGTTTCCTCCGGCACTTTCCTAAATCTATGGAATGTGGAGCCCTGTTAGGAGATAATTAAATGTTGTTTTTCTTTTTTTTTAAAATTATTGTATGCAAAGGCTTAACCCAAGGTTTGAACATGGATTAGCAGCAAAGCAACATTTGTGGCTATGAAAGCTCATATCACTGTAACTGCCTTGGTTTTGAATACCCTAATTTTACACAATTTTGATGATGTGCATTTTTTTGCTTTTGCCTTCTAAAGGTTATCACTTGCCTTAAAAGTATAATCTTGGAGGGAGGAGGGTCTGAAGAGGGAGGGCATATGTGTATAATTGTGACTGATGCACATTGTTGAAGCCAGCACAACATTGTAAAGCAATTATTGTCCAATTAAAAAAAAATGTATAATCTTTTTTTTTTCACTGAACTCAAGTTTTTATTAACAATCTCACCAAGACTCATGGATATTTGCATGATTAGGTAGGGGTGAATATGAATCTCTATCCTTTATTCAAGATCAAAAAGAGCAGGTGGATTTCGAAACAGGCAACAGTGAATCGGGGAAGAAAAACCAGATCAAGTTTGTTTCAGTCAGCTTCTCTCCACAACAGTGATGATACTCAGTTTTAATCTAAAGATTCAGACCATCTTATGCTCATCCCTCGGCCAGCACCTGCGCGGAGCGCCTCCTGCCTGCAGTGATCTGTGTCACAGCCCATCCCTGCAAAGCAGTCTTTGGCCTTGAGCTCTTCTGTCCAGTAGTTCATTTGTTGTATGAATAAGTCGTAAGGAGGTGTTCCTGCATTAAAAGGAGATAAACTGCTTTATCTTATCTCATCAGATTTAGTCAAGTTCTTAGTTTGCCTGCACTTGCTAATAAGAGCTGATGTTTATTTGTGAAATAAGGAAAATGACTCCTGGGAAAGCCTGGTGTGCTGCAGTCCATGGGGTTGCAAAGGCTCGAACAGGACTTAGCCATTGAACAACAAGAAGAAGGAAAATGAATGTCTCCTTAGCCACAAACTAGTGTTTTTTTTCTGCTTGCTTTTTTAATGTCATTTTACAGTGTGTACATGTGTGTAACTATGTAAGAAGCTGAGTGCACCAAAATGATAAGAATACCCTTAAAATGTGGTTTTTATGACTAACACATCAGAACCTATCGGAAGGAATGGTTTTTCCTTCAGTATATTCCCTTTGGCAGAGATATAAGGATACTGGAGCTCATCAGTAGTTCTGAAATTGGCTTCAAATCTGATGACATTCTTTTTCCTTTGTATGGAAGGCAGAACCTTTGCCTGGAAGGTATGCTTTGTTTTCTGGAAACTTCCAAGGGTTATTGAAAGAATGAAGCTGTTTGAGTAAGGCAGGAAATCGCTGGCTTTCATTTCTGTTATAGACAAAGTGTGGCTTGCAGGTACAGATGACAGTTTTGTGCAGCCTCTTACTAGCCGTTGTCCTCAGGAGTAGTCAGGCTTCAGATGTTTTCGGTGATGAATCTGCGTAGAGCCTCCCCCTGTCAGAAAAATACTCATTTGAATGTAGCAGTTCTGGTTTGTTTGGTTAAAAAGGCTCACCAAAATTTTAGTGACACTAATTTGTAGTCCCATTTAAATATATATGGTTGCTAATATAATTAGGTGTATAATTGCCTAACTTGGGTGTATAACTGCCTCAAAGTTATGACAAGTATAATAGCATAAATAAATACCTATTGATTTAAAAAATCAAGTGAAAAGCCCATTCCACCTAATTTCCGAAAAGGCCCTTTTGAAAGTAGACCTTCTCACCACTGCTATGCATCAGGCAGGATGAGAAAGGAAGGCAGAGCAGTCTTATTTGCAGTTGCCAAAAGGTAGTGTTCGTGGTACGTGGATGGATAAACAAAATGGGGCGCATCCATACAATGGAATGTTATTCGGCCTTAGGAAGGAAGGATGTTGGTTCCGTCTGATCCCGGCGGCAGCCGCGTGGCTCCTGTCTTTCCTGGCTCTCTTTGCTATTTCCCCTTCACTTCTAGAAACGCGGTCGCCAGTGTGGCTGCCTGTGGTCTCATCAGTGTTCCGTGACAGGAAGGTGTGTAAGTCGTCTTCACCAGAGGATGTGCAGCAGCCCAAGAAGGTGCTGTTCTGCCTGAGTGGAGACACGAACCTCATGCTGGAGGAGGGTGAGGAGGTGCTGGTGGGGGATGCCGGACAGACCTCAGACGATGCCATGCCACTCTAGTCACGGGGCTGCCACACAAGGATGTAATGCTACCTGTGGGACCAGGGAGAGCGAGAAGGGGGCCCGGGAACCCTGAGACTGCACCCTGAAGAGCAGAGCGATCTGTGCCAGCTCCAAGGATACCGTCGAGGAGAAGCTGATGGGGATCAAGTATGACTGCAAGCCAACTGCTCCGAGGAGGTCAAGGACCACTGCACCCTGGCAGAGAAGCTGGGGAGAAGCGTCCTCATTTCCTTGGAGGGCAAATCTTCCTGAGCCCCCACCTGCCCCCTGCCTGGAGCATCTGACAACCCCAGACCTGCCCACAGGGTTGCAGGCTGCCCTCTTCCTACCAGACTTGGGGGGTGTGGGGCGGGGATCCCAGCAAGGGGAGGGCAATCCCTTCACTCCAGTTGCCAAGCAACACCCCTGCCTCCAGGACCATCCTCCTCCCTCCATCCCTGAAGGTTCTGCCCCCCTCCTCAGACTGTTTTGATCTTCTGATTTCTTCTTGTGTTGAAGTAGCTTAAGCTCAAATAGGAGTATGTGGGGGCAGGTGGGTGTATTTTTTTAACCCTCCCCAATTCTCACCTGTTCCTCCCTTTTCCTGTGCTGCCAGCTTCTAACAGCAGTGACTCTGGGCTCGTGTTTAGTTCTATATATAAATGCTGTGTTGTAGAGATGGCCACTCCCTGTGGCCCCTGATTCCCTTTCCCTGTTCCCCTGGGTCATGGCCACTCATGGACGTAGGACTAGGAAGGAACCTTCAGTTAAAAACAGGCAAAAAACAAAGGACATTCTGACACACGCTAGTAAACACTGATGAACCTCGAAGACTCATGCTGCGTGAAATAAGCCAGTTATAAAATGACAGATCTTGTATAATTCTACTTAGCAAGGATCTGCTGTTGCTGCTACGTCACTTCAGTCACGTCCGACTCTGTGTGACCCCATAGATGGCAGCCCACAAGGCTGCCCCGTCCCTGGGATTCTCCAGGCAAGAGCACTGGAGTGGTTTGCCATTTCCTTCTCCAATGCATGAAAGTGAAAAGTGAAAGGGAAGTCATTCAGTCGTGTCTGACTCTTCGCGACCCCCTGGACTGCAGCCTACCAGGCTCCTCCGTCCATGGGATTCTCCAGGCAAGAGTACTGGAGTGGGGTGCCATCGCCTTCTCCGTAGGAAGGATCTACAGGAGTCACATTCATAGAGACAAAGCAGAAAGGTGGTTGTGGGAGGGAGGGGAGAGGAGAGAGTTGTTCAGTGAATGTAGAGCAGCAGCTCTGCTAGATGAGAAGTTCTGGAGATGCGTGGTAGTGATGGCTCCCCAACAATGTGAATGCGCTCAGTGCTGCTGAACTGTACATTTCAAAATGGCTAGGATGGTCAGCTTTATACTGTGTGTGCTTACTTGCTCCGTCGTGTCCAACTCTTTGTGACCCCATGGACTGGATGTAGCCCACCAGGGCTCCTCTGTCCATGGGATTCTCCAGGCAAGAATACTGAAGTGGGTTGCCGTTTCCTGCTCCAAATACTATGTGTGTTATGCCACAATTAAAAAAAAAAAAAAGCTCTGGAGAAAAAAGGTAGGGAAAATGTCGTGGTCAAGAGCATAACCTTCAGCCGGACTCAACCTGGGTTTTGAATACCGGTGTTGTGTGTCACCGTCTCCCCATGCTTATCAGCCGTGTGACCTTTTGTTGTTGTTTAGTTGCTAAGTCTGGCTCTTTTTACAACAGAGGAGCCTGAGGCCCTCCGTCCAGGCTCCTCTGTCCATGGGATTACTGGAGTGGGTTGCCATTTTCTTCTCCGGGGAACTTCCCGACCCAGGGATTGAACCCATGGCTCCTGCATTGTCAGGCGGATTTTTTTCCACTGAGCCACCGGGGAAGCCCTTATGTGACCGGGTCTCCCGCCTTGCGGGCAGACACTTTACCATCTGAGCTACCAGGGAATCCCCTTATGTGACCGTAGACAGTTACTTCATCTCTAGATTTCATTTATCCGTAAAACAGGGGTAAGAAGCTATCATATCAACAGAGGCTTGTTCGTGGGATAAAATGAGACCATGTGAACTGCATTAGGTGGTGCTAATCCCGTTGCTAGGAGAAGGTCTTATCCTTGGGAAGCCTCAGTCCCAAGGGCAGTGTGGGGTGAGAGCCCGAAGGGCTGGGAGGGCTGCTGTGGGTGCTGACTCAACTGTCTCCGGCCCCTGTATGCGGGCGGCCAGCCTTGGGTTGGGTCCTCTTGCCTAGAGAAGCCCCAGCATTGGTGGCGAAGCCCCAGGGCTCTGCGTGTGCTTCTCAGGTGTGGGGCGGGAAAGGACAGAAGCTGGCTTACGGTCCTGGCTTTGTGGACCCCCTGTCACCTCAGATCTCCAGCCCTGGTGCTCCAGACCTCTTACAACTGTGGGGCTCCCCCGACTGTACGGGGAGGAGCATGCCACCTGGACACCACTGACGGGACGCTGTGTGTGGCTTTCGTCCTTCTGGCACTTGGCGGGTGTCTGCAGCAGGCTTTCCCGAGCTGTGGCGAGCTGGGGCTACTCTGTAGCGGTGCACGCCCTTCTCGTTGCTGTGGCTCCTCTAGTTGTGGGGCGTGGGCTCAATAGCTGTGGCGTGTGAGCTTAGTGTCCCCACGGCATGTCGGATTTTCCTGGACCAGGGATCCGACCCATGTCTCCTGCAGTGGCAGGTGGATTCCTAACCACTGGACCACCAGCGAAATCCTCTAATCTGTTTTTTTGGTTTTTTTTTTTTGGACTATCATCAATCCCTGCCTTGGATTCTGATGGTGGTTTCCATATCTAACCTGCTCTTAGACCCTGAAAACAATGCTGGGATATGGGCTTTAACAACCACTATTACAATCAGTGAAAGTGAAGTTGCTTAGTCAAGTCCGACTCTTTGCGACCCCATGGACTGTAGCCTACCAGACTCCTCCGTCCATGGGATTTTCCAGGCAAGAATACTGGAGTGGGTTACCATTTCCTTCTCCAGGGGGTCTTCCTGACCCAACGATTGAACCTGGGTCTCCTGCATTGTAGGCAGACGCTTTTACAGTCTGAGCCACCAGGGAAGTCTACTATTACACTAGTCCAATAATAAATCAGGTTTTTTTTTGTGTGTGTGTGTGTATCTTCTCTGCCAAAAGTATTCCACGCCCTCTCCTTTTTCTCTGGTTGCTTCCTCTTCTTCCTCCTTCCTCCCTTGCTTCACATCCCTTAACCTTCTGTAATCCATTCTTAGTAAAGGCTCTAGGGACTGCCCACCATGTTAACAGCCCTGAAATCTGACTGGCAGTGTGAAATGCAGCGCCACTCAGCGGGCTCCTGGGGTTACACAAGACTCGGCAGGTAGAGAGTCCCTGCCGTTTGGGGCAGATGCTGCGGGTATCGGCCTGAACTGTGCTCAAGGCGCAGTGTGAGCCATGGCAGAAATCTGAAACTGCCTGAATGCCGGCCAAAGAATAATGCGCCCAGGGCTGTAAGTAACACCAGCGGCCCTGGCACGGTAGCCTGTATTTAAAACGATGCAGCCAAGTGCCTGCCAGATAATTAGTCAGGCTATAACCGAGTTCCAGTTTATCTCACTCAGTAAGTCAGCCCTTGGCTCGATGCTGGAGCTTAAAATCTTGCCTCACATTGCTTGTGATTTGCCAGGCTGTGGGAGGCAGGGGGTCAGGGGTCCCACTTTCCTGATGAGCTATGTTTATGCGTCTGTGTGGTTTTTTCCTGTGAAGTTACAGGACGCCTTAAGAGGTGGCAGTTTTCCAGTCAGTCAGTGTGGTAAACAGTTAGAATTCGGGTTTGTGGCACTGAGATGTAGAATCACATGCAGCTGTAACGAAGAATACAGGGTGATCCTGTGCGTGCACGCTCAGTCGCTTCAGTCGTGTCTGACTCTGCGACCCCATGAACTGTAGCCAGCCAGGCTCCTCTGTCCGTGCGATTCTCCGGGCAAAAGTCCTGGAGTGGGTTGCCATGCCCTCCTGCAGGGGATCTTCCCCACCCAGGGACTGAACCTGCATCTCCTGTGGCTCCTGCACTGGCAGATGTGTTCTTTACCACTGAGCCACTGGGGAGCCCAGGGTGATCCCATGGACCCTTTAGTCAATTTCCCCCAGTGGGAATATCTTGCCAAACTATCATATAACATCACAAGCAGGATTTTGTCATTGATACAGTCAAGACACAGGACATTTCCATCCCAGCAAGGATCCCTCCTGTTTTTATAACCACACCCATCTCCACCTGCCCCCCAGCCTTTAACCTCTGACAACCACTAATTGGTTCTCCATTTATAACTTTCTCAGAATATTATGTGTGGAATGCTACAGTTCATAAACTGTTGGAGTTGGCTTTTTTTCCCTCAACATAATTCTTTGGGGATTTATTTATGCTGGGTATATTGATAATTCCTTCTTTTTATTGCTGAGTTATTATTTCATGCTGTGAATGTACCACAGTCTAACTGTTCACCCACTGAAGGATATTTGGTTTTTTTCTGGTTAACAGCTATTATAATAAAGCTGCTGTAAACACTGGGTGTAGGTTTCTTCGTGTGAAGGTCAGTTTCCATTTCTGAGAAATGCCCAGAAGGGCACTTTCTGTGCTATATGGTTGTGCATGTCTAGTTTTTTAAGAAACTGCCTGATTTTCTGAATGAATCAGTTTCTCTACATCCTCATCAGTATTTCAGATTATTTTTAAAATAAACTTTTATTTTAGAACCATTTTGGATTTACAGAAAAGTTGTGATGTTAGGGTTCCCTTATACCCTATCCCTGGTTTCCTCCTTTAACATCTCATGTTAGTATGCCACATTTGTTACAACTATTGCTGCTGCTGCTGCTAAGTGGCTTCAATCATGTCCGACTCTGTGCAGCCCCATAGACGGCAGCCTACCAGGCTCCTCTGTCCCTGGGATTCTCTAGGCAAGAACACTGGAGTGGGTTGCCATTGCCTTCTCCATGTTACAACTCATAAACCAGTATTAAAAACATGAGAAGTCTGTACTTTATTCATATTCCCTTAGTTTTTACCTAGTGTCCGGGCTGATACTGGTGTAGCTGGTGGGTAGGGAGTGGGGAAGCCCCAGGTTATGGCAGAGACTGCAGGGGAAGGGGAGTTGGTGAGGGGATCCCTGATGGGGTGAGACACAGGAGATGTAGGGATGTTCATGGAAGGGACAGCCTGTATTCTAAAATCCCTGGTGTCAGAAGTGTCCTTCCTTTCCTGAGTCTTCTGGAAATACAGCCCTCTAAAAGCACCTCGATAAATCACCTTGTCATCAGATTTTCCACTTTACTTCCTTAGCTGTTGAGCAAGTTTGGCTTATAAGGATGAAGGCCTTTCATGTGCTTTGGCAGTTGGAGGGGAGGGAGGCGATGAAGAGGTGATGCTTTGAGAGATAGCCCTGAAACCAAGAGGGTTGTTCTTAGTGGGGCTGGTGCCTTAGGGGTTAGCACTCTAATGAGCAATTTATCAATGCAGCGCTGAATAATTTAGAGTGAACAAAAAAAGCCAGCCAAGGCCCCATGTGGTCCTTCATATAAATGCAATATAAATACCATAGGACCTTGCTTTATGTGCAGTTTTACCACTTTTCTCTAATGGTTTATTTTTGAATTGTTGGTTTAACCTAGACTGTAAGCCCTCAGGGCAGCAGTGGCCTTTACACACAGGTTTTTACAAATGATAAAGTGTTTTTGCCTCACAGATGGGGGCAGATGGCAGATGGGCTTGGCTTTATTTGTTTTGGAGACCTGAATGTTCAAGTTATACATATTGCTTTAAAAAACCAAAAGGAGCCCTAGGCGTAGGAGATAATCTCTTGACTGTGGGTCATCGCCTGTCTCAGCTGGGGAAGCGGGAGGAACAGGGGCTTCTTGGAGGGCAGGGGATCTCAGACTAGATCTTAAAGAGTCGGTAGGATTTGGGTCAGAGGACAACGAGGAGGAAAGCGTTTCCATGACCTTTCACAGGGTAATCCAGTTCTGATTCGTATGGCTATTTGCCTCCAATGACTTATTTCTCATCTGCTACAGATCGAGCCTCTAGAAGTTGGACAGTTGACAAATAACCTCCAGATCGAAGGGGGTGATTGAATGTTCTGCAGCAGAATGTGGAAGTGAAGGTAGATGAATGAAACGTGTCAGAGGACCTTACACCCACTGCTCCAGTAGCTTAAGCCTTCTGATTTCAGAGGTCAGTATTAGAAAGGGTCATACCTGTAAACCGTCCTCAGTCCATGGAGACGTGTGAGACCAGCACTTTGCAGGAGGTCCGTGGAAGTGGTCCCTTGAATTTTCACACTGTGAGTGCATACAGGGAGACAAAAGGAGAGGGAAGCTTGTGCAATACCCAGAAAGAATTTTCCTAAGGAAACGGTAAATCCTTCAGTCTTTGTTCAGACATTCCCGATGGGGCTTGCTTGCCAGGGTAGCAATCACTGAAAATGTGCTTAGGGGATTTAGTTAACTTGTGTAGGTCTTTAATATCTTTTCCAGGGAGTTCTTCCTTTAAAACTTTCTTGGCATCTTTTATATTCACTTAAAAGACTGATACTTTGGCTGCTTGATGCGAAGAGCTGATTCATTGGAAAAGACCCTGATGCTAGGAAAAAACTGAAGGCAAAGGAGAAGTGGGTGGCACAGGGTGAGATAGATAGGATCACCGATTCAGGAGACGGTGAAGGACAGGGAAGCCTGGTGTGCTGCAGTCTGCTGGGTCACTAAGAGTCAGACACGACGTAGTGACGAGCAGCAACAAAAGATTGAAGCCACTGATTTAGTATATGTGTTCAGGATTGGCAGTTCTTTCCAAATTAAACAAAAATTGCTATTAGAGACTGAGCTTTGTAAAGTGAAATGTTACATACTTGTACTTGGTTTTTCTAAAGATGGAAACGTGTAGGTCATAGCTGTGGGGAAAGCTCCAGTGTCCCCTTCACCTCTCCAGAGCTGTGCATTGAGTCTCCATCACTGGTCTTTTCCTGAGATATGTAAATTAACCTTATCTCCTGATGAGGAATCTTACACACTCAAAACTCTGAACTAACAAGTGGTTTCTCTTGGTAGAAGTGAGAACGGGAGGTATGGAGGGAAATTTTTATTTCATATTTTATGAAGAAAGCAGTTCAAATATTACCTATTTGCAATGAGCTTGTAATTCTTAAAGTTCTAACAGTTTAGAGAGAATGTACCGAGTTAACTTCTGTTTAAGCATCAGGTTAAACAAAAATTAACAAGTTTGATTATATCTGTCTTTTCTGTGGCTTAACTGAAAAACTAAGCGTGACCATTTCAAAAAATAATTTGAGTTTCTGTGACCAACTTTACCCATCAGTCAGGTGGACCCACATGGGGGATCACTCATAAAATGTGTGGCCAGGAAGTCCTGTGCCCAGATTCTGGGGAAGATATGAATGGCATGCTACCTGATACCTGGCAAAAGGAAATGACAGCTCTGGTGACTGATAACAGGAAGAGAGTGATAAGTTGTAGTGAGAGTTTAACCATCATTTTGGGAGAAAATGTTTGTTGATGAACCGTCCAAACCTTGGAGTGCAGGAGGGTCGTCGACCAGCTTGAGGGACTTATTTACCATCTTCAACCAGCCATTTCCTTACTCTGAGTGGGCAGACCGCTGGGAGAAGGAGAATCTGGCTGGCTCTGATTTTCCAGTTATTTTAAATGTTAATCAGTGGCATCTGGTAGATGTGTTTCCTGTGTTGGTTACCAGTTAGCCTCCCAGGTCTCCAGACTTGCAGCTGTCCCCTCTGGGATCCCCCTGCAAGTTGGGGATCATGCCCAGCGCACCAGACTCTCCAGAGCCCTGCCGGGTAACCGATGTGCTGTAGCCCCTCCTGATGGAAGTGGGGTGGGGGACAAAGCAAAATGCAGCTCATGATACATCAGCACTGAGTTGACTCCTGCTCTTACTGTTTATCTTGGCCTGGGCTCTAACAAGAAGGCACATTTTGTACCTGTCCCTCTTGATAGAGGGCTTCCCTGGTGGGAAGCTTAGATGGTAAAGAAGCTGCTTGCAGTGCAGGGGACCTGGGTTGGATCCCTGGGTTGGGAAGATCCCTCAGAGAAATGCATGGCTACCCACTCCGGTATTCTTGCCTAAAGAATTCCATGGACAGAGGAGCCTGGCGAGCTCCATGGGGAAGCAAAGAGTTGGACATGACCGAGCAACTAACACTTTTCTCTTCATAGAAACAAAATTTTAAAAAATTCATCACAATTTGAAAATCATATTAATGTTATGAAACAGATCTAGCGCCACAGGAAACATTGCATCAGAGACCATGTGTGTAAGGAACATAGATGTCTCATGGAGGGGACCTTTTCCTAAATGAAAGTCCTGTTAAATGGGGCAGAGCGTGCATAGCTGTCAGTGAAGCTACCGGTCTTCCTCCGGGGACTCACCAGTAGCAGGTGGGATGTGTGGGATCCATGCCAGTAATGCCACTGGGCAGACCAGGGTGTCACCACTTAAAGAGTTTACCACCCATAATAGGTGCAGACTTTAGGAGGCACATTTGAAGCCTGAAATAGAGGGTGAAGGGTGAGACCTAAGTACTCCTAAAGATCATTAGAATACAAGTAATAATGCAAAAGTTATCCTGGTTAGGAGTGGTGAGGCCCTGATGGCCAGCTTCTGTGGTCTGAGTCCTGCACGAACATCTCTTGTTGTCTTCATCTAAAACCTAAAACCATCACTACAAACCATCTTGTGGTTTCAGGCAGAAGAGAGACATGTGGTTCCTGTGAATTTTTCTTTGCCTGGTATGTTACACGTGCAAAGGTGTGAACTACTTTGCAGTTTGTGTTCAAAACAGTAGGATTCTGGAAGAAAAATAAAAACACTCGTAGGATTCTGTTCTTGCCTACATGGCTAAGGTATGAAGTTGTGCAGAGTTCAGTTATGGAAGGGAGGTTAAAGGCCATCTCGCCTGTGTTTTGGGATCTCAGAGTGCACCTGAACTTGCACGAAGCTCACGCCTCCTCTCTCTTCCTGTTGCTGATGTAAGCAGAGTATCCACCGGAGTTGAGGCCAGCCCCGCGGCAGCTTGAACAGTCCTGGTTTGTGAGCGGAGCCTGGTCTTTGCTGAATGAAGTGCCTTTTCAGAAGGAGCTGCCCAGACCGGGGACCCTGTTTTTTTGTTGGGAAAGGTGCTCAGAGTTCTATCAGAAAGCCAAGCAGAGCGTTTCCCACAGTATCAGGCGCCCGGGCTGTTCTGGGCCCAAAGATAACGAAACAAGATAGGAGGGCAGACCAGGACTGTGTGCCCCAGGAGAGGCGTCTGGAGCCACTGCCAGGGGTTCTCCTCCTCCCTGAACCTGATAGGTTGAGAAAGTAGACTGGCCTTGCAAATAAGGTGTGCACCCTGGAACCCTGCCAAGGACGGAAAACCCAGAACACGCACACGGCCTGTTTGTGCATCTCCTGGGAGAGTGGAGGGAAAGACATTGCACTGGAAAGATACCTCTCTGAGTGAGCAGGGGCCAACCATGTTCCTCACTCCAGTTCTCCATCGGGGTGGACTCGTCCTCATGCATTTCTTTTCCTCTGTAGGAGGGTAACCAGATGGGATGGGGAGGAAAGGAGTAAATCTGAGCAGCCTCCACTGGGCTTCTCATTCATTGGAGGCCTCCCTCCGTGAAGGCTTGGATCACCTGGTGTCTCAGACAACCTCGGTAACAATCCATTTCAGAAAGATCTGCAGGGGGCACTGCGTTCCATGATGTCATTTTTGTTATCAGCGGCAGTTGCGTGAACACTGATGGAAAGAAGTGTTGAAATGTGAATGGGGATCTCTGCCCAGGGCCCTTTGCTTTGCCTGGGGATGTTGCTGTTAGTCCCTGGGAACGTGAGAGGGAGAAGCTGCCCTGGAGAAGCTAGAGTGGGTGGAGCGGGGTCAGCGTGAGATGTTACAGAGCCGGAACACGTGTCTTGCGATCACTTTGGTTGTGCTCTGCTGACCTCTAGGTTGCAGATGGTGCTGCCTCAGGAAGGGTGGTGCAGTGTGCGACCTGGAGTCCCTGGATCCTCCATAGTCTGATCGGAGGTCTTTCTGCTTCAGCCCATGAAGGAGCGGTACCTCCGGGGTTGATGTGGTTGAGGGCTTCTGGGATATGCCACAGATTTTCTGATGATCTGTGGTTTGCCTTCTGTCACGGGTTCCTTGAGGCTGTGGCTGAGCAGTGCTGGCAGTCATATACTGAATTTGTTCTTTAAAGGCAAGATGTCCTTTAAGGAAAGGCTGGGCTCACTAGGAGATCGCATGGGCTTCCCAGATTGTTTAACAACGCGGTAGACTTTCTTCTGCTATCCTTAACTGGCAGCATCAAAAACTGGGCACAGGGATCCCTACTTGGGGTGTTGATGACATTCAGCAGTTTGCTTGCGTTTGGCAGGGACTTGCTGGGGTGGGGTGGTGGGGGGAGGTTCTGAAGGGGGTTTTCCTCACGCAGTTGCTGTTGAAGAATGTCAGGTGCAGAGAGACGAGAACCTGATTCGGGAGAGTTTGGTTCAGGCAGACAGGTTCAGAAAGGGGCCTTTCCTACTTGATGAAACCCAGGAAAATGAGAAGGCGTGAAGCCTCCTTGCCAGGGGTACTTCTTGGGCAACAGGACAGCTGGAAGGTGGCCATTGCCTGGCACATGGGCTACGTCACAAGTGGTCATTTTCATAAGCCAAAAAAAAAAAGATGCCAAACCAGTTTAGCAAAAATCTGGTGGCCCCGCCCTTTACTCGTTTCCGCAGTCTCCCAGCTTCCTCAAGTGAGTATCTTTTAATTCTGTTTTTCCCTTAGACGCTTTCACCTCTGCTTTGGTTTGGCAGCTGAGAGGGCATCCTGCGCCTAGAGCCGTGTCTCCCAGCGTTCAGGACCTCGGCGCTTTGTGTCCTGGCCGCCCCACGGTGGGGACTCCGTGCAGAACTCGATGGTCTCCACGGACGCTTTCTGGGGTCACTGCTGTCTCTGCTCTAGGGGCTGAGGGGAGCTGAGGCGGGGCCCGTGGCAGCAGGGGGAGGGCTCCGTGTGTTCTGCAGCCTGAGTGTGTGAGAGAACATGGGATGTAAGAGCAGCGACTCTTGTGCTCCTGGAGACTTTCAGGGGAAGCACGCTGACGGAAAGCGCCCACCCTGGCCAGGTACCGGAGTGACTGTTTTTGTGAGTTATTTTATGACAGGAGGTCCTGGTAAGGAACAGGGAACTAACAAGCCACCACCAACAGGGAGAATTCAGCAGAGGTCGAAAGGAGACGCCTTGTGGCCTACCACTTCCCAGAATCCTTCTTGCTGGCGTCCATCTTGGCTGAGCAATGTGTGCGCCACCAGGAAGGACCCTGAGTCAGAACGACTGGCTAAAAAGGCAACCTGGAAACTAACCCCATCACCATACAGCCACGTGGCAGAGCAGTCCTGTGTCCTCTTACCCTCCTGCTCGCCTCCCAGGTGCCCCTTCCCAATAAAATCTCTTGCTTTGTCAATACGTGTGTCTCTTCAGACAGTCCAAGTGTTGACAAGAACCCACTCTCAGACCCTGGAGAGGGGTCCCCCTCCCTACAACAAAACCAGGTCTTATTAGCACCCCCCTTCCTCTGAATCCCTTCCTTGTCTGTGGCCTAGTCTTTCAGTTGAGTGTGTAGGTCTGTGCTTTCCGGGGGGGAGAGAGGAGAGAGTGTTCTTTGTTTAATAAGTTCATCCATTTTTGTCAGACTGGGAGCTCCACACGGGGCAGCTATGGCGGTAGTGCTTGTGCTTGCCCCCCATCCGTGAGGCCTGTGCTCTGAGAGGGACCCAGACACGCTGAAACGCATCCTGAGAAGAAAAGCCAGGGCAGCGAGGAAAGCGGGAGACCCAAGTGTGGGAGGGATGGTTGAGCTGTCTCAGGGCTTTTTCTAGAGAATGCGTTCAGGATGGGTTGGTGTGGGTGGTTGGGGGTGGCCACTGGCTGTGAACACAGACTCCAAATAGTCCGGAGCTCAGTGTGGGACCAGGAGTCGGGGTGGGGCATGGAGAGTGGATGTTATTGAGGATGTTCTCTGTGCCAGCCCTTACGACCTGTTATTTCCTCTCCCCAGTCATAGCCGTGACTAGTGGGTGAACGTGTCAGAGAGATTCCAGCCCAATCTAAGACACAACTTTCAGAAGACTTGAATGGTCCATGCAGCTGTCCCCTGGCATTCTCCCTGCAAGGAGTTTTCATGTGGGGACTGGCTGACCTTTCATGGGGAGTCTTCCTGCCTCATGGCTTGTCCACAGGATGCATTCAGTTAAGGACTGTTCTTTCCTAAGATAGTCCTTACTCTGAGGGGATTAAAGTGTCTGTTCTTTTGCCAATGGTCTCTGACATTAAGTAAATATTAACTGGTCCATGGATTCTCTTTTAAGATCAGGGCTGCCTCCCAAGACCTACCTGTAAGACCCCTGTCAACACTGAGTTCCTATGGCTGTGACCTCTGTAAAGGTAACTCTTAGAGAGCCTAGAATATAGCCTTGCCCTCTGTGGATGGCTGCTAAAAGTTAAAAAAAAAAAAACACACACACACACACAAAGCTGCTCATATAAAATAGAATTTCCAGGAGAGCAGTTACCCTGGGTTGACCCCAAGTTAGGAATATCAAGGCACACCTGGCAGCCCCTGCTGCTGCTTCTGCTTCTGTCTTTACACTGGATGTTCTTGCCTGATGGTTCATCCTTAACTCGGAAGTACTGGCCTTTGCATGTTGTGTTTAACCTGTTTTCCCATGAGTGTGAGAGGATCCCTTCTCATTCCTGTCCATGTCATCTGTGGTTGCATAAATCCCGTTCAATTTATGGCTCTCCAAGACCCAGCTTCATTACATTCATTCAGGAGTGTTTGTCCCAATTCTGCAAGAGTGGATAAAGGTTGAGCAGAAGAGCTTCTGCCATCTGAAGCTCAGTCTTGAATAGGGCAGCGGCAATGCAGGTTCAGTCGCTGGGTCAGGAAGATCCCCTGGAGGAGGAAATGGCAATCCCCTCCAGTATTCTTGCCCGGAGAGTCCCATGGACAGAGGAGCCTGATGGGCTACAGTTCATGGGATTGCAAAGAGCTGGACACGACTGAGTACACAACACAAATAAGACTAGATAGGATACACAGCAAGGCATGAATAGGTGAAGGCGTACAGAAGCCTGTGTCCACCAGGATCCAGAGTGTTCTGAACAACGGGACTTGCAAGACCTTGAAAAGTGGGCAGTGGGAGAAGGGAGGTGGTATAGGTGTGGAGCAACATGAAGGCCTGGGGATGGAGAACAGTGAAGGGGCTTTCTTGGAGCAGAAGGTTCATGCTGGAATGCTCCATCTGGGAGGTAAGCCTGTGTTGGTGAGGTGGAGGGGTGGGGAACCGATGTGACGTGGGCAGAGGAGGCCACGGCTGTGTGGGAAGCCAGGGGGTGTGACAGGGCACTGGGCTGTGACCCTCGGGCTCTGCTGCCGTCAAGCTGGGTGACTTGGGATGGCACAACCTCTCTCTGTTTCTGAGGTTTCCTGGCTTCTAAGATTAGGCCCAACCTTGAAAAATGGCTGTGAGGGTCAAGGAGGATAATAAGCAGGTGGAAGCACCTTGAAAATGTCAGGGCGTTGAAATGTATGAAAAGTTTTCTGCAGGAACTGATGTCATTACTTATCTGAGTCAGAAAGTGGAGGGAAGCAACTTTTCCTTCTTTGTTGTTCATTTTGAAAATATAGGGAGGGAGGGATACATGTTGCACCAAAACTCAGGCCTGATTTCTTAGGTCTTTCCGAAGGTCAGGGGAGGTCTGCCTGTGGTTAGCTGTGGATTTCGTTAACTTGACTCTGAGGCTGACCATATCTTATCCAGGGTCTGTTTATTTTCCGAAGTGAATGACTGCTGTAGACAAACCTGTTTTACTTCCTTGGGTGGCTACCCAGGGTAATGAGTCTAAACTTACTCTTTGTCTCCTGCAGTTGTTAGTCTTTACGTGTGGGAGGAGCTGTAGAATGTACAGGCTTTGTGCAGCCAGCTCTTCTCTGGAAATGCCCAGTAACGATAAGAGTGACAGTGGATGCCGTGGTGGTACACATGCACGTTTACGTTTAATCTGAACTTCATTATGATTCATACACATTACCATTTTTAACCTTGTTCTTGTTCGGTTGCTCAGTTGTGTCCGACGCTTTGCAACCCCGTGGGCTGCAGCACGCCAGGCTTCCCTGTCTATCGCCAACTCCCAGAGCTTACTCAAACTCATGTCCATCGAGTTGGTGATGCCATCCAACCATCTCATCCTCTGCCACGCTCTTCTACTTTTGTCTTCAGTCTTTCCCAGCATTGGGGTCTTTTCTAATTGACTCCTCGTATTAGATGGCCAAAGTGTTGGAACTTCAGCATTCCTTCCAATGAATATTCAAGGTTCATTTCCTTTAGGTTGTCCTTGCAGTCCAAGGGACTCTCAAGAGTCTTCTCCAGCACCGTGATTTGGCACTGAGACTTCTTTATGGTCCAACTCTCACATTGTATGTGACTACTGGCAAAACCATAGCTTTGACCATACAGATCTTTGTTGATAAAGTGATGTCTCTACTTTTTAATATACTGTCTAGCTTTGTCATAGTTTTCCTTCCAAGGAGCATGCATGTTTTAATTTCAATGGCTGCAGTTACCATCTGCAGTGATTTTGAAGCCCAAGAAAATAAAATCTGTTACTGTTTCCACTTTTTCACCTATTTGCCATGAAGTGATGGGACCAGATGCCATGATCTTAGTTTTTTGGATGCTGAGTTTTAAGCCAGCTTTTGCACTCTCCTCTTTCACCTTCATCAAGAGGCCCTTTAGTTCCTCTTTGCTTTCTGCCATTAGGGTGGTATCATCTGCATATCTGAGGCTATTGATACTTCTTTTGGCAGTCTTGATATCAGCTTGTGCTTTATCCAGCCTGGCATTTCTCATGATGTACTCTGCATATAAGTTAAAGCAAGGTGACAATATACAACCTTGACATGCCCTTTAACCTTTCTGAATTTTGAACCAGTCCATTGTTCCATGTCTGGTTCGAACCATTGCTTCTTGACCTGCATATGGGCTTCTCCGGAGTCAGGTAAGGTGCTCTGGTATTCCCATCTCTCAAAGGATTTAAGAAATTTTAAATTTTAAAAGAATTAAAGAATTTAGCAAGAGGCAAAGTGATAGTCCTATTAGATTAGGACGCTTGTGAGGCTTAGAAGTGGATGGGTGAGAGGATGCTGTGCCCTGAGAACTTAGTGGGCTACAGTTTTATTATCAAAGGAAAAGTGGGGAGGGGGAAAAGACTGTCTTTTTTGACATCATACTTCCATTATCAGCTCCTCCTGATATCCCTATGTTAGGTCAACAGATTGTTCTGTGTGTGTGCATAGAGCGTGTCCTAGGGATCCTTACTTACTGGGCTCACCGGGCACACTGTAGGCCTCATGCTGCCACTGTGTTATTGTTTGGGGGCGTGCCCATGCTTCTGCTGCATGGTTTTGTTGCTAAGCGAGCCTGCTTGGTTTTGGGCTGACGCAGACCTGCTCTCTTGAGGGATCATTCACTTCCAGGGGTCTCTCCCATATGTTTTCTACTTACAGTCCAGTAGTGGGATGAACCGTTTAATTACTTACTTTGTCCCTTTACTCTGTCCCTATGAAATTCACCAATGTGTGAACCAAGGCCATGCGTTACTTTCCAGTGTGATGTTATTTTTGTTTTTTCATTTTGCAGAGTACATGCTTTTGATGAACAGCAAATAATATACATAAATTTGACATTGATTCTATGTAGGTTTTAAGAACCCTGTACCAGAACTTGCGAAATGATTATTTTGGCTTTTCTGAGTCTTAAATTCGAGGAATAAACCACAGTAAAACATTTAGGCAGGGTCTTTGGTCATTTGGGCCTGTGGGTGGTTTTGCACATGGATCACCTAGTCTCATGTGGTTTTTAAAAAAAATTGTACTTTTTTATATATTTGATTTGGCTGTGCTGAGTACTAGCTGTGGCATGTGAACTCTTAGTTGTTGCGTGCAGGATCTAGTTCCCCGGTTCCCCAACCAGGGATTGAAGCTGAGACCCCTGTGGACCACCCCAGAAAGCCCCTTCTGGTGTGATTCTTACCTGGGGAAGCTTGTGATCTCAAGACCTGTGGGTGGTCAGTCTTGGCAGTGACTGAGGTAATGGAGAAGGCTCTCGGCTCCTTTCTGGTCTCAGTACTTAAGGTTTCAATCAGATCTGAAATAACCATCACGCCCAAAACTGTCCTTTTAGTCACGCAGACAGCACTGACACCTCATTTGCTGGAAGCTACCTGTCATCTTTCATCGCTGTCCAT
The DNA here is from genome assembly GCF_032405125.1 of Capricornis sumatraensis. Taxonomy (NCBI): domain Eukaryota; kingdom Metazoa; phylum Chordata; class Mammalia; order Artiodactyla; family Bovidae; genus Capricornis; species Capricornis sumatraensis. The sequence continues at coordinate 52,382,415 of NC_091089.1, read as the reverse complement.
TCAGGAGGGGTGCCTTTAGTTTCTTAACCCAGACTCATCATCCCTGGATGTTCTGCGCAGGTTCCAGTGTGGGAGTGCTTTCTCATTGGGTCAAGCCTTGGGACACTAAGGGAAGCCTCTGAGATTCTGTAAGGGAGTTTATGCTGTATGGTTAGGTAGGTGGCTGCAATTCTTTGCCCACCACCTCAGCAGGAAATACAGGGGGCACAACCGGGACACAGGATCCGCAGGCCGTGCTGTGCACCGAGGCCCCGAACATCGAACTGCTGTGCAGCGTGTCAGTCTGCAGCTGAGGAACTGCAGCCTAAAGAGCAGCTCCCTGTTATGATGACTCAGCCCTCTTGTGTGCATAATTCTTCATTCGAATTACCACTCTCTGTGTGCCGCCAGCTTTCTTAGATCAGAGGCTGGAGGGGCTTTGAACTGACTGGGTCTTCCCCTGGGACACGAGCTCTCGGGGGTGGGGTGGGGCTGGTCTGGTGCGTCCTTGGAGCTGGAAAGAGGCTGGGGAAGCTGAGACCCAGGGGCTGGTGGGATTAGGAGTGGACCCTTTGCCACAGAAACTGGACCAGGTACCCGGTCAGGGGGCTGATCTCTCTCACGTCCCTTGGAAAGTTTGTCCTGCGGTCCCAAACAGAGTTCTCTAATACAGCAAATACAATATTATAGTTTAAAAAGGAAAACAGTAATGAATGAAGTCATAGTAATGTCTTTTTTTTTTTTTTTGCAAAAAAGGAAGAGCATCACATTAAGAAACACTTGAAAATTGGTGGACCCATGAGGTTCAGAGTGTGATTTGCATGTGGAATGATGGCGTTGAGGTCACTCAAGCTTGGAGCCTATATTAGATCTGTCCGACATCAAAGGCCACTAGTATCCAGAAGGCCTGATAATACAGTTCTTTTTTTCTTTTTTCCTGATAATAGAATTTGAGGATTGTATCTTGGGTCACGATCCTTGGTATTTAGACCCTTCACAAGGGAGCGGAGACCCAGGATGACTGACACCTTAGGGTGGTGTCCATCGTTTCTGGGAAGAGTTCACTGTGGGTCACAGGGTGATGGAAATTCTTTATCCTCAGAACATCGGCCTGGCTTGCCAACCCTGAACTAGGACATCTTGGCATGTTTCTCTTTTGGAGCTGTTTTTACTGTGTGTGGAGGTATGGTAAGTGGGAGGGAGGTGAGGGGATTAGGAAGAACAATAAGGCAAAATTGGAATAAAAATGGAACCAAGATCTCTCTAAACCAGATCCAAGGAAAGGCTGGAAGCCTGCTTAGGAGAAAGCACTCAAGGCAGGCATCCAGGTGTCAGAGGCAAGCTCCTGAAAGCTAGACTTGAAAAATTAACTTTAAACCCTGATGCACATACTTCTGAATGACTGTGAGCCTTTTAGGGGCACAGACCAGGCTTTGTGTGTTTATGTATGGACGCGCCCGAAAGCAGAAGTATACAGGGGGCTGCAGAGCTGCAGTGTAGCTTTATCTCTGCTTAGGCTCCGTGTCATTTCCACACCTGTCAGTGCTGGTGACTGTTGCCTCCTGTTGTCTACCTCTCAGACCCTAGGTTTGGCAGCATAGTTATTGAGCTCCTTAGGAAGCAGATCCCTAAGTATTTCGTGTTCATTAATACACCAGATATGGGCGAGAGATGAGGCATGGAGCAGGGCCTTTTCTAGAGAAGTTTCTGGTGCTGTGGGGGAGATTAAATCCACAGATACAGGGCTGTGCAGGGTGACAGGCCTGCAGAGGTCTCTGATGAAAGGTATCTTGGTGAACCATGTCAGGGAAGGCTTCCTGGAGGAGGAGACACTTGGTCAGAGACTTAGAGGACAGGGTAACTAGGCAGAAAAGGAGTGTTCTGGACAGTGGGAACAGTATATGAGAAATAAAGCAGAGTGTGTTCAGTGAACTGGCAACGGTGCAGGATGTCTGGAGTCTCGGGTCGTTGGCTCTGGATCAGGAAGCATCTTGTAGGCCGCCCGAAATGTCTGGACTTTACCTGAAGCAATGGGGAGCCATACAATGGATCTTAAGTTTAATTTCCACCACTAGGATATAGGGTCCCCAGGCATGGGGGACAGTGACTTTTTGGTTGACAGCTGTATCCTTGGGACCTCAAATGGTGCCTGGTGCATCGGGAGGACAGTGAACTTCATCACCTTTGTGTATCCAACAGACCCACGTGCCGTGCATTGGGTTGGAGGCATTAGCAAGGGGGCTCACCAGAATTCTGCAGTAATTCAGGTGACTTAGGAGAGGGCAGTCATGGTGATCAGAAGACAAAGCTGCTTTGAGAGGAGTTCCAGGAAGACCTGCAGACTCACTGCGTGTGGCAGGTGCAGGGGAAGAACTGAGGTTGACTCCTGGGACTCTGACTCGGACACTTAACAGAGGGAACCCAGTGTGGCAGGAAGGGGCGGGCGAGGGTGGAGAGTTGTTAGGGGCAGGTGGGGTTGAGGAGTCTGTGGAACAGCTGGTGGTGCTGGCCTGCCAGCCTTTAGACATCCATATCTAGAGCTCAGGAAGGCATTCCAGGCTTGACAAGGGGATTTAAGGTTTAGGCGGGATCAGGTAGAGTGGAAACTATGTAAGCTGTCACTTTCTGGAGTGTGGAGGAGGAGACAAGACGGCGGCCCCCAGTGGAGCCCTGCGCAGTGCTGGGGCCCGGGGGGCAGGGGGCCGCTGCGCAGGGCCCGAGGAGGCGGACTGTGCTCCTGCTGAAAAGCAAAAGCACAGAATCAGATGGAATAAAAAGTCTGCCCCCTTCTCTTTGCTGCCTTATCCCCTCCCTGGAAGTAGCTGCAGAAGACATTTCGTCCTGTATCCTTCCAGCTGTTTTCTGTGCCTAAACAAGCCTAAATATGTGTGCCTTTTATTTTTATCCAGAGGGATTTGACTTTTATAACTTCCCCGTCAATTCTATGAGTCTGTGATTCATGCAGAAAAACATTTAAAGAGATCTCATAAAAATACAGGTTGAGTCTTATAGCTGATTGATCCAAATTTAACACCCCATGGTGAAAGTACAGAATTGTAAATGTTATCCAAAACAGCAACGTCAAGGTGATACAGTGGAGTCTGTGCTTCTTTGCTACCTGTGAGTATACACGGTGGGGGGTGCACAGCCCCCCACCCCCGCTCCCTGGTCCCTTCCTGCCTGCTGTTGGTGTTGGGGTGCACAGTTCACTGAGGTTTCCTGGCTGCACTGAACTAAAGCAGGTCCACGCAGCAGGAATTCCAGGGGCGTGAGAACAGCTGAGGGCAGGATCCGGGTTTGCTTGTTTCTGCTGCTGCTGCTGCTGCTGCTAAGTCGCTTCAGTCGTGTCCGACCCTGTGCGACCCCAGAGACGGCAGCCCACCAGGCTCCCCCGTCCCTGGGATTCTCCAGGCAAGAACACTGGAGTGGGTTGCCATTTCCTTCTCCAATACATGAAAGTGAAAAGTGAAAGTGAAGTCACTCAGTTGTGTCTGACTCTTTGCAACCCCGTGGACTGCAGCCTACCAGGCTCCTCCATCCATGGGATTTTCCAGGCAAGAGTACTGGAGTAGGGTGCCATTGCCTTCTCCTTGCTTGTTTCTAGCCACCTGTATGTCCCTTAGAAGAAAAGGGCTTTCCAGAGTCCTTCTTCTTGGCCAGGCTGTGTGACCTTGCTCAGGTGACTCCCCCTCTCTGGGCCTCGGTTTTTCCATCTCTAAAATGGGAAGACTTGAACTAAGATCTCTACAGTTGCTTCTGCCACAAGTGTTTCATCATAGCTCTGCCATCTACCTGCTGTGGGTTACACTGAGTGAAGGTAGAGCAGGAAAGTATCTTGACAAAGACCACATGCTATGTCATTTGCCGTCAATAAATCATAATTAAACTGAGCTACTGTCTTGCATCACCTTTTCTACCTTCTAGGGAAGTGGCATGGTAATTTGTATAGTGGGAAGGGCTGCCCCTTTAATTTAAAAAAAAAATGAAGAAAAAGATATTTAAAAAAAGAAAGGAAAAGAACAGAGCCCTGCAGAAAGTGTTTTGAAGTATATTGGATTTTGGTAAATGGTTTCTTCCATCAATGTCACAGGCGCCTGTGAAGGCCAGTGGTATAACAAGTCTGGAGATTTAATTAGAATGGCTTTTGAGTTTTTAAAACACCACTTCAGTGGAAAACCATCCATTTTTTCCTCCTGATATGCCTCAGGATCCTTCAAATGACATTTTTTTCCTTGTTTGCAGAGATCTTTAATTCTGGGACCACCACTGTCAAATTCCAGCGTCATATGACTTTGGGTAAGATTGGTTGGATGAGAGACTTTGTTGTTGTTAGAATGCATTTTTAAAAAAAGAAATGGAAAAATACACTTTTTATGAAGAATGAAATATATACATTTTGAAAGCTCTTCCCATCAGCATTTTTAATTTAAATACCTCGCTTTTGGGGATGATCCTAGGGAATTGTTGCTCCTAAACTTTTAAATAAGACACTTGAATGTAGGTCACTTTGCAGTGATTTTAAGCTTCACATCCTGGTAGGAGCTTCAGCTTCCCTCTGTGCTGAGAAAGATGTGAAAATTTCAGCCAGAAACTTTCTCTGGAGGGAGGTGCTTAATTGCTGCTTCTCTTGGGGTTCCTTGATTTAAGGTAACTAACTAGTACATCTGCCAAAAGTAAATATGGAGCCCTGATGTATCCCCAACACTGAGGGACTTGAGGGTGTGTGGGTTCGAGTCCTGCTGCTGGACACTTTACGTGGAACTTGGCCTCAAGCAGCCTCAGCTTGTAAAGCAGTTTGGGTGGGAGGAGCCTTTGTCCTCAGAAGGCCTGGTGGATGTGTAAGGGTTTTTCAAAATTAACTGTTACTGGAGTATGGTTACTTTACAATGCTGTGTCAGTTTCTCCTGTACAGCAAAATAAATCAGCCATACATACATCCTCTCCCTTGTGGACTTTCTCCCCATTCCGGTCCCCACAGAGCATGAAGGGAGCTCCCTGTGCTCTACACTGGGTTCCCCTTAGTGATCTGTTTTATACAGAGTATCAACAGTGTATGCAAATTCCAGTCTCCCAGTTCCTCCCAGGCTTTCCCCTGTGTATCCATTCATTTGTTCTCTACATCCCTTTCTCTATTTCTGCATTGCAAATAGGATCATCAGTACCGTTTTTCTAGATTCCACCTGTGTGCATTAATGCATGGTATTTGTTTTCCTCTTTCTGACTTACTTCACCCAGTATGACAGTCTCTAGGTCCATCCACGTCTCTACAAGTGACCCAAGTAAAAGTGTGGGGTTTGCTTAGCTGAACCATGTGCATGTTAGGCTCTATCTAGGTGTGGCAAAGGGCCTTAATACTTTATAGTGTGTATACTTCTTCGTGTAACACTTATTGATGTCTAATCTAGTGTTTCACTGGGTTGAAATACCAGCATCTCCCTTCTTCCTAGGCCAAGCTTCTGTCCCCGAAGAATACATTGCTCTTCCCCTAAGGTCTCTTGAGGGTCATTTCTGGGTTTATTTGCTGTCATTCTGCACGCATATAGCCCATGTAGAGCATCTTCCAGAAACCTCTTACATTTTCCATCTAAGTCCTGTTTCTGGACAGAAGATGAACCGTGCATGTCGTAAAGGCCCAAAGTCCCGTCACAGCTGTGCCTCTAGCCAGCTTCCTCACTGTAAACTAAAGAGTTTGGGTGAGAGGTGATGATACTGTCTGACCGAAGGACTCTCCTGAATGCCTGCTGTGTGCTCAGTCCTAAACCAGACCCCGTGGGAGCTGCGACACGGCCGAAGGTGCTGAGCAGGTCACCTTGAGCATTCTAGGCATGTCCGTAGCAAACAGTAGGCCAGGGCTGCACACCGTCTCTTTTTTGCACAGTAAGTTCTCACTTTACTTCCTGTCTTTTTCTTGGCACCTGTTAGGAAAGGCTCTTCCCAGGGACTTCCCTGATGATCCAGTGGTTAAGACTTTGCCTTCTAATGCAGGGGGTGTGGGTTTGATCCCTGTTTGGGGAGCTAAGGATCCCATATGCCTCATGGCCAAAAGACCAAAACATGAATCAGAAGCAATATTGTAACAAATTTAATGAAGACTTTAAAAAATGGTCCACATTAAAAAAAAATCTTAAAAAAAACAAAAAAGGTTCTTCCTGTCTGTACTGTCTAAGGAGACCTTCAGGGATTTTCTGGGTCTGGTGCTAATGTTACAGATTTTTTTCATTCTTATTCATGCGTTCGGTGTGCTTGCATACTAGGTTGCCTCAGTCGTGTCTGACTCTTTGCAACTCCATGGATTGTAACCCACCAGGCTTCTCTGTCTGTGGGATTCTCCAGGCAAGAATACTGGAGTGGGTTGCCATGCCCTCCTCCAGGGGCCTCACCATCATGTATCTGGATAAATACCGAGGTAACTAGTCATGTAGAATTCTTATCCCTAGGTGGGTCAACTGCTGCAACACCCCTTTCTGGGGCTGGTGTCCACTGGGCAGTGGAGAAGCCTGGAGTTCTGAGCCCATGAAGTACTCACACAGTCACAGATGGTTCTTGTCTCAGAAACTGATGCTTCCTTCTGAATCCCACCTATGGGCCCCACTCCTGCCCGCCAGAGTCAGGGAGAATGCCTATTGTACTCTACACGACAGCTCTTCAGATGTTTTGAAGACAGAAAACAGCCTTCCCAAAGCCCTTCCAAGCTATAAACTTGTCCAGTCCCCTCCACTATTATTCATTTAACAGACCTTTACCACTCGCTCCTTCCTGTGAGTATGCACTAGTTTGCCAGTGATCTTTAGGTGTAGTCAGTTCTTAATGTGAAGTGCTCTGGGCTAGATCCTGTTACCTTGATGAATTGGAATAAGAAAGATAAAAACTTATAGTTGAAGGATAATTAATTGCTTTACAATATTGTTGATTTCTGCCATACGTCAACATGAATCAGCATAGGTACACATTTGTCCACTCTCTTGAACTTTCTCCCACCTCCCACCACATCCTACCCCTCTAGGTTGTCACAGAGCGCTGGGTTGAGCTCCCTGAGCCAGAGAGCAAATTCCCACTGGCCATCTGTTTTGCATATGGTGGTGTTTATGTTTCCATGGTACTCTTTCCATGGAAGAGTAGGCATGGGCACCCTCTCCTTCCCTCTGTGTGTCCACAAGCCTGTTCTCTCTTTCTGTGTCTCCACCGCTGCCCTAGAAAATAGATTCATCAGTCCCATCTTTCTAGATTCCGTACATGTGTGTTAATATACTTGTTTATATATGATAGAGAAACATGATTTCTCTTTCTGAGTTACTTCACTCTGTATAATAGGCTCTAGGTTCATCTGCCTGATTAGAATCGACTCAACTGTGTTCCTTTTTATGGGTGAGTAATATTCCATTTATGTACCACAGCTTCTTTAAAATCATCCGTCTGCCGATGGACGTCTAGGCTGCTCCCATGTCCTGGCTGTTGTACATAGTGCTGCAGTGAACACTGGGGTACGTGTGTCTTTTTCAGTTATGGTTTTCTCCAGGGATATGCCCAGTAGTGGGATTGCTGGGTCACATGGTGGTTTCATTCCCTAGTTTTGTAAGGAATTGCCATACTGTCCTCTGGGCTTCCCTGGTGGCTCAGATGGTATAGAATCCACCTGCAGTGTGGGAGATCTGGGTCCATCCCTGGGTTGGGAAGATCCCCTGGAGAAGGGCATGGCAACCCACTCCAGTATTCTTGCCTGGAGAATCCCATGGACCGAGGAGCTTGGCATGCTATAGTCCTTGGGACTGTAGACTATAGACACAAAGAATCAGACATGACTGAGCAACTAAGCACAGCACATACTGTCCTCCGAGGTGGCTGTATCAATTAACATTTCCACCAGCAGTGCAAGAGAGTTCCCTTTTGTCCATACCTTCTCCAGCATGTACTGTTTGTAGATTTTTTTCATGATGGCCATTCTGACTGGTGTGAGGTGATATCTAAGTGTAGTTTTGATTTGCATTTCTCTAATAATGAGCTAAGTTGAGCATCTTTTCATGTCTTTATTAACCATCTGTATGTCTCTGTATGGAGAAACATCTGTCTAGGTCTTCTGCACACTTTTTGATTGGGTTGTTTTTCTGGTATTGAATTTCATGAGCTGCTTGTATATTTTGGAGATTAATCCTTTGTCAGTTGTTCCATTTGCTATTCTTTTTTCCTATTCTAAGGATTGTCTTTTCACCTTGTTCATAGTTTCCTTTGCTGCGCAAAAGCTTTTAAGTTTAATTAGGTCCCACTTGTCTATTATTTTCTTTATATGTATATATTATTGAAGTATAGTTGACTTAAAATATTTCAGGCGCACAGCAAGGTGATTGAGTTATACATATACACATATATTATTTCTGAGATTGTTTTCCATTACACGTTATTACAAGATATTGACTATACTTCTCTGTGCTATACAGTAAATAAACCTTTGTTGCTTATTGCATATCTGTTTTTTTTTAAAATTAGAAATGTAGCATTCTATACATACTAAGTTAAACAAGTGGAATCAAAATGTCATAAACTTTTTAGTTAGGAAAAAATTCATAAGTTTTCTAAAATATATATATTATACATACTATTTATATATATGGATACAAAAGCTTTTCTATAGTGCTTGATAAAGGCTTGAGAAAGAACTTTAAAAAAAAAAGAGATGGAGAAATTGGAAAACATAAACTAAGTGAAATGGGAACACTGAATATGAAATAGAAAAACTGAAACAACTGGATAAACATAAAAAAATCATCAGACAGTCCAGCTGTTTTTAAATATGGCTGCTCACTAGAAACATATCTGGAGCTTTGGAGAAAAAAAGCAATACCTGGCCATTTGTATTTTTCAAAAATTCCAAGATAATTCTGATACGCATCTGGATTTTGAAAAGTGATTACAGATTTTTCTATTAAATGGTAGTTTTGGTAATACAGAATTCTGTTGTTTTTCTGTTGGCCAATCACGATACAATGCTATTAAGTGAGTAATCGTTACATAATCACAATAGCAAAAGATGTTTATCCGTTTTCACAATCAATAGCCAGAGAAAAAATAAAAGATTGTTACAATTGCAAGCCATAAAGGAAACATGATTAACCTAAAAATATAAAATAATTCCATACAGTTTGGAGGGTCAAGCAGAGTGATGTGGAAGTGCATACCTGAACATGTTTTCATCTACCCAGCCAGTCTGTGTCTTTTGGTTGGTGCATTTAATCCATTTACATTTAAGGTAATTATCCATATATATGATCCTATTATCTTTTCTTACTTGGATTTATTTTCTTTAGGTAAGTCTTTTCCTTCTCTTGTGCTTCCTGCACAAGAAGTTCCTTTAGCATTTGTTGTAAAGCTGGTTTGGTGATGCTAATGCTCTTAACTTTTGTTTGTCTGGAAAGCTTTTAATTTCTTCGTCAAATCTGAATGAGAGTCTGGCTGGATGGAGTATTCTTGGTTGTAGGTTCTTCCCTTTCATCACTTTAAATATATCGTGCAGTTCCCTTCTGGCTTGTAGAGTTTCTGTTGAGAAATCAGCTGATAGCCTGTTGGGAGTTCCCTTGTGTTATTTGTTGTTTTTCCCTTGTTGCTCTTAATATTTTATCTTGGTCTTTAATTTTTGTCAGTTTGATTACTATGCCTCTTGGTGTGTTCCTCCTTAGGTTTCTCCCACCTGGGTCTCTCAGCGCTTCCTGGACTTGGTTGGCTATTTCCTTTCCCATGTTAGGGAATTTTTCAGGTCTCTCTCTCTTTAGTTGCTAACTCATGTCTGACTCTTGCAACCCTGTGGACTGTAGCTCGCCAGGCTCCTCTGTCCATGGGATTCTCCAGGCAAGAATACTGGAGTGGGTTGACATTTCCTTCTCCAGAAGATCTGGAAATTTTACCCAGGAATCAAACCCGGGTCTCCTGCATTGCAGGCACATTCTTTACCATCTGAGCTATGAGGGAAGCTCAATCAATTGTATTCCAACTGTACTCAGCTATTATCTCTTCCAATATTTTCTCAGGTCCTTCCTCTCTTCTCCTTCTGGGACCCCTATATTGCACATGTTGGTGTGTTCTAATGCTGTCTCAAAGGTCCCTTAGGCTGTCTTCACTTTTTTCTTTTTGGTATAGTCTGTTCTGTGGCAATGATTTCCACCGTTCTGTCCTCCAGGTCACTTGTCCATTCTTCTGCCTCAGTTATTCTAATACTGATTGCTTCTAGTGTGTTGTGCGTCTGTGCTTGTTGTAATACTGATTGCTTCTAGTGTGTTGTGCGTCTGTGCTTGTTCTTGAGTTCTTCTATGTCTCAGGTAAACATTTCTTGCATGTTCTCCATTGTTTTTCAAGATCTTGGGATCATCTTCATTATCATTATTCTGAATTCTTTTTCTGGAAGGTTTCCTATCTCCACTTCATTTAGTCATTTATCTGGGGTCTTATATTGTCCCTTCATCTTAGACATAACTCTCTGCTTTTTCATCGTGATTATCTCTCTATAATGTGGCTTTTGTTCTAGCCACTGTGGGATTGTGGTTCTTCTTGCTTCTTCTGTCTGCCCTCTGCTGGACGAGGCTAAGAGGCTTCTGTAAGCTTCTTGATGGGGGGAAGAGGTTGGGAAAAACTAGGTCTTGCTCTGGTGGGCAGGGCCTTGCTCAGGAATGCTTTAATCCAATTATCTGCTGATGGGTGGGGTTGCACTCCCTCCCAATTGTTTGGCTAGAGGCAACCCAGCCCTTTGGGATTGGAATGAAAACTGACCTTTTCCAGTCCTGTGGCCACTGCTGAATTTTCCAAATTTGCTGGCATATTGAGTGCAGCACTTTCACAGCATCATTTTCCAGGATTTGAACTAGCTCAATTGGAATTCCATCACCTCCACTAGCTTTGTTTGTAGTAATGCTTTCTAAGGCCCACTTGACTTCACATTCCAGGATGTCTGGCTCCAGGTGAGTGATCACACCATTGTGATTATCTGGATCGTGAAGATCTTTTTTGTACAGTTCTTCTGTGTATTCTTGCCACCTCTTAATATCTTCTGCTTCTGTGAGGTCCATATCATTTCTGTCCTTTATCGAGCCCATGTATGAAATGTTCCCTTGTATGAATGTTGTATGAAATGTTCCCTTGGTATCTCTAATTCTCTTGAAGAGATCTCTAGTCTTTTCCATTCTGTTGTTTTCCTGTATTTCTCTGCATTGATTGCTGAAGAAGGCTTTCTTATCTTTCCTTGCTATTCTTCGGAACTCTGCATTCAGATGCTTATGTCTTTCCTTTTCTCCTTTGCTTTTGACCTCTCTTCTTTTCACAGCTATTTGTAAGGCCTCCCAGACAGCCATTTTGCTTTTTTGCATTTGGTAAAGTGTCTGCCTACAATGCAGGAGACATGGGTTTGATCCCTGGGTCTGGAAGATCCTCTAGAGAAGGAAATGGCAACCCACTCCAGTACTCATGCCTGGAAAATCCCATGGACAGAGGAGTGTGGTAGGCTATAGTCCATGAGGTCGCAAAAAGTTGGACACGACTGAGAGACTTCACTTTCACTTTTCCATGGAGATGGTCTTGACCCCTGTCTCCTGTACAATGTCATGAACCTCCATCCATAGTTCATCAGGCACTCTATCAGATCTAGTCCCTTAAATCTGTTTCTCACTTCCACTGTATAATCATAAGGAATTTTATTTAGGTCATACCTGAATGGTCTAGTGGTTTTCCCTACTTTCTTCAATTTAAGTCTGAATTTGGTAATAAGGGGTTCGTGATCTGAGCCACAGTCAGCTCCTGGTCTTATTTTTGCTGACTGTATAGAGCTTCTTCATCTTTGGCTGCAAAGAATATAATCAGTCTGATTTTGGTGTTGACCATCTGGTGATGTCCATGTGTAGAGTCTTGTGTTGTTGGAAGAGTGTGTTTGCTATGAGCAGTGTGTTCTCTTGGCAAAACTCTATTAGCCTTTGCCTTGCTTCATTCCGTATTCCAAGGCCAAATTTGCCTGTTACCCCAGGTGTTTCTTGACTTCCTACTTTTGCATTCCAGTCCCCTATAATGAAAAGGACATCTTTTTTGGGTGTTAGTTCTAAAAGGTCTTGTAGGTCTTCATAGAACCATTCAACTTTAGCTTCTTCAGCATTACTGGTTGGGGCATAGACTTGGGTTAATGTGATATTGAATGATTTGCCTTGGAAACGAACAGAGATCACTCTGTCATTTTTGAGATTGCATCCAAGTACTGCATTTCGGACTCCTGTTGACCATGATGGCTACTCCATTTCTTCTAAGGGATTCCTGCCCACAATAGTAGATATAATGGTCATCTGAGTTAAATTCACCCATTCCAGTCTATTTTAGTTCACTGATTCCTAGAATGTTGACATTCACTCTTGCCATCTCCTCTTTGACTACTTCCAATTTACCTTGATTCATGAACCTAACATTCCAGGTTCCTATGCAGTATTGCTTTTTATAGCATTGGACCTTGTTTCTATCACCAGTCACATCCACAGCTGGGTATTGTTTTTGCTTCGGCTCCATCCCTTCATTCTTTCTGGAGTTATTTCTCCACTGATCTCCAGTAGCATATTGGGCACCTACTGACCTGGGGAGTTCCTCTTTCAGTATCCTATCATTTTGCCTTTTCATACTGTTCATGGGGTTCTCAAGGCAAGAATACTGAAGTGGTTTGCCATTCTCTTCTCCAGTGGACCACCTTCTGTCAGACCTCTCCACCATGACCCGCCCGTCCTGGGTGGCCCCACATGGCATGGCTTAGTTTCATTGAGTTAGACAAGGCTGTGGTCTGTGTGATTAGACTGACTAGTTTTATGTGATTATGGTTTGTCTGTCTGCCCTCCGATGTCTCTCGTAACACCTACCATCTTACTTGGGTTTCTATTACCTTGGGCGTGAGGTATCTCTTCATGGCTGCTCCAGCAAAGCGCAGCTGCTGCTCCTTACCTTGGATGAGGGGTATCTCCTCACAGCTGCCCGTCCTGACCTTGTACGTGTAGTAGCTCCTCTTGGCCCTCCTGTGCCCATGCAGCCACTGCTCCTTGGATGTGGGGTTGCTCCTGTCAAATTCCAGATGTTCAAGCTGGTTTTAGAAAAGGCAGAGGAACCAGAGATCAATTTGCCAACATCTGCTGGATCATGGAAAAAGCGAGAGAGTTTCAGAAAAGCATCTATTTCTGCTTTATTGACTATGCCAAAGCCTTTGACTGTGTGGATCACAAACTGTGGAAAATTCTGAAAGAGATGGGAATACCAGACCACCTGACCTCCCTCTTGAGAAACCTGTATGCAGGTCAGGAAGCAACAGTTAGAACTGGACATGGAACAACAGACTGGTTCCAAATAGGAAAAGGAGTACGTCAAGGCTGTATATTGTCACCCTGCTTATTTAATTTGTATGCAGAGTACATCTGAGAAACGCTGGGCTGGAAGAAGCACAAGCTGGAGTCAAGATTGCTGAGAGAAATATCAATCACCTCAGATATGCAGATGACACCACCCTTATGGCAGAAAGTGAAGAGGAACTAAAAAGCCTCTTGATGAAAGTGAAAGAGGAGAGTGAAAGTTGGCTTAAAGCTCAACATTCAGAAAACGAAGATCATGGCATCCGGTCCCATCACTTCATGGGAAATAGATGGGGAAACAGTGGAAACAATGTCAGACTTTATTTTTGGGGGCTCCAAAATCACTGCAGATGGTGACTGCAGCCGTGAAATTAAAAGACGCTTACTCCTTGGAAGAAAAGTTATGACCAACCTAGATAGCATGTTCAAAAGCAGAGACATTACTTTGCCAACAAATGTCCGTCTAGTCAAGGCTATGTTTTTTCCAGTGGTCACGTATGGCTGTGAGAGTTGGACTGTGAAGAAAGCTGAGCACCGAAGAATTGATGCTTTTGAACTGTGGTGTTGGAGAAGACTCTTGAGAGTCCCTTGGACTGCAAAGAGATCCAGCCAGTCCATTCTAAATGAGACCAGTCCTGGGTGTTCTTTGGAAGAACTGATGCTAAAGCTGAAACTCCAGTACTTTGGCCACCTCATGCAAAGAGTTGACTCATTGGAGAAGGCTCTGATGCTGGGAGGGATTGGCGGCAGGAGGAGAAGGGGACGACAGAGGATGAGATGGCTGGATGGCATCACCAACTCGATGGACGTGAGTTTGGGTAGGCTCCGGGATTTGGTGATGGACAGGGAGGCCTGGCATGCTGCGATTCATGGGGTTGCAAAGAGTCGGACATGACTGAGAGACTGAACTGAACTGAACCCAGCCCTGGGGTCCTTGGTAGAGTTAATGATGACCTCCAATGATAGTCCTGAAGGGGGACCTTCCAGGACTGTTTTTGCTAGTGCTCCCGACCCTGTGATGAGGCTCTGCCAACCCACGCTTCCACAGGAGACCCTCCAACAGTAGCAAGTAGTTTTGGTTCAGTCTCCTGTGGGATCACAGCTCTTTTCCTCTGGGTCTTGGCGTACACAAGATTTTCTTGATCCTCTCCAAGACTGAAGTCTGTTTCCCCCAGTCCTTTGGAAGTTGTATAATCAAACACCGATGGCCTTCAAGGTCAGATTCCCCAGCTGGGAAGCCTGACATGGGTTTCAGAACCTTCACCACAACGAGAGCACTTCTTTGGTACTGTTCTTGATGCTGGGAAAAATTGAAGGCGGGAGGAGAAGGGGACGACAGAGGGTGAGATGGCTGGATGGCATCACCAACTCGATGGATGTGAGTTTGGGTAGGCTCCGGGATTTGGTGATGGATAGGGAGGCCTGGCATGCTGCAATTCATGGGGTCGCAAAGAGTTGGACATGACTGAGCGACTGAACTGATTATTGTTCTGCAGTTTGTGGGTCACTCACCCAGCGGATGTGGGATTTGATTTTATTGTGACTGCACCTGTCCTACCATTTTGCTGTGGCTTCTTTGTCTTTGGGGTGTCTCTTTTGGTGGGTTACAGTGTTCTCCTGTCAATAGTTATTCAATAGCTAGTTGCAGTTTGGTCCCTTGCAAGAGGAGATGAGTGCATGTATTCCTGCTCCACTGTCTTGAACCAGAAGCCAAGATAAAACTTAATAGAAGTATTAAAAACTTCATTTAGGTTAAAACAGTTCAATAATGCAAGTACCAGATTCCCCTTGGCTGGGCTGAAGTCTTTGTGAAGAAGTGACGGGGTCTTAGTTTAGCTCCTACTGATGTGAGTTTGTGATTTTTCAAGAGTTTCTGTGATTCATTTTTTTTCCATTTTTGAAGAGAGACATTTTCCTGTCGTATGTCTTCTGGTGTTTGTCTTCACCGTGATTCCTTACAACTAAAATGATTCTGTTGTTTCACACTGTAAATCAGTACACTTGGATTTGCAGATTAAGGTGAAGCCATGTACCTTGCTGCTGATTGCCTTAGACTCCAGTTATCCTTCAAGCTCTTGGTGCAGCTCTAGCTGTCGTGTGGACTAGTCCTTTGGGGCTGGGAGGCTAGTAGGTAGCCTCCTGTGATGGGGCCTTTGGACATCTGGCTCTGACACCGCAAAGCATGGCAGACGTGTGAAACCAAAACAGGTACTTCTGCAGCTGTTTCATCTTGCCCTTTGAACTCAGTAGAAAACATCCTCTGCCCATCCTTTCATTTTAGGGACCAAGCGCAAACCCCACACAGTGCAAACCCCCAAATTCCCGATCAGAACCCCTTCATCCTGTCAGAGACATGGATGAAGACATTGCTGCTTTGGTTGGGAAATGAATGTCACAGAGTTTGGCTTGTTCACTAGTATCTGGTCTTCCTCCTCCTCTGATCACCTGGTGGAATTGTATACCCTCACCCAGTGTGACCATAGTGTTTGGTTTACACAGGAAAATATGATTGGAAGTAGTTTGTGATTGTTCAGGTGGCACACTTCACCCAGCTCTTTTTATCTCCTCTGCCGTGGTAACCAGCAACAGTGCAGATAGGAGCCGCTCCATCAGCATCAATTCCAGAATGAGGCTGACACAGGACCAGCCAACCCATGATGAGCACAGAGCAGACACAAGAAGCCAGTCTTTGCTGGCTGCCGGTGAGACGCTGAGTGGTTTGTGATCACAGCAGAACCTAGTTTATTCTGATGAATGTGTTAGATTAGCCGACTTCTAGGTTAGCTGCCCCAAAGGTAGTTGGCAAACTACTTGGTGGATCCAGAGCAAACCGCTTCCCGTTGATCCTGGAAGTAAAGCAGATTTCCCACAGAAATGGACTATTATACTCTCTCAGAGAGGCTCTCACTGCAAAGAAGGAATGGTAGGTGGACTTCGCTTTCTTTCTTCCTCCTCATTGTCACTGCCTTGCTCATTACCCCCTTTCAGAGGTATGGTAGGGCGGAGTGGGCTGGCTTCAGATCTAGGAGGCTGGCTGACTGGTGTCTTGGCTCTGTGATGATGGGTCAGTATATCTCTTCGCTTCCCTGGTGGCTCAGACAGTAAAGAATCTGCCTGCAATGTGGGAGACCTTGGCTTAATCCTTGGGTTGGGACGATCCCCTGGAGAAGGGCATGGCCAACTCACTCCAGTATTCTTGCCTGGAGAATCCCCATGGACAGAGGAGCCTGGTGGGCTACAATCCGTGGGATCGCAAAGTCGGACAGGACTGAGTGACTCAGCACATATATCTGACTTCATACCTGAAATGATAGTGAGCTGTTTACCCTCTGCACGTGGGTAAATTTAAGCTTTCCCACAAAGAGGTCTGGCTTTTGTCAAGGCTGAACAGTGATTCAGGGTGAGGGGGTGGATATTCCAGAAAGACCAGTATGATTTTGGGTGGGAGCTGGCCACATCTTAGGATGGGGTGTGGCCATGCCAGAAAGATCAAGAATGGTTTAAGCTGGGGACTTTGAGTCATGCCCGGAGGGGTTGGAGATCAGCTATGCAGGCAGCTGTCTGCTGAAGACACCCTCTTTTCCTTTACTCTCATACAACCACCCCCACAGCACTTTTGACCCCAGATGTGTGGGCTTTTCCCCCACACTGACCAGTTCTCAAGTACCAGCTGGGTGTCCAGCAGTGAAATCTGACACTGTCTACCTGGAGTTAGCATCAGATTCCACAGGTTAAGGGCTTGGTCCCACATGGCTGCCCCCCGAATTCAGACACCAACCTCAGGTGCCAAGTTGCTAACTACTTCTGGCTCCCCTCCTTGGGTTTGACAGTTTGCTAGAAAAGCTCACAGAACTCAGGAAAACACAGGTCCTGGTTTATTACAGAGGGTGTAATAAAGGCTATAGATGAACAGCCTGATGAAGAGACATAGAGTGAGATCCAGGAGGGTCTTAAACACAGATGTTTCTGTCCTTGTAGAGTTGCGGTATGTCAATCTCCTGGCGCATAGATGTGTCTGGAAGCTCTTTGAACCCTGTGTTTTGGGACTTTGTATCAAGGGTTTATCACGTAGGCAAAGCTCAATTTCTTTTCTCCCTGGAGAATGGGTGATGGGGCCAAATGTTACAAGCTTCCAGTTATGGCTTGGTCTTTCTATTCACTGGGCCCCCATCCGGGAGCCCACAGAGAGTTACGTCATTAGAACAAAAGGTGGTCTTATCACTCAGGAGATCCTAAGGGACTCAGGAGCTCTGTGTCAGGAAGCAGGGCCAAAGACCAAATATTAAGAACTGGTGGCAGAAACCAGTATATATTTTATTGTTGCCCAGCAGTCAGTCATGCCTCCATAATGAGCACCAGTGAGAACTCTGACCATCCGGGCTTGGGCGGCCCTCCCTGGCTGACAGAGTTTTGTGTCACACGTCGGTCCCAGGAAGGTAACACACTTGCTGCTCCTCGGACTCTGCCCCACGTGTTTCTTCCTTGGCCAATTTTGTCTGTATCCTTCCCTGGTTTTGTCTATATCCAAACCATAACAGTGAGCACAGCAGCTTTCAGTGATTGCTTCTACTGAGTTATTGAACCTGAGGATCTCTGAACTTGCAGTTCGTTCTGGAAGTGAGGGGGATCAGGTGTACTGTGTGCCCTCCAGCTGGACAGTTCAGCTCAGTTGCTCAGTCATGTCCGACTCTTTGCGACCCCACGGACTGCAGCACACCAGGCTTCCCTGTCCATCACCAACTCCTGGAGCTTGCTCAAACTCATGTCCTTCAAGTCAGTGATGCCATCTACCCATTGCATCCTCTGTCATCCCCACTCCTCCTGCCTTCCATCTTGCCCAGCATCAGAGTCTTTTCCAGTGAGTCGGTTCATCGCATCAGGTGGCCAAAGTATTGGAATTTCAGCTTTAGCATCAGTCCTTCCAATGAACATTCAGGACTGATTTCCTTTAGGATGGACTGGTTGGATCTCCTTGCAGTCCAAGGGACTCTCAAGTCTTCTCCAACACCATAGTTCAAAAGCGTCAATTCGTTGGCACTTTATAGTCCAACTCTCATTTCCATATACGACCACTGGAAAAACTATAGCTTTGACTAGATGGACCTTTGTTGGCAAAGTAATGTCTCTGCTTTTTAATATACTGTCTAAGTTGGTCATAGCTTTTCTTCCAAGGAGCAAGTGTCACTTAATTTCATGGCTGCAATCACCATCTGGAGTGATTTTGGAACCAAAAAAATAAATAAATAAAATAAAATCTGTTTCTGTTTCCATTGTTTCCCCATCTATTTGCCATGATGTGATGGGACCAGATGCCATGATCTTTGTTTTTTGAATATTGAGTTTTAAGCCAGCATTCCCATTCTCCTCTTTCACTTACATCAAGAGACTCTTTAGTTCTTCTTTGCTTTCTGCCATAAGGGTGGTGTCATCTGCATATCTGAGGTTATTGATATTTCTCTCAGCAATCTTGATTCCAGCTTGGGCTTCCTCTACCCCAGCATTTCGCATTATGTACTCTACATATAAGTTAAATAAGCAGGGTGACAATATACAGCCTTGACGTACTCCTTTCCCAATTTTGAATCAGTCCATTGTTCCATGTCTGGTTCTAACTGTTGCTTCTTGACCTGCTTACAGATTTATCAGGAGGCAGGTAAAATGATCTGGTATTCCCATCTCTTGAAGAATTTTCCAGAGTTTGTTGTGATCTACACAGTCAAAGGCTTTGGTGTAATCAATAATGTAGAAATAGATGTTTTTCTGGAACTCTCTTGCTTTTTTGATGATCTAATGAATGCTGGCAGTTTGATCTCTGGTTCCTCTGCTTTTTCTAAATCCAGCTTGAACACCTGGAAGTTCACGGTTCACATAATGTTGAAGCTTGACTTGGAGAATTTTAAGCATTACTTTGCTAGCGTGTGAGATGAGTGCAATTGTGCAATAGTCTGAACATTTTTTGGCATTGCCTTTTTTTGGGATTGGAACGAAAACCGACCTTTTCCAGTCCTGTGGCCACTGCTGAGTTTTCCTAGTTTGCTGGCATATTGAGTGCAGCACTTTCACAGCATCATCTTTCAAGATTTGAAATAGCTCAACTGGAATTCCATCACCTCCAGTAGTTTTGTTCGTAATGATGCTTCCTAAGGCCCACTTGACTGCATTCCAGGATGTCTGGCTCTAGGTGAGTGAGCACACCATCATGGATATTTGGATCATGAAGATCTTTTTTGTATAGTTCCTCTGTGTATTCTTGCTACATCTTAATATCTTCTGCTTCTCTTAGGTCCATACCATTTCTGTCCTTTATTGTGCCCATCTTTGCATGAAATGTTCCCTTGGTATCTCTAATTTTCTTGAAGAGATCTCTGGTCTTTCCCATTCTGTTGTTTTCCTCTATTTCTTTGCATTGATCACCAACAGCTGGACAATTGGCCCAAATTCTTAGCAGTGTCCTCTTTGCATCATGACTCTTCAGCAGTTCATCAGGTCCTGTTTCTACTGGTGTGCTGAATGAAAAGGATCGGTTTCCATTCCTTTAAAGGCTGGCTGCTGTTTTGATTGCAAAAGGCAGGAAGGACTGACAGTTTTTTGTGGGCTTGGAGGATTTCCATCCTGCGGTGGGTGTGGCAGTAGAGCATTGACCACTCCTGCCCTCCTTTTAAACGTTAATTCACTAACTGGGCTGTGTTGGGCCTGGGGTGAGGCACGTAGGTTCTTTGTGGCGTCATGTGGGCTCTTTAGGTGCAGTGCGCCGGCACAGTGGTGGCAGGCAGGCTTAGCTGCTGCGCGGCACATGGGATCTTAGTTTCCTGGCCTGGGATTGAACTCACTTCCCCGGCATTGCCAGGCAGATTCTTACCCCCTGGACCACCTGGGAGACCCCTACTCCAGTCCTGACTTGCAACTGCAGCCTCATACGGGAAACAGTTTACCTCCATGTTGCCTAACAAACCCAATGACCTGGTAATGCTTGTCAGTTAAAATTAGTTCCGGTACACTGAGGCATCACTTCTGTTTTCTCCTCTGATCACCCACTTAGCCCTGTGTTTGGGAGAGTCTCTACCTTTTACTTTTAAGAGAGAAAATGTCTTGCTTTCCTTGGACATCTCGCAAATAGTAAGTAATCACTCATTTCCCCCAAATTTTAATGAATAAAGATAGCCTAGTGCAAGCAGCATAAAGTCGCTTTAAATCTTAAGTCTAGAACCAAATGTGAAGTCTTGGGGTGTCTTAACAATTATAGTGAATTTTACAGAATGACCTAAATTTCACACACAGCAAATATTGGGAGTGTAAAATTTTACATCCAATTATCTAAGTTGGTGCCATTTTCTTTGTAGTTCAGCTGATGCATTTTTTAGCCTTTTCCCCTAGAGTGGTTTTAACTGCAAAAAACCTGGAACTTTCTGAATGACTCTTCTCATCAGAAAAGAATTGCCTCCCATCAACTATGATATATGTTTGCTTTATTAAATTGGTTCTTATTTATTGTATCTGTATAATACATTTCTATTGGAGAAGGAAATGGCAACCCACTCCAGTATTTTTGCCTGGGAAATCCCATGGACAGAGAAGCCTGGGGAACTACAGTCCCTGGGGTTGCAAAGAGTCGGGCAGAACTTAGCAGCTGAAACAACAACAACATTTCTATAGCCTTAGTTTGTGTGTATAGTTTCAGGAGCTGTAATGAGAGTGGGTCAAGTCACTGCTGGGCTGGGAGCCGTGGATGTGAGAGGGAGCTGTGTCAGGGCTGGTTGTTCTGGAATCACCTGCTGCTTAGCCCTGGGGCTGCTGGGTTGCATCTTCTCAGGGAAGAGTGAAGACACTGCATAGATGGGACCAACATGAATCCTCACTAAATCCAGGGCCCATGTTACTTGATTGTATCTATAGAGTGGCTTGCCGGGCAGTGTGGTTTCAAGAGTGCTGGGACCACTGTTCTTAAGAAACTTCCATCACTCACCTGTCTTTTCCATTGCCTGTCTGTGACTTGGTTAAATCATGACATGAAGAAAGCCAGTTCTAAAAATGCCAGGCAAAGCTGGAAATCATAGTTTGACGTTCATAGATCCTTTTGGGGAAAGCTGAGGAAACAGTATTGATCTGCTAGGGCTCAAACTAAGGGATTTTTTTTTTTTCTGGCCCTAACTGAGCCCCATTTCTATCATGGCTGAGCCACCTTCACGCACTGTGTGAAGTTGGGAGAAGGTCCTGGCTATAACCCTGTGGATCCATCTACAAACTGAATACTCTTGGAGCTGGCACTGTCTGTTAGAAGAACAATCAGAGGACAGGAAGAGGGATTTTGAGGACAGATTTTCCAAAGGCCCATAGACCTGACTATTTACTGTACTCTGGTTTGCCCAAAATACTACTGAGAGTTCCTCATATTAGCTAAACATTTTTACAGTATTATTATAAATAAGTTATTTGGGAAAGGTAACCAGGAATTTATTCAGTTCAGTCGCTCAGTTGTGTCCAACTCTTTGTGACCCCATGAATTGCAGCACGCCAGGCCTCCCTGTCCATCACCAACTCCCGGAGTTGACCCAAACTTATGTCCATAGAGTCGGTGATGCCATTCAGCCATCTCATCTTCTGTCGTCCCCTTCTCCTCCTGCCCCTAATCCCTCCTAGCATCAGAGTCTTTTCCAATGAGTCAACTCTTCGCATGAGGTGACCAAAGTATTGGAGTTTCAGCTTTAGCATCAGTCCTTCCAAAGAAATCCCAGGGCTGATCTCCTTTAGAATGGACTGGTTGGATCTCCTTGCAGTCCAAGGGACTCTCAAGAGTCTTCAACACCACAGTTCAAAAGCATCAATTCTTTGACGCTCAGCTTTTTTCACAGTCCAACTCTCACATCCATACATGACCACTGGAAAAACCATAGCTTTGACTAGACGGACCTTTGTTGGCAAAGTAATGTCTCTGCTTTTGAATATGCTACCTAGGTTGGTCGTAACTTTCCTTCCAAGGAGTAAACGTCTTTTAATTTCATGGCTGCAGTCACCATCTGCAGTGATTTTGGAGCCCCCCAAAATAAAGTCTGACACTGTTTCCACTGTTTCCCCATCTATTTCCCATGAAGTGATGGGACCAGATTCCATGATCTTCGTTTTCTGAATGTTGAGCTTTAAGCCAACTGTTTCACTCTCCTCTTTCACTTTCATCAAGAGGCTTTTTAGTTCCTCTTCACTTTCTGCCATAAGGGTGGTGTCATCTGCATACCTGAGGTTATTGATATTTCTCCCAGCAGTCTTGATTCCAGCTTGTGCTTCTTCCAGCCCAGCATTTCTCATGATGTACTCTGCATAGAAATCAAATAAGCAGGGTACTCCTTTTCCTATTTGGAACCAGTCTGTTGTTCCATGTCCAGTTCTAACTGTTGCTTCCTGACTTGCATACAGGTTTCTCAAGAGGGAGGTCAGGTGGTCTGGTATTCCCATCTCTTTCAGAATTTTCCACAGTTTATTGTGATCCACACAATCAAAGGCTTTGGCATAGTCAATAAAGCAGATGTTTTTCTGGAACTCTTGCTTTTCTGATGATCCAGCAGATGTTGGCAATTTGATCTCTGGTTCCTCTGCCTTTTCTAAAACCAGCTTGAACATCTGGAACCGTTCACAGTTCACGTATTGTTGAAGCCTGACTTGGAGAATTTTGAGCATTACTTTACCAGCATGTGAGATGAGTACAGTTGTGTGGGAGTTTGAGCATTCTTTGGCATTGCGTTTCTTTGGGATTGGAATGAAAACTGACCTTTTCCAGTCCTGTGGCCACTGCTGAGTTTTCCAAATTGGCTGGCATATTGAGTGCAGCACTTTCACAGCATCATCTTCTAGGGTTTGAAATAGCTCAACTGGAATTCCATCACCCCCACTAGATTTGTTTGAAGTGATGCTTTCTCAGGCCCACTTGACTTCACATTCCAGGATGTCTGGCTCTAGGTGAGTGATCATACTATTGTGATTATCTTGGTCATGAAGATCTTTTTTGTACAGTTCTTCTGTGTATTCTTGCCACCTCTTCTTAATATCTTCTGTGTCTGTTAGGTCCACACCATTTCTGTCCTTTATCGAGCCCATCTTTGCATGAAATGTTCCCTTGGTATCTCTAATTTTCTTGAAGAGATCTCTAGTCTTTCCCATTCTGTTGTTTTCCTCTATTTCTTTGCATTGATCACTGAAGAAGGCTTGCTTATCTCTCCTTGCTATTCTTTGGAACTCTGCATTCAGATGCTTATATCTTTCCTTTTCTCCTTTGCTTTTCACTTCTCTTCTTTTCACAGCTGTTTGTAAGGCCTCCTCAGACAGCCATTTTGCTTTTTTGCATTTCTTTTCCATGGGGATGGTCTTGATCCCTGTCTCTTGTACAATGTCATGAACCTCTGTCCGTAGTTCATCAGGCACTCTATCTATCAGATCTAGGCCCTTAAATCTATTTCTCACTTCTACTGTATAATCATAAGGGATTTGATTTAGGTCACACCTGAATGGTCTAGTGGTTTTCCCTACTTTCTTCACTTTAAGTCTGAATTTGGCAATAAGGAGCTCATGATCTGAGCCACAATCAGCTCCCAGTCTTGTTTTTGCTGACTGTATAGGGCTTCTCCATCTTTGGCTGCAAAGAATATAATCAGTCTGATTTTGGTGTCGACCATCTGGTGATGTCCATGTGTAGAGTCTTCTCTTGTGTTGTCAGATGAGTGTTTGCTATGAGCAGTGTGTTCTCTTGGCAAAACTCTATTAGCCTTTGCCTTGCTTCATTCCGCATTCCAAGGCCAAATTTGCCTGTTACTCCAGGTGTTTCTTGACTTCCTACTTTTGTATTCCAGTCCCGTGTAATGAAAAGCATGCATTAAATTAGCTTATTTATTGGTTGAGAACAGAGTCCTGCGAGGGCTTTCCAGGTGGTACTAGTGGTAAAGAACCCACCTGCCAATGCGGGAGACATAAGAGAAGCAGGTTTGATCCCTGGGTCGTGAAGATCCCCTGGAGAAGGGCGTGGCAACCCATTCCAGTGTTCTTGCCTGGAGAATCCCCATGGACAGAGGAGCCTGGCGGGTTACAGTCCATGGATTCACAAAGAGTCGGACACGACTGAAGCAACTTAGCATGGCACAGCAGGGTCCTGGGAAAATGGAAGTAAGACCTGCCTGTTGAGGCCGAGAGAGCTGTGGGTCCACCCCAGGCTGCCCACTGTCATGGGGCTAGTGGCATGAGGGTCCCCACTCAGGGGGCCCTGGACCTCACTCCTCAGAATTGACATCCCTGGTCTTTGCTCATTTTGCTGAGGGAAAATGGCTGGGCGCTGGTACCTAAACAAATACAGGCAGGGAAGCGTTTTCTCTGAACCGCCAGGAAATAGGGTGATAGATTCCTCATTTTATGGGCAACTGAGCGTTTACTTAGGCATCAAAGTCCTTCTGAGACTTTATTTGGGGAGGATTGGAGAGGGCATTGGCACCCCACTCTGATACTCTTGCCTGGAAAATCCCATGGACGGAGGAGCCTGGTAGGCTGCAGTCCATGGGGTCGCTAGGAGTCAGACACGACTGAGCAAATTCACTTTCACTTTTCACTTTCACGCATTGGAGAAGGAAATGGCAACCCACTCCAGTGTTCTTGCCTGGAGAATCCCAGGGACGGGGGAGCCTGGTGGGCTGCTGTCTATGGGGTCGCACAGAGTTGGACATGACTGAAGCGACTTAGCAGCAGCAGCATCAAATAGGGGCTACTGAGCCTAATTTCTCTTTATTTTCTTGATGACTCAGGAGCCTTCCAAAAAACCCAGTATTTCAGTGTGGTCTAGATGAGATCCCTTCAGGGTCTAATGAGGTGGGGTGGGCCTTTTATCCTTCATCTAAATGGAACCAGAATAATTTAGCGTTCTATTCCTGTGCTGTTCTTTAATTTAGTCTTCTCCTGCACTGCCGGCTCCTCCTGCCGTCTCTGGTCCTGCTCTGAGCAGCGTGACTCCCATTTGCTGTGTCCTGTGCCCCCGACTGGGTTTACTTCATGCATTCCGTTTCTCTCCCACAGCTTGTTGTCATACACAACATGTGTCCTGGGTGGGAAAGATGGCAGGAAGGAGTGCCAAATACTGACATCTCTGTTTGGGGATTGAAGTGACAGTCATTCAGCTTCTTTAGGGAAAACATTGCTTTTGACAATATTACTAAGTTACATGTAGAAATCCACATGCATATTTTAAGACATGTCTCCAGAGGCAGTTTATTTAACTGGAGGGAGGGCATCGTTGCTTTACAATGTTGTTAGTTTCCGCTGTATGAGGGAGTGAATCAGCTATCTGTATTCATGTATCCCCTCTCTCTTGAACCTCCCTGCCACCACCCACCCCCATCCCACCCACCTAGGTCATCACAGAGCACCGAGCTGAGCTCCCTATACTGTACCCTAGGTCCCCACGAGCTGTCTGTTTTACACATGGCAGTGGCAATTTATTAACAGGCTAATCGACAGAGCTGCACTCGACCTTGGAGACAGTCTATGCAAGTCTATGCAGCTTCCTCATTTCCCACTGAGAAAACTGAGGCCCAGGTGGTTTGCAAGCACAGGACCTCGTCTGTGCTCCTTTACTGCTTGTGTGGCCTTCGGTAGATACCATTCTATTATGCCAGGACACTATTCTATTATGAGGGTGCGTTCTATTTCCTAGGCGTCTCTGGGTCTCCTGGGGCCTTGAACGGGGCTTCCCTGATGGCTTAGTGGGTAAAGAATCTGCCTGCAGTGCAGGAGGCATAGGTTGGATCCCTGGGTCAGGAAGATCCCCTGGAGGAGGAAATGGCAACCCACTCCAGTATTCTTGCCTGGAAAATCCCATGGACAGAGGAGCCTGGTGGACTGCAGCCCATGGGGTCACCTGCAAAGAGTCGGACGCGACTGAACACACACGTACAGAGGGGCTTGCACAGTGCTAGTGTATAGTAGGCTGCGGAATGTTTATTGAAAACTTAAATGAGTGTGAACTTCCCCTCTTGGTGGATAAGACTAAGGACCCTCCAGAGGCTCTGGCAGTGCAGTGGGATGTATATCTGCCAAACCTTTGACTGGAAGATAAACTGCCTTTGCTGTCCTGGTTCTTGTTCTAATTGCTTGAAGCTTGTTTTCCCTTGAATTAGCTCATTCCAAAATATCAGAGCCTCTATTATCAAGAGCATTTTACAAGAGGCTATAAGGGATGTAAAGGTGAGAATTAGCTTTCCTCCCAGCTTCTCACTCCCCACCGTCCCAAAGTGTCTGTCTTTTGGGGCAGATAAACCGTGGATACCAATTGCTGTAATGTACGAGCGCATGCAACAGGACCGTTAAATGTTTTGGCAATAGAAAATGGAGAGATGATGGTAGAGTTGGGTAGTTTAGGGATGTTTCATGGAGCTAATAGTGATTTTTTAAACATCTATGTGCCAGCCCTGTACCAAGGTAAACCTTTATCTCCTTTGATCTCTGGTATAATTGTCTAAGGAACAAAGTTGTCTCTTTATTTACATGTGAGAGAAGTGAAACAAGATATTAGTTTCCCAAAGAGCCATTAAGTGGTGGGGTTGGGATTTGTCTCAGACTCTAAGGTGTGTGTTCTTCCATTCTCTACGCTACCTATTCTGGGTGTGTTCAGAACTGCATTACACACACACACACTCACACCCCCCCCTCCACCCTCCGCCCCGAGCTCAACCTTGGACTGTGATTTAGATTTGAATAGATTGAGAAGAATGAGCAAAGGTCTTCCAAGAGTGGTGGGAGTCACAAAGGCTCACAAGGCTTTCTATTTGTCAGGTAAAGTTTAATTGTATCTCACCTGGAAATTAAAATCACAGCCCCATTTTAATCTTTCTTATTAACCTGCATAGATATAAAAAAACAAAAAAATATAAATTAGTTGACGTAGTCCTTTCAGAGTCTGAAAGCAGATAGATAGTAGTATAGGTATAAGGCTTTCTTAGCCCCTAAATGGAGTATTCCAGTTGACCTGGTCACTCTAGTTAAATAGCACAAACACAGGCAGGCTTCTCCATGGACATGCTGTGTGACCTTGGGAGCATGACCTGATTTATCAGTTTCTTTCTCTGTGGAGCCCCTAGATTAGCTGGCCTTGAAAGGTCACGGCTGAGAGGCTGTGTGGAGCTGTGGGAGAACTTAGTGCGGGCTCTGAGGGTCCGCTTTCGAGCTCTGTGACTAGATTCTTAGGATGGTAATGAGCATCATGTACCTGATGGGGTTTTTGTACAGATGCAAAGTGATGACCTGAAAAGCACTTTAATGTTAATCCCCACCCCCCACCCCCCACCCCCCCCACCCCTTACAAACACCCACAAGGGCCTGCTCGTGTCTTTAGCACCTAGCACTGCGCAGCATTTCCTCCCAAGTCCATGGACAAGGTATCCACTAACTTCATAGCATTTTCTAGCAGCATCCAGACATTTCAGAGCCGACTTTTAAAATAGTGAGACTGATGCTATGCAACTTATTATAACATCTCCACTAAGTTATTTATAACATCCCCACTTATATTTAAGGAATAAGCAGAAAATGATCCAACTCAGCAGTTCAAGCACATATACTCTCTGCTATCTGAGAATGCTTGAGCCAAACTGAATTTTTAACTCTGTCAAGCCCAGGGAGGTGGCTTTGGGGTAGCCTGGAATCCCTCTCCCTTTATCTAGTGGGTTCCAGTCTGCCAAAAGAAAGGTGTGTGTGTAAGTGGGCTTTTGCCTCTGGCAGAGACACATGTGATCAACTCAGTACTGTTGAATTACCTTTTCTCCTCTCATTAGACAGTTGCTGTCTCATAGCTTCTCCTATACATTATGTTCTGGCCTCACTTGTCAACTAATGTGCCTTGAACAACCTTAATCAGACTCCCTTGAAGAAGTGAAATTCAAAGGAAATATGGCCGAGTTTGTTCTCACTGAGGGGAAGAGGGAATGAGAAGAGGGAGATGGCTTCAGGGATTTCTGTGTTCAGCAGAAATCCAGACACAAGGGCAGAATTTTACTGCAAACTTGGTCGTGAGGACTGTCGTTCCCCTGTGTTTTCTGGGTTGGTGTGTGGCTCCAAAGAGGAAAAGGGGAGGCCGTTATCTTCACAGAGGAACGTATACTTTATAATCAGGCAGAACAATTCAAAACAAGTTTTTATAATAGCTTCTAGGATCTTAACTCCAGAGCTCAGGGTCTGTCTCTAAATGATCTGTCTTATGTTGCTGGAGGCATCAATTGACTCTAGGCATCAAGAGAAATGTTAAGGTGGTTGAGGAATAGCCTTTTCTTGCAAAAAGTGTACAGTCCACATGGGAGACAGAATTCAGGAAGAGAACAAACAAGGAGCCTCTTGAGGAACTTAGAGGGCACTAATCCCTTGGCTGGAAGCTCGGTTGTCCCCACCACGACTTCTGCAGCGCGTGCAGTAAGCCCAGGCAGGCGAGAGGAGGACTCTGGGCCGAAGCTAAGAGTGCTCTCATGCAGGAAACCATGAAAACCCTGGAACACCAACCCCAAGGCTGCTACTTCTGTTTATTCCAAAATCATTATTTTTACTTATTTTTGCTTATATTTCATGTCTGCTTAGCCCAAATCCTCTTTCAAGTTTAAGCAATTAAAAGGTGTGTTAGGTAAAAAGGTATTGACATAGTTCAAGATTCCAGAGACTAAGAGGAATGGGGTAGTAGGTTTCTCTCCACCTTTTTTCCCAATCAGGCATTTCCTTTCTCTGAAAGTGACCATGGGATCTGAGGTTGTGTATGTGTGTGTATACACACACACAAACATATATACACACACACACCCACCACATGATCTTTATCTGTGCATCATTTGATGGATACTTAGGATCTTTCCATTTCTTGGCTACTGTGAATAATGCTCAGTGAGCATACAAGAAGAGTGCAGGTATCTCTTCAAAATCCTGTTTTTATTTCCTTTGGGTATATACCAGAAATGGGATTGCTGGATCATAAGACAGTTCTGTTTTTAATCTGAGGAACCGCCATACTATATTCCATAGTGACTATCCCAGTTTACATTCCTCCCAATAGTGCACAAGGATTTCTTTTTTCCACATCCTTGCCAACACTTACCTCTTGTCTTTTTGATATTAGCTAACAGGTGTGAGGTGATGTCTCATTGTGGTTTTGATTTGTATTTTCCCTGATAATTAGTTCCTTTTCATATACTTGTCAGCCATCTGTATATTGTCTTTGGAAACATGTCTATTCAGGTTCTCCACATACTTCTAAATTGGATTATTTGGGATTTTTGCTATTAAGTTGTGTGATTTCCTCATATAGTTTGGATAGTAACCCCTTATTTGATAAACGGTTTGCAGATATTCCGTTCCGTCGGCTTCCCCTTCCTTTTGTTCCCTGTGCTCTGCAGAAGCTTTATAATCTGACATGGTGCCGCTTGTTTTTGTTGCTTGTGCTTTTCGTACATATCCAAAAGAAAATGTTGCCAAGACGAGTGACAGGAAGCTTTTCCCCCATGTTTTCTTCTAGGAATTTTATGGTTTCAAGTTTTATGTTGAGGCCTTTAATCCATTGCTAGCTGGTTTTTGAGTTGGGTATGATAGGGGTCCGCTAGACCATTCAGGTATGACCTAAGTCAAATCCCTTATGATTATGCAGTGGAAGTGAGAAGTAGATTTAAGGGCCTGGATCTGGTAGATAGAGTGCCTGATGAACTATGGAGCGAGGTTCGTGACATTGTATAGGAGACAGGGATCAAGACCATCCCCATGGAAAAGAAATGCAAAAAAGCAAAATTGCTGTCTGGGGAGGCCCTACAAATAGCTGTGAAAATAAGAGGCGAAAAGCAAAGGAGAAAAGGAAAAATATAAGCATCTGAATGCAGAGTTCCAAAGAATAGCAAGAAGAGATAAGCAAGCCTTCCTCAGCGATCAATGCAAAGAAATAGAGGAAAACAACAGAATGGGAAAGACTAGAGATCTCTTCAAGAAAATTAGGGATACCAAGGGAACATTTCATGCAAAGATGGGCTCGATAAAGGACAGAAATGGTATGGACCTAACAGAAGCAGAAGATATTAAGAAGAGGTGGCAAGAATACACGGAAGAACTGTACAAAAAAGATCTTCACGACCAAGATAATCATGATGGTGTGATCACTCACCTAGAGCCAGGAATGTGAAGTCAAGTGGGCCTTAGAAAGCATCACTAGGAAAAAAAGCCAGTGGAGGTGATGGAATTCCAGTTGAGCTGTTTCAGATCCTGAAAGATGATGCTGTGAAAGTGCTGCACTCAATATGCCAGCCAATTTGGAAAACTCAGCAGTGGCCACAGGACTGGAAAAGGTCAGGTTTCATTCCAATCCCAAAGAAAGGCAATGCCAAAGAATGCTCAATCTACCGCACAATTGTACTCATCTCACATGCTAGTAAAGTAATGCTCAAAATTCTCCAAGCCAGGCTTCAGCAATACGTGAACCGTGAACTTCCTGATGTTCAAGCTAGTTTTAGAAAAGGCAGAGAAACCAGAGATCAAATTGCCAACATCTGCTGGATCATGGAAACAGCAAGAGAGTTCCAGAAAAACATCTCTTTCTGCTTTATTGACTATGCCAAAGCCTTTGATTGTGTGGATCACAATAAACTGTGGAAAATTCTGAGAGAGATGAGAATACCAGACCACCTCACCTGCCTCTTGAGAAATCTGTATGCAGGTCAGGAAGCAACAGTTAGAACTGGACATGGAACAACAGACTGGCTCCAAATAGGAAAAGGAGTACGTCAAGGCTGTATATTGTCACCCTGCCTATTTAACTTATATGCAGAGTACATCATGAGAAACGCTGGACTGGAAGAAACACAACCTGGAATCAAGATTGCCGGGAGAAATATCAATCACCTCAGATATGCAGATGACACCACCCTTGTGGCAGAAAGTGAAGAGGAACTAAAAAGCCTCTTGATGAAAGTGAAAGAGGAGAGTGAAAAAGTTGGCTTAAAGCTCAACATTCAGAAAATGAAGATCATGGCATCTGGTCCCATCACTTCATGGGAAACAGATGGGGAAACAGTGGAAAGAGTGTCAGAGTTTATTTTTTGGGGCTCCAAAATCACTGCAGATGGTGACTGCAGCCGTGAAATTAAAAGACGCTTACTCCTTGGAAGAAAAGTTATGACCAACCTAGATAGCATATTCAAAAGCAGAGACATTACTTTGCCGACTAAGGTCCATCTAGTCAAGGCTATGGTTTTTCCTGTGGTCATGTATGGATGTGAGGGTTGGACTGTGAAGAAGGCTGAGTGCCAAAGAATTGCTGCTTTTGAACTGTGGTGTTGGAGAAGACTCTTGAGAGTCCCTTGGACTGCAAGGAGATCAAACCAGTCCATTCTGAAGGAGATCAACCCTGGGATTTCTTTGGAAGGAATGATGCTAAAGGTGAAACTCCAGTACTTTGGCCACCTCATGAGAAGAGTTGGCTCATTGGAAAAGACTCTGATGCTGGGAGAGATTGGGGGCAGGAGAAGGGGACGACCGAGGAGGATGAGATGGCTGGATGGCATCATGGACTCGATGGACGTGAGTCTGAGTGAACTCTGGGAGATGGTGATGAACAGGGAGGCCTGGCGTGCTGCGACTCATGGGGTCACAAAGAGTTGGACACGACTGAGTGACTGAACTGAACTGATGATAGGCGTCCAATTTCATGCATGTCATTATCTATTTTCCTACCATCATTTATTGAAGAGAGATCCTTTTCCCACTGAGTATTTTTGGCTCCCTTATCAATTGTTCATTGACTGTATATGTGAAGGGTTATTTCTGGTCTCTTTGTTTTGTTCCATTGTCATATGTATGTTTTTAATGCTAGTGCCATGCTGTTTTGATTACTGTAGGTCTGTGATATACTTTGACACCAAGTGTGTCATGTGTCTAGCCATATTTTTCCTTTTCAAGATTGCCTTGGCTATTCAGCATCTTTTGTGTTTCCATCTACATTTTAGGGTTGGGAACTTTCATGGCAATCCAGTGGTTAAGACTCTGTCCTTCCAGTGCATGTGACATGAGTTTGTTCCGTGTTTGGGGAACTTAGATTTCACATGCCAGGTGGCTCAGTAAACAAACCACTGTCCCCTACAAATCCAAACCAACCCCCCCTCCCCACCCCCCCAAAAAAGGACAAAGCTCAAGTAAGTTTTAGTAGAATTTGCAGTAATCCGTATACTGCTTTAGGCAGTTAAGGAATTTTAACGTTCTAACAATATTCTAGCAATCCAAGAACACAGGGTAGCTTTCCATTTATTTGTTGTCTTTAAATTTTTTTCATCACTGTCTTTGTGTTCACTGTACAGAATGTTCACCTTCATGGTCAAGTTTATTCCTAAGTATTGATTTTGGTGCTATTGCAATTGGGGTTGTTAATTTCTCTTTTGGATAGTCTGTTGTTAGTATATAGAAACAATTGAGTCTGTTTCTTGGTTTTGTATCCTGCAACTTTATTGAATTAGTTTATTCTCATAGTTTCTGGTGGAGTGTTTAGGGTTTTCTATATATAAAATCATGACATTTGCAGACTCAGACAGTTAACTCCTTCCTTTTCAATTTGGATACTTTTTTTTTTTTTTTTCTGGCTAGGACTTCCAGAACTATGTTGTTTAGGAGTGGTGGAAGGAG
The DNA here is from genome assembly GCF_032405125.1 of Capricornis sumatraensis. NCBI lineage: Eukaryota > Metazoa > Chordata > Mammalia > Artiodactyla > Bovidae > Capricornis > Capricornis sumatraensis. The sequence continues at coordinate 52,349,440 of NC_091089.1, read as the reverse complement.
TGTGGAAGTTGTCTTACTCCTGATCTTGGAAAAAACTTTCAACTCTTCACCATTGAGTATGAGGTTAGCTATGGATTTGCCAGTATATAGAGTCAGACAGAACTGGAGTGACTAGCACGCATGGCCTTTATTATACTGAGATGTGTTCCCTTTATACCCAGTCAGTTAAGAGTTTTTATCATGAAAGGCTGTATTTTGTCAAGTGCTTTTCCTGAATCTGATATTTTTAACTTTCATTCTATTAATGTGTTGTATCACATTGAATGATTTACATATGTTGAACCATCCTTGCATCCCAGGATAAATCCCACTTGATCATGGTACAATCCTTTTAATGTGCTGTTGAATTTGTTTTATTTTGAGAATTTTCACATCTGTGTTCAATAGGGATATATTGGCCTATAGTTTTCTTTTAGAGTCTTTATCTGGCTTTGGGTGTCAGGGTAATGTTTACCTTGTAAAATGAGTTTGAAAACATTTTCTCCTCTTTTGGGGATGAATTTGAGAGGGATTGGCTTTAATTCTTCTTTGAATGTTTGGTAGAGTTCACCAGTGAAGCCATCTGGTCCCGGGATTTTCCTTTTTGATAATTTCTTCAATCTCCTTAGATAGTGGTCTGTTCAAAATTCTCCCTTCTTCATGATTCATTCTTGGCAGTTTATGTTTCCAGGAATTTATCCTAGTTTATCCAGTTTCTTTGTGTACAATAAATAGGAATCTTCTGCATTTCCATGGTTTCAGTTGTAATGTACCCTCTCATTTCTGATTTTGAGTCTTCTTTTTTTTTTTCTTAGTCTAGTTAAAGATTTGCCAATTTTGTTTATCTTCTTTAGAAAGAGCTGCTCTTAGTTTCACTGATTTTTTTTCTATGTTCTATTTGATTTTATTTCTGCTCACCTCTTTTATTTCCACATGCTAACTCTGGGCTTAGTTGTTTTTCTAGTTCCTTGAGGTATAAAGTTAGGTTGTTCTTTTGAGACCTTTCTTTTTTCTTAATGTAACTTTTGATTGCTATAAACTTCCTTCTTAGAATGGCTTTTGCTGCAGCTCATTAGATTTGGTATATTCTCATTTTCATTTGTTTCAAGACATTGTTTGATTTCCCTTTTGATTTATTCTTTGACGAATTGGTTATTCAAGAGTATGTTGTTTAATTTTCACGTGTGTATTTTCCCATTTAACCCTAATCCTGTAATTTCTAGTTTTATACCATTGTGGTTGGAAAATATACTTGGTATGATATCAGTTTTCTTAAGCTTGCTAAGAGTTGACTGATGTGACCTGATGTGAAGAGCCAACTCACTGGAAAAGACCCTGATGCTGGGAAAGATTGAGGGCAGGAGGAGTAGGGGGCAACATAGGATGAGATGGTTAGATGGCATCATTGACTCAATGGACATGAGTGTGAGCAAACTCCAGGAGATAGTGAAGGACATGGGATCACAGAGAGTCAGACATGACTGAGTAACTGAACAGCAACACTGGTTTACCAAAACTTATTTTGTGAGCCAGCCTGTGATCTGCCCTATAGCCTTTGCCATGTACAGTTGAGAATACGTATTCTGCTGTTGTTGGATGGAATGTTTTATAGACAGTTGGTATGCTTTGATTTCCTTCTCTTTACCTTTAAGAATGATATGGTTTTGCTTTGTGGTCACCATGAGGCTTATATATTGATATAACAGTCTCTGTTATGTTGTAATCAACTTAAGTTTGACTGTATATAAAAACTCTACCCTTTTACTCTTTTTTTTAATGTCACAGTTTATCTCTGTGTTGTAACATCATTAGCAAATACAGTTACTGTTATTTTTTAATACTTCTTTTAGTAGAGTTAAGTGGTCAACACAGTACCTAATAACTGTATTAGAGTATTCTGAATTTGGCTGTATTAACCTTTACCAGTGTGGTGTTTGGTTTCATATGTTTTCAAGTTACTAATAAGTGTCTTTTCATTTCTGCTTGAATACCTCTTAGCATTTCTTGTAAGGCAGGTCTAGTGATGAACTGTGTTTCTTTTTGTCTGGGAACATATTTATCTTTCCTTCATTTCTGAGGGATAACTTTGCAAGGTAAAGTATATTTGGTTGGTGGTTTTTATCTGAGGACTTTGTAGCATCTATGCTTTCCTGGCCTTTAAAGTTTCTGCTGAGAAATCTTCTCATAGCCTTTTTGGAATTACCTTGTAAGTGATAAGCTTCTTTTCTCTGGCTACTTTTTAAGATTCTCTCTTTGTCTTTAGTTTTTGACAGGTTATTACAGTATGTCTTGGAGAATTCTGTTTAAGCTGCATTTGTTTGGGAATGTATGAGCTTCACGAAATTGGATGGTCAAATTTCTTTCTAGATTTGGGACATTCTCAGCCATTCTTTTCTTTTAAATTAGCTTTCTGCTTCCCCACTCTCTTTTCCTTCAAGGACTCTAATATTTCACAGACTTCTTCTCCTGATGCATCCCATAGTTCACATAAGCTTTCTTCACTCTTTTAAATTTTTATTTCTTCTCCTCTGACAGGATAGTTTCTAAGGTCCTTTATTCTACTTTACAGATCGTTTCTGCTGCTTGCCCCATTCTGCTGTTTATGCTCTTGATTGCATGTTTCATTTCATTCTATTCTTAAGTTCTAGAATTTGTTTGGTTTTTTACGATTTCAGTCTTTGTTAAACTTCACATTTTCATGACCGTGTTTCCCTGATATCATTGAGTTGTCTTTCTTGTATCTTGTTGGCTTGTAGCTCATTGAGCTTCCTTGAAATAGATATTTTGAATTCTTTAGCATAAACTGTGGATTTATGCCTTTGGGGCTGGTTACAGGAAGATTATTTTGATTCTTTGGTGCCATGTTTCCTTGATTTTTCATGTTGCTCGAGGTCTTAAATTGGTGTCTTCACATTTGTGATGGTAGTTACCTCCTTCAGTCTTTACTGACTGACTTCAGGAGACAAACACCTGTCAGCTCTGCTAGGGATTCCGAGACGCGCAGAGCTTGGATACACATGCTCCACATCTCTAGTCCCTCCTTTGGCAGAATCCTTAAGCTTATATGCTTTCTTATATCCTATAAATGTACCAGGGCAGGTGCTGACAGCCTCCTTTCTGCTCCCCAGGGGTGGTGCTAGGGCTTAGATTTGTGGTCTGTCCCTGGCCTGCAGACTCTGGCCATGCAGACTCTGCAGACTTTGGGTATGCTCACTAGCCATTTGCTAAAACTCATGTTCACTGCCACCAAGAATGCTCACAGGATGCTGGCCATGGGGTTAGGGTGTGCGTGGGAGAGGGGTTTGGGGTGTTGGGGCTGCCGGTGGGCCAGCTAGTGGGATTTGTAGGCAAAGTGTCCCCAGCAGCTTGTGGACAAGCTTATTAGTGGTATCTGCAGCATGTTTAGTAGGATCTGTGTCCCTTTCAACACCTTCTGAGAGTCCAATTTGCTGTTCTCCCCAGCCTCTTTCTGCTCCCCGAGGCTCAGTACTTGGATGAGGTAGGAGAGAAATGAACCTCTTTTCTACAGCTGGGGAAGCTGGGTGCTCACACACATGCTCTCACTCCCCGTCTCACAGGAGAAACTGTGGCTGGGGCTGCCTCTTGGCATTGAGCTGTGCTGCCTTGGGAGAAGATCATGTGAGGAAAGTCACGCTGGTCCTTTTATCTCTCCAAAGCTTCCAAATGCAGATTTTTTTTTTTTTGCTCAGTGGTATGCTAGAACTTCTTCACTGGACTTGTGGATTTCCTAGAAGGCTTTCATCTGCATGTGATCCTGTGTGTTCTCAGGGGGCAGCTGGGGCCAGTTCATGGGCCACTTTGGAGTCCGTAGCTGAGACCAAGGTCTGTAGGCTAATCTCCTGGCACTTGGGAGGGTGATACCTCTCCCAGGTTCCTCGGCGTAAGGTACCGGACCCCACATCTCCTTCACGGCATTTTTGTCTGAGGATGGATGGATGTCAAGGTGCTGTTGGGATGAGGGATGAGGGATGAGGGACGGGAGCAGAGGATGTCTCTCTCATCCTGCCGATGTCACTCCTCCCACTTTATCTTCACTCCCGTCTTGTGTGCTTGGCACCTGAAGACGCTGTGATGTACTTGGGTTTTCCCCGTTAACCGTGTATCTTACAGATTCTTCTGTTTTTGTTGCTTGAACATTTTTCCGTGGCTCCATGGCAGTGGATCTCAAACCTGATGTGTACAGACTCACCTGGAGAGCCAAGAGCAAATGCAGGGGCCTGGGCTCCTGGAGTCGGGGAGGGCTTGGCCTTTTGCTGTTGACCACGTTTTCCAGGCGATTCTGAGAAGGACAGAGAGGCGAGGTGCCGCTCTGTGGCCTCTGTGTGGCCGTGCTGTGAGAAATCAGGCAGTTCCACTTTCTGAAAATCCCGAAAGCGTTTGAAGCTGGACTGTGACACACACTCCAGGGCGGAGGTGGGGAGGACGGCGTGACTCCTGCGTTTATGCACTCTCCCTCGGCTGAAGGTCGTCATTCCTGGGCAGTTGCTACCGTTGTTTGCGCTGGCCTTCTGGGTCACATTTCTGAGGTCCCAGCTTCTGAACTTTGAGTCTCTTCCCGCCTGTCCTTCCGTTTGCCCTTTGCCCGGTCTGCCTTTCTCCGCTGTGCCTAAGGAGTGCCTCTCTCCTTCCCCCGCTGCCATTAGACCCTCCTGGGACTCATTCCCAGGACAGTGTTCGGAAGAATTGTTGTAATCCCCCAGACAGTTCTTCTGTGTGGCTGAAGTAGAAATAAAGAGGGAGAAATGATGATTTAAAAAGTAAATGAAGCTTGGGGAATGTGATTAAATGTAGTGGTATCCGGGGATTTACTGAAGCTGAACACTTTGTCCATTCTTTTCAGTAACTATTCCAAGTTAACAGCCGGGTGCAGGTTGCTTTCAGAGCAGGTTGCTTTCCTTGCAACTGGCCCATCTTTGAGGGGCTCCCGCCCTGTGGAGACCCGGGGAGGCCTCTGGAGCGTGGGGTGGCCGTGGTGTGGGACATGAGAGAGGGGTGGTGCTTTTCAGTTCCTTGGTGTTGAGTGTTAGACGTGGACATGATCTTAGAAGTCATCTTGATCTTTGAAGTTTCACTAAAGCAACTCTCTAATACCTGATAAGCGAGTATTTAAATTTCTAAAGAGGCAAAAGATGACGAGGGCTCCTGGAGTCAGGGAGAGCCTAGCCCTTTCCTGTTGACCACGTTCCCCAGGCGATTCTGAGAAGGACAGAGGAGAGGCACGCTCTGTGGCCTCCTCTGTGTGGTTGTGCTGTGAGAAACCAGGCAGTTTCCACTTTCTGAAAAATCCCAAAAGGATTTCTGATGGGTTACTGCATAGGATTCTGACCGGTAATCTTGCCAGTGGTTCCTCACAGATACCCAGATGTACTGACTGGTGCAGTTACTGGTTCTTGCAATACTTTGGACTAGAAATGAGGCTCTAATGTTAGTGTCATGCAAAGCAGTGAGCATTCTCCCGTCCCCCTTTCTGATCTTGGTCTGTAGGGTTTTGTTTGTGCTTTTTTTTTTTTTTTTCTAACTTTTTTCCAATTGAACAGAGCCCCCAGTGGAGAAAACAGTGAGGAAAGAAGGAAGATCAGGCTTCCCTTGGATGAGATGAGTGTCCTTTTGCCTGAGGTGTCGTGGTCCCTGTGGAAGTGCTTTTAAGGGGACGTAAATAAGGAATGACTCGAAACTCACTTCTTGCTGAAGTTTTTACTTTTATTTCAAGGAGGAAGCAATTAGATCCTGATTAATTCTGTCCTCAGCAGCATAGGGTGGTCTTGGAGAGTTTTCTTCAAGCTTATTAAAAAAATAACTATTAGTATGATCATGGGTCTCTATAAATTCATAGAAAACACCACCCCCAAATGATTTCAGTTGAGACTTTTAAATACATCTGAGTGAGCAGTTGCAGCTGTAGATATAACCACGGTGTTGAGAGAAAGAGGTGAGGGAAAAAACATGTTAATGATTTTAAGGGATTAAAAGGTATTTATAAAAGTTACTTGCCTTTCAGGTTTTCGCTGAGGTATTTAAAGCTCCTGAGTTTCATGCCCCCACTTGACAGTTTCTAAACATTGGAACTTAATGCCTTATTTCTTCTTGCCATTTGCTCTGTGACGACTCTCATGATCCATTACTGAGCAAATCTGAGCAGGCAGCCCTGCGTCTCATCAAGAAGAGAGATGGTGAAGAAGGGCAGGGGCCTTAGGCAGTGATAAGCATCTTATGGGTACAGGAAGGCGAACATTCATGGTTACTTTCTTCCCCAGTCTGTGGCAGACTGCTATTAGCCAGGCTTGTTAGTCCTTGGGAGAGCGTTGTTAATTATTAGCATTACTAATGACATTGACCCATCATGATGTGAATCATAGCACAGAACCTGACGTGTGTGTTGATCTTATACTCAATCCTTTCAACTGTGAAAGGAGGGAAGTTTCTGTTGTTTCTAATATCAGAGAATCGAAAGCAGAGAGGTTTAGTAACTTGGATAAGGTCACACAGCTAGAAAGTAGCAGAAGCAGGATTTGAGCCTTGGAGACATAGCCACTACATACATTCTTTTCCTCCAAATATGTTCTGATGTTCTCTGTTCCTGAATTTCTGGGGGATTCTTGGAAGGACAGCAGCAGACACTGTTCTCAAAGCAGAAAGTGGATGGTGGTTTCAGGGATGGTTTTCCGTCATTCATTTTTTGTGGCATAATACTGAGTCCTTGATATTATTCTCAAAGTGGGGAGGCGGTATGGGTGTGCTTGGGGAGGGGAGAAAACAGGGAAATGTGTTGTTTGCCAGAGCCCACTGTGGACATAGGAGCCCCTTTCAATAAAGAATTTTGCACACTGTTATTTGTTGGGGAAAATGGTACTGGTGGGGCAACCTGCAGGTACAGAAGCTAAAAATGTTCTCGTGACAAGAAATTAAGGCACAGAGCTGATTGTGGACCCTGGTTGGTTTGGTATTCAGCCTGAATAATTAGAGTGATTCATAGTACACGCCAAGAGTGTGTTTGGAAGTCCAGCATTGCAACAAATAATAGAGGGGAGGTGATTTCCCCTGCAGTTTCGAAACTTGTGAAATGTCACATTATCACCTCCCGTCATGGTGACAAATAGGTTTCTGCACTGATCTCAGTGTCCAGCTAAATGCTTTGAAACTGCCTGTTGCCCCATAGTTTTGGAGCTGCGAATGCTTTTTAAAGCACTGCTCAGCCTACCTTGCTATCAAAGAGCAGGAACAATTATGATGACGATTTAGCTCCAGGGAGTGTGAAGCGCTGTGCTGAGTGCCATGGCAGTGTTTCAGTGCCTGTGGCCAAGGTCAGAAAGGAAGCTTGTTTGGGGGGTGTGTATAGGCAGGTGGGCTGGGGGCTCAGCAGCTGTTACTTTTCCATTGACACTGGTTTTGCATGTGGTTTGAGACCACTTCCCACAGGGCTGTGGCTGCCTGTCTTCACAGTCCTCCTGACACGTTCAAAGATTCGTGGTGCAAGCTGTTCATGAATGGAGGGAAATGTCTCTTGTAGCTAAAGCCTGGGAATGATACAGGCAGTGAGTTGGGGACTTGAAGCTTGAAAAATATTTTTTTGGCATTAATATATTGTGGTCAATTATGAAGAATCAGGTAATTTCTTTTTGGTAATAGTTAATATAGCAAAACCTTTTTTTTCTTTTTTCCTGACCACATGTGTATCTTGATTGCACATCGTTTCTTTATCAGTATACTCAGGTATTTTAGTATTTTCTCGAGAGGGCTGTGTGAGACAGTGTTGGGACTGGACGCTAAGAGGTGCTTTATCTGTGCACACGCCGGGGAGAGTCTTCCTCGAGTGTGAGCCTCACTTGGCATTGATGTGTCCCCGGAGGAAAATAGTTCAAGCCCTGCTCCCAAGTAGTAGGGTTCAGTCATGTGTATTTGACTCTGCAACTTTGTAATCAGTTGTAAATATTCACAAACTGGGTAGGGGAGGGAGGAGTCAGGATGTGACAGAGGAGGAGGACAGCAGGCATCTTTTTCTTTCTCCACTAGGGTCATCCCTGAGGCTACAAGGTGGGAGGTATGGAGAGGCAGGAGGAGTGGGAGGGAGGAGTCACTGGGGTTGAGGCCTCCAGGATGGAAGCACCAGGCCTTGTCAAGTAAGGCATGTGGGTTATAAGGGAAAAGTCTTGGCCCCCAAGCTTACCGTAGAGATGGGCAGATCAGATGAATATGTCAAGCAGCTAGCGATAAACTGATGCTACGTTATTATTGCACCATGAATCAGTTGACCTGAAGGTCCAAGGTCAGAGGCTCACTGCTCCATCAACAGGCTGGGGCTTTAAACGGTTTGGGTCTGTGGCTCGTGGCATATGGGTTTGGGGTAACGTGGGGTGGAGAGGATGAGAGTACTTTCACTTGCTGTTATGAATTCATGGCGAAAAATGCCTCCTGGAAACATGTGGAGTTCGTTTGCATAGAAATCCAGTAGTGGAGGGACTGAGAATTACTCGTTATCACACTTGAATTTTCAGAACTGAATTACTTTTAGCAATTCAGGTTTTCTTGGCCAAGAGGGAAGTAGGAATTTGTGATGAGAACGAGGATGGGTGATAGGAAACAGGAGGCCTAGAAGTAGTATTTCGGGCGGGCTCTCACACGGTGCTGTGTGTCCGTGGCATGTGTGCGTGCGGTGAACAGTATGTCAGGGCCCTGGGAGGCGACGGGTCACCGAGGATCCTGTCTCAGAGGGATTCACTGAGCTTTCTTGAGCAGCAGCCCCCACTAAAGGCTGACGTGTAACTAAGTCTTAGAAGCAGTTCCTCTTGGAATTTATGCAGAACCACATGTATAATAAAGATATTGTTGACTCTGCAAAATTACTTATCACTGGGCATGTTAAGAGGAACCTCGAAAGAAACTTAGAAGATAAAAGTGAAAATTCTACATCGCAGTTTGGAATCTGTAATATTAGAGCTGGAAAGACCCTTAAGTTAATCTCACCCAATGTCCTCCTCTTACAAATGACAGCAATAGCGCTGGAAGAGGTCAGCTGAGTTGCCCAAGGCTGCAGAGAAAGCTCAGTGGCAGAGTGGAGACTCCAGTGGAGGTTCACTCGGGGGTCGGTACTGTCATCTTCCATCGTTATTGCGTTCCTGCATTCTTGTCCTGAATTCTTGTTTCTGCTTCTGTCACTTGGAGTCAGGGAGCAATGAGAAAACGCTCAGGCTCCTCTGGGGACACTGGAAAGGGCGAGGCCGTCACCACATCACAGGCCGGAGGAGCAGGTTAACCGAGTCAGCGTGGCTGGCGGGCTGGAGCCAGTGAGAAGCTGGGAGAGGGTGAACCTGGGAAAAATGTTGTGCATTTCAGCTGATTTTTAATTGTGATCCGGTGATCTCTTATGGGACAGTGTAGTAGGCAACCGAGTCAGCGTGGCTGGCGGTCTGGAGCCAGTGGGAAGCTGGGAGAGGATGAACCTGGGAAAAATGTTGTGCATTTCAGCTGATTTTTAATTGTGATCCGGTGATCTCTTATGGGACAGTGTGGTAGGCAACCGAGTCAGCGTGGCTGGCGGGCTGGAGCCAGTGGGAAGCTGGGAGAGGATGAACCTGGGAAAAATGTTGTGCATTTCAGCTGATTTTTGATTGTGATCCGGTGGTCTCGCATGGGACAGTGGTAGGCAGGACAGATTCCCCAGGCGGAGTTGCTGGGTGTCTTTCAGAGAAGGACCTAATGGGTCAGTTCATATCAGTGCGTGCATCGGTTGGCCGTACTTCCATTAACAACAACGTAAGGATTCTGTGTATCTTTGTAGGGGTCATTAAAAAGCAATTTTTGCTTTCTTATAATGTTAAGTAAACTTTCTTACAGAAATATAACGTGTTTTTTCTGTCTACTTAGTTTGTATGTCACAGGCAAGGGCAAGGGGCTGAATTTTGCTTCTGATCCTTGGCATTGGGGAATGACGCATCCTGGCATCTGTTACCCAGGGGGCACAGGCCAGTTCTTTGCCCAGAGAGAAGTATTGGCAGGAGCATTTGGGGCATCACCTAGCATCTGGATTGGGGGGGGGCCATAATTAGAGGATTGGTGCAAGCTGCTTCTAAGCCCCACAAAGGTTGCCCTGAGCAGGTTCACCCGATTTCTTCCTCTGCTCTGAAGATGAGAAGTGGATTCCCTTCTGTGTGACTATGGCCTTGACTATGGCCTTGCCTCCTGCATCCTGACTTGCACTTTAGCATTAGGGCTCCCTTTCAGGCCTCAGTTTCGATGCCTTCCAGTCTCTAATTCGATGCAATGAATGGCTCCTGTTGCCCAGCATGGGGCTTTTGATGTGCTTAAAGCGCAGTGACCTACATCATCTCATTTGGTTCTCATAGAAAGCCCTATGACCTGAGCAGAACATGCCCCTCATCCAGCAGGTGTAGGAACTGAAGGAAGAGGTTTGCCCCTCCCTCCACAGCCGGAGCATGACAGGCGGGGGCCTCAGCCCAGGGCTCGCGATTGCCAGGCAGAGTTTCTCCTGCCACCTACCTGCTCAGCTTGGGACAGACAGTGCCTGGTGTTCCACACAGCAGATAGGGAGAGCTGCAGAGCCCCCAGCTGCGCATGGACTGGGGCAGAGGGACTTGTGTGGAGGAGCCCCGTTAGGGTGCGAGGGCCTCTGGGCAGCTGCAGTCTCAGAGCAATGGGTTCTTTCAGGATTCCTGAAACATTGTGTATTAGCAAGCACATCACAATATCTTTATACAACTAGTCTTTTGCAAACTTGAGCAGATGAGAAGTGTCCAGGGAAGGGTAGATGGCATCCCGTATAGAGGGTTTTGTCGGTTCATGTGTACCACTCTTCAGGCTGGCTTAGAGTTCTCCTGGGGCAGGGGGGTGGCATGATACACTCTATGTACATCCCTAGGGCAGATAAGCCCTGTAAGTTGTTCATGATGTAAAAAAAATCCGTTGAGGGTTCTGTTTTCTGACTCGCGTCAGTGCCCACCAGTGTGGGTGAGGTGGATGTCTGTGGTTCTCACCTCCTTGTCTCCTCCTGAAGGAGCCTTTGCCCAGTGCCCAGGAAGACCTTCTGTAGCAGCCACGAGCATGAACTGTGTATGTCCACTTATCAGGGTAACTTCCAGAGCTGCGGAGGTGGTCCACACTCTCGTCTGGAAGCCTAAGGGTGTTCTCGGCCATGAGCCATCTTTCTTGATGCTTGTCCATCAAATTCTCTGGGGCAACTGGGGAATTTTTCCCTCATCCAGGAAGTCTTAATGACAAGTCCAGGGGCCTTCTGCTGGCTAGTCGTTAACCAGCAGAGCTCTTTGCTGTGTTGAGTAAGTTCTCGAAAAAGACAGGTGAGTTTTTTAAGACGGGGCTGATGTATTTTTAATTGTACTTCCCCCATTAACCAACATTTCTTAATCAGATCACTGGGTAGCCGACAGCAGATTCCAGCCCAGCCTCTTGGCAGCCTGCCTGACGTGCAGCCTTGCTGGGGGAGGGGATGTGTGGGGGGAGATGGCATTTGCACTTCTGCTTTTGAGGGGCTGCTCTGGACAGGCTGAGTGTTCAGGTGGGCTGGCGAGCTCTGTGCTGCTCATCTCCTGAGAGCTACTTGGGGGGGATTTGCAGGAGGGTTGGCGGTGGGGGACGGTCACTGAAAAAATTGGTTTGGGTTGGTTTCTGTTTTTCTGCGGAGACACATCATGTTCATTTTAGAGAAATCAGAAAAGCCAAGAGACAAACAAACTCTCTCTCTCTGACTTTCTCGCTGGGCAGAGGTTTCTATAGTAATAGTCCCAGTTTTTGCCCTTTAGAGATGGAAGGTAGAGAACACCAGGTTGGACTTCAGCACTTTCCAAAGAGCACAGATTTGGGAGACAGACTCTTGCATGGGTTTGAATCCCAGCTCCATTTCTTGCTAGTGAGCCTGTGCAGTTTTCTGCACCTCTTCATCCTTCGGTTTCCTCACCTGGGGGATGGAGATGATACCTTTCGGGGCTGTGAGAGTGAAAGGATAAAATGTGGAAGGCACTGGGAAACAGAACCAGGCACACGGCCAGCTCTCCGAGTGAAGCTGTTATTGTTACATCGCCAGCATTAACTTGTTCTCGCATCATTTGTTTGCTTAGAGCGCCAGTGATGTGAGCTTTCTGCTTTATCGGGGTTTGCTATTTCCAGTTTCCGTTCATGTTCAGGCCTGGAGCGCGTAGGGTTCTTTTCTGTAGTGGTCATGCTTGACGGAGACTTGCGGCAGGCAGAATCTTGCCCTGGATGGAGCTCCCTGGGGGAAAGGGGATGCCCTGAGATTCCGGGGTGAGTGCCATTATGGGTTTATGACTGTGGGGTTTCCAGCATCGGTGGCAGGAACTGTTTGGCTCCGTCCTTGTCTTCTCCAGCGTGTCTTGCTTTAACTAAGCCTCCCATCCCCCGGTCCCCAGTCAGCAGACTTCACCCCCGCCACCACAGAGCAAGGCCTGAGTGTTTCCTTAAACATGGCTGAGCGTTCCTGCCTCCTAATCTCACCTGAGCCTGCCGTGACATCCCGGCGGTAGTGGGGATGGTAAGGGTGTGTGCTCGTGAGTCATTACTGAGGTTTAGCAAGTTGTTTTTCTACCACTTTAAATAGACCCCGGGTGTGTTTTATGGAGGCGATCCTCTGCAGTCCTCCAGAAAAGCCTGCTTTTCCAGTGGACTGTGGGCTGATGCGGTGCTTTCATCAGACTTTACACCAGAGCAATTTCCACGGGTGCCCGCCTTCTCACAGGGTCACTTCCTGCTGTGATGTTCTTTCTCCTCGCGCACTTTATCTTCACAGTCCTCCTCTGAGGAAAACAGCTTGGGTCTCCGTTTCACAGATACGGAAATTGAGGTCCAGAGGGGTCAAGCGAGGGACTTGGGAATTGTTATCTCAGATAATTAGGGGCTGGCAGGTGGCCTTCTCCCTGGGCTGTTTGGCCTTTGCACATGGGCAGGGAGTTGAACTGCTCCCAAAATGTTGGTTAAGTCACAGGGAGTGTGAGAGTCTAGTGCTTTGAAAGGAGGAAGAGATTTCCTGTCAGTCTGCCCCTGCACACTGCCATACACACACACACACACACACACACACACACACACACACACCCCTCCTCCTACCTGGTCAAATATAATGGCCATCTTGCTCCAGTCTTTGCTGCTCTTATCTATGTATGATTCCTTTCTCTGGAATTCAGCTTTTTTTTTGTGAATCCCAAGATCATAGCATCCTGCTCATCTGCCTGCATGAGGGTCACATACAGAAGGCACCCCTGTTCTCAGGCCATCTGGTCTACCTCAGAGTCCTCATTTCTCTTGTTTGTCCCCTTTCCCCCTCCAGAGCTATTCTCTCATGTCCTTCCCCATTTATTTGCTCCTACCTTCTTGCCTTTTTTTTTTTTCATTCTGTTTCTTAGGCTTCTGGAAGCTTTCTTCCCCCTTTTTCTCTGCCAGGACAATGGTAGGGAATTAGTCTGGGTTTTCGAGAGAAACAGAATCGGTAGAGGGTGTGTTTGTGTGGGGAGGAGGAGATATGTGTGAAACAGGCTCATTGATGAGGGAGGCTGAGTTGTCCCACGATCTGCTGGATCCTGAAGACTCCGGAAAGCTGAGGGGGTAGTTCCAGTCTCAGTACAAAGGCCTGAAAACCAGGAGAGCCGCTGGTGTGAAGTTCTAGTCCAAAAGCCAGCAGACTCTGGACCTGGTAAGAGCTGATGCTTCAGTTTGAGTCTGAAGGCAAGGAAGAACACATGTGCCAGAGCGCAGGCAGGCAGAAGAATTCTCTTACGTGGCCTGTTTGTTCTATTCAGGCCTTCAACTGCCCGGGCCCACCTACATTAGGGAGAGCAGTCGGCTTGGTCCACCAATTCAAATGGTGATGTCATCCAGAAACAGCCTCCCAGATCACCAGAATAAGGTTAGACCTCTTACCTCAGCCCTACGTGGCCTAGTCAAGTTGACACGTAAAGTGAACTGTCATGGAAACAAGATCCGTTTCCAGAAAGCCTCATTTGAATCCTGCCTGCTCCACAACATTTTCCCAGCTTCATTAGCTGACACTCGACTCCGCCTAGCTGGATTCTTTTTGCTCTTGTTGGCTCCACCAGAGCTCAGCATTGATGGCACCCACCCCTCCATTGTTCTCCCGTTTTTTTTCCCTAATTGGAGGAGGTTGCTTTGCAGTGTTGTGTTGGTTTCTAACGTGCAACACCGTGAATCGGCCTTGTGTGTACATTTCTCCCCTCTCCCCTGAGCTTCCCTCCCACACTCTTCCCCGATGCCACCCCTCTATGTGGTCACAGAGTGCCAGGCTGGGCTCCTTGTGCCACACGGCAGCTTCCCACTAGCTAGCTCTTTTACACATAGGTGGAGAAGGCGATGGCACCCACTCCAGTACTCTTGCCTGGAAAATCCCACGGACAGAGGAGCCTGGTGGGCTGCAGTCCATGGGGTTGCTAAGAGTCAGACACGACTGAGCGACTTCACTTTCATTTTTCACTTTCATGCATTGGAGAAGGAAATGGCAAACCACTCCAGTGTTCTTGCCGGGAGAATCCCAGGGACGGGGGAGCCTGGTGGGCTGCCATCTATGGGGTCACACAGAGTTGGACACGACTGAAGTGACTTAGCAGCAGCAGCAGCAGCAGTATATATATGTCAATTAATATGTATATATGGAATCTAGAAAAATGGTACTGATGAACCTATTTGCAGGGCAGGAATAGAGATATGTATGTTGAGAATGGGCTTGTGGACACAGCGGGAGCAGGAGAGGATGGGATGAATTGAGAGGGTAGCATTGATATGTATACACCTCCATTGTTCTTTAATGATTTTTTTCTAAGTACCTCTGGCCTTCTCCTCTGTGTTTGAAGGACAGATACCTAAGTTCTCCCACTCTTGTCTCCCCCGTGGAGGGTCTCTATGGTAGATGCTTAGTCAAATGCTTGTTATCTTAGCTCTGTTTCCCAGTGGATGAAGGGAAGGATACCGCATTTGCCTCCTGGGATTACAGGATCCACATGATGGGTTTGGAGAACTGGGAATCTTGTTTCCTATGGGCAGCCAGAGAAGGGGTAGCTAGCATTTGTTGTATAGTAGTCATAGAGGCGTCCCTGGTAGCTCAGATGACGGTAAAGAATCCACCTACAATGCAGGAGACCTGGGTTCCATTCCTGGGTTGGGAAGATCTCCTGGAGAAGGAAATGGCAACCCACTCCAGTATTCTCACCTGGGAAATCCAGTGGACAGAGGAGCCTGGAGGGCTATAGTCCCTGGGGTCACAAAGAGACGCGACTGAAGTGACTAACACACAAATTGTTGAGACGCTTGAAATTTTCATCAGCTGCTTTTGGGTTGCTGTAGGTTCCATGGCACGGTGGGGAGAGCAGTAGACGCCAACCAGGTGCACGATCTCAAGCTACTTGCTCTTTCTTGGCCCTATTTTCCATCGGTTAGATGGAGTTAAGTTGGTCTTGCCTCACCTGCCTCTTGGGTCCTGTGAGTATGAAATAAGGTAATAATGATGGTGGTTAACTTAATTTTTATATATGATAAGCCCTGTTCTTAAGACTCTTTTCACATGGAGACTTACTTAACTTCATAGTCTTACGAAGCATATATGTTCCCATGTTTGCAACCAAGGTCCAGAGAGATTTAATAACTTGTTGAAGTTTACCAAGCCAGAGAGACACAGGGTGGGGATTCAAATCAGGAAGTCTGGTTCCACAGTGGACACTCTTGACCACCATGGCAGGCTGCAGGGGAGAGAGAGAGAGTGTGTGTGTGTGTGTGTGTGTGTGGACACCGGAAGGAAGCTTGGAGAGCCTGAGGCTGTGCTGAGACCCATTTGCACAGGTCCTGGCGATGATGCATGTGTGACTGCTGTCCGCCGGGGAGTCTACCAGGCCAGGAGCGTGTGTGAGTTGAGAGCAGGAGTGTGTACAGCAGGTCTTGTCAAGGCCGTCGGTCACCGGAGTGACACCTGGGGTTTCTGCAGACATTTCAGACAGCTCAGCTGCTTCCTGGGCGGTCTCCCCTGCAGCTCCCGTGATGTGCCCTCTGAGCCCTGGCTTCACCTTTGTGGCCCGGGCCTCACTTATAATTAAGCGGCCGTTGGTGTGTGTCCTCAGTGGAGCGCAGGCTCTGCCAGGGCAGGAGGGGCAAGGCTGTGGTATTTACGGCTGTGACCGTAGAGTCCGGTGTGGCGCCTGGACAGGGAACCAATGAGCGCTATGCTGATGCAGCTACCTGATAGATTTTTTTGTTTTTTTTTAAAATTGTGGTAAAATACGCACACCAAAATTTACCATCTTTAGTGTATCTGAATTTTTCATGGTACAGTTCAGAGGCATGAGCCACATCCACCTGGTGTGCCACCATCCCCGCCGTCCGTCTCCAGAACCTTCTCGTCTTTCCAGACTGGAACTCTGCACCCCTTAGACACTGACTCTCCTTTCCCATCCCCCCTCATCCCTGGAGGCTGTCATTCTGCTTTTTCTCTCTAGCAATTTGCCCATTCTAGGTCCCTCATGTGAGTGGGGTGTACAATATTTGTCCTTTCCTTTCTTATTTTACGAAGGATAGCATCTTCAAGGTTCATCCAGGTGGTAGCAGGTGTCAGAATGTCCTTCATGTTTGGATAATTCGCCATTGTAGGTATTAGACTGTGCGCTGTTTATTCATTCACCTGTCAGTGGACGTTTGGTTTGTTTCCACCTTTTGGCTGTTGTGGCGAATGAGGCTATCAACTTTGGTGTGCAAGTATCTGTTTGAAATCTTACTTTGCGTTGTTCTGGTGTATACCTAGATGCTGAGTAATCATAGGGATTAAATATGTTTAGAAGATTAAATCACCTAGTACTTGTAAAGCTCTTGGAACAGTTCCTGGCATGTAACAGGCACTAAATATAAATATCTGCTAAATAAAAATAAAACTCTAGGTGTCCTCATTTATCTCGATGAATCCCTTAATTCAGACAGTTTCTTTTCAGTTTAATATTTAGGAAGGTGTGCAGCATCATACCTTTTGAGAAAGGGGTAGAGGTGGTTTTGTGACCCCCTCCAGCCCCACCCAGTTGATCGGGCATCCAGGTACTATTCCTACAGGAAGGAGCTCAGAAGGGACACGCCTCCGTCCAGTCCCTGTAACCCCGGAGCAGTGGAGCTGGGGTAGGGGCTTGGTTTCTGAAGCCCCTGTTCGGGCTGCTCATCAGGTCCTTTATTTGAGTCTGATTTCCAGCACCATAGTCTCTTTGCTAATCTTTGTAGTTAACTCTTTCAGTCTGCGGAAATTAAAATAGGGCTTCTCCATTCTTATTTGGATGTCTGTAGTTTGTTAAGAAGGGTAGTATAACATTCTTAAAATAGTTTCACTTGAAGTTTATCTTAAAAAAAAAAACAACACATACCATTCAAAATGTTCAAGCAGCAGGAGGGTTAAGTCAGAAGCAAACAGTGATATGGAATTAATGATGGCAAGGATGCCACGGTGAAGGGTTGGTAGACTGCTTGTGGGTATATGCGTCTTCTGGATTGCACAGGAATTCCTTATAGTTCTCACATGTATCTTTCCTTCTGGTTCCAAAGCATTTTCTGGTTCACAGTATTCTTGTTTTTCAGCAAAAAAAAAATTTTTTTTAATCTTTAATGTTCACTTGAAAACAGAGTTGAGAAAAACGTTCACACTTTCCCTAAGCCTTTTAATAAAACAAAAGAAAGAACATGGTGATGGCTTTCCTAATGGAAATGCTACTGTGTCCTGGGGACAGAGTATCCAGTCTCCCCTATGGGTATGAGTGTCTGTTCAACTAAAGAAGCCACATTTTGATGAAAATAGGTTTTGGCACTGTGTGTCGGAAAACTCGTAAAGAATCTCACGGTTTTACTGTGAAGTCTGTAAAGCTTTGAGAATAAAATTGTGGTTGCTACAGCTTCTGTCTATTATCAAAAACCAATTTAAGTACGCAGAGGGGATATCTGGTGTCACAGAATACAAGGAAATTTCACGCTAATCATAGGTCATAATGTGGTTTTGCTGAAGTTTTAGATGGTAATTCAATTAAACTTACTAAGTAGAGTGAAAAGCACACAGAACATGCTATGGTGGCAGTGGTATTATTTACACATACGTGTTTCATGGGCCCATTAGTGTTTACTTACATGACTGAGCTAGACTGGGAGAAAACCGCATTATATTTTGTGCACGGCTTGTGTCTGTGTGAAATATATGTGCCCAGACCTTTTTTAATGGCACAGATGGTCCATGAGGTGATGAGACACCTAAAGGAGAGATCAGTGCCTGGTACACAGCAGGGCTGCTAGTAGGTATTTGCAAAATGCCTGGACAAGCAGGGACACACTTACATCCAACTATTTGAAAATGGAGAATTTAAAAAATCTTCTTAAAGAGCCTTTAAAATTTTTTATTGAGATGAAATTTACACCATATACAGGTGACCATTTTAAAGTGTCCAGTTCAGTGGTGTTCAGTCCATTCACCACGTTGGGCAACTACCACCCTTGTCTGGTTCCAGAATGTTTCTATCACGTACGAAAGGCACCATGGACCCATTTCTCCCTTCCACCAGCCCTGGTAACCACGAATCTGCTTTCTGTTTGTATGGATTTGCCTGTCCTGGACATTTCATACAATATGTGACCTTTCGTCTAGCCTCTTTCCAAAGCAGAGTATTTTCCAGGCCGCTTGCATTGTAGCAGGTATCAGAACTTCACTTCTTTTTTTGGTTGAATGATAATAGTCCACCGTGTGGCTCCTGCCACGTTTTGTTTATCTGTCCCTCAGCTGATAACATTTGGGTTGTTTCTGCCTTTTGGGCCGTTGTGAATGGTGCTGGTATGAACACCTGTGGAAGGGAATTTGAGTACCTGTGTTCAGTTCTCTTGGGTACATGCCTGGCAATGGAATTGCTGGATCATGTGGTATTTCTGTGTTCATCTTCTTCAGTCAGCACCAAGCCATTTTCCACAGGAGGTGCGCCATTTTAACAGCTGAATCAGCAATGTGTGAGGATTCTAATTTCTCCACATCCTTGCCAACACTTGGTATTTTCTGTTTTTAAAAAAATTCTAGCCATCATAGTGGAGACATAGTGGTATTTTACTGTGGGATTGACTTGCGTTTTAGGGCTCTGTTTTAAAAATAAGCACCACTGAGGCAGAACCATATTTTATTACTTCTTTTAGGACAGACTTCCTCCGTGGAGCAGGTGTGATCAGGAGACCTGATTTGGTGATGAAAATGGTCATTGAGTGAATGCCTTCTTGGCAGCAGCATTCTAGTGCTTTCTGCACAGGGTTTAATTCTCAAGTCACTCTGTTGTTCATGTGAGGAAGCGGAGGCCTAGAGGCTAACTTTTGTGTCTAAGTTGCATAGCTGCTCAGTAGTTGCTTTGGGGTTCAATTCAGGGCTGCCTGTCTGACTGCAGAAGCTCCCAAAGGCTCATGCCCTTTCCATGGGGAGTCTGAATCATGCACATAGGGAAAAGAAACTAAGACGGTGTCCATTTCATATATTTTAGTGAAAAGCAAAGCCTTTACAGTTTGTGAGTGAAGAGGACTGATGTTGGTGCTTGTTCGGGGTCCTGGCGGTCTGCAGTGTCTGATCCTTTCGGGAGTTGGGGCCTTGGGTGCTGGTGCGTCCCTGGCTGGAGGCTCCGGAAGGGAGTGCCTGCTTGTGTTCATCGGGCTGCAGAACAGCCTCACATCTTGGGGACTCTGTTGAGACTTTGTAATTACGTGGACTGATGAGGTTGAGGACGCATGCAGGGCAAGCCCCAACTACACTCAGTTCTGGGGAATACCTTCCATTAGGTGATAGTGGTTCTCAGTAAATGTTGGCTGAACTCAATTGAGTGCAGGTTCCTGAAAAAATAAATATCAGACTGAATCCTATTAGAAAATTACAGGAACCTAATATATATATATATATATATATTTTTTTTTTTTTTTAAAGAGAGTCCTCTGGTGAATCCTATTGTAGGTAACCCTTTGGATGTATCTTTAGGTAAATCTGATTTTCACATGTGGTTTGTTTAGTGTGAGATAGACTGGCTTTGGGGATTTACTTATGAGGTCATTGATACTGTAACTGAATTGTCTTACTATGTAAAGGTCTGTGTGTCCTCACAGTGTTTATTTAACCACTTTGGTGACTGACACTGGGGATGGAAGAAATAAGTGAGGCCTCAGGATTCTTATGGGGCTTCCCTGATAGCTCAGCTGGTAAAGAATCTGCCTGCAATGCAGGAGACCCTGGTTCGATTCCTGGGTCAGGAAGATCCCCGGAAGAAGGGATAGGCTACCCACTCCAGTATTCTTGGGCTTCCTTGGTGGCTCAGCTGGTAAAGAATCCACCTGCAATGTGGGAGACCTGGGTTTGATTCCTGGGTTGGGAAGATCCCCTGGAGAAGGGAAAGGCTACCCACTCCAGTATTCTGGCCTGGAGAATTCCATGGACTGTATAGTCTATGGGGTCGCAAGGAGTCAGACACAACTGAGCGACTCCACTTCACTTCACAGGATGCTTATAAATCTAGAAGGGAGGACAGAGATACAAACCGTAAACTACAGACCACGCAGGCGCACTGGGGGTGCACCCTGGGGGCTCACAGTGGAGGCTGACAGTTCCTCTGGGTGAGGGCTTCAGAGAGGGCTTCATGAAGGCACCTGGAGGGAGGAAGGGGGAGAGAACTCTCAGGACAGAAAGGCTTGGCAGAGTGGGGATCCAAGTGGGGCCCTGAGGAATTTGAAAGGCCTGGGCGGGGGGCGGAGGGAAGGCATTTGAAGCCCGGGGAGTGGTGTGGGCAGGGGACCAGAGAAGAGAATGTCTACATACACGGCCATTGCCTTGCTGGCCTGGCCAGCTCTGGGGCTGGAGGGCAGCTCAGAGGTGGCAAGTAAGAGAGCTTCAGCTGCTGAGTCTGGCCTAGAAGCTCCTGGAACATGTGAAGCAGAGCGTGGGTGAATGTTACTCTCTGCCAGCTACCCAGGAGGTATCAGTGCTCATCAACTACTCTTCTGAAAGTAGACCAACCTGAGGCCATAAACTGGCAGGTGGGCCCCCCCAAAAGCAGAGGCAGCCCCTGACCCTGGCACCGCCTCCAACCCCTGACCAAGCAGGGATGGTCTCTGTTTCACATGTGAGGAAATGAAGGCTCAGAGCTGGAGCAACCTGTTCAGGGCCAGGTAGCCTGCCGAGAGCTGGGCCAGGGCAGGGCCCGGGAGCAGATCGCGCCAGGTGAGAGGCTGACGGCATGTGGACCGAGGCTCCACGCTCCAGGAGTCTTTCCTTGGGACATGAGCTGTTGGGACCTTTCCAGGGTTCTCTGGGTCCCAGAAACAGACCAGTGCTGGCCTCTCTCCTACACCCCCATCGTCTTCCATTTCGTCCTTTGCAGCAGTCCCCAACCTTTTTGGCACCAGAGACTGGTTTTGTGGAAGAGAACTTTTTCCATGGACTGGGGGGTGGAGGGGTGCTTTCAGGATGATTCAAGCTCATTACACTTACTGTGCACTTTATTTCTAACCTGCTGCCGCTGCTAACCTGACAGGAAGTATTGCTCCGGGGCTTGGAGGTTGGGAACCTCTGCTTTAGTGAGTCAGGGAAAGGTTTTAGGAAATGGACTCCAGAAACCTCGACAAGCTCTTGCTTCCTGGTGGAGAACAGGAGGCTGTGTGACCTGTGGCGCATGGGCTATGTGTGAGGCCTGTCTCAGGCAGACCCAGTCTTCAAGCCTCCAGAAGAACACTGACCGTGCAAGTGGGGAAGCTGGCCGGTTTCCGACATCCTGCTGTGTCCCCAGGAGGAAGCAGTGTTCAGTGAGCCTGTGTTCCTTCCCTCCATCATCAAAGTTGAAGTGAATTGCTTAAATATTTCAGAAATTAGCAAATACATATACATGCATGGTCTTCCCAGGTGGCACTAGTGGTAAAGAACCCTCCTGCCAATGCAGGAGACATGAGATGCAGGTTTGATCCCTGGTCAGGGAGATCTCTTGCAGAAGGGCATGGCAACCCACTCCAGTGTTCTTGCCTGGAGAATCCCTTGGAGAGAGGAGCCTGGTGGGCTAGTGTCCATAGGGTTGCAAAGAGGCGGACACGACTCATGCGTACACGTGCACAATATTGTTTGTCCAGTATACTCAGAGCTGTTTCTCATTTAATACCTTTCTGAAAGTCCTTTGTGCTAGAAGTTAGATATTTTAAGAATTAACGCTTTTGTTGAACTCTACATTTCAACTTCAGAACTATGAAAAAGGCCTAGTCAACTAGCTCATTAAAAATATTTCTGCCTCTTAGAAGACATCCAAAGCAGATGAAAGATTTTTGCCTTCATTGGCAGGATCCTCTCTAGCTAATCCTGTCTTCTTTTAGAATTTTCTAAGAAGCTCTGGAAGAAATAATCGAAAAAGAGCAGAAATGGAGCTCGGGATGGACCTGACTTCAACACCTTGGGTTGATGCACGTAGGTTTTCGGGTTGGTTTTTTTCTCCCCATTTAATACCCCCTCCCTTAGAGGGGATAGGAAGATGTGTATAAATACTTTAGCTGATGATCAGGAAGACTGATTCTTGCTGCTTACTGACTCTTGGCCTTGGTGCAAGCCTCACTGCATCTCTGAATCCTTCTCATCTTTCGAGTGAAGAGATTGTCCTTTCCGCCTGAGTTTCTCCGTGACCGTGTTATGTGAACCGGGCAGACCACTGAGCAGAAAACTTCTGCAGCCCATGAGATTATTCTGTCTGCAGCGACGGCAATCTGTGAATCCACAGACAAAACGTTTAGGGAGATGGAATGCAGCTGTTGGTGTAATGAGTGAGGAGAGAAAATAGAATTTGTTGAGGATTAAAAAAATATTAAGCTGAGAGATGTGAAAGCCTGTAGGGTAATTGCTACTTGGCTGTATCTTCACAATTGGCATAAGGGCCTCTTGTGTGTTGAAGCACAGCACTCCTCCAAGTGGTCCCCTCAGCAGAATCACCATCCCCTGTGTGCTTGGTGGACTCCAGCATCCTGGGTGGGTCCTCTGACCTGTTGAACCAGTAACTAGAAGGGATCCTGGGATCCCTTTCAACAAGCCTACCAGATGATTCTTTGTGCTAAAGTGAGAGCAACACTCTTCTGGAAACCCAGCATTTGAGGAGCACTTGGGGCTTCCCTGGTGGCTCAGATGGTAAAGAATCTTCCTGCAATGCAGGAGACCCAGTTTCCATCCCTGGGTCGGGAAGATCCCCTGGGGAAGGGACTGGCTACCCACTCCAGTATTCTTGACTGGAGAATTCCATGGACAAAGGGGCCTGACAGCCTACAGTCCATGGGGTTGCAAAGAGTCGGACATGACTGAGTGACTAACACTTTCACTTTCACCAGGGTCATGAAGCTCCAATACTTTGGCCACCTGACGTGAACAGCCAACTCATTGGAAAAGACCCTGATGCTGGGAAAGGTCGAGGGCAGCAGAGGATGAGATGGTTAGATAGCATCGCTGACTCGATGGACACTGATTTGGGCAAACTCCAGGAGGTAGTGAAGGACAGAGGAGCCTGGTGTGCCACAGTCCGTGGGGTGGCAAAGAGTCAGACACGAATTGGCAACTGAACAACAACACTTATAGGGGTCACGCACACTTTGGGGTGAAGAAACAAGCCCAGGAAGGTTGGTGGTTTCCCAGGAAGGTCTGTAGTTGACTCAAGCTTTATCAGGGAGTTAATAGATGACCTATACCCAGGCCCTTCCTATTCCTACTGTGGCCTGTGACCTGCAACCTCAGTGGCACCTTTGAGCTTGTTAGAAAAGCAGATGCATGAATCCTTGGCCAGGGGCCTGTGGACAGAATCTCTGGCAGTTGGTCCATTTTATCAAGCCCTCCAGGAAACTCTGAAACCCCAGCGCTCACCTAGGCACCGAGCTTTTTGTTGTGCCTTGCTCACCGAAGGGGCACTTACTCTAAGTTATGAAAGGCTGTGATGGCCCTGTCTTGAGACTGTGTTCCTGGGATTCACATGGAAACATGTGGTCCTGCCTCTGGATTTTTCTGTAGTGCAGCCTGGGATGTGCTGGTGTCAGGGTGACCACCTGTCCTGGTTTGCCTGGGACTGAGGGAAATTTCCCCAGACATACTGAACTGGGAGAGTCCCAGGCAGACTGGAACGACTGGGCATCCCAGCTGGTCTCAGGGTTTAGAGGGGAAAAAGTTGGCCGTGTCCTATGGAGCTGAATCATTTGACAAACATTTTCTGGATTGCACTGAGTGTGGGAGGCTCAGGCGGTAATAAAAAGGCCGTTTTCATTAAGCCTGTTTTAATGTATGGCTGTCGTCGCTGAAATCCATTGTCCTTTTCTTTCTTTCGTCTCCACATGGAACCTGGCAGTTCAGGAGCACAGTTGTAGGGAGGAGATGGGCTGGCCCAGCACTTGTTTTTGCTCCTTTTGTACCGTACGTGATTGCCGTGCGGTACGGGTGTTATTATATAAGCCGGGGAGAGGCTGTTCTGAGAGTTCAGATTCAAGGCAGGAAGGGTCAGAAGGAAGAAAGGATGGTTTTAGTTACAGAATCATTTCGTTTGTAAGCTGAAGCTGGGAAGCTCTTGGGCGTTTGCTGAGCGTAGGTTTTGTCTCCTGCTCTGCTGGGCAGTGCGGGGCCTGGAGACACAGCAAAATAGCCCCATTTTCTTCATGTACTTATATTTTTTCTGGGTTTTTCAGGGCATTTAAGAAGCGAGCAGGTATTCTGATTCTCCCATTTTATAGATTATAAGGTTTTGATTCTAGAGAGGAAGAAAACCAGACTCCCAGGCAGAAGGGGTGATGGTATAGCATATAGAATCGTATGGTCTAAAGTTACTTTTCAGATTTCATAACTGATACCCGGTGCTGTTTCTTGCATGGACTCAGGGTTCATGGAGGCCTGCTCCTGATCCCTGAGTGGGGCTGGAAGTCCCTTCCCAGCCCTCTGGAGACTGGCCTTATGCACAGGTGGGGGAGGTTAGACTTCCTGGAAGGGCCTTGAGGAATGATCTGAGAGCTTCTGCTTCATGGGCAGGCCATTTCTTATGGGAGTTGGAGCACGTGTTAAGTGCCTTGAGGTCAGGGCTTATCTCGTTCACCGTATTGTCTCCCACATGCTAACTGAGCTCTTTACATGTTAGCAAACTCACTAACTCTTGCTTAGGATTAGAGCTGACACCTTCTTTCCCTACAGAAGGGACAGATTGCAGTTTGGGTTGGTGAGATCACAGCTGTGTGCTTCAATGACACAGCTGTTTCCTAGCCCACGTCTGAGCTTTCCTCTTGTGAATTTGGAAAACAGGCTTCCTGTCCCCACTTACTCATTTGATAACTGAACTTCCTCTAAAGATTGATCATGGAGCACCTCGATGATGGCTGTTGACCAGGAAATAAATGAGAAAGGCCTCTCTGCACCTCAAGTTCGCCATCCCTAGAACAGGAAGAAGGCTCTTATGGGGGCAGGTCTCTCTCTATCATCGGGAAATCGAGAGTGAGGGAGAAGTGTGGAGTGATACTAATTGCTGTGTGTCCTGCAGTTGAGAACTTTGGTCTCTAAGGACCACAGGAATATGTGCTATGGTTATTCTTAGGATTCTGGCCTAGACTGTTGTTTTTTTTTTTCAATTAAATTTGACCCATTCTGCATCATCTGGGGAAACATTAGCTCACTTATTAGGAAAATCCACTTCTGCTGGTTGTTGTTGTGGGTGTGTGCTCAGTTGTGTTAGATTCTCTGTGACTCCATGGACTGTATAGCCCACCAGGCTCCTCTGTCTGTGGAATTTTCCAGGCGAGAATACTAGAGTGGGTTGCCATTTCCCTCTCCAGGCCATCTTCGCGACCCAGGGTTTGAACACATGTGTGTGTGTCGACATTTGTTTCTGGCTGCATCAGGTCTCAGTTGCGGTGCAGGTTCTAAAGCCTGTGGCCTCCCCACTTGTGGCACATGGGCTCACGAGTTGTGGCACGGCTTGTGTGATCTTAGTTCCCCAACCAGGGATTGGACTCACGTCCCTTGCCTTGGAAGGCAGATTCTTAACCACCGGACCACCAGGGAAATTCCAGAAAATCCCTATATTTTAATTCAGTGTCTAAGTCCTGGAGAGACAAGGAAGTTATGCAGGGTCTGGGTGGAACATGGAAGGAATGATGATGTTGGAGTATTTCTTCTTGTCACTGGGATGAGTTGTAGCTGGAAACATTGCAACCCCCCCTTGTGTTCCCCCAAGTAGAAGGGGGTCAGCTAAATGCTATCTTTAAAAAGGAAACAACCCTACCAAAAATACTGCATGATAACTCACCTTTGTATACACATGCAGAATCCTCCCCAGAAAGCCTGTTCATTGCTACTAAAAATCCTCCAATGTGTTACAAGAACAGATAGCAATAACAGGGATTGAAACATTGGAGTAGATTATTTGGTAGTTCTAGAATGTTCTGTAAGTGTTCCGTAAGACTTTGAAGCCATACTGATGATTAGGCTTCAGCGGTAGACAGGTGTGTGAGGACGGGGACAATGTCTTTTCGCCACTGTCTTTCTAGAGTCTGGCACAGGGCATGGCCACGGTAGGTGCTCAATACCTTTTGATAAATGGGACAAGGACATTCTCTTTAAAAGGAGGAGGTTCCATGACTGTCAGGCTCTCTTGTGTAAGGCTGATGGAGTCTCACCTTAAGGCTCAGTTCCACAGACATCTTTTGAAGACTAGCCAAGGGCCTGCTCCTGTCTGAGTGTCGTGAGAAGGGAGAGGGACAGGCCTTGGGGGAGGAGAGCAGACTGCAGTGAGGAGTCTGGACTGTCACCCCTCAGGGTCAGAGGAGAGCGGCTGGCACTCGTAGGACAGGTGTGGTGGGCAGAGCCCAGGTGTGGAGTCGGACATGAATACACACCGAGGTGCAGCCCCTGCAGTGGGCCCAAAAGTCGCAGAGCCTGAAGGGGTCCTGACGGTGACGTCAGTGCTGTTCCCCGAGTGTACTGGTGAGGAAGCTGAGGCTCAGAGTGGGGAGGCGACTAGTACAAGATCAAACAGCCTGTTCATGCTAGAGCCTAGGGTGGAACCCGGGTTTTCTGGGTTTTAGTCCCCCACCAGCCCCATGTCTGTGATTTTCAGATGCCCTGTGGAGCAACTGGAGCAACAAGGGGCCTCCTAGCTGAGGAAAGAGGGCGCCCAGGTAGCCGTGTGGGCCTTCTCCGAAGGAGGCTCTATGGACATTTATCTGCAGATGTTGGAACACGCTGCAGCTGTTGAAGCAGCACCCGCAGTGCTGGTCGCCCTGGCACCTCCCAGCCTTCATTATCACACCCATTTTTGCCCCTGGAAGCTTCAGTGCTGATCCCTCAAGAAGGATGAACTTTGGCTTCTGCTCTGGTCCTCCAACTCTTTGCCAAGTTCCCATAGGCAGTGCGAGTGGAGGCTCATGAGGGAGTCAGCTGATTCCTGAACACACCTGCCCTGCTCAGACAAACGTCTGAAGTGGGAGCAGGTTACGTAACTTTATTACGTAAACTGGCCCAGGCCTCAGTTACCCCTTAATTATAAGCCAGCTGCCCTGAGAAGCCTGGCTGTGCCCCCCGGGCTCTTTGAGGATTGTCTCGGAACCTGTCATGTGATGAGCCTTCCCAAGTGATGTCTTGGTGACCTGGATGAGTCAGTGCAGCTCGGGAAGGTCCCTGGGAAGTGTTAGGCAGGTCAACAGGGCTGTGACATTCAAGTGCGTGATTTTTCTAGTGATTCATTTTCATCATTATTTTCCAGAAGCACCAGTCTGATACTTGGAAATTTAGTACATGGTCCTTCACTCAGGATAGTTTGAAGAGCCATCTAAAGCCTCCCCCTGGATTTAGTAATAATAATAGTAATAGTTAAAAACCTCCCCCTGGATTTAGTAATAATAATAGTAATAGTTTAGTAGTAATAAGTTAGCACCCATAAAGCACACGCTCAGTCTGGCTTTGTACTAACTGCCTTAAACATGTTATCTAATCTTCATGGTTACCCCATGGGGGTGGTACCCCAGGGGACCAGTGTCCCTGTCTCACAAATGCAGAATCTGGGCCGTGGGGGGCCTGTAACCCGCCCAGAGTCAAGTGGACGGAAAGGGACGGGGTGGGGGCCTGTGCCGAGCCCTGAGCCAGGCTGGGTCCAGGAGGCCGTGTGCTGGCCCGCAGGTTTGTTCCCAGGGCTGAGCTGGGCCCGTGCTGCCCTGGACCTCAAGGTGGGGGAGTGTCTGCCTCTGAGTCTTCCTCCACCTTTCTCCGGCCCCCCTGGTTTGTGCTCCTGGGACATGTGTGGCAGTGAGAAGACTGTTGCTGGGACGAAATGACAGCAGTTGCCACTCATTCTTTTGTGGTGGTTGTTGGTCTCCGCCTTCTGCCGAGCACTGAGTTTTTGGGGAAAGCCAACCCCATGATGGAAATTCATGAAATGGATCGTGTAGGTGCAGGTGCTCGTCCATGAGAGTTGGCAGTTGACACTTTTGCCTTCCTCTGATGCCGACTGCCCCCTCCCCTCTGTTAGTGTGTGGGACGGCAGACCTGCCTGGGGAGAGTGATCGGAGTGAGGCCAAGGCCTCCTGGGAGTCCGGTGGCTGAAGGCTTGCCCTGTGTGAGACATGGGCTTCCTTTCTCTTTCTTTTGCCAGCTGTGACTTGACTTCTGTGCTTTCTCCAAATTTTATGTAGGATACGTTCAGTATTAGAATAACTGTTTTAAAAAACACAAATTCTACCACCTTAACCTTATACCTGTGCCTCAGTTTACTCATCTGTAAAATGGTGATAATTGCCTCTGCTTGCTTCATAGGGCTGCCATCAAGCCAAATGAAGGAAGAACCTGGTGTGCTAGGTACTTTAAAGAGAGGAGGCAAAGACCACAAAATCAAGCTCAGATGGCAAATCTAAATGCTGTAAATGGGGCTGTGAGATGGAAGTTTAATCTTTTGCAATCCGATCTCATTTGTTCAGTCTCAGGACTTATCTTGAGAAATCGATAAAATGAGTTAATTGTATGTTCTCTTTTTTTCTGTTCGTATAGCAGTTCTTTAGGCTTTAGACAAAAGCTAAACTCCCGTGTACTTAAAGCTGAAATGGCATTTGTGATGCCTGGGAGATAAGAACCTACTTGAGTTGCTCTCAGTGAGGATGATAATGGAAACCAGAAGGAAGGTGGGGAGGAGGGAGTTTCAGATGGTGCTCCCCAGTGATGTCTGCAGGTGCTCCCCAATGGCGTCGGCAGGGTAACCCCCTGCACTGACTTCCATCTCAGGGGCCCCTACCTACCTCTGGGTGGTCAATGCATTTCTGGACATTCTTTATAATGTACAGAAACAAATTGCAATTTCCTATCTGAACCTGATAATTATGAAGCCACAGTTGATACTCAGACATAAAGAAAAGGAAATAGCAGCTCTCTGAGTTGAATAATTAAGCCATATCGGAGCAGTGAGCATTCCATGGCCCAGTGATGTGCTTTTTTCTCTGATGTTCAATTGTCCCTAATCTTTAGCACAAATGTAAAAAGTCATTACCTGCCTCTAAATCTTGGTGAGCCTTAGAGTAAAGTTGGCAGAAATTTGTCACAGCAGTAGGGAGGCATTAGCGACTCTTGGGAGAGCAAGTCAGGCTTCTGGTTTTATGTCAAAGCACTTCTTGACTTCTTGACTTTAGGATGGTAAGCTTCCCAAGGGCAGGGACTTTTGTTCATTTCATTCACCGTTCTGTGCCTAGGACTTGGAACAGTGCCGACTGCAGAGGTACTGAGCAGATCATGTCTTGGAAAGAGTGGGCAGGAGCTGTAGAAACTTTCTGCTTACATTCAGCAGTGTTGGTGCTGGGTGCAGGGGGCTGCAGGCACAGTGCAAACAAGCTCTTTGGGAAACGATAAAATCCTGGTGATGGGAAAGGGCTCCGGTGTACATTATTCATAAGCAGCCACTCAGCTTCCATGTAACCTTAATTAAATGAAATGATTTGAAAGTGTAATGTTGGCAATACACTTGGGTGTTTGAGGTTTGGTGATGGTGTTGCATTAATAAATGTCTTATTGAAATAAATGACCCAGTTTCTTTTATTTTTTTATTTTTTATTTTTTTCTTCCAGTTTCTTTTAATACAACCTTCTTATAGTGAAAGTAGAAAGCCGCTGCATTGGGTTTTAACACTGTTGCAAATTGGTTCATTTTCATAAGTGTCCTGACAATGGGGATTCAAATATTGTCATTAGTCATTGTTATTTATCATCTTGGATCATACAGTTGAGATTATACTGTGTGCCTATTGAGAAACTTCCAGTTCATTGGGGAAGTTTATTGCTCTGATGGAAGTATGTATCAGTAGATGGGACTGGAAGGGCCTGATGTCTACAGGGTAGAGAGAAGAGGGTTTTCACAGGGAGTGCTATGCTATGTCAGGCATCACACAGAGTCGGTGGTCAAAGGAAGACCCTGCTGGCAGTGCTTGACTGCTTTAGATGCCGTGGTTCTCTGATCCTGGAGGCATGGGTGTCCCCTCCGGTGTGTCTGTCTGTGGAGTCCCGTTTTGTGGATATATGTGGATGAGTGGCTAAGTAGGAGTCCTGTCTTTGCCTCTTGGTGGGACATCTCAGTGTTGACGCCGTACTTACTGTGATGGGTCAGTATGAAGGGCTCCATGTTTACCCCCTGGCGGTGTTTCTTACCGAGGCTCTTGGAGCACCTGTGACAGTCACTTAGGTTGTGTGTAATGTGGATTCCTAGATCATCCCAGATCCTCTGGAGAAGGGCTTCAGTTCTCTTTATTTTGCTTTCCTCCCATGGAAAAGTCTTGGTGAGCTTTTAGGTCTTGCTTTATTTCCATCTTGTCTCTCCTTTGATGTCGCTTCTTTGGAGAGTTCGTCGCTGACCACATGATCTAAAACGGCAGTCTTGTTTCCCCATTCAGGTTGTTTCCAAGCCCCTTTCCATGCTTTGCTTCTCTCTGGAGCAGCTGTCTCTGTATCTGGTTTCACCTGTCTCCTCTGCTACAGCGTGAGTTCCCAGAGTGCACGGACCCTATCTCTTCTTCCTCTTGTACCCCGTTGCCTGGAGCCTGCCTGGCAAATAGTAGGTGCTCCGTGAACGCATTGCATGCAGGTCTCCAGGTGAGTCTTACGTTTGCTCAAGGTGCCTTATGGGGAGAGGCAGATGAGCTGGTAAGAGGCAGTCCTTTGGTAGGATAAAGAAACGGTGGAAAAGGCTGAGACTTAGAAACTCCAGTCCTAATGTTAGTAAGCCTGCAGTTTTACCTTTATGAGC
This sequence comes from Capricornis sumatraensis, assembly GCF_032405125.1. Lineage (NCBI taxonomy): Eukaryota > Metazoa > Chordata > Mammalia > Artiodactyla > Bovidae > Capricornis > Capricornis sumatraensis. The sequence continues at coordinate 52,318,176 of NC_091089.1, read as the reverse complement.
TAACTTTGCCAGCATAAACCACAGTGAATTTAAGGACTTTAATAACTACTGGTGGTGATTGCAAAGCATTCTGCAAACATATGGCAATAGAAGTAACAATAACCACATTCTAGATCTTAGTTATGACTGACCCCTTAAGGCAGATAGGGTTTTTAGCAGTTTGCTGGTTTGAGTCCCAGAAGAACATGAATTTGAGTGAAAAATGCAGTCTGTCTGGAGAATCTACACCAGAGCTTGCAGAAAGGACATGACCCGGAAGGGACTGTTCTCCTGTCTACTAATTTAAATTACAGTCTTGAATTTGGGTACATCTCCATTTCAATCTGTGACTAATCAGTGCCCTTTACAGGGGAGGGACTTGGTGGTTTTATGAGTAGAATTTGCTTCTGTTAGGTAACCAGTTTAAATTCTTTTTTTTTTTTTTTGATGACTTGAGCAAGAAATGCTGCTGATTGTAAACGCTGGTAGTGATGTCTCTAGCGCTGGCCTCATTGTGTGTCCCTTTGAGTTGGTTGTGGTTAAACTGAGGCACCAACTATATTGATAATAGAAGGTATGGCCTCGGTTCCCACACGAGTAATCTTGGAGCTGATCTGAGTATTCTTTCTTCTTCTTGCCATTTCCTTTTTTAGTAGGACATCCACCAAAGGATGAAAATCTTAACTAGTCGGTCCAGAGGGAATACGTGACCGAATCCTGAAAAGAAATCTCAATACTGTAGAGCCCTCGTTATTGCGAGCATGTAAAAGTAGCTCTCCTATCCTCTGCTGTTCTGTTCATAGTGCCCTGCGATTGCAGGATCTTCTGATGTGTGCGTGTTTAGTAAGGCATCCTCTAATCTGAATCCATAGGTATTTCGCTCTGTGTTTTCTCCCTTTACCCTATTTTTAACTGTACGTTTAAATATACATTGTGTGAATGTGTATTGTATATGTATTTTTTTTTTTGGACAGACCCATGTTCTACATTGTCAAACTCGCCAGGTGGTTAATAGCCCTAATAACCTTACATTCACCAATCCATGCTACAAACATCTTTGGGAAATTTTAATAATGGAGTAAAAGTTTGGTTCCTTAACTTCCAATTTCATGGGGTCCTCTGTGTTGGGGATTTGGGTTCATGGAGTATGACTGGCTGGTCTGAGTGACACATGTTTAGGGATTTTTTTTTTTAAGCATATTTGACTGACTCAAGAGGAGAGGCAAGTGTTGATTCAGGGTGTTGCTATGGAGTCCCACAGATCTGGGGTCCAGTCCTGCCTCTGGGAACTTTTAGTAATGTATGCTTGGCAAAGTGCTTAATTTTACCAATTAATTACCTTATTTTGTTTTTTCCTTTTGGCTGTGCCACGTGGCATGTGGGATCTTCCCTGACCAGGGATCAAACCCTTGCCCCCTGCATTGGAAGCATGGAGTCTTAACCTCTGGACCACCAGGGAAGTCCCATACTTTACTTTCTTATGTAAATGAGAGTAAATACTATTTTGCTCATTCAAATACTGAGTACCAACCTGGTGGCTTAGTGGTAAAAAAGAAAAAGTCTGCCTGCAGTGCAGGAGACCCTGGTTCCATCCCTGGGTCAGGAAGATCCCCTGGAGAAGGGAATGGCTACCCACTCCAGTATTTTTGCCTGGAGAATCCCATGGACAGAGGAGCCTGGCAGGTTACAGTCCCTGGGGTCGCAGAAACAGAGCTTAGTGACTAAACACACCGTGCAGTGTACCTCTTGTTTCTGCCCAAGGGCTAGTGACTGGCCTCTGTCCTGTTTCATCATCCAGCCTCATCCTGGTCTGAATTCTTAACTTGTTTGTACCCCAGTCTGTAGGGAAACAGTTCTTCTCCTAAACTGCAGAAGCCAAGTGTTTCCTTCTTACTTCCCTCTCTTCTCGAGTCCTCCTGATGTGTGAGTCCTGGTGATCCTCAGAACGCTCCATTCCAGCCGAGCCCCAGCCCACCCACAGGTGCTGCTGCTGTGGCATTTTGTGGTTCTGTGACTGCCAGTGTTTACTGTGCTTTCTGGCAGGGCTCTTGTCCATCGGCTTCCAGTTATAAGATTAGTAAGGGTAGATGCGACTTTTGGAGTCTACGTCTCTCTGTTCACTTGTTCACTCTCTGGATAAACGAGTTGACCCCTGGGCCCTGCAGAGGCCTGGCGTGCTGATGACACAGCAGCCTGTCACCACACTGGCTTGATTTTCACCTCCTCCCGTCTGTGTCTTTAAATAGCTCCATCTCCACATTAGGTGTAGATTCGAAAGCTGCATGTCCTCTGAGGTGCCCGCTGCCCTCTTCTCTTTCCAGAGCTTCCCTGTCCTGGAAGGTCTGGTGCCTCATCCTCTGCTTTCTGCTGCCTGCTTTCTGTCGTCCTGTCCTCCTACGAGCATGCCACTACTGGGTGGAGTTTCCAGTAGATGTCATAGGTCATGGGCCTTGTGGTCTCTTGGACATGCTCGTGCTTGTGACTCCAACATAAAAGCCTGATGTGACAAGAAACTCTGTTCCTCTCCTCGCTGGAGTGTGGTGGTCGCTACTGTCTGCCTCCGTTCTTGGTTCCTGTTTGCCCAAGTGTGGTCCTCTGAGGAGTACAGGGAGTGACCTTCAGGCTCTACTCAGGTGTAACATTTTTTCTGGTTGTAACCTGGTTTCCATTGGAGTATGGGCAAGTAAGGCCAGGTAAAGAGGCCTAAATTGTGGTGTTGTAGTTAAGTTCAGTGTCAAAGAATGTGAATTATTTTTTAACTTTGAGAAAGGCTGTGAAAAATACATATTGATTTGCCTGAAAGTTAAGAGAGCAAGGTCTGTGATTTGTGATTATTAATCATTATCATTATTAATGATAATTAATGATATTAATTATTAGCGAGGAACTGGTTCCATTGTTGATGAAACCCAAGAATGTTCTTATCCTGAGGCCCACCTTATTTGAGCACTATTCTTCATCCCAAAGAAAGATGAGAACCATCACAAAGATGAATAGTTTAATTATAATCTTTCATGGTACTGACCTAAACTAAAAAAAAAATTTTTTTTAAACTGGTACTTTTTACTAAGGAGGAGATTCTTACTACGTAACATCTAAACCATGTTCCAGAATGATGCTTTCTGGTTGTTCTACCCATTTGGGACTCCATGCTCTTGGTAGCAGATTATTAGAGAGGACCCACCAGATTTCAAAGAGCCATCTGGTTATGATGTTAGAAAGAGCTGTTAGGAGTTTGACTAGAGTCGTTATAAAGAAAAACCAAAAGGATTGAGAGGTGAGGATTTTGAACAGAAGTGAGATTGTGAAATGCTGACACCTCCAGGGAGGGTTCAGCTACAGTGTCTGCATCTCCCCAGCCTCCGTGGTTCGGGTTGAGACAAGATCCACACAAAAAACTAGTTAGAGATGGGGACCAAGGTGGAGCCTTCAGGAATGGCAAGGCAGCACTCTGTTACTCTCAAATTCAGTGCTGTTGGTAAATTGCTGAGGTCACAATGTTGCCAAAATGTCAAGATAGCTGAGCCCACAAAGCAGCTCATCTGGTCTGCTAACCAAAGGATGCTTGCTGAATACCCAAGGTGAACCTGCAGTCCTCAGCACAGATAAAACAAGGAGGGGTGGGGCAGAGTCTGCTTCAAGAGTGTAATAACTCCACCTGCTGATAACATCCAGGCCTTGGGAGTAGCTACTCTTCTCCTTCAAGAGAGGAATGCATTTGGGCTGAAGAAAGACAAAGACTGCCTCTCCATTACTCCTTGGAGAGGGCAGAAAAGTGTCTCATGGGCTGAAGCAGAAAACGGGGAGAGGAAAGAACGGCCTTTGGGGAATCATGGGCCGAGGTGGGGTCATGCAGCTCTTTTGCCTCAGCGATTTGGGGAAAAGCTCAAACTAGAGTGTGCATGCAACACACCGGGGGTATTTAAAACTAGAGATGCTCTTCACTGGGCCTGAGTTGGAGGTTCTGCACTTTGAACAAGCTTCCAGGTGTTGCTGATGCTATTCCTCTTGTGTGGACCAAACTTGGAACAGCCAAGTTCGAATCTTCTTCTGAGGCAGGCCAGACTTAGTTGCAGTGGCCTTTGCCCTGTATCAGGGTCTCTTACCAACTGCAGACTCTGCCTCTTAGTATTCCTACTATGCGGCCATCTCTACATCTCTACCTTCTCAATGGGTCTCTGCAACACCGGTCCACGGGGGCGATGTGTTACCTGGCTTTTCTCCTTCTGGGCTGCATTCCTTCTGTGAATTCTCTTTGAACGTTCTCTCTTCCTTTTTCCAGGTTAAAACTTGGAGAGGGTCTTTTTTCTTTTTCTTGGTTTTAAAGTTTTTTTAAGCTGTAGCGTGTGGCAATCAAGATTGCCTTAGGACTTAAGGTAAAGATTACATGCTACAGAGATGATATGGTCAGGGACTCACGGATGCCTGACTACTGTCTCATTAAGTATCCGTATTCTTCCCTGGAACCTGTTTAAGGAATAATTGCTAAATATTGATCAACTTCCCACTAGATGTTGATTAGCCCCAAGCCCAGTGCCTTCCAAAGCAGAGCTCTGGGTTGGAGCACTGCCATTTTGAGCGGTGGAAACGGCCTCAGCTCACGCTGAGCCACATCCTTTTCTAGGGGTCTTACCATGCTCTGCTTGTGTCCCCTGCAAAGCAAAGACAGGAGGGAGCGAACAAAGATAGCCTGACACTGGGGAGCCTTTACTTCTGGTTCAGTTTGCTGATCCCTGGGCCGGGAAGAGAGAAGGTGAAGAAGAGGCAGAAGCACTGTGTGTGACCGTTGGAGGAGAGTGAGCATGCCCTGGTAGCCATCAGTATCCTGGGTCTAACCGATTGGAATTACTGTGCTTTGGGGGAAGAGTAAGGAAGCAGGAGGAGGGTGGTAGGCACCTTTCATACCATGCAGGCCTTTTCCTGTAACTCAGATGGTAAAGAATCTGCCTGCAATGCAGGAGGCCCAGGTTCGATCCCTGGGTCGGGAAGATCCCCTGGAGAAGGGAATGGCAACCCACTCCAGTATTCTTGCCCAGAGAATCCCAGGGACAGAGGAGCCTGGCAGGTTGCAGTCCTTGGGGTCGCGAGAGTCGGACACGACTGAGCGACTGAACCATACCACCATACCTGTGCATAGGAGCTGAAGTTTTCTTGTCAGTGGGCCTGGTGTTGCATGACAGTAAACGAGGCTTCAGAGAGGCTCGGTGAAGTTGGGGTTCCCACGTGTGAAAAGGCATTCTCTCAAGCCCTCACTTAAGCAGCAGAACCAGCATCATGCATTTCTCTCTTCATTGCGACAGCTCAGAAGAAAACAAGATCCTGATTTAGCAGAAGCAGATGTCACATAAAACACTTTGCTTTAACTATGACAGAGTGAAACTGTGAATTAGTCATTTAAGAATTTACTCTAGTGAATATCCAAACAGATGTGCTAATGTACAAGAGAGAACCTGCTCCTCCCTTGCTGTCGGGGGACCACACCTGCACTTAGTTTTAGTTCTTCCTTCGGTTCCCAGGCAGGGCTTTGCTGAAACATCTGGGCCATGCATCTTGGCTCTGAGTTTGGGAGATGACCACTCACTGGGTTGAGGACACTGAGGGTCTGTGTCTGGACCCCAGAACTGTGACTCTGTGTCCAGTGTCTTCAGCCAGCCCAAGGAGCTCATGGGAGTCAATGGGGCCCTGTTGAATACTTGTCAGAATGTAGGTAGCCCTTTGGTAGAGGATAACGTTAGTGTGTCCAATGTTGGATGCCCATTAGCATCACTGAAGCCAGTTGGGTTTGCTGGGGAAAAATAACTGTAAGATGTCTTGTGTTCCTCAACTAACCATTCTGTGAATGCACATAGCAGCTCAAAGCTCAGGCCCAAATGTCTGTAGACCTCACCAAATGCCTCCTGAGGGTCAGGACCAGCAGTGATCAAGAACTTCTCACCTAGGATAAGGGCATTGTGTTTGGGGATGAACCCTTGGAGGTGAGACTCTCAGGAGTGACCTGCAGTTTACTCACCAAAGAAACAAGGCTGGTGACTTTCTATCTAAGGCAGCCTTTGGGAGTAGAAGGAAACACACCTGGTCAAACTTCTGTTCTGTGCCTCTCTTGGCCTCTGCTGTGAATCACTCTTGCTGGACAACCAGTCCTGAAGCATGGTCCTCACATGTCGCTGATCTGTTCCGGAGCCACTAACAGCCTCCAGTTCTGAGACGCCTCCCTCATCTACCCATTCTTACCTGTATAAATCCATTTCCCACTATTGCCTGACATGCATTTTCTGTTTCAGGTAGGCTTTTTGTTTTTTTCCTGTCCATATTGCAGTTGGTTTTATTCTGAGCATTAGGTCTAAAAGATAAGGACATAGAAAAAGTCTGAAGTTGGAAATACACAACTTCAGACTTCACCGAGGGACGCAGATTGAGACATGCTGGAATATGTATTGCGCCCATGGCCAGAGAAAATGGATTAAATGGAAACAGAATGGGGAAGTTGTGTTTCAAGCCTAATAGCAGTTACTAAGGGTCCTTCTGCTCTTAGAGGTGTGCTTGGATTGTCCCTCTAGAGGTCACCGCTACCTGTTCTGCACGTTTATTCAGGGCGAAAGGTGTATGATACTGACAGTCAGTTGGATGCTGGGGAGGTACCTCGGGGGCAGGTGGCCTTGGCCTCCTGGGGATTTTCTTCTTGAGCTGCAGAGTCTGCGCAGATCGGGTTCTGAGGTCTGACCTGCTCCCCTCTGCTGAAGGTCTCTCCCCCGAGCCACTCCTCAGGTGACTTCTGTTGGCACCTGAGTTCCCTGTGCTGCAGGAGGAAGTGGTTGCGGTCACTGCCCTGATCACCCAGGAGAGCTGACTGCATGCATCATCCGCCTTTCATTAGCATTGTCTTCACTGGTGTGCTCCTGTTTCTAAGCGTTTGGCCTTTTCCTTCTGTTTAAGTCCAACCATCTCTGGCAGCCTTTCCCAGTTAATCCAGCCCCCACACTACTGCACTTCCAGTCTGTGCCCACACAGTTGAAGGCTTAAATGTTTTTCAAAGCTGAGTTGTAGTTTACAAGCTGCTTGAAGTGAGAGAGATTTTTTTTTACTGCTTCATCCATATCTTCTTTATGTTAACAACTAGCTTGCAGCTTGGTAGATATTTTAGTGTTGATTTCGATGGGGTCTTTGGGACATATAATATGAATGTTACACTTTAATTGCAATCCAGAGAACTTGGCAACTAGGTTTGGAACCTGTAGCTCCAAAGCAACATTTACCACTTAACACATCAGCCCTTAAGCAATCTGAACAATATACCTATGAGAGAAGCAGCTGATTTTAAGCAATGCGGTGTCTCCACAACTCTGAATATGAACTATTAAAGTATACCCCTAAGTGGGCTTCCCTGGTGGCTCAGTGGTAAAGAATCGACCTGCCAGTGCAGGAGACGTGAGTTTGGTCCCTGGGTCAGGAAGATCCCTTGGAGAAGGGAATGGCTGCCTATTCCATTATTCTTACCTGGGAGATCCTGTGGACAGTGGAGCCTGGTGGGCTACAGTCCATAGGGTCGCAAAGAGTTGGATTCGACTTAGCAACTGAGCATGCATGCACATACCCATAAATAAACCCACAAGCTGTCCTGCTTGATGGAGAATGTTAGTTACAAGCAAATTACGTTGTAGAGGAAACATTCACTGATTTTGCAGGGAATCCTTTACTCTGATCTTGACAGGTGGTCTCCTGCCTGGACTTCAATGGGGCTAGTCAGTCTTGTCCTTTCCTGGCTCACACCTCTAGCCTCTTGGGCAAAAACTGTGTAGTTTCCCCTTTGTTTAGGGTTGAGTATCAGTTTCCCAGCTGCTGACTTTCCTTTGCCAATCCCAGGTTGTGTTGGCTTCAGTTTCATGTTGCTTTTGCTGCTCTATCTCAGTTTTACTTGAATCCTGGTTGCAGCAGGGTCTGTGATCTACTGCCCTGGTTTCTTTGTTGTCAATGAGTCCTTTGGCACCTGAAGCTGCCTCGTGAGCTGTCAGTGGCTTGCCTCTAGACTTTGCTAGGCTTGGGACGCTTATTGGCGGTTACTGTCCCTCCCCAATGTTTGGTTTGTGTCATTTGACAATACCTAATATGGAACCTTGGAGAAGCAATGGCACTCCACTCCAGTACTCTTGCCTGGAAAATCCCATGGACAGAGGAGCCTGGTGGGCTGCAGTCCATGGTGTCGCTAAGAGTCGGACACGACTGAGCGACTTCACTTTCACTTTTCACTTTCATGCACTGGAGAAGGCAAATGCACCCCACTCTAGTACTCTTGCCTGGAGAATCCCAGGGACAGCGGAGCCTGGTGGGCTGCCGTCTATGGGGTCGCACAGAGTCAGACACGACTGAAGTGACTTAGCAGCAGCAGCAATATGGAACCTAAAACTTTTTGCCTCTTATGTCTACAAATCCATCATGCTTATTGCTTGGAAAATAAGCCCTATATTCTGCTGCTATAAAGTGATGAATGAGTCTTAACAAAAATATCAGAATTTACATGTTTACCTATTATTGGCAAGAACTATCCTAACCACACTGCTGTAGCCCAAGAAGTTTTGAAACTTCTAGTTGTGTTCAAGCCATCATATAATTTACACATGGACCAAACACATTTTATCAGTACTACTAAATAAGTCTTCATTGAGCACTTTCAGTGAGCCAGGTAGTGGAGTATGTCTGGGAATCAAAAGAGTGGTTAAGATTACTTTTATGGCACCTCCTGTCTGGTTGATGTAAGTGTATGAGCAACCCTGGGACAAGCCAGGTTGCACTGGTATGTGATGATGGAGGTGAGATGGATTTGAAGAGGTTCATCTGTGGGGATGGATGTGGGAGGAAAGTCAGAGAAGGCTGAAGTCATGAAGGATGGGGAGGATTACAGGAAGATAAGATAGGGGAGGGTGGAGCATTCCAGGAAGAGGGAATCATATTTGGTTATTTTGAAAATCCAGGGCTTTCACAAGAAGTGGGGAAATTCCACTGGACTGGCTGACTGCATGTGCAGTGGCAATTCCCCAATCCCACCAGCCCTGTGGGTGGGTGCCAGCTGAGGCTGCAGGGACTGGGCTGGCTTAGTGGGGTCTCCTAGAGGAGTTGAGAGCAGACGTTGGTCAGAGATGGGGATATATGGTAGCCAAGCTGAGAAGCCATCATAGAATCCAGTGTTGGGCCCCTGGGCAAATGCAAAGTTAGAGATTAAGGAGAGGAGACAGGAACAGGACAGGAAGCAGGAATGCAAAGCAAGGGTGCAGGGAATTCAATTTTTAAGGATGTTCAATGTGAATGAGGTCGGTGGTGAAGGACTTAACACTTAAATAAAGTGGACCAACTGATAACAGGTTAGTGGGTGGCTCATAAAGTTCAGACCAAAGGAGAGAGAGGAGATAGTGGTCAGAGAGCACCAAGGGCCTCGAATAACAACCTGCAGGAGGCTCTGGGAACTACAGATCCTTTTCTAACAAAGAGTGAAGGGCCAGAGTTGGGTTTCAAGTAGGGAGATCTCCTAGCTATTGGTAGGCTGGGTTGGAGAGAAGAGAGATTGAAAGCAAGGAGACCGTAGCACTTGCCAGCCTGAGTTTAAAGGCAAAGGATGCCTGGACCAAAATGATTCAGATGGGGAAAGGGGAGAGGTGGTGAGGGAAGCAGGTGGGAAAGGATCTGGTGGTGGCTTAGGTGCCGGCTGATCACATGTCTTTGTTTGCGCCAGAGATGGTCGGTTTATACCTATTGGCCTGGCATGGGTGAATCGTGAAACTGCCTTTCTGTTGGTCAAAAATGATCACATGTGGTCATTTCATATGCATCAACCTACTATTACAGGGGCTTCCTTTCACTCTTAGAAGTGTTCCAGATTACTTCGTCATCTTAGAGGCTGGAAGATGAGGGAGAAAAGAGTATTTTCCAGGGTTCTGAACTTGTTGACCAGGAGTACAGCCTGGCACCGATTGGGAAGTGGGTGATACTGACCCACCTTGTTTCCTAAATATGGGGCTGACTCACACCTCTGACTTCCAAGTAATTCCATTCTCACTAAAGCTGGAACATCCCTGAGGACGTGTGAAAGGATGAAGCCTGTGAAGGGGGTCCATGTAGGAACCGTAACAGCCACGTTCTGAGGACACTGGTCTGAGTACTCCGGTGAAACGGGCACACCCCAGACAGTCTCGCTGTGAGAAATGCTGTATAAAGAGTGCTCAAAGCTTAGAGGTTTTTATTACTGAGCAGGTCCATAAGCAACATGTCCTGGCTTTAGTTTCTGGAGGCCTAATAGAGTCATTGTCATATCATGGGCATTGTGTGTTATGTAACAGTTGTGTGGGTGAGGAGTTTTAAGAACATCAGAGTACTCAGTCTGTGTTAAATCTCTGATGGAAATAAAACATTATCTGCTTACAGGTGTTTTTTTTTTTTTTTGATAAATGTTCCCATGGGGCAGTAGTATAGATTGGGGGCCAGCTCTGTCATTTTCTGCTAGATGGCTTTTCCCTTCCCTTCACAATGCACCACCTTTTTCTATATATTTCATTATGAACTTTTCAGTATTTTCACTGAATTTTCTCTCAATGCAAAAGAACTCTTGAGTATTATGGAAAATGAGGAAGGTGCAGAAAACAACAGAGAAAATGATGATCATCCCTGATCTTACTACTTTACTCCCTAACACGTCTCCTCCTTCCTTATCAGTTCAGTTCAGTCGCTCAGTCGTGTCCCACTCTTTGTGACCCCATGAATCACAGCACGCCAGGCCTCCCTGTCCATCACCAACTCCTGGAGTTCACCCAAACTCATGTTCATGGAGTCGGTGATGCCATCCAACCATCTCATCCTCTGTCGTTCTCTTCTCCTGCCCCCAGTCCCTCCCAGCATCAGGGTCTTTTCCAATGAGTCAACTCTTCGCATGAGGTGGCCACAGTATCGGAGTTTCAGCTTTAGCATCAGTCCTTCCAAAGAACACCCAGGGCTGATCACCTTTAGAATGGACTGGTTGGATCTCCTGACAGTCCAAGGGACTCTCAAGAGTCTTCTCCAACACCACAGTTCAAAAGTATCAATTCTTCGGCACTCAGCCTTCTTCACAATCCAACTCTCACATCCATACATGACTACTGGAAAAACCATAGCCTTGACTAGATGGACCTTTGTTGGCAAAGTAATGTCTCTGCTTTTGAATATGCTATCTAGGTTGGTCATAACTTTCCTTCCAAGGAGTAAACGTCTTTTAATTTCATGGCTGCAATCACCATCTGCAGTGATATTGGAGCCCCCCAAAATAAAGTCTGACACTGTTTCCACTGGTTCCCCATCTATTTCCTATGAAGTGATGGGACCAGATGCCATGATCTTCATTTTCTGAATGTTGAGCTTTAAGCCAAAGTTTTTACTCTCCTCTTTCACTTTCATCAAGAGGCTTTTTAGTTTCTCTTCACTTTCTGCCATGGGCTTCCCTTGTGGCTCAGATGTTAAATCTGCCTGCAATGCGGGAGACCTGGGTTCGATCCCTGGGTCAGGAAGATCCCCTGGAGAAGGAAACGGCAACCCACTCCAGTATTCTTGCCTGGAAAATCCCATGGACAGAGGAGCCTGGTGGGCTACAGTCCATGGGGTTGCAAAGAGTCGGACATGACTGAGGGACTTCACTTTCACTTTCTGCCATAAGGGTGGTGTCATCTGCATATCTGAGGTTATTGATATTTCTCTCAGCAATCTTGATTCCAGCTTGTGCTTCTCCCAGCCCAGCGTTTCTTATGATGTACTCTGCATAGAAGTTAAATAAGCAGGGTGACAATATACAGCCTTGACATACTCCTTTTTCTATTTGGAACCAGTCTGTTGTTCCATGTCCAGTTCTAACTGTTTCTTCCTGACCTGCATGTAGGTTTCTCAAGAGGGAGGTCAGCTGGTCTGGTATTCCTGTCTCTTTCAGAATTTTCCACAGTTTATTGTGATCCACACAGTCAAAGGCTTTGGCATAGTCAATAAAACAGAAATAGGTGTTTTTCTGGAACTCTCTTGCTTTTTCCTTCTTATAATCCCACTCAGTTGGAGATGAACTGTTAGGTTTTGTGATAAGCTTTTCAGACTTGCCTTTTGCATGTACAAGCTACCTGGCCATAGAGCCATTTTTTAAAAAAAGCAACACAAGGCTCATACTGTATGTGTCTTGTAATGTTTTCATTTAATATATCTTGATTATTTTCGCATGAACAGCTATGCAATATGTTTCCACACCATGATTGATGGAAATTTAGGCCAATTCTCAATTTGTACAACCACAAGCCATGTTGCAGTTAATACCCTTATTTATTTACTTCTTCACTAGGTGAGTGCTTTTGTAGGAGAGACTCCTAGACTTGACCAGACTTGTCCACCTAGATTAAGTTGCCCTCCAGGTTTAACCTATTATGTTATTCTGTCAACAGCGTTGAGTGTGGCTATTTCCTTACCTTTTAGTTTTACCAGTCTTAATAGTTTGCAAAACTTGTAGGTTAAAAAAATGGTATCTTGCTGTTTAATGGCCATTTCTTAAATCATGGTTAAGGATGAGCATGTGTTCCTATGTTGATTCATTTCTTTTTTTTAACTGGAGGATAATTGCTTTACAGTGTTTGGTGGTCTCTGCCATACATCAGCGTGAATTGCTCATAGCCATATACTCTTGAGCCTCCCCACCCTCATCCCACCCTTCTAGGTCTTCACAGAGCCCTGGGCTGGGCTCCCCGTGTTACACAGCAGCTTCTCGCTAGTTATCAACTCTTGGTCTTTCGAAAGGTTGTTTATATATTTTGTTCCTGATTTATAGGAGCTTTGAGAGTAAGATACTAAACCTTTCTTTGTACATTTGCGCAGGTTTCTTAGCTATCATTTGTTTTTAAATTTGTTTATGGAGAATCTTTAAAAACAATGGCATATCTGTCAGTCTTTCTCCTTGATGGATTTTGAATTTTATGTCATGCTTATTTAGGCTTTGAAATTCTTAAAGTGTTTTTGGAGCCCAACAGTCTTGACATTTATTCAGTGATGCAGTAAGTTAACTGACACTAGAGTACCTACTTGATGTGTTTGGTTCCTACTTAATACGGTAGCATTTCTAACCCCCTTCGTAATTTCATTTGGAGCTCCTGTATGTCAAAGGTGTTCATCAGTGACAGTGGCTTTTTAAGAAATTGAATATCACCCCTTTGGAGAACCTGAAAGTTACGGTCCAGTTAAGCATTTGACTAACTTCTTCCAGGAACCTCATGGTTTCCATGGCACCTTTGTGACTCTTTTGTAGTACAGACAGGATGCTTTTTCATTAAAAGCTGAATCAGTCAAAGTTATGGGTTCCACACACATTCTGCTTTCCTGAGGTTTGTTAGAACAGTGCCCAGAAGCAGGAACTCCATACTCTCACCTCCCTTCCCATTTAGCTGTGTGACCTAGGGTTTGCCGCGTAACCTTTCTAGACTCCTCATTTTTCAAATGCAAGACTCAGTCATTCCCTCTATGCCTCTCCCATCACTGTTTCTTGGTTTTATGATTTCATGATTCTTCTGAATTTCAGCTTGGGGCTGTGGCTCTGCTTATCTGTCATTTCTTTCTTCTAACCTTTTCTTTCTATCTTCTGAGCCTCTTATTTGAAATCTTTTCAAGGCAGGCAGTTATTCATTTGGATTCTTCTCTTTGTTTCTGCAGACCCTTGGATGTGTCTGCCTCATTTCCTGGACTCTGTCTTTGCAGCTGAAATTAGAAACCTGGAGAAGCATAGCAGATGCTAGAGTCTTATGAAGTAACAGGCCTAAAATAACCCAAGTCTACTGGCAGAGGGTTCGGCTATAATTCTAGTGACAGGTCCTGATGGGGCTGACCTGAGTAGGTCCCCAGTTTCTCCTCAACTTTTGAGGATGGCTTCAATATATCATCATCCCCTTGGCCAAACCCTTGACTTGTATAGTCTCATTTCCCCCTCTTTTCCTTTCAGTGTGTTAGTATTAAAAGCTTTGGGAAAAGTTCAGTACAAACCTGTATGTAACTGGGAGTTTAGATCTGCAGAAGCTACAGGCAGGCACTGAACAGAAGTCGGATTGGGGGGTGAGTACTGAGTTGTAGGTACTGGGGGCTGGTGATACATCAGGTGGCCCTAAGGCATGTGGCTCATTTGATAAACAAATGAGTGCCCGTGTGCCCTGAGAGACTCCTGCACAAGAGAGAAGCAGCCTGGAGTGATGGAAAGAAGGCAAAATAGTAGCCAGATTTGGGTTGAAGTCTCGATCCCTGTGTCAGGAAGATTCCCCTGGAGAAGGAAATGGCAACCCACTCCAGTATTCTTGCCTAGGAAATTCTGTGGATAGAAGAGCTTGGCAGGCTACAGTTCATGGGGTCGCAAAGAGTTGGACATGACGGAGCAGCTAACACTTTTCTGGGGCTATCCCTTGCCTTTTGTTTCAGGTGTATCCCTTACCTTCTGCGTCTACCCAGTTTGTGGGATGATTGTAAGGATTAAGGGAGGAGATTCATGTATGTTGACTGTTGGAGGTGCCATCTTTAAATGGTGATGATAGCTTTCTAATACTTGGGGTGGTGACTGAGTTACCAGGCGTATGCAAATAAGTTGAATATGAGTAAGATTTGTAAATGCCCTAGGACTCTTTTCAGTTAAAGTGTTAAAGAACTTGGAAGACAGAGTTCCTATCAACCTGAGTGTAGGAGGGGAATGCACAATGTTTATATACTAAATACTCGATTAATCAAAGCTGCTGTAAGATACTGCGTGTATGCTAAATTGTTTCAGCCGTGTCTGACTCTCTGCAGTCCTGTGGACCATAGCCGGCCAGGCTCCTCTGTTCATGGGATTCTCCAGGCAAGAATACTGGAGTGGGTTGCCATTTTCTTCTCCAGGGAGTCTTGCCGACCCAGGGCTTGACCTCACTCTCTTACATCTCCTGCATTGGCAGGCAGGCTCTTTACCACTACTTGCCACCTGGGAAGCCCCGCTGTAAGATAGGCTGCCAGTTTAACAATTCCTTTACAAACCTCCAGTGCATTTAAATGATAGGATAGGACCTCGTCCAGTTTTCTTTGTCCAAGTGGCAAGTGACTGGGATGTACTCACATATATAGGTGGAGTTCTTACTAAAAATTCCCATCCTGGTGGCACATGTATACCCAAGCACACCTGCTGATATGTAATTTGAATGCACTTCCTCAGAGAAACATCTTCACTGTATTTGGAGCATATAGGCTGTGTGAGCTGTCTTGGGAACCTCTCACTTCTAGGATGGTTTCTATGGAAAATGTGAATTCTGAGTTCTAGACTTAGAACTTAGAACACAGCTTGTTTGAATATTGATAAAGAGAAGCCTCACTTGATGCTCCAGGAGGATGTGAGACCGTGTCATAAGTGAAGTGGTGGTACAATGAGGTTCTTCCTGCATGGACCCAAGAGGTAGTAGCTTCCCTGTGGTGCATTGTAACACACGCCAGGTCAGTTGTAGGAAGACTTCAGTACCTATGAGGCTAGGGAGTTACTCTGCTTTGATTTTAAACATTACATTTTGAAACACTGGTTTAAGAAAATTGCCTTAAAAGTCAAATAAAAAAAGGAAAGGGCAGCACCAGTAGCAGGAACAGTAACCCAGCCATGGTGGGGTGGTGGTGATTTCCTGGTTTCCTGCAAATGATGACTGTAGAGCTTATGAATGTTGGGTGTTGAATTCTAGATCGATGTGGAGACAAAAAGTCTCATGGCTGTTTCCTGAAATCCATGTCCCTCTGGGCTGTTGTAATAGAACACCATAGATTAAGTGGCTTTTAAACAACAGAAATCCATTTCACCTTGTTGTGGAGGCTGTGAGTCCAGAATCAAGGCAGGGTGCACTCAGCATCTGGTCAGGGATGCTTCTTGGTTCGCGGATGGCCATCTTCTCTCTGTGTCCTCTGATGGTGGAAGGGGAGAACTCTGGGCTCTTTAGCCTCTTATAAGGTCACTAATCCTGTGCATTGGGCTCCACCCTCAATACCTCATGACATCCTAGAGGCCCTGCCTTCAAACACCATCACAATGGAATTAGGTTTCAACATATGAATTTAAGGGAGACACGAACGTTCGGTCTACATCACTCTTGTCAGCAGCAACAGCTTTGTTCTCTCGGGTAGACCTGAAGTCTGTCTTCCATGAACACCCTTTGTTAGGTTTCTTCAGGGGAGAAACTTGGGTTTTCTTTTTGTATTTCCAACACTTGAAGAAGGTTTCTATAACTTGAGCTTTTGATAAACTCTAAAAAATAGTACTTAAAAAGGAAACTGGTAAGTCTTCAGAAAGATTACTTTTGCTAGATGTAATGGACAGGAATAATAAAGATTAGCCGGGAATAACAGACGTCAGAATTTTTCTCCAAAATATTACCAAGAAAGGGAGCAATAGAAATCAGTCAACAATCTGTCAGGCACTAGCATATGCCTCTATTGAATTGAGAATTTTGAAAGAGCCAAAGATGTATAATATACAGCCCTTCTTCAAAAGAAGTTTATAATGTAGATAAGATAGATATGCAAAACAGTGACTGGAAAAGACAGTATGAAATGAATTACTTTGCTACAAATCATTTTTGGAAGATGGGGGATATAAATTATACATACACGAATGCATGCATTTTAAATGCCTTGTGCTCAAATGCATAATCCAGGCAACTGGAGAAATTCAGTAATTTCTGAAATACAGGCTTGAGCTGGTCCTTGAAGTGGGGGTAAGCTAAAGGGTTATGCAAGAAGATATGTAAAAATGTAGACTGAAAAATTGCATTGTCCTGTTTCATACCTAAGAAGCTAACCTGGAGTTCCACAGAAAGGAACAAAATTTTTGTTTTAATGATTTTAAAGTCCCTTGAAAAATACTTCATTTCGAGTTTTCACTGGTGTGGCCATCTGTGTTTAAGCTGTCTGTGTCTTTGGTGGTGACACGTGGACTCCCCATCACTTTTTTTTTTTTTCCTCGTGTGTGGCTGCTGTTCCCAACGTATCTGCCAAGTGAGGTTTGCTGAGGCTCAGATCTGATCTCACCTTGATCTGGCTCAGAAACATTCAGTTGCTTCCGACAGCTTGAAGTCCTCTGCCTTTCTCTGTACCCCTGATCCACAGCCAGCCTTACAGCAGGGCCCCCTCACCCACACTGCCTGCTGCGTGTCCTGCGTGTGGGTCTCTTCCTGTTACTCTCTGCCTCTGCGTGTTCAAATCTTGCATGGGCTTCACATTTTTGCTCAAATGTCACTACTGCCAAAAGGCCGTCTTGTCTTGGCAGGAACAGAATCTCTGCCCCTCTGAGTCTGGCGGCACCCAGTCCACCTGCTCTCTTGGCTGCTGGCATGTTCTCCTCTGTGTTGCTGGGTTTTGAGGACATTTTTCTCCTCTTCAATTTTGGTTTTCCTGCACCTCGCATCAGCTGTGCTTTCCACACAGGAGGCCTTACCTCCCGAGAAAAGGCATCTCCAGCCCTTACCCTGCCTAGTGAATACCTGGCTTCTTTGTCGCTACTCTTGCACGTTTATTTGGAGGGTTTTGCTGATGTGTGTAGAGACGGTGGACACACGCAGACAAGCATGCGATTCTTCTAACATTCTGCTTGATAATGCAATGTCTAAGATGCTTCGTATCCAAGGGAGTTTCCTGGGAAGCTGTGGGGTGTGACGGGGCAGACATCAGAACCCTACCTAGCTGTAGCTTAAGGACACGCTCTCGGGATGTAGGGGCGATGCTAACTGCTAGGATGTGTCCCTGGCCACAGGACTACGTGATGCTGGGTAATGTTGCAGCCTGGTTGTTGCGCTGTTTGCAGCCGTCGCACACACAGCCTGGTTGTTGCGCTGTTTGCCAGCTGTGCTGTTACCGTGGACCTCTGGCATGATCTGCTGTAGAGGGCCACCGCTCCCAGTTAGTCTGGTTTGGGGTTACTGGTAGAGCGATCTCTTGTTTGGTTATCTGTTTTTCTGCATACAAACAGTGGTCTTTTTCATCTTGCATGGCTGTGGGTTTGACTAGCCACATGTGCGCCCTTGGCCGACTCATCTGCTCTCATAGCTTCACCTTCAACCTGTAAACATTTCTTAAGCCTTCGCTACCTTCCTGAGCTCTAAACATAAATATCCAATTGACTGCAGGCATAGTCGGTGAGATTCCCCCAACCTTGGCGTTTCTACAGGAGAGCACTTTATCTTTGCCCTGGATGTGAAAATTGTATCATTTCTCTTTAAGTCTCCAATGCCTGCATAGTATATGGCACAACCAGTAGATTCTGAGTAATACTTGATGAGTTAATAGATGAACAAACACTTATGTAGACCCACCAGTAGTAGAGGAGATAAATAGTGGTCCCACATGCGGTGGAATACTGAAATGAGTGAACCAGATCTACTTGTACCAAAAAGGATAAATACCAATTGTGAGTAGGAGAAGGAAATGGCAACCCACTCCAGTGTTCTTGCCTGGAGAATCCCAGGGACGGGGGAGCCTGGTGGGCTGCCGTCTGTGGGGTCGCACAGAGTCGGACACGACTGAAGCGACGTAGTAGTAGTGAGTAGGAAAAGTAAAATTATGTCGTAAATACTATATGCTCAAGCCCCGGGAGAGGTGAAGAGACAGGGAAGCCTGGAGCACTGCAGTCCATGGGGTCACAAAGAGTCGGACACGACTGAGCGACTGATCGACAATATATCTGCTACCATTTACCTAAAGTATACAGCCCCAAATATTGTGCGTTTCTGGATGTATACTTTTGTGTTCCTGGGTTCTAACGTGTATGTGAGGGAGCTCTCCACTGTCAACATTGGCTATCCTTTGGGGGTTACAGGGCGGGCAACTATAGGGGGATAGAACACTCAATGGTAATATTAAATTTATTTTTTTAAAAATCCAAGGTGAGTAGGAATAGGCTATAAAATGTTAAGTGTGTTTTGAAGATACAGGTGTCTGCTCTAACTCCTCTATACTTAAAAAAACTGCAGTATATTAATTTTTTTTTTAAAAGAAAAGCAAAGATGGTGATGTACCAGGGGTCAGCAGGAATAAATGTAGTGAGCCTCACTGAGAAGTTAAGTAGGGTCACACTTCTGTGCCAGGGATTAGAACCCAGATGACGTGGCCCCGCCCAGCTGATCTTTCCGCTCCGCCATGTCATTGGATTATACTCCGACCTAGAATGTCTGGTAAGCGTAATCCATCGTTTTCCAGTCACGTGGATGTTGGCTGCCCATTACTTGTGTCATTCAAGCCCTGGGCTGGGCGTGGGATAGCCAGGGAATATTTAGGGCCAGGCTTCTTATACCACTGTTCCGACACCTCTTTAAGAAGGCTCTCAGTTGCTGTCCCTGTAGTACCAGTGGGTCTCACAGATGGTTTGATAGATGCTCAAAACAAAGGTACTGTGTGTGATCCCAGAGTGCTGAGGAGAGATGGCCCCGCATTGAGAGGTGCTGGTCCACTTGGCCTGGTGCCTCGGAGGGCTGGGAACTGTATCTGAATTGTCCATGCATCTGTCCTGGCACCTGCCACCTTGGTGCTTACATATTTATTTGAATTAATGGACCCAGGAATGTTTTATTAATGTGGCATTGTTCATCAGGATGGGGCTGAAACCTTCTCCCTGTTTGCTGAGGGTAAAATGTGATGCCATAGACTTAGAAAAGTCATAACACAGCCTGGAAAGAAACCTTCCACCTGGAAGGAGTTTCCCGGGAGCAGCGGTGGAGGTTCCTTTGCAGTTCTGATATGAGACCCACGTGCTGGTGGAAATGCCTGGCCGTTTGCATCAGCTTCCCCGGGGCTGGTGGCCACAGCCCCTTTCCTTGCCCCATTAGGCAGGCAGCTTGGTTCACAGCGCCCCGCTTCCCCACCCCCCGTGTGGGTGAGGTGCTTCGCTGTCAGCTCAAAACCAGAATCCCAAAGACAGCTGACGAGTGTGGAGGACCACATTGGTATAGGAAGGGAGCCTGAGCCTTTCTGGAGACGCTGCAGTTTATGGGGGGTGGGAATGGATACGGTAACTATGTTCTCCCTTCCCCTCTTCTCATGTCAACTGTGTTAACTGTTACGGTGATCAGAGCTGAAATAGAAAGTACAGCCTGTCAGAAACTAGCTTAAGACAAGGCAGGTTCCTACTCCACTGGGAGTTGTTGCTCTTCTCGGTGGGCGATAGCTCTGTCATCAACAGCCTGCTTGTGTTAATGATCTTAGTGCACTCTTACGGCTGATGCCATCACCATATAACTAAAAGGTTTAGCTAATGTGATCTCAGTTTCATATTACGTATGATTTCCAGAAGGCAATAACAAGTGAATGGCTGATGTCCTCAGGAAAAGATAACTAGGTAACATATTCATTGTTTAGCCTGGGAGTGGAGATGGGGCTGGTTATTAGCTAGTCATTACTCTAGGTGTTAGAGATTTAGATCAGAGTTTATAAAGTTCTAATGAATATGTGATGTGTGACAGCTTTTCCCGTTACGCTTTTGGCTTCCTGATTAAACTAACAAGTTCATATGTTGGAAAAACTACCACTGCCCACTCATAATGAATTATCTGGGCAGAAAGAGCAGGAAGGGCTGGGAGAACTGACGTTATCCATCACACAGGAAGGGTAACGTGGGCATGTCACGGTTCTGAATGGGGACGTGGGTGACGATGGACTGAAGCCCCGCCTCGGAGTCAGGAGACCTGGGTTCCAGCCCTGACTCTGCAGTTTCAGAGGAAAAGTGGACCGGGTCACTTAAACTTTCTCAGCCCTCCTCTGCCCGTTTGTTTGGCCAGAGAAGGAGTAATATGTACTGTATTTCTCAGAGGCGTCGTGAGGTTCACGCTGAAGGCTTAACGTCCTCCCAGCCTCAATCCACTGCTGTTGTCATTACCATCCCAGCAAGCATCAGGGTTCTCTGGCAGTGTGGTTGCCCTTGAACAACACAGGTTTGAACTTCATGGGTCCCCTTATGCATGGGTGTTTTTCTATAGTAAACACTACTGTACTACATGATCACAACCGGTTGAATTCAGTGATGTCTATATAGGAAGTGGACTATAACTTATATGTAGACTTCTGGCTGTGTGGAGGGCTAGCGCCTCCACCCCCTGTGTTGACCAAGAGTCAGCTATATGGATTCGGTTACAGGTTCCCAAAAGGTAAGAGCAGGAAGAGGTGGGGAGTCTCCAGCAAGGCAAAGAGCTGCTGTGTGAGTGGTGAGTTCCCCAGCTTTGAGAGTATGTAAGCTTAAGGTCCTCTTCCTCTCAGATGGAGTAGTTTAGATTCCCTATGAACACATTTTTCTATATATCAATCATCTGTGAGCCATAGGAAACATAGTGGGTCTGGAGAGAACAATAAAAATGGTTAAAACAAAGTTTTGTTTTAAGAGAAATCTTCAGAGAGGAAAAATACTCCACTCTGTCAGAATTGACACTTGATTTGCTGGGGATAGTGGATTCAAAGCAACATGGACCTCTGTTTTTCCCCACTTGTATAATAGATGAGAAAATTTCCTCCTTTAAGTGGAGGGTATGTGCTACTAAATGCTGGCTAATAGGTACGGACATTGTTCTCAAAACTGCACGTTACTCATGGAGTTCTCCCACCTACCCACTGGAGGGACCCGCTCATAAACTGATGCCCAGGAAGGTTATGTAACTGGCCTCAGTCACACGGCTACTCCTTTGCAGGCAGGCTGGCTCCGAGTCTGTTTTACAGTGACACTCCTGTGGTCGTTGTTCAGGGAAATGACAGTCATATTCTGCAGTTCGCTTTTAATTATCAGTCTCCCTCGAGGTGGACTGGAGTGGTGTGCCTGAGGATGGATGAGTTTGGAATCCTTGACTTTGGGGATCTGTGTGGGGACTCCCACTAGGGGGGTTACCTCCCTTCAATCCCAGTGGAATGTAGCCTTGGGGACCAGATGTGTAACTGAGGGCACATCTCTGCAGAACGGCTGGCTGGATGTAGAAAAGCCTCTGAGGCCAGACATTAACTTGACATAGAAGGGATGGAGGCTCAAATAGGTTGTGTGATATTAGCATAGTTCGCCTGTTCAGTCTTTGCTTTAAGCATAGTAAAGAGGAAGGCCTCTTTAAAAAAATGTATTTAAAAATATTTCGACTGTGTTGGGTCTTAGTTGCTGTGTGCGGACTCGCTAGTTGTGGGGTGCAGGCTTAGTTGCTCTGAGGTATGTGGGATCTCAGTTCCCCGACCAGGGACTGAATCAATGTTCCTTGCATTGGAGGATTCTTAACCACTGAACCACCAGGGAAGGCCCAAGAGGAAGGCCTTTGATCAGAATTGGTTTGCCTTTTCAAGAGTGCATTTTAAATGTAGGCTGCCCCTGATGATATCAATCGATAAAAGCATTTCTGTGACGGGTTGTGTGGAGTTTTAGGATGCAGTTTCCCACTAGGAGTATTTTTGCAGGTGATGGTTCCTAGTTTGGTCTATTTGGTCATAGTACTCTGGAGCTGTGATATTCCCAGTGTGAGACTGCATGAGGCCTGAGGCTGGGGTCTGCTAACCATGAGGTATCGGGTGTGGTTCCTGGTTTGGGGGTGACTGATGTCTGGCATTTTGCCTGCCTCATGTTGTATTTGACCTTTTCAGACTTTCTCTGGCCCTGGGTGTGTCTATGGGCCCTGAACCTCATCACACAAGAGGTTGCTTTGACTGTGCTGAAAAGACATTTCCTCTTAGCAGCCGTTCTCAGCTATTTTTCTCCAAATGGCAGTGAACTGATACAAGGGTGTGAATCACCAACATACCATGCTTCTCTGAGAAGTATATTTTGTGTTTTCAGAAAATATTATTAAACCAAGTGAATTGCTACCTGGTAAAATTGGACATGACTCAGTGACTGAATAACAAAAACAATATAGCATCACCGACTCAATGGACGTGAATTTGAGCAAATTCTGGGAAATAGTGGAGGACGGAGAAGCCTGGCGTGCTATGGTCCATGGGATTGCAAAGAGCTAGATACGACTTAACAGCTGAACAGCAACAAAATTCCAGTAAACCTGAATGATTTGGTGATTTCAATTCTATAACCAAGAATTTGGGAAGTGTGAAATAAGAGTGAACAGGCCGCTAGATGCTTAAACCCTGCTCCCTTCCTCAGTTGCGTCTTTGTATAAATTGTGAATTTCTAGCGTCTGAATTTTATTTTCTAACAAAGCTTACACAACAGACGAGAAGATAAAGAAGGTTGCCAAGTGTGAATTGTAATATGAAATGTTACTTGCACTGAAAAAAAAAAAATGCCCAGAAATAAGATTTTTTTCCGCATATGGGTCTTTATACCCCAGGACACCTGATTTGTGTACTGTGATGGAAAACGAAGCAGAAGCAGACCCCTAAGCCAGCCCCAGAGCACGGCATCCGCTGTTCTGGAGAGAGCTCTTTTATGTTACTACAGTGCAGGGCTTGTACCCCTTCACGATGCGGCTGTTCTCCTCTCCTGGTTTTTTCCCACCACCTGGACAGTAACTGGAGGAAGATTCATCTGTGTGTAGAGTGTACGAGTTAGTTGGCAGCACCCTGAGCTGTCCGTTAGATTTTGTTGGCTGTTGGCAAGTTATTTAAAAATACCAAGTGTCTGTTTTCCCAAGAGTTGAGGCTCATCACTCTGGGGAGAATGGGCTGGAGGGTCCCTGAGGCGGTGGGGCCAGGTCATCTTCATCCAGCACTGCCAGCCAGTTCCCTGGTGAGCTCGGGTTAGGAGTACCCCGAGGGCACCTGGCTCAGTGGAGGGGACCGCCGGGGAGGCTGCCGTCCATGCTGGCTTTGTCGGCCTGTTGAAAGGCGGGGGGTGGAGGGGGCGCTGGCGCCGCCCCTTAGAGCACAGAGCAGCACTGTCTCGGAAGGCAGGCTTGAGTCCCAGGCGATGCAGAACTTTCTTCCAAGTTTCACTCCCCACGGGTTGTTGCATGAGAATATTTTTCTTAGCTCCCATCTCCTGATCAATTTTTGGTCATTGATGATTAAAAGTGAAGGTGTCAGTCGTGTCCGACTCTTTGCGACCCCGTTGACTAGAGCCCACCAGGCTCCTCTGTCCATGGGATTCTCCAGGCAAGAATATCAGAGTGGGCTGCCATTCTCTTCTCCAGGGGATCTTCCTGACCCAGGGATCGAACCCAGGTCTTCCACATTGCAGGCGGGTTCTTTACCGTCTGAGGATAAATGGTGTTATGTAGCGCAATTCCAGTGAAGATCTTGCTGAAGTAGCAATTTTTTTCAGTGTGTCCTTTGTTCCATGGTCTGATTCTAATACTGATTCTGACACCCGGTACTTTAGGAGATGCGCTGGATGGCCACTGAAGCCGGATGGCCTGTGGGTGGCGGGACTTTTGGGGGCAGCTTGGGGGGCAGGTCGTCATTAGCTTCCGCGTCTGTTTTTATGAAAATGTGCCCTTTGGAGCAACGTGTACAGGAAGAGCTTTGAAAGAACAGGTGGTGACGTGGGCGTGGCCGTCAGGAGAGGCTCTCTGGCAGCTGCTCAGATGGAGGGGGGTGCTGTGACGGTCTCCCTGAGAGGTGAGGGCATCGGGTCCTCTCCATGCTCTCACAGCTTTCCTCATTGAGCCTCGATGCAGAGCCTGGGAGGGAGGGCAGTGTCTTGGCCCTTTGGGGCTGCTGTGACGTATACTATAGACCGGGTGGCTTCAACAGGATGCACTGGATATCAGTTCTGGAGGCTGGAAGTCCCAGATCACGATGGGGCAGGTTCTAGTGTCTAGTGAGGGACTGCTTCCAGACTGAGGCGCGGTCTTCCTGCTGCGGCCTCACGGGGTGGAAGGGCCAGGGAGCGCTCTTCAGGGGCCTCTTTGATACGAGTGCTGGTCCCACTCATGAGGGCTGCACGGTCATCTCCCAAAGGCCCCACCTCCAGCTACCACCATATTAGTGTCAGGACTTACCATGACTTTGGCGAGGGGCACAAGCATTCAACCTGACCTCTGTGGTGTCAGGCTGCTCCCCGGGACTTGCTGAGATGCTGTGTGGTATCGGCTGCCCTAATGTGGGCTCACACAGGCAGAGTCAAGGACAGGCGTGCCTTCGGAGACTCCCCAGCGGGACCATTGCCCAGGGGTGAAGTAGCAAATGCTTTGCCCCAGATTTAGTCTGATCCTGATAGATGCATTCTACAGATGAAGCACACTGAGGTCTGATACACTGAGATCTGATCTCAGCACCCTGAGGTTCACGTCTATCCCATGCCTTCTCTCGATGCCAGCTCCCTGAAGGCCTGGCATCCCCGCGGACCTGGGAGAGTGGTGAATGTCTGTACAGAAAAGATGGCAGCCATTCTTGGGGGCATCTATCCATGCCCTCCAGGGCCAGTGAGACCGGCAGGCACTTAAAAGTAAACGAGATTTCTCTAGCCCCAGGCTGCAGAGAGGGCAGATGTGAGGAGGGCTCTGACCCGGCAGTGCTTCTAGCTTTTAGGCAGGGGAGGAAGACGGTGATTGGTCCCAGGGGTTGCACAGGTGGGTTCTGCTCCCTCCCGCTTCTTGTACCTGGGCGAGTGTGGCAGCATTCTGTGGAGGAAAGGAGGCCACAGGCTAAGCCTCTTTTTCCTGGGATGTGAATCTGATGAAAGATTTTAGGGAAAACTGAAATGATACTGACATGAAGTGGACTGGTGGACAAAGCTGGACACATGGATGCCCTTAGAAGCAGAGTGTGCTGGATTGGGTCCCTGGTCGCCTTGCTTTTTCATTTCCTTACTGCAGAAGGCTATTAACATCTGAGTACGTGGATCCCTGAACTAGCTCACTGTAATCTTGACCCATATTTATCAATTCTGAGTGGAAAGAAGGAGGCGGCAGTTAGCCAGGCCACCATTGCTAGGATTTAATATCCCCTCCTTTTTTTTTTTTCTGATTTCCTTTTTATTCCTCTTGCCTCTTCTCCCCTCCTTCTGCTCCTTTCCCTCCTTCCTTTTGCCTCCATCCTCCTGAGGCAAGTCATACCTCTTGATTCCTCGTCATACCTCTGGATTTCTGGTCATACCGCTCTGATTTCCGGCGCCTCTCACCCTCAGGGTGTTGGGAGGGAACACGGTGTGTCCATTGCTGCCTCCTTGAGTGCCTAAGCTCGTGACTGGGTTCATTTTCCATCTGGTTCCCACAGCCAGAGCAGGGTCTTGACTTCATCCCAAGCGCTTTCCCTTAGAAGTGAGTGGGCTCAGGCTCTGGGTGAGGGCTCTCTTGGGCACATCTTCTGCAATTAGAGAAAACATCCTGCCCACCCTTCCTTCTGGTTGCCCTCACAGCTGTGGCTTTATCTGATATGATTTTTTTTTTAAACCATGAGCTCACCCAGGAGGCGTCAGTGGAGGGTTAACAGAGGTTATCCTTGAGGTGTCCTTGGATGCAGAGTGCAGTTTGAAGTCAGACTTGCTGAACCAAAATCCAGCCCTTCTGATGGTCCCACAGCATGGCCTGCCCAGGCTGATGTTCATTTACGGGTAGAGCCTCAAGTTGCCACTGGTCTTTATCTTTAAAAACGAGATGATGTGGGCAGGAAGGAAAGCTGGAAGCCAGAGGTCACTGGCCCAGGTTGCAGGCTCCTTACTCGTATTATGGACAAAAGCTCGTCTTCTCAGTCTGAACTGCATGTTCCAGATTGTTTGGAGGAGCCTGGGGCTTCCTGATGTGTGTTTGTCCCTCCCCTTTGTCACCTGCTTTCTTGAATCCAAGACCTAGAGCCCTTGGTCTGTCTTGGGTAGAAAGGGAGGGTCCTCGGACGTCCTGGGATCCAGGCTTGCTCTGCCTTGCTGCCTGGCCTTGGACAGAGAGAGACACACCTTCAGTGGGCCGCAGCCCCCAGCATTTATAGAAATGAGATGTCTAGTGCTTCGTTGGAGGAGTTAATGAGGATTAAATCACAGTGGCTAAAACATTACCTGGGGAGATGGCTGACTTGGCGTTCTGATAGAACAGTCAGTCCCTTTCTTTCTGCAGCTGTGGAGAAAGGAGGTGCTAGGTGGATCCACGCTGTAGAAACAGTGATCCTGCTCCTCTGGGTCAGCCATCCTCACCTTGCTCTTCACTCTGCAGGAGATGCTAAACACTTGGATTCCTCCTTGTCCCGGCCTGCACCGGAGAGGTCTCCCTGCTTCTTTAGCCTGTATGTTTCCTATCTCCCCAGATCCGTGGAGTCCAGAGAGCTCCTTCCTCTCTGAACCTTAGCACTGGGGCAAGGTCAACAAGAATGCTCCCGTGTCCTTCAGAGACAAAGCCGTGCAATACACATGGTTTGTAGCTCAGTTTCGGTTCCTCTGCAAACACCTGAGTACCTGTCCTATATCAGGCACTATTGGCGCTGGAGATGTGAGCTGCAGGAGGTTAGAGACCTGTCTGTTTTGTTCACTGTTACATTTATGAGCCTGCCACAGGCAACAGAGGAATGACAAGTATTTCAGGTAAATACTGTGAGCAAAATACAATGGGGGGTATGGTAGAAAGTGATAAACAGAGCCTGTTTTTAAATTAAATGTTCAGGAAAGGCTCTGTAGAAAGTTGATACTTAAGCTGAAAGTTATATGGTGAGGCAGAGCCGTGTAGGGGAAGGGGCCACAGGGAAAGAACAGGAGGCTGGATCAGTGTGCTGGGGTGGGAAGGGGCGGCTGTGGAGAAGACAGGCAGCGTTCGACAGCTTCAATAAGAAATTTAGATTCTATTCTTAATGTGATGGAAGATTTTAAGCCAGGGAGTGGCATCTCATGTACTTTTTCAAAAAAGCACTCTGCCTGCTGTTTTGTGAGGGGTTGGTGAAGGTTGAGGGTCTAAGCAGACACCAGGTGAAAGGGGGCAGGCCTGGTCCAGGGGAAGAGGGAAGGGGTGGAGGGAGTTGGGAAGTGTCAGATTAGGGCATCTTTTGGAGGCAGAGCTGATGGACTGGCTGATGGGTTGAGTATGGATGTGCTTTAGGCTTAGCAAGCAAGTGGACTGAGGTGTCATTTTCTGAGATGGGAAACACTAGGAAAGAAACAGTTTGGAGTGGGTAAGCTAGGATTCTAGAGTTCAGTTTGGTCTTTTTAATGTTTAATATACATGTTAGATACCAAAACAAAGACATTAAGTTGGACATGTGACTCCAGATCTTGGTGGACTGTTACTTACATGAGCGCTGTGGCTGCAGGGTCACTTCAGAGGGTCTGTGTTTGTGTGTGCATGCATGCGTGTGTGTGTACATGTGTGTGTGTACATGTGTGTGCGCGTGTGCATGTGTGTGCACGTGTGTGTGCACGTATGTGTGTATACATGTATGTTGAGGGGAGGGAGCTGTTTACAGGTAGGTGGAGGAGAGGAGCTGTGAACTCCACAGTGAAGAAGCCGGGAAGGAGGAGGACCAGGAATGTGGTCAGCAAAGCTCTGTTGTTTTGGAAACCTGCCTTCGTACAGCATGTTCATGTACCGGGAGACTTTTCATTCTGAACACACCTTGGTTTGATTTGGTTGCTTGGCTTCCAGAGGTTCTTGGCTTTTATCTTGCTGGTTCCATCTGGGTGTGGGGTATTGTTAAGTGATTAAATTGGTATAAATTATTCACCGGTCTGTCTTTTAATGTTTTTCTTCTGCCATCTGGAAACCCTCTGCACGGTGGGTGCTGGGCTTCAGTGCTGGGTGCCAAGAATAGCAATGATGACAATTAGCATTTGTATAATGCTTGGTAGCTGTAAATCTACTCTGATAGTAACTACTCAAACACTTTGGTTGCTTCTGGGTAAAGGATCACGTAAGAACCCCTTGGCTAGGAATTAAATATCTGCTGTGACTCTGGCCTGCCCGTTGAACTTCCCTCCCACCATTCCTGCCCACAAGTCCCCAGCTTCAGCCTAGCCAGTGGCCTTGTACTTTCTTGCCTGGACTATCAGCCCTGTCCCCACACCTGCTTCTGGTCTTGTAGGTCAGGTTCTCTTGGGGGACTCCTCCTGGAACTTCCAGCCAGACAGAGCTCCCATTCCATCGTCTCCGAGATGGGTCCCACTTACTCCTTTAATCCTGTGCTTATTTCCAGGAACTCTGTTCCCTGCCACTTAACCTTTAATTGATGACGAATATCACCTTCTTTATGCTTTGTCTGCTTCACTGTGCTGTTAGCTCTCCAAGGGCAAAAACGTGCCTTAGAAGATTTCCTTCCTACCACATGTCATCTCCTGGCAGTGTCATCTTCTGCCCATGGGAGGGGTTTAATATCTGGATTTATTCTCCTTTGATGCCCTTGTGAGGTCACATAGGCAGTTACTCAGTTTGATTCAGTTGGTCAGTTCTGTCCGACTCTCTGTGACCCCGTGGACTGCAGCACGCCAGGCTTCCCTGTCCATCACCAACTCCTGGAGCTTACTCAAACTTAATGTCCATCAAGTGCATGATGCCATCCAACCATCTCATCCTTTGTCATCACCTTCTCCTCCTGCCTTCAATCTTTCCCAGCATCAGGGTCTTTTCAAATGAGTCAGTACTTTGCATCGGGTGGCCAAAGTGTTGGAGTTTCAGCTTCAGCATCAGTCCTTCCAATGAACACCCAGGACTGATCTCCTTCAGAATGGACTGGTTGGATCTCCTTGCAGTCCAAGGGACTCTCAAGATTCTTCTCCAACACTGCAGTTCAAAAGCATCAGTTCTTTGCTGCTCAGCTTTCTTTATAGTCCAACTCTCACATCCATACATGACTACTGGAAAACCCATAGCTTTGACTAGATGGACCTTTGTTGGCAAAGTAATGTCTCTGCTTTTTAATTTGCTCTCTAGATTGGTCATAGCTTTTCTTTGAAGGAGCAAGCATCTTTTAATTTCATGGCTGCAGTCACCATTATAAACGAGAAAACTGAGGCAGAAGCGGGCCTTCCTGGGGATGGGGGGCACTCGGCTTGTCCAGGGTCACACAGCAGTTAGTGACAGGACTGGGACCCGTCTTCCAACCACCAGTTCCCATTTCCAGCCTCTTCTCAGTCCACAGTCCCTGAACGGCAGGTTGTTCACTGTCCACGGTCGTCGCCTGCGTCCACTGTGCAGCGCTCCCGCTCATTTACAATGCTCCACAGACTTTGGGCTGAATCCCCGAAGCTTGGAAGAGCCTTGCTGGACTGTGGCTGCTTTCCTCTTTCCTCCCAGGTCACGGGCAAATGCCAGGCACTAGCTGCCCTATCTCCCTTTATTAGTGGTTTTTGGTTATAGACCCACAGCGCGTGTGGGCACCGTGTTTTGCCTGGGGCGGCTGCAGCACACCCTTTCTTCATTGCATCTGCTCCTGCAGAGCCGAGCATGTGTTTGCCGGAGCCTACAGAGGGGTTTTGAAGGGAGTCCCCATAGAATTAACAGGGTAGGGTGCTTCCACGGGGACCTAGATGACTTCTAGTTACCTCTCTTCCCCTTTAGTCCCAGCCTGGTGGGGATTGCTGCTTCCTCCTGGTGGAGGATGCAGTGTGTTCCAGACATCAGCTGTTGATCTGTCATTTGTTAACAGACAGGGCGGGAGTCTGGACTTCATGGAATGTCCCTTGGACGCTCCCCTGCAGCAGGGAGACCTGTGCTAAGGATCCTGCTCCTGGCGTTCTTCCCTTTAGCTTTAGAGAAACAGAGGGGTACATTTCTTGGACACACGCATTGCATCAGAGCTTTCGAACCTGCAGGGCTCAGAAATTCCCACAGAAGCAGGAGTTCTGGCAGATAAGACCTAAGAAGTTCCAGGAGCCCTGGCTGTGCTAATGCTGCTGAGAGACGTGCAGCATCATTAGACCTCCATGCTGGGATTCGAGACAGAGTTGTTCCTGCCCAGATGTTCTCAGGCTGGCCACGGCCCTGAGCTGAAGAGTCTTTGAGATAGGACTATATTTATCATTTCTGGTGGGAGAGAGGCTCTAGTTTCTTGCTGTGAGAAGCAGGAGCTACAGTGCTCGGGTTCGTCCATTCATCCCGAATGCACTGAAATAGTTTCCAGGCCCTGTATCCTATGTGGCTAGCAAAGAAGATAAATGACATTTTATTCCTACTCTGGAGGGAAAGGAAACATCTATGCAGGTGAATGTAGTACCATTAAAGGGAAAGAGGGGACCACACTTGGGTCAAAGGAGGGAAAAAGACTCAACCAGAAGAAAAATTTAAGCTGGACCTTAAAGGCAAACAGCAGTGGGGAGGGTGGGGGAAAGGAGGAAGACATTTGAGGCAGAGGAAAAAGCAGAGCCAAGGCACACAGACATTAAAGCTCTGGAACTATTTGGAAACGCAAGGTTAGTGAGGCTGGAGTGCAGGAATGGTGTGGGGGAGGGCCAGGGGGGTGGGCCCAGATTGTGAACCATCTGAATATGAACTTTATCCTGTAAACAGCGTGAACATTTTCAAGCAGGGGTTACATGAGGGGTGAAGGGTGTATTTTTTAAGGATGATAATTCTAGGGACTTCCCTGCTGGTCCAGTGGTTAAGAATCTGCCTTGCAATGCAGGAGACACAGGTTCAGTCCCGGGTCAGGGTCAGGGAACTAACCTCCCATATGCCACAGGGCAACTAAGCCTGTGTGCGGCAGCTACTGAGCCCATGAGCTTAAGAGCCCTCAAGTTGCAACGAAGATCCGACACAGCCAAATGAAACAGATGGTTATTTACAAAACGGATGATAACTCTAGAACAACGTTCTCAGCTTTGGCACGGTTGCGATTTCAGGCTAGATCATTTTGATCTAGCTGTGCTGTGCACTGTAGTAACATCCCTGGCCTCTGCCTACTAGAAGCTAACAGCGCCCTCTCCCCTCACACCCCAGAGGGACCACCAAACTGTCTCGACATTGCCCAGTGTCCGCTGAGGACAGGTTTACCCCATCCACCCCCCTCCCACCAACTCCACTTGAGAACTACTGTTTCAGAATCGAGCAGTCTAGAAAATCAGCTGGAGTTGGGAGATTGGAGTCACGCAGACGAATTAACAACAGATTGTAATATTTCACATGAAAGTTGGAGGTCCTGAACTAAGGCAGCAGAGCCAGAATTGAGAGGATGAGCTGAATCAAGGGAGCTGTCAGTCGTGCCTGGCCTGTCCTAGGCGCCTGAACAAACGCGGTTGAGCCTGAATTGGGATTCCTTACTTAAGCTTTGAACGTTGGGAACGGCTTGGACGGTGGAAGGAGCCCGGGCTGGGAGTCAGCCCTGTTGATGGGTCAGTTCTTGTTCAGGGGCCTGAGTTGGCCAAGTCCCTCAACATCCCTGGATCTCAGCATGCTTCAGCTGTAGAATGTGTCTAAGGCCACCTGTGTGCCTCTCTCGTGGAATTCTAAGACTTCACATTTGTGGAAGCCCTTTGAGAACAGTAGTACACTGTCCAAACGTGCAGTCGTTTCTCAATGGACGTGCTCAGGAGTGAGGGCAGTGAGCTGGAGCTCACGCAGGACACGAAGGAGAGGGAGGAGATCGCGGGTGCCTCGTCCAGCTGTGGACTCATGGAGGCTGAGGCCGGCCTCCATGAAACTCATGAAGCCCTTGAATGGGAGACAGGATGTTGGCGTTTGGCAGGGAGACGGTTGCTGGCGTTTTGGTGATTAACATCTCAGCTGTTCGCGGTGGAACTCTGTTATAACATGATGCTGTTCTTCATCTTTCTATATCAGCAGTAAAACAAACTCTCGAGCTAAGCGTCAACCAAAAGCTGAAGGTTTTGTGTTAAACACAGGCAGCTGGTGGCTACAGCAGGGGAGGGAAGGGCTAGTAAGTAAGTGGTCTGTTTTAAAAATCTTGTGATTATCCTTTACCAGGAAATTTTTCATGTTCCACCTGTTGCCTACTGGTTCTTAGGACACAACCCTGGAGAGCAGTGTGCTCTAGGGGTAGGCACTGACTTTTCTGGGGGCCTTGTTTTCCTCCTTCGCTAAATAAGGAGAGAGCTTTAGTTATCTAAAAACAGAGACAAAGCTTTGAACTGATGGGCTCCTGTAGTCTCTATGATCAGAGGAAGGCCTTTCTGTTGAACCACAAACCATGATGTTTCCCTAGATATATTGGTGGTGGTGGTTGTTTAATCTCTAAGCGGTGTCCGGCTCTGCGGCCCCATGGACTGTAGCCCACCAGGCTCCTCTGTCCGTAGGATATTCCAGGCAAGAATACTGGAGTGGGTTGCCATTTTCTCCTCTAGGGTATAATTCCACCCCAGGGATTGAACATATCTCCTGCATTGGAGGTTGCTATGAAACGATTTTTACCAAAAGCAGCCCTCTACTGGGAGGCAGGAAGGTGATGGAATGATAAGTGCAGGCATAATGTTTGGTACTTTTTAAGTTCAACCTACTTATTGAAAAAAACAAGGCCCGGAGAATTTGAATAATTTGTCCAAGAAGGTTTTGCTGTTTGGTTGCTGAGGGAGGCCCGTGCCCCTGGTACCCAGCCTCTTAGACCAACATATTGTCCCTGTCAGATGCAAGTGCCTTTTGCTGGACGCTCCCAGCTCTGTGCTCTGGGTTGTCTTGGGAAGAACGAGCATGACTCTGCCTGGTTCCAGAACCAGGGTGATGGCTTTTCTCTCCTTTGTACATCTTCACTTCATTTAAGGTGAGGACTGCTTGCACCACTTGCCTTGAGGTTTGGTAGTTCCAGCTGTGACGTTTCCCCAGGCCCCCCTCTATGCTGGGCTGGGTCTCCAGGAAGGCCTGGAATCAGGGATGTGATTGGAGCCACTGGGAGGGACTAGAGGTTTAGACCTGGTTACATCCCTATTTGAATCCCTAAGTGATACTGGAAAGAATACAGTGTGACTCAGGCTTTGTTCAGAGCCTGGATGATTGAGCACCTTGCGTATGTACCTACTTTAAGACCTGGGATGTGTACCTGTTACAATAGGGGTGCACACCTATTTCAGCACCAACCATTCATCCTCTAAAGCTTTTCCCAAATGCTTACTGGTTTTCTAGTATGTAAGACAGTTGTATGCAAGTGAGAATTTTGCTGAAGGATAAGACTCACTTATGTTGCCTCAGAGTTTCTAAGTAACTCTAGAATGAAAATGTTTCCAGTTCAAAATGTTGTGTATATAACTTTTCTAGAACATGCTTGCGGTTTGCTTGGTAAGGAGCAGAGCACTGGCAGGATTGGAGCACTTCTTTGCCACCCTCCCCTGTGGGCTATTAATAGTAGCAGGCTCTCAACAACAGCCTTTTGAAGCAGTACCACTCACCTGACGGTGTATTAAGGCCGCTCAGGTGAGTTGAAATGGCAGCAGGCAAAGGCTTCCACTTGCACATCCAAAATTAGCTCCAGCAATAGAGCGCCTATGTGCAGCTTGAGCAAGAAGGACCACTGATCCCCTTGGTCATCTCATACCCGCTCCTCAAATTGTTTTTTGTGACGAGACCTATTTGGGGCAGGGAGGAGTTTTGGATTGAGCAGATGACCCATATTCTCTCATTTTAAACTTGAACCATTTCCACTCGCACCACCAAGAATAGAGCATATAAAGGGGGGCATTTCACTGCACATCCGTCCTTGGCTCCTTTTTTAAAAGTCTCCTATGTCTTCTCTGATTAGTAACACACGGGGTCAGGTCAGCAATTCTTTCAAGCTACACTCACTTTTTGACTGGACCAGAAGTGACATTTTTTAGTATAAAATACACTACATTCAAATTGGCCCCTAAAATGCAATCCTTCGACCTAGAGGAGAGAGTTGGATCATGCACGAGACTCGCTGGCTATCCGACAGCAGATTTGTTTGGTGTTAACAGCGGATAGAACCCTCCGAAGAGTGATGCAGTTCTAGATAGGCAGGATGCGTTATTGATGGTGGCTGCCCAGTGATTCCTCTCAGCACCAAGAGGGTAGAAAGCAAAGGCACCATTTTCCGGGCTTTGGTTAATGGGGACTTAAGCAGCAGAAAGCGACAGTTTCCTGGCTCTAAAATCAGTTGGTTCAAGGCTGCTCCTCAGTGTGCACGGGTTGGTTCTGGAACAGTTTTTGCCTCTTGCCTCAATTTCTGAGGCCTAAGAACTTCAGGTGCTCTCACTGCACCTATTTGCTAATATACCAGATTGAACAGCCTCTCTTCATCCTTAGTGTTAGACTTTTCCACTCAGCTCTCTGAAACTCCAAATAAACTCCGCGTGGCAAAATATAGTGAATAGGCTGGGAAATGTGGTTGAGAATGGAATAAAATGAGACATGAAGAAAGAAGATTCAAAAGCTGAATAAGTGTATCACTGAAAAAAGAGTATGGTGGACACGGCGGTTTAGCAGGATGGAGTGAGGCAGTACTGGGTGAGTGAAGTAATAGGGACACCCAGGGGTAGAATTTCAAGGACAGCTTATCTGGAGTTCATCGGATGTTCGTGGAGTTCTGGAGTTCATCCACACAGGATGTGGATTCTGTGTTCGTCGTGTGCTCACCTGAGAACCGAGAGAAAGGCCTGGGAGCATGCACATTGGCAGATTTAACTACACTCTCATGTGGAGGATTCTTTTTCCTTGTATATCTCCCTCTAAGTACTGACCTTTTTCTTCCAGTTATTATTGAGATATCGTTGCCATACAGCAGTGTATGAGTTTAAGGTATACAGCATAATCCTTTGATTTACATACATCATGAAGTGATTATCACAATAAGTTTGATGAACATCCATCATCTCATAGACACAAAATCAAAGATGTAGAAAAATTAAATTTTTTTCTTGTCCTCAGAACTCCTAGGTTTTACTGTGTTAACAGCTTTCATATGTAACATACAGCAGTGCTATGTTGTACATTTTATCTCTAGTACTTCTAACTGAAAGTTCCTGCTGGGTGACTGCCTTCATCCAACTCCCCCTCCCCCAACGCCCCCTGCTCCAGTAACCACGAATCTAATCTCTAACTTTTCTGTGAATTTGTTTCTGAAGTGTGATTGACCTGCAACACTGTTAGTTCCTGTTACATAATGTAGCAATTCCACATTTCTATACATTTCAAAATGATCAGCAATAAGTGTAGATACAGTCTGTCACTATACAAAGATATTACATAGTTACTGACTAGTCTCCACATTGTACATTTCATTCCTGTGACTCATTTATTTTGCACCTGGAAGTTTATGGCTCTTAATCTCCCTCATCGCTGCCCCCATCGCTTCCCCTCTGGTAACCACCTGTTTGTTCTTTGTGTCTATAATGCTATTTTTGTTCTGTTTATTCATATGCTTTGCTTTTTAGATTCCACATATAAGTGAAATCATGCAGTGTTGGTCTTGCTGTGTCTTATTTCACTTAGCATAATGTTCTTTAGGTCCACCCATCTTGTTGCAGATGGCAAGATTTCATTCTTTTTGTGGCTGAGTGAGCTTTTGCTGTGTGTGTGTATGTGTGTGTGTATTTATATATAGACCATATTTTCTTTATCCATTCATCTGTTGACAGGCACTTAGGACGCTTCTGTGTCTTGACTATTGTCAGTACTGCTGCAGTGAACAGAGGGGCTCACTTATTATTTTTTTTTTTAATTTTATTTTTTTACTTTACAATACTGTATTGGTTTAGCGTGTTCATTTTCTTTGGATAGGTACCCAGGAGTAGAACTGCCGGATCATATGGTAATCTTATTTTTAAGTTTTTGAGGCATGTCCACTCTTTTCCACAGTGGCTGCCCCAGTTTACATTCCCACTGTAGCACACATGGAGTAAGTTGTTGACAGCATTTGCTATTTGTTGTCTCTTTTGATGATAGCCGTTTTGACGGATGTGAGGTGATACCTCATTGTGGCTTTGGTTCACGTTTCCTCAAAGGTCAGTGATGCTGAGCATCTTTTCATGTGCCCGCCGTTCATCTGTATGTCCTCCTTGGGAAAATGACTATTCAGCCCCTCTGCCATGTTTTAACTCTGTTGCTTTTCTGATGTTGAGTTGTTTGCGTTCTTTGTATATTTTGGATGTTAATACTTTATTGCAGTCATCCCCAACCTTTTTGGCACCAGGGATTGGGTTTGTGGAAGACAGTTTTCCCATGGACTACGGGGTGGGGTGGTCTCAGGATGATTCAAGTGCATTTATTGTGCACTTTATGTCTATTATTACAGCAGCTTCACCTCAGATCATCAAATACTAGATCCTGGAGGTTGAGACCTCTGCCCTATTGGATATATTGTGTGTAGATGTTTTCTCCTATTCAGTAGGTGGCTTTTTCACTTTGTTGACAGTTTTCTTCTCTGTGCAAAAGCTTTTTATTTTGATGTCATACCGTGCACAAAAATAAATTCCAAATGGGTTGAAGGCATAAACCAAAGACCTGAAACCATAAAACTTTTAGAAGAAAACATAGTACATTCCTGGAGGTTGGTCTTAGCAATATATATATATTTTTTTTTGGATATGTCTCTTTAGGTGAGGGAAACAAGCAAAAATAAGCAAGTGAGAGACTCCTGCTCATACTGACCTGATCTAGTCCGTGTCTAGTCCTCCTCCTGTTTCTTTTCCCTCTTATGTGTGACACCTAGATCTTCTTCGAGTGTGAGTGTGTGTATGCTGAGTTGCTTCAGTCGTGTCCAGCTCTTTGTGACCCCAAGGACACACCAGGCTCCTCTGTCCATAGGATTCTCCAGGCAGGAATACTGGAGTGGGTTGCCATGCTCTCCTTCAGGGGATCGTCCTGGCCCAGGGATTGAACCCATATCTCCTGTGGCTCCTGCCTTGCGGGCAGGTTCTTTACCGCTGAGCCATAGGGGAAGGCTTAGATCTTCTTTAATATTTAAAAGAGAGAGAGAGACATCCCTGGCCGCCCAGGATAATATACAAAATCTGAGTGAGGCTGCCCGGCCCCTCCTGCATCTCTCCCCAGCATCATTTTGAGTTCTTTCCTCCTGTCCTGTGTCCCACCCAGACTGGCCCTCTTTTGCCCTCCAGCGAGCACTGTTCCTTCCTGCTCCAGGCTTGTCACACAGATAAACTCTCATCCCGGAACACCCCTCCCTCCTCAGTATGCCTAGCCAACTCCTTGTCCATCTAGGATTCAGTTTGAATCTTGCTCTTTCAACAAAGCCTTTCCCAGTGACCCAGACTAAGTTAGGTCGCACAGCCACATGCTGTGAATGTCTGTGCTGTCCAAGCACTTAGGACCGTTGCAGTGGACTAATTGCATAATACGGTCTAATGTCCTTGAAGATAGGAACATGTCTGTTTCTTTGTCCCAGCACCTCACACAGTGCCTGTTATGTGGCAGGTGTTCAGTAAATATTGGTGGATGAATGAATAGAGTCTGTGTTCTGGTCAGGGGGCCTTGTAGCTTACGGGGGACACGTCCCAGCTGAAGAATATTTACTGAATTAGCCTCAAAGAGGAAGTGTTTAAATACAGGTGATGGGAAGAGCAGCATGCTTTATCCTGGGGAAGGAAGATTGGGAGCCGGTTGGAGTCCCAAATGTGAGTATATGAGGTATTTAAATTCTAAGATAGATGATCTCCGAAAGACAAAGCAAGAGCAGAAGTCTTCTTCAGAAAAGAGTGGTTTCCTGACGCAGTCTCAGTTACTTCCTTTTGATCAGTGACGCTCTGTTTGCAGAAGCTACCTTAGCTGTAATGCATTTAGTCAGTGCTGGTTTTGGCTACTTGGAGAAGTCTACTAATGGAACACACTTTAAATTTTTTATAAAATGGAAGCAAGCATACTTAACTTTGCCTTGGTGAGTATTTCTAGGACTGTGACTTGCTAATAAGCATTGTGGTGAATGCAAACTATTATAGACTGTTTTCTTTGGGGAAAACAATATGGTAGTCTTCGATTGTGGAGATCAGGAGTAGCTACCTGCTACAAAGAGGAAAACAACTGCCCCATGATGGCTTCATATGCAGATTTTAAACGTTGAGGTGTTTCAAAGAGCTTAGGTGGAAATGAAGATAGTGTGCTCCGGAAAACTGTCTTAAATGACTTAAAGATTTGTAATATGACAATGGACTGTTTAATCACATACTAAATTGCCCTGTATATGGAGTCCACAGTCTAGGAGCTGTAGTCATATTACTGGAAGAGAAATTCCAAAAAAAGTTTTAGCTTCTTGATAGGATTCAGACATATATTTAGCTGCGTGAAATGTATGAGCTTTGAGTACATCTTTCCTGATTCCTTTAGTAGCAGGTTAAATGGGTTTAACATTGCCGGCTTACTAAAGCAACTTGCCAGGCTCCCTGGTGGCTGAGGGGTCGAGAGTCCACCCGCCAGTGCAGGAGACACAGGTTCGATCCCTGGCCTGGGGGGATCCCAAGCCTCAGAGTGGCCAGGCCCCGGTGCTGCAACTGTTGAGCCTGTGCTCTGGAGCCCGGGAAGTGCAACAGCTACGCGCCTGCACCACAACTGCTGAAGCCCGCGTGCCCCAGAGCCCGTGCTTGGCAACAGGAGGGGCCACCGCAGTGAGAAGCCTGTGCACGTGCCCTGCTGGGATTGATTACTTGGCCATGTCTGTGCTCTCCCCAAGGAGCTCTCTGCATCTCCATCCCAGGGCCCAAATTCCTGCCACAGTGACAGTATCTACCATGCTGTGCTAAATGGTCCATGTACACGATTTCATTTAATCTCAACAGCAACTGTAATACAGAAGATATTTCTCTACTCTACAGATGAAGAAACTGGGCCTGTGATGGGGGTTGAGGCCAATAATAATACCTGGTACCTGCAGCTTCTCCTCCTGCTCGCCTGTCTCCCATCAGGGGAGCCCAGCCAATGCAAAGGGAAGATGCCCAGCAACATACTGATGGGGATGCTCTGAGTTCAGACCCCAGATTTGGGGGACTAATCGTCACCACTGGGTTCAGGGTGCAGTTCTTGTCTGGGTCCATGAACATGATCTTTAGACTTCAATAGATGTACAGAGGATTGTGGGAGGTTCTGCTCAGATGGGGCAAAAGGCCCAGTCTTTGTCCTGCGGACTCTTCAGATGCAAAAGAATGAAGTGTGACCCACTTCCTGCTACAAGGGCACTTGGGTAAGATATCGTCATAGTTGCTACAACGTGGCAGTCCTCTGCCAAGTTCCACACCGCTGGGGAAACTGCTCTTGCGATGGTGCTGAAATGGAGACATCGGCTCGGGGAAGCGTGTGGTCTCTCCTCCCCCTCCGAGAACTGTTGCTTTAGCAAGAGAAGTTTCAAAATGGACACCTACACCCACAGAGGACAACACTTGTGATATTTTGGAGGAGTATTTAGGTGTCTTCCTGACCTCACTGAAGAACTGAGCTGTGAATAGCCCCATTTTTAAACGAGAGACACGTGTTTGTGGTCCAGAGGGTTTTGTAGTCTATTGGCACCGTGGTTCTCAGCCTGCCCTCCTGCACCTTGTAGCTGGATGTGGGCTCCAGGCGAGCTTGGGGGAGCAGCCTGCTGCCCCTTCGCTGCGTGTGATCCTTCCTGCCTTGGGCGGCATCTGAGTCCCAGGTCTTGCCTCCTTGCCTTTCACTTCTGTGTTTTCACTCCTGAAGTGAGGAGCTGGCACTCCTCTCTGGGCTGGGTCTCCGGCTGGTCCTGAATGGAGAAACAGGGAGGTTTCTGTGCTCCTTGAGGAATGGAAGTTGACCAACTTGATATTGCATCTTATCTAATGAGTTCTAGGACAAAATTCACGCCCTGAGTCAATCTGTTGCCTAGTTTCTCTGTTTTTTCGAAAAGACTCCCCTTCCCACCCACAACCAGAGCCCCTCTTCCAATCATAGAGCAGAGGTTTGGGTGCCTACTAATTGTGACATCACGTCAGTGCTGGGGTACAGCCGTGAATGAAGCCAGCAGTGTGCCTGCTCTTTGTCCCCTAAACATGATAGAAATGGACAGGAAGTTTATTTGATCAATCCCCAGGTTAGGCTTGGAGTCCCCTCTCATCCATCCCCAGGAGTCTGTGCCCAGACTGCTTTGGTTTGAGTCAAGACCACATTGTGGCCAACTCTTTGGTCTGAGTCTTAACTCTTAAGACTGCCTAGTGGCTTCACTTGGCATGTCATTATGAATGGGTATTTACCCTTTCTTCATGTGTAATTATAAGATACTTTGTACAAAATGTATACTCAGCCGGACCTGGGCTGCTGTAAAAAAGTCAGTACTCCTCCATGGTGGGAGGAATGGGGGGCGAGGGGGTCAGGGGGCTGGGGAGTGGAGACCGAGGAGGACTTTGAGTCTGAGACCTTCTCTCTGGTTCTGCCCTGAACTCAGCTCTTTCACTGCGAACTTTGACAAATTGTCCAGTATATTTTACCCTGAAGTTTCTTTGTATGAAATATTAGGGCTAGCCCTACTCCCCACTCTAGTACTCTTGCCTGGAAAATCCCATGGGCGGAGGAGCCTGGTAGTCTGCAGTCCATGGGGTCGCTAAGAGTCGGACACTACTGAGCGACTTCACTTTCACTTTTCACTTTCATGCATTGGAGAAGGAGATGGCAACCCACTCCAGTGTTCTTGCCTGGAGAATCCCAGGGATGGGGGAGCCTGGTGGGCTGCCTTCTATGGGTTCACACATAGTCGAACACGACTGAAATGACTTAGCAGCAGCAGCAGCCCGACTCATCTTATGAAATGATTAAATGACTTGTATTAGTGTAGGATTATGGAGGTGGCATTATTAATAATTCTATGGGGTGAGTGTTTCCAGTGTTCCTATTCTCTTTTCCCTCAAGTCCACTTTGGCTCTGAGGCTCACTCTGAAACAGTGAATTTAACTCTGACGGCATGTTCGTCCCTTAGGAAGCTTTTTAAAAAATAAAAAGAGTGCTTGGGCCCTACTCTCAGATTTAATCTTAATTATTCAAGCGTGGGGTCTGGGCACTGTTTTTTTTTTTTTTTTAAGATCTGCAGGTAATTCTTTAATGTCAGCCAGCATTGAGAGTCACTCCTCTCATGTTTTGAGGATGAAGTAGTCTAGAGTCAGTTACTGATTTGAATGAAGGTCACCTATGTGTGATGATTTGTGGCGCATCTATAGGTTCCTAGTGGGCTTCCCTTGTAGCTCAGCTGGTAAAGAATCACTGCAGATGGTGACTGCAGCCATGAAATTAAGAGACGCTTACTCCTTGGAAGAAAAGTTATGACCAACCTAGATAGCATATTCAAAAGCAGAGACATTACTTTGCCGACTAAGGTCCGTCTAGTCAAGGCTATGGTTTTTCCAGTGGTCATGTATGGATGTGAGAGTTGGACTGTGAAGAAGGCTGAGTGCCAAAGAATTGATGCTTTTGAACTGTGGTGTTGGAGAAGACTCTTGAGAGTCCCTTGGACTGCAAGGAGATCCAACCAGTCCATTCTGAAGGAGATCAACCGTGGGATTTCTTTGGAAGGACTGATGCTAAAGCTGAAACTCCAGTACTTTGGCCACCTCATGCGAAGAGTTGACTCATTGGAAAGGACTTTGATGCTGGGAGGGATTGGGGGCAGGAGGAGAAGGGGACGACAGAGAATGAGATGGCTGGATGGCATCACTGACTCGATGGACATGAGTCTGAGTGAACTCCAGGAGTTGGTGATGGACAGGGAGGCCTGGTGTGCTGCGACTCATGGGGTCGCAAAGAGTTGGACACGAGTGAGCAACTGAACTGAACTGAACTGAACTAATAGGTTCCTAGTAGCATGGAACACCTTGGGTTGGTTTCCTTCCCCTAATCGCCTGTGGAATCCTGTGAGGATCCTGCCTGCCAGACGGCTCAGCGCCTCCCCATCGTCAGTACTGCTTAATGCTTACAATATCCATACTGTGGGGTCTCCTCTAATTTTTAGGATGCTTCATGAGGTAGGGCCAATGTTTACCCACATTGTACAGCTGAGAAAGCCAAGCCTCGGGCCCGTTCATCACCTTACCCATGCTAATGAGTGCTGGCTGGAGTTCTTAGCCAGGCTGTCTAGCTCTGGAGCCTGCACGCTTAAGCACAATACTGATAGGGACAGAGTCAAGGGATAAAGCAGGTGATTCAATAGTTAATCCCACTAGGGGACTGTAAGTAGAAAAAATATGAGAGACCCTTATAAGTTAATGATTACTTCAAGGAAGCAGGTCTGCTTAACCACGAAACCAAGCAGGCTCGCTTAGCAACACAACCATGCAGCAGAAGCACGGGACATGCCCCCAAACGATGACACAGTGGCGGCATGAGACCTACAGCGTGCCCGGTGAGCCCAGGAAGTAAGGATCCCTAGGACACGCTCTTTGCACACATTGAAGAAAAATCGTGGTACTAGCTTGGCCATTTTGCTGTGGTTGTTTAGTCACTAAGTAATTTCTGACTCTTTGTGACTCCATGGACTATAGCCCAGCAGGCTCCTCTATCCATGGAATTTTCCAGACAAGCGTACTGGAGTGGGTTGCCATTTCTTTCTCCAGGGGATCTTCTCGGCCCAGGGATCAACCTTGCATCTCCTGTACTGGCAGGCGGATTCTTTACCTCTGAGCTTGACCATGTAGGGACAAGAAAACTCTCCTGCTCAACCTGGAGGAGGAGCTGATGATGGAAGCATGACTTTACTCAAGAGAGACAGAGAAGTTCTCCCCCTCCCCACTTTTGCTTTGATTATAAAACTGTAGCCCACTAAGTTCTCAGGGTATGGCACCCCTTCACTGCCCAGCCACCCCACAATCCTGCTTGTAAGCCTCATAAGCGTCCTCTTCTGACAAATCACTTTTGTATCATTTTGTCTCTCACTGAATTCTTTTCTGCACTGAGACACAAAGGACTGTGGTACTGGAGCTCTTCAGAAAGCCCCTAAACGACACCAAACTGTTTCAGAACTGCACCGCGTGATAATTGGTATTTACGGGTAAATACCATACTTCTCTCAGTACTGTATTCACATTTTTGCTGGGGCTTTCTGCAGATGGTGCTTTCGCTCAGGGTGAAAAATCCTCAGGCTGAAATTT
This sequence comes from Capricornis sumatraensis, assembly GCF_032405125.1. Classification (NCBI taxonomy): domain Eukaryota; kingdom Metazoa; phylum Chordata; class Mammalia; order Artiodactyla; family Bovidae; genus Capricornis; species Capricornis sumatraensis. Next base: position 52,274,369 of record NC_091089.1, on the reverse strand, counting down.
CACGTTCAACCACAGGCCAGTGGGGAGAGGCCGCTGGGCACATGAGGATCTGTACGGCCCTGCATATCAGTTACCAAAGCAAACTCCAAGGACCACTGGCTTTTCAGATCTGCCTGCACATGGGGTGCGTCTGGGGAGCTTTAAAAATCACTGCCTGGTTGCCCCCCCTCCAGAGTATGATGTAATTAGCCTGAGGGGCTGCCTAGCTGGAGATGCTGTAAAAGCTCCCCAGGTGATTCTCCTGTGCGACCAGGGTTGAACACAGTTTTTGGAGGCAGCCAGTCCCTCCATTGTGAGGGAGCTGCCTCTGTGCGGCCTGCAGAGATGGGGGAATGAACTTGGAGCACGTGTTCTAGGTACTAATGCAGTTCATTTCACAGAGCATCTGCCTTCTCTGGGTAGTACACAGGGCTCTTTCCAAAAGAAAAAGCAGCTTTTCTTTAACAACTAGGTCAGACGTTATTTTGTTTACTTTGATATGATGGAATTAAGCATTGTTCAAACCACATAGCGACAAGTGGAGTGGTCCTGTAATTGGGCTAGCTGAGGGCGCTTGTCTTCCCTACAGTCTGCTGCCTCCAGGAAAGCTGTAGAGGTCCGGTTTGTTGGAAGGAATTCCTTGAAGGTGAGAAAAAAATGAAAAGGCAGCGCAGAAGCTTGGTTCTAGGAAGTTTCTATCTGGCTCATAGAAATGATGGCTTTCTGTTAAGAGAAGATACTTGATCTTACTGCTTTCCCAGAGGTGAGAAGCGAGAACCCCTGTCAGGAGAGAGGCGTACAGGATGCTGTCTGCGCCATGTGTGACCAGCACTGCTTTTGTTGTTTAAATTAGAGTGAAGTTCATGTCACACAAGATTAACTGTTAAGTGAACAGTCCAGTAGCATTTGATGCATTCACGATGTTGCGCAACCAGCGTGTCTATCCAGTTACCAAACCTTTCCACTACTGCAAAGGAAACCCTTCCCTGACAAATTCTTTCCATCTCCACAGCTCAGATCACATCTGTCTTCCTCAAGGCCTTTTATTTTAAATTGAAGTATAGTTAATTTACAGTAATGTCTTAGTTTCAGGTGTACAACAAAGTGATTTGATTATTTATATGTGTCTATATGTATGTTGTTTTTCAACTTTTCCACTATGGTTTATTATAAGATATTGAGTCTTGCTCTCTGTGCTACACAGTAAATCCTTGTTTATCTGTTTTATATATGGCAGTGTGCATCTGTAAATCCCAGCCTCCCAGTTTATCCCTCCCCTCATTCCCCTTTGGGAACTGTAAGTTTGTTTTCTGTGTTTGTGAGTCTATCTCTGTTTTGCAAAGAAACTCATTTGTACTGTTTTTAGATTCCACGTGTATGTCCACTCACGTCTCTCTACTGATTCCCGTCTCGGTAAACATTTCCGGAGCATCTCCTACTTGCTGGGGATACAAAGATGCCTGATGTTGTATCTGAGGGACCTTGAAGTAGTAAGAGGAAACTGATGTGAAAGAAAACAATTGCAAAACCATAAAAAAGGTTGATGCAAGAAGCTCTGGTTGCCGCAGCCCAGCGTTGGGAAGGGCTGCCTCTGCAGGCACAGGGAAGGAAGGATTCAGTGGGGAGATGGCGCTGGAACTTGGACTCTGCCCACGTGGACGGGGGGGAAGGGACATTCTAGGCTGAGCAAACGGTGTGTTCAAAGGTCGGGGTGGGGGGGCAGCAAACCTTTTCTGCAAAGGGCCAGAGAGCAAATAAGTTAGGTTTGGGCGGCCGTAGGGCCTGTGTTACAGCCGTCACTGATATGTGGAAGCCGCCACAGGAAGCGTTGAGTAGACTGTGTCGTGTTCCAATAAAACTTTATGGACACCAGAATCTGACACACAGTTTTCACGCGTTAGCATGTGATTATCATTCTTTTGATTTTTTTTTTCTCCCCTCAGCCATTTAACCACTTAAAGACCCTTCTTAACTCATGGGCTATATAAAAGCAGTTGGCACACTGCATTCGGCCCAGGCTGTAGTCTGGCCTGTGCACCAAGCAGGGAAGCCTGAGGTCATAGGCAGGGGCAGAGCAGCAGGTGCTGGATGAGCCTGTTCTTAGCCCTGGGTGTGAGGTTATGCATCTCTGACAAACTGCCGGGCAGTGGTGCGGCTGAGGTCCTCTCTCGGAGCAGCAAGGAGCTGAAGTATGGTTAGGGTCCCCTCATGCCCCTGATGCTGTGTTAGCTTCTGTTGCTGTTGTTCTTCAGCCACTAAGTTGTATCCAACTCTGTGACCCCATGGACACCAGGCTTCTCTGTCCTCCCCTGTTTCCTGGAGTTTGCTCACATTCATGTCCATGGGGTCGGTGATGCTCTCTAACTATCTTATCCTCTGTTGCCGCCTTCTCCTTTTGCCTTCAATCATTCCTGCATCAGGGTCTTTTCCAGTGAGTCAGCTCTTTACATCACGTGGCCGAAGTATTGGAACTTCAGCATCAGTCCTTCCAATGAATATTCAGGATTGATTTCCTTTAGGATGAACTGGTTTGATCTCCGTGCAGTCCAAAGGACTCTCAAGAGTCTTCTCCAGCACACAATAAAAAAGCGTCAATTCTTCAGCACTCAGTCAAAGATTCTGTGGGTATTGGAAAATATAAATGACAATTTTCCACCTACCAGGTGTTTTCATTCTACTTAGAGAAGATTTATGTAAGTGGAAAGGTAAACAGACCCTCCCAGAGTAAGAAACAACAGAAGGGCCAGGCGGTGAGGTTCCCTGCTGCTGTGCACAGTGAACTGTCCTGTGCGAGGCACGTGGACAGCAGGGTTAAGGTAGAGGAGCCCCGTGCGGGCTGTGGCTTGCAGTATATCACCCAGCTCGACCATGTCCATAGCTCATCACCACCACTCGCTCTCTGTCGGCATTTGCCCCCTCCTGTCACTTGTCACTTTATCTTCAGCCTCTCCTAGGGCTGTTTTACACTGAGTGAAGACTAGGCTGTGAGTTAGAGCCTTTTGGGTGTGCTGCCCCGCCTTTGACTGGAGGGGACATCCTGGCAGCCTCACTCAGGGACAGGGGCTGTAGTGGGGCTCTGGGAAGTCCTGAAGCTGGGGGACAGGAACTTGCAAGTCCCCCCAGCTGGATGGATGGCAGGCTTAAATGGCAGAGGAGGAGGTAAGTTAGAACACCCGAGGGAAGAGAAATGCTGAAACACTCTGTTTTCACTGGAGATACCTCTGAGTTTTCTTCGTGTCTTATTCCATAGCACTCAGATGCTATAAAGCTCTATAGTATCTTCCTCTAAAGATACAGTAATATCTCGCTCTAGGCCAGGTTCAGAGGTGGAGAGAAGATTCTGTGAACTTGATTCATTGTAAAGCCAAAGGACAGCTTTGGCTTTGTACCCAGAGCTGGGATCAGCGATACAAATTGGTGGTTTGCTTTCCTATTAACTGTGTGTTCTGAGTTTCTTGCCTCAAGACTTTCACTCCTTGATAGCGAATTATAGACAAGTGTAGCAGGGGCTGGGGCTTGCTTTTTCAAAAGGTCAGTGATCACATGGAGGAGAATGCTGTATTAAAAAAAAAAAAAAAAAAGCAGGACCCAAATCAAGCCAGCACCTGAGTGGCCACAGGGAGATTTGCTGTCTGTCCGTGAGGGAGGTGGGTGATGCTGACCCAGGCACACATTCTGGCTGGTCCTTGGTCTTAAGAGCTATTAATTTCAGGTTTGCTAAAAATATCCTGTGACATACATATATATATGTATGTCAGACATATATATACATACATATGTATATACACACACACGTGTGTGTGTGTGTGTGTGTGTGCACGCTCAGTCATGTCTGACTCTTTGTGACCCCATGCACTGTAGCCTGCTAGGCTCCTCTGTCCATAGGATTCTCCAGGCAAGGATACTGGAGTGGGTTGCCATTTCCTCCTCCAGGGGATCTTCCTGACCCAGGGACTGAAGCTATATCTCTTGCATCTCCTATATATATACAGGAGGGAGGGTGTGTGCTCATGCACACAGCTTCTCAACCAAACAGGCCCCGTGGAAATCGCATGCCTGTGAGGCAAATACTGAGAGATGTGTCTGACGGATGGCAGGCGTGTGTTGCCGAAGGTGACATCACTGGCAGATCCAAATGCTGCCGTCCGGTGCGGCAGACCCTACTTCTCCCGGCTGCACTCTGGACTTTGGACCTGAAAGCTCACCTTGGAGATTTCAGGTCCCCTCAGACTTGGACTGTAGGGTCCGAGGTGGGCCCAGACCTGGTCTTTCCAAGGCTCCCAGGCAATTCTAACGTGCTGTCAGGGGCCGGAGCCCCCGAGTGACATTGACACTGCCTCCCACTCAGCGGAGACTGGCTGCATTCTTCCCCGCCCGGATCTGGGCAGCTTAATGACCTTGCGGATCCCCAATGCAGATGGTGGCTGGGGGAGGATGGGTGAGATTTGGGGATATGTGTGTGGTTTAAAGAATGCACAGCTAAAATGAGGTTGCTGACAACTCAGGAATATATTAACACAGTTTCAATTTGCTGACCACTTTCTTTCACTTCTGCAGGAAAATAGCTTTGACCCTGAATGCAAAACACCAAAGCAGAGACGCCCAGGCTTTGAGGACTTGCTGCACTATATTGTTGGGTTTTGCACGTGTCATTTTATGCTTTTGTTTGCAGCTCACTAGGTGCTCCCTCTGACGTAGATATTTTGTAGCACCTTTTGAGATGGTGTAAAATTCTGGGTAGAACAAACTAAACTCTGGATAGAACAAACCTTAGGCTTGGCGTTCCCTGGTAGAATTAGAATTTCATTGATCTGTAATATTCTCATAGGATCTTGAAGGTGTTTTCTGTTACCAATCCAGTGAGTTATCATTTGTCTGTCGTCCTGGTACTGGATCACCTTGTATCTTGAAATGAGAAGGGAGGAAAATGTGTGGAGATGGCTTTAAACGTTCTCCTAAGGGTCCCTGGTAGAGAGCACGCCTGAAAGCTTGTCTCGTCATCTAAGCTTCTTTTGTTTTACTCTTTCAGTACACAAGGGTCTGGATCCCTGACCCCGATGAAGTGTGGCGCTCTGCTGAATTAACCAAGGACTACAAGGAGGGGGACAAGAGCCTCCAGCTCCGACTGGAAGATGAAACCGTGAGTATAGCCCAGAGGGTGGGCACGCCGGGTTCCGCTGGACAGGGTTGGATGTTAACTGTAGCTCGAGTGTGTCCTGCACGGTGGCACGTCTGAGCTCCTGGGGTCCTTTTTGTTGCTGTAGATGGTGCCGTATGTGTGTGCCAAGTCGCTTCAGTCGTGTCCAACTCTTTGTGACTCTATGGACTGTAGCTGCCAGGCTCTTGTGTCCATGGAATTCTCCAAGCAAGAGTACTACCCACTCCAGTGTTCTTGCCGGGAGAATCGCATGGACAGAGAAGACTGCCAGGCTATGGTCCATAGTGTTGCAAAGAGTTTCATGAACTAACTAGAGATGGTGACGTACCTGAAGGTCTAAACCATGGAGCTTCTGATGGATGGCACAGTACACACGCATGCCCAGCTGAGAGATCCCGGGTGGCTGAGAGGAGAATCTTCCCAGTGGGGTGGCGGACACAGGAGGCTTCCCTCCGTGGGGATGAGGCACTGGTGGGAGGTGAGGGGGTATCCACTTAGCCTGAGAGCCAGTGCCTGGGCCGGTGGTTGGACCACTGGTTGGATCCAGCCTGCCAGAGCCGGGATCCTGGCTCAGCCCTTGCTAGCTTTGTGCCCTTGTGCAAGTTAGCAATTTTTATATGCCTGTTACTTTATCTGTGACATGGGGTTGCCTAGGGTGCACAGGAGAATAAAATGCGTTACTATGTGGCAATGCATAGGAGTCATGCCTGGCATGCAAGCACTGTTAGTAGCTCCCGTGAGAGTCTTTTAATTAGTTGATTTTTCAGATTGTTTTGCTCAAAAGGAAGACAAGGCAATCACCAGGAAATCCCATTTCTTCTAGAAGGTCTGATTCCACTTACCATTTCATGAGCTTCATGTCATTACCCCTCCTGTGATGTGTGCCTGTCACAGTTATTTGAAGACTTGCCGGTGCTGGTCATGGGGGGTATATGGGTGATCGGTTGTGACCCTGCCATGGAGGGGACCTCAGTGCTGGAGGGTGCAGAGGACATGAACACAGAAATATGGGAAAGAGCCCTGGCAGGGGCAGTAGGCACGGAGGCAGTGGACGAGGCCAGGGAGGAAAGGGAGGGGGGAGCAGGCGGAGGCGGAGGTGCCGGCCGGCGGCGGGGTGAGGGGGCGTGGAAGGGAGCTGGCACTGAAGACTCAGGCTGCAGGGGGCCAAGGGGAATGGCCCAGGCAGGAGTTGTCGCCACAGCCCCAAGGCCCAGTGTGTCCCCTTTGGGTGTGTGGAAGGAAGGGAGGCCAGTGCGCCTGGAAGCCACCAGAGAAGGGGACAGACAGGGCCCGAGGCTAAGGAGGCAGGTCAGGGGTGCAGTGTTTACAAGCGGGAGACTGGGAGACAGACTGGGAATTGAGCGGCCAGAACTCAAGCTTTGGCCTTGGACTGGGTCAGATCTGAGGGGCTGCAGAGCAGGCCTCGCTTGGAGGGGAGGCTGGGGCTCAGGTGGTCCCTGCCTGCCTCTGAGCTGTGGGAGCGCTGAAAGCTGGTCTCCCGTCACTCAGCCTCTGATCACTTACCATCTTCCTGTTTTACCTGCTTTCAAGTTCTTTGCTCTTGTCTGTCTAGGTAGTAATGACCTGCTTGAGAAAAGGACCTTGTCTTCCCTGGCTCACATGTACCTGGCAGTGGCTGGTAATTAACTCACTGATTAGCAGGGAGGTTGAATATCTTTCCCTTCCTAACTTCTCTTCCTATCAACTTTGAGCGCATCGCTGGGTCAAACCCGGACAGCGAGTTGGTCAGTTTGTTAGAAAGTGTTTACACCAAAGTGTGCCCGCCTCCCTTTCCCCTTCCTTGTAGGCAGACCTCGCCAGCCTCCTCTTGGTTTTGAGGTGAGAAGCAAAATTCCCGACAGATGGAATCATGTTTATCATGTTGAAGAACTTCCCACCCCACGCCCCAAACAAAATAAAATTAGTTCACCCACATGAATGGCATATCTTCCATTCCAGCTGATTTCGTTTCAGTTGATCTTGTAAGTGGGTGGGTGTTTTTTGAGAGTCCTACGGAGGGAGGGAGGGCTGAACTGCCGTGTTGCTAAAACAGAGCAGATGCCCGCTTCCTCAGCTGAGAGTGAATTCTGCCTGGCGTGACTAATCCTGGCAGCTGCCCAGGACCCCTCCCCTGCCCCCTCCACTGCTCCATTACGGCCATCAGCTGTAATCAGAAGAGATGCCTAGGGCTGGAGATGAGCAGCTCTGGAGAAATAATGGGCTCTGAATGTTGCATTCTGTCCAGGTGGCTTGCGGGCTGTGGTTTGTCCACTGCTGGCTCTGAGCTGTCGTCAGGAGCGAATCCGCTGAGCTGCGGACCTGAGCCGGGAGCGCAGAAGTTAGATGGCTAGACTCTGAAGGTTTGAAGAATCTCCTCTGTAGCTGAAAGCATCCTTGATACACCAAGCTGGCCAGAAACTGCACCCCGGAGTCTCTTTCCCCACCCTGCTTCTCCATCTGAAGTGCGGTAGTGTGGGTTTAACTGCAGCGCAAAGGATGAAAATAAGCTAGTTCTCTTCAAAAACATTAATGTTCATAACCACTGGGCTTCCACCTTAGCAGGAAGCAACCCATCATGCACTCTGCCCTGCTCAAGGAAGTCAGCCCCCCAACCCCACAGTTCCTCTAAGATGTTTCTTTTTCCCTCTGCATGCCTGCTTATTTATTTATTTGGGTGAAATATACAAAGCATAGAGTTTACCATGGCACCTGTTTTCAGTGCCATGAAATACTTACCCACTGTGGTGCTGCCATCAGAACTCTTCATCTTGCAAAACTGAAACTGTGCCCATTGACCACTGACTCCCTCCGCCCCCTCTCGCTGCAGTCCGTGGCCATCCCTATTCCTCTTTCTGTCTCCGACTTGGATTTTTCTAGGTACCTCACAGGAGTAGAGTCATGGGACACTTGTCCTTTTATGTCTGGCTTGTTTCACTTCGCACAAAGTAAGATGTTTTCTGTTGACGCCAATGTGAAGGTGGGAAACTTCTTAAGCAGAAAAAGAAAGTGAAGTCGCTCAGTTGTGTCCAACTCTTTGTGACCCCATGGACTATAGCCCACCAGGCTTCTCTGTCCATGGGATTTTCGAGGCAAGAATACTGGAGTGGGTTGCCATTTCCTTGTCCAGGGGATCTTCCCAACCCAGGGGCTAAACCCGAGTCTCCTGCATTGCAGGCAGATGCTTTGCTGTCTGAGACACCAGGGAAGCCCCTTAAGCGGGAAGGACCATCTTTTCTCTGCGCAGCTGTGAGGGATGCAAGGTATCTAAGTGTGCCAACCCTTGGCGTGGTACTCTATTGAGACTGGGGAAAGCCCTTCAGTGTATGCAAATCTTGGTGATATGTACAACTTCCTCATTCTTGGTGCGGTGTGCACCTGTGCCCAGCTGACCTTCTCTCTCCTGCCCCCACCTCCCCTACAAACTGCTCAGCCCCTGCCCTCTACTGGCAGGGAAAACTCTCCCCCTGTTGCCATGGTTTCGTGTTTAAATTCTGTTTTTCCACCGAGTTTATATCCAGCGTCCAGAGCTATTTACTCCTAGTGTGCGAGGACCCAGCATGTTCATGAATGAGAGGAAGGTGAGGTGACGTGAGCTTTAAGGTGACCAGCGTTCTCTAGCTGCGTCTCTGCATGTCCAAGCCTGCTAATATTTGTGAGGCCAGGACAAGAGTAGGGATGTAGCCTACATCTGTTTAAATATCAGAAGCATGTTTTATCAGAATTATTTAGGTAAATCTGGCATTTCTGACTCTTGAAAAACAAAGTGTTTAGTATGTTCCAGGTAAGATACTTGCAGGCCTACTGTTCCGTCTCTGTCTAGTTGCCAGTGGAAAGAACCGCTGTCTTCCCTTAGGTTTGCCATGCCTATACCCACATGTGTGCAGGTTTAGGAGGAATGTGACTTGTTCAGTATTGCAAAGTGTCCCTCATGTGTCAGGTTACAGTGGTTGCACATACCATGCTGATTTGTGAGCACCTCTGGAGCCATGATGAGAATAGACAGAGAAGCAAGGAATTGGATATTTGGCCCAACAGGGAAACGCTGTTTCATTCTGTGAGGTTTTTTGTTTGGTTGATTGGTTTTTTGTGTTTGTGCTATCTGGAGGTAGGATTAACGAGCTAATTTGTCTTCCTTGTATTTAAATGTCTTTGCTGCCCAGTTCCTCTCCCCATCCGAGGCATTGTCTGTCCCTGACATCGCAACCTTATAGCCCATGACCCTTTAAGGTGCCTGAACATGTTTTATCTTATTTCAAGGACACAAGGCAAGAGGTGCCTCTGGGTCTGATACTCTTGTTTGTCACCAGAGTATGTGTTGAAGGTTGTAGCTCTCACGGTGTGAGCCCTGAACACTGATCCCAAATGACAGAGGCTCCACGTGTTCTGTTAAAGAACACTTAAAGAAGCTCATTAAAAGCTTCTGTGTGCATTCGTCATTTTGGCGCCCTTTAAGATGCAGAGTCCAGGGAAGGACGTCTCTTGCTCAGCTCTGAGGATGGTACAGGATGAATCAGGATATTATCTCAAGGAGATAGCAAACATGGCTCTTGCAGTCAAGAAGTGACAGCCTCACAGAAGAGCAAGGACGGTCATCCTTACACGTCGGTGCATTCAGACCACGCACCTTGAGAGTGCTCAGAGCTTGTGTAAACCCCATGCAGATTAAATGTCAGCTGTGAGTGCAGCTGGCAAAGCCACAGAGCTGAGAGTACCGGGTAATACTTCTCTGGTACCAGTAAAGCCTCTTAGTGCAAGTGACTTTATTTCTTTTTTCTTTTTGTTTTCCTGGTTTTTCCATTCTTTCTTACTTTCATATTGGTTTATGTGCCTTCTAATACTTCTTCTCTTTATCTTTGTTTTGCACAATAATCCATGATTGAGACAGTATTACACTTTGGTTAGATGGCAAGAACAGTTATATTGTACAGATGCAAAAAAAAAAAAAAAAAGAAAAGGTTCCTTTAAGTGATAAAACAATATATTGCATGTAAATATCTATTGGTAATATTTTTTACCAGTACAATTAGTTATTTTGTCTACAGTGGGTTTTATGTTTTTAATTAATGTATTTTATTGTAAAATACATGTAACATAAACTTTACTGTCTTCACCATTTTTAAGAGTACAGCTCAGTGGCGTTAAGTACATTCACATCTGTTACTTGTTTATCAGCCACCTCTTCCCCTGCTGAATTCATGATCTTTTGTGTTAGCATATTTTGCGTAGCTGATTCTGCTTAGAGATCAGTGAAGCAGTGATTTTTGCCCCTAAGGGACATTTGGCACTGTCTGAGTACATTTTTGATTGTCATGACTGAGGAGGGAGGTTTGCTATTGGCATCTAGTGACAGGTAGAGGTCAGGAATATTGCTGAGAGGACCCTCTCCCAAACAAACAGCTATCAGTCCTAAATGAAAACAGTGCCAAAGTTGAGGAACTCCGGTTTAAGCCCATAGAGGCAATGGCCCTGAACTTGTCATTGCTGAAAGATAGCATGTTGAAAGCTAAACTTTTTTAAGTCTGTATTCTAATGGAATGTGCTCTCTTCAACTTCATGTTTTTGTGCTACTGTGATTTCTTTTTTTTTATAATTTAAACTCTTTAATTGCCTATTTTCACCTAAGGTTTTTTTTTCCTTTAGTTAACTTGCGTCACCATTCGTTTATTCATTCATTAAAAGCAATTATTAATGAGCAATTATTATGTACCGCCTTTGTGGTGTTGAGCCACTGAGATTTCAGCGTTAATTTGTTATTTCTTCATAACCTAGCTGACCCTTCCTCGCAGGCAAGTTCACATGAGTCCCACAGTATTTTATTTTTCAAGTAATTGCATACTTGTGCTTGGGCCTGGACTAAATGGTACGAGGGGAGGAATAAGGTTCTTTTTTAAGAAACATGATCTTTTCGGAGACTGGAAAAGATGGAAATATAAGAATTAAACACAGAACCATTACAGAATCAGACAGCAGGACATTCATTAAGTGAATGTTTTTTGTACTCATTTAGGACATAATGTTAAATGGCCTTTTAGTGTGTATTGAATGACCCTGGAGCTGAACACTTGCTATTACAGTGAGTGTAAGTGGATTCATGCCTTGAGGTTTCCTATTTTCTCTGCATGACAGCTCACAAAGAGAACACCAAAGAGAACACCCCCACAACCACTGACCTAAGCTAAGTACTTTAGACCAATAAAGTTGGAAGGGCCCTTAGAGATTACTGGGACCAGTCCTCTCATCTTACAGCTGGGCAGCTGCTGTCTGTGGAAGTGAAGCAATGGGCTCAGCACAGCAGAACCACTGAGTTCAGTGGTTCTCAACTTTGGCTGCACAATAGAAACTCTTCAGGGTTTCTAAAAATTCTGCAAAGCCCCAGCACAGCCAGACAACTTAAATCAGAGTTTGGAGAAAAGGACACAGCATAGCATCTTTTTGCAAGCTCCCCATGGGATTCCAAGGTGCAGGAAGGGTTGAGAGCCACTGCTTTAGCTGACGGGGAGGGTTTGCATACATGGTTTAACTCCTGGTTGGGCTCATTTATATCAAAGGATGAGCCATGTGGCACCTCAGGGTTGCCTGCTGCTGACTTTATTTTCACTAGCTTTTCTTTCCTCTGTGAATAAAGAACAGTTCTTTCTCCTTTTCTACTGTATATGCTGACCAGTGACTCCAAATCTTTGCATTGAGATTTGTCATTTGAAGATGTTTTTATGATTATGTTCCCTTGCTGTGGTACCATGTAGCATGGACATGAATCGAGGTATGGGAGAGGTCGTGAAAAGATCAGACATTCATTCAACTGATATTGTTTTATGCACCTACTAAGCATTATAAGGGCTTCCCTGGTTGGAGGGGCTTCCCATAGCTCAGTAGTAAAGAATCCACCTGCCAGTGCAGGCGATGCAGGTTCCATCCCTGGGTGGGGAAGATTCCCTCGAGAAGGAAGTGGCAACCCACCCCAGTATTCTTGCCTGGGTAATGCCATGGACAGAAGAGCCTGGCCGACCCAGTCCATGGGGTTGGAAAAGGGTTGGATGCGAGTAAACAAACAACAGCAAAGCGGTATAGAATCACAGATCCAGAGTTTAGAGCACTCTTGACCAAGAGAACATTGTCCTACAGTGGAATCTTCTCTATCTGTATTGTCCAGTATGGAGGTTCCTAGCTCCTTGTGGCTACTGGGCCTTTTAAGTGTAGCTAGTGTGAGAAACTGAAGTGTTCATTACATTTAGCTTTAATGAATTAAATTTAAATAGTCGTCTACTGGTAAGTCCAAGTCTAGGGCTAGGCTGTCTTCCTCTTATCCCTTTCCATTTGCTAGATGGAGACCAATGGGAGAGCCCCGTGTGTTCCTGATTCCTAGCTCCTGGCCTTGAGAAAGTCCAATCTAAGTGGGTGACTGAGCTTTAATCTTGGAAAAGGTGTTAAAATTCAGTCTCCTCTTTACCTCCAAAGAAGTCTTTTCTTGTGCCAAAAGTTAATTGTCTCTGATCATGTCATAAACCCTTTGATTTCTAGTAAAACCATGTTAAATAAGCAGGGTGACAATATACAGCCTTGACATACTACTTTTCCTATTTGGAACCAGTCATGTTGTTCCATGTCCAGTTCTAACTGTTGCTTCCTGACCTGCATACAGATTTCTCAAGAGGCAGGTCAGGTGGACTGGTATTCCCATCTCTCTCAGAATTTTCCACAGTTTATTGTGATCCACACAGTCAAAGGCTTTGGCATAGTCAAGAAAGCAAAAATAGATGTCTTTCTAAAACTCTCTTGCTTTTTCCATGATCCAGTGGATGTTGGCAATTTGATCTCTGGTTCCTCTGCCTTTTCTAAAACCAGCTTGAACATCTGGAAGTTCATGGTTCACGTATTGCTGAAGCCTGGCTTGGAGAATTTTGAGCATTACTTTACTAGCCTGTGAGATGAGTGCAGTTGTGCGGTAGTTTGAACAATCTTTGTCATTGCCTTTCTTTGGGATTGGAATGAAAACTGATCTTTTCCAGTGCTGTGGCCACTGCTGAGTTTTCCAAATTTGCTGGCATATTGAGTGTAGCACTTTCTCAGCATCATCTTTCAGGATTTGAAATAGCTCAACTGGAATTCCATCATCTCCACTAGCTTTGTTCGTAGTGATGCTTTCTAAGGCCCACTTGACTTCATATTCCAGGATGTCTGGCTCTTGGTGAGTGATCACACCATCGTGATTATCTTGGTCGTGAAGATCTTTTTTTGTACAGTTCTTCCATGTATTCTTTTCACCTCTTCTTAATATCTTCTGCTTCTGTTAGATCCATACCATTTCTGTCCTTTATCGAGCCCATCTTTGCATGAAATGTTCCCTTAGTATCTCTAATTTTCTTGAAGAGATCTCTAGTCTTTCCCATTCTGTTGTTTTCCTCTATTTCTTTTCATTGATCGCTGAGGAAGGCTTTCTTGTCTCTTCTTGCTATCCTTTGGAACTCTGCATTCAGATGCTTATATCTTTCCTTTTCTCCTTTGCTTTTCGCTTCTCTTCTTTTCACATAGACTGGTTCCAAATAGGAAAAGGAGTACGTCAAGGCTGTATATTGTCACCCTGCTTATTTAACTTATATGTAGAGTACAACATGAGAAACGCTGGGCTGGAAGAAGCACAAGCTGGAATCAAGATTGCCAGGAGAAATATCAATCACCTCAGATATGCAGATGACACCACCGTTATGGCAGAAAGTGAAGAGGAACTAAAAAGCCTCTTGATGAAAGTGAAAGAGGAGAGTGAAAAAGTTGACTTAAAGCTCAACATTCAGAAAATGAAGATCATGGCATCTGGTCCCATCACTTCATGGAAACTAGATGGGGAAACAGTGGGAACAGTGTCAGACTTTTATTTTGGGGGGCTCCAAAATCACTGCAGATGGTGACTGCAGCCATGAAATTAAAAGACTCTTACTCCTTGGAAGAAAAGTTATGACCAACCTAGACAGCATACTCAAAAGCAGAGACATTACTTTGCCAACAAAGGTCTGTCTAGTCAAGACTATGGTTTTTCCAGTGGTCATATATGGATGTGAGAAGTGGACTGTGAAGAAAGCTGAGCACTGAAGAATTGATGCTTTTGAACTGTGGTGTTGGAGAAGATTCTTGAAAGTCCCTTGGACTGCCAGGAGATCCAACCAGTCCTTTCTTGGGAAGGTCTGATGCTAAAGCTGAAACTCCAATACTTTGGCCATCTTATGCGAAGAGTTGACTCATTGGAAAAGACTCTGATGCTGGGAGGGATTGGGGGCAGGAGGAGAAGGGGTCGACAGAGGATGAGATGGCTGGATGGCATCACCAACGCAATGGACATGAGTCTGAGCAAGCTCCCAGTGTTGGTGATGGACAGGGAGGCCTTGCGTGCTGCAGTCCATGGGGTCACAAAAAATAGGACACGACCGAGCAACTGAACTGAACTAGGTTGGTCATAGAGTGAAACACGAACAACAACAACACATTTCTGTAAAGCAATTATCCTTCAATTAAAAAATAAACTTCTAGGTTCAATGCAGAATACAGGATGCTTGGGGCTGGTACTGGGATGACCCAGAGGGATGGTACAGGGAGGGAGACGGGAGGGGGGTTCAGGATGGGAAACACATGTACACCCGTGGCGGGTTCATGTTGATTGATGTATGGCAAAACCAATACAATATTGTAAAATAATTATCCTCCAATTAAATTTAAACTAAAAAAATAAAAAGATCTGAAGCAAAAAAATAAATAAAATAAATTTTTTAAAAATCCAGTAACAAGAAACTGTCCAAAGAAAACCTAACACACATAACCATTGATACTTTGTGAGGATATTATTCCAGCTAGACTTCCATTATTTACTCAGTCGTGTCCAACTCTTTGCAGCCCCATGGACTGTAGCCCACCACACTCCTCTGTCCATGGGATTCCCCAGGCAAGAATACTGGAGTGGGTTGCCATTTCCTTCTCCAGATAGACTTTAATATATAGTTTAAAATCAGTGGAATCCTATTACAGATTTCATTCGATAACGTGCCTTTTGTTAAGATGTGGCAGAATGCTCTGGCAGCTGCCTGACTGTAAATATAGGTCTGTGTTGTGCTTTGCTTTCTTATTTATAGCTTCGGGAGTTGATATCTTTGATCATTTATAAGATTGTCTCCTGGTGGCGAGGAAGAATATTTATGAAAAATTCTGATAAAGTGTTGCCAGCTGCCCTCCAGAAAGGTTAAATCAGTCTGAACCCTTTTGTCCACACCCTTCCTGGTTGGGGTCCTGTCAGTTTTTATACCTTTGCTTAGTTGATGGATAATGGCTGTAAATAATCTTTTATTTCCCTCTCTCTCATTAATGGTGAAAAGCTGAATAGTTTTTAACATACTATCCATTAGTAATTCTTTGTGACTTGTATTCTATGCACAATTTTCTGTTGGAGTATTGGTTTTCTTTTTAACTTCGATCTCTTCGATTATTAAGAATGTCGGTTCCTTAAATAATGCAGAATAACTGTCCCCTTCTCTCAATTTTCTATGCACATGGTGTGTTTTTAAAGCACTTCCCAGGTGATGCTAGTGGTAGAGAACCTGCCCGCCAGTGCAGGAGCCATAGCAGATGTGGGTTGGGTCCCTGGTTGGGAAGATCCCCTGGAGGCGGGCATGGCAACCCTCTCCAGGATTCTTGCTGGGAGAACCCCATGGACAGAGGAGCCTGGCGGGCTATGGTCCATAGGTTTGCAGAGAGTGGGATATGACTGAAGCTACTTAGCCTAGCCTATGATGTGTTTTATGATGGTTTTAAAGTTTTAGATTGTAGTAAAATTAATGAATAGTTTCTTTCATTGTTCTGGCTTTTGTATTACCCTTCAAAGTTACTTTCTTTCAAAGCATTTGTGAAGATTTACCCACATTTTCTTATTGGTTTTATTTTTCTTTTTGATTTTAATTTTTATTTTTTTCCCATCTAACATCTATTTAATATGGGGAAGAATGGAACCTTGACTCATTTTTTTTCCTAAATGGCTGCAAGTTTACCTCCTACTACTGAAAAATCCCTTTTATCCATTTATTTGCTATTTTAATGTTATAAATAAATTTTACCCATATGCGCTTGCATTTATTTCTGGATCTGGTGTTATGTTTTATTTATCTGCTTCTTTTAACACCATTAGTACTTTAATTTAAGCCAATATCATAGTAGGTTTAATAATGTACCTTAGTATCTGATAGTGGCAATGGCAGCCCACTCCAGTGCTCTTGCCTGGAAAATCCCATGGACAGAGGAGCCTGGTAGGCTGCAGTCCATGGGATCGCTAAGAGTCAGACACGACTGAGCAACTTCACTTTCACTTTTCACTTTCATGCATCGGAGAAGGACATGGCAACCCACTCCAGTGTTCTTGCCTGGAGAATCCCAGGGACGGGGGAGCCTGGTGGGCTGCCATCTATGGGGTCGCACAGAGTCGGACATGACTGAAGCGACTTAGCAGCAGCAGCAACAGCAGTACAAGTCTCAAAGTAGGGCAGGAGAGAGCACTGATATTCATATTCTTTTAGAAATTAACTCTTATCCCAGTAATTGAGGCTATATCTATAGACTTTCCTGAAAGAGTTATAAAGACTAGTGGTTCTTAACATGTGATTCATAGACCACCTGTATCAGAATTACATGGGGATTTTTAACAGTTGATATTCCTGAACCCCACCCAAGAGCTCCTGAAAATAAGCTGTGTTGAGAAAACTTTTTACAAGGTCTCAGATTATTTTTAAGAAAACCATAAGAAACTTAACACTCTGATAAAACACGGTAAGCAGCAGCCAAGTTCCTCTTGTTTAAATGGTAAAGAACACTTCCTTTTATTAATTACATCTTTGTATTGATTACACGTGTACATGTAACCAGTTGAACGTCCTGTCCCTAAACGTATTTTGAATTTTTATGTACCAAGTGCTGTGTATAGGCTTCCCTCATAGCTCAGTCTGTAAAGAATCTGCCTTCAATGCAGGAGACCCCAGTTCGATCCCTGGGTCAGAAAGATCCCCTGGAGAAGGACATGGCAACCCACTCCAGTGCTCTTGCCTGGAGAATCCCATGGACAGAGGAGCCTGGCGGGCTACAGTCCATAGGGTCACAAAGAGTCGGACATGCCTGACCGACTGAGCACACACATTATTGTGTATGCTAAGAGTACAAGGATGGCACCTCGCATTTGAGATTTGACCTTCAGATGTGTAATCACACATGCCTGATCACACACACACACACCCATCAAAGTCTTATTTCACTTTAGATCAAAGTTTAGTTACTGCCCTAAAATAGCTTGCAGTTAGGTTGGGGAAAAAACATGTGAACAACTCGAATGAAATTCATGGAGAGCACTTGGCTAGCTGCAAGATAATAAACAAAGAGAATGAGTTGGATGACGGGAGAAAGGGTAAAGAAGCACCAGCATTAAATGGGGCAGACCAAAGCAGCTTTCCTGCATAGGAGAAAGACCAGCACTCCTATTGCAGTCGAATTGAAGCCTCAGTAAGCATTCTTGCATGGAGAAGCAGAAGAACACCTTATAGAATCTACCTGTGCTTCCTGAATTTCTCACGCCATCCACTTGATATACTGGGATTATGTTTTCTGCAAATTTTCTACCTAGTCTGGTCTCTTATAGCAACACAGGTATTTTTGTTCAACTTGCTTTCTTTAAAACATTTATCTTCATTTATGATCATAATGGGGTAGTCGTCCTAGCCGACAAGACCGGGCATTGACTACAGGCGAGAAGGTTCATCACTGTGCCTTTTTGTGTCTGTCGCTTGCCTTTCCTTAGGTTCAGGAGTACCCCATCGATGTCCAAAACAACCAACTGCCCTTCCTGCGGAATCCAGATATCCTGGTGGGAGAAAATGACCTAACTGCCCTTAGCTATCTCCATGAGCCTGCAGTTTTGCATAATTTAAAGGTCCGCTTCCTGGAGTCCAACCATATCTACACTTACTGTGGTAAGTAGGGGGTATCTGTTGGCTGTGTGTGTTTGAAAGTGGTTCCAATCTTTAGACTTTACGTGTTAAACTCCAATGGTTAAGAATCCTACTTTCAGTCTCACTTATATTAATAAGTACCTCTCACTTGAAAGTTTGCAATCAGTGAACGTGGCTTAGTTAGGCTGCCGTACATCTCTTTGGAAGGACTGGTGTTAAAGCTCAACCAGGGAAGAAGTGGGCCACACCGTGTGGCTTGCTGGCTCAGGCGCAGCCCTGGAGTCAGTAGGAAGGCAGTGAATCCATCTCAGGGTCCTGGCTCAGGCCTCTGCTCCCTCTGCTGAGTGCGCTGCTGCAAGTGTATGGCAGGCTTGGATTTTTTTTTTTTTTAACTTTTTATTTTGTATCAGAGTGTAGATGATTAACAGTGTTGTATTAGTTTCAGGTATACAACAGAGTGGTACAGTTATACATATAAACTGTGAAAGTCATTCAGTCGCGTCTGCCTCTTTGCCACCCCATGGACTGTAGAGTCCATGGAGTCCTTCAGGCCAGAATACTGGAGTGGGTTGCTGTTCCCTTCTCCAGGGGATCTTCCCAACCCAGGGATCGAACCCAGGTCTCCTGCATTGCAGGAAAATTCTTTACCAGCTGAGCCACCAGGGAAGCCCCAGTCATATCAGTTATATGAATGTGAAGTTCCTCAGTCGTGTCTGACTTTTTGGGACCCCATGGACTGTAACCTACCAGGCTCCTTCGTCCATGGGATTTTCAGGCAAGAATACTGGAGTGCGTTGCCATTTCTTTCTCCAGGGGATCTTCCTGACCCAGGGATTGAACCCAGATCTCTCACATTGCAGGCAGATGCTTTACTGTCTGAGCCACCAGGGAAGCCCCAATTATATCAGTTATACATATACCTGTATCTATTCTTTTCAATTTCTTTTCCCATTTAGTTTGTTATATAATATGGAACAGAACTACCTGTGCTATATATACAGTAGGTCCTTGTTGGTTATCCATTTTGATTATAGTGTGTGTATATATTGATCCCAAACTCCCTAACTACCTACACTAGCCTTACCCCCTGGTAACCTTAAGTTTGTTCTCTATTTCACCAACAAGTTCATTTGTATACTTTTTTCCAGATTCTGTTCATAAGCAATATCATATTTGTCTTTGTCTGGCCTACTTCACTTACTATGACAATTTCTAGGTCCATCCATGTTGCCGCAAATATCATTATTTCATTCTTTTTAATGGCTGCATAATATTCCATCATAACATGAATATTCCATTGTTTAATGTACCATAGTTTATCCATTCACCTGTTGTAGACCGTGTTAGTTACTTCTGAGTTTGGCAATTATGAATATAACTGTTACAAACATCCATGTACAAGTTTTTGTGTGAATGTTTTCTGTTTCTTTGGATAAATACCAATGAGTATGATTATTTGATTATATGATAAGATTATGTTTAGTTTCATAAGAAACTTCCAAAGTGGCTGTGCCCTTTTGCATTGCCACCAGTGGTGAAATAAGAGTTTCCTTTGCTCCTTATCCTCACCACATTTGGTGTTATCAGTGTTCCGGATTTTGGCTGTGCTAATAGGGGTATGGTATTATCTCTCTGGTGTCTTAATTGGCATTTCCCCAGTGACTTATGGTACGGAGCATCTTCTTTCCCTGCTTGTTTCCCATCTCTGTATCTTCTTTGGTGAGGTGTTTGTTTAGGTCTTTTGCCCATTTTTTAATCAGATGGTTCATTTCCTTATTATTAGATTTTACGAATTCTTTGTATATTTAGAATTCCCTGGACTGTATAGTCCGTGGGGTCACAGAGTAGGACAGGACTGAGTGACTTTCACTTTCACTTTCTTCACTTGTATGTTTTGGGTGGCAGTCCTCTATCAGGTGTGTCTATACTTTATCTTCTCATCCTCTTGACTGTGCTTCTTCTCAAACAACCAAAGGGAGCGCAGTGGCAGAGCTCTCCTGTCTCGGCAGCGACCCTTTCCATTCCTGCCTTCTCTTCCCCCAAGGACTGGAAACGTTCACGTTTTTTATACATGTCCATAGTTCCCTTGAGATCCAGAATGTTCTTTATGTGAAAGAAAAAAGCATGCATTTGTCTTATCTTCAGCATTGAATTTTTTTTTTAACTCTTTTCACATTCTCAAATATCAGTGTACCTTGTCCTTCTATCAAAGATCTGAAGGGTTAAAGGACTTGATAACTCTTCCTTCAACGTGTATTTATTGAGTCCATCTTTGCATTGTGTCCTTTTGGGAGCACAGGATGGAAAAAGTAGAGAGATGAAAGATAATACATGGTGTAATATGATGTGAGATAATAAAAAAAAATAGCTGACACTCAGTGCTTACTATGCACGATGCTGGTCTGAATTGCTCTCTATGAATCATTTTACCCTCAGGATAACCAGGGGAATGCGATTATCATCCCCATTTTGCAGTCCATGAAGCTAAGACGCTCGGAAGTTAAGGAATTGGCAAAGTCACACACAATAACTGAGCCAAGGTTTGACATTAAGATGTGTAGTCATATTTCCCATTTACAAGTTGTTTGTATTTTAGTTAAGATATCCCATATACAAATGAGAAATTAAACAGTCCCTTTTAAAGATTTTAGTTTTGAGATTTTTTTTTAAGCCTAACACCTCTTGGCAGGGTTCAGTATCATCTTTTTCTGATCCTATAGCACTTTAAAATCACTGCAGATGGTGACTGCAGCCATGAAATTAAAAGACGCGTACTCCTTGGAGAAAAAGTTATGACCAACCTAGACAGCATATTCAAAAGCAGAGACATTACTTTGCTGACTAAGGTCCGTCTAGTCAAGGCTATGGTTTTTCCTGTGGTCATGTATGGATGTGAGAGTTGGACTGTGAAGAAGGCTGAGCGCCAAAGAATTGATGCTTTTGAACTGTGGTGTTGGAGAAGACTCTTGAGAGTCCCTTGGACTGCAAGGAGACCCAACCAGTCCATTCTGAAGATCAGCCCTGGGATTTCTTTGGAAGGAATGATGCTAAAGCTGAAACTCCAGTACTTTGGCCACCTCATGTGAAGAGTTGACTCATTGGAAAAGACTCTGATGCTGGGAGGGATTGGGGGCAGGAGGAGAAGGGGACAACAGAGGATGAGATGGCTGGATGGCATCACGGACTCGATGGATGTGAGTCTGAGTGAACTCCAGGAGTTGGTGATGGACAGGGAGGCCTGGTGTGCTGCGATTCATGGGGTCGCAAAGAGTCGGACACAACTGAGCAACTGAACTGAACTGATAGCACTTAGTACGTGTCTATTTTATGAATTCAGTTTGTGTGTCTGCATGTGTTTCTGTGTACACCCACGCATCTGTGCTTATTCCATGCTCCAGGGTGTTTGAAGAGAGGCCTGACCTGTCCTTCTTTCCTCCATTAGAGCCTAGCAGAGTGCTTGATAAACACAGATACATCTTGTTTTAGTTGAGTGATTGGTTAAGACTCATCCTGTTCATCTTCTCTTCTTTAGTTTTCATGTAAGTGAACAGGGACCTTTAAAACTCATGTCAATATACTGCCCAAGACAATCTACAACCCCTATCAAATTACTAATGGCATTTTTCACAGAACTAGAACAAAAAATCTTAAAATTTGTATGAAGTCACAAAAGACCCAGAATAGCCAAGGCAATCTTAAGAAAGAAAAATGGAGCTGGAGGAGTCAGTCTTTCTGATTTCAGACTATACTACAAAGCTTCAGTCATCAAAACAGTATGGAACTAGCACAAAAATAGAAATATAGATCAATGGAATAGGACAGAAAGCCCAGAAATAAACTCATGCACCTATGGTCAGTTAATCTATGACAAAGGAGACAAGACTACACAATATGGAAAAGCAGTCTCTTCAACAAGGAGTGCCGGAAAAACTGGGAAAGCTACATGTAAAAAAGCAAAAATTAGATTATTCTTTAACACCACACACACAAAAATAAGCTTAAAATGGATTAAAGACCTAAATGTGAGACCAGACATAAAACTCCTAGAGGAAAACATAGGCAGAACACTCTCAGATGTAAATCACAGCTCTTTTTCAATTCATCTCCCAGAATAATGGAAATAAAAACAAAAATAAACAAATGGGACCTACTTAAACTGAAAAAGCTTTTGCATACCAAAGGAAACAGTAAACAAAACAAAAGACAACCCAAAGATTAGGAGAAAATATTTGCCAGTGATGTGACTGACAGGGATTAGTGTCTAAAATTTACAAACAGTTTTTGTTGCTTACCAGCATCAAAACAAACAACCCAATCAACAAATGAAAAGACCTAAATAGACTTTTCTCTAAAGAAGACATACAAATGGCCAAGAAGCACATGAAAAGATGTTCAACAGCGCTAATTATTAGTGAAATGCAAATCAAAACTGTAATGAGATACCACCTCACACCAGCCGGAATGGCGATCATGACAAAAACCCCAAACAATAAATGCTGGAGAGGGTGTGGAGAGAAGGAAACTCTCCTACACTGTTGGTGGGAACGTAAATGGGTACAGCTGCTATGGAGAATAGATGGAGGTTCTTTTTAAGGAACTAAAAACAGAGCTACCATATAACCCTGCAATCCCACTCCCGGGCTTATATCCAGAGGAAAATATGATCGGAAAGGATACATGCATCCCAGTGTCCTTTGCAGCACTGTTTACAGTATTTACGACATGGAAGCAACCTAAATGTCCATCAACAGAGGAAGGAATAAAGAAGAGGTGGTAAGTATATACAACGAAATATTACTCATCCATTTAAAAGAATGAAGTAATGCCATTTGTAGCGACATGAACGGACCTAGAGATGGTCATACTGAGTGAAGAAAGTCAGAGGAGGAGAAATAGCGTATGACATCCCTTATATGTGGAGTCTGAAAAGAAATGATACAAATGAACTTTCAAACCAGAAAGGACTCACAGACTTAGAGAATGAACTTATGGCTGTCAGGATGAAGGATGCAGGGAAGGGATATTTAGGGAATTTGGGATCAACATGTGCACACTGCTACATCTTAAATGGATAACCAGCAAGGACCTACTGAATAGCACATGGAACTTCGCTCAATGTTATGTGGCAGCCTGGTTGGGAGGGGAAGTTGGGGGAGAATGAACACACATATATGCATGGCTGAGTCCCTTTGCGGTTCACATGAATCTATCACAACATTGTTAATCAGCTATACTCTGATACAAAATAAAAAGTTTTTAAAGCAAAGCTCATGTCAGGAGGCTGTCATGCTATCAGAATCTGACCACACTGTCTATTCACAGGTATTGTGCTTGTTGCCATTAATCCTTACGATCAGTTGCCAATCTACGGTCAAGATGTCATCTACGCCTACAGTGGCCAGAACATGGGGGATATGGACCCCCACATCTTTGCTGTGGCAGAGGAAGCCTACAAGCAGATGGCCAGGTAAGAATAACCTTAGCCCAGAAGTCCTCCTGGGTCGTCAGAGGGTGGAAAGGGGAGTGTCCACCTTCTTGGGCTGCTTTTTCTCAGTGGTGATTCTGGGTTTGAAGTGTTTTGGAAACCAAATCAACCTCAGGTTCTTTTCTTAGCCACATTTCCTCAAGTCTTCATCGTGTTCTTATGAACCTGAGCCTAGGCTTGGAGAGCAGTGGCTCCTTAGACTCTGATGAGCAGCGCAGTTAATGCCTTGTGTCTTGTCTCTCCTTGACTTCCTTTTGGCCGTCTCGCCTCTTCTCCAGGTGTGATGAATCCGTTTTATACCATCACCATTCATTTTACAGATCTCACTGAAGGCTCTGTTTTGAAAGAACCAAGACTCCGACAACTTCTTAAAATGCCAGGCATTTGGGGCAGAAATAGAAGCTTCAAATTAGCAGTCATGCGTAGTGGTTTCAGATTTTTAGCCTGAAAGTGGTGTTCTGTTTAGGCACTTAAGCGGATCTCATTTTGCTCTTCTTTTTCTAACTCAGAGAGATAGGTACAGGTCTGTTTCATCAGAAAGTAGGCTAGGTGAGCGTATTAGTCAGGGTTCGAGTGTGTGTGTGTGTGTAAAGAGAGAGGTTTTTATTTTAAGAAATTGGCTCGTGCAGCTGTTGGTGGTTGGCATGTCCAAAATCTGCAGGATTAGTCTGGCAGATTGGAGATCCAGGGAAAAGATGATACATGATTTTGAGTCTGAAGGCAGTCTACTGGCAGAATTCTGTTTGGTGGGGATGTCAGAGTTTTTTCTCTTACGACCTTGAACTGATTGGATGAGGTCTACCCACATTATGAAGAGTGATCTACTTTTCTCAATGTCTACTGATGTAAATGTTAATTTCATCTCAAAAGAAAAAACAAAAACAAAATATCTTTATAGCAGTATCCAGACTAGTGTTTGGCCAAATGTCTGGAAACTGTGGCCTAGCCAAGCTGACACAAACTTGACCTCCATGCTGCTGTTCTTGAACTGTCAAGGTATAGCATAGGGAAAGAGAGTTTTACCAACGTTTTGGTGGAAATGCATTTTCCAGTTAACAGGAAAATGCTGGATCCTTTGAGCTCAGTTTTTCTTGTCCCCTCTAGAGAACATCTTACAGCGCTAGCAGGAAAAGCAGGAGTGCTTTGTGGGGAGCAGGGCTGCGTAGAGAGGAGCAGGCGAGAGTCCCATTTAAGATGGTCTGTGCTGCCGTGGATGTCAGAGTACAGTTTTCAGCCCAGTGAAAGTTTCCATGGGGAAAAGCTGTTCTGTAAGCTTCCTTCCTAGTTTATAATGTGGATCGGGACGTAAGAGATCTGCTTCCTCATAGAAACACAATGACCATATTCAATATAAGCAGTGATCAGAGAAAAGAACAATATAATAAGTAGAATTATCTACAGCTGTTTCATGTCTGGAGTTAAAATGGTCATGACCTTTGACCCCTCTAATGTCATAAAAAGG
Organism: Capricornis sumatraensis; assembly: GCF_032405125.1. NCBI lineage: Eukaryota > Metazoa > Chordata > Mammalia > Artiodactyla > Bovidae > Capricornis > Capricornis sumatraensis. Next base: position 52,249,320 of record NC_091089.1, on the reverse strand, counting down.
CCACATACTAAGTTCTGGGCGTGAGCAGGAGTCACTTCGCTTGATAAGCCGTCGAGGCACACTCTGCAGACTGAAGTGTGGCTCAGGGTTGTGTCACGTGCGGGGAAGAGTGAGGGGTGGTGTGACGCAGTGCGTGGCCCCACTCAAGTGTGTGCACAGTGGAGGGGACCTGGGGTCTGGACAGGCTTTGGTGTCTTGGGAGAAGCACTTATGCTGAGTGCTCATTTGCTTCACGTGAAGAAGACTATCCTCACTCATTACAGACGGTTTCCTATGCTTCTAAAGTGGAAGGTGACTGTGGCCTGGTTCTGACCACTCCTACCATGCTATAGGTTCCGCCAGCTCCCTGAGACTTGTCCTCTCGTGGATGTCCTTGATACTGGTTTTCATCCCATTTTGCTCTCCTAGCTAGTTGCACTTAGATGTATCAGAAGTTGGTTTTTCTTTAATTTTTAATTGGAGGATGATTACATGGTTTCTGCCATACAGCTTTTCTTTTTCAGACTTCTTGAGGCTCCCCTACAGCTTTGAGAACCCTCTGGCCTCCAGCTTATAGATCCTCTTGACTGAATGCCTCCATTCTTCCTTTCTGCGCTGAAGCTGTCCACACGGTTATTCTATTCACCAAGGTGGTGGTGATACGATCTTGCTGAGGGGAGTGCATTTGATGATTAGGGGGTTTGGATGTTAAAGTTGGACAAAAAATTGCTTCATTAAGGGTTTTCTTTAAGGTCTTAAGGTTTATAATCGTTCTAGCCACCGAGTCCCAGGGTGTAGAAAATAATGCTGCTGAAATTCTTGTGCAATTTTTGCTCATGAACGTGCATAAGAAGTATAAGGCCAGCACCTGTGGCTCAGGGGAGAGAGCTATTTTTGAATAAGTTCCGTTGTCAGCAGCTCAGGGTTTCTGCTATTGATTCGAGGGGCATTTTAGAAGCCCCAGCAGAATCTTTGCAGGGAAAGAGGGAGACTCACTGGTCTGATGCAGGGATGGTTTTTGCTGTATTTTTGTTCTGGGCCTTCACTGTCAACTTTGAATACTAAACACACTCGTTTTACAATTCGTCTGCCAACTGTGTGGTGTGCTTCCTGACTCATCAGTAAGTTGCTGAAGTGATTGTTATGTGGACCAAGTCACCGTGGTCTAACACAGTGTGCTTTGAATCTGAGCCTCCACAACAGCTGGGTGATTAAGGGTACAAGAAGCTAACGTTAACAACTCCCAGCCCGCGGTGACGGTGACTCAGTTGGCCTTGGACTCAGCAATTCTTTCTCTTGATTCACTGTGGACTGGATTTTCCTTCTTGACGTGGTTCACTCTGGGTCTCTCCAACTCGGCGATGCTTTGAGCATCTGAGGGAAGTCTGTCAAAGCTCTAAGGGATAAATCCAGACCTTCGTCCCCATCCTGAGAGTTCCTGCAGAGTCTTGTGCTGAAAAGGATGAGGAGACACAATAATAAGATGATTGGTTCACCATCCCTGTCCTTGTTGACCTCAGACTAGGCTTGAGAGTACAAGGAGACTCCCAGTGAATAAAAAGGCGCAAGTAGCATGAAACATCAAACTCGTGCATTCTGCCTTCTATGTAAGAACCTGTAGTTCCCCGTGAGAAGTGGACGGACCATTACTTTATTTCTGCTCCTCCCTTGTTCATAACCCCAAATGCTCTTTGTCTCACTTTTGCCTCCCCTGATTCTAGCCTCAGCTCCTGGATTAAATCGTATCAGCAAACCTTTGTAAAGTATCAGTGATTTGACAGGCTCCTTCCTAAGTGGAAACTGAGAAATGTGAGACCTCTCCCACTTCTTGAGGTGCCCACAGTCTTTTTGGAGAGAGAGGACACAGTAGACCAAAAAGCCTGTAACTGCAGGAAGTGTAAACCGAAGTCACGCTCAGGGTCGTTTGAGTTGAGTTTGGGGATGATCGTCACATCTGGTCCAAGAAACTGTAGCCTTGAAGCTGGGTCTTGATGAATTGGTCGGGTATGTAGGGTGAGATGCAGACCTCTAGGTGGGTGGAATAGAGTGATCGTTCCCCCGACAGTGCAGCATCAAAAAGCACAAAACTATAAAACCAGAGCACATGGTCACAAAGCCATAGCCACGTGTGCTTCACACCCCTTAGGATGTTTGTAGTCGAAGGCTTCCCAGGTGTTGGCAAGGATGTGGAGACGTTAGAATCCTGATACACGGCTAGTGGGAATGTAAGATGGTGCAGCTGCTTTGCAAAATAGTCTGGCAGTTCTTCAAAAGTTTGACAGTGTTCTCACATGACTCAGCCATTCTGTTCTTAGATATGAAAACACATTCTAAGAGAAATGAAAACATATTCACACAGAAACTTACCCAGAGACATTCATATTTAATAGAATGTTCCCATAGAATTGTTCACAGTAGCTGAAAGGTAGAAGGAAAAAAACCTAAAAAATCCATCAACCAACCAATTGGTAAATAAACTATGGTTATATCCATACAGTGGAATATGGCACATAGAAAGGAACAAGATATGGTACTCGGTGCCACAGGGATGAACCTTGAAAATGTGCTCAGTGAAAGAAGCCAGACATGAAAGAACAGGGTGTGTGAGTCCACTTATATGACGTGCCCAGAATGGACAAATATATAGAGAGAGGTGGATTAGTGTTTGCCCAGACCTGGAGGTTTGAGGGGGAATGGGAAGTGATTGCTGATCAGTATTTTTTTTGGTTTTGTTTTTAGTGGTGGTGGGGGCTGGTGATGAAAATTTTCTGTAATTGATTGCGTGGATGGATGCACAGCTCCACAAATGCGCTGAAACCCATTGAATTGTGTACTTTAAATGGGTGAATGTGTGTTCTGTGAATTATATCTCAAAAAAGCTATTTTTCACAAAAGGCATGGGCAGGGGACAGTGCCCAGGAAAGCTTAGCCTATGTGATAAGTGGGTCTGGGGTTGGTGTGGACTATACAGTTAGAGGCAGTGTGACCGGACTGGGGAGGAACCTGAAAGCTGGGGTGAACTTTGGCAGAAAAGTGTGTTCTGCTAACAGAGGGTACAGAGATGGTCAGTTGAGTTTAGGAAACCCTGGATTAAAAGTGAAACATCTGCCTTCAAGGCAGGGGCTTTCAGAGCAGCTATGTTGATGTGCTTTCTGAGTCTCCAAGATGGAGATGCTTTTTGCTGGGTTTGCAAATCATATTTAGACACAAAACTGTTTTCAAAGATTATCTCAAGGACTCTTTGGGAAATGCTGGCTTCAAGCAATGGAGACATTCTAGAGCTTGTTAGATAAAGAGATAATATGACACCAGGAATATTCAAAGAGCGATGTTTCTCTTATGGGCCCTATTTCAAAATCTCTTCCTTCTTTCCCTGTTCTGATACCATTTCCAAGGATGAGAACCCCTTCTTGTGAGGAGCTTAGATTCTTGCAGAAATGCCTTGCCTATTTAAATGACCTCTGCGTAATGAACGGCAGTAGATGGTGAAGCTGGAATTCAGACCCAGTCTGTGTGCCCCGAAGCCCTTTGTACCAGTGGAGAAGCGGTACTCCCTCCATCAGCGGGGCCTGTGACTGGCCCCGGGTAGTCTTCCCAGAGCAGAGCAGGCTGTGGTCCTCGGGGCCATGAGGGCTGAGGGACAGACCTTTTCCCTCGCGGTTTCGAGCGAGATGAGAGTCTCGGTGTATTTTCTAGCTCTGCTAGTGGGGCCGGGCCCTCTTACTCCGCTGCCCAGGTCTGATCCTTCTCTTGAGGTTTTGTGTTCTTTTCTGAAAGAAACTAGGGACATTGGGAAGCAAATTCATTTGCTCATAGAGCTCACATGGGTCCATCTGGTTCTGCTATGCTGCAGGCTATGACTAATAGTGGAAGATGGAATGGGATGCTCCTGGGGTCCTGGAAGGGGACATGCCACCCGGTACACCTGGGGTAGCCAATGGATAACCCCTCACCCCACCATGGGAGCGCTCCCAGAAAAGTCCTGACTGTGGAAATGTGCTGCAGAAGGGAGAGGACACTGTGCATTTTCCATCTTCTGAGGTCCAAAAAAAAAAAAACAACAGAACTGATGGCTTAATCTTCCTGATCATTAAGGTGGAATGCTCTGGGACACCCGAGAATGGACTCAGGACACTTCAGGATCTCTTTTGGGCTGCAGACTTTGTGGAATTTGGATCTTTGGGGGAATAATTTTTAAAAGGAACTGCACACAGGTGACCTAAATTCACACTTTGCTTTGAGATCCAGTTTGAAGTAGGATGATGTCAGTTTATTCCTTCCTCTTTGATATAAGGGGGTTTATTATTCTGGGCTGTATAGTTTGGAGAAGTTTGGAATGTCGAGTACTTCCTGATCAAGCTTCGTGTTTTCAGTGATGAGAGCCAGGTTTCATTTCTCTGTAAGGTGTTTGCTGTACCGGAGTGTCCGGGGTCTGTCCCTGGTGACGTGTCTCCCACCTTCTGTGTATCCACACACAGACCCTTTGGGCCTGAAGTTCTCGGCGTCTTCACTCTTTAAGGAGAATAGTGGCCCCGCCGCAGAGACTTGGACCTGTGAGAGGTCATGAGGAACCTTTAAAGTCGTTGAACACTATAAAAATTGGAGGTGTAGCAGTCTGCATGAGAGAGGAGTTTGGGGGAGAATGGATACACGTATACGTATGGCTGAGCCCCTTTGCCGTCCACCGGCAACCTTCACAGCATTGTTAATCAGCTATGCCCCAGTAAAAAAATAAAACATTAAAAATACAAGGGTGCTGATATTAAAGCCGACAGACAACTTCCTCGGCTGCTGGTAAATACAGCGAGCGACAGTATTGCTGGGGAGGTCAGCAATTAGGGAACAATGACTTGCTGGATTTTTACAGTAAAGTCTTGAAACCATGATTTCATTCAGCCCTGACTTTCGGGTGCAGTTTTGCTTTCCTTCCCATTCATTTTTATTTCAAGTCAGGACTCGTCAGGATTAGGTTGCTTTAGGACAAGGTATAGGAGATGTTCGAGATGACTGAACACAGGAGTGACTTCCATGCTCCTGCCTGGTGCTATTGCTGATTTCTAGAACTTGCCCTGCCTGAGTCGTTCCCTCTATTGAGATTCTTCCCGGAGTGCTGTCTTCCCTGGGCTCTTCCCCGTACCTACTCTTCCCTACTCCCCTCACCTCCTCTCCTTGCCCTCCCGCCCCACCACGCCTGGACACATTCCTGTCCCTTCCCATGGTCCCTGGCACTACGGTCCATAGCATTTTTTCGATCCTTTATAATCTCTTAGATTGTATAGTTTCCTATATTTCTGCCTATCCCGTTTAAAATTCTAGTTATGTATTTCAGACTTAAATATAGCGGAAAGTTCAGTGTGCAGTGCATATGGCTAATTATAACATCCATATGTTAAAAGCAATGGATAGTAAATGTATACTGTCATCTCCTTTTAAAACTGGGAATTTCAGGAAGACTGGAACTGGGAATTTCCCTGGCAGTCCAGCGGTCAGGACCTCGCCTTCCCGTGCAGGGCGTGCGGGTTCAATCCCTGGTCGGGGCATAAGGGCCCACATGCCTCCTGTCAACAAACCAAAACGTAAACAGAAGCAGTATGGTAACAGATTTAATAAAGACTAAAAATGGCCCACTTCCAAAAAAGTTTTTTTTAAAAGAATAGGACAGGACCATTTCCTTTGTCTAACTTCCGTGACACTGCAGGGGTCATGAATGTTACTAATAGTTAAGTCTCAAATCAAAAATCCTAGAGCTGAAAGGTAAGTTACTAGTAGTCACTTTTTACCTTACCTGGGGAATATGGCACGGTGGAAGGAGAGGGTCTGCGGTCGTCTGACTGTTGTTCAGTTGCCCGGTTGTGTCCAACTCTGTGACCTCATGGACTGCAGCATCCCAGGCCTCCCTGTCCCTCACCATCTCCCGGAGTTTGCCCAAGTTCGTGTCCATTGCATCGCTGATGCCATCTAACCATCTCATCTTCTGACGCCCTCTTCTGCCTTCAATCTTTCCCAGCATCAGGTAGGAATTGGCTAAGACACAGGGATGCGGGAGACCACATCCCGGCAACTAGTCCTTTGGGTGCTGCTTGACCACTCCCAGTCCAGGTGGCTCTGTCTCTCGAGAAATGTGTTCCATTTCTAACGGTTCCCACTGTCGGAATCGTGCCATCACACCGCACTCTGCTGCTCTCTGATTGCCGTCGCCCAGGGGGTCTGAGGGGTTCCCTGGTGGCTCAGATGGTAGAATCTGCTTGCTGTGTGGGAGACCTGGGTTCGATCCCTGAGTTTGGAACATACCCTGGAGAAGGGAATAGCAACCCACTCCAGTATTCTTGCCTGGAGAATCCCATGGACAGAGGAGCCTGGTGGGCTACATACAGTCCATGGGGTTGCAAAGAGTCGGACAGAGGGGTCTGACCTCTGCCCTGTGTGGCTGTACAGGATAGCCAGCATTTTCCTACCCTTGGCAGCCCCTCCCCCACTCTGGCTGAGCATCCTGGCTCCCACGGCCCTTCCTTCTTAGCATGGCCTTTAGCCCCTCTCCTGCTGTGGGTCACCCTGGACACCTTCGGTCTTTCTGTCTGATATCTGTGGTCTCTGAACATGATCTGCTAGGTGAGCAGTCTTCCTCGCATGGAATTTCTGTTACAGAGCCTACAATCGCACCAAGTTGGCAGGCATTTCATGTCGCAGATTTTTACTAAGTTTGCAAGCTGTTAAATTCCTATTTCTCCCCCCCACCCCCGTCCACAGATGCACAAGAATTATTTTATTACCACTGTAATGATTTAATTGTCTGGCAATAAGCTACGCCTATTGAAAGTAAAGTCACACATTAAATTACATGTACACTTATACCGATTTTGATATATGCGTACATCCACAAAACCATCACCATGACCCAGATAATGAACATTTCCTTAACTTCCAAAAGTCTCCTTGGAAAAGGAAAGCTTTTTCCACCGCTGCACTGCTGGCCATCAGTAGTCACTAATCTACTTTCTGTCACTATAAACAGAAACTTCCTTTAAGATATGTCGCCCTCATTCTGTACTTGCACAATTGATTTTTCTATGTTCTGAGCAGGATTCATAGTTACCTGTATTAAATTTGACCTTTTGTGCCCGTGCTTCGTTATTCCAGGGTATCTCTTTGACTCCTGATTTTTGCATTTGACATATTAGGTCTCCCTGGCTTGGCGCACGTGCAAATTTAACAAATCTTTTGTTTCTGTCCTTATCTATTGATGAGGAGGTATTAATCTGGCTGAATTCCTGTAACTTCCTGGGAGCAGTCCTTTTACTAACAACTGATCATTTGAGCTATTAAACCTAAAAATTAAGTCAAGTCCTTACCTGTATTTTAAATCGGATTAAAAGCTGTGCCCACTGGGTTGGTCAGATGTGATTTTTCTGGGTGAGGCGGGCTCGTGAGTGAGGAGGTGGGCCAAGGAGACCCTAGTGAGCACCCCCAGCCTCACCGCTTCCTGCCCGTGTTTCACCTGGTTGTGCTCTTTGATCTGAGGCGCCTCCTCCATTTGCTCAGCTGCAGCAGGAGGATGCGTGTGTGTCCTTCCGTCCTCAGGTTATTGTAAGAAGTAGCCGGCGCTCCTCACAAGTGAGCCTGGGCCATGACTGAGCGCCGGGTGGGGCCCAGCGGACGCCCCTGCGCCCACCCCCCGGGTCCTGCTTATGACACAGCCTGGTCCCGCTGTCAGAGTCACGCTCGTCCCCACACACCAGCTGCTTTCGGAACTCACAGTGGTGCTGACATGTGAATAAGATTTCGTTTTACAGGGTGTCTGAAATAATTTTCAGTTGAAGAAGCTAATAAAATGTGAAGCCTAGCAGGATGAAATGGCATTTCTATTTACATCGTGATAATGTCTTTCACGCCATGTTAGCCACTCTTTCTCTTTTAGCTGCATAGTTTTATGTTTATATCCCGAAAGACAGAGTGTCTATGGATGTCACCTGCTAATGTGTACATGTTTAGTAGGAAAGGAAGATGCCAAGAGGCGAGGCGGCTCAGCTTCCAGGGACAGGACCATCTGGGTTCTCAGAATGCAGGAGCTGTGGGACCTTGGCAAGCCACTTAATCTCACTTTACACCAGTGCCCGCGTCTTTAAAACAGGGATGCATATTGTGGCAAAATCATCAGGTTGCCAGAATTAAATGAATTGATAAGTGAAGACTACTTAGAATGATTTCTGGAACAGAGTGAATGCTCTGATCAAATAAGTGTTTGATCTAGTGATGGTGGTAGTGATAGCCTGGTGATAATACTGATGAGTCAACAGTAAGTAATGTCATTATCATTTCATAGCATCCAAAGGAAGGAAGTGCTGGGAGGAGACATTAGTGCTGAGCAGGATTTCCTTTATATGTCAGCCAGAAGACAGGTGGTCCTTCAGGGCCAAGGGAATAGCAGAAGGCTGGCCATTTTGTGTGATTAATAATGTTCTTTTGGCCTTTTTTATAGGCTTATGTGTGAAATTAGAATTATGGAAGTTTAATAGGTGGTTGCCAATCTGTCTAGAGGAAATGCAGCATCAATTGCACAATGTCTAAAGCTGTCTTTTGTCATATGCAGGAAGCCAACAGCTTTGAGTTTTGAACTTAGAGTGAAGTTAAACTGTTACTGACTCAGCCACCCCTAGAATAGTGTTAGAATGTGGACACCACTGCCCTTCGGTGATGGCATCTGTAAGCTTGTGTGTATGTGCGCTAAGTCCTTTGAGTTGTGGCCAACTCTTTGCAACCCCATGGGCTATACTCCGCCAGGCTCCTCTGTCCATGGGATTCTCCAGGCAAGAATACTATCCGTCAGTCAGTTCAGTCGCTTAGTCGTGTCCAGCTGTTTGCGACCCCATGAATCGCGGCACACCAGGCTTCCCTGTCCATCACCATCTCCCAGAGTTCACTCAAACTCACGTCCATCGAGTCAGTGATGCCATCCAGCCATCTCATCCTCTGTCGTCCCCTTCTCCTCCTGCCCCCAATCCCTCCCAGCATCAGGGTAATGAGTCAACTCTTCGCATGAGGTGGCCAAAGTATTGGAGTTTCAGCTTTAGCATCAGTCCTTCCAAGGAACACCCAGGACTGATCTCCTTTAGAATGGACTGGTTGGATCTCCTTGCAGTCCAAGGGACTTTCAAGAGTCTTCTCCAACACCACAGTTCAAAACCATCAATTCTTCGGCATTCAGCTTTCTTCACAGTCCAACTCTCACATCCATACGTGACCACTGGAAAAACCATAGCCTTGACTAGACAGACCTTAGTTGGCAAAGTATTGTCCCTGCTTTTTAATATGCTGTCTAGGTTGGTCATAACTTTTCTTCCAAGGAGTAAGCGTCTTTTAATTTCATGGCTGCAATCACCATCTGCAGTGATTTTTGGAGCCCCCCAAAAATGAAGTCTGACTCTGTTTCCCCATCTATTTCCCATGAAGTGATGGGACCAGATGCCATGATCTTCGTTTTCTGAATGTTGAGCTTTAAGCCAATTTTTTCACTCTCCTCTTTCACTTTCACAAGAGGCTTTTTAGTTCCTCTTCACTTTCTGCCATAAGGGTGGTGTCAGCTGCATATCTGAGGTGATTGATATTTCTCCCGGCAATCTTGATTCCAGCTTGTGCTTCTTCCAGCCCTGGGTTGCTATTTCCTCCTGCAGGTGATCTTCCCAAGCCAAGGATCAAACCTGGGTCTTTTGCATTGCAAGTGGGTTCTTTACCATCTGAGCCACAGGGAAGCCCCTGTGACCATCTAGAGGGGTGAAATGGGGAGGGAGGTGGGAGGGAGGGTCAAGAGGGAGAGGACATGCCTATGCCTGTCACTGACTCATGCTGATGTGTGGCAGAAACCAACGCAATGTTGTAAAGCAATGATCTTCCAATTAAAAATAAGTAAGTTTAAATTTTAAAAAAGAGCGCTGCTCTCTTAGTAGCTCTCTGATTACATTAGAACACGGGTTCCAGGGTGACAACGGACAGTGTTTTGTCTCGAAAAAGAAGAAAGCCTTGGGGAGGTCCTTTATAAAGGAGAGCAGTTGTCAGAACTGAATCCTAGCACCGTCCTTGCCCATGGAAGGAATGTGCAGAGGCTCCCTCAGGGGCTTCATTTCAGAGGCACAGAGGAAATCTACCCACCCCCTGCCCCAACACACACACACCTGCTTTACTGAATCAGAAGTTCATGGGTGAAACCAAAGTATCTTTTTAAACTCTACAACTGATTCAGAAACTCTCGTCTTTGGACACCTGTTTGGGGAACTTTTGAAATAGATGAGTCTCTCTGATCTGGGGGATACAGAACTGGTGCCCACAAAAAGAATCCATGTCACTGGTGTTAAGAGTCTCCTCAGTCTTTAAGCTCTGCCTGGTTGCTTTCAGCATCTCAATAGGAATTAAGAATCTGAGAGTAGACTTCGATCAAGGGAAGAAGTTACGGAATTTGAAAGCTTGGTAGAACTGGGGAGAGAAGTCTTTGGATCCTCCAAATTTAGCAGATGCCTAGCTTTCTGCAGTGACTCTCAACCCTGCCTGCACAGGAGAATTACCTGGAAGGTTCTAAACTACCCGTGCCCAGGCCTCACCCCTAGAGGTCAGGTTAATCACGTGGTGCTCAGATTGCTATAAACACTCCCAGATGCTATCTTAGTGAAGCTGGGTTAAGAACTTTGTTGAAACCACCTGTGTAACGTAGGTGCCCCACCTGGTCTTTGTCACCAGCAGAGTTTCAGGGCGTGAGGGGACGCTTTTGTGCCTGGGGAGCATTGTAGAAAGTGCGCAGGGTATGCAGCATGTCCAAGAGAAAGCCCTGCGTTAGTGTCCTTTAGAATCAGTGGACAGATTTAAAAGCAAATGCTTTTTGAGTCTGCCTGGCTCCTGCCCCAATCATAGATCAATGATTTTGGAAGCCAGAGGAGGGGCACCTACAGCCAAAACATGTTGGAAATTAATTCAGTCCTCTGTATTCCCAGAACTAGAGAACAAAATGCCTCATGAGTAATGACCTGCTTTAAAGAGTTATCCCTTTTGGTTGAAAAGGGAGTTAACCTTCTTCTGAAGAGCAAGTACCAGAGTATTTAGAAGTATGGGGTGTCTTTTTAGAAAATGCCTTGGACCTAGTAGCAGAGTGATGAAGAGCCAGGGGGACATCCTAGTATCCAGCACTTGCTAATTAGTTATCCTTAGAGGCTAACAGGACTTTACCCCAACCCTGTGCTTACGGAGAGGTTGCTGGGGACATCTTAATAAATGCAGGTGTGTGGACTATGTGGTGTCTAGCTGCATTTAGCTTAAACGTGTAGTACCAGCCTTCAGCTAAGATATCGGGGATCAATAAACACTCACTCCAGTTGGTTCTGCTTCCCCACTGGGTCGTTGGGCTCCTAGAGTTTTGTTCCATTTGTCGTTGCACATATTGATCCATCATAATTGCCTGGTGTGTAGGAACTCTAGCTCAGCAACCCAAGGCAGAGATTTGTCTTCCCAGCCGTATGAGGTTGTCATTTCTACAGTGCCGTTCACTTTGCTTGCTTGTATTTGTAGATTCTGTTATTTTGCAGAGTATATGTTCATGAAACGCACAGAATTTTTAAGAGTTATGCACTTGGAGTTGGAAAGCTTTTGAGGTCATATTGTCTAGGACAGGAGTTCCTTTTCAGCATCATCAGTATTGTGGTACTTAGTCTTTCTGGAAAGTTCTAGACCCCCTCATTCCACTGTTTGAAACTTAGGGGTGAGCAGATATCTTACTGTCACTTCCTCCCACCCTGGACAGTTCCTGCCTGTCTTCTGGGGTAGCCAGCAGAGCAGATTGGTCTGGGAATGTATGTACCTTTAGTCTTTTCTTCACTAAGCAAGACTCTTTCTGGTCTGGTTAGCATTCCTCATGTTCAGAATCCTATTTGATTGCCTTTGAATACATTCCAGTCTTTCACTATACCTCATGAAATGTGGCATCTGTGATTAAGCCAAGAGTGCAGATCTAGGCTGACCGGAGGAGAAGGTGGTGGCCGTCTCCTACTATCCTGGGACATAAATACTTAGGTGCTGCATTAATGGAAGTTTATTAATAGTTTCTTGCTGTGATGATTGACAATGAGTCAACCAAAATCGTCCAGTGCTTCCCATCCACACCGTGGTTCTGGATGATGATCACACTTTGGTACCAACCATTGTGAGGTCTGTTGTGGACCTGCCGTGGTTGTAGACCCTGTCCAGATCACATTGCTAAGTGGCACTGTCCATTTAAGCATAGAGGTTACCAGAAGCCTCTCCTGGTTCCCCTCACTTCACAACTCGAGTTCTCTTTGTCTATGACTTAACAGTGAAACCAATGTTCACTTTCCCCTAAGCCTGGCTCTTGATTTCAAGAGTAGAAATTTAACAAAATTCTAATTAATTTCTCACAATAGCAGGCAGAATTCCAAGACAATCACCATGCTAGGTACTCAAAAATCATGTTCAGACAGTCAGAAGGTGAACTTTGGCACTTTCCCTTTGTATTTAGTACATGTTAGTGGAGCAGTCGTGTCCAGCTCTTTGTGACCCCATGACTGTAGGCTGCCAGGGTCCTCTGTCCATGGAATTCTTCAGGCAAGCATACTGGAGTGGGTTGTCATTCCCTTCTCCAGGGGATCCTTCCAACAGGGATTGAACCCAGGTCTCCCGCATTGCAGGTGGATTCTTTACTGTCTGAACCACCAGGAAACCCTTTGTCTTTGCCTTCCTGTTGTAACAATCCTAATCATTTGGATACAAATGAATGCCTTGATTTGAGGCAGGAGAATGCTATGTAAAGGAATGTAAAAGAGGAAAGTACATTAGTGTGTCTCAAAACTCTTTCCCTACTTTGTTGATGTGCATGACAACATAGAATGTTCTTTAAGATCATAAATGAGGTATGAGCAGTACTTTATTGTTATTGCGGCACTAACTCAATTGTATAGGTTTGTCAGGGTAACCACGGAAGTCACGCATCTTGCCTAAGGCACGTAGCTGGCAGTTAGCAGGGTTGATGGGACCCTGGGCCCCCTAATTCCCAACTCCATGCTCTTGGCCACTCTGGTCTCCTGCCTCCCTGGAAAAGATGTTTCCTGGGTTTCTGGCTTGGGAAACTGGGTAGATAGAAGTTATACTTACTGAGACCAGAAAGATAGGGGAAGGGTATAGGAGGTGCTTTTTATTTGGGAGTTGTCTCACTCATGATCCCCCACCCCTGATATCCAAATAAAGCTATCTAGTGGTTGAGTCTGTGACAGAATTGAGAAAGGTCTTGGCCTATAGGTGGGGCTTAAAGCCTAGGGAATGGATGATGTCATCCTGGGAGAGACTGTTGAGACAAGTTCCCAAAATCTAATCCCAAGGAAACTGGGCATTTGGAGATCTGGTGGAGGAAGAAGAACCTAAAGGAGGTGATGATCACCCCTTAAAGGTGATGGGGTTCATGCCTTCTTCTTAGGAGCAGTTGGAAATGTAGGTACGAGTCTTGTTAGGCACAAACGGGGTGGAAGTGTGGAGCCCACTGATTGGGCAGTGCACTGATGGTGTTACTGCCTTGACCGGATGTGCCTTAGGAACCGGGAGCAGCCTGCAATGGGCCTGGCAGTCCTGTGCAGCCAAGAACTGCCTCCCATCCTGCCTTCCATTGCTCTGCCCCAAATGCTCAACATGATCCTTCACATCCTTTGTACCCCTCATGTTTATCCCACCCTTGGTTCTCAGGTGTCTTTGATCTCCCTTACTTCATGGCTCCCCACTGAAACTCAAGGAGCGTGGAAAGGTGGGCTGTTGAGACCTGAGGCTCTGAGGGGCTTGACCAACATCCCCAAGCTCGTGAGAGGCAGAACCGGTGCTGGAATTCCTTCTGCTGCTGCAGGGCCCCTGCTGTTTTGCCCCCTTCGGTGTGTCTGTATGGCTGAATCTGGAGAACCTGGGTTTGTAGCAGAATGCCCGCAGCGGGGCTGGGCCTGCGCTAATGAATTTGCTCCATCCGATGGGAAGTTTTCATGGCTGCTGCGTGCTGGTGTCTGCTGGGAGGCTGTGTGAGCTGCCCTGTTGGACGCCTGACTCTTTTCTGTGGATGACCATAGAGCAGCAGATAATTCATCCTTGGTGGATGCCCATATATGTACTCTAGAGTGCAGAGCCCGCAGTGGGTCTCAAGCAAATACTGTCTTTGCTTTTCCCCTGTTCTTATCATGTCTCTGCACATTTGATGTACCCCATCTCTGTGTATGTGGGCAACTTCTGGGTGAACCTAAAGAATGCTCTGGGTACCAAAGTGTCTGCCCTGGAGATGTCTGCAGCCCTTTAAATTCTCAGAGCAGATGAGTAACTATTTAATATTAACTAGATGGCTGACCAGAATTCTCCTGCATAAAAATATCTGTCTCCTTGGCATATCACTTTATTTAAAGTGTTACTCTATTTCTCAGCTATGACTCAAAAAAACTATTAAAATACATGTGTTATCTGAAAGAGAAAATGTCCTGTATGTCACAACTTTCAAATATACCTCGAGTCTAATGCCTTCCATTTCTACCACCACGGCTGAGTTTAGGGTCTCACCTTCCATTTGAGTTACTGCTGCGGCCTCTGAAGGGGCCTCAGTCTTGCCTGTGTTTCTTTTTTTACCTCCCAAGTCCACCCTCTATGCTGCAGGGGAGGAAGAAGTGTTAGCACATGTTTCTTTTCATGTTAATGGTTTCAGAATGTTAAAATGCTGATGGGAAGGAACTAGCTGGGGGAGAGAGGTTGACAGTTGGGAGGAGTTGGCGAGACAGAGAAAGGGGATAACTGGTAGTGGAATCCCAGACTCTACCAGCTTTGGTGGGATCCAGGGCCAAGACACTGAAATTAGCTCTGAAAAGGTGGTGGTGGTGGTTGTTCAGTCACTTAATCATGTCCAACTCGCATGCCAGGCTCCCCTGCCCTTCATGTCTCCCAGAGTTTACTCAAACTCACATCCATTGAGTCGATGAAGCCATCCAACCATCTTGTCCTCTTTCACCTCCTTCTCTTCCTGCCCTCAATCTCTCCTGGCATCAGGGTCTTTTCCAGTGAGTTGGCTCTTTGCATCAGGTAGCCCAAGTATTGGAGCTTCAGCTAGTATCAGCATCAGTCCTTCCAATGAATATTGGAAGACATGGGGGTGGGATCCAGAGCCAAGATGCTGACATTTACCTCCAAGAAAGTAGGATTCTCCAGTTGTTGGAGAAAAAGGAGAGATAAGCTGGGTGCTGATGCTGTAGGAAGATTGATAGACATGGTGTCAGGAAGTTGAACTGTTCCAGGCTTTTTCCTCTCAATTCCTGTTATCTTAGCACATGGTAGGTACTGACATTTTGGACGAATCACTTGTGGACTTTAATGTCTCTCATAATGGAGATGTGCCCAGGGAATCCCCAGATAGGAATAAGTCACATGTACTCAGGGAAAAGAAAGCTTGAACCTGAACCTGGTGTGTGTGCTGTGAGCTTACTGATGCACAGTCGGGTGAGCAGCCAGATGAGGTGCCTGAACCTCTGGGGGGACAGATGCTAAGGCGGCGGCGATGGCACTGCAGCATTTCCAGGGAGCCTGCGGCGGGTGCCCTTGGTGAGCAGGAGTATGGCGTTGGAGGCGCAGTGGATCTGGCACCTCTGCTTGGTTGGTGGCTATAGTCTCTCCCCCAGGTCCCCTTGCACTTGTCACAGGTGGGATAGAGAGAGAATCAGATTTTGACAGCTGCATGCATGCTTAAGATATTTTTCTGTCTAACCTGTTTATTTTACAGAAGATGAAATGGAGTGTCAAGGAGGAGAGGAGACTGGCTGGGCCCTGTCCTGAATTTGTGCTGGGGCCCCAGGGTACTAGACCCCAAGGCCAGTGCTCCTTTTAGCCTTCAGTGGAAGGGCCAGCTTCCCGGGCCATAGTCAGACCTATAGATCTTCCTGCGCACGCGTGTGTGTGTGTGTGTGTGTGTGTCTGTGTGTGTGTCTGTGTGTGTTGATATGAACTGAGAATGACCTCACGCCTCATGCTTCTCATGCTTGACCAAGATGATCATCAGATTTGACCCTTCATGATGAATGTGAGACTTTTCTCAAACACATGGCCTCAAAGAAATAAGTTTTAAACTGTACACGGAATGAAAAACCTAAGAAATTAAAACATTAACATCTTTTATTTTTAAGACTTTTTAAGAACAAGATTGAAAGGAAGGTACAGAGATTTACCATTTAGCCTCTGCCCCCATACATGTATTCAGTTCAGTTCAGTCACCCAGTTGTGTCTGACTCTTTGTGACCCCATGAATGGCAGCACGCCAGGCCTCCCTGTCCATCACCAACTCCCAGACTTCACTCAGACTCACGTGCATCGAGTCCGTGATGCCATCCAGCTACCTCACCCTCTATCGTCCCCTTCTCCTCCTGCCCCCAATCCCTCCCAGCATCAGAGTCTTTTCCAATGAATCAACTCTTCACATGAGGTGGCCAAAGTACTGGAGTTTGAGCTTTAGCCTTATTCCTTCCAAAGAAATCCCAGGGCTGATCGCCTTCAGAATGGACTGGTTGGATCTCCTTGCAGTCCAAGGGACTCTCAAGAGTCTTCTCCAACACCACAGTTCAAAAGCATCAATTCTTCAGTGCTCAGCTTTCTTCACAGTCCAACTCTCACATCCATACATGACCACTGGAAAAACCATAGCCTTGACTAGATGGACCTTTGTTGGCAAAGTAATGTCCCTGCTTTTGAATATGCTATCTAGGTTGGTCATAACTTTTCTTCTAAGGAGTAAACATCTTTTAATTTCATGGCTGCAATTACCACCTGCAGTGATTTTGGAGCCCCCCCAAATAAAATCTGACACTGTTTCTACTGTTTCCCAATCTATTTCCCATGAAGTTATGGGACCAGGTGCCATGATCTTCATTTTCTGAATGTTGAGCTTTAAGCCAACTTTTGCACTCTCCTCTTTCACTTTCATCAAGAGGCTTTTTAGTTCTTCTTCACTTTCTACCATAAGGGTGGTGTCATCTGCATATCTGAGGTGATTGATATTTCTCCCAGCAATCTTGATTCCAGCTTGTGCTTCTTCCAGCCCAGCGTTTCTCATAATGTACTCTGCATATAAGTTAAATAAGCAGGGTGACAATATACAGCCTTGACATACTCCTTTTCCCGTTTGGAACCAGTCTGTTGTTCCGTGTCCAGTTCTAACTATTGCTTCCTGACCTGCATATAGGTTTCTCAAGAGGCAGGTCAAATGGTCTGGTATTCCCATCTCTTTCAGAATTTTCCACAGTTTATTGTGATCCACACAGTCAAAGGCTTTGGCATAGTCAATAAAGCAGAAGTAGATGTTTTTCTGGAACTCTCTTGCTTTTTCGATGATCCAGTGGATGTTGGCAATTTGATCTTTGGTTCCTCTGCCTTTTCTAAAACCAGCTTGAACATCTGGAAGTTCACGGTTCACGTATTGCTGAAGCCTGGCTTGGAGAATTTAGCCTCCCTCATTATCCACATCCGCCGCCAGAGTGGTCCATTTGTTACAGCTGATGAACCTATATTGACTCGTCAGAAGTGTGTAAAGCCTGTAGTGTAGCTTAGGGGTCATACTTGGTGTCATTCTTGGTGTTGTATACTCTATAGGTTTGCACAAATGTGCGATGACATGTATCCATCATTATGGTGTCATGTGGAATATTGTCACTGTCCTAATAAAAAGTCCTCTATGCTTTACCTAATCATCCTCCACCACCCCTATCAACTGCTGATCTTTTGACAGTCTGCATAGTTATATGTTTTCTAGAGTGCCATATAGTTGGAATTGTACAGTAAGAAGCCTTTTCAGATTGGCTTCTTTAGTTGAGTAATACACATTTAATTATCCTCCATTGTCTTTTCATGGCTTGATATCTCATTTCTTTTTAGCACTGATTAATATTCCATTTTCTGGATATGCTACAGTTTATCCATTCACCTGCTGAAGAGCATCTTAGTTGCTTCCAAGTTGGGGCAATTATGAATAAAGCTGCTGGAAACAGCTGTTTGCAGGTTTTTGCATGGATATAAGTTTTCAATCAATGTGTCTTTTAAAGGAACATGCTACATGCAAATGTGAAGTTTTTCATGGCATAAGGAAAGTACACTAAAATGGATAGAAGTATCATCAAACAAAAGGATATGAGTGACTGAAGGGGGAAAACCATTCTAAAAGCATCCCATTTGAACTCATTTGAGGTTGGATGACCAAAACAGAAACAAAAGAGCTACCTGAATCAGTCAGTTCAGTTGCTTAGTCATGTCCGACTCTTTGCGACCCCATGAATCGCAGGACGCCAGGCCTCCCTGTCCATCACCAACTCCCAGAGTTCACTCAGACGCACATCCATCAAGTCAGTGATGCCATCCAGCCATCTCATCCTATGTCGTCCCCTTCTCCTCCTGCCCCCAATCCCTCCCAGCATCAAAGTCTTTTCCAATGAGTCAACTCTTCACATGAGGTGGCCAAAGTACTGGAGTTTCAGCTTTAGCATCATTCCTTCCAAAGAAATCCCAGGGCTGATCTCCTTCAGAATGGACTGGTTGGATCTCCTTGCAGTCCAAGGGACTCTCAAGAGTCTTCTCCAACACCACAGTTCAAAAGCATCAATTCTTTGGCACTCAGCCTTCTTCACAGTCCAACTCTCACATCCATACATGACTACTGGAAAAACCATAGCCTTGACTAGACAGACCTTTGTTGGCAAAGGAATGTCTCTGCTTTTGAATATGCTATCTAGGTTGGTCATAACTTTTCTTCCAAGGAGTAAGCGTCTTTCAATTTCATGGCTGCAGTCACCATCTGCAGTGATTTTTAGTCGTATTGAAATTCCCATATCAGGTCCTATGTTAAGAGATGCTTGAATTTTCCAAAACTGAAAGTTTAACATTGTGGTATGTTTTAGGAGTTAGGAAAGTCAAATCAGTCTACAGTCAGTTTCTTTTAGCAGTTGATAAATACTTGACATAAAAGGTGTACTGTTTTATTTGTCAGATAAAATACCTCAGAATTAAGGAATTTAATTAATCCATCTTAGCTAATTAAAAATGGCACCAAAAATAACTTATTAGAGACTGAAGAGATTAGAATTGTTCCTGAATAGTATGCTGTCTTACCTTTTACACTTAATCTTAACCAAAAGGCCAAGAAGTGATTGCTCTCACCTTCTGACTCAACAGGTAGATTTTGATGAGCTCAAAATGAAGGGGATTTTCAGTGCCTATCCTTCAAGTATGCAAAGCTACACACACTTTCAAGTATGCAAAGCTACGCATACTTTCAAGTATGCAAAGTATCCTTCAAATATGCAAAACTTCTATTATAACCAAGAAAAATTTAAGCATGTTCACACTAAACACTGTCTGTGAATATTTCTATTTACCTGTAATGCCCCCCAAAGTGGCAACAACCCAAATGTCCTCCAACTGAAAAATGAAAAACAAAAATGTTATATCTGTAGAACAGAATGTTGTTCGGCCTTAAAAATTAGGAGTGATGAACTGACACATGCAGCAACATGGATAAACTTTGAAAACAGACTAAATGAAAGAGACCATTCAGAAGATCATGGTTCCCTTCACATGAAAGTTTAGAATAGGGAGAGGCAGAGAGTGGATTAGTGAATGCCTGGCGTCAGGGGGACCGATGGGAAGTGACTGGGAATGGACAGAGCTTCTTTTTGTAGTGACGACAAAGTTCTCAGATTGATTTTGGTGATGGTTGCACAATTCTGTGAATATACTAAAAATCATTGAATTTATACAGTTTAAATGGGTGAACCATATGATATTTGAATCATATCTCAGTAAAGCTGTTACCTCCCCCCCCCCAAAAAAAAAATTAATAAAAGGCAGAAAGCAGATGTAGGGATGCTATTTTACAGAAAAGGTGAGCAGGAACTACATTTCTTAAATGGGAACACTTGATATCATCATACTAGACTTGATAAATGAGGTTGAGACAGGTGGGATGAGAACAGGGCGATAACTGTAAATAATACTATGTTGTGAAGAATCCTGTCCAAAAACATTTGTTTGTAGTTCAGTAGGTATACACCACCTGGAGAAGAATTCAGTACCATACATGCTAACCAATATGTATATAAATCTGTTTATTTAGAAGTGGGTTTCTCCAAGTTGTAAGCCTGATTTATAGATTTAAGCTTCATTAAGTATAAAACACGGGTTTAACAAGAAAACATTTAGGTCTTGAGTTCACATAGGACTAGATCCTGAGAGTCAGGCACAGCAAAGAAATGAAGCTGGAAGAGAAGAGGATTAAAGAGGAAACATTTGAGCAGCTGGGCAGAAAGGCCCATCTCAGACTCGAGGTTGTCAGCTCTCTGAACTTGCTTTCCTGGGTTCTGAAGGCCTTGCCCACTGCGTGACACCTCTCATCTTTGGCCCTTTCCCTGTGTCCCTTTTCCACGAGTCAAGAAGCCTGAACATGACTCAGCAAAATGCACCAGGCTGTGGTTGCTGAGCAGGTTGGCCGAGTAAGCCTCCCAGTCTTGGAGCTTTGTAGTACTTCCAGGCCCCGGAGGAGACCATGGTATCAGCAAGAATGTTAGGATGCTCCAGGTCAGCATTTTTATGAATATGGGGTGGAGTACAATCTTGGCACTCAGATCAGAGAAGGAAAACGTGTTCCTTCCAACGGGAGCACCTTCTCCCAGCAGGAGCACCTCCTTCCAGCGGGAGCATCTCCTTCCACGGGTGATGCTCACTCACAGTGGGGGTGCAGGGAGGAGTGCTCCAGTAGATGAGGTGATAAAATGTGACTACCTGGGTCCTCACAGATAGGTGGTAACTGACTCCCAGGAAGCTGGGCTTCCCTCTCCCTGAGCACACCTGCTGCTCCAGTGTGTCTGTAACTTACCATTTAAAACTCCTGTGGATCTTGATAAATGGCACTAAAAATAACACTAAAAGACTTCACCATTTGGGATTTTTGCAACTGACAAGGGGCTTTTTCACAACCATTACTAAAAACAGCCAGATCGCAGCATTTAAGCTTTATTAAAGGAAAGCCTAGAATGTTTTTTTTTTTTTTTTTAACGATTTGAACAGCAAGCAAATTCTGGTCCTGGGAGTATTTGAGGATTATTTTAATTAAATTACCTGGCCCTTAAAGCCTGTGAATATTCAGAACTCAAAATCTTCCCAAAGTCAATTAGCTGCATTAGAACAGTCCTTCTGCTTGTAGGGAGACATTGTCGAATTTTTGACACAAAACGAAGTTTATTGTAACATAGGATTCTTTTCCCCACAATAAGGAAGGTTTTTGCATAAACTACTCTGAACTGCTCCCCCTCCCCCCAGCTTAT
The DNA here is from genome assembly GCF_032405125.1 of Capricornis sumatraensis. Lineage (NCBI taxonomy): Eukaryota > Metazoa > Chordata > Mammalia > Artiodactyla > Bovidae > Capricornis > Capricornis sumatraensis. The sequence continues at coordinate 52,227,985 of NC_091089.1, read as the reverse complement.
CCTTCAAGAAAAAACAAGGGGAAACTCTCCTAAGTCGCCATCCTGTGAAGCTACTGCACAGCTAATTCCTAACTCTGAGCTTCTCTTCCGTCGCTGAGAACTTGTAGCTCTTGGTAAAGATGAACCTGAAGGCAATCGACATTGACATCTAACAAGTTTCTCCAGGGGTCTTTCTCTCGGGTCTCAGCCCTCGTGGATCTTAGACTGTTGGAGTTCTCTTCTGTACTTTGCAGCACAATGCTGTCTTTTGTTCTAGGTGTGCTGGGTGTCCCTCTGAGAGTCAGCTCCTCAAGGGAGCTGTTCTCAAGTACTTCCTTGGAAAGCTCAGAATGGGACCCCATGCAGGTATGTAGTAAAGAATTGCCACCTGACTGGTGGACAGCTGAGTCCCCTTTCCCATCACCATGGTTTTTTTTTTTTCCTCCCCTTTTGACTGCTGAGAGGTTTGTAGACACTCAAGTTGAGCTTAGAGATTCCTGATTCAGAAGTCAAACTGTAATTCGTGGGTTCTTGCCCACACTGACCCACCACCCTGTCAGACGGCATGTAGGCTGTAACCTCTGGGAAGTGTTGAGTGCCACACCCTTGGCTGGGCTTGACTGAGGAGGGGGATGGAGCCATTGGGACTTTGTCAAGGAAACCTTGGCTTTGGATAAGGTACTTTCTTCCACTTTGTACAGGTTATTGGGCCTGGAAAGTGGGTGAGAGCGTGTTGCGTAACCTGCCTCCCGTGGTCAGCAGGAGGGTAAACTGATGTTGTAGATGTGATCGTGTTGTAGAGTTGACACTGACTGCTGTGAACTTTGATCATCCCTGTTACCTGGGTTTTCTGTTGGGTAACTCTTGGCCACTTACAATATAAAAAGGCCTTGAGAGAGGGCAGGGAGGTGAGCCATCAGTAGGTACTATCTGTCAAGATCTCAGTTACTCTCTCACCCAGCGCTATAACTGCAGGTCCTGTGATCCTCTCCAGAAGATAGTCGATTTTGGGCCTGAAGCTGCTGTTGCGGGAGTTCAGAACTTGATACAAGTGTACAGCTGATGCCTGAACAATGTGGGGTTTGGGGCACCAACTCTGCACGGATGAAATCCTCATATAACTTAGAGTTGGCCCCTACCATCCATGGGTGCTCCCATTTAACCTGCCACAAGTTGTCCAGTACTGTAGTATTTACTTGGAGAAGGCAATGGCACCCACTCCAGTACTCTTGCCTGGAAAATCCCATGGATGGAGGAGCCTGGTAGGCTGTAGTCCATGGGGTTGCGAAGAGTCGGACACGACTGAGCGACTTCACTTTGACTTTTCACTTTCATACACTGGAGAAGGAAATGGCAACCCACTCCAGTATTCTTGCCTAGAGAATCCCAGGGATGGGGGAGCCTGGTGGGCTGCCATCTCTGGGGTCGCACAGAGTCGGACACGACTGAAGTGACTTAGCAGCAGCAGCAGCAGTAGTATTTACTACTGAAAAAAAAATCTGTGTGTCCCTGTTCCCACGCAGTTCACACTTGTTGCTGAAGGGCCAGCTGTAGTTGGTTCACTTATTAAAATGGTTTCATCTGCCGTCTTAACAGCTCACGGAGTGGATGCAGGTGGGGAAGATGCCTTGGCTGAGCTCACAGGAGTGGGGCTGGCACATTTAGACCTGCAGGTAGCATTTCCCAGATGAGACAGATCTAAGAATGTATTGAAAGTGTGGGCTGAGAGAAGGGAGAAGCCTTTCTCAAGTTTACTTTTGTTAGGGGTACTTTTGAGAGCGATGAGTTTTCCTGACAGCATAATGAATTATTGACTTGCTTTCCATTATTAGGTCTTTCAGCTCATTAAAGTGAGTCTTTCTTTAGAGGACTCAGAAGTGGTTAGAGACCCACTGGGTATTCTAGGACCCACAGACTTGGGATGTTGTACTAAAGAAACCCATGTATGAGTGTGCTACTGGTAAATAACCAGAGCTACCATTCAGGTGCATTTGCTCTGAGCCCAGCAGTTCCATGTAGATAATTCCAACATTATCTACTAAGCTGTGAGGTCAGTTCTGTCTTTGCTTGAATGCCTTCAGTTTGAAGCAGATTGTTTTATGAAGTGACCTCTTATGTGCTTGAACACATGATGTGTTTGAAGGGTCCTTGCATCATAGAAAGAGTGCTGGGCTGGATGTCCAAGCTTGTGCACTCAGTGGTCTAATTTTTTTAAGCTGTGTAGGGAAAACACTGTGAAGGTCGAGCCTTTATTTTTATAACTGAGTAGACCTCACAGCAGAATTAGCCTGATATGTTTAATGATGTTCATAATCATTGTGCTACATGATGATTTAGGCATAAACATTAAGTAGCTGACACAAATGACTGCAATTAGTAGTGCCCTTCTGTAGCCAGACTCTCTTTTGCTTCTCTTTTTTCACTTAGAGCATGTTCACTCATCGTGAACTGTTGAATGTCTCTGGGCACCAGCCTCTGGTTGGTCCTCAGTCTGCCCTGGGGCCTGTCAGCTGCTAACATAGCCGGGCGCTTTCCCACCTCCACTCGATCCTGAGTGTCTCATACGTGAAAGGCTGGACGGTTTCTGGGCCAGGAGGCTGGGGTGGTTGCATTTAGGAGAGGAAGGCTACAGAAGAAGCTAAACCCTGTGAGAGCCTCTCCAGTGGGGACCTGTCAGAGCCTTTGTAGCAGCTGGAGGGTGAGATGGATCTGCAGACACTGTCTCTTGAGCCAGCTTTTTTCCCTCTAGAATAGACTCCCCAGAACAACTAAAGCAGATTTGGCCTTAGGTCCAGGTGCTATATAATTTCATGGCCACATGAGAAAATCATGAACTTCAAACCAGCCAAGGGATAGTGATGCTGGGTGCTCAGACCAGCAGCATCAGTATCACTCAGGAACTTACTAGAAAGTACACCTCAAAATCCTTGCCCTGCTAAGGGCGATGTTGGACTGTTCAGAGCAATAAGATGCAGACACTGAGTGTCAGTCTTTTGGTGAGCTTTGAGGCCTGAAAGTTTATATACCAACTTGCGCTACAATGTATTCCAGTGGAGAGAACCTTGCCCCTTATCCTAGGAGTCTCTGAAATCTACCTCCCACCTCTATCAGCGCACTTAGTGATGTTTCTTATTGGCCCTTGAAAAATGCAGCAGAACTGACAAAACGTGGGCATGGTTTCCTTGAAAAGTCATTGTCATTAATGCTGTGCAAAGAGGCATGATTTTGCAATCAGGAAAAGAAAAACATTTTTTAAAAGGGAAGGAGGGACTCTTAACCATTTTTGTTCCATTTGAAACATTTAAATGTATCAAATATAATATGTACAATTGCAAAGGACTGATTATACTGAACTTAACAAATTATTTTGGAAGTTTGTGATAAAGTAAATATAAGGTATGGTTAATGCATTAGTGGCAGATCTAATAATAACCATAATTTTGAAGTAGTGATGAGTGTAAATATTTAATGATATCTGCAGCAATTGTAATATAATATGGTGTCAAAGTCACTGCTGCTGCTGCTGCTAAGTCGCTTCAGCCGTGTCCAACTCTGTGTGACCCCATAGACGGCAGCCCACTAGGCTCCTCTGTCTCTGGGATTCTCCAGGCAAGAATACTAGAGTGGGTTGGCATTTCCTTCTCCAATGCACGACAGTGAAAAGCAAAAGTGAAGTCGCTTAGTCATGCCCAACTCTTAGCGACCCCATGGACTGCAGCCCACCAGGCTCCTCCGTCCATGGGATTTTCCAGGCAAGAGTGCTGGAGTGGGGTGCCAAGACAGGTCCTGCTAATTCTGCTCCCTGTTTTTGACTATTCTTTTTTGTTTATTTTTTAAACTGAAGTATAGTTGATCTGGGGCTTCCCTGATGGCTCACATGATGAAGGATCTGCCTGCAGTGCAGGGGACCCAGTTTCAATCCCTGGATTTGGAAGATCCCCTGGAGAAGGGAATGGCAACCCACTCCAGTATTCTTGCCTGGAGAATTCCATGGACAGAAGCTACAGTCCATGGGGTTGCAAAGAGTTGGACGTGGCTGAGTGACTAACACAGCTGATTTACAGTGTTATGTTAGTTTCTGGTATATAGCAAAGTGATCTTGTTATATATATATATTTTTTTTTTCTGATTCTTTGCCATTATAGGTTATTGCAAGATATTGAATATAATTCTCTGTACCATATAGTAGGACCTATATCATATGTGTAACAGTGTGTGTCTGTTAATCCAGTGTGTATCCCTCCCCATTTGCCCCTTTGATAATCATAAGTTTGTCTTCTGTGTCTGTGTGTCTGTTTTATAAATAAGTTCATTTGTGTAATTTTTTTAGATTTCACATTTGGCTATATTCTTAATTGGCAGAAATGTTAAAATTGTTAGAATTTAGTAAAACTAAATGGAGCCGTGCTTTCTATTCCGTTTAAGTTCATGATGCCCCTGAATTCTATTCGTGAGCGTGTTGGGAATTTGTAGAGCCCAGGTGCAGAACGCTGGAGTGAAGCTCTGAGTCTCCCCGCTCGTAGGCGCTGGCAGGCCACAGCGTGCTCTGCCCTGCTCGCGCATCTGTGCGCTTCTGACTCCAGTGCCGACTGACCTGCACTGTTGCTGCCACTGGGTGGGTATCAGTCACATAAGTCTAGTCAATGAGGACGCTCTACTTTAATTTCTAAGTGACCTGTAATAAACCATTAACTGGAACTTAGACTTAAATGTAAAGGCTCCTATAGTTTACAGCCAGGAAGAACGGTTAAAAAACTCACACGTTATGCACTGTTTAGCCTCTTAAAGTTAGTCTTTGTTTTAAGGTCAGTGTTATATGATATTAGGCTAATAGCAACCATGAATAAGTTACAAGGTATTTGAATGTCTACAAGTACCTGAATATATTTATATCGTGACCCGTTTAGTTAAGCTGTTGAGCAGTGGTTCTTAATCCTAGCAGAACTAATGTTGTAGCAGAACATCAGAATCCTTGTGGAATTAAAACAAAACAAACATCTGGGCTCTACCCCAGACGTTGTGATCCAGGCGATCTGTTGTGGGGTCCACTGGGGGAGCTTCCTGAGCGCCACATGTGTGTGCTCCTAGTGTGCAGCCAGGGCTGAACAAGCGACGGTTCTTTGTAGTCCAGTCGTTGCCAGAGGCCATGACTTGCCTGTTGGGGTCCGAGTGCCCTAAACTTCACCCTCTTCCTGGAACACCATTTCTCTCTTTTGCATAGCCTGGCGCCTCTGCCTGGAATGGCCTCTTGGGATAAATCACAAAGGGCCTGGGATGCTGCGGGTCCTGATGCAGACACAGGCCCCAGTGTCTCATGAGAGGTGCTCAGTGGGACCTACGTGCATGCTTGCTCAGCTGTGTCTGACCCTTCTCAACCCCACAGACTGTAGCCCGCCGGGCTCCTCTGTCCATGGAATTCTCCAGGCAAGAATACTGGAATGGGTTGCCATGCCCTCCTCTAGGGGATCTTTCCAATCCAGGGATCGAACTCACATCTGACTTACGTATGTTCAAATGAGTGTTTTGGAAACATCTTTCCAGTGGCAGTGAGGAGAATGGATTGAGTAGGGGCTGACGTAGGCAGGGGAGGACCGGTTACGATACTGTGAAAGGACCAGGAAAGAAAGGATGAGGGACAGGACGTAGGGGATGGATTAAAAAGAGGATCGAGGCAGTACAGTCAACTTTGCCTGGTGGTGTAAGGAGCAGAAAAGAGTCAAAGGCCCTTCCCAAGTCCCCGTCTCATTGCCGTATGGGGCGCCAAGCCATGTGCTTGAGGAGTAAGGACAAGGAGCAGACTGGAGGGCGGGGGGGGAGCTTGGTCCTGGGTATGGAGGCTTCGAGGGGAGAGCTGTGCAGCCTCTGTGTGTCACTGTTGCTGCACATATGTGCTTGGCTCTTGGGAGAGATCTGGGTTGGGGTGTAAATCTGAGAGTGGACAGCTTTGGGGTGGTGTTTGTAGCGATGAGGTAAGATGAGATCATGTTAGACGCAACCTGGAGAGGTGAGAGGAGATGCTGAAACTGACATTCAGGGTTCTCCTAAATTTAAAAGATGAATGGATGAGGCCGGCTCTAGAAGAGAAATCGAAGAAGACCTTGTATCTCCTGGTAGCCTGGCAAAGAGAGTGCAGTGAAGAGAAAGAGGATGGGCTTTAGACTGAGGTGCTCAGATGCACCTGGCTTCAGATACTACTGTGAGCTAGACTGCTGACCCACAAGAAGCCTTTTTACCTGAATATTACCTGGATGTGTTCCTTTACTGTAAAGTAATTCCCAGCACCAAGTGAAAGAGAGCTTCAGAAGTGTTTATTTGGTACTGCAGGTAATCTTGCCCAGATAATCCCATAGACAGAGGAGCCTGGTGGGCTACAGTCCACGGGGTCACAAAGAGTTGGACATGACTGAGGAACTAAGCATGGCACAGCACAAGATAACATGGACCAAATAATTCTGTTAAATATAAAATCACAGGAAACACTTGCCTCTGTTGCTCAGTTCAGTTCAGTTGCTCAGTCATGTCCGACTCTTTGTGACCCCATGGACTGCAGCACACCAGGCCTCCCTATCCATCACCAACTCCTGGGGTTTACTCAAACTCATGTCCATTGAGTCAGTGATGCCATCCAGCCATCTCATCCTCTGTCATCCCCTTCTCCTCCCGCCTTCCATCTTTCCCAGCATCGGGGTCTTTTCCAATGAGTCAGTTCTTTGCATCAGGTGACCAAAGTATTGGAGCTTCAGCTTCAGCATCAGTCCTTCCAATGAATGTTCAGGACTGATTTCCTTTAGGATGGACTGGTTTGATCTTCTTGCAGTCCAAAGGACTCTCAAGAGTCTTCTCCAACACCACAGTTCAAAAGCATCAGTTCTTTGGCGCTCAGCTTTCTTTATAGTCCAACTCTCACCTCCATACGTGACTTCTGGGAAAACCATAGCTTTGACTAGATGGACCTTTGTTGGCAAAGTAATGTCTCTGCTTTTTAATAAGCTAACTAAACCCACAGATTTCTGAATTTTCAGGGGTATTTTCAAGATTAGCAAGTACCTGCAGTTGATGTGAACTATTAATTAATATTCCTCACAGCTCAGCTGTAACCTGGATCTGGAATCAGAGTTCAGGAATAGCAGGAGGTCTTAGGGCTCATCTTCCAGCCCTTCCAGTTTAAGAGCAGAGGTACTGGGACATCTCCATCCACACCGAGGAGACCCCCACCCCATTTCAGTGTCACTCTGCCCTGCTTATCTTCCAGTGAGGGGTGGGCTTGACTGAGTTCCCAGAGGTTCTTTCTGTGATCCTTTCACATGTGAGAGGAGGCAGCCTCTCCTGGGAACAGCAACTAAGTGGAAGGAGACGGATTCATTTCACTGCTTCTTGTATCACACTACACCTAGGAGGTTTATCAATAGAACTTAGCACCCAGAGGGCCACCGTGAGACTAAAGTGCAAACATGATACTTGGCTATGAAATGCACTAAGTACGTAGCCCCCGCATTGTCAGAAGGTTCAATTTCCTCTTATTGACTGGGCACTTAGGACTCTGACTGCTAACTACCAATTAAGCAGTTTCCCATGAATATTTATGGCTGCCTTCCCTACTGACTTGATTTCTAGACTGTGAGCACATAGCCCTGCCTGGGAGAGGGGAAGGTGTGGCAGATAGGTCACTGGTGCCTGATGGCAGAGATGCTCAGGGATGCTGCTGTGCCTGCCTCACACCCCGAGCCTGCCTAGGCCCCGAGCATGGAGGGCCGCAGACATAGGCATTCTCTCTCTAGCTGCCCAGGACATATCTCCTCATTCCCACGTAGAGCCTGGCTTTCTTGTTGACTGGGTTTATGGGATCCCTGACTTGGCACTTTCTGGGCCCAGCCCCTTCTCACAGCAGAACCGTTCTTTCTCATGCCCCAACCTTGGGAGAAAATCTTTAACTTTAGACTCACTGGAACTGTGAGGCTCTGTTTAGAGCCCCAGACAGCCTCACTCTGTACCTTTTTTACCTAACTGACTGTTGTTCTGTCGCTACGTCATGTCCAACTTGTTGCAACCTTGTGGACTGCAGCACCCCAGGCTCCTCTGTATCTCTAAGAGTTTGCTCTAATTCATGTCCATTGAGTTGGTGATGCTATCTAACCATCTCAGCTTCTGCTGCCCCCTTCTCCCTTTACCCTCAATCTTTCCCAGCATCAGGATCTTTTCCAAGTATTCAGCTCTTCACATCAGGTAGCCAAAGTATTAGAGCTTCACCTTCAGCATTAGGCATTCTAATGAGTATCCAAGGTTGCTTTCCTTTAGGACTGGCTGGTTTGATCTTCTTCCTGTCCAAGGGACTCTCAAGAGTCTTCTTCAATACCATAATTCGAAAGCATCAATTCTTCAGCACTCAACCTTCTTATGGTCCAACTCTCACATCCATGCATGATTTCTGGAAAAACTATAGCTTTACCTAACTTTATCTCCATCCTAGCTTATCTCTGTCCCCAAACCTTACTTTTTGCTTCCCATAGAACCTGTTTTTTTTCCCTCCCAATGTGACTCTGCCCTCTACCTGACTTTTCCTGACTTTCCCACTCTAATGGGGTTTTGAGATTATTTTGTGTTAATATAATTGTGTTTGTATCCCTAGGCATCATATTTCTTTTTTATTGTTGAGTTTTAAAGAAAATATCATACCATATATAGTATTATCAATTGTTTTTTTAGCTGGCATGCTGCTAAGATTCATTTTAATTGTCTTCCTAGCATGTCTCCTAGTTATTAACTCTGTCCATGGTACTGACACAAATGTCTGTGTTGAACAGAAATTCTTGATTAAAAATTCTTTGTATCCCCACTGTCTGGTGCAAATGTTTTTTTCTTTTTTAACCATAGGAGATGGTCTGCATTGGGATGATGGTGTTGAAAATGTAATTACAGACTAGACAGACACAGACAGGCAAGAAACAATAGATTGATTATCCCATTAGTGACTAGACTGTATTCTACTGACACACCTAAATTTTCAGATGATTTGTTACTGGAGTGGGAAATGATGGAGGGACTTAATGATGTGTGTTCAGAGACAGGGCGTCCTTCCTGCTAGGCGAGGCTCAGGCCGGGCATTCCCTCCTTCCTGTTTAGCAGCTCCACTGTGTGTCAGGGGCTTTGGCAGGTCTTGTTCCCACCTCTTCCTGCCTCTCAGGGAGTGCCCAGTCCACGGAAAGAGAGCTGCACCTCTTTGAAGCTTGGGGCCCCCACAGGGAGCCCCCTTCCCATGGATGAGCTCCGGAGACTGAACTCAGGGCGGGAACCACAAAGTTTGGTTTGTGGGCAGTAAATTGTACACCTCTAGGGGGCACCGTGGCCTCAGTCTATGAAGACCACCATCCGTGATAGCCCTTGCTGTCTTGACACAAACCAGGTGCTGGCCTGTCCATCCAAGCCCCGCATCTGAGACTGGCCATCATGGAACTTACGTTCTAATGGGAAAGACAAGGATAGAAGGAGAGCTAAGTAGATAAGGAAAATATTAGTAAACTGTATGCTGAGTGCTAGGAAGGTAGGGTGGTCAGGCGGGGGCTTCTGACCACCCTAAAAGAAGTGATGTTTTAACTGAGGAGGTGGTGCTGTGCCAGCCAGCACTGACACCTGATTCCTGTCTAATGTCTCAAGGCTAGAGTTGTTGGAGGGATTCACCAGTGGTGCTTGGTTACACACGAAGGTGCTATAATGGTGGTGTAGAGGTGTCACAGAACACCCCAGTGGGAAATTGTCCAGGGTAAGGAAGTCTGTGTTCAAGTTTGCATTTGGTGTCTTACTAGCTGAGAACTCTGGGAATATCCCTGGATCTTCCCAAACTTCATTTTTATCCTCGTTAAAAATGAGAAGACTGGGGGGCTTCCCTGGCGGTCCAGTGGTTAAGACTCCAAGCTTCCACTGCACAGAGCTCGGGTTCAAACCCCTGATTGGGAAACTAAGATCCCGAATGCCGTGGCCCAAAGACAAAATAAAAACACAGCGACATCTTAATATTTATATTATTAAAATGGATTTTTTTAAATGAGAAGACTGGTACCCAGTAGTCGTATGAGTCCTAAACAGAAGACTCTTGGGAGTCCCTTGGACTGCAAGGAGATCCAGCCAGTCCATCCTAAAGGAAATCAGTCCTGAGTATTCATGGGAAGGACTGATGAAGCTGAAACTCCAATACTCTGGCCACCTGAGGCGAAGAGCTGACTCATTGGAAAAACCCTGATGCTGGGAAAGATTGAAGGCGGGAGGAGAAGGAGACGACAGGGGATGAGGTGGTTTGATGGCATCACTGACTCAATGGACATAAGTGAGTAAACTCCGGGAGTTGGTGATGGACAGGGAGGCCTGGCGTGCTGCAGTCCGTGGGGTCGCAAAGAGTTGGACACGACTGAGCGACTAAACTGAACTGACTGAAGCAAGGCATAACATGGCTAAATGTAAATTGGTGGTGGTAATTAATTACAATGAGAAGTAGTAATGTGTGAGTGGCCATAAGGCAGACTCTGTTTGAGTACCAGCCACTGAGATTTGTGAGATCAAAGAAGGGAAAATCAAGTTGAACTGAAATCGCTTCAAGCAGATTAAAAGTAGGAAGGAAAAAGAAAGCCCCATGTGGCTTGAATGGAGCGAACAAAGAGAAGTGTGGCACATGATAAAGCTGGAAAGAGAGGTGCTGGTTCATGGAGAGTATTGAACAGGATTCCGGAGCTGGGATCTTAGAGGGCAGAGGGGTGCCATTGGACGGCTTAAAGCAGGGGACGAGGTTCGACCTCATATTCACTACAAAAGGTCATCGAAGGAGGGTGTGTTGATATTACAAGACGATGGCAGCAAAAGTCAGAAAGCTGTTATTGTATGCTTGTTAGAGATGATGGCTGGGACTCACAGGTCCAGAGAGCAGAGCAGAATGTCTTGGGAGGTGAATTCAGTGAGACACACTGGCTTGAGGGAAAGGGAGGAATCCACAGTGACTGCCAGGATTCTAGATGAAGTGGGCGAGTGCAGGCTGGTGCCCCTTACACGGAGAAGGCTTGGGTGGGGTAACAGGGAGCCATGGAGAGTCTTTGGCACTAGGAATCCTGCAGGTTCAAGGTTAAAGCCAGTGCCTGCTCTCCTGGAGCTCTCGTTCAGTGACTGGCATGTGGTCACATGGTGCCAATTAGAGCAGGGGTTCCGGATGAGGGTACTGATGTCACACACGTCCAGGGGCGTGCTGGCCTTGTTGTCACAGCTGGGCGGTATATCTGGAGCTCTTCTGGGGCTTCCCTCAGTCGGAGATGGCTGAAGCAGTGCTTCCTGGTGGTTCTGCGCCTGTTGCTGGTGGGGAGGCCAAGGATGATGCTTTCTTCTCTGCAGAAAACCCAAACAAGACCGCACTTCAGCACGATGTCCCCAAAGTCCCTGCAGTGGCTCCCTGGCCGATCAGTGCTCTGCAGTGGGGACCTCAGGTGCCTTGACATCCACTTTCCCCACCCCCCCTTCCCTGCCCAGGGGGCCCCCACCCAGATATGGGGATGGAGAAGAGGCTGGCCTTGCTCGGGGAACCCCAGGTGCTGCAGTGGTTTGGTGGGAAATTTTTACCGGAAGAGCAGAAGGTTGAGCAGCAGTTAAATCTCGCCTCTCAGGTGTCCAAGACAGGGATGCAGTGTGAGCCCAGGGATGGGAGGTGGGCTTGTTGGTTGCTGGTGTTCTGCGTGGGAGCTGGAGAGCGGCTGGTTCTCATCCCAGGAGTCCTGTGCCCCTGCCTGATGCCCAGGCCTTCAAAACCAACTAGTTTCCCCATCTCTCCCCACCTCCTCAGACCTCCCTATTTTCTGGGACACAATATTGAAATTAGGCCAGTTGATAACCCTGCATTGGCTTCTGAGTGTTCAAGTGAAAGGTCGAGTCTGTCCATGCAGCAGACTTCATTGTTTTATCTTAAGAAATTGCCACAGCCACCCCTACCTTAAGCAACCACCACTCTGATCAGTCAGCAGTAAAACCCCCAACAACCAAAAGACTGCAACTGCCTGAAGGCTCAGAGAGTGCTTAGCATTTTTTTTTAATAAAATGTTTTTAAATTAAAGTATGTGCATTTTTTTTTTTTTTTTGGAATAATGCTCTTATGTACCTTCTGGGCCTCCTGCATTCCAGGCAGATTCTTTACCATCTGAGCCACCAGGGAAGCCCCTTAATAAATTACATCATAGTGTAAATATCTGCACTGGAAAACCAAAAAATTCACATGACTTGCTTTATTGCAATATTCTCTTTATTGGAATATTTGCTTGATTGTGGTGGTCTGGAAATGAACCTGCAGTATCTCCAAGGTGTGCCTATAAAGGGAACCTCACCTGGCTCAGGAGAAAAGGGTTTATTGAAAAGCAGAGACCCAAGTAGTAGGCTAAGTCATGTCTGTAATTGGGCTGAATGGATGGAGCCATACATTGGTTGTGTTTTTGAAGGACATTGGGTAGAATTCCATACTTATAAATATCTCCCCCACAGCCAACCCTAAGTAATGGAAAATTGAAACTGAGAGCTTTTTCCCACCCCTACTCCCTGTTACAATTTTGATCATGGAATCATCAAATGGCAAAGACAGATTAAATCACTGGGGGAGTCCCAAGTTGTAACCGTGTATTTGACAAGATGAAAAGACAGAGGTCCAAAGAAAAGAAGTGACCCAGAGTCGCACAGCAAGTAAAATGACCACACAGGGCCTGATGTCAGTGTGAGGTGAGATGGGACAATGCCTTACAAGCAGCACAGAGCAGATGACGTGAGACTTTAGAAGGTAGAGAAATAACTGCCTGCTGGGATGCCTGAGATGGGTTAGACTTTGGACGTGGGTTGGGCTTCTAAGTTACAGGTGATTTCCGGCAGTGAGAACCATCAATGGCAGAGGCTGGCAAGTTGCTCATCTTGGCTGGACTGCAGTACCCTCGTCTTATACGAAATGTAGACATCATTTCATATAGTCTCGCAGCAAATCTCTAAGATGGTATCCTCTTTAATGTGGTTAAGGCTTACAAAGAGCCTGCCGATAGCAGAGCCAGAGCTCAGGCAAGATCCTTAGACTGAAGGCCCACTGTTCTGTCCTTAGGACCATAGTTTGCCCACGCTTGTCAAAGGTTTTAGTGTTGAGCTGTGCATTGTGATGGGGTTCATCTGCTCAACTAAGGACTTTGGACTTGACTCGCTAAGTGATGAGTAGTTACCTTGATTTGAGTGGGGAAGGCACACTCAGAGCTGTGCTTTAGACACTTAATCTGGCAGGAGTGTTAGGATGAATTAGAAACCTAGGTGGTCCCTAAGTTCTAGGTGGCCACTTAGAAGAGCATGAGTGTGGTTGGAGATCAAAGCTGTAAGAGACTGGACCAAGGTAGTCTGAGGGTCAAAGAAGTAAACTACCTTGTCCAAAGTCGGACAGCTAACCAGTGGGCGTGAGGTTCAAAATCAGGTGGGTTTTACTGCCCATATTCTGGTCCTGGGCTCTCTAGCTGAGAAGGAAGCAAAGCTAATGTGTGTAGAACAAAGTGATGGTGCTCTTGCCCATCATCCCCAAGGTCAACTTACGGGTGATTACAAATAGTGTAAGATACGTATGTCCCCTTCCTCTGGGTCATAAAACAGGGTATGTGGCCTTTGTAAGTCCTTCTCAGAACTCCTTTCTTTCTCCCCCTTTCAGATCTGTGAGAGTGTATGAAGGAAGTTGGGCTGTTTCCATGCCATCCCTCACATTTATCCCTAATTTGGGCTCAGACCCTTGTCAACAGGGTCCTTGGAAGGCGGGAGTGCCTTTCCTTGGCCAGCGACTGACCAGGGCCTTTCCTTTGCAGAGACGAGAAGAACCAGTCCATCATAGTCAGCGGGGAGTCTGGAGCCGGCAAGACGGTGTCGGCCAAGTATGCCATGCGCTACTTCACCACGGTCAGTGGCTCGGCCAGTGACACCAACATCGAAGAGAAGGTCCTGGCGTCCAGTCCCATTATGGAGGTAAAGCCGTCCAGATGCCCTTGGCCTCCTTGGCTGGAGTTCCTTCTGCTGAGCGTCCAGCCTCACGCGGTCAACATTCTCACCTCTTCCCAAGAACCCATTGTCCACTGTTGAGAGAAATTTTTCAAAGGTGCCCCTAAAAGCACAGATTTGTGAATCTCCTGACCTGGAAGCCCAGGTCCCTGGTATTGGATAGAGGGTCCTCTTCATGTCTTCCTTGTCCCTTGACTCTGCCCGACTGTGTCATGACAATCCTCCCCATCTACCACCATCTCTGCCGTGTCCTGTCCCGTCCTGCCATCCTATGTCAGCAAATCAGTGTCCCACCCAATCCTTCCCACGCGGTGAGGCCCCACTGAATCAGGAGGGCAGTTCCCATGGGGTGAGGAGGCCTGGATAAAAGATCCCCTCCACTTTCCCCAAAAATGTTTGGACTTTGTCTTTTGGGGGGAGATAGAGTCAAACGCTATGTGACAACATATGATCTGTTGAATAGTCTCAAAAAATTGTTCCCTGAGTTGGCATGAACTGGCCAGGGCAGGTCCAGTCTCCATCTTCACCACCTGCACCTCCCACACGGTGGCCTCAGAGCGGCCGATGCAAGTGAGGGGTCAGAGAGATTTCCGAAACTTAGGGCTCACTATAGCGAACCATGCTATAGGGACAGAACTCCATTTCTCTTTCTCCCCCTTTCCTCTGTAAAAGTTTCCTTCTGATGGAGTTGAGCTAAATGGCTGCACCGTCCCTGGGCTAGCTTTGGTTTCTTGCCTCCAAAGCTGAGGCCCTTCATTATTCCCTGGGCTGCAGTAGGCTCTTCTGTCAGCCCCAAAGAGCCCCTTGGTTTTAGTGAGAGGAAATTCAGTTGAAGCTGAAAATTGCCAAAATAGCTTCAGATTTCTCCACACAGCCTTGAGCCCATCAGGTAAGGCACAAGGCATCAGTGTGGTTGGTCCTTCAGATTATTTTGGAGCTGAGGGAACAAGACCCTGGCTGGACCTTCTCAGGGCCCCTCTCGTTCCCTCTGCCTTTACCAACTGCAGGAAATTCTGAGTCTTGAATCATAGGGGCTCATCAATTAACCAAGCAAACTCTTCTACCTGGAGAATCCCATGGACAGAGGAGCCTGGTGGGCTACAGTCCATAGGTTTGCAAAGAGTTGGACATGACTGAAGTGACTTAGTATGCTTGTAGACAAAAGCAAGTTTCAGTATCTGTTCTTATATGATTTGGGAAATGGTCAATAAAGCTGAAGGCATTTTTACCAAACAGATTAGAAACGAGGGAAAAAAAAAACTTTTATTTGATTGCAGTTGTTCTTAAACTTGACTGTGCATCAGGATCTCCGGAGCGTTTGTGAGAGCTGATAGCTGGGCATTACTCCCAGTTTCTGATTCAGAAGGCCCGGGGAATCTACATTTATTTTAAGTTCCTTGGTGATCCTGATGCTGCTGGTCTCAGTCCCATACCCACTGAGAAACATTTATCAAATAAATGTTAAGAAGGTAGGAAGGATTCACTGGAAAATATGAAAGAAAAGGAAATAATCCCCTTTGATCCCACAGCCTGCTGATAATTGTTCAATATTTTGGTATATTTCCTTCCAGCTTTTTCACTGACTATTATATTAATAGGATTAGCCATGTCCCTTTAAGCTGCTTATGAACTCGTTGGCTATAGACATACATTAACAGATGGCTTTACCATTATTTAACTCCCTGTTGTCAGACATTGAGTTTGTAGCCTCTTTGCTCACAGCATTTGTTTAAAGCCTCAAGGTGGGGGCCTGGCCATGGGCTGGATCTGGGAGATGGTCGTGGATGTGAGTCCATGCCTCCCCCTTGGCCGTCTCCTGCACTCACATGGCTGCAGCTAGGCCAGCACTCTACAGTTAGCATCATGAATCATCTCAGGTGAGCGTGAAACCAGGATCTCAGCTTTTCCTCTGAGTTTCAAAATTCAAAATTGCAAAATTACTACTACAAAATTCACTTTGTAGTAGTAAGATTGCCAAGACACAGAGTGCCTGTTCTTTAGGAAGTAAACGAGTGATTCTGTACAAAACAGAGAAGGGAAGAAACCCTTTTGATCCCTGGTGACTAAAGGCGGTTCTTATTAGCCAGGATGGGGCCACTTCACGAAGACAGACCGCCTCATAATGAAACAGGTACAAGACACAGGCGGGATGATTTTTTTTTTTAATTTGTTGTGGTAAAACGTACATAATAGAAACATTAACAGCCATTGACGTGTACTGTTGATTGGCACTAAGTACACTCACAGTATTGTGTACCATCCAGCTCCACCATCCATGCCCAGAGTGTGTTCACCATCCAGACAGAAGCTCTGTACCCACTGAACAATGATGTCCTACTCTGCCCTCTGCTCTGGTAACCTCCACTCTCATTTCTGTCCCCGTGAAGCTGCCTCTTCTGGGTCTCGCATGCAGGTGGAATCACTGACCTCACTCCTTTGTGTGGGGCTGATTCACTGCTTTCCGGGCCTTCCCAAGCTTCATCCCTATGGCAGACGCATCCCTCCTTTGTGTCCTATTTTGTGGCCGTGTAACATTTTGTTGCATGTATGTACCACGTTTTTGTCTGTTCCTCTGTTAATGGATAGTTGGGTTGTTTCCACTTTATTGGCCAGTGTGAATAATGCTGCCGTGAACACTGGGGTGAACCTAACTGTTGGGGCCCCTGCCTTGGGAATGCTTTTTAAATCACCATGCTCTGAAATGATCTGATGTTTCCAGTGTCTATAACAGCCTGAGCAGGCTGCTGGGCTGCTGGGGAGGCATGGAAGAAATATGAGAGCAAGAGGAGGAAGAGTGTGTCCACGAACCAGCCTAATCTTGCATGATGTCATGTGAACAAATGCTACAGTGGTTTGGGTGCAAAACGTTAAATTCTACAGTTAACCAAATTGCTACTTTGGAAATCATGTGAATAAACCCAGAGGGCTCATTCTGTCAATTATGGAATTTTGTTATCATAGAGGCTCTCCCTTGGGCTATTATTGTTACATTTGAGAGAAGTATCAGATATGAACATGGAAAGGAAGAACTGTTGCCAGGAAGAACTAAAGGTGGAATCAGAGTGATGCCAAGCAGAGAAAGAGCAGATTCTGTTACTGGCCAAACCCAGCTTTTCACAAGTTCAGAGTCTTAACTTGGGCCCTGGTGTCAGGAAGCTCAGTCATCTTTAAGGCTCCTCAGAGGAATACAACCAGTACAAGGCATGTTTTAATCAGGGCACTGCTGATTCCTGATGACTCCAGCCCTGTCCCAGGGAAGGATGGCACCTCCCAACGAAGCAATCAGTTATGGTCATGCCATCACCTCGTTATTTCTGCAGCCCAGCTGCTGCAGACGCCTGCTGGGGAGACCCAGAGTTGCGGGCCATCTGAGGTGCTGGGATTCCCAGTAGGCTGTGCTAAGTGGCAGTCGTTTGAATTAAAGGCGAGTTGCGGGTGGATTGGGGTTGACTGGGCTGGAGTCAGATGATCTATTGTCAGCTTCAGAGCTCTCTGACCCCATTCTGTGTGAGAGCTTGTCACCATCCCAGGAGTGACTGGTTCACAAGTCTGCGCTGATTGGAAGGACACTGCTAATCAAGAGACTGGGGGAGCAGGGGCAGAACCCAGCCCCCACCCAGAGAGGTCACATCGCTTCTTGGGGTGACTGGAGTCTGCAGGCACACAACACCAGAAGCAAGGAAGAAGAGACTCCCCTTGTCCTGGAGAAAGAAAGGGGGCTAAACCGACAGAAACAAAGACCAGTTGTTATGTAATTTTCAGGATTTGATTTTTTTTTTTTAAGCTAAAGAAACAAGAAGGTCTATGAATATTAACCTATTCATACAAGTATCTGCCCCCATCACACCTTCCTGGCTCCCTCTCCTCTTGTTTTCTCTCATGTTTCAACATAATCTAGCCAGTGCTCATGTGTTAGGCCCCTCACATGCCCCTCTGTCCCTTTGCCCATGCTAGATTTATAAATAAAATCCCCTTTCCTTCTCCACTGGTGAAATTATACTCACCCTTTAAGATTCACTTCATCCTCCCTTCTTAAAGCCTTTCCCATTCTACTGGCATTGGCTAAGGTTCTCCCTTCTCTGTTTCCACCCTAGTTGATATGCGTCTCCTTACTGTGCAGTCCCAGTCATGTTGAAGTGATTGGTTCCAGTCCATTTTTGTTTTCCTACGTATTTGTATATGCATAAATCAAAGGGTGGTTCCATCACATGTAAGTGGTACCGTAGACTATTAACCATTTTGCAGCTTGCTTTCCACTCAGTATTCTTTTTATTTACCCATGCATTATGTTCTAATTTGCCTAGTTTAACAGCTTCATAGCATCCCATTGTATGAATAGTCCCCATTTTATCTGTTTCCCCGATAGGTAGACAGGTTGCATTTTATTGTTACACATATTCTGCATTAAACATTGTTTTGCACACCTACTTGTACACTTATGTGAGTTTCTCTAGGTAATATCTTGAAGTATGGTTGCTGGATTCTTAGGTCCTCGTATATTCAATTTTACTAGATATGCCCAACTGCTCTTAAGAATGGCTATTGCAGTTTACGTTTGGACCAGCAGTATATATGTGAGAGTTCCTTTTTCCCCTCACCATCTCACAGTATCAAAGTTCTTCAGGTAGTGCCACCCTGGACTGTCATCTTTGTCTGCATCTCTCTGATTTCCACTGAGGTTGAGTATCTGATGTTTACCGGTCATGTGATTTTCTTCTGTGAATCCCTTGTGTACGCCATTTGTTCATTTTTCAGATTTTACCTGTCTGCGTCATGTCTGTGTCTTGTTGCACTGTAGACTCGGAGATAATCAAAGGCAGGGTTTTTTATCATGTGTAGCAACTGGACTTGCTTTCCTCATGCATCAAAATGTTTTCTAAGTCAATACAACGGCAATAAATCCAGCAGGTGTTTAACAGATAAGGAACAATGTGCAAGTCCTTCACAAACGCACGGAAATTAGAAGTTCTTCATGCCCAGAGTGGAGTTTATGGGTTTGATAGTAATAATACAAACAACCCTTTCCCTTCATGGGTACCATTATATACTTTCAAAGTGCTTGTCTATCCATTATATCACTTCTCAAAGTAGCCTCGTGAGGTAAGGAGGATAGGTTGCCAGTGATCTTTAGACTGCAGGCAAGCTTTCCCAAAGCTGCCCTAAGGAGTGATCTCAGATGTGGTGAAGGTTCATTGTTTTTGGTTTTTTTTTTATGGACCATTTTTAAAATCTTTATAGCATTTGTTACAAGATTGCTTCTGGTTTTTGTTTTGGGGTTTTTTTTTTGTGTGTGTGTGTGTTTTTTTTTTTTTTTTTTTTTTTGGCTATAAGGCATGTGGGATCTTAGCTTCCCAACCAGGAATCAAACCAGATGAAGTCTTAACTGGACTGCTGGGTAAGTCCCTGGTGAAGAGAACATTCTTGTTGCCATTTTACAAATGACGAAATTTGAAATTTTTGAAATTGAGATTTGTGGGTTTTTTTTGGTTGAGGGTAGATAATCCTTTAGAGTTTCACACAAGCTGGCCTTTGCTGATTGCATCCTCCTGATGTTACCATGTTCCTTTGTCTTCTGTATGTCCCATGAAAGGGTGGTAAAATTTAAAGGCTTGGTTAGATTTAGGTTGGTTTGTTTTAAAAACCAAGAACCCTTTATTACTGATGGTGGGTGTTCCCATCAAGATGCACAGAATGCCTAGCTGTCTTTTGGTGGAGACAGCAGCCATTGCTTGTGCCTAGATCAGTTAATTCATCAGGAGTTACAGAATGGTGACGTTCAGATTCTGTTTTTCCTCTCACATTTATCAGCAGGAGTGAGTCTAGGAAGAGAAGCTTCTTCTCACTAACTAGTTACCCTGCTAGAGTCTACACAGGAAAGTTAGGGTGGATGCTAACTTCCTTATTTACTGCTTGTTTGGAGTAATGAGTTGGTTCCCTGCCATCCTCTGAAAGGTTTTCTCCTCCTTTCTTAGGAGAAGTTAAACATGGGGATTCATGTCTTAGTCTATATCCTTCGATTTGACCTGACTGTTTGAGATGTGAGAAGTCACCCACATGGGTGGCAGCTCCTGTCTGGTGGTGAGTAGTTTGGACAAGGACCGTGAAACCCAGTGGAGTGAACACAGACTGTGGACTCAGTTGTATCTGAGTTTGTATCTTGGTGTTGGCACTTCCCAGCCATGTGACCCTCAGCACACTGCTTACCTTTTCTAAGCCCAAGTTTTCCCAGAAATATGAGGGAAGTTAATAATACCCATCTCCTGGGATTCTTGCCTGGATTCAGGGAAAGTGAAGGGAGCTTGAGCCCAGGACCTGGTTCATGTTGGAGGCTTGGGAAATGGTCACTTTTACCTGTGTGTTAGGGAATGCAGCCCTCCTTGCCACTTTTCAAACAGAATTGGCTTCCTGAAGTCTGACAGTGGCCTGTCACTTGGTGCCTTGAAGCATCAGGGCTCTGTCTCAGGGTGGGGGTGGAGAGTGGTCCTCACATGCACATTTCAGGTAGGAAAAGGAAGAGGAGAAGGTCAGGGAGGTGCACCTTCCAGCTGTCTAGTCCCCTTTAGAGACCCTCAGTCAACTCTTCACGCTCACTGGCCTTCCTTAGGGGTAAAGGAAAATGAAGGTCTCTGTTTTCTTTTGCTTGAACCATTGTCATCTCAGTAACAAGTTCTAGAAGGAAGGAGGAGGGAGGGAATAGAGACGCTGCCAGGAGCATTCAATCCTGAAACTCAGGAAAACCCACCCTGTCTTGCACACCTTTGTGTTTTCTGCACAGGCCATCGGGAATGCTAAAACCACCCGCAACGACAACAGCAGCCGTTTCGGGAAGTACATTCAGATCGGCTTTGACAAGAGGTATCGCATCATCGGGGCCAACATGAGGACCTACCTGTTGGAGAAGTCCAGAGTGGTCTTTCAGGTGAGCCGTGTGACTGCGCTTTTTGTCTTTTTTCCCGGGGACGGTGCTTCCTTGCTCCATGTTCCGCTCCCTCTGCCCAAAGAACATCTCGTCTTCTGAACCTGGACTTGGATAGGCTTGTGCTTTCGGTCTTCTTTCTTCACTTTTTTTATTAATAAGTTTTCATTTATAGGTGTCAGACCTGAAAAATCGTTTATCCCGTATTGATATGTTTCAATGGGCATTGTGTTTAGATTCAGTCAGCAAACGTGTTGTCTGTGATGTGCCAGGCAGCAAAGAGAAGACATCATGTTCCTTGTGGACTTCAGAGTCTTGTGATCTGGGCAATGTCATATAGGGTCTGTGGGTTTCCTCTTTCACCAGGAAACTCACTTGGTAAGTTCTATTTTAAAAAGAAGCTATTTGGCCATTTTCTTAGTTTCCTTTACAAATAAATGGAGATCTTGCATCTCACGTGACTCGGTTCCTCTTTGCTCACCTTTGGTTCCCTCCTTCCGAATAGTCTTTGGCCTCTCCAGGACCGTCCTCCTCCTGCACCCTGGCCTCCAGTGGCGGTCGGTGCAGCTCAACCCGAGTGCAGTTCCCTCCACCCCGCAGGTTTGGTGGGACCGCCCCATTTGCGGACCACTGCAATTTCACTGTGACAGCTCAGATGGCCTGCTGGGCTGGGTATGGGTGAGACATGCTCTGACCGTGGCTATGGCTAGACTCCTCATGTGTTTTTCCTCTTCCTTGCCATCTGCACTCAGGCTTCCTGAAGCCCCTGTCCCCTGTGTAAGGCAGGTCTGGCCCTGATGTCCACTGTAAGTCCTTTCTCATCGTGGACCTTTCCCCTCGCCGTCCCAGCCTGATGATTGCAGGGGCAGAGCTTCTCTTAGTGCCAAGCCTCCCAGGGGCGAGAGGGAGCCTGCACCAGGGAAGTGACAGTCTTCCCAGCGTGAGCTAGGCAGCACGGTGGCCTGAGCCAGCGCCGACCCATGGGGCTGTCCCGGGTGAAACTGCAGGGATGCTCTGTGAGGGAGGAAGAGAGACCATGCCTTGTTTTGCTTAAGTCCAGAGGCAAACATCTTCTGGTTGGCAGAAGGGCCCCGTGACAGTGAATGCAGACTCCAGAGGTAGGAGTTGAAGGTGGCAGAGGCGTGAAGGAAAGGTCTTGACCTCTGTCCCCCAGAGCACCCTGGAGTTCGAACAGGGCAGGGGACACTCTTGGGGTCCCTGCCCCTCACACTGAGCAACTGTGTTTTCTCCTCCAGGCAGATGACGAGAGGAATTACCACATCTTTTACCAACTCTGTGCGGCTGCCAGTCTTCCGGAATTTAAGGAGCTGGCACTAAGTAAGTGAAGGGGTGCTGCCCGTTCCGGGGGCTGGGCGCTGCGGCAGCAGGGGGTGCTTCTGGGAGCTCCGCTCAGGGTCCTCCATCCTGGGGTTCTCAGCTCCGCCTCTCAGGGGGCCCAGCCCCAGACCTCTGTGAGTTTCATGCCCCCAGAGAACAAGAGGAAAAGAGGCCAGGATGGCTCAGTGTTGTGCAGAGCCTCAACAAATTAACATTCATTATTATTTTGGAAAGTATGTTTCACTCGAGACACCCTGAGAAATGTGTCCCCACCACGAGGATGTAGAGATTTAGGTAACGCATGCCACTTAAGTGTGGCCCAGCCACTCTAAGTCACATTTGAGGATTGAGACCAAGAGAAAGAAAGGGCTGAGGCTAAAGCAGAGGTAAGACAGGGATGGCTCCAGAGGCACGTCGGAGAATCCCGGGCCTCCCTGTGGAAGGCAAGGTGGGGTGCTGAGAGGAGTTTCCCTGCACCCTGAGCCCCAGCCAGACCACAGCGCAGGGTCCTCCTCGCAGGCAGACAGCTTGCACACACCTGCCCTGCAGTGCTCGGGCCGGGATGGAGCAGCTGGAGCGGGAGGCCGGCGGGAGCCTTGCTGCTGCCCTCAGATAGGAGGACAGCTTTCCGGTGGGTCCCCCTCACCCTGCATTTCTGCTGCTGCTGTTTGCTGAGGGGCCTTGATGTGAACCTAGCGGAGCTGAGAAAGTGAACCCGTTTGTCGCTCAGTTGTGTCCGACTCTGCAACCCCATGGACTGTAGCCCACCAGGCCCCTCTGTCCATGGGATTCTCCAGGCCAGAATACGGGAGTGGGTTGCCATGCCCTCCTCCGGGGGATCTTCCTGACCCAGGACTCGAACCCAGGTCTCCCACACTGCAGGCAAACTGTTTACCGTCTGAGCCACCAGGGAAGCCCTGAGTGGAGCTGAGAGCCAGCCAAGGCAAGAAGGGCAAGCAGGCTTTAATTCTCAATGCCACACCCATGTAGCCCCTCCTTGGGCCTGGAGCCCTCCCCCACCTATACGCAGGGCCTAAGCTCTGAGTGTTGACTGAGTCCTGCTGCTGAGTCCTCCAGGCCAACTCCTGATGGGTTTCTGTCCTGAGGGCAAGCCTCAGGCCACACAGCTTGCCTGGCCTGGCCTGTCATCTGAGTTTCGGGAGGTGTGGGTAGGTTCAGGACTAGCAGATGGGCTACAGAGCTGGATGTCTAGACAGGGGCTAGCTGCCTGTTGTACAATGGTTAGAGACCTAGACTTCTGAGGCTTGGTGGTCCCAGAGCCAAATCCTTGCCACCATAAGGGCCCAGGGCCAGATCCACCTCTGGCCGCTCCAGTCGAGGCTCCCAGGAGGTAGAATACAGCAGGATGTCAAGCCTGGGTCTGCCCTCTTCGCAGTCAGTGCCTGTGCTGAGTGCTTTAGGACCAGTTCCTTCATTCACTGAACCCTATGCAGGCAAGTTTGACCCTGGGGCTGTACTGTTGAACCAGACATGGTGGGTCCTGCCCTTGCTTCGCTTACAATACAGAGTGAGAAGGGCATGCTAAGGAGTGGGTCACAGCTGCTCAGGGACAATCGGTCTAAGTTGGACCCCAAAGGAGGAAGCCTTGGATGACGCTTGACACTGGTTTTGTGCCCTGCTCGAGCTGCTCAGTGCTTGCAGGTTTGATTGGTCCCCAGGGGTTGTAAACTCCTTGGAGAAGGAGTGAACGCTACCAGCCTTGTTTGATGGGTTCTGCCATGAGCTGGCTGCTTGGGGTTCTGATGTTGGCTAGCAGTCACAGGGACCAGAAAGGCAGGCCATGTAAAGGCTGACACCATCCTCCCCCACTCCTTCCCACGGGCCCTGCAGGACCTCTCAGAGCCAACCTGCGGGGGATGAAGACTTTTTTCTAGGGCTAATTTTATAGAAAATGAATGAATACTGGCAAGACCCATCTGGCTGTATTTGGACCATTTTATTCCAAATGTAACTTTAATAGGAAAGAAATCATCGGGGGTTTTTTTTCCCCCACTTACAGGAGAGCATTGAGGTGAGAAATGACTTTTCTTTACTCCGTGTTTCAGCAAGATGCAAGCTCCTTAGGCCCCTGGCTGGAGAGTTGAAAAACTACCCAATTGGATTAGTTTCTTGCTTTCTTACCTGCCTGTGCCCTCCAAGAGCATCTTGGATTGATGTGAAGAGCCTTTGATAAGCTCTCATGCTCAGGCGTGAGGCTGTCTTCTGCCTTGTGGGTGGATTGGCTGTGAGCCCTGAAGCTTGACATTTTTAGTTCCACTGATAACCCTGGTTGAGTGGATGGAAACGTCAAATAAAAGAAGGACGAGCCGGTGGCTTCTAGTGAATATTCAGACATGCCTTGCCTTCCTCCCCCTTCACTTCACTTAAACAGTTATTCAAATGCAGAGATCTCTGTAAGACCCCTTGGCCCTGCAGGAGTTCTGTGCATTTGTCTGAGGACAGAGTAGCTAACAGATGTGCAGACAGCCAGCCACACTTCCCTTTACCCTGTTGTTGGTGGTCTGTTGTATTAAAATGACCTCAGTGTGAGATTTTAAAAAAATATACAATTAATAATGTATTAGAGAATGAATGCATGCGTGCCTGCTAAGTAACTTTGTGACGCTATGGACTCTTTGCGACACTATGGACTTTAGCTCACCAGGCTCCTCTGTCCATAGGATTCTCCAGGCAAGAATCCTGGAGTGGGTTGCCATGCCCTCCTCCAGGGGATCTTCACAACCCAGGGATCAAACCCACGTCTCTTATGTCGCCTGAACTGGCAGGCGGGTTCTTTACCTCGAGTGCCACCTGCGAAGCCTTAGAATATGCATAAATGCTGGTTCAAAGAAGTATCATGGACTCACATTCCTGTCACACAGTCAGGAATAAATCCTTTCTTCTTTTATTTCCATGGCTATACTGATACAGTTTTTAAGCACCCTCTCTTGCCTTGCACAAGTTGGAGTACAGCCTCCCCAGGTGAAGTACAAGCCCTGGGCCGGGGTCTTGATGGTCCGTTGCTCTCATTGCTGGCTTCACGACCCCTTTGTACACTGGTTTGATCCAGTGAACCAGTTAATAGGGGATTCCATGGTGTTTGTCTCCTTGGAAATTCTAAGTAAAGAGAAAGACCCGACTGGAGGACAAGGGAAGCCCTCTCTGGGATGGGATAATTGGCTTCCTGGGCCTAAACGTAGAGCTGAGATGCAGGCAGGCTAAGTAAATAGGGACTGCAGCCTGTTGGGATGTCTGTCTTATGAAGAGAGTCTGGGGTGTGATGTTAACAGAGGTGAATGCAGCCTTAAAGCGGAGGGAAGGAAGACAGTTATTTTGATTGTAGTAGAGGATGCTGTGATTGGCCAGGGTACCCTTGCAGTGATGAACCTCAGTGGGGGAAAGTTACCCTGCAGGGCCTGTGAGTTTGGGAACTCAAAGCCCAGAAGGGTGGAGTGGTCTGTCTGACTTAGAATGTGAGACGGCAGGGCCCTGGCTGCTGTCAACGACAGGTGTTTGATTTTGAAAATGCCTCCTTCCCTCCAGGGTGACAGTTTAGTGTTCTTCTTGGAGTCGCAGACAACTCTAGTACATCACCTGATACTTTTAATAATGAGTTAGGTTGTATCTATGGCTAAGCAATGGGATGTCATAGATAACCATCTCCTTAGCAGGGTGATCAAGGAATGGCTGCCAGGCCTGGCCAAACCCTGGGTGAGCCTGCCCCTAAAAAACCCTATGGCGCTCAGTTTGCCTGTCTGGAAAACGGGAGTAAATATACATTTGGCCCTCCACATCTGCGGTTTCTACTTTGTGGATTCAGCAAACCGAAATTCGACCCACAGTTGTAGAGGGCTGATTGTACTACAGCATTTTATATAAGTTGCTCGGTTGTGTCCGACTCTCTGTGACCCCACGGACTGTAGCCCGCCAGGCTCCTCTGTCCAGGGGATTCTCCAGGCAAGAACACTGGAGTGTTCTGCCCTTCCCTTGTCCAGGGGATCTTCCCGACCCAGGGAGCAAACCTGGGCCTCCTGCTCTGCAGGCAGATCCTTTCCTGTCTGAGCCGCTGGGGAAGCGCTATTTTATCTAAGAGACTTCAGCATCTGAAGATTTTGGCATCTGTGGGGGGTCCTGGAACCAACCCTCTATGGATACACAGTTCAGTTCAGTTCAGTCACTCAGTCGTATCCGACTCTTTGCGACCCCATAAATCGCAGCACGCCAAGCCTCCCTGTCCATCACCAACTCCCGGAGTTCACTCAGACTCGTGTTCATCGAGTCTGTGATGCCATCCAGCCATCTCATCCTCGGTCGTCCCCTTCTTCTCCTGCCCCCGATTCCTCCCAGCGTCAAAGTCTTTTCCAATGAGTCAACTCTTCGCATGAGGTGGCCAAAGTACTGGAGTTTCAGCTTTAGCATCATTCCTTCCAATGAATACCCAGGACTGATCTCCTTCAGAATGGACTGGTTGGATCTCCTTGCAGTCCAAGGGACTCTCAAGAGTCTTCTCCAACACCACAATTCAAAAGCACCAATTCTTCGGCCCTCAGCCTTCTTCACAGTCCAACTCTCACATCCATACATGACTACTGGAAAAACCATAGCCTTGACTAGACGGACCTTAGTCCTCAAAGTAATGTCTCTGCTTTTGAATATGCTATCTAGGTTGGTCATAACTTTTCTTCCAAGGAGTAAATGTCTTTTAATTTCATGGCTGCAGTCACCATCTGCAATGATTTTGGAGCCCCCCAAAATAAAGTCTGACACTGTTTCCACTGTTTCTCCATCTATTTCTCATGAAGTGATGGGACCAGATGCCATGATCTTCGTTTTCTGAATGTTGAGCTTTAAGCCAACTTTTTCACTCTCCTCTACAGGGACGACTGTATTCAGTCATCCTCATACAGACACTGTAAAAATCATCAAACAAGGTGTTTTGAAAGATAAATGTGAAGGGGGCATAGAATTGGTGTTTATTAAACCTCTGAAGCTGTTAACAATACTCTGTGTCAGAGCTTCCAGGGTGATGAGAATGAAAGATCTAAATTTGCCATCTTCCACAAAGACCTAATGTCACTTGCTTCATCAAAGTGGGCTTTTGCTGTGGCCGTGAGTGAGCTCGGGGCTGAAGCCCTTCATCTCCCAGCTCAGGTGCCTGCAGTCATCAGGGGGCGTTGAAACGACCCCTCCAGGAAGCCTGCCCTCATTAAACGTGACTGCTATCATGCTGTTTCTCCCTGTGTGCAGTGTTCCTTGCTCGTGTGTGAGACTGGGGTTTGGGGCTGAGTTCTGCTGCTTCCTCGCTGGGCCTGATAGCGTGGACTGGGCCTGTGGGAGGAAGTGGCAGAGTGCAGTGCTCCCTGGAGCATAGAATCGGAGGTGGGGAGTGGAGAAATCTGGCAGGCGAGGTTGGCAGGGCCTGAACGAGTGGAGCCCGAGGAGTGGCAGTGAGGAAGCTGTTGGATCTGGGACGTAGAGGTGGCGAAGGAAGGAAGAGCCCTGGGTCTGGAGTGTTTGGAGAAAGCCACTTAATCAAAGGTCCGGGAGCCCCTTCTCGGGAGCTTGACCTTTGCCTTGAGGGCAGTGGTCTCCACGGAGGTTCTGCAGGGAGTGGTGTGATCAGTTTCCGGTGATTTGGAGGAGGGTTTTGAAAGGACAGGAGCAGAAGCCAGGGGAACTTTTGCAACAGTTCCCAGACAACAGGAGCTGAAGGTCAGGCCCGGGGCAGTGGCGGTCTGGAGGGAGGAAGGAAAGAGTGAAGAAAATCTTCGGAGATCAAGTCAGAAGGACTGGTATTGAAGGGGGTCACCGGGAGTTGCTGGGAAGCTGTGCTGAAGCCCGTGTAGCTAATGTGCCATCAACCGTGCGTGCCCAGGTCAAGAGAAGATCTTTGAGCTGGTGTTTGCAGGGGCGGAAGGGAAACAGCCAGTGTCCAGTGTTGGCATCTTATCAAATCCAAGCCCTGGACAGGGTTGTAGCCCCACAGAGGTGCTAGTTTGTGGAAAGTGTAAGTGATTTTCGAGGGTAATGTTGATTGGCTGCAATTGTTGCCTGAAACGCTGGCTTCTGAGCCCTGGGGTGCAGATGCTGCCCGGCTCACTGCTCCATGCGCTCCCCTGAGGGCGCCTCTGGATCGATAACTGGGTGCCTGCTCACTCCCCGTCCAGGCGGTGAGCAGAGGCCTGACGGAAGAGGAATTAAACTGAGGGTTGAGGGCAAGCACTGAGCCTCAACCTGGGTTTGCACACATGCTTAAATAGCTCACGGTGCCCTAACATTTAAAACAAAAAAGGCTGTGTCCTCCTGGGCACGTCACTGCCCTTCATGTGTTAAATGATGCTGTCAGAGATTACAGATGGTCACGGAGGTCTGCTTCTAGGGTGGGTGTACATTTTTTTTTACCATGTTTCTCAGAGCCTTTTAAAGATAAGTCTGCTGTAATTGAACTCTATTGTAATTGAATTCTACTGTAATTGAACCAGCCATTTTATTTTATCATGTTTTTTCATGTATCCATTTAACGCAAGCAACAGGTTCTCCACTGAAGTGTAGCTTTCTGTCTTTTGATCCTCAGTCTTCTGTCCCATTTGCTGTGGTCAATAAAGATGATATTTGAAACCCTGTTTGGCTCCACTTAAACGAGGCACCTAGAATAGTCAAACTCATAGAGTCAGAAAGTACATTGGTAGATGCCCAGGGGTGCGGGTGGGGTCAGGAGGGGGAAGGGGACTTAGTGTCTAATGGGGACAGAGTTTCGGTTTAGGAAGGTGAAAAATTCGGGAGGTGGGTAATGGCAAGATTGCACAGCAGTGTGAATGTACACAGTCCCACTGAACCCTGTAGTTGAAAGAAAGTGAAAGTGAAGGTCGCTCAGTCGTGTCCAACTCTTTGCAACCCCATGGACTGTACAGTCCATGGAGTTCTCCAGGCCAGAATACTGGAGTGGGTAGCCTTTCCCTTCTCCAGGGGATCTTCCCAACCCAGGGATCAAACCCAGGTCTCCCGCATTGCAGGCAGATTCTTTATCAGCCGAGCTACAAGGGAAGCCCAAGAATACTAGACTGGGTAGCTGGATTATCCCTTCTCCAGCGGATTTTCCCAACCCAGGAATTGAACCGGAGTCTCCTACATTGCAAGCAGATTCTTTACCAACTGAGCTATGAGGGAAGCCCCAAACTCTGTAGTTAAATATGATTAAAATAGTATGTTTTATGTAACTCTTACCACAATTTAAAAAAAAGATGACATTTGAAAGGGTTCCACATCTTGCTGGGAATAAACTCTGGCCTGGGACAGCTTGCCCCGGGGCTAGGCATGCTTGGGGGCGTGCTCTGCGGTGACCCTTGGACGCAGCATCCCCCCTGTGCCTGACCCCTCACTTCCCTTCCCACTGCAGCCTGTGCTGAGGACTTCTTCTACACGTCACAGGGAGGAAACACGGTCATCGAGGGTGTGGATGATGCTGAGGACTTTGAGAAGACTCGACAAGCCTTCACGCTCGTTGGTAAGGAGCTTGGGGATGGGGAGAAGGGACCAAAGGGTTGATTTCACGGAGAAGAACGCTCAGCAATGTCCTGCTTGGCTTACCAAGCTTAATAAGCTGGTGGGGAAGCCCTCTGGCTCCTGGTGAATATCTTCTTCTTTTTATTCTACCCCAACCCGCAGGCTCCCAAGCTGTTGGTGTGGAGCTCTTATGCCCTTTCTTAACAATAGGATTTGAGCGTTGATCTCTTGGATCAACCATGGACCACCGTGGACCCCCCGCCCCTTTCACTCCTGCAGGGCATGGACACAAACCGAGAGGAGACGTATCTCTTTTGTGTTGTGGTCTGGGTTTGAAGCAGTGTGTTCTAGCAGAAAGAACGTGCCCTAGGGGCTGAAACTACCTACGAACCACCATTGTGGGATCCAAGTTGGAAATGGAGCGTGAAGACCTGGCAGCTCTGTAATTCAGGCAGTGTTATGTCTGTTAATGCTGTTTCCATCTCGAGCTTAACAGTGGAATCCATAAAACAAGAATTTCTCTCTGTTCTTCTCGGTCCTAAAGAGCAGTTCAGTTCAGTCACTCAGTCGTGTCCGACTCTTTGCAACCCCATGTATTGCCGCAGGCCAGGCCTCCCTGTCCATCACCAACTCATGGAGTTTGCTCAAACTCATGTCCATTGAGTCGGCAGTAGAACTAGAGAAAAGTGGCCCCTTCTCTGGCCAGTTCTGGGGGAGAAGAGCCCCAAGGTGGTAGGAATCCATGCTCAACTGGGAAGTTGAAGTGGTAAATTCCTGGGACCTGCAGCCAACAAAGGGGAAGCTTGGGAAGTTAGCCTGAAATCCACAGAGTGGCTCAGGGGGCCCTGGTGCTTTTCCCAGCGCTTCCCTGATGAACATTTGGCCTCTGAGAGGTCTGATCAACCTAGAGCAGTATTTCTTAGGTTCTCTGGGGATCAGAATCTGCCTGCAATGCAGGAGACCCAGGTTCGATCCCTGGGTTGGGAAGATCCCCTGGAGAAAGAAATGTCAACCCACTCCAGTATTCTTGCCTGGAGAATCCCATGGACAGAGGAGCCTGGCAGGCCACAGTCCATGGAGTTGAGAGCGACTAACACTTCGCACTTTTACTTTGGGGATCAGGGACATTTCATCCAAGGTCCAAATAAAACATGGCTGAATAGGGCTCACCCTGATCGCCACATGGGGAGAAAAGCAGGACTTCCTGTGCTGAAGTCTGAGTGCCGTTCCCTTCTCTGGATAACTGGTGGATATATGTGGTTTGCCTTTTGTACCCATGAGACAGAAACCACACTGGTTATCCCAACAGAGTAAAATTACTGTAATTGTTAACAAGAGCAGTAGTAGATGACTAGCTATTAAATAAGAGGATTTCAGGGGCCCAGAAGTAGTGGGTGTAAAAGAACCATCTTGAGGGTGAGGAGGAGATTCCGTGCAGGAGCTAGTGAAGAGGAGAGCCCCACACCCACACCAGGCTGAGATTTCCAACTCTTGTAGGGGATGCAGCTGCCCTAAGGTCAGGAAGCCCTCTGGTGGTGAAGGAAGCTACCGCAGCGTGTGAGCCAGCCCCAGTCAGTATAAGCAGACTGCAGTATACCCCAGGGTGTGGTGGAGCCAGAACTTCTCAGAAGCAGCTTCTAATGGGGGGGCCTGGCCTGTGGACACAGCTGGTTTCTCAGCTGAGAGGTGCCCAGGCTGCCAGGATGAGTGCTGATGACCCCAGGGACCAGTTCCAGTTCAGTCATTCAGTAGTGTCTGACTCTTTGCGACCCCATGAACTGCAGCATGCCAGGCCTCCCTGTCCATCACCAACTCCCGGAGTCCACCCAAACCCATGTCCATTGAGTCGGTGATGCCATCCATCTCATCCTCTGTCGTCCCCTTCTCCTCCTGCCCTCAATCTTTCCCAGCATCAGGGTCTTTTCCAGTGAGTCAGCTCTTCGCATCAGGTGGCCAAAGTATTGGAGTTTCAGCTTCAACATCAGTCCTACCAATGAACACCCAGGACTGTTTTCCTTTAGGATGGACTGGTTGGATCTCCTGGCAGTCCAAGGGACTCTCAAGAGTCTTCTCCAACACCGCAGTTCAAAAGCATCAATTCTTCTGCGCTCAGCTTTCTTCATAGTCCAACTCTCACATCCAGACCAGACCCAGGAAGGGGAAAGCCGCTCTCGCC
Source organism: Capricornis sumatraensis (assembly GCF_032405125.1). Lineage (NCBI taxonomy): Eukaryota > Metazoa > Chordata > Mammalia > Artiodactyla > Bovidae > Capricornis > Capricornis sumatraensis. Next base: position 52,196,048 of record NC_091089.1, on the reverse strand, counting down.
TGGCGGAGTCCCCGCAGCGCCCTCTACTGGCCAAGCGTCATATGCCACCCGCAGGCCAAGAGGAAGTGTTCACAGGGTCTAGGTCCAGTGTGACCAAGCAGGGCAGAGAAGGGCAGCTTTGAAGCTGAGAGATACCAAATTGAGGACAGGCACCCCTGAGTTTGCCCAGCATCACACAGCTGTTTTATTCCCCAGAGCTGGGGAGCAGGTTTAGAGGAGACTCGACGCCGAGCAGGATAGCATTCTGTGCAGAAGGGAGAAAGGCCCCTGTGTGGGTGGTGGGCGTGAGCTGATGAAGGTTGTGCCCTCCAAAGCCCTAAGGAGACTCGGTACTTAGATTGCCAAAGCACATGGAATTTGTAAAATTAATTACTTTAATAAGCCACTCTTCCCTACTCTTTAATAAGCCCTGTCCCATCTTTCAAATCCCAGAGTTTGGCAAAGTTTTTCTTAAAGGACATGATAGTAAATATTTTGGGCCTTCTGGGCCACGTGATTTTGTAGCAACTACTCAGCCATTGTGGTGTAAAAGTAGCCATAGGCAAAATGTAAAAGTAAGAACTGACAGTATTTTAGTAAAACTTTATCTAGAAAAACCAGCCACGAGCCATAGGCGATCAACCCATATTTTACTCTTTCGGTTTTAGTGTCTGATTATTTTTGATTTGTTTTGTTGCTCCCCAGAAAGAGGTGCAGCATATTCAGATAATCCTGTGTTAAGAAGGGACTGTCTGATCAGTACAGTGCAGAAATCCTAGCTACTGTTAGGATTCTACCACTTAAATTCATACCATGACAGGGTAGTTAGGGCTTGGGAAGCTGACACATCATTGGTTCCTAAGAATAAGTGAAGGGGAGAGGAAAGTGACAGGCTTAGCACCCACTTCCCTTGTTCTTCTATGGGACTTACTGGAGAGCCCTCTGAGCTCCAATCGCAAGCCTGGCGCTTTAACCCCTAAGCAGGTATGTAACCTCCTGTCTTGTCCTGGGTTTCAGCCTCTGGCTTTAACCTGTGTTCCTTTTGCCAGTCAAGTTACACTGAACCAGGGCATGTGCCTAAATGTTCACCCTCTGGCTGTTTTTCTGGTTTGTTAGCTTAAATAAAACCAGATGTTGGAATGATGCACATGTTTCTGTAGACATTTGTAAGCAGTTGCCCTCTGTGTAACAAGTATCAGTATCATCATCCTACTACCCATGTTCCTGAGCACCTGTTGTGTGCCGGGCACTGGGGATATAATGAAACAAGAACAGGAATTCATTGTAATTTTTAAAATTTATATGTTTTGAAGATATTGGGTAATAAAAATTAAAAAGTAAATCCCTCACCCTGTGAAGTTTAGACAGTGTGTGTGAGTTGCTCAGTCATGTCTGACTCTTTGTGACCCCGTGGGCTGTAGCCCACCAGGTTCCTCTGTTCATGGGGATTCTCCAGGCAAGAATACTAGAATGGGTTGCCATTTCCTCCTCCAGGGGATCTTCCCAACCCAGGGATCAAACATAGGTTCTCCTACATTGCAGGTAAATTCTTTATCATCTGATCCACTGGGAAGCCCAACATTATTAACATCTAGAGTTAATTTGTCTAGTTCATGTTTGGGTTGTCCACTTTATTGATTATCTGAGTAAAGCTTTGATCCTTGCATGACACATCTTTGCTGCCATTTATATAGGTGTCACTGACTTTTTTTAATTTTAGCTTGAGTGAATTAATATCTTAAAAATAAGTAACTGCCTCTGGGGAGGAATTTGGTGGTAACTGTATTATCTCTTAAACTGAATGGTAGGTTGACTGGTGTTCACTCTATTGTCTGAAGCCTTTTTTAAGTCTGAAATATTAGGTAATTCAGAAAGAAATGATGGGACTTCCCTGGTGGTCCAGAGAGTTTGACTCTGAGCTTCCAAACTATGGGACTGGAGTTCGATCCCTGCTTGAGGAACTGGATCCCACATTCCACAACTGAGAGTTTGCATGCCACAAGGAAAGATCCCACATGCCACAGTGAAGACCCATTGAAGCCAAATGGATAAATAAATATTTTAAAAGAAGTAATACCTTAAAGCTAAATTTAAATGTTAAGACATTATCCATGTCTTTGATAACTTACATGCATAAGTAACAAAATTGACAGTAGGTATTTGCTGCCAGTGGCTCCAGAATAGGTATGTGTATCTCTTAACTGAAGGAGCATATAGTGTCGTAAACAGTAGCCCCAGGGGGACAGCCAAGGGACAGCTGGCTGTCCAGCCTGTAACAGTGTCCCCAGGAGAAATTCTCCTCTTCTTCCCCCGTTGGCACTTCAGATGTGTGCCACAGATGTTTGTGGGATATTATATTGAGAGAAAAATGACTGCAGATAAATGACCATTCGTATTAAACTCATAAGAAATATCCGTAAAGCGCTTGGTTGAAATAAAGCCCAAAACAGGTCTGCACGATTGCCGCCTCTCCTTTGCTCTCAGAGAAGTTAAAACGGTCCTGCAACCCATCTGGTTTGATCAGGACAATCACCATGAAGATATTTCTCTTTTAGTCCAAGGAGCCCCTTTGCCCTCTGAGCTGTTATTGTGAGAGGTAATTACTTGGTGAGGATCCTGGATCATTTTAGGGAGTCATTGGCCTGGAAAGGAAAATGCAACATTTTTTTTTTTTCCAAGTCCTTAAAAAGAAAGTAAAACATCCTTTCTATCCTACCGTGGATATTGAGTGTCATTCATTTTTTTTTTTCCCCAGGAGTGAGAGAGTCCCATCAGATAAGCATTTTTAAGATAATTGCTTCCATCCTGCACCTTGGAAATGTGGAGATTGAAGCCGAGCGTGATGGTGAATCCTGTAGAGTCTCAGTAAGTTGCCCTCCAGCACGGGAGATAACACGTGCACACTCCACTCTGTCCCTCCAGTTTTGTACAACTGAGATGTCTTTGCACTTAGAGGACATTCATAGGTTATTTATTCTTAAGAGTAAAACGGTTTCTGTTTCCTTGCTGATAATTTTTTAAAGGAACAAATCCTTTTCAAATCAGCTGCCATCAAGGTTCTGTCGCTGAGGCCAGGGAATTTAGGGGTTATTCAATAAATTCTTTTTGATGGTTTGGTTTCCCAAGTATCCTGAAGTCCATGAGATTCTACAGAGTGTGTTCAGCTCATGAGTACTTCTGGTCTGTGCTTGCTGGGACGTGAAAGGGTATTGGACACCATGCTGGTGACTGACCCCAAGGAGCTTACAGTCTAATCGGGTAGGCAGGATTGAAGACAACAGTGGCCAGGATTTTGGCAGTACAAAGGAGAATATTGAGACATCTATAAGACTGGGTTGCACGCTGTGAAGTGCTCTGTAGATGGTCTTAATGACTGTTTCCCTGGTGCCTTGTCTATGGTAGATAGAAGAATGTCTACATGGGTGGCTGGGGGAGCACCGCCAGTCACAAGCAGTACAGACAGCGTGCTGTGTGCTCTCTGCTGTGTGATGGTGTCAGGCTGGACTGAACTGGTCTTCTGACCCTCGTGAGTGAGTCTGCAGTTGCTTATTTTAGGTCTTTTGTGTCCATTTATGGCCAAGTCCTGGGAGGTACAAAGTACGATTCTTGCTGCCAAAGACTTGGAATTGAAACGACTGGGGAAATACAGAAGACGGTGCTGTGGATAATGAACCTGGCCATGAGCGTCGTCGCCACTCACAAGCTGATGCTTTTCCCGCTGTGCGTTTTATAACTCAGCTAAACCGGGCCCTGCCTCAGAGGAGAGGAAGACCTGAGTGGTAGCTGGCCTTTGACCGAGCTCATCACCCGTCCCACCCCCATACATCTTCCCTAAAAGAGACAAAATAGCTTTGGGTTTGGAGCCCAGGAGGGCTGCCAGCACCCTCAGCATGGGATCTGCAGCCCGTGTGAAAGCAGGAAACGCTGGAGCTGGGCCGTGCTTGGTGGCCCCAGACGTGGATGTGCGTGTGCCTGTGTGTGTATGCGTGTGTGTGCCACAGGGCAGTGCAGTTGGCAGTGACGATGCTGTGAGACAGACTGTGGTGAGTGGAGAAGAACCTGGTGCTGTGCTGATGTGGGGAGTGATGGATGGGCCCTAGTACAAGCCAGACACCCCCTGGCCTGAGTATTTAGAGCACAGAGCGTCCCTGCCTCTCTACTGCGCCCCCCCCACCCCTGTAAATGCCCCCTGGTTCCTCAGGGCACCCGTTCTCTGCCTCTTGCCGGGGACGGGTGAGTCTGGGAAGGTTGGCGTTGGAGAGCTCCTGTGTTGGTGGAGAAATGCAGGAACGGTGACAGATGTCCCCTGGCCCCCCCCCCCGACCCTGGTCTCCTCCTTCTCAAGGTCACAGCCTGGCCACACCCCTATCGTGGGTTCTTACCACATTTACGCCTCTCCTCGGACCCTCTCAGGGTGGTGGTTCTTTTACGTTTATTATGTGCTGGTTTGCTGCGTCTCTGCCCCTCGTGAGACTCCAAAGCCCATGAGAACATGGACTGTTCTGCTGACTGTGGTTGTGCCAGCACCCAGCACAGGGCCCAGGACTCGGTGGACACCCCCCAAGCAGATGGGTGGCTGGCGGGGGCTCCCTCGGCTCAGCGAGGGGCGCAGTGAGCCAGTGGAGGGGTCCTGGGGGTGGTTGACGGCGAAGCAGGAGGACCAGGGCCAGAGAGCCTCTGGGCACCTGTGCTCGGGGGTGGGGTGGGGCCCCCTCCCTCGAAAGCTAAGGCTCCGCTAGCAAGTGAAGTGTCGCTCTGATCTTCTAGCGGATTTCCACACCAGCCTCTGCAGGGCCCTCCAGGGGAGAAGGCACGTGAATGTTCACTGGCGGGAGCACATGGATGCCTGCTTCGCCCTCTAAGCTCAGGGACTGTGTCTGCTGTTCTCCAGCCCTGACACACATTGGCACCCACAAGTGTGTGTGCAAAGGCTGTGAGGGAGGGGTATCGGGCACACTTGGAGAGGGGACAGAGGACACAGGTGGTGGTGAAGGGACGGGGGAGGATGCCTGGCAGCTGGAGCCTTGGACACCACGTGGTGCAGGAGGCCCTTACCTGAGAGGTGATGGGAGTCAGGATTTGAGCACAGGTCTGTGGTCTAGGTGGGTCTCGCTCTCCAGTTAGAGGCTGTGTCAAGAACTAACTGGGAGAGAAGTCTTGGGTCAGGACTGCCAGGATTCAAACTCGGGTTCTGCCGTTTACTGATAGTGACTCCCCTTTGAGTCTGTGTCCTCGTTGCAGGTGGGGGCACTTGGCACAGGGCTCGAGGGCTTGAGTCCTTGACTGTTCTCATCCTTCTTGTTACATCACTCTCCTTCACGGGATTGGAGAAACTAAGACCCAGAGAGAGGAACTCTTTCTCTAAGGTCATCATGACGGTTCAAGGCAAAGCTAAGTCAGACCCTGGCCTGTGCTCTCTCCCCCAGACCACCGCCAGCCTTGCTTCTCAGTCCCTGAGGGCTGAGCGGTCCTCCACCAGCCTGGGGTCCGCCCCCTCAGTGCCCGGCACAGTGCTGGGCATACCGTGTGTGCTCGGGAAATGCTTCACTAAACGGTTGGTAGCGATTCCGGTTTATGCCTCGGGCACGTAGGGTGGACCTCCTGCTGGAAAGGCTTGGGTCCCAGTGCACTGTGCCTTCTGCTCGGTGGTTTTTATTTGTAATTAAAGCATGAAAATATGTCCCCTGCCTGCCACAGTTACCTTGGAGATACAGCAGCATGCGATTACTTGGACACCAGAGGCAATCTGTTTCTTGAATTTGGCAATTGGGGCCCACAAAACTCATCTGCTGCCTGTGATGCTGGCCATTTGTGATGGGTTTAGCATCATTTAATTAAGCTTAAATGTAATTGCATGTCATTAAATCAGTTTCAGTCATCACCTTTAATCAACAGTCAGAAGTGGGTAATCTACGGCTAAGCCACACCCTACCACAGCGGATAAGAACCCATCCCATGGTGACAATCAGACAGTTCTAGAACTCGTGGTTCTTTCTGTACTGCGTTCACCTGAGAGATGACAGGGAAGGGAGAGAGGCTGTGGGCAGGCCTTGGGCGGTCATGTTTGCTGCTAGCAGGCTATTGACTTGTCAGGGAATCCAGCTCAGTGCTTTGCCTAGCAGTTAAGGACTTCTTGGTAACAAGTTAGATTAACAAGTTGGACACCTGCTACCTCCGAACCTGTTGCCTGTCAAGCTGTCCCCAGGCACTTAATGCTATCATATAGGGCTTTCTGTTTGCAGGAGAGGGTGGGTGGTGGTGGCAGGGTAGGGAAGAGCGGCAGGGTTAGAAGGCTCTTGGCCAGAAGTGGCCACAGCTGCCCCACCAGCTGAGTGAGTGAAAAGGCAGAGTCCTCCCACGCCCCCAGCCCAAGCTGATTCTCTGCCCACCCCCAGAGCCTGGTTAGGAGCTCTGGGCCACAGGCAGGGGCTTCTATTTCACCCTGTTTTTTCTCATGTGAAAAATAAAGGGGATTGGATTAGAATGATGTTCCCTTAGTATTTTCCTAAGAACCTTAACCCTAGGCAATTTCTTAGGAAGTTAAGAGTCTTCGTCAATTAAGTTCAGGAAATGCTCTGTGAAATCTCTCTCTCTCTCTCTCTCTCCCCCACCCCCCTCTCAGTGTCTGTGTGTGTGTGTCACAGGGTATGTTAATGAGCCCCTCCCACCATGTTCAACTTATGGTCACTCTCCTCACCCCTGCACTCTTGTTGGGTGCAGCCAATTATTGGTCTTTGTAACTAATACTCCACAAGCCATACTCTGGAAAACCTCAGGCCTTCATGATTTGAAGAGTTCTTTCCCACTCTGGCATTTTATTGTTTTGTAATTGTGTGTATTTGGGTAGATGGATTTTAAGTATCTGTAGGAGGGAAAATGGCCTGGGGCAGTGGTACAGTTATCTGTGTTAATTTTCACTGAACAGGCCCCACACTTACATCCTCCATGGCAGCCTCATCAGAAAACGAGTCTCCCAAGCAATTCAGGGCCAGTAGGAGGTAGCTCAGGGTCTTCCCGGATTGCCTTGCCTTTCCCCCTCGGAGTCCTGAAGCTCTCCAGCAGGCTCATGGCTGGGTTATCAGCTTTCCCTGGGGGAGTCAGATGTGGGAATGAATACAGCAAAAACCTGGAGAGGAAAAGCAGGTTTTCTGGGGGGAGTCATGAATGGGCAGCAAGGGTGACCCAGGAGACTCATACACTTGGGTGAGATAAGACTCTGGGTGACTTGGTTATCAATGACTCAGGGCCAGGTGGTAAGATTTGGTACTTTGGGTAAGTAAGGGTCAGGATCACGTGCAGCTGGCTACCTGGGTGAGTTCTTGCACTTCTCTGGGACTCAGCTTCTCACCTGTATGGTGAGGCATTCCTGTTTTCCCCAGCTCTAAACATGAATGTAGGTTATAGCATTCCGAGTGTTCTTCCTTGGTCAAAACTGGTCCCTTACTTTTACCATTGGTCCTAGCTTTCCACTAAAATCACTTTTTTTTCCATGTGGCAAGTGCTGAAAGAATATAAATAAGTTTGGGGCTATGTGTTTAGTATCACATATAAGTTTAGTGGAAGTCTGAGGTTAAGATGAAAGCAGCTCTGCTTGGCAACTTAGGACAAGGGCAGTGTCCGTGCGCTATTGCCGACCGGGGTAGGGGGTCAGCCCAGGGCTCGTTGCTGAGCACGCTTCTCTGGGCTGTGGGTCAGTTCAAGATAATGCTTGAAACTGAGGCCCTCTCCTGGGCTGTGGACAGAGCACTGCTCTGCAGCTGGAAGTGACAGTCACTGTGATTCTGCCTTTTAGCCCCTTACTCTTGGTGGATTATCCATTCCTAAGCTCTCAGTTCTCATTCTGCTCCCTTCCCTTGAAAACCCTCTCCTCCCGTTACCCTGCAGCCGCTGGCAGTGGAGGAGGGGACAGGGCAAACGCAGAGGTGTTTTTTAAAGCCCTGCTGATCGCTTGGTCCTTAGCTGGCCCTTAGGGCTTCCCTGGCGGCTCAGAGGTTAAAGCGTCCGCCTGCAGTGCGGGAGAGCCGTGTTCGATCCCTGGCTTGGGAAGATCCCCTGGAGAAGGAAATGGCAACCCACTCCAGTATTCTTGCCTGGAGAGTCCCATGGACAGAGGAGCCTGCTGGGCTACAGTCCACGGGCTTGTAAAGAGTCAGACACGACTGAGTGACTAACACCAGCGGGTATTATCAGTTTGAGTCACACTCTCTGGGTCCCGATGATCACTCAGGGGTGTGAGAGTGCAGGAGACGGTGGGGGCAGTGGCTGGGGATGAAGGGGGGTTCTGGGGGGCCTAGAGTTGGCGAGAGGGGAGAGGGCGTGGTCTGTCCTCCACGCCCCTCCTGAACCCTTCTCCTGGGTCTCTTCCAGCCTGAGGATGAACACCTGAGCGACTTCTGCCGCCTGCTGGGTGTGGAGCACAGCCAGATGGAGCACTGGCTGTGCCATCGCAAGCTGGTCACCACCTCGGAGACCTACGTCAAGACCATGTCCCTGCAGCAGGTGGTCAACGCGCGCGACGCCCTGGCCAAGCACATCTACGCCCAGCTGTTCCACTGGATCGTGGAGCACGTCAACAAGGCCCTGCACACCTCCCTGAAGCAGCACTCCTTCATTGGAGTCCTGGACATCTACGGGTAGGCCCGCGCCACGTCCTGCCGATCGCTGGTGTCTTCCTGCCGGCATCTTCCAGCCGGCGGGGACCTCGGAGACCTTCTTGAGGGTTCTCAACCAGGAGATTGTGAAATACGGGGGAAGAGGGCATTTGAGGTTGTCACAGTGACCGGCTCACTACTGGCACTTGGTGGCCCGAGGCCAGGGTGCTAGGTGTCCAGTAGTATGGAGGACAGTCCCACGGAAAAGTGGACCGTGTCAAACACCGGTGGCTCCCCCACTGAGAAACCCTGCAGGCACCCCTTTGTCCTACTGGGAAACTGAGGTTCAGAGAGGGCAGGGGCTAGCCCAGTATCAGACTGGAGGTTTCTGTGAACTTGCATTCAGGTTTTGTGTTTCAGTTAGGTTTTATTTAAGTCTGTCGTCCAACCTCATTCCCTATATCACCAATCAGGGTGATTGTTTTAGTACTGTAATCGTGCCCAGTGCTGTATAGATTGATGCTGTGGGTAGTCATTCCTCAAGTTCCTCTTCACTTCGCAATTCTAGCCTGGTGGAAATGACTGTTATCATAGTGTATCTTGCAGGGAGAGGCAACCTGGCACGTGGAAAGTGTTCTTCAATAGGCACTGGGAGACTGCCTTTTAGACTCAGAGCCGTCACCAGCTCACTGAATGACCCTCTGCAGATCACAGCCCCTCTGGTCTTGAGTTTCCATTGATCAAAACTAACAGAGCCAGCTGTGTTTTGAGCCACAGTCTCTCTGAAATTCATTCCAGGTCCTGGAATTGCTTAAAATGATGCATGCTGGGTTTAAACCTCATTGGCGCTTCTCTTATGATCAATGTCCTGCCCTCATGAAGCTAATGATAGATGAAATCCCCCTGGATTCTTTATATCCTAAGAGTCGTGGCTTCTGTCTTCAAATAGGAATTCAGACCCATAGCAGTGCGGCATTGTAAAAGCCATGATGTTCTGGTAGAATCGAGCGTGTGGTGGACCAGTGGGGCTTGTGCTTGCCCTGTGTCCGACTGTAGCAGAGGAGAACCTCCTCTGGGAGCAGCTGCTTCCCTGAGCAGAGAGAGAGGCTGCCTGGTTCCATCTCTGCTGCTCGCGATCATCACGGGGCTTCCAGTGAAACCGTGGCAGGAATGCAAGAAGGACACGCGATTTCTGGCATCGCAAAGGCCTTGAGGACTCGCTAAAGAATTAAGTCACTACATGAGAGTAATAGGGGAGACGACAGAAGACGTTGCGGCAGGGTCCGTGTGAGGGCTTGCACACTTGGTGCTGTGCGAGCGTCGAGGCAGAAGAGCACATGCTTGTTGGCACAGTCAGGACGGGCTTCCTGTGGAAGGTGGGGCTTGAACTGTGTCTTTCAGAGAGAGAAGAGAACACGGGCGCTGGGGGAGCCACTTGGGGAAGAGGCGTTCGGTCCGGACTGTAGGGAAAAAGCCACTTCACAGGCGAGGAGGAGCACAGGGCAGGATGGCCTGGGGAGCCCAGGACAGCGCTCCCGCTCAGGGCTCTGCAGGCCCTGGCTGAGCGGCTGTGGACACCCCGCCTCCCCTCTGCTCCGCCACTGTTGCTTTGGTTCAGCCCTTCCGGTTTCCCTGGGCAGAGCCGTGCAGAAGAGCCCGTGCGCCCTGGGAACGTCTGCTGAACTGTCAGCGGCGAATTCTGTCATATCGTCCCTTGCATGAGCATTTTCAGGTAATTGGGGTTCCAGAAAACTGCCCTTTCGCATTGCCTTCTGATGTAAGACCCAGAGAAAGTCAGGCGGCCGCATCTGACCCGGTTCTCTTAATCTCCCTGGGCAAGAATCTGTTTTTTTCCTGAGTTTTCAGCGTGGGAAGATTAGCTTGGAGACTCCTTGTTATTAGTAACGTAGAAATCCTATGGCTGCAGTGCCCCTGTTACACTGAACACTGTCACACCTCGCTTCTGTGAGAGGTGCCTACTGTCTTAGCAGTCCTGAGTTTACACAGACAGTTGCTCCCCTTCCAAGGGGTCTCCAGTGAGAGGCTTTGCTTACTAACGAGGCAGGTGGGTGACTCTGTGAGTTGGGTGCCTGGTGCTGCTGAGTCTGAGGTGTCAGCTGGGCCTTTGCAAGCTGGGATTGTGTGTTCGTATTTGCCGTTTAATTTTTTTAAGATTTTTTTTTTTTATGTGGACCAGTTTGAAGTCTTCTTTGAATGTGTTACAACATTGCTTCCGTTTTACCTTTTGGTTTTTTTGGCCGTGGGGTATATAGGATCTCAGAGGCAGACCAGGAGTCAGACCTGCAACCCCTGCATTGGAAAGCGAAGTCTAACCACTGGACAGCTAGGGAAGTTCCTACCATTTGATTTATTGGTTTTTATAATGGAGTTCATTTTCTCTAAGGCCCTGTGACCGCGCAAAGGGGAGAAGTAGATGACAGGGAAGACTTGCCTGTGGTTTGAAGGGGCGCTTGTCGGTGGACGAATGGGGATCCATGGGACTCCGTGTCCTGTTTCTGGGGCCGGCTTCTGACCTGTCGCGCTCCTCTCTGTGTAGCCCCGGGTTCCTCTGAGAACTTGTGGCAGCTTTCCAGTGAGACCAGGCCCCCCTGCAGGGGTCCCCGGTCAAGCCTCTCAGGCGTCCCCTCCCCTGGCTCTTCCTTCCAGGCACACTGTACTGTTTCCTCTGTTTAAAGGCCTCGTTCTTTCTCGGAAGCTAACTGGCTTTTTCGAACCTCGGCGTAAGGCGGTCATATTTAGAAAGTGGTTCACCTCCTCCTGGGAAGAGAGATGCCACACGCGGTTCCTCCTCCAGCTCTCGGTCAGTCGGCCCCACACGCTGTGGGCAGAGTTCAGCACGGCGAGGTAGGTTCAGGGCTAACTCGCCGCCGTCCGACTGGGCCATTGGTTGCCAAAGCGCTTACGGACAGCCCTGAAGCTGCGTTTGCATGCTCCTCAGCAGTTCTAGTCTGCCGAGAAATCATTGTATAAATTTGGGCTCTCTTTTCTGGTCAGAGGGTGTGGGATGAACTCTTAGGAGATTCAAACCAAAAACTTCACCGCAACAAAGCAGGTGACTTGAATCTGCAGGTATTGGTTTTTTTTAAATTAATTTATTTGTTTTAATTGGAGGCTAATTACTTTATAATATTGTAGTGGCTTTCACCAAACATCAACATGAATCAGCCACGGGTGTACACGTGTCCCCCATCCTGAACCCCACCTTGGAGGTACTGGTTTTGATCCAACAGGTCAGTGACATCATTTATTAACCTGGGGGAAGATGGCAGCGCTTGGTGGAAGTTTGAGATTGACACTGGGCTGCTTGCAGTCCTCTCCCTCTCCCAGTCGTGCCGTCTTTCTGCTCTATTTCCTTTGGACTTGACACGCCTGCGAGGTGTCTTTCAGAGGCCTTCAGAAAAGACACGCTCTGAGAAACCCACGGAGCCTGTGCTCTCAGCGTCCTGAGAGGTGGGCCTCACACCCAACACTCTGGCTCTGCGCCCTCTCTGACCTCCTCCCTCCCCCCTCAAGCTCCTTCCTGTCGCTAGGCTGTATTTACAGACAGTATGGCTACAGGAAGGGATTCTTCCGTGGCATCCCCAAACTCCAGCGTTATTTTTTTATTTTTGAGTTTCCCACCCAAGTCCCTGGAGAGGAAGGAGACCCTGGTTCCCGCCGTCTCCCGCGTGGTGTCTCAGCCCGAGTACAGGCATACCGTGATGCAAAACAAGATGCCCTTGGGATGACCTAATGCTTTTCTATTTTCTTACAGCTCCTTGTCATTGTGGGCAAAAGAGAGCTTGTGGAAGCTGGACAGAGTGGGAAGGAGGGCGGGGGTGGGATTCTGAATACGTTAAACCCCACTGATGAAGAGGAAGGAAATAAAGGGTTCTCTCCCTCTCTGAAAGGAAAAGTCACTCAGTCGTGTCCGACTCTTTGCAACCCTGTAGACTATACAGTCCATAGAGTTCTCTAGGCCAGAATACTGGAGTGGGTGGCCTTTGCCTTCTCCAGGGGATCTTCCTAACCCAGGGATCTAACCCGCATTGCAGGCAGATTCTTTCCTGGAGCCTATCCCTTCTCCAGGGGATGTGCCCTGGCTAGAGCGTTTCTGGCTCATCAGTCAGGTTCATCCTGGAAGCAGGTCGTACGTAGAGTAGGTGAGCCACTCCAGGTTTCCCTATAAATGTTCCTAGTGTTACTGTAGAACCTGCAGCTAGAATGAATAAATACTTACTTCCATATATATAAGCAAGCGGCATGTGAGCCAGCATCACACATACACACCTCCCCTTATCATGATGCTCTGACGGGCGGTTTGTTCGGATGGTAGAAAAGGCTGTAAGCCCTGAATCAATTATATGGGCCACGGCCGCCTCCATCACCACTCTGACGAGCCCCCTGCTCAGAGGCCCAGCTCTCAGGCTCCTCTGGACACTCCCACACACCCAGTGTCCTGGTAGAAGCCTCTGCCCGCCGCCCCCCACCCCCTGCCACCTCTCGCTCTCCTGCCCCAGCTCCCAAAAAGCGCAAGGCAAGCCACAGCCAGAGCAATTTAGCCAACCCAAGCCAAGCTCTTTTCCTTGACTGCAGACCTGTGAAGCTGCCTGCAGGGTCTTTCTTACGAGGCAGGGGAGGAAATTCCCAGGGCAGACCAGGCGGCTCTTAGCTGGGGATTCCCTTTCAAGCCGTGTTAATGTGCGTTTGCCTCTACAGGCTTGGTTAAATGCAGTCATAATCATTTGTTCCTCTCCCCTCCTCGAGGCAATGAGAAATAAGTGGCTCCAGTTTGAGAAAGGTACACATTTATTTGTCTTTGACCTGAGCCTTCAAAATACCAAGGTGGCAGGAGTCTTTGCCTTTGGCCGGCTCATTCTTGACGAGGACAGTTGATCCGGGAGACTTCTGGAGCAAGACAAGGATAGATTCCTGCCTGATGCTGAGGGAAGCCTGGGCCCCCAGAACAGGAAATGGGTTTGCTGGAATCTCCCATCCTTCCCAGTTCTTGTGTTACTTTCTCTGTAAACTTTAAATTTGTATCCTGGTCTATTCAGTGTTTTCTAATGATTTATGTTAAAAATTTTTTTTTAATTGTAGTTTAAAAACCCACACAACATAAAATTTACCATCTTAACCACTTTTTTTTATACAATTCAATAACCTCAAGTATATTCGCATTTTTATGCAGTTGATCTCTAGAACTTTTTCATGTTGGAAAAACTGAAACTCTATACCCATTAAACAACTCCTGTCTTCTCTCCCCCACCCCCTAGGAGAAGGGACTTTCTGTCTCTATAATTTTGACACCTCTACATACTTCATGTAAATGAAATCATACAATACTTACCTTTTTGTGACTGGCTTATTTCGCTTAGCGTAATGTCCTCAAGATTCAACCATGTTGTAGTGTGTGGCAGGATTTCCTTCTTTTTTAAAGGTGAATAATACTAAATGGTATGCATGTACCACGTTTTATTTATCCATCCACTGATGGATGTTTGGGCTGCTTCTACCTCTTGGCTATTGTGATACTGCTGGAATGAACAAGGAAGGGTATGCAAATATCTCTTCTTTTAAACTCTTGAAGGTATATAGCCAGAAGTAGGATTGCTGGATTATGTAGTAATCCTGTTTTTAATCATTTGAGGATTATGTAGGAATGTAGTACTTCTACTTTTAAGTCTTTGAGAAACCTCCATGTTGTTTTACAGGAGCTGCATCATTTTACATTTTTACCGGTAGTGCCCAGAGGTGCTGGTTTCTCTACATCCTTGCCAGGTCTTGTTGTTTTCTGTTTTCTTGTTTTTTTCATAGTAGCCGTCCTAATAAGTATGAAGTGATTTTGATATGTATTTGATAGGTATGATTATGGTTTTGATATGCATTTCTCTAATAATTTTGACCATCTTTTCGTATGCTCCTTGGCCATTCGTGTATCTTCTTAGAGAAATGTTTTAAGTTCTTGGCTCATTTTTAAATCAAGTTATTTACTTGTTTTGTTTTTGTGTTGTAGGACTTCTTTATGTATTCTGAATATTAACTCCTTTTCAGAAATATGATTTGCAAATGTTTTATACCATTCCATAAGTTGCCTTAAATGATATATTTTAGGTAAATTTCTTAAGCTCACCAGTTGCCTTTGTCATTTTGATAGAAATTCTTTGTTTCTTTGTTATGTTTTTCTTTCTTGGTCTCACTCTTCAAAACAGACTTAATTTCATGATCCTAAGTGATTTATTTGGAGAAGACAACGTATCCCCTCCCTCTGTCCAGTATGGGAAGGGTTCATGGAGGATGGAGGGGGAGAAGTCAGTGATTGCATTTGCCCTGCAGCCTGTGAACAGTGACCCAACCTTGGACAGCCCAGAAGATCCCTGGACATGTCTTCTTCAGGGTAGACCTGCATAGCCAGCCCAAGGTTCCCAGATCCAGCAGATTACCTCTTGCCATGGGTTCTCCCTGGAATCTCTGAGCCTTCCAGGAGAGCCTTGTAACTCTGAGTGCTCGAAAGTCAAGCTCAACCTTCTGGAATTGCTCTGACATAGCCCTTTGGAGCATGCCTGAAGCCAAACACCACTACATACTCTTTTTTTTTTTTTTTAATTTATTTATTTATTATTTTTTTTTTAAATTTTAAAATCTTTAATTCTTACATGTGTTCCCAAACATGAACCCCCCTCCCACCTCCCTCCCCATAACATCTCAGTGGGTCATCCCCATGCACCAACCCCAAGCATGCTGTATCCTGCGTCAGACATAGACTGGCGATTCAATTCTTACATGATAGTATACATGATAGAATGCCATTCTCCCAAATCATCCCACCGTCTCCCTCTCCCTCTCCCTCTCCGATTATACAGAGTGAAGTAAGCCAGAAAGAAAAACACCAATACAGTATACTAACACATATATATGGAATTTAGAAAGATGGCAATGACGACCCTGTATGCAAGACAGGAAAAAAGACACAGCTGTGTATAACGGACTTTTGGACTCAAACACCACTACATACTCTTAAAGCTTCAATAAAGTCCCATTTGTCTCTGTCCCTGCCAGCACCCTCATGAGCTCACCCTCCTTTAAAGTCCTGTAACACAGACAAATCTCCACTGGTTGAGTTTTCCTGGGGTCTTCCTAATAGCTCTCTCCTTTGGGTAGGGTTCATGATTTGCCTTTTGTAGCTCTTACATTTCCGGGACAGTTGACTGATGGATTGGGAGAGAGTTAGCATATGGTGGGCATCTTCCTGTCCCACATCAGATTTTCAGACACAGGGGAGAGGCGAGAATTGGAGCAGACGGAATGGCCTTAGATCCTCCAGAAGACCTGTTCTTGACCTTGGGATGTGAGCAGTGCCTAGAACTTTGCTCTCCCTGAAGGACAAGTCCCATGTGTGGGCATCTGGGACACAGAGACGCACAGGAGCAGGACTGAAGTCCTTCCATTCTAAGGTGCAGCCAGCACCCCCGATTGTTGAGGAAAGAGACCAGAAGGGTTGGCATCCCTAACAGACTGCAAGGTGCTCTTGTGAGATTTCATGGGTTTCAGGAGGGAAAGAGACCTTGAGAGGACTTGCTTGACTTTCGGCAGTCATTCCCTAGCAGCCCCCCTCTATGTCTAACCTGTACCATATATCTTCTCTTTTGAGCTTTGGTGGAAGGGTAGAAACACAGGGCTAAGCTCAGTTCAGTTCAGTTCAGTCTCTCAGTCATGTCCAACTCTTTGCGACCCCATGAATCGCAGCACACCAGGCCTCCCTGTCCATCACCAACTCCTGGAGTTCACTCAGACTCATGTCCATCGAGTCAGTGATGCCATCCAGCCATCTCATTCTCTGTCGTCCCCTTCTCCTCCTGCCCCCAATCCCTCCCAGCATCAAAGTCCTTTCCAATGAGTCAACTCTTCGCATGAGGTGGCCAAAGTACTGGAGTTTCAGCTTTAGCATCAGTCCTTCCAAAGAAATCCCACGGTTGATCTCCTTCAGAATGGACTGGTTGGATCTCCTTGCAGTCCAAGGGACTCTCAGGAGTCTTCTCCAACACCACAGTTCAAAAGCATCAATTCCTCAGCACTCAAGCTAAGAAAGTCTAATTCCTCTGCCTTGTGCCCTGGGGGAAGAACTGTTTCCCAACCTTCAAAGCATCTCATCT
This sequence comes from Capricornis sumatraensis, assembly GCF_032405125.1. Taxonomy (NCBI): domain Eukaryota; kingdom Metazoa; phylum Chordata; class Mammalia; order Artiodactyla; family Bovidae; genus Capricornis; species Capricornis sumatraensis. The sequence goes on along the minus strand of NC_091089.1, from coordinate 52,179,325 downwards.
CCTCTCTGCTCTGGAGGGAGTGGTTCGTGGAGGTTAGTAATTAACTCAGTGACAGGTTGACTTCTTTTTACTGCAGTTTCACTTTCCCATGGACATTATCCTATTTTTATAGAGGCACTTGTATCCCTTACCCCACCCTGAAGTCAGATAGAATGAGAAGGGAATTGTCTACTTTTTTGCTCTGCTTTGAAGATAGGCAAACGTGGAAGTGGGAATGTTCATTGTACCACCATGACTACAGATCCCGGGCCCCAGCATCAGGCCTTATTCTGTGTCTTGACCTCACTCCCACCCAAGGATTCTGGACTAAATATTCTCAGCATTGACTTTACAGGAGAAATCCAGTTCCCTCTCACATATAAATTTCTTTGTGATATTTTAATGTGAACTATAAATGGATCCATTGTATTTATTTTTAAAAGTCATCGCTATTGATGACAAGAATAACTACAAATATAATGTCATTTAGAGAAGTTGCTTTATCTCCCTAACTGGCCTTTTCTGAGGTCAGTCATCTTAGACATTTTCCGGGCTCCCCAAACCCCTCATCCATTCATTTCTGGCCTGCTGGCATTACAGTAATTACCCTAGATGGCAGAGGAATTGTTACTAGATAATATCTTAGAAATAGGGAAATTATGAGCTAATTTCAGGCCATCTCAAATTAATGAGAATGTTCTTTGTGGAGTGCTACCAATGTAAACCTTTAAAAAATGACGAGTGGGCGATATTTAAATCCTTTATCTTCGGAACTCGATACGAGCTCAGCAAATGCACCCAAGTGCTGTTATCTGGCCAGTTGCTAGGGTGGCTGTTTTATCTTCCTTCTGGGTTTTATTAATTAAAAGTTCCTCTATGGCTTGGCTGTCAATCAGCAACCTTTCCTGAGGTACCAAAAAGGGAGCTGTAGGGAGAGGAAATGAGATTCTAAGAGACATGACTGGGTCTGTAGGACCATCATCTGGGCTGAGAGGACCCTAAGCCAGGGTGATGGCTGGCTGACCCAGTGCCTCCCTCCTGCGTGGTCTGGACTGCCTCCAGCTTGGACTTTGCAACTTTGATCCTGTTTTATTGACCTGGAATTACTTGTCCTCCATGGGCATGACCAAAGGCTGTTCTTTAATGTGGTTGTCTCCAAGCAGTTGATTCCTTTGATTTCAAGATGATTTCCTGCCTTTTCTTGTCTTATATTTTGGTGGGGGAGTGGGGTGGTGGGGGGAGGTGGAGAAGCCTGATGTGTTCTGGGCACCAAGCTAGCCCTGTTGGATGGTTGGCACATTTATTTTTGCAGGTCTTTCTGCTTAGGGTGCTGCCTTTCCTCCACCACCACCACCAGCATCCCTAACCTATCAGGGGCGGCTCCAACATTTCTACTGGGGAGCAGCGGTTAGGGAGTACAATCTGTTTGGAAGGGTTGGCATAATTTTGTATGAGATTGAGAAAATTCAGTTGCCTATACTGACAGTGAGAAGGCCCATGCTGTGAAGATTCTGAAGGTGGAAGCCTGTGCCCCGAGCCCAGGTCCCTGTTTGGTATTCTCTGCTCTCCCCATCTCCACGTGCTCAGACACTTCCTTCTCTGGGAAGTTATCTTCTTGCCCACAGCCCTTCCTAGTCTTCTCTCCCTTCCCTTCTTATTTATTTATGCCCATGGGTGTATATGTGCGCGCTCAGTCATGACTGACTCTTTGTGATCCCTTGGACTGTAGCCCACCAGGCTCCTCTGGAATTTTCCAGACAAGAATACTAGAGTGGGTTGCCATTTCCTTCTCCAGGAGATCTTCCCAACCCAGGGATCAAAGCTGGGTCTCCTGCATTGCAGGCAGATTCTTTACCACTGTGCCACCTGGGTAGCCCCATTTATGCCAGTAATTAAAACTTTATTGGAAAACAGATACCAAAATAGGAGAGCACTGTTGCATACCTTATACAATTAAACATCATCACATTATCTTGGTAGATGAGAACTGCTGAGCTGGTGAGGATTTCTGTGAAAGAACACAAATTCAGGAAGTTGTATGGATCCTTGATGTTGCTTCCTTCTAAATGAATGCCTTCTGTGAGGCTGGCCTTTCCTCCCATCACTTGGCACAACACTGTTGAACAACCTACACAAAGTACAGTCATCTGAACATGACTGAGAACCATATAATCCTGTAACAACCTGGACATTTTACATGAAGTCAGAATTTGGACTTTGAACCAGCCATTTCTTTTTATGTTTTTTTCTTTTCTTCTTCCAAGCAAGAGTACAGTAAATCTCTCGCCAAAGGCATGTTGGTCCTTCCACAAGCCCAGCCCGTCCAGATCTCTAAGGTGACATTCCCAGGGAGCAACACACCCCTGGGCGCACAGCGTCCCCTTTCCTCTTCTTCTTTTTATAATATTTATTTGGCCGCTCCAGGTTTTAGTTGAGATGCAGGGTTTAGTTGCCCCCATCCAGGTGGGATCTTAGTTCCCTGACCCAAGGGATCAAACTGGAGTCCCCTGCATTGCAAGGCAGATACTTAACCCTGGGCCACCAGGGAAGTCCCCTTTCTTCTTTCTTAAACAGAACTTTTACTCCTTTCTGAGTTAATGTGCTCTCAGAAATCACTCTCTCTGGGTTCAAATATTGGCTTTTCTGTCTCTTGACTCCCTGATTTTGGACAGGTTATTTGGGTTTTCAGCAGTAGGATGGATTAGTGATAGACTCTTGTTGGTTGTGGGTATTCAGTGAGCCCATGAAGCCTCTGGAACTTGGTGCTCTGTAGATGCCCATTCACAGGGTCCCTGCCAGCTCGTTCAGCCAGGTGCCTGAATGAGAAAAAGGTTCCTCTTCCTCCTGGATTTCTGCCCTTTCTCGCCTGCTTAGCCTGCTGCCTTTGCTCTGCGAGCATGGGGCTCATTGTGGCTAAAGCTGCTGATGCTATTATCTTGCTCCCAGCCTGGTGGGTGATTATATCCATCCAGCCACACAACTGACTCTCACTCCACATGCCATTGGTCATTTGAAGTCCTCTCATCTCTGCCTTCCTTAATGTCTTTAGAACCTTCCTGTTAACTTGGCTACCACCAGCCTAAGCTATACCCTGGCTGCATTTTCCCTAAATAATTACTCCAATAATAAATCCTTATTCAACCTCCTACATTCAGTCTTGTACAACTTTCCCACAAATCACAGTATTTTTCTGAGATGGAAATTGGGTTTTCATTTCTTAATTTAAAATCCTGCCAGTTCTCCCCATTTCTCCTGGAAAAATCTAGAAATGTAGCATACAAGGCATCCGGTGGGGCCATGCCTGGCTGTGTGATGCCGCGTCTCACCTCTGTAGACACCTCCCCTTCCCAAAGCCCCTTCCCCAGCAGTGATCCAGCCATATTGTGAACATTTCAGTTGAGCAATTGATGTCATTGTTGATGATCTAAAGTATAAAGAGCTCAAATAAGCCCATTTTTAAAGTTAAAACCCAGCAAATACTTCACCAACCACAGATAGTTCACAAAGTATGGACAACTAGAACATACACTCACACCCACAGAAAAATCTTGAGCTTTATCAATAGTCAAAGAAATTAGAATTCAGAAACATTTGTCGTGTAACAATTAGCTGAAGATTTTTAAAAGTTAATTTATATTATTGACCAAAGATCTGTGATGCATTAATACTCCCAGTGAGGGGCAGGGGGGACACACCTGATTGGAGCACAAGGCAACTTTGGGGTGATTGACGTGATAGAAATGTTCTGTATATGATTGTGATGGTGGACACATGTAGTGTAATACTGATCAGAAACTCGTTGAAATACATCTTTCCAATTGGTGCATCTGATTGTACATAAACTCTAAGTCAAACATGAATTTTTTAAAGTTTTTTAATTTTTAGAATTTTATTTGTTTTTGGCTGCTTGGATCTTTGTTGCTGCTCACAGGCTTTCTCTTGCTGCAGCGAGTGGGGGCTGCTTTCCAGCTGTGGTGCATGGGCTTCTCACTGTGGTGGGAAGAGCTCGTGGCAGCTCTTCTTCTTGCAGAGCTTGGGCTCTGGAGTGCACAGGCTCAGTAATGTAGAGCCCTATGGCATGTGGAATCTTCCAGGACCAGGGCTCAAACCCACGTCCCCTGTATTGGCAGGCAGGGTCCCCTCTTAACCACTGGACCACCAGGGAAGTCCTCAAACCTGAATTTAAAGACAACCTTATTGACCAGGATCAGGAGAATGAGACCCTTGCATACACTGGGGGGCTGGGGTGAGGGCAGGGTGATAGCATCAGTTGGTTCCATCTTTCTGGAAGGTAATCTGCCACTACCATTTAAGAAAACAAATCCTGACATGGTAATTTTCCTTCTAGAACAGCATCCTAAGAATCATGAATTCAAAGATGTGTATATAATATTTGTCACAGCAGCAATAGCAGCTAAAAACTGGGGAAAGAACCAGAATGTCCTTCAATAGGTGACTGGTTACATTACGATTCATCTGCACTGGGGCACGGCCAACCCAGGAGGAGCCTTTGTGTGAATCGGAAAAAGGCATCCCTCTGGGGCAAACACTGCCTCCTAGACTTGAAGGGGACATCAGCTAAATTCTAGCCCCACTGATCCCCTCACCTGGGCTCCTGGGCAATTCTCAGGCTGAAAGCAGCCTCTCTAGGACGGTCCACGAGGCAGACATTAGAACTGATGTCTTTGAAGAACAGCAGCATGGAGAACTGTTAAATAACAAATGGGAAGTTAAATGATAAATATAGGGGTGATTTTACATAAAATTCCTCTTTTCTTCAAAAATAAAGTCACTGGAAGGAAACACACATGCGTGCATGCTAAGTCCCTTCAGTCGTGTCCGACTCTTTGCGACCCAATGGGCTGTAGCCTGCCAGGCCCTTCTGTCCATGAGATTTCCCAGGCGAGAATACTGGAGTGGGTTACCATTTCCTTCTCCAGGGGCTCTTCCTGACCCAGGGATCAAACCCACGTCTCACGTCTACCTGTATTGGCAGGCGGTTCATGTGAGTGACAGAATCACGGGTGACTTTTTCTTACACCTGCTTTTTCCAAATTTTCTTGCTGTCAGTACTTTTTTTAGTTGTGAAAAGACATTCATTCTTACTCTCCTGTTTGATTCTAAAGACTCTATTGTGCTGATACCTGTGACAGTGGTCTCAAGAACAGATGGGACTTCTGTGCTGGAGTTAAGGCGAGAACCGCAGGGAACAGAGGATGAGGGCCACCTTGCTGAAGTCCCAGTGATCCCTTCGGTAAATGGGGACATCTCTTACTTTTTCCTTTGGTCTTTCCATCCTGCAGATTTGAGACGTTTGAGGTGAACAGCTTTGAGCAGTTCTGTATCAACTACGCCAATGAGAAGCTCCAGCAGCAGTTCAACTCGGTAGGTTTTTCTGGACCCAGAGATGTCGGGTGGTGGGGGGAGTCACAGACAGCCCAGCCCACTTCTCTCCTGTCCAGGGTCAGTGGACTCCAGCTCGGCCCTGACCTGCCCTTGGTTTCCTGGTCATGCCACAGCTCTAGGCAGGCACTCCCCACTGGTCAGAAGGAGGTCGGAATTGGGACAGCTGGGTCAAGGGGGTCAGTGATCCTCTCCTTGGCTTTGACTTCCACTCTTTTTGAGTCCAAGAATCTGGGGTATTTGAACAATCACAGCCATCTGTGAGGCCTCTTGTGATTGGTTGAGGTATGACAGTGCAGGTGAGTAGTAGGACATCCTAGGGAAGGGTTCACATGGGAGTGAGGATCACCTTCGTCATTGTTCAGTCGCTCGGTTGTGTCTGACTCTTTGCGACCCCGTGGACTGCAGCACACCAGGCTTCCCTGTCCTTCACTATCTCCCAGATATGCTCAAACTCATGTCCATTGAGTCAGTGATGCCAAATGAATCGGCTCTTTGCATCAGGTGGCCAAAGTACTGGAGCTTCAGCTTCAGCATCCGTCCTTCCGATGCATATTCAGGGTTAATTTCCTTTGGGTTTGACTGAGATCACCCAACTGGGCCCTTTTTTTTCTGCAGTCATGACTGTGACCGGTGCCCAAAGCCTTTCTGATGAGTATGTCCCATCCTCCGGGACTCAGAACCCATGTGGTTGAAGCTCAGGGGAGTTGAACGTTAAGATGTGTCTGTAGTTCACTGACCTGACTTTTTGCTTCTTGCACTAGCACGTATTCAAGCTGGAGCAGGAGGAGTACATGAAGGAGCAGATCCCGTGGACCCTGATTGATTTCTATGATAACCAACCTTGTATTGACCTCATAGAAGCTAAGCTGGGCATCTTGGACCTGTTGGATGAAGAATGTAAGGTAAAACTGATGATGTCATTGAATCGGCTTAATTCTAGGCTTAGGGTTATGAGGCAGAGGACAGCTGTGTGGTGCAAGGGAGCATGTGAGATCTCAAGACTGGAGTTTCATCTGATTAGTCAGCCTTTAGTTTGCTGGGAGAAGCCTTAGGGTCTATTCTGCAGCTAAAAGGTACCAGAAGGTAACACACTGAACATGACTGGCAGGTGTTGCTACATTGGTGAACAATGTCTTTGGCAGGGGCTGGGTGTTAAGGATTGGCGTGATGTGATGGTGGTATGGTGCCCCGCATCTCCTAGGTGCTGAGAAAGGACCACAACTTCTAGACAGGCATCCCGGAGAGGGAGGGCCAAGAGCCCAGGATCGTCTTTACCATGCAAGGTGACTTGTGAGTGGCAAGAGCCACGTGGCTTGGTGGCAAGTGAGAGCTGTGGATTTCCCCCATGCAGCTTGTCATGGACACTACCTGCTATGACAGGAGGGGCCCTGAGTTGCCAGCATGGAGAGAACCAGGCAGCCTTGGGTGTGTGGGGCAGGGGAACTCCTGTGTTATCAGTCATCTAATTGCTTTGGCCTTTGGTTTCTGCTCTATGAATTGATGGGTGCTGGGTCCGATGGTCTTCCAAACTTCTCCTGATTTGGTGTTTGGCAATTACGGTAAATGTATGCCAGCTCCTTCAGGGGTGGAAACTCTAATCAAGAGGTGTAGAAGCTGCTTGGGTCTTGGCATTGAAAGGGAAGAACCCAGGTGATCTCCCTTGTCTGGGCTATGGAGTGGCTTGTGGCATGATGGTTTGGGAGGAGCAGATATTTCCTTTCCAGAAACTTTCACTGCCTTTGAAAATGAGAAAGACTGAAAATAAAACAGTAGAAGACAGAGTGAAACTATGCTGAAATCCACAGCATGCTTTTATCTGATGGTTTTCAGCACATTCTCAAAGCTGGGGACTTGGTCTGGTGTCAGACTCGGGAACAGATAATTCCTTGGGGTGACAGGGGCTGCATTGGCTCACCCCCGCCCCCATGAGGTTGTGATAAAGGTGATAGAAGAGTTGTCCCTTTGTCCCTGCTCGGGCAGCACCGGCCGAATGACAGACATCGCAGCCCAGGCCCTCCAGCGCCACCAACCCCTGCCCGGTGTGTACCCCTCCCTCATTGTCTCGGTTCCACGTCCACTGCCAGCAGCTCCCTTCTGACACTCGGGAGCGTGCTCCCCTCCCCTCCGTCTCTGGTGATCCTTTCCGCAGCCTCCTCCAGCTCCACAACCCCAACCACGCCCTCCATCCAGTTCCGGGCCTCTGAACCAGCACAGCCCCCCAGGCCCGGCTCCAGGAGGGCTCTGGCTCTTCCCTCCCTCACCCAGCGGTGACGTCCAAGGGTGGACAAGGCTCTGAGCCAGCAGCTCGACCTGGTTCTGCAGTGAAGCGCTAACTGCTGCAGACCGCAGCCCCCAGGGACCCATCCTCGCCTTTCTCCTCTCACAGGAACCCCCCACTGCCTCAGGGGGACGGAGTCTGTGAATTCAGCAGCTGCCCTATCAATTTTCCCTGATCGACCTTGCCTTTGGCAGGCAAGCCAGGGTCACTTGTGGGTTCGTTTTGCCTACTGGTTTGAGGTTCTCAGAGGTGCCGCTGCCCAAGGGAGCATGTCCCCAGAATGTCAGGCTGCAGCGGTGAGAACACTGGTCACTGCACGGTGAGAGACCTCAGGCTGCTGTCCAGAAGCGGGGGGACCCAAGCCCCTGGGTGAGGGAGTGCGGTGCGCCCCTTGCAGCATGGGGCTGGGGAGCTGGTGGTTCTGGGGGTGGTGGAGGAGGGCTTAGCAATGCAGCTGAAAAGTAGGCAGTGGTTTCAGGGAGGACCAGGGTGCAAACATGCAGCAGTTTTGAAAGCATCCCCCACAAAGCCCTGGACTTGGCAGCCTTGGGTATTCCCGGTGCAGCGGATCCCCACACCGTCCTGTCTGTCTTCCTACCGAGTGTGCACTGCCTGTACTACTTTCCAGAAGCCAAGGGGAAATAAAACCCAGCTGCGTCTGTATGCATGGTCTCTGCGTTATGCTCTATGGTGCCTTTTGTTTGGGTCAAATTTTTAAAATTAGGGGATTTAAGTTTCAGACCGTATCCAACTCAAACTCCTGCCAAACCCCCAGAAGGTATTGATTTGGCCAAAAAGTTCATTTGAGTTTTTCTATAACATCTTATGGAAAAACTGGAACAAAATGTTTGGCCAACTCAATATTATGCACCTACTGTATATCTGGTCTTGAGGGGAAAGCCCTCAGGAGAAGGGACAGGGGTCTCCCTGCCAGCCAGCAAAGGGTGAAGAGGGACAGGATGGTACTTGGGAGGAGCCTGGCCTGGGCGAGGGGCCCATGGAGGGCTGTGGCAAGGACCAGGGCCCAGGGACAGCTGAGTGACCTCCAGGGCAGGGCCCTCACCAGGTCAGAAAGAGTGCTGAGGTGCCCACAGCCAGGGGGTTCTATTAGATGCTTGCTTCCCTGTCCCTGAGGCTCCTTAGAAGGGAGATCTGAGGGTAAGCTGGGGTTTCCCGCTAGTCCCTGGGGGACGGAGGTGTGCGCCCAGAGTGTCGGGATAGAATTGGGGGTGGTACTGTGAGAGTGCCGCGTGGGGCCTCAGTGGGCGCCAAGTCACAGATGCAGCCGGGGAGGCGAGATGAGCACCGAATTACAGGACTGACACAAGAGCCCATGGTGTGGAAACCGCTTTCTGTGAGATTTAGCTGCTGTGGGAATTCAGACTCATTCAGTATAATTGGATACGGCATCTAGCAACAGATGGATTTTTAAATTTTTATTTCTATTTTGGCTGCGCTGGGTCTTGGTTGCCGCGCATGGGCCTTCTCTCCGGGTGCTGCTCTCTAGCTGCGGTGAGCAGGCTCCTCCCTGCGGTGGCTTCCTTGCTGTGGAGCGTGGGCCCCAGGTGTGCGGGCTTCGGAAGTTGTGGCACACGAGCTTAGCTGCTCTGTGGCGTGGGGGATCTTCCCGACGAGGGAGCGAAGCCCTGCCCCCTGCATTGGCAGGTGGATTCCTAACCACTGGACCAGCAGAGGAATCCTAATAGATGGATTTTTAACCAGTAGTTATTGCTTTTGTCAGAAGCCATGAAACTGTACACTTATAAAGGGTGCGTTTTGCTGTATGGAAATTGGTCTGTAATAAGTCTGACTTATAAATCCTCCTCTTGGAGGAACGAACTAGCAAGGACTGATAGGAATTGAGACATCAGTGCGCATTTTCTCATCAGTGACATACCTGCGTTTGAGCAGGAATTTTGTGAAAATGAGACCTTGACCCCTAGAAGCAGTCCCAGTGGGTGAAGACGCAGTGTCTCAGGCTGGAGAGACGCAGGCAGGGCTGAGTCAGGGAGGCAGGCTCTGCCCTGTTGACTGGGATCCTCTCGTTTCATGGAGCCCAGCCCGAGGAGCCGACGAGGACGGACCTTCCTGGTCATGATGTTGTTGCTGAGGCAGTAGAAGGACAGCAGGCTGCACTCGGGAGTCAGTACCTGCTGCCTCCTGACCAGTTCCAGCCTGCTCTCGTGAGAGCTGACTGCATACCTGCTGCCCCTGACCTGGACCAGCCTGCTCTCGTGAGAGCTGACTGAATACCTGCTGCCCCTGACCTGGGCCAGCCTGCTCTCGTGAGAGCTGACTGAATACCTGCTGCCCCTGACCTGGGCCAGCCTGCTCTCGTGAGAGCTGACTGAATACCTGCTGTCCCCTGACCTGGGCCAGCCTGCTCTCGTGAGAGCTGATTTTGGATGAAGACCAAGGCCTTGTGGTTTCTCCAGATGCAGCCCTAAGGCGGCTGGCTGTGAGCAGCTTTGAAGCCTGTGGTGGTCGGAGGGCAAGCGGCGCCTATATTCATCCTCCTGACAAACCCCAGGTTCCCTTCAGCGCTCCCCTGAGGGGTCAGGCGAACAAAAAGAACATCTCCTGAGCTGACGGGAAATGGAAACACTGAGATGAGAGGGTGGGGGTAGGGGGGAGCGCCCCCAGAGCAGCTGTATGAGCAGGGGTCACATGAGGGCAGAGGCGCCCTGGGCACAGGGAATGTCATGTTTGCAGAACCTGAGATGGTCTGGTTTGTCCCGGGCCCATGCTGGTGGCCAGCGAGGGTGGGAAGTAGGAACCGTCGAGAACGGGAGACTTGGCCTCGCCTGCCCAGCGAAGGTGTCTGGGGGATGGAAGGGAGTGAAGAGCGGGAGAGACACGATCGGATGTGACTGACTTTTCAGCAGGGCTCCCTGAGAACCGTGAAAGGTAAGCTGGTGAGAGACCGTGGAGTCAGCTGAGCACTTCTGAGGAGGGAGGCAGCAGGTGAGGGCCTCGATGGCCCTGCACGTGACAGCCAGTTGTTGGTTGGAGCAGTTTCTAGGGACTTGTCTGGGCAGAAGTCTGACTTGGGTAACTGGAGGAGCGAATTGGAGTGAGGCAGTGGAGGGGGCGAGTCTGAACTCCTAAGGAGGAGCTGAGAGAGAGGGAGGGCTGGAGAGGATTCAGAAGAGGGAAGATGGGCAGCTCCTGGTACCCAGGAGGCAGGGGATGTGTGCTTGGAAGGCCAATCAGGAGGAGAGGCGCTCCCTCCCCTGAGGAGGGTCCGAGGCATTGTGGTCTGATGAGTCTCTGAGTGTAGAGCAGAAATATGAGGTTTCCTGCATGGCAGCCTGCCTCCCTGTGATGGAGGAGATGAAGCATCTGCTGAGAGGCAGCAGGGTTAGAAGTTCGAGGAGAACAGAGGAGGTGGGGACAGGCTGCCCTCCAGGGAGGGACGAGGAATACCAAGTGCAGAGATATGAGGTCCGAGACTATCAGAGAGTGAGATGTATGTAGCTGCTGTCAAGGTGCGGTCAAAGTCCCCTTCGATCTGGGCACAGCATCTTAATCTACAGAAGTGCTGCTCACCCTGGAATTTGATTTTCTTTTTTGGAACTAATACTAAGTTATACTCAATTACCAGCAGAAGTTGATGAAGGGAAGGGAAGTTGGTGTGTGATCTCAGCCAGCCACCCAGGTCTGGGAAAGGACAGGATGGGTGGTTGGGTTGGTCTCAGTTCAGTTCACTTCAGTCGCTCAGTCGTGTCCGACTCTTTGCAACCCCATGGACTGCAGCACACCAGGCCTCTCTCTCCATCACCAACTCCCGGAGTTTACTCAAACTCAGGTGCATCAAGTTGGTGATGCCATCCAATCTTCTCATCCTCTGTTGTCCCCTTCTCCTCCCGCCTTCAGTCTTTCCCAGCATAAGGGTCTTTTCTAGTGCATCAGTTCTTTGAATTAGCTGGCCAAAGTATTGGAGTTTCAGCTTTAGCATCAGTCCTTCCAATGAATATTCAGGACTGATTTCCTTTAGGATTGACTGGTTTGATCTCCTTGCTGTCCAAGGACTCTCACGAGTCTTCTCCAACACCACAGTTCAAAAGCATTAATGCTTTGGTGCTCAGCTTTCTTTATAGTCCAATTCCTCACATCCATACATGACTACTGGAAAAACCATAGCTTTGACTAGACAGATCTTTGTTGACAAAGTAATATCTCTGCTTTTTAATATGCTGTCTAGCTTGGTCATAGCTTTTCTTCCAAGGAGTAAGCATCACTTAATTTCATGGCTGCACTCACCATCTTCAGTGATTTTGGAGCCCAAGAAAATAAAGTCTCTCACTGTTTCCATTGTTTCCCCATCTATTTGTCATGAAGTGATAGGGCCAGATACCATGATCTTAGTTTTCTGAATGTTGAGTTTTAAGCCAACTTTTTCACTCTCCTCTTTTACTTTCATCAAGAGGCTCTTTGGTTCTTCTTTACTTTCTGCCGTAAGGGTGGTGTCATCTGTGTATTTGAGGTTATTGATATTTCTCTCCACAATCTTGATTCCAGCTTGTGCTTCTTCCAGCCCAGCGTTTCTCATGATGTACTCTGCATATAAGTTAAATAAGCAGGGTGACAATATACACCCTTGACGTACTCCTTTTCCTATTTGGAACCAGTGTGTTGTTCCATGTCCAGTTCTAACTGTTGCTTCTTGACCTGCATACAGGTTTCTCAAGAGGCAGGTTAGGTGGTCTGGTATTCCCATCTCTCTAAGAATTTTCCAGTTTGCTGTGATCCACACAGTCAAAGGCTTTGGCATAGTCAATAAAGCAGAAATAGATGTTTTCCTGGAACTCTCTTGCTTTTTCAATGATCTAGTAGATGTTGGCAGTTTGATCTCTGGCCCCTCTGCCTTTTCTAAATCCAACTTGAACATCTGGAAATTCACAGTTCACATATTGCTGAAGCCTGGCTTGGAGAATTTTGAGCATTACTTTGCTAGCGTGTGAGATGGGTGCAATTGTGCAGTAGTTTGAGCATTCTTTGGCATTGCCTTTCTTTGGGATTGGAATGAAAACTGACCTTTTCCAGTCCTGTGGCCACTGCTGAGTTTTCCAAATGTGCTGGCATAGTGAGTGTAGCACTTTCACAGCATCATCTTTTAGGATTTGAAATAGCTCAACTGGAATTCCACCACCTCCACTAGCTTTGTTCATAGTGATGCTTCCTAAGGTCCACTTGACTTCGTGTTCCAAGATGTCTGTCTCTAGGTGAGTGATCACACTATTGTGATTATCTGGGTCATGAAGATCTTTTTTGTATAGTTCTGTGTATTCTTGCCACCTCTTCTTAATATCTTCTGCTTCTGGGTTGGTCTAGAATTAGTGTTTTGCTGAGCATGCGAAAGTGGTGTTTTGTGAAGGTGGGAAAGTGAAGGAGGAGATGGCTGCAGGTGAGGAGGAAGGAGCCACTTCTGCCTGGAGCTGTTAGGACAGCAGAGTCCTGGAGGCCCAGCTACCACAGGAGGATTCAGGGCTGATGCGGGCAGGGCCACCTGAGAGGTCACCAGGGGTGGGAGTCATCAGGTAGCCTGCAGAGGTCTGAGATGGAGTGAGATGGAGGCCAGGAAGGCTGTCTTGGTGGCACAGGCTCAGGAAGATGGGACAAGAAACAGGTGGAATAACTGACTTTAGGCTCCTTATCAGCCAGCTCTTGTCAGCTGTTGGGCTGGGGCAGGCTTTAACCCCAGGCGATGTCTCAGGCCAGTGATGGCAGCCAGACATAGCTTCCTACGAGGGTTCCAGGAGTGCCTTGGTGAAAAGCTGTCCTGGGCCACAGGTTTTATACCCCAGGCTGTTGGAGATGAGGGACTTAGTAAGTCCAAGGATTATTTCATTCCCCACCCCCCAATTTTTTCTGTTTTATTTTAGTAGCAAAGAGTAAAATCAGGTTTAATGTATTTTAACAGCTTTATTAAGATAGAATTAATAAACCATCCAACTCACGTATTTAAAATACACAAGTCAGTGGGGTTTTTTTGGTGTATTCAGAGTTGTGCAACCATGAATTTCACAACATTTTCATCATCCCCTAAAGATATACATTAGCAGAAATTCTCCATTCCCCCACAGCCCTAGGCAACCACAAATCTACTTCTTATCTCTACAACATTTGCCAATTTGAGACGTTTCATCTAGATGTGGCCTTCACCTTTGGTGTGACCAGTGGCCAGCAGAGCAGGTCAGAGGGATTCACCTCCTGAGGGACAGTACCCACCTAGATGAAGACAGAGCTGGAGTCCAGGCTCCTGGCCCAGTGTCTTTGGAGAGGAAGAAAGCTTGCATGAAGGTGCTGGCAGATATTTAAAAAAAAAAAAAAAAAAGGATTTGATTTGCAGCATATTCCAAAGCTACTGATAACTGCAATCTAGATTTTATCAAAATACAAGATTTGCTTGTTGTCTCCAATGCCTGTTTTAAATCTACTTATTGGAAAGATTTTTGGAAATGACTGCTTCCCAGCTAACTGTGCCTTTGTGGCTCCTTTAAAACTCTGTCATCGGGCAGGGAAGCCCAAACAGTGAGGAGCACGTCAACCAACCAGCCTGTCCTGGCTTGAACCCCAGCTTTGCTGCTTGCCAGCTGTGTGACTTTGGGCAAGTTACCTAACTGCTCTGTTTCTTCACCTGTAAAATGTATATAGTAGCTTCCCTGGTGGCTCAGATGGTGAAAAATCTGCCTGCAATGCAGGAGACCCAGGTTCAATCCGTGGGTCAGGAAGATCCCCTGGAGAAGGAAATGGCTACCCATGCCAGTACCCTTGCGTGGAGAAGCCCATGGACAGAGGAGCCTGGTGGGCTATACTCCATGGGGTTTGCAGAGAGTTGGACATGACTGAGAAACTAATACCTACTTTATAGGATTGAATGAGTTAATATAAAATGTATAGAAAATTGCCTGGCAATAAGTTCTCTGGACATTTGCTTTTAGCATTATCTGAGATTCTTCATTCCTATGCATTTCTGCTGGTCTTCATTTTTAGTCAAGGATGGGGCTGAGAACAGAGACCGACCCTTGTCAGGAAATATGTTTATATATGAACCTTGGTTTCGGGCCTCTCTTGCTCATTGATTCACGCGACTCTGATTTAGGGAATATGTAGGATTATGAAATCTGCTGAGAAGTCCAGTTTCACGGACAAGATAAGATGAGCTGGATACTGGCAAACGCAGGTGCTGACCCAGGTGGGGCTTCTCATCGTGGTCCTGTCCTTCCTGTCCTGTCTGCCCCAGGTTTGGGTCCATTGTGCTTCTGTTTTCGCCTCCTGGGAGCTCAGCCAGGTTGGCCTCTTGCTTTCCCCACACCTGGTGTTTCTGAACACAAGCTGCTTGGAGACAAATATGAAACAATATATTTTAAAATGCAGAATTAAATATATTTTATTTTGTCTGCCCAATGCAATTAGTAGCCTCCTTGAAGAAAAAGTTTTCTTAAAAATCCTATGGCACTTAACACTGGATATTCAGTACCAGTTACACCAAGTTGAATATTGAGAAAAATCTGGTTTCGAAGTATTTGAGAAATTTGTTTTCAAGTGGGTAAGCAATTTTTCATATGCAGAGGTTTTATTAATTTACTAAACAAAGCCCTTTTTAAATGGCTAGTGCAGGGGTCACCTTCAACCCTGCCTGATCCAAATGTACAGGCTAAACTAATGAAAGGGCAAGTCATTGGTAGCCCATAGCTGAGGAAAGGGTGTGTGCAAGTGATGGTCAAGAATGAAGGAGGGGTACCTTCATATTTGACAAGGTGCCATCATCTTTGATAATTTGAGAGGTGGGTAGAGTGGCTCTGTGTTTTGTTTTCAGCAAAGCATGATGCGTTTTCACTTTCGAAGCTATCTCTAAAGATATGGAAAGAGGCTGCTCTTCAGAATCCTTAATGGAGTGAAATCACTAAATGTAAATTTGAGGGAGGTAGAGATTAGTACTGCATAGTTCAGTCACTAGGTACTTAGCACCCAGTTTGTGGCTGGAACCCAGTTTTAAGTTTTTTGAGGGGCAGGAAAAAAACAGACATATTTCTCAAGTGCAACAAACTTACAGTTTATAGAGACGAGACAATACACAAAAACCAACAACTGATGAACAGTGTTGGACAGCGCATGTGTAAGAACTCAACTGGAAGAATTCCAAAGTGCAATCGAGGGTGGTCAAGAAAGGCTCCAGAGAAAAGGACAGACTTGAGCTGAGCCTGTACACTGGTGTTCAGATGAGACAGAGGGTGAGCTGTCCAGCCGTAGGAGTTGGCCTGAGCAAACAGGAGCTCGGACTGGAGATGGGGTGATGTGTTCGTGACCCTGAAGTCACTGGCCCCACCAGAACGAGAAAGCATCTTCAGCTCTGTCCCGTGGGTTGTGATTCTGCTCTTGTAACCTTCGCCTCCACCCTCGTCCAGCTCTTCCAGCATTTGCCAACCTGCAGGTTCCCTGAGGCTCAGTGCACGCCTGTAGACACCACAGGAGCCAGCACGCAGGGCATGCTGAGAGCGTGCTGTGTGGGATCCCAGGTGTCCATGGTTGAGTCTGCTTTCCACATCTGGTTAGGGTCCAGGTCTGAGTGCTGAGTCCAGCCTTGATGAGGTTAACTTCCTGGCAGACTCCATCACCCTGCCTCTACTCTCGACTTCCTTTTTCCTCTTTGCAAAACCCCTGATTTTGTGAATCCACAGGTCCCCAGAGGAACCGACCAGAACTGGACTCAGAAGCTCTACGACAGGCACTCCGGCAGCCAACACTTCCAGAAACCCCGCATGTCCAACAAGGCCTTCATTGTCATCCACTTTGCAGATAAGGTGGGTCTTCTCATGGTGGGCTCAGCACTCCGAGAGCCCCACCCTCGGGGGACTTCGGGTTCTTGGGCTAAGAGGGAGCTGACCTTTGAAGTCAGGTAAGTGGCCTGGAGTCTCTTGGGTGGGGCCTTGTCTAGCCTCCTGGAGCCTGAGAGAGGAGAGAGTGGTTCCTTCTCCACTGGCTCATTGCCCAGCAGCTGGTGTAGACTTCGAATTTCTCCATGTGGATTGTGTTCCATGTGCACTAGCCCAGGGCTTCTCAAATTTTCATGTGCATGTACATCACCAGGTCTTGCTCAAAGGCAAGTTCTAATTCAGCACATCTGTCATGAGGCTGACAAGCTGCATTTAGAGCACCCAAAGGAAGCCTTCTGTCCAAGGCCATTTTATGGGAACTCCTTTTTGAATCAATGTGTTATTTGCTCCTTCATGTTTGAAACAATGTGTTATTTGCTCTGTCCTATCTGACTCTTTGCAACCCCATGGATTATAGCCCACCAGGCTCCTCTGTCCATGGAATTCTCTAGGCAAGAATACCGGAGTGGGTAGCCATTCCCTTACTCCAGGGTATTTTCCCAACCCAGGGATCGAACCTGGCTCTCTGCCTGCATTACAGGCAGATTCTTTACTGTCTGAACCACCAGGGAAGCCCAGACCAATGTTGTTATTGTTCAGTCGCTCAGTTGTGTCTGACTCTTTGCAACCCCATGGACTGCAAAAGAATGTGGTTTTCTGCAAAATGAATATTCAGCTTCGTTTCTGTAAATCTCGGTATGTGTTGGGTTTACATTTTAGATGAGAGCATCCGTGGGTTTCCCATGTACACACAGCTCTTTTCAGAAGACGCTGTGGATGAGATGAAACCAGTGGAGATGCTGGTGAGGGCCCCGGGTCACGCAGGAGCGGTAACTACCCTTTCTGTTTCCGGCCGTGGCCCCAGGTGGAGTACCTTTCAGATGGTTTTCTGGAGAAAAACAGAGATACCGTGTATGAAGAACAGATCAACATCCTGAAGGCCAGCAAGGTAAAGAGCTCCGGAAGTGGAGAGACAGAAGCGGAGCACCCAGGCCAGAGCCGGGCAGGGTGTGGTCAGTGCCAGCCCCAGTCTGGATCACGGTTGGGGGGTGAGGGGCCTGCCAGTCATTTCAGTCTGAGAATTTGAGGATGGCCTGATGAAAGGAAGGGAGCAAGGGATGGCAGAGGCAACTGCGAAAGGTACCAGCTAGTGGAGGGATGTGGGAAAGGGGGCCAGTCTGAAGGGGTCATGGTGAGTCTAACTGTGGAGACATTGCAGGTGTCCATTGTGTCATTTGTCTTCCGTCTCCTTGGAGCAGATGTAAAAGTACTTAAACCCCTTCAGATCCTGGTTTCAGCGCCTTTGATTTCTGCTAGCAGTCTGTGGAACTTCCCTACGGCCAGAAACATAAATGGAGCAGTAGGATTCAGGGGACCCTTATATCTACAGTTCTGGAATGTTGCTTTCTAGGATCTCCAAAACTTTAGTTGTTTCCTTCTCATGAGCATAACAAAAAGGCAGCAAATATTGTGTCCATTCTACAGGTAGAAGGAACAAAGTACCGATTGACCTAAACACGTTTATCAAGCATCTACCTGGGGAGGCGCGGCCCTGAATATACCTGTAGGCATTTACATTCTGTTATGGGCTGAGGGTGGGCAGGTGAACAAGCCTACAGTAACTGAAGGGAGAGGCGGCCTGGGCTGGGGCAGCAACAAGCCCTGCTGGTCCGGAGAGCCCCCTTGCCGATGCTTGGAGGCAGGCGCTGATGCTGGCCACAGCCCTTCAGAGGACGCCCAGGAAAGGACCCTCCAGGAGTTCGGAGGCTTTCTCCCAGACCACGTGGCACAGCACTCACTGCGGAGGCTTGATAACACTGCCAGTGGCAGATTAATGTCTCTTTGTGATAAGCTGTAGATGAATGCCGTAGGGCTGAGATGATGGAGTGCAGAAAATACACCCTGAGGATGGACCCAGGCATCTAGAGGCAGGTAAATCACGTGGCCCCAAGGCCAGGGTTTTAGGGAGGATTTGAGTCGTTACCAGCAATGTGGGCAGCCCAGGGCAAACTCCGGCCGGTGTCCTCTCCCCATATCTAGAGAGTTAGTCATCACTGAGACAAACTTGCTTTGGATAAGTGTGCACGTCAATGCGAGATTAACCCCTTGCCTTGCCAAGTGTCCAGCCCTCTAGTCCATGGTGGTTAACGTGACTTTTTCCATTCTTTGCAAGAAAGGTGAGGGATGGGAGGGGAACCACAGTGAGAGAGCAGAAGTGGACAGTTTGAGCCCCGAGGAGCACGTTTCCTCCTCCTGTGTGTCTTAGAAGTAGAGGCCTGTGACCTCCTGTTCCTGTGACAGCGGCTCTAGAGGGCTAAGAAACTTTCTTTCTTGTGACAGGCTTCTCCTGTCGGGAAGGAGCGCAGATGAGGGACTGGGGGAGAGTGTCGGGTTCTTTCTGTTAAGTGCAGAGTCTGGTTCTGCCATTGATTTTTGTCTTAGTCTGAGTGTCTCTCGGGGATCCCAGTATCTAGAAGGGAATCTCTCACATTCTTGTCTCCAGCGGATTATCTGTTATTAGCCACTGAGATTTTTTTTCCTTAGTTTTATTTAACAAACTTTATTAAACATTTGTGTGATATATAGTGGTAACAAGTACGTGTAGTTAACCTCACGGATCTTACAGTCAAGTGAAAAGATGTACAGTTTGATCGTAAGTTTTGGTGATGCTGTGAAGGTCAGGAAGAAGGTTCTATGGAAAAGAATAATAGGAATGTGCTGGGAGTCCCCATAGTCACCCCCAAGTTGAACCGTTTGCTAGGAAGAGTCTCAACCATAGTGCTCATGGCTATGATTTATTATGGCAAAAGGATATAAGGCACATCAGCAAGGGAGAAGGCGCCTGGGGTGACAGACATGGAAACCAGGTGCGAGCTTCAGGAGTCCTTCCCCAGGGGAGGATGGAGGTGGGGGGGCGGTCCTGCTGAATATGCTTCTTTTCCACAGTGGTGCCTTGTGATGATATCTGCTGCCACTGCTGAGTCACTTCCGTCGTGTCCCACGTGTCCTCTGTGCAACCCCATAGACTGTAGCCCGCCAGGCTCCTCTGTCCATGGGATTCTCCAGGCAAGAATACTGGAGTGTTTTGCCATTCCCTTCTTCAGGGGATCTTCCCGACCCAGGGATCAAACCCGTGTCTCTTACGTCTCCTGCACTGGCAAGCGGGTTCTTTACCACTAGCGCCCCCTGGGAAGCTTGTGATGATCCCTGGCAACTATTTACCAGAGAAGCTCACCTGAGCCTGGGCATTCAGGGTTCCCTACTGGTAAACAGTGGTGTTGGCACCCTTTGCCTAGCACGTACCGGTTCCAGAGTCGCAGCAGGAAAGCAGGTTGGCTCAGCAAAAACAATATTGTTGGTGTAAACAGTTTAGGCTCAGTGAGCCGTTCTTATCAGGGACTGCAAAAGACCCTCCCCAAATCCACGTTTCCAGGCACCAGCCAAGCATGGTCTTGTAAGCAGGCCTCTCTAGGATGGCAGTCTCAGGCCTGGTGTTCATTCTTTTCTAAACAGGTGTATCATTTTAGATAGGGTGTACTGAATTTTTATTAGAAATGAAATATAGGCTCATAAAAAAATTCAAATAGTTTAGAAATATATAAAATAGAAGTATTCTCTCCCACTCCTGATCTTTCTTTTCATGCATTCCCATTCTGATGATACAAATATACTGGTACATCTTTTTAAAATTGAAATGAATGGCATTATACACAGTCCTCTCTCACTTTTCACTTACCGTGATCTCTTGGCCATTTTTCATATGAGAACATATCCACTTCTTTTCTTTTTTTAAAAAATTGTTGATATTTTGCTAACTCAACACTGCAAGGAATGCCCTTTACATATATCTTTGCTTACTTGTATAGTTGTGTCTGCCTGTAAATTATTAGAAATGGAATCGACAGTTCAAAGAGTATGCCCTTCAAAAGGCTAGCAGTATTGCTAAATTGGAGTGTAAAATAGTTCTGTGATATGCTCTTAAAAGGTTTGTTCCTGTTTAGTCACTAAGCTGTCCGACTTTCTGCAACCCCATGGACTGTAACCTGTCAGGCTCCTCTGTCCATGGGATTTCCCAGGCAAGAATACTGGAGGGGGTTGCCATTTGCTTCCTCCAGAGGATCTTCTCCACCCCAGGGATCAAGCTCACATCTCCTGCATGGGCAGGCAGATTCTTTACTGCTGAGCTACCAGGGAAGCCCACTCTTAAAAGGTACCAGCTCCCTGCTCTTCACTGTCCACCTACCACAACTCTAGCCTTCCCCTTTACCAGCTAACATTTCTAAAGAAACCAAAGACCTTGTTGCCAGGCCCTCCTGCTCCCATCCCAGCAAACCCTCAGAGATGCTGTGATGATGACCAGCAACCCTTAAAGATTTAACTGAGAGGGGCTCCCAGGCCCCCTAGACCCCAGTAGGAGGAGGGCTGAGAATGCTCCACCCTGGATGCCTTCCAGCCCATTTCAGACATCCCAGGAGATGGAAAGCAGAAATCAACAGTGTGTCACTATAAACCTATAGATGGGATCTCCACAGACTACAGCTGCCAATCAGAGCGATTAGAAATGTGCTTTAAATCATTCAGACAGGTGGGTACCACTGGCAGCATCTGTCGTTGTAGCATTTTTAAAGCTCAGAGTTCACTGAGCCTCTATCATTTTCTTTAATTTTTTTTTTACATCAGTCCCACAAAGTTTATGTTTCTAGGATACACTTAGAGAGAGAAAAAGACCTGGAAAGATACAAGCCATGGTATCCAGTTAATGCCCACCTTTTTACTGGTTTTCTTCTCACTGAGCAAAACTCTTACATCTCGTAGGCAAATTCATGGTTTTACTTAAAGGTATTTTTATTTGGGAAGAGACCTATTAGCTTTTTCCTTTTGTGTGACATCCCTGGTAAGAAATTAACAAATCAGTGTGAAAAACTAGTCAGGATGGGATGGAAGATAACCATGTACCCTGCCAGCCAAAAGGCTGTTTGAAGAGCTCTCACCAAGAGCAGTGAAATAAAATGGTGTTAATGAGAATGTAATTAGTAAAGCCAGTTATGCTGCCTGAGAGGCCATAATACAGCTAAGTTCTTCCTCAGCTATCAGAAAGCTATAAATAGAGATTTAAGTAGAGAGATGCCTCTTTTGAAACATGACTTCAGGTTAACAGACTGATTTATTTTAGATTCTAAAGATGGAGGGGTTTTCTTCTTAGTGTTTATTGTAAAAAGCGATAAAATTTATAAATTGAGGTGGTGGGGGAATCTCGAAGGGAGAATTTTTTCTTCTGGAGACTTCCTGTTCCAGGGCCCCACAGAGTTCAGGTCAAAGGGCTGGGCAGTGGGTCCAGGGTACATGCCAGCAGGTGCTGGAAAGCAAGGGCCGTTCTGGGCCGTGTTCCCAGGCAGACCCTGCTGGTACCATCTCCACACCATCCCAGCGGACGGGATCTCAAGACCAGTGTGGTACTGAGGCCAGGCAGACCATTTGAGCCCAGACTGCCTACAATGGGCTGCACCTGTCCCTGAGGTCCAAGAGTCAGGATGCTCTGACAAGGTCCAAACACCATCTTGACCCCCCACCCTCCACCCCCCGTCTTCTTTCTCCCTCAGCTTCAGCTCAAGGATAAGGACACATACATTCCATTGCTTTCTACACAACTAGCTTCCTTCCAGGGTACACACATGTTTCATTTTGAGCAAGCACATTTGCTTTACATTTTTAAAAGTTGTTATATAATAGCTTTTGAGTTAGCATACTATGAAACATTAGCTTTGAAGTGTTTTTGGAAGGCTTCCTGTTTAAAATCAGTTTCTGCTGGTAGTTATAAAGCCTCTCCCAATACTTAGAATAAACAGATAACTGTAAGAGAGAACTTTAGTTAGGAAAACAATATGATCGTTCTCGGCAATACAGAAAGGTCCCGCTTCTTGAAAAAAAGTGCTGAGACTTTTCCTCCAAATACCCTTTAAAACCCCTTTAAATAGAGTCAGTTCAGTTCAGTCGCTCAGTCGTGTCCAACTCTTCGTGACCCCATGGACTGCAGCAACCAGGCCTCCCTGTCCATCGCCAGCTCCCAGAGTTTACTCAAATTCATGTCTGTTGAGTCAGTGATGCCATCCAACCATCTCATCCTCTGTCGTCCCCTTCTCCTGCCTTCAATCTTTCCCAGCATCAGGATCTTTTCAGATGAGTCAGTTCTTTGCATCAGGTGGTCAAAATATTGGAGTTTCAGCTTCAGCATCAGTCCTTCCAATGAATATTAAACAGGGTATTTCTTACCTAAAAGTTCAAAAATTTTTTCCACCTGGAGAGTAGCATTTACCATATATAAGAATTGATGGAAAAGAAAATGTGTTTGTTATTATGTTTACTGCCAGAGCTTTTAAAGGTAAGACTCGAAGCTAGAGATTCCAATCAAATGGTCATTGTACTGTGTCTCATTTTAGATTCACGTCTCTGCTTTCAAGAAAAGATAGTTAATGTTCATATAAACGGAAGTGAATAGCTGTGATTTCCAAGGTAACAGCTATGTAGATACCTGTAATTGACAGTTTTCTTAAACCCTCAAGTGGTCTTTAGAAAGTGTTTTCCTATTTCTTTTAATCCCTTTTCAAACAGATCTGCCTCAGGCTTTTAATATCTATATATAGACTTGAGTAGCAGAGAACACCAAAGTCAGTGCCTGCTGACCCTGAAATAAGTGACCAGCAGTATCAGGGAAGTGCTTGGTTTGTTTGAAGGTTTTATCTCAGTATTTTCAAGATTGAAGGGAGCAGGTTTTTAGAAAGGCCCAGGTGGATCCTGTTTCTGAGGACTGCCCTAAGGTGAATTGTAGTGCTTCCATTCCTGGGCTGGTAAATAGACTTTCTGGTTGTTTGAAAAGCAGAACTGGAGTTAGTCAATTAAAAACAACAACAAAACACAGCTCTCTCTCACCCAGAAATGTGTTCCTTTTGCATGAATCCATTTTCAAACAAGAGCTTGGTAACTACTTTTCGTTGAGACTTTGGGACACTCCAGGGACAAGGAGGTCCCCGTCTGGCCCAGCCCCTTGCCCTGGGAAGTGGGGTGGGGGTGGAGTGGTGGGGTATCTGCCTGGTCTTTTATTGTTGCCTGTAGCCTGAGGTTAAATGAGGTGCCTCTTGGTCATTCCTTCTTGTGGTTAACTAGATGTCTCTGTGTGTTCACTGAGTTTGTAACATCAGTTCTGAATAGAACATAAAGCCCGCCCCTCCCTGCTAGTGTTAAGGTCCCAACAAACTCATCTTCTTCTCCATCCCAGAGACCTGACCACTTCCAGATGCAGTCTCGATAGCCGGGACCTAACAACGAAAACATCACTTTTAAAATACAGTACAAATCCTCCAGGCTTGGTTGTGTTTGTTCCTCAATTACGGCACAGTGCCTGCGTAGATTAAAATCTGCCTTGAACGGAAGTTTTCATTTTTTGTTCTTAACTTATAAATCCTTTAATATATCAAATAAATAAAAGGCATAGCTTTTCTGATGGCAGCAGGAGAAAGGGGCTTAAATTTTAAAATACTCTTATTATTGCATTTGATTTCAGAGTTCCTTCTGTGATTCTGATACAAGCTCCCGACCTCAGAAGTTAACAGATTTTTCACAGAAAAAGCTACTAATAATGATTTCTGTAAATTAGACTTCTCCAATGGTATAGTCATACTCTTGGTAACTTCTACCCAAGACCCAAACATCTTGGAAGTCCACTTCTGAAAGTATGTGAATTAGAATAATTTAATCAGTTTGGTATCGTTTGGACTTGCAGACGGAATCACTGCTGTCTTTAGAATGTGAACCTGGCTTCAGACTCCCATCAGTCATTTCCCTGCAGACACTTCTAGGCGCCTTTCTGACTGGGCACGTGACCCTTTCTCACGTGTGCCTTGGCTCTGGCCCCGGTCTACGGAGGCCCCATGCCTGGGCTGACCTCTCCCACCTCCATCAGCCCCTCTATTCCTGCCACTCCCCCTGGTCTCAGTTAATATGTGTGATGGTGGCTCTTTGCTGTAGACAGTGAGGACCAACAAGTCTGTAAACAAGGGGTTACTGGGTATGTTTTGGATGGAGAGAAAACTCTAAGACTGGCTGTGGGGTCGAACGTGTTTGCAGAAGGATATGCCTGGAGGTGGGCACTCAAGTTTTGTAGATGACTACAGTGACCCGGGAGAGCGCTCAGGTGGGCCTGAACTAGGACAGGGGCATTCTGGTTGATCAAGAAAGGACTGCTGAGGCTTAACCATGGACAGACTAGGTGATTGATTGGGATGAGAGGTAGGGTGATGGCAGGATCTCTAATCTAAATTTGGGAAGACAGCAGGTGGTAGTGGTTTGGGCTTTGTTGAACTTGGAGCTTCCAGTGGAACACTGAGAGTGAGGAGGAGGATATTGAGCAGAGGGTTGGAACTGTGATCCACTCAGATCTTCCACAGTAGTGGAAGATCGAGATGGAGAGATGGGCTTGAAGGGGATAGTTGAAGCCACGGGCACAAGAGGACACTGTCCAGGGAATGAGTGTTAGAAGAGTTAAATGGCGATGATGCGGTTTTGGGGAATCTGCAACTCAGAGAAGTACAGGAAGGCGGAGCGGTGAAAGGTGCTGGAAGAGAACACAGTGGGGAAAGCAGGGCTGGAGGAGAGTGGCTTAAGTTACAGCAAAGTGAGTGGGAGGGGCACTGAGATCAGATTTCAGAGCCCCCAGAAGGCAGACTCGGACATGCAGGAGGAGATGGGAGGCACCATGTTAATGGGAGTTACGGGAAGAAAGGTGCGTGGACACGAGGAAGTTATGGGAAGAAATGCATGGACACGAGGAAGCAGAGCCCGGAGCCTGAGCACAAGTGTTTGAGCCTCGTTGGGGTGGGAGTGGCTCAGGGTTAGAGGGCGGGGCCCGGCTCCTCCTCGTGTGCCCTCCCCACCTGCAGGCAGTGGTAGTGGCCTTCCAACCCTTGATTCTGTCCCCAGTATCTGCTTCCCCAAGGGATGCTGACACAACCAGTGCCTTGAGAGCTGGGACTCTGTCCCACCTGCCCCGTGCCTGGCCTGGCCTTCACCCCGGTGTACACAGTGTGTTATCTTACTTAGTCTCATAGCAACTCCATATAGCGAGTCCATCCTTATTCCCATTTTACTGATGAAGAAATTAAGGCTTAAGTTAAATAACTTTACAAGATGCAGTAATAATAAGTGTGGAAAATTTTAAACAGCTTTATTAGACCATAGCTGCCTTCTACCACTCCAGAAAGGAAAGAAGTTTTGCCCATCTTTGTAGGTGAAGGTTATGTGAGATTTCCTGGTGAAATTACTTTTTTCCCTTCCTTTCTTTAAAATATAATTCTTATACCCCAAGTTCACCCTTTTGAAGTGTATAATTCAGTAGTTTGAGTATAGTCACCAAGCTGTACAACCATTACCATGGTAAATTCGAGAACATTTTCATTACTCCAAGGAGAAACTCTGTCCCCATTAGCAGTCATTCCAGTTTCCCCATTTCCCCAGCCCCTCAGCCAACTCTAAACTACCTTCTGTTCCCTGGACATTTCCAGGAAATGGAGTCACACACCATGTGGTCTGCTGTGTCTGACTCTTCACTTGGTGTTTCCAAGGTTGAGGCAGGTTTTAGCATGAACGAGGATTTCATTCCTTCACACTGTTGAGTAATATTCCGTTGTGTGTATACATCACATTCTGTTGATCCGTTCAGCAGTTGATGGGCATTTGGATTGTTCCTGCTTTGCAGCTACTAGGAGTGATGCGGCCACAGCCACTGGTGTGCAAGTGTTTGTGTGGACGTGTGTTTCCAGTTCCCTCTGGTGTGTATTGGAAGGCTACTTGGAAAGAGTGCAAGCAGCGTAAAGTCCAAGAGCTCTTGTTCTCCATCTTCTTCCTCTGTTTGTTTCTAGTTCCCGCTGGTGGCTGACTTGTTCCATGATGGCAAAGACTCTGCTCCCGCCACCACCGCTTCTTCCAAGATCAACATTCGCCCCTCCAGACGCCCCATGAAAGCCTCCAACAAGGAGCACAAGAAAACCGTGGGTTACCAGGTGAGCCCCCAGGCCCCAGAGCTGTGGAGCCTGGCACGTGAGGCAAGACTGCCTCTCTGGAGATGAAGGATGGAGGGGCAGAGTCAGAGGGGGGCCCGAGTGGCCTCGGTATCCGCATCCCCAGCCCCCAGCCTGGTCCTTCTGTGCCCTTTGAAGAAGGAAGGTGCAGAACCTTCACTAGAGGGAACTGGAAGGGGAGAGAGGGGAGGACTCCATCCCCATGTTGAGTGTCTGATCCCTTTTGGGGGGACCACATCGCAGGACCACAGACACCTGAGGGTGAGCCTGGAGGGCTAGGGGTACAGTCTGGGAGGGCGGGATCAGTAGCCTGGGGACTCGAAATTGAGAAACGGCTCCTGCTGTGGGCCTTGACATCCAGCATGTCTCCCAGGAAAGCAGAGTGCCTGCTGAGCCCTGGCAACCACTGACCCTCATGCTTTGGTAGAAATCTGTTCTGGGCGCATCCTGTAAGGCAGTAACTGCCAGCCTGCCAGCCTGCCACCCAGGCACCCTGTATCAGGGCAGCAGGGCCTGCAGCCACGTGACGGTCCCTCTCACACTCTTGGCCCTTGCTCGCCTCATCTCATCTGATCAGGGTGCTGAGTGAAATGCCCCCAGGAGGTCTCTCCCCAGGTGCTTTGTGGAGCCTGTTGCTGGGATGCGGGAGGGTCTGGGGGTTGGCCAAGTAGCCCAGCAGCGTCAGAGCTGGAGTCCGCCCCCAGGTCCCCGGGGGTCTCCCTGCCCTGCGTTAAAACAGTAACGAAGTGATAAAAGCATTGGCAGCTCCCACTCCCAGTGTGGTGGTGCTCCTGGACGTTCGTGATTCACCACGAAAGCTGAGCAGGAGTAGGTCACGGGGCGCTGACCTCTGTCTCTCCAGTTCCGCTCCTCCCTGCACCTGCTCATGGAGACGCTGAACGCCACGACGCCGCACTACGTCCGCTGCATCAAGCCCAACGACGAGAAGCTGCCCTTCCAGTGAGTGTCGCCTCGAAGGCCAAGGGCACGGGGCGGGCACAGCCCCGCGGGTCTGTGGGCCTCAGTGGGATGAGTGGCGGGTCCTGCAGCTGCGGCCCCCCCCCCCCCCAACCGCCGGTGGTTTATGTGCAGAGTATGGACCCCAGCTGGCTGCTGTCCGGAGAACTGGGGGCCGTGAAGGGCCAGCTGCTCGATCCTCACGTTGCTTACAGTGATGGTCAGGGTGCCCTCGAAGCAGAGAGCCAGTTAGAAGTATGCCGTTAAATGGGGACATGAGCGCATCTCACAGCAGCTGCTCTGTTCAGAGATGGGAGTGGTCAGGGAAGGTTTTTTGACTGAGGAAGCGTAACCTCACGTGGTGCATCGAGTGATGAGACGTGCAGACGGTCCTGTGTCTCACACCCCCTCTCCTCTGCCTCCGGAGTCATCCACACTTGCTCACTTTCCCCTCTCTCTGACCCACATTCTGCCACTACTCCTGCCTTGAAATTTTCCTTCCATTTCTGTCCCCACTCATATGGTTTGCTGTTATTGTTGTTCAGTCAGTCATGTCCGGCTCTTTGTGACCCCATGGACTGCAGCACGCCAGGCTTCCCTGTCCTTCACTGCCTCCCGGAGTTTGCTCAAACTCAGGTCCGTTGAGTCGGTGATGCCATCCAGCCGTGATTGGCCTCCCCCAAGTCTGGTTAACAATGACTCTTCAGCATCTCTGTCGTCTCTGGGTTGTGCCGATTCCACCTGGCATTTCTGCCGGTCTGCTGTGACTTCACTGGCCTCCTCACACTCAACATGTCTGAAACCAGACTCATCCTCCCCGCTCCCCCACGATCGTTCCTGTTTATTCGGTCTCTGTTACAGTAAATGGCATAAGCATTTCCTGACATCTCATCCACCCACCAAACTGGGCTCTTCCAAACCAGAAACCTAAGGGTCCCTCTGGACCAGCACCATCTAGTAGAACCTTCTGCCGTGATGGAATTGTTTGGTAAATCTACAGTGACCTACATGGTCACACATGCCTACTGAGCTCTTGCAGTGTGGCCAGGGTGACTGAGACAGCGAAGTCTTAATTTCATTTTAGTTACTTACAGGTGGCTAGTGGCTACCATATTGGGCAGCAGGGCCCTTACTCCCTAGAATCCAATCGTGGTTGAAGTCCTGTGGAGTCCGCCTGACAATCTCTCCCACGGTCTCCCATGTCCCTTCCTTCCCCTGTGGCCTGTCTCCGCGTCTCTCCATTTCTTGCCTGGAGTGCTGCCCTGCGCCTGTAGAATGGTCTCTCACTCACCTTGCGGCCTTTCCTCCTGCTCCCCTGAGCCTCCACATGCGCTATTCTCCCCCTAGCCAAAGGAGGTATATTTTTCCATTTTTCAAGCAATTCTTTCCCATCTTTCTGATTTCCTTTTTGGTCCTGGCATAATTTCTTTCTGTGAAATAATTTATCTTGGCAACTCCAACTCTCAGGATGAATATCTACACTGCCTTCTGTATTTCATATCGGTTAATAAAGCTTGACTTCCACTCTCAGGGGCCTCGTCCTGGAAAAGGTTGGGAAGACAGCGTCGAATCAGCCTCCTCAGGAGCCGGCTGACTGTCCACTCTTCTCCCTTCCTCCAAGTTCCCGAGACATGCTCAGGAAATCCCCCCATGTGAATCTGTTTACCAGACGCCTCCAGAAAAAGAGAGGCTGTTAGGAAAGCAGCAGGTGTGAAAGACGTAGATTACGTGTGAAGGACACAAGTGGCGTGCTGGGCCCGGGAGTGGAGCGTGTGGGAATGCCACGAGCTCTGCCCGCAGCTGGCCTGACCTTGGGCAATGCGTCTATCAGAACCGGGCGCCCACCGTGTGCAGAGTTCTCACGCTGAGTCTCTCGTCCCACGTGAGAGAAGCCCCTGGGACTCTCAAAGGGACGTGCGAGTCTAGGAACCTCCTTTACCTTCAGAACCAAAGTCTTCCTCCCGATAAAGTGGGGGAGGTTACGGAACCAAGTCAGAAAGCCTGCGTTCTCGGCTACCATTTGTTTGGCTCATCCCGAGCGAGGCCCTAGCCCTCTTCATTTCATTTCCTCCTCTGTTAATTGTGGCTAAAAAAAAAATAGTTATCCTGATGAAAAATTTCAGCGAGATAATGAGGATTATTTATGACCAGTATAAAAATTTATGTCATGAAAATCTGTGAGGTTATTGATAATTCTGGAAACAAAGTGCTGTATCCCTCCTCCCCCTCCCCTAAAGCTGGGTTTTCTCAGCCTCAGCACTGTGGGCATTTGGGCCAAGTAATGGTTTTCTGCAGGGCTGTCCCATACACTGGAGGAGACGTAGCAGCTTCCCTGGCCTCTGCCCCCTAGATGCCAGTGACACCCCCACCGCTGTGACAACTAACGGCGGGCGTCTTAGAACGTTATTGTTCCTTGGTGGCAAAATTTTCCCCAGTGGAGACTGCTGTCTTGCACTAAATGCTTCTATTTGATAAAAAGTCTTTCCTTCTGCTGCTTCTTTTGTTCAGAAGCCATCTCTCCTGGGCACTGGGCTAGGACAGTGGAATCACAATGAGTAAAGACATAGTAGTCTTCTTAAGGAGTTGTCAGCCCCAGATAGCTGGGGACAGCCTAAGAGTGACTGTCAGTGGGTCTGTGGGAACTGCAGCGATATAGAGGCAAGAGAACAGGAAGTGTCCAGGGAGGAGGTGGCCCTGGGCAGGTGCGATCCTCTGGAGTGGGATCATCATCAGAGCAACCGGCCAGGTTTCCTGAAAGCCAGTGGGCTGGTCTCAGCAGTGGGTGGTGCTGAGTGCCTCAGGGTCCCGCATGCACCTGCCCAGCACCACAGAGCCCCAGGCAGTAGGTGGGAGCCAGCAGCCTTTTAGGGGGCAGGTGACTGCGGAGGAGGAGCCGGGTCCCCACGTCATTGGAGGGGGCTCACTCTGCATCCGGCTATAGCCAAGCTTCAGGACAGCCAGAAAGAAAAAGAACATTTATTCCTCATCCTGAATCATGATGATTGATTCAGGGTCAGCTTAGTTCTTTCTCCGTGAAGACTCCCTGATTACCCCAGCCAACCCCAGCATCTTTCCCTCCAGTTTCTTTCAGCATTTTTACCATGTTTATCACATGATGCCTTGTGGTTTAATCAGTCTCTGGGTAGGAAAGATCCCCTGGAGAAGGGAATGGTTACCCACTCCAGTATTCTTGCCTGGAGAATTCCACAGACAGAGGAGCCTGGTGGGCTACAGTCCGTGGAGTCACAGAGAGTCAGACATGACTGAGTGAATAACACTTTCATTTGTACTTTACCACCTCTATACACGTCTCCCCTCTTCAAGTGTGGATACTTAAGAAAATCCAGGCCATGTCTGACTTTTACCTCCAGTGTCTTACTCAGTATAAGTGTCAGAATAAAAATGGGGTTTTCAGTACTAAACTTAGCATCTTAGGGTGGATGAGTTGCTGATGTCATGGCTTCTTGTCTAAAGACAAGAAGATAAAGTTCTTTATCTGTGTGATTCTTGGGCAGCTCTCATGACAGAAGCTCATAGCATGCGTGACCTTATCTGTTGTGCCAGGCGCTGGCCTCACTGCTTTCATGGGCTGTTACACTTAATCTTCACACTCACCCTCTAAAAGGGACACTTCCACTCTCCCCACCTTAGAGAGGAGGATACTGCTGTACAAGGAGGTGTGTTATGTGCCCCAAATCACACATGCAGCTGTAAGTGACCACATCATGATTCAGACCCAGGTCTGCGTGGCCTGAAACTCCCCTTTTAAACTTGGGAGCCAACTCAGGCTTGAGGTGCTAAGTGTGTATGATTTGGCCACTGAGTTAAGACAGATGCCCCTGTCTGTAGAAATAATAAGGGAAGGCTCTGTTCTTCAGTCGCTCAGTCATGTCCAACTCTTTGCAACCCCATGGACTGCAGCACGCCAGGCTTCCCTGCCTTTCACTATCTCCCAGAGTTTGCTCAAACTTAAATCCGTCGAGTCGATGATGCCATCCAACCATCTCATCCTCTGTTGTCCCCTTCTCCTGCCTTCAGTCTTTCCCATCATCAGTGTCTTTTCCAGGGAGTTGGCTCTTCTCATCAGGTGGCCAAAGTATTGGAGCTTCAGTTTCAGCATCAATCCTTCCAATGAATGTTCAGGATTGATTTCCTTTAGGATTGACTGGTTTGATCTCCTTGCAGTCCAAGGAACTGTCAAGAGTCTTCTGCAGCACCACACTTTGAAAGCATCAATTCTTTGGCGCTCAGCCTTCTCTGTGGTCCAACTCTCATATCCATACATGACTACTGGAAAAACCATAGCTTTGACTATACGGACCTTTGTTAACAAAGTGATGTCTCTGCTTTTTAATACACTGTCTAGGCTCTGCAGAGGAGGCAGGAATGAGTTTGGGAGGGTGGCCAGAGTGCAGGGAGGCAAATAAGAGGAGGAGTCCAGGTGAGGGTGAGAACGCGCACAGAACTGAGACGGCTCAGGTGCTGCCAGTCGCTGTCCTCTAGCCTGCGCTTGGCCCCTGGACTTAAGCTCCCAGGCGCACAATGCCTGTACCTCGGTGCAGAAAGGGGTGGTCTCTCTCTCTCCCCTGTTCTGTTTCTTTGCCGTTGTGGCCTCTCATTGCTTGTCTTGTGTTTTGCAGTTTTAACTCAAAGAGAGCAGTGCAGCAGCTCCGAGCCTGCGGCGTGTTGGAGACCATCCGGATCAGTGCGGCCGGCTACCCATCCAGGTACTACACCTCCTGGGGCCTGCCTCCCCAGGGGACCACCTTATGTGCTATCAGCCAGAGACAGGGCCTCCATAAACGGTCCCCAACGCTGAGGGCTCAAACAGGGTGCTGACAGACGAAAGAATCTCAGTTTGTCCTAGGAAGTATGGGTGTCAACAGTAACATCCTCCTGGACAGCTTTTCAGATTTCAGCTTGGCATTAGTCTGAGCAGCGAGCTGGTCAACCGTCCCAGCAGCAGAGCCTCCAAAATCCTTTTTCCTGTCATGATTCTTTAACTAGGCATGATTCTTTAACTCAGCTACATGCTGAAGTTCTCAGCATCGAGGGAGAACGAAACGCCCAGAACGTGTTTTGCTGCTCTGAGAAGGGCTTTGTGCTGGACATGTTGACCCCCTGGAGCCCCGTCTGAGATCATCCAGGGCCCTTGTATGGCCAAGAGGCAGGACGTGTCCCTGATGCACCGGTTTTCTCTCCAGGTGGTCCTACCATGACTTCTTCAACCGGTATCGGGTGCTGGTCAAGAAGAGAGACCTTGCCAATGCAGACAAAAAGGCCATCTGCAGGTCTGTGCTGGAGAGCCTCATCAAGGTGAGCTGGGCACATCCCCGACCCCAGCTCCAGGGAAGGCTCAGCTGCGGTGCCCTGAGATTTGGGGTGGGCTGTTAACTGCCTTAGTGGTCCTCACCCCTCTTACAGAAACTGTCATCTGAGATGTTCATCCATTTTCCTGCATCAGGGACTGTAAAGGAAAAGCCCCTTTTTCACCTGCCTGGAGACATTCCCAGCCTTTCCTATGTCACAGCTCCCATAGAAAATGAAACTGTTTATACAGTGCTTTAGGGGTCATGATAAGGCCCCAAGCTGCTGGCCTGTCTTCCTCAAAGCTTGGGGCTCCACCGCTCAGCCTGCCTGCTGGCACCGGTGAACCTGCTGGGGCTCTGATCTGGAGCCCAAGCAAGGATGGCCTGGGAGCCAGCCGAGGGGGAAATACCCACACCTCCTGTGTCTTCCCCATCGCAGAGCCAGCCTCAGGCCCAACCTCAGATGCTTGCTTTAAATAAGACAGTGGATTTCATTTTATCTGAAACAACCTGAACTCTGCAGCTGATGCTTGGGGCTGTAGAATGACAGCTGAGCTCTTGGGGGTCTTTGATGAGGGGCAGATCCTTGCGTGTTTCTTGGTTCTAGAGCATTCAGCGATTACAACAGAGTATGGTACTTAATGGTCTCAATAAAGAGTTAGATTACATCGAGAATCTTCCTTTCAGAGGGAAGAGAATTGCATCAACTTTAAAATATTTTTAAGTATCATTTTGTTTAGGAAAATCTGTTCATTTGGAGTATAGTTCATTGCCGGATGACCAAGTTTAAAATCATAAGTTATTTTGTAAAAGTGACACAGTCACCCTCTGAGCACAATGTTGTCTTAGCAGCTCAAGACTATAGCTATAGATAGTACAGAATGCTGGGCTAAACATTCTGTAGAGAATACAAGGGTGGCAGTCTTCTTAACTGAAGGTTGCCTTTGGTCCACTGGACTCTGGTTAATTGAGGTTTGTGCTGTGGAACGTCTGCCAGTGTCTCCATTTCAACATCTCTTTCTACACGGTGAGAAAACTGTGCTCCGGGTCAGGTGGGCCCTGGGCGAGAGGGAGCGTCAGGAGTCTTCCCCCTTTGTTGGCACCGGGAGCTGGCCTGTTTGTGTGGTCAAGGCTCGCGGCAGCCCGCTCGGCCCTCGGTCTAGCTCCTGCTTTCCCTGGGGCCATAGTTCCACTCTTCCTCTCCCTTCCCTGGTTTCTCCACGCTTCCAGTGGAACCGTTGCTCCTCACGCAGAAGGTGATCTGGAGGGGCCCCAGGTCAGACCGGCTGACTCAGCGTCCCCCACCCCACTCCCCTCCAGCCGGCAGAACCAGGGGCCGCTGTGCGGACCTGCTCCTTGATGTGCTCGGGCCTCTGGTTCAACATCACCCAGCTTGCACGCTGACCCTGCCCTCCTGCCTTCCTCAGTCCAGCAGTCCTTGAGCCCCTCGTGTGCTGTCCTGCGCTTGAGATGTCTTTTCCTCTCTTGCAGAGGATGGCTTTTGCATTGACACTCCCCCTAAGTTATGAGCCCTGAGCCTGACACACAGGTGTCACTCACCAGGCATTTGTGGAATGTGTGAGCGAACCAGTGAATCCGCTAAAGTATGTGAATAAGGGCTGTTTCCTCTGCCTGAAGTGCTTTCCCCACCTTTGTCGTGTCTGGCCAGGTTCTTTCCTTCTGAACCAAGCTCTAAAATGCTTTCCGGGCCATGAAGCCCGTTCCTGGCCCCCCCAGATGGAGTTAGTCACTGGCCAACACTTCTCCACTTCTGTCTTCCATTATTGCGTTCCTCCCCTTGTATTGTAGTTAAGGGCTTGTTTGTCATTTCACCAGACTGTGGACAATTGAATGGCAAGGGTCTCACTGTCATTGTGTTCCCAGCACAGCCACTGGACATCACAGGAGCTTGTTTGTGCAGGTGGCTGCATGGGTGACAGATGAGCTTGTCCCTATGAAACCTTCCACCGGTGGCTCACAGTCCCTGAGCCTTAGTACAAGTCAGACATTTTTCTGTTTCACGCACTCCATCTCATCTTCACGCTGCCTTAAGAGAAAGACACAAACATGACCCCCATTGCACAGATGAGGAAACTGAGGCATAAACAGCTGATACAAATGGCCCAAAGTGACTCAGGAACCCCCACAACCTAAATCACATCACCACTGAAATCAGTCTGATTGATTAATCAGTGTCACAGTGTGTAATTGCCATTCCTAGACAGGAGTGGGTTTCCCCGGTGGCTCAGATGGTAGAGAGTCCAGCTGTAATGCAGCAGACCTGGGTTTGATCCCTGGGTCGGGGAGATCACCTGGAGAAGGGAACGGTCACCCACTCCAGTTTTCTTGCCTGAAGAATCCCAGGGATGGAGGAGGGGGCCTGACGGACTACAGTCCATGGGGTCCCAAGGAGTCAGACAGGGCTGAGCGTCTAACACCCTTTCTCTTTTCAGACATGTAATGGGGCTCAGTGCTTCAGGACTTCCTTGGAAACCTTCTTTGTCTTTTCCCTTTTGGGGGGTGCGGGGGCACCCCTTCTGGTCACTAGTGCTGCTAGTACTCTTGCTAAGTGACCTGAGACTTTAAGCGTTTGAGACTTGGCAAAGTCACCCATTATACTAGAAGGGCACAGGCCAGCTCCCTGCACTTTCCAGGAAAGTGCTAAGTGATACGAGAGCAGAGTGATTAGCAGAGAAGCCGTGATGAAGGGGCGTGTAGGCCTGGCAGCAGGCTGTTTGTCCAGGGGCAGCCGGGCACAGGGGCTGCATCGAGAGGTTGCTCAGGAGTGGTGGTCTCCTCCTGCGAGGCATGTAGGAATTCCTCCATCATTAGCTTGAAGGTGTTTTTTCTTTTAACTCCACAAATGGGTATTGAATTCTTGAATTCTTCCTATGTACTACCCTAGAGTGGTCAGTGAGAGTTACAAAGGAGCCAACTAGGGGGCCCCTGCCCTCCAGGACTGACGGTCGTCTAGTGTAGTTACACATGCCACTGGCCATCAGGGAAACCTGACCCTGCCTCCCGACAGTGGAGGAGTGGATTAACAAGCTTCTGCTGGGAACCCAGGGGGCGTGAGGAGCTACATGTGAGAGGAGTGTGAAGGGAGTTGGTCCTACCAACGGGCATGACGCAATAAAGAGACCTCTGGCCGAGGAGTCCTGGGGCTTGGGTTCTATTCCTTGATGTTTTCAGTGAGACCTTTGGCAAGTCACCTCAACATTCTCGGCATCTGTGCAATAAGAGAGTGGCTTGGGATAGGTTACTAAGATTCCTTTCTACCCCCTCAGTCTCTGATTGCCAGAGAAGGGTTCTCAGGAGATGACCTCTAATCAGTATGTGAAGAGTATGGTCAGTTCTAGGGGTCAGAGAAAGCAGATGTCTGGGCAAGGGGGAGTGCCACCATCAGGCCAGTGGTGACAGGCACACCACTGGGGCCTTCAGAGAAATCCTCACCCATTCAAATGGTGGCCTGCAGACCAGCCTGCCATTTCCCTGGTGGTTTATTCCAGAATAGGAACTGGAGCCAGTGTACTGTGGCCCCAGGGATACAACAAGCACCCCCGCCCAGGCCATGGCTCTGCTGA
The DNA here is from genome assembly GCF_032405125.1 of Capricornis sumatraensis. Classification (NCBI taxonomy): domain Eukaryota; kingdom Metazoa; phylum Chordata; class Mammalia; order Artiodactyla; family Bovidae; genus Capricornis; species Capricornis sumatraensis. The sequence continues at coordinate 52,142,863 of NC_091089.1, read as the reverse complement.
AGACCTAGTAGCCAGGCTTGTCCCCCAACTGTGAGGGCTGAGTCGCCAACCCCTCCTCACTGAGGAGTCTCCCCAGCCGGGTGATGATGAAGACCAGGCCTCAGGCATCTCAAAGCTCCCCCACCCAGCCTTGGTTCCTCCCGGCATGAACTGAGGCCCGGAGCAGAGGCAGGAAGGAGAACCAGACCTGCAGCTCACTCCTCCGTGCCTCACCAGCAGCCCAGCCATAGAAGGGACCATCAGCAATGGCCTGGCTGGCCACTGTGTCCCCAGCTCAGCCCTGGCGCAGGCCACCTGGCTTTCCTGTGCGTGGAACCTGGTTCCTGTTAGCTGTACAGGCCTTGGCCATGACGAGTGTCGACTCAGCATGGTTTCAGAGCCACTGGTCGATATGAAATATATATTTGTGTGTGTATTTTCCTTACCCCTTGGCTCATTATCTCCTCCTTATAATGGTCTTCATGCTCAGTGAGCAAAATTAGATGACGTGTGTTTACAAAGAGCACTTAGTTATTGTGGGCCGCCTACATAGTACTGTAGCCCAGGCCTGTCCACGCACACGCATACACACGCACACACACACACACAGTGCCGGGTCATCTTCCCTTGTCCATTAGGTCAAGCACGGGAAGGGCCCCTAATTTTAACCTAAGTACATGTCATTAAAGACAGTTACCATCTGTGAAGAAACCTCACAGCATAGTTAGATACCAAATAGAATGTATTTGGGGGTTATTTACAATGTGTATGTAATTTCCCACGCCTGCCTGCTTTCACTCCATTCAGGTCTTTGCTTGAACAGCCCCTCCATTGAGATGCCTTTCTCCTTTAGCCTATTTCAGCATCTGCATCCCATCCTCCAGCCCTCTTATTACAAGTCAGACATTTTTCTTTCTCACGCACTCCATCTCATCTTCACGCTGCCTTAAGAGAAAGATACAAACATGACCCCCATTGCACAGATGAGGAAACTGAGGCATAAACAGCTGATATAAACTGCCCAAGGTGACTCAGGAGCCCCCACAACCTAAATCACATCATCACTGGGTCAGTCTGACTGATTAGTCAATGTCACGGTGTGTAAATGTCACAGTGCACAAATCTTATAAAGCTTTGTTGTCCTCATAACCCTCAGCACTGCCTGAAATGTGCTGTGTCCTTTTCCGCTCGCCCAGATGCCCTCGCCATGATGGCAGCTGCTGGTGGGCAGGCCTGCTTCTCACCGCTGCGCTTGGTGTCTGAACAGCAGTAGGGACCAGTCGGTGTCGGTTACATACTGACTCGGTAGTTGTTTAAGGAGCCAGGGGCACGTGAGACCCTGCAGGGGAATCATGTGGGGGAGCAACTGGGGCGATGGGGCGCGTTCCTTTGCCGCTCACGGGTGATGAACCAGCTCCCCTCCCTGCCTTGCCAAGGATCCTGACAAGTTCCAGTTCGGCCGCACCAAGATCTTCTTCCGGGCCGGCCAGGTGGCCTACCTGGAGAAGCTTCGGGCTGACAAGTTCCGGGCGGCCACCATCATGATCCAGAAAACCGTTCGGGGCTGGCTGCAGAAGCAGAAGTACCGCAGGTTGAAGGGAGCCGCTTTAACCCTGCAGAGGCACTGCCGAGGACACCTTGCCCGCAGGTGAGCTGCATGCCCAAGCTCGTGGATCCCTGCGGTGGGGTGGGGCGGGGCGGGGGCGGGGCGGGGGCGGGGCGGGGCGGGGCGGGGGCGGGGCCTGGCTCTGAGCTGGCCTCAATCAGCCCCTGTGGGTAGAGCACCGCCCTCCTGGGCCCTGTCTGTATCCAGCTTTCCCCCAGCCGCCGGGCCTGTCTCTCCTCCCCTTCTCACCTGAGCCGGTAGGTCTAGTTCCCAGGTCTCCTGTCTCCCCCAGTCTGTCCCCACCCACCAGTGCTAGCCTAGGACGGGCTGGTTTTCCGGCCAAACCTCCGTTTGCCCTTTGCTTAAACGCTTAAGTAAAACAGTCCTCTTCCCGAAAGAGAGATGAATTCAGCCTTTCTCTCACAGTTAACGTACACTCAGCTTCATGACTTAAGCCACTGATTTCAGAATCCCTTAGGAGTTTGGTTAGTAGGGCTGAATGAAAAGGCCTGGGGAGGACCCTTCTGTGAGCTGTTGCACTCAGCCAACGTGGGGAAGGGGAGAGGGAGACTTGTCTGACCACAAGCAGCTCCCTTGGGGCAAAGCTTCATGCCAGTGGACTGCCCTCCCCCAGCCCAGCACCACACGAAAGAGGCTACTTTGCTGAAAACATCCCCTCCTAGTGATGTCGTTGGGTTGATGAAGCGCTGAATCAGTATGAGTGTCACCAGGGAGATGGGCATGGAGGACACCCCCAGCCCTCGCCATGAGACCCACTCCCCCAGCCTTTGCGTGCGTCATCAGATTTTGGATCCAGCCCTGGTTCAACATCAGTGACCTCTGCAGATCCCGGTTTTCTTGAGGAAGTGACGATAATCTCTGGGACGCCTTGCATTTGGAAGCCTAAATTTCCTAAGTGACTGCTCAGGCCTCTCTGCTTGAATATAGAAACAAGCCCAGAGCAGGCACCCACTGTACTGTAAAGTTAGAAGATTGCTCTGGCTCCCCTTCATGTCCTTGTTATAAGCTGTTTATCCAAGCAGAACCAGAGATGATGAATACTATTAATTACCTGTGAACAGTTGAGAGGTGGTCTCTAGAACAAAAGCTACAGAAATGAGAAAGTTGTCAGTGGTATCCACACTAAGTTGTCATCCACAGTTAGGGCATCGCTGAGCACCCTGGTGTACAGGACTCTGTCCTGGGTAGGGGGATGGCCCACGTTCTCCCTGCAGGGAGTTTGTATTCTAGAGAGAGTGTTCAGGGAGAGCTGCACTAGGAATCAGACTCATTTAAGCAAGTAGAGCAGGGCTGAGTGAGTTACTTCCCACTCCAGAGTTGCGCTAGATTATGTCCAAGGTCCTTTCTAGCTTTTAATATTCTTAGTCTCTCGTTGAGCACTTGCTATGAGTCTAACACCAAACAGAGCCCTTGCAGGGGCTTAAAAGTGTGGGACTGACTTTATGTCTGCCTTGAGGGGTGAGATGGGGAATGTAGAAATGGAACAGAGGGAAGTAGGTGCCCATGTTCAGTGCATCCCCGGCAGAAACGCTGGGAGGTGAGAAAGTAAAGAGAGATTGCCACAGGCCTGAGAAGGTGGTGTTCATTCAGCAGATTCTTCCTATGTGCTGCCGTGCCAGGCCCTATACTAGGTGTAGGGGTACAAGGATGCTAATACCCAGCCCCTGACCCCTCCGAACCTGGTGAGGTCCAGGGACAGACCCATGTGAGCATGTGATGTCCTTGAGGGCTGCCCAGGTTATAGGAGAGGCTTGTGCGTCGGGGAGTAGACGGATGAGGATCAGAGTTGATCAGACTTAGACTGAGTTGTAAATACGTGGCAAGAGTGTTTAGACGAGGTGGAGGAAGCCAGTTCTGTTCTGAGCTGTGTCTCAAGGCCTTGCTACTGTCGGTAATGGCGACACAAGTTGGCCTAGCCAGCAGGTGACCAGGCAGGGCTGACGGGGAAGGGGTTTGTGTTCACGAAGGGCCCACCTCTCTCTCCCTCCCCAGACTGGCCAAGCATCTGCGGAGGACCCGGGCGGCCGTGGTGCTCCAGAAGCAGTTCCGCATGCAGAGAGCCCGCCGGGCCTACCAGAGGGTCTGCAGGGCCGCCATCGTCATCCAGGCCTTCGCTCGGGGCATGTTTGTGCGGAGAATCTACCACCAGGTGCGTAGCCGCCCCCAGGGTCTCGGGCTGCAGACTCGGCCCTGAGCAGCAGCAGACGGCTTGGCATCAACCTCAGCACTTGTTGGGCACTTCTCACTTTTTTCTATGGAATTTCGCAACTCTGCTCCCACCGAATCCTGACCAAAGTCTTGTGAGGCACAGTGACTCAGGGTTCACCAGAGAGACAGAAGGCATAGGAGATGCGTGTGTCTGTGCGCATAAGGTTTATTATGAGGAACTGACACATGTAGGTATGCAGGCTGAGCAGTTCTCGGTGTACCACGTACACACTGGAGACTCGAGAATCCCAGGGGAGTGACTCTGCCCGAGTCTGCAGGCCTGAGGACCAGGCAGTCATGGTACAGTCCCAGTCCAAGGGCAAGATGGCTCAAATGGTAAGGAGTCTGCCTGTGATGCAGGAGACCTGGGTTCGATCCCTGGGTCAGGAAGATCCCCTGGAGAAGGGAATGGCAACCCACTCTAGTATTCTTGCCTGGAGAACCTCATGGACAGAGGAACCTGGCATGCTACAGTCCATGGGATCAGACACAACTGAGTGACTTAACACTTTTGTTCATTCCGCAAACGTTTATTTTGTAGGGCATTACAGTGAGGACATTGATGATGCTTTAATTTTCTGAGTGGTTTTTTAACTGTATAGGAAAAAAGAAAAACCGAATTACAAGCCAAGCTAACTGTAAACCATTAACCCGCTCGACAGTCCCACACAACCATCTCACTTCGCCTCCAGCTTACTGTCACCAGGAGTGGGTCCGCATCTGTTGAATGAGGGGCTATCGGCTGGATAATCTTTAAGCCCCTCTGACTTTCAGGGTTTTTTTAGATTGTGGTTTCCTAGTGAGTTAAAAAAAGAAAAAGAAATGAGAGTTTGACAGCTGCCACCAGACTTAGTTGCAACTTGTTCATAAGACAGATGGCCACCAAAGCCTCAAGTCATAGGGCAGCTGTAGCTCGCCGACCTTGGCTCTCGCCTCTCCGGAGCTGTGCGTGAGCCCCTTGCTCTCACTGTGCAGCGCAGACCCACCAGGTGTGTGCTTGTCCCCCGCTAGGTCCTCAGGGAGCACAAGGCCACCGTCATCCAGAAGCATGCGCGGGGCTGGATGGCTCGCAGGCGCTTCCAGCGGCTGCGGGGCGCAGCCATTGTCATCCAGTGCGGCTTCCGGAGGCTCAAGGCCAAGCAGGCGCTGAAGGCCCTCAGGATCGAAGCGCGCTCGGCGGAGCACCTGAAACGCCTCAACGTGGGCATGGAGAACAAGATTGTCCAGCTGCAGCGGAAGATCGACGACCAGGTCAGTGTCTCCACTCCCCCCCGGGGGTTGGGGCCGGGGCGAGACTCCGTGGGCACATTTGAGAGAGACCCATGGCTTCCCCAGGGGCGCTCTCAATTGATGCCCATGCAGCTTCACGAGGCCATCCTACGGGTAAGCGAACTGTGGATCTGGGGCATCAAATACTGGCCAAGGTCACAGAACTGAGAAGTGCTAGAACCAGCACTCCCGGAGAAGGCGATGGCGCCCCACTCCAGTACTCTTGCCTGGGAAATCCCATGGGCAGAGGAGCCTGGTGGGCTGCAGTCCATGGGGTCGCAACGAATCGGACACGACTAAGCGACTTCACTTTCACTTTTCACTTTCATGCATTGGAGAAGGAAATGGCAACCCACTCCAGTGTTCTTGCCTGGAGAATCCCAGGGATAGGGGAGCCTGGTGGGCTGCCGTCTATGGGGTCGCACAGAGTCGGACACGACTGAAGTGACTTAGCAGTAGCAGCAGAACCAGCACTCCAGCCCAGGTCTGCCTGGTCCCACAGCCATAACGAGGGTGATGTTGGTTTCTTAACCCCAAATGTCACTAGAGAGTCAGTCCTTTCCTGTGTCATGGCTAAAATGGGTTTCTAGAGTTGAAGGCAGGCTCATTGGTACCTTGGGCTTGTAGGGTACTAGTGACCTCAGTACCAGGCTCCTGCAATGCCTAGAGGGTTTCTGGTGCCTTCTGAGAAAGAAAAGGCGAGGATGGAGGCAAGGAAGGGGGTGAACGTGCCTGGTGCAAGGGGTGGAGAAAGAGAGAGTTGGCATTGCCTTGGCGGTCACTGGTCTTATTGTACCTAAGCTACACTAGGCACTTTTTAAAGCTTCTCATGATCCCAGTAGGGCAAGAAAATAAATGAGCCATTTTACACCTAAACCAGCTGCCCTAAACAGGAGCCCCCAAAGTAGTCAAATGTTACTGCCTCTCTGTTCTTGCAAAAAAAGACCAACCTTCTGGAGAAGGAATTGTCACCCTGGGTGTTTGTCTCTGTGTGAGTCCCATGGGTGTCTCATTTGGCTCGGCTCCCTGGTGGAGAAGTGAGACAGAAAGCTCGCACAGGGTTGGCCCACAGTGATAGATCAGGTCAGAGAGGAAGACGCAACTGCTCAGAGCATCAGGAGTAAACAGGAAGAATGGCTTTCTGGGTTCAGCCATGTGGAAAACACAGGCGCAAGGCGGACCTGTATTATTGCTCTCGTTGCCATCATTCTTATTACTTTATGGCTATTGACGACTGGCCGGGAAAGACATTCGCATAGTCAAATTGCCCCCATTAACTTTCTGAGCAAACAGTGTGGTCAGAGGAAGGAGCAGGCTTTGCGAGCACCATTGTGCCATGCCCAGAGCCCCGTGTACTGGCCGCCTCTTCCAGCCATTGGTCCCTGTGTTGTCATTGCTGATTTCCGAAGTTGACTCGAGATGTTAAAAATAAATCTAGTATTTTACACTCCACGTACTGGGACGTCAGATTTAAAAGACCTGTTTTTAAAAAGAGCTTTTTGCCTTAAGCTTCCTACTTGGCCAACATCTATGAGCAGTGGCCGGTGTTACGCTCCTTGGGCAGGGTGCCCTGTGTGCAGAGGGTGAGGAGAGAAGGCAGGGAGGGGTAGTTAGGTCTTGTTTTCTTATGTCCCTCCCCCTGTTGCTCAACTGTGTGCCAGGCACTCTCCTCACCTGTTAAGTCATTTAACCCTCACCACACCCTGTAAGATTTAACATTATTCCCATTTTAATCTGAGGCACAGAGAGGCCAAGTAGCCTATGAGGTCGCAAAGCTAGGAAGTGACATGGTTAAGACTGAAACTTGGCAGTTTGGCTCCAGAGAATGTTCTGCCACCTCCAACCACATGTGGGGATATCTGCATATTAGGAGATTCTTCAGACATGTGAGAATTCCTCAGTCCAAGAAAGACTCTCAGCTTTGTTTTGAGTTCATTCTTGTAGATAGGGTCATCCTTGGACCAGCCAGTATTTTGTAGTGGAGTGTGTGACCTGGCGTCAAAAAAAATGCGAGGCTCTCTGTCTTGAGAGGAGTCATAAACAGCCTGTGGCACCAGGACGTTAGAGTCTCATTGTACTGCAGCCTCTTAGAAGGCTGGGCTCACCTTTTGTAAGCAAATGGGTTTCTGTTTTCTGTGTAATGGCTGGAGACAACTCAGGAGGCTGCTCCACAACACACAGAGATTCTTAGCCAGGAGGATAGGAGACACGTGTGCCAGGAACGACATAGGTGAAAACATCCCCAAGTGTTCAGCAGAGCGGCCTGAGATCGTGGACTGTGTCCCAGCTGGATGGAAGCTTGAGTTCTGTCTCAGTTATACTTGTTGCCAGAGCTGACAGCTAGGGATTATGGCCAAATCTCTAACGGGGCCTTGAGTTCCTCGGAGGCTGTTGCTGCTGCTAAGTCTCCAACTCTGTGTGACCCCATAGACGGCAGCCCACCAGGCTCCCCCATCCCTGGGATTCTCCAGGCAAAAGTACTGGAGTGGGTTGCCATTTCCTTCTCCAGTGCATGAAAGTGAAAAGTGAAAGTGAAGCTGCTGAGTCGTGTCCGACTCTTAGTGACCCCATGGACTGCAGCCCACCAGGTTCCTCCGTCCATGGGATTTCCCAGGCAAGAGTACTGGAGTGGGGTGCCAATGCCTTCTCCAAGATCTGTAACTTCTAACTCAAAAATTCACTGATCCCATAAAGTGGTTCTCAGTTCCAGGCTGCACTGTAGAATCACCAGGAGGCGCTTTTTAAAAAGTATCCCCAGTGTCCCCACTGCCAAGAAGACAGCAAAGGAGGAAACTGTGGGCTTAAACCAGGGTGAGGTTAGGGCCCAAAAGTCAAGTCGAACGTGTTGCACACACAGCTAAAGAGACAAGACGTGAGCTTGGCCCCAAGTTCCCAAGCAAACAGGAAGAAGGAGATAGGACAACTTGAGAGCCAGGGAAAGCATTTGGAAGGGTTGGTGCTGTCCCTGGTGCTGAGACAGTTTTCTGAGGGTGTTCATAACCTGTGATGTAATAAGCTACAGCCTTCATAGTATCCTTCAGTAGTAAGTGCAATGATAGCTCCTGGGACGGTTTCATGCAGTGTCCCTGGTGTAGGCCTGTGGTGTGACACTTTTTCAGCCCAAAATGGTATAACCTATGAACTTGACTCTTACCAGTTTGTCTTTATTCAAGCATATGTACAGTGAGATGGCTAGTTGAGCTTACAGGTTTTCTTTTCTTTTCTTTTCTTTTTTTTTTTTAATGAGGGTCAAGTTCCTTAGACCTTTATAAGGCTATATTAAACTATATTTTAGTGGAAAAATATGACACAAATGTATGGATTCAGTCAGTAGTCTTTTCAATCAATTTGATTCAGTATACTTCATATGCATTTTGTTAAAGTCATTGATTTTTATGATTCATGTACATCTGAAAAATTGTAGGGGCAAGTCACATGTCTAGGAGGCCAGTTTCTTTGTTTTCACTGACATGCAGGCTGAGGCCCCAGGGAAGCCCTCAGTCTCCCTGAACCTTGGTGAAACCCTCTGAGGATGGAGTTACTGTGGTCCCTCTTTCACACTGAGGAAGCTGGGCACACGGAGGTGCAGTGATCAGGACAAAGCTGGAGCCTGAGCACAGGTCTGCCCAGCTCCAGCCTCTTAACTCCTCAACTTCCCTGAGCCTCACGTCAGCCTGCATGTCAGTGAAAACAAAGAAACTGGCCTCCTAGACATGTCATCTTTGCATGTGGGTCCTAGGTTGTCATTGCTGCCCGCAGCAGGGTGTCACACCACATCGTATGCCTCTCTCTACACCCCACACCTGCTCCATCATGAGCGCCTCCCTGCTGCCCCCCAGCCTGGTCCTCATCCCCACTCTCCCTGGGATCTGACCCAGGCCATGCCACCGGGAGGAGCCTCACTTCCTGCCCAGAACAGAGCAGTGTCAAGGCAGCTAGTCCAACTCGCATCCCTGTCCTGTACCCCACTCCCCTTGTGCAGAGACCCTTCAGCCTCCAGGGAGACCCAGATCTGGGTGGGCAATACAGACCAGCTTTGGGTTGTTTAGACAGATGCCGCCTAATTGGATTTCTCATTGGTGATGACTTAGAGCAAGGCTGACTGCCAGCCCAGACATGGGGGTGTGTTGGGTTGTAACTGGGATGTTTCCTCAGATGGTGGGAGGATCTCTCTGTGATAGATCAGTGCTGGGATTGTGCTGCCTGGACACCAAATGCGGGTCTCAGCCTTGAGGTCCCAGGTATCCGCAGGGTTGTACTGGGTCCAACACCTGTTCTGCTGCTGCCCCTCACTGCTCCCCACGACGTTTCATAGCTGATGTGAATGAGTCATTGGTTCCTGATGCCAAGAGCTCTGTTTCACTCAGAGCTCCTGCAGAGAATAGCCATGGAGAATGATGATGACTGTTTGCTGCCTGCTTGATTATCAGGAGAACTCTGCATTTTTCCCCTCCATGTTCCCTCTGACCGCCTTCAGCTGATACACTCAACTGCAGCACCTTTCTGCCCACGTTTGCGCTTGCACTTGACACGGCCCTGGGTCCTCAGGGCTTCCTGTGTGTGAGCTCACCTACAGTCTCCCTCCCTGTCCCCCTCTGTACCTCCGCCAGGCACCCGGGACTACTTCTCACTTGCCTGTTGCTTGAGTGGGTATGTGATTGGGTACCTTGTCGACAGGAACGGGTTTGGCCAGGGCATCTGTTTCTGGAGTCAGACTCTTACAGGACCAGCGGACAGGTGGTGGGAGGGCTCCACCAGCCCCGTGGAGGGCCTCCTTGGAAGAGGGGATACTCAAGAGGTCCTTTGTCTCAGAGCCAGCGATTAGGTTGCAGCTCTTTGTGCCAGTGAGTCCAAGGGCAGGAGGTCTCAGCATTGACAGAGCAAGGAAGCCTGAAACGCAAAGGCTACAGATCCAAGAAGCCAAGTACATTGTTCCTGAAACTTAAAAACCAGGTATAAGATCTTCCCAATGGATATAGAAGGCTAACCACTCTTAGCCAGCTTCCAGCACTGTCGCTGTTCCTAAACACTCCTCGAATGTCAGGCCTGGTGCTTTGTCTTTTCCCATATTTCTCCTGGGTTCACAATACAGTTTTGTTAGGGAGATGCCAAGAAAGCACTCAAGCATTCAGTGGTTGTGAGATTCAATTCCACCTTGGAAGTTCCTTTTTTAATTGCCTTCTTGTTTTTTTTCTTTTTTTGCTGCCCCACTAACCTTGGCGTCCACCTCTTTCTCCCCTCTTCCCATTTGCTGATGCTCTCGCAGAACAAAGAGGTCAAGACGCTGTCGGAGCAGCTGTCAGCAATCACCTCTGCACACGCCATGGAGGTGGAGAAGCTGAAGAAGGAGGTGGCCTGCTACCAGCAGAGCCAGGATGAGGACAGGGGCCCGCAGCTGCAGGAGGAGGTGGAGAGCCTGCGGACTGAGCTGCAGAGGGCCCACTCGGAGCGCAAGGTCCTGGAGGACACCCACATGCAGGAGAAGGATGAGCTGAGGAAGGTTTGTTGGGGCCGGAGGGGTAGCTGGGTGGTGGGTGAGCTAACGCAGCACCCCTCTGAGGCAGTTTTGCTTCTTCCAGCTCTACAGCTGCCTTGGACTTTCCTGGGGCTTGTGCCCAAGACTGACCATCCCTCTGCGTTTAGATGTAAAATACCCCTGTGTTGGGGGAATCCACACAAGCACATGTCCATTCACCTGGCGAGTGTTGATTGAGTCTCTGCCCTTAGTGGGACACGATGGAATCCCCCGAAAGGTTACACATGTGTGCCTTTGGGCATGTTCCTGATAGCCTAGAATTGGTCACCAAATCAGCCCTGTGGCCTGAGTCCTTGTTGGCAAGAGAAATTGTTTAGAGGTAGTGGCCTTTATTGCCTGCAGGGATTAGCAGCAACCTCATGGCATCCCCTGGGCTTCCCCAGGGGCTCAGCGGTAAAGAATCCACCTGCCAATGCTGGAGACGTAAGTTTGATCCCTGGATCGGGAAGATCCTCTGGAGAAGGGCATGGCTACCCACTCCAGTATTCTTGTCTGGGAAATCCCATGGGACAGAGGAGCCTGGCAGGTTACCGTCCATGGGGTCACAAAAGAGTCAGACACGACTTAGCAACTAAACAAGACACCTAGGCATCCCTCCCCATAATCATAGTGCTTTGGGGACTTTGCCTAAAGTTTAAGTATTGATCGGTTCAGCCTGGCTCATCTACTCTGGTTGGTGTGCTCTGTAGGTTCACTCTCCATTCCATAAAATGTAACTTCTGGGATTGGACCCCCGTCCCCCATCTCGAATGTCAGGATGCAAAGAGTCCCTTCTGTATTCCTTAGATAGCTGTCCAAACCAGGGAAGTCCCACGTGCCCCTGCAGAGCCTTCCACAGCTTCAGTGTCCTATGCCATCTCTACGGCATGGCCCACGTGCTTGATTCCTGTCCATCACTGGAGAGTCGCAGTGGGTTGAGAATCTGTGTGGGAAGGACTCAGTGTTTCTAATGTTGAAATAATAATCCTTAGTATTTAAAAACTGGGGCAAGCAGAATGCTTTCACAGGAATAGTCCTAAAATAGACACTGGAGTTTTTGGATTCTCACCCCTGTGTGGCCATTACTAAGTGCACACAGGAAATTTCTCTGACCTTAGTTCACTCATCTGTTTAAAAAAATAAGAAAGAAGAAAAGTTGGTTTAGATCATCTTTTAGGCCCCTCTACTTGTAATTAGTCAGCTCCACGAGATGGTGTTTGGTGGCTTCTAGAAGGAAACAGGCCCTTCCTGAGCCCTGCTCTGTGGTGCCTCTCTCTTCTTATGCACCTTTTTCTTCTCTGGCAGGACCAGAAATGGGCAGGCTGCCTTCAGCCATGGGACATGAAAGCCTGCAGAGCCAGCAACTGCTGGGCTTGCCAAGGTGGTTTTGTCATTTTGTGTCCAGGCAGAACTTCCACACCATCTCCACTTTCCCCAAATCCCAGGGTTTTCCCAAAGTCAGAGGGTGAATCCACATGGGGATTATTAAGTCATATTAGGTGACATTGAGACGTAGGACTTCCCAGCACAGGTGCAAAAAGTGGCTGCCCTGCAGCATGTTGCCCCGATAAACCTGCCGGCTCACCCACCGTGAGACCTGGAATTGAAACCATTTGGTGTCATTTCAGGGGGGATCCAAAGAGCTCCAGTACAACAGTCCTCTGTGTCTCAGTGCAGAGAAGAATTCGGCAAGAGCAGAATGACAGATAAGAAGTGATTTATTAGAATAAGATGCTTGTGAGGCTTACAAGCAGGAGGCCAAGAAATGCCATGCACTGAGAACTTAGTGGGCCACAGTTTTATAATCACAGGAAAAGTGGTGATGGGGAGAAGACCTTCTTTGTCTTTCTTGAGTGGACGTCACATTTCATCGTCAGTTCCTTCCCCAGAGAGCGCGGGGGATTGGCTTGTTCCCTCCCTAATGGTCAGGCCAGGACTGCCATGTTGTGGTTGTGCAGTTGCTCAGTTGTGTCCGACTCCACGACCCCATGGACTGCAGCACGCCAGGCCTCCCTGTCCTTCACTATCTCCAGGGTTTGGCTAAACTCATGTTCATTGAGTTGATGATGCAATCCGACCATCTCATCCTCTGTCACCTCCTTCTCTTTCCGCTCTCAATCCTTCCCAGCAACAGGGTCTTTTCCAATGAGTTGATTCTTTGCATCAGGTGGCCAAAGTATTGGAGCTTCAGCGTCAGGCCTTTCAATGAACATTCAGAGTTGATTTCCTTTAGGATTGACTGGTTTGATTTCCTTGCTGTCCAAGGGACTCTCGAGTCTTCTCCAACACCACAGTTTGAAAGCATCAGTTCTTTAGCACTCAGTCTTCTTTATGGTCCAACTCTCACATCCACACATCAGTTCAGTTCAGTCGCGTCCGACTCTTTGCGACCCCATGAATCACAGCATGCCAGGCCTCCCTGTCCATCACCATCTCCCGGAATTCACTCAGACTCATGTCCATCGAGTCCGTGATGCCATCCAGCCATCTCATCCTCTGTCGTCCTCTTCTCCTCCTGCCCCCAATCCCTCCCAGCATCAGAGTCTTTTCCAATGAGTCAACTCTTCGCATGAGGTGGCCAAAGTACTGGAGCTTCAGCTTTATCGTCATTCCTTCCAAAGAAATCCCAGGGCTGATCTCCTTCAGAATGGACTGGTTGGATCTCCTTGCAGTCCAAGAGACCCTCAAGAGTCTTCTCCAACACCCCAGGTCAAAAGCATCAATTCTTCAGTGCTCAGCCTTCTTCACAGTCCAACTCTCACATCCATACATGACCACAGGAAAAACCATAGCCTTGACTAGATGGACCTTAGTCGGCAAAGTAATGTCTCTGCTCTTGAATATACTGTCTAGGTTGGTCATAACTTTTCTTCCAAGGAGTAAGCGTCTTTTAATTTCATGGCTGCAGTCACCATCTGCAGTGATTTTGGAGCCCCAAAAAATAAAGTCTGACACTGTTTCTACTGTTTCCCCATCTATTTCCCATGAAGTGATGGGACCAGATGCCATGATCTTCATTTTCTGAATGTTGAGCTTTAAGCCAACATTCTCACTCTCCTCTTTCACTTTCATCAAGAGGCTTTCTAGTTCCTCTTCACTTTCTGCCATAAGGGTGGTGTCATCTGCATATCTGAGGTGATTGATATTTCTCCCGGCAATCTTGATTCCAGCTTGTGTTTCTTCCAGTCCAGTGTTTCTCATGATATACTCTGCATATAAGTTAAATAAGCAGGGTGACAATATACAGCCTTGACATACTCCTTTCCCTATTTGGAACCAGTCTGTTGTTCCATGTCCAGTTCTAACTGTTGCTTCCTGACCTGCATACAGATTTCTCAAGAGGCAGGTCTGGTGGTCTGGTATTCCCATCTCTTTCAGAATTTTCCACAGTTTATTGTGATCCACATCCACACATGACTACTGGAAAAACCATAGCTTTGACTAGATGAACCTTTGTCGGCAAAGTAATGTTTCTGCTTTTTAATACACTGTCTAGGTTTGTCAGAGCTTTTCTTCAAAGGAGCAAGTGTCTTTTAATTTCATGGCTTCAGTCACCGTCTGCACTGATTTTGGAGCCCAAGAAAATAAAGTCTTTCACTGTTTCCATTGTTTCCCCATCTATTTGCCCTGAAGTGATGGGACCAGATGCCATGATCTTAATTTTTTTGAATGTTGAGTTTTAAGCCAACTTTTTCACTCTTTTCCTTCACCTTAATCAAGAGGCTCTTTAGGTCCTCTTCACTGTCTGCCATGAGGATGGTGTCATCTGCATATCTGAGGTGATTGATATTTCTCCTGGCAATCTTGATTCCAGCTTGAGTTTCATCTAGCCCAGCATTTCGCATGATGTACTCTGCATAGAAGTTAAATAAGCAGGGTGACAATATACAGCCTTGACGTACTCCTTTCCCAATTTGGAACCAGTCTGTTGTTCCATGTCCAGTTCTAACTGTTGCTTCTTCACCTGCATACAGTTTTCTCAAGAGGCAGGTAATGTGGTCTGGTATTCCCATCTCTTTAAGAATTTTCCACAGTTTTTTTTAAGTCTCTGCATGCTATTCTTTGGAACTCTGCATTCAGATGAATATGTCTTTTCTTCTTTGCCTTTAGCTTCTCTTTTTTCAGCTATTTGTGAGGCCTCCTCAGACAACTATTTTGCCTTTTTTGCATTTCTTTTTCTTGGGGGATGGTCTTGATCACCGCCTTCTGTGTGTTACGAACCTCCATCCATAGTTCTTCAGGCACTCTGTCAGATCTAATTTTTTGAATCTATTCGTCACCTCCACTATATAATTGTGATGGATTTGATTTAGGTCATACCTAAATGACCTAATAGTTTTCCCTACTTTCTTCAGTTTAAGTCCTAATTTTGCCGTAGGGAGTTCATGATCTAAGCCACAGTCAGCTCCTGGTCTGGTTTTTGCTAACTGTGTAGAGCTTCTCCATCTTTGGATGCAAAGACTATAATCAATCTGATTTTGATATTGACCATCTGGTGATGTCCATGTGTAGAGTCATCTCTTATGTTGAAAGAGGTTGTTTGCTGTGACCAGTGCGTTCTCTTGGCAAAACTCTGTCGGCCTTTTCCCTGCTTTATTTTGTACTCCAAGGCCAAATTTGCCTGTTACTCGAGGTATCTCTTGGCTTCCTACTTTTGCGTTCCAGTCCCTGTGATGAAGAGAACATCTTTGGGTTAGTTCTGCAGGGTATTACAGGTCTTCGTGGCGCCGTTCAGCCCCAGCTTCTTCGGCATTGCTGGCTGGGGCTATCTGAGCACTTTGGAAAAATATGTTCAGGTCTCAGTGCCCTGAGGGTTTTTCAGTTTGAAAAGTCACCTTCCCTTAAATGATTGTTCTTGTGTGCCCAGAGCCCGTTTTGGAGGCCATCAACTTACCAAGCTCACTGGGGCAGGATGCGGGTCTCACGCCACCACTGTTTTATCGTTGAGGGCACAGCCCGTGTTTCTGTTGCACGGTTTTGTGTTTAAGCAAGCCTGCTCTCTCGAGTAATCGTTAACTTACAGGAATTTCCCATATTTTTCTACTTAAAATCCCCTAGTGAGATAAACTATTGAATCACCTATTTTGTCCCTTCATTCTGTCCCTATCAGAATGAACTTCATTCTTCGGGGTAAAGCACATGCTTAAGGAAACGCCTATTAAAATGTAGCTATTAACACAAGCCTATAACTTATAAAGCATGAAATTCCAAACTGTGGTTTATGGATCCTTGAGAACAGATAGGCAGTAACCCTTGTATGTGAATAAAAGACAAGAAGGGGAAATCCAAAGCCAGAGAAAAGAGACCAAGATTGAGACTTGAGACTGGTGATCCTGGGAGAAAAAGAAAAGCAGGTTCTCTGCATGTGGGTGCCAGTCTCACGAAATGGTGTTAACCCAGCAGATCACAAAACCGGGGTCTCCTGTCTTCGCCTCCATGGAGAGCACTTGACTCATAGACTCCCCAGGCTCCTTCCCTGCTTCTCCTGGGACAGTGGGATTTAGGGACTCAGAGCACTTTTAAAATATCCACATCTCCATCCGAGGGAGCCTAAGGGTTGATAATATCCCAGTCTTCCTCCACAGAGCCAAATAAGGGAATGGCCTCCCTCCTACTCGCATTTGAAAAAAATGTTTCTATTGAAGGCTTGACCTGGGTCTTAAATACAATGAGATCTTGGTCCTGGCAAGGAAAAAGAAATTCAAGGACATTGAAAAGGAATAGCAGGCACAGAGGCAGAACAAGAAAAGTACCTTCCCGACCCCAAACACAAGCAAACATCCTAAGCTGGTCACATAAAGTGTGAAGTCTGCCTTTCTCCAGGAGAACATGGTTGCAGGCGTGCTAAGTCGCTTCAGTCATGTCCAACTCTGTGCAGCCATATGGATTGTAACCCACCAGGCTCCTCTGTCCATGAGATTCTCCAGGCAAGAATACTGGAGTGGGTTGCCATGCCCTCCTCCAGGGGATCTTTCTGACCCAGGGATCGAACTTGCATCTCATGTCTCCTGCATTGGCAGGCTGATTCTTTACCACTAGTGCCTCCTGGGAAGCCCCAGGAGGAGAACAAGTGGAAGCATGTTTGCCTCTTTCTCCAACGTCTTCCGGACATTTATTCTGGCAGCTGTGGGCATGGGCAGGTGCGGGCTGGCTTTGCCCCACTCTGGTTCCTCTCTGCCGAGTCAGGGTTTAATATTTATCGAAGGGCCCGTATCCAATCTTAACAAACACTGCATAATCAGACAATTGGTTTCTTCTCCGGCTTATCCAACAGCCTGCTCCTCGCTGAACAAGATTGATGACACGGATAAATCAGGGAGGGAGCTGGCTGCTGGCAGAAGTTTAATTAATGGATTTGATGTTTCTGTCAGCAAGTGCTGTATTGGAACTGGCATCCTGGAAAACTTGAGGCTCTGCACCCCTGACAGGATTCTCATCATCAGGCCACATGGCCAGGCTGCCTTGGGCTGTGGGAGGCCAGGTCCCCCTGGGAGCAGGAATTCAATGCAGAGCCTGGGTATTCCTGCCACCCCGTCCAGCCATAGATGTTAGCTGACAGCTGTTCTGTTAAAAGGACCTGTTGTCCTGGCCTCTCCCCAGAGTGGTCTGCATCTCAGCCTGCAGCTTCTTTCCTTTTAGCCTGTGAGATGTGTGTTTTGTTTGTTCTTAAAGCTTTCAGTGATCCCTATGCTGACTGACTTGTGCAGCTGTGCTCTTTCATGTCCTTGATGAAGGAAACATGACTCCCGGGCCTGCCGTTGACACAGAGGCCACAGCTCATTGTTCAGAATCTGCTCCGTGGTGAGGCCAGCACGACCTGGCTTGGTGCGGGGTTGTGGGTGGGTGACGAGCAGCCCATAGCCAGATCCCTGGCTCTGAGCAAGGGGCCCTGATATTTGTGAGCCCCCAGGCCTTGAGTATTCCGGCTGGTGCAGTTGGGTCTGGGCTGTATCGTGTCATCAGTCCCCACACCACCAGCTGGTATTGACCTTGGGTAGTTCCCATGTAAAGGCTTTGGGGTTTTCCAAATGCAAGTAAATAGATCTGCCTTTGCAGGAGGCAGGCTTCTCACAGTGGAGTGTTTCGAGTTTTTCCCCAAAAGGTGCAGTGCAGGACTTCTTTGGCCCGTTAAGACTCAGAACTGCTATCAGGATGCTTCCTGGGTCCAGAGAGGTTTTTAGGAGGATGCCATGCTGCCTCGTGGAAGGACATCATCTCACTGCAGCCTTTCTCAGTGCTCACAGCCCTTCATTCATTTTCTTGTTATTTACTGAGTGTATCTGTTAGGCCCTGTTCCATACCCTGGGGCAAAAGTAAGCAATTGTAAAAGTCCATCTCATTTTAAGGCGCCTAAATATTTGGGGTTATTGGAGAATGCACAGACAGGAATCAGACACAAATTATCCCGCGTGGGCTGTAAAGAGAAATAAAGCAGAGGACAGGGATCCAGAGGGAGCCAGGCGGGCAAGGGAGGTTGTTTCATTTGTGATGCCCAGAGACGCCCTCTGGAAAGACACCTGAGTGAGGCGAGGAGCGAGCCGTGAGGACTTCTAGGGAGCAGGTGATACGGTACGTCCACCGGCCCCGAGGTGGGAGCAGCTTAGGTGGGATCAAGGCCCCACCCGGAGGCCATCGGGCTGAGGTGGAGAAAGCAAGGAGAAAGGTGGTGAGGTCAGAAGAGGAAGGACCTTCTGACCTTGAAGGCAGCACTGGCCGT
Organism: Capricornis sumatraensis; assembly: GCF_032405125.1. Taxonomy (NCBI): domain Eukaryota; kingdom Metazoa; phylum Chordata; class Mammalia; order Artiodactyla; family Bovidae; genus Capricornis; species Capricornis sumatraensis. Next base: position 52,124,548 of record NC_091089.1, on the reverse strand, counting down.
GCACCCTGCAGAGAGGTGAGCGAGTCTGTCTGAGGTCCCTGCTGGCCCTTCCCAGAACTCCTTCCTAAAGCTCTGCTGTCAGAACCAGGCCTCTAGGGTCTGCTTCAGGCTGTGGCCATCCCTGTCCTTCAGATGTCAGCCCCTGACCTGTTGGGATGCAGGTGGCCTAGGCACAAAGAGCTGGGACTCGGTCAGCTCAGCATCACAGCCTGTAGTACCCCCGTCTGGCTGTGTAACCTTCAGCCAGCTCGCTAACTTTTCTGTGCCTTGTTTTCCTTAAAAGCCAATGATGATGGCACTCACCTCACAGGTATTAAGGAAGCTGATAATGGCACCTGGGACCTAGTGTGAGCCCAATGACTGTTAGCTCCTATTCCCTCCGCCAGCCTGAGACTCGGTGGAGGGCAGAGGCTCTGCCTTAGTGTCCCTGGACCCCACCCTCACTCGTGATCCCACGTCCTGGCACAGTGGGTGCTGAGTGACAGAAGGCACACCTGTGATGCTGGGTCAGGGGTCCGCGCTCTGCCAAGCCTCTCTCTGGGGCTCTTTGTAGTGATGGGGCAGTCACTCTCCCTCCCTGTAGCGGTACGAGAGCCCACCCGGGGCCTCCTTTCTCTGTGTAGGAGCCCAGCGCAAGCGTGAGTCCCAGGTGAGTTCCCGCTGTGCTTTTGCATGGTCCCTGGTGCACTTTCTGCCTCCTCCTCCTCTCTGCTCAGGTCCATTTACCTTCTTCTCAGTGAATAGGCCAGCAGCCCTTCCAGAACTTCCAGAATTAGAAGTGCTGTCCCTGCTGTGGGCCACCTTCGTGCTGTGGGCCACCTTCGTGCTGTGGGCCTTCGTGTGTGATGGTAGGTACACAACCAGGAGGACAGAGGACACAGATCCTGGGGCAGAAGAGCATCCTCCAGTCCTCTTGTCCCATGGTTTTCTACCAGGAAACTTGCATTTGGCTCTTTTTGCAGTGCAAATGTACTGGAGTGGGTTGCCATTGCCTCCTCCGTTAGCAGCAGCAGCAGCAACAGTGCAAATGCCCAAGTTGAAAAAATTTATTGTTGTTCAGTCACTAAGTCGTGTCTGACTCTTTGAGACCCCATGGACTGCAGCACACCAGGCTTCCCTGTCCTTCACTATCTCCTGGAGTTTGCTCAAATTAATGTCCATTGAGTCAGTGATGTCATCTAACCATCTCAACGTCTATCACTCCCTTCTCCTCCTGCCCTCAATCTTTCCCAGAGTCAGGGTCTTTTCCAATGAGTTGGCTCTTCGCAGCAGGTGGCCAAAGTATTGGAGCTTCAGCATCAGGCCTTCCAATGAATCTTTAGGGTTGATTTTCTTTCGGATTGACTGATTTTATCTCCTTGCAGTCCAAGGGACTCTCAAGAGTCTTCTCCAGCACCACCGTTCGAAAACATCAATTCTTTGGCACTCAGCCTTCTTTATAGTCCAACTCTCACATCCATACATGACTACTGGAAAAGCCATAGATTTGACTTTTGAAAAAATAAGGAAAGACAAAACAAAACCAAAAGCCCAGAGCTACATTTGTATCCCCAAAGATTTTAACTAGTAAAGGCAGTTACTGAGCTAAGGTATGTGTTTCATTTAATTTACCAGGGGCTAAATTAGCCTCATGGTAACAGGATTTACATCAATGTTGGTTCCCATGATCTGTCCCAAAAAACCTGTTAGAGGTAAGAACACTCCTAGTAATATTTCCTGGCAAGAGTTAAAAGACCCCCTCCACAAAAAAAGAAAAAGAAGAAAAGAAAGAAAGAAAGAAAAGGAACTGCTGCTTGGCGCTTAATGAGGCCCCAAACCTGGTGAGCGCTGCTCTGTGATTTCTCATGCTGAGGGGAGCACACCTGCTCAGTTCTGTGTTGTGAAGTGTCTCTCACTGTAGCCTGCATCCCTGCCAACAAAAGGAAGGCCACTCGGCTGCAGAAGCTTGTCACCCTCATGTTGCCATCAACTCTCCGTCTGCTAGCTCCTGGCTGGGGAGACTGGGGGTGGCCAGCGCCCGGGGAGGTGTGATTGGGGAAGCACTCTCTGCCCTCCTGGGATGTGGAGCTGGGAGGGGGCCCATGCCTCCTGCTGTGGGCCCACTTCCAGAACTGCTCCTACCGGGAAGAATAGCAAAGCTCCCCAGTGCCACTTTGATGAATGGTTTAGAATAACAAAGCTGAGTGCATCAGAGGCCTGCCTTCTGGAATCAGGGAGAGAGATGGAGGACAGAAATGAGGCTTATGCACAACAGAAATTTTTAGTGGGTACATGCTCATAAGTGTGACCCTCCCCAACCAGAGTTTTGGCAGAGACTGTAGATCACGGGTGGTTGCAATGAGGCTTCATGACCTCAGGCTGCGTTCAGGCAAGCGGCGGTTTCAGGCCCAACCTCATGGTGATGGCACGTGCCTTCTGTACCAGGCAGATGACACGTTCCATTTCAGAAGGTCTTCGCCTGCCTGTAGGATGCTCAGAGGATGGGGATGAGGGTGGTGAGGGGTCATGGAAGCGTCTCAGGTGGCCACCTTCTCTTTGAGCTGCCCGCACGTTCAGAGGGCTGTTTAGGGGAAGCAGAGTCTAGCTCTGTGGGAAGTCTGATTACTTTACAGCCTGCTCTGAACACCCATCTCCTGGGGCCACTGGCTCAGGGGTTGCAGCCTTGCACCTTCAAGGGAGGCTGGAGTCCTGCCCTCCTGACCATGGCACCAGGTGGAGCCTCACTCCAGCTGAACCCTGGGCATTATTTGTAGAGGTTCACTCCACGTGGTTTCTTTTGTTGGTGGATTTCCGTTTGACTTGTACATCAAGAAAAGGGAAAGCTATTTTGATTATTTGCCAAGCTAATTTAAAGGCACACATGAGATCATTGCGTGGTGAACTGCTTCTAATAACAGCAAATTAGAAGAATTTGAAGAACCTTTTTTCCAGTAGTGTACGTGCCTCCTGAATTGAATTATTCAATTAAGCAAGCTCATGTATTCTAGAGGTTTTAGTCAATTATAAACACGTTTTTAGAACCAAAAAACCCTTTGATGGAGTCTGGGTTTTTGCATTGGGAAAGCTTGAGCTCCTTTACTGGATCTGCAGGGCTCCTCATTCCTTCAACCAGTGTTGAGTGCCGGCCCAGGCCAGGTTCCGATGATGTGGCAGCGTGGCACGTGGCCCCTGGGTCCTGGCTGAGGCCTCTGGTCCAGCCAAGCAGGTGGCAAGGAAGCCGAGCCTCTGCCAGGGGGAGTTGGGTGGCTCTACAGGGACAGGTGGGCCCTGGAAGAGCCACACAGCGAGCACAGGCCCCACCCACACCTGCAGAGCAGGAAGATTTCCCGGAAGAGTGGTGGTGGAGAAATGAACCATGAGAAGTTATCTAGGGGAGAGCAGGGTGAGCAAGCTTGACGGAATGAACACAGAGATGCTCAGGCAGCCGCTGGAGGGTGTGCAGAACCGGGCCCTGCTCAGGGCCTCTCCATCCTGAGGATAGAAGAAAAGTCTTTCCCAGCCTGGTTCTCACTCCCTCCACCCAACCAGCTTTGTCTTTTCTTAGCCACCTGCCTGAACCGCGTGTAAACACTGCCATGCGGACCAGCTGAGATTCCCAGGCCAGGCCTCCCACCCCGCTGCACCAGCTGCTCTCCTGTCTATAGACAGCCTGACCCCCGGCCACCTGGGAGAATCCAGATCCAGGCCTGGTCCAGACAGCCTGCTCCTTCTGCCCATCGGTGCCATTCCTGGTGACCTTCTCCTCCTAACTCGCTTGGCGGTGGTGATTCTCAACAAGGGAGTCATGCTGCCTTCTGAGTTCCTAAGGGGAGAACCACAGACCTCGCTCCTGGGCTCCAGACTTGTGGAAAGTCTCTCCTGACCCTGTCTATGTGATGCTGAGGGCGGGGGCAGCAGTTCTCTTAACTCACCTCTTGGTGCCTTAAGTTTACCTTTAAGGCCTGGAGGAAGGGAAAAGGGCATTGAAACATAGCCAGTTGAAACTACAACTTCTCCGAGGCTTCTGTCCTGTAGCCAGCATCCTTGGGGCCTCCTTTCCTGCTTTTACTTCCACAGGGGTCTAACAGACTTGACAGGCTTGCAGGTGGGTCCTCCAGGATCTGGGTGACCATCTCTCCCCCTGGATTCTGTGCTACCGTGTCCCAGGTAGCAATTCAGGAGGTCCCCATAGAGTCTCTGTGCACAAGCCAGTTATGACATGTTCTGTTACTGACCAAGGAAGGCATTCTGAGGCTCTTTCTCAACAGGTTGGGAAGAATCCTCTCCCAAGGAGGTCATAGGATGTAGCAAAGATAGCCAGAACTGATTTCTTGAACCAAAGGGAGTGAGGTTGTTCATGGTGTCATTCAGCATAGTCTGCAGGGATGCTCGTCACTCAGACCAAAACCAGCCTGCCTTACGCTCATTTCTAAAAATCTTTTGCCACAGCTAGCACTTTGCATCACACTTAGTAAAGTAACAGCTTCATTGAATATAGTTCATACAGCATAGTTGAAAGTCTACAGCAAGTCCCTTTCCCTTCCCCAGCATCTGGGCTGTGCTGGTCCAGGGAGACCGACATGGGCAAGGGGGAATAAAGATCAGAGATAGGTCTTCATTGTTAGCATCAGGCTTTCCTGAGACTCAGATTGGAGAGCTCAGAATTTACCAAGACATGGAACTAAATGCAAGGAGGCCAGTTATCACCGTTAAGTTCCTGCACACAGCATATGTGCTTGGTGTAAGCTTTTTAGGAGGCTTTTGTGGGCATTGGAAAACCATAAGAAGCAGTGAACTCATCTGTCTTGTTTTAATGGGATTTTTCTTTCAGTGTACAAATTTTTATCTCCAAATGAAAGCTACTTTGGCTGATTCAGTTTTGTTAAGTTAAAAAAAAAGAACATTTAAACATAACCAGCTGAAGTTCAAACCCCACAGAAGGAGCCTTTCCTCAGCCCAGCATCACAGGCAAACATTTCTCCCTGCTGCTCTTTTTCAGCGAGTTGCAGACCTGGAACAAGAAAATGCGCTCTTGAAAGATGAGAAGGAGCAGCTTAACAACCAGATCCTGTGCCAGTCTAAAGGTAGGTGCCAAGTGCTGGATTTTTCATTTTGCATTGGAATTTCTTTTCCGCACTGACTTCCCCCAAAGATTTCCACCAGGCGTGCAGTTGGTCTGGATGCCACAGTGGGGAAAGGGTTCTAACAAAAGAGAGCTGAAAAAGAAGGGTGATCTTTAAGATCCCGCTGCCGAATTTAGTTTTAGGAGGTACCATGCAGTGAGACGCACACATAATAGACAGTATAATGCCTGAGATCTGGGTCAGGGAGACCATGCGCTCCAAAAGTGACGGTGCAGTGTGCTACTGCGTGACCTTGAGCGAGTCCCTCACTGACTTCAGTCCTATTTCTTCATCTGCAAAATGGGCATAAGCCTGTGACATACTTAGGATGGTGCTTGACCTGTCGTGAGCCCTTAGGAACTGCTGTTATTGGTATTTTCAAGTTTAACATCCACAGTACCTATTGTGGTTTCTTCTACCCAGTGGGTCACCTGTCAGTGTTTGCTGGAGAGGGGGTTGCAGGCCAGATCCCAGGGCCCCTCTCTCGAACATGTACGACCTGGGCTGCCATCAGCTCCCGTGCTATGCCTGATCAAAGAGGAGCAGGCCGTGCAGACCCCGGTTCTCCCGTGATTCAGTGCGGCCTTCAGCAGGTGGCTCCCCTCCTGGCCCAGCTCCTCCACTGGACTACGCGAGTGCACAGACCTGCCCAGCGTGGTCCTGTTGAAAACATTTAATAGTTCTAAATTCCCCTTTAAAAATTGTCTCTTTTCCACTGATTAGAATCGCAAGTGTGGGTAAGAAAAAAGCCCGTCCACGTTTCCTCCTTCCCTTCCCTCCTTCCCCTAACATAACCTGCAGCCTTGTCTCCTGGAGCCTCCTTTAATCTCTCTGCACAACAGCCACCTGAGCAACCAGGAATAGGGAGGGCATGCTGGAAGACACCTGGGTTCTTCCGTTGCTGTGACAGCTGTCTCGAGGGAGGGGCAGGCACAGTAACCGAGGGAGCTGTGGTGTGTGTAGCGGCTTCTCTCCCTGGCCCCTGGGGGTGAGAGGGCCCTTCTTCCCTTCTGGAGACTGGAGCCGGGTCCATGCCGCCCTGGGCTCTGCCATGGGGGAGGCTGTTGAATAAACTTGCCCAGTATCTGTGTCATGAGCTTTTAACCGGTGGTTAGTCACTTGTCTCCGAGTGAGCGGACGTGCGGGACAGCCACACTGAAGCGGCACTGTGGCTGCGGGTGCTTGCTTTCCAGATGAGTTTGCCCAGAACTCTGTCAAGGAAAACCTCATGATGAAGAAGGAGCTGGAGGAGGAGCGCTCCCGGTATCAGAACCTCGTGAAGGAGTATTCCCGGCTGGAGCAGAGATACGACAACCTTCGGGACGAGATGACCATCCTAAAGGCAAGGAGGGCAGTCCCGACACCCACCCCCCGGCTCCGTGCCCTTTTCCCCATGTGGCCGCCGCGCCAGCACAGCTCTCTGCATGGCGATGCTCTGGATTGGTGCCCCCACTACCCACCCCCCCCACCCCACCCCGAGAGTCCTCACCCCACCTGTGGGTGGTTCTCACACAAGCAAGTGGCTGGGTGATGAGTCGTTCCCAAGGGCAGTTGCTTTTCCAGCTTTGGGGTCTTATGAAGATTTCAGGACTTGAAGGGAAATTCTGCCCACATGAATGTATCTCCTTTCTTATTTCTGTTCTGGAAAAACCCCTGTGTGAGAGCGGGAAGGGTGTGGGGAGCGCACACTGTGGGCAGGCCCGCGAGAGCCTGGTTTGTCCTAATCCTCAACGCGCATGTGAATACATGGGCGAATTTTCATATTTCAAGATTTGCCATTATTTTTTATCCCATGTAACTGTTCCCTCTCGAAATGCACAGACAAGATAAGTTAATTGCATAGAAACCAGGAAGAAAAGCTGAATAGGAACATATATAGAAATCTAAAATTTTCCTACCAAGATCACTTTTGACTCTCAAAGCCAAATCAGATGCAAAGGGGGAAAAGTTATTTTTAAGTTAACAGTATAAAATGGTAAGCTCTATTTCTAATGTGCTTACTGTTTTGAAAAACCAAGATCAGTGGCATGCAGGTTGAAGCAGGAGCCGCGAGGGGCTGGAGTGAAGCGTTCTCTTCAAGGGGGAGTCTAACGACAGGACAGTGTGCACTTTGGGGTAATGGGGTTAAGGGTCATTTCAGAAAAAATCCACCCAGGAGTTGGGGGTTTGCATTGAGGGAACGCAGTCCCGCTGTGTTCTCAAGATGTCTTTCTGTTGCTTGGCTGGATGGATGGAAGACTGCAGGTGAAATTTCTTATTGGAACAGCTCACCCATCACTCCAAGAATCAGTGGTACCTATTGTTGACAAAAGAGGCAGAAGTCTACTCTAGGGTCTACCGTTAACTTGAAAAATGATAGCTCTTATTAACATTAGTTCATTTTGAGTTTTCACATTTCTCTCCCTGAACAGCAAACCCCAGGCCACCGGCGGAACCCGTCAAACCAAAGCAGCTTAGAATCTGACTCCAATTACCCATCCATCTCCACGTCTGAAGTCGGAGACACAGAGGACACCCTCCAGCAGGTGGAGGTGAGGAAGGCAGGCTCTCGGCTGGTCTCTCTGCCCCGGGGTGGGGTGGGGTTGGTGACCTGTGTGGAGCCCCCAAGGCACTGTTCTGTTGCTGACAACCACAGTGCCTATGGCTTATTTCTGACAGCAGGGCTGGTTGGACTGTGGTGGACTTCTTGACTCTCTTTATCAGCTCTCTGGAGTTGATATTTACTGTGCAAGGCAATAAGTTATTGTTCCCACTCTACGTAAAGGAAAATCCCTGATTCCTCTTGCAAAACTGAGGACCCAGTGCAGAGAGGTGAAATAGCTGGAGGAGCTAAGTCATTAAAACAGATGTAAATTAGCATCCCCACTTACTGTCACGGTGCATATAGTCATATCAACAGATACACAAGAAAATTTTCCTTCCTGACTTAGCAGCTGGATAAAACTCAGAGAACAGCAACAAATATTTCAAACTACAGATATTTGCAGAATGACTGTATCTTTGTCAGTAATGGCCTCTTAGAGTCACTCAATGGTCTTTACGGACTGTGTGTAATTTTATCAAAGGTATGTAGACACACGATTTTTCCTCTGGCATTTGAAAAGCAGAAAATGACAAGCATGTAAAACCTTATGTAACACTTGCAGATAGATGTAGAAGAGATAAAAACAAATGTGACAAATGAAAAACAAAAAAACAAATGAACTTTGCGACGTCCCTGTGCCAGACACTGCTTCCAGACGCTAGAGAAACAGTAGGGACTGTCCCAGAGGAGGTCCCTGCCTGCATGAAGCTTGTCTGATGGAAAGCTAGACAGTAATCAGTTGATGGAAGATGCTGGCTTAAGTCCCTTCATTTTGCTTTGCAATCTCCTCCTCTCTCAGAGGCTTTGGTCAGCCTGAACGCCAGATGCACCACCCAGGTGTTTCTTTGTGTGACAAGTTTACATGCAGACATAGGCACTTCCATCGGTGGATTTATGTTCTTTAAGGAAGCTGAGGCTAGGTCTTGGGACTGGCCGAGCAGTATACCCAGTGCTGGCTAAGCATGAAGCATTCATTAAGTGCTGGATGAACCAAGTTTCACTGTCCCATATGTACACATGTATACTTTCTAAAACAACTTTTCATTTTGTATTGGGGTGTAGCCGATTAACAGTGTTGTGATAGTTTCAGCTTAACAGCCAAGGGAATCGGCCATAAGTATGCATGTTTCCATTCCCCCCTTTTAAACATCTACGTGGATATGCTTGTGCAGATATCCGCGTTTGCCACCCTCACATTTGACAAACTCTTGAGGACAAACCCAGGCATGAATCTTAAGGAAGAAACCTACTGGGAATTGGTGATGTGTAGCCTGTTGGATAAGTGGGTTGCCTGGCAGGGCAAGTGTTGGTTTTGTTTTGAGGTGCAGTTGTGTGGCGTTTGACAGCCCATTTATAGTCATTCGCAACCACACTGGTCCTTCATCAGGACACATTACATCCTAGGTTTTACAGTGTCTCTGGTTTGAGACTCTTCTCTAGAAATGAGCTCTTTTAACTTCCAAAGAAAGTGGCTGCGTCTTTATCCCTCTGTTCCTGGATTGTATGATCAGTCATCTTAAGTGTCTCACACGGGAACAATACAGGTGACAGAGACGCAGATGTTATCCAGGCAGAGAGTGAGCCTGGAGGACCAACTTTAATATGAGAATGCCGCATGGATGGCGTTGGCTTTGTCTCAGAAGTCTGGATTGGTGACGTCTGGGAGGGAGACGGAGGACAGACAGCTGACATGAGGGTGCCGTGTGTTCCCTAAGGCATCCATGCTGTTAAAACCTTCTCTTCCTGCTTCCTGTCTTCCCCGGAAGGAAATTGGCCTGGAGAAGGCAGCCATGGACATGACTGTCTTCCTGAAGCTGCAGAAGAGGGTGCGGGAGCTGGAGCAGGAGAGGAAGAAGCTGCAGGTGCAGCTGGAGAAGAGAGAACAGCAGGACGGCAAGGGAGTCCCGGTGCGTGAAGGGGCTGCCAGCTTGCGGGGCCACGCTCCCAGGGTGCTGGCCTCAAAATGACCTTGCTCACTCCTGCCAGGGCACATGGGCCAAGTGTGACCCTGCAGGGTCGTGCTGGGCCTGGGTGTCAGGGAAGCGCTTCATCTCGTGTTGGTGACCTATTGAGTCTTCTCTGCCAGTGCCCACATCACCCCGGTCGGACAGGAGTCCGCTTCCCCAGTAACCCCAGGGCAGAGAAGTGGAACCTGTATCATTATCACCCCCTTGCAAAGAGAACCAGGGTATGATTAGAGTATAAATACAGGTGACCCTTGAACAACTCATGTTAGAGGCACCCAACCCTTTGCACAGTTGAAAATTCACCTGTGACTCTAGTCAGCCGCGGTTCTACATCTGAGGAGTCAACCAATCGCAGATTGTGTCCTGGTGTAGAATTTACCATTGAAAAACATGCAAAATTAAGTGGACTCACACAGTACAAACCCGGGATGGTTCAAGGGTCGACTGTGTAGGCAAAAGTCAAATCTGAGAAAATCGATGGCCTTTTGTACCTGGAATCCAGTGTGGGCTTGAGTTTAACCCCACTGGGTCAGGAGCAGGGCCAGTTTGCAGACAGTTACCCTTCTTGCGTAGGACTGTACCTTCGTCTCAATCTAAGTTATCATCCGCATCTTGGGTCTTGAAAAGATATTTCTTGAAACCTTAGTATCTCCTGATGTATGGCTCCATGTATGGACCTACTGGGCACCTATGCAGCGCTCAGCATTGTGCTGGTGTCAGACTCATTGTACGTGTTGAATGTTTATTAAATGAGGGAACTTCAAACAAAAGAGAAATTCACAGATTGACTAGATTATAAATTCGAGGGATGTGTAATCTAGTTCAGGAAGACCAGATATAATACAGATGAAAAATAAAAAATGCCATTGGTGGTATTTTTAATAAGTGCCAGGTTGAGTACAGACAGGTCGGTGCTGTAGGAATAGAGAGTCCACTGCCATTAGCAGTGATGCTGAGGAAAGCACCACTTGCTGTAAGGACCACTTCTGATGGGCTTCGAGGCCATTCTGGACAAGGATCACATCATTAGCTGACCTCAAAGCGGGTTTGTGGAAGGCCTTGGGTCTGTTCTCAGGCCCTCATTGTCCATTGTGGAGTTTGACCTGCTCCCTGCATCCTCAGCCCCACCCCCATCCTACCCCATCTGACCCCCTTTCTAATCAAGCGTGACACAGATGCTGATCTGTGTTGCTGGTAAATTCCTGGGCTTTTTCCTGAGCAGGAAGTGGGGAGGTAAATCTTGCTGATGGATTTAAATCTCTCAGGTGGATTAGATGCAGAATGGAGAGTGAAAGGATTCGGTTTATAAATGACTCATTCAATTAGGAGAGAAGCTGCCCTGACGGGCGCGCACGAATCAAATAGATGAAAAGCTCACAGACATCAAACCAGGCCTGACCTGGAAGTTCCTGGCCGCTCGGCTGCCCCTGCAGGCTCACCCTGCAGGCTCCCCACCACAGGGCTGTCAGATAACTTCAGAATCTTGGCTTTCAGACTTCTGCTTGTGTTGACACCAGATAAAGCGGGTATGGTGGTGGTGGTGATTTAGTTGCTCAGTCGTGTCCAACTCTTTGCAACCCTGTGGACTGTAACCACCCAGGCTCCTCTGTCCATGAAATCTCCCAGGCAAGGACTCTTTGCAACCCCATGGACTGTAACCACCCAGGCTTCTGTGTCCATGGAATTTCCTAGGCAAGAATACTGGAGAGGGTGGCCATTCCTTTCTCCAGGGGATCATCCTGACCCAGGGATCCAACCTGATCTCCTGCATTGCAGGCAGACTCTTTACCCTCTGAGCCACCAGGTAGGCTCAAAAAGGATATATCTCTCCTTAAAAAATAATCACTGAGCAAGAGTTAGAACCACAGGTTTAGCTCAGAGCCCTGGAATGTGCATGGAGGATCTCTGCTTAAGAAGAATGGCCTTGTTTCTGCCAGAATTCAGTAAAGAAGGCAGAAGTAGGGAGGGGAGAGTATGGGATCTCTCTGCAGAAACCCTGAAACTGAACTTTCTGAGAGCATGTTCTGGGATCTGCCCTTGGTCCCAGGAGGAATTCTGAGCCAACTGGGTCTTTATTCTGGAGCAGTATGGCCCTGGGCTCAGCTCCAGAGAGAGGCCAGGCTCTGGATGTGGAATGACAGGGAAGACAGTAGGGAGTCTATCAGCGTGGGTGTGACTCAGCCTGCCGTGGTGGGGACCCTCTAGGGCAGCCAGTCGGTGTGTCCGACTTCCCATTCTCCCTGCTCCCTCTCCTCTGACCTGGCTACCATGGGTTTCCAATGGGCGGCCCATGTAGAAACGTAACTGCCAATCCACCTTAATACAGCGCTTCAGGTTTTGCATAGATGATCTGCATTTTCCAAGAACCTAATGCTCTCAATGTGGGGCAAACCCCTGCTGCGTGAGGATGCCAGCGCAGGCCTCTCCCCAGGGCAGCAGGTCACAAGCTGACCCTGAGTGGTCACAGCCCCACCCCTGGGGATGCTGGGAGAAGAAGCAGAGGCTGGGACCCTGGAGAGCTGCTTTCCCACGTCACAGGCTGGAAACCGTGGAGCCAGTGTCACCGTCCTTGACCTCAAAGGGGCTGCAGGAGGGGCTCAGATCCAGCCCCTTCCTCTCGGCCTGGGACACACCCCCTCTATCGCCAGCGGGACTTCAGGCTGCCAGCACTATGGATAATTAAGTGCTGTCAGGTTCTAACCCCCTAAACCTCTCTCATTCATGGACTGTCACCCACTACTTGAGATCACCCCAAGCAGTTAACCCTTTATAGAGGTTTGTCTACCCCTTCTCAGTGGACAAGTCAAGTCCAAGAGCTGCCAGACAATTCCAAGCGTCATTGGCTCAGCTGAGTCCTAATGGGCGAGTATTCCTGTGGTGGTCATCGAAAATCCCAGGGGTGCAGCTGTGATGTCAGGCCGCATCCACGGTGCTCTGTAGTGGGCCAGCTGGTCCGCTGCCTGTTGGAGGTTCTTATAAGGACCCGGAGGAAGCAGACCTCTCTACAAGGTGCTCAGAGTAACTTAGTTGGAAAACAGATGGTTCGTGTGTACAAACATCCCCCAGAAAACCGAAGAGGAGCTCGTCAACCTCATAATAAGTACAGAATTATGTTAACCTTCTTAGTAAGCACACAAGTGTGATGGTATTAGTTTTGTAGGGCTGCTGAAACAAAGTACCACAAAGTAGATGGCTGAAAACAATATGAATTTATTCCCTCATGGCTCTGAGACCAGAAGTCAAAAATTCAGTGGTCAGCAGAGCGGTGCTCTCCTAAGGGCTCTTGGGAGATGACCCCAGTCTCTGCCTCCATCTTCAGGTCACGTGGTACTCTTCCCTGTGTGGATATCTTTTCTCCTCCTTATAAGGACCCCAGTCATATCCGACTAGGGACCATCCTAATGACCTCATCTTGACCTGCTCGCATCTGCAAGGGTCTGTTTCCAAAGGGGGTGACATTCACAGGCACCAGGGGTTAGGACCTCAGTGTATCTTTTTAGCAGACATGGTTCAACCCATAACAGTATGATTTGTATTCAACCTGTAGGTGCTCATGAAGATCATGTGAATGAAGTTATGTAGGGGATGTGGGCAGGCAGGGAGGGGTTATTTATGGAGAGCTTTGTGGTGGCCTAAGGTAGGGAGCTGCACTTTGGAAGCAGAAAGGAGGCGGACACACGGAGTGTGCTGGGTTCACAAGGAAGGGTCAAGCCCCTCCTGACCGTGGAGGGAGGTCCTCCTGGGGAGCAGCCAGCCTGTGGCCCGTGCTCACCTCTCTGCCTCATTATCCACACAGGCGGAACAACCAAGCAATGACTCAGATTTGGACCAGGATGCAGATCTAGCCTACAACAGTCTGAAGGTAAGATTCTTGGAAGACAAGCTTCCTTGAACCTCCTCCCTGCAGAGGCCCGGTGATGGCCCTGGGTGGCAGCAAAGCCTCCTGAGCTCCCGTCTGCTCTAAGTGGGGCCAACAGCACATAATTTCCTCTTCCTGCGTTTGTTTCTTCATCTTCAAAATGAAGGAAAATTTCTATGGTGGCTCAGATGGCAAAGAATCCGCCTGCCATGCAGAAGCCCTGGGTTCTATCCCTGGGTCAGGAAGATCCCCTGGAGAAGGGAATGGCTACCCCTCCAGTATTCTTGCCTGGAGAAAATCCCATGAATAAGAGGAGCCTGGCAGGGTTGCAAAGAGTCAGACACGACTGAGTGACTAACAGACATCCTCCATGAAACTATTAATGCTAATAGGAAATTTTCCCTCTATACAACACCCCCGGCCCAAAATTTGCCAGTTTTCCACACCAAACAATTCTTCAGTTCTCTGTGGATACCAACTAGGTGTCCTTCAATTTAATTCAGTTCTGTAAATTCAGTTTGGTACAAACTACTGAGAGTTAACAGAGAAATGCCCATGTAGGTAGTGGAGTGGTGGGAAGGACCCTGTACCAACCTCGGAACTCACCTTCTCTGCTCCACGCTCAGTCTCCTCATTCATTAAGGAAAGGGGTTATGCCTAGTGATCTCCCAGCTCTGTGATCCTATGGCTCTGTAACAAGTTTGCAGCCAATACCCACTTATCCATGTTCTTGGTGTTCTCTGGGAAACTTTGAATTCCATGTATTCCAGGACCCTGTCAGCAATTTATATAAAATTATCATACCTTAAATTGCCTGATTTCATCTTAAACACAAAGTAAATATTTTGCCTTGAAATTTTAAATACATTCAAAAATTGAGTTTCATTGGTATTCATGTGTCTGTACATAGGCAATTTTTTTCTCTGCTAGCACTGGCAGTTGGTGGCTTTCTGTACAACTAAAACAATGTCCTTGGTCTGTTCTCCAAAACACCAGTCCATGTGATGCTCCTTAGAAGATAGGGCAGAGAGCCCTCTCTAGACAAATAAATTTAGGACATTGTGGTTTAGTCCCTAAGTCATGTCTGACTCTCATGATCCCCATGGACTGTAGCCCACCAGGCTTCTCTGTCCACTGGATTTCCCAGACAAGAATACTGGAGTGGGTTGCCGTTTCCTTCTCCAGGGGATCTTCCAGATCCAGGGATCGAACCCGACTCTCCTGCATCACAGGCAGATTCTTTACTGACTGAGCCACCAGGGTTAGGATATCCAGCATTTTATATCCTCTTTTGTAAAGTCAAGAACTATATTAACATATCAGGGTTCCAGGAAGTCCTGTGTTAACATGTGGAAACTTTAACCCAGTGCTTCCACAAGGAAAGATTTGGTAACTGGATGCATCTACAGATACGAATCCCGCTGAATCACTTGGAGGAATGCAACCCTAGTAGGAATATCATGTCGGATCCTTAGTACTGATAACTTTGGGTTGTGGGTTCAAGTCCAGGCCCCGACTTTGACCTCTTGCTGACAGAAGCTCTCTGTGGCCCGCCATTAAAATGGGAAGATTGGTCTTAGCTTCCCAGGTGGGTGAGACAGGTGATTAAGGAAGGTGGTGGAGGAGGAAGCCCTCCTGGGAAGGGTGCCCTGACCCCAGGGAGTGACGAGGGTGTCCTTGGGCCGCCTCCCAGAGGCAGGAGCTGGAGTCAGAGAACAAGAAGCTGAAGAATGAGCTGAACGAGCTGAGGAAAGCCGTGGCCGACCAAGCCTCGGAGCACAGCCCGGCTACTGCTGGCACCCCCGACAGCTACAGCCTCCTGCTGAACCAGCTCAGGGTGGCCAACGAGGAGCTGGAGGTGCGCAAGGAGGAGGTTCTCATCCTGCGGACCCAGATAGTGAGCGCCGACCAGCGCCGCCTGGCGGGCAAGGGCTCGGTGAGGAGGGGCCCGCGGGTGGTGCGGGGAGAGGTGCTTTCCTTAGGTGTCTTCACCCGGGAGGGTCTTCAACCTACAAAACCAGAGTCTTTTGCTCTGGAGTCGCCTCTAAAAGTAGAGCAAGCTACCTGCTGTCCTCCCAGCATGACTTCACGGGAGACTTTGCCTGAAGCTTCTAGAATCTTCTGAAGTTACTCAATAGGAGCACGTTCAGAAGGAATGAGGCACAGAATCAGAGCGCACCTGGGCCACAGCATGAGCAGCTCCCCTTGGCCTGCTTTTTCACCTTAGGTCTTGTCCTTTGTTACTTACTTTGTTACCTAGGTGGAGAAAGTCTTTCCTCTCTCTCTTAGCCTCCCAGGGTGACAAGTCAAATGCAGCATTTGTCCCTAATGTGTCCGCCTCTTGCACAGATTGAGGAGCAGGAATGGAGTGGCCAGGGCCCCCCTGGGCTGCTCTGGGCATGGGCCTAGGGTGTGATGGGGCAGGTGTGTGAGCAGCATTATTTGTGGGGGATGCCACACTGAGACAGACTTCAGCTGTGTTCTCTGCATTTGGGGAGCTTTCTCCTCCAGGGACATCTTGCCTCTCTCCACCCCATTGTACCAGCCCCCCTTCTCTGCACTTGCTGTCTTTCACAGCCAGGCCTTAGTGCTCCCTGACTCTCCCCATGTGATTCTAAAATCCCATTCCTGCCAGGGATTAACTCCTGTTATCTGAAGTCTTCCTGGGACTTGATCTTTTCCCAAAGGCTCATTTTTTTCCACCTCTGTGAATGAAGTCATTTCATGACAGTTATTTGTATAACCAGAGTTCTTTCTTTCTTCGTCGGGGATCTCCTAGGAGCCAAACATCAATGCCCGAACCAGTTGGCCAAACAGTGAGAAGCACGTGGATCAGGAAGATGCCATCGAGGCCTATCACGGGGTCTGCCAGACTAACAGGTAAGCCCCACCTCTCAGTGACTGTGCCTGGGGGAGGTGATCAGGCAGGGCTCCTGCCCAGCATGGCACGTGAGGCCCCTCCTCAGGCACTGATCATGTGCTCGGTATTGGTTATTATAGGAGATAACTGGGGAGGAGTGGAGTTGGTGAGTCCCATGAGCTGAAGTAGCCCACTGTTAGCAAGACTCCAGTGAACACCCCTGGAGCATCTAGAACCCACATCCTCTGAGAAGCCCTGGGGAAGGGAGCTTCCCCAGGGAGGCTCGACAGGAGCAGAGGGAAGCCTAACCGGGAGTGACTTCTCTTATAGAAACGGGAGCAGGCATCAAGTGAGCCCGCCTGAGTGGTAGCAGGGAGCCTGCTGCAGCTGCTTGCTGCCCAACTACCGTCTTCACCAGAACAAACGTGACGGTGGGCCCCGTGCCCTGTCGTTTAAGACATGGAACCCACGCCAGGCCCTGCAGAGGTTGGATGGGAGACTCTGACCACTGCCGGATTGGCTAAAATGAGATTTCCCGGGACTTCAGTGAACTGACCACCTCTGGTTCCCCTCAAGGATGAGCTACCGAGGATTAAGGCAAAAGAGAGTGGCCAAGAGAGGCAGAGGACCCCGGGTGGAGCAGGGCCCTGACGGTAGCACACCCGAGCACATGAGAGGGTGCACGGGGGATCTGTCTGCTCACCGGCTCTTGAGTGACAGTGCTCAGCTTCCTTGTCTGACCTCAGTCAGTCGTAGCAGCCCGCTGCACAGGGTGACTGGGGTTAGGTGAGTTCATCCGCACGTAGCTGAGTGATGCTGTCCTGTGAAAGCGCGCTGTTAGCAGTGTCGGGGTACCCACTGTTAGTAGCTGCGCCTCCTTCTGCCTCTCTGGGCACTTGTGTCAACTTGGAACTGGCCCTTTCCCCTGGCCACCTTTCTCTCTTCCTGAATGTTGTTGATCAGTCGTTAAGCATTTATTCAAAATTGCAGGAAGCAGAAGTTGCCAGCAGGGGGCCCTGGGAGTGCGTGGAGAACACGTTGGTAGGAAAGTCACTGAATGACATGAGGACTTCCCAGGGCTTTGATTCCCAGTCTTCTCATCTGGCTCCTCTTTTGGCCCATGAGGAAGCTGAGCAGCTCAGGCCACACAACAGGCCCGCAGCTGAGTCAGGGTGGAAGGCGAAAGGCCTGATGCCCAGGCTGGGCTGCTTCCAGCCGACTGCATAGGCGATAAGAAGTTAAAGGTATTTTCACAGGCCCCCAGGAGGAAACCACTTATTTCAAGAGAGCCATAATTCTTTTCCATAAAGGAAGGAAAGAAGAAAATGAAAGTGAATTTCTGCATGACAAGACTGCAGGCAAGATGTACTCATTTTAAATTATCTTGGGTGAAGATAAGAAATGAGATGAATAAGAAAAAGGAGCACAGATGACATTTAAAAAAATGTTTTTAAAAGAAAGAAGAAAACAAGGAGCTTGGTCCTGATGGCAGAGTGAGAATATCTTTCTGATCTCCCTTTTTATTCATCCAGATGGTTTGTCAGAGTCCCAAGTCAAGGTTTTCCCAGGGCATGCTTAATACCCTTGATTCATCTTTGCAGCAATGATAATGATGGTGATAAAATAAAAATAGCTTTTCTTATATCTTAAAATAATTCCGTACCCAGCAAGCTCAGGGTACAATAGGGAACTAATAGCCTGTGAAACCAAGTTAAGTACAGAAAGGAGCCGCTGCCTCCAGGAGGGGAAGCCAGAGGAACCGGTTCTCCAAGTGCCTGGAAGTGACCTCAGTGGGTTTGTCAATCCCAGCAGTCAGGGAGGACAGCAGTGGGCAGACAGGCAGGGCTGGAGGATTGGGATGTGATTGCTGGAGCCCACCCAGCAAGCCCATCCTTTCCAGCAAAGGTGCTTTGAAGGCACAGTTGCTTTCGGTCTCCTACCATTTTCCTGTGATGGAGAGTGTTCTGGCTTAAATGTAAATTGTATTATGCAGGGACAGTTTTGGAGTTGGCATGGTTGGAAAATCTGTCCTCTCCCTAGAAAAACTTACTCTCGTAACATTGAATTTTTCTTAGGTTTCCAGAGAGACACACAGACACACACAAACACACACACACCCAACCTGGTCACAGCCCCTCCAAAAGCACTGGTCCCCAAGTTCAGAACTTTTTCACTTGCTAACTTTCATAGTCTATAGAATTACTTTTCTGATCTTTGCCAACTGTGTCTTTTGTTCTCAAATGTAGGTCGAAAAGCCAGTGTTGAGAACCTGCTCTGAGAAAAGCTGCAGGAATAGGCATAGCACGTCTGTCTCCAGATGCTCTCTCATTTTCACATCTGGGAATTCAGAGAAAACCAGCATCGTTATCAGCATTTTATAAATGGCAGAACTAGAGTAAAGAGAGGGCTGGTCCATGCCCCAGAGATGGGCTGTCACAGACAGGCTGGTGTTTGGAGAGACTGTCTTTTCAGAGCTGCCTGGAGCCAAGTCCATCAGGGAGAGATGGATCAGAGGGCTGGGAGACAGAGCTTCCTGCTGCTCTGAGGCTGGCTTCTCCTCTGGGCATTCGAGGTGGGGGGCGGGGCGGGGCGGGGGCGGGTCGCAGAGCTGCAGGGGGCACGGGTGTGGCCAGGGCTCAGACCTGGCTCCAGGAACCGGTTCCCTTAGTTGCTGGCCAGTTCCACCCACACCTTGCCAAGATGGTGGACTCAGGGTGCATTCTTGGACCCTTCCTCAGGTCCCAGGAAACCTCCTCTCAGGCCCCCTCCACCCAGCAGGTGCCGAGAAATGACCAGAGCCCTGGGCATGAGAGCAGCTTTACCATTGCCACCTGGGCTTGCGCAGCTGGGGGGTGGGGGGGAGTTGTCACCCCCTAAGGGGCCTGTGCAGGAGAGTGGAGACCTTGTCCCACCAGGGAGGGGTTTGTGCAGCCGCCTTGGGACGGGGTGGGGCCTTGGAGTTAGGGTTCCTTTGGCCTGGAGCCCCAGCAGCTGCAAGCTCTCCTGCTGGGCAGAAGGGGAACTTGATTATGCTCACAGACCCAGCTCAGCTGCTCCTGGCTGGAAGCTCTCAGCGTTTTCCCTGACGTTCCCCAAACGCTCTCGGCCCTCAGCCATCAGCACAGTTTGCTATGATTCCACGGCAAACAATACCTGTCCACAAGCAGTTCTCTGCTGCATGGCCAGGCCTGTCTGCGGTCTCACCATCCCTCTCGCTTCTGGTGTTGGGGAGCCATCTCCCATTTCTCAGAGGTCCCAGAATCTCCTGGGCAGTGGGGTAGAAGGTCTGGGTGGGAACTAAAGACGGAGCACAAAGCAGTCTTTGTAGAATTGGGACACCGACTGTCTCGGAGCTGGCAGGAACCGCGCCTGTTCTGTTCACAGGACAGCAGGCTCTTACACTGGACCAAGGGCTGGTGGTCAGGTCCTGGTTCCCACAGTCTCCACAGAGGCAAAGTCATATTATCCCAGGCCTTTCCTGGTGCACAACTTTACGGTTTTAGGTTGGGTAATTATAGATCTAGAAGAAACTTCCCAGATAACTCAGCTGAGAACTTGCACTTTACACCTGAAGAAACAGGCTCGGGCGTGTGGGTGGCTACCCCAGGTAGGAGCTTGTTAGCCGAGGGGAGTGGCTGCCATGTCTTGCCACCTCCCGTGTTCGGGCACTCTGCCTGCCTCTTACTCGTGTGTGTGTGTGTGTGTGTGTGGCCTCTTTGGGAACAAGGCTCAGCACAGTGAGACATATGAATATCAGTTCAGTTCAGTTGCTCAATCGTGTCCGACTCTTTGCGACCCTGTGGACTGCAGCACACCAGGCCTCCCTGTCCATCACCAACTCCCAGAGCTTACTCAAACTCATGTCCATTGTGTTGGTGATGCCATCCAACCATCTCATCCTCTGTCATCCCCTTCTCCTCCCGCCTTCAATCTTGCCCAGCATCAGGAATATATAGGTTGATATTAAGTGACATCAAGGACTTATAACATTTAAGAAGTCAATTCTTGTGAGCTTGTTTGGGGTTTTCCTTCTTAAGCCACCAGGTGGCCTTCTCTCCCCAGCTCGTCACCCGCCCCTGCCCAGTGGTGTGGAAGGAGGGGAGGGAGACCCCTTCATGGGAAACAAAAAATAGGCCTGTAGCTGGTTGCTGCTGCTGCTGCTAAGTCGCTTCAGTCGTGTCTGACTCTGTGCGACCCCATAGACAGCAGCCTACCAGGCTTCCCCCGTCCCTGGGATTCTCCAGGCAAGAACACTGGAGTGGGTTGCCATTTCCTTCTCCAGTGCATGAAAGTGAAAAGTGAAAGTGAAGTCACTCAGTCGTGTCCGACTCTTAGCGACCCCATGGACTGCAGCCTACCAGGCTCCTCCGTCCATGGGATTTTCCAGGCAAGGATACTGGAGTGGGGTGCCATTGCCTTTTCTGGAGCTGGTTGAGTGGTTCTTCATTTACTCATGTGTCTGACTTCCGGAGCTCAGTGGGATGACTGGGCTGCACGGTTCTCTACTCCAGTCTTTCTGCCCCATGCCTGGCATGTTATAAGAACGAGGGATGCGACCTTCCTCACTGCAGGGCTCAGCAGCACATGTGCCCCCCTTGAGAGGGGGTCTCCTGGGAGCTGCAGGGGTGAAGGGACCCTCTGAGGCCTGGCAGCCCCTCCTCAGGGTCTGCAGGACCCAGCCAGGAAAGGACCTGAGAGCAAGGCCAGGAGACCTTGGGTTCTAGCCTGGGTGTCAGTGTCAGGCAGGTAGCCTCCCCCCTTGTTGTGTCTGCCCATGTGGAGATGAGATAGTCGGGGATCTCCAGGGGCCCCTTCAGAAACAAACCCTGGGCCCACCTCTGGGCCCGACCCCACGCCGGCCGTCACTGTGCCTGGAGTTCCTGCCGGTGACCTGCCCTCTGGGTTAAAGCCACTAACACAGCAGTCACCAAAAGGCCCATGTTCAGTGTTAAGGGTTAACACCCAAGAAGGGGAAGGCCTACGCTGTTTACTGGCCCCCCTCACACAGCCCAGGCCACGTGTGGATGTGCAGGGGGAGTGAGACACACCTGTCAGCTGGGGAGGGGGCGGGGAGCTGGCACGATCTGGGGAAGCCAGGCCCAGGGGAAGGGCTGGGCCCTGAATCGGGGAGGTCCCAGGGCACACACCCAGCTGGTGGGAGGCAAGCGTGGGCAGGAAGCAGAGGCCACAGAGCTAGTGCTCCCTCAGCTCGTTCCGGACACTGCAGAGTTGGGCCTGTGCTGGGTGTGACCAGCTATGCCCGGGAGGCGGCCCACGCAAGCCCTGCCGGAGCTAGGCCCTTCCTCATGAGGAGGAGCTGGGGGGTGCAGGGGAGATGTGACAGGCAGCTGCACACCCCAGACCTCACACACATCCTGACTGACGGGGCATCCGGCGGCTGACCAGGGCCAGAAATGCTCTGGGAATGACTGTCATCTCCTGAGAGTTAGGTTGCTGGTCTTGACCGCAAGCAGAGTGGACACAGCTCCCGCTTCCTGCTTCCTGCCAGGGCTCTGCCTGCTGCCCGCCACCCAGTCCTTGCAGGTGTTTGAGGGTCTCATGCGTGCCCTGGGCAGGGCAGGGCTGGGGAGTCCATGCTGGGGGAGTCTGTGACACGTGCCTCCCTTCTTGGAGCTGCCTGGCCGGCATTGAGAAAACACAGGGCACACAGAGAGGACAAAGAGCTAGAAAGTCAGAAACATTGCCCTCCTGCTTTTCCAGCTGAGTAAACTGGAGCGATGCAGTCCAGTCCCAAGGTCAAGGGGAGAAAGTTCACTACTCACGATGCCGGTCGCAAAGTTGCTGTTAGCGGTCTCTTGTTGCCAGACTGCAGGGAGGACAGGAGTTGAGATGAGTTAATACTTTTGTGCCCTTGAGAAGTGACAGTAAGGGGACGCACGCTGACACACAGGCAGGATAGGTCGTCTCCTCCCCAGTCCTCGTGGAGCCGGGGTCCCCGCAGCTGTGGCCCTGTGGCTCCGTGGATCTGACACCCGGGAGGCCACCACCCCCGCCCTGCATAGTCAGGCCACGCTCGTCGCCTGCACCGTCCACCCCGCGCGGGTCCTCTCCTCCCTGCCCTGTTGCCTGGCCTCCCCAACTCACACTTGCTTTTCCTGGTCATTCTGGTAGAGGGAGGGGCGATGAGGGAGCCCCCGTGAATGCCTCCACCCAGCCCATGCTGCTGCGGTTCACAGAGTCTTCGGAACAGGTTCACCCTCTTACTCTGCCTTCAGCAGTGGGCCTTCCGGCCTGGAGCAATCAGAGGCCTCATGGGAGGGCGCGGGAGCCCACTCTCAGCACAGTGACCGGAAGCTGGGAGACTGGAGGGAGATGATGTTTGCAGGAGCCCAGATGCTGGTGATGTGAGGGGTAGGAGGGGGACTGGGCATTCTGGAACCTTCCCTCCTGCCTCTCCAAGCCTGGCTGCCCTTGTTTCCCTTTCCCCAGCCCTCTACTGCCCTCTCTCTCTCTTCCCCGTCTACACTGGATGCCCTGTTTTTCTGTCCTTTATTTCTAGCAAGACTGAGGATTGGGGCTACTTGAATGAAGATGGAGAGCTCGGCTTGGCCTACCAAGGCCTAAAGCAAGTTGCCAGGTCAAAACGTGTGTCTTTCTTCCTGTGTCTGCTGTTCTGCCTGCCATGTCTATGCTTGATTATTTTTCAGCTGGAGGGGATGCAAGGGTACAGTTCACTGGAGCGGGGCAGGGCAGGGAGGAGTGTCGAAGGGAATCCCCTTGCATCGCCGTCTGTCACATTGTGTGGAGGCTGCTTGTTAACCTCACAGACAGTAGCTCTTAATGGCTCACCGGAACCTTGAAAACCACCCGGCCCAGCTCCCTCACTCTGTGGGTGAAGGAACAGACGGGGTTAGTTAACCTGCTTAGCAGGCTCTCAGGTCTCTAGAATGGTGGAAATTTAATTCTGGGATTCCTGAGTCTGTGCTGCTTCCGTGCTCCATTTTGACCATCCTGCGTGCAGATCAGCCTAGAGCCCCGGCTACATCTGTGCTGCTGGCCCAGCTCCGGGCAGCCTGCCCTCCAGCACACGTGATGGTCCCCATGGTGGTAACTGCTTGGAGCTCACTAGAGCTGAGTGGCCCGGCCCCAGTGTGCTGCGGTGTCAGCGGGTCTGACCTCATGCCTGTGGGGTGAGGACACTGGGGCTTGCAGGGAGTGAGGAACTTGCTGCCTACAAGGAAGATCCAGAATGTGGACCTGGTTCCATTTGCTACCAGAGTCTGAATCCGGCCCTTTGGCCATCAGCCCTAAGCAGCCTAGCACAGGAGATTAGACAAACCTAGACAGTGTAATTAAATAAGCAAAGACATCACTTTGCCAACAAAGGTCTGTGTTAGTCAAACCTATGGTTTTTCCAGTAGTCGTGTATGGATGTGAGAATTGGACTATAAAGAAAGCTGAGCGCTGAAGAATTGATGCTTTTGAAGTGTGGTGTTGGAGAAGACTCTTGAGAGTCCCTTGGACAGCAAGGAGATCAAACCAGTCAATCCTATAGGAAATCAGTCCTGAATATCCATTGGAAGGCCTGATGCTGAAGCTCCAATATTTTGGCCACCTGACACGAACAGCTGACTCATTGGAAAAGACCCTGATGCTGGGAAAAATTGAAGGTGGGAGGAGAAGGGGATGACAGAGGATGAGATGGTTGAATGGCATCACTGACTCGATGGACATGAGTTTGAGCAAGCTTCAGGAGCTGGTGATGGACAGGGAGGCCTGGCACGCTGCAGTCCATGGGGTCGCAAAGAGTCAGACACGACTGAGTGACTGAACTGAGCTGATGTGAAAAGCCAACTCATTGGAAGAGACCCTGATGCTGGGAAAGACTGAAGGCAGGAGGAGAAGGGGGTGGCAGAGGATGAGATGGTTGGATGGCATCACCGATTCAATGGACATGAATTTGGGCAAATTCCAGGAAATGGTGAGGGACAGGGAGGAAAGGAGGTGCTGCGGAGCACCAGTTCACAAAGAGGCAGACATGACTCAGCAACAGCGCACCAACAGGAGCGCAGCCCGCCCGTCATGTCCCGCGCCTGCTGCCAGCACATGGCTGCTCAGGGCTTTGGCACAGCGTCACACACCTGAGACTGCCAACAACAGAGGGGGCGGAGGTCCTCAGGCTTGTTTCCCAGAAGAGAAAACAGGCTCAGCCAGGTGGGGTGAGGGCCATGCCGGCACCCTCGGCCTGATGCTGGCAGAGCTGGGCCAGGAACCTAGGACCTCGAGCGCCGTCTTCTGAGTTCTGCCTGCCGAGGACATCTCGGAGGTCCTGTAGCAGCACCAAGAGCCTCTCTTATTGGCAAAAGAAAGTTCAGGTCGGCTGGCTCTCGCAGCCGTGTGTCTCCTGGCTATGGGTTCGAACTTGGCCCCACCTGTGAGCCACGTGACGTCTGGCTCCATTTTCTCACTGGTAGAATGTGGATCAGAATCAGACCTTCCTTCTCAGGTTGTTGTCAGGAATAGATGCAGGTGAAGCACTCTGTACACACACCTGGCGTGGAGGAAGCACGGAATAAATACTAGCTGCTGCTTGTATTATAACAGCTATTTTGGAGTAAGATCAAATTCCTGCCCCATCTAGATGTTTGCTTTATTTTGGTTTGGGAGCAGAAATTGGATGTGCTTTGATACGTAATTAATTTATTAATCAAGCGAAGAAGGCACAGCCCGATGATGCATCAGGACACCTGCCCAACCTGCCCTGGAACATGGCCTCAGACCTGTCTTGGGTTTAGTGGTCTCACCTGCCAGATGAGGTAGCCAGCCTGGGGCTGGGGCAGAGGTTCTCAGGCCTTGCACAGAACCCTGGCAGTAAGCTCACTCACAGCACAAAGTGGGAACTGATCGTTTGGGTAGAGTTCCTAGAACCTGAGCATTCTAGTCTATTTCTCTCATTAAATTTATAGCTTGCTGGTGATTACTTTCAGTTTATCGTAAGCCAAGATTGGATGTTATCTAAATATTGTGTCCCCCTAAAAGTGCTGGCTTAATTGCCAAATTATTTTCCACAAAACCCTCATTATTGCTTTCCTTTGGTGATGAGTGAGTGACTTGGTTGTCCCTCCGTCATCCCTTCATTCATTTGTGTCACTTTGCTGAGCTGGCCCCCAGAGCCTAGCATTGCCCCTGATGCTGCTGTGGAGCTGACCGGACATGCGGCTCTGTCCACCTGGGACTTTACAGTGGAGACGTTCCCCTTTCTCTCGCTCCCTACCCCCTTGGGGCCGTTAGCACCTCCCAGACTGACCGCAGAAATAGCAGAATCATATGGTACTTCCAGTCATCATCTTTATCTGCATCCCAGGAAGAGGATGGCCCCAGTCGGGAGGCGTTTGATGAAAGTTTCTTTAAATTGTTAAGCCTGGGAAGATAGCACCATAGTCACAAAATCAGTAATTAACCTCTTAATGAGGACGCTGCTTCAGAGCCTTCCTTAATTCCTGGCCTTGCAGATGAAATGGGGGTCTCCCAGAACTGTCCCGACTGTCTCCCAGAACTTCTCCCCCACCTTCCCCGGATCTTCTCTAGGTGTTTCTGCCACTTGTCATGACAGCGGTGGATCTTAAACCTCCCCCTGATCGTTTGCAACTAGTCTTAGCTTCTGTTTGGACTGTGGAAAAATGTGTATAAAAGGCCAGAGATGAAGTGGGCGGGGTGGGTGGGTGGTCATAGTGGTTAGGTAAATAAAAAGAATAAAAAAAATAAAAATAAAAAGAGATCTAATACTTTGCCTTTCTCAAACTTGCAGAGAACCTTCTAAAGGGGAGATATGCAAGTAATACAGTTAGTTCCGTCTACCAGAGTTTGGTCTTAGCGAGGGGATTCTTGTGAACTTCGGGGCAGATATTGACGCTTTTATTGGAAAGATGCTCTAAGAAATGTATTTCTGCTGATCTCTTGACATGGAGACAGTCTCTCAACCCCAGACCAGCAGACTGTGCTCAAGAGTGAAGGATGAGGGGATGAGAGTGGTGGCGAGAAAGGCCTGAGGTCAGGGGTGCTGTGTTGGACCTTGATTCCCTGTCCTGCGAGAGGAAGGCTGGTCTGCTTGCCTGCCCAGCCCCGCGGCCACGCTTCCCACCCCTGCCCCGTGTCCATCCCCCGTGGGTCTCGTGCAATTGCTGCTGCTACTGTGTCCCTGCTTGGCTGCTCCCCGTCGCGGGTCACTCTGGGGGCACTGACTCCAGCCCCGCCTGTCGTCTGTCCTCCTTCCTCCGGGTGCAGGTTGCTGGAGGCACAGCTGCAGGCCCAGAGCCGCGAGCACGAGGAGGAGGTGGACAATCTCAAGGCCCAGCTGGAGGCCCTGAAGGAGGAGATGGACAGGCAGCAGCAGACCTTCTGCCAGACCCTGCTGCTCTCCCCAGAGGCCCAGGTGGAGTTCGGCATCCAGCAGGAGATGTCCCAGCTCACCAACGAGAACCTGGTGAGTCCTCTCACCATGCAGGTCCCAGCCCTGGGAAGTCACGTTCTCAAAGCAAAGGGGACCAGCAGTGGCCTTTCACCAGACAGACAACGTTCATGTCTTTGGCCCTATGTCAGGAACAGAGAGAGTCTAGAACTCCCCCGTCAGCAAGAATGTGGAGCTGTTTTGTCTGTCTGTTAACATGTAACTAGCCTCCTGAAAATTTAGCAGCCCTTCTGGAAGAGCTTTCAGGTCGTGCAGGTCAGGAATTCTGGCAGGGCCCAGTGAGGGCGGCTCAGCTCTGCTGCACTGTGGTTGGAGGAGGCCGGAGGATGCAAGGCCCACCCCAGTCCCAGACCTGAGGCCTCGGTTCCCCTCCCGGGGTCTGCTCTCTGCTGTTTACATGGCAACTGACTTCCAGGAGGATGAGGGGGAGGCCTCTTAAGATCTAATTCCAGAACTGGCCCAGGGTCACTTCTGCCACCTTCTGTGGACCAGGGCAGCTCTAGGCAGATTGAGTGGTGGGGGCGGACTCCCCCCTCTTGCTCGGAGGGGCAGTGGGGGGAGTGGTCGGTGGCCATCCTGGCAGACAGTCATCAAATGAGCCGGGACAAAGGCCAGAGAAATGAGTCTCTGTTCTCAGAGAGCTCAGGCAGGTGGTGGAAGCAAGATGAAAAAAAAGAAGAGGAGAAATAAGACGGTGTTTCCAAAAACCCGATTCTACATGGAAATAACAACTATTACAGAAAAAGGGTTGTGGGGGAGGCTTGAAATGAGGCAGGAGGTGTGAAAGAGATGTCGCCCCTGCCTGTGGGCAGAGAGGAGGAGGAGAAGGAGGGAGGAGCCCGGACGTCTTCCAAGGCTCCACAGTTGCATCGCTGTTGTGTCACAGAGTCCGTAATGGTCATGGAGCTCCCTGCGGGGACAGGGTGACATTAATGCAGTGCTGGGTCCCAGGGGCTGATTCCCCACTGGGGCCTTGGCTGCTAGGAGTGTGGCAGCCCCTGAGGGGCCCCAGCCAAGGGCCTGTCTTGCTTCTGGGCCCCAGGTAACCTCGCTGGCCTGCGGGCTTGTCCAGCAGATGCCACTCCAAGGCACTCTGGTGCCTTCACCTGTCCATTCCCTCCCCAGGGCACTGCCCAGCCACCTGGGGCCCCGGAGGCTGAGGGTCTCCTGGGTGTTGCCGTGACAACCGGAGGAGGCAAGGCCTAGAGGACTGAGGCTCAGGCAGGGTGCCAGGTGGCCTCAGCAGGGAGGAGACTGCCATCTGGACTGAGAGAATGCTCTGAGGGGGTGGGAGGTGGGGGAATTCCTACTGGAGCCGGGGCCTGGCCTCCTCATTGGCGGCCTGGCTCTCCAGGTGCCAGGACCACCACCCCCGCCCCGCTCTGCCCCACCCTCCAGGGCGGGATTAGATGTGTTCTAATCACACTGCTTTCTTCTGCTTTTAGGACCTTAAAGAGTTAGTTGAGAAGCTGGAGAAGAATGAGAGGAAGCTCAAAAAGCAACTGAAGATTTACATGAAGAAGGTCCAGGACCTGGAAGGTAGGGTGTGAGTGCGGTGTGAGTAGGTGTGTGTGTGTGTCTGAGGCACCGGTGTGCTCAGCCCCGCTCAGGGAGGGGCCTGCCTGCCCCGCCCCAGACAAGTCACTTGCTCTACTTGCTGCTGCCCCCGCCCACGGCAGGCACAAGACAGACTCGCGGAGACCGCAGGAGCTCACCCAGTCTCATTTTGCTGGAATCTTCACCCACAAACACAAACTTGGCAAGTGTTCGGGTGCTGACTCCAAGCTGTGCAGAAAGGGGACGTTGCCTCATGGACCTGCCTTCGAAGGGTTACAGCTGGAAGGCAAAACTTTCTGGTTCGAAAGATCGCTCCTTAACATGAAGCCAGAAATCACGGGGCCCCCCTCCGTGCTCTGGTAGTCAGGGAGCGAGGCCAGTTCCCTGGGTAAATGTCCCACCTGGCATCTGGCCCAGAGAAGTCAGGGAGAGACTTCAGTGGATCTTCCAGAAACACCCAGAATGTTCTTTCTCTGACTCCCTGCTGTAGGTCTGATCATATTCTCCACCCCTCTTTGCACATCCCGCCTTCCTGGGAACCCTCCTCTGGTCCCCTCACCACCTGGGATGCAACCCCCCTTCCACTCCTTCCACCTGAGCTCAGGAGTCACGTGCTTGGGGTCCAGTCCCCTCGTTCACTCCTAACACCACGTGCCTACCAGGCACGTTCCCATCACAGGGGTCAGTTTGTTTAATCACCTGCTGACGTCCACCTGGTGCTCTTAGATGAAGCCCTAGGAAGGCAGGACCGTGTCTTGTTCAGCCTTGAGCTGTCGCCCCTCATACCCTGCGTGCCCCTCCCCGTCTTTGAATTTCTCTTTTCTGTTCCTCGACTTCTCAGTCTCCCGGTCACTCGGACTTTTTCTTCTCTCTCTTCCTCCTCCTTCCCTTCACCCTCCCTCTTCCCTTCTGATTCCCTCCTCCCCTCCCGCCTTTCTCATCGCTGGGAGAAGTGGGGAGAAGCAGCCCCCAGCAGAATGGTTGTACATCCTGCGCCTGCATCCTTCCCACGTTCTCTCTGGTCCACAGCCCGCCCTCTGCCGTTCTGGGTGTTTCCCGGCCCCTCTCCTGAGTGGATCCGGTGCCCAGTGCTCAGGTCTCCTTGTCACACGTGTGACCCAGACTAGGGCAGACCATGTACGGAGTGTGGGAGCCCAGCAAACCCAGAACCCTGGGGCCCAGACCCCGGCCTGAACCCTGCCCACCCAAGATGCCCGGCCCCTGGGCCTGAGCCTGGAGATCTCTCAGTTCGTGTTCCTTCCCTCTGCCCTGCTCAGCTGCCCAAGCCTTGGCCCAGAGCGAGAGGAAGCGGCATGAGCTCAACAGGCAGGTCACCGTGCAGCGGAAGGAGAAGGACTTCCAGGGCATGCTGGAGTACCACAAGGAGGACGAGGCCCTGCTCATTCGGAATCTGGTGACAGGTCAGCCCCGCCTCCCGTCCGCCTCCTGCACAACCCGCACCCCACGGACACCCCCACCCACTTTCACCCGCCCCCTTGAGCTGCTGCGTTTCTGAAGAGCTCCCAGGAGAGGCTGATGCTGGGGTTAGTGTGTGGGCTGCCCCCAGAGTGCATTTTGTGGGGGCGCCCACAGGGCTCTTGGGAGCTGCTTTCCTCGCCACCCTGTCCCTGGTTTGCCAGTTGTACCAGCTCCGACCCCTCTGGTCTCACACCCCAACCTGGCTTCACCAGGCCTGACATCCTGCTCTGCGCTCAGCCCACGTCGGCAGCCGTCTGTCTGCAGGGCCAGCAGGGAGAGCCTGGGCCGGAACCAGGGGGTCTTTGGAGGCCTGGTTCTCTGGCCCCTGAGCTGCTAGCTCCTCTCTCTGGTGCCTGAGTCCTCCCGTCTGTAAGACTTGAAATATGACAGAGGTCAAAGTGCTGTGTTGAATTGTTCGAATGTGAGGAACTCAAAGAGACGGAAGAACAGAGCGTGATTTCAGCCTGGCAGAGGTTTTGATTCAGCTCTTCGTTTGGGGTGTTTTTAGTAGCTAAGTATTTTGCTCTTTTTATAAAGGTTAATTTCCCCTACCACCCTTACAATTGCCTGACAACTAAATGTGACGTAAGTTCACCTTAAACAGGCTGTGTCTTGTTCAAGTGCCATTAGGAAAGAACCTTTAATCTCGGATGAATGAAACTCAGCGCTCACAGCATCAGAGTGAAACAGAATAATACTGGTGGAGGGAGTAACACTGGCTGCTTGTGCCAGCCGACAGGCAGCTCCCCACACTCATCGCTCAGGTGGCTCCAGGCCTGCGCACAGCACTTGGCCACCTTCCCTCTAAATGACTTCCCACATGAACTGGGGGAGGATTTCACTGACGGCAGCTCAGGTCCCCAGTGCTGGCTATTCTGTGGATGATGACGAAAAGTAGAGACATGGTCCCCACCCCCAAGACACTGCCATTTAGCTGCTGCAGGATCCCAAATCACAGTGGAAAGTTCCAAGGCAGGAGAAGCTATTTGCAGTTTGCATAGGGGTCAGGCTCAAAGCCAAAAGGTTTAGATTAGAAGTCTTAAAAAAAGCACATTTTTTTTTTCTGGAAAGATGTTATTGGCTTTCTAATTAGAGCCAAGGGCCAGTCTGCAGTCAACTGTTAAGCCTATGAGATGCCCAAATGTTAACCAGGTATCAGAGTATTATGGCCTGTAGGTGTATATTTGAGGTCATGTACCCCCTGGAGATGGGGAAACAGTGGAAACAGTGTCAGACTTTATTTTGGGGGGCTCCAAAATCACTGCAGATGGTGACTGCAGCCGTGAAATTAAAAGACCCTTACTCCTTGGAAGAAAAGTTATGACCAACCTAGATAGCATATTGAAAAGCAGAGACATTACTTTGCCAACAAAGGTCCGTCTAGTCAAGGCTATGGTTTTCCCAGTGGTCATGTATGGATGTGAAAGTTGGACTGTGAAGAAAGCTGAGCGCCAAAGAATTGATGCTTTTGAACTATGGTGTTGGAGAAGACTCCTGAGAGTCCCTTGGACTGCAAGGAGATCCAACCAGTCCATCCCAAAGGAGATCAGTCCTGGGTGTTCTTTGGAAGGAATGATGCTAAAGCTGAAGCTCCAGTACTTTGGCCACCTCATGCAAAGAGTTGACTCATTGGAAAAGACTCTGATGCTGGGAGGGATTGGGGGCAGGAGGAAAAGGGGACGACAGAGGAGATGGCTGGATGGCATCACCGACTCGATGGACATCAGTTTGAATGAACTCCGGGAGTTGGTGATGGACAGGGAGGCCTGGTATGCTGCAATTCATGGGGTCACAAAGAGTCGGACACAACTGAGCGACTGAACTGACTGACTGACTGACCCTCTGGAGATGCTGGCAGCCTGTGCCAAGCCCCAACCCCAGACTCCCTGGTGGAAGATCTGAGGATGTTGCTCCTTCCTCAGCCTCCTTCGTTGCTATAAGGGGCTCGTGGGGCCTGGGCGAGGTGGAGGTTGGGGGTGGAGGTAACAGGGATGTGGGGTGAGGGCTGGGGCCGCAGTCAGCGTGCCTGGGCCTTGTGCTTATCTTTCCACCTTGCTGATCCCTGGTTCTTTCCTCCTCCTCCTCCTCCTCCTCCTCCAGGCCCTACCAGCACCCCTTTCTCTCAGCCTGGTCTGTGCCTCCTTGAACCTCCTCTGGAATGGCAAGCAGTCTGACAGCTTCTCCCTGGTCTTCCGAGGATTTTGGCAGGAAAGGGTCAAGAGGCCGAGCAGGAGTCTGTTGTTCACGGGGAGGCTCACCAGCCCCTTCTGGTCCTGCTGGGGCACACAGCCCAGGGGGCAGGGGGAAGCGGGGACAGCAGCTTCTCCTGACCACACCCTGGTTAGTGCTAGCCACAAGGGAGGTTGGTGAGATGGTTGTCAAGCAGTGAGGGCCTTGCCCCGGTCCCCTGATTGGGGAGCCTGTTCCTGCCTTCCGCCAGTCTCTGGCCATGGGCCCCTTCTTGGCAAGGACCGTGGCCTGTGTTTAAACTTGGGCAGGGAGCCCCGCCGCCCCCCGCCCCCCGCCCCCGGGGATTCTCTTCCTCTGTGTTATAAAGACAAGGTGTGACAAGGCTATTTTAAACAATTAGGAACATGTTTGTTGTTTGTGGTTTTTTAACGCATTTCTGAAACACTGGTGGACAGGGTCCAAAGCACTGTGTGTGTATCCAGGGCATCTTCTCCCCTACTCCTCTGCCAGCCCCCCACCCCCTACCCTGAGGAGCTTCAGGAACCTGGGGAGACTGTTTGTATGTATGAGGGCCAGGATTCTCACAACCCTGAGCATCGAGCAGCATCTGCTGTTGAGCTCATCACTGCTGTCTGCTGTTGGCAGAGTTGAAACCGCAGACGCTGGCGGGTGCGGTGCCCTGCCTCCCAGCCTATATCCTCTACATGTGCATCCGGCACGCAGACTACGTGAACGACGACCTCAAGGTGCACGCCCTGCTGACCTCCACCATCAACGGCATCAAGAAGGTCCTCAAGGTCAGTGTCCAGGCGCTGGTCTTGTGGGGAGCTGGTGAACACAGCCACTCACTGACGCCTCAGTTGCAAGTTCCCCAGAATCTCCAGCTCTGAAGGGAAATGCCGCCTGATGTCTAGACAAACAGGACCCCCTGGGATGTTTCACTGCGTGCTCCCCGGCACCCCCTTTGCTGGACCCCAGACAGTTAAGAACCTGCCAGGCCATCTGGCCCCGTGCTCAGGGCAGAGCCCAGGGCTGCTGGAGTCAGGCTCATCTGTCTCCCTTGGCTTCATCGTAGGAACACTTTCTGTTTTGCTCCAGACCTTGGGGTCCAGCTTTATCTAGAACTCACCCATTCATGGTTGGTTGCCGGGGTCCAGCCCCGGTGGATCCAGGGTGATTCGAAGGTGAAGACGGAGTCGGCGTCCTTGGAAATAACTTATTTAATTACAGATAGAGAGGGACTAGAAAATTAGCAGAGAAAAAGAGGCTGAATAACTTGGTTTGCATGGAATACCAATCACCACCTATGTAGGCCGCAGGTGTCTTCCCGTTCTCCTGTAGGAGAGGAGGCACTGAGGCCCCCTCGGTCCGATCTTAGAAGCCCAGGCAAAATTAGCAGGCTTGGTGGGTACCCATGCATCAGATGGGAATTCGGCCAGAAAAACGGAGAGCAAGAAAGAAGCAACATGGGGGAATCAGTCTTTCCGGAAACTGATCCCATTTCTTTATTTTGGGGTTTGCTTATATACCTTTTGTTACACATAGGGATGAATACAGAGTCACGCGGGGGTCAGCAGTCCTGACCTTTATCAAAATCAGGTGCTTTACATAAAAAAAGATCTTAGGGGTTTTACATCATCTCCTGGCTATGAGGCCTGCTGACATTTTA
The DNA here is from genome assembly GCF_032405125.1 of Capricornis sumatraensis. NCBI lineage: Eukaryota > Metazoa > Chordata > Mammalia > Artiodactyla > Bovidae > Capricornis > Capricornis sumatraensis. Next base: position 52,090,852 of record NC_091089.1, on the reverse strand, counting down.
CGACCCTTTCTGATAACCAAAACACTTATTTTTTCCAAGAGTGTTTTTTCTTAAACCAGGCACTACCCTCCAAATAAAGTGGCATTCCTATAGGGTGAGGGGGTAGTGAGTTACAATCAAGAAAGGAATTTATTTAACCCAAGGTTAACATGATTAATCTTAAAGGTTAATACTTATTTCTCCTATATGTTAGTTATATTCATTATAAGGGCAGGGAATATGGAGATTTAGCAGCAAACATCAGCCCAACAAATGAAAATCCTTTCACCAATGTTCCCCTTAAGATCTATTTAGTCTTAAGATAGTGATAAAGTTACATTTTTACATAGCAAGGACACAGTGATTTATAACAAAGTACAGTGATCTATTACAAAAGAGAAAATTCATTAACTCAAAAAGTCTAGTATTGCTAACCTTAAAACTACTATATTTCCTTTTCTATATTCCAAATACATTGATTAATATATTCCCAGGTACCTAAGGATATGGAGGCCTGGCGGCAATCATTGACTCAACAATGAGAAAAGCCCTGTGCTAATTAAGACTCTCAAAATACTCCAAAACTCTCTGTGCTGTTTATGGTTGAGAGGTAGTAAACAATCATGTGTGGATATGGATAATCCTATCATACAGGCTAGTCTGTCAGCAGAGAGGTTTGACCTGAAACACCCTTGTCACACCCAGGGCAGGCAATTAGCAGTAATTATTGGCACAACAAATGAAAAACCCTTCACCAATATAATTCCTAACCAACCCACTATACTGACAATTCCCCAAAAGAATTTGCCTTTAGTAAGTCTAAAACATCTTGTGCCTCTCAGGTTGGGAGGCTGTAAACAATCACATGTGGCCGGAAGAACCTATACTGGTGGGCTAGATAACCTTCAGAGGAGTCTGTAAGCTGAAACACTCTTGTCATGCCCAGGAATTTTTATTGACTTGGAGCTGCAAGTTAACTCCTTCTCCAAGAGAAACAGTGATGGGGGAGAGCCCCCCCCCCACCCCCGTAAAGTCAGAGGTGTAGGTGAGAGCATAAAACAGACTCTGGTTTTGGGGTTAGATGCTCGGGAACAGGGGGTTTCCTGAGGCTTGATCACGCCTTTGTGTATGCCAAGCCTCCTTCCTCATGACCTTCGCCATGGGCGGAGTTCCTCACGCTGGCCCCTGGCAGTTGGTCCTCCCATGCTCTGCCTTCAGCCCAGTGACCTAGTACTATACAGCCCAGTTGCACCCCAGTTTTCTCCAGTGAGGCTCCCAAGTGGCCCCAGACCCCACCTACTCCCCGCTAGCTGTGCACCACTTATCACGGGGCTCCAGGCAGGGTCGTGTGTCCTCCCCAGGGCTGGAGGAGCAGGACGGCAGCCTTGCAGGGAGGGCTTTCTTCCGTGTGCCCATGAAGAGTAAGGGTCCGCATGTCGCCAGGCCTGGTTGGGGCCTCCTGGGTAAGAGAAGGCGAGGTGGATGCGTCAGGACAGATGGGAACTACCTCTTCATACCCAGGCACATCTTCTTTTCGCAGAAGCACAACGAGGACTTTGAGATGACATCCTTCTGGTTGTCCAATACCTGCCGCCTCCTGCACTGCTTGAAGCAGTACAGCGGGGACGAGGTGAGTGTGAGATGAACCCAGGCCCCTGAAGGGCACAGTCGCCACCAAGGTGCCCCGTGTTCTTCAGCAGTTAGGTCCTCATTTCCTTGGGTGCAGCAAAACGTCTTCCACCTCAGAGCACCTCAGACCCCAGGTCAGAACAGGGGCAGGGCGGAGAGGTGTCGGTCCTGAAGGCATCTCTGTTTTGTCCACGTCATCCTGAGCTGCTTCGTGTCCCCTGAAGAGAGGGCGTGCAGTCTCTGGGCACCTCTGGGACCTCAGACTCTGATCACTGAAGCAGGAATAAGGCAGGCCTCGATGACCCTGAGGGCCCCTGGAATGAATGGGAAGACTTGTGGGGAAATGTTTACATAATCCATCCATCATCTGAGAGCCCCTCAGGAATCTCCCTGAAAACCCTGTGAACTTAATTTTCTGAAGCAGCCCTAGAAGGGCCCCATTTCTGGGAGCGTGGCAGAAAGCTCAGTGGTCTGCCGGGTCAGGCTGTCTCTCCAAAGCCAACATCTCTGTCTGTTCCAAGACAGAGATGGTCTAAGAGAAAAGGCGAGGTGTAACTGAACTACAGATGTGCAAACTGACCTTGAAACCCAGCTTCGTGCTTCTCATTAAATTCAATCCCTTGATCTGAGGCCCCAGCTCACCCCATCACTTATTAATGTTCTGCTCTGGAGCTCTTGGGTCCAGCTTTTTCTAGAAGTCACCATTCCCACTGTTGATCCTTGAAAAAACTTCTCCCATGCTTTGCCTTCAGACCAGTGACCTAGTTACATACAGCTCAGTCTCACCCCCATTTCTCTGGTGAGACTCTCAACTTGTGCCCATCTGCCACTCACACCTAACGCCCTGCAGGCCTTCTCAGCTTGCCTCCTCCCTTTCCTTTCACAATCTCAGTCTCTACACTCCCCAGGCTAAGACACAGTGTAACTCAGTAAGGTGCAACAAAACGCTTTGTTCCATCTTTTGTGCCAGAACAAGTTTTCCCAGACTGTTCTCTCTGGGATAATAGAAGAGCATGCCATGCCAGGCGGTCTCACCACCCTCAATGGGACTTGACTCGCATCTCTATCCTAGAATCTGAACTTCATCTCATCATCTGTTTTTATTATGCATGGGAGTGGGTTAAATGTTAAAAAAAAATAGTGTGTTTATTATTGGAAGAAATGGGGTTCATTTCAAAACAGATATCCTCTATTCCCTAACCCTAACATTATACACAAGCTTTTCCTTTAACCAGAAAACTGTATTTAAGGTTATCTCCCTGAAAGTCACCACTTGACCTAATGCTGCCTGGACTCTGCAGGGAACATTGTACAGGGCTCAGGAGGACCCAGAATCCTGTTACACTGGGCTACTCTTTCATGTGCTTTTGTATTCCCAGGGACAAGACTTGAACCACAGTGTAACCCGATCTGCAGAGCCTAGACAATGATTATCTTGCTATCCCCTCTTCTGCCTGCTTTTGTTTTCTTTAAGAATTGCTTTGTGATCTGACATAGTACGAAAGGTATTGCTAGAGACAGTTACCCTTTTGAAAACACTGATTTTTCGGCTGCTCTTGATTGCTTTGGGCCTGAATACAGAGATATTGTTGACATGAGTTCTTCTGATATTAGCAGCTCTCTCAACTTGCATATTACTTCATCTGGTTAACAGGGAAAGCTCAGAAGACATGGTGCTGTAACTGTGGAATCATCTTGGTTCATCCATTAATTCTGATACTCAATGATAGGCTCTACATAAAATTTCTCATTGTAAAAACATACCCTCTGAGCCAGGTACTTCTTCAAGGACTCGTGTGTAGTCTCAATATTTTGGGATAACCTGATATATTGGGACAAGAACTAGGTTAAGATGCAGGAAGCATGGATCCCTCTTTCCCAGGACCTGCTGCCAACCTGCACTTTGCTGCCTCAGGGAGACTTCAGGGATTTGGACCAAATAATCACAGCCTTTTGATTAAGCAGTTTTCCGAGTCCTCTGTCATGCTAAGTTTTGACTCTGCCTTCAAATTTAAGAGCCATCCTCAAGAACTGGAAGAACTGACAGGGTCTTATAGGACCTCACCTGAGCAGACAGAACCCGAGCGGTCTCCCCACAGTAGGATACCTCGGAAGTGACTGGAGGCCCAGAGGTCTTCCTGTGCCTGGCACTCAGCACAGCGCCCGTCTCCCTCTGCAGGGCTTCATGACTCAGAACACTGCGAAGCAGAATGAGCACTGTCTTAAGAACTTTGACCTCACTGAATACCGCCAGGTGCTGAGCGATCTTTCCATTCAGATCTACCAGCAGCTCATTAAAATCGCCGAGGGCCTCTTGCAGCCTATGATAGGTAAGCTGGCACCGGAGATCTCCAGCGCTCATCGTGGGGTCTGATGTAAGGGTAAGCGCTCCCTCCGTTTAGGGAACCGGCTATCTTAGGACAGCCCCCAGAAAGCCCAGGCTCTTCCCAGAAGAGGCAGCTAAGGAGGTATATGCCGTCTACTCAAAGAGAGTCATGAAATTTTCAACACCAGCCCATCAAAGCATGTGGTGCTTGGTAGTGAGAATATAGATCACTTTCCCTCTATCTCCTTTTTCTTTAACGTATTGTATTATTTTTTCCCCAAACTAATTTCCATAGGTACTAAATATAAATTCAGAAAATGTAAATGCATACACAGTGAAAAGATATAATACTCTTGCCCATGTATATGCTTTATTCATGGAAAAGGGAAAGAAGTATGTTCATATAAATGAACACAGTAGTTAACACTCATGCAATAAATATTTATTGAACATTCTGTCCAAAGCAGGACACTTGGGCACTTGACATGATATCAGAATTGAAAAATAAGAGCAATTATTTTTTATGTTAGAAGAAAAGTAACACACATGTGCATCACTCACTGTGCTCCTTAAAGGCTGGGGAGGTTCTCCCGAAGCACGTGGACTGTGTTTTCCCCAAGTTCTGACAGCATAAGCAGGTTGTAAGTGAATGCCAAGTACACGGGCTGTCCAGAAATATACCCCTTGGGATAAGATTCATTCCAAATCCTCCTCGTCTCAGAATCTTCTTAGGAGGAGCTAGTTTATTCTCACCAGACATAGGGAGAACTGGGGATATTTCATGACTCAGACAAGGTGACAGTTAATTGCATCAGTTCTAGAATTGGACAGACCTGGGTTCAAAGCCTGGCCCTGACACTTCCTGGTAGGGTGACTTTGGGCAAATTATTTAATGCTTCAGTTTCCTCACTAGGAAATGGGTTGTTGGAAGGTTAAAAGGAATACTGAATGTAAAGCGCCTGACATGTAGTTAAGTGCTGTGCATTAACTATGACAGACCAGCTCACCTAAGATTTACATGGTCAGAGAGTGATGGAGAAGAGCTGTTTGAACAATAGTTGGATGATCTCAGAGTCCAGGCCCAGATCGGTGGCCAGGCCACGACTACACCCACGTTGCTCAATTCTCAAATTTTGGTTGCACAGCACAGAAGCCAGTACAGAATTGAGTTGGTTTTACCTTTTACCTATGTCCCATCACCAATAAATTTAAGCGAAGATTTAGTCCACAGGTTTAGTCGAAGATTTCTATGTGGAAAACTTACTCGGTTGTAGAGATCAACCTATTAGAAACCGCATGCCAAATGCTCTAAGTTCCTGAACGTCACCTCTGGGCAGGATCACGGCCAAAGCCCTGTGTGATCCGAGTGACCCAGAAGCATATCTAATTTGGGAACATCCGTTGCTCTAATCGCTCTTCACTTTTAGTGTCAGCCATGTTGGAGAACGAGAGCATTCAGGGTCTGTCCGGGATGAAGCCCACGGGCTACCGGAAGCGCACCTCCAGCATGCCGGAAGGAGACAACTCGTACTGCCTGGAAGCCATCATTCGCCAGATGAACTCCTTCCACATGGTCATGTGCGACCAGGGCCTGGACCCCGAGATCATCCTGCAGGTGTTCAGACAGCTCTTCTACATGATTAACGCGGTGACGCTCAACAACCTGCTTCTGCGGAAGGACGTCTGCTCCTGGAGCACAGGCATGCAGCTCAGGTAGGCGAGCGCACCTCAGCCCACCCCTAAGAAAGGGACACCTCACACGCCAGCTGCACTCACACATGGGGGACATTTGTTTCTGAAAATGACAGCCAAATCCAAGTGGCTGTCCTTGTCACAGGCAGTGTGTGACTCAGATCCATTACTTTTTTATTTGTTGATGAAATTCATCACTTACCGAGGAGGTGAGCTTGGTAAACAAATCAGTTCAAAGCTCAAACATTTGCAGACTTTATAAAGGTTGTAAATATGATTTGGCTAGGTTTGAGAGAAAAATCAATGATTTAAGAGGCATGATGGCTCACCGGAGTACAAATATGTTTGCAAATGTTAAATGTAAGTTGTTTTAATTCAGTATAGTTAATGCCTTTTCCCCCCATTAACTTAGTACAGACACATTAGGCACTTCATCTTGGCTTGGTTTTAAGCACCCACTCATTCCACAAACAGTTACTGAGTGCCACGTACTTGTCACGCTCTTGCCCACATGAGAGAATCAAGAGGAGGAGAGTGATAACACTAGTGGCATCTGGGCTGCAGAAGAAAGCCACAAGGTGAGCTCGTCCCAGTGAAGCAAGAAGACAGGCATCACAGGGCGCTCTCTTCCTGTGTCTAAGGTACAACATTAGTCAGCTGGAAGAGTGGCTTCGAGGAAGAAACCTGCACCAGAGTGGAGCTGTTGAGACCATGGAACCCCTGATTCAGGCTGCCCAGCTCCTGCAGTTAAAGAAGAAAAGCCCTGAGGATGCTGAGGCCATCTGCTCCCTGTGCACCGCCCTCAGCACCCAGCAGGTACGGTCACTGTCAGCCAAAGGGACTCAGGGCCAGGCCGGCTTCCATTCCAAGTCAAAGGTTGTTTTCAAAGCGCTCTGGGACTTTTTCTGCCCCTGGTGATACAGTCCTGAAAGTTCAGTCCGCTGAATGTTCCTGCATGAACTAAAGATACTTTGGTCTGCCAGTAACCTTCTGATCACTCTTATTTACTTAGAAAGATCAGGTAGTCAATCCCACAAAGCATCAAGCTTAGGCACAAAGGTTTTTAAATGCTTACAGAGAGTTCTGGAATGTCTCTCACCCCCAAATTTAAATTTCTTTCAGAAATTGGCAGCAGCATCTGGCATTTGGCATTAAATTGTTTCCTTTACAACTATAATTCCATTACATTCGTATTTTCACTTAGACTTCATATGTGTTATTTTATTTTATTTTTTAATATTTTTTATTTGGCTGTACCAGATCTTAGTTTCAGCATGCAGGATCTTCAATTTTTTTTAAGTGGTGACATGAGGGATCTTTAGTTGTGGCGTTCGAACTCCTATTTGCAGCATGTGGGAACTACTAGTTTCCTGACCAAGGATAGAACCCAGGCCCCCTGCATGCGGAGTGTAGAGTCTTAGTCACTGGACCACCAGGAAAGTCCCTACATGATTTTAAATAAAGTCAGTAAGCATCTGACTTTAAATTTTCTTTCCTTTTCCCCCCAGAAGTTGTATTTATACTGGGTCTCAGTTGCAGAGATAATTTGTTGTTGCCATTCAGTCGCTAAGTCATGTCCGACTCTCTGCAACCATATGGACTGCAGCAAACCAGGCTCCCCTGCCCTCTACTACCTCCCAGAGTTTCTCAAGTTCATGTCCATTGACTAGGTGATGCTATCTATTTCATCCTCTACCACCCCCTCTTCTTTTGCCTTCAAGAAGTACTATGTCTGTCAAAAGATAAATCCTGTCCACACATAGGTGACCTTGCCCTCCATCATGAATGTGCCTGTTTAGAAATGGGCCCACCACAAGGTAGGGGTGCAAAATGAGACCAGCATGAGGAAATTGGAATTTTCCATATTAAATCATGCCCCTTCTCTCTGCCCAGCACCTAAAGAACAACAGGATCCAAATTCACTATTGCAAGTAAACATACATTTCCTTACCACCTCCATTAGATACTCAAAGATGAAATACCAAGCGCTTAAGAAAGCTGCTTCCTTCTATACGTGTTTACTGAAAGTTTTGAAACTTAAAATTTTGCTTTCATAAATTTATTCCTAGACTGTACCTGGCACCGCTCTGCCACTGGGCAGGCCACTTCCCCTACACAAAGAATTACTTTCTGTTTAGGTAGGAGAAAAACCTGCCCTTTAGTAAGCGATTTTGGGGGGTGGTGAGAGGTAAGAAAGTGCTGTTAAGACCTTTGTTATAAAAGGTAAGATACCTAGAACTCTTTTAATGAAACCTTTAAATGGCTAGTAGATAAGGTGCTGAAGACTTCAGGCCAACAGTTTCCTAAAATCCTCATTAATTCATAAATCATAGAGCATGGGGGAAGGTTGGCCAGACATATAGGAGAAAGGAATGGGTAAGAGAGCTCAGATCTCCCAGGCAGAGCTTTGGGACCCTAATTTACTAAACGTGGATGCCTCGATGTCAGTCCAGCTGCACCTGAATTGTGGGTCTTGCCCACAGAGAAGTGTTCTCGGGTGCCAATGTCATATATTCTTTAAGATTCAAAAGTGATTTTAGGTTAATTTAGCTCTGTGCTAAGCTTTTGTTTTTATTCCAACAGATTGTCAAAATTTTGAACCTTTATACCCCTCTGAATGAATTTGAAGAACGGGTGACAGTGGCCTTTATACGAACAATCCAGGTGAGTTTTAAAATAGTAATCAATTTTATAAAGTCCTAGGATAAAACACGGAGAAGGCAATGGCACCCCACTCCAATACTCTTGCCTGGAGAATCCCAGGGACGGCGGAGCCTGGTGAGCTGCCGTCTCTGGGGTCGCACAGAGTCGGACACGACTGAAGTGACTTATAGCAGCAGCAGCAGCAGCATAAAACAAATAAAAGAATTTGTAGTTTATAGTTGAACCTAGCTTCTCTTTTATTAGTAAAATACTGCTTCCATTATATTCTAGAAGACCTTACATTCTTAGGTGTTCTCTTTTGGTAAATAACTTACCATGTATACAAAGGAGACTGAACTTTAATAGTCTTTGCCTCTTGGATTTTGCATTGTTTAAGTATTATTTCATTGACCACTGTGTGTGTGTATGTTAGTCACTCAGTCGTGTCTGACTCTGTGACTCCATGGACTGTAGCCCTCCAGGCTTCTCTGTCCATGGGATTCTCCAGGCAAGAATACTGGAGTGGGTTGCCATTCTTTTCTCCATGGGATCTTCCCAACCCAGGGATCCAACCCTGGTCTTCTGCATTGTAGGTAGATTCTTTACCACTTGAGCCACCATGGAAGCCCCAGTTTATCACTAGCAAGTTGCTAAACTATAACACAAAGTGGAATTAGAAAGTAAGCAGAGTATCAACCCTACCCATAAATGAAACTAAGAAATACTGTTTTATTATGTTTATTTGGCTTCGTCGGGTCTTAGTTGCAGCATGCAGGGTCTTTGTTGCGTCATTCAGGATCTTTCCTTGCAGCTCATGAACTCTCTGGTTTCAGTTTGTGGGCTTAGTTGCTCTGTAGCGTGTGGGATCTTAGTTCCCTGACCAAGGATCAAACCTGCATCCCCAGCCTTGCATGCAGACTCTTAACCACTGGACCACCCCTGAAGTCCCAAGAAATACTGTTTTAAGAAAAAAAAGAGCTCTTAAATCTTGACACTGAACATTCTTGAAAGCAAGCATATTAAGGGAAATGATCATTTAAATCTGTCTTAAGAGTTTGTGAATGTTTACCTAAAGATGAGCTTCCTAAGCTGAGCCCTCAGTGATCTGTGCTGAGTGCCTAATCTTCGTGTGTGACTGTAGCTGACAGCATCTAAAGGGTGAGTCACATCAAGATTAGTCCCCAAAACGGTGAACACTCTTCCTATCAGTACAGGTGGGGAGCACCCTGAGGAGACAGAATACTTTTTTAACCTTTTAAACTGTCTCTTCAGCCGGTGAAGTAACTGTCAGTCCGAATCAAGGATAAAAAGAAATGGGAGAACGTGATTAGAGAAGGAGGCAGAAAACAATAAATTACCTTGAACATCATGTATAAATAGAGAAGAGAGGCTGAAGGTCAGGGGAGGGTGCCAGTCAGATGGAAGCTTGTTCTGTTAAGGGCAGTGGGGGAAATCCAGTGGTTTGTTAAAGATTTGGGTCAGAGAGAACCAGGCAGAGAGTCATCTCCATGGATGTTGTATCGTCAGCTGCTGAAATGACTGATGGCAGAAGCCACTGAGTTCTCTGACATGCCACCGTTTTTATGGAGAGCTGAGAATTTACACAAAGCAGAGTGCATGTTTATTAGAAAGTCTTTTTTTGCTTTTAGATATCTGAGACACAGTCGAGGGAGAGCTCTAACTGCTTATAAATTGGCAGCTATATATAAACTGTATATAAATTGTATACGAGAAGAGGGTTCAGGCCAAAGGTCCAAGAATATGAGCCAAATCACACTTGGGGTTTAAGGTAGTGGGAAAAAGGCAGTGGAAGTTGGTCAGATAGTCTCTGGAGACACATACAGGGAGATTCTGAGTCATCCTTAGCAGTCAATTCTCGAGTCCATCTATTCTGTCAAAAAATGTTGTGTGTGTCTGTGTATGTTTGCCAGCTAGGGTTTTAGTTTTGTTTCTTCCTACACAGTGCTCCAAGGAAAGGCTGGGACACTTCATGCCATCCTCCTGTACTTGAACCTTATGTAGGATAAATACAAGTTGCTTTTGCAAACCATTTGCTAGGACAGAATATGCTGATGTGTAAGAATGATTCCTGTGAAATGACTACCTTGTGAATTTTAAATAAATACATATATACCTTTTGTTCCTGAATTGTAGTATAGGTATTATTTTCTTTTTTGTCCCATTTTTATACTCTCTTTAAATCCTTTACAATTTCTTCAACCCTTTAAAGTGCAGAGCCTACTGCTAACTCTGACTAAGGTGCAGAAATTAAAGGGTCTTAAGTGCTATGAAAAAATTCTATGAACCTGTTGCCATTTTACATTTCATGCACATTTTCTCATGCTGTGTGATGGCTTTGTAATAATAATAAATGTAGCAAAGCTTGGAGCCAGCTGAGTGCTGAGCTAGCAACACTCCTGGAGAGATTGCTCTGACAGGATCACATGAAAGCCACCCTATGGTAGCTTAAATTAGTGAAGTTGCTTATTCATCCTTAAATGTCCTTGACTTTTCCAAACTTCTTTTCCTGTCATTTCAAACTACTATTTCAAACTGTTAAAATTACTTTATAAATTTGACCCATCTTTCAAGATACCAAACTTCATGGGTGTTTTTAAACTTGACACCTGGAAATTTAAAGTGTTTTCCTTACCCACGTTCAACTCTACAGGTTCTTCTGCCTTCTTAGAAGCATGTCACAGTCTTACACTCATGCCGATTTCATTCTAAAAACCCTGTTTCCTAGCACTTTTCAAAGGCTACTGCATTGCATATTTATTGACCTCACCCCTTGCTTCAAGACTTAAGAAAATAGAGATGCTGTGAGTGTTAGAGTCAATGCAACATCCACACAGGGGATTCACTTAGCAGATAAATATCCCTTGTCTTCTCTAAAGGGAAAATGATGAAACCTCTAGAAGGTTATAGAATATCAAAATATTGTCACTATCTGGCATCTGGTCCCATCACTTCATGGGAAACAGTGGAAACAGTGTCAGACTTTATTTTGGGGGGCTCCAAAATCACTGCAGATGGTGATTGCAGCCATGAAATTAAAAGACGCTTACTCCTTGGAAGGAAAGTTATGACCAACCTAGATAGCATATTGAAAAGCAGAGACATTACTTTGCCAACAAAGATCCGTCTAGTCAAGGCTATGGTTTTTCCAGTGGTCATGTATGGATGTGAAAGTTGGACTGGGAAGAAAGCTAAGTGCCGAGGAACTGATGCTTTTTTTTTTAAATTTTAAAATCTTTAATTCTTACATGTGTTCCCAAACATGAACCCCCCTCCCACCTCCCTCCCCATAACATCTCTGTGGGTCATCCCCATGCACCAGCCCCAAGCATGCTGTATCCTGCGTCAGACATAGACTGGCGATTCAATTCTTACATGATAGTATACATGATAGAATGCCATTCTCCCAAATCATCCCACCCTCTCCCTCTCCCTCTGAGTCCAAAAGTCCGTTATACACCGCTGTGTCTTTTTTCCTGTCTTGCATACAGGGTCGTCATTGCTATCTTTCTAAATTCCATATATATATATGTGTTAGTATACTGTATTGGTGTTTTTCTTTCTGGCTTACTTCACTCTGTATAATCGGCTCCAGTTTCATCCATCTCATCAGAACTGATTCAAATGAATTCTTTTTAACGGCTGAGTAATACTCCATTGTGTACATGTACCACAGCTTTCTTATCCATTCATCTGCTGATGGACATCTAGGTTGTTTCCATGTCCTGGCTATTATAAACAGTGCTGCGATGAACATTGGGGTACATGTGTCTCTTTCAATTCTGGTTTCCTCAGTGTGTATGCCCAGCAGTGGGATTGCTGGGTCATAAGGTAGTTCTATTTGCAATTTTTTAAGGAATCTCCACACTGTTCTCCATAGTGGCTGTACTAGTTTGCATTCCCACCAACAGTGTAGGAGGGTTCCCTTTTCTCCACACCCTCTCCAGCATTTATTGCTTGCAGATTTTTGGATCACAGCCATTCTGACTGGTGTGAAGTGGTACCTCATTGTGGTTTTGATTTGCATTTCTCTGATAATGAGTGATGTTGAGCATCTTTTCATGTGTTTGTTAGCCATCCGTATGTCTTCTTTGGAGAAATGTCTATTTAGTTCTTTGGCCCATTTTTTGATTGGGTCATTTATTTTTCTGGAATTGAGCTGCATAAGTTGCTTGTATATTTTTGAGATTAGTTGTTTGTCAGTTGCTTCATTTGCTATTATTTTCTCCCATTCAGAAGGCTGTCTTTTCACCTTGTGTATATTTTCCTTTGTTGTGCAGAAGCTTTTAATTTTAATTAGATCCCATTTGTTTATTTTTGCTTTTATTTCCAGAATTCTGGGAGGTGGATCATAGAGGATCCTGCTGTGATTTATGTCTGAGAGTGTTTTGCCTATGTTCTCCTCTAGGAGTTTTATAGTTTCTGGTCTTACATTTAGATCTTTAATCCATTTTGAGTTTATTTTTGTGTGTGGTGTTAGAAAGTGATCTAGTTTCATTCTTTTACAAGTGGTTGACCAGTTTTCCCAGCACCACTTGTTAAAGAGATTGTCTTTACTCCATTGTATATTCTTGCCTCCTTTGTCAAAGATAAGGTGTCCATATGTGTGTGGATTTATCTCTGGGCTTTCTATTTTGTTCCATTGATCTATATGTCTGTCTTTGTGCCAGTACCATACTGTTTTGATGACTGTGGCTTTGTAGTAGAGCCTGAAGTCAGGCAAGTTGATTCCTCCAGTTCCATTCTTCTTTCTCAAGATTGCTTTGGCAATTCGAGGTTTTTTGTATTTCCATACAAATCTTGAAATGATTTGTTCTAGTTCTGTGAAAAATATGGCTGGTAGCTTGATAGGGATTGCATTGAATTTGTAAATTGCTTTGGGTAGTATACTCATTTTCACTATATTGATTCTTCCAACCCATGAACATGGTATATTTCTCCATCTATTAGTGTCCTCTTTGATTTCTTTCATCAGTGTTTTATAGTTTTCTATATATAGGTCTTTAGTTTCTTTGGGTAGATATATTCCTAAGTATTTTATTCTTTTCGTTGCAATGGTGAATGGAATTGTTTCCTTAATTTCTTTTTCTACTTTCTCATTATTAGTGTATAGGAATGCAAGGGATTTCTGTGTGTTGATTTTATATCCTGCAACTTTACTACATTCATTGATGAGCTCTAGTAATTTTCTGGTGGAGTCTTTAGGGTTTTCCATGTAGAGGATCATGTCATCTGCAAACAGTGAGAGTTTTACTTCTTCTTTTCCAATTTGGATTCCTTTTATTTCTTTTTCTGCTCTGATTGCTGTGGCCAAAACTTCCAGAACTATGTTGAATAGTAGCGGTGAAAGTGGACACCCTTGTCTTGTTCCTGACTTTAGGGGAAATGCTTTCAATTTTTCACCATTGAGGATAATGTTTGCTGTGGGTTTGTCATATATAGCTTTTATTATGTTGAGGTAAACCGTGGTGTTGGAGAAGACTCTTGAGAGTCCCTTGGACTGCAAGGAGATCCAACCAGTCCATCCCAAAGGAGATCAGTCCTGGGTGTTCTTTGGAAGGAATGATGCTGAAGCTGAAACTCCAGTACTTTGGCCACCTCATGTGAAGAGCTGACTCATTGGAAAAGACTCTGATGCTGGGAGGGATTGGGGGCAGGAGAAGGGGACGACAGAGGATGAGATGGCTGTATGCATCACCAACTCAATGGATGTGAGTCTGAGTGAACTCCGGGAGTTGGTGGTGACAGGGAGGCCTGGCGTGCTGTGATTCATGGGGTCGCAAAGAGTTGGACACAACTGAGCGATTCAACTGAACTGAACTGAAAGCAATGATGGTGCCTTGTCCCAACAGGACAAGCAGTTCTCATACTTGTGGGATGACCTGTGTTTTCCATCAGGATATATTGATTTTCCTATTGGCAGGACTCACAGTTAGTTGCCTTTGTATAGTTCAAAGTTTGATGGTATGTGCCAGACTCAAGGAAGAAAGGAAATTTCTTTATCATAAAGAGATAAATTTCGTATCATAAAAAGAACAGCAAACAACATACCCCTTGCCAAGTACCAGAGGCTGCTCTGAATGCTTTCTTCACACATATTTACTTTCTTGAGCCTCATAACCTAATGAATATACTCTCCCCACCTCATTTTTTGCCATGTGTTTTTCTATTTTAAACCATTTTTAAGTGTACAGTTCAGTGGCACTGACTATATTCACAATGTTGTATAACTATCGCCACTAATTCCAGAACTTTTTCATCATTCCAAACAGAAACTTGACCCAATGAGCAATAATTCCCTATTCCTCCTTTACCTCAGCCCCAGATAACCTCTATTCTACTTTCCATCTCTATGAATTTGCTTGTACTAGATATTTCATGTAAATTTGTCCTTTGAGGTCTGGCTTATTTTACTTACAGTATTCTTTGGGTTCATCTGTGTTTTGCTATGTAACAGGTAGCAGAACATCATTCCTCTTTGTGGTTGAATAATAACCCCTTGGGTGTATATATTACATTTTGTTTATCCATTCATCTGTTGATGGACCCTGGACTGCTTGTTTATTGGGGGCAATGCTTTCATTAACATTGATATACAAATATGAGTACTTGTTCTAAGTTATTTTAGGTGTATCCTTGGGAGTTGAATTACAAGTTCATATAGTAATTCTGTGTTTAAATGTTTGAGGAACTACCTCAAACACCGTTTTGCATTCCCACCAGCAATGCATGAAGTATATACATCATTCTTGTAGTTTCATGTTGAACCACCCTTGCATTCTGGGGATAACTCCAACTTGCTCACGTATGTTTGTTAAGTCTACCTGGTTTATAGTGGTATTCATTGGCCACTCTTTGCTCTTGACCTTCCACCTGGTGGTTCTATCCACTATTGAAAATGAGGTAATGAAGTTTCCGATTATTATTATAGACTTATTTCTCCCTTCAGTTCCTTCCACTTTTCCTTCATGATTTTGAGAAGGAAGTTATATATATGCATATATATAAGAATATATATGCATCTGTTGATAGATGCATATATATAACTCCTATCTTGATTGAGACTTTTATGCAAATATAATGTCCTTCTTTGCCTCTTGTAAACCTTTCTAACTTGAAGTGTACTTTGTATGACAATAATATAGCTGTATCAGCTCTTTTCTGGTTACTTGGAATATCTTTTTTCAAACTTTTATTTTCAGTCTTTTTGGGTGTCTAAAGTGCTTCCAGACATCATGTAGATGACTTTTTGAAAATCCTTTCTGCCAGTCTCTGCCTTATAATTGCCCTTATGTTTCCATTTAAAGTATTACTGATGAAAGATTTATTTCTGCCATCTGACTTCTTGCTTTCTGTATGTCTTATATGTTTTGTGTTTCTCAGTTCTTCCATCACTGTCTTGTGTGTTTATTTCTTGTAGTGAGGGTATCATTTAGATTCCCTACATTTCTGCATATTTTTTGGTTATTTTCTACTTCTTTATTTGTATTTTTGGCTCTGCCGGGTCTTGTTGCTTCACGTGGGCTTTCTCTTGTTGCAGCAAGCAGGGGTTACTCTTCACTGTGGTGCACATGCTTTTCATTCCACTGTCTTCTCTTACTGCAGAGCACAGGCTGTAGGGTGCATAGGCTTCAGTAGTTGTGGTGCGTGGGTTTAGTTGCCCCACAGCATGTAGTGTTTTCCTGGAGGAAGAGGAATTGAATCCATGTCCTCTGCATTGGCAGACAGATTCTTAACCACTGGACCACCAGGAAAGTCTCTGGTTATTTTCTTAGTGGTTACTGTGGTGATCATGATGAATGTCTTCAACCTGTAACAACCTAGTTTAAATAATACCCTCTTGGTTTCAGTAGTATACAAATACTCTGCTGCTATGCATCTCCATCCCTCTTGATTTATATTGTTATTGCCACAGATTACTTCCAATAAACGTGTGTACCCATTAACAGAAATTTATTCTTATTTTCTGCATTTGTGTAAGTCATATAGGGAACAGAGGTGCTGCAAAACAAAAGTATAATGCTGGCTTTTACATTTACCTGGCTTCCCAGGTGGCGCTAGTGGCCTATAATGCAGGAGACACAAGAGATGTGGGTTTGATCCCTGGTTGGGAATATCTCCTGGAGGAGGGCATGGCCACCCACTCCAGTATTCTTGCCTGGAGAATCTCATGGACAGAGCCTGGTGGGGGTTGTAAAGAGTGGAGCCCCATGGGGTTGTAAAGAGTTGGACATGACTAAAGCGACTTAGCACGCAGGTTTACCAGTGTTATTTTTTCTTATGGTTTTGAGTTACCATCTAATGTCCTTACGTTTCACCCTGAAGGACTTTCTTTAGTTACTGGTAACCAGTTCCTCCTGCTTTTGTTTCTCTGGAAATGACTCAGCTGTCCTTTGGTATCCAGGAGGGACTGGTTCTATGACCTCCATGGGTACCAAAACCTATGGATCCTCAAGTCCTTTATATAAAATGGCATAGTGTTTGCATATAACCTACACACATCTTCCTGTATATTTTAAATCATCTCCAGATTACTTATTGTACCTAATACAATGTAAATGCTATGTAAATAGTTGTCAGCATATGTCAAATTAGTCTTATTTTTTGGAACTTCCTGAAGTTTTTAAAAAATATTTTCAATCCATGGTTGGTTGGATCTACAGATGCAGAACCTGTGACTACAAGGGGCTGACTGTAATTCTCTTTCATTCTTGAAAGACAGTTTTTCCAGATACAGAATTCTTGGTTGACTGGAAGAAGAAATTTCAGAAATTAAAATGTATCATCCCACTGCCTTCTGGCCTCCATGGTTTCTGATAAGAAATCCACTTTTACTGAGGATAAGTTATGTGATGAGTGCTGTTCTTTGGATTCTTTGTCATTGGGGTTTGATACTTTGACATAATGTGTCTCAGTGACTCTTTTTGAGTTTATTCTGCTAGTTTGTTGAGCTTCTTGGAAATATATCTTTCATCAGATTTGGGCATGTAGGCACTATTTCTTCAAATAGTTTGCTATCCCTTTCTCTCTTTCCTTTTTCTGGGACTCCTATGATGTATATTTTGGTTCACTTTATGGTGTCCCACAGGTCCCTCAGGCTCTGTCCATTTTTATTCATTCTTTTTTCTCTCCCCTTCTCAAACTGGAGAATTTCATCTGCTCTGTTTTCAAGTTGACTGGTCATTTCTTCTGCCTATTCAAGTCTTCCGTTAGACCCCTTTAGTAAAATGAACAATTTCATTTTAGTTATTAACACTTTTCCTAAAATATCTAGCTCCAAATAGAGGGTGAGAGGGGAGGGGCTCTGCCCCTTTAAATCTTCCAACTGATGCCGTAGAGGAAGCCACTGTATCCCAAGAGAGCCAAAAGCAAGGCAGACATCTGTGCCAGTCCTTCAGGGAAGTGCCAGACCAACCAGAGTGCACAGCCCCAGAGCTTTGGAAGGCAAGGGCTCACTGCCCGCCCAGGCACCAGCCAGCTGCTCCAGGACTGGGGGTTGCTGTCCCTGTAGCTGCAGTGTGGTTGGAGAATGGGGGCTGGCAGCCAGTGCACACTGCTCTCTCAGCAAAGATCTGCGGGCTCTCTTTCATCAGGTACTTTCCTGGTGGTTTTAAGCATCCAGTGAGGTTCCAGAGTTATAAGACAGTTGATACCATGCTTTTTTCTAGCTCAGTGGTAGCTCCAGTGGAGGGAATGACCCCTGGAGGTTCTTGTTCTGTCATTTTGTACAATGTCACTCTCCCTTTTCCTTTTTAGAGATGAGGAAACTGAGGCAGGCAGAGGAAGGTTCAGGAACTCGCCCAAGGTGGTGCCAGGATTACAGCTCAGGTTAACTGCCTCCAGAGCCCATGTCCTCAACCCTTTCACCATACCACCTCGCCACATGATTTACAGCTGAAATGTATTTTTCTGTTCTCCCTTAGATGGAAAATTTTTTAAAGAATGCAAGAATTGGAGAAGCTAATGTCATCTGATCTCCAAACAGGCCTAAACCAAAGCCTCTCTCCCTCTAAATACCTCAGAAAGAGAAGTCCTCAGAAAGAGGACTTCTCCTGAAGTCCTGCCTAGTTATTGGAACAGGAATATTCTTGTGATTCATTTTTGTGAATTCACCAAAACTGACTCTTTCTAGACATAGGCAGTATTTTACATGGTCTTATCCTTCCCCACAGGCACAACTACAAGATCAGAATGACCCTCAGCAGCTGCTATTAGACTTCAAGCACATGTTTCCTGTTTTGTTCCCATTTAATCCATCTTCTCTGACCATGGACTCAATCCACATCCCAGCATGTCTCAATCTGGAGTTCCTCAACGAAGTCTGAAAATACACACGCCAAAGCTCGATTGCCAGCGAGAGCACGAAGGAAGTACATAGAACAGTAAAGTGAATTTAAGAATCTGTTAAAATCTACAAAAGTAGATCAGCGTTTGAGAGCCTGTGCAGAGTGAACTATACAGAATAAGACACATCTGTCATTATATTTTGTACCTACTGCTCAGAATAAAAACACTTGAAATACGGAAGATTTTTTTAAAGTATGATTTCGGTCTAAACAAATTCATATCATAATCCATAGCCACCAAGCAGTCCCCATGGCCATATAAAAGGTGCCAGTCTATAAAATAGAAACTGCCTAGTTTTGATCTTTGGACATAATTGGAGAATGTCCAAAGTAAGATGACATTAAAAATAATGTAAGTCACATAAACGGCCTTCAGAGGGCTTTTAACAAATCATGGTACTATTAAGCATGATACTGTCATATAGCAAGTGACATTTCCCCACATCAACAAACTACAGGTGTGGATGGGTTTATGGGGAGATGTTTTGAGGACAAATATATAGACCTGGGCCTTCTGAGAAGTTTCCTGAAGATAATTTTAATGCCTAGTGATGCAGACAATGGTGTAATTGACCTCCAGACTAAACAGTTTGATTATTCGTTTCTGAAGTAAAATTAGAAGACTTGGTCCCTAATATACTCAGACCTATTTGTGTAGTCATGAATTTATGGAGAAATTGTGCTAAAAATGCTGCAGTTCCAAACATAAAATGTAAGCAAATAGATACTATTATTTCCAATGCTAGTCCATGCACTTCCTGACTCAACAAAACTTTCAAAAAAATCAATATAATCTAAATGTTAGAAAATAGTAACAAGTCTTATTTTATTAGATTAAAAATCAAACAAGTCAGTATAAAAGCATTTAATCCCTTAATGCCATTATACCTCCAGTAAGAGGTATAATTACATATTATGTAATGCTCATAGTAAGGAAAGCAAACTTCATCTTGAGAATTTGACAATTTGAAAAGCCTTTTTTAAAAATCAGTTCAGGTATTATTAAATTATTATCCAAAAGTTTTGGGTGCTTGTATGTCTATGTGGTTTTTTTTTTTTTTTAAGAGAGAATAGCTTATGTCAACTTTCCCTTTTCAGTTTGTTTTCAACATTTTTCAAAATTACTACAAAAAATTGTAAATACCTCTGCTTTAAAGTAAGGATTAAGAAAAAAAGAATATTCAATGATAATATTACAACAGATTTTATGTGTTTACTGCTGGTTTCTTCAACAGCAGACATTCAATTAGAAAATCCTACATATTGCTTACAACCTTTTTTTACTGTTTTTTCATATTTCTGGTAGATAACAGTACGCTCCTTCCATGACAGAGGCAGATGGTGTTTGTAAATCATAGAAGAGCCTCTGTGCTGCATTAAGAAGATAAAATTTCTCCACAAAGTACAAGTAGAACCCCACACCCCACCACCTTTTTACTCAGTCTTTCAACTTAAAAGGCTCTTAGAAATACAACACACTCTGAGCACTAAGGAGTCCTGTGTGTGGAGCCCTCACAGCTCGGCTTCCTTGTAATCCTCCTCACCCCCTTGGCGGAATAGGCACCACACCTGGACGAAGACCATTGCCTAGCAGGTCCCAACCCATGTCGTCAACATGACCTCCACACTGAACATCAGACTCCTCTCGGGTGTCCACACAAAGCTTTGCCTTCCCCTCCCTCCCCAGATAAAGTCACACGATTTGACAACCCTGACCCACACTCTTCAGCCCACATGGTGACTACATTTGGAAGGCTAGTCTAAACCAACTGGGTGTATGGCTACCTATTTTTAAAGTTGTTTATTACATATAATTTGCTTTTTACTGCATTTTAGCTTAAAACTTAGTTTCATGTAGGGCTTGTTCTTAACTTTCTAGAGAAAATGAAATGCCTCGAGTGGTAAGGAATTTGAAAAGCAGTGATTCCTTAAAAGCAGCAGCTTCCCTGTCCTTGAATATGTTGTATTAGTTGCCCAGTCACATCTGACTCTGGACTATATAGCTCTCTAGGTTCCTCTGTCCAGGGAATTCTCCAGGCAAGAATATTGGAGTGGGTAGCCATTCCCTTCTCCAGGGGATCTTTCTGACCCAGGGACCAAACCCAGGTCTTAGCTCAGTTGATAAAGAATCTGCGGCAATACAGGAGACCCTGGTTTGATTCCTGGGTCAGGAAGATCCCCTGGAGAAAGGGCTAGGCTACCCACTCCAGTATCCTGGGGCTTCCCTACTGGCTCAGATGGTAAAGAATCTGCCTGCAATGTGGGAGACCTGGGTTTGATATCCTGGAGAAGAGAACAGCTAACCACCCCAGTATTATGGCCTGGAGAATTCCATGGACAGAGGAGCCTAGCAGGCTACAGTCCATGGGGTCACAAAGAGTTGGACAGGACTGAGTGACTTTCCCTTTCTTTCCTTCCTGCAGGGCAGGCAGATTCTTTACCCTCTGAGCCACCAGGCAAGCCCTTACGTGCTTATACTCGCATCTCTTCATCCCTCTGGGTCACTACCTTTGCTGTCCCTACTGGTGATATGACAGACCTATCAGTGGCTAACCATTGGGTGCCAAGGACTCACTGAGTAAAACCTTGGCAGGTAGAATAAATGGGGTGGGGGAACGTTATGAATGCTTCCCTACTAAGCCTAAGAAACGGTAGATTGAGTTCTCTTCCAAAGGTAAAGATACTTCACTGGAGCTGCAGTTTGTATATACTTGACTCAGTAGGTGAAGAATCTGCCTGCAGTGCAGGAGACACAGGAGATGTGGGATCGATCCATGGGTTGGGAAGATCCCCTGGAGGAGGAAACAGCAACTCACTCCAGTATTCTTGCCTGAAAAATCCCATGGACAGAGGAACCTGGAGAGCTACAGTCCATAAGGTCACCAAGAGTCAGAAACAACTGAGCAACTAGGAAAAAAAAAAAGGCAGTCTTTTACAGACACAATAAAAGAATACATTAATTGGCTACTTAATGTTTAGTTCTGCCCTATTTAACATAACAGAGGCTGGAAGAAGCATCTTTATCTTTAGTTAGCATTTTTCTTAAGTCAGTTCAACACATTTTCCAATTTCTTGAAATCCATGACTTAAATAATCCAACATAAAGGTTTGAACTCTATGCCAGATATCTGTCTTTATATTTTAGTATTTAAAATTTAGTTGACACTTTTCTCACTACGTGCCTTCAGCAGTTACTAAGATAACTGACATCAATTGTCCGAAATAAGTGTTGCTGCGGGAAGAATTTTCATGTTCAACATAACATTCTGGTGGTGTCTTTGTTCTGTCTTTTGAAACATGAAAAGCATTTTAAAGATTACTTTAGAATCAAATATTTATAGATAAACAATTTGTGTTTTAAGTATTAACTGGACCTCAGTTTACTGAGAGTAATGTGTGTTGTGTGCATATTAATAATTGTTGCTGAAGCTGACAAACATATCACCTACATGTATTCTCCATGAGCTGTCATAGCCACTGTTAGACTTTTAACAGTACCCAGCAAGCAGATCAGACCCAAAGGAAAATAGGTTTTATCCTCCTTTTTATGAAGCATGTCAACAAGAGTTTTTTCCTTGATTTTCCTATGCTACATTTTAAAGTTTTTGTAAAAACAAAAGAGACAAAACTAAAAACTTGGAAAACTTAGAAAAAATTAACACCGTTACTATCAATTCATCAAATACTTAACAGCCTCACTTAACCCATTATGATAACAGTAACCAATAAATTAAAATCCATTTCTTTAGCATATAGTAAGTTTAACTGCTTTCATACATTTGACCTAGTTCTAAGGAAGCAAGGGATTCGTAAGCTGAAACACTTGTGTGATGCCGAATGACTAAACAGTTACTAAAGTGTGACAGCACGGGGCAGGACATTAGTTTTTCCTCAGAATATTTCTCGCAGTTTCTCATTATTTGCTGCATGAGCCAAACAGCCATAATTCACTCTTTGTACACATTGGTGCCATAAAGAATTAGTGTATAGAAAATTAGAGGTTGATGCCAATGCCAATAAAACATAGGCCTTTTTTTCTTATTATGTAGGTCATTAGATACTAAAGATTGTTTTTCCAAAAACAATTTCCAATTATAATAAAGAGGGTCAATCAAAAGTGAGTTTAAACTGTTTCTAAAGTGATAGTGTCAGAATAATCCAGATTTGAATACAACATTTTGTCACCAACTGATGCTTAGATAAAGGACTGCTTCACTGAGGAGTTCATATCATAGTCAGAGGTGAATCTAACAGTGGAGAAGAAATATTACTAATAAAAATATTTTTCCATTTTGAACAAATCAGTAAACTACACCTTTGTTTATAAAAATTGCTTGTATTAGTCACTGTAATATTCAGCTGTGGATTAAAAATCTGTGGAAATAAATACTATTGAATAAGGTGGTGTGACAAATTTAAATGAAATTTTAAACTAATTGCACATTGCCTGAAAAGTTTATTTTTAATGCTTTCTTAATAAATTTTATTCAGAGGTCTATATTTCAAACATGCATTGTGATCATTGAAACCAGAGGTTGGCAAACTGCAGCCTGAAAGTTGCAGGTAGAAGGAAACTCCCTATAAAATAAGACTTGCTGCTAAGTCGCTTCAGTCGTGTCCAACTCTGTGCAACCCCATGGACGGCAGCCCACCAGGCTCCCCCATCCCTGGGATTCTCCAGGCAAGAACACTGGAATGGGTTGCCATTTCCTTCTCCAATGCATGAAAGTGAAAAGTGAAAGTGAAGTCGCTCAGTTGTGTCCAACCCTCAGCGACCCCATGGACTGCAGCCTTCCAGGCTCCTCCATCCATGGGATTTTCCAGGCAAGAGTACTGGAGTGGGGTGCCATTGCCTTCTCCGATAAAATAAGACTTCCTAAGTTAATTCAAACAAGGCAGTTTGGGTGCAGTGGACCAATGGAATAAAACAGAGAGCTCAGAGATAGACTCATATGTATAACTTTGTATATGGCAAAGATGTCATTACAAATCAGTGGGTACAATATTTATAAGATCTGTATGGAATAACTTACATAAGTGAAAAACATTAACAATGACATTAAAATACTGGAAAACATTTCATGGATAAGAAAACTCCATACTATAGAAATGTCAATTATCCCCAAGTTGGTCTACAGATTAAAAACAGTCTCACTACAGTTTTGGGGGAACCAAACTTGGGTCTGCTGGCCTTCACACAGTAAAACCAATCTGCCAACACCAGGTGGTGGTGAAGGAAAGGGCAATGTAACACAGGCCCAAGAGAGTATGGGCAGCGAATATTCAAAAGACCTGAACTCTGGGGGAACTTCAGGGAAATGTTTTTAAAGACTGATGGTGGTGGGGAGTCAACATCACCAACCTTCTGGTTCCAACCAGTCTGGGGTCTCCACTTGTGGTCAACAGGCAGTTGACTTCTTTCACCAAGTGGGAGTTTCAGTATCGGCAAAACAGCTCAAGGATATGGCTCAGAATATTACTTATAGCCCTTAAGAAGGAACTAAAGGTCCTTGACTTTATTTTATGGCTAAGCATTACTTTCTCTTAACTGTTTTCCTATATTTCTGCATTTGCTCACTTCTGTGATTAAATTTGCTCTTTGAAACTGAGGGAGGGCCAAGGGCTAAAATTTTTTTTTTTTTTTTTTTTTTACCAACAAGTGGTAGGTGAGGGACATGGTGGGTGGGGTCTACCCAGGGGAGGCCCCATAGGGTCCTGCTCAGTTAAATCTATGAACCTAGATTTAACTAAGTTTATACAGGTATACCTTGGAAATGTTGGTTGTTCAGTTCAAGACCATTGCAATAAAATAAATATCACAAATAACACAAATTTTTTGGTTTCATAGTATATGTGTTATTTTTCCACTATACTGAAGTGTGCAAAGATCACTGATCACAGATTGCCATAACATGATAATCATGAAAAAGTTTGAAATATTACAAGAATTACTAAAATGTGATGCAGAGACAAAAAGTGAGCAAATGCTGTTGGAAAAATGGCACCAGCAGACTTGCTCCAAGCAGAGTTGCCACAAACTCAATTTAAAAAAGAAAATGAAACAACAAAAAAAAACACAATAAAGTGAAGCAGAATATAATGAAGTATACCTGTATTACCAAATGAAATTCTAAGGCTTGGTAAGGGTACAGAAACTGCAAGTAACTTTCAAACAGGTAGAGGAACAAAGACAAATACACTTGACCCTTGAGTAAGGGGTAGGAGACCCCCCCCCACACCCTCCATGCAGTCAAATTACATCCTCTGAATGTAATTTATAGACAGCTCTACACATACTGAGTTCCTCCATATCCGAGGTTCCAACCAATCTCTGCTCATGTAGTACAGTAGTATTTACTATTGAAACAAATCTGCAAATCAACCTGTGCAGTTCAAACACATGCTGCTCAAGGGCCAGCTGTATATATATCCTTCACTTAAGTTTGTGATAGTATCTTAAGCTATTTGGAACACATCTAGACCTGGGGTAAACTTAAATTCGGCAAATCAGTGTCTATATTATTCTCTGTCTATATTTATTTCTGATGTGCTTGTTTGGCAACTTAAACTTTCAGTAGGGTAGGTATCTGTTATAAGGACAAAACCACATCCAAGGTTATAACTCCCTCTTTTTTAAAAAATTTATTTAATTGAAGGATAATTGCTTTACAGAATTGTGTTGTTTTCTGTCAAACCTCAACATGAATCAGCCATAGGTATACATGTGTCCCCTCCCTCTTCAGCCTCCCTCCCATTTCCCTCCCCATCCCACCCCTCTAGGTTAAGACAGAGACATACAGCAAATTCCCATTGGCTATCTATTTTACATATGGTAATGTACGTTTCCAGGTTACTCTGTCCATACAGTTCACCCTCTCCTCCCCATAGCTGCCTCTTAACAAAATTTGAAGTTATCACCAAAGCAGGTAGACTAACAATGAGCACATACATGACCTTCCCAGCTTCTCAAGATTAGTAAATGCAGCTGTCTCATTCATTCAAATTCAAGGTCCTCCTTACCCTTGAGTTCTGAATCCATGGATTCATTCAACCTCAATCTAAAAATTTTTTTGCCAGAAAGTTCCACAAAGACTTGAATTTTTCAGGCACCAGCAACTATTTACATAGAATTTACATTGTATTAGGTACTATAGCTAATCCAGAGATTTAATGTATGTATGTGGGAGAATGTGCATAGGTTATATGCAAATATGCAAATACTACTTTATGTAAAGGACTTGATTTAGGTGTCCCTCTAGAACCAATCCCCTAAGATACTGAGGGGTCACTGTACTCATCTGTTAACATAGTCCCAGCTCCTACCAACTGTACCAGCTTTCCGAGTCTCTGCTAATGAAACTTCGAAAAGCAGTGCTATTCAAAATTACCATCAATTTGGGGTATTATAATGGCACCCTACTCCAGTACTCCTGCCTGGAAAATCCCATGGATGGAGGAGCCTGGAAGGCTGCAGTCCATGGGGTCACTAAGAGTCGGACACAGCTGAGCGACTTCACTTTCACTTTTCACTTTCATGCATTGGAGAGGGAAATGGCAACCCACTCCAGTGTTCTTGCCTGGAGAATCCCAGGGACGGCGGAGCCTGGTGGGCTGTGGTCTATCGGGTCGCACAGAGTTGGACACGACTGAAGTGACTTAGCAGCAGCAGCAGGAAGTTTAAGTACAGCAAAATTATCCACATAATGTAGAAGACAGGGCTGAGGCCAGTTATTTCTGAAATCCTAGTGAAATCTTAACATGCAAATTCAAGATTTATAATTGATTCACTGATTTCCAGTTTTACACTAATGCTGCTTTTTCTTTTCAAAAAAATAATTACAGAAAGACATGATAATAGGCTATCTCTAAAAATATTGAAAGCTAAATGTCTTACAACAGTAACTTTACATCATGTATCTAGATTTTTTAAATTATAAAATACCTAATTTTTATATATTTAGTATTGTACTATAAAGACTTCCCTGGTGGCTCAGACGGTAAAGTGTCTGTCTACAATGTGGGAGACCTGGGTTCGATCCCTGGGTTGGGAAGATCCCCTGGAGAAGGAAATGGCAATCCACTCCAGGATTATTGCCTGGAAAATGCCATGGAGAGAGGAGCCTGGTAAGCTACAGTCCATGGGGTCGCAAAGAGTTGGACAAGACTGAGCGACTTCACTTTCTATACATATAATTATAGATATGGTTAAAAATGAAAAGAACTAAATGGAATTTCAGGTAATTTTTCAGCTTGCTTGAAAGATACTTTTCCTCTCAACTTTTATTTTGAAAGTTAAACAGCTATAGAAGAGTTGTAAAAATAGAACAATGAACAACCACATAGTCTACATTTATGTTCCCTAATTAGTAATATTTCACCATGTTTGCTTTCTGTCTTCGCCAGTGTATCTGTATGCAGGTTTTTTTTTTTTTCTCCAGGCAATTGGTAATTAGTTTTGGCACCATGACTCTTCACCTTTAAATATTTTGGTGTGTATCTCCTTAGAACAAAGGACAATCTCTGCCCTATCTACAGTATAACTAACATAATCAGGAAAAGTAATGTCAATACCACCTCATGCAATTTACAGACCATTCCTCCCCAACTATCCCAATTCTGTTCTTCAGAGTTGTTTTGAATCCAGTTTCCAAAAAGACCCCACATTACACTTAATTGTCACGTCTCATCTCCTGTTCATCTAGTACCATTCCTGGCTTTTTTGTTTTTCACAACACTGACATTTTTAAGAGTTTAGCAAAGTGTCCTTCAATTGGATTTGTACGATTGTTTCCTTATGATTAGATTTGTCAGACATTTTTTTGGAGAAATCCTATGTGTCTGTGTCCTTCTCAGTGCATCTCAGTGCATGATGTCAGTTTGCCCCATTAATGGCAATATTAAGCTTCGTCATTTGGTCCAGGCAATACCCACAAGATTTCTCTAGTGTATGGATAACTTTTCCTCTTCATATTCTGCTGCTGCTGCTAATGCTAAATCACTTCAGTCGTGTCCAACTCTGTGCGACCCCATAGACAGCAGCCCACCAGGCTCCCCCATCCCTGGGATTCTCCAGGCAAGAACACTGGAATGGGTTGCCATTTCCTTCTCCAATGCATGAAAGTGAAAAGTCAAAGTGAAGTCGCTCAGTTGTGTCCGACTCTTAGCGACCCCACAGACTGTAGCCTACCAGGCTCCTCCATCCATGGGATTTACCAAGCAAGAGTACTGGAGTGGGGTGCCATTGCCTTCTCCACATGATACTCTTGAGATTGTGTAAATATCTTTACATAGATTTTCATGTTTTTATATATGTAAACCTTTTTACTCAATGGTTTTCAAATATACCCATTTTCATGACATTTTTAATTACGGAAAACTTAGAAATTTCTATTTGGAAAGACTTGCTGCAGGCGATCTGTAAGTGGGAAAGTGTGATACTCATGATGGCATTTTAACTTTTCTCAATAAATATAAGAGCGCCAAACTGTAATAGAACCTGCCTTTTTCTCTTATTGAAGAACACTAATACTCTTATCAATAGTTCTAGAAACCAAGAATTTATTTTGTATTTGGACTATTAGAAAGTTTTAATGGAAAAACACACAACTTTTCAAGATCTGTTTATTCCCTCCACTATTGTATCTCACACTTAACACCATTAATTGCACGTTATCTGATTTTTTTTTTTTTTTTTTTTTGTATTGCAAAACATATTTGACTGGCTGAAGTTCAGAGTGCCAACTTGTGATAAGACGTGTTGGTTTTGGCTCACCTAATGAATTCCATTTTGATTTCTATTTTATTATGAGTAACTAGCTGGCAACATAAATCAAGTTCTAATGCTCTAAGGTATTCATTATATATATGCATCTAGAATGGTATCAGCTCTGTACTATCCTTGGAAGAATTAAGAAAATGGTCCTTTGAATCACTTTCTGTAGGAGCCATTGTTGATAAAGGCGAGCATCTAGTAATGACCCATTGCCTCACTTCTCCACCCATCTTTCTCTGCCCAAAGAAGCAAATAAATCTTCTAACTCAAGTCACCAAATACAAATATGTTACCTTTATCAAGGTTTCAACTACTCTATTTCTTCCACCAAGGAAGATTAATTCAGCATTCATGTCCTTTCCTGTTTTCCATAACATATGCCTTAGCTAGCTCTTTTCCTGCTCCCGCTTCTATGTTCCAAATGCCATAAGCCCTGGACGAAGAACACAGGCCTTGGGCTTCTGAGAATCAAGAGTTCAAACTCCAAATTCAGCAATTTTCTAGATTTGAGGCTTTGGCAAATTGCTTGGTTTCTCTGGGTCTAAGCTTCCTCATTTATAAAATAAGAAAGGAATAACTCCTGCCTATTTCATGGGATTGCAAAATGTCCCTTAATTCGGGTTTGTCTGATGTTGTATGAATTGTATGTTATTCTGTTTTACATAACAGTAATCTTGAGAAACCTGTATGCAGGTCAGGAAGCAACAGTTAGAACTGGACATGGAACAACAGACTGGTTGCAAATAGGGAAAGGAGTACGTCAAGATTGTATATTGTCACCCTGCTTATTTAACTTCTATGCGGAATACATCAGGAGAAACGCTGGGCTGGAAGAAGCACAAGCTGGAATCAAGATTGCTGGGAGAAATATCAATCACCTCAGATATGCAGATGACACCACCCTTATGGCAGAAAGTGAAGAGGAACTAAAAAGCCTCTTGATGAGAGTGAAAGAGGAGAGTGAAAAAGTTGGCTTAAAGCTCAACATTCAGAAAACGAAGATTATGGCATCTGGTCCCATCACTTCATGGGAAATAGATGGGGAAACAGTGGAAACAGTGTTCAGATTTTACTTTTTTGGGCTCCAAAATCACTGCAGATGGTGACTGCAGCCATGAAATTAAAAGACGCTTACTCCTTGGAAGGAAAGTTATGACCAACCTAGACAGCATATTCAAAAGCAGGGACATTAATTTGCCAACAAAGGTCCGTCTAGTCAAGGCTATGGTTTTTCCAGTGGTTATGTACGGATGTGAGAGTTGGACTGTGAAGAAAGCTGAGTGCCGAAAAATTGCTGCTTTTGAACTGTGGTGTTGGATAAGACTCTTGAGAGTCCCTTGGACTGCAAGGAGATCCAACCAGTCCATCCTAAAGGAGATCAGTCCTGGGTGTTCATTGGAAGGACTGATGTTGAAGCTGAAACTCCAATACTTTGGCCACCTCATGCGAAGAGCTGACTCATTGGAAAAGACCCTGATGCTGGGAGGGATTGGGGGCAGGAGGAGAAGGGGATGACAGAGGATGAGATGGCTGGATGGCATCACCAACTCGACGGACATGAGTTTGGGAAAACTCCAGGAGTTGGTGATGGAGAGGGAGGCCTGGCGTGCTGCGATTCATGGGGTCGAAAAGAGTCGGACACAACTGAGCAACTGAACTGAATTGAACTGAACTGAATCCCAAAGATGGTAGTTTTTATTTTACTATCACTCATCATCCAGAATATGGAGATGAAAAAAATATCATCAGGTATGTGAGAAGCTTTGATCTATTCAAAGTCCAAATTCCACTGACTATATACTGCCGGGGCTGCTAAGCCGCTTCAGTCGTGTCCAACTCTGTGCGACCCCATAGACGGCAGCTCATCAGGCTCCCCCGTCCCTGGGATTCTCCAGGCAAGAACACTGGAGTGGGTTGCCATTTCCTTCTTCAATGCAGTAAAGTGAAAAGTGAAAGTAAAGTCGCTCAGTCGTGTCCGACCCTCAGCAACCACATGGACTGCAGCCTTCCAGGCTCCTCCGTCCATGGGATTCTCCAGGCAAGAGTACTGGAGTGGGGTGCCATTGCCTTCTCCGACTGACTCTATACACCTGCTGTAAAAAACCAATATACATATTATCTAAAGTTTTTAAAGTGAATTTAAAGTTAGCAGCCTTGGAATTTGCATATTGAATTAACAAGTGTCAATTTCCTGGATTTGTTTAAATCAAAGCAACAGAAAAAAAGAATAAACCTGAGGGTCAAAGAACAACAGATGGTGAAGAAAGGGGAACAGAGGGAGCACAAAAGAGAAATGAAGGGATTTTCTGTAATGCTGGACAGGTTCTAATTACATTTTGAAAGCTGAGAGTAGTTTGGGTTACAACAGTATAAGCACTTGTGAAACTCATCCAACTTGAAGATTCACACGTTTGACCATATGGTAACTCTGCCATAAAAGGACTGTAAACATATACTCACCTTTAACGTGAACCAAAGTATCCTGAAGTGTATTAAGGCTGCCAAAGGAAAAAAAAAAAAAAGATGGAAACACGTGATACAGCAAATATGGCAAACTGTTAACAACGTAGAATACGGGTGATGAATATACGAGTACTTCACGTAGAAGTCTCTGCACTTTCCTGTAAGTTTCTAAGTTTTCATAATAAAAGCGTTGGGTTAAACAAACAAACAAAACAAAACTAGAGGACCACGAACGCGTTTGAAAACCAGGATTTGGGGCGGGCGTTCCCAGACAGCTCACAGAACACCTCAGAGCCTCCCACCACCCCTTCCCAAGCACCGAACTAAGCCCGAGGTAGCGTGGCCCGCACCCCCACCCCGCCCCCGAGCCCTGGCGCTGGGGGTCTGCCGCCCGCGTCGCCCCCTGCTCGCCCGGTCTCAGTCCGTTCTCAGAACACGTTCCATCACCTAGTTCCCAGAACTCAGATTGCGCAGTGGTCACGTCATCATCGACCAGGGCTCGCAGAGCGGCAGGGGCCACCCTAACTTCACCCAAACCTAAACCTAACTGCCTCCCCCTAAGCTCCCAGCCCCCGGGTCCCTGGCCCCATTTCGCCTGACACGTTTTCATAATCCTCTCAGGCTCCGGCCAGCGGCGCCGCAGGCATGGGGCCCGATCATATAAGGAAAATACTGCGGCCTCATCCGGGGGCTGCATCGTGGACCCGGGGGCGATCCTGTCCCCTACGCCACTCGCTACACCCCACACCTACCCACCTCCCTGCCCCGCTTCGCGCGCCCAGGCCTCCCGGGCGTATCCAGCCGCCTCGGGCCCCCGGCCCCGGGCTGTTCTGCGCAGCCGCCCACCCCGCCTGCCAGAGAGGCTCAGCCAATCCGCTCCCACGCCGTCTTCCGCGCCCACCCGACTTCCGGCCGGGCTCGGCCGCCTCAGACCTTCCCCAAACCCTTTCCGCCCTTTTGGCCGCCCAGTCATACCTTTGGCCCGCGGTCACACGTTGAAGAGATTCTGGGAGCGAGGAGGAGGGGAACCGCTAATTACCTTGGCGCGGGGAGGGGCTCCAGAGGCTAGGTTGGGCAGGGGAGTCAAAACATTCGATTGCGAAACAGAGAGAATCTCTGAAAACAGTGAGATGGGGGAAAGAATCCGCTCGCGAGGAACGTTTTCCTGTGGGGAGGCCTGTCTCCCCGCGAGGTTTTTGGCACCATTGGTTCCCACCCGGTGTGGCGCCAAGAGGGGCGACGCGGGGCCCAGAGGGGAGCGCTCGGACAGGCCCTCCGAAGTAGGGGAAAGGGCAGAGGCGTAGCCTCGCTGGCACCGCCCCGAGCGCTTAAAGTGGGGCGCGGCGGGCGGGACCAAGGCAACGCCGCCGAGGACCCGAGCGCTGCCGCCTGTCCGCCCGCCGCCATGGCCCTGCTCCGAGGTGAGCGCCGCGGCCCCGCCTCTCGCGCCCCTGGGGGGACGGGGGACGGGCGTCGGGTCTCGGCGGGGAGTCGGGGTCTCCTTGGCGGTAAAAGGGGACTTGATTTAAAAAAAAAAAGCCAGTCCGGAAGCATTGTTTGAGTTAAGGAGAAACCATACGTGCGAGGCGACAGCCATTGCCCACCACGGTTTTGCTTGCTCCTGATCTCGAAGGTCCGTTCCCTTCTCCGCGCCGTAGTGACCCTCCTAGTTCGAGGTCAGCTGTTGGCAAGACCGGGGCGGGGTCCCCTAGGCGCCAGGCGACCTGGGGCGGAGGGGTGCCTTTCAGACGAGCCGGCGGCCCTCGGACCTGGTCACAGGGTGGGCAAGGCTTGGAAGGAATAAAAATTCTCTTGGCGTTGTTGGCGAACCTCTGCCCGAATGACCTGCACGACAACAGCCCGACCCCTCCCCCGCCACCTCGCCCCTGCCAAATGCTTGATGGCGGTCTGTTGGAGAATCTGCCTTAGGCCCTTTCCCTTCTTTTTGACTCCAGAAAAGTGCCGTCACCGAGTACATAAATTCTGCCGTTACTTTTTTAAGTATGTAAATTCCCTTTTCATAGCAAATGGTCACAGTCAGTGGAATTTTCAAGACTATGACTACTTGTCTTTATGTGTCCTTTAAAGAACCTTCAGATGAGACTCATATATCAAGGCCTTGGGAAAGAAAACACTTGGCAGGATCTAAGAAGCAAGGTTCTGGTTGTCCAGGGCCCCAAGGGCTCTGTAAAGGTGATGGGTTTGATTCTGGATCCTAAACAAAGCAGCCTCCTACCTAGAAGAATAATGCAGCCTGGTTTCCAGTGTGTCCCCATTTTCTCAGGACTGTGAATCTGCCTGTGTATCAAGGAGGAGAGTTTAAGACCACTTAAGAGTCTTATGGCAGAGATCTGCTGCTGCTGCTGCTAAGTCGCTTTAGTCGTGTCCGACTCTGTGCGACCCCATAGACGGCAGCCCACCAGGCTCCGCCATCCCTGGGATTCTCCAGGCAAGAACACTGGAGTGGGTTGCCATTTCCTTCTCCAGTGCGTGAAAGTGAAGTCACTCAGTCGTGTCCGGCTGTTAGCGACGCCATGGACTGCAGCCTACCAGGCTCCTCCGTCCATGGGATTTTCCAGGCAAAGAGTACTGGAGTGGGGTGCCGTTGCCTTCTCGGATGGCAGAGATCTAGGCAACATCAAATGATGGTTTTGATTCAAGTAGGCGGCAGTGGGATTGGAGAAAAGGGGGAGGGATGGTTTGAGATAGATTTGGAGATGGATTTGACAACTTGTTGATCAGTTGGAGTGGCAGGTCTATGAGAAGAAAATGCCAAGAATGACTTCAGGTTTCTGGTTTGAAGAACTGAGTTCATGATACTCCTTAGAGAGTGAAAGAAAACGGGGAAGGGATAGACTTGGAAGAGAATATTGAGGTGCTCAAGTGCAGATTCCAGGTAGACAGTTGGTTAGGGGGATCTGGAGCTCAGACAAGCCAAAATGACATGTGACTAGTTCCAGTGGAAAATAGATATTCTGAGACAAAAGGATTTGTCAGTGCTCTTTCCAACTCCAAATTTCATGCAGTAGCATACTTATTTTTATTTTTTTAGATGGAATATTCAGGAGACCCAAATTATTTAACAGCTGCATTGTCATGAGCTATCTTCCTTAAAAGGAAATCATAGTTTTATTGATTTCTGTTTACTGGTTTATCAGTGATTCTTACCACTTTCTTTTAATACAGACTCCTTTGAAAATTTGATGAAAGCTATGTAAGGAAAGAATGTGCATCGACACCCACATGGAGGAAGTATGAAGTTTATAACTTCGGGACACCATTCACTATGGTGTTAAAGTTAGTGATCATACTTTGATACATTTCCCTGTTTTACAGTTGAGGACACTGATGTCCAGAAAGGTGGACTGGCTTATCTATAATGGTAGTTAGTGTTTTGGTTGTTATTGGTTAGTTAGAGGGCTTCCCTGCTGGCTCGGCAAGTCAAGAGACCACCTGCAATGCAGGAGGTGTAGGTTCGATCCCTGGGTCAGGAAGAAACCCTGGAGAAAGGGATGGCATCCCACTCTGGTATTCTTGCCTGGGAAATCCCATGGCCCGAGGAGTCTGGTGGGCTGCAGTCCATGGGATTGCAAGAGTTGGACACAACTTAGCGACAAAACCACCATCACCACCAGAATACATTACAGATGCACTCGTCTCTCAAGAAACAGTAAATACCAAGTGCTTGCAGGACTATTGGGTAAGAGAGAAAGTTTGACTGATTCTTGTAAGGAAAAGAACACATTTGAATGGGAGCAAAATTGACTTTGGTAAAGATTGTCATTAATCAGATTTCTATCTTCAAGTAGAACCAGTACCCCGGTTTTTTATTAGCACCCACCCAAGGGATTGGTTGGAAGGTTGCCCTCAACAAATAGTAATTTTCTTACTGTTCCTTAGCTTTGCAGGGAGTGTTTGTACAACCTTGCAAAGCATGTTGGTGGGCTGCCAAATTAATCCTCCAACTGAAGTGGATACAGAAGCAGCAGTTGTCCTTGCTAGCTTTGATTGCCGTCAGCAGTTGTTGTGATTAAATGGGTAAATATTTTCCTCACAATGTAACATAAAAGAAGGCAGAATTCCTCTTTATTTTCTAGTGTTATTTTTTCCTCTACGGTCACATTTGCCACCTTGCCAGGCCCTTTCTTGGCATTTCTGACTCATGCCTTGGATTAATGTGTCTTTTCACTGCCTTTAGTGGAAATCTTTAGCCCCTGCATTTCCAGAGTCTTTTAAAATACATAAGATGTTAGTTTGGTTAATGATTGTTAGGTTTTAGACCTTTTAAAATCCACACAAAATTGACATCAAATCAGATACTAATAATTATTGCCATGGTATCCAGTTTATGAAACGGGAAAAAAATCATTTAGATTGTCTAGTCTTTATACCTGCACATACCAGATATTTTTTAAATAATTTTTTTAAATGCTTAATAGCATTTTCCCCCTTCAAAATCACTGTATTAGTTCAGTGTTAGCCTTACTCCTGCTAACTTTACAGTCTGGGAGCATCAAGGAGACAGACATGATGTAAGGAAAGCATTTTCGTTTTCACACACACACACACACACACACACACACACACACACCTCCGCACTATTTTGTAGGTTTCTCATATTTCACCATTAGAACTTCCCACATGAAAATGCTTTCTTAGATTATGAAGTACAAGAAAGAAACCCATGAATGGAAATTTATGGAGAAGCAAAGGAAGTTTGCCTTCATTGTTTCTGAAAAGCCAGTGTTCATTCAAACCATTTCTATGTATGTACGTCATTTTTTCTGGTTTTTGAGATTTTCACTTTATCTTTAGTTTTGAGAAGTTGGACACTGATGTACCAGGAAGAGTGTGTGCGAGTGTTTTGCATGTATTCAATTTGGGGTTAACTGAGCTTGAATCTGTACATTTATCTTTTAGTTTTATAGAAAAGTTGAACAGAAAGTACAGAGCATTCCCATACACTTAACTCATCCCACTCCATTATCCCCTATTATTAACAGCTTCCATCAATGTGGTATGTTTGTTACAGCTGATGAACCAATACTTATCCATTATTTTTAACTAAAGTTCATAGTTTACATTGTTTCATTTGTTGTGTTGTACAGTCCTGTAGGTTTTGATAGATGTATAATGACATATATCGAGCATTATAGTACCATAAAGAGTTCTCTGCCCTAAAATTTCCCTGTGCTCTACCTGTTCATTTCTCCTTCCCTACAACCCCCAACCCCTGACAACTGCTGTTTTTTTTACTGTCTCCATAATTTTGCCATTTCTAGGTGTTATATGCTGCTGCTGCTGCTGCTGCTAAGTCGCTTCAGTCGTATCCGACTCTGTGCGACCCCATAGACAGCAGCCCACCAGGTTCCCCTGTCCCTGGGATTCTCCAGGCAAGAACACTAGAATGGGTTGCTATTTCCTTCTCCAGTGCATAAAAGTGAAAAGTGAAAGTGAAGTCGCTAGTCATGTCCGACTCTTTGCGACTCCATGGACTGCAGCCTACCAGACTCCTCCATTCGTGGGATTTTTCCAGGCAAGAGTGCTGGAGTGGGGTATCATCGCCTTCTCCAAGGTGTCATATAGTTGGAATCATAGAGTGTGTTGTCTTTTCAGATTGGCTTGTTTCACCAGCAGTATGAGTTTAAGTTTCTTTCATGTCTTTTCATGACTTGATACCTCATTTCTTTTTAGTGCTGAATAATATTCCATTTTATGAATGTATCACAGCTTATCCATTCACCTACTGAAGAACATCTTGTCTGCTTCTAAGTTTTGGCAGTTATGAGTAAAGCTGCTATAAACATTTGTGTGCAGGTTTTTGTGTGGACATGTTTTCAACTCATAGGGGTAAATACAAAGGAGTGTGATTAGTGGATCATGTGAGTAGCGTATGTTTAGTTTTAGGTTTGGAAGAAACTGCCACACTCTCTTCCAAAGTGGCTGTACCATTTTGCATCCTCAGAATCAGCAGGTGAATTTCTTTTGCTCCACATCATCACCAATGTTTGGTGTTGCCAGTGTTGTTGGATTTTAGCTGGGAGACGGAATCTCACAGTTGTTTTAATTTTCAGTTGCCTAATAACACGATGTCAAGCATTTTTTCATATGGTTATTTGCCATTTGTATAGTATCTTTGAATAGCACATTTTTATGCATTTTTATCTGGGTCATTAATTTCTTATTGAGTTTGAAGAGTTCTTTGTATATTTTAGATACAGTCCTTTATCAGATAAGTCTTTTGCAGGTATTCCCTCCAAGTCTGTGGCTTGTCATTTTGTGCTTTTAATGGTGTCTTTTGAAGAATAGAAGTTTTCAATTTTAATAAAGTCCAAAGTTTTCTTTCTTGGATTGTGTTTTTGGTGTTGTATCTAAAAAGGTTATCACCAAGCCAAACCAAAAATCCCCTAGGTTTTCTCCTTTGGTATCTTCTAGGAGTTCTACAGTTTTTGCGTTTTATATTTAAGTCTGTGATCCAGTTTGAGCTAATTTTTATGAAAGGCGTAAAGTCTGTCTACTTTGTTACTTTGTTGTTGTTTGCTTGTGGATGTTCCGTTGTTCCAGCACCACTTATTGAAAAGACTATCGTTTTTCCATTGACTTGCCTTTGACTTTGAGATCAGTTGCAATAGACTTTGAGGTTCTATCCATGTTTTTTGTTTTTATTTTGTTTTCCCCAATATTTTTCCCCCTGTTCTTCAGATTACATAATACCTGTTTATCTATTCCAGAGTCACTGAATCTTACTCTGTTCACTTCCATTCTGCTACTACACCCATTCAGTACACATTTTATTTCAGATATTTTTCAGTTTTAGAATTTTCACTTTGGTTTTTTTCTTTAAACTTCTTTTTCTTTGTGGAGCTGTCTGATCCTTTATTATGAACATATTTTTCTATATATTTTGGAACATAGTTATGAGAGACTACTGCTTTAAAATCCTTGTTTGCAGATTGTAACATCTGGGTCATGCTGAGGTCCGTCTCTGTTAACTGTCTTTTATCTTAAGGATGAGTCACACAGGCATACTTCATTTGCTTGTGAATTGCAGATACTGAAGATTTTTTGTTTGCTTTTTACAAATTGAAGGCTTTTGGCAATCCTGCAGTCAAGCAAATTATTTGTGCCATTTTTCCCACAACATTTTCTCCCAAAATGTATTACATTTTGTTGATTCTCATAATGTTTCAAACCCTCCATCAGCAAAAAGATTACAACTTACTGAAGGCTCAGATGATGGTTAGTATGTAAATTTTTTAGACCTAATGTTGTCGCACACTTAATAGACTACAATACAACTTTTATATGCATTGGAAAACCAAAAAATTCATGTGACTTGCAGTAGTGTGGAACCAAACCTGTGATACCTTTGAGATATGTTTGTATCTTCCTGTTCCTATGTGGATTAATTTTGGATTGTGTGGTGGACAGTGCAGATGAACCATGGTAGAGACTGAATTCTGCTACTTTCCCAAAAGTATTGACTTATTTATTGTTAACTGTTTATTTTTGTAGACATTTAATTTGGCTCAATTCAAACTGCTTTCCTCATAGCTCAGTTGGTAAAGAATCAGCCAGCAATGCAGAAGATCCTGGTTTGATTCCTGGGTCAGGAAGATCCACTGGAGAAGAGATAGGCTACCCACTCCAGTATTCTTGGGCTTCCCTTGTAACTCAGCTGGTAAAGAATCCACCTGCAATGCGGGAGACCTGGGTTAGATCCCTGAGTTGGGAAGATCTCCTGGAGAAGGGAAAGGCTACCCATTCCAGTATTCTGGCCTGGAGAATTCCATGGACTCTATAGTCCATGGGGGTCACAAGAAATTGGACACAACTGAGTGACTTTCACTTCACTTCAGACTGCAAACTCTGTGTGCCCTGCAGAGGGCAGCAGCTCAAAGCTAACTTTAATTCATTTCATTTTAGCAGAGGTGCATGTAGTTGGCCCCACAGGTACATGATTAAGGATTCAGCTGGATATTTGGGCTCCCCACTGTGGTCCTTTTCTTTCACAAACCCCCCCTCAGGTCCCTGTAGCTGTGATTGTTGCAAACTCAGTTTTCTTATTCTTCAAGCCAGCAAGACTGAGTTTTTTAATTCTAGCCATTCTATTCAGTGTAGAATGCTGGCCTTCAAGTTAACAGCTATAAGCAACTTGAACATTCACCGTGTGCTATTCCCTTTTTCCATATCTACTCTTCACTTGCCTATTTTTGTTCATTTTCTGGGCACTTGAGGAAGCCATTCTTCTCTGTCTTCAGTGTCTACTGAAGAGTTGGCCAAATAGGAGCATCCTAGGTGATGACCAGAGATAGGACTGTACCAAAATTAGGAAGAAAGCAAGCAAAAGGGAAAGGAAAATGAAATACAAGTAAACACCGATATGAAAAAAGGCCGAGACTGTCAAGGAGGATTAGAGGACATTTACAGGAAGGCATGGGCTTCCCTGCTGGCTCAGTGCTACAGAACTCGCCTGCCGATGCAGGAAACAAGGGTTTGATCCCTAGGTCTGTAAGAGCCCCTGAAAGAGAAATGGCATCCCACTCCAGTATTCTTACCTGAAATCCCCGTGGAGAGAGGAACCTGGCTGGCTACAGTCTATGGGATTGCAAAGAGTTGGACGTGACTTAGTAACGGAGCACGCAGACAGGAAGGTACAGTGGCACAGAACAACCCGTCTATCAGAGGAAAACATTTTTAATGCAGTAAGCTAATATTTTGCTTCCCTGGTGGCTCAGTCAGTGAAGAGTCTGCCTGCACTGCGAGAGACGGGTTCAGTCCCTGGGTCGGGAAGATCCCGTGGAGAAGGAAATTGCAAACACTGTTGCCTGGAGAGTTCCATGGACAGAGGAGCCTGATGGGCTGCAGTCCATGGGATTGCAAAGAGCTGGACATGACTGAGTGACACTTTCACTTTAATATTTATCGCCTTTTGTAAATATCTGAATATTTTATCTTTAAAGAACCAATCAGATCTGTTCTAAATTGTAGTTAATGTATGTTGCTCCTAACATTCTTTTAGACTGTAAATTTCTCAAAGTAGAAATCAAAGAAAAAGCTGGAATTTTTTTAGGATAGGTTGAGTTTGTTCTATCAAAAGAGATCTCTAACATAAAGGAGAATTGTGTATCTGGGCACAAACCCATTGTTAAAAAGTCTCATAGTTTCTTGGCAAGATGTGGAAATGTGTGCTCAGATTGTCTTTGAGAGGATTTAGCCTATGTAAAGCATAAAGCCTGAAGTCTGTCATACAGTAAGTACCCCCTATATGTTGACTATAATATTTACCTTGCAGAGTTGTTTGGGAAGAGTAGATACTATATGACAAGTGATGAGATGTCTAGTGCCTAATAAATGTTACTATGATGAAGCAGCTGTTAACTGATGTTGTTTCCCAGTATGCAAGCTTTGCATTTTTGCATTTTGCTACTCTAGTGGGTACCACTCACATCCTAGTCCTTGTAGATTTGTTAAACATGACTTTTTTTTTCCTTTGGTGGCACTAGAGTGCCTTGAGAAGGGGCAGTTTGTCTGTACAGAGACACCAATTGAACTAATAGTGATACTGCAAATTTGTAGTCTTTGTATTAATAGGTGTATAGATAATTCCTCTGTATCCTTTGTGGTTAGGTCAGATGTAGGACACTTCATTATACTCTGACACACATTAAAATAGGATATTAGTGAACTAGAGGCTTTAGAAGAAAACAACCAGAATTAAAGAATTATTGAAAGGATATTTACGTACTTCAGAAAAGAGAATTTAGGTCTGGGGAATTTTACATGTTAGCTGACATCAGGTACTGGAGGGGCTACCCATGATAACAGCGTATCTATTTTGCCCGTTTTATTCTAAGAGTAACAGATTCAAGTTATTTGAAGTTTGTAATCTGAGTCATCCTCTGACTCTAGAAGCAGTGACATATATAATACAAATTCAAATACAAATTCAAATTGAATTCTTTATTCTAGAAGCTATATAAATTGAGTTTGGGATGCATTTGGATAGAACTGGGATTGGTGGATGGAAGATTTGGTAAGCCAAGCCAGCTCAGTATGAGAAAAAAATCATTAGTTTCTGTTGACCATTCACGGTAACACTGCTTCACACAATAGAGCATGCCTTTAGCACAAGTTAGAGAGGACCTTTCATCAGAAATAGTCTGGAGGGCGTTCATGGTGTGAGGGCTTGGCCTTCAGGTACCTTTAGTTGGGAGATTCTTTGATTCTGTGACTAAGCAATATATTTCAGCAAGTAGAAGCATTTCCATTTTAAACAAATCATCAGCAAATAATCAGTTTATAAAAATGTTGTCCAGCCAACATTTGCATCAAAGCCTGCCAAGCAGTTCTTGGTACCAGCATGCAGGTATTGATCAAAATGATAACCCTTAGGACTGCTTGTGTATGTGTGACCCATGCTATGTATTATGCGACAGAGATTTTCAGTTATTTAATTGAAAATTGTGCTTTATAGTAAAGTTCACAGAGAATTATTTAAAGCATGTTAGGAATACTGACAAATCTGCAATTGCTTATAAATTCTCCTTGCAATAGGTGTGTTCATCGTTGCTGCTAAGCGGACCCCCTTTGGAGCTTATGGAGGTCTTCTGAAAGACTTCACACCTACTGACATGGCTGAGTTTGCTGCCAGGGCTGCCTTGTCTGCTGGCAAAGTCTCACCTGAAACTGTTGACAGTGTCGTTGTAGGCAATGTCATGCAGGTTAGTAGGGCTGAAGGGAAGTATTCACTCCTATTGCTTTCTTTTATCGGTTTCTAAAAATAATTCCTTTAACATGTCATAATGGTGTACTAGTTAATAATAGTTAAGGGTATTCATAATTTAAGCAATTCCCTGACCCCCGAAGCAGTGGCACATATAATTCAAAGGAGCATATGTTTGGAAACTACGTATCTGTCTGGGACTTGGATACAGTTCATTGCTTCTTAAATAACAGATTAATTTCCTTGACTTACTTGAAGTAAATTGGTTCTCTCTGTGTCTATAATTTCTTCACAGTAGAAGCTTGGTCAGTGTTTGTTGTGGGGAATGAGAAGCTCTTTTACGCTCTACCTTGCTATATATGGTGTACAAAGTAAATCATTCATTTGCAATAATTGAAAGCTGAATTTGCCTTCAACGTGTGGTCAAGATATGCAGATGCTCTTACTCTTCCCACACCTCATTGGTGTGATGGAGGCTCCACACTTAGTGCTTTGCCACCACCAGTGCGTGCGTGCTAAGTCCCTTCAGTCGTGTCTGACTGTGCAGCCCTATGGACTATATGGCCCACCAGGCTCCTCTGTCCGTGGGATTCTGCAGTCAAGAATACTGGAGCACGTTGCCATGCCCTCCAGGGGATCTTCCCAACCCAGGGATTGAACCTGCATCTTAACATCTGCTGCATTGGCAGGTGGGTTCTTTACCGCTAGCCACTGACAGTACTAGAGCCTGTCACTGTTCTTCTGGCTCATAAGGCGTTTCCAGACTGGGTGAGACACCTTGAGACTACTGCCACCTCCTCCACTGCATGCTTTCAGCTCTTAGAACTGGGAGAAGGCTCAGAGAGAGGTGCACAATTGTCCCTTGTGAA
This sequence comes from Capricornis sumatraensis, assembly GCF_032405125.1. Classification (NCBI taxonomy): domain Eukaryota; kingdom Metazoa; phylum Chordata; class Mammalia; order Artiodactyla; family Bovidae; genus Capricornis; species Capricornis sumatraensis. The sequence goes on along the minus strand of NC_091089.1, from coordinate 52,048,389 downwards.
TAATACTTCTTTGAACATCATGTACAAGTTTCTGTATGGACACAGGGTTTCATTTCCCTTGGGTGTATCCCTATGAGTGTAAATGCTAGGTTATATGTTAGCTGTACATTTAGTTGTTTCAAAAACTTTCAGATTGCTTTCCAAAGCAGCTGAACATTTTACATTCCTGTCTACAGAATATGAAGGTTTCACTTTCTCCATATTCTTGTCAACACTTGTTATTGTGTGTCTTTTTTTTTAAATTACTGTAGCCATGCTAGTGAATAGGAAGTAGTATCTCATTGTGGTTTTAATTTGCCTTTCCCTGATGATTAATGATATTGAACATAATTTCATGAGCTTGTGTCCATTGCTATAGCTTCTTGAAAGTGAAAGTGAAGTCGCTCAGTGGTATCTGACTCTTTGCGACCCCATGTACTGTACAGTCCCTGGAATTCTCCAGGCCAGAATACTGGAAAGGGTAGCTATATTCCCTTCTCCAGGGGATCTTCCCCACCCAGGGATCAAACCCAGGTCTTCCACATTACAGGCAGATTCTTTACCAGCTTAGCCACAAGGGAAGCCCAAGAATACCGGAGTGGGTAATCTATCCCTTCTCCAGTGGATCTTCCCGACCCAGGAACCAAACTGGGGTCTCCTGCATTGCAGGCGGATTCTTGGAGAATGTCTAAGTAATATCCTTTTCCTACTTTTTAATTAAGTTATTTGTCTTTTCATTATTGATCATAAGTGTTGTTTTTATATCCTAGATACAAGTCCCTTAACAGATAACATGATCTGCAAATATTTTTCTATACTTGATTATCTTTTCATTTCTTAATTATATCCTTTAGAGTATGAAAATTTTGAATTTTGATGAAGCCCAATTTTGGTTCTTACTGCTCAGGCTTTTGGTGTCATTATCTAAGAGTCTATTTCCAGATCTAAGGTTGCAAAGATTTATTCCTATGTTTTCTTCTAAGTTTTAGTTCATATATTTAGGTCTTTGGTTTATTTTTATTTAATTTTTATATATGTTTTGAAGTACAGGTTCAAATTCATTCTTTTGCATATGACTATCCAGTTGTTCTAGCACCGTTTGAGAAGACTCTTCTTTCTCCCATTGGACGATCTTGCCACTGTTATTGAAAATCAGCTGACCATAGACACGTGATTTTATTTTTTGACTCCTCATTCTATTGCACTTATCTGTATGTCTATCCTTTATATGTCAGTTCCACACTATGTTGATTATATTGATTATCATTGCTTCATAGTAAGTTTAGAAATCAAGAAATGTGAGTCTCCTACTCAGTTTTTCTTTTCAAAGTTGTTTTGGCTATTCTGGTCTCCTGCAATTCTAAAATATGAATTTTAGAATGTTTATCCATTTCTACAAAGAAGTCAGCTACGATTCTGATAGGATTGTTTTGAATCTGTAGGTCAGTTGGTGGAGTATTGCCATCTCAACAGTATTAGTAAGTTTTCTGATCTGTGAACATGGCATTTTTTTTGTATAAATCCTGTTTAATTTTTTCAACAATGTCTTACAGTTTTCAGAATATAAATTTTGCACTTCTTTTATTAAATTTATTCCTAAGTATTTTATTCTTTTACATGCTATTGTAAGTGAAACTGTTTTCTTATTTAATTTTCAAATTGTTCATAGCAAGTGTATAGAAATGCAGTTGATTTTAAGAACAAAGAAATACAGTTGATTTTTATATATTAATCTTATATCCTGAAACCTTGCAGAACTCATTTATTAGTTCTAATGGTTTTCTAGTTGATTACGTAGGATTTTTTATATATAGCATCATGTCATCTGAGAGCAGAGATAGTTTTGCTTTTCCCTTTCCAATCTGTATTTCTTTTACTTTTATATTTATTTTTCTTGCCTCATTACTCTGTTTAGAACTTCTGATGTTGAATAAAAGTGACAAAAAATGGATGTTTCTCTCTTGTTCCTGATACTGTGGGGGAAAGCCTCTGGTCTTTCAGCATTAAGTGTGGTGTTATGTGGATTTTTGTAGGTTTCCTTTATCAGATTGAGGAAATTCTTTTTCTGTTCCTAGGTTGTTGAGTGTTTTTATCATGAAATGTTGTTAGATTTTTGTCAGTTGCTTTTTCTATGTCAACTGAGATAATCATATGATTTTTGGTTTTTATTCTGTTGATACAATGTGATATATTAATTGACTTTCAGGTGATGAAACAACCTTACATTTCTCAATGACCCTTGCACTGATCATAGTGTATAATTCTTTTTCTAAATTGCTGAATTTTGTTTGCTAGTATTTTGTTGAAGATTTTTATATCCATATTCATAAGAGATATTAATCAGTAGTTTTTGTGATGTCTTTGTCTAATTTTTTTTATCAGTATAATTCTGGCTTCATGCTGAGTTGGGAAGTGATCCTTTTCTATTCTTTAGGAACAGTTCATGAATTATTGGTATCTTCTTTAAATGTTTGGTAGAATTCAGTAATGAAGTCTGTCTGGCTTTTTTTTTGTGAGTTGTGTTTTGTACTAATTAATTCAGTCTTCACCCCAAGAAAAAGAAATGCAAAAAGGCAAAATGGTTGTCTGAGGTGGCCTTGCAAACAGCTATGAAAAGAAGAGAAGCTAAAGGCAAAGGAGAAAAGGAAAGATATACCCATTTGAATGGAGAGTTCCAAAGAATAGCAAGGAGAGATAAGAAAGCCTTCCTCAGTGATCAATGCAAAGAAATAGAAGAAAACAACAGAATGGGAAAGACTAGAGATTTCTTCAAGAAAATTAGAGATACCAAGGAACAACATTTCATGCAAAGATGGGCTCAATCAAGGACAGAAATAGTATAGACATAACAAAGGCAGAAGATAGTGAAGAAGAGGTGACAAGAATACACAGAAGATCTATACAAAAAAGATCTTCGTGACCCAGATAATCACGATGGTGTGATCACTCACCTAGAGCCAGACATCCTGGACTGTGAAGTCAAGTGGGGCTTAGGAAGCATCACTATGAACAAAGCTAGTGGAGATGATGGAATTCCAGTTGAGCTATTTCGAATCCTAAAAGATGATGCTGCACTCAATATGCCAGCAAAAGAAAGTGCTGCACTCAATATGCCAGCAAATTTGGAAAACTCAGCAGTGGCCACAGGACTGGAAAAGGTCAGTTTTCATTCCAATCCCAAAGAAAGGCAATGCCAAAAATGCTCAAACTGCTGCACAATTGTACTAATCTTACACGCTAGCAAGTGAAAGTGAAAGTTGCTCAGTCATGTCCAACTCTTTGTAACCCCATAGACTATACAGTCCATGGAATTCTCCAGGCCAGAATACTAAAATGGGTAGCCTTTCCCTTCTCCAGAGGATCTTCCCAACCCAGAGATCGAACCCAGGTCTCCTGCATTGCAGGTGGATTCTTTACCAGCTGAGCCACAAGGGAATCCGACATGGTAGCAAAATATGCTCAAAATTGTCCAAGCCAGGCTTCAACAGTACGTGAACCATGAACTTCCAGATGTTCAAGCTGGATTTAGAAAAGGCAGAGGAACCAGAGATCAAATTGCCAACATTCACTGGATCATTGAAAAAGCAAGAGAGTTCCAGAAAAACATCTGCTTCATTCTGTGCCAAAGCCTTTGACTGTGTGAATCACAATAAACTGTGGAAAATTCTGAAAGAGATGGGAATACCAGACTACCTGACCTGTCTCCTGAAAAATCTGTATGCAGGTCAAGAAGCAACAGTTAGAACTGGACATGGAGCAACAGACTGGTTCCAAATCAGGAAAGGAGTACGTCAAGGCTGTATATTGTCACCCGAACTCTTAATGAAAGAGGAGAGTGAAAAAGTTGACTTAAAACTCAATATTCAGAAAACTAAGATTATGGCATCTTGTCCCCTCACTTCATGACAAATAGATGGGGAAATAGTGGAAACAGTGACAGACTTTATTTTCTTGTGCTCCAAAATCACTGCAGATGGTGATTTCAGCCATGAAATTAAAAGACGCTTGCTCCTTGGAAGAAAAGTTATGACCAACCTAGACAGCTTATTAAAAAGCAGAGACATTACTTTGCCAACAAAGGTCCATCTAGTCAAGGCTATGGTTTTTCCGGTAGTCATGTGTGGATGTGAGAGTTGGACTATAACGAAAGCTGAGCACCAAAGAATTGACGCTTTTGATCTATGGTGTTGGAGAAGACTCTTGAGAGTCCCTTGGACTGCAAGGAGATCCAACCAGTCCATCCTAAAGGAAATCAGTCCTGAATATTCATTGGAAGGACTGATGTTGAAGCTGAAACTCCAATACTTTGGCCATTAGATGTGAAGAACTGATTCATCTGAAAAGACCCTGATGCTGGGAAAGATTGAAAGCAGGAGAAGAAGGGGATGACAGAGGATGAGATGGTTGGATGGCATCACTGATTCAGTGGACATGAGTTTGAGTAAACTCTGGGAGTTGGTGATGGACAGGGAGGCCTGGCATGGTGCAGTCCATGGAGTTGCAAAGAGTTGGACACAACTGAGTGACTGAACTGAACTCACTTGTTATAGGTCTATTCTGATTGTCCATTTTTCCTTGACTTGGTTTTGGTAGTTTATTTCTTTCAAGACATTTTTCCTTTTCACCTAAGTTATTTAATTTATTGGGCTTTCTAGGTGGCACTCAATGGCAGCCCACTCCAGTACTCTTGCCTGGAAAATACCATGGACAGAGGAGCCTGGTAGGCTGCAGTCCATGGGGTTGCTAAGAGTCAGACACGACTGAGCAACTTCACTTTCACTTTTCACTTTCATGCACTGGAGAAGGAAATGGCAACCCACTCCAGTGTTCTTGCCTGGAGAATCCCAGGGATGGGGGAGCCTGGTGGGCTGCCGTCTATGGGGTCACACAGAGTTGAACACGACTGAAGTGACTTAGCAGCAATGTTAAAGAACTTGCTTGCCGGTACAGAAGACTTAAGAGACATGGGTTTGACCCCTGGGTTGGGAAGATCCCCTAGAGGAGGGCATGGCAGTCCATTCCAGTATTCTTGCATGGAGAATCCCCATGGACACAGGACCCTGGCAGTCTTACAGTCCCTAGAGTCACAAAAAGAGTTGACATAACTGAAGTGACTTAATATGCATGCATCTAGTTTATTGGCACACAACTGTTCATGATAGTCAGGTCTCAATATTCACACTAGTTATGTTTTATATAGTTGCTGAGTATGCTGAGTTACCAACTGCTGAACAACCGTTCTCAGTGAAATGACAGTTCCTGTGAGCCTCCAGCCACAACATATTTGTTAACTGATCAAAAAATAACCTTGTTTTATGTGTGTTTTTATGTTAATAAAGCTTCCCTGGTTATTACAGTGTGCAGCCAAGGTTGTGAACCACAGTCTCAGATCCATCCTTTGGTAAAGAACATACTACTTTGAGATAGCCTATTCCATTTTTAAACAGCTCTGATTGTTATAAAATTCTGTATTATAATTTATATTCAAATCATTCACACTTACTGTATAAAATATGTTATACCTGTATGTATTATGTCGTACCTTAGAGCCATATTGTTTATAATTTTTTAAACATTGTGGACATTTTAGTGTATTTTGTCCTTCTTCTTGATTTCCTAGATTTATAGAGGCAATTCTTTTTCTTTTCCTTCTGTTCCAGAGTTCTTCAGATGCTATATACTTGGCAAGACATGTTGGTTTGCGTGTGGGAATCCCAAAAGAGACCCCAGCTATCACTATTAACAGGCTCTGTGGCTCTGGTTTCCAGTCCATTGTGAGTGGATGTCAGGTAAGAGCAGCATTTTATTAATTCTCTGAAAATATTGGTAGTTAGTAGAGGAAATGCCTCACTTCAGTGTAATACTAGGTTTTTAATTTTATAGTATTTATGAAGAGAGATCAATATTTGATTTTTCTTGGAAAATATTCATAGAAAATCATTTTTTGGATATATACATTATGAACATGCAAGAAAATCATTTCATAAAAGCTAGTGATGAACCCTGGAAACACTATGCTAAATGGAATAAGCCAGTCACTAAAGAACAAATATTGTATGAGTCCACTTATATGAGGTCCCTAGAGTGGTCAGATTCATAGAGACAGACAGTAAAATGGGGATTGCTGGGGCTGGTGGGGAAGAGAAAATGGGGAGTTAGTCTTTAATGGATACAGGGTTTCAGTTTGGAAGCTGATAAGACTTCTGGAAGTAATGGTGGTTGGTTGCATAACATTGTGTGCCAGGATCCTAGCCGTCCGGAAAACTCAACACTGGGGGAGTAACTGAAAGTACTCCAGGGGGAGTGATTAAATCACTCTGGGGGGAACAACAGAGAGTGCTCTGGGGGGAGCATTTGCTCCAAAGAACCTACCTTCAAATAGCCTGTTCTGGGCGCCACTTGCCGGGGTCCTGCCCCGGTGGATCCAGGGAATTCAAAGGGGAGACGGCGTAAGCGAGGAAAACTTATTTATTTAATTAGAAATATAAAGAGAGATTAGGAAGAAATAGTGTAGTAGGAAAATTTAGTGGAGAAAAGAGGCTGAATTACTTGGTTTACGGGGAAAGCCAATAAAACTTCAGGACAAGAAGTTTGTACCATCTACATTAGGCCACCGGCATCCATTTGAATATCAGAGGGTGCCCCTCCTTGGGCTCCCTCTCTCATGGATCTTAGAAGCCAGGGCAAGTAAGTAGACGTGGTGAGCCTCCCTGCTCCAGATGGGAATTCAGCCAGAAAAGGAGAGAAGGAGAATAGACCACATGGGGGAAGCCAGTCCAATGACTGGCCCATCCTCTATTGTCCAGAAAGGCCTTTTATACCTTTTTTTTTGTACATAGAGATCAATGGATAATATAAAATTATGCAGCGTCAGCAGCCCTGACTCTTATTGAGACCAGGCTTTTTCTCTGCATACTTAGTTGTATATACAAGTCTTAGGTGATTTACATCATCTTCTGGCCAGAAGGCCAATTAACATTTTACGGCCCTTTTCTGATAAGGGTTTGTCAACTAGAAGACTTATTTGTCTTAAAAGTGTTGTTCTTCCCAAAGTCTGGTGCCACTCTCAGAAAGCACTAAATAAAGTTACATTCTTACATAGCAAGGACACAAGAAGAGTGCAGTGATATATAACAAAGAAAAGTAATTAACTCAAAAGTCTAGTGTTGCTAACATCAAAACTACTATATTCCTATTTGTATATCCCAATTACATTGATTAATATCTTTCAGGTGCCTAAAAGATAAAGACTATGGAGGCCTGGCAGCAGTCATTGAATCAACAGTGAAAACCCATCACCAATATAGTTTTTAGCTCTTTAGAAAAGGCTCTGTATCTCTAAGATGCTTTAAGCTTTGTGCCTCTCATGGTTGTGGGGCTGTAAGCAACTCACAAGTTGTAAAAAGTCCGGGGAAACCTGTCAGGCAAGTTAGAGAGCCATCAGAGGGGTTTGAGCTGAAACATTCCTTTTATATGCAGGAGACTGTTAACTGGAGCCCTAAGTTAATTCCTTTTAGAGGCAGAAGAGTGGAAAGCACAGTACAATAAGGCAGGCAGACTCTGGTTTTGGGGGGTAGACATTCAGGAAAACCCAGGGGGAAGCCCTGAAGCTAGATCACGCCTTTGCGTATGTCTGGCTTCCTTTCTCATGACCGTTGGCACAGGCGGGATTCCTCACGCTGGCTCCCGGTAATTGTGAATGTGCTTAATGACTTGCACAGGTAGAATTGATTAGAATGGTAAGTTTTATGTTATGTGTATTTTATCACAGTTTTTAAAAAGCTAGTCATGACTCATTTTTATTGAGTGCTTCCTATGTGCCAGACGTAGATTTACATTCAGTATCTCACTTAATCTTCACAACAGTCCTATGAGGCAAGAACTGTTATTCCCATTTTATAGGCAAGGAAATTGATTATTAAAGGCATTAAGTTTTCTAAGTTGTAGAGGCAGAATCTGATGCCAGGTCTGCAAGAGTTCCAGGTAAGGCAGTTCAAAACAGTGAATAAAGACTATAAGGTAAGGAAAGGAGTTGGAGAATTTAGAGGATGATAAGAAATGTATTTTATTGTAAAGGTACTGAATAATACTGTTGGTCAAAGGACAAACTAGTATCTCTTTGAGGGGTAGTTGGGCAAATAGATTTCCTCCCTTGAGCATTGGGAAAAGGGATACAGTAAAATTTAATTTGTCAACATCTTTATGTTTTCAAAGTCTTCATATTTTATTACAAAATAAAATGAAAGATAAAATGTAATGAACAAGTTACTTTCACGTTCATTTATTTCTGTTAGAATATATCTTAGTTAGCAAGCCTGATTTTCCTAGCAATCATTTTAAACATTGGTCTCCTGGAGGATTGTTATTTGCTGTTTTTCTGAGAAATGCAAATAGTGGAAAAAATTGGATTCCTCTTTATGATTACCCTAGGTTAACATAGTTTTTATAAATCTGGTCTACTTCAGGTCCATTGATTAATATTAGGATAAATTTTACTTTTGCCTTTTTAAGGGCTTATTCTTTATCTGCTGGCAATTTGTACATTTATACTAGACATTAATATCTCTGCTAGTTTTCAAGATGTGTATTGAGTTAAGAATTACCATTCCTTGTCAAAATGTAGGTAGGATTTGTTACTTCTGCATAAATGATTGAAAAGTCTGTTAGCTTTTTTCCTCCTTGTATCTTGGGAATGAATATTTTAGCATTCATTTTGAAATTACTTTTATTTCCCTTTGAGACACTGTAATGTGAAAGTTTTACTGTAAACAAAACTTATTGTTTTACTTATTAGCTTTGCTATTGGTTTACTGCTTAATACATATTTCCGTCACTATAAAAGGATTTTGGTGGTGTTGTTTGTTTGTTTTTAAATAGGAAATTTGTTCTAGAGACTCTGAAGTTGTCCTGTGTGGAGGAACTGAAAGCATGAGCCAGGCTCCCTACTGTGTCAGAAATATTCGTTTTGGAACTAAGCTTGGATCAGAGCTCAAGGTTGGAACCATTAAAATTTTTAAGAATTATTTCTCATGCTATTATACTGTAATTTTAATAACACCATTTTGGGCCAGAGAAAAAAACTTAAATCAATTCTGTTAATAGGGAGTTGGCAAGATATGAATTATTTGAAAAATGTAAACTATTTCATAGTTGTTAATTTTGACATTTTAACTCACATAAAATTATACTTTATCTCAGCACACCTCTGCTAGTGTAATTAACACCTGGGGAGATGAAGGAAGGGAAGTAATGGATTAAACAGATGGGTAAAGATTGAATTAATCTCTCTACTGAACAACTGGTAAGCCAAATAATTAAATCTTTGCCATAATTAATGGAAATTTTATTTCTGGAGCAATCTCCATCGAATGGATTTCTTCTTTACCACAGAAAACATTCTCTTCAAATAGGTTATAGCGTCCCAAGTCAGTCAGATAAACAACAGTCCTTTACGAACCGCCTGAGTAGTACTGTTAAGAGTGATAGTGTGCTGTCCGTTTTGCATTAAAGGGCCAATGACATTGTATGTTCTTAGGCTTTCCCAGTCATAATCATTGGTTTATCCTGTCCACCCTGTTTCTCACCTGGCCTTTTTGAAAGTTGAAATGAATAAGACTTAGATAATATGAGATAATATTTAAGATTCCTAATACATTTGAGAAAACCTTTGGAAAGACAGGTCAGCAACTCAAAGGGTGACAAGGCAGTCTAGAAGAAACAGGTGGGGCCCATTTATCAGAGACTAATTGGATAACAAAAGCCAGCCTATCCTGGGCTTTTTTAGTCTCACGGTAACTAGTAGAACCTGCTATTGCTACCACTGGAGGTGTGGGATGGAAAAAGGAGCACAGCTATACTCTTTCTGAGGGCATTCATAACTGCCTTAGAGGTGGCTACAGGGAAATGTTGTGTGAGAACTGAAGTTTCTTACGAAATGGAACCTTGAGGGTTTAAGTTTTGATTGTAGAATAACTTTCTACATTCTTACCCTGCACATTTAGCACTGTTGATCCTCCTTAGAGCCCTGTGTTTAGAGCAGAGAATGTGTGCCTTTTATTATGGTGTTTTTATTTTTATTTATTTTTAAAAATTATTTATTTTAATTGGAGGCTAATTACTTTACAGTATTGTGGTGGTTTTTGCCAACATTGACATGAATCAGCCACAGGCACACATGTGTTCCCAATCCAGAACCCCTCTCCCACCTTCCTCCCCATCTCCCTCTCTCCCCCGCCCCAGGGCACCAGCCCTGAGCACCCTGTCTCATGCAGCAAACCTGGACCGGCGATCCACTTCACATGTGGTATTATACATGTTTCAATACTATTTTCTCAAATCATCCCACCCTCTCCCTCTCCCACAGAGTCCAAAAGACTGTTCTTTACATCTGTGTTTCTTTTGCTGTCTCACATATATGGTCATCATTACCATCTTTCTAAATTCCATTTATATGCATTAGTATGCTGTATTGGTGTTATTCTTTCTGACTTACTTCACTCTGTATAATAGGCTCCAGTTTCATCCCCCTCATTAGAACTGATTCAAATGCATTCTTTTTAATGGCTGAGTAATATTACATTGTGTATATGTACCACAGCTTTCTTATCCATTTGTCTGCCGATGGACATGTAGGTTGCTTCTATGTCCTGGCTGTTGTAAACAGTGCTGCAATTCTGGTTTCCTCGGTGTGTATTCCCAGCAGTGGGATTGCTGGGTCATATGGCAGTTCTATTTCCAGTTTTTTAAGGAATCTCCACACTGTTTTCCATAGTGGCTGTACTAGTTTACATTCCCACCAACAGTGTAAGAGGGCTCCTTTTTCTCCACACCCTCTCTAGCATTTATTGTTTGTAGACTTTTTGATAGCAGCCATTCTGACTGGAGTGAGATGGTACCTCAATTGATTTACATTTCTCTGATAATGAGTGATGTTGAGCATCTTTTCATGTGTTTGTTAGCCATCTGTATGTCTTCTTTGGAGAAACGTCTGTTTAGTTCTTTGGCCCATTTTTTGATTGGGTCGTTCATTTTTCTGGAATTGAGCTGCAGGAGCTGCTTGTATATTTTTGAGATTAATTATTTGTCAGTTGCTTCATTTGCTATCATTTTCTCCCATTCTGAAGGCTGTCTTTTCACCTTGCTTATAGTTTCCTTCATTGTGCAAAAGCTTTTAAGTTTAATTAGGTCCCGTTTGTTTATTTTTGCTTTTATTTCCATTACTCTGGGAGGTGGGTCATAGAGGATCCTGCTGTGATTTATGTCAGAGAGTGTTTTGCCTATGTTGTCCTCTAGGAGTTTTTTTAGAAAATGTCTCAAAACCAAATATAAATCATAGTAATAGTAAATGCTCATCAGAAAATCTCATTTTACTTTTACCTTTTTTGTTGGAACTGTTGATTATTTAAAGAAATGTTAGCATATTACTTTCAAGAGAAACACTTTACAAATGACTTTATTAATGTCTTTTAATAGCTGGAAGACACTCTGTGGACAGGATTAACAGATTCGCATATCCAAATGCCGATGGCAATTACTGCAGAGAATCTTGCTGTAAAACATCAAATAAGCAGAGAAGATTGTGACAGATACGCCCTGCAGTCACAGCAGAGGTGGAAAGCTGGTCAGTGAAAGTGGTTATTACAGATATCTTTAGAAAGAAAACTAGAAGGTTTTTATCCTTTTAGATTATAAAGGCCATATAATAATATTGTTTAAAATGATATCTTTTGAAACACATTTTTTTATTACTTTGTTTTTAATGGTTAAATATTGAATATTCTGTTAATGATTGCAAATTAACTGGAAGTTTCTCTTTTGAAGTATGTGAATGCTACTTAAAAAGTAGTGTGGATAACTGGTCCTATCTGGACACTTGAATTTTGCCCCAAACGGGTCAGTAGAAGACTCTGAGGGCTATGATACACTCTGTTGGAGGTGCTAGCCCCCTGGGGCAGAGGATGTGGTCCCCCAAGAGGCATCTCATACTCACAAGAAGGGGATGGTATGTTTGGGAAAGACTCACTGGGAATGCTTTTATGACTTCCCTCTCCCATTTCTAATTGAGAATCATTGCATCTGCCTCAGAGACCCGGAACTAGCCCAAGGCCCCAGCTGTGGTGCCCTTGTGTAACACTGCACACTGCTGGTAAGCCAGTCCAAAATGGGCAAAATGACAGCTGTTCTTTTATCAGTATGGTGAGTTGAAGAAATTTGTTAGTCCTCTGAAGAGTTTTGAAAACTAAACTATTATAAATGAGCAGACACTCTTATTTAGGGGGTATTAAATAAGTGAAATAGTGAGGATAAAGCTCATTTTAGTATTTCAGAGGGATAAGTGGAATGGAGCTGATCCAAGTCATACTGTTTTTAGTTACACATTTAAGTGAAAGGGTATTGGTCTAAAGGTCAAGAGTTAGTCTGTTTCTAGTTTTGCCACGGGCAGATTTTCTGACTTCAATCATTTATTCACCAAGCATTTATTCACTGTGCTAATAATACAGGTAAAAATATTTGCCTTCCCTTTTTCTCTAACAGAATTGTTGTGAAAAACAAATAAAGGAAGTGTTAGCCTGTTATGAAGTTGCATCAACTTTAAGGTGGTATTATTTCTAACTTGGGCTTCCCAGGTAACTCAGTGGTAAAGAGTCACCTGCCAGTGCAGGAGACATGCGTTCAATCCCTGGGTTGGGAAGGTCCCCTGGAGGAGGAAATGGCAACCCACTCCAGTATTCTTGCCTGGAAAAGCCATGGATAGAGGAGCCTGGAGGGCTGCAGTTCATGGGGTTGCAAAGAGTCAGACACTACTGAGTGACCGAGCATACATGCATTCCTGACTTACTCTATTTCTGAAGCTTTAGATTAACTATCGTCCACTCCGGTCAATGGGGTTTGAAGTAGATAAGCTTTTTACTCAGAACTGTGTCAGTAATAGGGCATATAATTTCTTCACATTGCCTGTCATTAAATTTCAGTGATAGATGACTCGGTGACATAGATAACTTGGTAATCTTTTTTCTTATTGTGCTAAAAACAGTTAACATGAGATCTATCCTCTTAGTAAAATTTTAAGTGTATGGTACATTCCTGTAGACTATCAGTATTAATACAACTTGGTTACTTTTTAAACTATTTTGTATCTCACCCAGAGTAGTTAAAAAAGGGCATTAAATCCATTTGATGCCGTTACATCTGTAGGTAGCAGACAAACACTAATAATCTAGCAGTACCTTATAAAAAATATTGTAGTTAGAAAGAAGTCAAAATTGTAATATTACAGAGTGTATCTGCATAGGTGACAGTATATTAAATCCTCCAATAGACAAGGTAAGTTATGTAAGTAATAAAAGCTTATATTAAAGTAGACTGAGAGGAAAGGACAGAACAGAAATTAAATTGAAGGATATATTTGTTTTCATTTTTCTAGTTTGTGTTCTTTTTTTCTCCCCATTCTTATGAATAGTCTTTCTACTATTTTAGCTAATGATGCTGGCTACTTTGATAATGAGATGGCACCAATTGAGGTGAAGACAAGGAAAGGAAAACAGACAATGCAAGTAGATGAACATCCTCGGCCCCAAACAACCATGGAGCAGTTGAATAAACTTCCTCCAGTGTTCAAGAAAGAAGGAACCGTTACTGCAGGGAATGCGTCGGTAGGTAGCAAGCACCTGGGCCTACCTTGAACTCTTCTTGATGTGTTCACTGCAAACTGATCAGGCAATATCTTTTAGATGCCTTTCATGCTGATCTTCAGTTACTTAGCCTAAGCTAGTAGTGTTCATATTCTATTAATTTGGGTTTTCATACTCCAAAATAAATTAGGGACCTTATAAAATACTCTGCCAATTTCTTAGTCTTTTCAGATTGTTAGAAGGAAATCTACCTGGTTGTTTTGTTTTTTTTTTTTTTAACTTTTTATTTTGTACTGGCCTATAGCCAACTAGCAAACAATGTTGAGGTAGTTTCAGGTGAACAGCAGAGGGACTCAGCCATACAGATACATGTATCCATTCTCCCCCAAACTCCCCTCCCATCCAGGCTGCCACATAACATGGAGCCGAGTTCCATGCGCTGTACAGTGAAATCTACCTGGTTTATTATTTTACTTTTTCTTTCTCATGTGTGCACCTCACCAGATTTCTTCTTAAATCTACCCACATCTGGATGTAAGCTTTTCCTTTACATTCTTTCCTGTTTCGCTTAGTGAAGTTGTATTCTGTGCCTGAGACAATCTCTTTAATACAGCAGTTTATCACTAGTGCTACTTGTTGTGTTCCAGATTATGGGGCTGCTTCCTATATGTTGCCATAATCCTAATGGCACTCCATTAGCTCAAAGCTTGATTAACTATATTCTTTTATCCTCTAGTTAATCATCTGTGTTTGTTTCCAAGGGGGTTTCTGATGGTGCTGGAGCTGTTATCATAGCTAGTGAAGATGCTGTTAAAAAACATAACTTCACACCACTGGCAAGAATTGTGGGATATTTTGTGTCTGGATGTGATCCCACTATCATGGGTATTGGTAAGTTTGTAGTGATACAAAGTGGTTCTGTTATGTTTCTGGAGATAAATCTTCTTTGGCATTCAGATTGCTGAAACAGTAGCCACATCAAGGTCACTTTTGGAGAAGAGGAAATTGGTCATCAGTCATTTAAACAACCCATCTTTATGAAAAGCTATGCTTGGCACAATGGGAAGACCAAGACCATGTAAACTCCTTATGGGCAGTAATCATGTCATGTTGTCCATTTAAGATATATAAAATAAACACACAGTAAACAACAGAGAAGCATTACAGGGTAATGACAAGACAGACAAAAATGGGAGATGGGAGAGATCATGGGATGAAGTAGAAAAGATATGGACCCCGCTGGGTGTTTTACACATGATTTTACATGTAGCTCATTTAATTTTCCCGCAACCCTAGTAAGTGAGATTTCTTTGTGAACAGAAGAACTGAGGCTTGGGGGGATGGTCTTGTAAAGTTCAAAAGCAGTAAGTGATGAAATGGGGATGTGAATCCAAATCTGTCATCGAAGGGTTCTTTTCCCTCTGTTGCCTCAGGAAGTCAAAGAAATAACGCACCCGGCCTATCTATGACTTAATAGGAAAATGAAGAATTCTAAACAATGCATCTCAATTGGCAAAATACTAGCAGGAGAAAATTTGGAACGCCCTACAAATATGTGTAGTCTTGGCTCCAAAAATATGAATTAGAAGGAAAACAAAAAACTTTTTGCTGGATACACTCCTAGGAACTGTAGACAGTGCTGAATTTTAATAGTTCCTGCATCATTCTCTGGGAAGACAGGGAGCCAGTTATGTGCCTCACAAAAATAAAATTTACTTTGATCTATCCCACCTATACCTTCATACCCCAGGAAAAAGCCTGCCCTAGGTTATAGATTCAGATTTTTGATGAGCCAAAAAGTTTTCCTATATACTTACTTAGGCCTTTTTTGACTGACTAAATTGGTTTTCGAAGTAGGTCCTAAGATTAAAAGGGAGATCACCTGTTTCCAGCCTGCCTTCTCAGAAGTCCTTCAGTGTAAGCCTCTAGGTGCTACTCAGATAAAAATCACTTATGTTGATTTGGGACTAAACTAATACCAGCCATGTTTGTTGCCATGTCCTTGAGAGATTTATCTTTGTACAGAATTCCTCAGAAAGAAAGCTGGCATGATACCTTGTCATTTTTCACTGTGTTGTAAATTATGTCAACCAGAACTGCAAGCTTTGGAACCATCTGTTAAAAGTTATTTGTTTTTTCTTTATTATGGTCTTAAAAACTTACTAACTTTTAGCTACCTACTGTCAACAAAGTACACCTTTTGTCTTAGAAATGAAAGGTAGCTTTAAAAATTAGACATCTGTGTATTGGTATGGCTTTATCATGTTGGTGTTTATGGCAGTAGTTCCCAACCCCAAATGATGATCAAAATCTAACCATAACCCCAGTCCCCCTCACAATTTTGTTTCGTCTAGTAGGTCCAGATAGAACCTCGGAATATGGGTTTTTTTCCGTGTACAGCTGGCTTTGATGATCAACCATATTTATTTGATATAGAAAAGTAGTTATTTTACAGTTTTCAGTTTAACCTCTCTTAAGAGTTTCTGATACATTGACATGGTCAGTGAACAAGAAAGTTTAGTTTTTCTTCCTTCTATTCTTGGGCCTGAATATTTGCCCTGTAGTATACAATAAATGCCATTGTGGAAGAATTCTGTTTTTCCTCAGGGTTGGGAGAGAGCTCTGTCCCACACCATAAGATGTCCTCCCCCTCACCTAAATAGCTCATCTCTCAGGTGTAGTGTGGGGCCAAACAAGGTAACTGTATGAAGTGCACCAGGTGAATAAATAAGGGAGAGTAGATTATTGAGTATCTGGTGGAGATTGATTCATCAATCCAAATTCTAACAATAGTTGTTCTCCAGTTATGCAGTTATTCAACATATAGCATTGCTTAGCCCTGCCCAGTAGGTACAGATCCAGAAAAAGGTAGAAAGCCAGGAATGGAAGGGTGCAATTAATGGCTCCAAGGAAGGACACAGTTTTAGAGAACCAGTGTTCCCTGGACCTCCCCATGAGAGGCAGTGATAGGGGATGGGTACATGGAACTTTGAGCCTCTTCAACTGGGACAGCTCTAGCTTTACCTGTTATTGGGCTTCATTTGTAGAAAGATATTCTTTAAAAGAAACGGGTTAAAAACCAGCTCAAAGCACTTTGGATGAGAAGCTTATAGCCACCAAAGGTACCCAAGGTTACACAGCTATTAGTGGTAGGAGCCATTACTAGAAATAAGGTGTCCTTTTCCCAGCAAAACTACTGTATCTTCCTAAGGCCCAGTAAGTAGCAAAGTGGTAGGGAAACAGTCCTTTAAAATTAGCTTGTAGCCTAGCATGTTGTTAAAATTGACTGTAACAATTCTAAGTTAATACTAACGCGTTTAGTCATGCTGACTGTGATTCTGAAGGCAGGGAGGTGTGAGCAGTGGTTTCACATCCTCAGCGCTTAGTGGTGTGTAGCTTTCACACCTGTGGGTACTGCATCCCCTGACCATGCTGGATAATTGACGCTCTGCTATTGACCATCCATCCATTTTCATGTCTTAAAGATACAAAGAGAATCTGGAATTAGATTCTGTATTAAATCAGTAGCCCATATAGAACTGATGCTTTAAATTGGAGAGCATTTATTGGTAGCCCTACCCATCAACAGATAATTGTCCAAGAAACTTTTTAACTAGGTGACCAAATTAATTATTATATTTAGATTGTGTTATGCTTTTCTTGTGAAGACTGATTTCCCATTTTACCTTACATATGTTTGTGAAGCTTGTTATAAAATGTTTGACTACTTGAATTCAACAAAACACCACATATTTTTTCTTTTTAGATGTTTATGGAAGTTTTATTCTCTAAGGGAAGATAGAGAAGTAGATATCATCCCTAGCCAGATTTTTTATATTTTGGAAAGAAATATCAATTTACTTAAAATTATGAGCAATATTAAAAATAAGCTCCAATACTTTGGCCACTTGATGTGAAGAGCTGACTCAATGGAAAAGACCCTGATGCTGGGAAAGATTGAGGGCAGAAGGAGAAGGGAGCAGCAGAAGATGAGATGGTTAGATAGCATCACCAACTCAATGGACATGAATTTGAGCAAACTCCAGGCAATATTGAAGGACGGAGAAGCCTGGTGTGCTGCAGTCCATGGGGTTGCAAAGAGTCAGATGCGACTTAACGACTGAACGACAAAATTGAACTATCATTAGTGATCATCAGAAATCTGGGACTTAGAGTTTATTTCCAAAGTTTTTAAAGGTGGATTTTCGTTTCTTCAGTGTGAGTTATGTTTTATTTTGAATCTCTGCCTCCTGTTGGAGTTACAAACATCTCCTTGCTTTAGCTATCTTTTCCCTGAAGTGCCTGGTACCTTTTTATCTTGCTGTGTCCATGTGGAGATACTAGTGCTATTTCTTGCCTTTTGTCCAAAATGGGTCTGAAAATTCAGAGCATAGCCACAGTCACTTCTCTTCTGGGAATGTATGATTTGTATTCCAGGAGAGTACCCAGTTTGCCTTGGCATTTGGTATTAAGAACCATCTATACATGAGAATTCCCTGGCAGTCCAGTAGCTAGAACTTGGTGCTTTTGCTGCTGTGGCCTGGTTTTGATCCCTCTTTAGGGAATCAAGATCCCTGGGCCAAAAATTTTTTTTTAAACTAAAGTTTAAAAAAAATAAGATACATGATAACAGACCGTCTATACAAAACCTCACTGCTTGGGCTGTTTAAACTCTTAAAGTCGTATGGTAGAATTTTTCACATTGAGTCTCTCATCTACAGTTTGCATAAACAGCTTTCCATCCTTGTCCCCTTTTCTGTTTCTTACTGCCCTGTCATTTAATATTGTGTGCTGTCAGGGTAGCAAGATTTTTAGTTGCTGTAGTTATTTCCTCCTTACTGACCTGTTTAGTAAAAAAGGAGAAATTTGATATTTACAAGGTAAAATTGGTTTTTGTTCTTATATAGGTCCTGTCCCTGCTATCAGTGGAGCACTGAAGAAAACAGGGCTGAGTCTTAAGGATATGGATTTGGTAGAAGTAAGTGTTCTGTATTTTTCACAACATGGAATAAGCCATCAACTTCTATAGCATAGATGGCTTTAGTTTTATTTTTATAGGTCTTTTTGTTTCAGTACCTTTAAACTTTCCAAATGGTGTGAATCTGAACAAGTATTACTTTCATTGTATGCCTGTGTTGACATATAATCAGGCTCTACCTTATTAAAATGCTTTATTTATATTTGAATAATTCAAAGGGCCTTTCTTCCTCTACTAAAGTGTAATTCTTAGGTACTTTTTATGACCTTGTAAGATTCTGCTATTAATACATTTTAAACTATTAATGTGCCTATTGAACTGAATTGAATGTTTGTTAAGGTGGGTGAGAAATAAATAACTGTAACTTTATTTTATGGATTAAAGTAGAAAAATACAGGTTAAGAAAAATGACCTAATAGAAAAACAATAATCTAATCCCAAATCTAAGTTTCTTACACTTCTGCCAAGTTAACAGCCACCCCCAACCCCAAAACTTAGGTTTGGCTTTTACACCACAGTTGTGGGTTGATTTGGAATGCATCTGTCATAATTTTTGGCATTGGAAACTTAGATTTATTGGGAGAGTGATTTCTTTAATGTTAGATTAGAACAAAAGCATCTTAAATGTTTAGTACAATTAAAAGAAAGGATTAAGAACATGCTTAAAGATGGATTATATACATTTGGCATTTAGGAAGTATTTGAACATTTTAGGTAATTAGGCTGCTTAATTACCATATTTGTGTTAGTAAATAAGTACCACTCAATTTCTGACTTCAGATTTCACACTTAAACCTTGAAAATATTCATCTCTGTAGAGATGTTCATCAGCATTTATAGATGTGTAAACACTCAAGGACATGCCTCTCCATAGATATGTAAACACTCAAGGACATACCTCTCCATACCCTGATGTGATTGTCTTTGAGACTTTTGATGATCATGAGATAGTTTTTCCTGGGTTCAAAAGCCTAGTTTCACAACATACTCTAGGTCTCTCAGTACCTCGTGACTATATAAAATGGAAAAATAAATGCTGGATCTAAGGACAAGTAAAGCACTATCTCCAGAGAACACAAAATATAGTAGGAAAGAACACAAGGGTGGATTTTTATCCCAGCCCTGGAAAAGCTGCCTTTTCAAAAATCAGTATCCTTCTCTATGAAATTCTCCGCTGAGATCATATGAAAATATGATTCTGTAAACATGAAATAAGGTAATGCTCCTAGCCAGCCTTGTTAAGTGTAATGCAACAATATGATACTTTTTAGTTCAGGCCATGTTTCAGCATGGTAACTATTCCTCTCCAGTGTCTGGCTCTGAAAGTTTATTCTTTATTGTCTGTCAGTTTCTTCTTGGAAGTATGGCTAGTAATATGGGTTAGTAGTAATAATAAGAGCAAGTATTTATTGAATATTTGCTTGTGTCAGATAATACACTAAACACTTAATACCCATGATTTCATTTAATGTTAACAATAACTCTTAAGATGATACAACAGTCACATTTTACCAGTGAAGAAAATTGAGTGTCAAGAGAATTTTAAGAACATGCATACTGCCAAGATTTGAACTATCCATATGGCTCTAGAACCTGTAGGTTTTCTATAGTACCCCATTGCTTCTAGTCCAGGATCCATGTGTAGTATCACTGAGGATTCCTTTAAGGCAGAGGTCCCCAACCTCCAGGATCTGATGTTGAATGATCTGCGGTGGAGCTGATAATAATACTAGAAGTAAAGTGCACAATAAATGGCAATACACTTGAATTATCCCAAAGCCATCCCCACCCCCACCTCCAGTCCATGAACCTGGTCCCTGGTGCCAAAAAGATTGTGGACCGCTGCTCTAAGGGATGTGTTAACACTTAAAGTATCGCTTAGTAAATACACCTATTTTCAAACCTGTTATCTTTATGAAGAATGATTGAAGATAAAATAACCTTGCACAGTAATTTAAGTAGGGAAAAAAAAAACAGGAAAGTTAGCAATCAATAGGACTGGACAATTCTCGGTTAAAAATAAGTTTGTGAATAAGGATTTTTATTAAGTGGTTTGATTGTTTTAAAGGTGAATGAAGCTTTTGCTCCTCAGTACTTGGCAGTTGAAAAGAGTTTGAATCTTGACCCAAGTAAGACCAATGTGAATGGAGGAGCCATTGCTTTGGGTCACCCATTAGCAGGATCTGGGTCAAGAATTACCGCACACCTGGTTCATGAATTAAGGTACGTGCTAGAAATTGTTGCTTTTCAGATTTGCTATCTTTTGTATACATGCATGAATTTAGGTTTCCCCGGAACAATCCAACAGGTGCCCATTCTTCCTCATTGCCCCTTGCCCTGCCTTTCTCCCAGTGATTTGAGCACCCCTTTTTCACAGACCTTACTGATGACTCAGTTGCTTAGTTGGTGCCTCTACTCTTGTAACACTTGCTCTTCCCCGCATGTGCAGCGTAGCCACTTGGCACGTGTTCACAGAGGGCCCAGTGTTCACGTGGCCCCATCCCTGGTGTGGGTGCACAGCAGGGAGTCCACAATGAGGCCCGCGTCTCAGGGCGCTTGCATCCTCATGCTCCTTACAGGAGTAAGACACAATTGTTTCAGAAAGCAAAGTGCTGATCAAGACGCTGTCGTTTAAGAAACCTAAGCAAACTGACAACTGGGGTCTAAGTTTTTCCTTCACTGTTTCCAGGGTTCCAGCCTTCTGTGCATTTGATACTTTGCAGTTTTAACAGAAGAGCTGCTTCTTCTGTAGTGTGTCTTTTGGACCATTTTGTTTTGTTAGTAGGAAAATTGGAAACAAAACAAATATGCCAGGCTTGAAAATCATCACTGTGGCTCCCTGTGACATTAGGGTAAATAGGACTCCTGTTTCACTTAATAATTGGGTTGAAATGAGTGATTGATTGCACAAAAAATAATTCATGGATGGTTTCTCAAGGTCATTCTATCAGGACTGAAGAATTACAGTGGATGGTACTTTAAAGGAGTCTTAATTTTTATGAAAGGGACATGAAATATTTCTAAACTATATGACCTTTCAAACAGACAGACTTCAGTAATTATACTTATTCTAAGGTCCATAAAAATCTAAAACATAAATCAAGGAGGCTGAATATTAATATTTACTCCCCCTCTTCAACTTCCAGCCCATCCCAGTTACCTCCTATTTTATATTTGTTTCTACCTCCATCTTCTGTGTTACTATACTTTTTAAAATAAGAATACTCAGCTTTCCAAATCCTTTCTCCTCTTTTCCCCAGTATTGAGGACTGGAGAAAACATTGAGCTGATAAGCTGAACGAGAATGAATATTGCAAATGTGACCATTATAAATTCTATTTAATTGATTATCTAATTCCGTACATTCTTTATTCAAGTAGTTTTCAGCCACTGCTTTCTTTCTCAGGCGTCGGGGTGGAAAATACGCTGTAGGATCAGCCTGCATTGGAGGTGGCCAAGGAATTGCGGTCATCATTGAGAACACAGCCTGAGGAGAGCAGGCAGCCTGCCCTGGTCCATGCTCACATGACTTGACTAGGCCACAGTAAACCAGGTGACCTTCAGAGCAGATGCAAAGCCAGCCATGCTCTGCACTGAGAGTGACTAGGTTTGGGTAAGGGATGGTGAAGCAAAGACCCATTTATCATAAATAAGAGCCTGTGCCAGAATAAATTCTCTCAAATTTGTACCTAATATGCAGCATTTCTGAACTGAAATCCAACTAATGTAGGCTTTAAAGGGAATTGTATTCTTGCCAAATAACCATCACTTATGCCTTAAATAATATGATTGCAGGGAAATTGAATAAATACTGCCTTAACTTCAGCTAATCCTTTCCTGTTATTGTATTTTTCTGAAGTTTTAATTGAGGTAAAGTACATATAACATAAAATTTACCATCTTAATCATTTTTAAGCATACAGTGGCATTAAATACATTCACATTGTTGTGTGGCCATCACTACCATCCATCCATCTCCAGAGCTCTTTTCATCTTGTAGAACTGAAACTCTACACCCATTAAACAACAGCTCCCTGTTCTGTCCTGTCTACAGCCCTTGGCAACCACCAAAAAGTCTCTTATGAATTTGACTCCAATAGGTACCTCATATAAGTGGTGCTTAGTTGCTCAGTCATGTCCGACTCTTGGCGACCCCATGGACTGTAGCCCACCAGGCTCCTCTGTCCCTGGGGATTCTCCAGGCAAGAACACTGGAATGGGTTGCCATGCCCTCCTCCAGGGATCTTCCCAACCCAGGGATTGAGCCCAGGTCTCCCACACTATATGACAGATTGTTTACTTTCTGAGCCACCAGGGAAACACCATATAAGTGGAATCATACAGAATTTGTCCTTTTGTGCCTGGCTTATTGCACTTAGCATAATGTTCTCAAGAATCACACATGTTGGAGCGGTCCTAAGATGGCGGAGGAATAGGACGGGGAGACCACTTTCTCCCTCACAAATTCATCAAAAGAACATTTCAGTGCTGAGTAAATTCCACAAAACAACTTCTGAATGCTGGCAGAGGACATCAGGCACCCAGAAAAGCAGATCATTGTCTTCAAAAACAGGTAGGAAAAAATATAAAAGACAAAAAAAGAGACAAAAGAGGTAGGGAGGGAGCTCTGTCCTGGGAAGGGAGTCTTAAAAAGAGAGAAGTTTCCAAAACCAGGAAACACTCTTGCTGCCGAGTCTGTGGCGAGCCTTGGAAGCACAGAGGGCAACATAACAGGGAGGAAAAATAAATGATTAAAACCAACAGATTACGAGCCCAACGGTAACTCCCCCAGTGGCGAAGCAGCGCAGATGCCTGCATCTGCCACTAGCAAGCGGGGGCCTGGGCAGGGAGGTGCGGGCTGCAGTGCTTTTTAAGAATTGGGCCGGAATGCCCCCAGTGTAACCAGAGCGAACTAACTTGGGCTAGCAAACCAGACTATGGGATAGCTACCACGCAAAAAGCTCTAACATAAGACACTGCCAGGACCATGCACAGAACAAAGGATGGAACAGAATTAGCCGGCTCCAGACCATCCCCCCTCCAGTGACAGGCAGCCAGTGCCGGAAGAGCCAGAAGGGGTAAATCACAGCCCCAGAGAGACATTAACTACCAAACTGCAAGCAAGCTTCTTTGCTAAGACTTCTTGGGGTTCTGGACAGTCACCATCCACCTAAGAAGGGGCACCAGTTGTACACCCAGAAAACTGAGCAGCAGGGACAGGAAAGGTGATAAGTCACAGCAACCACGCTCGCCAAACACCTGAGCTACTCGGACCTGGGAAGGGCACAAAATGCAGGCCCAACCGAGTCTGCACCTCTCAGGACTACCTGAGTGCCTGAGCCTGAGCGGCTTAGACTGGGGAGGTGCATGCAGCCCAGGGCCGGCCTCAGATGGTTCCCGGTGACACAACCTAGAGCCTGAGCAGTTTGCACCGTGAGCAGGGGCAGGCCCAGCGTGGCTGAGACACTGCGAGCACATGCCAGTGTTTTGTTTACAGCATCCCTCCCTCCCCACAATGCGACTGAACAAGTGAGCCTAAAAAAAGTGTCCACCACTGGCCCCCTTGTGTCAGGGCGGAAAAAAGACACTGAAGAGACCAGCAAACAGAAGAAGCTAAAACAGAGGGAACCGCCTTGGAAGTGACAGGTGTAATAGATTAAAACCCTGTCATTAGTACCGACTACATAGGAAGGGGCCTATAGACCTTGAGAAATATAAGCCAGACCAAGGAACTATCAGAAAATGAACTGACCCCACACTGCCCACAACACCACCAGAGAAAGTCCCAGATACACCTTTACTATTTTTATGATCATTCTTTTGTTTTTTCTTCTTTTCTTTTTCTTTTTTTAAACATTTTTTAACTTTTAAGTCCTCTATTTCTCCTTTAATTTTTATTTTTATAACCTACTGTTACTTTTCAAAAAAAAAAAAGACCCTATTTTTAAAGCAAATGCCATATATATTTTTTTGTGGTTGTTGTTTTTTAATAATTCTTGTGACTTTGGTGTTTTTTTTTTCTTTTTTCTTCTTTTCTTTAATAATATATTTCTGAAAATCCAACCTCTACTCTAGATTTTTAATCTTTGCTTTTTGGTATTTGTTATCAATTTTGTACCTTTAAAAACCCAATCTTCAGTACCCATTTTTACTTGAGAGCGAGATTACTGCCTTGATCACTCTCTCCTCCTTTTACTCTCCTTTTTCTCCACCAGGTTGCCTCTTTCTCCTCCCTCCCCCTTCTTTTCTCTACCCAACTCTGTGAATCTCTGTGTTTTCTAGATGGTGGAGAACACTTAGGGAACTGGTTACTGGCTGGATCTGTCTCTCTCCTTTTCATTTCCCTCTTTGATCCTTCTGGCCACCTCTGTCTCCTTCCTCCCTCTCCTCTTCTCTGTGTAACTCCGTGAACATCTCTGAGTGGTCCAGACAGTGGAGTGCACATAAGGAAGTGATTACTGGCTAGCTTGCTCTCTCCTATTTTGATCCCACCTCATCTCATTCCAGTCACCTCTAACTCCCCGCTGCCCCCCTTTCTCTTCTCCATGTAACTCAGTGAAACTCTCTGGGTGTCCCTCAATGTGGAGAAACTTTTCATCTTTAACCTAGATGTTTTCTCATCAGTGCTGTATAGATGGAGAAGTCTTGAGGCTACCGTAAAAATAAAAATGAAAACCAGAAGCAGGAGGCTTAAGTCCAAATCCTGAGAACATCAGAGAACTCCTGACTCCAGGGAACATTAATCGATAGGAGCTCATCAAATGCCTCCATACCTACACTGAAACCAAGCACCACCCAAGGGCCAACAAGTTCCAGAGCAAGACTTACCACGCAAATTTTCCAGCAACACAGGAACACACCCCTGAGCTTCAATATACAGGCAGCTCAAAGTTACTCCAAAATCATCTCATAACTCATGACTGGACACTTCATTGCACCCCAGAGAGAAGAAATCCAGCTCCCAGCCACCAGATTTCCAACACAAGCTTCCTTAACCAAGAAACCTTGACAAGCCACAGATACAACCCCACCCACAGCGAGGAAACTCCATAATAAAGAGAACTCCACAAACTGCTAGAATACAGAAAGGCCACCCCAAACGCAGCAATATAACCAAGATGAAGAGACAGAGGAATACCCAGCAGGTAAAGGAACAGGATAAATGCCCACCAAACCAAACAAAAAAGGAAGAGATAGGGAATCTGTCTGATAAAGAATTCCAAATAATGATAGTGAAAATGATCCAAAATCTTGAAATCAAAATGGAATCACAGATAAATAGCCTGGAGACAAGGATTGAGAAGATGCAAGAAAGGTTTAACCTTTAAAGGTTTAAAGGACCTAAAAGAAATAAAAAAGAGTCAATATATAATGAGTAATGCAATAAATGAGATCAGAAACACTCCGGAGGCAACAAATAGTAGAATAATGGAGGCAGAAGATAGGATTAGTGAAATAGAAGATAGAATGGTAGAAATAAATGAATCAGAGAGGAAAAAAGAAAAATGAATTAAAAGAAATGAGGACAATCTCAGAGACCTCCAGGACGATATGAAACGCTCCAACATTCGAATTATAGGAGTCCCAGAAGAAGAAGACAAAAAGAAAGACCATGAGAAAATACTTGAGGAGATAATAGTTGAAAACTTCCCTAAAATGGGGAAGGAAATAATCACCCAAGTCCAAGAAACCCAGAGAGTCCCAAACAGGATAAACCCAAGGCAAAACACCCCAAGACACATATTAATCAAATTAACAAAGATCAAACACAAAGAACAAATATTAAAAGCAGCAAGGGAAAAACAACAAATAACACACAAGGGGATTCCCATAAGGATAACAGCTGATCTTTCAATAGAAACTCTTCAGGCCAGGAGGGAATGGCAAGATATACTCAAAGTGATGAAAGAAAATAACCTACAGCCCAGATTACTGTACCCAGCAAGGATCTCATTCAAATATGAAGGAGAAATCAAAAGCTTTACAGATAAGCAAAAGCTGAGAGAATTCAGCACCACCAAACCAGCTCTCCAACAAATGCTAAAGGATATTCTCTAGTCAGAAAACACAAAAAGGGTGTATAAACCCAAACCCAAAACAATAAAGTAAATGGCAATGGGATCATATTTATCAATAATTATCTTAAACATAAATGGGTTGAATGCCCCAACCAAAAGACAAAGACTGGCTGAATGGATACAAAAATAAGACCCCTACATATGTTGTCAACAAGAGACCCACCTCAAAACAAGGGACACATACAGACTGAAAGTGAAGGGCTGGAAAAAGATATTCCATGCAAATAGAGACCAAAAGAAAGCAGGAGTAGCAATACTCACATCAGATAAAATAGACTTTAAAACAAAGGCTGTGAAAAGAGACAAAGAAGGCCACTACATAATGATCAAAGGATCAATCCAAGAAGAAGATATAACAATTATAAATATATATGCACCCAACATAGGAGCACTGCAATATGTAAGACAAATGCTAACAAGTATGAAGGGGAAATTAACAATAACACAATAGTGGGAGACTTTAATAACCCACTCACACCTATGGACAGATCAACTAAACAGGAAATTAACAAAGAAACACAAACTTTAAATGATACAATAGACCAGTTAGACCTAACTGATATCTATAGGACATTTCACCCCAAAACAATGAATTTCACCTTTTTCTCAAGTGCTCACGGAAGCTTCTCCAGGATAGATCACATCCTAGGCCATAAATCTAGCCTTGATAAATTAAAAAAAAATTGAAATCATTCCAAGCATCTTTTCTGACCATAATGCATTAAGATTAGATCTCAATTACAGGAGAAAAACTTAAAAGTTCCAACATATGAAGGCTGAACAACACCCTTCTGAATAACCAACAAATCACAGAAAGAATAAAAAAAAATCAAAATATGCATAGAAACAAATGAAAATGAAAACACAACAACCCAAAACCTGTGGGACACTATAAAAGCAGTGCACTCCAGGATTTGGTGTTGGACAGGGAGGCCTGGCATGCTGCGATTCATGGGATCGCAAAGAGTTGGACACGACTGAGCAACTGAACTGAACTGCACTGAAGGGGAAAGTTCATAGCAATACAGGTATACCTCAAGAAACAAGAAAAAAGTCAAATAAATAACCTAACTCTACACCTAAAGCAACTAGAAATGGAAGAAATGGAGAACCCCAGGGTTAGTAGAAGAAAAGAAATCTTAAAAATCAGGGCAGAAGTAAATGCAAAAGAAACAAAAGAGACCATAGCAAAAATCAACAAAGCCAAAACCTGGTTCTTTGAAAGGATAAATAAAATTGACAAACCATTAGTCAGACTCATCAAGAAACAAAGGGAGAAAAATCAAATCAATAAAATTAGAAATGAAAATGGAGAGATCACAACAGACAACAGAGAAATATAAAGGATCATAAGAGACTACTATCAGCAATTATATGCCAATAAAATGGACAAATTCTTAGAAAAGTACAACTTTCCAAAACTG
Source organism: Capricornis sumatraensis (assembly GCF_032405125.1). NCBI lineage: Eukaryota > Metazoa > Chordata > Mammalia > Artiodactyla > Bovidae > Capricornis > Capricornis sumatraensis. The sequence goes on along the minus strand of NC_091089.1, from coordinate 52,020,299 downwards.
AACCAGGAAGAAATAGAAAATCTTAACAGACCCATCACAAGCACAGAAATTGAAACTGTAATCAGAACTCTTCCAGCAAACAAAAGCCCAGGTCCAGAAGGCTTCACAGCTGAATTCTACCAAAAATTTAGAGAAGAGCTAACAGCTATCCTACTCAAACTCTTCCAGAAAATTGCAGAGGAAGGTAAACTTCCAAACGCATTCTATGAGGCCACCATCACCCTAATACCGAAAGCTGACAAAGATGCCACAAAAAAAGAAAACTACAGGCCAATATCACTGATGAACATAGATGCAAAAATCCTTAACAAAATTCTAGCAATCAGAATCCAACAACACATTAAAAAGATCATGCACCATGACCAAGTGGACTTTATCCCAGGGATGCAAGGATTCTTCAATATCTACAAATCAATCAGTGTAATTCACCACATTAACAAATTGAAAAATAAAAGCCATGTGATTATCTCAATAGATGCAGAGAAAGCCTTTGACAAAATTCAACATCCATTTATGATAAAAACTCTCCAGAAAGCAGGAATAGAAGGAACATACCTCAACGTAATAAAAGCTGTATATGACAAACCCACAGCAAACATTATCCTCAATGGTGAAAAATTGAAAGCATTTCTCCTAAAGTCAGGAACAAGACAAGGGTGCCCACTTTCACCACTACTATTCAACATAGTTCTGGAAGTTTTGGCCACAGCAATCAGAGCAGAAAAAGAAATAAAAGGAATCCAAACTGGAAAAGAAGTAAAACTCTCACTGTTTGCAGATGACATGATCCTCTACATAGAAAACCCTAAAGACTCCACCAGAAAATTACTAGAGCTAATCAATGAATATAGTAAAGTTGCAGGATATAAAATCAACACACAGAAATCCCTTGCATTCCTATACACTAATAATGAGAAAGTAGAAAAAGAAATTAAGGAAACAATTCCATTCACCATTGGAACGAAAAGAATAAAATACTTAGAAATATATCTACCTAAAGAAACTAAAGACCTATATAGAAAACTATAAAACACTGATGAAAGAAATCAAAGAGGACACTAATAGATGGAGAAATATACCATGTTCATGGATCAGAAGAATCAATATAGTGAAAATGAGTATACTACCGAAAGCAATCTACAGATTCAATGTGATCCCTCTCAAGCTACCAGTGGTGTTTTTCACAGAGCTAGAACAAATAATTTCACAGTTTGTGTGGAAATACAAAAAACCTAGAATAGCCAAAGCAATATTGAGAAAGAAGAATGGAACTGGAGGAATCAACCTGCCTGACTTCAGGCTCTACTACAAAGCCACAGTCATCAAGACAGTATGGTACTGGCACAAAGACAGAAATATAGATCAATGGAACAAAATAGAAAGCCCAGAGATAAATCCACACACCTATGGACACCTTATCTTCGACAAAGGAGGCAAGAATATACAGTGGATTAAAGACAATCTCTTTAACAAGTAGTGCTGGGAAAACTGGTCAACCACTTGTAAAAGAATGAAACTAGAACACTTTCTAACACCATACACAAAAATAAACTCAAAATGGATTAAAGATCTAAACGTAAGACCAGAAACTATAAAACTCCTAGAGGAGAACATAGGCAAAACACTCTCCAACATAAATCATAGCAGGATCCTCTATGATCAACCTCCCAGAATACTGGAAATAAAAACAAAAATTAAAAAATGGGATCTAATTAAAATTAAAAGCTTCTGCACAACAAAGGAAACTATAAGCAAGGTGAAAAGACAGCCTTCTGAATGGGAGAAAATAATAGCAAATGAAGCAATTGACAAACAACTTATCTCAAAAATATACAAGCAACTTATGCAGCTCAATTCCAGAAAAATAAATAACCCAATCAAAAAATGGGCCAAAGTACTAAATAGACATTTCTCCAAAGAAGACATATGGATGGCTAACAAACACATGAAAAGATGCTCAACGTCACTCATTATCAGAGAAATGCAAATCAAGACCACAATGAGGTACCATTTCACACCAGTCAGAATGGCTGCGATCCAAAAGTCTACAAACAATAAATGCTGGAGAGGGTGTGGAGAAAAGGGAACCCTCTTACACTGTTGGTGGGAATGCAAACTAGTACAGCCACTATGGAGAACAGTGTGGAGATTCCTCAAAAAACTGCAAATAGAACTGCCTTATGACCCAGCAATCCCATTGCTGGGCATACACACAGAGGAAACCAGAATTGAAAGAGACACGTGTACCCCAATGTTCATCACAGCACTGTTTATAATAGCCAGGACATGGAAGCAACCTAGATGTCCATCAGCAGACGAATGGATAAGAAAGCTGTGGTACATATAACACAATCGAGTATTACTCAGCCATTAAAAAGAATACATTTGAATCAGTTCTAATGAGGTGGATGAAACTGGAGCCAATTATACAGAGTGAAGTAAGCCAGAAAGAAAAACACCAATACAGTATACTAACACATCTATTTCTGCTTTATTGACTATGCCAAAGCCTTTGACTGTGTGGATCACAATAAACTGTGGAAAATTCTGAGAGATGGGAATACCAGACCACCTGACCTGCCTCTTCAGAAATCTGTATGCAGGTCAGGAAGCAACAGTTAGAACTGGACATGGAACAACAGACTGGTTCCAAATAGGAAAAGGAGTACATCAAGGCTGTATATTGTCACCCTGCTTATTTAACTTCTATGCAGAGTACATCATGAGAAATGCTGGACTGGAAGAAACACAAGCTGGAATCAAGATTGCCCAGGAGAAATATCAATAACCTCAGATATGCAGATGACACCACCCTTATGGCAGAAAGTGAAGAAGAACTAAAGAGCCTCTTGATGAAAGTGAAAGAGGAGGGTGCAAAAGTTGGCTTAAAGTTCAACATTCAGAAAACGAAGATCATGGGATCTGGTCCCATCACTTCATGGCAAATAGATGGGGAAATGGTGGAAACAGTGTCAGACTATTTTTCTGGGCTCCAGAATCACTGCAGATGGTGACTGCAGCCGTGAAATTAAAGACACTCACTCCTTGGAAGGAAAGTTATGACCAACCTAGATAGCATATTCAAAAGCAGAGACATTACTTTGGCAACAAAGGCCCATCTAGTCAAGGCTATGGTTTCTCCAGTAGTCATGTTGGATTTGAGAGTTGGACCATAAAGAAAGCTGAGTGCTGAAGAACTGATGCATTTGAACTGTGGTGTTGGAGAAGACTCTTGAGAGTCCTTTGGACAGCAAGGAGATCAAATCAGTCCATCCTAAAGGAGATCAGTCCTGAGTGTTCATTGGAAGGACTGATGTTGAAGCTGAAACTCCAATACTTTGGCCACCTGATGCGAAAAGCTGACTCATTTGAAAAGACCCTGATGCTGGGAAAGATTGAAGGTGGGAGGAGAAGGGAATGACAGAGGATGAGATGGCTGGATGGCATCACCAACTCAATAGACATGAGTTTGGGTGAACTCCAGGAGTTGGTGATGGACAGGGAGGCCTGGCATTCTGCAGTCTATGGGGTCCCAAAGAGCTGGACACGACTGAGCTACTGAACTGAACTGGGACCTCTTTTTTCCTTTTGAGAGGGAAAAAAGTCAAATTTGGTAATGTTCATATTAGTTCACCATTCAGTGTGATCCTTACACTAGATGGCAGATAGGTGCACTTCATCAAAGTGAGGAAGTTCTCTTCTATTCCTAATGTTGCTAAGAAATTCATGAATAGTTCACTCCTTCTTCAAACCATGCTAACCTGGCATTGCCTCCACCACTTCACTGATACTGTGAATGTCACCAACCACCTTCACGTTGCTTAATCCAGTGAAACTTTACTATCTTCATCTTTGGCTCTCCAAGATAGGGTGCAGGTGACTATCCCATTGTTCTGTTTTTGCAGCTGTTCCGCTGCTAAACCTCTGCTGTCCGTGGTGACCCCAGCCCAGGTCATGAGACTCATCCCACCAACACTGGTCTCTCCTCTTGCTCCAGGCTCCTGCACCTAACTGCCCTTCAGACAGTTCTCTCACTAAAGCAACTCCTCCTTCAAGTCCTTCCATCCTCAGTTCCAGTAAGTCAAGTCAGGAATCTAGGAATTTCCTAGGGAGACCTCATCCCTCATTTCTAGTCCAACAGCAAGTTTTATTAGTTCTTTCAGAATGTATCTCAAATCCATCCACTTCCCCTTTCACCTCCTCCTTCACCAGTTTGCTCCGGGCTGCCAGAATCTCTTGCCTGTTTTACAAGAGCCGGTCTCCAGTCTGACCCCTCTTCAATCATTTTCTAAGAAGTCACCGGGGCATCTTTTAAAAACACTAATTAGGTCACCCTCCTCTAAAGCTGTGGCAGATTTCCCACACACTTGGAATACAATCCAGACCCCTTACCTCAAGGGGCTGCTCATGGGGGCCCCCACCCCCTGAGGTGATCTGGCCTCCCCTTCCCTCTCAGCTGAGCTCAGACCGTTCCTCTGGCTCCCTGTGCTTCGCGCATGTCGCCTCTCTGGGCTCCTCACCGGCCAGGCTCGCTCATCCTTCGGGACCATGGCAGATTCCCTCTCTGTCTGCAGTGCTGATTCCTTTGCCTTCCCAGGACACGACTCTCCCCACTTGTCCATCGAGTCGCAGACGTGCTCTCCTAAGGTATTCTCTGTTTCCCCGAGCTCCTCTCCTCAGACCTTTGTGGAATTCTTCTGTGCTTGTATTCACTTGTTAGACTGTTTATTGTCTGTCTCCCTTGTTAAATTGTGAATTCCAAGCGGGCAAGGACTTCATGTGCCCATCTCAGTGCCCGGCATGAATAGATGCGCAGTGATGTGGAGAGGATGGATGGATGGATGGATAGAGGGACGGGCAGATGGGAGTGACTGAAAGCATGGGAGAATTTCTCAGAGTCACGCAGACATAGAACAAGTAGCAAGGAGCTGCTCTCTCATAGTTTACCTCTTCCGTCTCCACAGATGGTCATGGAAGTGGCTGTGTGCCACATCGTGCACACCTCTGCACCTGTGTGTTTTCAAGCAAGAAGGGGTGAAAAACTGGGGGCGATGCTAATGGTGCTTTTTGCCTGGTACTAAGGATCAGAGCGACTATGGGCAGTTTACTTTGAACCTAACTAACTACCTGTGGTAGAGTTGGGAGAGAAAGCCAAATGCATGAAGCTCTCCCTAGGATGACCATAGAATTTATCATCCAAACCAGGTCATTTTTGAGATGTGAATGGGGACACTTAATAATTGCCCTGGGCAACAAGTATAAACTGGGACTATGCTAGGGAGACTGGGTAGCTCCCTACCTTTAATCAACCAAAGTACATTGCAGTGACTTCACCGGAAGCTCTAGAGAGCTGAGCAAATATTGTTGAGTGTGATTGTTGGGTTTGAAGGTTATTAAGTAGTTGGTCAGGGTGAACTCGTTGAGTGCTCCAGAGATAAGCAAACACTTGAAGGAGATGACAGGTCTCCAAGAAGAGTAGGGGAAACAGCCAGCACTTGGCCCTGAGACAGGAGTGTGCCTGCTGTACAAGGAGGCCAGGGTGGTGGGAGCAGGGTGAGCAAGAGGAGAACAAGGCTGGGGAGCAGAGAAGTGCCTGGGTGCATACCATGTAGGGCTCTGCACCCCACTGCAGGGACTCTGGCTTTTATTCTGGGTAAATAGGAGCCACTGCAGGCTTCTGAGTGGAGAAGAGATATCATCTACCTGAAGGACTTCTCAGACTTTTCTATTAAAGTGAACCTAGAGGGATGAAGATGGAATAGGATGCTATTGCAGTAATCCAGGCATCTTGGATCTAAAGTTATCAATAGAGTGGTGAGAAGTTGTCAGATTCTGGTAACTTTTGAAGATAGAGCCTTATTTCCTCTGGGATTGGCTGCTGGTCAGTAGAGAAAGGAGTCAAGGATGACTCCCTGGGCCTTTTCATCTCAGCCACTGAGATGGGAAGGCTGCAGGTGGAGCAGATATGGGGGGCGGTTCAGGAGTCCCGACATCCAAGCGGAGATGCTGAGCAGGCACTTGGCTGAAGGGGTCTGGCTTTGATATGGAGCTTGATCTGAAAGTCATTGGTATACAAGTGGGATATGATCAAGAACTAGTGGCCTTGCCATTGACAAAATAAAAAGATAATTTACGGAATGGGAGGAAATATTTCCAAATGATATGACTGATAAGGGATTAATATTCCAAAATGCATAAACAGCTCATACAACTCAACATCAAAAAAAATTTTTTTGTAATGAGCAGAAGACAGACTTCTTTTTTTCAAAGAAGACACCAGATGGCCAACAAAAGATGCTCAACACTGTTAATCATCAGAGGAATGCAAATTAAAACCACAATGAGGCATCATATATGTCAGAATGATTATCAAAAAGAACACAAATAACAAATGGTCAATTTGTAAAGAAGAGAGATCCCTCCAACACTTTTGGTAGGCACATAAATTGGTGCAGCCACTATGGAGAACAGTTCTCAAAAACCTAAAGATAGAACTACCATATGACCCAGCAATTCCACACCTAAGTACCAAAAAAAAACACACAAAAAACCCCAAAACACTTAATTTGAAAAGATATATATACCCCAGTGTTCATAACAGCATTATTTACAATTGCCAAGAAAGTGTTTGTTGCTCAGTCATGTCCAACTCTTTGCTACCATGCAGGGGACTAACAGGTGAAAACTACTATGTATGAAATAGGTAAGCTACAAGGATACATGCAGCAGGGAATATTGCAAATAGCTATAAATGGAAAATAACCTTTAAAAATCATGAATCACTGTTGTACACTCAAAACTTAGGAATATTATACACAAGTGTGTGTGTTAGTCACTCAGTCATGTCCGACACTTTGTGATCCCATGGACTAGCCCACCAGGCTCTGCTGTTCTTGGAATTCTCCAGGCAAGAATACTGGAGTGGGTTGTTGTTTACTTCTATACCTCAATTTTAAAAAGTTGAAAGAAAAAAGGATTAATGGCCTCCATTCTAAAGTGACACAAAAAAGAACAATTTTTCCTTGTGTTAACACTATTAGGTTTCCATTTTTATGACTTAAAATTCGATCTCTGAGTTGGGAAGATCCCCTGGAGAAGGGAATGGCAACCCACTCCAGCATTGTTACCTGGAGAATTCCATGGACAGACACTACAGTCCATGGGGTTGCAAAGAATCAGACACGACTAAGTGACTAACACTTAAACTTAACACTATTAGGTTTTCATTTTTATGACTTGCAATTTAAATAAGAATTTATAAAGCCAAATATATCTGTGTTGCCCTTTTAGTGTGATCTCATTCTTTTATAAGTTTTATCATTTTTCATAATAAATACCAGCTTTTTTACCATCATGGGGAAAAAAATTGTAAACTCCTTACAAAGTGAAAGAGAGGAGTGAAAAAGTTGGCTTAAAACTCAGCATTCAGAAAACTAAGATCATGGCATCCAGTCCATCACTTCATGGCAAACAGATGGGGAAACAATGGAAACGGTGAGAGATATTTTTGGGGGGCTCCAAAATCACTGCAGATGGTGATTGCAGCCATGAAATTAAAAGACGCTTGCTCCTTGGAAGAAAAGCTATGACCAACCTAGACAGCATATTAAAAAGCAGAGACATTACCAACAAAGGTTTGTCTAGTCAAAGCTATGTTTTTTCCAGTAGTCATGTATGAATGTGAGAGTTGGACTACAGAGAAAGCTGAGCGCCGAAGAATTGATGCTTTTAAACTGTGGTGTTGGAGAGGACTCTTGAGAGTCCTTTGGACTGCAAAGAGATCCATCCTAAAAGAGATCAGTCCTGAGTGTTCATTGGAAGGACTGATGCTGAAGCTGAAACTCCAATACTTTGGCCACCTGATGAGAAGAGCTGACTCATTTGAAAAGACCCTGATGCTGTGGAAGATTGAAGGCGGGAGAAGAAGGAGATGACAGAGGATGAGATGGTTGGATGGCATCACCGACTCAATGGACATGAGTTTCAGCAAGCTCCAGGAATTGGTGATGGACAGGGAAGCCTGGCGTGCTGCAGTCCATGGGGTCGCAGAGTCAGACACGGCTGAGTGACTGAATTGAACTACTAAGTTGAATAACTTAAAATGAAGTATGGGAGCATACATTTTTAAAGGTACTCTAACCTAAAGAGAATTCCTTTGTAATTGAGAAATAATTGAAAACATTTTTATGAAGTGAACAATGACTCTCCTTTTCCTTTGTCTCCATCTCATTTTTGATTCTTCAAGTGAATCCCACATTTTCCGAAACTGGGTTGGTTTGCAGTGTGGGCTCACTCGCGCCAGTGGTGAGCCAAGAACACTCCTTCCCCTAGGTGGCGCCACAGGCCCGTGCCGACTTGGTCTCTTTCTCAGCTGCAGATCAAAGATGCTCTCAGCAAAGTTCTCCCAACTCTCGCTTCTTCTTACTTCCTAGGAATTGAAGGAAGAGAAGGAGCCAGCAGTAAAGAAAGCTAGGGTGGGAAGTGGGGCTAAAAACTCTGCTGGCCAGTGCTCCTAGTCCCTCTGGCCAAGGACGCCACCTTTTATTTCTCCTCAGTGAAAACACAGCAGATGCAAAGGCCCAGAGCCTAGGGAATCCAGTGTTACAGTCTCAGACCACAGGCCTGCTGAGGCACTGAACCCTGGGTCCTGCCCAGGAGAGGTGGGGGAGAGAGGCCGGGACACCGTCGAGCAGCAGAGAAGACAGGGCAGCATCTCCACTCCATGTGCTTCGCCGCTGTGGACACTTGGGCCCCAGGGGCTCCTCTTATTCACTCTGGACCCTGTATTTATTTAGGGACCCCAGCTGCACCCAGCCTTTCCCAGCTGACAGAGCAAGGGTTTCCGGGAGCAGCTCGCATTCTCCCCTCCACACTTTCATGGACGTGAGCCGACTCCGGGGCTGTAACCAGTGAGGTCTGAGGGCTGTAGGGGTGCAGCTTGGACACATGGAGCAAAGACAAGTGAGGAGGTCTGTGTCCTGTGCCCTGGCCTTACTTCCCCAGGGACAGGCACGCCGCCTTGGACTCCACATACACCCAGTAGCAAACAAGATGGATATATTACTTCTCATGGACATGGCCCAGGGAAGACAAGGCCCCTTTTGCCTGTGCAACATGTGAGAGCAAAGGAAAGTAATGAGCTCCTCCAAAGCCATCTTTTAATCCATCTAGGCATGGCCAACAAGCAGACACATCAAGGGCCTGAAGGTTTTATATCAATAGAAGTGGCTCTGATGGGAGAAGTAAAAGCCAGACTTGTGCTCTGAACATGCAGTTCCTCCAGAGCCTTTTAGAAACACAAGACAAGATAAAACCAAAAATTGCAGGATAAGGGAACACGCTGATACCAGGAGCAAAGAGCAAGCTATGCTGCTATTCACACACACACACAGACACGCAGAGTTGTTCTTCACACTGGGTTTCTAGGGTGCAAAGAGAAGCCAAGTCCCTAGGAGCTGAGGCCTCCAGCAGATGAAACAGGATTCAGAGCCCAGCCAGCCTTTAGGGTGGTGCCTGGTCTGCCACATGCCGGGAACTGGGAAGGAAGGGGATGTGGGGGCTGGGACCCCAGTCAGACCATCCCCCAGGGCTCTAAGCCTGCATCTTCAGGGAGAACCCACAGCATCTGGCAACTTAGGCAGCATCCCAGCCTTGCTGGGACCAAGAGCATGCAGCAGTCATTACCAAGTGTGCTTTCTGTCCCCGCAGGCAGCTCTGAGCCCACGACTGTGCTGATTTGCCCAGCACAGGAGGAAAGACAATCTACCAAGTGGGAGAAACTCTGTCCCACAGGCTTCTGTGTGTCCATGATGGATGTGAGCTCACAGATGTGGGTCTGGGCCCACTCTCCATGGAGGAAACGAGACCTCCTTCTGGAAAGATAATGGCTGAGTGAGAACAGCATGTTATGAAGGAGACGGTGGTGCTGAGCCCCTTCCAGCTTTCTAAATGGCTGAAAGAAAGTGAAAGTGAAAGTCGCCCAGCGTGTCCAGCTCTTTGCCACCCCATGGACTATACAGAGTACATAGAATTCTCCAGGCCAGAATACTGGGGTAGGTAGCCTATCCCTTCTCCAGGGGATCTTCCTGACCCAGGGATCGAACCAGAGTCTCCTGCACTGCAGGTGGATTCTGTAGCAACCAAGCCATCAGAAATTGGTGCCAAAGTCCAAGCAGCCATTTTGTGAGCCTGCCACTGGCCCTCGGGGTGGCGGGGTGTGGAGCCCTGCGCAGCTGGGACGCTCTGCATTTACAGTGGCTAACTGACCTGGCAGTCAGCTTCTTGCTCTGGAAAGCTGGGCCGTGCGCCATTTCCAGGGGCAGGTTATGACTCTGGAAGCCAAGAAGGAGAAGAGAAAGCAGGAGGTGCTGGGTCACCACTGGGCTGATGACAGCTTGGCTACTGAGGTCACACCCAGAGCTTTCTCAGCACCCTGGTCAAACCCCCTCACCTGAGCTAAGTCTCTACTTTCTGTTCCCTTTAAAGAATGCAGCCAACACATGGGACTTCTCTTCCCACTCATCCTGTTTACTTCATCCTGAGCCACCTCAGTCCCCAGGATTTCCAGACTCTCATCCCCAGCCCTGCTCTCTGGCCAGCCCCTGTATGTCTTGTCTGGTGAGACTCGCTCGTAGCCACCCAGCCCACGTGTGCTGGGGAGACAGAGCACCTGGGCTGCCTGGTGCTGCCCCTTCAGATCTGTGGACCCATGTGCTGGGGTCTACAGCACAGAATTCTCAGTGACCATGCCCACACTGGCGTTTACTAACAGTTACTGTCTTCCTCCCCGGAATGGCCAGAGGATGGGGAATCCTGATTCACAGAGAAACCACAAGCCATGTTTTTCATATCAGTGCTATCAGGAACTGTAAGGTAAACATTATTAACCCGGAGAAAGAAAATAAACCCACAGTCTCTTACAGTCACCAGAGAGCTCGGCGTACTGGTGACAAGTGATAACCCTGCCTCGCAGAGGGAACAGCAAGGAGTCTTCATGTTCTCCCAGGCACTGAGGGGAGGGAAGGGAGGGAAATCCATGAGCATTTGAACCACAAGCCCCTCCTCATACAGGCTTGTGGCTTGACTTCACACTATCCACACAGTTCAAAAAACCACCCCAAAGCAGAGACTCTGAAGTGGTACCCAGGGGCCGAACAGAAATGACTGCAGGCCTCTCTGGAAGAGCCTGCCTTCAATTAAGTAAGTTGCATCCCAGCTTCAGAGATGCTAACGGGATGAGCAGCAGAGAATCAGTCAAGTAGGATGGCTCTAATTTTATAAAGCGGAAAGCAATGAAATGTACTAAAGATTAAAACTGGTTGAGTGTGTCTGACTAAGTCGGACAGTCAAGCAGCCCCTGTGATCTCCCAGGGCTATCAGTGCCCTTGTGACCAGCAGTGGACAGCAGTGCAGGCCAGAAGCAGAGAAAAGAGTTTTCCTTTTGAATAGATGTAACCAAGGGAATTCCTCTCTGTGTTTGATTTCCATCCAGAGGCTGGAAGAGGAGAAAAAAAGCAAATGGCACAAAGAAAATATGAATACTGAGAACAATTGAACAGGGAGAGAGGGGTGGGGTGCGAGCAGGACACACAGTCCACTGCCAGGAGCTGAGGGGTGGGGTGCACGGGGGTGGAAAGTGCACGTGCAGAACCATCAAATCCATGGACATATCCTGCCCACTCCCCAGGACTTCTAAAAGGGGCTCCTCTGCGTCTCATATAGGTAGGGGAATGACGCTCCCCAGAGGGATCATATCCTGTCTAGGAACCCATGGACAAAGCTCCAAGATGATTAAATGCAAGATGGTGGAGAATTATAAGCCACCTGGTCTGGACTAAGAGAGTGGGAGAAAAGTGAGTCCCAGTTATGTTCAGAACTAAGGAAGGGGTGCCCTCCTCCTCCTTCTCCTTCCTTCTGCTTCTTCCTCTTCCTGTTCTTTTCTCGAAAAGAGTTTGCATACAGAAGGTGAACTCTGAGGTGGGCCTCAAAGGTCCCTGATGCCCATGGTCATTAATCTTTACTTCCTGCTTGGGATGCTGTGCCCAAGACTGCAGGCTTCTCGTCCCAGCCCTCCACGGCACCCTCAGTCCATGCAAGGGCTCACTGTGAGCCTGGCCACACTGCTTCCAGGTGGCCCTGCTGCAGAGAGGTGCGGGTCTCAGTGGCCACTGTTTCCCCCTCCAGGTGCCAGCCCCAGGGAGCACCAGGGCGGAAGCACAGAACACACAGGTCAGGTAATGGAAGCCCAGTACTCACAGCGGGCACAGATCCCTCAAGAATCCAACTCTGCTCCTCCCTGGGACTCTTTCTCCAACACTGAATCTCAGTCCTCAAAGTCCCAAACATCTGCCAGGCCTCATTCCCAGAAACTCTGCTCCTCCCTGGGACTCTTTCTCCAACACTGAATCTCAGTCCTCAAAGTCCCAAACATCTGCCAGGCCTCATTCCGTCTTCAAGTAACAAGAAAAACCAGGAGAAGGGGGGCAATTATCAGTAACATTCCTATGAGTTAAGTTCATTCTAAAGGAAGAAAAAATAAACAGTGTACACAGATGCAGAGGCTATGAGTGACCAGGAGGGCCGTGTCAGAGACCCCCTTCAGGGTCCACATGGAATTCCATCACTGGAAGCCTGGAAGGCCTGACCCCCACCCTACATGGAACCCTGAGACCCAGAGAAGGAAATGGTTTGCCCAAGATCATGGCTCCCATCAACAGCTAAGCTGGCGAAGAGCAGCTGCCCTGGCTTGCAGGCAGTAGACAGGGTGGTCTCTCCAGGCACTGGATGCTATTCCAGAGGTCAACCCCCTCGCAGGGGTGGTATTTTATTTTTTTCCCTTGGTGTTTTGTAAATTCTCAAAGTTAATCTGCTGACCTCCTAGAATGCCTTTTACAGCTGAGCAAAATAAGCTGAAATATAGCCCTGGGTGTTCCTAAAAGGAATCTACAGAGACCTCACTCCTAAAACCTCCCCAGCCTCTCCTCCCCAAAAGCTCCACTCCTGGGTACCCTTCTCTCAAAACACACTGACTCAGACTTGTGCCCTTAGGAATTGCCACAAAGTCTGTCTACTTCTGCACAATCCTGACCCCGCTCTCCCCAGAAAAGTCAGCCTGATTTCTGTCAACCCCAGGAGAACCTAAGCTTATGAGAGAGAAACCTTAGGTTTCTCATTGTGGTGGCTAGCTCAGGGTATGTCACATTCGCATCACCTGGGCATGCCTTGCGCCACTGAGCTAGTAGCGCCCAGCCCCACCAGGCTCCAGGGCCCCCGTGCATCACGAGGCCATCCCTTGGAGGCAGAGGGGGGCAGTTCGGGAGAGTCGGGGCCACCTGCCATCTGTGAGGACAGAACAGGACAAGAACCCCTGGGTCTTAGGTCTGCTTGTGGAGGTGGGGGAGGAAGACAGATGCAGAGAAAAGGGGCTGCGGAGGAGGGCTGGCAGGGCAGGGAGGGGGAGGGAGGGGAGGAGACCAGTGGGGCAGCGAGAAGGCCACACCACCCCCACAGGGCTCGCGCCAGGGGAGCCAGCAGAGATTGGCCTCCACCACTCACCCTGGAAACCCAAGCCACCCGGAGGGGCTCCGGACCCAGCACAGAGCGGGCGGGGGCAGCGCCGGGCCGCAGCCAGGGCCTCCCGAGCCTCCTCACGCCCTGCCCGCCCGGCTGCCTGGCTGCCAGCCTTGGGTTTCCTCAGACTCCCTGTCGCGGCCTCCATCACCTCCTGGTGGCAGCCGCTTCCCACGCCCACCCTAATTCCCAGCCGACACCCTGGAGCTTCACTGTCCCAGCGCTTCTGGCCTCAAACAAGCAGAGAAACCCGAGAGTAAACCAAGAGGGTCACCAGCGGCCTAAACTCAGGGGTGCTCTCAGCTGCTGCCTCCCTTGACCCACGAGGGGTGCCCACCGTTGACCCACAGGGGCAAGTTTTCAGCCTCAAAGTAATGGCACAGCTGGAACTGGAATGCTGACCCCCCATAGCCCCTTCCCCGGCCTTTGGGTGCCCGCTGACCACCACCGGGGCTGTCTTCTTGGGCTTCTACCGTCTCTGCTGCTTGTGCGATGCCCTCGGGACTCACCCACTCTGTGGCCTACTGGCCCAGCCCCAGCGGGGGCTACAGTGCAGTGTGCCGCACCTGCTGTCTGCCCTGGTGCCTGTACGCACACTGAAGACCGGTTTAGAAGCCCAGTGGCCTCAATCCGAGGATTCTTGCTCACGGGAGAATTCTGGACGTGTGGATGGCAGCATTTTGGTCAATGGAGCCTTGGGGCCCCTTCAAATCCTCCTCGCTCAGCTCAGGGTTGTGCCAGCTTCCAGAGGCCGCAAGAGCAGCGCCTCTCACCTCTCTTCTGGTGTCCTTCTCCATGGGCCACTGGTCAACAGGACAGGGAAGAGCCCCGTGGTGTGAGTGTGTGTGTGTGAGTGAGAGAGTGTGTGGGTGAGTGTGTGTGTGTGAGTGTGTGTGTCCATGAATGTGTGTGCGTGTGAGTGTTTTTATGTGAGTGTGTGTGTGTGTGTATTGTGAGAGTGTATGTGAGTATGTGTGTGTGAATGTGAGTGTGTGTGAGACTGTATGTGAGTGTGTGAATGTGTGTGTGTATTGTGAGAGTGTATGCATGTATGTGTGAGACTGTGAGTCTGTGTGTGTGCATGTGTGAGTGTGTGTATGTGTGTGTGTGTATGTGTGAGAGTGTATGTGAGTATATGTGTGTGAATGTGAGTGTGAGACTGTATGTTTGTGAGAGAGAGAGAGAGAGAGAGAGAGAGTGTGTGTGTGTGTGTGTGTGTGTGTGTGTGTGTGTGTAGTGAGCCAGGGCTGAAGCCTGCCAGCCTGCCCCAGGGAGGCTGCTCCATCTCCCCCTCCCTGCTCATATCAGGCAGCCTGTGAGAAACTCTTTCAACAAAATACTTGCTTCTTAGGAAGCGACAGACCTGAAGCGTGAGGCCTCAGGAGTGGGCAGCGGGAGCTTGAGAAGAGCTGGAAGTAGCTGGAGCCTGGCACTTGCTTCCCAACCACGTCATGCCCTGGTTTCTGCAGTGGTCCCTCCCTCAACTGCTCCTCGTGGGCCGACTCCAGGATGCCAGGGAGGAGGCTGCTTAGACGGTGGGAGAGAGAGAAGAAAATGGTTTGCAGGAAAACAGTTGCCGTCATTTCTCGATGACTTCCTCGCAGGCCCTCAGAGCTCCTCCCACCGCCGGCTGGGCCAGAAACTATGGTTATCATTATCCCCCATTTCAGATAAACAACAAGAGACACAGAGAGTGGAGGGTGGAGGGGACCTGCTCAAACTCACAGAGCTCTTTGGTCGTGGAGGCAGGTCTTGAACAGGAGGCCAGACTGATCACCAGACCAGCTACCACTGCCGCCAGACTCTTGCACCTTGGACCCCTCACCCTTCAGCCCCTGTCCCTGTCCTGGATGGACTGTCTACTGGAGGACTCCAAATCCTCCTGAGTGGGAGATAGATGGGTCCCGGACTGAGCTGCTGGAGTTCATCTCCCGTGGACAGATATTCCAAAGTAGCAGGAGGAAAGGAAAGCTGAGCTCTGGCCAGAGAGGAGATAAAAGACCACATATTCCTCATTGTTGAAGTAAAGGAGACCTTCCCACTGTATACATGCAGAAAGCCTCCTGGAAGGTCAAAAAGGGATGGGGCACCACCCCATAGTAAGTGATGTCAACCTACCCATAGGCCTTTTCCCCAGAATCCATCTTGACTAAGAGATGCCCATGTACACATTGGAAGGACCCCGAGATATACCAAGTACAGACTCAGAACCAGGCAAAGCAAGGTGATTGGCCAAAGGAAACCCGGAAGAAATGCCCCGTAAAAGTGATTCAAACGACCGCAAGGGTGTGGCTCTCTCTGAGCCCACCCACGAGTCTATCCACGTGTACTGTAGTCCTTGCCTCCTAATAAACACTCTGCCTCCTTCACTACTTTCTGCCTCTAAGCGGAAACCCGTTACTACACAGCGGTTGGGCCAGGGCCTTGTCACCGGTCCCTGGTCCCTGGTGGCCTGGTGGCTAGGAGTCAGCATTCTCACTGCTGTAGCCTGACTTAGCTCCATGGCCCCGGGAACCCGCTTCAAGCTGTCCAAGGCCGCCGAGATCATTCCCCCCATCCCAGGTGCCTCCCTGCCCCCAGACACAGCTCCACACAATTAATGTGAAGGTCAGTTCTGTCTCTGGCCAGACTGTAAGCTCCTTATGACTGGAGGCATCACATGCTTGCTGAGACCCGGAGGCCTGCATTTCCCAGACAAGCCTAATCCCAAATAATCTGGGCTGATGGCAAATCCTGTACGTGTAGCTGGTCCCCACAGCCTTCACAGATGCTCCCCGACCCCTGCAGCATCCTTGGGCTGAAATACAGGATGGGGTTTCCTAGCCAAGTAAGTTTGGGGAATACCAAGTTAGAAGGGTAGATTTCTTAACTGTGGGGTTTCTCAGGGCCTTTAAAAAGATAAATGCTCACTGGTCATTTGTAAGAGGATAAGGTAATATGAGGAATTTCCTGGTGGCTCAGACAGTAAAGAAGCTGCCTGCAAAACAGGAAACGTGGGTTCGATCCCTGGGTCAGGAAGATCCCCTGGAGAAGGGAATGGCAACCCACTCCAGTTTTCTTGCCTGGAGAATCCCATGGAGAAAGGAGCCTGGTGGACTACAGCCCATGGGGTCACAAAGAATCAGACACGACTGAGTGACTAACACTTACACTTTCAAGGTAGTACGAATCTTCCCAGGTGGCTTAGTGGTAAAGAATCTGCCTGACATTGCAGGTGATGCAGGAGATACGGCTTTGATCCCTGGGTCAGAAAGATCCCGTGGAGAAGGAAATGGCAGCCCACTCCAGCATTCTTGCCTGAAAAATTCCATGGACAGGATGCAACCTAGATGTCCATCGACAGATGAATGGATAAAGAAGTTGTGGTACATATACACAATAGAATATTACTTAGCCTTAAAAAGGAATGCATTTGAGTCAGTTCTGATGAAGTGCATGAACCTAGACCCTATTACACAGAGTGAAATGAGTCAGAAAGAGAAAGATAAATATCGTATTCTAATACATAGTTACGGAATCTAGAAAAACGGTACTGAAGAATTTATTTACAGGGCAGCAGTGAAGAAACAGACAGAGAGAATGGACTTATGGCCATGGGGAAAGGGGAGGAGAGGGTGCGATGTATGGAAAGAGTAACATGGAAACTTCCATTACCATATGTAAAATAAATAGCCAATGGGAATTTGCTGTATGGCTCAGGAAACTCAAAGAGGGGCTCTGTGTCAATCTAGAGGGGTGAGATGTGGTGGAAGATGGGGTGGGTAGGTTCAAAAGAGAGGGGATATATGTATACCTACGGCTGACTCATGTTGAGGTTTGACAGAAAACCTCAGAAACAGAAATTTTGCTCTACAAAATTCTGTAGAGCAATTATCCTTCAATAAATAAAAAAGTACAATAGAAAAAATTCCATGGACAGAGGAGACTAGCAGGCTGCAGTCAATGGGGTCTCAAAGAGTCAGACACAACTGAGCGGCTGAGCAGGCATGAACTGTGCATCCAATGACAGGGACATGAAGATAGTATGAAGATTCAGAAGCTTCCCAAAGAGATGTGACCAAGGAGCAAGCCCGTTATCGCTGAGTATCTCAAGGGAACCCACTTAGAGAAACACCTCCTAGAGCACCACAATTAGTCCTGATCCTACACGGAGGCTCTCTAGACCATCATCCCTGTGCAGCAGCAGAAGGAGGCCCTGCAAGGAAGGCACAGACCTCCTGAGGCTTCATAGCTTCACGTCCCCAGCACGTTCAACCCAATCCCCCCACCCCACCCCACCTCGTCCCCTGGCTTTGGTCCATCCTTGAACTTGTTTACAATCTGCGGGCAAGTTTACTTTCCGGAAAGTCACCCCAGATGAGCCAGTGGAAGAAAAGAATAAGGCCAGGCTTCTGGACAATCCAGAAGTGAAATGATCCCTTGGGAAGGGTTGAGTGGATTTTAATGAAACTGGGGGTGGCATGGGGGTGGGGGAAGCTGTGGACATACGGACTGAATGCCATCTGGCTCCTGAATAATAAGAAAATGCCGTCCTTAATAAAGTTGCAGGAGGCCTTCACATCTGTTTATCTGATCCTCACACGAGCTCTGTGTGGTGATGAGGACAAATATTACTGCCATGTGCTGGTTCTAGAAACCGAGGCTGCGAGAGAGTCACGGTCTCTGCAGGGTCACACAGCATTTGTGGAAATATCCAGAAGCACCTTGAGGCTGGGACCATTGCTCCTTCGTCGGCCCCACTTCCAGTTTGTTTGTTGTGCTGTTTCCTTCAAGGGGGTCTAAGCAAACGTGCTCTTGCTGAGGACGGGGACTGTGAGGAGTGCTCACTCAGGCATGAGGGTGCCCCCCTGCACCCAACTGCCTGTGCCGAAAGATCTGTCTGGAAGCCACAGGTGCGAGCTCCCTCTCCAGGAGCTGCCCGCTAAGCCATGTGAGGCCATGGAACCCCCAGCTGCCCGCAATTTCTCCTTTAGCCAAACCTGCTGCCTGCCCGGGTGCCCGGGAGCACTCTGGGTTCCAGAGTTTGAGAGCCCAGGTTTGACTCCACTCCAGCCCTGCAGGAGCCACTGCCTTGCTCTCTGAATCTCCACTCTCTGAGCCAGGTAAGCGACCTTGCCCTGCCTGCTCGGCGCCCTGGAGACTGCACGGGGCTGCCCAGGTCTCCTGAAGTGTCCTCTTTGCTGCTGCTGCCCCGGGGCCCTGGGTCTCAGGACAGCTGACTCCTGGCTTCTCGGGGAACACAGTTCTGGAATTCTCTATCAGATGTCTCACAACCAGCGAGGGCAGGCCCAAGGGACTCTGAGCCGCTTTGCCCTAAGGGTGGACGTGGAACCAAGCCCTGGATGAGAAACGGAGACCAGCTGGATGGTGGGGACTGACTCTGCTCCAAGGAGCCTCTTCTCTGGGTCCTCACACGCCACCAGATGGGGCCCAGAGGGCCTTAAGGGGATGAATGTGGACACTGTGCAGAAATCGGAGGCTGGCAGGCAGGGCTCAGCCCTCAGCTGCCCCAGCCGGCTCACGCAGTCCACTCAGAGGACACCACGGCCCCCTTCCACTGTCGCCTCCACTTGCTTCTTGGACCAGCGCATGCGTGTCTTAATGATCTGAATGCGCAGGGCCCAGGTCCTGGATGCCCCTGAGGGGCACCCTGCTCCCCAGGATGTCTATCTGCACAATTTAGATTTCTTTGGAGGTGGGCGCTCCTGCTCAAGGCGACGTAGAGACAGAGTCCGAGATGGCCTGAAGCTCAGTCTCCAGCCTCCCTCAGCACAAGTGGGCCTGAGAGAAGCTGGTGCAGATGGAAGCTGATGGAGCTTTCTCCAAGAAACCCCGAGGGGCTGGAGCTGCAGGGCTGACATGACAGCTTCAGGGTGCACAGAGCCACACTCCCCTCCGCACTCAGGACGCGGGCAGCTCTCTCCTCTTGCCTGGGGGCGTGGGCGTGGTTTGGGGGAACCCTCTCTCCCTGCCAGCCTGCCTCCACTCTGTCTCGGGCTCGACCATTGGTGCAGTGGTGGGTTAGCTCAGTGTTCCTGAGCATTGTTGGCAGGGCCACCAGGTCCTCAGGAGACTAATTACGTGGTCAATAGGAGGTTTTCCACGGTGAACAGAGTATGGGAAAGAGAAACAGGCAAATCTGTTGCAGAACTTCTCAGAGCCTGTGTGTTCAGGAGAGTACCATTACTAGCGCAGGATCCTGGGTTTGTTTCTTCTGCTATGAAGCTTCCAAGGAAGGGAGGGAACTTTGAGGAGGCCAGCAGAGTCCTGCAGGGCAGGAGCGACAACGCAGACGGTCCAGGAGCGTTGCAGACTTGGCTGAGGATGGTGCGGACTGCGGTGTGGCCGGTGCGTTGCTCTGTGGGCTGAATCCGCAAGGCACAGATGGAGGGTCTCCCTGGATTCCACTCACTCTCTACTGCCTCCTGCTCACCACCCGCAAGTCCCCTCGGCAGTCCCTCCATACCCTACCCTAGGCTGACGTCTTCTCTCTCCTCTGCTGGCACCATAGTCCAAGCCACCTGGACACACGGTAGCCCCCCAAGCAGTCTCCTGGCTTCCGCTCCTGCAGCGCAGGAGGTCAAGTCAAACCCCTGCTCCAGACTCTGTCAAATCCAGAGAAATATCACAAGTCCTTCCCTGGCTCAAAACGCTCTGCCGGCCACATGCCTTTCCCGCTCCTCCCCACTGCTGCTTGTCAGCCACGGGTCTTTCTTTCCAGCCACCAAGCATACTGAGCTCATCCCAGCCCAGAGTATCAGCCAGGCTGCCCCCTTGCCCAGCAAGCTCCCCCTCTTTTTCCAGCTGCTGCTCTCCATTTGCATCTCAGCTGGAAGGTCAAGACCATCCTTGACTCACTCACCAGCCACCAAACACTCCTCACCCCGAGTGAGTGGTCTCTACGGCGTTTATCCTGATGCCAATTTTCCTCTAATTTGCATTTGAGTGTGCTTGTCCCCCTCCTGTGCTGAAATCGGTGCCTGGCACACGGTGGACACTTGTCAGAGGGACGCTGGTCAGTGACCTCTCCTGACCTCACTTCCTCCTCTGAAAAGTGGGTCCCCAGAGGACCTCCAAGTCTCCTGTCCATCCACCGGCTCATCCAGACTCCATATTTGCCAGTCAAATGCCAGCTTGACCTGGTTCCCAAAGGCTTTATTTCACTTTTGCAGCAGTTCAGGGCAGAGGGGAGGGGAGGTGGTGGGGAAAGGGATCCCCAGAAAATGCCCAAGTGGCAAAGCTCTCGGAAAGGAAGACCTTCTGAGTCCAGGAGCCAGTGTGTCCTTTCCTGAACCAGCTGTCATGCGGGCTGCAGGCCAGAGTCAGACCACCCCTGTGCTGAGCCCATCACGGCTGCTCAGTGACATGCGGGCACAGATTGGGGGAAGCTGGGCCCACCCAGTTCTTTCCACGAGGGACAGGAAGCTCAGAGAAATCAGACCCTGTCCATCTGCCCAGCCAGGGCCAAAGGTGGGACAAACCTCCCTCCCATTCAAGGCTGCCCTTGGCTGCCTTCCTCCTCCCTCTGGGTGGCCTTTGATAACCCCTTCACTCAGGGTGACCATATTGTTTAAACAGGAACACTTTGATCAGAGCTATTAATCATCATGCCAGGACCACAGGCATCCAACAGGCCTGCTCCCAGCAAACTAGAGCATGCTGAGCATGTGCGCTCAGTCCTGTCCAACTCTCTGCAACCCCAAGGACTGTAGCCTGCAGGCTCCTCTGTCCATGGGATCTCCCGGGCAAGAATACTGGACTGGGTTGCCATTTCCTTCTCCAGGAGATCTTCCTGACCCAGGGATCAAACTCGTACCTCTTGTGTCTCCTTTATTGGGAGGTGGATTTTTTTACCACTGTACCACCTGGGTAGTTTTGGGCTTCCCTGGTGGCTCAGATGGTACAGAATCTGACTGCAATGCAGGACACTTGGGTTTGACCCCTTGGTTGGGAAAATTCCCCTGGAGGAGGGCATGGCAACCTATTCCAGTATTCTTGCCTGGGAAACCCCTTCGATGGAGGAGCCTGGTGGGGCTGCAAAGAGTTGGACCAGACTGAGCGACTAACACTTTCACTTTCACCTGGGTAGAGTCACACTATTTTTAACCCCACTTCACCAGATTAGAAGTCACAAAATAAAAGGCAAGGGAAGAGGGCCCAGTATGTGCCTAGATTCTGCAAATCGTCAGCAGTGGGGGAGGGGAAGGGAGATTGGAAACTCAGGTTACAGAGGCCAGGCCTGGGCAGCAGTGAGGCAAGGCGGGGTCCAGGGGCCCTGGGCACCCCCCACCTCCTCCACCCTCAGCGAGGGGTAGCTCAGAGGGCAGAATAAAAAGAGCAGGAGGGCTCTGAGGGGTGGGCAGCCAGCAGCCCCTCTGCGCCTCCCTCACTACAGTTCCTTAGTATTTGTCAGGGAGGCGCCGTCCACAAAACACAGCCTGCCGCGCATCCTCGAGCCCTGGAGAGCCCGGAGCTGAATGCCCTTGACACAGGCGCACACACCCTCCCCAGATCCAGGCCCCAGCCCCACGCCCCAGCCTCATGGCATCAGCAGGCTGTTCTGAGAAACACTCCTGAAAGGCGTTCTTCTGACTCAGATGACCCTTGACCCGGAAGCTGAATTAGTCATTATGTTTATATTCGATTTGAATTTAATTTTATTTTAATGCTTCTTTCTCCCACCAAAGGACCCCAGTTTCTCTCAGGATGACCTCAAGACCGACTGACATGACCTCTTATTTTTGCACTGGCTTATTTGATTTTACTGGTTTTTCTTTGGTTTGACTGTCTGCACTTGGCGGGTCTGTGATTGTCCTGATAGAAATGTTGAAGTTTTCTGAGTGTTTTCACAGAGGGGCCATGTCTAGCATGGGGGCAACTCCAACCCCATCTGGGCTCTGGAGTGGAGCCTATGTCAGGGGCTGGTCATAGTTCTTTCCAAGAAGCTCATTCACTGGGTCCCCTATGCACCCTGTGTTAGAGGGCCTCCATGGGGGCCCGTAGACCTCAGAGCCCCCAGAGGTGTTTAAGTGGAAATGAGATTCAAGGGGGCCATGATTTGGTAGTTATGGAGACTGACCCATTCCATAGTGCTCAGTGAGCATAGTGCTGGTGATTTCACTGTTACTCCCCAACAGCACAGACTTATCATGATCCTGCAGTGTCGGGCCCTGTCCTAGGGACGGGAGCAACAGAGAACAAAAGCAGCTGGGTGCCTGCCCTCATGGACCTTACATTCTCATGTGGGAAGTAGGCATTCACAGATAGGTATACACTAAAGTATATAAAGGCAGGAGGAGAAGGGGACGACAGAGGATGAGATGGGTGGATGGCTTCACTGACTCGATGAACATGAGTTTGAGCAAGCTCCAGGAGTTGGTGATAGACAGGGGAGCCTGGTGTGCTGCAGTCCACAGGGTCGCAAAGAGTCGGACACGACTGAGCAACTGCACAGCAAAATACTACAGTGCCAGGCAGTGGGAAATTTAGTACAGAAAAGTAAAGCTGAGTTGCCGGGGTCCAGCCCCAGTGGATCCAGGGAATTCGAAGGGTGGACGGCGTTGGGGTGGAAAGACTTGTTTATTGATTGATATAAGATTAGATTAAGAAACTATAGTGTAGTAAGAAGATTAAGTGGAGGAAGAGGGCTGAATAGCTTGGTTTACGAGGAAGACCAATAAAATTCCAGACAAGGAATTTGCACCATTTACGTTGGGCCACCGGCGCTCGCTTGAATATCTAAGGGTGCCTCACCTTAGGCTCCCTTTCGCGCGGGTCTTAACAGCCAGGGCAAGTAAGTAGACTTGGTGGGCCTCCGCGCCCCAGGTGGAGATTCAGCCTGAAATTAAAGTAAAGAGTAGAGGGAGGGAAAGAGAGAGAAGAGAGAGAGACACGGGGGGAGCCAGATTCCCAAGAAACCAGGCCGAGAGACTAGTCCGAGAAGCTGGTCCCATCCTTTATTGTTCAGAAGGCCTTTTATACTTTTGATAAAACATGGAGATCAATGGGTAACACAAAATTATGTAGCGTTCGCAGCCCAGACTCTTTCTATATATCATTTTGTATACAAAAGGTCTCAGGTGATTTACATTATCTTCTGGCCAAGAGGCTTGTTAACACTTTTTGGCTCTCTTCCTTAATGAATGTTAATTTTGTTTCCCCTGAAGTGTTTTTCTTTAATCTACATCTCCTTAGAGCGCTAAAGTTACATCTCTATAGAACAAAGGTGCAGTGGGTTATAACAAAGAAGGTACTTAACTCAAAGGTCTAATGTTGCTAATACAAGGTCTACTACTTGTTTTTCTATATACCAACTATATCTAAAAATAAAGGATATGAAAATTTGGCAGCAAGCATTGGCTCAACAAATGAAACTTTTAATCAGTCCTATTCTAATGATTTTGACTCCTCGGAAGCCCCTACAGTCCTAGGATGTTTTAAGCTTCCTGTGCCTCCTGCGGTCGGGAGGCCTCAAACAATCACACGCGCAGCTGTACGAGTCCTGCAGGCAGGCTAGAAAGCCATCAGAGGGGTTTTTGGATTGAAACACCCTTTCAAATGCAGAAGACTAAAGCCCTGAATTGACTTTTTCCAGAGAATGTCAGAAGAGTGGAAAAGCGGAGCACAAAAACCGGCCGATTTTTGTTGGGGTACATGCTTAGGAATTTCCAGAGGGGCCCCTGAAGTCTGACCACGCCTTGCGTATGTCAGCTTCCTTCCTCATGACCTTGTCACGGGCGGGATTCCTCATACTGGCTTCCGGCACTGAGTGAGGAGGTGGGAAGTGGCTGGAAGTCCAGTGACAGTGACTCTGAACAGTCCTGGTTCAGAGACGGAGTCAAGAGAGACTCTGAGCAAAGACCAGTGAGAGGGCCAGACATAAGCACCCGTGAAGGGCAGAGTCCCCGGAGGCAGGAAGGGCAGGGGAGAGGTCAGGGAGGGGCAGACCTGCCTGACATTCTCATCACAGGGGGAGGCTCTGAAGCTTGGGAGAGAGGAGGCAAAGGGTGAAAGAGGCTGGGGGCCGCGAGGCAGTGGCCAGTGGCCAGTCACAGACCTCACTGGCCGCGGGCAAGGGCTTCAAGCTCCCAGCCAAGCTAATGTGTGAGGCCTTGCACAAGGCTGGAACACGATAGACAACAAGCACGTATGCTTGGCAAATGTTCCCTCTCTTCTTATCTGCATGTTGGCTGGGAGCCGGCAGGGATACCAGGGGTGAGACATCCCGCCAGGACTCTCTTCAATACTTGTGCAAACTTGGGACCTCCCTGGTGGCCCAGTGGTTAGAACTTCAAGCTGCCAATGTAGGGGGCTCAGGTTCAATCCCTGATTGGGGAACTAAGATCTCACACGCTGCATGGTGTGGCCAAAAATTTAGAATAATTAAAAAAAAAAAACCACTTAAAAAAAATAGTTGTGCCAACTCTGCTCGGGGCACTTTCCCATCTGTGTTCTCATCTTGCCTTTAGGGCAACCCTGTGTTGTCAGTGGGCAGAGTGTTGTGGTGCCACTTACGCTCGTTACTTAACTTTCACAAGCCTCAGTTTCATCATCCGTAAAATGGGGAGAATACCCACTCCCACAGAAGCACCTTGTGGACCAGATGAGGTAAAATGGGAGGGGAAGGCATAGGGAAACTCTAACCAAATCTAAACTGAAATAATCTCCATTTCACAGATGGTGAAACTGACACTCGAGCTCAAGTGCCCACAGTTGCTTCTGTTTCTACTCACCTTCTGCGAATAGATCCATTTTGATCCAGATGTCTGAGTCAGTGGCTACAACTAGACAAGCCTGGTGTTCGGTGATAAACGCAAATTCCTGTCTTCCTCTGAGATCATGAACTGAGAGGTAGTGGAGTGAGTTTGCCAATAGTTGTAAGTCAGTGATTTTCTAAGTATCAGAAAGCTAGAGAAAAGCTTCATGGGTCTTTGCCTAGAGAGTGTGTGTAGATTGCCGGGAGAAATATCAATAACCTCAGAGATGCAGATGACACCACCTTTATGGCAGAAAGTGAAGAGGAACTAAATAACTCCTTAATGAAAGTGAGAGAAGAGTGAAAAAGCTGGCTTCAAACTCAACATTTAAAAACCTAAGATCATGGCATCCAGTCCCATTACTTCCTGGCAAATAGATGGGGAAACAATGGACATAGTGACAGACTTAACTTTCTTGGGCTCCAAAATCACTGCAGATGGTGACTGCAGCAATGCAATTAAAAGATGCTTGCTCCTTGAAAGAAAAGCTATGACAAACCCAGACAGCATATTAAAAAGAAGAGACATTACTTTGCAAACAAAAGTCCATCTAATCAAAACTATGGTTTTTCCAGTAGTCATGTATGGGTGTCAGAGTTGGACTATAAAGAAAGCTGAGCACTAAAGGATTGATACTTTCAAATTTTGGTGTTGGAGAAGACTCTTGAGAGTCCCTTGGACTGCAAGGAGATCCAACCAGTCCATCCTAAAGGAAATCAACCCTTAATATTCATTGGAAGGACTGATGCTGAAGCTGAACCTCCAATACTTTGGCCACCTGATATGAAGAGCCAACTCACTGGAAAAGGCCCTGATGCTGGGAAAGATTGAAGGCGGAAGGAGATGGGGGGGGCGGGCGGGGACGGTACAGAGGACAATGAGATGGCTAGATGGCATCACTGACTCAACCGACATGAGTTTGGGCAAACTCTGGGAGACAGTGAAGGACAGGGAAGCCCAGCGTGCTGCAGTCCATGGGGTTGCAAAGAGTTGGATACAAAGCAAACAACAAAACTGATTTTGGTCTTTAATTCAACTCTCATTTATTTTTGTGAATGATACAAGATAGGGTTACAACTCCCCCCACCCCCATATTGGATAGCCAACTATCCCCATACCGAATCATTTTTCCCTACTTACTGACTTGAAATATTTTTAGCAAACATTAAATTCCCATAAGTACATGAGTTTGTTTCTAGACTTTGTATTCTGTCCTGTTGATTCAATTGTCTTTTCCTGAACTAATAAAATAAAAGTCTTTTCTTTTATATTTTAATGTCTTCGTGGCTCACTGTCCTTTCTTTAAATTGACTTTGCTATTACCAAGCATTCATGTTTACTTACACAAGACTCAGAATAAACTTATCATGATACAGAATTTTGAAACAAGCATCCCAAAATTTAGTACCCCGTGTGTTTTATCTCCATAATAGATTACTCATTTTTTCTTTTGTTCCCTAATAACAGTGCTTCTGCTAAGAGCCATTTTAAAACTGCTGTTCAAGGAGTGTCTTGCCCGTTGGTTTCTACAGCCTGTAAAAATGTTCCTTCAATACTTTTCATTTTTACAAACAAAACAAAAACATGTTGCTACTCCACTTAAAAATCAGGCCCTTCTCCAAGTGGGGCCAGAAGGTCTGGAGCCTGGGGACTGCACTGGGGGGTGGGGTGGAGGGGTGATAACCCAGGTGCTGCTGATCAGGCCCAGCGCAGCGGGGGGAGGAGGGGGCTCGGAGGAGGGGGGATCAAAAAGACACATGGAAAGATGAACTCAGTTGAGGATAGACTGGATGTGGGAATGGGCTCCTTACACCACGTCTGCCCCTTCCCGCTCCATCCCTCATCCATGATGTCTTTCTAATTACATCACATGCCTGCCTCCTGGGCTTCCAGCCGCTATGTGTTCTGGCCCCAGCTCAGTGTCCTGGGACCCGAGTCTCACTGCTGAATCAGGCCATGGGGTCCCTGCCCTCCGGGAACAGTATTTGCACTGCTCCTCCGCCAGGTATGTCTTCCTCAGCTTAGTTACTAGTCTGCTCGGGCTGCCCCAACAAAGTGCCCAGACTGGGTGGGAAAACCACTGACTTATTTTCTCACAGCTCTTGAGGCTGGAGATCCAAGATCAAGTGCCGGCAGGGTTAGTATCTCCCGGGGCCTCTCCCCGTGACTGCATAACGCCGTCTTCTCCCAGGGTCTTCGCAGGACCGTCCCACTGCGTGTGTCTGTGTCCTAATCTCTTCCTTCTGTTGGACACCAGGTGCACGGGGTGTGAGTGTGCTCAGTCGTTCAGTCGTGTCCGACTCTCTGTGACCCTGTGGACTGCAGCCCGCCAGCCTCCTCTGTCCATGGGATTCTTCAGGCAAGAATACTGGAGTGGGTTGCCATGCCCTTCTCCAGGGGAACTTCCCAGCCCAGGGATCAAGCCTGAGTCTCCTGCATTACAGGAGGATTCTTAACTGCTGAACCACCAGGTAAGATGCTTTGCATGGGGGCCTACCCCAATGTCCTCAGTTTAATTTAATTCCCTCTTTAAAGGCCTTATCGCCAAATATAGGCACATTCTGAGGTACTGGGGGTGCATGCGAGCATGCTCAGTCACTCAGCCGTGTCCAACTCTTTGAGACCCCATGGACTGTACAGCCCACCAGGCTCCCCTTTCCATGGACTTTTCCTGGCCTAGGAATACTGGACTAGGTTGCTATTTCCTCTTCCAAGGGGTCATCTCAACCCAGGGATCAAACCCCCATCTCCTGCATCTCCTGCTTTGGCAGGCGGATTCTTTACCACTGAGCCACCTGGGAAGCCCCTTACTAGGGGTGATGATGTCAGTATATGAAATTACAGTTTAGCCCATAACATGTAGCAGAATCCTACTTAGACTTGAGGCCCTCTTCATCATGTCGACACTTCCCAGATTATCCCCTCATTCCAGCTGGCTCTTTCCCTGGGACAAAATGAACCTCCCTTTTCTGTTCAGCTGTGGGGTGACTCCTATCCCTCTTGCAACATCTATCACAAGGCCCTGTAATGAGCTGTTCCTGGGCCTGTGTTCTCTGCTATTTGTGAGCTACTTACACAAGCCGGTCCTCTTCCACTCCTGGCTTCTGTCTGATATTAAACACATGATCTTCCCTCTTTGGGTCTCAGATCTTCCACATAAATAAGAAAAACAAGGCTCAGACTTGGTAAGGCTCTCATCCGTGCCTGCTCTCTGCATCAGAACGCCTGGCATAGGGTGAAGACTATGGCGATGTTTGCTATTCCCTGATCTTTGTCCAAAGTGGGCGTGTGAGTGCTACAGAGATGCGAAATCACACAGAGCTGGGAGGAGATTGGTGGGAAGAGAAAGGACAGGTGGTGTGTGTCAGAGAGATGGGCCTTATTCCAGAAGAGGTGGCACAGTCATCACTGGAAAACGAGCAGCCTGAGGCTGTCCTCTCCAAAGTGCCACGTTCACAGGTAAGACAGAGGACAGTGGACTTCGGCTGCTGAGACATCTTTTCTGTGCGTGCTGGGAAGAAGAGTGGCATGACTGGCCTAGAAAGCCGGCGGCAGTGACGCTAAGCCCAGCCTACCCTATGATGCTGGCTCTACTTCCTGCCCTGCCAACCAATCCCTGCACAATTTGCCACCCAGGGGTCCTCCCTCCTCTCCTGGTGGCACTGAGGTCATCAAATAGAACCTGCAATACATTCTGCAGACTCCAGATCGCTGCCTTTAGGAAAACCTCAAGTCCAGTTTATTTAAGCAAGGAGACTTCCCTGGCCGTTTCATGGTTAAGACTCCAAGCTCCCAATGCAGGGGGAACAGGTTTGAGCCCTGGTCAGGAAGCTAAGATCACACATGCCACATGGTTCAGCCTAAAAAACACCAATTCACTCGAGTGAGATGTATGAATGTACGCAGCCATCAAAATGAGAGGAACAGACAGTGAAGACTCCAGAAGGACAGTCCCTTCCTTTCTCTGGGCTAACTTCACTCCTCGGAGTGGACGGCTCCTGATAGTCTACATTACCCTTCCTTCTCCTGAAGGCAGACTTTCCTTCATTCAGCTACCACTGCCCCACATCCACCCACCCATGTGGTTCCGGTGGAGCTGCCCACCAGGTTCCACATCCCCTTGACCACAGCGATGAGCAGGTGACTCGAACTGGGCCAATCAGACTTCTTCCCTGAAGTTACTCAGGTTGGAGTCAAGGCGAGAGGCTCAGTTCCGGAACCTTAATGATGGTAATGAGAACACCAGCAGGATTAACGATTAACACTAGAAAATGCCAGCACTGTGTTGTACTGTCTCCTTTAATTCATGTGAAGTAGCTTATATGATTGGGGCTCCCTGGTAGCTCAGCTGGTAAGGAATCCGCCTGCAATGCAGGAGACCCTGGCTCAGTTCCTGGGCTGGGAAGATCCCCTGGAGAAGGGATAGGCTACCCACTCCAGTATTCTTGGGCTTCTCTGCTGGCTCAGATGGTAAAGAATCTGCCTGCAATGCACGAGACCTGGGTTTTGATCCCTGGGTCAGGAACATCCGCTGGAGGAGGGCATGGCAACCTGCTCCAGTATTCTTGCCTAAAGAATCCCATGGACAGAGGGACCTGTCGGGCTACAGTCCATGGAATCAGACCTCAGAGTCAGACACGACCAAGCAACTAAGCACAGATTCTATGATTATCCCATTTTCCTGAGAAGAAATCTGAGACTCAGAAAGTTACACAATTTGCCAAAATAAATGGCAGAGCAAGGATTCATGCCCCAGTCTGACTCCAGAAACAGCATTCTCCGGTCCCTCCCCTTCCAGCTTCTCTGACAGTGAAATTGTGAACACGTGGCCTGCAGAGGTTGGCAGCCATGTTCCCATGCGAGCCAGCCTGCAGAGAGAAGCAGGTATGAAAGATGGTGACAATAGCTTGGCAACAGTTGAGTTCTGAGCTCTGCTTCCTTGGCCTCTTTTCCCGATCTTTTGTTTCAACTTCATGAGGCAATAAATGATCTGTTTCCCTGTGATGGTCCAAAATGAGTCTTGGTTGCTTGCACTCTGCCTTGTGATCCCAGTTCCCACCACCTACCTTTCTATCGTTGCAAAACTTCTCCCTTTTATCTTCCACTTCTCCTTTCCCTGACCCCTTTCATGAGTCGGCTAATCGTTCTGAAGCAGTACTAACAGCACTCTGCCTAAAATAAACATCTCCTCTATCCTGCTAAGTCTTGAGCAGTTTCGTCTTTCCCTCTCCCTCCATACCGTCCTGGAAAGAGCCATCACACATGTATCATCACATGTTTGTTTCTTTTCCTTTTGCACCAGGCTCCTCCCTTACCTTCCCGTGGAGTCCACTCAAGACCAACTGCAAAGGTCTTTTCTCAGTCTTCATCCTCTTTAACCTCTGTGGAAGGTTTGGCCCCATTGAGTCCCTCCTCCTTGAATTCCTCTTGCCCTGGCTTCCTTTATATTCCCTGATATTTTCCCTGCCTCCTCAACACCCTCTTCCCCTCTTTCCTTCTTTGCATTCCCTAAGAGAATAAACTTCCCAAGGTTTGGATCTTCACTCACATCGGCATTGACATGTTCTTTCCTGTGCTAAAATTAAGTACAAAACGGAGATTGGACTAGAAAATTCCCTGAGCAGACAAAACCATTTAAGCCACATAAGTAAATTTTGAGCTTCCCAGGTGGCACTAGTGGTAAAGAACTCACCTGCCAATGGAGGAGACACAAGTTTGATCCCTGAGTTGAGAAGATCCTTTGGAGGAGGGCACGGCAACCCACTCCAGTATTCGTGCCTGGAGAATTCCATGGATGGAGAAACCTGATGGGCTACAGTTCACAGGGTCACCGCAAAGAGTCAGACACGGCTGAAGTGACTTAGCACAGCATAGCACACAGCAAGTAAATTTTACTTTATTCTACAAAACAAGGAAAACGGGCCACTTCTTATAAATGCCTTATAATCACAAAAGAAAACTGTCATCTTCCTTAAAATATGAGATAATCACTTTTAACCCATCCCCTGGAAACCCTCATTGTAATAAGCAATCACTGTAAAGATTAAACAACTTCCCACTTTTCCTTTATAAGCCATCCTGTAAGGTCATGCCCCTGAGTTTCATATCACTTTGAATTTAAAATCTCCTGGTCCATGAACTGCTCTTATATGCATAACAAACACTCACTAAACACTATTTTTGATTTGGTGGGTTTAATTTTGCTATTTCTGGATTTTTGACAGTTTCTGGTATCCGGGAAAAAAAGTGAAAGTTAGTCGCACAGTCGTGTTTGACTCTTTGCAATCCCATGGACTGTAGCCTGCCTGGCTCCTCTGTCCATGGGATTCTCCAGGCAAGAGTACTGGAGTCAGTTGCCATTTCCTTCTCCAGGGGATCTTCCGGACCCAGGGACTGAACCCAGGTCTCCTGCATTGCAGGCAGATTCTTTACCAACTGAACCAATAGGGAAGCCAGAGGTAGGATCCGAAGAAGTCGCTACCCTAGCCCTAGCAGCTCTGAGGTCGGTGAGCAAACCAGGTGCTGCATCCATTGAACCATTATCCATTGAAACCTCTGAGCTCACTGATTTTTCAACGACCATGGAGTTCATGGGTAGGTCGCTCCTGGGTCTGAGCTCTGCTCCCTTTTTGCATTTTGAGCTCTCTGACTGAATTGTGCATGCCTCTATTTTGTTTGTTGAAGATTTTAAGTTACCCTGACCTGTTCCAAAGGTTTGGGGTTCTTGCGATTTCCTGTGTTTTGGAACAGCTATTGGGGAAAAAAAAAGGCCCCTCATAGATAAGTGATCTAAAGGCAAAGATGGGTTCTACCTGGGCTAAAGCTCTTTCTCCACCCTTGGGAACTCCTGACTCCTATGTGTATACACTCTATAAGCCAGGATCTTGTGTCTTTTCAGAAAATAGGTGAAATTTTGGGTAATTTGGAATTACAGTGGCCACTTTGAGGAAACTTTGATTAAGATAATCCACCTTAAGGGACACCCTTGAGATGAGAGGATCCCAAACTTCTCAGAAACACTGGAATTCATTCTTTGATTGGTGTGAAGAAGCTTCTGATAGAGTCATGACTCCAAACACATCTTCTCTAAAAGAATTCTTACAGTGCAGAGATTTAAAAGGTCTCATAAAGTACTTTGGCCATCTGAGCAGGTAATCTTAGCCCACCTGCCAGAAATCAGATTTGGATACAACTATTCTCTTGAGTTTTGC
This sequence comes from Capricornis sumatraensis, assembly GCF_032405125.1. NCBI lineage: Eukaryota > Metazoa > Chordata > Mammalia > Artiodactyla > Bovidae > Capricornis > Capricornis sumatraensis. Next base: position 51,987,763 of record NC_091089.1, on the reverse strand, counting down.
ATTATTGTACCTGAGACATAGCTGAAATTTTCATATGAAACTATAAGGTTTCTGTTTGTGTCTGTCATGTTTTTGCATATGTGTGTATGTGCATGAAAATTTTTTAAGAATTCTATTAAATTGGCTTAAAGAAAAACACAAGCTTGTATTAATCAACTACTGCAAAAACTTACACTTTCAGAAACTAGCACAAATGTTTTTCAGGTTCACACAATCTGGGATAATATCCGACAAAAGTTAGCTTAAGTTTATTGATTTAATAAAACAGGCATGTCTTCAGAATTGTTAGCGTTAAATATAAAGCAAACATGCAACTTTTTCTACATGTATTTACAGACAAGTTCACACTATGTTAGAAAATTAATCAACAAGAAAAGTAACTTCAGATGATTACCTGTCTAACATTTAATCCGAGCACAATTGTTAAAAACAAGTAATTTAAATAGGTGCAAATGAGATAAAAGTTTGTACTGTTTAAATAACGGATATTCATTGAATATCTAGATAACTTCCAAATAGAGTAATAAATTGAAACATTCATTGCTAAGCATAAATTTATCTATTTTTGGCTTCTTGACTTTGTACAAATATATTTAGATCCATTAATAAATATGTCTTTGCCACCTTAAAAATTGGACTTAAAATTTCTTTGTCTTTAAAAAAACCTGTAAGTTCTTGTAATTGTTTTTATAAATTTGCTAATTTACTATGGGATACTAATACACAACAGACACTTCACAAAAGCATGTCTCCTCATTTGCACTGGAAAGTAAAGGTTACTGAGATTTGAAATGTATAATCAGTATGTAAAACTAAAACTGCTAGAAACAAAGAGTGAAGGGAAATGGATGTGAGAGTTGGATCACAAAAAGGCTGAGTGCCAAAGGACTGGTGCTTTCTAACTGTGGTGCTGGAGAAGACTGATGAGAGTCTTTGGACTACAAGGAGACCAAACCAGTCAATCCTAAGGGAAATCAACCCTGAATATTCATTAGAAGGACAGATGCTGAAGTTGAAGCTCCAATACTCTGGCCACCTGATGTGAAGAGCTGATTTACTGGAAAAGACCCTGATGCTGGAAAAGATTGAAGGCAAAAGGAGAAGGGGATGACAGAGGATGAGATGGTTGGATGGCATCACTGACTCAATGGACAGGAATTTGAGCAAGCTCCAGGAGTCAGTGATGGACAGGGGAGCCTGATGTACTGCAGTCTATGGGGTTGCAAAGAGTCAGACAGGACTTAGCAACTGAACAATAACAGCAAGAAATAAAAAGAGTGAAAGGAAACAACTCTGGGAAGAAAATGAGATGCGTTTTTGTAGGGAGACTATTCAAGGATTATAGAATGTATTTTTTTAAGGAAAACAGAGTAATTTTATCTTAAAATAACTAGTTTTTTCAGAATAAGAAAAGGAAAAGAATAAGACAAAACCTAAGTGAATATAAAATATTGCAGAAGGTTTGAGGAAAATAAATCTTATGTTGTGAGATCAAAACTGCTAAAAGTGAATAAATTTACTTAAAAGAATTTTTCAAATGAGCTGACCAGTGTACTGATACAAAACTAGAATTTAATTTTCTCTCTGTAAAAATAACAAAATAGATTATTGATCAAAGTAAAAGATTATAAAAAGTTTTTCTTTACTTTTAATGTAATCTGCCTAAGAAACAAAGATTTGTGTCCTATGAAAATACTTCCTGCACTTCATACTGTCTTTATCAAGTCTTTGAATACTTAGAAAAACTGAGTTTTTTCAATATTAAAAGAGCTAAGGGTTTTTGTTTTTACAACTATGTAATTTTATGTATTTGCCTTTAAAATTTTTTAATTATCACTTTGGTTGAATGAATAACTAAATATTGTTTTACAGTGACTTATGTTCCTATTTGATCAAGTGCTTTTGACATTTTTGATAAACTGTCCAAAATCAAGTTGTATATGAAGTCTTTTTACCTCAAAGTAACTTTGGGATTTTTCAGAGGGCCCTAGAAGGTCTATAAAGGTCCATCTAGTCAAGGCTATGGCTTTTCCAGTAGTCATGTACGGATGTGAGAGTTGGACCATAAAGAAAGCTGAGCTCCAAAGAACTGATGCTTTTGAACTGTGGTGTTGGAGAAGACTCTTGAGAGTCCCTTGGACGGCAAGGAGATCCAATCAGTCCATCCTATAGGAGATCAGTCTTGAGTGTTCATCGGAAGGACTGATGATAAAGCTGAAACTCCAATACTTTGGCCACCTGATGAGAAGAACTGACTCATTTGGAAAGATCCTGATGCTGGAGAAGATTGAAGGCGGGAGAAGAAGGAGATGACAGAGGATGAGATGGTTGGATGGCATCACCAACTCAATGGACATGAGTTTGAGTAAACTCCGGGAGTTGGTGATGGACAGGGAGGCCTGTTGTGCTGCAGTCCATGGGGTCACAAAGAGTAGGACACGACTAAGTGACTGAACTGAACTGAACTAGAAGGTCTGAAAAGATGTGCTCTCTCTACTTTTGAAAAGAGAAATGCTAATTTATTTAAGCTTATTCAAAATATTAAATTGCATGGAAAATATTATCAAATAAAAAGTGATGTTAAAAGAAAAAGGGAATTCCCTGGTGGTCCAGTGGTTAGGATCCAGCACTCTCACTGTGGGCCTGGGCTAGGTCCTTGGCTGGGAACCAAGATCTTACAAGCCATGTGGCACAGCTGGAAATATTCAAACTTCTTAGATTATATTTACAAGGGCATACAAGTAGTTCAAAAATTACATGAAATTTCCAAAATTCTGCTTTATCCTTGTATAAATAATCCTGTTATCAATCATAATTCCAGCTATTATCTTGAAATACTGTATGTCACACAATCAAATTTACTTGTCAACTGCATAATTTTTAAAAATAATTTCTCACTAGATCTTCAACCAGGGCTATTTTTAATCTTGTGTCATTCACAGACAGTTATTGTTTTACTCTTGATTCTTTTACATTTATAGTCACCTACAGGCAAAAGTGCTTTATCTTCAAAGAGATTCATGGAAATGACCCTAACAGGCATTCTAGAATACAAGTTTCTCATAATTCTAAAATCACAACACTAAACTGGGTAAATATTTCTGAAAATTCTAATGCAAGACTGATTCATAAAACTGCTAACCCGAAGTCAAGCAAAATGAAAATGATGATAATTTTGATGCCATAATTTAAAACATTGCTGGTTCTTTCATGTCTTATTTTCAAGAATTAAAGAACCCATTTTTATTTTATTTTTTAAGCTATCTATAACTTACTGCAATTTGGTACAGTATACTATTGTAAATAGGAGTTGAAACATTTATCTTTTTCACCCTGCCTGATTCCCTCCAGAATTCAGAAACTCTTATCAAATATGCTCATTTTTCAGGACAATATGTGTATTTATATAAGTCCAAAAAGAATCTATTCTTGTAACAGGACACAATTGTACAAGTCTTATCCTCAAGAGATTTTTAAAGGTCTAATATGAGATTCCTTATTACCAGACAATTTTAGGGAATTAGGATTTTCTGTATGGAAACATTAAAACCCCTTAGCTATTAACAAAGCTTTGACTATAGTGTAATTTGAGAATATACATAGAATTGCTATTCTTTCTACAATTGTATAAATAGTCAAGCCAAGTTTAATAAGGTTAGATTTATTTTACAAACATATTAATTTCACTGTAATTACCTTTGATAAAAATGGGGTGACTATTAAAAAAGCTGGTGTTTCAGTAGAAAATTAGAGTGTACTTTTTATCAGATTCTAGTCCTGTTGGTTGTCTTTGATATTTTGTCATCTACCTGTAAACCTCAGAGAAACCACCACAATGGGTCATGTGTGGACAATCTTATGCTTGTTGCTGTGTGGGCCACTCAAGAGAGTTCACCAGACCATCCAATGACATCATCAAAGACAGTCAAACTACAAGCCAGGACAATTCATCAGATTGAAACTACCATCTTCACTGAAGTATTTAAAGATGATCCTAACTCAAATCTAGAAATTTTCTCAACAGCTGCTTTCCAAACTCAGAGCCTGCATTTATAAGTTGCTCGAACTATAAGCCTTTGTTTTTCTTTTGTTTCCATAGAAATGCTTCTTATTAAATTACCTGATTGTTTACTTCATGTAAAGGGCTAGTTTAGGTGGAAGCTGACTTGTAACTCTCTCCTGATATAAACTTCCTTGTGTTCATCCTGTCCCAAGTAATTGTGAGGACTTGTGACTGCTCACACATCATGTGTTCCTATGTAAATAACTTAGAAAGAACCAGAGATCAAATTGCCAACATCCGCTGGATCATGGAAAAAGCAAGAGAGTTCCAGAAAAATATCTATTTCTGCTTTATTGACTATGCCAAAGCCTCTGACTGTGTGGATCACAATAAACTGTGGAAAATTCTGAAAGAGATGGGAATACCAGACCACCTGACCTGCCTCCTGAGAAATCTGTATGCAGGTCAGAAAGCAACAGTTAGAACTGGACCTGAAACAACACACTGGTTCCAAATAGGAAAAGGAGTACATCAAGGCTGTATGTTGTCACCCTGCTTATTTAACTTCTATGCAGAGTACATCATGAGAAACGCTGGACTGGAAGAAACACAAGCTGGAATCAAGATTGCCAGGAGAAATATCAAGAACCTCAGATATGCAGATGATACCACCCTTATGGCAGAAAGTGAAGAGGAACTAAAAAGCCTCTTGATGAGAGTGAAAGAGGAGAGTGAAAAAGTTGGCTTAAAGCTCAACATTCAGAAAAAGAAGATCATGGCATCTGGTCCCATCACTTCATGGGAAATAGATGGGGAAACAGTGGAAACAGTGTCAGACTTTATTTTGGGGGGCTCCAAAATCACCGCAGATGGTGATTGCAGCCATGAAATTAAAAGACGCTTACTCCTTGGAAGAAAAGTTATGATCAACCTAGATTGCATATTCAAAAGCAGAGACATTACTTTGCCAACAAAGGTCCATCTAGTCAAGGCTATGGTTTTTCCAGTAGTCATGTATGGATGTGAGGGTTGGACTGTGAAGAAGGCTGAGCACCGAAGAATTGGTGCTTTTGAACTGTGGTGTTGGAGAAGACTCTTGAGAGTCCCTTGGACTGCAAGGAGATCCAACCAGTCCATTCTGAAGGAGATCAACCCGGGGATTTTTTTGGCAGGAATGATGCTAAAGCTGAAACTCCAGTACTTTGGCCACCTCATGCGAAGAGTTGACTCATTGGAAAAGACTCTGATGCTGAGAGGGATTGGGGGCAGGAGGAGAAGGGGATGACAGAGGATGAGATGGCTGGATGGCATCATGGACTTGATGGACGTGAGTCTGAGTGAACTCCGGGAGATGGTGATGGACAGGGAGGCCTGGTGTGCTGCGATTCATGGGGTCGCAAAGAGTTGGACATGACTGAGCGACTGAACTGAACTGAGCTGAATTATACATTATCAAAAGGAAATGTCAGTTGACTTTGATGGAGAAGGAAATGGCAACCCACTCCAGTACTCTTCCCTGGAAAATCCCACAGATGGAAGAGCCTGGTAGGCTACAGTTCATGGGGTCACAAACAGTTGGACACAACTTAGAGACTTCACTCACTTCAGATAAAATCTGAATCAGATTATAACTTTTCAATTTATTCAGTTGGTTCAGTCTTGACTCTTGGGAATCTCTGCTCTGGGGACCTTTTCAGTCCTTGGCCATTATAGTCATCATATGAACCTCTCCAGTGCACTGTGTTCTCTCAGGAGTTTTAAATACATTTTGGCAGCCACTTACATCCCAAATGGAATCCCTCAGGATCAGACAACTGGAAGAACTCAATGATCTGACCTCTGTGTCTGTGATAGCTATGTAGCAGTGACTCATGACCATCTGTCCTGAAGACTCAAGTAACACAAACAGTGACAAACAGTGACTGGGTGATTCTTCCTCCTGGCTCCGTTAACAGCCGTTAAGTGAAAGTCATGCTACACTCATTGTTCATACTCTTAGCCTACTGAAAGAAGGACCAAAGGAGGGAATTGTTCAAATTGAACACAGTGGAGACTGAACTTGAAAATTCCCCAACCAGACGCAACCACTTAACCCACATGAGTGAAACTTAATTTAGTTTATTCAGCATGACAAGTGAAACTTCACTTGGGCCATTTCTTGTAAATGTCTGATAACCATAAAGAAAACTTAAGCCAGCTTTCCAAAAATGATAGGAGATAATCACTGTTAACTAATCCCATTCCATCTGGAAACCCTCTTGGTAATAACCAGTCATTGTAAAAATTAAACAACTTACTCACTTTCACTTTATTAGCCATCATATAATGTTATACCCTGAACTCTGTTTATATCTTTGAGTTTAAAAGCCTTTATAAACACAATAAATTTTTACTAACTCTTTACTGGGGGCTTCACTGGTGGCTCAGTGGTTAAAAAATTCACCTGCCAATGCAGGAGATACGAGTTCAACCCTTGGGTCGAGAAGATCCCCTGGAGGAGGAAATGGCAACCCATTCCAATATGCTTGCCTGCAAAATCCCATGGAAATGAGGTTGCAAGATCAGACACAACTTAGCAACTAAGCTGCCACCACCCCCATCACTGTTTACTGATTTGGTGTGTTTAATTTAGTCATTTCTGGATTTTTGACACCTGTTAATCCCATTTGTCTCCTTGCTTGCACATTGCCACTATAACCCTCAAACCATTATCTCTGTCCCTTACCCCTCCCCTTCTAGCCTCTTTGGCCCACAGACAGCATCATCTGTGTGCTCCATCAGCATTAGATTCAATACACCCCCCAAAATACCTGGATGGTCTTTCAGAAAAAGATAACATTGGACCCATCCCTCATGCCATACATCAAAATAAATTTCAAATGGATTACAAATTTATATTTAAAATGTGAACTCATAGAAGTATTAGAATAAAGACTAAATCTTCAAAGTTGAAAACATACACCACTTAGTAGGAGAAATCTATAATAACCTTCAGACAGATTCTGGCTAAACTATTAAACTTAGAAAAGAAAAAATATATTTCACATCCAGAACAGAAAGAAATTCACTTACAGAGACAAAAATAGGTCAGGTCTCAGATGTCTTTCCAGCAGCAATTGGTGCCAACACAAAGAAATGTCTACAAGGAAAAAGAATATGATCCAAGTGGATTCTACTCAGCCCAGGTGGAGCTTAAGTATAAAGGCAAGAGCTCACATTTTCAGACACGAAAGTATTCAGAAAATACAGCATCTATAAGCCATTTTGAGAAATCTACTTGATGGTGAAATCTCACTTACTAAAGGATGAATTGAAATAAAATGCCCTGTTATTCTGAAGTCATAGAAATGGGTCAGGTGGGGAGCAGAGAATCCACTTAGGTACAGGAACAATGCTAAACATCTGAGATAATTATGTCTTCAGAATGCAGAAGCAATTGTTGTAACTCTGATAAAACTGACAAAGTTAAAATAATAAAAGTATCAAAATTGGGAGGAAGGAGAGACCAGGTAGAAGGATATTGTTGCTCATTCTCTAGGTTGTGTCTGACTCTTCCACCCCATAGACTGCAGCACGCCAGGCTATTTGTTAATCCTAGCAAATCATCAACCAGTTCTGTCTATGTGGAAACTATCTTTCATTTCTTAAAAGCTTGCAATGACTTCAATGTCTTAAAATTTCTTACCCTTAGTGGTATCTTTTAGGAACCTGTTTCCCTTGCAGGGAAGAAAACTATCTGAAGTAGTCGAGTTAAGCATTTGTTTCTATTAAATTCATTTAAAATTGAATGCAGTATTTATTTTTTGAAATATGTCACTTGTGGAATCATCCTTATACAATTGTTTTCATCTCCCTACCTTTGCCTCTGTCTTTGTCTCCATCTAGGTCCTTCTTTCTACATACACACAGAGAACTGTCAAGAACGAAGTCAACCAAACGTTATCAGTTTCTTTTTTTAATGTTTATTGGAGTATAGTTGCTTTACAATGTTGTTTATTTTCTGTATAGCAGGGTGAGTCAGCTATACATTTACATGAAAGTGAAAGTCGCCCAGTTGTGTCCGATTCTTTGTGACCCCATGGGCTGTAGCCTGTCAGGCTCCTCTGTCATGGAATTCTCCAGGCAAGAATACTGGAGTGGGTAGCCTATTCCTCTCCAGAGGAACTTCTTAACCCAGGAATTGAACCGGGTTCTCCTGCACTGCAGGCAATTCTTTACCAGCTGAGCCACCGGGGAAGCCCACATATATACATGTATCCCCTCTTTTTTGGATTTCCTTCACATTTAGATCATCACAGAGCATTGAGTAGAGTTCTCTGTGCTAGACAGTAGGTTCTCAGTTATCTAGTTTATACCTAGCTGTGTATATATGTCAATCCCAACCTCCCAGTTCATCCCACCCCCTTTTATCCTCCTTGGTGTCCATACGTTTTTCTCTTCATCTGTGTCTCTTTTTATGCTTTGTAAGTAGGTTCAGCTGTACTATTTTTCTAGATTCCACATGTATGCATTAATATATGATCTTTGTTTTTCTCTTTCTGACTTACTTCATTCTGTATGACAATCTGTAGGTCCATTTGTCTCTGCAAATGGCACAATTTCGTTTCATTTAATGACTGAGTAATATTCCATTGTATATAGGTATCACATCTTCTTATTCATTCCTCTGTTGATGAACAATTAGGTTGCTTCTGTGTCCTGGCTATTATAAATAGTGCTGCAATAAACACTGGGGTGCAAGTATCTTTTGAAATTATGGTTTTCTCTGTATATGCGCAGGAATGGATTGGTGGATCATATGGTAGTTCTATTTGTAGTTTTTAAAGTAACCTCCACACTGTTCTCCCTAGTAGTTGTACCAATTTGCATTCCCACCAGCCCTGTAAGAGGGTTCCCTTTTCCCCACACCCTCTCCAGCGTTTATTGTTTGTAGATTTTTTGATGATGGCCATTCTGATGGATGCGAGGTGGTACCTCATGGTGGTTTTGATTTGCATTTCTCTAATAATCAGTGATGAAGAGCATCTTTTCATGCCTCTTGGCCATCTGTATGTCTTCTTTGGAGAAATGTCTATTTAGGTCTTCTACCCATTTTTTTGACTGCATTGTTTGTTTTTTGATATTGAGCTGCGTGAGCTGTTCATATGTTTTGGAGATTAATCCCTTGTCAGTTGCTTCATTTACAAATATTTTTTCCCATTCTGAAGATTCTCTTCATCTTGTTTATGGTTTCCTTTGCCATGCGAAAACTTTTAATTTTATCATCAGTTATCTTTAGATAACTATTCCTAGGTGGTGCTCACCAGTAGTAAAGAAGCTGCCTGCTAATGCAGGAGACACAGAGGCATGGGTTAGATACCTGGGTAGGAAGGATCTCCTGGAGAAGGAAATGGCAACCCACTCCAGTATTCTTGCCTGGAAAAGTCCATGGACAGTGGAGCCTGGTAGCTACAGTCCATCAGGTCACAAAGGGTCAGACACAACCGAGCAACTGAGCACACACCCACATTTGTTTCCTGTATTTTTTATATTTTTATTAAGAAGCATGTGTGGGTTATATTAAAATATGACATACTTAAAGAAAATAAAAGGTTGAACAAAGAGATACCAGAGACATTCAAAAAGAAAGCAGATAGATACAAACATCAGACAAAGTAGAATTTAAATCGAATCAAAAGTATTTGAGTTATGAGAAACGTTATATGTGGTAAAAGGTACAGTGTGAAGACAAAAAAACCAACTATAAGTTGATATTCCCAATAGTATAGTTGCAAGATACATAAAACAAAAACTACCAGAATATGAGGACTTAATTTAAATCACATATGCACTATATATATATATATATATATATATATAAATCCTTGAATACACTTCTTCTGAATTTGACAGATCCAGTAAAACAGAAATAAATTACATAATCTGAATATTACAATCAACAAGCTGAATCTGGTATATACATGGACTTCAGTGTCCTACTAGTAAACAATAAGCATTATTTTATTTGGCTCTTGGAATCTTTTTAAAAGTTGATCATGCATTTGACTCCAAAGAAAACCTATCAATGAAATATAAAAAGTGGAAATTTACAAGACAAATTTCCTGAGCATAGGGCAATAAAATTAGAAATACAAGATTAAAGCACATCTTCAAAAGTCTCATGTTCAGTTCAGTTCAGTTGCTCAGTCGTGTCCGACTCTTTGCGACCCCACACCAGGCCTCTCTGTCCATCACCAACTCCCAGAGTTCACTCAGACTCACGTCCATCGAGTCCGTGATGTCATCCAGCCATCTCATCCTCTGTCGTCCCCTTCTCCTCCTGCCCTCAATCCCTCCCAGCATCAGAATCTTTTCGAATGAGTCAACTCTTCACATCAGGTGGCCAAAGTATTGGAGTTTCAGCTTTAGCATCATTCCTTCCAATGAACACCCAGGGCTGATCTCCTTCAGAATGGACTGGTTGGATCTCCTTGCAGTCCAAGGGACTCTCAGGAATCTTCTCCAACACCATAGTCCAAAAGCATCAATTCTTCGGCGTTCAGCTTTCTTCATAGTCCAACTCTCACATCCATACATGACTACTGGAAAAACCATAGCCTTGACTAGACAGACCTTTATTGGCAAAGTAACGTCTCTGCTTTGGAATATGCTATCTAGGTTGGTCATAACTTTTCCTCCAAGGAGTGAGTATCTTTTAATTTCATGGCTGAAGTCACCATCTGCGGTGATTTTGGAACCCAAAAAAATAAAGTCTGACACTGTTTCCACTGTTTCCCCATCTATTTGCCATGAAGTGATGGGACCAGATGCCATGATCTTCGTTTTCTGAATATTGAGCTTTAAGCCAACTTTTTCACTCTCCTCTTTCACTTTCATCAAGAGGCTTTTTAGTTCCTCTTCACATTCTGCCTTAAGGGTGTACTTAGAATAAAGAAGTACTCTTCCTGAATAGGGCTTCCCTGGTAGCTCAGCTGGTAAAGAATCCATCTGCAAAGCAGGAGACCCCAGTTCAATTCCTGGGTGGGAAAGATCCCCTGGAGAAGGGATAGGCTACCCACTCTAGTATTTTTGCCTGGGGAATTCCACGGACAGAGGAACCTTTTTTCCCTCCTTTCCACGGGGTTGCAGAGTCGAACACAACTGAGTGACTAAGCACACACACACACTTCCTGAATAGAATTCAATTAAATTGTCTAGAAAGCAATGGAAAGAAGAAATACATGGACAAATGAATAAGTACTTGAAAGAACTAGGAAGAAAGGAAGGAGAAAGAGAGAAAAGAAGAGGGGAAGAGAAGAACTCACAGAACTAAATATGTTTGGTTATTTGAAAGAGCCGTCAGTTTAATGCCAGTTAATAAAATCACACCAGGAGATAGTAGGTCTAGATTCTAGTATCATCCTGGAAAATCCTTTCTTTCTCTGAACCTCAGGCTTCTAAATCCAAACTCATGGATTCAACATGATGATCTCCAGGGTTTCTCCTGCTCTGTTTCATTTGGCTCATAAATATGTTTACATACTGGGACATTTGACATGAAAATCCAATTTCTGCCTTAAAAAAAAAAAGGCAGAACCAGAGGACTCGCTGACACTCTGGCTCTGGCCTGAGGCCACCCCTTTAGAAGGGGGCCACTTGGCCCACCAGATCACCAGGATCAGCCTTCCCCTATCGCTTTGGGATTTCCAGCCCCAGCCCAGAAGAAAGAGCTGCAGAATATCAGTTGCCACCCTCTCCAGAGAAATCCCGAGACGCACATGCTTTTTCCTCTTTCATCTCCCCCTTAGAGTGAATATTGGGCCCAGGGGAAAGCAAAACCTAAAAGTGATTTTCAAAAGTAAATTCACATCTTCAATCTTTGTAAGAATTTCCATCCAGACACGGTTTACATAAAGCCTGTTTCCAAGAAAACAGGATGAAAAGCTGGAGAAACTCTCCCCGCCCCCAGGTGCACAAGTTCTGGTTACAGGCACCCACTTTCTCCTTGCTGGTCTGAGTCACCAGCGGGAAACACCATCTGAAAGGGGACTTCATGGTTTGACGGAGCTCCATGTGTAAAACTTTCTGAAGGAAAAAAAAAAAGAAAAATCAGAGGAGAGGAGTGGGAGGTATAGACAAATGCTCCAGAAAACGATACTGAAAATTCACATAAGCAACTATATGTGCTCTTGTCAGGGCAGCCTCATTCAGAAAGCCTCTTCCAGATTCAAAGAGGGTTGTTTCTCAGGATTTAAATGCCTTACTTTTCTTCTCTAGGTAGGCCAAAATTTCCTTGGCATTCCCAACTCCCAAGGTGTCCTTTCCACGTGGCTGTGCCCCGGGCATCCAGTTCAGCCAGGGGCCTGGTAGGGGAGCCAAGGACCTGGGGCTATGGCCACAGCGGTGTGTGAAGATGGGTGGGAGCCAGCTGGTCTCTCAGACTTGATAAGTGAGAAAAGGTAACCCCAAATCCCACCATCCAGAAAACTACCGTGACCATCTTCCTAAACTTTCTGTCAGTCCATATTCTGTAGAGGTAGGACTGTACGCTTTCTGCAATCACCTGCCTCCAGGATGCAGTTTGAGATAAAGGATCTTGCTGTCTTCCACTCAGCAATGTCTGGTGACTATGTCTCAATAAAAAGAATATGTAGATAAAGATCTGCCTACATGGTGGCCCGGAACACCGGCACAATTTAAATAATTGGCTTCCTGTTAAGGTGTATCCAGTTACAATCCCAGGCCTTGCCCGGTGGCTCAGTGGTAAAGTATCTGCCTGCTGATGCAGGAGACACGGGTTCAAGCTCTGGGTTGCGAAGATCTCTGGAGAAGGAAATGGCAACCCACTCCAGTATTCTTGCCTGGAAAATGCCATCGACAAAGGGGCCCAGCAGGCCACAGTCTAAGATTTTGCAAAAAGTCGAGCACACACACACAGAACCCTAACAACAAGGCATAAAGTTGCCCAACTTTCCTAACCCTTGACCACACTAGGCTTCCTTGTTCCGTTTAATCTTTGCCAAACTAAAACTGACAAAATAAACTGTAAGCTTGAAGTTGAAATTAGATGTGCCTTTCTCTGATTAATATTAACAGTTAACTATCATTATCTTTTCATAGTACTAGTCAATTACATCTCTTCTTCCATGATTTACATGATTTAATCCTCTATCAGTTTTCCTAACGGGGTGTTGTGATGTTGATTTATAATAAGAAATATAGGTCTTTTCCTGGTGGTCCACTGGTTAAGAATTCGCCTTCCAATACAGGGACTACAGGTTTGATTTCTAATCTGGTAGCTAAGATCCCGTATCACCTGGGGCAACTAAACCCATGTACTGCAACTAGAGAAAGGTGCTTGCTCCTTGGAAGAAAAGCTATGACAAATCTAGACACTATATTAAAAAGCAGAGACATTACTTTACCAATGAAGGTCCATCTAGTCAAAGCTATGGTTTTTCCAGTACTCATGTATGGATGTGAGAGTTGGACCATAAAGAAAGCTTAGTGCTGAAGAATTGATGCTTTTGAACTGTGGTGTTGGAGAAGACTCTTGAGAGTCCCTTAAACTGCAAGGAGATCCAGCCAGTCCATCCCAAAGGAAATCAGTCCCGAATATTCATTGGAAGGACTGATGCTGAAGCCACCTAATGCAAAGAACTGACATTTGAAAAGTCCCTGATGCTGGGAAAGATTGAAGGCAGGAGGAGAAAGGGATGACAGAGGATAAGATGGTTGGATGGCACCACCGACTCAATGGACATGAGTTTGAGCAAGCCCTGGGAGTTGGTGATGGACAGGGAAGCCTGGCGTGCTGCAGTCCATGGGGTCACAAAGAGTTGGACACAACTAAGGGGTTGAACTGAACTGAACTGAATTAGTGAGTAAATGCTCTTCCGACTTCTGTAATCTGCTGTAGCAAATTAATTGAGCCCAAGGAGGGAATCATTGGAGCTTCCAATCTGTATCAACTTGGTCAGAAGGACAAGGGACAACCTAGACTTACGACTTGCCTCTGAAGTGTGTTGGGGGTGGGCTGGAGAGCCTCTTGTAGAACTGAGCCTTTAACCTGCGGGGTCTGCCACCATCTCCAGGCAGATAGTGTCAGAATCAAGTTAACTTGTAGGATACACAGCTGCAGGGGAAGAACTGCCTGTGGGGACCACGTCTATATACACACATGTTGAAACTGGTGACCAGACCTTCAGCTGGTGTCAGAGAAGTAGAATCTGCTAGAATCGCCTTGACTCATGGACATGTGTGGTTTGGAAAGTGAAAGGATGAAAGAGCAAGGGATGAAGAACTTCTGACTCCTATGTGGCCACATGGTCACCAGCAGTATGGAGTAGCAGCTGTGCTGCAGTTACTCTGAATTCCTAAACGATACTGAAAGCGCTGAGTCAGACCCTGATGCCAGACCAAGCTCAGATTTCGGTCAGTCTGAGTTTTGGCCACTAACTTTGTCCTCGGAGGTAAAAACTCGGTAGTGACAACAGAAAGGACCTCAAAGACCTCCGGTCTCTAAGAAGGTAGTTGGTGTGGGGCGGGCCGGCGGGAAGGGGAGAGGGAAAAACCAAAAAAACTGTTGAAACCTGGGGGTGTAGGGCTGTTGATGAAACAAAAAATTAATCACCTTACCTAAAAAGAAATGGAAATTTTTATTCAGGCCAAACTGAAGTTTATAACCTGGGAGCATCTTCTCAGAAAGCTCCAAGAACTGTTCTGCCTGTTACAGGTCAAAGCACAGTTGCATAAATTTTTGAGAGAGGTTTGTACTTGAAATGACTACATATCACTGACAATTTACACAACCTAGATCTAAATGTACAAAGTGAGTAGTGGCTCATGAGTCATCGCAGTCCCTTACGAGATTAAGAAGGAAGATTACCTCCTAGGGAGTTGTAAAGAAGTTTATCTCCTAAGGCTGTCTGGTTTAATACAGATGCACACCACACACTGAAAGGGGAGAGAGAAGGCCCAAGTGGGCAAGGAAAATTCTATGTTTAAATATTTCTTGTCTTGCCATAAAATAGGAATTTTATTTCATCAGTGTGCAAGAGTTGAACCACTGATGATCAGTATCATTAGCTTCCTAAAGAATTGTTATTGAAATGATGGTGGGAGTAACTCCTTTGGGGTCTGTGTCTGGCTCTGAATGCTGAGGAGGGGAGGAGCACGTTCAGGTTGATTCAGGACCTACAGGGCGCTAGAGCAAACCCAGAGAGTGATATGTGATCCAGACAGACAGGAGGTTATCCTCAAGGGAACAGCCAGCCTGGTGGACTGGATGAAAACCACTGTGGGGTCTGTTTATCCTGAAAAGGTAAGCTATCTGTCTCCCCCTGTGAATACCAAAGTAGGACACGTGAGGCAGCTGATACGCAAGCCTCCTCGAGCTGGCTCTGTAATGATCAGGATATTCATTCACTGAATATGCCCTTTACCCAGCTGGTGTTGTGTCAGTTGCTCGGTCGTGTCTGCCTCCTGGCAACCCTGTGGACTGTAGCCTGCCAGGCTCCTCGGTCCATTGGATTCTCCATGCAAGGATACTGGAGTAGGTTGCCATTTCCTCCTCAGGGGATCTTCCTGATCCAGGGATCGAACCAGCATCTCCTGGGTCTCCTGCATGGCAGTTTGATTCTTTACCTTCTGAGCCAAAGAATATGCTCTCTACCCAGCTCATAGTGAAACCATGTAATCAGATTAAGATTTGAGCCTATGGTCTTTTAAAATCACACACCTGATTTCAAGACTTAATGAAGCTCAGTTTCTTTTTTAAAAAATATTTAAATTATTTTTATTTTTTAAACATTTTTTAAAATTTATTTGTTTTTTAATTGAAGGATAATTGCTTTACAGAATTCTGTTGGTTTCTGCCAAACATCAACATGGATCAGCCATAGGTATAAAAAATTTAATTTTAATTGGAGGATATTTGCTTTACAATGTTGTGTTGGTTTCTGCCATACATCAGCATGAAATCAGGCATAGATATATATACGTCCCCTCCCTCCCTCCCATCCCTCTAGGTTGTCATAGAGCACCAAGTTGAAGCTGATGTCTCATTGCAGAAAGAATTCAGTGATAGACAAAGTGATAGATAAGAAGTGGATTTATTTAGAGAGAAACACAGTCCACAGACAAAGTGTGGGCCATCTGGGAAGACTAGACTGGCCCTGGGGATGGGGTTATCACTTCAGATAGGAGTGGGTAATTCGATAGGCTAATGAGTGGGAGGAGAATTCCAGCTATTTTGGGGAAAGGATGGGGAGGTCAACTCATCTGCCATCTTGGACCTATTTGGTTCTAACCAGTTTTTGTCATGTCTTATGCCTATGTCATTCTTTTAAAACTTGTGCCCTGCCCGCTTCCCTCCTGTTTCAATAGTAAACACTGCTGTGGTTAAGGAGACCCTTCACATGGGCACCCCATTATAACCTCATAGTTGCAGAACAATAATAGTCCAGGAAGCCTTATCAAATTTACTGCCTCAACTTCCCCTCATGGGTCATACAGATGTTATTGAGAACAGCTTAATTAACAAGAGAATGAAGGGAACAGTCAGGAGAATCTTCCCCACAAGGTGGAAACTTTTAAACAGTTATTAAGAAATAAAATGAATTAAGCAACTTTTGATAGGAATGAAACAGAAACAGAGTGTCATGGGACTCATTCCAGCAGCAGAGGAGACTTTCAGTTCAGTTCAATCACTCAGTCGTGTCCGACTCTTTTCGATCCCATGAACTGCAGCACATCAGGCCTCCCTGTCCATCACCAACTCCCGGAGTCCACCCAAACCCATGTCCATTGAGTCAGTGAAGCCATCCAACCATCTCATCCTCTGTCGTCCCCTTCTCCTCCTGCCCCCAATCCCTCCCAGCATCAGGGTCTTTTCCAATGAGTCAGCTCTTCGCATCAGATGGCCAAAATATTGGAGTTTCAGCTTCAACATCAGTCCCTCCAATGAACACCCAGGACTGATCTCCTTTAGGATGGACTGGTTGGATCTCCTTGCAGTCCAAGGGACTCTCAAGAGTCTTCTCCATCCCCACAGTTCAAAAGCATCAGTTCTTCAGCACTCAGCTTTCTTTATGGTCCAACTCTCACATGCATACATGACAACTGGAAAAACCATAGCCTTGACTAGATGGACCTTTGTTGACAAAGTAATGTCTCTGCTTTTGAATATGCTGTCTAGGTTAGTCATAACTTTCCTTCCAAGGAGTAAGCGTCTTTTAATTTCATGGCTGCAGTCACCATATGCAGTGATTTTGGAGCCCCAAAAAATAAAGTCTGATACTGTTTCCACTGTTTCCCCATCTATTTGCCATGAAGTGACGGGACCGGATGCCATGATCTTCGTTTTCTGAATGTTGAGCTTTAAGCCAACTTTTTCACTCTCCTCTTTCACTTTCATCAAGAGGCTTTTGAGTTCCTCTTCACTTTCTGCCATAAGAGTGGTGTCATCTGCATATCTGAGGTTCTTGATATTTCTCCTGGCAATCTTAATACCAGCTTGTGGTTCCTCCAGCCCAGTGTTTCTCATGATGTACTCTGCATAGAAGTTAAATAAGCAGGGTGGCAATAGACAGCCTTGACGTACTCCTTTTCCTATTTGGAACCAGTCTGTTGTTCCATGTCCAGTTCTAACTGTTGCTTCCTGACCTGCATACAGGTTTCTCAAGAGGCAGGTCGGGTGGTCTGGTATTCCCATCTCTTTCAGAATTTTCCACAGTTTATTGTGATCCACAACAGTCAAAGGCTTTGGCATAGTCAATAAAGCAGAAATAGATGTTTTTCTAGAACTCTCTTGCTTTTTCCATGATCCAGCGGATGTTGGCAATTTGATCTCTGGTTCCTCTGCCTTTTCTAAAACCAGCTTGAACATCAGGGAGTTCACAGTTCACGTACTGCTGAAGCCTGGCTTGGAGAATTTTGAGCATTACTTTACTAGCATGTGAGATGAGTGCAATTGTGCGATAGTTTGAACATTCTTTGGCATTGCCTTTCTTTGGGATGGGAGACTTTAGAGGGTTATAAAGAAATGGGAAGAATGAAAGAGGCATTAATGGGATTAAAGCAAAGCTTTAATACAGCACTACCAAAGAGACCCCTTTCAGGTCCCCCAATTTTAAAGGGCCCCAAACAATAAATAGTAAATAGTCTGCTCTGTTTATAATGAAATTTGAAAATCCAGAAGGCACAGATTACAGTGAAAAACCTAACTAGCAATTGCCTGGGGCAGCAGTTAATCCAAGTAATCAAGATACAGATTGATGAGGAGGCCAGGGTCCCTTAACTCAATCCCTCACGGGGGATCCAAAGCCTTTCGCATAAAAGTAGGTAAAATGGTCAGTGGATAAAAAAGAGACATTTTCAAGGACTTCTTGATACAGAAACCCCAGACACTCTAGTACCAAAACCCAAACGGGGAAGCCCAGGCTCAGCCTACAATTATATTGAGAAAACATAAAAATGTAAGGATAGAAACATAAGAGTTGATGGAATTATGGTAAAGGGCTGGAGATTTGGGAGTACAGAGTCTTAACCACAGGACCCCCAGGGAAGTCTGCCACTGGACATTATTAACTGAAACCACTCCAGTGAGTGAAGGATAGAAAATGATCTTGACATCTGAAATACCCACAGTGTCTAGGGTGATGCTGGAGAAATGCCCAAATGGGGCTGGCAGTGCCCAGAAGAGTTCTGTAATAGTATGTAAATGATTAATACAAGATCATGCTGTCTGGGGAATGCAGAGAGGAGATAAAATCAGGGAGACTCTTTCTCTAGGATTGACTTTGGAGCCACCTGAGGAGCTGCTGGAACCAACTGCCATGTGGACAGAGCCCTGTGAGTAGCTGTTGAGAATGAGCCAGTGGTTTACGGATGGCAGTTTCAGGGTAATTGGACAACATCTGGTTTGGAAGGCCACGAGTCTGGAGAATTCAGCTCAGTGGGATGAATGGCAGGCTGTCTTCCCAACAGTGGTAAGAACCGAACAGTGTTTACAACCCCAGTGTTTGGGTTTTCACTGACTCATGGGCAGTGGCCAGTGGCCTGGCCGTGTATGGTCAGGCAGAAGGGCAGTGGAAACCTGGCCTGTTAAAGGGATGTCTGTATGCTGCATAGCTCTGTGGCAATCACTAAAGAAATTTGAGGGGTACAGTAAAGAAGAGCATGTTGGCGCCCAGATCTGGAAGGGAACTGGAGCTGATGAGAAAAATCTCCCCACCATGTGCTCACTTAAGGTGGCCACCTGCGCCCACTAAGCTGGTAGTGGGTGCTTCAGCAATGCAGGGATGGGCTGAATCTGGACGCCGTCCTCTCTTATCATCTGAGGCACACAATGTCAGTGAGAACTGTTCTGTCTGCCAACAAGAGACTGCAAGTAAAGGAAGAGAGAATGTTTTGCTCCCCATCCAAGTCTACAGAGATTCAGTGACCCTTAGTGCACTCTGTGCTTCAGAGAGAAGAGATTAACGTGATAATGGGATGGAGAGCTCTGTGCTTCAGCCAGAGGAAATGAAGGGCAGGATGCTCTGTGCTTTGGACAAACAGGTCCCTTGGAGAGTCACATGTATCTCAGGAAGAATTTTAATGAACCCAGCTTCTTGTAGTTTCCCACACATGGAAAACACCATAGTCATTCTCTTGGCTCTTTGTGACTAGCTGCCATCTCTTACCAAGATGTATGCTTGACTGCATGTGTTTTGTAGGCTGCCTCCCCCCAGGTTTTAAAAAATCATATATAAGCGATCCCCACAACCTGCCCCAACTTCTTGGGAGCAGTTTCTCAGAGCTACTGAGAGGCCAACCCCAGACTATTGTCCTCAGAAAGACCCTTAATAAAGCTTGACTTTGGCCACCTGATGTGAAGAAGTGACTCACTGGAAAAGACCCTGATGCTGGGCAAGATTGAAGGCAGGAGGAGAAGGGGACGACAGAGGATGAGATGGTTGGATGGCATCACTGACTCGATGGACATGAGTTTGAGCAAGTTCCAGGAGTCGGTGATGGGCAGGGAAGCCTGGCGTGCTGCAGTCCATGGGGTCGCAAAAAGTCAGACATGACTGAGTGACTGAACTGAAAGCTTAACTCATGCCTCTCAAATTGTGTGTTTCCTTTCAGTTGACAAGAGACAGACTGCAAATGGCTACGTGGCAGATATCTTTGGTGGGAAGGCTCTGAACGCAGCTGATAGCTGAGACTGATGCTGGCAGCCTGGGTGAGGTGGGGTGGTGGGGGGAGGTGAGGGTAGGCATTGAAAAGGGTTCAGACAGTAATAGACACCAACTCAAGATTGAGCTTTTCTTACTCAGTGGAGATGCAAACACTCAGGAACCTATCAAAGAAATCAGAACAGGAAATACTGAGCCAAGGTGGACAGCTGAACATCATTTCTTCAGACCAAGGGACACATGTACATTATATTCATATATATCCATTATATCATCCATAATATCCAAACATTATATTCTATAATATCCAACAATGAACAGAGAGCCTCCTCTGAGTACTAGTTAGCTAGAAAATTGGAACAGGTGGTTAAACCGTTGGTTATCTAAAGTGGGAAGGTTAAAGCATGAAGGGCTGGCTTATACACCTTCATGGCCGTGTGCTCACACTCAGTGTGACATGAGTGGGGCTAAAGGAGTGTCTGTTTTCAGGCAGAGTAAGGAAGGATGTGAGTATTCTTTCTCCTCACTCCCCATCACCTCAACTTTTTCTTTCTTTTTTTCCTTCAGTGGTGGCAGGACCAGGGCTACACCTACAAGTACCTCAGCAAGAAGAAACTGTAAGTATGTTTTTGTTTTGTTTTTTTTTCCTCCAAAAAGCTTTATTGCTTCCATTCTGTCCAAGGCTTGGGAGAGGGCTCCAAGGTGGTTAGAAACCTGCCTAGTGGCTGCAGAGAGGGGCTTCAGGCAGAAGCTTGGACATTAGGGGAACTCCTGAAAGGCGGCTCAGCTCCAGAGGCTCCGAGCCACGCTTGAGGGTGAGCCTTTCAAAGAAATATTCTCCCAACCCAGCCCAGGGCCAGCCAGCCTGCGGACATTGTTGGACAGGCGGTCTCCCGTCTTCTAGGACGTGGCTCTCTGTGAGTCACAGAGGTAGGGGTCTGTGCGGGCAGAACCCAGGCCATCCAGGCCCAAAAGGGCTGGTTCCAGTTCTTCTCCATGAGAAGGGCGGCTTCCAGAGCTTCCTGGATTTTCCTGACTTCTCTTGAGACACGTCTGCACGTCCTGAAAGAGGGCTCAGCCTCTGCACTGGCTTCGTGTTTACCAGAGGTGCTCCTGCACCCTCACGCCTCTCCTTGACCGATTTGCGGAACCAGTGGCCCACATCCTGCAGAGCCACGTTTGTGGTCGAAATAGAAGCCCAGAGAGAGGCAATGGTAGGGGACCAACAGACGCGTGCTGACCAGGCAGTTGACTGCGGCCTCCACCTGGGCGGAATAATTCTGACGAATCTAGGAGCTCATGGTTGATATGCAATAAGAAGCTAAGCTCAGAAAGTGGTGTTGGCCAGTCGTGGGAGCTGAGTATAGCTGAGTGGCTGATTCCAGAGATGCAACTGGAAAAAATGTTGGAGGGTGGTCGGAGGCTCATGCAAGGGGCATCCCAGGGTCTGTTCCACAGGAACAGAAGCAAGAGACAGATCCGCAGGACCACTGAGCGCACTGCAGTAAGTGTGTTCTTAACCTTTATGTCAGACAGAATTCCTAAAGGCCTGATGGGGTGTGATGTGCAAAAGTGGGTTGAACAGTGAAGGCAGTAATATTGCCAGACGGTAAAGGGAGCTCCCTGGTTCTGATCCTGTGTAATAGGGTGGGCGGGGTCGAGGAGGGTGGGAGGGGGCCACTTGCTATACTAGTATTACCTCCTACATTGTAGCTGACAAGGTAGAAATAGAAGCCTGCAAACCCGAGTGGCCTTGCCCTGGGAGACGCTTTCATACGATATGATGACAAGCTGCATAGTTACTAACAACTGAAAGAAGTTCTAGTGATATGCCAGTGTCTTTTGACCTGTATGATCGATTTGCTGTAAGGAAAGAATGTGTGAAGAGCAGGGAGTGGACTGGGATATTGTGATTCATAATAAGAAATATTTGGTCTTCATTCCCATTTCTAGCACAGAACTTCTAAAACCCTTGGAATTGCCTAAGTGGTGAGACAGATCAAGATGTCTTTTATTAATGAATTATATTTCGATTGTCCCCAGGTCACTTAAGGATGGGGCTGGTTGCCAAGGGAACCAACACTGTGCTTGGTGGGTTGAGAGTTTCAATCCCCCCTTAGACCTCATGGGAGGGGAGAGGGGATAGAGGTTGAATCTGTAGATTGTATGGCCAGTGATTTGATCACTGCCTTTGAATGAACCCTCCACAAACACCCAGAATGATGGGATTTGGAGAGCTGCTGGGCTGGTAAACACACGGAGTTGCTGGGAGAGTTGTATCCTTGGAGAGGGCAAGGAAACTCCACGTCCCTTCCACATACCTTGTTCTGTGCATTTCTTACTTCTAGCTGTTTCTGAGTTATAGCCTTTTATAATAAACTGGTGATCTAGTAAGGAAAATGTTTGATTTCTGTGAGTTGCTCTGGAAAATAATTGAACCCAAGGAGGAAGTCATTGAAACCCCCAACCTATAGCCTGTTGGTCAGAAGAATGGACGGCAACCCAGAGTTGCCACTAGCCTCTGCAGTGGGGTGGGGGTGTGAGGACAGGGACAGTCTTGTAGGGCTGAGCCCCTCACCTGTGGGGTCTGATGCTTTCTCTGGGCAGATAGCGTCAAAATTAAGTTAAACTGTAGGCTGGTATCCATTAAAAAGAATGAAATAATACCATTTGCAACAACATGGATGGGCCTAGAGATTGTCATACTGAGAGAAGTCAGTCAGATAGAGAGGGAATTTCCTATAACAACCCTTATATGTGGAATCTAAAGAGAAATGATACAAATGAACTTAACAAAACAGAAACTCACAGACTTAGAGAATGAACTTACGGTTACCTGTACACACTGCTATATTTAAATGGATCACCAACAAGGACCTCTGTAGGTCCTTGTGTTATGTATAGCACATAAAACCTTGCTCAGTATTACATGGCAGCCTGGATGGGATGGGAGTTTGGGAGAGAATGCATACATGTATACGTATGGCTGAGTCCCTTTGCTATTCACCCCAAACTTTCACAACGTTGTTCATCGGCTATACCACAATACAAAATAAAAAGTTTTTTTAAAAAAGGAAAAGAAAATTGTAGGTTGGTTTCAGAGAATTGCTTATTGGCATGGCACAAAAGACAAATACTACAAATAGCTTCAGGTAAACAAGCTCTCTTTTTACCATGAAAAAAAATGTTTTGAAATATCACTGGGCAAAAAGGCCCAACAAAATCTAATTTGCTATCCTCACTCATCTATTCTTCTAGAAATTTCAGAGGAAGGCATATATTTTGAATATCAAATGAAAACAAGGAAGGATGACAAATAACCAGAATACCAGGAAACAAGCTTCTCTACTGTGAAGGCCAAAACTGTCTCTAAGTACAATGACTGTGTTCCCAGTGAGGACAGCCAATTTGTCTCCAAGTCAATGGAATCTAGAATGCATGCTCCATACAAGGTATTAAGACTTGAAGACCAATAAAAGGTCATGAAACTCAGCAGAACAGTATGTTCGGAGCTGTTTCATTTTTTGAGTGTTTTTTATGTAGAAGACCTTGTTAGGTTAGGATACATTTACTGGAGGGAAAAGTACCCAAGAAAAGTAGATGGGCCACATGGGAAAACCTTAACTTCATTAGCCCCAGACACCAAGTACCAGAGCCAGCCTACAGTTTGGAGCCTGTTCTTGGGAGCTGGCCCTTTCCCAGATGTTTTCTTTTGTGGTATAATAATTACCACAAACAGCATTTAAAATGACACTGAGATTTACTCTATCACAGTTTCTGTGGGTCATAAATTAGTAGAAGCATACATCAGAGCTGTTTGGGGTTTGGTTCCAGACTACCGCAATAATGCAAGTATCTCGATAAATTGAGCCACATAAATTTCTTGGTTTCCCAGATCATATAAAAGTTGTTTACACTATGCTATAGTCTATTAAGTATGCAATGGTGAAACAGAGTAGGACCCTATGGTCCTTCCCCTCACATCCTCTGCCTGCCTTCTGTCTGTGAAAAACTCAAGTCAAAGACTAAGTTTAATCAGAGAAATGAGAACATACAAAAAAAAAAAACCAAAAAAACGAAAACCGTCAAAGGAGACCAAATAATAATAATGTAGTCGTTAGGCATAGTCAAGGTCCTTAAGTTCCTTTTCAAGAACTATAGATAATATTCTGAGCCAAATCCTGTGAGCTGTCTTATAGACACTGAAACTCCAGGTGGGAGACGTTAACCACGTGATGACCAGCCTGTACCGATGACATAAGCTGCCACAATTTCAAGAATTGTCCTCAAGGAAATGGGAACAAATGGACGATGGAACTGAAGATTAACTGTCCCTCAAACAACCAAGATGATGCTGGTCAGACCACTGATGACCAGTTTGATGTTGATCATTGCAGCTGACTGTATTATTTCTGCATGTAACCCCTCCCTCAGCCTATAAAAGCTCTTACCCCGTCGGTTGCCAGTGGGGGGTGTTTGGGGGGAGTCGGCCTTTGGACTGATGTCTGCCCTCCATCCCCACTCCCTACTTCCCCTTCCACCCCTCCACCCTCACCGCCATCATCTGAAATTAAAGCAAACTCTCCTCTCCACCAACCTGGCCTGTTTATTTGGCTGTTGAGCGGTGAGCAGCCAGACCCAGCACTCCTTTCGGTAACAGTAGCATTATATCTAAAAACAATGTAGGGCTTCCCTGGTGGCTCAGTGGTAAAGAATCCACCTGCCAATGCAGGAGACACAGGTACCATCCCTGGGCGTGGAAGATCCCAAATGCCACGGGGCAACTAAGCCCATGTGCCACAACTACTGAGCCTGTGCTCCAGAGCCTGGGAACCGCAACCACTGAGTACATGCCCCGCAGCTACTGAAGCACAGGCGCCCTAGAGCCTGTTCTCTGCAACGAGAGGAGCCCCCACAAAGAGAAGATGGCACACTGCACCTAGCGAGTAGCCCTGCTCTCTGCAACTGGAGAAAAACCTTCACAGCAGCAAAGACCCAGGACAGCTGAAAACAAATAAATAAAGTTATTTTAAAAAAGGAATAAAAACAAGTGTACAAGGACTTCCCTGATGGTCCAGTGGCTAAGACTACATGCTCCCAATGCAAGGGTCTGAGGTTCAATCCGTGGTCAGGAAACTAGATCCCACATTTCCCAACTAAGAGTTTGAATGTTGCAACTGAAATATCCCACATGATGCAACTAAGACCTGGTGAAGCCAAATAAATAAATATTTTTTAAACAGCAAACATTAAAAATAAATTTAAAACAAATGTATATATATAGAGAGTTTAATTTAAAAATACTTCAATGTACCAAAATATTAACCATCATCTGATAAAGCAGGGTTGCCATGAATCTTCAATTTGTAAAAAATGCAGTATCTGAAAAGCACAATAAACTGAGGTACAGTCTAGCTCTTCTGCTCAGGATCTCACAAGGCTATAGTAACAACACCTGAGGCAAGGGGTTCTCTGCCAAGTCCACACAGTTGTTTGCAGAATTCAGTTGCTTCTGGTTGTAGGACTGAGACCCTTAGCTATCAGAGGCCACAACAGTTCTTACCCTGTGATCCTCTCCGTCGGCAGTTAATTGCATGACAGTTTACTTAAGATCAGTGACTGAACCTACCCATCTACCATCTATCTATTACCTGTCATCTATTTATCTAATTAAAACATAATCTTTGAAGTGATATCCCATCACCTTTGCCATATTCTATAGGTTAGAAGCAAGTCAGAGGTCCTGCCTACACTCAAAGTGAGGAAATTTAGCAGGACATGAACACAGGAGCTATCCTGGGGTCTGTCTGTCATACCAAGTTTGTGATCCCCTAGCTCAGAGTTTCCCAAAGGGTATACCTAAAACATTAGTTCCACAAAGATTGTCTTTTGAAAAAATCATACCTCAGTTTTACAAGTTTAGAATTGCTATATATTCTCTCCCCTTCTTAGAGATTCAAAATACACACAAGCATATTAAATGTACTGAGAAGTCTTGGTTATCAGTTATGATGACATTCACCTGCAAAAGCAGAAAATTCAACTTCTTTTTTAAAATAAGTCTTTTTTTTTTTTTTTTTTTAAGACAAGAAGCCTGGAGAGGACTTGATTCAGTGAACTAGTTGTGCCAGAGCAGATGTCACGGCAAATCTTGGTCTTCCCTCACAATGATGTGATGGCTGCTGTAGTTCCAGCCATCACATTTGCATTTACAGTGCGTAGGAGGAGGAAGGAAAAATCCCAGGTTGGCCCTCTGTTTTGTCTATTATGAAAATATAAACTTTCTCAGAATCCCCCAACTTCTTCTACCCTCGTGTGTGCTACAGGCTATATCCTGCAAGACTCCTCTGTCCATGGGATCCTCCAGGCAAGAATACTGGAGTGGGTTGGCATGCCCTCCTCCAGGGGGTCTTCCCGACCCAGGGATGGAACCCGCATCTTATGTCTCTTGTGTTGGCAGGCTAGTTCTTTACCACTAGCACCATTAGGCTTCCATGTGTTTCTCATGAGTTAGAACAGGGTCCTATGCTCACCCTCTCTGCAAGGAAGACTGTGGAAGTGAAAATGTAAAAAATTTTAGCCTTGATAGTGAGAAATGACAAGGCAGAAGGGGACTGGGAGAGACTCTGGGGGTAGCGAACTAACAGAATCTGCCACAAGTTGCCTGAAAGAAAAGTGCTCAGCTTTTCCACTGGAGCTCTAACACCTAACCACAGAAACATGCCTCCAAAAGTACTGCTGAAGCCAAAATCTCTTGGGGTAATGGAACCAGGAAAATGAAGCGCCTAAATTTTGGGGCATAGTCATCTGACACTAAAATCTTCTCTATTTCTCCCCATTCTGGAGAACAGCTTCTGGTCTCAACTACGGGGTGAAGAGCAGGCTTTCTGAAACTTAGCATGTGTTAGCTGCCACTGCCATACTCTAAAATCTTCTTTCCAGGGAAGCCAATCTTCCTTTTCCACCAACTGTAAAGTCTGCAAGAAGGTCAGGTGGAAATAGAGGTTCATAACTTCTGCCCTCTTAACGTTAGTGCATACTGACCCCAAACCCATAGCCCAGCAACTCGTTCTCCTGTACTTCAGCTAAGCAAGA
Organism: Capricornis sumatraensis; assembly: GCF_032405125.1. Taxonomy (NCBI): domain Eukaryota; kingdom Metazoa; phylum Chordata; class Mammalia; order Artiodactyla; family Bovidae; genus Capricornis; species Capricornis sumatraensis. The sequence goes on along the minus strand of NC_091089.1, from coordinate 51,960,505 downwards.
CTCCCCAGCCAAGAGCCACACCCTGTTGCTGGGAATGACACAGAGCTACTAGCAGGAAATGGCCCCGAGTCCAACCAATCCACTTCTAATAATAACCTCTTTTCAAACTCCTTTCCTTCACTTCATTTCCTAGTTCCTCTCTCACTTCTTCTAACCCCAAGTAGGTGCCAACAAGTCTCACCAGTCTCTTTCTTGGTTTTACATTTCCAATGAAATCAGTTCACCTAGATCCATCCCGCTCCCCAAGGTATGGCCCCAGATTTCGGTTGGCAACTGCAGTCATCTCTCTGGTGTACACTCAGCATATTAAATGTCTACAGCCCTCTAAGCATCATCAGTGGGATGGGGCAGTGTGGTCTTGTAGAAGGAGAACTGGACGGGTATCCAACTCTACCCTAACTAGCATGGGATGCTGGGCAAGTTGGCACAAAGAGCCTTTGCATTAAGGAGGAACTGGAGTGGGGGTCCCTGGTCCTCCAGGCTGACCAAGGCTCTAATGGGAATCATTAGACTGGAAGAGCATTTTAAGAGCTCTTGCAGCAGACTTCGCTTGGGGAAACTCGTCACTCAAAGAGGTTTGGTGTTCTTAGAATCCACATTTTTGAGCCTGAACACAGGTATCCATTTCTCTCATTTTTCAAGTGAGAAAGAAGAGATTTTCAAAGCCCATAGTTCGAATAATCAGAACTCAGTGGGGTTTTTAAATTTCCAGTCTCCATCCACAGGAAGGGTTCATCCATTCATTTCTGTACTCACTGACTCATTCAACATAAATTTACTGAATATCTTCTACAAGCCAGGTCATGTGCTAGGTATAGTAATGTACATATATGGAATCTAGAAAAATGGTACCGTGAACCAATCTGTAGGGCAGGAATAGAGACACAGCTGTAGAGAATAGATTTGTGGCTGCAGGGAGGGAAGAAGAGGGTGAGATGAACTTAAAGAGTACCATCGAAATATATACATTACAGTGTGTAAAATAGATACCCAGTGGAAAGTTGTTAAACAGCCAGGGAGCTCAGCCTGATGCTCTGTGATAACCCAGAGGGGTGGCTTGGAAGGTAGGAGAGAGGCTCAAGAGCGAGAGGATATGTGTATATTTACGGCTGGTTCACACTGTTGTATGGCAGTATCAGCACAACATTGCAAAGCAACTCTTGTTCACTCAATCATGCCCGACTCTGCAGCTTCATGGACGGCAGCACGCTAGGCTTCCCTGTCCTTCACTGTCCCCCAGAGTTTGCTGAGACTCATGTCCATCAAGTCAGTGATGCCATCCAACCATCTCGTCCTCTGATGCCCCCTTCTTCTCCTGCTCTCAGTCTTTCCCAGCATCAGGGTCTTTTCCAGTGAATCTGCTCTTCACATCAGGTAACCAAGGTACTGGAGCTTGGGTTTCAGCATCAGCCCTTACAATGAATATTCAGGGCTAATTTCCTTTAGGATTGACTGGTTCAATCTCCTTGCCATCCAAGGGACTCTCTAGAGTCTTCTCCAGCACCACAGTTCAAAATCATCAGTTCTCCAGAGCTCAGTCTTCTTTATGGTCCAAATCTCTCATGCATACATGACTACTGGAAAAACCTATACATACCTTTGTTGGCAAAGTGATGTCTCTGCTTTTTAATATGCTGTCTAGATTTGTAAAGCAACTATCCTCCAACTAAAAGGAAATCCACAGCTCCTGTTCTGAAGACTGTCTAACCCGGAGAGAAGACATCTCTGCCACCAATAACAACACAATCCAAGGACAACCATGCTGTTGAGGTAGCTGGAGGCTTGTGGGTGGTTTTAGCAGTTGGACAGGGGTGGTCCAGCTGGACTAGATCCTTCCAGAAGGGCCTTGATGGCATTTCAGGGCACAGTTGATGTCATTCTAAACAGAACTCCCAATGGGTGACAGGGCTGACTGCTGTGGACCTGGGCCCTCACTGGCAGCAGAGAAAAGAAAGACCTGTCTGACTGAACGTCGCTGGCCTGGGCTCTGCAGAGCCTCCTGTTTCTCAGTTTCACACTTTGCTGTCTTGAGGCCTCTCACTCCCTTCCCCTCCCTCCACAGAGTGTGTATAAAGCATGTGACAGATGCAGAGAGAAAACAAGGGTCTCCCAGGAACGGGTGGGAAGGTTCTAGACGAGATGCAGAGGATGGGGAGGCCCTGTGGGGTGAACAAGAAGGAGGTCTTCCTGGAAGAGGAAGATGTGGAGGGATGAGGATCCGTGTGTCCTGGGAACAAGAAGTAGCTCGGTGTTGCTCAAGCTTCCTGTGTGTCCCGTACGGGCAGAGGAGAGGAGCGGGTACAGGGATGGCAGGAGGAAAGGCTAGACAGATCATCCAGGGTCTTATAAAGAGTCTTATAAAGAGTCTCATAAAGTCTGACCTGATGCTGGCAAAGATCGAAAGCAAAAGGAGAAGGGAGCAGCAGAGGATGAGATGGTTAGACAGCATCGCTGACTCAATGGACATGAATCTGAGCAAACTCTGGGAGACAGCGGAGGACAGAGGAGCCTGGCGTGCTGCAGTCCACAGGGTCCCAAAGAGCTGGGACCAACGACAAAGTCTGCCTATATTGGTCCTATCTCAGTTTTCTAAGACCTCACAAAAATAAATGCAATGCTTCCTTATTCTCCATATATCCTCACGTATATAAACATAAACAGCAAAGTATACATTTGAAAGCACTCACCTCTTCTCCAACCTGAGAACCCCGGAGTAGCCCATATGAGCAGAAGGCGGTTAGCTCATCCTGTGAAGAACTTAATCTAAACTTCTCTCCAGAAGGCATCACACATTGCAAAGAATTAGTCTTGGGGGAGGGGTGCCAATGACCCACAACCACTTGAAAGCAGGCCAACTGAGGTTGGGGGAAAGTCGTCCTCACCCAAGAGGCCCTTGCTTCCAAGCCACTCTCACTTTATAACTCAGTGTCCCAGCCTCATGTCCCCGCACTGAACTCCTCTTCCTTGGCACTTTCTGCATCTTACTTAGGATTTGAGCATCCCAAGTGGCGCTAGTGGTAAAGAACCTGCCTGCCAATGCAGGAGACAAAAGAGATGCAGGTTCGATCCCTGGGTTGGGAAGATCCCCTGGAGAAGGAAATGGCCACCCACTCCAGTATCCTTGCCTGGAGAATCCCATGGAGAGAGGAGCCTGGCGGGGCTACAGTCCATGGGGTTGCAAAGAGTCGGACATGACTGAAGTGACTTGGCATTCAAGTGCACATATTTCTGCGTGTCGTGGTTCCTTTAAAAAGATGTTCTGACTCTATAAATTCCTTGAAAGCAGGAACTGTGTCCTAATGATGATCCTTGTTTCTCTCCCAAAGCATAAAACAGGGCCTGGGATACAGCAGAAGTCCAGCAAATGTTTGTCAAACGAAGCTGAGCTTTGAGAGCATCACAAGAGGGAATGGCGGGAGGTGCATCCGTATCAGTGATCCAAAGGACCACAGCAGGGGAATGATGGTGGAAAATAACCACAGGGAGATGGCAGGTTTGCCACTCTAGTGTATCCTGCAAACGACAGAAAATCTGACTCAAATTTGTTACGTAGGAAAGGGATATTCCAGGTCTTCCATTGACTGAAATGCCCTGGGAGGACTTCAGGTGAGGCTTGACCCAGGAGCTCAAACAGTGTTACCAGGATTTGGTCTCTGTCTCCTTTGTTCCCTGGGATGTCTTCATTCCTGGGCTCTACTTGAGGAAAGGGATCCATGTCAGATCTAGACCCACACTCCGCAGGGTTCTTTGTAGCTGGAGAGGGCACACACCGGCTGACAAGTTCTCACACTGAACCAGTCCCTGGCTGGGAAATGAGATGCCCTGGTTTTACAGCTGTCAGATAAAGTGAATGGCCAGTCTTCAGGTACCCGTTCTGATAGCACATCATGTAAGTGGCTTGCTGGTACAAATGGACCCTGTGCATGTTTAAGTAGGGTATTATGGTTGACAAGTAATGGATTAGGCTCCCCAGCTCTGCCAGTAATGAGTATGTGACCAAGAAAGTCACTTCACATAACTTCCCAGGCTTAAAATTTCCTTATCTGTAAAATGAAGCCACGCTTGATCTCCACGAGAGATCCCTCCAGCTTCAGTGCTCACTCTTCAGTGATTTCTCCTGGGTAAAATTACCTGCCAAGTTCCAACCTTATGGCAACAGCATCCTGGGGCCCTGTCCATCTTGATCCTACCCCAGGCGCAAAGCTGGTGGACTCTGCAGCCGTCCCCACCTCTAGGCATGTGTGTCTGACCACAGGTTCCCTTAAAAACCTGACACCCGGAGTGCTAGGTTTGGGGGTTTGCCCTTCTGTTTCCAGGAGCTGCTACCCCCACCCCAAAGTTTCATGTGGAGAACTTCCAGACTTAGGAGGCTTGCTGATGTTTGTATAAGCACCTAAGCTGAGCCACTGGGAAAATGTCTGAGGTTTTCTGATTTATGTGGAGGCTGAGTGAGTATGATAAATTCAAGGACTTTAGGGTTGATACCCTGAATATTCAGGGCTTCCCCTCCCGTGGCTCAGCCATAAAGAATCCACCTGCAATGCAGGAGTTGCAGGAGATGTGGGTTTGATCCCTGAGTCAGGAAGATTCTCTGGAGGAGGGCATGGCAACCCACTCCAGTGTTCTTGCCTGGAGAATCCCACGGACAGAGGAGCCTGGAGGGCTGCAGTCCAGAGGGTCTCAAGAGACATGACTGAAGCCACCCAGCGCACACGCACCCCTGGATATACATTGGAAGGACTGATGCTGAAGCTGAAGCTTCAATACTTTGCCCACCTGATGGGAAGAGTTGACTCATTGGAAAAGACCCTCATGCTGGGGAAGATTGAGGCAAGAGGAGAAGGGGATGACAGAGGATGAATGGTTAGATGGCATCACCAACTCAATGGACATGAGTTTGAGCAAGCTCCGGGAGATGGTGAAGGACAGGGAAGCCTGTGGTGCTGAAGTCCATGGGGTCACAAAGAGTCAGACACAACTTAGCGACTGGCCAACAACAAGCGTTGATGAAGGAAGGGACAGAACCCTGGTAGGCAGTCACACACAAGCTTTACTGGGTGATACCAGGACAGTAAGTGGCGAAGAACCTCCTAGAAAGAGATCTTCCAGATACTCTGGCAAAGGCCACCCCCCTGAAGGGGGTTGGGCAAGAGAACCCCAGGATGGGGCAGAGGTGGGGAGCAGAGAGCGTGCTTACATATCTAGGCAGTGTTGCTTAGAAGCAAGGTCGGGGCGGGGGAGCTCCTAAAGGCACAGTGATGTGGGATCTTTCGTAACTACTGGGTCTGTCTTATCTCTGGTTGGCAGATGTTCAGTGTGGTTTCATGGGGGTATGCACGCAGGTAGGCTCTAAAGAGCTAAAAATGTTTCTTTGGATGATATTTAAGGTAGCTAGATGTGTAACAATTAGAGTTTGGCACTGGCAGGCTTTGGGCTGACTGGCCCTAGCTGGCTGTGAATCAATAAACATGGGAACATTTTAGGCCTATACTCTAAGGCCATGTTTGGCCGCTTTACAGAACAGTGAGATCCAGCCGCAAGGTCTCCAGGGTGAGCGTTTACCAGTAGGCTGGGCCAGGTGTGAAAGTCCCACTGGAGGGTGTTGAAACTCTTCTCAGTAAACTCAGCCCTCACGGAATGGAGAAAGTTCTCACTGTGATTTTCTTTCAAGGAATTAAGCAAACAATAATCCGTTAAGTATGAGTGGAACTTTATCCTTCAAAGCTCTTTCCTATTTGATTCTTACAACACCCTCAGAAGAATCAGAGTAGGCGTGGCTAGTGGCATTCATCCCCTGCCACCAGCACTGAATGCGGGGGACATGGACGGACGTGGGAGCAGAGCACAGTAACAGCCAGGACTGAGGTTCGGTCTCCTCGAGTCCTGCCCGTTCTATCTGCCCGTCGGGCAGCTGGAGGTCAAGACCATTCTTTCCTGCCTGGGGTTCCTGCCTTGAGCAGATGCACATACTGGTAAAGTTTCACCCTATGTCCTTGGACCATTTTCGCTCTTTTTGGTTTTTTTTTTTTTTAATAGTACAGGTCAGTTGTTGCAGAGGATGGAAAGAGAGTAGCAAGCTTAAGTTCTAGTTTATCTTATCAAATTTCTCGGACGGATGGGTTCTTAGGTGTCAGGCGTTTCGCAGATGGGGGAGCTGAGGACCGCGGGAGGAAGTGTCCTGCCCGCAGCCGCACAGCGCAGGGCCCACGGTGCCTTTTCCGCAGCGGGCCGCACTCCAGCCTTTGAGCCCTAGGGGGCGCCAGCTAGCTTCACCTTTCCCAGAATTCAGCGCTGAGAACAAAGCCTCCAGGAGGATGTTACCCACCCAAAGTCCAGGGGCTGTAAGGAGTCAGGCAGCCTCCCTCTTTCCAAGGCGTGGCTCCTTCAACTCTCTATAACCCCACTGTCCGGCCCCCTCAACAGGCAGGGGCTGAGTTTTCTGCCCTGTGGGAGTTTAGGGTCACAGTTTCTTTCCCCAGTGAAAGTGAAAGTTGTTAGTCGCTCATTTGTGTTCGACTCTTTGCAACCCCATGGACTATAGCCTGCCAGGCTCCTCTGTCCGTGGAATCCTGCAGGCAAGAATACTGGAGTGGGTAGCCATTCCCTTCTCCAGGGGATCTTCCCAACCCAGGGATCAAACTGAGGTCTCCTGCGTTGCAGGAAGATTCTTCACCATCTGAGCCACCAGGGACGTCTTCATTTCTCCAGATTCTGTCCTCTTCACTGGGCAATGACTCTCCAAAGCTGGCTTCAGGCTCTGGGGCTGGAAATGCCCTCAGTTCTCTTCTGGGAACAATTTCCTGCCCTGATAAGGCCCAAGTTCCCCCTTGATAGTCACTGCCTTCAGCCAGGGGTGGATCCAGGCTTTGATGGACCTTGAAGCTTATGCAGTTTGGGGACATCTTTAACAAAAACTATGGAATGTCACACATACAAAATGCCCCCAAGCTCCTAGGAGAGACCCTCGCAATGAGAAGCCTGTGCCCCAGGTCCCAGTAGACTGGGGTTCACCCCGCAGCTGCCTCTCTCTGAGGAGTGGCTGGTGGGGCTCCTGGTGGAGGGAGCAGAGCAGCTGAGGGCACCCCAGAGTCTCAGCAAAGGGTGGAGCGACCTTTGTGTCCTCCAATAGTTGCTGTGATCACTCTTAGTTAAGTCACCTGATTTCAAGCCTCATGCAACAGAGTAAGGTGGCTGCTTTCCTCTTGGCCAGAGAGGGAAGATTTCTGCCAATTAGCTGGGCAAATCCCCAGCTACCTTACTGTTGGCACCCACATGAGTGCCAACCAGGGCCCCCTCCCTCCAAATGCCCAGAGATCCCTGAGGATATTCACTCTGACCTAGACTTGCTACCATCCAGCACTGTCCTGGTTTTAGGAATGAAAATTCCGCATCCCAGAAAAACCCCTCAGTTCAGTTCAGTTCAGTCGCTCAGTCGTGTCCAGCTCTTTGCAACCCCATGAATTGCAGCACGCCAGGCCTCCCTGTCCATCACCAACTCCCGGAGTGCACTCAGACTCATGTCCATCGAGTCCGTGATGCCATCCAGCCATCTCATCCTCTGTCGTCCCCTTCTCCTCCTGCCCCCAATCCCTCCCAGCATCAGAATCTTTTCCAATGAGTCAACTCTTCGCATGAGGTGGCCAAAGTACCGGAGTTTCAGCTTTAGCATCATTCCTTCCAAAGAAATCCCAGGGCTGATCTCCTTTAGAATGGACTGGTTGGATCTCCTTGCAGTCCAAGAGACTCTCAAGAGTCTTCTCCAACACCACAGTTCAAAAGCACCAATTCTTCGGCGCTCAGCCTTCTTCACAGTCCAACTCTCACATCCATATATGACAAGTGGAAAAACCATAGCCTTGACTAGATGGACTTTTGTTGGCAAAGTAATGTCTCTGCTTTTCAATATACTATCTAGGTTGGACAAAACTTTTTTTCCGAGGAGTAAGTGTCTTTTAATTTCATGGCTGCTGTCAACATCTGCAGTGATTTTGGAGCCCCCAAAAAATAAAGTCTGACACTGTTTCCACTGTTTCCCCATCTATTTGCCATGAAGTGACGGGACCAGATGCCATGATCTTCGTTTTCTGAATGTTGAGCTTTAAGCCAACTGTTTCACTCTCCTCTTTCACTTTCATCAAGAGGCTTTTCAGTTCCTGTTCACTTTCTGCCATAAGGGTGCTGTCATCTACATATCCGAGGTGATTGATGTTTCTCCCGGCAATCTTGATTCCAGCTTGTGTTTCTTCCAGCCCAGCGTTTCTCATGATGTACTCTGCATACAAGTTAAATAAGCAAGGTGACAATATACAGCCTTGACGCACTCCATTTCCTATTTGGAACCAGTCTGTTGTTCCATGTCCAGTTCTAACTGTTGCTTCCTGACCTGCATACAGATTTCTCAAGAGGCAGGTCAGGTGGTCTGGTATTCCCATCTCTCTCAGAATTTCAGTCCTCACCAAATCAAGACATTGGTAGCTAGATAGCCACCCCCTCACTCACAGTGGTCAGTCTGCTCTGGGCCAAGTCTCAGCCCAGTTCTCAGAACCCAGCCTTGGGTTTGGATGACTACTCCAAACAACAGCTCAGGTGATGGAGTTCTCTGTTGGTCTAGGGGTTCAGGTTTCGGCTTTTACTGCCGTGGCCTGGGGTTTGATCCCTGGTGGGGAACTGAACTCCCACAAGCCTAGTAGTGCAGCCAGGACTGAAAAACAAACAAACAACAACAAAAACCAAGAAAGGGATGGGAGGGAAGTTCACGAGGGAGGAGATATACGCTACCTGTGGCTGATTCACATTATTGTATGGCAGAAGCCAGCATGAATTTTAAAGCAATCATACTCCAATTAAAAATAAATTTAAGAAAAACAACAAGAGAGCAGGTGACAGTAAGGATCTACAAGGGCCTGCCTTGTTGCCAGCCATGTCTCTCTTCAGTCAAGGAAACAAGGCTTACTTCTTATCTCAGCAGACAAGGAGGAGCTAGTGACAGAGGACAGTACCATCGCCAGGTACATAGTAATAGTTATAGTAATAGTAATGGTTATAGTAATAGTAATAGTTATAGTAATAGTAATAGTAATAGTAATAGTAATAGTTATAGTAATAGTAATAGTTGCATGACTCAGTCCTAACAAGTGGACGGGTGAACGCGGGGGCATTATGTTCATGACTGCATCTGCTCTTCACTCCAGACTGAGGTGGGGATTTTCCATGCTGATTCTGCAGAGGGGGACTTGGTGTGCAGAGATGCTGATCAGCCCAAGGTGACTTGTCAGCCCAAGCTCTTCCAACCATCTCACCCTGGCCCAGGAGACAGGATACCTGATTCGCATCCTAGATCATTTGTTAACTCATTGTGTGAACTCAAGCAAGTGCATTAGAACTGGGAACCTCAGGCTTGCTGAAAAGTAAACTCTATTCAGACAAGTGCTTTCAAGGCCTTTCAGGGGTCTGGGCTCAGTCAAGGCTGAACATGGTCAACTCTGACACTGAAAACATATGTGGCCTTGGACAAGTTGCTGGACCCACTTCCACCTGTAAAACTGTGGCATTATCTTGGGCAATTTGTGGGACAGGTTTAATGGAACAGTTCATGGAAGTTCAGTGCCAAGACTGGGGTGTGTTGACTTGAAAACAAAACAATGATTACTATTCCTGCTGTGGTTTCTGCGAATCCTTTTCACTCAGACTGTAGAACTTCAGTATTGTCCCAGATACACTGTATGCAAAGATATTAGCACCGATTTACGCTGGTTAGCAAAGACTTCTTTCTCAAATATATTTCCAGAAAATGGGGAAAAGTTGTGTCCATGGTAACCAGTGGGAGGTGGCCAGCAGAGCTGGAGGAGAGAGGAGTTGGCTCAGACCTGGCCCTGAAAACGGGAGCCTGTGGTGACAGCAGCCAGCCCCTCCTAGACAGTGGTCGTGGGCGAACCCATGAATTGGACCTTCTAGGATTTCAGAGAACCGAGGCCACAGGTCTTCACACAGGTCTGCTCTCATTGGGCTGCTTTGGGGACCCACCTGCCAGGCACAAGTCTTAACATACAAACCAGGAAGGCGTTGCTACCATGGAAAATAAGATTTTTCTTTTACAATGGAATTAGGAAGCCATCACACTTTCACTCACATCAGGACTGATACCCCCAGGACTGACCAGTCAGCTCATTTAAATGAGGTGGGTGTGTAGTGGCCAGAGTTTCAGGGCCAGATGCTCACACCCAGATTTTGCTGGCCAACGTCTCCCAAACTCCACAGACTGTTTTGGGAAACTGCACATCCTGCCAGGAGAAGCTGGGAGGCCACAGAGGTGGCAGAGTGCTCCAAGCCTTGCCCAAGCCAAGGCGCGGCTGGCGGGCCCGGGACTTCTCCCTTCCAATAGCAGAAAGACCAGTTTTCCTCCAGCATCAGGAGATCTTCTCAGCCAATGAGAGGCCAGACCCCAGTGACTCACCCCACAGCATGTGGTTTCTCAAGCAGATGTTCCCAGACCACATGAAAGGCTGGCAGAGCATCACTGTAGGGTTTACTATTCCTTCTTTTGTTAAAATTCCTAATATAAGGAAGTGGGCCTGGGGATTGAAGGAAGCATCGGTTTACAGCCCCGCCCCCTCTCCCTGGCAGCTTGGCAGGAGACAGAAGGGCATCCCAGGAGCCCGTCTAGGGGTGCCCCCCCTTCTCCTTATTTCTCCATCCATGGTGTTAATTTTACTGGAACTCCTTTCTGTACAGACAGTGAGGAGGAGGGGAATAAGTCCAGGACAGCTTGCTTGTATCTTCTGGGCCCCCTGGAGGCCTCCTGGGGGCACCCAGCACTCTGTCAAGATGGGGGGACCCAGACCAGTCTCCGGTCCCCTTGGAAGGAGACTGAGCCAGGAAAGGTGGGTTAAGTCAGGAGGTAGAATGAACCTTCTTTCCTCTACTTCAAGACACACTTTTTTTTTTTTTCAAGACACACTTTTAATGGTTTTCAAATTATTTTTTATTTTCTTATTAAAATGCCAAACATTTAAAAAGTAGACTAATACAGTGAATCTCCATCAATGCAGCAATAATATTTATCCACACAGAGCATATCTCAAACTGGGATACATTTATTGTCAGGGGCTATATTTAATATAGTGTTTCTTTCCCCTGGCAAAACTATCATTACATGAACAAGGTGTCTAACAACTGGTTAAGGAGGAGCAGATTGAAACAGATGAACAAGGAAGAAAATCAAGCAGGAAACAACTTTGCCCTTGAGCAATTTTCTTTATATTTTTTATCACCCAAGATCCTTTCTGCTTCTTTCTGCCAATTGGCCTTGGGTTTTGAAGGTTTTCATCTACCAAATTCCATTTATTATTAGCTTCCACCCTTTTTAAAATAAATAAAAAATAATAGAAACTTGTGCACCAAAAGTAATTAGCAGCATTATACACATAGCCAAAAGGTAGAAGCAGCTAAGTGTCCACTGAGGGATGAATGGATAAACTGAATGTGGTTTAGCTTATAGTCCAAGCAGTGGAATATTACTCAGTCTTAAAAAGCAAGGACATTCTGACACATGGTACAGCATGGATGAACCTTGAAGACGCTGTGCTAAATGAAATAAGCCAGACACAAATACCATATGATTTCACTTAGATGAGGTTCCTGGAAACACAGTCAACTTTGTGGAGATAGAAGGTTATACACAGGCTACCAGGGACTGGAGGCAAGGAAGGATGGGAAGTCATCGGATGCACAGTTTCTGTTTGGGGTGATGGCAAGTTCTGGAAATGGATATTGGTAATAATTTTACAACATTATGAATGTACTTAAAGCAGAAATAGATGTTTTTCTGGAACTCTCTTGCTTTTTCCATGATCCAGCGGATGTTGGCAATTTGATCTCTGGTTCTTCTGCCTTTTCTAAAACCAGCTTGAACATCTGGAAGTTCACGGTTCATGTATTGTTGAAGCCTGGCTTGGAGAATTTTGAGCATTACTTTACTAGAGTGTGAGATGAGTGCAGTTGTGCAGTAGTTTGAGCATTCTTTGGCATTGCCTTTCTTTGAGATTGGAATGAAAACTGACCTTTTCCAGTCCTTTGGCCACTGCTGAGTTTTCCAAATTTGCTGGCTTACTGAGTGCAGCACTTTCACTGCATCATCTTTCAGGATTTGAAACAGCTCAACTGGAATTCCATCACCTCCACTAGCTTTGTTCGTAGTGGTGCTTTCTAAGGCCCACTTGACTTCACATTCCAGGATGTCTGGCTCTAGGTGAGTGATACACCATCGTGATTATCCAGGTCATGAAGCTCTTTTTTGTACAGTTCTTCTGTGTATTCTTGCCACCTCTTCTTAATATCTTCTGCTTCAGTTGGGTCCATACCATTTCTGTCCTTGATTGAGCCCATTTTTGCATGAAATGTTCCCTTGGTATCTCTAATTTTCTTGAAGAGATCTCTAATCTTTCCCATTCTGTTGTTTTCCTCTATTTCTTTGCAATGATCGCTGAGGAAGGCTTTCTCATCTCTCCTTGTTATTCTTTGGAACTCTGCATTCAGATGCTTATATCTTTCCTTTTCTCCCTTGCTTTTTACTTCTCTTCTTTTCACAGCTATTTATTAGGCCTCCTCAGACAGCCATTTTGCTTTTTTGCATTTCTTTTCCATGGGAAAAAGACTTCCTCTTGAGAAACCTATATGCAGGCCAGGAAGCAACAGTTAGAACTGGACATGGAACAACAGACTGGTTCCAAATAGGAAAAGGAGTACGTCAAGGCTTATTTAACTTCCATGCAGAGTGCATCATGAGAAATGCTGGGCTGGAAGAAGCACAAGCTGGAATCAAGATTGCCAGGAGAAATATCAATAACCTCAGATATGCAGATGACACCACCCTTATGGCAGAAAGTGAAGAGGAACTCAAAAGCCTCTTGATGAAAGTGAAAGAGGAGAGTGAAAAAGTTGGTTTAAAGCTCAACATTCAGAAAACAAAGATCATGGCATCTGGTCCCATCACTTCATGGGAAATAGATGGGGAAACAGTGGAAACAGTGTCAGACTTTATTTTTGGGGGCTCCAAAATCACTGCAGATGTTGACTGCAGCCATGAAATTAAAAGACGCTTCCTCCTTGGAAGCAAAGTTATGACCAACCTAGACAGCATATTGAAAAGCAGAGACATTACTTTGCCAACAAAGGTCCATCTAGTTAAGGCTATGGTTTTTCCAGTAGTCATGTATGGATGTGAGATCTGGACTATAAAGAAAGCTGAGTGCTGAAGAATTAATGCTTTTGAACTGTGGTGTTGGAGAAGACTCTTGAGAGTCCCTTGGACTGCAAAGAGATCCAACCAGTCCATCCTAAAGGAGATTCAGTCCTGAGTGTTCATTGGAAGGGCTGATGCTAAAGCTGAAACTCCAATACTTTGGCCACCTCATGCGAAGAGTTGACTCATTGGAAAAGACCCTGATGCTGGGAGGGATTGGGGGCAGGAAGAGAAGGGGACAACAGAGGATGAGATGGCTGTATGGCATCACCAACTTGATGGACATGAGTCTGAGTGCACTCCGGGAGTTGGTGATGGACAGGGAGGCCGGGCGTGCTGTGATTCGTAGGGTCACAAAGAGTTGGACATGACTGAGCGACTGAACTGAGCTGAACTGATGAATGTACTTAATGCCACTGACTGCAAATTCTATGTTATGAATATTTTACCACCATAAACTTTTTAAAGGTCAAATTATTGAGGATTTCAAGATGGTGACAGGGTCTTAAACCAAGTGTGGTCCTGCCCGTCTCCTGCTGTACATCTTGTTTGCCCTCCAGTGAAAGTGGTGCCTTTTACCTGTCTTATCTTGCTTCCAACAGGAAGCATTAACAAATGCAGGAGTCAAATGAGAAAATGCCACGTCCTGGTTCCTACAGGAGCATCAGGGTGATACCAATGGGAGCCGCTGAGATAAAGGGACAAGTGGAACAGGGAGGTGGCCCTTGTGCTCCTGCCCTTTCCAGGTGCTAACTGCTCTGGACTGAGTGTCGCAGGTGGGTGAGTCAGAGTGGAAATACTGATAAGGAGCAACGATCGCAGATTAACCACCGCCTCACTCCTGGAAAGGGTCCAGGGTTTCTCCTCTGTGAATCACTCTAAGAAAGGAAGAGCCTCTCAGCTTTCGGACTTTTTTTTCAGTCTCTACTTTCCGACTGCCACGTTACCTTCGTCAGCTGACATGCTGCTCTCCTGCCGTTCTACCAGCATCCCTCAGGGTACCAACCTGGACCAGACACGAGGCAGCAGAAACTTAGCCATGGCCGTGAGACAGATCAGAGTCCATTTGTACATGCCCATGTTGCAGGCAGTGAAACCTCTTTGCTTTATCTTTCCTCCTTTCACTTTCCTTAGATTTTTCGTGTATTTAGATTTTCCTTGAATCCATCAGAAAAATTCACCATGTAAATAAAAACAAAAAAGCCAACTAAAGTCAAGAGCAAGACAATGATAGCTCTTGTCTTAAGTGAGTAAATGCAGAAATATACAAATTCTCAACAGAACATAGGCATTGTTCAAGAGTCAGAACAATCTAAAGTGATTGATCTAGGAGTTACCAGTCAAGTAACTTTAATCTGATCATGTTGGCCTTTGGAGCCTAGTTTTTTTTTTTTCCTTATTAAAAACAAAGATGGTTTCCCTGGTAGCTCAGATGGTAAAGCATCTGCCTGCAATGTAGGAGACCTGGGTTTGATTCCCAGGTCAGGAAGATCCCCTGGAGAAGGAAATGGCAACCCACTCCAGTACTTTTGCCTGGAAAATTCCATGGATGGAGGAGCCTGGTGGGCTACAGTCCATGGGGTCACAAAGAGTTGGACGCGACTGAGAGACTTCACTGGTTCACTGAATCTTTACTACTGCCCAGAGGTGCTGCGGAGACCAAATGGAATTGCCTTTAGAAAGTCCGTAAACCCCATACAGATGGAGCTCACAAGGATCTGCCCCTCACATCATGCTGGGCACAGAGGGACCCCTGGCCTTCGCTTCACACAAGGCCACCAGTTGGTAGTATGCAGCAAGCTGGGAGGGCTTTTAGCAAAGCTACATTCTACTCTGGAGTTATGTCTACATCTGCCATCCTTCCAGACCTTCAGCAAATCTTTATCCTCTGGGTTTGTGTACTTGGCCCTCTGGTTTGAGAAACACTACCTTAAAAGTGACAGCAGGATTGAGGTCACTGTCATATGTGTTGGAATGTGTTTATGATATGTTGATATGGACAGTAGAGTGCATTTATGTGAAAATCAACATATACTTATTTCCTGAGAATAGCTAATGTATGCACATGCTTAAAAAAACAAAAAACAAAAAAACAAAGCTTCCCTGGTGCCTTAGATGGTAAAGAGTCTGTCTGCAACGCACGAGACCCGGGTGCCATCCCTGGGTCAGGAGGACTCCCTGTAGAAAACGGCCACCAACTCTGGTATTCTTGCCTGGAGAATCCCATGGACAGAAAAGCCTGGTGAGCCAGTCACAGGTTCACAAAGAGTCGACAGGACTGAGGGACTATCACATTTCACATGGTTAAAAAAATCAAAGTAAGGACTTGCCTGACGGTCCAGTGATTAAGACTCTGTGCTTCCAACACAGAGGGTGCGGGTTTGATCTCTGGTTGGGGAACTGAGATCCCACATGCTGCGTGGCACACCCCCACTCCCAAAATTTAAAGTATAAAATGTATCTTGCTTCCATTTCTACCCTCATCAGCCCGATTTCCAATCTTCTTTCCCACCCATACCTATCCCCAGAGCAAACTTATTCTTTTGTTGTATACTCTTCCAGAGATTCTTTCTGCAATTATTAATATAAGCAAATATAGATTCTCCTTCCCCTCCACCTCCAGGTACACAAAATGAAGCAAGTTCTCGCCACAGCTGCACCTTGCTCACTTCACTGAATCCTATGCTGGAGGTCTCTCCTCGCCAGTTCCCAGAGAGCTTCCAAATGTCTTCATTTCTGCAGCAGAGGGTTTCATTGCATGAGGGTCCCGAGTTTTATTTAAGGAATCCCATGTTGGTAGACATTTTGGCTGTTTCCGGTCGTCATTCAACTTTAATGCACATCCTGGGAGTGGCCGGTTAGCATCTGAAGCAGTCCACATTCCAGGGCTTCCCTTGTAGTTCAGTTGGTAAAGAATCTGCCTGCAGTGCAGGAGATCTGGGTTCAATTCCTGGGTTCGGAATATCCCCTGGAGAAGGAAATGGCAACCCACTCCAGTAATCTTGCCTGGAGAATCCCACGGACAGAGGAGCCTGTTAGTTTCCCAGTCCACGTGTCGCAAGAGTTGGACACGACTTAGTGATTAAACTACCACCACCACATTCCAGAGGTGGTGAAAGCAAGGTTCAAGAATCTCAGCAGTCTAAATGGTTCAGTAATTAACATATGAGATAATAGAAATGATTTTTTTATTGGGAAAATGAATGTGACTAGCTAGAAAAATGTTACAATACCCACCACCCTTGTAAGACCAGACCTAACCCTTCTGAGTATACCTTGGTCTTTGAGCAACATTTGCAAGATAACAGCAGCTCAGCAGCTTTGGGCCTTTTAAAGAGTTTTTTCTTTTTTTAAATTTGCTTGAATTTAAAGAGCCAAGTTTCTTTCTCTCGCTCCCTCTCTCTGCATTTGGAACTTGGATTGAACAGCTATTACTGTTTTCATCTTTTGTATGACTTCTTTTTAAATTAATTAATTAATTTGGCTGTGCCAGATCTTAGCTGTGGCATGTGGGATCTAGTTCCCTGACCAGGGATCAAACTCGGGCCCCCAGCACTGGGAGCATGTACTCAGTCACTGGACCACGAGGGAAGTGCCTTATCTAACTTCTTTGTATATCTTTCCTATATTTATAGTTTTCAAGAATGATTAAAATAATACAATCGTACTGCAGAAAGTTGGAAAACAGAGAAAAGAGATAAGGTCGTTCACTCAGAATCCCATCATTGTAACACAGCCATTCGGGCGCATTCTCTCCTGGCTCTGTGTCTCTGCTTAGCTAACATCAGAGTGGAGGTAAAATCCTACGCGCTCCACTGTGGTTTTCCCCCTCTCACACTGCCATCAACAGAGCTTCTTTGGAACTCTATGGTCATTCCAGTGTTTATAGAATATTAAAGAATGGAATTTCTTTAACACTGTTTCTTATTTTTACTTTCAGGAGAGCTATTCTTTAAAAGGGGCTTCCCAGCTGGCGCTAGGGGTAAAGAACCTGTCTGCTAATGAAGGAGACATCAGAGATGCGGGTTTGGTCCCTGGGTCAGGAAGATCCCCTGGAGGAGGAAATGGCAACCTACTCCAGTGTTCTTGCCTGGAAAATCCCATGGACATAGAAGCCTGGCGGGCTACAGTCTATAGGGTCACAAAGAGTTGTATATGACTGAAGCAACTTAGCATGCACACACACATTCTTTAAAAAGAAAGAGAAGTGTTGGTTTTCTCTCCCTGTGCCCAGGTCTGAAGGTCCCATATAGCTGTCTTCATCCTGGCTTCTGGTATCTAGGCCCCTAGGTCTTCAGGGCTCCTCCTTGTAGCTACACAGGGAATTCACAGACATTGTTCCTAAGTACATTTAACTTACTGGAATTTAAACCTAACCTCTAGCCATCACTCCTCTTGCATAACTCATGGCTGATAGCAATGGATGCCATCGGGTCTGAAACAGTGCTGGTAAGGCCTGGGCAATGAACATGTGGGTCATTTAAAGTGGTTCCTGACCAGTGGCCAAGACAGCAGAACCCACCTGCAAGGGGCCAAGCAGGTAGGCTGATGGTTTTGCCAAGGTTCTTGAAAAAGAAATAATAAATTAAAGATCCTAGAGATGCCTTGACTGTCACTGTTATGACAGGAACTAACAACAGGTTATATACGCAAAACCACAGGTGATGCCACTGTGGGGAAATTTAAGGGATTTTCAAAGATAGTTTTTTTTTTCTTCTTTTCACTCTGACGTTAGGATAGCTATAACTCCATAATTCACTGGAACGACCTAAGCTAATTTGGTTGGTCTTCCAGCATATTCTCTCAGTAAGCTTTAAGAATGAGAAGTAGATAGGGGCCATTGGTCCCATCCCCTAATTTCTCCCTGTAGTGGCATGTTACAAGTGAGTCTTAAACCAAGTTCTGCCAAGAGCAAGCCTGCATAAAAGCCATCTACACAACCCGTTCTTGTAAAGTCAGGATGTCTCCACTTACAGGCACGTGTCTAGCACCTTGCATGAGATGTTCACTTGGAGGTGGGTAAGCTAACATTCTGATGGGAGGATGAGCTGACTATAGCAAGTCAGGCAACAGGCTGAAGGTTCATGCTACCTAAACAGGCTGAGCAGGGGCTTCCCTGGTGGCTCAGAGATTAAAGCGTCTGCCTGTAATGCAGGAGACCAAGGTTTGATCCCTGGGTTGGGAAGATCCCCTGGAGAAGGAAATGGCAACCCAGTCTAGTATTCTTGCCTGGAGAATCCCATGGACAGAGAAGCCTGGTGGGCTACAGTCCATGGGGTAGCAAAGAGTCGGACACGACTGAGCGACTTCACTTACTTACTTCACTTTACTTAAACAGGCTGAGCAGGGGGCAGGAGCCAGCAGGCATCCCATAAGTGGCTGATTCCTGGGCTTGCCTTCCCCTCTGTGATCTGAGCAGAGAGGGAACCTACATATCAGCCTCCCAGCAGCCCCTTGCTTGTCTCCAGCCCTTTTTTGGCCCTGGGACTAGGGAGCCCCTGTTTCCCCAGAGTCAGGAAATCCCCAGTAAGTGCAAAGACTGGTTCTGGTCCAGAGAAGCTTCGCAAGGTGCTGTTCTTGGGTCAGATTTCTGGGAAAGTGCCTGAAACTATAGGCTGTGGTTTTTCTCAATAGAAAACCCTCTTCCCCATTCTGACTATGGCAAGCGAAAGTAGCTGACTGTGCAAGCAGCATCCTGTGAGGACTAGACACAGAGATACCATCAATCCCACCA
Organism: Capricornis sumatraensis; assembly: GCF_032405125.1. Taxonomy (NCBI): domain Eukaryota; kingdom Metazoa; phylum Chordata; class Mammalia; order Artiodactyla; family Bovidae; genus Capricornis; species Capricornis sumatraensis. Next base: position 51,941,531 of record NC_091089.1, on the reverse strand, counting down.
GCGGTCTTGCTGGTGGCCTCTTCCCAAGTTTCCTGTCCCCAAGAAAACCAAGATTTAAAAAAAAAAAAAAAAAAGTGGAACCTGGTCCAGCCTGGTTCCTACCCAATCCGAGATCTCGGCATGAAGTGGAAACTCTTCACAGACAGATTTCTGAAGATCTGTTATGTGCCTGACACTTTGCAAGGTTCTAGGCTGGTGGGAGAAACGGACTGTCTCCACTGGAACTGACTCGGATGTTCTAGGTGCCCTCTAGGTGCTTGCCTGAGTTTGGAGGAGGGACTTCCGAATTCCTGGACTCTCTCAGGAGCTGAGAGAGGCTTTACAGTGGAGATGATGCCTGAGCCAGATCTTTCCTTTTTTTCCTGCACTGGGTCTTCGTGGCTGTGTGCGAGCTTTCTCTAGTTGCAGCTAGCAGGGGCTACCTCCCAGTTGCGGTGTGCAGGCTTCTCATTGCGGTGGAGCACCGGCTCTTGGGCTCACAGGCTTCATGATGGTTTGTTGCTGCTCGTGGGCTCCAGAACACGAGCTGAGCTAGGTCTTGAAGGGCAGATTGGCCAGGTACAAAAGATGACAGTCCCCTCAGGAGGAAAAGTGGGCTCTTCAAGCTTCTTGAATGGAATTGCAACTGCATCAAGATTTTGAGTAAATGACTTGGAGGTCGCTTTCCCCAACTGGAAATCTCCCAGTGCAGTAACATGCTCTTTCTGGGAACTTAAAGGGGATTTTATTTATTTTTAAACTAATAAACACTGTGTTACCCCAGGAAGCTGAATTTTGAAACCAGTGAGACAAAAAAGGGTGCAAGTGGGAGTTTTCTAGTTCAACTTTCTGTTGGAACAAATGAGTCAGGAATGTGTTTTTATCAAGAGTCATTTTACTGAGATGCCTTGAGCTTTTGATCTCAAAGATAGCAAACATCAGCCAAGAAATCTTAGTACTGCTTCTGACTTTGGCTGTATCTTACACAGGGCGGCTCCTCACTGGATCAGAAACCTGGTAACAGAGCTGACTGGAGATGGGGGTGAGTGGGCATGGAGAGAAAGCTATTGAATTCACTCTGCTAATGGAAAGCTCAGTAAAATGAAGACAGCCAGACTGCTCACACCCCTGAATGTCTCTTTAAACTCTATGGGTTAATTAACAGCTATTTAGGGGCATTTCTAGAAATGGGCTCCGAGCCAAGCAAGTCTGGACCCAGCCTAAAAGTGTGTCCTCCCCACTACTTGGAAACAAGCAGCCCCACCCCCCCCCACCCCCCACCCCCGGAACCTGCAACTGCCTTTAACCTGGGCAGAGGCTGTGGGGGAGGGGTTGCAACTTCCTTATTTAACATGTTAATTGATGGGACTTTCCTTCTCTCTCCTGCTCCTCTACCTTTCACATGCTGGAAGCCCAAACCAAAACCATAATGAGGTAGCACTTCTCATCTATTAGGATGGCTGTTATCCAGAAAAGTAAAGAGAAGATAAGAAGTGTTGGCTAGGAACTGGAGGAATTGAAACCCTTGTGCATGGTTGGTGGGTAAAATGCTGCAGCTGATGTGAAAAAAAGTATAGTGTTTCCTTGAAAAATTAAACATAGATTACAATATGGTGCAGCAGTTCCCTTTCTGGGTGTGTTGCAGGAAGGGGGACCCCTTCCAAACCCGAAACTGGGCTCTTGTCTAACACTCGGAAATGAATTGTCCGAGAAGACACATGTGCTGACAAAGCAAGAGACTTTATTGGGAAAGGGCACCCGGGTGGAGAGCAGGAGGGTAAGGGAACCCAGGAGAACTGCTCTGCCACATGGCTCCCAGTCTCGGGTGTTATGGTGATGGGATTAGTTTCCGGGTTGTCCTTAGCCAATCATTCTGACTCAGAGTCCTTCCTGGTGGTGCACACCTTGTTCAGCCAAGATGGATGCCAGAGAGACGGATTCTTGGAGGTGGTCAGACATGTGGTGTCTCCTTTTGACCTTTCCCGAATTCTTCCGGTTGGTGGTGGCTTATTAGTTCCATGTTCCTTAGCAGGACCTCCTGTCGTAAAACAACTCATGCAAATGGTTACTATGGTGCCTGACCAGGGTGGGCGGTTTCAATCAGTATGCTTCCCCTAACAGGTATATCCCCACAAGAATTGAAAGCAAGGTCTTGAAGAGATATTTGTACACCAATGTTCATAATAGCATTATCCACAATAGCCAAAAGGTAGCAACAACCCAAATGCCATGGGTGGATGAATAGGAAACAGACTATGTTATTTATACAATAGAATATTATAGAATATTATTCCATCTGAAAAGGAAATGAAATTCTGGCACATGGCCCAACATGGGTGAGCCTTGAAGATATGATGCCAAGTGAAATAAGCCAGACACAAAAGAATAGATGATTGTATAATTCCATGTATATGAGGTATGAAGAGCAGTCAGACTCAAAGAGACAGAAAATGGAATGGTAGTTACGATAGCTTATGGTGAACAATGTCAGATTCATGATCTCTGAAGAAGATTTAGCTTTGGGACCAGGGACCAGGCTTGATCACTCAAGAGCTTTTGTGTAGCAGAGTTTTATTAAAGTATAAAAAGGGACAGAGAAAGTCTCTGACATAGACATCAGAAGGGAGACAAAGAGTGCCCCGCTCACTAGTCTTAGAAAGAGAGTTATATAATTTTTCAATTGATTATTACAGTAAATCAAAAGAATGTCTCAAGGTTGTAAAGGTCTTACCAGATTCACTCCCATAAGATACATTTCAAGATGATAGGATTAGTCAAAATGGTCTCAAGAAGGAGAAACATGTCCTCAAGCAGGATACATTGTTGTTATATAATTATTGGTACGGAAAAACATCTATTTCTGCTTTATTGACTATGCCAAAGCCTTTGACTCTGTGGATCACAATAAACTGTGGAAAATTCTGAGAGAGATGGGAATACCAGACCACCTGACCTGTCTCTTGAGAAATCTGTATGCAGATCAGGAAGCAACAGTTAGAACTGGACCTGGAACAACACACTGGTTCCAAATAGGAAAAGGAGTACATCAAGGCTGTATGTTGTCACCCTGTTTATTTAACTTCTATGCAGAGTACATCATGAGAAACGCTGGACTGGAAGAAACACAAGCTGGAATCAAGATTGTCAGGAGAAATATCAATCACCTCAGATATGCAGATGATACCACCCTTTGGGCAGAAAGTGAAGAGGAACTCAAAAGCCTCTTGATGAAAGCGAAAGAGGAGAGTGAAAAAGTTGGCTTAAAGCTCAATATTCAGAAAATGAAGATCATGGCATCTGGTCCCAATATTTCATGGGAAATAGTTGGGGAAACAGTGGAAACAGTGTCAGACTTTATTTTTTTGGGCTCCAAAATCACTGCAGACGGTGACTGCAGCCATGAAATTAAAAGATGCTTACTCCTTGCAACAAAAGTTATGACCAACCTAGATAGCATATTGAAAAGCAGAGACATTACTTTGCCAACAAAGGTCCGTCTAGTCATGGCTATGGTTTTTCCAGTTGTCATGTATGGATGTGAGAGTTGGACTGTGAAGAAGGCTGAGCGCCGAAGAATGGATGCTTTTGAACTGTGGTGTTGGAGAAGACTCTTGAGAGTCCCTTGGACTGCAAGGAGATCCAACCAGTCCATTCTGAAGGAGATCAGCCCTGAGATTTCTTTGGAATGAATGATGCTAAAGCTGAAACTCCAGTACTTTGGCCACGTAATGCGAAGAGTTGACTCATTGGAAAAGACTCTGATGCTGGGAGGGATTGGGGGCAGGAGGAGAAGGGGACGACAGAGGATGAGATGGCTGGATGGCATCACGGACTCGATGGACGTGAATCTGAGTGAACTCGGGGAGTCGGTGATGGACAGGGAGGCCTGGCGTGCTGCGATTCATGGGGTTGCAAAGAGTCGGACACGACTGAGCGACTGAACTGAACAGAGTTTTAAGGAAAAACATATCCTTGAGCAAGATGAGTTATTTTGTTGTACAAAAATCAGCTCTGGGCTCAAAAAAAAAAAAGTTTCTCTTTCTCTCCTCCTTGAGAACTCCTTGGAAGTGGTCAAATAGGAGATGGCAAGAGTGAACATCAACATTCTAGGAATCAGCAAACTAAAATGGACTGGAAAGGCTGAATTTAACTCAGATAACCATTATATCTACTACTGTGGGCAAGAATCCCTTAGAAGAAATGGAGTAGCCATCACAGTCAACAAAAGAGTCTGAAATGCAGTACTTGGATGCAATCTCAAAAACAACAGAATGATCTCTGTTTGTTTCCAAGGCAAACCATTCAATATCACAGTAATCCAAGTCTATGCCCCAACCTGTAATGCTGAAGAAGCTGAAGTTGAATGGTTCTATGAAGACCTACAAGATTTTCTAGAACTAACACTCAAAAAAGATGTCCTTTTCATTATAGGGGACTGGAAAAGTAGGAAGTCAGGAAATACCTGGAGTAACAGGCAAATTTGGCCTTGGAGTACAGAATGAAACAAGGCAAAGGCTAATAGAGTTTTGCCAAGAGAATGCATTGGTCATAGCAAACATCCTCTTCCAACAACACAAGAGAAGACTCTACACATGGACATCACCAGATGATTAATACCAAAATCAGATTGATTGTATTCTTTGCAGCCAAAGAAGAAGTTCTATACAGTCAGTTAAAACAAGACTGGGAGCTGACTGTGGCTCAGATCATGAACTCCTAACTGCCAAATTCAGACTTAAATTGAAGAAAGTGGGGAAAACCACTAGACCATTCAGGTATGACCTAAATCAAATCCCTCATGACTATACAGTGGAATTGACAAATAGATTCAAGGGATTAGATCTGATAGACAGAATGCCTGAAGAACTATGGACAGAGGTTCATGACATTGTACAGGAGGCAGTGATCAAGACCATCCCCAAGAGAAAGAAAAGCAAAAAGGCAAAATGATTGTCTGAGGAGGCCTTATGAACAGCTATGAAAAGAAGAGACCCAAAAGGCGAAGGAGAAAAGGAAAGATATACCCATTTAAATGCAGAGTTCCAGAGAATAGCAAAGAGAGATCAGAAAACGTTCCTCAGTGATCAATGTAAAGACATAGAGGAAAACAATAGAATGGGAAAAACCAGAGATCTTTTCAAGAAAATTAGAGATACCAAGGGAACTATTCATGCAAAGATGGGCACAATAAAGGGCAGAAATTGTATGGACCTAACAGAAGCAGAAGATATTAAGAAGTGATGGCAAGAATACACAGAAGAACTATACAAAAAAGACCCTCATGACCCAGATAAACATGATGGTGTGATCATTCACCTAGAGCCAGACATCCTGGAATTCGAAGTGGGCCTTAGGAAGCATCACTATGAACAAAGCTAGAGGAGGTAATGGAATTCCAGTTGAGCTATTTCAAATCCCAAAAGATGATGCTGTGAAAGTGCTGCACTCAATATGCCAGCAAGTTTGGAAAACTCCAGCAGTGGCCCCAGGACTGGAAAAGGTCAGTTTTCATTCCAATCTCAAAGAAAGGCAATGCCAAGAATGCTCAAACTACTGCTCAATTGCACTCATCTCCCATGCTAGTAAAGTAATGCTCAAAATTCTCCAAGCCAGGCTTCAACAATACATGAACCATGAACTTCCAGATGTTCAAGATGGATTTAGAAAAGGCAGAGGAACCAGAGATCAAATCCCCAAAATCGAAAAAGCAATAGAGTTCCAGAAAAACATCTATTTCTGCTTTCTTGACTATGCCAAAGCCTTTGACTGTGTGGATCACAATAAACTGTGGAAAATTCTGAGAGACAGAAATACCAGACCACCTGACTTGCCTCCTAAGAAATCTGTATGCAGGTCAGGAAGCAACAGTTAGAACTGGACTTGGAACAACAGACTGGTTCCAAATTGGGAAAGGAGTACATCAAGGCTGTATATTGTCACCTTGCTTTAACTTATATGCAGAGTACATCATGAGAAACACAGGGCTGGAGGAAGCACAAGTTGGAATCAAGATTGCCAGAAGAAATATCAATAACCTCAGATATGCAGATGACACCACCTTTATGGCAGAAAGTGAAGAGGAACTAAAGAGCCTCTTGATGAAAGTGAAAGAGGAGAGTGGAAAAGTTGGTTTAAAAATCAACATTCAGAAAACTAAGATCATGGCACCCGGTCCCATCACTTCATGGCAAATAGATGGGAAAACAGTGGAAACAGTAACAGACTTTATTTTATTGGGCTCCAAAATCACTGCAGATGGTGACTGCAGCCATGAAATTAAGTGATGCTTTTTCCTTGGAAAAAAAGTTATGACCAACCTAGACAGCTTATTAAAAAGCGGAGATATTACTTTGCCAACAAAGGTCAAAGCTTTGGTTTGTCCAGTAATCATGTACGGATGTAAGAGTTGGAAGATAAAGAAAGTTGAGCACCGAAGAATTGATGCTTTTGAACTGTGGTGTGGAAGAAGACTCTTGAGAGTCCCTTGGACTGCAAAGAGATCCAGCCAGTCCATCCTAAAGGAAATCAGTCCTGAATATTCATTGGAAAGACTGATGCTGAGGCTGAAACTCCAATACTTTGGCCACCTGATGCAAAGAGCTGACTCATTTGAAAAGCCCCTGATGCTGGGAAAGATTGAAAGCAGGAGAAGGGGGAGATAGAGGATGAGATGATTGGATGGCGTCACCAACTCAATGGACATGAGTTTGAGCAAGCTCGAGGAGTTGGTGATGGACAGGGAGGCCTGGTGTGCTGCAGTCCATATGGTCACAAAGAGTCAGACAGGACTGAGTGACTGAACTCAACTGACTGAGAACTCCAGACCCCTATCTCCTCCTTGGGGACCCCAGACTTCTTGTCAACCTGCCTAGGAAATGATTCTCTGTTACCAGGGCTAGGAGATGTAATTGTTTAATTTTTGTACAGAATTTCTATTTGGGATGATGAAAAAGTTTGGGAGGTGATTGATGGTAGTATAACAATGTGATCGTACTTAGTGCTACTGAACTGTACACGTACAAATAGTTACAGGAGTAAATTTTATGTTATGTATACTTATCATAATTTAAAAGTTGAAAAATAAACGATAAAAGAAAATTTCACAGAAGTCTTCAAAAGACTTAATTATAAAATATTTAAACAACATACATAAAGTCCTCCTTGATTATGCCATGAGCTCATCAGATTCTATCCTCGTTTTCAGTCTGAGGAATTTCCCTGTAGACAGTTTATCTATATTTCTGGTGGGGTATATTTACATATAGAATTAATGTATTTCTGGTTTTTTATTTTTTCAATTTTTACATAATTATTGTCACACTCAACTTTTCTTACTGTACTTATTTCTGCCTTTATCTTTGGACTTTCTTACCATTACTTCCTCTTCTTTGCATTTCCTAAGGCTTAACCATTTCCTCCTTGCCTGATGATTCTAGGCCAATGGGTTTCCCCTTTCTTTAATTCCAAACACTTCAGAGGCATAAAGACACTCAGAACATATTTGGTGTGGCCTGGAAGTCACACGTGACTGCCCTGCCCCTAACCTGTCCTTCCTTACACCAGATCTTGTTTCTAATCAGATCATCACCTCACTCAACCATGAGCTTCCCGTCCAGCGCCCAGCAGAGCAGTAGGCTCTAACAGGTACTGAGAAAGAATTCAAAATCAAAAATGAAAGCAATCAAACCGAAATCTTATTGTGTACTTTCCTAGTGAATCTCCGAGTCCTGCCAGGAACCTGGAGGCAGATGGCAGAAAAGAAAGTAATGTCTGCTTTCCTTCTCTGTTTTCCACCTGGCAGCACAAGAGTGTCTTTTTCCATTTCATTCCACTGTTTGGAAAATCCTTGAGCCAGCACCCAGCTCTGTCTGCTGACTGCATGGTGACCCATTTTCTGGAGAAGCGGCTCCAAGGAACAGGTCCTCTGATATCATCTTCAGCGAGTCCCAGGTGGGAACAAGTCCTTCCAAGAAGACAATTCAAACATTAATCAGAAACAAAAATCGATGAGAATGGAGGTGGGAGTTGGATATTTTTTGAAAGGCTCATTAATGGGAGCAAGACCAAGCCTGCTGGTGATGACACACCAGACTAGACCATGGGACTCTCACTTGCAGTCACTTGAAAATGGAAAAATGTGGGTTCCGATGCTATTTGCCAGCAGAAGGGCAACGAGGTTTTCTCTGGGGGCCTCCTGGATACTCTGCAGGCTCTCGCTGCCTGGGTCATTTAGCACTAGCAGACAGGGGTCAGGTCCAACATTACCACATGACTCTGCTGGGAACATGGTCCCAGCACTAGCTTTGGTGAGAACTTGATGAGAATTTTTGTGCTTTTTAAGTTAGCATTCTAAGACAGAACAATCTCCTGGCCTTTTTAATAATTTTTTTTACAACTATATTAATGTATAATTAACCTGCAATAAATTTAAACTATACAGCTTGATATGTTTTGGTATGTGTAAATACACTTATAAACTGTTACCTTAATCATGATGTGAAATATCTCTAACACCCTTAAAGTTTCCAAGTGCTCTTTGGAATCATCCTCTTTCTTTCCTGGCAGCCACCAATCTGCTTTTAGTCACTACGGGTTAGTTTGCATTTCCTAGAGTTTCATACAAATGGAGTCGCATGGCAGACACCTTTGTTGGTTTGGCCTCCTTCAACTCAGCATCATGATTTCAGATCCATTCATGCCATTGCACTTATCAATTGTTCATGAGCTCTTTTTGTTGCCTAGCAGTATTCCATTGTACAAATACATAATTTGCTTATTCATTCACCAGTTAATGGACATCATGGTTGCTTCCAGTTTGAGGTTATTACCAAAAAAGGCTGAGATTAACATTTGTATACAACGTTTTGCTCATTTTTCTTTGGTTAATACCCAGAAGTAGAATGGTTGGCTCGTATAGATGGGTTTTTAAACAGAGCCCAAAGGAGCCTTGGGGTTTCTGCTTAGGCTAAGAAAGGAGTATGAGGAAAAGGGTCCCATTTTCCGTTTCAAACACAGCAGACGCTCCAAGCGTATCCTCACATGGTTGCCTTCTTCTGCCAGCATTTCACTGAAGAAAGGTGTTCTTCCTCATGGCCAAGAGGAAAAAAGTTTGAGAATCCAACTCTCCTTCTAACTACTCCACCCCATTATTTTACAGATAAAGAAAACAGCTTGCAACAAGCCCATGCCCAAGGTTGGTAGACTAGATGTCTCTATAACTTCCTAGGCCTGGGACTACAGGTCAGTGATTTTGGCTTCTTCTCAATCATGAATCCCACCTCCCTGGAGAGTTTTGAAGCTGCCATTAGTATCAGGTTGGCCTCACATAGAATCATATCCCAAGTATGTGGACATTTCCTTTAGAAGCCCGTAAGCCAGATATAGCAGACAATTTAGGCCAAGGGGTCAGGAAGGACTGTGGGGACTTCCCATAGCTGCAAAGCACTCTTCTAGGGAGTTATGCTTAGAGATCCTTGAGTCAGTATGAGCTAGACAGTGTCAGAGGGGAAGGGGTTATTGTTCCTATGTATCTAACCCCTTCCAAGAGGAGAGAAGGGAGGCATCCCTAAGGGCTCATTTTTTTTTTATTTTTAATTTAATTTTTATTTTATATTGGGATATAGTTGATTTACAATGTTGCATTCATTTCAGGTGTATAGCAAAGTGATTAAGGTATGTATCTGTATGTTAGTTGCTCAGTTGTGTCTGACTCTTTGCAACCCCATGGACTGTATGTAGTCCACCAAGCTCCTCTGTCGATGGGATCCTCCAGGCCAGAACACTGGAGTGGGTCGCCATTCCCTTCTCCAGGCTTCCCAACCCAGGGATCGAACCCAGGTCTCCTGCCTTGAAGGCAGATCCTTTATCATCTGAGCCATCAGGGAAATGCATATGTTCAGATAGATCCATTCTTTTTGAGATTCTTTTCCTATATAGGTCATCAGAGAACACTGAGTGGCCTTCCCTGTGCTATACAGTAGGTCCTTGTTGATTTCTTTACTTCCTTCCTCCTGCAAGGAAAATGGAAGGCCTTTCCTCCAGGCCACTCCAGTGGTCCAGCCTGGCAGCCTCCATAAGCCCCAAGTGCAGGGGAGGAGGGCTGAGCCATTTCACCTCTGCTTGCCCAATTATTTGAGCTGATTCACACACAGTGTGTCTTCCTCTGGCCCCTACTCTTGAGCAGTTTACAGACAAGGCAGGAGAGAGGTCAGATCATGCAGAATCTTAAAGACAGGTTCAGGCTTTCCAATGCCAAGGGAGGCCACAGGAGGGCTTTCACAAGCTAGGCCTGGTCATCTTTCCACATTGCTGAGCACACCTGGGATTGAGGGAGAAGAGTGATAAACCAGCTCTCCAGGAGCGGCCTCTGGTGACAAGACCAAAGGAGGTCAAGTACAGAGCAGAGGTACAAGCCATTTGAAGTGAAAGCCACTACGTTAGCTCATGGCTAACCCCAACTGGAGGATTCAGAGCAGGCTTCCTGGAGGAGGTGACATATGAGCAGGGCCTCGAAGGGTGTGGTAGTTTGATGGGCAGAGGGGAGGGAAGGGAGGCTTAGAGGTCTGGAAGTGGAAAGCCTGCCTTAGGAACAGATGGCCCATCAGAGAAGTTGGCCTACTGGGTAAGGGAGGCAGAGATGCAGGTTAGGACACAACAGCACAGTGTATTAAGTAGGATGCTGAGGAGCTGTGGCTTTTTGTGTAGGGAGAGGTGGTCTTGAGAGCAGGGACCTGGGGCCAGGCCAGCTGCTCAGGTAACACAGGGCATCACTCACCTGTGGGGTGTTCTGGAAAACGGAGCCTCTGATGTCTCCCACATAGGTTGTAACTTGGGGCCATCTCTGCAGGGAGCAGAGAACTAAGGGCCACTCAGTCGTGTGTCTCCCCACTCCCATGCCTACACTCTTATCTTCCCAGGTGACTCAGTGGTAAAGAATCTGCCTGCAATGCAGGAGACATGGGTTCAGTCCCTGGGTCTGGAAGATCCCCTGGAGAAGGAAATGGCAACCCATTCCAGTATTCTTGCCTGGAGATTCTCATGGAGGAGGAGCCTGATGGGCTACAGTCCATGTGGTTGCAAAGAGTCAGACACAACTGAGCTACTAAATACACACAATTTCTGTATTCAGGGAGATCAGCTCACAGGGTATGGAGCCTGGAAATAATGAATGTCTCAGTTCAGTTCAGTCACTCAGTTATGCCGTGCTTTTAAAATGGTCTATATAAATTTTTTTTAAATGAAAAATACTTATTTACAAATTTCCCCAAATTCTGTTTTGACTATTCTACCAAATATTTTAGGCTTCCCTGGGAGGTCTGGGTTTGATCCCTGGGTTGGGAGGATCCCTTGGAGGAGGACATGGCAACCCACTCCAATATTCTTGCCTGGAGAATCCCATGGACAAAGAAGGCTGGCGGGCTACAGTCCATGGGGTTGCAAAGAGTCAGACATGACTGAGCAAGGAAGCACACACACGCACCAAACATTTCAGTGGCCAAGCCTCCTCATTTCATTCCATCACCTAAGGAATTACATCATTTCTGTGAACACCAACCCCTTTATGCAAGGGCCAGACAGAAAGCCATCTCTTAGGGCACTTTGGGGGATGAGGGTCAACAAAGGAGAGAGGAGCCAGGAATAAGGGGCAGTGTGTTCCATGGTGTGAATTCTGTGAAACTGCCAGTAGATAGGCACTATTTTTAATCTTGAAATAAATGTGCTTTCCTCCCCAAGTGACAGTCTTTGCTAACAACCATAGCACACGGTGGACAGATCCTCGGTGCAGGTTAACTTGGTTGATTGCTGGGGATGCCCAGGGTCCCAGACAAGAAGCAGAGGGGTTGGAAGCGAAGGCATGAGTTAGGGTGGAGGACAGCAGACTTGTCAAAAGAGTTTCTGACAGCACCGAGCTGTGTAATAATCTCCAAAAGAAACTCGCTGCCAGACAGTCCAAGCTTTTTCTAAATCTAGACCTACAGTCTTTGACTGACACAGGTGAGTGATTCCAGCCCTGTGGTAACCACTGGAGACAAACACAAATACTTAGTCTCTTCGATTTTTACAAAGCAGACACATGAGACATACTCTCCAGACCTTGGTCCTAGATCTGACCATTGGGAAAGCCAATAGCAAAGCTAGATATTAAATGGGATACCCAGAAGTTCTTAGCCATCACATTCCTCCTCAAGGGACATATAATCCAGCTAAGAAAAGAGATATGTGTGTATAAAAGGATAACATGTCATCAGTGTTTGTATAACTGAGATTGGTTCAGCTGCAACTAAATATCTCACAAAGAGATAGGAAGTCCACAGATGGGCGTTCTCAGGCTGGTGGGACTCAAGACCTTTCCTCTGAGCCTTCCGTCATCTCTAGGGTGCAACTCACCTCCTCTTGGTCCAAAGCACAGATGCATTTCAGGCAGCAAAAGGGAGGAAGAAACTAGGAAGGGCTATCGCCAGAAAGACAAGAAGTAACACGTGCTGGCGAGGATGTGGAACAAAGTGTACACTCCCTTGTACACTATGGGAGTACCTCTCATTCCAGTGACTGTGCAAACAGTATGGAGGTTATTCAAAAAGTAAAACTAGAGGTGCCGTACGCTCTAGAAGTTCTACTCCTGGGTATTTATCCAAAGGAGACAAATCACTAACTCAAGAAGACATCTGTACCCCAATGTTCACTGCCCCTTTATGTATAGTGACTGAAAAATGGAAATAATCTGTGTCCATTGTTGGAAAATGGATGTAGGAAACTTGGACATAGATACACAGAAATCCTGCTGTTTGTGACACATGAATGAACCTTGAGGGCATTATGTTTAGCGAAATGAAGTCAAACAGAGAAAGACAAATAAATACTGTATGATTACACTTACATGTAGAATCTTTAAATATCAGACATAGAAACAGAGAACTGATGGTTGCCAGAGGTGGAGGCTGAGAGTCATCCGATGGTGCAGACTCCCAGTTACAGGTCCCAGGGATGCAATGTACAGCATGCTGACTACACTCGATGGCACTGTAGTGTGACTTTAACCGTTGCTAAGAGAGTAAATCTTTAAAGTTCTCATCACAAGAAAAAAAAAAAAAAACGTGTAACTATGTGTGGTGATGGATGCTAACTAGACTTATTGTAGTGATCATTTTGTAATATATACATTGTTGTACACTTGAAACTAATACAACATTATATGTCAATTACATCTCAATTAAAAATGATGTACAATATTTAATTGCATTGAAACATGCTGGTAGTATTCTTGAATAAAGAAACATAATACCCCAAAAAAGAGTCTGAAATAATTTTCACTGAATATTTTGAAATTAGTCTACAATTATTGCTAGTTTACTTTGCTGGTCCTTAATCAAAATGGATATACTATATGCTATTTGTAACTAATAATGAGGAACTGATTATGTTGAACATTTTCTTTTACAAAACTAGAGAAGATTTATGTTATTCCTCTATGGATGTCACTTGTTAATTTTATTCAACATCCTTTTTTAGATACTGGTGAATGTATAAGTCATATCACTTGTGCACTAGACATTGTGCCTTATGGGCTTCCGTTGGAGAAGACTCTTGAGAGTCCCTTGGACTGCAAGGAGATCCAACCAGTCCATTCTGAAGGAGATCAACCCGGGGATTTCTTTGGAAGGAATGATGCTAAAGCTGAAACTCCAGTACTTTGGCCACGTCATGCGAAGAGTTGACTCATTGGAAAAGACTCTGATGCTGGGAGGGATTGGGGGCAGGAGGAGAAGGGGATGACAGAGGATGAGATGGCTGGATGGCATCACGGACTCGATGGACGTCAGTCTGAGTGAACTCCGGGAGGTGGTGATGGACAGGGAGGCCTGGCGAGCTGCGATTCATGGGGTCACAAAGAGTCGGACATGACTGAGCGACTGAACTGAACTGAACTTCTCTATAACAGAGCTCTTTCAGTACCTTATGATGTTAATTACAAGTCTGTTCAGTGCTTTCTTTTCTGTCATTGCTATGACTGTAGGTTGGATTTTCCAATAGTATTAAGCTGTATATTCAAGAAATATATACTGAGCTTCTACTATGCAGGGTGATGATGGTCTAATGATAAATAAAAATGACGTAGACCTGGCTTCATGAAATTTGCAAGCATGATGGACATTTAAGAAAGGTTAATATCGATGAGACATTGCCTGCACGTGCTTCTGTGGCAGTCATCACAGAAGCCAGACCCTTCTGCGGGCTAATGCTCTGAGAGCAGCAGAAGAATAACATCTAACTTAAAATATGCCACAGCAGAAACCGGCTGCAAAACATCTGATGGACAAGTAGCTACTGCTGGTGTGTTCTTCACTTTGGACACAAAGCAGAGAATTTCGCAAGTGGAAAGAAATTCAAACCAGAGGATTCTTCCTCTTGGGTGTAACTTTAAAATTTTTAGAATGGCTCTGACTAATACCATGACTCTCCTGATTTTGGTGAATTTCCTGACTCAGCTCAAGCTACTGATTGAGCAGATATTTGCCGCCACGTCAGACCATCATGGAAACCAACATGTGAGGTCTGGTGCCAAGCAATTTCCTACATTCAATAAGGATTTGTACAAGAGATGAATGCATGAATATTCACACTAGACAATTCTCTTTCAGTCTTTACCTCTTTCCCCCCCTTCCTTTACTTTCTTTCTTTCTCTCTTTTTCTTCCTTCTCTCCTTCCTCTTTCTCTCTTTTTTCCCTCTCAGACTCTTTTGATTCTTTCCCCACTCATGCTCCAGTGCTTCTCTCAGGCACATGGGATGTTATGGTCCCTTGGGTTGGAAGATTACTGACCCATCAAAGTCCAATGACGTGGAATCGAAAGATCTATTTCTTTCCCCTGCCTTTTAAAGAAGTGTGTTGTAATTTCTTAGCAGGAGTAAAGTGATTAGCAGCTATTCAAACGTTTGCAGGGCACAAGAATTTTTGAAGGTCTTAGAGTAAACCTTCGCCTTAGTTCTGACCACTCAGTGCATGCAAATGAAAGCTGTGTTCAAGGAAATGTTGTCATTGATTAGAGGTCTCTCATCAAGCAGGGTGCCAGGAAAAAAACTGTTCCTAACTTGTCTACAGACATATCTCATTGTATTGCGTTTCACCTTTAATGTGTTTTGCAGATATTATGTTTTTTACAGATTGAAGGTTTGTAGCAACCTTGTGTCAAGGAGGTCTATCCGTGCCATTTTTCCAATAGCATTTGTTCACTTTAGGTCTGTCTGTCAGTTCAGTTCAGTTCAGTCGCTCAGTCGTGTCTGTCTCTTTGTGACTCTATGGACTGCAGTACTCCAGGCCTCTCCATCCATCACCAACTCCCGGAGCTTACGCAAACTCATGTCCATTGAGTCAGTGATGCCATCCAACTGTCTCATCTTCTGTCGTCCCCTTCTTCTCCCACCTTCAATCATTCCCAGCATCAGGGTCTTTTCTAATGAGTCAGTTATTCACATCAGGTGCCCAAAGTGTTGGAGTTTCAGCTTCAGTATCAGTTCTCCCAATGAATATTCAGGACTGATTTCCTTTAGGGTGGACTGGTTGGCTCTCCTTGCAGTCCAAGGGACTCTCAAGAGTCTTCTCCAAA
This sequence comes from Capricornis sumatraensis, assembly GCF_032405125.1. Classification (NCBI taxonomy): domain Eukaryota; kingdom Metazoa; phylum Chordata; class Mammalia; order Artiodactyla; family Bovidae; genus Capricornis; species Capricornis sumatraensis. The sequence goes on along the minus strand of NC_091089.1, from coordinate 51,925,949 downwards.
CACCATAGTACAAAAGCATCAATTCTTCTGCATTCAGCTTTCTTTATAGTTCAGCTCTTATATCCATACATGATTACTGGAAAAACCAAAGCCTTGACTAGATGGATCTTTGTTGGCAAAGTAATGTCTCTGCTTTTCAATATGCTGTCTAGGTTGGTCATAACTTTTTTTTCCAAGGAGCAAGAGGCACTTAATTTCATGGCTGCAGTCACCATCTGGAGTGATTTTGGAGCCCCCCAAAATAAAGTCTGTCACTGTTTCCACTGTTTCCCCATCTCTTTGCCATGAAGTGATGGGACCTGATGCCATGATCTCCATTTTCTGAATGTTGAGCTTTAAGCCAACTTTTTCACTCTCCTCTTTCACTTTCATCAAGAGGCTCTTTAGTTCTTCTTCACTTTCTGCCATAAGGGTGGTGTCATCTGCATATCTGAGGTGATTGATATTTCTCCTGGCAATTTTGATTCCAGCTTGTGCTTCATCCAGCCCAGCATTTCTCATGATGTACTCTGCATATAAGCTAAATAAGCAGGGTGACAATATACAGCCTTGATGTACTCCTTTTCCTATTTGGAACCAGTCTGTGGTTCCAAGTCCAGTTCTAACTGTTGCTTTCTGACCTGCATACAGATTTCTCAGGAGGCAGGTCAGGTGGTCTGGTATTTCTGTCTCTTTCAGAATTTTCCACAGTTTATTGTCATCCACACAGTCAAAGGCTTTGGCATAGTCAATAAAGCAGAAATAGATGTTTTTCTGGAACTCTCTTGCTTTCTCAATGATCCAACAAATATTGGCAATTTGGTCTCTGGTTCCTCTGCCTTTTCTAAATCCAGCTTGAACATCTGGAAGTTCATGGTTCACATATTGTTGAAGCCTGGCTTGCAGAATTTTGAGCATTACTTTGCTAGCATGTGAGGTGAGTGCAGTTGTGTGGTAGTTTGAGCATTCTTTGGCATTACCTTTCTTTGAGATTGGAATGAAAACTGACATTTTCCAGTCCTGCAGCCACTGCTGAGTTTTCCAAATTTGCTGGCATATTGAGTGCAGCACTTTCACAGCAGCATCTTTTAGGATTTGAAATAGCTCAACTGGAATTCCATCACCTCCACTAGCTTTGTTCGTAGTGATGCTTTCTAAGGCCCACTTGATTTCACATTCCAGGATGTCTGGCTCTAGGTGAATGATCACACCATCATGATTATCTGGGTCATGAAGATCTTTTTTGTACAGTTCTGTGTATTCTTGCAACCTCTTCTTAATATCTTCTGATTCTGTTAGGTCCATACCATTTCTGTCCTTTATTGTGCCCATCTTTGCATGAAACGTTCCCTTGGTGTCTCTAATTTTCTTGAAGAGATCTCTAGTCTTTCCCATTCTATTTTGTTCCTCTATTTCTTTGCACTGATGACTGATGAAGGCTTTCTTCTCTCTCCTTGCTCTTCTTCAGAACTCTGCTTTCAAATGGGTAATATCTTTCCTTTTCTCCTTTGCTTTTCACTTCGCTTCTTTTCACGTTTCTGTGTCACATTTTGGTAATTCTCATAGTATTTCCAACTTTTTCATGATTATTATATTTGTGATGGTGATTGTGATCTGTGATCTTTGATGTCACTATTGTAACTGTTTGGGGGAACCACAAACCACACTCATATAAGATGGTCAACTTAATCAAACATGTATGTTCTGACCATTTCCCAGTCTCACTCCCTCCCCTTGGGCTTCCCTATCCCCTGAGACACAACAGCATTGAAATTAAGGACCCTACAGTGGCCTCTAAGTGTTGAAGTGAAAGGAAGACACACACCCCTCAAAAGCCAGAAATGACCAGGCTTAGTGAGGAAGGCATGTCAAAAACAAAGACATGCTGAAAGCTAGACCTCTTGTGCCAAACAGTTAGCCAAGCTGTGAATGCAAAGGGAAAGTTCTTGAAGGAAATAAAAAATGCTACTCCAGGACTTCCCTGGAGTTGCAGTGGTTGAGAATCTGCCTGCCAGTGCAGGGGACATGGGTTCGATCCCTGGTCTGGGAAGATTCCCAATGCTGCGGGACAGCAAAGCCCATGTGCCACAACTACCAAGCCCGTGCTCTAGCGCCTGAGATCCGCAGCCAGTGAAGTCTGCAGGCTCTAGAGCTGATGCTCTACAGCAAGAGAAGCTACCACAGTGAGAAGCCCGCATACTCCAGCTAGAGAGTGACCCCTGCTCGCCACAGCTAGGGAAAGCCCAGGCGCACCAGTGAAGATCCAGTGCAGCCAGAAATACTATATTAAAAAACAAGGTGCTGCTCCAGTGAACACACAGTGATGAGAAAGCCCAACAGCTTCTTGCCGACATGGAGAAAGTTTTCACAGTCTGTCTGGATAGGAGATCAAACCTGCTCCAACATTTCCTTAAGCCAAAGCTTAACCCAGAGCAAGGCCCTAACTCTTTTCAATTCTGTGAAGGCTGGGAAAGGTGAGAAAGCTGCAGAAGAAAAGTCTGGAGTTAGCATAGGTTGGCTCCTGGAGATTAAGGGAAGAAGTCATCTCCATAACATCCAAGTGAAAGGCGAAGCAGTAAATGCTGATATAAAAGCTGCAGCAAGTCATCCAGAAAGCCTAGCTAAGGTAAAGAGACAGGAGGCTACTCTGAACAACAGATTTTCAATGTAGACAAAACAGCCTTCTACTGGAAGAAGATACCATCGAGGACTTTCATAGCTGAAGAGGAGAAGACGATGCCTGGCTTCAAAGCTTCAAAGACAGGCTGACTCCCTTGTTAGAGACTGATGAAGCTTGTGACTCTAAGTTGAAGCCAATGCTCATTTACCATTCTAAAAATCCTAGGGCCCTTAAGACTTATGCCAAATCTACTCTGCCTATGCTCTATAAACAGAAAAATGAAGCCTGGATGACAACTTATAACATGATATACTGAATATTGCAAGCCCATTGTTGAGACCTCCTGCTCAGAAAAAAATATTTCTTTCAAAATATGATTACTCATTGACAATACACCTGGCCACCCAAGAGCTCTTATGGAGATAAATGACAGGATTTATGTTGCTTTCATGCCTGCTAACACAACCTCCATTCTGTACCTCCTGGATCAAAGAGTAATTTTGACTCTCAAGTCTTATAATTTAAGAAATACATTTGTTTCTTTAGAAAAATCACTGTAGTATCTAAGGACCTTTATAATAAGAGAGGAAAAAAAAAGAAAAAGAAAACTCCTATGTTTTGTTGTCACTGGCATGAAACTCTGATTTTCTACATTTCCTAATTCTCTGATTACGGCACCAATGTCTCCAAAAAGTGAATTGTGGTTCTTTGGCTCATGCAGCAGATTAATTTGAGACACTGACTGCAGAGAAATAGTCTATGAAGGAAAACTACAAGCCATTGCTTTGGGTCTGATCTGCTTGCTGGTGCCGTAAGTCTAACTGCAGCTGTGATGGCCCATGGAGAATGCACGCCTGCCAGTTTGTTTGTCAGTTTCAGCAACAACTATGTATGTAACATACATTACTCTAGGTAAACAGATAGGTCCCATAAAATGTAAAAAACACAAGTTGCTTAATCTGTAAATATTTGATTCTCAGTAATCTTTAAAATGCTTCTAATGTATATCATGAGAAATGCTGGCCTGGAAGAAACACAAGCTGGAATTGCCAGGAGAAATATCAATAACCTCAGATATGCAGATGACATCACCCTTATGGCAGAAAGTGAAGAGGAACTCAAAAGCCTCTTGATGAAAGCGAAAGAGGAGAGTGAAAAGGTTGGCTTAAAGCTCAACATTCAGAAAATGAAGATCATGGCTTCCGGTCCCATCACTTCATGGGAAATTGATGGGGAAACAGTGGAAACAGTGTCAGACTTTATATTTTTGGGCTCCAAAATCACTGCAGATGGTGACTGCAGCCATGAAATTAAAAGACGCTTACTCCTTGGAAGAAAAGTTATGACCAACCTAGACAGTATATTCAAAAGCAGAGATGTTACTATGCTGACTAAGGTCTGTCTAGTCAAGGCTATGGTTTTTCCAGTGGTCATGTATGGATATGAGAGTTGGACTGTGAAGAAGGCTGAGCGCTGAAGAATTGATGCTTTTGAACTGTGGTGTTGGAGAAGACTCTTGAGAGTCCCTTGGACTGCGAGGAGATCCAACCAGTCCATTCTGAAGGAGATCAGCCCTGGGATTTCTTTGGAAGGACTGATGCTAAAGCTGAAACTCCAATACTTTGGCCACCTCATGCAAAGAGTTGACTCATTGGAAAAGACTTTGATGCTGGGAGGGATTGGGGGCAGGAGGAGAAGGGGACGACAGAGGATGAGATGGCTGGATAGCATCACTGACTCGATGGACGTGAGTCTGAGTGAACTGCGGGAGTTGGTGATGGACAGGGAGGCCTGGCGTGCTGTGATTCATGGGGTCGCAAAGAGTCAGACATGACTGAGCAACTGAACTGAACTGAACTGAATGTTTTAAGACAGATCAAAACTCCACCATGATGTATGTCAAACATGAAAATCCTTCCCACAAGAATACTTATTTCAGAGAACTGATAAACTTAGTAACTGCTAAAGGCATAGGAAAGTATCAACTATATTTTAAGTATTAAAAAAATAAAGATATCTAGTGCAGAATTCAAACCTTTATGTTGAACTAGGTTATTTAAATTAAAAATCATTATTGATTTCATGAAGCAGGAAAACGAATTGAACTGACTTTTTAAAAAATGCAAAGAGTAAAAATGCTAACAAAAGGTTGATTGTTAAAGATGCTTCTAGTCTACAAATGTTAAGTAAAATAGGGCAGACCTGAACATTAAGTAACTAATTACTATATTCCTTTATTCCTAGTGTCTATAAAAGTGAAGGTCACTCAGTCATGTTCAACTCTTATGCAACCCCGTGGACCATACAGTCCATGGAATTCTCCAGGCCAGAATACTGGAGTGGGTAGCCTACCCCTTCTCCAGCGGATCTTCCCAACCCAGGAATCAAACTGGGGTCTCGTACATTGCAGGCAGATTCTTTACCAGCTGAGCTACCAGGGAAGCCAATGTCTTTCTCAGGTTTATATAGGTTAAGTACAATTCCAGTGAAATGCCTGTATCTTTGGAAGAGAAGAACTAAATTTGCCATTTCTTAGGCTGAGTAGAGGACTGTTCATTCGGTCCCCCTTCCCCACTGATTCTCCTTGCCAAGCTTTCCCGCAGTGAGTCCACACTGCCAGTCAGGGGAGGAGGCCTCATCACCTCTCAGCGGTGTGTGGCTCCCCCACTCTCAGACTCACTTCCACTCCCATCTCTGACCTCTCTTCCTCTGGGTGAAATCCCTCCCTTCGTTGCTTAATCTCAAAGGTACTCTCTGCTTCTCTTTTCCTTTTGCAGCCACTTCTATGGCCCATTAAACTCTAAATCAGAATAATGGAATGGAAAAAATAATAATTTCCTTCCCTTGAGCACAAGGAGCTATTAATCTTCCAATTTTTCACAGATGTGAAAGTTAATTATACTCCAGTTTTCCAGTGTTGCAGAGAAAAATAAAACCAAGTAGCAAAATTTCCACCCACCTATGGATTTGTCTCTCTCTCCTCTTCTACCAGTTCTATCATATGTTTTGAAATTCTGTTGTTTACATACACATTTATGATGGATCTTCCCGGGCAGACCTCTAGTTCCCCTCTTTTGTCAATAACACCCCTTTCTCATGAATTCGCTCTGTTGTTTCAGTTCAGTTCAGTTCAGTTGCTCAGTCATGTTTGACTCTTTGCAACCCCATGATTCGCAGCACGCCAGGCCTCCCTGTCCATCACCAACTTCCGGAGTTCACTCAAACTCATGTCCATCAAGTCAGTGATGCCATCCAGCCATCTCATCCTCTGTCGTCCCCTTCTTCTCCTGCCCCCAATCCCTCCCAGCATCAGAATCTTTTCCAATGAGTCAACTCTTCGCATAAGGCTCTGTTGTTTGGGTGAGTCTAATCCCTCCCCCTGACTACCAGGTTGGTCCATGACACAGGCATGACCAAGGAGAGTACCACTGCCCCGCCACTCCCATCCCCACGGCAATGCTTGACTTAGGAGTATATTCATCACACCAAGTGGGATACTCAGAGCCAGTAAGCATATCCCAGGTATTCATCACACCAAGTGGGCTACTCAGAGCCAGTAAGCACATCCCAGGTAGTCACCACACCAAGTGGGCTACTCAGAGCCAGTAAGCACATCCCAGGTAGTCACCACACCAAGTGGGCTACTCAGAGCCAGTAAGCACATCCCAGGGAGTTTCACTGGGCCCCTAACCAAGTCTGAATATCTATGAGCATGAGACATCTCACCTGCCTCAGGTGATTCATATGATGTTAAGATTTAAATGCAATTCATTACATGATTAGTAGTAGAACCAATAGCTTCCAAACAGTAGAGTAATAAAAAGAGGGGCAGGGGGTGGAGACCTATACAGTTCTATCCAACTCAACATACAGCACTGACAAAGGGAAAGGAAAGAAAAAAAGGGGAAATTCATGGCAAATAGAAAGCAAAACTAAAATGGTGCACAATAAATATAGTGGATATGAGTCACTTATTTAAAGATGGATTCATCACACTGAATGAAAAAAAGAAAAGAAAATCCAGCTGCATGCTATAACCAAGACACTGTGCTGAAGCAAGTTCATTCAGACGAATTGAAAAGAATGAAATGGGAAAATATGCCATGCAAATGCTGATCAAGAAATGATATAGCAATATTAATGTGGAGTTAATATTAGAAAATCAAGTGGAATTACAGAAAAATAGTCCGTTTTGTAGCGAAGAAGATCCTCTTTTCTACAGTTATTTCTATATTTTTAAAATTAATTAATTTTTCTTTTTTTTATTGAAGGATAATTGCTTTTTAATGAGTGATGTTGGGCATCTTTTCATGTCTTTGTTAACCATCTTATGTCTTCTTTGGAGAAATGTCTGTTTAGGTCTTCTGTCCATTTTGATTGCTTTCCTGGTTATTGATATTTTTAGCAGGACACGTGGGCATCCAGAACAAACACTCTTTCCCATTCCCTTGGGCATCATCTACGTTTGGACCAATAGGATGTGAGCAAAAGTATTGTGTAGTCGCTTCTTGCGTCATGTATACTCTTGGGGAGGGACCATTCTGGAGGTCACTGCTATTAATATCAACCCAGCCACATAAGGCATCTCTCACTTTCTTGGGCTGTGACAGAAGTGCTGGAACTGAGCTCATTTACAGTCTAAATGCATGTGTACAGTGGTACTCAGAACACGGCATTAACTTGTGTATGAACGAAAGGTGTGTTATTTTATTCGTCTTCAGATTGCTTATAAGTTGTGCACCCTTATATAATGCCTCCTATGGCTATGGTGTCGCTGCCCTTTACCCTACAGATTAAGGCTTTGCTCCCACAGTAGGGACTGGGGAGAAACATCTGGGGAGGGGGCAGTGTCCCTCCTGTGGTGGCAGATGCTCACTTCCCCTGGGCCTGGATCATAAGAGGTGCTTCCTCAAGGACTCTCCCTAACCTTGTGATCTGGAGAGAAAAAAAATCCCCCCTTGAGCTTCACACTTTCTACCTTACTGGTCTCTTAAGCATTCCGACTGAAATCTTGCCGCAGCCTAGCTGTGTTGGCCAATGTTCACTCCTTGTCTCTCCCTGTGGGCACTTGTTTCTTCTTGGATTTCATTCTAGTTGGTTGTCCTCATTTCTCCCATGGGTTCAATACAAGTTATCAACTTGCCATTTTTCCAGCTTAAAAAAAATCTTTGCTGTGGTGAGAGTAATGTGCTTTCCAGGTTGCCACATCTAGGACAGGAACTGGAAGACAGAGTTAAGTTACTTTTTTAAAGGAAAAGAAAATGTATCATTTTGCTCACTCAGTTTATGGACTGAATAGTAATAATTTCTTCGTATAGTAAATGGCCATTTTGTTCTTTAGTTAAAGTTTTTCTCCATTTAAAAAAAATTGAAGTATGGCTGATTCATAATGTTTCAGGTGTGTAGCAAAGTGATTCGGTTATACATACATACATATGTGTGTGTGTGTTTTCTTTTTCAGATTCTTTTCCATTACAGGTTATTACAAGATCTTGAATATAGCTCCCTGCGCTGTACAGTAGATCCTTGTCGTTCATCTATTTTATGTGTACTAGTGTGCATCTATTAATGCCAAACTCCTAATTTATTCCTCCCTCCCCCTTTCCCCTTCCATTCCATAAGTTTGTTTTCTATGTCTAATGAATCTGTTTCTGTTTAGTAAATAAGTTCATTTGTATCATTTTAGATCCCACATATAAGTGATATCATAAGATATTCATCTTTTCTGTCTGATTTTCCTTCACCTAGTATGATCATCTCTAGGTACATCCATGTTGCTGCAAATGGCGTTATTTCATGCTTTTTATGGCTGAGTAATAGTCAGTGATGCCATCCAGCCATGTCATCCTCTGTCATCCCCTTCTCCTCCTGCCCCCAATCCCTCCCAGCATCAAAGTCTTTTCCAATGAGTCAACTCTTCTCATGAGGTGGCCAAAGTACTGGAGTTTCAGCTTTAGCATCATTCCTTCTAAAGAACACCCAGGGCTGATCTCCTTTAAAATGAACTGGTTGGATCTCCTTGCAGTCCGAGGGACTCTCAAGAGTCTTCTCCAACACCGCAGTTCAAAAGCATCAATTCTTTGGTGCTCGGCCTTCTTCACAGTCCAACTCTCACATCCACACGTGACCACTGGAAAAACTAGTAATGAGTAATGCTGGGAGGGATTGGGGGCAGGAGGAAAAGAGGACGACAGAGGATGAGATGGCTAGATGGCATCACTGACTCGATGGACGCGAGTCTGAGTGAACTCCGGGAGATGGTGATGGACAGGGAGACCTGGCGTGCTGCGATTCATGGGGTCACAAAGAGTCGGACACAACTGAGTGACTGAACTGAACAGTTCACTGTGTATATTACTGCATCTTCTTTACCCATTCAACTGTCAGTGGACATTTAGTTTGCTTCCATATGCTGCCTCTTGTAAACAGTGCTGCTGAGAACACCGGGGTGTATGCATCTTTTTGAATTAGAGTCTTCTCTGAATATACGTCCAAAGTGGGATTGCAGGATCATTTCATAGCTCTAGTCTTTTAAAGCGTCTCCATACTGTTTCCAGAGTGGCTCCACCAGTTTACATTCCCACCAACAGAGTAGAAGAGTTAGTTCCCTTTTCCTCACACCCTCTCTGGTATTTATTATTTGGCCATTTGATTCTTATAATTCCATAAGGTAGGTGATTGCTACTCCCATTTACAGATGAGGTTTGGAGAGGACACGGGAAGGAGTGGGGATTTCCTTTGATCCTGCCTGATTGCCTGGGAGCCAAGGCTCTGTGCTGCCTTCTGAGACCAGGGGGTGTGAGCGTGAGATTAGGGAGGGAGCTGGGGAGCAGGCAGGCCACCCGTGGCCTTAGCCAGTGCTCGAATGAGCTTTAAGGCCTGAGCTGGGGATGACAAATGTGTTCAGGGTGAGGAGAGAGAATGGCATGGTTTGTAGTGCGCTTTGTATGTGGACTCAGGAGGAAGCAGGACCTGGGGAAAAGGGGACCACTGGCTGAAGAAATGCAGAAGGCTTTCTATTGAGCTTTTCGCTGCCCCCACAACAGAGCATGGAGTCCTAACAACTTGGAATCTAGGCTCAGAAAGAGGCTCTCCCAATGTTGGGGAATTTAGGTGTTGACCCTGAGTGTGGGGATTGGGGGTGGAGGAAAGTTTATGGAAAATCCATGATGGGGATGGAGCTACCGGAAACAAGACTGACACTTCTGCTCAGAAGCACTCCCAACCCAGGACAGAAGTGTGGGTTTGTAGCAACTTCCTTTAATATACAGACACACACAATCTTTTTGTGGGTTTCCCTAGATTTTGATTATGTATTTATCCACACATCCATTCTTTTTTTCATTCACTTATTCATCAATAAACATTCACAGAAGAAAGTAGGGAAAATCACTAGACCATTCAGGTATGACCTGAATCAAATCCCTTACGATCATACAGTGGAAGTGACAAATAGATTCAAGAGATTAGATCTGATGGACAGAATGCCTGAAGAACTATGAATGGAGGTTCGTGACATTGTACAGGAGGCAGTGATCAAGACCATCCCCAAGAAAAAGAAATGCTTAAAGGCAAAATGGTTGTCTGAGGAGGCCTTACAAATACCTGTGAAAAGTAGAGAAGCGAAAGGCAAAGAGAAAAGGAAAGATATATGTTTTATTTTTGTTTTGTGTTTTGGCTTTTTTTAATGTTTGGCTTTTTGGCTGCAAAACATGTGGGATCTTAGCTTCCCATTGGGGATTGAACCCACACCCCCCGATTTGGAAGGCAAAGTCTTAACCACTGGACCACCAGGGAAGTCTCAAGGCATTTATTTTTTGAGAGGGGATTTTATCTTTCTAGAAAGCATGGACAGAACCCAATATGCTCTAGACCAGGGCATACAATACATGACAAATCTTCTGCAGGCCCTGTGGCCTCTGTCACAGCTAATCCCTCTGCCATTTAAGCATGAAAGTAGCCATGGGCAATACACCAAAAGCTGGACACAGCATGGCTATGTTCCAATAAAACTTTATTTATAATCCAGGCAGTGAGCCAGAAGAGGCCCATGAGCCATAGTCTGGTAGTCCCTGCCCCGGGCCAATCCCAGAAGCCTGAGTCTTTTCTCCTGCCTTTGCCCAGATGGATGCTGTGGCTCTGCCTGGCCATTCCACAGCCCCCAAAGAAGCCTCCCACTGGGAGATACTACCTAGGTCTGACCATAGCACTGAGCCGAGCTTGTGCTTTTCTGCATCCTGTCCACGGAGGCCCAGCTCATTCTTAAAGCCCTCTTGCCTCCAGGCTCTCCCGGTGCCCTCTTCAGTGTCCACCCTGGATGCCCACTTTGGACGTGCCTGGGCTCATCTGACCTCCTTGACGCCTTCTCCCACTGAAACTGATCTCTTAGAAGAGGTAACACAGCCACTTCATAAGCCTTAAAGTATCGCTCATCCATCATACATCCACTCACCACTAATCCAGCGGAACGAAGCCAGAAGGTGGAATTTCAGGGCCTCTGATGAACCTTATAGCTTGCGACCTGGAGTGCCTGGGCCCAAGGCTGGTGGACCTGACTTGTTTTAAGAGATGGACTTGGGGATGTGCATGCCTGCAGAAGCAAATCAGAGGTGCTCCTCAAGTTGGAGCCCATTTAATGGTCCAGTCACTGGCATTTTTTTCCCAGTGGAGTTCCTGGTCAGTTTCCTAGAGGTCTTCACCCCAGATAAGACACTGACACCCTCTGTTTGTGTGGCCATAGGGCCACTAGCAAAGGGGTATGTAATTCTGACCACGCTAAAAAGTTCATGCAATCCCTAACCTCTGTTTCCCTCAAAGAGCCCCTTGGCCAGCTTGTAGCAGGCCTCTCTTCCCTCTCCCCCACCCTTCATCACCACCCCCACCATACCTCCTCCGCACAGAACCTCTGCAGAAGGCAGAAGGAACCCTGCCAGGCTCCTGTGAGCTGGTGCAGACACCCCCAGCTTTCATTCAAGATCCTTCTGGTCTTCTGTCCCCACCATCCCTCCCCTTCACCAGTTTTTCCCTCACTTAATCCCCCACTCTAGCTACAGCCAGCTAATTATGACAAAGCCGCTTCCTGATTGATATGGAGAGCAGATTTACGGGGGGTGGGGGTCAGGAGGAGTAATTATTTACTAGAATATCAGGAAGCAGGGGGCAGTTACACAAGAGGTTTTGGGAAACCAAGCTGATTCAGATGACTCAGATCGGATTCATTTCTTCTCATTCCAATGCCTTTAGTTTTCTAAGGCACTGGCGCCTTGGAATGCAGAAGCAATCTCTCTATATTGATCTCTGAAGAACTTGCATTGTCAGGAGATGCGGGTTTGATCCCTAAGTCGGAAAGATCACTCCAGTATTCTTGCCTAGGAAATCCCATGGACAGAGGAGCCTGACGAGCTACAGTCCATGGGGCCGCAGAGAGTCCATGAGGCTGCAAAGACCTGGGCACGACTGAAGTGACAGAGAACACACGCCAAAGAAGTTAAACCAATAGGCACTTTTATTTTTGCTTCCAGACTTTTAATTTTGTTTTCCTTTAGAGTTTTTTCATTGCTGGAGAGTGAAAGTGTTTAATACATGATTGCATTTTGACTATGTCTTCTAGGCTTGAGTACATAGAGGGTGCAACCTGGACAAACAATACAAAAATGAATTGTGTGCAGTAACTCAGCAAAGAGGAGTTTGGGAAGCCACGGGGGATTCGTGTTTATTTGACTTTGGATCTTTGACACAGGAAATACACAGGTGGCCTTTAAAAAAAAATTAAGCAATTTTAGATTATGAAAAAATGTAAAAATAATATAGATGTCCATATAGTGGTCACCCAACTTCCCCTGATGTTAAATTTTACATAACACAAACATTCAAATTATCAAAAGCAGTAAATTAACACTAATACAACCTCATTAACTAAACTATAGATCTTAGTGGAATTCTGAAGTTCTCCCACTAATGTCCTTTTCCCTGTCCAGGACCCAATCCAGAACTCCACCCTGTATTTAGTCATCGTGGCTGCCTAGTCTCTTCTCGTTTGTGAAAGTTTATCAGTTTGAAGGTTTGTCTGATGTTGTCTTGTGAATAGATTGAGATGATGCATTTTGGCAAGAATGCTGCAGAAATGGTATCGCGCCTTTCTCTGTGTGTCACATCAGGGGTGCGTGATGTCTGTATGTGTTATCACTGGTAACGTTAATCCTGGCCACTTGGTTCAGATGGTAAGTTGCTCCATTATGAACTTACCATTTTTTCCTCTGTAATTAATGAATACCTTACGGGGAGATAGTTTGAGACTCTGCAAACAGTGTGTTTGTCCTCGTACTTTTGCTCACTGATTTTAGCAGCCATCTGCGGTTTTTTTCTTGCTTCCAACAGCTCTTAGTGTGATTTTGCCCAACCAGGCTTTGTTTGCTTCATTCTCTCTACGTTTATTGACAGGAATTCTGTAGGACAGAACTGTCCCTTCTCCAATATTTTATTTAGTTATTTTTTTAATAACAGTATGAACTAAAGGGTATTCATTTTATTCCATGGGTTATACTATATCACTATCATTATTTACATGGTTACTAAAGTTCTTCTACCTTTGGCATTAGGAACGCCTTCAGGTTGACACTTATGTCCTTTGATGTCCTAAATTTGGTTTTTAGTACTTCTTTCCTTCCTGGCACCATAAGATGTTTCAGGCTAATTTTATATTCTTTTTTCAGCCTCATCCCTGGAATCAACCATTTCTGCAATGAGTTCTGGTTTCTTTTATTTGAGAATGGTGTTTAGAAACTAAGATCTGGACACCTGGTGTACTCACTGCTAATGAGCTATCATTTCTCCTAGGGCCTCTCAGCAGACAGACCTAGGAAACCACATGGACACATTTCTGAATCCTTCAGTGTGTGTGTGTATTTCATTCTAACTTTCCACCTTTCCTTATTTATTACTCTTCTTGAGCAGTAAAAAAACAAAAACAAAACAAAAGTGTCTTTCATTATCCACAATATTTTCACTTGTTTGTCCAATCTTAGTATAGCCATAAATATAGCATATTAAAAAGCAGAGACATTACTTTGCCAACAAAGGTCCGTCTAGTCAAGGCTATGGTTTTTCCAGTGGTCATGTATGGATATGAGAGTTGGACTGTGAAGAAGGCTGAGCACCGAAGAATTGATGCTTTTGAACTGTGGTGTTGGAGAAGACTCCTGAGAGTCCCTTGGACTGCAAAGAGATGCAAACAGTCCATTCTAAAGGAGATCAGTCCTGGGTGTACTTTGGAAAGAATGATGCTAAAGTTGAAACTCCAATACTTTGGCCACCTCATGCAAAGAGTTGACTCGTTGGATAAGACTCTGATGCTGGGACGGATTGGAGGCAGGAGGAAAAGGGGACGACAGAGGATGAGATGGCTGGATGGCATCACGGACTCAATGGACGTGAGTCTGAGTGAACTCTGGGAGTCGGTGATGGACAGAGAGGCCTGGTGTGCTGCGATTCATGGGGTCACAAAGAGTCGGACACGACTGAGTGACTGAACTGAACTGAAAGTAGTTTCAGGATTGCTACGTTATACCCCATGGAAAATGAATTTGCTAGCTAGAGTACAGAATTTGCGTATATATATTTGCAACTTTTCCCTAATTTTTAAAAGATTTTTGGTTCATTATTCCTTAGGAGTTCTTTGAGTATTAGGAGGGATTCCACATAGTGGTAAAAAACCCGCCTGCCAATGCTAGAGGCGTAAGAGACTTGGGTTTGATCCGTGGGTCGGGAAGATTCCCTGGAGGAGGGCATGGCAACCCCCTCCAGATTTCTTGCCTATAGAATCCAATGGACAGAGGAGCTTGACAGGCTGCAGTCCAGGGTCACAAAGAGACATGACTGAAGTGGCTTAGCACGCAATCACACACAGGGATTAGGAACACTGACCTGTTGTCTATGGTATATGGTACAAATATTTTCTCCCCCTATTAGTTACTTTTACAGCTGTTTATGATCATTTTTTGCCTTGTGCTTGACTGGGTTTTTTGTTCACTTGATTTGTTTCAATTTAGTCAAATTGATCGGTGTTTTCTTTTGTTGTGACTGGGCTTTGAGGCAGAGTTAACTGAGTTAACCTCTTAACTGAGGTTAAGAGGAATTCAGCAATGCTTTTTTTTCCAGTACTTTTGTGGTTTAGATTGCTAATCCATTTGGAATTTACTCTCGCATATGGGGTGAGGTATAGATCTAATTTTATCTGTTTCCAGTTGTTTCAGCACCACTTATTAGAAAGTATCATCTTGTAATTTGAGACGCTACCTCTCTCATATACTAAATTTCCGTGAGTATTTGGGTCTGTTCTGTTCTCTTTCACGGGCCTTTTTGTCTGTTTCAGCACCAATACCCTGATGTTTTCCTTATGGTCACGTTGTGATACGTTTTAATGCCCAGTGGAGCTACTTCCCTCAGGAGTTTTTAATGTCTCCCTGTTTGCTCTTGTATGCTTCTTTTTCTATATGAATTTTACTTATCAACTTGTCTAATTCCATAAAGAGCTTGTTGGTGTTTTTGCTGTGGTTTCATTAAATTTTAAAAAGTAACAAAGAAGGGAGAACTGACATAATGTTTATAACATTATCCTATTCAACAACAACAAATGTCATTTCCATTTGTTAAAGTCTACGTTTGTGTTTTTCAAGAGTATTTTCATGTTTTCCTCATTTAGATTTTGCATGTTTTTCTCTAGAATAAACTTAGTAAAGTTTGTCCCCAAGTATGTCATTCTCTGCAAGCTTTTGTAAATGATGTTTCCAGCATTGCCGTCTGCATACACTGCACACTTGACTCTATCCGGCCTTGCATCATTCTCTCTATAAAAATGGAGCACCTCAGTATGAGCAGGGACCTAAATTTATATTTTCCTCCTTTTGTGTCCCCTACTTATTTGGTTGAGATTTTTACTATGACTAATTGGTGAAACGACATGAAGCCTCTATGTCTGACCCTGAATCTTACTCCACAGACTCATCTTAGAAACAAAAGGGTATTTCCTGTTTATCTTTCCAAATTCATGCCCCTGTTGCTTTAACTGCAGGCAATCAGTCTAGTTGTGGAGACAGCTCTCTTCCTGCCTAACATGACCAAGCCTTCCATGACCAAGTCTTCCTAGAAGTGGCTTGGTTATATCCTGATTATATTTTGCTCTCTGCCCATACATCTCTTCCTGGAGTTGAGCCAATGACCAGAATCTAAATATTCTGAACCCCTCATTTCACAGTTTTATCCAGGGTCAGCCTGGTAACTATTGAAGTTTACAAGGACCAGAGTCCACAGCCTGTGGGTAAATGACCATCTATTAAGGCCCCTGGGTCACGTGGGAACAGCCAACCTTGAACTTACCCCTGGCGGCTGCCACCACTGAGGCTACAGCAGTGCTGGTACACTCAGTGGGTGCTTAACAGATATCTTCTGGATGTCAGATGGATGGACGGATATACTGACAATGGACTGACTAACGGATGGACGGGTGGATATATGGATGATTTTCAAATTTCATCAATAGTCCCTTAGGTTAGTAGTGAGTGTTTAGAGTATATGTGTCCACAAGCAATCTTTCTCTTCAAACAACCAATATCCGGAAAAGCTACATAGCACGGCCAGTTCAGTTCAGTTCCGTTCAGTCAATCAGTCGAGTCTGACTCTTTGCGACCCCGTGAATCACAGCACACCAGGCCTCCTTGTCCATCACCAACTCCCGGAATTCACTCAAACTCATGTCCATCGAGTTGGTGATGCCATCCAGCCATCTCATCCTCTGTCGTCCCCTTCTCCTCCTGCCCCCAATCCCTCCCAGTATCAGGGTCTTTTCCAATGAGTCAGCTCTTCGCATCAGGTGGCCAAAGTATTGGAGTTTCAGCTTCAGCATCAGTCCTTCCAACGAACACCCAGGACTGATCTCCTTTAGGATGGACTGGTTGGATCTCCTTGCATTCCAATGGGAATTCCTTGGCAAGCCAGTGGCTAGGACTTGGTACTTTCACTGCCAGTTGCATATACACCCAAAACAAAAAATATATATTTTTTTTCTAAAAAAACTTGTTTAAGAAAAATTAATTAGGAAATTGTTAATTAAAGCACTGTCATATTCACCATTACCATCATCAGTATCACCTTAAAATTAGAATAGAATAGATATGTAATGAAACAAGAATCTCAAGGAGAAAAACATTTGGGAATTAATTCAGAATGTGTGATAACATCAATCAACACGCTATCACACTTTCTTAAACTACCATGCATGCACTAAATACACAATCATTTAGCAGGAGAAAAGGAATTTGATGTTTCCTCAAAATGGATAAGAGTGTATCTTGGAAATCAAATTAATGTACACAGCAAAAGAGCAAAATTAATTTGATCAACTCTAAATTGTTGGATCCAAAGGAGAAAGGAGAACGTGACCATTTTCAAGTCATAAGTTATCCCCAAGCTTTATTTCAGGCCGGAAGCTTACTAACCTTTTACAAGAGCACAATTCTGTCCTTGGTCAAAATTTCATACCCTAACCCTTTCCTGCCTCTCCCCTCTCTCTTCCTAGCTCTCCCTACCACCTCTCTCTTCTCCCCAATTGTTCATCTCTTACTGCAAAAAGGAGCTGACAAACTCATTAACTTGAAATGTATGTGACTCATACTGGTGTCTGGGATTACAGCTTCCAAGGGGATTCAAGCTTTAATGGGAGCCAAGAACCACAGTGCTTTTAACATAGTATAGTGCTTTTCAAAAGTTAAAGTATGATTGATTTACAATGGTATATTAATCTCATGTGTGTATCACAGAGATTCAATATTTTGATAGATTACCATCTATTTGAAGTTATTACAAAATAATGGCTCTACATAAAAAAGAATGAAATAATGCTGTTTGCACCACCATGGACGCCACTAGAGATTATCACACTAAGTGAAGGAAGTCAGAAAGAGAAAGACAAACATCATATGATGTCACTTACATGTGGGATCTAAAATATGACACAAAGGAACCTATCTATGAAACAGAAAGAGAGCCATGGACACAGGAAACCACTGGCGGCTGCCAAGGGAGAGGCCTGGGGAGGAAGGCGTGGTCAGTTGGTGTTAGCAGGTATAAGCTTCTATATAGGATGGATAAAGAAGGCCCTTCTACACACAGCATGGAGGACTGTATTCAGTACCCTATCATAGAGCATAATGGAAAAGATTATGTATATGGCTGAGTCACTTCACTGTACAGCAGAAATTTACAAAATTATAAATTAACTATGCTTGAATTCTTTTTAATTGACAAAAATAGTGACTCTATTACCTCATGCTGTACCATATATCCTTGTCGCTAAGAACTATGTTTGTAAGTGAGAATTTTCAAAGTATATCAAGTCAGGAAGGAGACCCACATTGGGGGTACATTTTACCCTGCATCCTTGAAATCATTCCTCCTGACTCACAGTCTTCTCCGGGGTTCCCAGCCTCCCAGGAGGAGCAGCACTAGCCAGGAGCTGAGACCAAGCTGCCCCAGTGTCCTGCCCTGGAGACTGGTAGGCAGTGGCTTCTGATCTTTAACCTACTTCCTCTAGTGCCTAGGTACCTAGGTTCCAATCAGACCATCCTCCTCCACGCTGTAAAGCTTTCAGGAAAGACAACAAACCTTTGATTTGAGAAGTGGCTCCTGGCAAGAGCTATCAGGCCTTATCTCTGCCCAGAGCTAATCATCAAGAAGTGGGCAGAACATCAAAATGAACATGAGAGCCATCCACCCATCTGGGTTACTGGTACTTACTCTTTTCCAAACATTTCTCCATCGTTTCCTCACTTGCTCCCAACAGCCTTAAGACAAGTATCATAAGCCCCAGTGTAGAAAAGGACACTAGCCCAGAGAGGTTATATAACTAGCTTTAAATAGCACATTGTAGACTCTGGCAGAGATTCTGGGTAAGCCTTGGACTATCTGCCCGGCAGCCTTCCTGCTCTGTTGGATGGCTCCAAATGAGAGAGGCACCTACATCTGGAAAATTCTAATCAGGGCAACAGCTCGGGAATTTGCACATCTGGTTTATAAAGGCTGCCCCAGCCTGGGACATGATGAATACCTATACGCACATGCACGTCTCAGAAGTGGATGGTTGACAAGGTGAATCCAGGCACAAACCAGCACCCAGCACTGTCTTATGTGTGGGTTTTGAATTTCAAGTGGTTATCGTTCTTTGAGCCCATAGAAATCAACATTGTTACTTTTTAGATAAGGTTTGAGCATGATTCTGGGACAACTCAGCTAAAGGTTGACTCAGTAGGGCTTGCCCAGACTGGCTCTTCTCTTTTCCCATCTGAAGGCTCCTGCTCAAAATGATTTTACCTCATCAAAGTTTAAGCAAACAAGCAGGTAGGTAGAGATGGTGGGACCCAGTGTAGGTAAGCTACAAGTTTCCCTGTGAAGAAAGCATCTGAGGGGTTAACACATCCCAATGAATCTGCAGATGAGTCAGGAGCTGTGTTCAGGGCTGGAGAGAACAGATCAGAACTAGAAGATTCAAGATGATATGGAGGCCACTGCTTGCTTAGAAAGAGGAAAATGACCTCCACTCACTTTCCAGGGAGACTTTATTAGTAAAGTCTTCCACCCTTGGGAAGATCTGAATTCTAACCTTAGTCCTGCCTTGAAACCACTTTGGGAAAGTCTTTCCTTTCCCCAGGCTTCGATCCTCCCAAGAATGAAATGATAAAACGGGAATTGACCAGCCCTGAATTTCCTCTGGCTCAGACATTTCACGGTTCTGAGATCTGATAAGGAGGTATGCTGTAACGCGGCACACTGGAAATGCATCCTGAATGCTAGGTGAGAGGCATCGTGAGCTCATCCACTGACTTGTAGTTGCTTTAGGCATGTTCCCTTCTCCCTGGTAATGTCATCATCTGACCCAAATACAAATGCCATCATAGGGAAAACCTCATCTCAGACTCCTGCGATTCCCCCTAGAGCTCTGAGAAGCAGGAAATAAACAGGCTCTCTCCAGACTAAGTAAATATCAGAGCTGAGGAAATTCCCTGCTAAGTTTCCCTGTGAAGAAAGCATCTGAGGGGTTAACACATCCCCATGAATCTGCAGATGAATCAGGAGCTGTGTTCAGGGCTGAAGAGAACAGACCAGACCTAGAAGATTCGAGATGATATGGAGGCCACTGCTTGATTAGAAAGAGGAAAATGACCTCCACTCACTTTCCAGGGAGACTTTATCAGTAAAACTGCAGCAGCTATAGCTGTTGAGAAGCTGTTGCATATGGGGAATGAACTTCGGGCTAACTGGGTCTACCAGATAGCTGAGGGGGTGAGCACTCGATATACTGTGAAGCTCACAGTGGGCCTTCAGCGATGTCTATGCAGTGAATGCATAAATAAACTCTTGAGGAAATATTATTTTAATACAGACTTTTCTATAGCGATACTTCTTTGCAGATATGTTTTTGTTGTTGTTTTAATATTTCTTTCTTTATTTGGCTGTACCTGGTTTTAGTTCCGGCATGTGGGATCTAGTTCCCAGACCAGGGATTGAACCTGGGTCCCTTGCATTGGGAACACAGGGTCTAAGCCATTGGACCACCAGGGAAGTTCCAGATAGGGTTTTATAGGAAGATCTGGCAACAGAAGACACAATAGTTGTTAGTCTATGACCTTATGCAAGGTGTGTGACTTCCTCTGCAAAGCAATGGTATAATAATCTATACCTTACAAGATTGTTGGAGGAGGCAATGGCACCCCACTCCAGTACTCTTGCCAGGAAAATCCCATGGACGGAGGAGCCTGGAAAGCTGTGGTCCATGAGGTCGCTGAAGGTTGGACACGACTGAGTGACTTCACTTTCACATTTCACTTTCAGGCATTGGGGAAGGCAATGGCAACCCATTCCAGTGTTCTTGCCCGGAGAATCCCACGGACGGGGGAGCCTGGTGGGCTGCCATCTATGGTGTCGCACAGAGTCGAACACAACTGAAGTGATTTAGCAGTAGCAGTACAAGATTGTAATGAGAAGGAAATGAGGCAATTGTGCAGAAGTTCTTTGCAATGGTAAAGTACCACATACAGGTTGCCATCCTATCCTCCTCTAATCTGGATCAACACAGAGCACTATCTGTTTCTGATCACTTAAGACCATTATTGTAAGCATCAGCCATCACAGTGTTCTTTGGCTACAGCTGCTGGTGGACATGTCTGTGTAGCAAGAATGCCCTAACCCCAAACCCATTCACTCCACAGAGATTCAGTGGATCAGTGGGTTGGGGCACAACCCAAGCATCATCTTGCTAAAACATCCTGGGTGATTCTGATGTTTCCTAAAACCTGTACTTAATGCATCAAAATCAAACATATTTCTCTCTTTTCCCAGGTGAGGGACAGCATGGGCGACTGTCGATCCCCTTTCTCTCCAAATCAGTGGAGTCATGATGTTCTCTGTTTAATGATCACCACAATCACCGTCAACTTCACTTGGGACCATTTGCTGCTCGCCACTGGAGCTCCTGGCCGCTAGCTGCTTTGGTTTATGACCACAGTTGTTTTCGCCCCTCAGTGCCCCCACCTCTGCCCCAGTCTCTTTTTCTCTAGGTCCTGTGTCTTTTCCTTCACTCTATGACGTTTGTAAGTGAGGACTGGCCTTTGGTAGATCTCACCAACCTACCTCGATGCCCTTCTGCTTCTGTCTGCTGAGCAGCCCCATCTCAGCCTGGGCCAGTCTGGTTCAATGGATCTCCTTCTGGTACTTGGAGGTGAGGGGTTGCTCTCTCGTGTTATGGTCTGAGTGTTTGTGTCCCCTGAAAATTCATATGTTGAAATCCTAACAGTTAAAGTGATTGTATCAGCCGGCGGGGCTTTGGGAGGCGATTACGTCATGAGGGTGGAGCCTTCGTGAATGGGATTAGTGCCCTTATGAAAGGGACCCCAGGCCACTATCTCAGCCCTTCTACCGTGTGAGGACAGTGAGAAGGCAGCAGTCTGCCACCTGGAAGCTTCTCACCAGAGCTCAACCGTGCTGGCCCGCTGACCTCAGACGCCCAGCCCCTGTCCTTGGTAAGCTGCCTCGGCGGTGATGTTCCGTAACAGCAGCCCAGATAGACCAAGACTCTTTGTCTGGCTGGATTTTTTCTAGAAGGCTTTGGCACCAGCAGTGCCTGTGACTGGATGCCTGAGAGACCCAGAGGAAAGAGCTGAGAGATGTCTGCAGGGCTTCATCGAGGGAGAGGCCGAATAGGGCTTCCACAGATGGCGCTTAAGCGGTCGGCCCAACAAATGTGGCCCCATCGCCTCCAGGAAAAACGCAGAAGGACTCCCAGTTGATATTGTCAACTCTCCGCTTATTCATGGTAAGATCAGACAAGTCAGGTTTATAGACCCAAACTTTCTTTCTTTCATAACTTAGCTATCTTTTTTCTTCCCAGTTTTTTCCAGAGAGACAAATAGCCCAAAGCAGATAGAGGCTGTAGTTACAGGCAGCACAGGTCCCAGAGAGCAAAGGCGTGAAGCACTCAGAGACAGGACAGAAGGAAGGCTCCCCTGGACACACCGCCCTGTCGCCGCTCCGGGTTTCTCTGCGGGGCTCCTACTGAGGACGGGGCGCTGTGCCCTCTCGGCGCTGCCGCTGGGGCTTCACTGCAGAGCCTGCTGGCAGCAGGCCTCTCTTTGGATGCTTCAGTCTTGCAGATTTAGGCCTGCTTAAATTACTGCTTCACTTGGACAAGTGCAGCTGCTTTGCTTTCTCGATGTACTGGTTTGCCAGAGCTGTCGTTTCAAAGCATCACAAACTGGATGCTCTGGTCTTATGGTTCTGGAAGCTGCAAGTCTGAGATCAGGGTACCAGCAGGGTTGTTCCTTCTGAGAGAAGGAGGGAAAATTCTGCCCCATGCCTCTCCTCTAGCTTCTGGTGGTTTGCTGGCAACCTGTGGCATTCCTTGGCTACTTGTCTGCTTCAACTTGACTTGGCTCAGTGATGCTCAGAGAGCTGATAAAACATTATTTCTGGGTGTTTCCAGATGAGATAAGTGTTTGAATCAGTGAGTAAAGCAAGTTGGCCCTCACCAACACAGGTAGCCCCAGGTGAGGGCTCAAATGGAACACAAAGGTGAAGGAGGGCTGCATTTGCATTTTGCCTGAGCTGTGACGTCCATCTTCTCCTGTTCTTAGGCGTCAGCGTACCTGGGTCTTGAGTTTTGGGGATCAGACTGGGACTCACACCATCTGCCTCCCAGTTCTCAGGCCTTCAGACTCAGACTGAATTACACTGAATTACACCCCCAGCTTTCCCCATTCTCCAGCTTGCTTGCAGACTGCAAACTGTGGGATTGCTCGCCTTCATAACCACGTGAGCCAATTTCTGTAATAGACTTCATCTTATCTCTCTCTCTCTCTGTATCCAATTGGTTCTTTTTCTCTGGAGAACCCTGACTCATGGAAGGGTGTACATGACATCCACAGCACCAGTGATAGCAATCCTAACAACCTGATTAAAATGGTGTTTTCCAAGGACTTCCCTGGTGACCCAGTGGTTAAGAATCTGCCTTGCAATGTAGGGGACGCTGATTTGATCCCTGATCAGGGAGCTAGGAGCCCACATGTTGCAGAACACCTAAGCCCACATACTGCAACTAAGAAAAAATGTGGCTAAATTAAGTAAAAAAAAAAAAAAAAAAAAGATGGCATTTGCTAGATGTCCCCACGGTGGGAGGCAAATACTTCCTCTTTCTACATCTGTCCTCTGGAAGGAAGTCTCTAAGTCTGCCCCACACATGGGGTAAAAGCAGGAGTAGATTAAGTCCCCCGCTCCTGGAGGTGGGAATATTAACCTATGTTGTTTGAACTTCTATAAGGAAGATTTGTCTCTTCTGCATTTATTCATTTATTTGATCATTTATTTATATCACTATGGACTCTTGTGTCGATGCCGCTTTTAACATTCAGCGTTACTGCTTCTCCATAAAATTCTTGTGCAACTCTGGATATGCTGGCCTGAGTCCCAGCCTTCCTTTCCCACACAGGCCTGTTCATCTCCCTCCGCACTTTGGCTATTGCAGCATTTGCTAAGTCCAGAGTGTCTCGCACATGCTTTTCCTCCAGCCAAGTCCTAACTGTTTTCCAGTGACCAGCTCAAGACTCATCTCTCCAATGAAGCATCACTCAGCTCTATGTTCCTCTTTCTCTCCCTCTCTCTTTCTTTTAATGACTTCTGTAACAGCAACTGGGCTTCCCAGGGGGCTCAGTTGTAAAGAATCTGCATGCCAATGCAAGAGCCTCAGGAGACGCTTGTTTGATCCTTGGGTCAGGAAGATCCCATGGAGGAGGAAATAGCAACCCACCCCAGTATTCTTGCCTGGAGAATCCCATGGACAGAGGAGCTTGGTGGGCTACAGTCCATGGGGTCACAAAGAGTCGGACACAACTGAGTGAGCACACACGCATAACACGTTGTTGTAGTTCAGTCTGTAAGTCATGTCCGACTCTTTGTGACCGCATGCACTGTAGAATGCCAGGCTTCCCTGTTCTTCACCGTCTCCCGGAGTTTGCACAAACTCACGTATTGAGTCGGTGATGCCACCCAACTAACTCATCCTCTGTGGTCCACTACCTCTTATAATTCTATCAGCTCCTTAAGGAAGGAGAGCAGATTGTCTTTTCTTTTTTTTTCCTTTCCAAATAACAGCTATCCAACAATTCAATTCATGGAATTGAACAGAATCAAAAGCTCAAATTCAAACAGAACAGAACCCATCCAGATAGATCTGGATCAATTCTTTAAACCATGCTATTTCCCAAGAGCAAATAAGCAATTTTATTTCATGATTGATATATCATTTTCCTGTAATCAAGGCACTAACCTGAAGGCCTGTGTCCTTCTCTGGCCCATATGCTAAGTCTGTTCTTTTTCATGACCGAAAATACCTGAACCCCTTCTTTTGTTCGGCAGATCTCAGGAGTCAGTTTGTCTAATTAATGTTCATAATCAAGGAATTAGTGGACTAATTGTAACTTGTGTTAATATTTACAAAGCAAGCATGGGGCCTTTGGCCTGGCTGTGTGTAGGGGGCAGACATCTTTCTCGGGCCCTCCATGTGAAAAAGCAGCCTTCAGAGGGTAGCACTCCAAGAGGGTGAATGCTGGTTTAAAGAGGACAACAATGGCAGGTGGGCATGAGGGGTGTGCTGTACATCCTCTGATTTCCAGAGCATGTTGTAACCACCATCTCCTGGTCCCGGGGTCACCTTGTCATTCTTGAAATATAACCCTGCCCCATGAATGCCTGATCAAGTGGGACTGTCCATCAATACAGGGGGCAGGTCTGCCCTCCACACCAGCCTTAAAGGAGGGCTTCCCAGTGGCCAGACCAAGCCTCTTGGGTAGGCTTTGATGGAAGGGTTGGTGGGAGAGAGGTTGGTGGGTCTCTCACTGCCCGGTGAATTTCAGGCTGAAAGACCCAGCTCAGAGCCAACTCTGTGGTCACTGAAATGACCATTTGGTGAAAGCATCAGCTTGATGCTGTTCTCCTAGCCACATGACTGGCTCTTGAAGTGATCAGTTGTTTACTATGTCAGCATCTCTCACATGCAGCTTTTACCCTTCTCAGGAGACTTTTTGATTGGCCAGGAACCTGCCCCAATGAAACTGTCTATGCTGCTTCCCAGGGCCCTCAGGCAACACTGGAGAGTTATTCCAAGCTTGGTTTCAGGAGTTATGCGGTCATGAGAGCCCCCAGAGCAGCTCATATTGTGTTGCCATCTATTGACGACATTTCCACCCTCACCCCTGTGAGTAGAATTGCTAAGACTGTTCCACTATGTCTGCCCCAAATAAGGGCTCATTTTCCCCATGTCTGGGAGCTAAGCAATGGGCAGTAATAGTGCCAGGGCTTCTATTCATGAATTCACAACACTGACCACATTGTTCACAGTTGGGGTGGACATAAGCATAAAATTATTGTTCAGTGGTGGCCATGTATTATATTGGCAGAGAAAATCAGTTCCAAATATCTCATTAGCACTGTACCTTCAAGCTCAGGAAAGAGATGGAAGCTTTATGGAAAACTTACTGAGCAAACTCAGGTTTCTGTTACCATCCTAAATCAAGAGGAAAGAACATGAACTGGGACATTTAAAAGACAGATGAAGGAAATGTGCTCCTATCTCCTACCCTGTGAAAGGCTAAACACAAGGTCACCTGGAGGTCATCAGAGCCTACTCTCATGTTCCCAAGCCTTTCACAGCCAAGAGAGTCCTTCCGCAGACCAGTAACCTCAGCCATGCATTTTCGGTTTGCAATGATTAATTTTATGTGCCAACTTGCCTGGGGCACAATATCCCGCTAGTTTGTCGAACTTTACTCTGGATGTCTCTGTGCAAGTGTGTTTTTAAAATGAGATTAACATTTAAATTGGTGGGACTTCCCTGGTAGTCCACTGATTAAGAATCCACCTGCCAAGGCAGGGGACGTGGGTTTGATCCCTGGTCCAGGAAGATTCCACATCCCCCAGGGCAACTACTGAGCCTGTGCTCTAGAACCTATGTTCCGCAACAAGAGAAGCCACCACAATGAGAAGCCCTCTCACTGCAACTAGAGAAAGCACACGTGCAGCAACGAAGACCCAGTATAGCCCATAAAAAGTAATTAAATAAAAGCATTTAAATTGGTGGAGTTTGAGCAAATTAGGTGACTCTTCATTATGTGAGTGGATCTCACATAATCAGTTGAAGGCCCTGCTTAATAGAACAAGGACTCATCTACTCGAGCAAGAAGAAATTCTGCCAACAGATGGTCTTTGGGCTGCAGCTCTTCCCTGGTTATCTAGCCTGCTGGCCTGCCCTGCAGATTTTGGACTCACCAGATGCCACAATTTCATGAGCCAATTCTTAAAATAAATCTTTCAATAAAAGTAAACAAGCTTCCTAGGTGGCACTAGTGGTAAAGAAGCCACAAGACATGAGAGATGCAGGTTTGATCCCTGGGTCTGGAAGCTCCCCTGAAGGAGCATATGGCAACCCACTCCAGTATCCTTGCCTGGAGAATACCACAGACAGGGGAGCCTGGAAGACTAGAGTCTGTGGGGTCTCAAAGGGTCGGACAAAACTGGAGCAACGTAGCATGCATGCGCCTAGCATCCATGCACTGTACAACAAAGGAACTATAGTCAGTATTCTGTAACAGAAAAGAATCTGAAAATAATATATATGTGTGTTTATATATATATGCACACATATGTATGTATATGTACACCTTACGTACACATAGGGCTTCCCTGGTGCTTCAGATGATAAAGAATCTGCCTGCAGTGCAGGAGACCTGGGTTCAGTCCCTGGGTTGGGAAGATCCCCTGGGAAAGGGAATGGCTACACACTCCACTATTCTTACCTGGAGAATCCCATGGGCAGAGGAGCCTGATGGGCTACAGTCCATGGGGTTGCAAAGAGTCAGACATGATTGAAGCAACTTAGCATGATAGATAGATAGATATCTAGATAGAAACTGACACAGATACAGACACCCTACTGGTCCTTTTTCTCTGGAGAACCCTGACTAATTTAGTCGACACCTATTTTCACGGAAGACTCCTGGATAGTTTGTGGTGGTGGTTTTCCTAAAATGCTATTTGAGCTCCTAAGCCCCCGAAGTCTCTGGTTCACCATTTAACTCAAAAACACTGCTCTGATCTAGTACAAAGCCTCATTCGCCCTGAATTCTGACATCCAATGTGCTTTCTCAGTCAGCCTTCCGGGTTCTGTTGGTTACAGAGGCAGTATTCCTTTTTTTCACACATCTTAGGTCATGTGTAGGCTAATCATGGACAAGAGGAGACACATAACTCAACAAATCTCTTGGATCTTCAAGCCCTCAGGCTCCCAGCCACTCCATGTTCCCACCACCCTAGGAGGTAGATGGCTTCCTTCTGATTTCAGATTAGAAAGATACAGCTGATTCACTCCAGGATATGGTGTGAATCTCTTGAGTAGCACAAACATGAGAACATAAGCTCTGATTTCTGATTATGGACATCGTATGGTGCCACCAGCTTCCCTAAGCCTGACTTCAGAATACGTTCATCTTATTACCACCCTCTCTCCTGCTTATCCAATTTCTTTACCTCTAGAATGGATACAAGCACATTAGCTATGTCTGCTCAGTATAGTCGCAAGTGCTACAGTCTTCAGCCCCAATGGAAATAATATAACTCATATCTATCGGGTATTTCCTATGTGGCAGACACTGTTTTAAAGACTTTGCACCCATCACTTCATTTAGTCTTCATAAGAATCCTATTATTAGTCCTGTGAATCACTCAGTTCACAAACAGTAGGGCTGGCCTATTCCTGGATGTGAGCTTGCAGGGGCAGTGCTACGGCAGAAGAGTAGGGAGCAAGACTTGGTGTCCTGTGTCTGGCACACAAAAGCCCCAAGTGTTGGCTAATGGACTGACCTTTCCTTGAGGACGTCATGGTCCAAAGTCTCACAGGGCAAAGTCATCTGGGAGCAGAAGGCAGAGGGGTAGGCAAACCAGAGGATAAACAGTCAGGAGGAACCCTTGGCAAACTTGGAGGCTCACCTGGCGTGCCTCCCTCACTCCCACGGAGGTACCTTTCCTCCTGCTGGTCCCCCTCCTCCATCCCAGGCTCCCAAGCCCTCCATCTTTCCACATCCTCTGCATTCAAATCAGCTTTCAGGAAACTCACCTCAATAAATGTACACAATTGCCCATTTTTTAAAATGAGATGTGTTCACAGTAAGGACCATGAACAACGGTAAGGACCATTCTGTTGAACTTGTGTTTGTGTCCTGGTCTCTGACATAGGGCTGCCCAGAAGGACGAGGCCATGAACAAGGCAGTACTCTTCCGCTAGGCTGGCTAGCCCAGCTCGCTCTGCTCTTTTGGTTATGAGGTCTGTTTTCTTAGACTTGCTGCCACTGCCCCACTGTTGGACTCTGCACCATCTTCTCTCCTTACCGTGCAACTTACCTGCTCAGCACCACCTAACATCTGGTTTGCTGTAGGCGAAGACTCTACTAACCAACTCCTAAGAGCTGTGAAAGCAGGTCCCAAGAAAGGTCGGTCTGGGGTGTGGGGGCATCCCTGTAGCTGAACACACTTTATATTTCACCTCTGGAAGACCCATTTGCAATCTGGGTTCAAGCCTTCATTTATTCTCCTGTAAATGGTGACAATAACTACTACCTCATGGGTGGAAATAAGGGAGATAATACATGCAAAAAACATATCATATGTAATTACATATTTATATTATACATAGTACTCTACACATAAAAAGCACTTTGTAAATGGCAAGTTTAATATTCACATTTTTATTTATTTTTATTAATTATTTTTTAAATTGAAAGATAATTGCTTTTGATGTCCCAGAATTATTGTTTGTTTTTTTTTCCTTTCATCTCTTCTGTAGTATTTTCAGTTCAGTTCAGTCATTCAGTTGTGTCTGACTCTTTGCAACCCCACGGACTGCAGCACACCAGGCTTCCCAGTCCATCACCAACTCCCAGAGCTTGCTCAAGCTCATGTCCATCGAGTCGGTGATGCCAGTATTTAGGTTGTCAAAATAAGTTAACACAATGTGCAATCTGATCCCCTTTGTTATTCTAGCTACACTTTTGGTGCCCACCATGAAAATAATTGTCTTTTACACCTAGGGCCTCTTTTGTCCCTGACACCACTCTGAGGGTGTTTAGTCCACGTGCCGTAATTTCCCAGGGGTGGAGGAGGAGCCTGACAAGTGCCCTGGCTTCCTTCCTTCTCCTCTACATGTATTGCCTGGATCCAGAAGACTGGTCCCTTTCCCTTCTCTCCACTCTTGATCCACTCCAACTGAAGGTTCAAATTTCCTTAGTCAAGAGCCAAGCTCTTAATGGGGGACTCTGAATAGTCAGCCTGATCACATGACATGCAGAGGTCCTGAGTTGAGTCCTAGGACAGCCACAGAATGCAGTTGGCTCTTCTTCCAGCCCAGCAGCAGCAGGGATACTAGCTCTCCACTCCTACACCATTCGTGGGAATGTACACGGGTGCAGCCACTATGGAAAACAGTATGGAGTTTCCTCAAAGAATTAAAAATAGAGTTGCCATGTGATTCTGCAATCCTACTGCTGGAAATACACCCAGACAAAACTATAATTTGAAAGAATACATGTGCCCCTATGCTCACAGCAGAACTATTTATAATAGCTAAAACATAGAAGCAACCTATATGTCCATCAGCAGATGAATGGATAAAGGATGTGGTATATACATATACAGCTGTGAAAGAGAAAGAAATAATGCCATTTAAAGCAAGACGGATGCAACTAAAGATTATCATACTAAGCAAAGTATAAGTCAGAAAGAGAAAGACAAACATCATATGCTATCTCTTATATGTGGCATCTAAAATACTACACCAATAAACATATCCACAAAACACAAACACAGTCACAGACATAGAGAACAGACAAGACGGGAAGGATTGGAAGACTGGGCTTAGTGAATGCAAACTATTATATACAGAATGGGTTAGCAGTAAGATCCTACTGTGTAGTGCAAGGAACTACGTCCAACATCTTGTGATAAAGCCATAATAGCTTATGATTGAAGGAATATGCTGAACATAGTTCCTTGCCAACATCCGCTGGATCATGGAAAAAGCAAGAGAGTTCCAGACAAACATCTATTTCTGCTTTCTTGACTATGCCAAAGCCTTTGACTGTTTGGATCACAATAAACTGTGAAAAATTCTGAAAGAGATGGGAATACCAGACCACCTGACCTGCCTCTTGAGAAATCTGTATGCAGGTCAGGAAGCAACAGTTAGAACTGGACATGGAACAACAGACTGGTTCCAAATAGGAAAAGGAGTACGTCAAGGCTGTATATTGTCACCTTGCTTATTTAACTTCTATGCAGAGTACATCATGAGAAACGCTGGACTGGAAGAAACACAAGCTGGAATCAAGATTGCCGCGAGAAATATCAATCACCTCAGATATGCAGATGACACCACCCTTATGGCAGAAAGTGAAGAGGAACTCAAAAGCCTCTTGATGAAAGTGAAAGAGGAGAGTGAAAAAGTTGGCTTAAAGCTCAACATTCAGAAAACAAAGATCATGGCATCTGGTCCCATCACTTCATGGGAAATAGATGGGGAAACAGTGGAAACAGTATCAGACTTTATTTCTGGGGGCTCCAAAATCACTGCAGATGGTGACTGCAGCCATGAAATTAAAAGACGCTTACTCCTTGGAAGAAAAGTTATGACCAACCTAGATAGCATATTGAAAAGCAGAGACATTACTTTGCCAACAAAGGTCTGTCTAGTCAAGGCTATGGTTTTTCCTGTGGTCATGTATGAATGTGAGAGTTGGACTGTGAAGAAAGCTGAGCACCGAAGAATTGATGCTTTTGAACTGTGGTGTTGGAGAAGACTCCTGAGAGTCCCTTGGACTGTGAGGAGATCCAACCAGTCCATTCTAAAGGAGATCGGCCCTGGGTGTTCTTTGGAAAGAATGATGCTAAAGCTGAAACTCCAGTACTTTGGCCACCTTATGTGAAGAGTTGACTCATTGGAAAAGACTCTGATGCTGGGAGGGATTGGGGCAGGAGGAGAAGGGGACGACAGAGGATGAGATGGCTGGATGGCATCATGGACTCGATGGATGTGAGTCTGAGTGTACTCTGGGAGTTAGTGATGGACAAGGAGGCCTGACATGCTGTGATTCATGGGGTCGCAAAGAGTCGGACACGACTGAGCAACTGAACTGAACTGAAGTCACTTTGCTCTACAGCAGAAAATTAAATAGCACATTGTAAACCAACTATATTTCAATCAAATTAAAAAAATATATATTTGCTATCTAGCAGAGTGATCTTGGACAAGAAGCTGCTGGCATCTCTGGCCCTGCCCAAGATGACAAGGACCAGAACACCAGCAAGGAAGGGTCATGAACAAAGCCAGCTTAGGACTGAAACTACCCAGAAGGTGGGATCCAGACCCCCCTCAGCCTGTGTCTCCCCAGCCACACTCCTCCAACCTGCCCCCATGTCCCATTGCCATCTGCTCACAGCTGACAGTGCACACAGAGGAAGAAGTCATGGAGCAGCTGGCTGTTTACAAAGTGCACTCAGACTTCCCAGGAAAATCCCCTCAAGTCATGAACATGGGAGAGAAGGGAGGGGCTGAATGGAGGAAGAAGGGGGATTGAAGGCAGCAGAGTTATCAGAAAAGCTCTGAGAGAAAGAGCAGGGAATTCCCAGGGACAGAATTCCCAGTGACAGTGGTAGAGTGGCTTTACTGTCAGAGCTAGAAGGCACCCAGGACCAGTGGTTGAAGTTTTGTGGGGGTCACAAATGGCCTTGGGACCCTAACAATGGAGCTCTCCCCTGAGAAACATGCATCTGAGCTCTCTCACCTGTACATCTCACTTCCCCTAGAGAACCTAAGTGTCCCACCCAAAGTCGTGTGGCTGATAAGGAGTGAAGCTAGGATTGGAACCCAGATAGTCTGGCTCTAGGGTCTGTCCAGGTTGTTGACCTTTCAACACTCTGCCTGGATCCTAATAACAGCCCATATTCCAACACGCCAGCAAAAAGCAGCAGCTTCCTGGGTGGACAATGCTGGAGGCATACTAAGTCACTTCAGTCGTGTCTGACTCTTCCGACGTTATAGACTGTAGTCCACCAGGCTTCTCTGTCCATGGGATTCTCCAAGCAAGTATACTGGAGTGGATTGCCATGCCCTTCCCCAGGGTGGACAATACTGGTCCTCTAAAATCCTTCCCTCTTTTCTCTATTGCTCAGACCCTGGCTTTGGCTTCTATTAGTTGAGACTTCATAGATTTTCTTCTTAGGGTCTATTTTCCCTCTCTCTATATTAGATCTTATATTTCTGTAGTTATTTACAGACTTCAAAATCTATTATCATCCACTATTTCATCTGATCTTTGAAATAACTCGATAATTCAAGATGAGAAAAATGGAGAAAAAGGTCCCTGGGCAGGCAAGTGGTCAGAACCAGAACCGACAGCCTCAGCTCTGTGCATTTCAGCTCTGTCTGCTTCCTCTGACCACCATTTAGCTTTTGCTCAGACCTGGAGTGAACTAGGAAGCCGATCCTGTGAGCAGAAGGGCCTCTGCAGCTTCTGTGATGACAGAAAACTTATTCATAAGCCTATCATATGACATGTTTTATTAACCTTCAACAAAAGGATAAATCTAGGTTCATAATGCCAGACTTTAATCAAAATGTATTTGTTTAACTTTCGCTAATAGGGTGA
The DNA here is from genome assembly GCF_032405125.1 of Capricornis sumatraensis. NCBI lineage: Eukaryota > Metazoa > Chordata > Mammalia > Artiodactyla > Bovidae > Capricornis > Capricornis sumatraensis. The sequence goes on along the minus strand of NC_091089.1, from coordinate 51,893,063 downwards.
AGCAATCTAAAATTCCCGAGTATCATCTTAGCTCCTGAATTGCACCGTCTGTCTCTCTCTGGTCCTCGCTGCATTTGCTTCCTGAAGTCATGATATGTTATCGTTGCTCTGATTTCTCAAAAACTGAGCTGGGCTGAGCTGCCTCTCAGCTGGTGCCCCCACCTCTATCAAGAAATTGCACCCCTTTACATACCCTCTGTGTCCTCAAATTCCACATTCCAGTCAACTGGTCCAATCTACAGTTTACATTTTGTCTTGGCAGAAATCTCAAGAAATTGTTACCAGTATCTGGATAAGACCCAGTCTTTTAAGCAATGTTCAAAACAAGATCCCAAAAGAGAAAAAGAAGTTCCAATTTCCCTTGCTTCTTGCCCACAGCACGCAGACCTTGCCTCTTGAGCTTGTGTAGCAAATAGAATTGCTTCTACTTAAAGTGAATGAACATGTAGCTTTCCTTAATTTAATTATGAATCTATTCACTGACGCACTCCATTATATATACTTAGCATCTATTATATGTTACTTTTTATGCCCCAAGGCTTTCTGGAAAGGAAGTAAGGTTGATGCAGGCTTTATGTGTAAAGATCACTAGTTCAGTTTAATTCAATAAGCTTGTCTTTATTGTCAGCTCACTACCCTGTGTCAAGCCCCAGTCTCCTGCCTGTGAGACCTTTCAGATTTCTTTGGACAAGGAAGATATTCACACACGAAGTAGCCTGAATCTCATGAATATTCACCTCCCATCCACAATAGGTTAACTTGTATTGAAAAGGATTTTTTTCAGATACAAGAGACATAAAGTTTGCTGTAGTAGAAGGAAAGAAGGGGATGTGTTTTTCAGGAGACAGGAAAGTTATCTGTCTCAGGACAAAGGCCAGGTTCTCCAACGATGGGCTGGGAGCCTCCCTCCTCCTGTTGACTCAGCTTTCCAGCATCAACCCCCATGTCAGTCTTATTTTTTCCTACTGTGGAAGGCTTTCTCTAAGTGGCAGTGGGAGGCAGGACAGGGGCAGGACAAGACTGACAATAGCTCATGTCACCCCTGCTAAGCAACCACCAGCAGAAGGAAAGGGTTTTTCTGCATGCTTCAGTGTGTCACAATGCCCAGAAAGAACAGTGATTGGCCAGACTTTAAGGGTTATGAATCCTACGGACCAATCACTGTATGAGTGGAGGGGAGCAACCGCTGTGATTGGCCAAGCCTGAGTCACATGTCCATCCCTGTGTCCTGGCAGTAGAATAAGGCAATGGCAGCCCCAGTAGTATCACAAGCTGAGAGTTGAGGAGGTGGACTTCCTCAGAGGAAAAGGAGTGGGTGGGATTGTTATCAGAAGGAGGGGAAAGGCCATGCCACAGACCCAAAACAACAGATGTCCACTACAATTACGTTCCAAAAATTCATCCGAAAGTGGTTGTTTGGAACTCAAATTATATTTCCCCATGAAAACCATATTATAACACGTTCTCATATTTACATGTTGTTTTATAAGGCATTTTCTTATCCATGATGTCACTTGACCCCTCAATAGCCCTGTGAGGTACAGAGAGGTCTCATATGACCCTCACTCTCAAGCCAGCCCTGAAATATCCTTTACTGGGACAGGCCTCTGTGCCAGCTCTCATGAACCCTCAGGTTCCAGGAAGAATTTCCATGCTGGGGCAGGGAGTCATGCTAAGCTGTCTGCTCCTTCCAGGCCTGAGTATTTCCTCATCCTTCTCACCCGACTTTGTCCTGGGCCCCTCAGAGGCCAGCTAAAGCGGATGGAGCTCCAAGGCTGTGGGCAGCATTGCGTGAAACTCTGCTTGGAACAGAAGGTAGAGGGATGAGGGAAAATGTTACCTGCAGTCACCAAACTTCCACCCAGGAAAATAGCCTGAGATCCTAAGGTGGAATGAGGAGGGGATGGGGAGTGCTGAGCTGAGCAACACTGTGGGTGGCCGGAACAATGCGGGTGCAGAGAGGGTGGGGGTGGGGGCCATAAAGACATGAATATTCTGTCTTAATTTATACAGTGTATGATGCTGCAATAAAACTCCCCGTATATAAATCCCTGAATTGCCGCTTAAATTTTCTAGAGCAAGAGAGTAAGCTTCCCTGAGCAGAGGAGAGTAGGTGGGGAGGGGTCAAAGGGAAGGAACAGAGACAAAGCAAGATTCAGAGAACTCAGAAGAAGCAGGAAATTGGAGCCAGAGGTGACTCAAGGATGCATAAGCCCTGGAATTACCAGAAATCATGAGGAGGGCATCAGCCACTGTGAGTGTTGAGTGAACTTTTTTTTTTTTTTTTTTTGACACATTGTTGCCTTCAATATTATTGTATATTAGTTTCAGGTGTACAAGACAGTGACTTAATATTTTTATAGATTATACTCCATGAAGTTATTATAAAATATTATGCTGATGCAGAAGCTTCAGTACTTTGGCATCTGAACCAAGTTTTTGGCCAATACAACATGACTTACAACAATGCCTCTGCCTGCAGTAGGAAGAACAGGCGGGGAGGAAAGGACATCAGACGCTGAGGCAGTACACCCTGGGTGGTGGTCAGGCGGCCCCCAAAGCAGGGTAGTGCTTGAGGAAATGGGGAGAGATGCATGTTTTGAAATGTATTTACAGATCTTGGCTTCTAATATCATTTTCCAGTAAAAGGAACCAGGGCTCTTTACAGAACATAAGGGCTGGAGCAAGAAATATACGAGACGAGCCTGGAGCATCTTGTAGCACCGGAAAATAGGGAAGTGCTCAACAAATATAAAAAGCCCCACAGGTATGGATGGAGAAATGTTGTGAGTAAAAATACTTCCCCTTCCCCTGCCCTCTTCTGCTGATCTAGCTTGCTATGGGCCAGCTGACAGAGGTCCCAGTGGTCAGAGCTGGGACAATTAGAGCAAGAAAATGAAGTAGGATCGCATTCCAATCCAAAGTATAAAATAAATGTCCATGAGTCCATGATGATGTAAAGGAATGATTAAGTTAATAAACAAGGGAGAAGAGAAAAATCTGGGCAGAAGAATTTTAAATTAATTATGGGGATACTCCATCCTCTGGAAGGTGGAGCAGAACTCCCCACACCTCTACTGTGAGCCACACATAGTGACTTAATTCCAACAAGTACACGATAGAAAAATGGGAAAAACCCAGTAACTGCAGGGACATCCGGTGGTCCAGTGGCTAAGGCACCATGCTCCCAGTGAAGGGGGCCCCGGGTTAAATCCCTCATCAGGGAACTAGATCCCACATGCCACAACTAAAGATCCCTCAGGCTACAGCTAAAGATTCCTCATGAGGCAACTAAGACCCAACACAGTCAAATAAATAAATTAGAATATTTAAAAAAACAAAACAACAACCCAGTAACTGCAGATGAAAAAACTGACAAGCTCCTCTCAACTAGGTGATCAAGATCAGCATCAGCAGGGCTGGCTAAAGCATTTTGAAGTATGTGCCCTTGATATGATGTGATGAAGTGTATTGAAAGAGGCAAGGTTTTCTTTACCTCTCAATGAATTATTCCAATGAATAATTTAATGCATATGGACTATTCATTAATTTAAAATATACTGACTACCTTCTATGCACCAAGCACTGGTCTAAAGGCTGAGATTCGTTCTCCTGGAGAAAACCAATATACAAAGGGATAGAAAATCTTCAGGTATAATAAGCACTGTGAAGGAAAGTGAAGCACCATAAGAATGTCATGAGGGGAGAGGTGTTCATTGATAAGGGGCAGTCTATGAAGACCTCTCTGCTAAGGAAAATAAGAACCAGGATCTTAAGGAAACCTGAAGTTAGCCCTGTGAGAAACACGCTCACCAGCCCACACTCCAAGAATGGACTTGGAGACAGGAGGTGAAGCGGGAAGAGGAGGCTTTAGTGAGGATCGTGTGAGACCAGGTGTCTGGTGGGCAGGCCCACCCAGAACCATTATAATGGGGTTTTTATTTTCTGCCCACTCAAGTCCTTTCCCCAGTTTCTCACTGGCTCAGTATTATGAGGTTAACAATCTTCCTGAAGTCTTTTTATCAGTGGATGGGGCCATGAGTAAAACTTGTAGGCTTCTGGGTGGAGGATTTATAGTAACTGTTTTCCCCCTCTTTAGTTTCCTGTACATGTCCAGGGTAAAGCCTGCGAAGTTGTTCTTATGAGGAAGGGGAACCAGGAAGGGAAGAGAACAAAGGACTGGCCACAAGCTGCCATCCTTAGAAACCTTATTCACAAGCTGGGGACATGGGTGTGTGTGTATATATATACACACATATATATGTATATATACACATCTTTCTATTTAGTTATTTTTTTAAAATGAATATGGATCATTTCTTGATTTCTTATATCTTTCTCTTTGGTAGAAAAGACCATATTTTTCTTAGAGCCCTGAGGTTACTGAAGGAAGAGCACCCAGGTAGAGACTCCCTCAGAATGGGCTGCAATCCTGGTCTCTTGGTTTCACACCCTTCAGCTCTGTGAATCCAATTGAACCCATTTGAAGGGATGGCAGGTGATTTCTGAGCCTAAGGCATGAAAGGCATTGCAACTCCCACCTTATTCTCTTGGTTTTTACTCTGAAGGAATCCAACCTCCATCTTCTCTAGACATCCTGCTACATACCCATGGAGAGGTCCATGTGAAAAACTGTGACCTCCTGCCAGCAGCCAGCACTAACTGGCCAGCCCTCTTGGATGTAGACTCCCCATCCCTGCCAAGCCCCAGATGACTCGGCCCCTACCAACATCTGACTGACTGTAATATTGAGGAGGGCCGTGAACCGGCTTCTTAGGAGGTGCTAGTGGTAAAAACCCACCTGCCAATGCAGGAGACTTAAGAGACTCAAGTTTCACCCCTGGGTCAGGAAGATCCCCTGGAGGAGGGCATGGCAACCCACTCCAGTATTCTTGCCTGGAGAATCCCATGGACAGGGGAGCTGGGCAGGCTACAGTCCATGGGGTTGCAAAGAGTGAGACACTACTGAAGCGACTGAGCTCTCACGCAGGAGCCAGAACCACCCCGCGAAGCTGCTCCTGGTTTCCTCTCCTGCAGAAGCTTAAGAGATAAGATGATTAATATTGCTTTAAGCTACTAAGTTTTGGGGTGAGCTGTTATGCAGCCTTAGAAAATTGAAATCAGTAGCAATTTTGAAAACCCCAAGCTATAATACACTTATTGTATTCAAAGCTCAGCAGGTGGGGGAGGAAGAAATCTGGCTGGAACAGAATGAATGAGGTGAGCGTGGAGTAGCCTGGGGCCACACAAGGGGCAACATATTTCTTTTGTTGGCAAATCATAGAGAGTTTTGAGCGAAAGACCCTGATCTCATTTATATTTTAACCGAATCCCTCTGTGCAGCATTTGGGAGTAGACAGCAGCAGGGGCTAGTGGAAACAGAACAATTAGGGGGCTACCACAGTGGGCAGTAGAATCCAGCAGCTTCAGGATCTGTTTCTGAGGCAGAGCCAAGCTTTGCCCAGCTAAGTACGACCCCAGTGTCAGGAATGACCCCAGAGTTTTGTAAGGATGGACTTGCCATTTACTGAAGGATACGGTCAATTGGGGAAAAAATCAAAAGTTTGCTTTGTGACTTGGCCAGTTAGATAGGAGATGGAAACAACGATGACAGAAAAAGAGAAGTCAAGGCAAGATCTAGATTCCTGAAAGGGAAAGGGATGTGCCGGAGCCTTGGTGGATGCGGCCGTTCCTCCTGCATGTGTTTTTGATGGTTTGAAACATAGAACAACGTCTGGGATCCTCAGGCTCCTTATAACCACATGTCTTCTGTTGCTGGAGGTGGTTTCCTGACTTTCTGGTCTCTTCATTGTGGTGCCTCAGGGAACACAGGCTAGGATGGTCTTGGAAATATTAGCGCCGGTGAGCCCATGCCTCATCTCAAGTGACGACCAGGGACATCACATCTTCCATTTAGTCAAGAGAAACCAGAAATGCAGGTTTTATGTGCAATCTCCCTGCCTTTAAATGTCATCATGCAATTCAATTATTTGGAAAGTTATGCAGACCACAAGACACGTTGGTGGCCTGGATGTGGCTCAGGATCGCACTATTGCACTCGTGGGTTTAGATCAGTCGCTTGAGGAATCTTTCTGACTCACTCTCTTTGCCTAGAAAATAGGGCAGTACATGTCTCCTCTGCTTATCTCTCATGTCTGCTGGGAGGCAGAGGCGTGAAGTCATGTGAAGGAAGTTTATAAACTATGGGACCTACTGAAGCAGAGCGCCGATGCTGCTGTGGGCGCCGCTGCTGCTATCATAGGCATCAGCCTCGGGATCCAGCGTCCCTTGATTCATCTCTGTTGACATCACTAACAGCATGAGCCACTACCCAGACTGCAATTCACTAATTCTCATGCCTCCGTTACTCATTTACCTAAAACTCACTTATTTACTTCCTGCAACACCTTGCAGTGCCTGCTCACAGGAACTACTCAATAAGCATTTGCTCTAGATGATGTTAATCATTCATTCACTCATTAACTCCGCTACGATTTTTTCCTTTGGTGCCAATTACGTGTCCACTGTTGCCAGGGCAGTCAGGCGAGCTTGGAAGGCATCCACGTGTGAAGAACACAGCCAGCACTGAGTGCTCAGTGGAGGAGCACCGTGTGCCAAAGGAGCCCTCCAAGGGGACTGGGTGCGGGGGGTGGGGGGAAGGTAAGGGGGGGATGTCAGGAAGGCCTTTGGAAAAGAGGCAAGACTGGAAGCAAGCTCTCAGCTATGATAGGATTTGGATTGGAGGAGAGAAAGGAGCGCAGCTGGGGTGACCAACCGTCTAGATTTGCCTGGAATTGAGGACTCTCTCGGGATGTGGGACTTAAAACACCAAATCTAGGACAGTCTGGAGCCAGCCAGTCACACTGAGAGCAGAGAAACTGATTCTGAGTATAGACTGTGAGACCAGACAACCTGCAGTCACGTTTCTCCCACTGTCCTAGCTGTGTGCTCTTAGACAAGTTACTTAACCCATCTGAGCTCTAGTTTTCTAATTAATAAAACAAGGACCCATCTTGTGAAGTGGTTTTAAGGACTGAATGAGCAAATACAGTAGACACTCAATAAATAGCAGCCAGCAGCAGCATAATCCCAGGTAAAAAGAATAAATTGTGCTTCTCTTAAATTCCCAGGAGTCTGGACACTGTGTCCAGACTCAAGCCCAAGCAGCTGCTATGATTCTAATAGCCATAGGGCCCACTCCTCTTGGGCTTCTCTTGTGGTCAGACAGTGAAGAATCTGCCAGCAGTGCAGGAGACCCAGGTTCAATCCCCGGGTCAGGAAGATCCCCTGGAGAAGGAAATGGCTACCCACTCCAGTATTCTTGCCTGGAGAATTCCATGGACAGGGGAACCTGGCGGGTTACAGTTCACGGGGTCGCAAAGAGTCGGACACGGTTGGGCAAGTAACAAACTACTCCTCTTAGAAAAGACAACTTCCGTCTGCTCTTTGAGGCTGGGTCTAACAAGAAGGTCTTAGAACATCATCAGTGAAATTAAGAGCTAACCTGAGAAGTCAGACAGTGTCAGATAGCTGCAAGAAGTTTAGCAAAATCCTCACATATTTGAGATCTTCTCCCTTCTTGGGCAGGGCTTCCTGTAAGGGCTGCAGAGTCCTTCTTCCTGCCCTGAAAATTCCAATTAGGCTGTAGGCAGCAACTTCAAGACATCAGGCAACATTTTTGACTCTCCTTAAATTAAAAGCCAAGGAAGCAACAAGCCAGCAAGAACAGCCAGAATTCCACCACAAACCACAGTAGCTGTGTGTCCACCAACTTTCTTCACCCTCACCTCCTGACATATTTTGGTTCTCTGCTCTTCACAGCTTCTCTGGCACCACACCTGGTTTTGAGCCTGTCCCCACCATGTGGCATCCCACTCTTAACAGCTACAACCTCTTCTAAGTGACTTTTTCTTTTTATAAATATAATACAGCTTTACAGAAAGTAAACTTGGAATATTAAATATGTGAAAATAAGAAAGTAAAAATTATCTTGAAAATTCTACCAACTAGGAATGACCACCAAATGAAGTTGATGTTGATTCTTCCAGATGTAGAAAGGGAGACGGCAGATGACAGATGGAAAGACAGATAGACAGATGGACTCCTGCATACGTGCATGCTGAGTTGCTTCAGTCGTGTCCAACTATTTGTGACCCTGTGGACCAGGCTCCTCTGTCTATGGAATTCTTCAAGTAAGAATACTGGAGTGGGTTGCCATGCCCTCCTCCAGGGGATCTTCCCAACCCAGGGACTGAACCCGCATCTCTTGAGTTTCCTCCACTGGGAGGTGGGTTCTTTCCCACTAGCACCACCTTCGAAGCCCCCAGATAGGTAGATAGATAGATAGATATAAATAGATGCTATGTTGTCCATCCCTCCCTTCTTTCTTATTAAGAAAACCTTGGTTTTGAACCCAAATAAAATTCTATTTTCCACTTTGCCTTTCTACTAGGGATGGCCACAAAATGTGATCTGATCCAGGAGCTCTAAGCTGATCTGATCCAGGAGCTCTAAGCAGTTTGTTGGAGATTTCTCAGAAAGTTCCTTTCCTGACCTAAGTGCTTCCTCTTCCTCCTTTAAAAAAACCCAAATTATTTATTTATTTGGTTTCTTGGGTCTTAGTTGTGGTGCATGGGCTTAGTTGCTCCTCGGTATGAGGGATCTTAGTTCCCCAACCAGGGACTGAACTCATGTGCCCTGCATTGCAAGGCGGATTCTTAACCACTGGACTACCAGGGAAGTCCCTTATTCCTCATTTTTCCTGTTTTTCCCCTCTTGCCTGGGGTATTTATACAGTTTATAATTTTAGGAAATGCTATCCTAGGACAACCATCCATGGTGATTTCAATAGGACAAATTCCTAGAAATGGACCTACCTGGAAAAAGGCTTGCAAAGTGTTTACAATTTTGATAGCTACTTGCCAAACTCGCTCAGGAATTGTTGTACCAATTTATACTCCTATCAACCATATATGAGTCCTTCGCTCACTTTCACATCTGCCCCTGTTAAATCTTTGCCAGTTTAACAGGGAAGAATTTTATCATCAATGTGAAAACGTACATTTCTGGTAGTGCAACAGATTCAAACGGAGAAGGCAAAAGCAACCCACTCCAGTACTCTTGCCTGGAAAATCCCATGGATGGAGGAACCTGGTGGTCTGTAGTCCATGGGGTCATGAAGAGTTGGACATGACTTCACTTTCACTTTTCACTTTCATGCATTGGAGAAGGCAATGGCAACCCACTCCAGTGTTCTTGCCTGGAGAATCCCAGGGACTGGGGAGCCTGGTGGGCTGCCGTCTATGGAGTTGCACAGAGTCAGACACGACTGAAGCGACTTAGCAGCAGCAGCAGCAACAGATTCAAAAGCTTTTAAGTCTTTTTGCTATAAAATACCTAGAAATTCTAGATAAAAGATAATGAGCATCCTTTCAAACATATTAGCTGAGATTTTACTTAAAAAAAAAAGAAGAAAAATCTTGCATCCAAAAAAAGGAGAAGAAAAGAGAAACCAAAGGAGGTGAGAGTGATACTGTGGCCATTCTGGGTGGAGTGGAGGTGGGACAGGTGTGCGGGGGGTGTGCTGAGAGCTTGAGACCCAAAGAGCTTCAGATTTAATGTCCATTAACAGAGATAGGAGCCAGGCCTGAGGCCATCATGCATTGGAACTATTGCTCCCACACGGAGCCAAGACCTTCTAAAGTGTATCCCCTCAATAAAACAGTGACAGAGAAAATCATCTCCTCACTTACAAGGAGGGATAATAAGGTGGCTTATCTAACTTGTTCAGAGCTCTGATAGAAAATAATATCTCCCCTAACGATTTATAACGAGGGCCCTACATTTATCTAGATTTGGAATTCAAATGTATACTACCTGCATGATCCGGTAAGCCCCCACCTCACCCTAGATAAGAGATTACTAACTCAGGCTGAAATCGCTGTGAGATGCAAATGCCATACCACTCTCCAGAGACCGCAGAGGAATTTCACAGATGAAACCCTGCAAAACATGAACTCACAACACAGAATTCAAATAAGCCACCACAAGTGAGAATCAGCAAACTCCCAATCACTTCAGATAATAGAATTGTCACATACATACCACTTCCCAAGAAACATTTTGTTAAGGTAAAATGCCTCATCTGTCCACGACCAATTCCTATTCAGTGCTTTTTAACCTCTTAGTGAAAGATACACATTTGTCAAATGTATAGATGATACATAACTTGAAGATATCACAGACTCTTCATACGCGGAATTACATGTTCGATAAGATTTTGTAAAGATAAAAAGATAGGCTAAAGCAACGAGATGAAATGTAATAGGGAAAAAATAAAATAAATTTCTGCCATGTTAATAATTATCAATGGCAAAGGACAGAACAGGAATACTTGGCTGAAAGTAATACAGGTGAAAAAAGACTAAGAAATGAGTGGAAAGGCGTGGCAGGCAGGGGGAGAGATGTCACAGGATAGCTATGCTTTCTTTTCTTTTTTTTTTTTAGGTACAATTCACAAACCACAAGATTCATCCTTCTAAAGTGTACAATTCAACCATTTTTAACATATTCCCCAGGTTGTGCCACCATCACCACTGTCTAGTTCTGGAACATTTTCATCGGCCCCGAAAGAAACCCTGTCCACGTTGACAGTCACTGCCCCGTCTCCCTTCCTCTCAGCCTCTACAGCCATTAACCTACTTTCTGCCTCTGCGTGTTGACCTGTTCCGGATGTTACATATAAATGAAGTCACACAGTATAAGGCCTTCTATGTCTGGCTTCTTTCGCTTAGCATAAATGTTTTAGAGGTTCAGCCATGTCATAGCATGTAGCAACATCTCAGTCCTTTTCTTGTGGCTGAATAGCGTCCCATCGTTTGGATGTTCCATATTTGTTCATCCATCCATTCTTAGCTGAGGAGCATTTGGGTTCTTTTCATTTTTTGGCTCTTCCAAAATAGAGCCAAATTATAAAATCTATTTATAATAGATTATTATGAACAATTCAGTTATGAACATTTGTGAACAAGTTTTCATGTGAAAATATTTCCTCCTATTCAGTGGTTTGTCTTTTCACTTTCTTGATAGTCTGTTTTTGAAGCAAAAAAGTTTTTTTTAATTTAATGATATCCAATTTATCTATTTTTTCAACTTTTACTTTTGGTGTCATAGCAAAGAAACCATTGTCTCTGCCAAGGCCACAAAAATTTACCCTTAGGTTTTCTTCTGAGAATTGGAGAAGGCAATGGCACCCCGTTCCAGTACTCTTGCCTGGAAAATCCCGTGGATGGAGGAGCCTGGTAGGCAGCAGTCCATGGGGTCTCGAAGAGTCTGACACAACTGAACAACTTCACTTTCACTTTTCACTTTCATGCATTGGAGAAGGAAATGGCAACCCACTCCAGTGTTCTTGCCTGGAGAATCCCAGGGACGGGGGAGCCTGGTGGGCTGCCATCTATGGGGGTCACACAGAGTCAGACACGACTGAAGCGGCTTAGCAGCAGTTAGCAGCAGCAGTTTCTTCTGAGAATTTTATAGTTTGAGCTCATACTTTTAGATCTTTGATCCATTTTGAGTTAATTTTTGCATATGGCATGAGGTGGGGTCCAACTTCATTCTGTTACATGGGATGGTCAGTTATCCCAGCACCGTTTGTTGAAAAGACTACCCTTTGCCCATTGAATTGTCTTGGCTCTTGATAGTTACATTCAGTGTACTTGCCAGAAGCATCCCTCTCCCCCAAAAAGCCAAGAGAAGCATAGAATTTGGTAATAGCATGCCCAGGGTACCAACACCTCTTCTCTGGGGCTTGTATATCCATTGGTGCCTTATCATTTGGATCATCTCTGTCGGTTCTCAAGACTTGGTTCTGAGTTGCACCTGGGTGTAAAAGACAGTTGAGACTTTGTATTCTCCAAAGTTGTACAGAAATTTCAGGGTTTTTCAGCACCAGTGGTAGATATTATTTCTCTGAGTCACCAGCTACTTGTTCCCCATTAACAATTAAAATGCTAGGAAATTCCATCAGTTCAACATACAGCTGGCTTTTCCCCAAAAGCAGCTGTTCAGGCTCCAGGAATCTGAAGTGACCTCAAGAGAACTTGGACCCAGACCACATTGGAGAGAACACTTGGGGAGCCAAGTCTCCCACTTCTGGAAGACAGCCCACTGGCTCGGGAAAAGCAACATAGGATGCAGGGTAACTGCATTTACTTGGATGCTCTGGGGTTTTGAGTCTTTTCTTTGGTTAAAGCCACAGAGGTGCACACAGACAAGCCTCCCTGGATTGCTTGGATAACACCCGTCACCTAGATTTCCCAGCATTTTGTCTACCTCTTTACTATGCTTTGATCACCATAGTATTGCTCTCTGGTAGCCTTGGCCTGCAGCAGCTTAAAGGGCTTTGGTATCAGCCAGAGATTGAGGTTGGAGGTGGGTCACAACAGTGAAAACACTGAATCCTAAACATTAGACCAATCATCAGTGACAAGGCCCTGACTCTTTGGCTTTGTAGAAAAAGAATCCCCACAAATATGAAGAATACTGAAGTAAGCAGAGTGTTTATTGTTGTTTATTTGTTCAGCTGCTCAATCATATCAGATGCTTTGCGATGCCACGGACTGCGTCATGCCAGGCTACCTTGTCCTTCACCATCTCCTGGAGTTTGCTCAAACTCATGTCCATTGAGTTGGTGATGCCATCCAACCATCTCATCCTCTGTCACTCCTTCTCCTCCTGCCTTCAATCTTTCCCAGAATCTGGGTCTTTTACAATGAATTGGCTCTTCACATCAGATAGTCAAAGTATTGGAGCTTCAGCTTTAGCATCAGTTCTCCCAATGAATATTCAGGGTTGATTTCCTTTAGGATTGACTGGTTTGATCTCCTTGCTGTCCAAAGGACTCTCAAGAGTCTTCTCCAGCAATACCATTCAAAAGCATCAGTTCTTCATCACTCAGCCTTCTTTATGGTCCAACTCTCACATCCATACATGACTACAGGAAAAATCACAGCTTTGACTAGATGGATCTTTGTTGGCAAAGCAATGTCTCTGCTTTTTAATACATTGCCTAGGTTTTTCAAAGCTTTTCTTTCAAGGAGCAACCACCTTTTAATTTTGTGGCTGCAGTCACCATCCACAGTGATTTTGGAGTCCAGGAAAATAAAATTAGCCATTGTTTCCACTTTTGTTCCATCTCGTGCTGCGATTCATGGGGTCACAAAGAGTCAGACACGACTGAGCGACTGAACTGAACTGAACTGAATGGGGCTAGATGCCATGATCTCAGTTTTTTCAATGCTGAGGTTTTTTTTTTTGCTAGCTTTTTTCAATGCTAGCTTTTTTACTCTCCTCTTTCACCCTCATCAAGAGGCTCTTTAGTTCCTCTTTGTTTTCTGCTATTAGAGTGGTGTCATCTGCATTCTAAGGTTGTTGATATTTCTCCCGGCAATCTTGATTCTAGCTTGTGATTCATCCAGCCTTGCATTTCTCATGATGTATTCTGCATAGATGTTAAATAAGCAGGGCGACAATATACAGCCTTGACGTACTTCTTTCTCGATTTGGAACCAGTCTGTTGTTCCATGTCCAGTTCTAACTGTTGCTTCCTGACTTGCATACAGATTTCTCAAGAGGCAGGTCAGGTGGTCTAGTATTCCCATCTCTTGAAAAAGTTTCCACAGTTTGTTGTTATCCACACAGTCAAAGGCTTTATCGTAGTCAATGAAGCAGAAGTAGATGGTTTTCTGGAATTTCTTTGCTTTTTCTATGATCCAGTGGATGCTGGCAATTTAATCTCTAGTTCCTCTGCCTTTCTAAACCGGTTTGCATATCTGGAAGTTCTTGGTTCACGTACTGTTGAAGCCTCGCTTGAAGGATTCTGCTAGCTTCTTTGGCAATGCTTTCTTTTGTGATTGGAAAGAAAACTGACCTTTTCCAGTCCTGTGGCCACTGCTGAGTTTTCCATATTTGCTGGCATACTGAGTGCAGCACTTTAACAGCATCATCTTTTAGGATTTGAAATAGCTCAGCTGGAATTCCATCACCTCCACTAGCTTTGTTTATAGTAATGCTTCCTAAGACCCACTTGACTTCACACTCCAGGTATCTGGCTTTAGGTGAGTGATCACATCATTGTGGTTATTTTGGGTCATTAAGACCTTTTTTTATATAGTTAGTTCTTCATTCTTGTCACTTCCTCTTAATTTCTTCTGTTAGGTCTTTGCCATTTTAACATGGGCACAGTAAAGGACAGAAATGCAAGAACCTAACAGAAGCAGAAGAGTGTTTACTAGGAGAGGGAAAAAGTGTAATATATGTGGAGAGACACACAGGCAGACTCAGAGAGAGTCGCACCCTTGTGGCAGTTTAAGTCATGTATATGGGGCATTTCTTCTGGGTTTCCTTTGCCCAGTCATTTTGATTTGCCTGGTTCAGTATCTATATTTGGTATATCTCAGAGTCTTTCCATGTGTGCACACACATTTCTTAGCCAAGATGGATTCCACTCAAGAGGCCTATGGGTAATGAGCATCAGTTAGCATCACTCCCCTTTGGACCTCCACGGAGGCTTTCTGTGCATGAGAAGTCAGAGGGGTCTCCTGCCTTGGAGAATAAGAAATGCTTGGTCTCTTTTCTTCTATCTGGGCAGGGGCCAGCTTCCTCTCTCGATTGTCCTGCTATTGATATTTTGGAATTCCGGTCCACAGGATACGAATCGCCAGTCATTTTACTCTGGGGGAGCTAACACATACAGAGAATTTGTTATGTGGCAGGAATTGTTCTAAGAACATTTAGGTCCATTTTACAGGGGAAGAAACTAAGCATGTAAATAACTTTAGAAAAATCACACAACTTGTAAGGATTCAGATTCCTGGAGTCTGGCCCCAGATCCTTAATGGTTTAAGCATCCAGACTCAGAATCTGGACTCTTGGAGGACACGGTCTGCCTGCGCTTTCTGCAGACCCACAGTACATGCACACTGAGGTCTGTCTAAGAATTGCAGACGTCGTCCAGAACTAGAGAACGTCATAGCTCAATGGAAACATAGAGGTTGTCCAGTCCAGCCCTCTCATGTTACACATAATAAAAGCAAAATGCAGAGAGGGGAAGTGGCAAAGCTGGGACCAGAGTTCCAGGTTCTGGACTCCAGGCAAAGCATTTTCCCCTTCACTCTCGATCCATTTAATGCAAGAATGTCTACAATGTCTAGGAATGTCTAGGTGAGCAGGGCCTGTGTCCTTGGAGGACACAGGAACACAGGATGTGCTTCCTGCCCATTTTCAACCCAAGTCACATGGTCCCCCAACTCAGGAGGTCAGCAGGTCCCTCCAGGCTCACTGCTGAGCTGTACCTCACAGGGAGGTGTACCAAATGCAACTCATGAGGTCCAACCCAAATGCTCCCCTTCCTTCCTCCACCCCTAGGGGCTAGAAGCAGGCTGAGAAACATAAACACGGGATTCCTGGGATAGTTCAAAAGAGTGTGGGGACTATGGGACAGAGAATAGTCAAAAGGCTTAATGTAACCAAGCAGGACCCTATGAGGCCTTCCTGAGACAGGCCTTTCCCCATATCCTCTGCTTTAGCTCCTGTCTGAAGTACCTGTTGTTGTTGCTGAGTCTCTAAGTGGTGTTTGACTCTTTATGACACTATGAACTGCAGCAGCCACGCTCCTCTGTTCATGGAATTTTCCAGGCAAGTATACAAGTGTACTGGAGTTCAGGTCAGTTCAGTCGCTCAGTCGTGTCCATCTCTCTGTGACACCATGGACTGTAGCACTCCAGGCTTCCCTGTCCATCACCAACTCCCAGAGCCTACTTAAACTCATGTCCATTGCTTTGGTGATGCCATCCAACCATCTCATCCTCCGTCATCCCCTTCTCCTCCCGCCTTCAATCTTTCCCAGCATCAGGGTCTTTTCTAATGAGTCAGTTCTTTGCATCAGGTGGCCAAAGTATTGGAGTTTCAGCTTCAGCCTCAGTCTTCTCAATGAATAGTCAGGACTGATTTCCTTTAGGATGGACTGGTTGGATCTCCTTGCTCCTGGAAGGACTCTCAAGAGTCTTCCCCAACTCCACAGTTCAAAAGCATCAATTCTTCAGTGCTCAGCTTTATTTATAGTCCAACTCTCACAGCCATACATGACTACTGGAAAAACCATAGCCTTGACTAGATGGACCTTTGTTGGCAAGTAATGTCTCTGCTTTTTAACACACTGTCTAGGTTGGTCATAACTTTTCTTCCAAGGAGCAAGCATCTTTTCATTTCATGGCTACAGTCACCATCTGCAGTGGAGCCCAAAAAAATAAAGTCTGTCACTGTTTCCACTGTTTCCGCTCCTTTACTTGTTCTTTAAAAGTGCTTTGCCAAAACCCTTCTGGGAGCTTGAAGGTTTTCAGGGCATGAGCCACTTCGTCTCCTTTTCTGTCCTTGCACTAAACCTTTCTCTGCTCCAAACTCCAACGTTTCAGTTTGGCCTCACTGTGCTTTAAGCATGAAGTTAATAACTTGTGTTAACAGTAACACTGGTCTTACCACCATGCAAATTTCTCCAGAGAATTCCCAGCCCTATTTGGCACTTTCCGATACTTATCTTACTGGTGCGCCTGCGCAGTTAGAAGAAGACTGCTCTATTTCGCTGTATTGGGGGTTTAAGCCTAAGTCTCCAGCACACTGAGCCTGCCCCAGGCTGCAGACCGGCTCACTGCAGGGCTGGCCCCCTCATGCTCTGCTCCACACACTGTGTGCGAGTCACTGTTGCTGTCTCCTCATTCTGAATTGATCTTTAATAAAAATGGGGCCGCTCGTTTGAAATCTGAGACGTTGACACATGGCATTAAGTGTTTTAAGGAGATCAGTGTTTCTCAGCTGGGGTAGTTTTGTTTCTCAGGGGATATTTGGCAACACGGACAGACGTTTTTAATTATCACAGCCTGGGAGGCGCTGCTGGCATCCAGTGGGTAGTGGCCAGGGAGGTTCCTCAACATCTTACAAGGCACAGAGAGCGCCCTCAGCAAAGAATCATCTGACCCATAACTTCGGTAGCATCGGGTCTCTAGATTCTAGAGTATGTTGGGGAAACGAGGGTAAGAGGAGATACAGTCAGTCAGTCAGTAAGTTCACTCTCTCAGTCGTGTCTGACTTTTTGTGACCCCATGAATCACAGCATGCCAGGCCTACCTGTCCATCACCAACTCCTGGAGTTGACCCAAACTCATGTCCATCGAGTCGATGATGCCATCCAGCCATCTCATCCTCTGTTGTCCCCTTCTCCTCCTGCCCCCAATCCCTCCCAGCATCAGGGTCTTTTCCAATAAGTCAACTCTTCGCATGAGGTGGCCGAAGAGGAGATACAGGGGGCAGTTATTTCAGATTAATCCAAGAAAAAGATAGTCCAAACTGCTGCCTTGGGTCCAGGCCAGGGGGTACAATTAGAAGCCCTAGGTTTGACTCAGAGAAGGCAATGGCACCCCACACCAGTACTCTTGCCTGGAAAATCCCGTGGATGGAGGAGCCTGGTGGGCTGCAGTGCATGGGGTCGCTAAAAGTCGGACACGACTGAGCAACTTCACTTTCACTTTTCACTTTCATGCATTGGAGAAGGAAATGGCAACCCACTCCAGTGTTCTTGCCTGGAGAATCCCAGGGATGGGGGAGCCTGGCAGGCTGCCGTCTATGGGGTCTCACAGAGTCGGACACGACTGAAGCAACTTAGCAGCAGCAGCAGCAGCAGCAGGTTTGACTTGCCTGTGTGTTTGTGTAAAGGGGAGATTGTCAATCTTCCCAAAAAGTCCTGTGTAATCAACTCCTTGCCTGTCATTCTTAGAGAGGCCTGCCAGCCCAGAGCAAGCACATGAAGTGAACCTTGGCTGTGTGCTGCCCCAGTCTCGCCCCAGCCTCACCTGGGCTAATGAGTCACCCGGATGAAATGCCTGAGCACCTGGACTCCCAGGAAAGCAACCACGCACCCTGGGACCCTCCCTCCCTCTCCCCTCAGGCAGCTCTCCCAGGACTGAGGGGCCACCTCTCAGGCTCCACTGGAGTCTGGCCCACATCTGTGGACCAGGAGCGGTCTTAGGTAGAAATTCTTGGTAGCGAAGCTCCCCTGTGGGAAACATATCCTACTCTCAGCCCCTACTTTTCAGCCAACACCTCATACTCTTTGTGTGGGACCTGATTCCCCTACCTTTGACCTACTTCTCAGGCTGAAAGAGACAGGAAAATAGTAGTGAGGTATCACGTGGTAGGGAAAAAAGTCTGCGGCACACCCAGTTTTTCGGGCAAGTCCATAGCAAGGAAAATGAATAGCAAATTCATATATCAGGACCAGATTTTGATCTTAGAGTGACGCTGTTCTTTATCTCATGTAAATAAAGATTTTATGGTTTTTTTTTTAAGTCATTGATTCCCATCAATATATGGGAAATATTTTGATTGCCCTAGATATGTTTAATTTTGACATCATTTGTATTTTAGGACAAGTGCCCAGATCAGATATGAGTTCTTATTGGCTAATCATACTTCACACCAGAATCTTGGAGGCATTGTTCTTCCTTGTTAAGGTTCTCACTAGAGGGCCATTTTCTGCAATCAATCCACTCGACAAACACTGGTGGAGCTCAGGTAAGGGCGAGGCCATGCGGACAAAAGTGAGTAAGCCGCGAATGCTCTCAAACTAGCATGCCATGGACTTATAAGTAGTGATGGTAACTCATTACAGCACAGTCTCAGCACACCCCATCAGCCTGCCCTGTAAGGAAGAATCCCCTAAGTGACATTCTCACCTGATTTTACCCTCTGTGGAGCCATTATCTGACCTGCCCCTGGAACAGCAAGTGGGGTTACTTCTGCAGGTGCCTAATAGATATATGTTGGATGAGACCACGACTGTGTGAATGTAACTAAAGCCAACAGAAAGAATTAATGAGACACAAAAGGAAAATAACTGTATAAATTCACTTAAGGGTACCTGGAGTTGTCAAATTCACAGAGATAGAACACGGAGCGGTGATTGCCAGGGGCTGTGGGGATGGGAGAATGTGGAGTTACTGCTTAACAGGTGTAGAATTTCCCTTTGGGAAGATAAAATTGTTTGGAGAGGGAACACTCTTTGATATAAATTGTAGCAATATTGTTTTTTGGCTCTGTCTCCCGAAGCAAAGGAAATAAAAGTGAAAATGAACAAATGAGACCTAATTAAACTTAGCCTTTGCACAGCAGAGGAAACCATGAACAAAATGAAAAAATCTACTGAATGGGAGAAAATATTTGCAAACAATATGACCGATTAGGGGCTAATATCCAAAATGTATAAACAGCTCATACAACTCAACATCAAAAAATCAAACAACCCAATTTAAAAATGGGCAGAACTGAATAGACGTTTTCCTGATGAGGAAATGCAGATGGCCAACAGGATGTTAATTATTAGGGAAATATAAATCAAAACCACAATGAGATATCACCTCACACTAGTCAGAGGGGCTAGGATCAAAAAGAAAATAAATAACAAATGTTGGTAAAGATGTAGAGAAAAGGGATTCCTCCTGCACTGTTAGTGGGGATTGGTACAGCCACAGTGGAAAACAGTATGGAGTTTCCTCCAAAAACTAAAAACAGAACTACCATATGACCCAATTCCACTCTAGGTATATATGAAAACATTAATTTGAAAAGATACGTGCAACCCAACATTCTTAGCTGCACTATTTATAATAGCCAGGATATGGAAGCAAACCAACTATTTATCAATAGATGAATGAATGAGTAAAGAAGATAGGGTGTATGTATACACACACACATAAATATATATATATATATATACACACACACACACACACACACACACTACTCAGCCATGAAAAAGAACAAAATTTTGCCATTTGCAGCCACATGGAATGGACTTGGAGGGCACCCTGCTAAGTGAAATAAGTCAGAGAAAGACAAATACTGTATGATACCACTTACATGTGGAATCTAAAAAATACTACTAGTGAATATAACAAAAAAGAAGAAAACCGACAGAGAAAACAAGCTAGTGGTTACCAGTAGGGAGAGGGAAGTGGGGAGCGGCAGTACAGGGGTAGGGGATTAAGAGGTACAAATTAGTGCGTCTGAAATAAGCTGCGAGATGTATTGTACAACACAGGGAATGTAAGCAATAATGACTATAAAAGAAGTATAGCCCTTAAGATTGTGAATCACTATATTGTACAGTTGTAACATATAATATTGTACTCAACTATAACTCAATTTTTAAATTTTAATTAATTTATTTATTTAATTTTGGCTGCCCTGGGTCTCTGCTGCCACGTGGGCTTTCTCTAGCTGCAGCAGGCCGGGGCAACTCGTCTTGTTGCAGTGGGCTCCCTTGTTGCAGAGCACGAGCTCCAGGCGCGGGCTCCAGTAGTTGTTGCTTGGGGACTCTAGAGCCCGGGCTCAGAAGTTGTGCTGCGTGGGCTTAGTTGCTCCACAGCGCGTGTAATCTTCCCAGACCAGGGATCAAACCCGGGTCTCCTGCATTGGCAGGCGGATCCTCATCCACTGCACCACCGGGAAAGTCCTATACCTCAATTTTTAAAAATGTTGGATCAATATCTTGTAATGACCTATTGTTGAAAAGAAATTGATAAAGGATGTATATATATATATATATATATATATATATATATCTGAATCACTTTGCTGTACTAACCATAAACTAGCACAATACTGCAAATCAACCATAGTTCACTTTTAAAAAACATTCTGGAGATGAATAGTAGTGAGGGGGATGCAACAATGGAAATATTGTTAATTCCACAAAACTACAAATTTTGTATATTAAATCTGAATTTTTAAATTTTTACTGTGATTTTATTTTATCACAGTAAAAATCAGTTAAAATAAAAAAAAAAAAAGAACAAGACAGCACTGGGGAAAGAGATAGCTGAGATAAAGGTGCTTTAAAGACACTCTAGCTGTTTCCCAAGAATTGATGCTTTCAAATTGTGGTGTTGGAGAAGACTCTTGAGAGTCCCTTGGACAACAAGGAGATCAAACCAGTCAATCCTAAAGGAAATCAACCCTGAATATTCATTGGAAGGACTGATGCTAAAGCTGAAGCTCCAATACTTTGGCTACCTAATGCCAAGAGCCAACTCATTGGAAAAGACTCTGGTTCTGAGAAAGATTGAGGGCAGGAGAAGAAGTGGGCGACAGAGGATGAGATGGTTGGATGGCATCACTGACTCAACGGACATGAGTTTGAGCAAGCTCCAAGAGGTAGGGAAGGACAGGGAAGCCTGGCGGGCGTGCTGCAGTTCGTGAGGTCACAAACTCAGACACGACTTAGCGACTGAACAACAACTTTATCTGTGCAGATAAAATTTATAGTGAAGAATGTGGCCTGGTTCTTAGACTTTAGACTCACTTCAAACCTCTGGGTTCTCTGGCTTCACACACCTGGGGTTTATCACATTGTGATCTGATCCTTCACGAAGGTCTGGGCTGACACTCTTGTGACCCCCACGGCTCCAAAGAACCTTTGCCTTCAAGAAGCTTGTCTGCTCAAGATGAGATACTAGGATGAAAGTGCTTTCAGAATCATGAGTGTCATAGAAGTTATTTTAGAATGGAGATAGGCTCCTGGGCAGAGACTTCCATTCCTCCCTCTCTGTCTAAGGTCTGGGGACATGAGGCTCCTTGCAGGCAAACTGCCCCCACCCCCCTCCCACACACCCACCCACCCCCAACTGCTCCTTCGTTATGTTATCTGCAGAAGTGGGCTTGGGCCTCAGTGCCACATTCTGACTCGAGCGCCCCATTCCCAACATATTTCAGTGACACTTGTCCTCTCCCGATGACCCCAGGTGAGTCCAGTGAGGACCCTCCCTGAGACCCCCCAGACTCCTTCCTCCTTCCTTCCAATTAAAAAACCAGCACACGCGACTATACTCACACACCTGCTTTCTCTGTTCCACAGTAGTCGCTGGTGTCGACGCTGTATGGTCACCTGCCCTTGATCAAAGCTCCTACCGGCCGTTTTGAACGCAGGCAGGGAGAGGTCAGAGGCTGAGTCTCATTCAGTGTGTATTTCTGTGCAGCCAGACGGACTCCAGGAATTAATTAAATCACCAGATCAGACTGCTGGCTTTTCTTTCCTCCTCTTCTGCTTTGGGCTCCCCTCCCCATTCAAAGGGCTTCCCAGATGGTGCTAGTGGTAAAGAACCCCCCAGCCAGTGCAGGAGACCTAAGAGACATGGGTCCTATCCCTGGGTCTAGAAAGATCCTCTGAAGGAGGAGGCACGGCAACCCACTGCCGTATTCCTGTCCGGAGAATCCCTTGGACAGTGGTGCCTGGCGGGCTACAATCCACAGTGTTGCAAAGAGTCAGACACAACTGAAGCAACTTAGCATGCACCCTCGCCCCATTCAGAAGGCCCCAGGCCTTCAGGCCTCATCAGCTTAAGCTTTGGCCCCAGAAGCCTGTCTGAGGGGCTAAGCTGGCCACAGAGGAAGCCCCAGGCACCCAGTCCTCCCCAAGAATGCTGGGCCAGCAGGGCGAGGAGGAGGCAGAGAGGAAGTAGGCTGTCTGACTCTTCACGGATACCTGAGTTCAACTCCCCAGGAGAAAGGGGGACGCAAGGCCTGGGGTTGAGGGGTCCTTGAGATGTTTCTGGATCCCGACTTCCTCCTCCTCAGCTCCATTCACCCTCCATCCCTGTGAGCTCTCCCTCAAGCCCAGGGTGGGTGGGTACCCTCCCTTCTTAGCTCCCAGTGTTCACAACTTCCAGCAAGCCTGTCTGCCCCAGGAGAAGAGAGAGAGGCTGGTAGCCTGGAAAAAGCTCGAAGCCCTGAGGATGTTCCTTGGCATCCTTGGCCCTACTGTGAGGGGAGCTGCGGGGGGCAGAGCATGGTACCATCAACACAGCCAGCGCACGAGAGAAAAAGAGGTGGGGGACACTGGTGGCGTTGCCAGGGTAGAGCCATCTTTTACATTCTAAATAAAAATCCAAAGGAAAAAAAAAAAAAAGCAAAACTCATAATGTTATTTTTGCAGCTATGACCCAAACCTGGGGAGCCAGTCAGGGAATGGGGGACAGAGGGTGTCACTGAATTCCTGGCCCAAGAAGCCAGGCCCCAGCCTGGACACAGCAGCTTGGCAACGCGACCCGCTTCTCGCCAGGGCCTGCACGGAAGGGAGGCTGAGACCCCAGCGCCAGCCCCGCCTCCTGCCCCGGAGACCCCACAGCCGCCTTTCCCGGACTCTGAATTTTGGATCCTCCAATGGGCCTCCCATCAGTTTGGCCTCGGACCAGCCGGCTGCTGTCTCCTCATGCCCCAACCCCACCACGCCTCCCTCCTCTCGCCACTCCCGCCCTGAGACAATGCGACAACGCTCTGCTGCACAACACAGATGGGCCCGACCGCACCGGCAGTTCTGAGGCCGTCATGGAAAGAAACCAAGAGGGAACAAGAGGCACAGTGCGTGCCCAGCCCCACCTTGGCCCTGGAACGTGAGCCGGAGGCCTGCGCATGCGATCACAGAGGAGAACGCGCCGGAACACGACACAGCCCTGCCCTTCTGCAAACGGCCAGAGCCCGCGGCCACACACGGCAGACCCTTCCCTGCTCCCTTGCAGACAGCAGCGTTGGCCAGGCTCCCCAAGCTTGAGCTCTATCAAAAAGATCCAGGAGGGGGCTTGTTGACCGTCGGACTGTGCTCTCGGCCCAAGAAGAAAGCCCAAACTGACAATTGTTCTCACTCTCTCATATGTGGCCAAGGAGCCCTGGCTCAGAGAAAGAGGAGGACCTAGGGGGAGCCACGCTTAGGGCAGCCCCTGGTGTGCCTCTTAAGAGGAGTGGGCCTTAAGGACTTGATAACTTGTCTCAATCTCCTTTTCCATATCTGTAAAATGAGCCTAATGACACCCCACCGGCTGACTGTATTAAAGGAGAAAATAAGCAAGTACTCCCTGATCTGAGTTACAGTTATGGCAATGATTATCCAGTTGCTTGGTTAATCAACATAAATTTATTGATCACCTACTATATGCCAAGGACATGCTCCACATTGCCTCATCTTATCTTCACAACAACCCTAAGAAGAAGGTATTAGTCTTCCCTTTTTACAGACAAGGAAATGGAGGCTTGGGCAGCCAGGTTAATCATTTGCTCCAAGTTACATTGCCAGTAAGTGAAAATTCTTGCAGGTGTGGGGCCTCCAAAGCCCATGCTTTTTGTACCAAAGGCCTCTGCCCGGATCTCTAGGGCATAAAACATGCACAAGAGACAGGACACACATGGGTGGAATCAATGAAGATAAGGTTAGTATGAGCAGAAGGTGTAGACTCAGGCTGGAGGAGTTCAAACTCCGAGGAAATTCAGGTGTGCAGATGGCAGAAATCAGGTCCACTGTCCAGTGAGCCTGGAGACACCTGGGGCCAAGGTGAGGGCTGGGTGATAGCCTCTGGTAAAGGGCTCCTGTTGGGAAGGGGAGTGAAGGGGGCTGGTTCAGTGCAGCAGTTTACAGAGGCCCAGGGGACAAGTGTCTGTGAAAGTTCTGCTAGAAGCTGTGACGGCCACACTCCCCACCCCAACCCAGGGCACAATTACAACTCAGCCAGGTTCGCCTTCATTTTCTGCAACTTCCCCCTCTTCACCCTCTATCCCCTTGGGGGTTCCCGCCTATCTAAGCACCCAAAGTTTCCAGGTTCCCCCCTTCTTCCATTGGTTCTCCACCCCTAGAATCATCTAGGGCAGCATCCCCAGCTATTTTAGCATCAGGGACTGATTTTGTGGAAGACAATTTTTCCATGGACCTGGGGTGGGTATGGTGGTTTGGGGATGATCCAAGTGCATTTATCACACACTTTATTTCTTATCTAATGCCTCTGCTTATCTGACAGGAGGAAGCAGTCTGAGGCCCATAGGTTAGGGACCCATGTCCTAGGGCACCTTTAAAAACACATATGTGGACCCTAAGCTAGAAATTCCATTTCAGCTGGTCTGGAGGAGGTGAAGAAGGCTGATGATCACCTGAGAGATAAAAGGACTTGCCCAGGGCTGCAGGGAGGCCTGGACTCCCCTAAGCCTTCCTAACTTGGAGCTCAATTCCTGCAGGTTGAAATCACAAGCACATGCAGGGGGCCTAGGGGGGTGTTGGGGGGCAGGGGAGGGGTGGGCACCAAGACAAGCACTTGCCCACAAGTATCTTCTAGTGATGGGACTTCCAGGTCAGAGCTCTTCTCTTGGCCTCGCTCTGTCCCTCAGTGATGACCACCACCGCTCTCTACTGGATGTAAAAACCACGTTCCTTGGCAAAGTGTGACTTTTGGATTTTGAATTCCCAGATGGCTTGGTGGTAAAGAATCCACCTGCCAATGCAGGAGACACGGGAAATCTGGGTTCAATCCCTGGGTCAAGAAGCTCCCCTGAAGGAGGGCATGGCAACCCACTCCAGTTTTCTTGTCTAGAGAATCCCATGGACAGCAGAGCCTGGAGGAAGTGAAGAACAGGGAAGCCTGGCAGGCTACAGTCAAAGAGCTGGACAAGACTGAGCGCGCACACAGTGAAAAATGCTTCTTTGAGAGCCAGGCTGAGTAGCGCCCAAAATAAGTTTTCAAATTCCTGTGGACTACAAAGCCTGTAAATAGAACTTGATGCCACTCAGGTCAGCCCTGAGGGCCCTTAGCCTTGGTTTCCAGGTCTTGAATTGAAAAATAAACATTAATAGGGCTTCCCTTGCGGTCCAATGGACTCTGCACTTTCACTGAAGGGGATCTGGGTTCTATCCCTGGCCAGGGCACTAAGATCCCACATGACATATGGTGAGGCCAAAAGATAGCAGAAGAAAAAAAGAAAGAAAGAAAATAAATACTAATAATATCTAACTCACAAAGCTTTAGCAAGGATAACTAGAAATGATGCTCACAAAGAGCAATGCTTGACAGAGGAATTAGCTCTCCGTCCTCTCATAAACACTCAGGATCTGCTGCAGGCAGATCTGGTGGGGAGAGGACAGCTCCTGTGTTCACATGGCTCCCTGCCGAGGGGGAACTCAGGCCGTTAGAGAGGCGATTAGTACACAGAGAGCTGGGGGCCCCGGGGACACAGCAGGGACACACCTAACCCATCTGAGAACACACATCAAGAAGCTTCCGTGAGTCAGATTGAAGGGGAAGGGAGGCCAGGCAGCCCTGAAGGAAGGGTGAGTACAAGGAAACCCAAGTAACTGCAAGTTACAGCTGAAACAGGAACAGTGCCTTGGTTTCCCAGGGCTGCCGTAACAAATTATCACAAGCTCGATGGATTCAAATGACAGAAATTGATCTGCTCACAGTGCTGCCAGCGAGAACTCCAAATCAAGGTGCCATCAGAGCCAAACGCCCCGCAGGAGACTCTAAGGGAGAATACTTCCTCATTTCTTCCTAGCTTCCAGGGGTCTTGGCCATCCTTGATGTTTGTAGCTACATGACGCTAATCTCTGCCTCTTCTTTCTGTGTCTCTTCTTCCCATAAGGATGGTTGTCATTGGCCTTCAGTTCAGTTCAGTTCAGTCGCTCAGTCTTGTCCGACTCTTTGCGACCCCATGAATCGCAGCACTCCAGGCCTCCCTGTCCATCACCAACTCCCGGAGTTCACTCAGACTCACGTCCATCGAGTCCGTGATGCCATCCAGCCATCTCATCCTCTGTCATCCCCTTCTCCTCCTGCCCCCAATTCCTCCCAGCATCAGAGCCTTTTCCAATGAGTCAACTCTTCGCATGAGGTGGCCAAAGTACTGGAGTTTCAGCTTCAGCACCATTCCTTCCAAAGAAATCCCAGGGCTGATCTTCAGAATGGACTGGTTGGATCTCCTTGCAGTCCAAGGGACTCTCTAGAGTCTTCTCCAACACCACAGTTCAAAAGCATCAATTCTTCAGTGTTCAGCTTTCTTCACAGTCCAACCCTCACATCCATACATGACCACTGGAAAAACCATAGACTTGACTAGAGGGACCTTTGTTGGCAAAGTAATGTCTCTGCTTGGCCACCTAACCCAGAGTGAGCTCATCTCCATCATTAATTACACTTGCAAAGACCCTATCTCCAAATAAAGTCATGTGCTGAGGTTCCCAGGGAATGTGACTTTGAAGGGATCATGATTCAACCCATCACAGAGGGCAGGGGTGGAAGTGGAGAGACATGAGATTCTCAGAGGTAGGCTGGGGACACACACAAACCCTGGACTTCATTCAGGGACATGTGTGACAGGTGGGAGCATTTTAAAATTTAAGTTTTTGAGAGATGTGCTGCCTATGGGATGGAGGGCAGACCTTTCCATCTAAGAACAGAGTTGGATGTTCACAGCAATTCGGTGAGAAGTACTGGTAACTCTCGACAGTCAGTGGGTTTGGTGGCGATCTGGAAGTGGGAAGAAGGAAAGAAGCCACATCGCGTTCTCCGGTTTCTGACTCAGGGAGCTGAACGAAGGCACCTAGCAAGAGGAAGGAGATGGGAGATCCAAGTGAGATGCCGAGGTTTCGCGAGCTCAGGGGAGCTCTTGGGGCTGTGGAATGAGCCCATGGAAGGACCCGGCACCCTGAAAAGAGAACAATGTGTAGTGTGGGGAGAGAAGGAGGCTCAGACCAGGGAAGCACATTTAGGGCTCGGGCTGACGCAGGGCTCACAACAAAGACTGGGGAGGAGGGAAGAGAGGCCAGGGCAGGGGGCAGTGGGCAGTCACACGGGGGCAGTGGCGGTCCTTTCCCTGACCCTCGCGTCCTGTCCAGTTTCCTTTCCACTTCGCTGCGGTGAAGTACTTGACCTCTCCTGAGATGATGGGAGACTAACCTCACAGGGCAGACTGTACAGTTCCCTGTTTATTTACTCCAGCACGTTCTGTGCTCCTGTTACCTAACCTCAGCCTGGACTGGGCAACCCTGGTTTTACCTCTGTCAGCTTCTTTCAGCCTCAGACCCCTGAGTTATCCAGAGCCTCCCATCGAGTCATCTCTGGCAAAGAGCCCACACCCTCTGCTCCCTCCAATAGGGCAGAGGTTAGGCCCATGTGGGCTAATATTGATTGCCTGAGATGGGGCTGGTCTGATTGGAGACGTGCCATAAGTAAAAATTACATGCACATTTCAAAGACTCAGCCTGAAAATCAACGTCAAATATCCCATGAATAATTTTGCATTGATTACATGCTAAATCCACATTTTTAATATATTGAGTTAATTAAAATATATTATTAAGATGAATGTCACGTATTTCTTGGTACTTTTTTAAAACTTTTTTGGGGGGACATGTATACACTGCTATATTTATTCATTTTTGGCCGTGCTGGGCTCTCCCTTGCTGCAGGCAGGTTTTCTCTAGTTGCAGAGAGTAGGGGCTACTCTCCAGTTGCCACGCACAGGCCTCTCACTCTAGGGGCTTCATTTGTTTGCGGAGCACAGGCTCCAGCAGCACAGGCTCCAGCAGCTGCGACTTGCTGGCTCTAGAGCATGGAGGCTTTAGTAGTTGTGGTCCACAGGCTTAGTTGCTCTGCAGCATGTGGGGGTTTCCCAGAC
This sequence comes from Capricornis sumatraensis, assembly GCF_032405125.1. Taxonomy (NCBI): domain Eukaryota; kingdom Metazoa; phylum Chordata; class Mammalia; order Artiodactyla; family Bovidae; genus Capricornis; species Capricornis sumatraensis. Next base: position 51,864,527 of record NC_091089.1, on the reverse strand, counting down.
CAGGGTTCAAACCCATGTCCCCTACATCGGCAGATAGACTCCTCTCACTGTACCACCAGGGAAGCCCTGTACTTTTTTAAAACCTAACATCACCCATGTGAGTGAAAGTGAAAGTCGCTCAGTTGTGTCTGACTCTTTGCAACCCCATGGACTATACAGTCCAGGGAATTCTCCAGGCCAGAATACTGGAGTGGGTAGCCTTTCCCTTCTCCAGGGAATTTTCCCAACCCAAGGATCGAGCCCAGGTCTCCCCCATTGCAGGCGGATTCTTTACCAGCTGAGCCACAAGGGAAGCCCGTACACCTGTGACCTGCATTCTATCTCTTTTGGGTAGTGCGGCCCTGAGACCTTTCTTGATGTCACAATTTACTTGACACAGAAAGCTTTCCAGAGTCCATCTGGCGCAGGGCACGAGAGGGGAGAACGGCACACTGTATGTCGCACCTGGTTTTTCATGGTCTCATTTTATTTCTCAGAACTCACACGATTCCCTCTCACTCCCTCACTTTTTTTCCCCTCATTTTTTAGATGAGAAAACCAGAGGTCAAAATTTAACTGACATCTCAGTTCCTGGATTTTTTCCGGTAACACAATGTTGTCAAGTCTAATGGTGGTAAGAGTTTTTAAGGAACCCCCTTCAGTTCAGTTCATTCACTCAGTCATGTCCAACTCTTTGTGACTCCATGAACCGCAGCACGCCAGGCCTTCCTGTCCATCACCAACTCCTGGAGTCCACCCAAACTCATGTCCATCGAGTTGGTGATGCCATCCAACCATCTCATCCTCCATCATCCCCTTCTCCTCCTGCCCTCATCAGGGTCTTTTCAAATGAGTCAGCTCTTCACATCAGGTGGCCAGAGTATTGGAGTTTCAGCTTCAACATCAGTCCTTCCAATGAACACCCAGGACTGATCTCCTTTAGGATGGACTGCTTGGATCTCTTTGCAGTCCAAGGGATTCTCAAGAGTCTTCTCCAACACAACAGTTTAAAAGCATCAATTCTTCGGCACTCAGCTTTCTTTATAGTCCAACTCTCACATCCATATTTGACCACTGGAAAAACCATAGCCTCAACTAGACAGATCTTTGTTGGCAAAATAATGTCTCTGCTTTTGAATATGCTGTCTAGGTTGGTCATAACTTTCCTTCCAAGGAGTATGCGTCTTTTAATTTCATGGCTGCAATCACCATCTGCAGTGATTTTGGAGCCCCCAAAATTAAAGTCAGCCACTGTTTCCGCTGTTTCCCCATCTATTTCCCATGAAGTGATGGGATCAGATGCCATGATCTTCATTTTCTGAATGTTGAGCTTTAAGCCAACTTTTTCACTCTCCTCTTTCACTTTCATCAAGAGGCTCTTTAGTTCTTCTTCACTTTCTGCCATAAGGATAGTGTCATCTGCATATCTGAGGTTATTGATATTTCTCCTGGCAATCTTGATTCCAGCTTGTGCTTCTTCCAGCCAAGCGTTTCTCATGATGTACTCTGCATAGAAGTTAAATAAGCAGGGTGACAATATACAGCCTTGACGTACTCCTTTTCCTATTGAACCAGTCTGTTGTTCCATGTCCAGTCTGAACTGTTGCTTCCTGACCTGCATATAGGTTTCTCAAGAGGCAGGTTAGGTGGTCTGGTATTCCCATCTCTTTCAGAATTTTCCACAGTTTATTGTGATCCACACAGTCAAGGCTTTGGCATAGTCAATAAAGCAGAAATAGATGTTTTTCTGGAACTCTCTTGCTTTCTCCATGATCCAGCAGATATTGGCAATTTGATCTCTGGTTCCTCTGCCTTTTCTAAAACCAGCTTGAACATCTGGAAGTTCATGGTTCACATATTGCTGAAGCCTGGCTTGGAGAATTTTGAGCATTACTTTACTAGCATGTGAGATGAGTGCAATTGTGTGGTAGTTTGAGCATTCTTTGGCATTGCCTTTCTTTGGGATTGGAATGAAAACTGACCGTTTCCAGTCCTGTGGCCACTGCTGAGTTTTCCAATTTGCTGTCATAACGCAGCACTTTCACAGCATTGTCTTTCAGGATTTGAAATAGCTCAACTGGAATTCCATCACCTCCACTAGCTTTGTTCATAGTGATGCTTCCTAAGGCCCACTTGACTTCACATTCCAGGATGTCTGGCTCTAGGTGAGTGATCATACCATCGTGATTGTCTGGGTCATGAAGATCTTTTTTGTACAGTTCTTCCGTGTATTCTTGCCACCTCTTCTAATATCTTCTGCTTCTGTTAGGTCCACACCATTTCTGTCCTTTATTGAGCCCATCTTTGCACGAAATGTTCCCTTCATAACTCTAATTTTCTTGAAGAGATCTTTAGTCTTTTCCATTCTATTGTTTTCCTCTATTTCTTTGCATTGATCACTGAGGAAGATATTCTTATCTCTTCTTGCTATTCTTTGGAACTCTGCATTCAAATGGGTATATCTTTCCTTTTCTCCTTTGCTTTTCACTTCTGTTCTTTTCACAGCTATTTGTAAGGGCTCCTCAGACAACTGTTTTGCCTTTTTGAATTTCTTTTTCTTGGGGATGGTCTTAACTCCTATCTCCTGTACAATGTCACGAACCTCCATCCATAGTTCATCAGGCACTCTGTCTATCAGATCTAGTCCCTTAAATCTATTTCTCACTTCCACTGTACAGTCATAAGGGATTTGATTTAGGTCATACCTGAATGGTCTAGTGGTTTTCTCCACTTTCTTCAATTTCAGTCTGAATTTGACAATAAGGAGTTCATGATCTGAGCCACAGTCAGCTCCCGGTTTTGTTTTTGCTGACTGTATAGAGTTTCTCCATCTTTGGCTACAAAGAATATAATCAAGCTGATTTTGGGGTCTACCATTTGGTGATATCCATATGTAGAGTTTTCTCTTGTGTTGTTGCAACCCCCTTAGACAGTAATAATCATAATCTCATTATGTACATAAAATGTCTTATATCATTTACATCATCCCATTGGCTCAAAAAAAAAAAAAACTTAAGACTTCCAGCATAAAATATTTTCATTTTAAAATTTTGTTTATACACAGTAGAAAATTTAAAAGTACAAAGAAATGGAAAAGTCAGCCTCCCGCCCCTGACTTGCTCCCTCTTGCCACTCTCTGCTTCTCCCTCCCCTCCCTCCACCCCTGGGAGCAACACGCCCTGTGTATCTTCCTAGTGCTGGTGATGCACAAACAGAATCAAACGTATGTAGACATATGGCCATTTTTTGATTAGCTATTCGGGACTTTATTATTATTATTCTACTATTTTAACCATTTTAACTGCATGGCTCACTGGCACTAAGTACATTCACATTGTTATGCAACTCTCACCACATATATAGGCATTAAAAAAAAAAACTTAAATATCAGCAGACTGTATCCACATTCCACGTGTTACCATTTGTACTTAGCACTTTATCTTGGAGAATATCAGTACATCAAGGCCTGCCTTTAACTGATATGTCATATTTATATGAAAAGGATTTTATAAATCACAAAATACATTCATTCAGGAAACTAAGTTCAAGGAACACCAGTTTTCCTTGACCGTGACAATGACGGAATGAGGGTGGGACCCAGGCTGACTGATTCCAGTCCGAGCCTGCTTGGACTGGAATCTCCTTGACCTTCCCCATGTCCCCATCTATGAAAGAACAGAAGCAATTCCTGACCCACCTACTTGAAGCTGATGTGGAGACTGAAAGACCTAATAAAACCTAGAAAGTACAATTCAAACAAGAAGCACCATCATTACTCTCATTGTAACTTTTTTTCTTAACGTTTTTCATTGTGGTAAAAGTCACATAATATAAAACATACTGTTTTAACCACGTGTAACTGCAGAGTTCAGCGGCCCTAAGTACGTCCGCATCCTTCTGCAACTCTCACCATCACCCACCTCCCGAACTTTTCACCTTCCTAACCTGAAACTGTCCCCATTAAAACACTAAGTCCCCATTCTCCCTCCCCACCCCCAATCCCCCCCACCCCCAGCCCCTGGCATCCACCAATGTACTACTGACTTTATGAATTTGATTATTCTAGGTACCTCGTAAAAGCGAAATCAAACAGTATTTGTCTGCATCTAATAAATATATTTATTTTTAATGTATTTTTAAGGTTACCTTAATGTATGTCTTACATACAGATTGTAACTTCCTTTTGTTCCCCTTGTGCTTTGTAGGTTCTCATTGGTTATCTATTTTATACATAGCAGTATACCTTTGTTAATCCCAACATCCCAATTTATCCCATCCCCACTTCCCCTCAAGTCACACCTTGGAGAAATTTCAGCAACATAGGGGAGGGCAGGTGTATTGGGACAGGGGGACTCTTCCTTCCTTCGAATCACACCGTCCCTAGGCCTGTACTATTGGCCCCCACCCAGCCCTGCTCTAGATCCTGGCTGCCTCCTTAAGAAGGTTTGGAATGTTCTGAAGGGCTCAGGCATGATGGCTGAGACCCTCATCTCTTGGGGAGGAGGTGGCCCCCAAGGACAGGCTTCCTCAGGAAGGAGACGCTATTCACAGAACCGAGACATAAACACAGACAGAGACAGGCCCTGGAAGTCTGGAGCAAGGTGAGTGGAAAAGTGTCCTCAGCCCAGGAGTGGCTGGTGGTTTATGTACAGCCGGCCGCAGGCTGACCTTTTCCAGGCCCGGGCCCAGCACAGGAAGCTGACTGCGCCCACCAGCACAGCTCCGGCCCAGACACCAGGAGGAAGGCGAGCTACGGGAACTGCAAGGAATCTGCCTGGCCCAGGGGTCTGGCTTGCACCGCCCATGCGAGCAATCAACTGCTTAAAGGGGGGGCTGCCTCATTTCACGTGGCGGCCTTGCCCACAGCCTTTGTGTCTGAGGCTTGCTTCTTAATTGTTCCTGGGTCTCCTCTGGCAATCAGGGTCTTGGAAGGGAAAAGGGAGGGGGGAGAAAGGAGACAAATCTCCTAGGAAGAAAAAGCAAACCCAGACTTAGCCAGGCTAAATCCAGCCACTGGCCAACCAGCCTGGATGTGGCCCACATGTCTTCCCAACTTTTCCAAGATGGCCCCATGGCCCGCAGATGTGCAGGAAAGTTATGCTTACTCTGTGTGATCACAAAGACTGAGCTTCCCCAGGAAGGTTCTGGAGTCTGTTAGAAGAGCCCATGAGGCACAGATCTCCAGAAAATGTACCTAACCTTGGCTCCTCTCCTTGGCAAAGATTCACACTACCTCTGCCCAGAGTGGTGGAAGGCCAGTCCACTCATCCTGTTTATAGAAAAGTGGCGGGGAGGGCAAGAAGACAAGTCCCAGCCTCTAACAAGGCTTCTCACCAGCCTGCCCTGTTTGCGCAGTTCTTTGCCACACTGTCAACCATTCTTTCTTCCTAAAGCCAGCCTGTCAGTATCAGCCGGTCAGTGATCTATGCAGTGGGTCCTAAGAAAGAAACAAGTATGCAAGGCTAAACATTCAAAGCAGACACATTGCAGAGAGTCATCCACTTAACAAAGAAGTTAATTACGAAATTTCTCTGAAGAGACAACTTTCCTAGAGCAGGTAAGACACAACTTTATTTATGTCGTATCAGTGTATTCACAAAAACCTTTTTGGTATAAACCTAGAAACCTATGCTTAATATAAATGTATTGGTTGTGCTGTCTTTTTTAAAATAACTTTATTTATTTATTTAGGCTGCGCTGAGCCTTTGCTGCTCGAGCTCTTCTCTAGTTGCAGACAGCAGGGACTGCTCTCTCTCTGGGGTGAGCTGGCGTCTCTGCGGCGTCTTCTCTTGTTGCGGAGAGCAGGCTCTAGCGCACTCAGGCTCCAGTAGCTGCGGCAAGTGGGCTCAGTAATTGCGGTTCCCGGGCTCCAGAGCACAGGCTTAATTGTTGTGTCCCACTGGCTTAGTTGCTCTGAGGCATGTGGGATCTTCCCAGACCTGGGATTGAACCCATGTCTCCTAGATTGGCAGGCAGATTCTTTACCACTTAGTCACCAGGGAAGCCCTTGTGTTATTTTTCAGTTCTCAGGATAAAAACTTGACTTGGGCAGGTTTAGGGATGGTATCATTATTTCTACCATTCAGGTCAGGAAAGTGAGACTCAGTGTCTAAGCAAAGACAGGCATTCCTAAGGCTCCACAATGACCGGCTGACGGTTCTGTTTCTCAACCTGCCAAAATCCCACTGTTGTCCCTGCGCTGTTTACAGAAAGTGGAGTAGAGGGTACCAGGGGCTGGGATGAGGAGGGAAAGGGGCGATATTACTTACTTTGTGAAGAATCTCTATTTGGGATGATGGAAAAATTCTGGAAATGGATAGTGGTGACGACCGCAAAACATTATAAATGTACTTAGTATACACTGAATGTACACTTAGAATGATTAAAATGGTAAACTGGATATATATATATATATATATATGTGGGCTTCCCTTGTGGCTCAGACAGTAAAGAATCCGCCCGCAATGTGGAAGACCTGGGTTCGATCCCTGGGTTGGGAAGACCCCCTGGAGAAGGGAAAGGCTACCCACTCCAGTATCCTGGCCTGGAGAATTCCATGGACTGTATAGTCCATGGGGTCACTGAACACCTCCATGTACAAGACTTTGGGCTGTGTGCTGTGAGGTGGGGAAAAGAGACAGGGTCAGCACCTTCTGTGAGCTCCTGTCAGCTTGATAATGTGTGAGATAACTGCTACGATGCAACCTCTCTGGGAAACGCATAGAAACCACCTCCAGCCGAGGGAGGGCTCCCAGAGCTGGACCTAGATGGGCTGATAGGATGTGATCGGTGTCTGAGGAGGAAGTGGGTGCACCACACCTGTGGGGCAACTGATACCTGGGACCGATGGCCTTTGGAACACCCAAGGGAGCAGCAAGAGGTGGGCAGAGAGCAGGTCAGTCTGAGAAGAAGATCTGAGTGAGGGCAGAGAGGCGAATGAGGCTGGACGGGACGCTGGAAGTGGACAGTAGGGTGTCCACCCGACTCTGGGAACCTGGAGATTCCAAATGTGCCCATCAGCTTCCTGCCACTTCCAAAGTAAGTGGTAGATGGGCTGGGTACAGCTGGGTTTTTTTAATGGGAATGTGTCCAACAAAGATCATCTGTGGCCCACTTAGCTAGTGTGTGTCTCCAAGTAACTTCTCTCCTGGGGTCCCTGCCAGCCCCAGACACCCACCAGCACCCAAGGGAGCTCTGAGCCTCCCAAGCCTGACCCAGAGGCCTAGAGAGCCCATGGGCTCTTGAAGAGCTGGGCTCCAGTCTTCCTTGTTCCTTGCCCTCAGACAGCAGGGACTTCCTGTCCCATCAACCTCTGACCATCCACCCTCCCACCATTGCCAGCTAAAGGGGAGGAGAGGAAGCCCTGAGGCTCACAGCAAAGCCTCAGTGCACCCCTGAGTCCCAGGAGTGCTCCGATAGAGTCTGGGCCAGCCAGACCTGCTTGGCCATCTATTTGGCTGCAGGATACACAGAATGTACCTTTGGGTGCCTCCAGCAGGTGTGTGTGTGTGTGTGTGTGTGTGTGTGTGTGTGTGTGTGTGTGTGTGTGTACACGCGCATGTGCAGATATGGGCTTCTCGGCACAGGTGTTGGGTAACCTAATGCCCAGCCCGCAGCCAAAGAATCAAGACAGGCTTTGCTTTTGAGGGGGCCGACAAGCAAATCTGAGAAGGTTATTGTCCCTGAGAACCCTGACGTCACAATCCCATTGCACCGAGTCCTCCCTCTTCTCATGGACAGCCGGTCCAGCTGAAAGCAAATGCAGAGCTGCCCATGAATTCAAGCTGTGTGCCTAAGTTTCCACCAACACCTAGGGATGCAATAAGTCTGAGCTGACCTAGTGGTAAAGGGGTCACAGGAAGACCAAGCCCAGGGGGTTTGTAGCACATGGGAGTGAGGCAGGCTTACCCAGCCCTTCCTCCCTTCTCTTAGGGTGGTGGTGATGGAGGCCAAGATGCTGCGACTGATGGGGAAGGAGAGAAGTTATAGGTTTGCTGCAGCAGAATCTCTGGGGCATTAGCAATCATGCATTAAAATTTCCTTACGCTTCCCAGATGGAGAAAAAGAAAAGTCAGCTGCCCCAAGGAGAGAGACATGAAGAGGAGCCTTCTTTCAAGTTGAATCATGTGCCCAGAATAAATTAATCCACACTGCTGTCGAATCCTCCTGCTGGACCCTCACTCTAACTGAGGTTCTTTTTAAAAAAATATTTATTTATTTACTTATTTATTTGGCTACACTGGGTCTTAATTGCAGCATGAAGAATCTTCCATCTTCACTGCGGCACGTGGGATCCAAACCTGGCCCCCTGTATTGGGAGCATGGAGGCTTAGTCCCTGGACTACCAGGGAAGTCCCATAACCCAGATTCTTGCCTCATTCTATCAGCCACCTTCCACATCTCCCCTGCCCCAGCCTTATTCAAGTTTAGCCCTTTACTATCCCTGTCATCTACTGCCTGCCATTCCCTTAGGACTTCATTCCAGACCCTGTTAAGAAAACCATACGGTCACCAGCTTCCAGACTCCACTGCCCCCACTCTGCACACTCCAGGATCCCCCTTCAGATTGGAAGAAATAAGAAGAATTTGGAGTCTTTTCCCCCCAAGCAAGTGGGCATCCATAAGTGGGCGAAATCGGAGCATACTCAGCGTGCAACCTTCTGGTGTTGGGATGAACGTGTAGGCCAGGCCTCAGCCCTGCCAGGATGCCGGGCACTTGGCCTCTTTAAATGCAAATGTCCCTTGTGGCAGCCTTGGCCTCTTCTGCAGGGGTGGCAGCCACCCTGGGAGGAAAGATGAGATTTAAATTGGTAATCAAGCACTGTACCAGATTGGACTCTGACCTTGTTCAGAATTCCACTGGCCTGTGTTCCCTGACCGGCCACCCCCCTTTCTGCCCAATTGTTCCAATTGTTCCCTTGGGTAGCCGCCTGCTATCTAGGCAGTAAGGCAGGCTGTCACCAGCTGCTGCCTTCCTGGCTGCCTTCCACCTGGCTGGATCAGAAGACCTTAAAAATCAAAGAGCTCTGCCTTTCCAGTCTCTTTGCTACCTCTGCTGCTGGAGCATGAGAGTGGTCTGGATGAGGCCTGCTTGCAGGGCATGGGAAGAGGTGAGGGCAGGCCCAGGGAGCTTCTTTTATGCATTCTTGGTTACCAAAGCAATTCCCAGACAAGGTCAGGAATGGCCAGTGTGGGCCCACATGCCTGCTACATCCATGGAAGCAGCTGGAGCCAACCTTCCCCTGCCCCAGAACCCCCTTTGCTTGCTGCAAAACACTACACTTTTGCTCTTTTCTTTTTCCTGGGAAGTCTTCCACCTTCTCTTCTGCATGTCTAAATTCTGCCCTTCCCCCCAGGGCCTGGAGAACCACGAGCCTCTATAGAGTACTTGCAACCCTATCATCCCATCACTTAATGGCAAATAGATGGGGAAACAATAGAAACAGTGAGAGACTTTATTTTCCTGAGCTCCAAAATCACTGCAGATGGTGAGTGCGGCCATGAAATTAAAAGACGCTTGCTCCTTGGAAGAGAAGCTATGACCAACCTAGACAGCATATTAAAAAGCAGAGACGTTACTCTGCAAACAAAGGTCTGTCTAGTCAAAGTTATGGTTTTTTCAGTAGTCATGTATGCATGTGAGAGTTGGACTATAAGGAAAGCTGAGCACAGAATTGATGTTTTTGAACTACAGTGTTGGAGAAGACTCTTGAGAGTCCCTTGGACTGCAAGAAGATTCAACCAGTCAATCCTAAGGAAATCAGTCCTAAAAATTCATTGGAAGGACTGATGCTGAAGCTGAAACTCCAATACTTTGGCCACTTGATGTGAAGAACTGACTCATTGGAAAAGACCCTGATGCTGGGAAAGACTGAAGGCAGGAGAAGAAGGGGACGACAGAGGATGAGATGGTTGGATGGCATCACCGACATGATGGACATGAGTTTGAGCAACTCTGGGAGTTGGTGATGGTCATGGAAGCCTGGTGTGCTGCATTCCATGGGGTCACAAAGAGTTGGACACAACTGAGCGACTGGACTGACTAACTGATCCTTCTCTTACCTCCTCAATTCACGATTCAAACCAAGTATGTAGGGCATTTAGTTGCATGCTGATTTGCCATGCTGTCTCACTGTTTTATCTCCCGAACAAGATGGTAAGCTCCATGGCTTGGGTATCGCCTAGAACTGGCACTTAAAAGGTCTACCGGGAATCAGTGGATGAAAGGACAAATGAAAGAATATATGGATTGTGTGGGTCAGAGCAAAGTTTTCTTGAACACCCAGAATTCTTCCCAAGAAGAGAGCTCTTCTTTCTATTGGCTTTTGTCGCATTGATGGAAACTTTGCTTCCAATGCCTCCGAGAGCAGAGGGAAACCAGGAATGTTTCACCAGGAGGAGTCAGTATCCAGTTGAATTTCCATCAGCATGCAGGGCACTGATGGCTGCTGGGATCAGATGTCCTACCCTTTTTGATCTAATTAGGATCACAGAATGTGCCCACATGAAGCTTTGTTTCCTGTAAATGCACACACAGTTTGTAAGTGCAGGAGGGACCCAGGCAAGGCTGTCCTAAACAGACAGCATGTGAAGGAGGCAGAAAACAGGGCTGTTGGATGGAGGCAGGGAGGAGGCCGGGTGTCCAAGAGACATGAAAGAGCTCCCTACTCCCTCTTCCCCAGCTAGGCTCCATCTGTCCAAGTCTGCTCTCCCGCCCAGGTGAGCAAGAGCCAAAGATGGGGCCAGGACAAGGGACAAGACTGGGAGCGGGGTGGAGGATGGACGGTTGATTCAGGTGGTTCATCCGAGAGACAGCACCTTGCGTGCAGCCCCATCGGAAGGCAAGGCAGCTACCACGCATGCGCTATCCATCCAAAGCGGAAGCAGGGAGGGAGGCTCGAAAAGCCAGCAGAGGAACTTGGCAGGTGGTCCACTGGTTAAGAATCCACCTTGCAACGCAGGGGAAGCAGGTTCAATCCCTGGTCAGGGAACCAAGATCCCACATTCCACAGAGCAACTGAGGCCTGCAGGCTGCAACTACTGACCCTGCGAGCTCTGGAGCCCATGTGCAGAACTGGAGTCAGCATGCCCCAGTGAAAGGCCACATGTAATGCAGCAAAGGTCTCGTGGGCCCCAGTGAAGACCCGAGGCAGCCAAATGAATTTTAAAAAATTTAAAAAGGCAGTGGAATAGCAGACCACACAGGCAAGAACGAAGATCTGGAAAGACAGGTGAAGGGAGGGCTGTTACATCTTTGTACGCAGAGGGCCCAGGGGTTAGGGTAGCAGGTCATTGATGAGCTCTGTCCAGGGGCTTCTGCCTGCCATCTCAGAAGGAAGTCAGGAGCTGACAGCCAAGCACAGAGCAGCCTGTGTGGGAACCCGTGTGCCATCGGGCTCCTCTCTCCTAGGCTGCCATGAGGGCAGAGATCCTCTGACAATAAGAGGCTATGTGCTCGTCTCCTGGGCAGAGGAGGGGCTCAGAGATGAGAACATGAACGGAAGGGAAGGTGGCAGCATCCTACCTACAGGCCAGAGGACCGAGTGTGGTGGGGTGTCAAGAAGTCATTCTGGGGCTCCCCGAGGAGCAGAAATGCCCACGTGAGGTTTTCCAGCAGCGCCCCACCCCTGGGCCCTTCCCCTGTCTCGGGGCCATTCACCCGCCTGTGCACGCAACCCCATCACTGATGAGAGTGAGCTGAGTTTGCCAGTTCCACTCCTGTTATTACTCATACTTTTCCCAGGGAAAGGAACAGACCCGGAGGAGAAGGCAGTTGCCCTGAGCTGGCCTAACTCTCAGCTAACTCAGCCCCTTACTCTCAAGAGGGATATTATGACCCATTTTACAGCCCCTACTGACATCAAAACTGTTAGTCCCAGAACAGGTGTCCAGGTCAGAGAACACCTCACTCCCCAGGTGTATTTCCTCCTGCTCCAGAACGTCCCCCAGGACCCCAGGAGGAAGGGCAGGCAATGAAGGAGTAGAGTTCAAAGGCCCAAGTGTATGTACAGGGGAGCTTCCTGTCCCACTCTAGCCAGAGACACGGAAGTTAATACAGTCTCAGAACTGGGGAGGCAGGGGTGCATGCAGGTGCCGTGGGGAGGGTGGGTCAGACACCTGGCATGTCTGATGACCGCACGCTCCTGAGAGCACACACATGGCACTGCCGAGGCTGGGGACAGAAAGCAGGCCAATTAGGAAACCAGTGCTCCATCCCCAATCCCTCGGCACTGGTTAGGACCCTAGTTCCTATACCTGGCTGGGCGGCAGAATCTCCCGGCAAGCTCAGCAAACATGCAGACTCTTGGAGCCCCGCTGCAGTCCCACCAGGTCAGGACCACGTTGGGTGGGGAAACTGGGCTATGTGTGTCCAACAAGCTCCCCTCGGGTTCTCAGGCCTCATTCCCCTCCCTGAGTTTAGAGTTGCTGGATTTGAATAGGGTTTCTTGTAAATTGATGATGGTCTTGTTTGAGGCCACAGACAGTCCTTCCTAAACAGACCCTGTGCCCAGAACATGGACTGGATGGGCCAGATCTACTCTGAGAGAAGCACTTTACAGCCTGAGCATCCCGCTGGTGCACTTGGCCTCCCCTTTGATTACCTGGGATGGGGTGACTCCCATTACCCCACAGGACCTCTTTCCTAGCATTTTGTTTGTTTTCACAAAATCAACTATTACACATACTTGATGACAGAAACTTGAATGCTATTCTTCCTCCTGTTTAACATGTGTGCCAACCAACCTCACCTGCCAAAGGTAACGTGGAAACCCATCACCCACTGGCTGGCTCAAGATGAACCCAAGGGCACTAAACCATTATGTTATTTTCTTTGGAGCTTCTGTTTGCCTGAACAACAGGCTGCAAAGCGATTTGGAAAGTCAGGCTTAGACCTGGGGTAAAATGGGCAAATGGGCAAAATGCCTGGCCAGGAGAGACAATTTCTTATCTTTTTTTTCTATTTGTTTTTGGGGTTTTTTTTTTGTTTTTTTTTGTTTTTTTTACTTAAGGTATGTATAAGGTCACAGAAGAAAGAGCACTGCTTCCACGTGGCTGGTGCTGAACATTTGCAATTTACCAATGACATCTCCCCCACTCATGAGTTTTCCTAGATCTGAGTCACCCACAGTGAGGCTTACTTAAGTGGAGAAAAATTCCTGAAGTGAATGACTTGCATTCTGGCTTGGGAGGCAATGCCACAGAAGCTCTCACTCTCACCCACACCATCAGGCCTGACGGCTGATGAAAATTGATGGGAAAGGTTGTGAAATTGGGGCTTACAGAAACAGTCTCAGGCGGGTAGAGGGAATTCTGCTAGCAGACTGCTTTCAGGGTTGAACGGCAGCTGTTCCCTGCCTCTACAGCCTGCTAGCCTCTGCCCTGCAGATTTTGGACTCACTAGTCTTGGCAATCACATGAGCCAACTCCTTAAAATAAATCTCTATATATACACATCCTATTGACAAATGCATGGCCTAAGAGACAAGAACACGCTCACACACCCAACACCAGCCCAGCAAGGGAGACCTTTAGTCCCTGCGATGGGCCAGACTGTCACAGTAACAAAATCAGCATTGACCTAGACTGCAGTTTCTATGTGGCTTCCGGCAGGGACACCAAAGTGGTATCCAGGATGGAGTCCATGTCCTCCAGAGACTTTCCAACTCGCCACCAAGTTAAGGAACTTCAGCACAGAAAAGGACCCCAGTGGAGCTCACCTAGTCCACCTCCTCTGTTTCACGGATGGGGAAACTGAGGTTCTGAGAAGGGATGGGACCCACCTCAGGCAGTGCAACCTGACAATGGAAAAGTTGGGGAAAGGTTCTGAGGAGAACATTCCAGACAAGAAGAGTGTGAGTATGAGCGATTGTGTGTGTGTGTATGACGCTCACACTGAAGGTGGAGGGAAGGTGAGGGTAAAGACTGAGGAGAAAGAGGAGGGAGAAAATGCGGGCTCAAGGGGAATGTTCACGTGCTCACCAGGCATCCCACATTTTCCTCACAAAGTCAGGTTTCTGGGGAACAGAATTACTAACCGTGCTGTCAGCTGGGGCCCAGCCCAGAGAGGGAGCCAGCTCGCGTGCTCCCCGTGGGAGTCTAGGAACATGGACGCGGAGCTCAGGCAAGCTGTCTGGGCTGGAATCTGAGGCAGGTGGTGGGTTTTACTTTGTGTAACTACAGGAAATAGTTGAGGTGAACGTGAGACGGAGAGAGAAGAGAGCTCAGGACACAAGAACAGAAGTTGGTGAGAGGAGATGGAGCAGGAAAATAAATGGAGGCCCAGGAAAACCAGGAACGTGTGTGGTGTCAGAAGATTTAAGGGAAGAGTAGGAGTTTTTTCCTTTCAGTAGGAAAAAAACAGGTCAAAAGAATCAAATTCGTTCAGAAAGGGCGCAGTGGCTCTTACAGATGGGCCTTTGGTGCTGCAATGAGAGCCTCGCTGGCCGCGTGGTTGACGGACAAGCCAGAGAGATGTGAGCCCAGGTGAGAACCCAGGGGGGACGTGGTGGAGAGGGCAGGTATGGAAACCGCCCTCCAGAAGGTGGGAGGAACAGTGGCAGGGCATGTAAAGGCAGGAGGGAGGCTTTCCTTTTTCTTAAATGAATGAGACTTGAATGTGTTAAATGCAGATGGAAAACAAACTGGCCCAGGGGAAAGGGCTAAAGACCTGGGAGAGAGGAGATGTTTACGGGGATCAACACGCTGTGAAACTGGGGGTGCCGGTGTGGGGGTGGCTAAGAGGAGATCACAGGGACTTCCCTGGAGATCCTGTGGTTGAGGCTCCGAGCTTCCACTGCTTCCACCGTGGGGGGGACGGTTTCAGGGAACGAAGATCTCACGCAGTGAGATGCATGTGGTGTGGCTATGCAGTGTGGTAGCCATGCAATGTGGCTAAAAAGAAAGAAAGAAAGTTTAGAACAAAAAAGAGAGAGACAAGCATGGACACAACTTCCACTGTGACCCAGAGAAACATCAAAGGGTGCAAACAAAGAGAGAAGGTTTGCTGGCCAGGAAGGGGAAAGTTCGCTTCTGCTGATCTTTATTTTTCTCTTCTTTTTCTAAATAAAAGGGCCCTCATCTTTGGGACACAGGCTCGTTCAAGTCAGAGGAGGCACCGGAGGGTGACAGGCTTAGAGTCCCTGGGTGACTGTCTTCCAGGGCAGGTGGTCGTCCCAGGCATGCATCTGATATGGCCTATGAAATGGAGATTGGCCTCAGACCCAGACTGATGAGACGATGCTCTCAGGCTACCGGCTCACGGTGGCCACAGTGTGAGGCTCTGTGGAGACACATGACCATAGGTACGCTTGTGCAGCCCGGGGCCCGTGTAGCCACTCGTCATCCATCAGACCCCTGGGACTCCCTGGACAATACCTGTCTCAGTCCATTTGGACTGCCATGACGCAGTGCCAGAGACAGGATCGCTTATTAACAGTAGACATTTACTCCTCCCAGTTCTGAAGGCTGAAATTCCAAATCAGGATGCCAGCATGGTCACGTAAGGGCCCCATTCTGGCTTTCTGGTTGCATCTTCACATGTTGCAAGAGGCTGGGGAGCTCTCTGAAGTCTCTTTTATAAGGGCACTAATCTCCTTCATGAGGGCCCCCCGCTAAAGGCATTAGGGGCCACCTCCCAAAGGTCTCATCTACGAATACCATCACACTGAGGATGCGGCTTCAACATAGGAATTCTGGGGACACACATTAAGACTGCAGCAAAGCTCTAAATCCCCCTTCCCCAAGAGTGGTCATCACAATCCCCCCAGGTCAAAAACACATGTGGCGACATTCAATATCCTTTCCTGTAGCTCTTGGAGGGCCAGAATTCTAAGCTGTTGATCCTTGTGTCCCTGCTCAAAATTGCTCTCAGTGTGAAACTGATGCATTTTTGGCTGAATTCCAGTCCTGATGCAAATAATTTGGCTCAGCCACCACTCAGAGATGGCTCCCAGAAAGACCCTCCTCCGGTGCTGGCCTGCTCACATACGAGAGTTTTAACAAGGAGACGTCCAGAGGAGACATGCCACCCCAGCGCCTCTCCCAGCAGCCATATCAGAAAGGAGAACTCCATATCTTCAACCCTTCCCAGCACAGCTGCCTTCCAACCAAAAGAGAATTGCTGGGAGCTTGTAAAGCCCCAAGCCCTCAGCTTTCATTGTCCGGCAGGCAGTTCCTTCGCCTTTCCCCTTATTAATTCAACAGCAGAGAGTACTACAAAGACTTGGGCCGAATTCCAACCACATCATCGCTGGGGAAACAATAAAATGCCTGACTGACTCTAAAGGCTGTATCTGTCACAGAGATAAAGGCCAGTCTCCGATCCTCTCCGACAACGCGGGGCTCAGAGTTCAGCTCAGGAAAGTTCGGTTTGCTCATGGCAGAAACCGTGAAAACTTTTCCTGCTTGGAAGCCCCTATTGGCCCTTCTATAGGACAAACCCAGCAAGAGAGACGAGGCAGCAGACGGTGCTGCCTGTTCGAGGGCCCTGAACTGGGCTGAAAGAGCCCCACACCCACATATACCCATGTGCACCACAACACGCAGGCCCGTGTGGTCTGACTTAGCAGATATCTGGAGGAGGTATCTGGACAAGATTATCTGGAGTCCAGCTGATTTGCAATCAAGAGTACCATTCCTGGACTTCCCTGGTGGTCCAGTGGTTAGGAATCTGCCTGCAGGGGAAGCAGTTTCGATCCCTAGTCTGGGGAGATCCCATATGCCACAGGGCAACTAAGCCTGAGTACCACAGCTACTGAGTCCACGCTCTAGAGCCCGTGCTCCTCAACAGGAGAAGCCACCTCAGTGAGAAGCCCCACACAACTAGAGAAAGCCCCTGCAGCAATGAAGACCCCGCGTGGCCTAAAGTTTAAAAAAAAATGAACTACTATCCCTTACCTCAAAGACTCACGTTTCTGTTTCATTTGACCCTTAGAACTAGCCCATGAGCATCTAAAATTCGCATTCTTATTCCCATTTGGGCTTCCCAGGTGGCACTAGTGGTAAACAATCTGCCTACCAGAGCAACAGACGGAAGAGAAGCAGGTTGGATCCCTGAATTGGGGAGACATCCTGGAGGAGGGCATGGCAACCCACTCCGGTATTCCTGCCTGGAGAATCCCATGGACAGAGCAGCCTGGCGGGCTACAGTCCACGGGGTTTGCTAAGAATCGGACACGACTGAAGAGACTTAACACGAATATTCCCATTTTAGAGATTAGAAAACTGACACCCAGGTTGTGAAACATGCTTGGATCTTAAGTGGCAGAACCACTCAGATCTTCTGACTCCCTGTTCATGGCTTTTTCCTATGAGAGCACACTGCCTCCCTTTTTTAGAGAGTGGCCATTGCATTGAAAGTTAGAAGCAGACTCTGAAGATGTTGTAATTTCTTCATCTTCTCAAGGCCACTTGGCACCAAAGCATCAGAAATGGTCTCCTCAGAGATAAGGTGTAAGAACCACTCTTTGGCATGAGCTTTGACCAAGTCACAACACACACTCTTGCTGCCTGATCAGAGCCAGAAGGTGAGGAAAACTGTCTCAGGATATCTGCTCTATCCACCAATGGAGATTCCATCCAGGCCTTCATCAGGCCGCGTCTTCATGGCATCAAGGGCAGACAGGGTTCCTTCAGTGCTTCGGCTGTATACCAGGGAGGAGGCCTTTCCTCCCAAGGGTCTGGGTCTGCTCTTGCCTGGATTACCCTGAGAGGTTGCTTACAGCATAGGGGAGAACTAGGGGCTGTCCAGAGCAGATTCAGTGAGCAGATCCCAGAAGAGCGGTCCCAGGAGTCCTAAGACCACTTCATGGGCCTCTGGTCACTTTCAGGACAGGTCCAAATGGGTCTGGTCCTAACTGCCGCTTCCTGTTGGAGTGCACGTGTATGACTTCACATGAACTTGCATCACCAAGAACAAGCTTTGATTGTTAGGCTGTGGTCGTCGTCTTGACTCCTTAATTGTACTGGAAGGGACATGAGGGCAGGAAGATGGGCAATCGGTTTCCCAGAGCCATAACCTCCCATTTCTCAGTCCTTTACCCTCCACAGAAGCCCTTCTTCCCTCTCAGGTCCATGACATCCCTACAGGCTCTTCCTATCAAAACCTAATCTCAAGAAGGGATTTACAACTTCAGCAGAATCCAAGTCAACTGGAACTGGAATGATGCCTTGACTCTCCAGGCAAGGAGAATGTGGTCATGGCAGCCCTTCCGGGAACATCATCTGTGAGAGGTCAGAGCCTTTCCAGTCTCCTTTAACAAAATCCTTGCTGATGACTCTGCTTCCTTTGAAGACTTTGCATGACCCTAGTAGGGATAAGGAACTTGGCACCGACCGACACCATTTCCGGGAACACAAGTGAGCCACTCTGGGTCCAGATACCTGATATGAATGTGTTTGAACTTGCACTTCGACATGTATTCCCAAGGCACTGGTCCCAGTTGACAAGCAGAGAAACCATGCCTCTTCTCTAGGTCACACGAGCGTCACCAGACATGCTGTGGCTCCAACACCAGGACAATTAACAGTTCACTGCCCCTGGGGCTCCCCAGGTAGGCAGGGGCTGGAAGCAGCAGCCCTCGTCCTGCATCTCATTCACACAAGTCTGAACCGTCAGGGCACATTTTTGGAGCACCTACTTTGTGCCAGGCACCTGGATAGAGGCTGAGAACCCAAGCTACGTGGGCCCAGTTCCTATGCTCCTCATGGTCAAGAGGAAGACACAGAAGAAACTGACAACTCCATTTAACACGTGGGTGCCTTGTCACAGCTCTTAACACGGCTGGGGTGCTAGGAGAGGAGTGTCCCTAACCCAAACTGGAAGGCACAGGGATGCTGGGGGGGCCAGAGAGGTAGGCGTCCACTTGCAGAGATGATTTCAGTAAAACAGGGAAAGTGAAAGGACAGAGATATAAACAAAATCTGTCGTAAAAAGAAGTCTTCCTAACTCCGGCTCCCCTTTCGTTTCTTTTTATCATCTCCCACCCTTCAAAGCAAAGATTTTTCAAAGTGTCTTTCTCTCATTCCCTGCTCCACTGAAATTGCTCTAAAATCACCAGTAACCTCCTGATTGATGAGCCAACATGCCTACCCTTCATCTCCTAAATCCCTGTGGTCTCCGGTCTCCTGGCCATGCCCTCCTCTAGTGTCAGTCTCCCTGACCCCACCCTCCTGCCTTGCTGCCCGCCAGGCTCCTTGTGAATTCTCTTTGACTCTCCTCTTTCTTTCCTGTTGCTCATTCTCCCCGCGGCCACCTGACCCACATCCAGCTCCAGCTTCCAACCGCCTGATGATATAAAACATTTGCCAAGTGCCTAGCGTGTCCCAGATATTGTGCATAGCACCTCCCATGTATTATCTTTCTTGTCCTCCTATAATTGTGCAAGACAGGACTAAGATTCCTTTCTTACAGAAGTGGAAAGCAACACACTTGTAGACTGTCTTGCTCAAGTTAGCCCAGCTAGTAAGAAGTGAAGCCAGGGTTCAAATTCAGCTGGAGTTTTAAACATCTTCCCGAGTCCCCCAGGTTACACCACCTCTGACTGTCTCTCATGGATTCCCTCCCCCTCATCCAGACAACTATGCTCAACTTCCCATGAGCAGGCCCACCCCTGGGCACCTCAAACTTACTATGTCCACAAGACAGTTTGGATCCTTGCTCCCTGCCGGCCCTGGCCCTCTCCATCATCCCTGCCTCCTTCCCGTCACGTATATGGGCTCCCATCCCAAACCCTGGTCTGCATCATCCCAGACGCCCCTCTCACTGCCTCCTTCCTCTCCCACCCTCCACGCCGGAGTCTCACTCCTTAGCCTTCCCACTTCCATGTCATCTCCCCCGTCTGTCCTCCACACTTCGGATTTCTCTTTCTAAAACTCAACTCTGACCACACTATCCTCTTATTGAAATCCTTCACTGGTGGCACAGTGCCCTCAAGTCAACCTCCAAACCCTTTGGCTTGGAAGGTAAACACCGTTTGGGACCCAGTCACCTGCCTCCCCATCTTGTCTCTTCCTCTCTCCCAGGCCGTCTACAGCCCAGTCACCTCAATCTCGTGGTCCCAGGAAAGCCCCAAATTTTCCCATCCAGTGACTTTGTATGTGCCTTTTCCTCCGTAACACCTATATGGCAAACCCTGTGAAGTTGCTTCAGTCGGGTCTGACTCTCTGTGACCCCATGGACTGTATCCTGCCAGGTTCCTCTGTCCACGGGATTTTCCAGGCAAGAATATTGGAGTAGGTTGCCCTGCCTCCTACCCATAAAAGACCCATGTCTCTATGTCTCCTGGATTGCCAGGTGGTTTCTTTACCAGTGGGATTCCCCTGCAGCTCAGCTGGTAAAGAATGTGGCCACAACGCGGGAGACCTGGGTTCGATCCCTGAACCCCTGGAGAAGAGAAAGGCTACCCACTCCAGTATGCTGGTCTGGAGAATTCCACGGACTGTATAGTCCATGGGGTCACAAAGTGTATCGCCACCTGGGAAGCCCGTGGTTAACCCTACTCATCCTTAAACATGTTCAAATGACACCTCCTCCAGGAAGTCCTTCATCGCTCCTCCCTTCACTCCTGCCCAGGCACATTTCTGTACCTACTCCTCAATCTTCGCAAGCATCAGAGCATCAGATGACATGAAACTGATCCTCAGTTACATACCCCTGCACCCCTAACTAAGTTGTATGGCCCTCTTTGTAGATGTTGACTTAGTGATCTTTGCACGGTCCTTGACAAAATCTTTCTTTAATCAGCATTGATTGATTGCTTAGTTGATTCATCAATTAAGTATAAAACAAGGTCCCCTGTGAAGAAACTGCAGTCCAAATGCGAAAGAAAGTCAGTGTTGGGCGAGGTGATCAAAGATACTCATGCCAAGATGGAAGATACTCATGTGACCAGGAGTCACAGAGGGCTGCAGAAACTCAGGGGAGGAAGATATTGAAAGCGCTTAGGGGGCTGGAGGAGCAGGAGGTTTCCTGGATGGGAAGCAAGTTAATCCATGCACAATCCATGCAGAAGCCCAAGCTCTGGCTTCACATACACCTGGTTTCTTTCCAGCAGCAGCAACAGTTGAGCAGAGATTGGTGCCAATGAGCACCCAGGATCCCTTCCATGTAATTAGCAAGTCTCTGGGGGAGGCCTGAATCCCACAGTCTGGGATGCAGACAAAGCGGATCTGTTCCAGTTATGCTAATTGCTGCCTTTCTCCCACAGAGGACGGGGCGGTGAGAGATTCCAGGAGGCAGCCGTGCGGGAGGGGGAATTCCTCAGCTCAGGCAGCCTGGCCCGCACAGGGAGGGGCCCTGCCAGCTTCACCAGGAAAAGCCGGGTGCAGAGCCTATGTGTCAGCACCATGGGCTGTCTCCGAGAGGTGTGCTTTGAAAACCAGGCATCTTCCTCTCCAGGCACCCTAAAGCTTAAAACGGCACTTTAGAAAAACTGCTTTCTCCTGAAAGCTGCTTTTTAAATGCAAATGACCCTGGAAGAAGTAGCCCGAGAAGTTCCTAAGACCTTTGTATAAATGGGCAGGTATGCCGCTTTACCCAAAGGATCTGCGGGCCTGGCAAGGCAAGTGCCTGAGCTGTGGAGGAAACATTAGAGAAGTCAGGGGGCCCCAGGTCACAAATCCACTCCAGCTGCAAGTGTACCCTCCCCCCCGCCCCCCGACTATTGCCCAGAGGCCCAGTTCCGGACTGGCCTTTCCTTCTGCCACCATCTTGGACCGAAGACCTCGCCAGTACCCAGGGGCACCCACCACCCCATTCCAACGCCTCCTTCTCCACAGCTTCCTCCCCTAGGAATCAACAGCACCCCTGAGGCCACGGGCACCTCTGTAAGTTTACAGCCCTCAGCTACTCCACAGGGTGCTGGTCCAGGATTTTGAGGGGTTGGGTGAGAGCACTCGCAGGGTCTCTCCAGCTCCAGCCTGAAGCAGATTCACAGCAAGGGCTTGTTGAGACAGATCACCTACAGTTTCTGCAAGTCTGAGGTCAAACCTGAGAACTGGCCTTTCTAACAAGTTCCCCAGTGATCCTGGTGCCAGTGCAGGGAACCCTCTCTGAGAACCACAGCTGTGTAACCTTGTCACTCAAACTGTGTTCTGCAGATCAGTATCCCTGACATCATCTGAGAGCTGGTTAGAAATGCTGAACCAGAGCTGCAGTTTAACAAGGTCCCGGGTGACTTCTCTACACAATAAATTTTGAGATGCCTTCACCAAAGCAGTGTTTCTCAGAGTATGGGGCAGACCACCTGCATCGGCATCACCAGGGAGCTTGTTAATAACAGACTCCCCTGTGTCCACAGCAGCACTATCCACAATAGCCAAGACGTGGAAACAGCCTCAATGTCCACCGACAGAGGAATGGATAAAGAAGATGCGGTGCACACATGCGATGGAATACTACTCAGCCATAAAAAGAACAAAATAACACAGCAACCTTGATGGCAAGCACAGATGATCATACTAAGTGAAGTACCTGGGAATGAGAAAGACAAACATCATACGATGTCACTTACATGTATGTGGAATCTAACCTATAACACAAACATTCATTATATGTAGAGTCGAAAAAGAAATTACGCAAATGAACTTACAAAACAGAAAGAGACTCAGACTTAGAGAGCAAACTTATGGTTGCCCAGGGGGAAGGATGGGGAGAGGGGATAGTGAGCTTGGGATGGATGTGTACACACTGCTATATTTAAAATGGATAATCAATAAGGACCTACTGTATAGCACATGAGACTCTGCTCGATGTTATGTGGCAGCCTGGATGGGAGGGGAGTTTGGGGAAGAATGGATATACGTATGTGTGTGGCTGACTCCTTCACAGTTCACCTGCAACTATCACAACATTGTTAATTGGCTCTACCCCAATATAAAATAACAATTAAAAAAATTATTAATGATGTCTTTAGAAAACTTTCAGAAAGAAAAAAAGATATTGTCAGATTCCTTCTAAGGTATCACTTCAATTTTCTATTAACAATATGTGACAGCATCTTTTTCCCTACATCACAGCAATTAATAAGCATTATTATTCTTTTTCACGGGCTTCCTTGGCAGCTCAGCTGGTAAAGAATCTTCCTGCAATGTAGGAGTCCTGGGTTCAATCCCTGAGTTGGGAAGATCTCCTGGAGAAGGGAAAGGCTAACCACTCCAGTATTCTGGCCTGGAGAATTCCATGGACTGTATAGCTCATGGGGTGGCAAAGCGTCAGATATGACTGAGTAACTTTCGCATAACATAACATTCTTTTTCAGTTTTTGCCAGTCATATTGGTATAAAGTCATTATCTCATTGTTACTTTAATTTCCAGCTCCATATTAATAAATTGAGCAATTTTTCCTAACAAAAAGAAAAGAAGCATCCTGAAAGCCCACCCTCCTAAAATAAAACAAAATTTTAAAAACTTCTAGTGCATTACGTTGTTCCTTAAGGTAACTGACTTCCTTTCTTAAACTGCAACACATGCGTTAACTCCTGGTCACGCATGTCTCAGCATGGATTTGTTTATCATAGGGTTTCAGCCTAAGCTATGCCCTTCCTGAAGCTTCTCTCCAGCCAGCTTACTAAGAGACGGGGGAGGCACTACATGAGGCGACATGGGCACTTGGGCCTCAAGTCCAGTTTGATGACAAAAGCCGAGGATGGTTTCACCATATCTTTCAAAACCAGTCCTTGCTCACAATTTTATACCGAGTTTGCAGAGGTAAGTGTCTTGTGCAGACATAAGACAGTAAGTGACCATAACAAGAGTTGGTTGAAAACTTGAGTGAAATGACCCATTTGACTGTGTTCATCCCACTAGACCACACTTGAACTTGATCCCTCAACAGGTAAAATTACAGCTTCCATTGACTGCGGGCTTTCCAGAGGCCAAAAAATCTACATCCCAGTCTCATAATGGGTCGCATCTAATTTCCACATGTCCTCATATGTTGGGAGCCAGCCTGAGGAACTCCGCCCATGGCAAAGGTCATGAGGAAGGAAGCTTGGCATACGCAAAGGCGTGATCAAGCCTCAGGAAACCCCCTGTTCCCAAGCATCTAACCCCCAAACCAGAGTATTTTACGGGGAGCTCTCCCCCATAACCATTTCTCTCAGAGAAGGAGTTAACTTACAGCTCCAGTTAATAAAAAATCCTGGGCGTGACAAGAGTGTTTCAACTTATGAACTCTGAAGGTTCTCTGGCCTGCCTGATCAGGCTCGTCTGGCCGCATGTGATTATTTACACCCTCCCAACTGTGAGAGGCACGGGATGTTTTAAAACTTTCTAAATACAGACTCTTTTGAGAAGTTAGAAGATCATTAGTATAGTATTAGTGGGTTGATTAGGAATAATATTGGTGAAGGGTTTTTTCTTCATTTGTCATGCCAATAATTACTGCTAATTCCCTGCCCTGGATGTGACAAGCATGTCTCAGGTCAAACCTCTCTGCTGACAGACCAGCTTGTGTGACAACCTCTCAACCATAAACAGCACAGAGAGTTTGGAGTATTAACATAGGGCTTTTTTCATTGATGAGTCAATGATTGCCATCAGGCCTCCATATCCTTAGGTACCTGGGAATATATTAATCAATGTATTTGGAATATAGAAAAGGAAATATAGTAGTTTTTTGATGTTAGCAATACTAGACTTTTTGAGTTAATGAATTTTCTCTTTTGTTATAGATCACTGTACTTTGTTATAAATCACTGTGTCCTTGCTATGCAAAAATGTAACTTTATCACTATCTTAAGACTAAATAGATCTTAAGGGGAACATTGGTGAAGGGTTTACATTTGTTGAGCCAATATTTGCTGCCAAATTTCCATATTCCTGCCCTTATAATGAATATAACTAACATATAGGAGAAATAAGTATTAACCTTTAAGATTAATCATGTTAAACCTTAGGTTAAGTAAATTCCTTTCTTGATTGTAACTCACTACACCCTCACCCTATAGGAATGCAACTTTATTTGGAGGGTGGCGCCTGATTTAAGAAAAAAATCACCCCTGGAAAAATAAGTTTTCTGGTTAACTGACCAGTATCAGAAAGGGCCATAAAATGTCAGCAGACCTCATGGCCAGAAGATGATGAAACTCATAAGACCTTTGTATAATTTTATATGAAGCACCTGATTGTGACAAGGGTCAGGTCTGCTGACCCCCACATGACTCTGTATTCATCCCTATGTATAACAAAAAGGTATATAAACAAACCTGAAAAATAAAGAAATCGGGTCAGTTTCTGGAAAGACTGATTCCCCCGTGTCGTTTCTTTCTTGCTCCCCGCTTTCCTGGCTGAATTCCCATCTGAGATGTGGGTACTCACCAAGCCTGCTAATTCTGCCTGGGCTTCTGAGGTCGGACCAGGGAGGCCTCAGTGCCTCCTCTCCTTCGGGAGAATGGAAAGACGCCTGTGGCCTACGTAGGTGGTGACTGGTATTCCATGTAAACCAGTTATTCAGCCTCTTTTCTCCACTAGTTCTCCTACTACACTATCTGTTTCTAATCTCCCTCTATATCTGTAATTAAGGAAGTTTTTTCCAGGACGCCGATTCCGTCCCCACCTTCGAATTACCCTGGATCCACCGGGGCTGGACCCCGGCACTCATACATAAAGTTATCCATGTCTTCCCAAAGATGGTTCATTTTGGTGTTTTGTGAGCTTTGCTGCTGGAGAAATCTTCACCTTAACTTATAAAGCCCACAGTACAAAGGGAGATGCCATTTCTCAGGGCAACTGGTTTCCTGTTCCAAGTTTCTATGTTGGGTACCAAATGAAAGCCTCCCCCTCCAACCCCTCAGCACCAAGACCTCAGACAAGTCCCCAGATTCTATAAGAGGAATAAGAGATGTGTGAATACACAATAGTGTTGGTTCTATTAAAGCCTCATGGCAAATTGCTTTGGGCCACCCTCAAAAGCCCTTCCCAGCTCCAAGTCCTAAGACTGAAGCCAAACATTTTTCTCTTCCTTCTCACCGGCTGGGCTTTAACAGAGAGTCAGGCATTTCAGTATCTGTTCCTTCAGTCACTGAATGCCTGCTGGCTTCCACCCCTGATGTGTCCAGTCCAGGCTCCTTCATCACCCCTTGCCTGGCACTCAGCTCTGGTCCCAGGGCTATGCCAAGAGGGGTGGACAAAACTGAGGCTTCCTATCAACACCTCTGATCTTACTAGTGGTCTCTCCTTATCTGTCTGTAACCATTTTATTGAGAAATAGTTAACATATCATGCAAGTCACCCAATGAAAGTATACGATTTGCTGATTTTTAGTATATTCAGAGCTGTAAAACCACCAGCAGAGTCATTTTTGGAACATTTTCATCACCTCAAAAAGAAACCCTGTACCATCCCCTCACCCCCAAGTTCCTCGGCCAAAGATAACCAACAATCAACTTTCTGTTTCTATAGATTTGCCAATTGTAGACATTTTCATATAGATTCCATTCTATTCCACTCAGATGGAATCATAAAAATGTGGCCTTTAGGACTGACTGATTTATCTTGGCATAATGTTTTCAGAATTCATCCTAACTGTAGGAGGTATCGGACCTTAATTCCTATTTATGGCTGATGATATTCCATTGTATGGGTATTCCCTTTTTTGCTCAACCATCCTTCAGTTGACTGACATCTGGATTGTTTCCACTTGGGGCTATAATGAATAATGCTACCATGAGCACTTATGTACCAAAAAACCATTGCCCTTTACTTTTTGAAAGAACTAGAATGAAAAACAGTCCTGGTGGTCACCCCAACATTTTGGGTGGAAAGCAGCTAATACAAGGAGAGAAGGCAGAGAATTCCTTTGGAGCATTTGCTAGAGTCAAAAACCTCAGGTGCCACTGAGCTGTGAGATCTTGACTAATCCACTTGCTTTCTTTCCTTCATTTTCCCACTTTAATTAATTAATTTAACTTACTTTTTTATTAATTTTTATTGGAGTCTAGTTGCTTTAAAAAGTTGTGTTAGTTTCTGCTATACAGCAAAGTGAATCAGCTTTACATATATCCCCTTTGGGGGATTTTCTCTTTTGTAAGGGAATTGGAAGACCATAAATTAGGTCATTATTAGAGTATCAACTTGTTATGCACGACTTAGTCCAGAAAAAAATAAGGGAAAATTGCCATCATGATGGAATTCAGATTTTCCACTCACAGCCAGATGCTCCAAACCTTCCTTCCTGCCTCCATGGTGACCAGACCCTTTACCCCAAAGTCTTCCCCAGGCCTTCATGACACCCCTTGATAGTGTTGGCTGCTTTATGACTTCATGGAATTTGTTTAAATCCACCAATAGGCATTGGGAAGTTATATATACATCTATAGACGAGGACGGTCCAGCTCCCACTGGGAACTTTAAACTCTTGTCAGCACCAGCTAAGCGTTCTTCCAGAGACTCTTGTTCATGGAATCATCTGCACATCTTTAGAGCTCAGGTGAATCTTGTGAATACCAGGTGATTGCCCTTCCTATTTTGCATGGATTAGGACATGCTCCTCAGCCCCTCTGCTGCTGCTGCTGCTGCTAAGTCGCTTCAGTCATGTCCGACTCTGTGCGACCCCACAGACGGCAGCTCACCAGGCTCCCCCGTCCCTGGGATTCTCCAGGCAAGAATACTGGAGTGGGTTGCCATTTCCTTCTCCAGTGCATGAAAGTGAAAAGCTAAAGTAAAGTCGCTCAGTCGTGCCCGACTCTTAGCGACCCCATGGACTGCAGCCAACCAGGCTCCTCCATCCATGGGATTTTCCAGGCAAGAGTACTGGAGTGGGGTGCCATTGCCTCCACCATCAGCCCCTCTAGTCTTGGCTAAGTCCTAGACAGAATATTCATCTTTTGTGTTTCCTGTCTTCTGATAATTACCAGCCTCTGATGAGCACATCACAGCAGGTACGGGCTTTCCCTGAGTCTCCCTTCCTCTCCGGTCACCACTGATTATCTTTCCCCATTCTCTCTTTGAGTCCTACATGCCCAGACTCACTTGTGCACAACCTTTGAGCTTGCATGCTGTGTGCTAAGTGTCTTCAGTCAGGTCTGACTCTTGGCAACTTCTTAGTTACCGAACAACAGCAACAGAAAGATTTGTACCACGTGGACTAAATTCTTGGTAGAGGAATAATAACTTCATGAAAAACTATCTGAATGACTGTATAAAACCACAGTTTTAAAAAGAATTCAGGGACTTCCCTGATGGACCAGTAGCTAAGACTCTGCATTCCCAATGCAGGGTGCAGGGGCCCCAGGTTCCATCCCTGATCAAGGAACTAGATCCCGCATGCCACAGCCTAAGTTGAAGATCTCACGTGCTGCGACTAAGACCCGACCAAGAACTGGTGCAGCCAAATAAATAAATAAATGCATTTAAAAAAAAAAAGTATTCAGTTCAGGAAATTTCCTGGAGGTCCAGTGGTTAAGACTCAGCGCTTTCACTACTGAGGGCCTGGGTTCAGTCCCTGGTCAGCAAACTAAGATCCAGCAAGCTGCACAGTGAGGCCACAAATAAATAAATAAAAATAATAATAAACTAAGAACATTCTAGTCAAGTCCTATTTAACCAAATTCTCTGGACTTCAGGGCTTCCCTGATGGCTCAGATGGTAAAGCGTCTGCTGCAATGCGGGAGACCCAGGTTCAATCCCTGGGTCAGGAAGATCCCCTGGGGAAGGAAATGGCAACCCACTCCAATACTCTTGCCTGGAAAATCCCACCGATGGAGGAAACTGGTAGGCTACAGTCCATGGGGTTGCAAAGAGTTGGACACAACTGAGCAACTTCACTTGTCAACGGACTTCGGCCTCAATAAAATCTGAAAGATGATTATAAACAGTAAATAAAATGGAGGGAATAGGAGGTCAGCTATTTACCATATTATGCAAATCCTAGGGCACTGTTCCTTGCAGGTGGTCTTCCTATAATCCAAACTTCCTTTGGATCACGGTGGACCAGATGTGAATGTCCTCTGATTTCCTGGGGCTGTTGGCATTCTGAAAGGAGACAAGACGTCTCCAGGGTGGAAGCCACCCAGGAAGGTAGCAGCCACCGGGTCCCCTCAGCTCTTATTCTCCAGGCAGGTGCAGGGTCGGGGAGGAGGATGCCCGCATCCTGCAGGGAACAGGAGCCGCAGGGGGAGGACCAGGTGGAGCCAGCATTCCCAGGCAGGCTGCCAGCCCTGAGCGGAGCCTGCAAGCAGGCGGTAATTAAAAAAGCCAGGAACGTGAGACTTCCCCAGAGTGTCCACAGATGTGGTCTGTGGTCTGACCTCATGGGAAACAGTGGCAGCACCTGGGATTCAGCCGTCAGCGCTGCTCCCTCCCTGGCAACGTTGTTTGTGAGGCCGTCCCTCAAGGAACGAACTGACTGTTCTTATACGGGATACTCTGATGGACTGCTTAGCGTGGGGAAGACATACCTCCCAACTCAGGTGAGCTCAGGTGAGCTTAGAGCTGCCCCCCGCCCATGTCTCACAAGGAGGGAAGAGGTGCTGACACGGGACTTGGTCACACTGGATGCTGCCCCCTTGTCAACCTGTCCCTCTCAGCCCGAACGTTTCCACTGAGTCAATGTTGGCGAAGTGTTTTAAATATGCAGTGCAGTTCATTATCCTTCCTACCTCCATATTCAGTAGAGTCGAGTGATTAAAACAGCAGATTTGAAAGAGACCTGGGCTCAAATCCCAGCCAACCACTTATTGTTCTGACCTGTGACAATTCAGCCTCTTTAAGCCTAGAGTTTCGTATTTGAAATCAGTTCAGTTGCTCAGTCGTGTCCAACTCTTTGCGACCCCATGGACTGCAGCAAGCCAGGCCTCCCTATCCATCACCAACTCCAGGAGTTCACCCAAACCCATGTCCACTGAGTCTGTGATGCCATCCAACCATCTCATCGTCTGTCGTCCCCTTCTCATCCTGCCTTCAATCTTTCCCAGCATCAGGGTCTTTTCAGATGAGTCAGTTCTTTGCATCAGGTGGCCAAAGTATTGGAGTTTCAGCTTCAATATCAGTCCTTCCAATGAACTTTCAGGACTAATTTCCTTTAGGATGGACTGGTTGGATCTCCTTGCAGTCCAGGGGACTCTCAAGAGTCTTCACCAACACCACAGTTCAAAAGCATCATGAAAAAAACTCTGGGACTTCCCTGGCAATCCAGTGGTTAAGACTCTACACGTCCACTGCCGGGTGGCGGGGGGGAGGTGCCAGGGTTCAATCCCTGGTCAGGGAACCAAGGTCCCACATGCTGCATGGTGCAGCCAAAAAAGAAAAACAACTCATCACATAGCAGCGGAGTGAGGATTAAATGAAATGGGACTGGGAAGGCTTTGGTTTCACACTGGGTTGTCTATTCTTCCAAAACCTTCTGCACCTGCGTTGCTGCGTGAGAGCTGGAGTGTCCAGGGCTCCCTTGCAGCCTGTCCTTTATAGCAGCTCCTGTCCACCAGCCAATCCCAGGAGCTCCTCTCCTCAGGGAGCATCCTGTCCCGCCTCATGAGGTGGTTCTGCTGGTGAAACATCTCCAGGACACTCTTTAGGTATGTGTGTATTTCCGGTATCCCACAGCAAGTCAGCTGGGCAAGTTTGGAAAAATTTTGGTGACTGCCAATCTCCTCCTCACCTGCACACCATAGAGCTTGTTTCCTCATTGTTTGTTCTTTTATGAGAAAGTCTTTGAATGAATGTTCCTTCAAAGAAAGCAGGTGGTCCCCTCCTCATAATAGGTTAACATCCAGATTTACACAGAGAACAGACAGACTCATAGGTGTCTTCTGGAAGGTAAGTTCTTCTAGTGCTGTTGTAAGAAAAGGAAAAAGCACAGTGTCTGTAGCCCTAAGTGTAAGTTCAAGTTCATCCACTTACTGAGAGGCCCAGGACCAGCCACTGACTTTGAACTTCAGAGTCTGCTTGCCATCTCTCTCACACGTGTTATCCATGTACCTGCCACAATGAGGAGGCAGAAGCCTGCCAGGTGCTTTCTTCTCCTCCCAAAGTCAGGGTGACCAGCAAAGAAGAAACCCCTCTGATTGAGGGGCATGACTTTGACCCTAAGCCAACCGTCATACGGGACCAGTGGTCACTGGCTTCCTGTTTTTGCCACATCTCCCCTCTGGGCCCCATGAGCTGACCCTGCGTCAGTGTTTCCACTCCTTTCAGCTCTTGCATTAGTTGAAAGCTGATTAGGAAATTCTCATTTGTTTTCACTTGGATTCCCTGGGAGACAGACTGTCTGAGATGGAGGTTTGAGGGCAAGACTTCTACTGGGCAGGGGAGGAGTTGAACTACGATGTCACAACAGCCCAGCTGACCCCACCAGGGGATGTGTAGCTCCTCCATCCCTCCAGAGTGGTCCTGTCCTTGGCAAGGAGGCCAGTTTGTGGACTGCCTCTAGGGAAGGGCTGTGACCGTGAGTATCTTGGTTGACTGAGGGTAATTCCTGGAGAGAGGCACCAACGAGAGCCCTCAACTGCCAAGGCTCCCAGCAACCAGTGGGATGAGTGAGTGCCTCAGTTCCAGAGAGGGCTTCTGGGTGGCCTCCACACATCCACCAGACCATCTGGGTGGTATTTTTTTAATGTTCACATTTTTAAGTTTAAAAATATAAATGCTGTTGTAAGTAAGTAATTGTGTTTGCTTCAAATGGTTCTATCCAAAAATAAGTTTTATATATCTGGAAAGGGCAAACCATAGCTCCCTGAAGAAGTAATTTTGTCAGCAGAAAACTAAGCTGTAAAATACCTAATTTAACGTAAAAATGTTACAATTTAAATGAAGAACTAATGAAGATGGGTTGAAAAATCCAATGTTAAGAAATCAATTATCCTCAAACATATCTATTAATACAAATACAATGCAATTCCTATCTCAGCAGATTTTTGTAGAAATTGATATTCAGATGAAAATGCAAATAACCTAGTATGACTAAAACAGTTTCAGAAAGAATCAAAATTGGAACGCTATCAATGCCCAGTCTCAAGGCTTGTCATAAAGCTACAGTAATCAAGGAAGAGTGTTACTGAAATCAAAACAGACCAATAGATCAGTGAAACACAGTCTAGAGAAAAAACCACACATTTGTTATAAAAAATGGATTTTTGACAAAGGAGCTAAGGAAATTCTGTGGAGAAAGGATAGTCTTTTCAATGAATGCTAAAGGAAAACTTAAATATCTGTGGGGGGAAAAAAGAACTTTGATCAATAAATCACACTATGTACAAAAAAATTTTTTTTAATATCTCTAAACCTAAATATAAAGCCTAAAATTATAAAACTTCCAGAGATGACATAAGAGAAAATCTTTGTAACCTTGGGTTAGTTAATATTTCTTACAGAGGGTACTAAAACTAACATCCATTTAAAAAAATTATAAATTATATTTCATCAAAGTTTTAAGCATCTGCTCTTCAAAAGATACTGTTCAGTTCAATTCAGTTGCTCAGTCATGTCCAACTCTTTGCGACCCCATGAATCGCAGCACGCCAGGCCTCCCTGTCCATCACCAACTCCCGGAATTCACTCAGACTCACATCCATCGAGTCAGTGATGCCATCCAGCCATCTCATCCTCTGTCGTCCCCTTCTCCTCCTGCCCCCAATCCCTCCCAGCATCAGAGTCTTTTCCAATGAGTCAACTCTTCGCATGAGGTGGCCAAAGTATTGGAGTTTCAGCTTTAGCACCATTCCTTCCAAAGAAATCCCAGGGTTGATCTCCTTCAGAATGGACTGGTTGGGTCTCCTTGCAGTCCAAGGGACTCTCAAGAGTCTTCTCCAACACCACAGTTCAAAAGCATCAATTCTTTGGCTCTCTGCCTTCTTCACAGTCCAACTCTCACATCCATACATGACTACTGGAAAAACCACAGCCTTGATTAGACAGACCTTAGTCAGCAAAGTAATGTCTCTGCTTTGGAATATGCTATCTAGGTTGGTCATAACTTTCCTTCCAAGGAGTAAATGTCTTTTAATTTCATGGCTGCAGTCACCATCTGCAGTGATTTTGGAGCCCCCCAAAATAAAGTCTGACACTGTTTCCACTGTTTCCCCATCTATTTCCCATGAAGTGATGGGACCGGATGCCACGATCTTCGTTTTCTGAATGTTGAGCTTTAAGCCAACTTTTTCACTCTCCTCTTTCACTTTCATCAAGAGGAAATTTTTAGTTCCTCCTCACTTTCTGCCATAAGGGTGGTGTCATTGATATTTCTCCCGGCAATCTTGATTCCAGCTTGTGTTTCTTCCAGTCCAGCGTTTCTCATGATGTACTCTGCATGGAAGTTAAATAAGCAGGGTGACAATAGACAGCCTTGACGTACTCCTTGTCCTATTTGGAACCAGTCTGTTGTTCCATGCCCAGTTCTAACCGTTGCTTCCTGACCTGCATACAGATTTCTCAAGAGGCAGGTCAGGTGGTCTGGTATTCCCATCTCTCTCAGAATTTTCCACAGTTTATTGTGATCCACACAGTCAAAGGCTTTGGCATAGTTAATAAAGCAGAAATAGATGTTTTTCTGGAACTCTCTTGCTTTTTCCATGATCCAGCGGATGTTGGCAATTTGATCTCTGGTTCCTCTGCCTTTTCTAAAACCAGCTTGACCATCAGGAAGTTCACGGTTCATGTATTGCTGAAGCCTGGCTTGGAGAATTTTGAGCATTACTTTACTAGCATGTGAGATGAGTGCAATTGTGCGGTAGTTTGAGCATTCTTTGGCATTGCCTTTCTTTGGGATTGGAATGAAAACTGATACTGTTAGGAGAATGAAATGTTAGGAGATACTGTTAGGAGAATGAAAAGACAAACCATAGCCTTGGAGAAAAGATTTGTAGATCATAGTCTGGTATTTTATATCCAAAGTACATAAAGAATACCCAACTCAGTAGTAAGAAAACAAATAACGTCTCCCAAAATGGAGAAAAGATTTTAACACATAATTTGAAAAACAAATGACCATATGAAAAAATGCTCAACATTATTAGTCATTAAGCCAATGCAAATTAAAACACAAGATTCCACCACACACTTGTTAGTGACTGAAAATCAAAATACTGATCATAAGTATTGATGAGGACATAGAATTCTCATACATTGCTGCTGGGAATGCAAAATGCTACAACTCCTTTGGAAAACAGTTTGGCAGTTGCTTAAAAGGCTGAACATGCAGCTGTCATATTATCAGCCATTTCTCTTCTAGATATAAACCCAAGAAAAATGGAAGCAGATATCCTTCCAAAGATCAGTACACAAATGTTCATGGCAGCTTCATCTGCAAGACAGCTCCAAGTCCATGAAAAGGTGCATGGATACACAGATGGTAGTACATCAACATAGTGAGGTGAAAGTGAAAGTGAAAGTGAAGCCGCTCAGTCGTATCTGACTCTTTGCAACCCGTGGACTGTAGCCTACCAGGCTCCTCCCTCCATGGGATTCTCCAGGCAAGAGTACCGGAGTGTGCTGCCATTTCCTTCTCCAGGGGATCTTCCCTACCCAGGGATTGAACCCGGGTTTCCCACATTGCAGGCAGACACTTTAACCTCTGAGCCACCAGGGAAGCCTATAGTGAGGTACTACTCAGCAATAAAAAGGAAGGGACTATTCCATGGTTGGTTAAGTCCATGGGTTCAGAGGAACTGAGGACAGGGATGGCTGACTATGAGTTATGCTTGGATTAACCTCCACCTTGTTCAAGGATCAACTGTAATCATACAGAAACTTCTTTGTGAATGTTCACAGCATCATCATTATTTGTAATAGCCCCAAATCTTAAAATAACCTATTGTCTGTCCACTGATGAATGGGTAAAAAATGATGGAATTTATTTAGCCATTAGAAGGAAGTAGTGATACTTGCTACAACCTGTGAACCTCAAGACATGATGTGAAAGAGTCAAGCACAAAGACCACACACTACATCTCCATTACGACATTTGCATTGGCAGCCTGTAGATACAGAAAATAGACTGCTGGTTGCCCAGGGTTGTGTAGAGAGGGTGGGAAAGGGGAGTGACTAGTAATGGGTACAAGGTTTCTTTGAGAGTTGAAGAAAATGTTCTAAAATTAGCTTATGGTGATGGTAGCATGACTCCCTTGTTGTTGTTCAGTTACTCAGTCGTGTCTGACTCTTTGCAACCCCAAGGACTGTGCACACCAGACTTCCCTGTCTTCCACCATCTCAGAGTTGAATCAGAGATCCCATTCAACCATCGCGTCCTCTATTATCCGCTTCTTCTCCTGCCTCCTTCAGTCCTTCCCAGCATCAGGGTCTTTTCCAATGAGTAGGCTCTTCACATCAGGTGGCCCAAGTATTGGAGCTTCAGCTTCAGCATCAGTCCCAGCATCAGGGTCTTTTCCAATGAGTAGGCTCTTCACATCAGGTGGCCCAAGTATTGGAGCTTCAGCTTCAGTGTCAGTCCTTCCATTGAATATTTGGATTGACCTCCCTTTAGGATTGACTGATTTGATCTCCTTGCTGTCCAAGGGACTCTCAAGAATCTTCTCCAACACCACCATTCAAAAGCATCAATTCTTCAGCACTCAGCTTTCTTTATGGTCCAACTCTCACATCCATACATGACTACTGGAAAAATCATAGCTTTGACTAGATGGACCTTTGTCAGCAAAGTAATGTCTCTACTTTTTAATATGCTGTCTAGGTTTGTCATAACTTTTCTTCCAAGGAGGAAGCGTCTTTTAATTTCATGGCTGAAGTCACCATCTGCAGTGATTTTGGATCCCAAGAAAATAAAGTCTGTCACTATTTCCATTGTTTCCCCATCTATTTGCTATGAAGTGATGGGACCAGATGCCATGATCTTAATTTTTTGAATGTTGAGTTATAAGCCAGCTTTTTAACTCCCTTAGTACGATTAATAGCCATCTAATTGTATATCTTCAAAGGGTACACTTTATTATATGTAAATTGTAGCTCTATTAGAGCTATTTTTAAAAATAAAGCTGTTTTTTAAAAAATAAAAAAGAGATTACTAATGCATACAGAAACATGGATATATCTCAAAATAATTATGCTGCATGAGAGAAAAAAGAGATTACTAATGCATACAGAAACATGGATATATCTCAAAATAATTATGCTGCATGAGAGAAAGTGGACAGGAGAACTTACTCTACCAACATTCCACTTACAAGATAGTCTAAAGAAAGCAGGTCAGTGACTGACTGAAGAGACGGTGTGGGGAAGGATTGCCAAGGGGCATGAGGAAGATTCTGGAAGGGATTGCCATGTTCATTACCTTGATTGTGGTGATGAGGTCACAGTTTCATGATGGCTTCACATAGAAAAGCGTCAAATTATGTGATTTACACAAGTTCCATGTCTGGTGTGTCCATTAAAACTTAATGGTGTATAAAAGCGTCAAATTATGTGATTTACCCAAGTTCCATGTCTGGTGTGTCCATTAAAACTTAATGGTGTAGAAGTGTTTAATGAAGAAGCGGTGGAGGGCGAGGGGTGGGAGGAGGAGGCTGGAAGGAGATGTATTAATAGTTGACTTTAAAAAATGCACAACCTAAAAGTTGAGCATTATGTTTTATTTGGCAGACAAAACTGAGGACTTCAGCCAGTAGACAGCTTCTTAGATTTTTCAGAGGGATTGCTCCAAAGAGGCAAGAGAGGAGCCAGGATATACAAGAGTTCTGCAACAAGCATCAAAAGAGTACTGTTAATTTAAAGAAAGCTAGGACTTCCCTGGTGGTCCAGTGGTCAAGAATGTCCCTGCCGATGCAGGGGACACAAGCTCCATCCCTGGTCCAGAAAGACTCTATATGCCACCAGGCAACTAAGCCAGTGCGCCACAACCACTGAAGCCTGAACGCTCTGGGGCCCGCGCTGTTTGACAAGAGAAGTCACCACGATGGGAAACCTGAGCACCGCAGCTAGAGAAAGCCCCCGCACAGCAGCAAAGACCCAGTGCAACCGAAAGCGAAATAAATAAATTACTGTTTAAAATTAAAACAAAAGTCAAACCAGACATCTCAAGTTAATGAACTTAGTTGTTTTCTGGGTATAAGAAGATGCAAGAACCTGGGCTCATTGAAATCATTCCTTCAATATGAACCTTACTCATCTAGGGGCCAGTATCCTGTATTTCCCATTGTGAGGCCCCTCCGGGTGCACCACTGGCTGGATGGCTGAAGCATCCTTTGTGGATCTGGCAGGCAGCTTTTTTCCCTTGTATTCTTCTAACTAATCTTTAATTCTTTGGTTTAAAATCAATGTGATTTTTAAAAATTGTATTGACATATAGTTGATTTACAATGTTGGGTTTAATTTCTGTTGAACGGCAAGAGGACTCAGTCATACATTCTTATTTTCCATTATAGCATATATCACAGACACTGAACATAGCTCTCTGCTCTGTACAGTAGGAACCTGTCGTTTATCCAGCCTGTGTATGCTAGTTCAGGCACTATTTCTCCTGCACATAATAAAGAAGCTCGCCTTGAGGGAGGGAAGAGCAGTAGTGCTGTTGGGTCCCCAAGAGAATGAACCGCAGGGCTTGTGAAGCCACGTTGCCAAGCGTTTCTTTCTCTTAACTAATTTTTATTAGAGTATGGTTGATTTACAATGTTATGTTATTTTCCACTGTACAGCAAAGTGAATCATTTGTGCATATATATATATATCCACCTTTTAAATCCTTTTCCTATGGAGGCCATTACAAAGCATTGAATAGAGTTCCCTGTGCTATACAGTAGGTCCTTATTAGTTATCTATTTTAGTCGTGTGTAAATGGGGTTGCCTTTGGACCAGCCAGAAAGAATCCGACATAAAGAGTTTGGGGCAACCTAGTCAGAAAGGACAGATGTGCTTGTCTAGAAAGGACACAGGACCCCCAGGAGGACTGATAGCTCCGACCGAACAAAGAAAATGAGTTGAGGTAGCGATGGAATACATGCCTTCACAGTGACTGACTGAGGCGCGGGCCTGGTAGCTAATCCCACTGAAGTTGCCCCGGGAGAATGACCAGGGCAGAAGCAGAGACATGCTTACTTTTAAGTGCGCTCTTAGCGTCTCCATTCCAGGGAGATTATCCCACCCTCTGCCCCTGGCCTCAACGCTTTTAAGTTTCTATATGGCATCTGACTAGGATCACACGTCTCCTGGGAAAGTATAAACAAAGTTAAGTGTGAATTCCTTTGGGCTGAGACAATTAATGCTGGTCCAGATAACTCTGCTCCTTGCTGGACTGAAGCCCTGCTTGCTTAGACCTGTCCTCGATTCCAGTCTCTTCCAGCAGCCCTTTCCCACCACAGCACATACATGCACTGATATGATGTAAAGAAAGTCAAGGTTACATGGTATCAATAACCACAGATCTTTAGGAAAACAAATGACTTGAACCCTTGTTTATATTTGTTTTACAATCATTCCTTTTATTTTCTTAATAAGCTTCTTTTTAAGGAGAGACTATTCCCAACTTCTAGATAAACCCAGTTAGAAAAGACAACTTTGACACCTTTCTTCTCTCCAGGCACCTACTGCTACCATGGAAACCACTGGGAAGGAAGGGGACAAAAAAATACTGACGCTCAGAGGATCCACAGGGTCAGGAGCGGAGAAGTGAAATCAGCTGTGAAAACCCAGAGTATTTTAGGGGGTTGGTTAGAGAAAAGATTCCCAAGGACTAGCCTATCTGTAAGGTGACCACCTTGACTCAATGTTTTCCTACCCTAACAGGAAACTTTCCTTTTTAAAAAAAATTTAAATTTATTTATTTTAATTGGAGGCTAATTACTCTACAATATTGTATTGGTTTTCCCATACATCAACATGAATCTGCACGGGTGTACACGTTGATGCACTCAGCTGCTTCAATAATTTGAACTAACAAGCATCTTTTTTTTTAAACAATAGCAGTAGCCCTGTACTGGTTAGAGGTCTATTAGCCATTGATATACATGAGCAGGACTGAGTTCAGTTCAAAGCTTCCCATGAAGCCCTTGAGGATGTCAGCTATTCTGAGTAAACCAGAGCCTGGAGAAGTAGAAAGTCAAGGCAGTTTGGAAAATGGAGCCTCTGAGGGGTATGGGAGGGGAAGTGCTCAGCACAACCAGAGAACTTGTATCAGAAGTCAGGAGAGGAGGCACCGGAGCAGGAAAGAGGGCAGAAAAAGAACAGGAACCCTCAGCCAGCAATAGAGAAACCACCAAGTAAAGGATGGTGGTCCACCCATTATATGGAAATCTCAGCCATTTAAAAAGTTCTCATTATCCAGTGCTCCTTGACAGCCCAGAGGAGAGAGATGGAGTCGGAGGTAGAGGGGTGGCTAGGGAGGGAGGTTCCCGAGGGAAGGACATATGTATCCCTACAGCTGATTCATGTTGATGTGTGGCAGAAACCAGCACAATTTTGTAAAGCAATTATCCTCCAATTAAAATGAAGTTTTAAAAAATAAATAAAATGAAAGAAAAAAGTGATCATTAAACGTTATTGCAACAAGAAAAATATTCCTGTCACAATGTACAGTGAAGAAAACAAGAGACATAAAAAGGAAACATCAGAGTCTGACAAACTCCGGTGGTGACTGGTTTAGTCGCTAAGTCACGTCTGACTCTTGCGACCCCATGGACTGTAGCCTGCCAGGCTCCACTGTCCATGGGATTCTCCAGGCAAGAATACTGGAGTGGGTTGCCATTTCCTTCTCCAGGGGATCTTCCTGACCCAGGAACCAAAGTCGGGTCTCCTGCACTGCAGGGAGATTCTTTACCGACTGAGATACAGTCAGCTCCTATTTCAGCTCCCTATTTCAACAAACTTTATCTAGTTCAATACTTGAACTAGGGTCGGCCTTGAAAGAGCTGGTCTTCTTTTCCCCCTCCTTCCGGCATCCTGACTCAGAACCCAAGTGCGTTTCATTACTATCTTGTTTCAGCTCTGTGGGGCCTGTGGTCTAGCAACACTGGGAACATAGCTATAGTTTCTCGCACCGTTTCTATGGAGGAAAGCTTGAACATTTTCAACATTCAATTTAAAAATGAATGTTTATTCATTAATTACAGAGGCAATGGCACCCCATTCCATTACTCTTGCCTGGAAAATCGCATGGATGGAGGAGCCTGGTAGGCTGCAGTCCATGGGATCGCTAAGGGTCGGACACGACTGAGCGACTTCCCTTTCACTTTTCCCTTTCATGCATTGGAGAAGGAAATGGCAACCCACTCCAGTGTTCTTGCTTGGAGAATCCTGGGGACAGAGGAGCCTGGTGGGCTTCCATCTATGGGGTCACACAGAGTCAGACATGACTGAAGCGACTTAGCAGCAGCAGCAGCCTAGAAGTATAAACTTTATCCTCATACTGATGCTCATTCACATTTGACTCTTTGCAACCCCATGGACTGTATAGCCAACCAGACTGCTCTGTCCATGGGATTTTCCAGGCAAGAAAACTGGAGTGGGTTGCCATGTCCTCCTCCAGGGGATCTTCCCGACCCAAGGATCAAACCCGAGTCGCCTGCATCTCCTGCATCGGCAGGTGGGGTCTTTACCACTGAGTCACCAAGAAGCCCTTACAACCCCTGTTGTTGTAGTTTAGCCACTAAGTTCTATCCGACTCTTGCGACCCCGTGGACTGTAGCCCACCAGGCTCCTCGCCCATGGGATTCTCCAGGCAAGAATATTGAAGTGGGTTGCCATTTCCTTCTCCATTATAACCCTTATAGCATTGTGCAATATAGCACAATTTATATTGTTCTTTTAGTAACGACTCTCTTCTTCTAGGCAGACTTGACCAGACTGTGTGCTTTGTCTCACCCTCCGCCCCCGCCCCCGCCCCCGCCATCTACTCTTGGAGGTGGGGAAGGGGGCCTCACTCCCAGCTCTTTCTAGGGCCCTCTCATCTCTCTCCAGCAACTATGACACTTGCATGCAGCCTCTTCATGGCCTGCCCTGCCCTGCAACCCTGACAACATTTCTAAGAAACATGCCTTGAGGGGAAAAAAACATTGAAGCACTTTGAACAGCAAGTTGGAAATTGCTCTTCTCATGCTTAAAATCATTCTAGGCCATTGACATTGACATGGATATTCTAGGTCGTTGCTTAAACAACAATTTATTTTCTCAGAATTGTGGAGCCTGTAAGTCCAAGGTCGAGGTGTTGGCATGTTTGGTGACACCCCTCCTTGGCTTGTGGATGGCTACCCTCTGTCTGTCCTCACGTGGTCTTTTCTCTGTTGCAAGCATCCCTGATGTCTTATAAGGACATCAGTCATATTGAATTAGGGCCTACCCAAATGACCTCAGAGCTTCCCAGGAAAACCTGTATGACTAGGGAGTTTTTTGAGTATGTAAGGTAAAGGAGAACCTTTTATTAGCTTTTCAATTTCTTTAATATTTGTTGATCTACTCAAAATATTTATTTCTTATAGTCCCAATTGTGACATTTAAAAAATTTTTCTCAGGTTTTACCCAAATTTCAAATTGATTTTTCTTAGCATCTATTAGCATACCTTTCTTTTGTGTTTTTTAAAATATCTATTTATGTATTTGGCTGTGTTGGGTCTTAGCTGCACGTGGTGGCTCTTTAGCTGTGGCATGTGGGAATCTAGTTCGCTGACCAGGGATCGAACCTGGGCCCCCTGCACTGGGAGGGCTGAGTCTTAGCCACTGGACCCCCACAGAAATCCCTTCTTCTATTTATAGATTTCATCCAAATGGAATTATTCTTTGCAAATGATGTGAGATAGGGATCTAATCTTATGTTTCTCCTTTAGTTGAGTCTACTTTCCCAGGCATCATCTATTCTGGGAACCATCCATTCTCTGATCAATGATTAATGGAGCCCCTTTATCATATATAAATGTCCACATTTACATTAAAAAGTATTTTCTTTCTGTCTTTCTCCTTTCCCAATTCAAATGTTTGCAAAACACAGAAAACTTTTTACTGTATATATTTAATAATCACAACAACTGTACAAGATATTATCTCTTTGTCTCTGAAGAGTAAATAGAGATTCAGAAAGATTGTGTTTAGCCTAGAACTCACCTAAGACTGAGTGGCATGCCAGTATTTCTGACTCCAGATTGATTGGTCTTTTCCCAATTCCCCTACTGCCTGTCTAAGCACCTGACTTCCCGTACCTAATTTTATTCATTATATAAATACCTATTGAACACCTTAAATGTTCTGGACACTATTCTAGGATCTGGGACGGCAACAGCAAAATAGCCAGATAAAAATCTCAGCCGTCCTAGAACTAACATGGCCAAGGGCCCAGGGTAACTGAAAACAGAGGCGGAAACTAAGAAAACCACATTTGGTAACAAGGGCTATTCCAGTACCTGCTCGACATCCATCTTTTCCAGGGGTTCAGGGCTTCCATTTGTAGAGTCAAAGAAAGCCCCGTGAAAGTTGCTTGACTCCGATTTGTAGAGGGGCGGCACTGAACCCCCAAGTCAGGCAAGACACAAGGGAGACACCCAGGCTACACCTCTACCTCTGGGCAATCGCAAAAAGTTCCTTTTGTTGGTCAGCCCTTTCTTCTGTTCCCTGAACGAGGCTAAGAACATATCTCTTACTCTCTGAGCCAATCCCTCCCCTGCATTCATGATTAAGGACTAGTATTTCAGAATGTCTTGGGGGGAAGTGAAGAGCAGACACCTCCCACCATCATGAAGACCTCTTGTAGGGAGGAGTCTTCTCATTTTAAATGTTTTAACATTTAAGACTAGAAATAAAGTCAAACATATGTACTCCATCAACTTCATAGTGATAAATCAGGTCTAGTTGACTAAAAATTGACTACAAGATGGAATAATTTAAAGGATGACTTAAAGGGAATAAAAAATGAATTCCCAACGAACAGTTGGCAATATCCATTTCCATTTTTATAGATAGTAACTGCATTTTCAGCTAGGCCCCCAGGCACCCTGAATAAAAACATTATTTTCGCGGGACTTCTCTGGTGTTTCAGTGACTAAGACTCCATGCTCCTAAAGCAGGGGAGTCAGGTTCGATCCCTGGTCAGGGAACTAGATCCCACATGCTGCAACTTAGAGTTCTCATGCCACAACTGAAAAAGCTTCACACCACAATGAGGACTGAAAATCCCACATGCAGCAACTAATGCCTGGCACAGCCAAATAAATAAATCTTTAGAAAGAAGAGGACAGTATTTTCTAGCTTCTGGTGTGATCATCTGACTGTCTTCTGGCCGAAGAATGTGGGCAACTCTTCAATGATGCTACTAAAAGGGAACATGTCTTCCCTTTCTAAGTTCCCAGGGATTAGAAGTGGACCTAATGGGGGACACTTTGGACTGTGTGGTGGGGAGAACATCCTATGAATGTCACAGCAAAAACTAAGAGCCTGGCTTTAGGGAACACAACCTCAGTACCACCTGGGGACTTGAACATAATACAGGATTCATCTTCTATCTGGTTTAAGTCACTGTTAGCTAGATCTCCTGAGACCAACATTTCCCAAGGTCCTCCCCATTCTTCCAAACATCCACCTTTGGGACTTTCTGTCTATGCATCTGTGCGTGCATGCTCAGTCATTTCTGACTCTTCGTGACCCCATGGACTGTAGCCCTCCAGGCTCCTCTGTCCATGGAATTTTCCAGGCAAGGATACTGGAGTAGGTTGTCATTTCTTCCTCCAGGGGACCTTCCCAACCCAGGGAACAAACCTGCCTCTCTTGTGTCTCCTGCATTGCCAGGTGGATTCTTTACCACTGAACCACCTGGACTTTCTACTGTGATTCAAGTAACTTCTCTTCCTGTTCTTTAGTGAAAGGAGTTGTTGTCC
Organism: Capricornis sumatraensis; assembly: GCF_032405125.1. Taxonomy (NCBI): domain Eukaryota; kingdom Metazoa; phylum Chordata; class Mammalia; order Artiodactyla; family Bovidae; genus Capricornis; species Capricornis sumatraensis. The sequence goes on along the minus strand of NC_091089.1, from coordinate 51,820,814 downwards.
ACTTCTTACCAACAATTAGATTCAAACAGAGAACATATCTTACATTAAAGTAACTTTTTTGTTAAACCCTAGGCTTAAGCAACCATAATTCTTTCAAATTTTAAGAAGTGAGATGCTAGACCATGAAGAATTTTGTAGATTTTTATTGTTTTACTATTAAACATTTTAATCTTAAAAATGGTTAATCATAAAGTAAAAGCTAACCATACATTTGTTTTTATACATTATATACACTTGAGAAATAAATAGCATTCTAAGCATTTAAAAAAAGCATCATTATATACAAATAAGGCTTCTAGACGAATGTATAAATACAGGACCCACTGAGGATTCCGTTCCCAAGGCTTCCATTACAAATGCAGGAGCAGAACGTGACCAGGATGCACAGTCATAACACAAACCTTACTTTGTCTAGAAAGCAGTCACAGAAGCAGCAGGACAAGCACACAACTGGATTGAGAAAATACTCTGAACTGAGGTCTTTGACGGGTTATGTCTTCAGAAGTTTGGCATTGAACAATGATACAACTTTGGCACAATACAGATGAAAACAATGTCCTTTAAAAACCTAGTGTTAGTCCCTCAGTCATGTCCACCTCTTTGTGATTCCATGGACTGTAGCCCTACAGACTCTCCTGTCCATGGAATTCTCCAGGCAAGAATACTGGAATGGGTAGCTATTCCCTTCTCCAGGGATCTTCCTGACCCTGGTGGCTAAGACAGCAACGAATCCACCTGCAATGCAGAAGATCCAGGTTCAGTGCCTGGGTTGGGAAGATCCTCTGGAGAAGGGCATGGCAACCCACTCCAGTATTCTTGCCTGGAGAATCCCCTGGAGAGAGGAGCCGGGTGGGCTACAGTCCGTGGGGTCACAAAGAGTCGGACACGACTGAACAGCTAACACTAACAAACACTTAAAAACCTAAGTACAGAGAAAATAGCTCTCCCCCCAACCCCACCTGCCATCACAACTCCTTCCAAATAATATTCATCCATAAAAATCCTAACCCCTTGGCACAGTTGTCCTCCCAGTTCTATATTAATAAAAGGGTTTAGGGTTTCATGGCTGGCTCTGGAAAACCTTCCTTGTTTGTCACGTCTGGGGCATGTTGGTGGGAAACGGCTGTAGGAGAACTGGTGAAGTTGTAGAGACGTGCATACCATGGGCTTTAGCTCCAGGAAGTCTGGGTCCTCACCTGGCTCCACCACCAACCTGATATATAATTCTAGGCCCGTGGCTGAACCTCACTAAGCCTTGGTTTTGTAACATAGCGATAATAGTAGCTGCCCTGCTCACCTTCTGTTATGAGTCTCTAATTAAGTGATGCATGTTCAAATCTTTTGAAAATTACAAAAGGGTTCCTCAGATATCATGTATATTCATTCAAATCAAGATCTAGAAGTAGGGGCTTTTCGAAGAAGTTCAGCACAGAAAGGGCACTGGTATTTGAACAAGATAATTCAAGAAGGAACAAGGATGGCATTAATTACATCTTGGCATCTGCTGTGTGCTGGTTTCCATATGAATAGATATGTGTAATCCCCTCCCATCTTCCTACACAGAAGAGATTTTGCCAGTCATGTCCAGCAACTGGTCACCATTCTGTCCCCAAAACATATGACACTCTGCTGGTGATCAAAGATGTCACTCTGAAGGAGGATGCATGTCAACTATGAAGAAATAGGCAGAAACCACTTGAAGCCTCAGGGTCCCCAACTCTTACATCCTATAGCCCCTCAGTGCCCCTCGTGCATAGTCATGGATCATCTAAACTGGAAGGGAGTCTAGACATCCCAAACCCATCAGGCTTCAAATGAGGAGAGGGTCTGCAGAAATTTACCAAGGTGTCTACTGCCACCTGCTAACTGTCAGTGCTTAGCAAGTATTTGTCCAGTCAAAAAATGAGCAATGGAAAAAATAAGAAAGCCCATGATATGTGCTTTAGAGAGAAAGTTGGGGAGCAGGACGGAATAAAATATAATTGGGACAGATTACCGGTTACCCACTGAACCACAAGAGTGAGAGTTTCTGCACCTCCCGGACCTACTCTCCGCTCCCTGGGTGAACAAGGCCCCAGGTCCTGACACCAGCCAGCTCCCAGCAGAAAGACCTCTCACTCAAGTCAGGTGAGGCCAGGCAGTGGACAGCCTTCCACACAGAGGCTCTCAGAGCCCGTGACCCTTGTCAGGTGGAGCACAGGCTCATGCAGTCACTGAGAAACCAGCCCGGTGGATGCAGAGGTTGAGGCAGCGGCCCTTTGCTCTCGGACCTGGAGGGAGAGCAGTCCTAGAGCAGCAGCGGGGCCAGCAGGCACGGCGGTGCGCGCTCCCTGGCGGCGAGAAGTCCCAGCCTTCCCGGGAGGCACAGAGCTGCCCCGGAGAGCGGGCTCCTCCCAGTGCTCCAGGGACAGGGCCAAGCCGGGTCCTCCCATCAGGTGGCTCCTCCGCTGTAACGTCCCTCCACGGGCTTGGAGGTCGGGTGGGTGGGGGGCCCTGCAGGCACCCTCAGAGATGCTCCACGGTTGGACTGAAAGGAACCACGTGGGAGTGGAGTTGTTAGTTGGCTTCGCAGCTCTGCACCTCTGCTTACCACAAGACCAAGCTTTCTTCCACTCCTCTCCGCCTGTGTTACCTTCTTCCCTTTCAGAACAAATGGAGAGGGTTCTGCTCTTTCCTCCCCCTCCCCCCAGAAGCCACAGAATCAATTTGAGGAACACCACATGAGGGCCCACTCTGGATTCCTCGCTCCCTACATCTCAATGATGCCACCTGCATATTTAGCAGAATAATCACCTTCAGCATGCACGTATATGCACGTGCATGCACATACACACACACACACACACACACACAGGCAACCGCCGGGAAAATGATCAAGCCCTCTTTGCTTTGCTCTAAAAACACAGGAGAGCCTGCAGTATGACCGGAAGGGGGCAGAGTCTAAATCTCAGCTACACTAACGCACCATGGAACCTCTCGGAGCCTCAGTCTCCTTTCCTGTGAACAGATGAACAGCATTCATAGCTGGAGAGAGAATACTCCAGCCCAGAGATGTCACCACTTCCTGGCGTTAATTTATTACTGGGGAGCCTGTTGTTTTCTAGTCTTTTGAGGGCAAACGAAAGGACAACTTGTTTTCTCAAAGAGATAGTTTAAGAGAATTATGGCATTCTCAACTGTTAGGAAGTTCTGGAGTGGGAAAAAGAAGTATGTCAGAATAGCAATCCTTCCCGGGTATGCAATTTACATGGCTCTTCCAAGAATCAGTGAAGTAAAAATGTGTGGAAGCACTTGGAAAGGTATACATTTAAACACAGACATGAAGAATTAAAATTATTATCATAGCAGAAAATCTTGTAAGCCTACTCTAGACTGAGTCTCTTAATTACATGAGCAGTTTTCAGGATGCCACAAGTCCTGTGATCTCCAAGTGTGTGGTCACGGTGATGCTCCTGAACACAAGACAGAGCAGCCAGGATGTAGCTCAACCCTCAGGGCTGGCAGACAGCTAATCACAGGGGGACCCCGGCAAGGGTGCAGCTGCTTGATAATTGATATCTAGATCGAGGCAAGGTGACTCATCTGAGCAAGTGGAACCTCCACGCTCAAGAAAGAACACAGGCTTTCGAGTAAACCAACCGCTTCAAATCCTCACTCTGTTGTCACCAACTGGGGAACCTGAAAAGAGTGATCTAACCTCCCTGAGTCTCAGGTCCTCCAGCTGTCCACAAGGTTAACAGCACCAGCATCATGGACTTGATCAAAGGAAATGAGATGCTGTATGGAAGCACACACGCAGGGTGGGCACATCTACGTGCTGGGGAGCGTTGTTATTTAGTACCTCTGACTGGACCAGGGGTTGGGACCTGGGTGGGGGCGGTGTCTCCCTCCTGCTCAGCAGGCATTTAGGCTCAGAGGGTGTTGACTGAGGCCCCTTCTGAAAGGACCCTCTGCTTCATACCACAGGATCAGCCTTCCTCAATTCTGAAATGATGAGACTCCAGCACAGGGCAAGAGGGACACCAAAGCAAGATGACCCCTTTATCTGTTACAGCAACATGCACACTGAGCATTCCTGCTTCTCAGAAAGGGAGAAAGCTGGACTTCCCCAGTGATTAGAACTCCATGCTTCCAATGCAGGGGTCACAGGCTCGATCCCTGGTTGGGGAACTAAGATCCCATATGCCTCACGGCCAGAAAACAGAAAGGGGGAGAATTGCCTACTTAAATCCACTCACACCAACCTGGGTCCCAGAAAATCTTACAAGGGAAGCGAGCCTTGTGCTTCTCCCTAACTCCGCCTAACTCCCCACTCCACCCTGGTGCCCAGAAGGCAACCAGGAGCCCTGGAACTTCCCATGGCCCTGGTCACTACACAGAAGTTCAATCTAAGATGGGAACATGGGTACCAAGCTTGGGGACTTAGTCACTGAAAGACCTCATTCCAGCAGGACCACGGCTGTGACACCCACAGGGTGAAGCAGAACAAGAGGCAAAGAGACATTCACAGCATCCGACATCCTGTCACACCCAGCAGAAGGTCGGCCTCATAAAGGAAGGGACATTCATCTGCTTTTGTTGGCTTCTGTGTCCCAAGTGCCCGGACGCACGTCCAGCCTGAGGACCCGTCAGCAGGCACTGCATGAACCGCTGAGCACATCCTGCTTACCTGGTTTCATTTTTCATTCTCCAGCCATCCCGACACTTGTGAAACCAGAGCTCTTGGCCAGGCGATATAAGGGTGTTCTCAAGATCTTCTGCACAAAAAGTCAATCTAGAAGGAAAAAGAAACCACTGATGTAGCCAAAGCTCCAGGGGTAGGGACACGGCTGTGCATCAGCCATATGGTGCTTTCTGGATCCAAGGCAGATGGAGTAAGAAGAAAAGAGAAGTTTTCATCTCACCCATCCTGACTCAAGACCCTTCAGAACTCCCCACCGCTGCTACAAGCACACCAAAAGGGTTTCACTTTGATGTTTCCCGTGATTCGGCTCATGCAGCCTTTAATCACAACCCTTCCACCTTCTTCCCTCTGTCTGTCCAAATGGCCACCTGCCTTCCAAGGCATAGCCTCTCTGAAGCCTCCCTGATTGCTCAGGACCTTACTAAGCTAACCCTCTGTTGACTTCTCAGTTTAATGAATTGGCACATCCTTGTATAAATGTCGTTTGTGTTACTGTCGTTACTTCTTATGGCACAGAGTTAATAGCGAAGGTGTTATCTCATTGTAACACATTATATCCTGCCTTGAATAGCTGCGAATTCCTGTATCTGTAGGGGACTATAAACTCCTTGAGTGAAGGAACTCAAGGTCCCTCCAGCATGGTGTCCAGAAATACCCACTGACAAGCATAACTGGAACTCAGCTGTGAGTTAATAGAAAAGATTCAGGAAGTAGACAACAAAGATCACAGGAAGAATCAGTAGTCTTAAAACTATTTCAGCTAAAACATACAGCCCAACTTCCAGCCCATCAGCCTTGGTGATAAGTGGTCAGCGTGACCCCATGGCCTGTAAATCTGACCATGATACTTAGCAGTAGGACAAAAGTCACATTCTGAACAGTCTTCCAAACTTTTACCAGGAAACCCAAACAGCCCATAAACACCCATTACACTCAATCAGAAAATACAAATGAAAACAGCAGTAAGTGACCAAGTCACACCCAGAGGAATGGCAAGAATATCCACCAAAGGAAGGGGAAAAAGAGAACTTTTACTCATTGGCTGAGATGAAAAATTAGTCCAAGCACTTTTGAAAGGGATTAATATCCAGTCCAGTTAGTAAATACATATACTATAACCCAGTGATTTAACATTCCTCCAAGAAGCCCATGGGCTTCCCGGGTAGCTCAGCTTGTAAAGAATCTGCCTACAATGCAGGAGACCCAGGTTTGATTCCTGGGCCGGGAAGATCCCCTGGAGGAGGGATAGGCTACCCTCTCCAGTATTCTTGGGCTTCCCTGGTGGCTTAGACAGTTAAGAACCTCCCTGCAATGCGGGAGACCTAAGTTTGATCCCTGGCTTGGGATGATCTCCTGGAGAAAGGAAAGGCTACCCACGCCAAGGCAGGAGCTGCAGGAGACACGGGTTTGATTCCTGGGTTGGGAAGATTCCCTGGAGAAGGAAAGGGTAACCCATTCCGGTATTCTTGCCTGAAGAATCCCCATGGACAGAGGAGCCTGGAGGGCTACAATCCCTGGGGTCGCAGAGTCAGACACAACTGATTAACTAAGCACAGGCCCTGACCCATGTGCACAAGGAAAACGTCCCAGGATGGTCACCTCAGCACTACTTATGACTGCAGGAAAGCAACAACAAGGTAAATATTCAGCAGAACAATGGCGAAACTATTGTTTGCTCAATGATGGCTTGCGTACCGGAGTTAAACACGAATGATGCTCAGACTCTCAGTCATGTTTGACTCTTGGCGACCCCATGGACTGTAGCCTGCCAGGCTCCTCTGTCCATGAGATTTTTTAGGCAAGAATACCGGAATGGGTTACCCGTTCCTTCTCCAGGGGAGCTTCCCAACCCAGGGATCAAACCCGTGTCTCCCACAGCTCCTGCCTTGGCAGGCAGATTCTTTGCCACCGAGCCACCTGGGAAGCCTAAACATGAGTAGATGGGATCGATATGTGTTGTATAAATTTCATAAACTATGTTGAATGGAGAAAAGCAACTTTGAAAGGAATATCCACTCATGTAAACTTCAGAAGCAACCAAAACAATTCTACAGGTTGCGCATGGATACAAACAGAAGCAGTGAAAGTATAAACATCACGAAGAGGGAAACGCTCACATGTGTTAATGTTGGAAGATTAGTACAATTGATTTGGAAGGGCAGGAGTCAGGCAGCAGAGGGGCTTCTGATTCATCTGTAATGTTTTACTTTTTAAAATCTCATATCTGAAACCAATATGGAAAATGGTTCACATTTGTTAAGGCTTGGTGGTTTATTAGATTTGCTTCCATCTTTCAGGACTTCCCTGATGGTCCAGGGGTTAAGACTCCACGTTTCCACTACATGGGGCACAGGTTCGATGCTTGGTGGGGGAACTAACATTCCGTATGCTGTGTAATGTGGCCCAAAAAAAAAGTACCAAAAATAAAAAACGATCACATTTCAGCTGCCACACGTCGGCACAGGCTGCACTTTCAAGCGTCAAGAGAAGGAGAAAGACACACGATTATCTAGACCACAGCCTTTGTGCTAAAGTTCCCCTCAGCGGGCACCCACCCCTACTACACCCCAGTGCCCAGGTCTCTAGACCAGAATCACCCAGATGAGCGACCCAAGGCTCCACCCCTGCATGGCCAAGATGCAATGTAGGTGACGGATGGAAATGAGACACTTGAAGAACTGTAATGGAGAAAATGCCAGAAGAGGTACAGAGAGTGGAGCCTGCTTCCCATCGACCCTAGGCTGGCAGTGACCTCCCAGAGGCTGGCTGAAGGGTCTGGCCAAGGAAACCCTCCTCTCTTGATGAATGTCCTCCAGGTTTCCTGGCTCCCACTTAGCCAGAAGCTGCTCAGAGAGTCAAGGCACGTTTCAGGGGCTGATTTAGGTGTGGATTTCTCATGTTAGGCTTGGTTAACAGACATTGGGAAACTGCCAGCTGGCATAGCACAGAGGGATCGCTGTTCCTTGATGTTAGGGCCCCACCCACATCCTGGAGTCAGAGCTTCCCAAGGAGGGGTAGAATGCTCTGAAGATAGGATGTCAGGGAATCTAGGACCCCCACAGACCTCATGCAACTTCTGTTGCATGTACAGACCCCAGAGCAAACAGATTAACAAACAGCACTCCTGGTCCAGTGATTAAGAATCTCTGCTTCCACTCCAAGGGGCATGGGTTTGATCCCTGGTTGGGGAACTAAGATCCCACATGCTACTTGGTGCAGCTAAAAAAAAGTAATTGAACTCGTACTAGGGCGTATTAACCAATATTAAAACAAAAGAAGGCAGCTCTCCTGAAGCGCCCTGTCCAAGAGAAACCCCCTTCCTCCAGGCCAGCGCAGGACATGGCAAGTGGAACAAGGACTGGGTTCCAGCCTCCACTTGCCCACCCCTCTCAGCCCAGGGCCTGTGACCAGGGCACAAGCTGCACAAATTGATCTGGAATTCAGTCTTCTTTGCAAAGCATTTGTGGTTTTGCCCCCGTGCTTTGGATAGGAAAAGATGGAAGGTGCATGCTCGCAGGAGGAAATGACAACTCCCTCCAGTATTCTTGCCAGAGAATGCCATGGACAGAGGAGCCTGGTAGGCTACAGCCCATAGAGTCGCAGAGTCAGACACAATTGAAGTGGTTTAGCACGCCCTTCACATGTGCACTTATCCAAGAAAAGGATTTGCAGAGGCACATGCCCTCTGCTAACCATGGACACGGGACAGGAAGAGGGTCATGAGGAACTTACTTCTGCTGGGTTTCCCCAGACTTGACCCGGATGCGTCTGATATGCAGCTCCTGCTTGGAGCCGCGGGGCTGAGTCAGGTAGCTGCGAAGCTCCTTCCACAGGTTGTACCAGGACTGAGACTTGTCCTCCCACGTGAGTCTGATCTTCAGGAGGTCTCCCAAGTCCTCCTCGGTGTAGACTAGGAAGGTGTTGGTGGCATTCAGCCCGATCTGCTCCACCCTGCAAGGGGAGAGGAACGCTGGTCTCTGTCCCCTACCACCTGGAGACTGCAGCACCATGCGGGGTGACACGGTGACAGCCCTTGCCCCTCACGGATGGGAGAGAAATGGGCAAGAGGCCCCTCTCGCCACACCCTCCACGTCCCGGCAGCAGGACCAGCATGGAAGCTCAGCTGCGCCCCACACGAGCAGAGAGCTAACACCACGCACAGCACCCCGGCTTCCTATCCAATGCTCGGGAACCTGAGCATCTCATCATGTAGGCGACTTCCTTGGGGGGAACAGGACCAGGAAAGAACAGAAACGAGAAAAGTGAAAAGTCACATCCCCATTCAGCGACGTCTCGCCCCCTCACCCCACGGGCATCCATCTCCCCCTCTCCGGAACTCCCAGCCCCTCCTGTCTGTCCCTCTCACTCAGCACCTAGGGGAGCCTGCCTCTCCCCATCTGTGTGCATGAGTGTGTGCACACAAGTCTGGTCCCCCACGCTCAGCCCCCAGCCTTGAGAGCAAGTACTCTGATTGCATTTCTTGGCAATCCCAGCATTACTCAGCAGGGCACTCTGCACCTTACAAGTGCTCAACAGGTCTACACTGATTACCATGTGCCCCTCCCACAGATAATGGGAAATGGGCCACGGATAACATGCTTCAGGTTCCAAATTTCCTAAAGCCTCAGGAATCAGGTGTTGCCTGAATGAAACAGCAGTTTCTGCCCAGCTGATTCAGCAGATTCTCACGCTGCTGATTCACCCCAGGAGCTTCCCTCCCAGAAATGTTGTGAGCCCAGGGTTCCCGGGAGAGTGTGAAGCAGGAGGGAGGAACCATCCAGCGCCTCCCCTGCAAGTGCTCACATGCCCCTGCGCACCTCTCCGACTTGTTCTCTGTCCTGCACCCAGCAAAGAAAACCCATGACTTACATTTCCAAAGGCAGAACCTGGGAGTCTGTGTTGGTGCCATAAAGGGTGACATAAAAGGTGGGTTCCATTTCTCCCATGTTCTTGTAGCTGAAGACATGGATTTTCATCTGATAATGGTAAACTGCAGAGATAGCAGAACAAAGACATTTGTAAGCCTCGCTTGTCATCTTAGGATACCCTGACCCAAAGTGAGTCACCCACCACAGTGAGTTTTTAGGGACTGACATCCTTTTGGTCCAGCCCAACCTCTAACCTCCCTCTGACCTCATTCTCTCCAATGGCCTAAGAGGGCACTGCAGTATAGAAGGAGCCCTCTGTGATGACCTGGAGGGGTGGGATGGAGGGGGCGGGAGGGAGGCTCAAGAGAGAGATATATAAGTATATCCTGCCTTGAATAGGATATTCAAGTATGTAAGTATATATATAGCTGATTCACTGACACATATGGTAAAGCAATTATCTCTTCTATTAAAAATTTTAATAAAAGGAAGAAGGAGCCCTGAACTTGGGGTTTGGGAGAACTTTGGGGGACTCTGACCTAGATGCTTTTGAGCTATGTGATCTTGAATAAAAGAATAAGGTATTAACCTCTTGAACCTCAATTTCCTCATATGTAATATAATACCCACAAAACTTTTGGTTTTATAACATTTTATAAAAATGTAAGATGTCATTTCAATTCCCTGTTAGGCCTATCTCTGATCATTTTGATAATCAAATGAGAAAACAAATATGAAAAGCTAAATACAAGATAGAATTTTTAAGTTATTGCAATCATAGAGTGATAAGGAGCCCCCATCATTTACTTTTAAATATTTAACTTTCCTAGGGCATGCACATTATAATCTGGTTTGCAACGATGAGATCAAACTGTAGGAATGTGCTTGTTATAGAGCATGGTGTTCGGAAATAGGGAAAAGGTCCTTTCGCAGGGCAAGGCGGGCAGGGATGAAGGTTACCTCTGAAAGGCATGCCCGCCCGGGTTTTTAGGTACATTTTGCTGTTCCTCTTGTTCCTTGTTTTCTTGGCATTGTAGCCAATGCTATTACAACGGTTCTTCCTGCAACTGAGACAGATTCCCTTTTTGAAGCGGTTGGAGTCTGTGCACTGGAACGCAAAGCTCGGCTTGTCCTGATTCACCAGAGAGTCGACAAAAAGATGCACTGCCCGCTCGTGCTCACATTTCAGCACCTCTGCGATGGCTGGGAGAGAGGGAGACGGAGACGTCAGGACTGAGCTGCTCCTCGGTGATTGGCCTTCTCCATCAGCAAGCACTCATGCATCAGTTATCACTATTTTTCTTGTCACTATTCGTATGCTTGTTTGTGTCATTCTTAACACATGCTGTGCTTTCTTTAGAACTGGAGGCTAGTCCTGCCACTGAACTGCTTGCCCGCCAGGTAGGAAGACTGCACCGACACACACAAAGCAATAAAGAGCAAGGAAGTACGTAGGACAAGCACTAAACAGGGTGATGGAGGCCAGTTGTGCAGGAGGAATCACCAAGTCCTGATGGAGTTGTGTGGTCACAAAATACTGGAAACGGATCTAAAGCTAAACATCACCTAGTCCAGGGATCGGCAAACTACACCTTGCAGGCTGGTCCATTTTTAGTAAAGTCTTATTGGAACACAGCCACACTCATTCATTTGCCTGTTGTCTCTGGCTACTTCCGCGCTATGGCAGCAGAGCAGAGTTTTGAAACAGAGAGACTGATGGCTTGCAAAGCTGAAGATACTTACTAACTGACTCTCTAAGAAAATGTTTGCCAACTTCATTCTAGTTCTTTCAATTAGAGATGATGACCCACAGACCCTTAAAGCTGAAGTCATTTGCTCAGGGTCACAGAGCCAATTGGTTGCAAAGTTAGGAGCATAATTTGAATTTTTCTGACCCAGAGTAATCATTATTTCTTGCAACCAGAGGCTAAAGCCAATAGTTCTAGTAAATCCTGGGACCTTCAGAAACATTTGGCAAAGCTTCCCTTTTCCTTCCTCATTAACATCACCAGACTTAAAAAATGCCATCCTCTGATCACTTGAGGCAGAGCTGCACTCTCCTTGCATAAACTCCCAAGCCCCACAGGACCTCTTGGATGTTACATAACACCTTGGGAGAGGGCAACCTAAGACTGAGTGACAGAGTGGGGCATACAAACAGCAGAGCATCAGAGCAGAGAGAGCCAACTGGGGCCAAGACTTAGAAACCCTAAAAGACTGAGGATCCAAGGCAGTGAGCAAATGAGAAACCCAGCCCATCAGTTTCAGCAGCAAATTCAGTTCTCCCCAAGACTGCTGGGAATAGGCTTAGGCATTCAGGAAGACAGACTTGTTAGTGAGTGAGGAAGTGTCTTGATTTTACTTCTTTAAAATGTTATAAAAAATTAAATTACGGTGCATCCATGCTAAAGAATATTATACAACCTTTAAAAAGGAAAAAGGTAAATAGGTCTATGTACTCTGATGTCTAAGAATGTCCACAATATATACTAGGACTGAAAAAGGAAAGCTGCAGGACAACGTGATTTTGAAAAGTACCACACGCGCGCGCGCGCGCACACACACACACACACACACACACAAATAAATCTTCAAAGCAAAAAGCCTGGAAGGATACACACAAAATATCTATGTTGGCTACCTCTGGAGAATAAAAATAAGAGTGGGTGTGGGAGATGAGAGGGTATTTTTACTTCTTGCTGTAGGCAATTCTATAATGCTTGATTTTTTTCCCAACAAAAAGGTATTCCTTCTGTAACAATAATAACTATGACCTCAAAGCATAAGACAGCAGACCAGAGGCCACAGGAAGACTGTTGCAGGATGATGAACTGTAGGCTAAACAGTGTTGAAGGGCCACTGTGGGGAGAAGTGGGAATAACGAAATGGATGCTGTTGGGAACAATAATAGCTCGGGCTGATTCAGGAGGAGATGCAATAATTGAGTCAAAAGAAAAAATAAGGAACTCACTTCCATATGCGATCGACCCCAAGACGTCGTTGAGTCCACAGCCTGGCTGGAAGTCACCCCCGTTGGGGTAGATGTCGATGTGACCCACAGGCATCTGAATGCCGATGCTCAAGCCAAAGGAGCGCGTGTAGGTGTGCAGGACATCCACGAAGTCTGCGTCGTCAGGGGACAGCCTCTTGTGGATGTCTGCCCCTTCAAACAAAGGCCCAGCAGGATCCAAACCTACAGCAGAAGGGGGAGCCAAGACGGGCCATGTCAGGTGAGCGGAGACCCAGTGGATAGCTGAGTCTGCGAGCGCAGAATGAAGACGTCCGCACCGTGGGAATCCTGCACAGTTTGGTGCCTGCTGTATAGGAATGCTGGCTTTCTTCTCAAGACTCCACCTGACTCAATAAACTGGTCATGAGGTTCAACCGACATGTGGATCCAAGGAACCACAGACTGTTGGAACCGAAGCGGTTCTAGAAAGAACTTGGGCTGGCTGAAACTAAGCCATTCCTCCCTTTTATTCTGCCACTAGGAGCCTTCCACAACCTTGATCTTAGCCAAAGTTTGACAGAATAACTGAGCTACCTATATCTTCGAGAAGGAAGACTCAGTCTCCCCAAACTGAGCTATCTGCATCGGGACTTCCTCTTCCTCTTCTGCTAGTTATGAGTCAGGCCCAGGAGTGGAATGGCAAGAGCCGGGTGCACCAGAAATACTGAGCATCTGCAGGCTTCCAGAATTCCTCTCTTCTGTAGGCGCAAGCACAAAACCCTTTGCCTGCAACCCTTCTGTATCAAACAAACAAGCAACACTGCAGAGAGCTCTGGTTCTCAAATTTAAAACAGCACAAATATCTGTGGGGAGCTTCTTACAAATTCAGGTTCCACTGTGTAATTATGAAAAACTCTGGAAGGACACACAAGTCCCAGATTTCCTGTGTGTATGTGTGTTGGGAGAGAGAGCAGGGCAGGTAACCATGAAGATAGTGGCAACAACAGAGACAATTTCACTGTCTTTTATAATATCTGGGAACCACGTGACTATAAAGGGTTTCCCAGGTGGTGCTATGCCAATTCAGGAGATGTAAGAGACATGGGTTCAATCCCTGGGTTGGGAAGATCTCCTGGAGGAGGGCACAGCAACCCACTCCAATATTCTCCAGCCAACGACAGAGGAGCCTGGCAGGCCACAGTCTATAGTGGTGCAAAGAGTCAGACATGATTGAGGTGACTTAGCACACATGCACACAAGTATAAAACCCATTCCAAAATAGAATTTGCAAAGCATCAAATGCAGATTCCCTGCCCTCCAAGAGATTCTGATTGATAGGTCTGGTGTAGAACCAGAAAGGCTTATTCCCCAGGTGATCCTGGTGCAGAACCAGAAAGAAAGGCTTATTCCCCAGGTGATTCTGGTGCAGAACCAGAAAGAAAGGCTTATTCCCCAGGTGATCCCAAAACTAAGTGGTCTGTGGACCAGATTTTGGAAAAAAAAAAAAACTTCTCCCATGCCTCAGTACTATCTAGAAAATGAAATCTGAATGTCTTAATTCATATAGTTCATGTGCGATATTAAAAGAGTAAGTGCTTGTCAGTGTAAACACTAGCTACTATTACCAAGTAATTACGGGAGCTGAATTCAACCCAGCCTAAAAGGTTCTTTGTTTGCCCTATACACAGAGAAAGAGAGAGAGGACCTAGAGAAAGCGAAGAAAAGATTGTGTGCCATTGGGAAAGGTTTGTTTAGTCTAGAACAACAGTTCTCAACTGGGAGGGGTTTTGCTCCCAAGGGGACCCCCTGGCAACATTTGGCCATGTCTGGAGGCATCTTTGGTTGTCACAATTGAGAAAAGGGTGAGTAGAAGCTGCTGGCATCTAGTGAGTAGAGGCCAAGGATGCCGATAAACATCCTACAATGCACAGGTCAGTGCCCACACAAGTACTGTCTGGCCCCAAACATGAATAGTGCTGAGGCTGAGAAGCCTGGATCTAGAGACAGCAAGGTAGGGAGGAGAATGACCGAGAATAGAGCTGTGACAGCAGGAGATGGGTAATAGAACCCTGTTCCCCAGATCCCAGCGCACTGGAACCAGGAGGCACGCAGTGAGGCTTACGGAGGGTGATTTTAGGAGAAATGAAAGGCAGAGCTGTTGTTCAGAGTGGATAGCAAACCTGTGGAACTCACTACTCATGAGAACTGGTAATAACTGAAACTCTACCTAGTTTCTAAGAGAAGTTTAGAAATATGTATGAATGACAGAGGCAGAAAGAGAGCCCAGGCTGCCTGGGGGCTCCTCTCTAGCCCAGGACCTAAAAGAAAGACAGCGCAAAAGCAGTGGCCTCCCTGAGAAGCCCTCGATGACTCTTTTTAGCAACTGAACGGACCCAGTACTGACACAGGTGGCCTCTCCCTGCCTCTCACCATGTGCCCTGAAGAAAAAAAGAAAGAAGAGAAGCATTTTGCTTTGCAGCCAATAAGAGGGGGGCTCTTGCATCAGTGAACAAAAGTCTCCACCAGACAGTCAGCGCTATGGAAACCAAGCTGGGCCAGAGGAATGCCGCTGGCTGACAGGGCTTCTCGAAAGGCCGGCTGGCTGGCAGGCTGAGCCTTCGCCTCCCCAGGCTGACCCTGCCTGACACGTAGCCAAGGCCCACAAACCCCGCGGGAAATTTGCACAATTTGCTTAAGTAGGAAGGAGAGGGTGAATGCATCCAGTCCAAAAAGAGAGGATGGAGAAGCAGCCCTCCTTCCATTCAGTCAGACTCCCCCAGAGGTGTCCTGTCCAGCAAATGGAATACACACCTGCATGCGTATGCACACACTCTCTTGTGCACACACATAACGCCCAGGAGAACCTCTGCCTCCTGGCCTGGCAGGAAACTGTCACAGCTGCTGCTTCCCTGCCAGCAGGAGGCCGGCAGCATGGCCCAGGGGTGAGGCGCAGGCCCAACGGCCCGGGTCTGCATCCAGCTCTGCCATCAGGGTGTCAAATACCGGGCCTGTGATTTAAGCCCTGAGTCCTAGCTTCCCCATCTGTAAAATGAAGCCCAAAGAATTCTTTGGCCTGGATGCTATATGGCTTACAGATGGCACAAAGGACCGGTTACACACTGAGTGCTTGACATTGGGTTGCATCTAGCCCACAGCCTGCAGCTGGCCACTTAGTTCTTGAATGAACAAATCTGCTTGCTTCTTTCTTTATAAGTAACAAAATGCAAGTACAATTAGAAACCTATGACCTCTTCCCTAGCGGATCAGGGAGTTCCCTCAGAAGCCTAAGAGGGTAAAACTCCAGCAGACCCCAAGTCCACAGTTCTCTGATCCAAGCAAGACTGGGGTTCAGGTACCCCGTGCAGGCCCAGGCTAAGGACCCCTACTGGCCTCTGTGCAGCAGCCTCCCTGGCTTCTGGACTCCACACAAGCTGCCATCTCTGGTCCTCTTGCCAGTCAGGACCGCCCGGTTCCCAGGCCCATGGGAAGTCTGAGGGGTGAGGAGAGGGCACAGGTCTCCCTCATCAGACATGCATGGCAACATGCGTCAGGTCAGCCAGATGCCCCTGAGGTGCTGCCTGGCAACTGGACAGAGGCCACTCCTTGTCATGTTCGCCCCGGGGCCCCGCTCTGCAGAGAGTCTGCAGAGAAGGGGCCGCACTCCGGACAAGCTGGCCCCCACACTCCCTGCAGATGGCCCGAAATACTGATCAGCATTCTGCCCGAGAAGCCCTCATCTCAGCAGCTCCCACCCAGACAGGCAGGGGGAAGGAACCAGAACGCTCTGACGAGCTCCATCCCACTTCAGATTCAGAGACAGGGAGAGGGAGGATCTGCCGTCTGTCTCCGTTGCCAAGGACACTGGCCCTGGGGCCCTGGCGGGGGCTGTGTGTGCTGCCTTTGCACACAGCCAGCCCAGCTCTGCAACACCAGGCCTCTCCTGGGGGCGAGGAGGAGGCACGCAGACAATAGAACCCAGAGGGGCTCGAGGCCCGTGGGCTTTGCTCCAGCCAGGAGTTACTGAGTAGTCACCTGTGGCCACACTGCCCGTTGGACAGTTCAGGCCCCGCTGACTTGAAAATCAAAAGTGAAGCTCTCAAGTTATGCTGGATCAAACAGTTGGATCGAAAGGAGTGTGTGTGTGTGTGTGTGTGCTCATTAGACTTAAGCCCGGGGACAATGATTTGAGGAGGGCGACTAAACCTCACAAATGTGACTGCACCGGGTCTTCGTTGCAGCGTGCAGGATCTGGTTCCCTGACCAGTGATTGAACCCGTGCCCCTTGCATGGGGAACAGAGTCTTAGCCACTGGACCACCAGGGAAGTCCCTCTATATAGTTTCACATCTACCCCGCTGGCTTGTTGAAACTCGACCTGTACTAAGTCATTCTTTAGCTAAGGACTCCCTTCTACCTGAGTCCTGTTTCAAAATGAATACACATGGCCAGGAAGGAAATGATTACTTCTTTCCTTCTGGGTGACCAGTTGGGCCCTCAATGTGTTGGAGGTGTGCGGGAAGCAGGGAGGGAGAACTAACCAAAGAATGCTGGCAGGAGGGCAAAAATTCAGGGCAACAAATTTGCCTCTGACTTTCTCCTAGAGGAAGCTCTATGTATGTGTTTCAGGGGCCTCTGAGTGGGAAAGAGTCCTTCCCACTTTTCCCAGTCACTAGATGATGTAAATATTTAAATCAAATTCTCACATCAGAAGATCACCAACTCTGCCTATGGAGTGTGTATCTCTCTAAATAAACTCAGTTTCACTTAAAAAAAAAAAAAGCACCTCAATAAGATGGAAAATTCGACTTTCTATTGCCAACCTGGGTACCACTACCAGAAAGGTCCCTTTAAGGACAAAGTTTAACCACACATTTTAAACAGGTCATTATCACTAATAAGTAACACCAACCAAACACTGGAAAGAGGCTCTTGGTGAATGAAATAGAAGTCCGAGGCAGAATTCAAACCACAAGCCACACTACTCATTCCTTTCCCTTGAGCTCCTGGAGCGTGGCAGCAGAGACTGAGTGAGCGGCAGAGCTTGCAGGCCGGGCTTTACCCCAGGGCTGCCCTTGAGTCTCTTCAGCTGTCTGGGTGCTTCCTCACCTTTTGCACTAAACCAGTGGTTTTCCAAGCATGCTCCCTGGTGCTCAGGGACCCAGAGATTCCTCCTGAGAAGGGGGAGGCTCAAATAACAAACTTAACACTACCCACAGATACCCAGCTTTAACCAGAACATCCTTCTATCTGATTCATATATTGAAGTCCTGCACAAGTTCAGTTTTCCAAGGGCTCCGGGAGGGAGCCCCAGGAGCAGCCCTGAGTGAAGGAGCCATGCTTACCCGTGATTCTGCCCACCGTGCCTTTCACGAAGTTGCCCGCGTACCCGGCCACGTGAGCTCCGAGGCTGTAGCCAATCAAGTGAACATTCCCAAGAGAAAAGTCCTCCTTGCCCTGCAGAAAGTCACAGAAGGGAAGGAGTGAGGAGGCTGGTCCTGAGCACACAGGTTGCCAGCAATTCAACAGCAGTCATGCCAGGGAAGGGACAAGGAGCCTGGAGGTGGCTGGTAGCACTGGCAGGGCAACATGGATGGGACACAGCCAGGTAAGGGGAGGTGGAAAGGGCTTGGTGGTACTTCAGTCACCCTGCACTGGGGACAGGGTGCAGGTTGTGACTAGAAGCTGCATACCTGAAAGTGAAGGTCACTCAGTTGTGTCTGACTCTTTGCAACCCCGTGGCCTATACAGTCCATGGAATTCTCTAGGCCCAAATGCTGGAGTGGGTAGCCTTTCCCTTCTCCAGGGGATCTTACCAACCCAGGGATCGAACCCAGGTCTCCCACATTGCAGGTGGATTGACAGCTGAGCCACAAGGGAAGCCCAAGAATACGAGATTGAGTAGCCTATCGCTTCTCCATCAGATCTTCCCAACCCAGGAATCAAACTGGGGTCTCCTGCACTGCAGGCAGATTCTTTACCAACTGAGCTATGAGGGCCCTTCCCCTACACGTTTCTGGCAGTGTCTAAGGTGGGGATGGGTAGCAGTGCAGAGGTCAAAGCCACCGGACAAACTGGAGACTAAGTGCCAGACACGGTCTGCAGCAGGGTGCTCCCTACCCATTCTCTTAGGCCCAGGAGCTGCCCACCTCCTCGTCGCCAGCCTGTCTGGGATCCCAGAGTCGAAGCATCAGACCTTGATAGGGAAGGCACTCAGTGATGAGGGTGAGGGGGGTTTGACCCCATGGCTCAGGAACCAAGCTCAACTAAACAACCTAGGCAGAAGACTGAGGACTATTTGAGAATCCTGACCAGAATTTTGCCACAATTCATCAGATTCATGGGCTTCTAAAGGAAAGTCAGGTTAGAATTGCCCAGATAATTGAGTCACTCCGCCAGTGTATCCCTGCCTCCCATTAAGTCCACTGAGCCGGGGCAAATCGTCAACCTATAAAAGTAAATGTAAGACCTCAAGATCTGTTTTCCATGTATATTTTATGCAAGGCATTAGGCTGCATTTGTTTGAACCAACCCTTCCCACCCTCAGCCCAGCCACCCTTCAGAATAAGAGCAGACATCAGTAGGTATTTAAGATTACAAGGTTTTGGGCTTCTCTGGTGGCTCAATGGTAAAGAATCCACCTGTCAATGCAGGAGACACAGATTCCCTCCCTGATCTGGGAAGATCCCGCACATCTCGGGGCCGCTAAGCCCGTGTGCCACAACTATTGAGCTTGTGCTCTAGAGTCTGGGAACAGCAACTACTGAGCCCATGTGCTGCAACTGCTGAAACCCGACACTCTGTCCACGGGATTTCCCAGGCGATAAAACTGGAGTGGGTAGTCATTTCTTCCTCCGAGGGATCTTCCCCACCCAGGGATCGAACCCACATCTGCTGCCTTGCAGCAGAGCCATCAGTGGAACCCTCACAGGAGAATCCACCTCAATGAGAAGCCTTTGCACCGCAAGCGGAGAGTAGCCCCCGCTCGCTGCAGCTAGAGAAAGCGCGTGCAGCGATGAAGACCCAGCACAGCTGAAATTAATTAATTAAATTTTTTTAAAAAAAAAAGATTACAAGCTTCCGAAGGCATCAGCAAGTAAATTCCTGCAAGGAAAGTAACAGGAAAAATCCAGAAATGAGTCAATAATTAGAAAGCTTTCTAAAAGTTCCAGCTTCCAAAATATTTCAAGCGATACTTAATTCAGTAAAAATTTGAATCTCAAAGATATTCTCGGTTCACTGTAATAATCCGATCTTTGTTTCCTAAAAGGGTTCGGATTCAAGATCCTTCTCAGAAAAGGAGATGATTCCCTTCAGTCCCATTGTTACCTGAAGCCAGTCGAGCATCTGTGCGATGCTGAGTCCCACACCCCTTGTGTTATTGACCGCATCTACGTAAAGCTGGTGAGCCAGTGGGAGCCAGTCCACCACCACGACGTTGGCTCCTTTCTCTCTCGTCTGCAGGGCTGACACCAGTTTGTACAACCAGTTCTCAAACATGCCACTCATCTGCAGAGAAAACAGGACTTAAAAAAAAAATTCTTTCTCTGGGTTTGAAAAATACTAGTGAATATGAAATTCAGTTCTGTGACCCTTTCCCGCAGCCATGGAACATTCACATTGGTCCCCCAGACACCAGCGCTTGCCCATGAGCGGGGCCAGCCACAGTCAGGATTGCTATGTGAGCGAGTGTCTTCCATTGCCCTTGATGACGCCTCCAGCTTTTCCCATCGAAAATGTCCAAGCTGGTATCCTGTGTTCCTGCCCCACTGACCAATAGGGCTGCTATGGGATACGTGCTGGTGGCCAAGCCAACCCGAGGTTAGCCCTGTTACAGTCAGGCAAGTAAGTGACCTGGTCCAGCATTCAGAAGCAGCTGAGAAGGGTTGCCCTGGAGAATGGGTTTCTTTCTCAGAGATGCAAGGAGATTCTGTCTCTTAGGCAAATGCCGAGTTAACAAATGACCCCTTCCCACAGCCCATCTCTGCCATCCCTCTTGACCCTAGAGGAGGGAAGATCTGTTGCTGGAATCCCAAATTAGAACTCAGAGCACATTTTCTCACAGAAACAAAGTGTAAATGGTGACTAGGTCCAGTTGTAAACCTATCCATGGGTGCATTATTAGATAAATAGATTTCCTGTGCCTGGCCTGGGAACCCAAAGGCCATTTACAATCTTGCTTCTATGGGAAACTGCTGTTCCAAGTTCCAAACAGATTACAAAAGAACCTTCTGGAATGTGTTTGTCGGTTGCAGGCAGTTTGTATTTGCATTTTGACCAGGGGGGCCTTTAAAAGATCCAAATGGATGATTATAATCATAGGCTGTGAGGTGAGGATGGGCAGACAGGCCCTTAATGATCCCTTCGATTGCATTTGGTACATAGGTGCCTACATAACACCGCCTAGCCAGGCCTGACCCCAACAGTTGGTGATAGACCTAAAGAACCAGCAAGCATGTAACGGATATGAATTTCTCATCATTAAGGGGAGGAACGTCCCCTCCCAATTAGCCCAGGCAGAAGCCTGCTCACTTAACAGTGCCATTTTCCTACAGACTGTCATTAGATGAATGGATAAATCCCTCGCTGGTCCAAAGCTTCTGAGGCCGAGCATTAAAGCCCTTTTTTTGTTGAAGTTTGTTATGGGCTTTTTGATGTGAATGGCTCAGCGAGGGCATAGAAAGACTCCAGTGGCTTTAAATGGAACTATCTCTATGCAAACAGGAGGGCACCGTGCCAACCAGGGCCAGCCAGCCAGGCCAGCTGGCTCCTCACAGACTCTCTGAGCCAGTCAAGTTGCTTCAGTTCAGCTGAGCTCTCGCAAAGGGATGGCCCCCGTGAGGCAGCGGTTGACCAATGTAATTAAGTGTAATTAGAGGGTCCCTTAAGAGCCAGTGGAGCTAGGCTACTGCCCTCAGGAGAGCCACTTTCTGAAAGCCCACTGCGTGCCAGCATTAAATGCCACCCTGCTGGAGTCCAGATTGCCCCCTCAGCAAAGTGCCCATTACATTCTTCACAGCTGTCTGAAATACAAGCAGCCCACAAGAAAAGAGGGGGAGAAAGAGCAGAATCTGGAAGCACCAGTATGCTTTTTAATTGACCAAAACAAAGGAGACCAAATTCCATGTAGAGCTGGAGAGCTACCTCCCCCCTAGGCTCACCGTCCATCCGTGAATGATGAAAAAGGTCTTGGCTGTCACGTTGAAGCCACAGTCCTCTAAGGGCTGGCTGCGGCCAAGGGAGAGATCGCATCCTTCGTGCTCTGGGTCCTCCGAGGTGCGGAGGTTAAATCTCACAGGAGGTTTGGCAGCAGTCGGTACCACCCTGGATTTGTTGAACTCATCTGGGGAGAAAGAAAAGAGCGTGTGGTAACCAGCAGGCCTGGGTGGTGAGAGCTCTGGGGTCCAGTTCTTGTTCACTCTTGAGCAAATTACTTAACCCCTCTGGGTTTCAGCTTTTACATCTGCTGAATGTTTCCATCTCATCTCACAGAAGAGTTGCAAAGATGTTATAAAAGGCACACCTCACCAAAATTTAAGTGTTAATTAGTCGCTAGTATCAACTACTGTAGGGCTTCTTACCCTGGCCCAGAGGATCTCCACAATGCAGGGACCAGGGTTCCATCCCTGGGTTGAGAAAAGCCTCTGGAGGAGGGCATGGCGACCCACTCCAGTGTTCTTGCCTGGAGAATCCCCTGGAGAGAGGAGCCTGGTGGGCTACAGTCCATGGGGTCGCAAAGAATCAGACTCAACTGAGTGACTAACACACACAAACACACACATCAATGACTGAATCTGAAGTAAAGAAGTCTCCCTTACCTTCCTTCCTTCTTTCTAATCCAAATGAGCTCTCTTTCCTTCCCTCAAGCTACTAATTTCAGAGAACGGGTCCTCAATTCTTCTCTTGAAATGCTTGGGACCACTTGCATTACTGGAGAAGGAAATGGCAACCCTTTCCAGTATTCTTGCCTGGAAAAGTCCCATGGACAGAGGAGCCAGGTGGGCTACAGTCCATAGGATCTCAAAGAGTCAGACATGACTGGGCAACTACACTTTCACACAGACTTACATTTCAGAATTCAGAAATTTTCACATTTTAATCAGGTATTATGATGTGTGTATATACACATATATATATAGACACACACACACTATATATATATATATATATGTGTGGTTTGGGGCATTCCTCATTCATCAAACACAACAATAACATTTCTGTAAGGAAATACATGAATACTCATACTCAAGGGTGAACAAAAGAAAAAGAAAAAGATTTTAAAGACCATCTTGTTGGTTCAGGTCAGTTTGGGATGCCAATTGTGTAAGAATTCAGGTTAGGTAAGGCCAGGCCTTGCTGCCAAACAAGCTACCAGTCAAATTTTTCAGTTTTGAAAGATTTTGGAATTGGAGGTAAGGAACTTTGACCTTTTAAACACTGGGCTTCCCTACTGCGCCCACGTCAATTCTGGCACTTACCCCAAACACCTCATGCGACCTCAGTGCTTCTTGCAGTACCAGACAGGTGCCAGACACTTTTTTACCTTATTAAATAAATTATCAAAGCCATAGAGATGCTCGTAAGAGCAGTAAAACCTCTCCTTTCAGCTCCATCGTGTACACACACACACAGCACTATCTAGGAGATGGCCCTACTTCAAAACACAGCCCATGTTACTGATGGTCCCAAGACCTTTTAACACTAGGTACTGTCATCATCAGGGCTTCCCAGGTGAATGTAGAAGATAAGGGTTTGATTCCAGGGTCAGGAAGATCCCTTGGAGGAGCAACCCACTCTAGTATTCTTGCCTGGAGAATCCCAGGGACAGAGGAGCCTGGTGGGCTGCCATCTATGGGGTCGCACAGAGTCAGGTACGACTGAAGTGACTTAGCAGCAGCAGCCCTGTTCTAATCATCCAGGATACCACCCCTGATATCAGGCTAGGAAATTAGACAGTCAAATTGTCCAGTCACCCAGAAATCAAGGGAAAATGGACCAAATGACCATACCAGGAGCTTAATTATCCCAGAGTTAAAAAGAAAGGAAAAAAAACACAAACAAATGGAGTCATGGAAAGAGAGACTACAGTGATAGAGGGGTTGGTGGTGAAGAGGCCAAGGGGGAGGACGTACCAGGTGTAAAAAGGATAAGGTTCCAGAAAATGCAACTAAATACACATGAGCAGAACTCTGTCATTAATGAACAAAAGCCCCAACTGGCAGAAATTTGAACCATGGATATAATTTGTTCAAAATCTCCCAGTTTCCACCTGGATAGCCACTCATAGAGACCAGATGGGAAGTCTAGGGAAAAAGCAAAGAGAGTCTGCTGGCTTCCCAGCACTGACTCATGGATAAACCCACATAAGGTGAACATAAAACATTCACTTTAGCACCTGGCTCTCTCTGACCCCACAGTTCTCTAGCTCATTTCTACTACTTCCAGCCAGCATCACTTCTGCCTCTGGGAGGGACTTCATAGTCGTCCTTCATCCAGATGTCCCCAAGCTCATCCTCTCCTCTCCTCCAATTCCTTGCTCAGAAGTCAGCTTCTCAGTGAGGGAAGTCTGGTCACAGACTAAAGCTATACCACCTTCTCCCTCCAGCCCTCTGTACCTTCCTCCTCTCCTTTATTTTGCTCCATGACACTGAGCACTATTTCTATGTTTTAAGAAGTTGACTGGCTATCTTCTCATCACTGAAATGCAAGATTCCTGGGGGTGTGGGTTTACACCTGTTTTGTTCACTGCTGTATCCTCTTAGAAGCCTGTGTGCTCAGTTGCTCAGTTATGTCCGACTCTTTGGGATCCCATGGACTGTAGCCCACCAGGCTCCTCTGTCCATGGGGTTCTCCAGGCAAGAATATTGGAGTGGATTGTCATTTCCTCCTCCAGGGGATCTTCCTGATCCGGGACGGAACCCACGTCGCCTGTGGCTCCTGCATTGGCTGGGAGATTCTTTACCACGGCGCCACCTGGGAAGCCCCACTCCTAGAAGGGTTCCTGGCAAATAAAGACTTCTTTGAATGAAGGAAATAACCCCCAAATACTTAGAATCACAGAACATAGAAGTTGAAAGGAATGTTAGCATTTTATAGGAGAGGAACTAGAGATGAAACCTACCCTGGTTCAAGTATACCAGAGTTGGGAATGTGTTAAGTAATTTTTCCATTCATTCAGATTAACCCTCCTGCTCATACATAAGCAACTTGGACCAACATCATTTGACCCAGTCTGCAGTTCCTTGAGTCGCAAAGAGTCAGACACAACTGAGCGACTGAACTGAACTGAACAACAGGATAGTAGAAGATGAGCTAATAAGATATGCCTCAGGGGTTCCCCACTCTCCTCTGCTTAACCGACTGACCTGGTACTCCTGTGGGGTGACCCTACCCTTGCTCCTCCAGGGCATGCTTTCTCCAATAGAAGAGACTGAAAAAGGAAAGCTGGCAGCTGGAAGGAAGAAAGGTAGCAAGAGGAGGAGCGAAGGCTGGAAAGACTGCTGGAGAGGAGGAGGAGGCTGGCAGCCTGGGGTTCTCTGTCCAAATTACCCACCAAATCCTCCCCGAAAACGCTCCTCAAACCAGAGCCAGCTACCCTGGCGCCTAAAATTTCAAAGCACCTAGCCGAGATTAAAAAGAAGAGCGCCAGATGACAGCTCTTTCTAACAACCTTCTTGCCTGGAAAACCCGCAGGTTCAAAGAGGAGGGCAAGGTTGAAGAGCTGCTGGCAGCCAACTCTGCTGGCTGGACAGCATCGATAAGAGTGCATATTAACGGCAAAGGGGTGGAGCCGGACCGAGCGCGGGGGAGCACACCCGGCAGCCGGCAGGCTCTGGGATGCCCTGGTCAGAAGCGCCGAGGAACAAGCGAACTGCAAGACCAATTAGGAGGAGCGAATGGACAGCGCAGGCGGAAAGCAGGGAGGATGCTGCAGGATCGAGGAAGAAGGGCAAGACAGAGGGCACTGGCCCCGAAAAGAAGCTCTGGGGGTGGTAATGAAATAAGTGAAATAAGTTACCTTGCAGCCGTCCCTCTGGACCAAGGGGTATGGGGTCTCCCGTGGCAAAGCAACAATAGGCGCTCCACAGGCAGAGCTGAAGAACGGTGTTTCTCATCCTTACCACCCCCTCGCACTCCCTTCTCCAAACTGGGACTTTTAAAAAGACTGAAAAAACAAGACAAAAAACACCTCTCGAAGTTTCCAGCGGTCCAAGCCTGTAAAACCCCAAGTGGGAAGCCCTCGCTCCACCAGAGAGCGGTGGCCTTAGACAGCTGAAGGTGGAGAAGACGGAAGATGAAAACTCGGCTAAACTCAGCCGCGGGGTGGTGGGGGGAATGTGAAGGGGCTTGAACCAGAACCAGACCGGCCCTCTCTCGGGCGCCTGCCCAGGAAGCCAGGGCTCGCCACTGTCACCCAGCGAGCTCCCGGCGAGGTACTTTTTAAGTATTGGGAGTCATCTGATCCATCGCCAGATGGTGATTTGCATAATTTATTCCCTTCCCCGGGCTCTGATTGGTCACACCTTCGCTGACTCCAGAACCAAAGACTCCCCAAAGTTTGAATGAAAGCGCCGCACACTCACCGCGTGGACACTCAGCAAGCGCAGGCTTGTTTCCTCCCCAACCGGCTCCGGGGGCAGCAGCGCTTTCACCACCCTACTTTTTCCCAGTGTCCATTTCCGGACCCTAGATTCTCTGCCACCCCCTGCAGCTCCAGGGGAGTCTTTGCCCCATAGCCCTGCTCGCTCTGTGATCGCGATCCCTGGAGAAGGAAGGTTGCCCTCCCCAAGGCGCAAAGCCATCCGCGCGCGCGCACAATGCTCTCTCCTCGCCCCGGGCCAACGGTCCGAATGGAGAAAAGACACCTGGTCACCCTGTGATCCTTCTTTACTCCCTTTCCTGCTGCGAGCGAGGCCCGTGACAGGTGCAGACTGCGCGATCCGACAATAACCGGGCAGAGTTAAGAGGCTGTGGGCGGTAGCCTGGGTGTCAGAATCGCTCTGACCCCTCTTGGAGTGCTAGCTTCGCCACTAGCTACAGAACTTAGGACAAGCCACGCAACTTCCCCAAAGCCGTTCCTTCCTCCCCCGTACACCGGTGGTAACAGTTCCTGTCGGTTAGGGATGTGGCAGAAATTAAAAGATCCAGGATAATACCATCTGAGCTTCTCTGGTGGCTCAGCTGGTAAAGAATCTGCCCGCAATGTGGGAGACCAGGGTTCGATCCCTGGGTCTGGAAAGATCCCTGGAAAAAGGGCATGGCAACCCTCTCCCGTATTCTTGCCAGGAGAATCCCATGGACGGAGGAGCCTGGTGGGCTACAGTCCATGGGGTCGCAAAGAGTTGGACACAACTGAGCGACTAACACACACACACAGGATAATACAAACAGCGCTGGGTGCGGTGCCTGCCGCGTGGTAGGCGCTCTCGTACCTGGGGCTGCAGGGCTAGAGGGACGCCAGGCGACACTCCCCTAAGGAAACAATGAGCCGGGCTTGGGGGTCTCAGACTCGCAACCAGTGCCAAGTGTCGAGGCGGAGGCGCGCCCCCCCTTATCGAGGAGAATGAGGCAGCTTCTTCCTCTCCGTCGTCATTTTGCCCTCCTCTTCTTCCCTTCATTGCGCGCGTCCCTGCTCCTCCCGCGGGTGCCAGCTCCAGGTTCGCGCTCGGATCCCCGGGACCGCACCCCCCCTTCCCGAGCCTGCATTTGGGCAGGGGTCGGGGGCTCGGCCCGGGGCCCTCGGCCGCCGGCGGCCAGCACGACTCCGGAGCCGCTGCGCCTCCACAGCCCTCGGGAGGGCCGAGGAGGCGGGAGAGAGAAAGCGCCGCGGCCGGCTGCGCACCGCCATCCGCCGGCTTCCCGCCAGACTACACCTTTGACGGCAAGTAACCCCGCGGAGCGGAGAAGGCAATGGCACCCCACTCCAGTACTCTTGACTGGAGAATCCCAGGGACGGCGGAGCCTGGTGGGCTGCCGTCTATGGGGTCGCACGGAGTCGGACACGACTGAAGCGACTTAGCAGCAGCAGCAGCAGCAACCCCGCGGAGGCCTGGAACCAGTCCAGCTCCTGCCGGCCGAGAGGAAAACCGCCCGGGCAGCCCGGCGTCCCTTCCTCGCCGGTGTCTGCGCCCCCGCCTGGGGGATCTGTGTGGGGAAACCAGTCTGGAGCAGCTGGTCCTGTTCCGACTTATCCTCGTTCCGTTTGTCACTGCAGTTGCCAGCGCCCGAAGCGCGCTTCGTCCGTCCTGTGCTAGAATTCATTAACAAGAGGCAGGCCTGCTCTATTTTTTCAGTGTAAACCTCACTGGTCATGAGTAAATGGTATTTCCAGATATTTCCCCCCTCTTCTCAACGCTCCCCTTCTTCACTGGCAAACTCTACAGACATAAGTCAGGTATCATCTCTATTCTACAGATGAGAAAATTGAGTCAGAGGAACAGGGTGTAGCTCTGAAGCAAGTATCTGATAACCAGTTCTGTCTCTTCTGCTCTTAGTTTGATTTAGCCAGTTGGCCTCTAAATAGGAATGTTTGGGTGCCAAATCTCCATCTCTTGCCTGGTTGAGTCAGTAGGCAGCCTGTGAGTCAAAAATCCCCCTCTCTGTTCTGAGTTACTCAAATCATGGCCCCTAGAACTTTAAATGGACAGTGTGGAGGGTGTGTCTTGGGGACCTCTGTCACAAATGAGATTCCCTAGAAGAGCTAGGTACTCCTGCAAAGCTGGTTATCCTACCTGGAAAAAAAAAAAAAAAGATTCAACAAGATCAATCCTCATCTTTTAACTGCCAAGGCTATGAAACCATTTAGATTTTATTACTGGTTGGTTAGAGTGCCCTCCTGTGTCTCTATATTAAAACATCATGTGAGAACTTTCAAAGCACATAATGAAGCTATAATCACAGCATTAGAGTGACATATAACATCAACTCTCTTATGCAAAGCATAACATATATATAAAATATGCAAAATATTTTCTAGAAGAACCTCAATGAGGGCTTGGGAGCCTCCTGTGTGGAGGAAGACCCTGCCTGGGGAGTTTCAGCAGAAACTTTGTATCGAGGTCTCACGTTACTCTAGCAAAGGTTCTGAGCATTTTTCTAGGCAATCTACCATCTGAAGACACCTTCCTAGGTTATAGGAATGAACTTCCCTTTAATAAGAGGAGCCCATTTTCCACTTCAGAAGCTGAAAAGCAAAATCACACCTTGCCAGCCTCCCTTGCAGCTAGAGTTCCTGGTTTAAACTCAGCCAATCAAACTCTAAGGTGAAAGCCAGTGAGTCTAAAAGCACACAGCCACTCCTCTGCCAACAGGGCAGCAGGAGCCAGCTCTGCTTTGGGTAGGGGAAGAAGAGGATGGGATGGTGGTACCCTCAGGCATCCCCAGACCAGCCTGCAGAGGGACTTGGGCAATGCAGTCTGCCTGAGTATACTTTCCAAGCCTGGTTCTTTTGCCCTGCAGATATTCTGATATTTTGATTGCAGTAATTCTGATTACTATTAAAAAAAATATGTTTTTTAATAGTTCCACTATACATTACAATTATTTTCAATACATTAATTAAGATTTTTAGTTGGAGTTTCAATATCAAACTCTCAGAAATTAACAGAATGAACAGACAGAAAAGTAGAAGGATATACTAGACCTGTAAAGCACTATGAAACGATTCAACTGTAAGATTTATACAGTTTCCACACAACAGCAGGACACAAATTTTATTCAAGTTCCCATAAACTATAAATCAAAAGACACTGGGACATATTCAGGAATTCAAACAAACTAAGGTGCAAAAACTTCATGGTCTAAAAGTTATTGAAATCATACAGAGTCTGTTCTCTTATCACTGTGGAACTGTGTTAGTAACTCCCACAATTGCACTCATCTCACATGCTAGTAAAGTAATGCTCAAAATTCTCCAAGCCAGGCTTCAGCAATATGTGAACCGTGAACTCCCTGATGTTCAAGCTGGTTTTAGAAAAGGCAGAGGAACCAGAGATCAAATTGCCAACATCCTCTGGATCATCAAAAAAGCAAGAGAGTTCCAGAAAAACATCTATTTCTGCTTTCTTGACTATGCCAAAGCCTTTGACTGTGTGGATCACAATAAACTGTGGAAAATTCTGAAAGAGATGAGAATACCAGACCACCTAACCTGCCTCTTGAGAAATCTGTATGCAGGTCAGGAAGCAACAGTTAGAACTGGACATGGAACAACAGACTGGTTCCAAATAGGAAAAGGAGTACGTCAAAGCTGTATATTGTCACCCTGCTTATTTAACTTCTATGCAGAGTACATCATGAGAAACGCTGGACTGAAAGAAACACAAGCTGGAATCAAGATTGCTGGGAGAAATATTAATAACCTCAGATATGCAGATGACACCACCTTTATGGCAGAAAGTGAAGAGGAGCTAAAAAGCCTCTTGATGAAAGTGAAAGAGGAGAATAAAAAAGTTGGCTTAAAGCTCAACATTCAGAAAATGAAGATCATGGCATCTGGTCCCATCACTTCATGGGAAATAGATGGGGAAACAGTGGAAACAGTGTCAGACTTTATGTTTTTGGGCTCCAAAATCACTGCAGATGGTGACTGCAGCCATGAAATTAAAAGACGCTAACTCCTTGGAAGAAAAGTTATGACCAACCTAGATAGTATATTCAAAAGCAGAGACATTACTTTGCTGACTAAGGTCCATCTAGTCAAGGCTATGGTTTTTCCAGTAGTCATGTATGGATGTGAGAGTTGGACTGTGAAGAAGGCTGAGTGCCGAAGAATTGATGCTTTTGAACTGTGGTGTTGGAGAAGACTCTTGAGAGTCCCTTGGACTGCAAGGAGATCCAACCAGTCCATTCTGAAGGAGATCAACCCTGGGATTTCTTTGGAAGGAATGATGCTAAAGCTGAAGCTCCAGTACTTTGGCCACCTCATGAGAAGAGTTGACTCATTGGAAAAGACTCTGATGCTGGGAGGGATTGGGGGCAGGAGGAGAAGGGGACGACCGAGGATGAGATGGCTGGATGGCATCACGGACTCGATGGACGTGAATCTGTGTGAACTCCGGGAGATGGTGATGGACAGGGAGGCCTGGCGTGCTGCGATTCATGGGGTCGCAAAGAGTCGGACACGACTGAGCGACTGAACTGAACTGAACTGAACCAGTATCAAAAGATATTTGAAAATAACCCACAGATTTTCAAGTGCAATGTGACATTTACCAAGAGCAGTCTTTTACTTAGCCATTGAAGGTCTCAATAAAGTTAGACTGAATAAAATACAGAAGGTGATTGCAGAGAAGAAAGCATTTAAGTGAGAAATCAATATCAAAGATATTTTTTAAACTCCATGCATTTGGAAATTAAATGTCCACTTTTAAAGGATGCTTGTATCTAAGAAGCCATACGAAGGAAAATTAGAAAGTATTTGTAACAGAATGAAAATGAGAGGCCACCACCTGTAGGCCACCAGGCTCCTCTGTCCATGGGATTTTCCAGGCAAGAATATTGGAGTGGGTGCCATTTCCTCCTCCAGGGGATCTTCCTGACCCAGGGATCAAACCCATGTCTCCTGCATCTCCTCCACTGACAGGCAGATTCTTTACCACTAAGCCACCTGAGAATCCTGTGTGTGTGTGTGTATGTGTGTGTGTGTGTGTGTGTGTATCACTTTGCTATACATCTGAAACTAACAAAAGAAATGGAGTATATAGTTAAATGCACAGCTTACTCAAACTCCACTTTCCAAGGTCAGAGAATGAAATGAAAAATAGAAAAGACTATTAGGCTGAGATGGGACTTAGTTCAGTTCAGTTCAGTTCAGTTGCTCAGTCATGTCCTACCTTTTGCAATCCCAAGAACCGCAGCACGCCAGACCTCCCTGTCCATCACCAGCTCCCAGAGTTCACCGAAACTCATGTCCATTGAATCAGTGATGCCATCCAACCATCTCATCCTCCTCCTCCTGCCCTCAATCTTTCCCAGCATCAGGGTCTTTTCCAATGAGTCAACTCTTTGCATTAGTTGGCCAAAGTATTGGAGTTTCAGCTTCAGCATCAGTCCTTCCAATGAACACCCAGGACTGATCTCCTTTAGGATGGACTGGTTGGATCTCCTTGCAATCTAAGGGACTCTCAAGAGTCTTCTCCAATACCACAATTCAAAAGCATCAATTCTTCGGACTTAAGACAACTCTAAAGAATGAAAAGGCTTTAAGCCCCAAATCTTGGCTGGCACTTGGATCCCCTGAGTGATGTTGACCACAAAGTTGGAAAGAGAGTGCCAAATCTCCATCAAGGAGGTAACATCCTCTGCTTACTTGGCTCTTAGCTCTGGGCAATAAGCAGGAGTTAAAGTAGCCTGACTCTTGGTAAATTCAAAGACCTGAGGTCTCCAACTCCTAAAGCTTGTATTTCTCAGAAGCAACACTTCTTCCAAAAGGAATAAGCTAGAGGAGCATTGCCCTGTGTGGGCCTGTGATGTTAACAGGTGTCCCATGGAATAAATAGGGCAACACTGAGTTAAACAAGTTAAAACAGGCTTCTTCAATGCAGGACTTCTTGGGACATTTGCTACACTTTAACTCTCAGTAGCTTCAGGTTTGAGATTAAGACCCTTCAAGGACTTTTGGACTCAGAGAGAGAGGGAGAGGGCGGGATGATTTGGGAGAATGGCATTCTATCATGTATACTATCATGTAAGAATTGAATCGCCAGTCTATGTCTGACGCAGGATACAGCATGCTTGGGGCTGGTGCATGGGGATGACCCACAGAGATGTTATGGGGAGGGAGGTGGGAGGGGGTTTCATGTTTGGGAACACATGTAAGAATTAAAGATTTTAAAATTAAAAAAATAAAAAATTAAAATCAATTGAAAAAAAAAAAAAAAAAGACCCTTCAAGTGGCCTATGACACCCTCCATGAACTGGCCCAGGGACACTACCCTGTCGTTTACCCGCCTCCTCTCCTCTCCCTGCCTCCTGGCAATCCTGGCCTTGTCTTAGCTCCTCTGTCTGGTCTGTCCAATTCAATACCCACGAGCTCTTGAGTACTCGAAATGTGGCAAGTCTAAATTGAGATGTAAGTGTCAAATGCATACCAGATTGTGAAGGCTTGAACAAAAAAAAAAATATTTTAAAATTTTGTTCTTTTTTTATTTTTGACCTCACTGCAACTCATGTAGGATCTTAGTTCCTTGGCCAGGGACTGAACAAGTACCCCCTGCAGTGGAAGCTCAAAGTCTTAACTACTGGACCACCAAGGAAGTCCCTATAATTTTCTCTTTAAAGCTTTCTCTTGTTTGAATATTTGCTTTATTTGGCTGCCTCAGGTCTTAGTTGCAACAGGTAGGAACCTCATTGCAGCACAAGGACCCTCTAGTCCTGGCTCTCTGGCTCAGTAGTTTCTCCACAGCCTGTAGGATCTTCCCAGACAAGGG
This sequence comes from Capricornis sumatraensis, assembly GCF_032405125.1. NCBI lineage: Eukaryota > Metazoa > Chordata > Mammalia > Artiodactyla > Bovidae > Capricornis > Capricornis sumatraensis. The sequence continues at coordinate 51,787,887 of NC_091089.1, read as the reverse complement.
ATCGAACCCACATCCCCTTTATTGGCAAAGCAGATTCTTAAACACTGAACCATCAGGAAAGTCCCCCCAAAACTTTTTATGCTGAGTAAATGTTGAAATGACAATATTATAGATGCATTGAGTTGGATAAAATGTCATAATAAAATTAATTTCATCCTTTTCTTTTTACTTTTTCAATGATTGCGGGAGAATTTTTCATTCCATATGTGGCTCACATTTTATTTCTAGTGAATGTTCTAAAGGAGAAGGCGATGGCACCCACTCCAGTACTCTTGCCTGGAAAATCCCATGGATGGAGGAGCCTGGTAGGCTGCAGTCCATGGGGTGGCTAAGAGTCAGACACAACGGAGCAACTTCACTTTCACTTTTCACTTTCATGCATTGGAGAAGGAAATGGCAACCCACTCCAGTGTTCTTGCCTGGAGAATCCCAGGGACGGGGGAGCCTGGTGGGCTGCCATCTATGGGGTCGCACAGAGTCAGACATGACTGAATCGATTTAGCAACAGCAGCAGCAGAACGTTCTAAAGCATCAACATTTGACCTTTGGCCTATTTAATGCTAACCCTTATCAGACTTCAGATATCTGCTTGGGTCCCTTCTTCAGATCCCTGGTGTAGATTTCCTGTAATAATGCTCTTTTCTTTCATAGGACTTACCCAGGTCTTTAATTAGACATTATTTGTTTGGCTATTTGATTCATGTCCCTCTCCCTGTAGTGTATTAAGTCCCATGAAAGCAGCAGCTGGATTTGTTTCTGTTGTTATTCTTTCTCCCAGAGCCTAGCATTAAGCTTGGTGCATAGAAGACTCGTTAAATATTTGTTGAATGACTACATAAATGACATATGAGGTCAATCTCCAGGAAAGAGATAAACTATTCAACTTTTGCTAAATTAACCACAGAACCCTCACCCCATAAACGGTTTAGTGAAGGATCAGAATTCCCCAGGAATATAGTTTGAGAAGCACTGGATTGGGGGCTGTAGCTACAGAGAGAGAGTTAACTGAGCCCCAGTTGAAATCTCATCTGCAATAGGGCCTCAGCTCTCCTATGCTCTGAAGGTAGCTCTGGTTTGTTTTATGTTTCCTTTCTCTACAAATCACAAGCTTCAAGCCCCTGAATTCTTCCACTTAGAAGACAACTAAAGCAGGGGTCCTCAGCTTCCTGGATCTAGTACCTGTACCTAATGGTCTGAAGTGGAACTGATTCAATAATAGCAAAAATAAAGTGCTTAATAAATGTAATGTGCTTGAATCATCCCGAAAGCTTCCCCCCACCCCCTATCCTCAGTCTGTGGAAAAACGTTCTTCCGTAAAACCAGTCCGTGGTGCCAAAAAAAGTTAGGGAACACTGATCGAAAGGAAGCAGAGTAATTCTCCTTAATAAAGACATTTTCATGCAAATTCATACACAGCTTATGCATGATTGTATGTTTCTCTCCTGCATCTATACAAGCATAGAGCGGGTGAAATATTGAGTTTAATTAGGAGTTTGGGTAGTTTAAAGGAATTTACCTAAGAACCATGTCAGGCCTGATGCATTTCTTTTGGAAAAGAGAGCATGATAAGGGGCTATGTGATCAATTGACCCAAAGGTTGAGGCCCAAGGAAAGATGGTCAAGTCAGACACTCATACCTCCTGAAAAAAACAACCAGGGTGGTTCAGTTCACGTGTTATTTTAACTCCCAGCGTTAAAACGTGCCTTCTGGGATACCATTGTTTTACAATGTTGTGTTGGTTTCTGTTATACAACAATATTAATCAGCCATATGTGCACTTATATCCCCTCCCGGTTGAGCCTTCCTCCCACCCCACCCCATCCCGCCCATCTAGGTCTTCCCAGAGCCCAGAATTGAGCCTCCTGTGCGGTACAGCAGCTTCCCACTAGCTATCTATTTTACACGTGCTAGTGTATATATGTCAATTTTAAAAAACAAATGCACACATTAAATGCAAACCTTTGCAAAATAGTTTTTTAATAATTAAAAAAAAAAAAGTCTTCTGAAACTAGCCCTGAATACAAAAGCTAAATGGTCACTAAGGGATTGGCAAAGAGCCTGGGGATTCTGAGCAGCCTGGAGACCAGCACCATCCAGGGAAAGGACCAAAGGACCACAGGCGGCCGTGGGCAGAGTAAGCCAGCTGAGCAGACCCCACTGTCCCACCTGCCCTACCTTTTCCCTCACCCATCACCTCCACACAGCAGAACAGAGAAAGGAAAAGACGAGGCAAAGGGGCTCATTGCCAAACTGAGGAGCTTTTTAAGTGTTTGCAGACTGGAGAACTGGATCACCAAACTAAGTTCATTTTTAAGTGCTCTGGGACTGTCCAAAGCTCTGGGTGGGGATGGGGGGAGAGAGGGGGGAGGGGAGGGGGGGGGAGGGGGGAACAAGAACAAAAGCTTTTAAACCTGACTCCAAAAGGTCCATTTTCTAGCAAAAAGAACTGACCTAAGGATATCTAAATAGACCAATAACCACAAGAAAAGATTGGAAGAGACCAACAAGCTTATCCACATAGACTCCCAACATGCCAGATGGACGTGATTCCCCAGGCAAATTTCCTTAAACTATCAAACCCTTGGTTACATCTCATTTTTCATCTATTTCTGTACCTACACCTATTAACACATACTCACAAGCTTGCTAAATTAAATTAGTAATGACTAAGGTCGAGTGGCCTTTAAATCCTGCCTACCAATTGGCCATATGGGCTAGACTCTCCCTACTCCTCCTCCTAAACGGTGCTCTCACACCTTCTCTTTTCCCCTCAAACCCCCAGCATCATTCCCGTCCTTACTCTTAGCTGATGACCTGGCTTCCCACTTTACTAGAAAAATAAAATCTATCTCAACAGTACATCCACAAGCCCCCACTGCTGCATTCCCACCTATTTGCACCTGTACCCATGTCCTCAACCTCACTTCCAGTTCCCAAAGATGAGCTGTCTGTGCTTCTAAATAACCTCCTCCCTGCACACACACACGCTCCCACACACACACACACACATTCACACACTAGATTCCATCCCTTCTCACTTACACGTGGGCATCACTTCAACAATTCCTCCCTCTCTGATGGATCATTTCCATCAGCATACATACAAACACAAGTTACAATTTCTCCATCTTAAAACATTCCAGGGACTCTACTTCCCTCTCCAAAGTCCTCCTATTTCTCTACTGCCCTTTACGGTAACATTTCTTTGGACTCCCTGGTTCCAAGCCCTTTCCTCCCATTCCCTCTTGAGTTCCACCTCTTCCCCAAAACACCTCTCTCCAAGGTCACCCTGCACAGCCAGGGGGATCTCGGTTCTCCTCTGACTCCATCACAGTCATTCCCTCCTCCCTGAACTCATCTGATTTTCCTCCTCACTCACGGGTCCCTCTTCCTCAGTTTCCTTTATTGACTGACTTGGAGAAACCCCAGGTTCATCTATGGGCCTCTTCTGTTTCATACCTAAAAATCACTCCCTTGATAATCTCACCTGCTTTCATACCTTCAAAGCCATCCGTACGTGATTCTCCAGTATATTCTTCTAGACTGAACTTCCTCTCCGAACTTCAAACTTGTTTATCAACTTATAGGCCTAAAAGGCACCTCAAACTTGCCATGTTGAGAACTCAATCTCTGATCTTCCCCCCACATCTACCCTTGCCTCTGTCTTCCAAATCTCAATAAATGGCAAACTAATCCTTCCAGTCACTCAGGTCAAAACCTAGAGTCAGCTTTGCTCCCTTTTTCCTTATTCCACAATCAGTATCCAACAAATTCCCATGACTTCACCGTCCAGATTCATCTGTGGCTGGTGAGAATGAGAAGTTGCCGTGTAGCACCGGGAGAAGTCTGGTGTTCTGTGATGACCAGGAGGATGGGATGGGGGGAAGGGAGGGACGTTAGCAAGGGAGGAGATGTATGTGTAATTATGGCTGATTTGCATTGTTATATGGCAGAAACCAACACAACATTGCAAATTTTAAAAAATATACCTGTATTTAAATGAAAAAATAGAGGAAAAATAAAGATTCATCCTGAATCTAACCATCACTTACCATCACCATTGCTCCCACCGTGGTCCAAACCACCATCATCTGTCACCAGAAATAAACCGCCTGTAATACACTCCTGCTGCTGCTGCTGCTGCTAAGTTGCTTCAGTCGTGTCCGACTCTGTGCGACCCCATAGACAACAGCCCACCAGGCTTCTCTGTCCCTGGGATTCTCCAGGCAAGAACACTGGAGTGTGTTGCCATTTCCTTCTCCAATGCACGAAAGTGAAAAGTGAAATTGAAGTTGCTCAGTCGTGTCTGACTCTTAGTGACCCCATGGACTGAAGCCCACCAGGCTCCTCCGTCCATGGGATTTTCCAGGCAAAAGAGTACTGGAGTGGCGTGCCATTGCCTTCTCCCAATATACTCCTTTGATGCCTCAATTCATTCACTGTAAAGATTAGTTCTTACAGAGACTTTCCTGGCAGCCCAGTGATTGGAACTCCATACTTCCACTGCAGAGAGGGCAGGTTCAATCCCTGGTAGGAGAACTAAGATCCTGCATGCCTTGTGGCATGGCTTAAAAAAAAAAAGATTTGTTCCTAGAGTAACGTGTGAAGTTCTGCAAGTTCTCTTGACCTCTTGGACGGTGATGCAGACGCTGCTCCCCAAGCTCACCCCTCCTCATCCTGGCACTCTGACTGTTCTTTCAACACGCCCGGCATATTTCCACCTCAGAGCTTCTGTTTTTGCTCTTACTGCTTCTGATCCCCAGATATTGTCAGAGCTCACCCTCCCACCTCCTTCAGACTTTTGTTCACATGTCACTGGGGCTTCCCTGACACCCACTTAAAAATTCAAAGCTCCTCCCAGCACGTCTCCTTCCCCTGCTTTTTTTCCCCCTGCTATTTTTCTCCATAACACTTCCCACCATCTGACATGTTATACATCTTGGCTACTTACTTGTTTACATCCCACTAGGATGAAAGGGATTTTTGTGTATTTTAACCATTTCTATATTCCCAGTTCCAGGACTTAACAAATACTTGTTGAATAAATGCATTAACAAATTCTGAAGCCTTTTAAACTTTTTCAGAGCCAGAGAGAAAAATAAAAGCTTCAAAATGTTTTCTACAAAGTCAGAGTAACATTGATACCAAATCTGACAAAGACTGAAATGCGAAAGAGAGAAAGAAAACTAGAAACCAACCTCAGTTCAAATATTTTCAGTAAATATTGCCAAATAAAACTCAACAGTGCATTAAAAGGAAAATATATCATGACCAGCTGAAGTACATTCAATATAAATCTGGCTCAATTCAAGGAAATCCATAAAGATAAATGCAAGGAAATCTATAATTCACCACATTTATATATCAAAGGTGGACCCAAAAAAGTTACTTCAACAGATGTTTGAAGAAATTAAAAATAAGATAATCCAATAACAAGGGTGATTACATAATTACTGTGCAAAAATCTCTACTCTTCCAATGCCATGGAAAGTGTTCTTTAGCATATAAGCATGATAGATAAAAGAAAAACATAATAATCTTGACTACACAAAATTAAAAAAAAAAAGACTTTAAACAAACTCAAACTCTAAACAAACTTATCTACATAACAGAAACAGACTCACAGATGTAAAGAACCAGACTTGTGGTTACCAAGAGGGAGGGGGAGAGCGAGAGGGATGAACAGGAGCTTGGGGTTAGTAGATGCAGACCATTACATTTCGAATGGATAAACAACAAAGTCCTACTGTATAGCACAGGGAAGTATATCCAATCTCCTGGGACAAACCATAATGAAAGAGAGTATTTTTTAAATGTATATATGTGTATAAACTGAGTCACTTTGTTGTACAGCAGAAATTAGCACAAATCAACTATTCTTTAATATTTTTAATGTCAAAAATAAATAAAATTAAATTGAAACCTGCCTGCAGCTTGAGGAGAAAAAAAGACTTCAGACAAACTCAAAAGACAATTTAAGGATTTCCTTGGTGGTACAGCGGATACGACGGAGAAGGCAATGGCACCCCACTCCAGTACTCTTGCCTGGAAAATCCCATGGAGTCTGGTAGGCTGCAGTCCATGGGGTCGCTAAGAGTCGGACACAACTGAGCGACTTCACTTTCACTTTTCAGTTTCATGCATTGGAGAAGGAAATGGCAACCCACTCCAGTGTTCTTGCCTGGAGAATCCCAGGGATGGGGGAGCCTGGTGGGCTGCGGTCTATGGGGTCGCACAGAGTTGGACACGACTGAAGCGACTTAGCAGCAGCAACAGTGGATACGAACCTGTCTGCCGATGCAGGAGACACAGGTTCGATCTCTGGTCTGCAAAGATTCTGCATGCCAAGAGCAACTAAGGCCTGTGCACAATTACTGAGCCCTGCTGTAGGGCCCGCAAGCCACAACTACTGAAGCCTGTGTACCTAGAACCCTTGCTCTGCAACAAGAGAAGCCACCGCAGTGAGAAACCTGAGCACCGCCACGAATAGTAGTCCCTGATCTTCACAACTAGAGAAAGCTCGAGTGCAGCAATAAAGACCTAGTACAACCGCTAATTAATTAATTAATTAATTTTTACAGAGATAATTTAATCTGTGTTAGAAAGCATTATATACAAGAACTCACTTTCTAGATTTTTAATAAAATTTTATCCCCCCAAAATTTAATATGTCACTTTCATGCAAATTAGAAAATGGATTTCCTTCCTCAAGATACTTTACTTTGGGGAAGAACTATAACTATGCTAATTTTGTTAGGACAAGACCGTTCATCGCTGTCTTCCAGAAAAATGGCATAATAAATATTAAAACCGGGAACTTCCTTGGTGGTCCAGTAATTAAGACTTCGACTTCCAATGCATGGGATGCCAGTTCAATCTCTGATCGGGAGTTAAGATCCCACATGGCTGGAGGCCAAAAAACCAAAATATAAAACAGGAACAATATTGTATCAAATTCAATAAAAACCTTAAAAATGGTCCACATCAAAAAAAGCTTTCAATAAATATTAAAATCTATGATTTCTATGATGTGAAAAGTATCTGTTAGGTTAAACAATATACAACCCACACAACCATTAAGAACATCTGTAGTCTAGACTTAAATCATTGTAAATAGTATTATTTACTTAAATGAACATCCACCAGGATTAAGTTAGTGTTGGATATAACCTTTTTTTTTTATGTAGAATTACAAGCATTCTTGGTCCCCTCCCCCACCAAATTCCAGTAATACCTTCTAATCATCGGAATAATCCTAAACACTGCCAGAGTTTTCCAAAATCCCCCAGGAGATGGCCCTCCTCTTGGAGAACCGTGATGTAAGTTGACTGGAAGGCGTAAAGGAAGACTTTAACTCTTTATTTTACACTTTTCCATACAGTTTGAATTTTTCACCATGTGCATGCATATAAAATGAATAATTAAAATATAATATATAAATAAACTACATTACTACTCTGTAGTAATGTAGTAGTAATAAAACATTACTACTCTAGAAAGGAACTAAATATTAGGGATGGAAGAGTGATTCCAATAAAAGACACAGTATTTATCCCAATACCTAATAGTAGCAGAGATCTAAAGTCCACCAGAGTCTCAGCAGTAACTGGTTGAAAGAGCATGTTCTAGAAAGCCAAGAGTTTGGATTTCTCCCCTCCTAAATCAACAAGCACCTCTACTTTGTCTTGCATCTCGAAACAGATGGATGGCATAGAGTGCGACAGTGTTCAGACTTGCTCAGATGAGAAAGTACCTCAAAGTCACGATGCTTTTTGCTGAAGAGCATTAAATTTTAAAATATTTCATTCTATCACATGAGCTATGATCTCACATAAAACTGCTTATTTAATAAGTGTGTTGCTTTAAAATGTTGGTTTAATTAGGCTTATGCACTATAAAACAAGGTGGAAAAACAATTACAGATACAGATGAACACCCAGCTTTAGAAGCAATATTGGCCAGTTCCGAATTTTTACAGTACTACTCCTTCGCTGCTTATTTGTGGTCTTTTATCTGTTGGAAGCGCGCAAGTAGTAGGAAGCACAAAAACTTATTTTTAAGAAAAATCATGCCTTTCCTGGAAGCCTAAAATAAGTTCAAAATAAAACTTTTTAAGAAGGTAAAATTGAAATTAAAGGCTGTAGTTTGGTTAAGAGTATTGTACCAGTGTCATGCCCTTAGTTTTGATCACTGTACTGTGCTCACGTAGGATGTCAACATTAGAAGGGTAAGGGATAGGAAAGGCTCTGGACTATTGTTACAGCTTTTCTGTAAGGTAAAAATTAACCCAAAATAAAGTTTTTTAAATTATGGGAAAACACTTGAATTTGAGAATACTGTGTACATCAATTTTTTTCCTGCAAAAAAAATTCTCCTGAGAGAAGGCAGTTATTCCCTTTCAGTTAAGAATGTTTTATCTCTTCTGGGGACTTGCCTGATGGTCTAGGATCTACCAAAACAGGGATCCCAGGTTCAAGCCCTGGTCAGGGAACTAGATACTGCATGTGGCAACTAAGCCCTAAGCAGCCAAATAAATAAATGAATAAATAAATAAGAATGTTTTATCCCTTCTTGAAATGCACCAGAGTGAGCACAATTTGGAAAACACAGTTTGGGGCTGGGGAAAGCAACCTGAGATCCCAGCTTGCAAAAAGTCCTTAAGTGATTTTAACCCACACCCTCAACAAGAACCACTGGGGAAATGCTGTCTGAGGTCTCTTTCCAAACCCTTCATCTTGTCCACTCGGCAAATTCTTATTTATCCTTAAAAGTCTAAGTCAGAAATCACCTCCTCCATGAAGCTCTCCTTGCCAGGAAGACACCAAGAAGAATTCTAGAGACATTTTTTCCCAATGAGGTGAATTTACACTGTAAGCCAAAAGGAGCCTACTCCTTCAGGGGTAGACCATAGTGGATGTCATGGTTCATCACCCAAATGCCCCCTTCAGGTCCAAGGCAGGCATCCCCCTAGAGACGATGGGAGCGTCAACTAGTGAGGACTGGTAACTGTGTCTCTTCCTGGGAGTTACTCTTGGCTTAAGGGAATTGCCTGCCCAAAGTCACTCTCCCTTCTTTCAGGGCAGCCTGTATATATATTGTCCGGTCAACTGTAGAGTACCAAGGCCAGGTTCCCTTTGCCCCAGTTCAACACAGCTCTGCAGGCCTGACTGTGACGCCTCTATGGCATCGCAGTTCACCTGCCCGCTCTGCCTACTCCTGCTGCCCTGAACGCTCACGGGTAAGATCCCAGGAGCATTTCCCTGATAAGCCACCTGCTCACAAAATCCTGCATCAGAGTCCATCTTCTGGGGAATCCACCCTATGACAATCACAATTGCCAATATTTGGAATTATCCTATCCACTTCAAGAAACGCATCCTTCATTTTGCTGTACAAAGTCATTACCCACAGCATAATTGACTGCAACATGTTTCTAACAGTAACATATTGTAAAATCCATCAACAGAGAACCATAAATCACAGCTATGGTCGAATGATATGCAGCTGTATAAAAGAATAAGGAGGCGCTTTATGTCATTATATGATGCAATCTTCAATTTATAAATTTAAGTGAAAAAGAAAGACATAGAAGAGTATGCATTCATATTGAGGTTTGACAGAAAACAGCAAAATTATGTAAAGCAATTATCCTTCAATAAAAATAAATTTAAAAAAAGACTGTGCAAAGTATGCTATCATTTTGTTTAAAAAGCACAAAAAACACATGTACGTGTTTATATATTTTTACATTTATTTTATCTTATTGCACTTTTTGTCTGCTCTGAGTATTGTCGTGTGAGTGTTTTTTCTAGCTGTGACAAGCAGGCACCAACTACTCTCTTGCTGTGGTGCTCGGGCTCCTTGCGCTGGCTTCTCCTGTTGCAGAGCACTGACTCTGGGTGCTGAGGCTTCAGCAGCTGCATCACTCAGTAGTTTTGGCTGTCAGGCTTGGTTGCTTCTCGGCATGTAGAACCTTCCTGGACCAGGGATCGAATCCATGTCCCCTGCACTGGCAGGCAGATTTTTAACCAGCGGACCACCAGGGAAGTCCCATGCTTATATATTTGTAGAATATTTCTGGAAGAATTTAGAAAAAAAACTAGAAACATTAGTGGCCTCCGGGAAGGACATTTGAATGGCTATGGTACAAAGTGGAGATAACTTCTTCAGGGGGGGTTTGTTTGTTTGTTTGTTTTTTACCCCATAGCTTTTTTGAAGCTTTTGAATTTCAAATTATAGAAATACTTTGTTCAAAGCTAAATAAATGAAAATAAAAGAAAGTAAATGTTAAGGACTGAAAGGAGGCCTTGGGCTTGGAGAGCATTAGCCATGGAAAGTCCTCAGGAAAGAGGTTTCAATCGAGCCATGGATACAGAACTCTTCAGGGGACACAGTGAGCGCAGAACAGAAAAAGAGGAAGAGAGAAAGAAGAAACAGAGGTACCTCTTTTGAGATACCTGGGAGAGCAGGCAGGAGAGGTTCCTTGGGCTTCCCTCGGGGATCTGGGCCAAACAAAGCCCCTTGCTGGGCTGGCAACCTAGAACCCCAAACTACTCCCATCCAGGAACAAGCCTCGCCAATCAAGCCCCTCTCCTTTAAGCATCTGACCTGGGAAATGCCAAAGAATTTAGTAGGAGCCTAAGAGGGAAGCCAAAGAGATTCACTGAATCGGAATGGCAGAGGGGCCGAACCCAGCCATGAGATAAAGTAAAGATGCGTGGAGCAGCAGAGATTGTGGGGAACAATCCTTGAAAGATGAAGGCATCAAACAAGAGAAAGCTGAGTGACAATAATGGTGGCTACACGAGGCTAAGGTTCACGAACGCTGCCAGACCTGTCTTAGACAGGAGGGTGAGGAAGTGTGGTCCTCAGAACAGCAACATCAGCATCCTCTGACAGCTTGTTAGAAATGCACATTCTTGGCCCAGCCCCAGGCCAACAAAACCAAAAATTCTGGAGGTGGGGCCCAGTGATCTGTGTTTTCACCAGCCCTTCAGATGCACTTACTCTGATGCACCTTACAACCTCTGCTGTAAATCTTAGACCCAGAGGTCCAGCTGTCCTAAGAGTCCTCTGTGCGTACGATTCCTGCCTGTGTATGTCTTTACAACAAACCCCACTCTAAAGTCAGCATAAGCTTCCTAGCAGAAGATCTTGTTTCCTGCTCCAAATGTGCCTAATACAATCTTACCACAATGGGAAAACCAACTCCTACTCTTGTTTGGAGACTCAGCTCAAAGGCCACCTCCTCCGAGAAGCCTTCCTTACAGATCTCTCTCAGGCTGTGTCGCTCTGCTATGTTCCTGTAGTCACCCTCTTTGTTGTTGTTCAGTCGCTCAGTCGTGTCCAACTCTTTGCGACCCCATGGACTGCAGCACGCCAGGCTTCCCTGTCCTTCACCATCTCCCGGAGCTTGATCAAAGTCATATCCTTTGAGTCGGTGATGCCATCCAATCATCTTATCCTCTGTCACCCCCCTTCTCCTCCTGCCCTCAATCTTTCCCAGCATCAGGGTCATTTCCAATGAGTCAGCTCTTTGCATTAGGTGGCCAAAGTATTAGAACTTCAGCTTCAGGATCAGTCCTTCCAGTGAATATTCAGGATTGATTTCCTTCAGGATGGACTGGTTTGATCTCCTTGCTGTTCAAGCAACCCCCTAACGTCTGGCATATCCTATGTCCTGTAATCAAGGACCTATTTGTTCATTTCTACTAGAGTTGGGACTGAGTCTTCACTGTATCTCCAGCACTGGATTCTCAGTTAATACTAGTTCTTAATAGCTATTATTATTATCAAGTAGTCAATAAGTAAGCATATATGGAATGATTACTATTTTCCATGGATCTTAGTAGCTTCCTTAAACAATGCCTAACTCCTCTCTTGTGAAGTTTCCCAGGAGGGCAAGCCTGATGAGCCAAGTGATAATTGTTACTAATGGGTGGTAACTATCCAAGCTGAATTAGCCCTTTGTTTTTGTGCCAGGAATTCCACATAGTTGGCAGATAATCACAGGGCAGAAGCCACAGAAGATGGCCCTGGGACTGGCCCAGCTGACTGGGTCCGTGTTTGAGATGCAGATAAAAGGGCCCTTCTCTCAAGGATCCTGCCTAACACGGAGGCAGATGCATAACAGATCATTTTAACACACACTACCAGTTCTAAAAGATGATACAATAAGATAACCAAGGAAAAAGAAGAGGAAAGAAAATAAGAAAGTATTCAGTATACATGCATAACATATATGAGTGAACTAGTACTGTGTGTGTGTGTGCGCACGTATGCTCAGTTCTTTTTAAGGGTATAATCTAAAACTTGCATGTGCTGTTCCTACTCACATCCTGTTGGCTGCAATTTAGTTATGTGGCCATAGTTTTCTGTAAGAAAGATTGGGATGTGTAGTTCTGCCCAGCTAAATATCAGGGTGTTTTATTAATAAAAGGAAAGAGAGCATGCATGATATTGGGATCAGGTAGTTACTCTGCCCTAATGTCTGCCCTTGGAAAATCCCATGGACGGAGGAGCATGGTACGCTACAGTCCATGGGGTCGCAAAGAGTCGGACACGACTGAGCAACTTTACTTACTTACTTACTTAATGTCTGCCCTTGGAGAAGGCAATGGCACCCCACTCCAGCACTCCTGCCTGGAAAATGCCATGGGCAGAGGAGCCTGGTAGGCTGCAGTCCATGGGTTCGCTAGGAGTCACACACGACTGAGCAACTTCACTTTCACTTTTCACTTTCATGTATTGGAGAAGGAAATGGCAATCCACTCCAGTGTTCTTGCCTGGAGAATCCCAGGGACGGGGGAGCCTAGTGGGCTGCCGTCTATGGGGTCGCACAGAGTCAGACACAAGTGAAGCAACTTAGCAGCAGCAGCAACAGCAGCAGCAGCAGTACTGTAGCCTGCCAGGCTCCTCTGTCCATAGAATTTTCCAGGCAAGAATATTGGAGTGGGTTGCCATTTCCTTCTCCAGGGCATCTCCAGGGATCGGATCTGTGTCTTCTGCGTGTCCTGAATTGGCAGATGGATTCTTTACTGCTGAGCCACCTGGGAATCCCCGAACTAACACTGTGAGGGGGTCAGTTCAGTCCAGTCACTCAGTCGTGTCCAACACTCTGCGACCCCATGGACTGCAGCACGCCAGGCCTCCCTGTCCATCACCAACTCCCGGAGCTTGCTCAAGTGCATGTCCATCAAGCTGATGATGCCATCCAACCATCTCATCTTCTGTCGCCAGCCCCCTTCTCCTCCTGCCTTCAATCTTTCCCAGCATCAGGGTCTTTTCCAGTGAGTCAATTCTTCTCATCAGGTGGCCAAAGTATTGGAGCTTCAGCTTCAGCATCAGTCCTTCCAATGAATATTCAGGACTGATTTCCTTTGGGATGGACTGGTTGGATCTCCTTGCAGTCCAAGGGACTCTCAAGAGTCTTCTCCAACACCACAGTTCAAAAACATCAGTTGTTCAGCACTCAGCTTTCTTCATGGTCCAGCTCTCACATCCATACATGACTACTGGAAAAACCAGTGGATAATGAGTGAATAAACAAGGAAAATATATATAACTGTTACTGTCCTCATTTCTACAACTAGTCACAAGGCTATAGTGAATAGTTGTGACTTTCTTCTCCCTATTCCCCATTTCATATTCCATCGGTCCTCAGCCACTATCTTAACTGTTTGCATTCTTTACTTGGTACCAAAACCCAAACCTTCATTCCTGAGAAGTCTGAATCCTCAGTGGACCTGCCTTTCTTCAGTTCAGTTCAGTTGCTCAGTCATGTCTGACTCTTCACGACCCTGTGGACCACAGCACCCAAGACGGATGGGTCTTAGTGGAGAGTTCTGACAAGATGTGGTCCACTGGAGAAGGGAATGGCAAACCACTTCAGTACTCTTGCCTTGAGAACCCCATGAACAGTATGAAAAGGCAAAAAGATAGGACATTGAAAGATGAACTCCCCAGGTCAGTAGGTGCCCAATATTCTAGTGGAGATCAGTGGAGAAATAACTCCACAAAGAATGAAGAGACAGAGCCAAAGCAAAAACAACACCCAGTTGTGGATGTGACTGGTGATAGAAGCAAGTTCTGATGCTGTAAAGAGCAATATTGCATAGGAACCTGGAATGTTAGGTCCATGAATCAAGGCAAATTGAAAGGGGTCAAACAGGAGATGGCAAGGGTGAACGTCAACATTTTAGGAATCAGTAAACTAAAATGGACTGGAATGGGTGAATTTAACTCAGATGATCCTTATGTCTACTGCCTTTCTTAGTGGCTGTATTTTCACATTAACTTCTATCATTGGACATGAAAGTCCTAAGAGACACCCCTAAAGAACACCCATGGTTCTAGACATAGTCCTCTTTGTCCCAGTGAAATGATAGTAACCAAATTTCCTCAGGAACTGGGGTCAGTCGTGCCTGCAGTATGCATAAGCAAGTGGCACTCTTGTCTTCCAGTTCAATGGAATCATTACGGAGTCTCCCGGTGGAAGAACCGTTCCTCTCTTGGGAACTAAGACCTCCATAGCCACAGATCCCAAAGATGCAAGAATTGCAGGCAAAAATTCTGTGAATGGGTTAAGTGTCAGTATTAGTGGAGCCACTCCCAGTCTGTCCCTCGATTTCTAGACCCTATGCTCTACCTGTGGGATAAAGCAGCACCCTGTCTTGGTTACCGATTCAAAGCACAGTCTACATCCTGTAGGCGGAAACCTCAGCATTCAGGTTGTTAATCCCAATTAGCACTGTATCCAAGTCTTCTATTCCATCACTCAGGCCAAAGGGGCCACGTGGTAAGCACAGTGATGTCCATGGGCTTGAGTCCATTGTTAGTTCTTGAAATCAGTTCCTTGGTCAGAAGTAAGATTATATCAGTTCAGTTCAGTTCAGTTCAGTTCAGTCACTCAGTCATGTCCAACTCTTTGCAACCCCATGAATTGCAGCATGCCAGGCCTCCCTGTCCATCACCAACTCCCAGAGTTCACCCAAACTCTTGTCCGTCGAGTCGGTGATGCCATCCAGCCATCTCATCCTCTGTCATCCCCTTCTCCTCCTGCCCTCAATCTCTCCCAGCATCAGAGTCTTTTCCAATGAGTCAACTCTTCGCATGAGGTGGCCAAAGTATTGGAGTTTCAGCTTTAGCATCAGTCCTTCCAAAGAACACCCAGGACTGATCTCCTTTAGGTATACATCAAGTGTATGAAGCATCCTATAAATTCATAGATGGTGATGGTGCTACATGTCAAAACTGGAGGAGGCAAATCCACATTCAGAATACTATTTATTCCATTGGGAACAAAACATTCTGCCCTTCCTTATGAAAGGGGCCCAGTGTAATCAATCGGCCACTGTGTGGCTGGCTGATCTGCCAGGAAAAACTGCTCCTTTGGGGGCTTATGATGGTCCCTGCTGTTAGCAGGTTAGACTTTCAGGAAGAACAGTATCCATATTAGTTTTGGACTTCCCATGTGATGCAAGTGGTAGAGAACTTGTCTGGCAATGCAGGAGATACAAGAGCATTAAATTCCTCCTGCTTCACAGTCCCAGCTGTTTCTTTTAAGCTGGTTAGCCCTACCATTACAGATACATTTGATTGGCCTGAGTTTTGAAGGTACTTTCATAAATTCATTACACCGCCACTATTGTTTGCCTGGGAAAATCTTGTTTCACACCTCAAGGTTCAGCTTGAAAATTATCTCCTTTCTAAAGACTTTCTTGTCTCCTGCTTCCCCCCACGTCATCTCACACTTGCCCTTGATTTCATTGCTCTGCGCCTGGACTCTCTCAGCACTTGGATTCTATCACTTGTTCCAAATTATCGTTCCCGTGTCTGTCTTTGACTAGGCTGAAGATTTCTTGTGACAGAAACTAAATTTTATGCACCTATTTATATGTGTTAAACATGATAGGTATGTAATAAACTTTCACAGAACGAACAAAAGTGATAATGGTGACTTCCTCTCCTTAGAACAAGCACAAGGGGCTGGCAGGAGGGATGAGAGGGGAATTATTGTTTGATGGGATCAGAGTTTCCTTTCGGGAAGATGCAAAAGTTCTGGAGATGGATAGTGCTGAGGGTTGCACAGCTGTGTATTTCATGCCACTGAACTACACACTGAAAAATGGTTAAAGTTGTAAATTTTATGCATGTCTACTTTGCATAATTTTTTAACAAAACTAACAATAAAATACTGTTTATTCTCACCTACAAGATGAAGTTCCACACCCTATTTCTGAGATTGACCTCCAGGATCAGGACCTTCCCACAAGGAAGGAAGCAAGTCCACGGAATTTCACTGCAGCCTTACTTACAAGAGCGAACGCAAGGCAGGAGAAAGGACAACTCAAATGTCCAGCAGGAATATGGATAAATAAGTTGTACCAAATCATACTATTAAATACTCTATAAAATTGAAAATGAATCAGTGAGAACTTCATTGATTAAGCTTATGTGAATTAATTCACAGATTAAGCTTATGTGAAAAATAAAGGCTGCAAATTTTATCTACAGTATGACTTAGTAAATCTTAAAATGAAACAATATAACATTGTTTATAGCCACATTCATATATATACTGTTAATAAAAGTATAAAAACACGCAATTTCAGGTGAGTGATTAACCTGAAGGAAGGAAGCAAGAAGGGCTGAGAGTCTCAGCCTTCAATATTTTATTTCTTACAAAAGGAGACAATTCTGGGCTTTCCTGGTTGCTCAGTGGTAAAGAACCCACCTGCCAACGCAGCTGATGCGGGTTCGATCCCTGAATCAGGAAGATCTCACGTTCTATCCAGCTCGAGGGCCGAGAGCCACAACTACTGAGCCCACATGCTGCAACTGCTGAAGCCCGCGTGCCCAACAGCCCGTGCTCTGCAACAAGAGAAGGCACCGCAGTGAGAAGCCTGGGCGCCGCATCTAGCAAGTAGCCCCCACTATCTGCAACTAGAGAAAAGCCCATGGAACAGCGAAGACCTAGCACAGACAAAGATTAAGTAAAGGAGAGAATTCTGAAGTAAATCAGGCAAACAATCACACATTTGTTCAATCAAGTGAACGGGCTCTATGGAGGTCAATTCTATTTTTCTGTGCATCGCTGTCTTCTTAAATGATTTCATTAAAAATTCGATAAAGTAAAGGTCCAGTTCCTTTGTGATACATGTTTTGACTAACCAAATCCTCGGGACACAACAATTTACAACTCAAGCATGTACTTATTTACTGATGCATGAGGCAGTGCCAGAAGATTTGAGTTTGATGAAATAATTGCAATGGGATGATTTGGGTGACAAAAACCTCACATCAAACCACCTGATGTACATAAGCACAAGTAGGTACACACACACACACACACAGAAAACAACCAGCTGCAGAGTGCTGAATGAAAAATCCAGAGTGCCCGCAGGAGTTCAGCAACAGAATAGAAATGGAATGTCTTCTCTCTTGTATTAGGAATCAATTAGGTCACTGAAAAAAGGAAAATGAAAGTGTTAGTCTCTCAGTCATGTCTGACTCTTTGCAACCTCATGGACTATAGCCCACCAGGCTCCTCTGTCCATGGAATTCTCCAGGCAAGAGTACTGGAGTGTATTGCCATTCCCTTCCTCAGGGGATATTCCCAACCCAGGAGTCCAAGCCAGGTCTCCTGCATTGTAGGCAGATTCTTTACCATCTGAGCTACCATTGCTTGACAGTAAAAGGTTCCACTAAGGACAGCCAGTGCAAGTAAGCCTGTTACCCAGAGGCTGGTAACATTGCAGGCAGAGGAGCCGTGAGGAGGGCTGATTTCTCATCTTCTGGCCTAAGAGGGCCTCCCAGGAGAGCCAGGCTCTCTCAATGAGGATAAGCAGGAAGGGAGGGAGCCAGTGGCCACCTGCCCAAGATGCCAGCCACTCACAGAGGAACTTTGCCAAGGCCTCTAGTGCACAGAATCCTTAAGAAGCCTCCAGAGCAACTGCTCACTTACTGCAGAAATCTCTTTTATAGCACCTATCAAACCTCTGGGGCTTCCCTTGTGGCTCAGCTGGTAAAGAATCCACCTGCTATGCAGGAGACCTGGGTTCAATCCCTGAGTTGGGAAGAACCCCTGGAGAAAGGAAAGGCTACCCACTCCAGTATTCTGGCCTGGAGAATTCCATGGACTGCAAAGAATTGGACACAACTAAATGACTAACCTCTGTTAAACACATCCAGAGTTGGGGCCCCACCCTTTTTGAGGAAGCCAATTCCATTATAGGCCATTTTGGCCGTTGGAAGAGTCATATTTTTTAAGGAAATAATCAGAACTAAAGCAGGAGGTATAATAGTACAAGGGTTTCCCAGGTGGCGCTAGTGGTAAAGAATCCGCCTGCCAATGCAGGAGGCTCAGGAGACAAGGGTTTGACCCCTGGGTAGGAAAGATCCCCTGGAGGAGGAAATGGTAACTCACTCCAGTTTTCTTGCCTGGAGAAACCCCATAGACAGAGGAGACCGGCAGTCTACAGTCTATAGGGTCACAAATAGAAACCACTGATGTAGTGGGCTTCCCTGCGGCTCAGCTGGTAAAGAATCCACCTGCAATGCAGGAGACCTGGGTTCGATCCCTGGGTTGGGAAGATCCCCTGGAGAAGAGAATATAGCTACCCTCTCCAGTATTCTGGCCTGGAGAATTCCGTGGACTGTATAGTCCATGGGGTCACAAAGAGTTGGACACAACTGAAATTTAGCATGTACAATCGCTGTGTAAAACGTGTATGGGCTATCTATCTGTCTCTGCATGGGTACCTGGGAAATCATACACCAAAATATAAAATACTGACACTTTGGGGGAATTCGCTGGCTGTTCACGGTTAGGACTCCGTGCTCTCTCTTCAGTAGCCTGGGCTTGGCCCCTGGTTAGGGAACTAAAATCCTGAAAGCTGAGTTGAGCAGTCAAAAAAATAAAATACTAACAATCTGATTAAACTCTCTGAGGGCTGGAGTTATTTGGTGATTTTTTTATTTTATCTATTTATTTGTCTGTATTTTTAAAATGAGGGCTGCTCAGGTGGCTCAGTAGTAAAGAATCCAATGCAGGAGACACAGGAGACATGAATTCAGTCCCTGGGTCAGGAAGATCCCAAGGAGAAGGAAACGGCAACCCACTCCAGTATTCTTGTCTAGAAAATCCCATGGACAGAGGAGCCTGGAGGGTTATAGTCCATGGGGCGGCAAACAGTTGGACACAACTTAGCAACCAAGCAACAACAACAGACTTCCATTTCGTCATTTCATCCCTGACCCAGCAAGGGAGGTGGTGTTAGCAGGCCTTCCCACTGTCCAGGTGGGTTCATTACGAATCAATAAATATTTCCTGCCACACAGCAGGCATGGATATTCAAAGAGACTGAGAGCTTTGAGCAATGTTATCCCCCAGCGCTTCCTCAAAGGCTCATCAGTAAAGAATCTGCCTGCAATGTGGGAGACGCAGGAGATGCAGCTTAGATCCTTGGGTGGGGAAGATCCCTTGGAGGGGAAAAGGGCAACCCACTCCAGTATTCTTGCCTGGGAAATCCCATGAATAGAGGAACCTGGTGGGCTATAGTCCATGGGGTCGCAAGAGCTGGACATGATTGAGCAACTGAGCATACACGCACGAGTTTTCTAAAACAAGCAAGTTTCACTTTGGTGAAGTGGGAAGAGATAGTATTATACATATTAAAGTTTGGTGGGAGCCTTCTGAATGGGAGAAAATAATAGCAAATGAAGCAACTGACAAACAACTAATCTCAAAAATATACAAGCAACTTATGCAGCTCAATTCCAGAAAAATAAATGACCCAATCAAAAAATGGGCCAAAGAACTAAATAGACATCTCTCCAAAGAAGACATACGGATGGCTAACAAACACATGAAAAGATGCTCAACGTCACTCATTATCAGAGAAATGCAAATCAAAACCACAATGAGGTACCACTTCACACCAGTCAGAATGGCTGCGATCCAAAAATCTGCAAGCAATAAATGCTGGAGAGGGTGTGGAGAAAAGGGAACCCTCCTACACTGTTGGTGGGAATGCAAACTAGTACAGCCACTATGGAGAACAGTGTGGAGATTCCTTAAAAAATTGCAAATAGAACTACCTTATGACCCAGCAATCCCACTGCTGGGCATACACACCGAGGAAACCAGAATTGAAAGAGACACATGTACCCCAATGTTCATCGCAGCACTGTTTATAATAGCCAGGACATGGAAACAACCTAGATGTCCATCAGCAGATGAATGGATAAGAAAGCTGTGGTACATATACACAATGGAGTATTACTCAGCCGTTAAAAAGAATTCATTTGAATCAGTTCTGATGAGATGGATGAAACTGGAGCCGATTATACAGAGTGAAGTAAGCCAGAAAGAAAAACACCAATACAGTATACTAACACATATATATGGAATTTAGAAAGATGGCAATGATGACCCTGTATGCAAGACAGGAAAAAAGACATAGCTGTGTATAACGGACTTTTGGACTCAGAGGGAGAGGGAGAGGGTGGGATGATTTTGGAGAATGGCATTCTATCATGTATACTATCATGTAAGAATCGAATCGCCAGTCTATGTCTGACGCAGGATACAGCATGCTTGGGGTTGGTGCATGGGGATGACCCACTGAGATGCTATGGGGAGGGAGGTAGGAGGGGGGTTCATGTTTGGGAACACATGTAAGAATTAAAGATTTTAAAATTAAAAAAAAAAAATAAAGTTTGGTTGGGAGATACTGCCATGGTTCTTCCTCACCAATGTAAAATAAGCCCTCTTTTGTTTTGCATCCATTGGTCTCCAGTTCTGTTGTATTCTCAGGGAGGCAAATGGACCCAAGCTGGGCCATCTGAAGAGAGGTGAGGTCAAAGCTTGAAGTGTGGCCGGATCACACTGGACCCACTCCACCCAATCTAAAGAGAACGAAGCTTTCCAGTAGCCATGAGAGATTTAAGCATGTCCACACTTCAGATCACTGAGTTGGGAAAAACCAGTTTCCTCTCAGGAAAGGAGGTTATACTCAGCCCTCCCCTTCCAGCAATGCAGTGATGTGTTTGAAATATTTATTTATCCATTTGGCTCCACTGGGTCTTAGTTGTGGCACTGGGGGTCTCTGTTGTGTCATTGGGGATCTTTTGTTGCAATGCATGGACTCTCAAGTTGTGACTCATGGGCTTATAGTTATGGGATCTTAGGTCCCTGACCAGGTATCAAACTCACATCCCTTCATTGCAAGGCAGATTCTTAACCACTGGGCCACCAAAAGGAGTCCCAGAAGTGCAGTGATTTTAGAGCTAGTCCAGCTAAAGACAAGTTAGAGCAGGGATGTTTTGGTCTGAGCACTCCTGAAGAAGATCTTATAATAACACCTGGCCTTTGCACAGCACCCTGAGAGAAAGTTTCTCAGGCATCATCTTCACTGACTCAACCCAGAATTCTCTCTCCTCCAACCATTCCAGCGAAAACACACATTGTATCCAAATATGGTCTGTCTACGCATATGTCCACTTTCCTGGGAAGAAGGGTCCAAGCTTTCATCAGTTTCATCAGATTCTCCAAGGAGCATGTTGACCCCAGAAGATTTAGGACCACTGGGGTGACAGGTACAGCCCAGAGATGGTTTTTCAGAGGGCCAGCTCTGATTCTTCCTCTGTTATGGGAAGAACGGGGCTGCGTGGTTTCTACTACCTTTTCCAGCTCCGACTTCACATTGTCCAGCCCCCTGGAAGCCAGAACTTATTCCCAGAGTCCGGAGGTAGCCCAACTTTCACTGTCTGTCAGGGCCTCCCACGAGACTGCTTTTAGAGCAATAAGGATGTCTGCCTGCCTGGTGACAGGATTTGTAGCCAACAAAACCCTCCATGCAGGCTGTCTGGCTGCAATTTATTCCGCTCTGTCACTTTGACTGCAGCCAAATGCCAGAAGAAATTTGAATCTGAATGCTGCTGCTTCTGAAATAAGCTTAGAAAAATATACAGACTCTCCTCAACAAAGAGAAAGCCTAGCTGAATTTGAAGAACCCCGTTTGGGGCGGGTTAAAGACACACAGGCAGACACTGTCCAATGGAGGCGAGTCTCGGGAAACCAGACAGAGATTAACTTCTTATTGGAAGGAGAACTTGAGCCTGCAGGAGATGCAGTAGCTTTACCCAGAAAGATGGATGAAGGCAGGGTGTGACCTGAAAGGATGGGGATAGGTTAGAAAACCGTTACTGAGCTCACCTGAAGCTTCTATTGGCGAAATCATGGGGCTTAGTAGGGGAAGGCAATGACACCCCACTCCAGCACTCCTGCCTGGAAAGTCCCATGGATGGAAGAGCCTGGAGGGCTGCAGTCCACGGGGTCGCTGAGGGTCAGACATGACTGAGCAACTTCACTTTCACTTTTCACTTTCATGTATTGGAGAAGGAAATGGCAACCCACTCCAGTGTTCTTGCCTGGAGAATCGCAGGGATGGGAGAGCCTGGTGGGCTGCTGTCTATGGGGTCGCACAGAGTCAGACACGACTGAAGTGACTTAGCAGCAGCAGCAGCAGTAGGGGAAAGGCTACTTCCAGTGGAAGGATGTTCGTTGCGGCACAATTTGCAACAGAAGCAGATGGAGACACGTGTGCCTACTCGTGCATCACTAGGAGACCAGGTAAATGCACGGTGGAATACTACCTGGCCATTAAAGAGGATGCAATAGGTCAGAGCAGGCGGGTATCGAAAACACTTTTCTTCTTAAGTGAAGAAGAAACAAGTCTCAGCACCTGGAGCGCATACAGTAGGTGACACTTCATGGGAATACGCTTCTGTGTTCATACAATGTCTCTGCAAGAATTCTCAAGAAACACGTTAGGAGTGGAAAGCAGACTGGTGGCGCTAGTGGTAAAGAACCCGCCTGCCAACGCAGGAGACATGAGAGACGTTGGTCTGATCCCTGGGTCGGGAAAATCCCCTGGAGGAGGAAACGGTAAGCCACTCTGGTGTCTTTGCCCGGAAAATCCCATGGACAGAGGAGCCTGGTGGGCTACTGTCCACAGGGTCGCAAAGAGTCAGACACGACTGAAGTGACTTAGCACTTTTTACTAGATACTTTATCTAGACCTTTCAGATTGCTTACCATGAGCCTGTATTCCTGCTTGAAAGTTTAAGTAAATAAAGAAGCTTTGAAAGAAAAAAAAAAAGCAGCAGCCACTTTCCTCCAAAATCAGCTCTGCCATGGAACCATCTTCCCTTCCCAGACGTAGTGGTCTATTTTATGTGTGAACTGGCTGGGTATATCTAACTTGCAGATAGATAGACCCTGGGAAGAAGGGTCCAAGCTTTCATATAGAATTTGCCATATGTCAGCAACAACTTA
The DNA here is from genome assembly GCF_032405125.1 of Capricornis sumatraensis. Taxonomy (NCBI): domain Eukaryota; kingdom Metazoa; phylum Chordata; class Mammalia; order Artiodactyla; family Bovidae; genus Capricornis; species Capricornis sumatraensis. The sequence continues at coordinate 51,764,545 of NC_091089.1, read as the reverse complement.
CATAACATTTATATTGAATGTACCACTACCATATTTACTTTGTATTGAGTATTACAAGTAATCTAGAGACAAGAAGGTAATACTGGAGGATGTATGTAGGTTATATGTAAATACCATGTCCTTTTGTATAGGAGACTTGAGCATCCTCCAATTTCCGGTTTCCATGGGTGTCGTGGAAAACCACCCCGTGTGGATACTGAGGGGCCACTGTATGGTAGGTTCCCTTCCTCTGGAGGGCCCGATATGAGGGCGTGAGGGGATCTCTGTGACCAGACCCCTGGAAAGGCAGAGGTGAGGGGACCTTTATTGCCTGCTGGGGAAAGGGCCAGGTGTGAGACTCCCTCGGGCGGGGGTTGGCCACGGACCTCGCTCTCGGGTGGCAGAGCTGGGAGGAAGGCAGCCTACCCTGCCCTCCATCAGCCAGCACGTGGGGCACCCTTGCCCTGGTCTTCCCACGGACACTTTGGTTACTCCCTTAGGATTAACCGGTTGGTTCCTTTGTCTCCTCCTGGCCCTTCCTCACGATGTGACTTTCTTTTTCTTCTCCCTCTCTCCACGTCTTTTCTCTTCCGTGTCTGCTTTGTGAGCAAGGTTACACCAACACGGCAACAATAAAGATGTTGCCAGGTTTCTGGTTCCTCCCTGCTGTGATCCTATTTGCCTCAGTTCAGTTTCTGGAGCCAGCCATTTCTGCTGAGTGGAAAAGACAGTCAATCAGCCAGTTACTTTGTCTCAGAGAACCAAGAAATAAGTTTAACCGTTTTCCCCCAGCTTTTATTGTTGGACCAAATCAGACCAGGCAATTCAAGATGATTGAAAATGACATGTATAGATATCCTCTTTTTTTCTCTCTTCCCAGCTCATGACACACTGCATTATTCATTCCGAGTGTGTCATTCAGTCTTCATTTCACCATGAAAGGGGGCATAAAATGATCTGAAACTAACATCCTTGCATTGGGTGGTCCCTTTGAAATAAGTCTCCTTCCATGGATCCCAGCTTTAATTAAGCAGTCCATCCACAAAGTTATGATTAAGGCATCACTTTAGGCACTGAAAGGAAACAAAGGAGCAGAAAAAGAGCTTATGTGCAAGAGGGCTACATAAAGCACACACATAAATAGATCATAAATTAGCTAAGCAATATAGAGCTAAATAAATGACAAATGAGATCACTGTGGGCTAGAGAGCTCTGAAGGCTCCGGCCTGGGCATTGATGATAGACAGAAGTCAAGAAATAATCCTTCTCTAACTTCCATTTTAGGGATTTCCCTGGTGGCTCAGTGGCAAAGAATCCCCCTGCCAAAGCAGGAGACACGGGTTCCATCCCTGGTCTAGGAAGATCCCCTGGAGAAGGAAATGGCAACCCACTCCAGTATTCTTGCCTGGGAAATCCCGTGGACAGAGGAACCTAGAGGGCTACAGTCCATGGGGTGGCAAAGAGTCAGTCACGACTTAGCAACTGAGCAACAAGCACAAACTTCCATTATATCACTCCATCCCTAACCTAGCAGGGGAGGTGGTTCCAGCAGGACTTCCCACTGTCCAGGGGGGTCCAGTTTGAGCTAATAAATATTTCCTTTCACACAATAGAATGAATGCCCAAAGATATGAGAGGTTTGAGCAATGCTACCTGCTTACAGCAGGCTTCCCCAATGGCTCAGTGGTAAAGAATCTGCTTCCAATGCGGGAGACACAGGAGATGCAGGTTCCATCCCTGATCCAGGAAGATGCCCTGGAGGAGGAAATGGCAACCCACTCCAGTATTCTTGCCTGGAGAATCCCATGGACAAAAAAGCCTGGAGGGCTACAGTCCATGGAGTCTCAAAAGAGTTGGACATATTGAGCACCTAAGCATGCCCCCACGCATTAATGCTACCACCAGGGCTGGAGCCTCCCTGGTGCTCCGCTGACTATATGAGAGAAATAGACAAGCCTGTCCAAGCGAATGAGAGCATCAACAGATACAAAAGCCTAGAGACAAAGAGGAGGGCGAACAAACCAGGCACACACATGCACGGGCGTACACATACGCACAAACACACGTGCATACACACGTGCACACACACGCACAAACACGGGAACACATACACTCCCCGTTTTCCTCAAATTACACTTCTGCCTGAGAGAGTATAAACAAGCAAAGGATTAATCATGCATCAGCTGAATCAGGATTTGAAAGGATAGCTTTAACGGATGGGCCCTTGTGCCCCCTAGGAATCCACCAAGCCCTTTCCGCAAGATTAACATGATGGTCTGCAAGCTTTCACCTGGGTCTTTCTGACTTCCTGTCAGAAACTCTTAAAGGAAGTGATAGCAATTCTTTTCAACAAAATAAATACATAAATGAAAGGAGCTTGATTATCCAAGCAAAGTTACACACGTTGTCTCAGAACTGATAACCTTTGGCACAATTTCAGTTACACACAAAAGAATTATCAGTGAGATGAGGAATTTGCACAAGGGGCAGGAAACAGTGGGGTGAGGTGTTTGCTTCAGCTCATTGGTTCTGCAGCTTCAAATGGACAAGACTCTGTCATCAGGTGACCAGCTCAGATCACTCTACCTGGGAACTGTTGCAACCTCAGCCAGTGTGGGCAGGAAAGAATGGAGTGTGACCTTCCAAGAGATATGGCCTCCACTTTTCCCTGGTCCGTGGGTCTGTTTATCTACACAGTCAGGATAATAAATTCAAAGAAAAGTTTCCACGTGGGAACAACTCCTGCCATCATCTTGACCTTTACTCCCAGGTAGATGGTCAGTGTGAGAAGGGGGAGCTTTCTGGGGGCCTCTGAATGAATTCACAAGCAGAGTGAAATCTAACTTCCTCCATGATATTTCCTCCACCCGGCCGCTGGGCTCTGTAGTGTCCACCTTCGACAACCTTTAGGAAATACAGACTGAGATCACGGAACGCTTGCCAGCAAATCTTCACCCATTGGTGGAATCCCTTCCTGTGTCCTGGACAGAGTTCATCCTGCCGTCGGTGCTGAGATGCAGGTGATGAAGGGAACAGGCCAGTTCAGCAGGCAATCAGCTCATTCTATTTAAGTCACTGTAAATACTAGAAGCCCTTTATTTGAGGTTAAAGCTGTTCCTGATAACGCCCAGTATTGATTTTAGTTCTGTCTGTGCCCTTATTCATGTGGTGGCCCGAGTTCCAGAAGATTGTCCATATGAATCCCACCTCCAAGTCCTGTCTGATCCAGGCCAAATGCCCTCTGCTTGCCTTAGTGGAACCCAATGACTGTGAGCTTCAAATCCAACAGGCCATGTTTGGAATCCCTTCTCAGCGATGGTGGAGCAGACAGACTCCAAGATGGTCCGATGAGACCCACCCCTGGCCTCAGGCCCTTGTGTAACCTCCTCCTCCAAGTATGGGCGACACTTGCGACAAGCTTCCCACCCACAGAATACGGAAAAGCAGTAGCAGCAGGGTTAGTTGCTCAGTTGTGTCCAGCCCTTTGAGACCCCACGGACTGTAGCCCACCAGGCTCCTCTGTCCAAGGGGTTCTCCAAGCCAGAATATTGGAGTGGATTGTCATTCCCCTTCTCCAGAGGATCTTCCTGACCAGGGGATCAAACCCAGGTCTCCTGCATTACAGGCAGATTCTTTACCATCTGAGCTACAGGGAAGATCTAGAATACAGAAAAGGTGACAGGATATCACTGCCATGATTGTGTTACATAAGATTCTAACAGACCTGGTCTGGTTTTGATGGGCAAAGGTGGTTTGGAGCAGGGAACAGTACTTGAGAATGTTAAATCTGGAAACCGCCCTAACTTAGAGGGTTTCAGAAAGGAATGATATCTGAATGGGTGGCAGAAGACAGAGGACTAAAGAAGGGGGAGCCGACTTACGCCATGGGCCTTGTTTAAGGAATCAGCACCAGGACTTTAACATTCCAAGCTCCAGCACTGGGAGGGCTCCGTAATGGTGACGGCATCATCTCCAGAAACCGTGGCTCCCGCTCTGTGCTCAGCCTAACTTAGACTGCTGGCGGCACTGCTGCAAGTATCCCAGTGTTTCACTTCATTAGGTCTGAGCCAAAGAGCCTTATTTTTTAATAATGTTTATACGTTTATTTTTATTCCCGGCTGTGCTGGGTCTTTGTTGCCGCCTGGGCTGCTCATAGTTGCAGACTTCTCACTTTTCTTGTTGCAGAACATGGGCTCGAGGGCGTGCAGGCTTCAGTGGTTGCAGCATATGGGCTCAGGACTCTAGAGCACAGGCTTCATAGCTGTGGTGCATGGGTTTAGTTGCTTCACAGCATGTGGGATCTTCCCAGACCCCACCTTTGAACCATGGTGTTGGAGAAGACTCTTGAGAGTCCCTTGGACTGCAAGGACTGTCAATCCTAAAAGAAATCAGTCCTGAATATTCACTGGGAGGACTGATGCTGAAGCTGAAACTCCAATACTTTGGCCACCTCATGTAAAGAACTGGCTCATTGGAAAAGACCCTGATGCTGGGAAAGATTGAAGGCAGGAGAAGAAGGGGACGACAGAGGACGAGATGGTTGGATGGCATCTCTGACTCAATTGACATGAGTTTGGGTGAGCTCTGGGAGTTGGTGATGGACAGGGAGGCCTGGCGTGCTGCAGTCCATGGGGTCTCAAAGAGTCAGCCATGACTGAGCGACTGGACTGAACTGATGCGGGATCTTCCCGGACCGGGGATCGAGCCTGTGTCACCTGCATTGACGGGTGGATTCTTATCCAACAAGCCGCCAGAAAAACCCTGGAAGAGCCTTGGAGTTGGGACCGCACCCTTTTGACCTTTGAGACTCCTCATCGAGTCCGTTTCTCACGCACTGTAGGTGCTGGTTCAGTTTCAATGACCTGAAGTCAGTTGGGAAGAAAGCTCAGTAATTAGTCTATGGAGAACTTTGCTGGGAAAAGAGGGGAAGAAAGGCACAGAAGAAAGGAGCTGAGGGAAGAGAAAGAGGAGTTGGAGGAGGGAGGGAGAGGCAGAGTGGGAGCCCCAGGGATGCTGAGAGCAGGACCCCCAGGAAGGAGTGAAGGAGATGGAGGGGCTCTGAAGCGAGAGGGCAGGGGTAGGGTCTCCTGGAGGGCTCCTGGAGTAGCAGACTCAGGCTTCTTCCAGGAACCAGAAACAAACTTGCTGATATGAGAACAGCCATGTGGTTGCCAAGTGGGGACCAGGAGAGGGCATTTGGGATTAGCAGACACAAACTATCATAGACAGGATGGGCAGACAGCAGGGTCCTGCTGCATAAGCAGGGGGCTGCACTCCATACCCTGTAATAAACCCTAGTGGAAAAGGAAAATATAACAGGAGAAATGAACGATGGAAAAAAAAGGAATTCTTCCTCCGGGAATAAGAGAGCATCTGGACCCAGCAGTGCTGGACGCGATGCACGGTTCCCAGAACAGGAGCACCACCTAGGCACAGTCACTGGTACTTGCCAAAACTATGTCTCAATTTTTTTATCCCCCTTGAAAGTGTGGCCACTGTAGAAATCACCGCTGAAGGTAAGTGGGAATGACGGGCAATTGGCAGCCAGGGGCCAACAGCAGAGAATCATCCTTTCACCCAAAGAAAGGAATAAAAACTTTTCCATAGTTGCACTTGATTGTATCTGCATTAAGAAATTCAAGCAGAATACCCAAGAAGTAATAAAAATGATGGGTACTCATGGATTGAGGGGTAGGAGGGTGACAGAGACGGGGAAAAGGATAAAAGTGAGGAGACTATTTGTATTGCTTTTTAATATTTAAAAAATATTTAATATTTTAATATTTAGTATTTTAATTTTTTGACTTTTGAACCACCTGAATGTATTCCCTGTTGTTGCTATTGTTGTTGTTTAAAGAAGTCAAGACTTTAAAAAATTGTCTAGTGAATTTCAAATGCATCAAAGAAAAGAAGTCCCTTCAGAAACAAAGAGAGGGGAGCAGAAGTTGGATCCTATATCTAGTTCCTTTCAAAGCTGGGAGTGTCACAAAGTAAAAGATGCTAGGCCAGTATTATTTATTAGAGCAGTTGGGTATGGTGGGGCTCACTTGCACAGAAATCAACAGTCTCTTCACCTGTGTAGTGAGAAGGTTAGGCTAGAAGCCCTCATCAGCCCCCTGCAGCTCTCACGCTCTCCCAGCCTTTGACTGGCAGTCTTAGCTGGTTTGGTGTTAAAGGCGGGGCACTGCTTGTCCCCACTACAAGCCACCCTTTGCAGGGCTGAGGCTGCGCCATCCTCTCTTTCCCCTCCTGCCCCATTCACACTCTCACGTTTGAAAAGCTTGAAAGTCAGCCCAGTTTGAAGGAAATACATAGTTCATGACATCAGTCACATTTACACGTCAAGGTAAACAGAACTTTCCAGCCACACCCTTTGCCCACAGAAATGTTTAAAAGCTTTAACTGAATGCTAAACTGGTGCCATCTAGTGGCCCAGGGTGTCACTCAGCACCTTGTTCTTCAAGGGAAGCTTTTGTGAACACTGGGTTTCTTTCCAGGCTAGCCCTTGGAAAAATTGTGAAATCCAAGGCAAATTTTCCCATAGTTACATCTTCCCCTCTTGAATTCTCCCCCGTGACAGGTAGGTGTACTGGAAAAAGAGCAAATGTAGGTGTCCAGACGCCGATTAGCTGTAAGAACCAGGGCAAGTGACCAGCTCCCCTGAGCCTCAGGTTCATCCTCTGTGAAATGTGGGTAGCTCAATCATCCTTTCAAAGTCGATGTGGGGAATAAGCATGACGAAGCGTACATAGCACTCAACATACAGTAGATGTACTCTAAATATTAATTCCATTCTCAAGTACATCTTTTTTTTTTGCAGCACCACTCAGCACGCAGGATCTTAATTCCATGACCAGGGATGGAACCCATGCTCCCAGCAGTGGAAGCTTGCAGTCTTAATCACTGGACCACCAGCGAAGTCCCTAGTACATCATTATTTTAAAAACTGGAGTGAAAAGGGAATTTCCTGGTGGTCCAGTGGTTAGGACTCGGTGCTTTTACTACCAGACAAGGGTCAATGCCTGGTCAGGGAACTAAGATACTGCACAGCCAAAAAACAAAACAAAAAACAGGAGTGAAAAGATAAATATTGAGCTCTGGTTCCTGGAAGTATTCAAATAGAGGTTGGATAATTTCCTGTTTGGATGCCAGCAGGAAATAATTCCATGCAGAGAAGTCACCAGAAGAGGCATTAAGGAACTCAAGTGATGGGGGCAAAGTTAAGGGAACTAACAAGAGACACTAGACATCCAGAGACTAGCAACCACTGAAAGACATTTCCATATCTACAACAGATTGGACAAGAAGGTATCAAAATGGAGTCAAGAGATATCCGAGCTTGGAGGATGGACCACCTGGCTGAGGCTGGAGTTATAAAGGGATGTAGGCACCCCAGGACCTGGTGCCAAGGCAGGAAGGAGGCTATGAAAAATAGCCCAGCCTATTTGCCTGACCTTCCAACTCCTACCTAAACTCACCATGGGCCACACTCAACCAGAAGTCAGCTGGCAGGGAGGCTCGGGTTGTAATCTCTGGGCTCAGCTTCATGGGGCACAGATGTCAGAGAATGGATCTGGGGGAGACACCCAGAGAGTATCCAGTGCAGGGTGTCATAGAGGAAATCCTTGTTTGGGGGGAAAGAAGCAGATTAAGTGATGTCCATGAATAAATTCTAAGGAGAAGTGTTAGGGGAACCACTGACTGAAACCACTCATCCTGGCCAGGCAAGATAGTAACCACTTACATGAGTTAAGGGGATTCTTTACTAGCTGAGCCACCAGGAAAGCTCAAGAATACTGGAGTGGGTAGCCTATCCCTTCTCTAGCGGATCTTCCTGACCCACGAATGAAATGGAGTCTCCTGCATTGGAGGCAGATTCTTTACCAGCTGAGCTAAGACCTGGGTTTGGTCCCTATCTTACAGAAGGAGAAACTAATAAGAACTAAAGGAATGCAAAACTAACAAGCTATTAGTACCACCAACTGTCAGAAGCTGGGAAAGATAAAAAGGAGAGAGGAGACTCCAGTCCATACGCCCTACCAACTTCCCAGAATCCTTCTCGATGAAATCCACTGTGACTGGGCAATGCATGCACCGCCAGGAAGGACCCTGGGTCAGTTGGTTCCAGGGATCCGGGAGAGCCAGGGGAAGAAAGTCTTAATCCCTTAGCAGGATTTGCTTGGCTCTCCCCAGCCTGAGCCTTCCATACAAAGCTATTTGATCTCCCCTTAGAAATTGGCTTCCTCTGCCAGGAAAGGGGAATTCTTTACATGACAATAAGGAAAATGTAACCCCCTTACACCAAGGGTGGAGTACGGTTGGCCAGAGAGAACCCAGAAATTAATCCCACCCCCATAAAACCTAGGACTTCAAGCCACGTGGCAGAGCAGCTCTCCTGGTAGCCCTTACCCCGCTGCTCTCTCCCTGGGCACTCTTTCCTAACAAAGCTCTGCCAGCAAGTGTATCTCCTCAGAAAGTTCATTTCTGAGTGTCAGACAAGAGCACACTCTCACCCTGGAAGGGATTCCCCTTCCTGTAAGAGAAAAAAGGTAGGAATGAATATCTAACTTTGTGCTATTCACTATGTCTTTTAACTTTCTCTTTTTCCTAGCAACCCAGCACAATGGGTTTATTATCTTTTCTTTTTTTTCTCTCACCCACAGATAAAGGAGAAAAGCTCAGCAAAACCAAGTAACTTGCACTGAGACAACTGACTGGGGAGTAGTGGAATTCTATCCTAGTTACTGGATGTCAGTGCCCCCTCTAGAGCTTCTGGGGTGGCTCAGCTGGTAAAGAACTTGCCTACCAATGCAGGAGATGCAAGAGACACGGGTTGAACCCCTGGGTGGGGAAGATCCTCTGGAGAAGGAAATGGTAACCTGTATCAGTATTCTTGCCTGGAAAATCCTATGGACAAAGGAGCCTGGCAGGCTACAGTCCATGGGGTTGCAAAGAGTTAGACCAACAGAGCAACAGAGCGTGAACGCGCGCGCGCGCGCACACACACACACACACACACACGCAATGCCCCTCTATCCCTCAAATGACCCCCTCCCCGCTAGTTCTAGCTTTGGGAGGTTGGGGAAAGACTGATTGGAGGCAGGGAGGAGCTGGCAGAAGCACCCCCTCCTAAGAGGCAAAAGAAAAAGGACTCCACCCTTGGTGTAAGGGATTACATTTTCCTTATTGTCATGTAAAGAATTCCCCTTTCCTGGCAGAGGAGGCCAATTTCTAAGGGGAGATCAAATAGCATTGTATGGAAGGCTCAGGCTGGGGAGAGCCAAGCAAATCCTGCTAAGGGATTAAGACTTTCTTCCCCTTGCTCTCCCGGATCCCCAGAACCAACTGTCTGAATATTATTCTAGGGGGCAGGGGAGGTGGATGGTAATTCTACAAGACAGAATATTGAATAGTCACTCATCTGAAAATCCTCAAAGGCATTCTTTTCTGAGAAGATGGTTGGACTAATTTATATTGGCCAGCTGATTGAACAGCCAGGCAGATGAATCTTCTCCTGAGAGACTGATAGCCTCAACTGAAAACAGTTGTTTGGACAAACTGTCAAACTCCTGCAGGGCCCACTTGACATCTGTGTTTGTCAGGTCAGTGAGGAGAACGGCTCTGACCCTGAGAGGCTCAGGGTCTGTTGCCTGCTGCTCCCTGGAGATCTACACAGCAATTGAAGCCCCAGTGGTCGCCATCAAAGAGAATTCACTGGAAGAAGGTCCCAGGGGAGCCGTGTTTCAGTTATGCTTGAGAAGTCCAGAGGCATTTGCTGTTCCATTCCTGTTACCCAAGCGTGGCCTCTCTGTATACCAGAGCCAAATCAAATCAGGGTAGCTTCGTGGTAGGATAAAAAAAATCTGCCTGCCAATGTGGGAGATGAGGGTTCGATCCCTGGGTCAGGAAGATCCCCTGGAGAAGGAAATGGCAACCCACTCCAGTGCTCTTGCCTGGGAAATCCCATAGACAGAAGAGCCTGCCAGGCTTCAGTCCACGAGGTCTCAAAAGAGCAGGACAACACCAGAAAAGGAAAGCTTTATTTCTTTGCCAGGCAAACAGGAACACACCGAGCTCCTGCCTAGAAAAACTAGGTGTCTCAATTCCAGAGGATTTGATGAAGTGTTTTATAGTCAGTTCAGTCAGTCAGTTCAGTCGCTCAGTTGTGTCCGACTCTCTGCGACCCCATGAATCGCAGCACGCCAGGCCTCCCTGTCCATCACCAACTCCCGGAGTTCACTCAAACTCACGTCCTTCGAGTTGGTGATGCCATCCAGCCATCTCATCCTCTGTCATCCCCTTCTCCTCCTGCCCCCAATGCCTCCCAGCATCAGAGTCTTTTCCAATGAGTCAACTCTTCGCATGAGGTGGCCAAAGTACTGGAGTTTCAGCTTTAGCATCATTCCTTCCAAAGAACACCCAGGACTGATCTCCTTTAGAATGGACTGGTTGGATCTTCTTGCAGTCCAAGGGACTCTCAAGAGTCTTCTCCAACACCACAGTTCAAAAGCATCAATTCCTCGGCCCTTAGCTTTCTTCATCACCAACTCGATGGACATAAGTTTGAGTGAACTCCGGAAGTTGGTGATGGACAGGCATGCCTGGTGTGCTGTGATCCATGGGGTTGCAAAGAGTCAGACGTGACTGAGCGACTGAACTGAACTGAACTGAACTAGCTTTCTTCACAGTCCAACTCTCACATTCATACATGTCCACAGGAAAAACCATACCTTGACTAAATGGACCTTTGTTGGCAAAGCAATGTCTCTGCTTTTTAATATGCTATCTAGTTTGGTCATAACTTATGTTTTATAACAGTGGCTCAAAGATGGGGTCTCTGACAAGATTAGGGTGTGAGCTGGGCTTGCAGTCCCTTAATCTCTTAGTCTTGGTGAACTTCTCTGATCTCTTTAATCTTGCCTCAAGTGGTCTCCTAGCTGCTGCTTCTTGAATAGCAACAGTTGGGATCCACCCTTTGGAACTCAGGGAAGGTCATGGAGGCTGGAGTCTTGCCCATAAGAAATGGGGGACAGAAAGGCCTCCGAGCCTGGGAGTCCCACAGGCCTCCACTCAGTTTCACTCCCACCTTCTTCACCCTTACCAAACTCATATTACCTCATCTGCTACAGCTTTTCTGGTATTTTGCAGAATTTTCCAGACTCTAATCTGAGGTTTCTGGCCTTACCAATCCACCTAGTGTCAGAGCAAGAGGAGTCGTCCTTGACATTGCTTTCACTGGGGTCACCTTGATGAATGCAGCAGCAGTGGGCTGAGAAAGGGAGACTGTGACCTGGGCACAGAGAACATTGTAACAGCTGGAGGGAAGCTTGGCAGCCAGTCAAGAGCTGGACGGTCCTTGGAACTTCCCTGGCAGTCCAGTGGCTAAGACTCCATGCTCCCAATGCAGGAGGCCTGGGTTTGATCCCTGGTCAGGGAACTAGACCCCCAAATGCTGCAATGAAAGGTCCTTCATGCCACACATAAGACCTGGCACGGCCCCCCTCCAAAAAAAGGAGAGCTGGACGGTCCAGAGGCAGGATGGAGAAGCACAGGCTAGCCGTAGTGAGCCAAGGTGTTGCTGTTGTTCAGTCGCTTAGTCGAGTCCAACTCTTTGCAACCCTATGGACTGCAGCATGCCAGGCTTTCCTGTCCTTCACCATCTCCCGGAACTTGCTCAAACTCATGCTCATGGAATTGACAATGCCATCCAACCATCTCATCCTCTGTCGTCCCCTTCTCCTCCTGCCCTCAATCTTTCCCAGCATCAGGGTCTCTTCTAATGAGTCAGCTCTTTGCATCAGGTGGCCAAAGTATTGGAGCTTCAGCTTCAGCATCAGTCTTTCCAATGAATATTCAGGATTGATTTCCTTTAGAATTGACTGGTTTGATTTCCTTGCAGTCCAAGGGACTCTCAAGAGTCTTCTTCAGCACCACAGTTCGAAAGCATCAATTCTTCACCATTCAGCCTTCTTTATAGTTCACTCTCACATTGGTACATGGCTACTGGAAAAACCAAAATGGACCTTTGTTGACAAAGTGATGTCTCTGCTTTTTCGTACACTGTCTAGGTTTTTCATTGCTTTCTTTAAAGTGAAAGTGTTAGTTGCTAAGCCTTGTCCTACTCTTTGCTGACCTCTATCTACGGAATCTTTGCAATGTTATTTATTGCATTTAATAGACTACGATTTCATGTAGAAGTAACTTTTTGTTTTTCTTTTTGGCTAAGCCACTCAGCTTGTGGGATAATAGTTCTCTCACCAGGGATGGAACCCAGGCCCCCAGCAGTAGAAGATAGGAGTCCTAACCACTGGGCTGCCAGGGAATTCTCAATGACGTAAATTTTTTTATTTCTTCTTCTTTTTTTTTTACATGTACACACTGCTTTATTTATTTTTGGTGATGCTAGGTCTTCATTGCTGCACACAGCCTTTCTCTAGTTGCAGTACACAGGCTTATTGCAGTGGCTTCTCTTGTTGTGGAGCACCAACTCTAGGCTTGTGTGCTTCAGTAGTTGGAATACAGGGGCTCATTAATTGTGGCTTGCAGGCCATAGAGTGTACAGGCTTCAGTAGCTGTGGCACCTGGGCTCAGCTGCTCTGTGCCCTCTGGAATCTTCCCAGACTAGGGATTGAACCTGTGTCCCCTGCATTGGCAGGCAGATTTTTGTCCATTGTACCACCAGGAAAGATGCAACTTTTAAATGCACTGGGAAACCAAAAAAATCCATGTGACTTGCTTTATCACAGTGCTGTGAAACTGAACCCACAATATCTCAGAGGTATGCCTGTATTGAGAGAAGTGGAAGACTGTGTTACAGGTTCAGCTATGGGCTGGCAGCACAGTTAGGCAGGCTAATGAAGGTACCAACTTTTACAGCTTACAACTACAAAATCATGTGACTTTTACCAAAATTTCTTGAATTCATCTACCACTCTCCATTCTCTCTGCCAAAAAAATTAAACTGAACCTCATCAGTTCAAGCCACTCCCATCTTTTACCAGCCTCTGGCCTTGCCCCTGAGGCATCCCAAATTTCTTTCTATAGCGTGATCTTTTCAAAAGTTAATCTGATCAGGTCACCTCTCCCATGCCCATCCCCAAAGGTTTAAACACTTTCAGAAGTCCCTCATTGACCTTGAAGATGAAAGTTGCTCAGTCATGTCTAACTCTACCATCCCATGGACTAGACAGTCCATGGAATTCTCTAGGCCAGAATACTGGAGTGGGTAGCCTTTCCCTTCTCCAGGGGATCTTCCCAACTCAAAGAGCAAACCCAGGTCTCCTACACTGCAGGTGGATTCTTTACCAGATGAGCCACGAGAGAAGCCTGTTGACTTTAAGTTAAATTCAAAACTCCTTGACAGATAAATAGGCTCCCTCCAGATCAGGTTTGCCACTCGCCCTTACCTCTCCCCACCCACAACCAAAAGGAATCCAAGCCCTTGCAGTTCCCATAGCAGAATTTTCTTGCTGGCAATAATAATTGTTTCTCTCTTACTGTATTGCCATGACCAGCTAGTTCCTTCTGGTCATTCATGGTGCAGTTGCCATGTCGTCCGCTCGGGAGAGGCTTTCCTACTCTACATGTTCACCCTACTTTTGCAATTTCACACTGTATTCTGACTGGCTGTTCACCTCCTAGTTACCTATCTCTCTGTCCCTACCCTCATTCCAAGACTGTGGGTTCCTTGGCAGCCGAGGCTCTCCTAGTATTTGTTAGAGCATAACATCCAGCACAATGGCAGCACATCCTAAATGTTCGATCAATATTCATTGAATGGCTAAGTGAACAAATCAACTGATTGCTAAGGATGACCCCTATTTGCAGTACGCAATTGCTTTAATAATTAAAATTTCTTAGAAATAAATATAGTAAAATTAAAATATACTTTTCCCAGTACATGCAAAAGAAAGCCTGTTTTCCCTTGAGTATTTTCCCAAGGGTTTGTAAACTTGTGCCATGGACCTTTTTTATACTATGGTTTGTGAACCCCTTCACAGGATATTTTTGTGTGCATGTCCGACTCTTTGCAACCCCATGGACTGTAGCCCTCCAGACTCCTCTGTCCATGGGGATTCTCCAGGCAAGAACACTGGAGTGGGTTGCTATGTCTTCTTCCAGGGGATCTTCCCAATCCAGGGATTGAACCCAGGTCTCCCACATTGCAGGCAGATTCTTCACCTTCTGAGCCACCAGGGAACTCCTGTATTTTTAAAATACAAATAATAAAATACTGTTACAAAGGAACCAATATGATTGCTGTGTGGTTTGTTGCCTACATTCATAGTGGAGAAACATGTTAAATTTCAGATAGAAGTTCTAACCTCACTGTTTAACTAAACAGATTGGAGGAAAATATGTATCTCAAATACAATTTAAAGAGTTCACTTAAATTTTACAGAAAAGTCACTGAGGCTATAAAAGGAAGACCCAAAGTGAAGTGCTAACACCACCAGTGACCCTAAGTGAATAACCAGTAAGATGACCTGGGTGAGAAAATGCACCTTGGCGTTTTTATTTTCAAGGAAAATAAATCTTTTGCCATATGAAGATCTACAAGTTGCAGTGGGGAAACCAGATGGCAATCTTGAACCAGATGCTTCAGTTAGTACATACTTTATATGGGCTGCTTTACAATTGATTGTGTGATATTCTCAAACTGAGAATTTATGATTAACATAATTGCATCCCATCCTTTGGATCTCCCTAATTTTTCCTTTTGGGCTTCCCTGGTGGTCAGTGGTAAAGAACTTTCTGCCAATGCAGGTGATGAGGGTTTAATCACTGGGTTACAAAGATCTGCTGGAGAAGGGGATGGCAACCCACTCCAGTATTCTAGCCTGGGAAATCCCATGAACAGAGGAGTCTGGTGGGCTACATTCCATGGTGTTGCAAAGAGTCAAATATGATTTAGTGACTAAACAACAACAACAGCGAATTGTCCCTTTACAAATAATTTTCATATAATCACATAACCAAACCTAATGAATCTTGATGAATAAATGTCTCATCTATACCTAAATAATATATAGTATTGTCCTAGAACTACAAACTTGTTTCGCTTTGTTTTTATATTGGAGTATCCTTGATTACCTCATTTCACTTCCCTGGTGGCTCAGACGGTAAAGAGTCTGCCTACAATGAGGGAGACCAGGGTTCAGTCCCTGGGTTGGGAAGATCTCCTGGAGAAGGAAATGGCAACCCATTCTAATATAATTGCCTGGAAAATCCTATGGACGGAGGAGCCTGGTAGGCTACAGTCTATGGGGTCGCAATGAGTCCGACCCGACTGAGCAACTTCACTTATCCTTGATTAAGTATGTTATGTTAATTTCAGATGTACAGCGAAATGATTCAGTTATACTTCTACATATGTATTTTTTTTTCAAAAGTCTTTCCCATTTAGGTTGTTACATTATACTGAGCAAAGTTCCTTGTGCTATACAGTAGGTCCTTGCCGGTTACACATTTTAAACAGAGCAGTGTGTACATGTCAATCCCAAACTCCCTAACTATCCCTCCCCACCTACACTTCCCCCTTGGTAACTATAAGTTCGTTCTCTAAGTCTGTGACTCTATTTCTGTACAAACCTGTTTTTAATTGACAGATATTTAAAATACATAACTTTATTTCTGTATACAAAAAAGGAGAATTTTGACACGGTCCCTAAGCCTCTGATTCGTTTTCAGATCTTCTCAAACATTTTCCACATTCCCTTTCTCCTCCGCCTTCCCCCACCTCTACAAATCTCGTTTCTTTTGGCTGGGACTCTCGCGAGTGTCGAGGTCTCATGAATTCTCCCATGAGCCACCGCTCTTCCTTTTCCGGTAAGCGGCCTGAGGTGAGTGTGTCTTCGGCGTCTTTCTCTAGTGATGAATCCTCCGGTAATCCCTGCCATCCTGGCATTCTCGGCGCCAATTTCGAGACCCTCAGAAGAAGGATTCTCGCACCTACTGATTCCTCCCTGGTGGAGCAGTCCTGTGCTGGGGGACGCGTCGGAGCCCCCGGCTCGGCGCCCCTCTGCTGTCGGGCCTCTACAGGCCGCAGTGGGCGAGAATGGGGGTGACGAGGTTAGACGCCGGCTGTGGTCGGTGCCGACTCCTGAGGGCCAGTGTCTCGCGGTGAGTGGTGGCCGCGAACGCAGCGCATTTGGGGCCGAATGGAGAGAGAGTTTTGAGGGGGAATAAGGTCAAGTCGGGTCGAGGTTTACTCAGTGGCTGAACGTGAGTTGAGCTGCGCTTAACGCGGATAATACCCTGAAAGTGTATGGGAAGCTTGGCTTTCTTGCGAATCTGTGTGAGTAAAGGAGGTTACTGTAGAGGGGTGTCGTTAGGTCGCGTTAACTTTGACCTGAAGGATCTGATGCTGAGCAGGGCGCTGGGCTCCTCCGCACGGATACTTGGATCCAGATTTGGATGGAAACGGGCTGTGTTTTCTTTCAGAGGGTTAGGGGAAGGGCGTCTGTGCCACTAGTCTTAGTGTCAACGCTGCTGTAGGCGTCTAGTGGTGGTAGCTGAGATGAAACTGGATTGAGAGGAGGATGGCTGCAATGATGGCATTTCTTAGGACACCTTTGGATTAATCATGAAAACAACTACTCTCTGAGCAGCTGTGGACAGAGTTTATAGTACATATTAAACTGTGAGTTGTTGTAAATACATGTTGACAGTTATTCTTGCTCCCAGGTGACTCCTAAAAATGGTGCGCTATTCACTTGACCCAGAAAACCCCACAAAATGTAAGTGAGCAAGCAGCATTTCTTATTTTGGAGTATGAGACACCCAGATACCAAGATTAACCCAAAAAATTTTTTTCCGGTATTTTTTAGCATGCAAATCAAGAGGTTCAAATCTTCGTGTACACTTTAAGGTATGTGAATCGTAGTTATGTTCTGAAAGAGTTGTTCCTTGAGTATTTTTTAACCATTCTGAAAAGGTAGCTGCGATGATGGGTTTCTTAGGACACCTTTGGATTCACCATGAAAATAAATCATTTCTGAGCAGCCACCTTTTAATGAACACCTTGACTTAGGATTTGTGGAATTGGGTAAAATTACTAGAGAACTGCTTGAGAAACTAGTGCACAGATCAAGATATGGGAAACGTAGTTTACAAGATAATGGAGAATACATTAACAGTGAATAAACAGGTTTAGGATTCACATTTCTCCACCTTCAAAGCAAGCCTCCCTGGCTCATAACAGATTGTGTAATATGTTTCAAGAGGGGAAAGGATTTGGCTCTTGATAAAGGTTGACACTTTGAAAATACTAGAATTTGTTTAAATCTGATTTTTTTAAAGGGTAGCTAATTCACAGCTTACATTATTTATGTTTAGAACACTCGTGAAACCGCCCAGGCCATAAAGGGTATGCATATCCGAAAAGCCACCAAGTATCTGAAGGACGTCACGTTAAAGAAGCAGTGTGTGCCATTCCGCCGCTACAACGGTGGAGTTGGCAGGTGTGCACAGGTAAGAGTTCCTAGTTGTCCTTTAAAAAGACATTTTGTTAGGGAAGGGAGTAGATAAAGTAAAAATGGCCAATGTCTTCCTTTACTGAGGCTCCTTACGGTTGCTGTGATGACAGTCTTTGGGACACCTTTGGATTAACCATGAGAAAAAGCATGTTTTGAACAACCTTGATGTTGGTCAAAGTAGATTCATCATGTAACATTGATTTAATTTTTTTTTTTTTTTAAAGCACAAGCAACTTTATTTTTTCAATCTTTTTTCTTTTGTAACATTGATTTAAATAGAGGGAAATTACTAATAAACTCTCTGGTTTTGTTTTTTAGGCCAAACAGTGGGGCTGGACTCAGGGTCGATGGCCCAAAAAGAGTGCTGAATTTTTACTACACATGCTCAAAAATGCAGAGAGTAATGCTGAACTTAAGGTACCCACACTACAAGCATCTTTACACACGCAGCTTGGGTTGTTGACTCAGTAACAGTTGTTGTCTGGATCTATTTTCTTGGTTGACTTGTTTTTACTTTGACTTGATGAAAGTAGCAAAATTTCCCATTAAAAGGACTATCTTAAATCTCTACTTTCAGTTTCCAACAGGAAAAAAGGTTTTTTTAATAAAGCATTTCAGGAGCATGGTCTGCAGTAATTTCAAGCCTAAAACTCTAGAATTACCCACACACACAGACATAATCCCAGTACATGCAAGAGAAACGCTTTTTCTCCCCTTGAGTATTTTATCAAGGGTTTGTAATCTTGTGCTGTAAGTGTTAGTGCTCAGCTCTGACCCCGTGGACTGTAGCTGGCTAGGATCATCTGTCCATGGAATTCTCCATGCAAGAATACTGGAGTGGGATTGAACCAGGTTTCTTGCATTGCAGGCAGATTCTTTACCATCTGAGCCACCAGGGAAGCCTTTTTTATACTGAGGTTTGTGAACCCCTTCACAGCATATATTTAAATACAAATAAATACAATTACAGAGGAACCATATGATTGACATGTGGTTTGTTGCCTACATTTATAATGGAGAGATGTTAAATTTCAGAGGTCAAAACAGCAGTGTGTAACTGAACAAATCCTGTACCAACCAAACAGATTTATCCATTTGAGCAGTTACCCTTTACCTTTTTGCATTTGAAAAACTGGGTTAGAACTGGAATTAATATAGGTCTGTTTAGCTGTAGCCCTTGTAGCTGCTAATCCTTGCCGTCATCAAGCTTAGACATAGATCCTTTGAGATTCCTGTAACTCCACTCCCTAATGAATACCACTTATAAAATAGGTGCAGTTACCAGTACTGAGTTTTGGTAATTACTTAGATTTAAGGGAGGGAACTTAGAATGAAATTAAAAATATATATATATGCTATTTAAAGTCATAAGGACTTGAATGATACAGTTTATGGTGTTAAGATAAAGGTATTACCTGATATAAAAATTTTTTTAAATGTTACATGATTTTGCTCCCTTTTCCCAGGGCTTAGATGTAGATTCTCTGGTCATTGAGCACATCCAAGTGAACAAAGCCCCCAAGATGCGACGCAGGACTTACAGAGCTCACGGTCGGATCAACCCCTACATGAGCTCTCCCTGCCACATTGAGATGATCCTTACTGAAAAAGAACAGATTGTTCCTAAACCAGAAGAGGAGGTTGCACAGAAGAAAAAGGTAAATTACTTAGTCTCTGCTGTTTAACTTGGCGTATTAGATTGTGGTTGCTGTGATGACTAACTTAGGACACCTTTGGAATAACCATGAAAGGAAGCTATTCTGAGCAACCACCAACCTCTTATAATCATTTTATTTTGGCTTTCATAAGTCTCATTAGTTTTTTTTTTTAATCTTGGAAGATTATTTTTTATTTTAATTGGAGGTTAATTACACTGTTGTGGTTGTTTTTGCCATACATTCACATGAATCAACCATGGGTGTACATGTGTTCCCCATCCTGAACCCCCTCCCCATCCCATCCCTCAGGGTCATCCCAGAGCACCAGCCCCAAGCACCCTGTCTCATGCATTGAACGTGCACTGGCGATCTGTTTCACGTGTTTCAGTGCTATTCTCTCAAATCATTCCACCCTCGCCTTCTAGAGTCCAAAAGTCTGTCCTTTACATCTGTGTCTCTTGTCTCGATTATAGGGTCATCGTTACCATCTTTCTAAATTCCATATATATGCATTAATATGCTGTATTGGTGTTTTTCTTTCTGACTTCACTCTGTATAATAGTCTCCAGTTTCATCCACCTCATTAGAACTGATTCAAATGTATTTTTTATTAGCTGAGTAATATTCCATTGTGTATATGTACCACAGCTTTCTTATCCTCATTAGCTTCTTAACATCGAGCGGGAATTTCGTATCATTCAGTGTGTTAAAACTGTGTGATTATATGCTGATGTCCACACCTAGATGGCCATGACCACTTCAGATGTAATTTATCTGGAACGGGGCACCTCCTCCCTGCAGTCCCTTTCTCCAAGAAACTTATTTTCAGTAAATGATTACATTTAGTTCTTTAGCCTGGAACCTGGGAGTGACTGAAATCCTAATGGATCTGTCTTCTGTCGATATTATCCTCCATCCTTTTTTGCCACTTGGTTATTTCCAGCTGGGCTCCCAGCCTGTAGTCTTCCTTCTCTTACTGCTCTAATTGCCTCCTGGCTGCCTTTCTCTCTGTGCCACTTCTTTATGCCAAAGGACTCATTCCCTTTATGATGAAATTTCGATTACCTTCATTAAGATATAACTTCCTCTTTTAGATGTGTGGTTCTCCTGGAATCATTCTTCTAATAGTGCTTTTATTTTTTCTTTCCCCAGATATCCCAGAAGAAACTGAAGAAACAAAAACTTATGGCCCGGGAATAAATGCCGCAAAAAATAAATGCAAATAAAAGTGAAATTGTTGGTTGTCTTAATTAGTAAATGTATTTCAAGCGTTAGCACAAAATGGATCAAATGAGTTTTCATTAACAGGTTGTTTTGCATCTTTTGGTAGGAATTGAGAACATGGGAAAATTTCTGACTCTCTTTTCCACCTACTTTATTGAACTTAAAGCACCCTAAGTCTGCTACTCGGAGAAGGCAATGGCACCCCACTCCAGTAGTCTTGCCTGGAAAATCCCATGGGCGGAGGAGCCTGGAAGGCTGCAGTCCATGGGGTCGCGGAGAGTGACTTCACTTTCATGCATTGGAGAAGGAAATGGCAACCCACTCCAGTGTTCTTGCCTGGAGAATCCCGGGAATGGGGGGCCTGGTGGGCTGCCAGCTATGGGGTTGTATAGGGTCGGACACGACTGAAGCGAATTAGTAGCAGCAGCAAGTCTGCTACTAAAGTAGCATTTACTGTATTGAGTTATGCATCCATAAACTGGGGTTGTAGAGGCTTTTCTGTATCACAAAGAGGAACCTTAGCAGTGGTTGACTTGTCACCTCCTAACCCAATCCAGCCCTGAGTTTATGTTGATTTGCCTGTTCTGGACTTTTCATCTAAATTACAATGCTTTGACTTAGCATGTGTTTTTATTTCAGGGTTTTTGTTGTGGCATGAGGTGTTAAGTTTCATTTGTGTCCTCTTTACAACCTCCGGGACTAGCCTGCCAGGCTCATCTGTCCATTGGATTATCCCAGCAAGAATACTGGAATGGGTTTCCTCCAGGGGAATCTTCATGGCTCGGGGATTGAATTTAGTGAACATTGGAGGACCTGCAGGACTCCTAAAGCAGCATTTACTGCTACTGCTATGTGTGTGAGTTGCTCAGTCGTGTCCAACTCTGGGACCCCACCGACTGTAGCCTGCCAGGCTGCTTTGTCCATGGAATGATCCAGGCAAGAATACAGGAGTGGATTGCCATTCTCTTCTCCAGAGGAACTTCCCAACCCAGGGGTCGAACCCTGGTCTGCACTGCACGCAGGCTCTTCACTGAGCTACCGCAATGTAGGATCAGTGGAAGTTGCTTAGTCCTGTCCGACTCTGCGACCCCACAGGCTGCAGTCCATAGGGTTCTCCAGGCCAGAATACTGCAGTGGGTAGCCATTCCCCTCTCCAGGTGATTTTCACAATCCAGGGATCAAACCCAGGTCTCCCGCACTGCAGGCATATTCTTTACCAGCTGAGCCATCAGGGAAGCCAGGATCAAAGACTAGCTGTCCCAATGGGAGTGAAGTGGTACAGCCATTTTCTGTAAAGAGAAATCCCTCTCAAAATCGACTTGAATGTTAATTTCCCCTGCTCTGGAATTTAAGACCCTTGTAGTGGGTCTTAAAATGGGGAAGGAAGTGTCAACCCACTCTGGAATTTTTGGCCGGGAAGTCCCACGGACAGGATCCTGGCCGGCTACAGTCCACTGGGTCGCAAAAAGTCGGAGACTTAGCGACTGAACAGGATGAGGAGCTCAGCCACAGCTGCATTCGAAAACAGCCTAGCCGTCGCTGTGAAGCAAGTTTTCACACAGGTGGTGAGCCGCTAGCAAACGCGCCATCCTCCGGGCGCAGCGTCCTGGGTCTCGCTGAGCGACGGGGCACCTAGGAAAGCGAGCGCTTCCGCTTCGCCTGCCCGTTCGAGTGACGGCTGCGGCCGCGCCGGAAGTCGTCCACGCCCCCTGCGGGCGTCCCCGTTACGTCCGGCGCGTCGTCAGGCTGACGCAGACGCGCCTTTGTCGGCCCCTCCTGCGGTGCCATTGGCTCGGCTGTGGTGACTCCCCGCGACCCTCTTTCCGGAAGCGTGGATAGTGTCCCTGGGACTTGGTCGTCGCGGGTGAGCCGGACCCGGTAGTGGTCTGGGGGGATCGGGGCGGCCTCGGTGCGCAGCGCGGCTCTCCTGCCCTCACGGTACACCAGCCCCCAGCCCCGCGCCCCCGCCTCCCGTCCACCTCGCCCTTTGCCTGCCCTGCGCCCGCATCCACCCGCTCCTGCCTCTTCTTACCTCCGGATCCGCTCTCTGGCCTGAACTGTCGGTATCACTTTTTATTATCGTCACCCCCGTTCTCTCTTCCTCTCTCCTGTCTCAGTCCTTACCTTTGACTCGGCCTGACCCGCTCTCTTGTCTCCAGACTGATTTCTGGAGGACTGATTCCTTCCAGGAGCTGGTTTTCCCTCCACAGCTGCTCCCTGTTCTCATAGAACTTCAGCTTTTTCCTGTTCCATTGTATTGGATTAAGTCGAATGAAAGAAATTCTTGTCCTCCAGCAGTTTCGATCCATTTATCTCAGTGTGTTGTAATATTCGAGAATTGGCTTAGAGACAGTAAATAAAATTATTTTTATCAATTTATCATAGCCACCTCTAGACCGTTCTAAGCCAGTTTCTAGGCCTTTCTAAAGCCATAATTATGACAAGTAACTAGTAGTAATTGTTCTTGAGAATTTATTTAAAACAATTTCAAGTAGGTTAGAAACGTGAATCTTTATGATGGAACGGTTGCAAGTCATCGTATTATCCTAGTTCTCGGTAGCATTGCTAGTTGTTTTGAAGGGTTTCATTGCTTTTTAAAGTTTGTTAGAAAGGGGAATAACGTGGAGATTGTGTGTTTTGGGAAGGAAAAATGGAAGAGCGTTTAGCTAGGAAACCAGAATTAGGAGTTCTGGTTTTAGCCAGCTCTAGTTACCTAAAGTGTGGGCTTTGGACAGGTTACAACTTTTGAATCTGTTTTGGGTTTTTTTTGTTGTTTTTGTTTTTCCTTATAGTAACAACACTTAAATAGTACTTATCATATTCGGACGCTGTTCTGAGCTTTGTATTCCTATTATCTAGTCCACACTACATCCCTTTTATATAGGTACTAATATATATCTTTTTACACATGGAAGAATTAAGGCACTGTCTGGTCAAATAACGTGCTCAGGAACACTGTCTAGAAAATAGTGAAAGCAGGTCTCAAATCCAGGCAGCTGCCCTGGTTCCTGCTTGATTATTATGCTTAGGTACTTGTAAGACCTAAACCAATCTGAAGCGCTTCAGATGAGATTCTAAAAGTCTAGTAGCCCAAAATAATGATTCCTGGTAAGATGCTGAAAAAGACTCATGCTTCTTTGGTTTATTTTGACCAGAGGATATGTTCTTTAAATTTTTGGAACAAAATGTTTTTTGCAAATTCCTAAATTATTTTAATTTAGCTAGCACGTGTGAGGACACAACGGAAGTCAAGTTAGCACACACATGAGCTGCTGCTGCTGCTAAGTCGCTTTAGTCGCGTCCGACTCGGTGCAACCCCATAGATGGCAGCCCACTAGGCTCTCCCATCCATGGGATTCTCCAGGCAAGAACACTGGAGTGGGTTGCCATTTCCTTCTCCAGTGCATGAAAGTGAAGTCTCTCAGTCGTGTCCGACTCTTTGTGACCCTGTGGACCATAGCCTGCCAGGCTCCACTGTCCATGGGACTCTCCAGGCAGAAATACTGAAGTGTGGGTTGCTATGCCCTCCTCCAGGGGATCTGCCTGCTCAAGAGATCCGACCTGCGTCTCTTCCGTCTCCCGCCTTTCAGGCGGGTTCTTTCTACCACTCGTGCCACCTGAGACTAGAGGACTGTTTTAAAGAATCCAGTTTTGAATCCTTTGTAAAATAGTGGTCATTCCCTGATGTACATTTACATTTTTATTTCAGATTGGATTATCTATATCATTCCTCGCTTGTATTGTGAATCATTTTAAATTGCCTAGTTTAACAATGCTTACTCATTCACCAGTAATTAGTCCGAATTCCTTAATGTTTGGGTGACTCCTTTTCTTTATATGTAAATAGAAATTCTAGAGTACCCAACCTTACTAGGTGTTTTGAAGATTAAATGAGCTGATGTGTATAAAGGGCTTAATTGCCTCATTCTCAGTGCCAAGAAGTGTTGGATGATGACCCCATAGACTGTAGCCCTCCAGGCTCCTCTGTCCATGGGATTTCCCAGGCAAGGATACTAGAGTGAATTGCCATCTCCTTCTCCAGGGGATCTTCCCCACCCAGGGACTGAACCCATGTCTCTTGCATTGACAGGCGGATTCCTTATCATTGAGCCACCTGGGAAGCCCTGTCTTTCCTTCATCACCAAATTTACGGTTGTGAAACAGTGATTGGAGAGTTTTGGCGGCAGGCTTATCCTCACTCTTATTTTCAAGTCTGCCACCTCTTACTCCTTTCCCTTGTAGACAGCAGCACTTTTATGAATAGACTCTTGCTTTACGATAGTACCTGTAGTGTGATTTAAGTTTTTCCTTCAGTGTAGAAATAGTCTTTTTATATATTTTAATCTAGGTGAATTCCTTCAGTCATTAATTTGTTTTTTCTGCTGTTTGTCAGTAGTTCAGGAACTCACATCTGGGACAATGGTGTGCATTCCCTGCATTGTCATTCCAGTTCTGCTCTGGGTCTACAAAAAGTTCCTGGAGCCGTATATATACCCTCTGATCTCCCCCTTTGTTAGCCGTATGTGGCCTCGGAAAGCTATACGAGAAACCAATGATAAAAACAAAGGCAACGTAGACTATAAGGTAAGAACATTAAACTGCCTGGAATGGGTGGGGGCGGTACACTCAGGGTAAAAGAGTGACTTTTGGAAAGTCAAGTTCTTTGAACCAGAAGCTTCATTAATATGTTTAAATTTCCAGAGAAGGAGAAATACGTATGATATCCCTTATATGTGGAATCTAAAAATGTAAATGATACAAATGAACTTATTTACAAAACAGAGACAGACTTACAAAAGGAACTTATGTTTGCCAGAGAGAAGAGTTAGAGAGTTTGGGATGGACATATACACTGCTATTTTTAAAATGGATAATCAACAAGGACCTACTGTGTAGCACATGGAACTCTGCTCAGTGTTATGTGGCATCCTGGATTCGAGGGGATTTGGAGGGAGAATGGATGCATGTATATGTATGGCTGAGTCCCTTCACTGTTCATCTGAAACTATCACAACATTGTTAATCAGCTATACTCCAATATAAAATTAAAAGTTCAAAAGAAAAAAAATACTAAATTCTAAATTTCTCTCTTTTTTAAAATAGGGGTTTGGAATTTTCTTATAAGAGATGTAATGAGTAGATTCATAGAGGTTTTCTTCTTGTAATGCAGTTATTTTTTTAAATGAATATTTAGACAGCTTGTTTTCCTTAGTGTTGGTGATTGATAAATTCAATCACCTGCACAAATTTAGCCATCCTTCACATTTCCAGTAGGTTTTTCATTCTGAAGTTTGTGTTTTTAAAGAGAATATCTCTTATAATGTCTTTTTGTGGTAATGATATCTAAAATGTTTTCTCATTTTAGGGTGCAGACATAAATGGATTACCAACAAGAGGACCAACAGAAATGTGTGATAAAAAGAAAGACTAAACTGATTGTCCCAAAGGATCTCATTGTTTTAAAAATGGACCTGATACTATGAAGCACCTTCTTTTTAATTGTCTCTGATCTTTTTCCAAGACCAGAATTTGGGTTAGATGTTAATAGTTTAGACATTTACCTGACGCTAATCAGGGAATACCTGGTATTTGTATTTAAAATGTAGCTAGTTATATTTAACAACCTCATTTCTGAGTTCCTTTTTCATTAAAGTAGCTTTCATTTCTTTTATTGCAGTTTTAAAAATATGAGTAAATATATAAGGTTTGTGCCAGTGGACACTGTTACTAAGTCAGTACCTAGAAATTTTGGGGGTCTCTAGCTTTTTTTATTCAGGCTCTTCAAATTTGAGGAGTGTAATTTTACTGTGAAACATTGCAGTGAGACTGTGCAGTCAAATGAAAGGTAGTTTTTAAAGATGATAATGACTTGAAATAAAGATGTAATTACTGTCCAACTCAAAGGAGTAGCTTATCTGTGAGAATAGTAATTACTATTTATTGCTCTGAGGAAGATAGAAAAGACAGGGAAATAGGGGAAACCTCTCTGAAAAATGGAACATCTTTTACATAAATGTCTAATGTGTAATATAAAATTCTAATCCTTGTTTTGTTCCTTCTGTTCCTACAAATGTATTAAATATTAAATAGCTTGTTGTTCTTTTTTCTTTTAAATATTTAAAAGCAAGATTTTTTAACCATATCAGAAAGCAGGATTGGAAGAGTGTGATGGCATCAGGATAGTTATGGGGCAGTGATACTTTCTTCTTTTAAAAAAAAAAAATTTAGATTGTGTCAGTTATTTTGTTCCATAGTAATACACCCTAAAGTTAGTGGTTTTTAGCAGCAGTGATGTGACTGGTAAGTTACTTGCTGGTCTGGACCTGTCTGCATGGTCTTTCATCCCTGGGCTTCTTCCCTCTACTGTTGGGATACACAAATATTCAAAGATGACAAGACATACCTAATGTTTGTTCTCTCTGAAGCAACGAGAAGTTAGAAGGAACTCCCCACTTTGGGTCCCCAGTGAAGTCCTGGATCTTAATTGAGGCTCTGTTAAACTGTGTCTGGTTAAGTCATTGATCCACCTTGAACTTCCTTTGATAGAAATGAGTCTGTTTCAGCTTTTCTACCCCAGCACACCTGAGGGATTAGATAAATTCCTGTTAGCAGCTAAATCCAGTTGATTAATTTGGATTGCTTTTTAAGGTATTAAAAACTATATTGTGAAAGTAGCAGATGTTCATAGTAGAACAAGGCAAGGACAGGTTAAATGAAAAATGAATGTTCTTTCTCTACTCTCATTCCTTTATTCTGGCTCCAAAGATAGTAACCACTATTAGCTTTTCCTATTTGCCTGCAGTGCAGGAGACCCGGGTTCGATCCCTGGGTTGGGAAGATCCCCTGGAGAAGGAAATGGCAACCCACTCCAGTATCCTTGCCTGGAAAATCTCATGGACAGAGGAACCTGGTGGATTGCAGTCCATGGGGTCGCAAAGAGTCGGGGACGACTGAGCGACTAACATAACACACACATAGCCATCTAGCAACTTTGTTAAAAGTAGTTTTTATTAAACATACCATTTACTAAAAACCAAATAATATTGCAAGGTTTATAATATCCTTATTCTCATAGACCGCAAAGGATTTACTCATTTAGCTGTTGCTTTTATCTCATGATTTGTCTTCATATTTCTAAGTGATACATGTATACAGTTGTTGGAGCTATCAGCTGTAAGCATGGGAGAAGGCAATGGCACCCCACTCCAGTACTCTTGCCTGGAAAATCCCATGGATGGAGGAGCCTGGTAGGCTGCAGTCCATGGGGTCGCTAGGAGTCAGACACTACTGAGCAACTTCACTTTCACTTTTCACTTTCATGCATTGGAGAAGGAAATGGCAACCCACTCCAGTGTTCTTGCCTGGAGAATCCCAGGGATGGGGGAGCCTGATGGGCTGCCGTCTCTGGGGTCACACAGAGTAGGACAGGACTGAAGTGACTTAGCAGCAGCAGTAGCAGCTGTAAACATTACTGACTTCTGCCATGACTGAGATAGAGCTATTTTACACTATATTACCTCTTCTCCCACACATCCTCCAAATACTTTTTTGTAAATTTTGAGTCAAAATTTGGAAAATTTTACCAACTGATCAGTATGTATATCATTATGTGTGCTCTAGATGTCTTCCATTCGTCCCTCCAAATCTTTGCTTCCCTCACCCTACCCTCCTGCTCAAGAAAGCTGTATGGACTACATCAGTGGGCTTCCTGTGACCTCTGGGATTTGTTGGTTTGGCCAGTGGTATCCAGGAGATGGGAGAGGGTAAAGGAAGGTGTGAGGTCAGGGTATTTTTTCCCTTGGCTTCTTCCCTTCAAGGTGTCTTCAGGTCAGATGTGTTCCTCAGTCAGAAGTCCCTGAACCTCATGGTGACCAACTCCGCACGACTCCTTGCAGTTTCCACTGACCTCTCCCTCTCCTTGCTGCTTTGGCCCTGGGGGTGATGGCATCTGTTAGTACTGGCTCTGGGTCGCTGCCTTATCTCACAGGTGCCATCGTCTCCTTGCTGGGACACTGGTAGGATGAGCAGGTGACTACGGCTCACCGTTTGGGTTGTGAGTGTAGTGCGGTCAGTTTCCCTTCACGGAGCATCGCTTTCCTGCATTACTCTCCCTTTTCTCCCGCTACGCGTCCTCCGTTGACTAGGTGCTGCCTGGGTGCGGGCCACAGGGCCGGTCCTTGGGACTTCTCTTCACCACTCCTGTGTTGCATCTCTTGTTCCCTGGATCCCACAGCTTCCTCTGTGGGTTTACTCCTTCACTGCTCCTGAAGCATACCAATTTTTCTAATTCAGTACTGAATTTCATAAAGTTAATACAGATAATTTTGAAAAGTGATCCCCTAGATCATCCCAGTTCATTTAAACCTACCTTCCTTAGAATTGCTGATCTTCTAGGGCCATTTCTACTTCTAGCAATCTCACATCAAAGAGACTAGTGGTTCCCAATCTTGTATTTTTACATACTACTAAAAATATATTTTTTAACAAGTTGAGCAGATTTCCCTGGTGGTCCAGTGGGTTAGAATCCGCCTTGCAATGCAGGGGCCGCAGGTTTGATCCCTGGTCAGGGAACTAAGATCCCACTTGCCACAGAGCAGCTATGCCCAAGCGCTGGAGCCTGAGTGCTGAAATAAACAGCCGGTGCTGCCAGAAATTTTGTTAAGCTGAAGAGGATGATCCATAGTTAGGGGAAGCGCACTGACAAACCGCCCACCCTGGCCAGGTGCCACAGGAACCATTCGCGTGAGCTGTTTTATGACAGGAGGTCCTGGGAGGGAACACAGAACTAATGAGGCTCCACCAACGGGAAGAGTTCAGGAAAGGTCGGAATGAGACACCACATGTCCGCCCATCTCCCAGAATCCTCTCTGGCGTTCATCTTGGCTGAGCAAGGCATGCACCACCAGAAAGGACTGTGGAGTTAGAATGATTGGCTAAAGAGAACCCAGAAACTAATCCCGTCACCATAATACCTCAGACTGCAAGCAATGGGACAGAGCTGTTCTCCTGGGTTCCCTTACCCTACTCCACCTGGGTGCCCTTTCCCAATAAAATCTCTTGCTTTGTCAGCACATGTGTCTCCTCAGGCAATTCCTTTTTGAGCGTTAGACAAGAACCGGGTTTCGGGTCCTGGAAGGGGTCCTCCTTCCTGCAGCATAGTTGCCAACATTTTATTTTGCCAAGTGGGACTATATTAAAAGGATGTGATTTATTATCACCGTTATTTCATAAAAGACATTTTGACAGCAAAAGAGTGAAAATGAACATGGAAATAACAGCCCGTTACCATGAATACATTTATAAAGGAGATCTTTGTGTTTTCATGAGAAATTCGCAATTTTGGCCATGTTTTTATGGTTGCTGAAAAATCATCTATCCTTGGACTGGATTTGGTAGTCACTGTTCTACACCACACAAGTATTCTCTTGCTCCACCCCATATCAGCCCTAACATGTCAGTCTGTATTATATGTATGTTAAGTGTAGAGTCTAGGATTCCAAAGCCATACCCTTAAATTGTCTTGAAATATTGACCCCCTGCAGAGCAGTCACGGTGGCTGATACCTTGTCAGACAGACCTTAGTGGGAATAATGGGGCAGAAGTGAAGAGTGTGGACTAATTAACATTGACTTATTTTCAAGGTTTGATTTTACCTTTAGCATGACTTTTTATCTTAAACAAGTGTGCAATAACTGATTTCATTCTAGTTAACTGCATTTCCAGTCTCTTGGACGGACACGTTTTCTCAGACAGCCCTTTGAGGTTTTCCTGAAAGACTTGGGTTTTGTCATGTCTTTTTCATTGTTAAGCTTCATTCCAAGGAAACAAGTGAGTCAGCACTTACTCAAAATGACCCTTTCTGACATGTTGATCTGTTCAACAGATTGATGGGATTGAAAAGAACTACCCACTGATCCTAAACCTCTTGAGCTATCTAAAGCTAAATGTCCCAGGTTCACTTATAGTCAAAAGAAAATCCTCCCAACAAAACCACCAGCTAGTTCTGTCTTCAAAGTCCTATTTATTAATAAGGCAACAGTTCCTTAGGGAAGAAAGACTTCTGGTAGATGAAGGGAGAGGTTGGATTGAGAAGGTATGACTGAGAAGGGTATGGTGGAGTAGTTGCAAAGTATACTTAAATGGTCCAAATGTTGAGCTGATACGGACCTTCAGATATGCCTAACCCCATCCTCTCATTTCTACTAAAATGGTTAAATGACCTAAAAAAAACCCAAATGTGGGAACAGGGCACGCTTCCTGCAGGACTGCTACGTACACTTGTGCTCTGTGCACTGCCCGTTTGCAAAGGGTTCCGTTCACACAGAAAACACTCGTAAATGATGCCTCGGGATCTATGCACAGCACATCCACGGTTCTAGAGGTCCTGCTCCTGACTTGTAATTCAGCGGGTGAAGTTTCACACTTCCTAGGTGTCTTCATTTTCTATTGTTGCATAACAGAGTATCACAAACTTAGTGGCTTAAAACAACCCGAGTTTATTATCTCACATTTTCTGTAGGTCAGCCATATGGGTATAACATGGCTGGATTGTCCACTTAGGGTGTCACCAGGCTGAAACCAGGATGTTGCAGTTCTCATCTGGGCTTCCAAGTTCACTGGTTGCCAGCAGAACTCATTTTCTTATGTCTGTAGTACTGCAGTGTTCCCACTTTTCTCTAGTCAGCCTAGAACTACTCTTAGCTCCTAGAGGCTCCTTGTAGTTCCTGGGCATGTGGCCCCTATAGTCAGCTCACAGTAGGTATGTTCGCTTTCTTCCAAGGAAGGCAGAGCACATCTTTGACTTCTAAACTGGGACCACCAGAGAAAATGCTTTTAAAGGGCTCATGTGATTATGTCAGGTCCAAGTAATTTTCCTAATTTAAGGTCAACTAATTTTAGATATTAATTACATCTGCAAAACTCTTTTGCAGCAGCATTTAGTTGAGTATTTGATTGTTATTTGAGAGAAGATGTGTTTACATCAGGGGCCAGGAGAGAAGCTATTGGAGGTGATGGAATTTCAGCTGAGCTATTTCAAATCCTAAAAGATGATGCTGTTAGAGTGCTGTACTCAGTATGCCTGCAAACTTGAAAAACTCATCATTAGCCACAGGATTGGAAAAGGTCAGTTTTCATTCTAATCCCAAAGAAGGGCAATGCCAAAGAACCCAAACTACTGCACAATTGTGCTCATTTCATGTGCTAGCAAGGTAATGCTCAATCCTTCAAGCTAGGCTTCAACAGTATGTGAACTGAGAACTTCCAGATGTACAAGCTGGATTTAGAAAAGGCAGAGGAACCAGAGATTAAATTTCCAATACCCGCTGGATGGATCACAACAAACTGGAAAATTTTTCAAGAGATGGGAATACCAGACCACCTTATCTGTCTCCTGAGAAAACTGTATGCAGGTCAGGAAGCAACAGTTATGCAACAGGACGTGGAACAACAGACTGGGTCAAAATTGGGAAAGGAGTGTGTCAAAGCTGAATACTGTCCCCCTGCTTATTTAACTTGTATGCAGAGTACATCATGTGAAATGCTGGGCTGGATGAAGCACAAGATGAAATCAGGATTGCCAGGAGAAATATCAATAACCTCAGATATGCAGATGATACCACCCTAGTCGCAGAAAGCAAAGAGGAACAAAGAGCCTCTTGATGAACATGAAAGAGGAGAGTGAAAAAGCTGGCTTAAAATTCAACATTCAAAAATCTAAGATCATGGCATCTGGTCCCATCACTTCGTGGCAAATAGATGGGAGAAATAGAAACAGTGACAGACTTTTATTTTGTTGGGCTCCAAAATCACAGCAGATGGTGACTGCAGCCATGGAATTAAAAGATGCTTGCTCCTTGGAAGAAAAACCATGAAAAACCTAGACAAGTTATTAAAAAACAGAGACATTACTTTGCCTACAAATGTCCATATAGTCAAAGCTATGGTTTTTCCAGTAGTCATGTATGGATGTGAGATTGGACTATAAAAAAAGCTGAGCACTGAAGAATTGATACTTTCCAACAACATCCGCTGGATCATGGAAAAAGCAAGAGAGTTCCAGAAAAACATCTGTTTCTGCTTTATTGACTATGCCAAAGCCTTTGACTGTGTGGATCACAATAAACTGTGGAAAATTCTGAAAGAGATGGGAATACCAGACCACCTGACCTGCCTCTTGAGAAATCTGTATGCAGGTCAGGAAGCAACAGTTAGAACTGGACATGGAACAACAGATTGTTTCCAAATAGGAAAAGGAGTACGTCAAGGCTGTATATTGTCACCCTGCTTGTCTAACTGCTATGCAGAGTACATCATGAGAAATGCTGGACTGGAAGAAACACAAGCTGGAATCAAGATTGCCAGGATAAATACCAATAACCTCAGATATGCAGATGACACCACCCTTATGGCAGAAAGTGAAGAGGAAAGGAACTAAAAAGCCTCTTGATGAAAGTGAAAGTGGAGAGTGAAAAAGTTGGCTTAAAGTTCAACATTCAGAAAACGAAGATCATGGCATCCGGTCCCATCACTTCATGGCAAATAGATGGGGAAACAGTGGAAACAGTGTCAGACTTTATTTTTTGGGGCTCCAAAATCACTGCAGATTGTGACTGCAGCCATGAAATTAAAAGATGCTTATTCCTTGGAAGAAAAGTTATGACCAACCTAGACAGTATATTGAAAAGCAGAGACATTACTTTGCCCACTAAGGTCCGTCTAGTCAAGGCTATGGTTTTTCCTGTGGTCACGTATGGATGTGAGAGTTGGACTGTGAAGAAGGCTGAGTGCCGAAGAATTGATGCGTTTGAACTGTGGTGTTGGAGAAGTCTCTTGAGAGTCCCTTGGACTGTAAGGAGATCCAACCAATCCATTCTGAAGATCAGCCCTGGGATTTCTTTGGAAGGAATGATGCTAAAGCTGAAACTCTAGTACTTTGGCCACCTCATGTGAAGAGTTGACTCATTGGAAAAGATTCTGATGCTGGGAAAGACTGAAGGCAGGAGGAGAAGGGGACGACAGAGGATCAGATGGCTGGATGGCATCACTGACTCGATGGACGTGAGTCTGGGTGAACTCCGGGAGTTGGTGATGGACAGGGAGGCCTGGCGAGCTGCGATTCATGGGGTCGCAAAGAGTCGGACACGACTGAGCGACTGAACTGAACTGTGGTGTTGGAGAAGACTCTTGAGGGTCCCTTGGACTGCAAGGAGATCCAACCAGTCAATCTTAAAGGAAATCAATCCTGTATATTCATTGGAAGGGCTGATGCTGAAGCTCCAATACTTTGGACACCTGATGTGAAGAGCCGTCTCATTAGAAAAGACCCTGATGCTGGGAAAGCTTGAAAGCAGAAGAGAACCAAGGGGACACGATGGTTGGATGTCATCACCAACTCAATGGACATGAGTTTGAGCAAGCTCCAGGAGATGGTCAAGGACAGGGAAGCCTGGCGTGCTGCAGTCCATGGGGTTGCAAAGAGTCAGACACGACTAAGTGACTGAACAACAACACCAGCAACATCCTAACTTGGCCCCAGCAGGAAGCAGACACAAATACACAGTGACCCCGCTCCTGAGTTCTTCCAGCGTGAAGCACAGGATAGCTCCACTATCCACCATTAGGAACTGCAGTGGTCTGGCTGTCCGAGTAACTTTTTTCTGAGGCGTGGCCTCAGGGCTCCAAATAAGGAAAGATGAACAGGGACTCTGTGCACTTAGCTGTGTAGCTGGGCCTTCCTACAGGCAGGAGGGACTTGAGAACCGAGTAACCTCTCACTCAGCCAGGCAATCAGCACCCCGGACCTGAGCAGTCACATCCTCTGAGCATTCTGGCAGCTGGGTCTTATCTGACTGCTAAAGGCTGGCATTGCAGGGAATTCATCATCATTGCATGCAGGAGGCCTAAGGGACTGCTCATTCCAGTCTTCTGCACAGCTTACTGGCTGTCCAGTAAGTGTCTGTGTCCTCGCAGGTCCCCCAGTCTCAATTTCTCATCTCGAATAGAGAGACTTGGTTAATTGCCAGTGTCCCTTCCCGGTGGCAGTTTTATTTGATTATCTGCTCATCCAGCCTCTGGATGAATGCACCCTCTGTTTGAATACATGAAGTGATTGGAATCTCATTTTCTTTCCAGGTAGACCATTTCACTACTAGGAAGCTTAATTTTACTTCACAACCTATTGTGAAGTGTTTTTCAGGCCATTAAATTAGCTTTCTACATCAACTCTTTCTCATAGGATTGTCTGGAGATTTTAACAAAATACAATACATAGGTCGTAACAACTTGTAAATGTGAGTGTTTAATTATTAGTATTGATCTTATTGTCAAAACTTCTTACATGGAACTGAAATCTGCAAGCTGTAACTTCAGACCTGTGGTCCTAATTTGGTTCCCAGGCACACCAGAAATAAATGGGTCATGACCTCTGAAAACAGTAATCATATTTTTCTCAAGTCTTCTCTCTCTCTCTTTTTTTAAAAAGTATTTATTTGGCTGCATCCAGTCTTAGCTGTGGCTCGTGGGGTCCTCACTGAGTCATCAAGGATTTTCAGTAGGGTGCTCGGATGCTCTAGTTACGGGGTTCAGGCTCAGGTGTTGTGGCCTGTGGGCTTAGTTGCTCCACTGCGTGTGAGATCTTAGTTCCCTGACTGGGGATTGAACCCACATACCCCTCATTGCAAGGCGGGTTCTTAATCACTGGATCACCAAGGAAGTTCCTCTCAAGCCTTTTCTTAATCTAATTGTGCATCCTCGGTGCTGTCACAAAGAAGGCAATGGCACCCCACTCCAATGCTCTTGCCTGAAAAATCCCATGGACGGAGGAGTCTGGTGGGCTGCAGTCCATGGGGTTGCTAGGAGTCGGACATGACTGAGTGACTTCACTTTCACTTTTCACTTTCATGCATTGGAGAAGGAAATGGCAACCCACTCCAGTGTTCTTGCCTGGAGAATCCCAGGGACGGGGGAGCCTGGTGGGCTGCCATCTATGGGGTCTCTCAGAGTCGGACACGACTGAAGCAACTTAGCAGTAGTGCTGTCAGCCATTTCACACTGGGCATGAAACTTCTCTCCCTCCTGACTGCCCTTCACAGGATAATCTAGTTCTGGTTAATGTACAGTATATGTCCCTTAGGAGGGGCACCTGGAAACTGGCAGCTGTCATATATGTGAGTTGATTACCACCTGGATTATGTAGGTGAATTAAAATGTATAGAAAAAGGCATGCTACATGCATTACTCACTTTATCTCACAGCAACTATGGCATATGAATGGAATGTTACTGTCTCCAGAAGACAACAAGTCTCAAAAAGGCTGAGTGACTATTATGGGCTGCATGTTTGTCTCTGCCCCCCTCCAACCCCAATTTATATATTGAAGCCCTAACCCCAGTGGGACAATATTAGGAGATGGGGTCTTTTGGAGGTAATTAGGTTTGGGTAGGGTCGTGAGGGTGGAGCGCCCATGACAGGATTAGTGTCTGTATTAGGAAAGAAAGAAACTAGCCCCTCTTTCTCCACCACGTGGGGCTACGATGACAAGAGCCATCGGCAAACCAGGAAGAGTGTTCTCACCAGATACCAGATGAGCCAGTGGCTTGATCACCAGAGGCTGAAGTCCCCAACCTCCAGAACTGTGAGAAATAAGCATCTGTTGTTTGAGCCACCCAGTCTGTGGTATTCAGTTACAGGAGATAACGAAGAACTGACTAGGGGAGTGACTGTCTCAAATCATTCAGCTCATAATTATGGAACCAGAATTCAAAGTCAAGTCTGACTCCAAAGTCTGCTCTTCTCTCTTCAGAAAAGTTGGAAATGGGAGCACTGTTCACCGACAGGCTTGAAACAATAATCTAGAGATAGTTTTGATACTGCTTGTGGAGTGGCCTTCTAATAGGCAGAGGTCTTTTTAGGCCCTTTGTGAAGGGGCCTAGGTGAAGATTTGTTCACAGGTGGAATCTGTTCCAACTTGCACCACAGGAAAGCTGCACTTCCGGACTTTGTAAACTGGTAGTTATAAAAGATTCAATTTAGGAGGTTTTGAGAGACCCCTGGTCTACCCTTTGGCTCCACCTTATGACCCAGCCCTTCTTTCCCTCCTGTTTTTGTTTTGTTTTGTTTTGTTTTTCAGTAATTATTTATTTCGCTGCGTTACGTCTTGGTTGCAGCTTTTTTACGTGGGATCTTGTGTTGCAGCACGTGGGCTTCTGTCTAGTTGGCATGTGGGATCTTAGTTCCTGCCCAGGGATTGAACCTGCATCCCCTGCATTGCAAGGCAGATTCTTAACCACTGGACCAGCAGTGAAGTCCCTCCTCTTGCTTTTAATGTTCTGAATTTTGTATTTCATGTGTTTGCAAGTCACTTTAAATACTTTGGAGAAGAATCTAAACAAACTAACAACTGAATAATTAGTCCCAGCTCTTTCCCCTTTTCTCCATCATAGCTAATCTGAGTTTTCCAGAGTACAGGCAAGCTCTTTTAGTAGCCTGCTCTACTTACTGAATTTATAGTTATCTAATACCTTCTAGGATCCTTTTAATTTGAGCCATAGCCTACCCATTTTTTAACAGTTTTCAGTCTACAGCATTTAAAAATCTTTAATCATACTCTTTTTTTGGAATAGGTGATATGTTCATGAGGTACAAAATTCACAAGTTATAAGAGTGCACACAGAGAAAGATTTCTTCTTCCTGTCCTGGTTCCCAGGAACCCACTTCATCTCCTAAAAGTCAGTGAGGTTTACCAGTTTCTTCCAGAGTTATTTTTTTAAGGTGTAAGCAAATACACACGTAGGTATGTATTTACTTTCTCTAAGTCAAAAGTAACATACAAAATACATTGCTTAGTTTTCTTCTTTGAAATAGATGGGGAAACAGTGGAAACAGTGTCAGACTGGTTTTTTGGGCTCCAAAATCACTGTGATAGCAGCCATGAAATTAAAAGACGCTTACTCCTTGGAAGGAAAGTTATGACCAACCTAGACAGCATATTGGAAAGCAGAAACATTACTTTGTCAACAAAGGTCTGTATAGTCAAGGCTATGGTTTTTCCAGTGGTCATATATGGATGCGAGAGTTGGACTGTGAAGAAAGCTGAGCGCCGAGGAATTGAGGCTTTTGAACTGTGGTGTTGGAGAAGACTCTTGAGAGTCCCTTGGACTGCAAGGAGATCCAACCAGTCCATTCTAAAGGAGATCAGCCCTGGGTGTTCTTTGGAAGGAATGATGCTAAAGCTGAAACTCCAGTACTTTGGCCACCTCATGCAAAGAGTTGACTCATTGGAAAAGACTCTGATGCTGGGAGGGATTGGGGGCAGGAGGAGAAGGGGACGACAGAGGATGGGATGGCTGGATGGCATCACGGACTCGATGAACGTGAGTTTGAGTGAACTCTGGGAGATGGTGAAGGACAGGGAGGCCTGGCGTGCTGCAATTCATGGGGTTGCAAAGAGTTGGATATGACCGAGCGACTGAAATGAACTGAACTGAACTGAACTGATATCTTAAAAGTATATCATGGCATCCAGTCCCACCACTTCATGGCAGATAGATGGGGAAACAATGGAAACAGTGACAGATTTTATTTTCTTGGGTTCCAAAATCACTGCAGCCATGATGATGGTGATTGTAGCCATGAAATTAAAAGATGTTTGCTCTTTGGAAGAAAAGCTATGGCAAACCTAGACAGCATATTAAAAAGCAGAGATATTATTTTACCAACAAAGTTTGTCTAGTCAAAGCTATTTTTTTTCCAGTAGTCATGTATGGATGTGAGAGTTGGACTATAAAGAAGGCTGAATACTGAAGAATTGATGCCTTTGAACTATGGTGTTGGAGAAGACTCTTGAGAGTCCCTTGGACTGCAAGGAGATCCAACCAGTCCATTCTGAAGGAGATCAGCCCTGGGTGTTCTTTGGAAGGAATGATGCTAAAGCTGAAACTCCAGTACTTTGGCCACCTCATACAAAGAGTTGACTCATTGGAAAAGACTCTGATGCTGGGAGGGATTGGGGGCAGGAGGAGAAGGGGACGACAGAGGATGAGATGGCTGGATGGCATCACCGACTCGATGGACGTAAGTTTGAGTGAACTCTGGGAGATGGTGATGGACAAGGAGGCCTGGCGTGCTGCGATTCATGGGGTTGCAAAGAGTCGGACACGACTGAGCAACTGAACTAAACTGAACTGAACTGATACCTTAAAGGTATACCATGCCATCCAGTCCCATCACTTCATGGCAGATAGATGGGGAAACAATGGAAACAGTGACAGATTTTATTTTCTTGGGTTCCAAAATCACTGCAGCCATGATGATGGTGATTGTAGCCATGAAATTAAAAGATGTTTGCTCCTTGGAAGAAAAGCTATGACAAACCTAGACAGCATATTAAAAAGCAGAGACATTATTTTGCCGACAAAACTATTTTTTTCCAGTAGTCATGTATGCATATGAGAGTTGGACTATAAAGAAGGCTGAGTACTGAAGAATTGATGCCTTTGAACTGTGGTGTTGGAGAAGACTCTTGAGGGTCCCTTGGACTGCAAGGAGATCAAGCCAGTCAATCCTAAGTGAAATCAATCCTGAATATTTATTGGAAGGACTGATGCTGAAGCTGAAGCTCCAATAGTTTGGCCACTTGATGCAAAGAACTGACTCATTGGAAAATACCTTAATGCTGAGAAAGACTGAAGGCAGGAGAAGGGGACAACAGAGGATGAGATGGTTGGATGGCATCACCAACTCAGTGGACATGAGTTTGAGCAAGTGCCAGGAGATGGCCAAGGACCGGGAAGACTGGTGTGTTGCAGTCCATGGGGTTGCAAAGAGTCAGACATGACTGAGTGACTGAACTGAACTAACTTAAAAAGAGTAAGTGTATCTTGAAGATCAGTGGCTATTAGATTGCCTTTTCTCTTTTAACATTACCAAAAAAACTATAATCACACTTAATAACAGATTATCAAAATATAGGAAGCAAAAATGGGCAAAGTTGAAAGAAGAAAAGAGATAGTTTATAATAATAGTTGGAGACTTCAATACAGCTCTCTCACTGATAGAACCACCAGAGAGAAGGTAAGTAAGAAAACAGAGGACTTGACCAATGCAGTGAGCCAACTGGTTCTAACAGACACATGAAGAAAACTTTACTCAAAATCAACAGGGTACACATTCTTCTCAAGTGCACATGGGTCATTCTCATATAACAAGAAGCATAGGTTAAGCCATAAATTGTCTCAATAGATTTAAAACATAATATCCTGTAGAGTATCCTCCCTGACCACAATGAAAGGAAATTAGAAATCAATCACAGAAGGACAACTGGAAAATTCACAAATTTTTGGAAATTAAAAACCACACTTTAAAAAAATTTTTGGCCATGCCAAGTGGCATGTGGGATCTTAGTTCACCAACCAGGGATTGAACCTGTGGCCCTTGCATTGGAAGGGCAGAGTCTTAACTACTGGACTGCCAAGGAAATCCCTAAAAGATACACTCATAAGCAACTAGTGGATAAAAGAAGAATTCACAAGGGAAATTAGAAAATATCTTGAGGGAATTCCCTGGTGGTCCAGTGGTTAGGACTCCAAGCTTCCACTGCCAAGGGTGTGAGTTCAACTCCTGGTGGAGGAACCAAGATTTCCAAGCTGCATGATATGCCCTCCCCTCCAAAAAACCGTTGAGACAAATGAAGATAAAAACACAATGTAGCAAAACTTATGGGACACAGTGAAAGCAGTGCTAAGTGAGAAATTTATAGTTATACATGTTTACATTTAAAAAGAAGAAAGATCTCAAATCAACATTGCAATTTAAGGAACTAGGAAAAAAAGAGCAAACTAAACCCAAAGCTAGCAGAGGGAAGGAAATAGTAAAGATTAAAGGCAGAGATAAATGAAATCAGGAATAGAAAAGTGATAGAGAAAATCAACGAAACCAAACTATGGTTCTTCAAAAAGATCAACAAAACTGACAAATGTTTATCTAGATTGCCTAAGAAAAAGAGAGAGAAGAGTCAAATTGCTAAAATCATAAGTGAAACATTACAATCTATGCAATAGAAATTGAGAAAGATGATGAGTACTATGAGCAACTGTACACCAGCAAAATGGATAATCTAGATGAAATAGACAAATTCCTAGAAACACAAAACCTACCAAAACTGAATCATGAAGAAATAGATATCCTGATTGATCTATGACTAGTAAAGAGATTGACTCAGGAATCAAAAATCTCCTAACAAAGGAAAGCCCTAGACCTAATGGCTGCTTCACAAGTGAGTTCTACCATCATCCAAAGAAGAATTAACACCAATCATTCTCAAACTTTTCCCAAAAAATTGAAGAGGAGGTAACACTCCCTAACTCATTCTGAGTTTTTCCTTGCCCTAATGTCAGCATTACCCTAATGTCAGAGCCATTACAAAGAAAAAAAAGAGAAACATACAGATCAATATCTCTGGTTTATATAGATTCAGAAATTCTCAACAAAGTACTAGAAAATTAAATTCAACAGCATATTGAAAGGAGTATACACAAGCAAGTGGGCTTTATTCCTGGGATGCAAGAATTCTTCATCATGTTGTTGTAGGGCAGAAACCAACACAACACTGTCAAGCAATTATCCTCCAATTAAAAATAAATTTTTAAAAAAGAATGGTTCAACACACAAAAATTGCTCAATGTAATATATCACATTAACAGAATAAAGGGGAAGAAACTCGACATCATCATTTCAAATGATGAAGAGAAAGCATTTGACAAAATTCAACATCTTTTTATGATAAAACACTCAACAATCTAGAAATAGAAGGAAACCAATATGATACTACTACTCAGCCTGATAAAGAAGGGAGATCCTGACTTGTGCTGCAACATGGATGAACCTTTCGGGCATTATGCTAAATGAAATAAGCCAGTCCCCAAGAGACAAATGCTGTATGATTCCATATGAGGTATCTTAAACAGTCAAAGTCATAGCGACAGAAAGTAGAAAATGGTTACTATTGGTGGGTTGGGAGCAGCGGGGAAAGGGAGGTAGTGTTTAATGGATGCTGAGTTTCAATTGGGGAAGATGAAATAATTTTGCAGACAGGTGTTGAGGACAGTTAAACAACAATATAAATGTATTTAATACTACAGGAATATACATTTAGAAAATGGTTAAGATAGTAAATTTTGTTTGTTAACCGTAATAAAAAGTTTTTAAATTATCAAAAAAACCCACTATAGTAAATATTTTGCATGTACACTATTTTATTTATGTACACTTTTTTTTTTGGCCCCACCATAGGGTATATGGGATCATACTTCCCAGACCAGGGATCAAACCCATGCCTCCTGCAGCAGAAGCACAGAGACCTAACCACTGGACAGCCAGGAAATTCCCTTGAGTGTACACTCATATTTGTAAAATAGATTTCTAGAAATGTGTGTTGCAATGTCAAAAGGTATGTGTTTCATAATTTTGAAAATATTGTCACACTGTTGGCTGTGCTGACATACACAGCCTCCAGCAATGTATGGGGCCTAGTCCCCATATCTTTGCCAACAGTATGCTATCAAATTTTTTGAATGTTCACCAATCTGATTTGAGAAAAAGATTTCAAGGTAGCTTTCATGTGACTTTATCCTGTTATAAGAAGAGTTTTGGTGTTTAAGAGCTGTTAGTGTTTCCTTTTCTATTAACTGTTCCTGTGTTGGGTAGCGGTGTTTTGAAACCAAATGCAGGCATATACAGTTCTTTTAAATTTCATCCAAATCTTTTTGTGTTCACTGTTGTAGTTAATTTAAAAAATTTTGAATTGTAGTTTTCCAACCAAGTCTGTTGGCTCTTGTTATATCTTTGCCAGCCAGTGGATTTCGCTGGTCAGTTTCTGACCACAATGTCCAGTTCTCCAACTGGGATTTCCTGAATTCCAGGGACGTCCAGAGACTCTTTGGTCCCAGAGTCATAAAGGTCAATTTTGAGCTACAATCTCTCCTTCCACCATCACCTCTCTTTCACCGTAAAAATTCAAGTTCATAATTAGATCACCAAAAAACAACCATAAAAATCCATTCTCCTTGAATTTTGCCATTATATGTTGTTTATATTAGAAGGTGAATTCTTGGAATTCTGAGTAATCTAGTTGTATAACATTCGGTAACTTAAAAAACCCCCAACTCTTTTTTTATTACATTTTCTCAGGGGTAAAATTGAGACAATAATACTTCACTTACAAGATTATGAAAATTAGGTCCAATTACGTATATATTTTGATATATTACATGTGTATGCATGTGTATATGTTTGAATATATGTGCATATATTATTTTTGTATATATTGAATATAGACATATATGCACACTGTATTGTGTGTATGTTAAGTCGCTTCAGTCGTGTCTGAATGTGTGTGACCCCAAGGATTGTAGCTTGCCAGGCTCCTTTGTCCATGGGATTCTCCAGGCAAGAATACTGGAGTGTATTGCCATGCCCTCCTCCAGGGGATCTTCCCAACCCAGAGACTGAACCTGTGTCTCTTACATCTCCTAGCATTGGCACAACTAGCGCTACGTGGGAAGCTGTACAAATGCATACAAATTGAAAAATACATTTGCAGTCCAATTCTACTCCTCAGACTTTTAAATAAATTGAAATTGTTTTACTTATTGTGTGTCAAGCTTAGTTTCATTTAACAATCTGCTGTAAAAGTCTTTCCTTGTCGTTAGATAACTTTCTACATCCTTCTTTTCAAAGGCATGGTGTTCTGTTGTATGGATGTGTCATAAAGCATCCAGTCAGGCCCCTGTTGTTGAACTTGTAGTATTTCGGTGACATTTTTTAGTCAAGTACACAGTTTTGCACACACAAACAATAGGGAATGATGGATTACCCAGTACATTAGTTTGCTAAAACTGCAATAATAAAGTAGCACAAACTGGGTGTCTCTCTTTAAACAATAGAAATTTATTGTCTCACAGTTCAGGAGGCTGAAAGTCAGAGATTAAGGTGTCTGCAACACTGATTTCTCCTGAGGGCTGTGAGAGGGTC
The DNA here is from genome assembly GCF_032405125.1 of Capricornis sumatraensis. Lineage (NCBI taxonomy): Eukaryota > Metazoa > Chordata > Mammalia > Artiodactyla > Bovidae > Capricornis > Capricornis sumatraensis. Next base: position 51,721,179 of record NC_091089.1, on the reverse strand, counting down.
TGTGACATGCCTCTCTGCCAGCTTCTGGGCTTTACTGGCGATCTTTCAGGTCCCGTGGCTTGTAGGTACACAGCCCTGAATCTGCCTTTATCTTCACGTGGCATCCTCCTTGTGTTTCTGTTTCCAATTTTCTCCTTTTATAAGGTACCTGCCATACTGAGTTAGGATCCCTTCTAGAGACTTCATTTTTCTAAAAATGTATGTATTCATTTAGCTGCACTGGATCTTTGTTGAGGCACATAGGATCGTTTTAGTTGAGGCATGTGGACGCTTAGTGGCAGTGTCTGGGATCTATTTCCCTGACCAGGGATCAAACCCAGGCCCCCTGCATTGGGAGTGTGGAGTCTTAGCCACTGGACCATCAGGGGAGTCCCTCTAGTGGGTTCATTTTAATTTGATTGCCTCTGTAAAGATTGTATCTTCAAATAAGGTCACATTTTAAGGTACTAGGAGTTAGAACTTTACCATATGAATTTTTTTTGACAAGGGAAGTATAATTCAATCCATAGCACCTGGTGAAATGGTTTATTAATTAATATTTTAAAAGTTTGGTGGTGGTGTCAGCTTAATTGCTAAGTCATGTCTGACTCTTTGCAACCCCATGGACTGTAGCCCACCAGGCTCCTCTGCCCATGGGATTTTCCAGGTAAGAATAATGGTTGCCATTTCCTTATCCGAGGGGGAAGCGGGGATGGATCTTCCCTACCCAGGGATTGAACCTGGGTCTCCTGCATTGCAGGCAGATTATCAGCTGAGCCACCAGGGAAGCCCCGCAAAATGTTTACTAAGTGCCTACGGGAGCCTTGGACTATGCCAATAAACAGAAAGTCCCTTCTTTAGGAAATTTACATTCCAGCAGCAAGGAGGCAAATAAACAGATAACTCTACAATGTGTCAAGGGGTGAATAAAGGCGGTGCATAAAAGTGAAGGAGGGGAAAGGATGGATAGTGTTGGATTAGGGGACAGGAGGTGAGGGTTGGGAAGTGTCCCTATTTTATGCAGGGTGGACAATATCACATTTGACCAATCTTGTAGGAGATAAGGGAGAAAGTCTTCACAGTGGTCTAAGTTAATTATAATTTGTTTTACTTATTTAATTGTCTTCTACCTGAGCGCCGAAGAGTTGATGCTTTTGAACTGTGGTGTTGGAGAAGACTCTTGAGAGTCCCTTGGACTGCAAGGAGATCCATCCAGTCCATCCTAAAGGAGATCAGTCCTGGGTGTTCATTGAAAGGACTGATGTTGAAGCTGAAACTCCAATACTTTGGCCACCTGATGCAAAGAGCTGACTCATTTGTAAAGACCCTGACGCTGGGAAAGACTGAAGGCAGAAGGGGACGACAGAGGATGAGATGGTTGGATGGCATCACTGACTCAATGGACATGAGTATGAGCGAACTCTGGGAATTGGTGATGGACAGGGAGGCCTGGCATGCTGCAGTCCATGGGGTCACAAAGAGTTGGTCACAACTGAGCGAATGAACTGAACTGAACCAGAAAAAAGGGCTTCCCTGGTAGCTCAGCTGGTGAAGAATCTGCTTGCAATGTGGGAGACCTGGGTTTGATCCCTGGGTTGGGAAGATCCCCTGGAGAAGGAAAAGGCTACCCATTCCAATATTCTGGCCTGGAGAATTCCATGGACTATAGGGGTCACAAAGAGTCGGACATGGCTGAGCAACGTTCACCTCACTTCACCAGAATGTAAGTTTCTTGAAGGCAAGAAACAATACAGTTGGTAACATTCCAGTGCCTAGAGCCATGTCTGGAATTCATATGGCATGCAATAAAATATTCTTTACTGAAAAAAGGGGAAAGAGTGGTCCAAGCAGAGGAAACAGTAGGTACCTTAGGTCCTGACCTGCAAGAGTGTGCTGAGTACCTGCAAGGAGGCCCTTCCAATTAGGTCTGACAGAGGCAAGTGGAGGTGAGATTTGAGGGGTGGGATGGGGTTGGGATTGAGGCATCTTGTAGGCCATTTAAATACTATTGGATTCAAAAAAATTATGTATTTATTTTTTGGCTGCACTGGGTTTTTGTCACTGCCAAGGCTTTTCTCTGTTTTCGGAGAGCTGGGGCTACTCTCTAATTGCAGTGTGCAGGGTCCTCACTGCGGTGGCTTCTTATGTTGCTCTGCGGCTCCTGTGGCTCAAGGGTGTGAAGGCTTCAGCATGTGCAGTTTCGGGGCTCTAGAGAACAGGCTCCACAGTTGCGGGGCACTGGCTTAGTTGCCCCATAGCATGTGGGAATCAGAGCTGGAACCATGTCTCCTCCCACATTGGCAGGTAGATTCTTTACCACTGAGCCTTCAGGGAAGCCCCAGTGGTTTTGATTCTGAATGAGGTGAGAAGCCACTGGAAGTCTTTTAGCAGGCAAGGGACACGGTCTGATTAATGGAGATGGAAGGAGGGAATCATGTTTAGAGGTTCAGAGAAAATCAAGGTTACAGAATAATCTCATTTTGAGATTTGCAGTATATTTCATTCTTTGGGTAAACCTAGGAAAAATTCCATCATTCCATAGCCATTTATTTGATCATATTAGAAACCATTTACTACTGAAGGACTATGGTGGAATAATTTTTTGTTGTTGATTTGGTTCAGTTCTATTTAACGCTAAAGGAAATTTCAATTTTGCAGGTATAAATTTTATTAGTACGATGTTGATGAGGACGTCCCTGGTGATCCAGTGGTTAGGGCTCTGTGTTTTCACTGCCCGCTCCTTGGTTCAGTCCCTTATCAGGGAACTAAGGGCTACTCTCTAATTGTGGTGCTTGGGCTTCTCATTGTGGTGGCTTCTCTCATGGATGAGCCTGGGCTCTAGGGCTCGAGGGCTTCAGTAGTTGCAGAAAGTGGCTCAGTAGCTGTGGCTCCCGAGTTCTAGAGTACAGGCTCAATAGCTGTGACACATGGTCTTAGTTGCTCCCCAGCATGTGGGATCTTCCCGGATCAGGGATTAAACCTGTGTCTCCTGCATTGGCAGGCAGATTCTTAACCCCTGAGCCACCAGGGAAGCCCTATGCATTTTCTGTTTTCTAGTTACTTTCTGAGTAGCATGGGTATTTCTACAGTCCCAAACTGGGAATGTGTTGGCAAGATAGGTAGCCATTTGGGAGTTTTCTTTTAAATTTATTTTTATTTATTTATTGGGTTTTTTTTTTTTTTTTGATTCACTGTACGGCTTGTGGGAATCTTAGTTACATGACCAGGGATTAAACCCAGGTTCATGGCAGTGAAAGCCCAGGTCTTAAACCACTGGATCACCAGGGAATTCCTGGAAGTTTTCTTTTATTTATACTTTAAAACTTTTGAGTGTGTTTGTTTTCTACTACTGCTACAAAAAAATTGTAACACATCTAGTGGCTTAAAACAAACAAAAAAAAATTATCTTACAGCTCTGTGGGTGAAAAGTCTGACTCAGTCTCAGTGAGCTAAAATCAAGGTATCGGCAAGACTGTGTTCTCCTCTGAAGGCTCAGGGGATAATCTGTTTCCTTGCCTTTTCCAGATTCTGGAGGTCACTCCCACATCCTGTCTCTCATCATTTGCGAAGCCAGCAATGCCTGAGCCTTACGTTGAATCACTTGATCTTCTGCCAGAGCCATATTTATGACTCACTTTTTCTGTCTCCCTCTCACTTTCTACTTTTGTGATCACAATGGGCCCACTCTGATAATAAGGGATAATCTATTTTAAGGTCATCTGATTAACAACCTTAATATTATCTGTAACCTTAATTCCCCTTTGCCATGTAACCTAACATCTTCATAAATTTTGGGGATTAGGATGTGGACATCTTCTAGGTGGCCATTATTCGAGCTGCCACATGGAATAATTTTAATTTAGAGAAGAACTGCAGGGTACAGACAGTTTCAGAATATCCTCCGCCCAGTTCCCTTAAATGTTGGTATCTTACTTAACCATCACACATTTGTCAAAACTAAGAAATTAACTTTGGTTATCCTTAACTAAAGTCCAGCTTTATCTGGATTTCATCAGTTTTCCCACTATTGTTGTTTTTGGTTCCAGGATCCAATCCAAGATACCCTTTGCATTTAGTGTGACGTTTTTTATGGCTTTCTTGTTAGTGCTTCTGCACTAACTAAGACACTGAAATAATCAAGTCAGTCAAAGTTATCGTGCTATTTGTGCAGGCAGTATTGAATGTTGGTGACCAAGGATGATACTTTGCACATTACAAACACAATAAGTAGTTTTCAAAAGACTGCTACTCCAACTCATGCATTATATATTGTGAAAACCATTCCTATTATTATTCTCTGATTTATCATGTTTGCTTAGCAACATTATAACAAGTGCCTAGGAACACTGGTTTCTAGTGAAACTTTTATTTTAAGCTATCCAAAAAAATACAAAAAGGAGAGGATATTAAATCTCACAAGCAGGATTGCCTCGAATAGAATAAGTTGCTTCTTGGTCTATAAGTCAGTTCTGAAGAGATGCTCACAATCGTTGCTAGGTCATTCTAGGGTAGAACAGACTGTGTACTTTTTGTACAGGCAAAATTCTAAAGTACTTTGAGGTTTATTTTGGTGCTTGACTCTCTTTTTGCTTCATAAATTTAATTATCATGTAATTCATATATATATTACAGAAAAATTAGAAAACACATATAAAAAAACTATTTTTAATCATGCATGATCTTATTCCCCAAAGAGAATAACTGTTAATATTCTTTTAGCCTCTCCTCTTTGGGGAGTATACACATAAGTATTACAAACATAATTTATTATCCAATTTTCAAAAATAAATTATATTTTTATGAAATAATACCATACCTTGAGAGTGCCTTGGACTGCGAGGAGATCCAACCAGTCCATTCTGAAGGAGATCAGCCCTGGGTGTTCTTTGGAAGGAATGATGCTAAAGCTGAAACTCCAGTACTTTGGCTACCTCATGAGAAGAGTTGACTCATTGGAAAAGACTCTGATGCTGGGAGGGATTGGGGGCAGGAGGAGAAGGGGGACACAGGATGGGATGGCTGGATGGCATCACTGACTCGACGGACGTGAGTCTGAGTGAATTCCGGGAGTTGGTGATGGACAGGGAGGCCTGGCGTGCTGCGATTCATGGGGTCGCAAAGAGTCGGACATGACTGAGCGACTGAACTGAACTGTTTCTACTCCATGTATCATGAACACGGTAGACATGGCATTATTTACAGTGGTTGCATAGCCATGTCCACTTCTTTTTAGCTAGGCTCCCAGGTATCTTGTATTTTAGTATATTTGTTGTAGTAATTCTGCAAATTCAGAGAACCTGCTGGCAATAAAAGCTGGAAAAGTATATATAAGACCTCTATAATACTTCATTATACTGGCATATACTATTTATATTAAGGGAATAACACTGTTACCTATCTCACAGCGTTATTTGAAGAAATTAAGTATTGGACAGCACACAGAAAACAATCCGTAATCTGAGTTGTTAAATTACCATCATGACACCAATAAGCGTTCTGTATGGGAAGTATAATCATGGTCTTGTATACATATGTTATGAGAAAACTGGCTGGAGAGGTGAACTAAAGGCTCAGTGACATCAGTCTGGTAACCTCAGCTTGCTGCTGCTGCTGCTAAGTAGCTTCAGTCGTGTGCGACTCCATAGACGGCAGCCCCCCAGGCTCCCCCATCCCCGGGATTCTCCAGGCAAGAACACTGGAGTGGGTTGCCATTTCCTTCTCCAGTGCTTATCTGACTACAAATTCCCTGCTTTTGGCGCTGCACCATATCAACACTCTTGTTATGTCGGACCTGTTCTTTCTGACAGGATGGCAGGCTGTCCCTGCTACCCGAGCTCCGTCGAACACTATTTCCCTATTTCCCAAATTCTTCAGAGTCCTCCAAGGAACTGCTTGATTCTGAGGTGACTATTGGGTTGGAATGAACAGGGACCTTTAATAAACGTAAGTTCCCAGCACAAACGCTGCGGGGTAAGCCAGGACGTCAGCTCTAGGGTGAGAAAGTCAAGCAGCGTCTCGGTTTTGCCACGTGGCTTTGCCGTTACCCTGGAGGCGCAAGCCGGTGGAGAAACGCCTAACGCCCCCAGCTCAGGACTACGTTTCCCAGAAGCCCGCGCGCCGCAGCCACGTGACCGCCAGCTGGCGCGCGCTGGGCCGTTCGGCCCCCAGCGGCGTTCTCCGCTTGCTTCTCTCTTTAGTCCCCGCCTCCGGGCCTCCGCCTTGACGCTGCCCGGGCCGGAGCCGAGCCGAGGAGCCGGAGCCGTGGAGACGTGGGAAACATGGAGGCTTGAGGCGGCGTGCGCCACCCCAGCTGCGGCGGTGACCGAGGCTCGTCGTGTCCCCGCTGTTACCCAACCGTCTGTCCGTGCGCTGAAAGCGGATCTCCCCGCCGGCTGAGGCAGGTGGGCTGTGGCGCCGCCCCCCGGCCGCGCGACCCTGGAAGCCGGGCGGGGCCGCCAGCCCCTCGTCAGAGCGGCTTTGGGAGCAGCCTCCCCTCCCCCGGTCGGGGCTGGGCAAAAGAGTGCCCCAGCCGTGCAGGCGCTGTGCCTGGGCCGCGAGAGCCGCCCCCCGCATCCAGGATTCAGTGGCACTCGGCGCCGAGAAGTGAGGGGGTGTGTTAGCCAAGCGAGTGGGTGGGGGCGGGCCTCAGTCCGTGTGGGCCACCGAAGAGCAAGTCGGTGATGCGGGAGGTGGGATTGAGGTGACCGGTGGGCGTGTGATGGGCAGCCGAGCAATAATATTGATTTTGGGGGGGGGGCAGTTTTTATTGAGATGTCATTTACATAGCATAAAATTCACCCTTTAAGAGTATTATCAAAGTATAACTCAGTGTTTTCTTTTTTTTAAAACTCACTGTATTTTAAAAAGCATAGTCACGGGGTTGTGCAGCTATCTTAATTTCAGAACATTTTTGTCACCCAAAAAAGAAACCTGTACCCTTAGAAGTCACTCCTTATTTTCCACTCCCCCACTCCCTGGCAGCTAGTGATTGTGTTTTAACTGAAAGGTGAGAGGGTGGGAAGTTAGCTCGTCGAGTGTTGGTGAACACTGAGTACTGGGTTAACAGAGTTGATAGGATGAAAGTACTGAAATACAGAGAAGTACTGGGATGATTGTAATAGGGCCAGCAGAGGAGTGCACAGGATAGACTTGCTAAGGGGAAGGTTGGAGGGAGAGATGTGTAGAGAGAAAGTGTGCTGAAAGAGATGAAAACGTGTGTGTAGACTGTGGAAGAGGGACCCCTGAAGAAAGTGTGTGTGTGTGTGTGTGTATTTTTAGAGCACTCTTTCAGAGGGACCCTGACTGTGTGTATGTGTGTTTAGAGCACTCTTTCAGAGGGACCTTGGCTTTGGGCGGATCAATTGAGGTCTCAAGAGGGGAACTGGAGGTGGGAGGGAAGAGGATCTATGGGAGTAGGTGAATGGTTGCTGCTGAGCTTGAAATTTACCAATGTAGATTTCTGAATGGTTATCCTGCTTTGTGTTGTTTATCTTAGATAATTCTCTCTGCAACTCAGATAGACTGAGCAAATATAACTCTTCCCATTCTGCAAATGAAGAATCAGTCTTTTAGCTGATAGGTGACTTCCTGAAACTCATTAGATTAGTAAATAAGGCAAAATGAGTGGGAATAAAATAGTAATTGATGCACGTGGATTAAGTGGCAGAAAATTGAGGTGGGGCAGATGTTATAGGAGGGCTTCCCAGATGGCTCTGTGGTAAAGAATCCACCTGCCAAGCAGTAAATGCAGGTGAAACTCGGGTTCAATTCCCTGGAGAAGAAAATGGTGACCACTGGGTCACTATTCTTGCCTGGAGAATCCCATTGACAGAGGAGTCTGGTGGGCTACAATCCATGGGGTCGTAAAAGAGTCAGACACTACTTAGTGACTAAACAACAACAACAAATGTTACAGGAAGGAGTTTTAAACTATTCACCTATTAAATGTCTTAAATCCCTATTATAATGATAAATAGGTCAGGGACTTTGTACTTTTTAATTTGGAAAAGTTCAACCTGGGCTAACGTGATATACCCCCATGTACCCATTACCCAGCTCTAACAGTAACTCAGGCTAATTTAGTTTCATTTATGGCTCTGTCAGTTCCTAGTCCCGCTCCATTTTGTAAATACTTGAGTATATATCTCTAGAATATTGGGTCATTCTTTTTAATATACCCACATTATGATTAGCATACACCCCAAATAATCTTTTATATTTAGAAGGACTTATTTTTTAAAATGTGGCATCCATCTGATACTGAATAAGCAGTGCAAACATTTTGATGTTTGACTTTCTGAAAACTACAGTATTGTTTCCAGATTTTTCCAGTCAATCCTGCTCTCCTGATGCTTCTGTTTTCTTGGTTGATATGGTTCATCCTTCTATAGAAAGTTTTAAGAATTGTCACTTTGGCTGGCTTTTTAGTGGATGGAGTTTTGTGAGAGCATGAGAAAGATAGAAGTGAACTATACCACAAAACGCACAAATAACTATTATATCTGATAATGCTTTAAGGATTTGGGGAGTTTGATCATGCTTCTCTCCTCTAGATGATTTCACATATTGTTAGAAGTTGTTTAATGTGTGTATGTTAGTTTTCTATGATTACTGTAACAAATCACAAATTTAGTGGCTTAAAACAATACAAACTTAATTCTTTTTAAAATTATTTGGCTGTGCCGGGTCTTAGTTGTGTCATGCAGGACCTTGCATCTTCGCTGCGCCATGGGTGATCTTTAGTTGTGGCATGTGAACTCTTAGTTGTGGCACATGGGATCTAGTTCCCTCTCCAGGGCTGGGATCCCGGCACCCTGCATTGGGAGTACAAGAGTCCCAGCCAGTGGACCGCCTGGGAAGTCCCCAAACTTATTCTTTTGAAGTTCTGTGTTTTAGAAGTCCAAAATGGGTCTCACCAGGCTAAAGTTAGTTGGTCAAGCCTGTCTTCCTTTTGGGAAGTTTCTAGGGGAGAATCTGTTTCCTTGTCTCTCCCAACCGCATTCCTTTGTTTGTGACCCTCTTCATCTTCAAAACCAGCCGCGTTGCATCATTCTGTTACGCGGTTGATCTGACCACAGCTGGGAAAGATTCTCCATTTTTAAGGATCTTTGTGATTAGATTAGGTACACCTGGGTAATTCAGAGTAATTTCTCCCAACTCAAAGTCCTTAACTTAATGATTCCTGCTAAGTCCCTTTTGTTATGTAAAACACCAGAATCACAGGTTCCATAGATTAGGATGTGGACATCTTATGTTCAGGGATACTTTGTTAAGTGATTTTGTTTCCTGTTACAAATGCAGTGTGTCATCTTTCACTTCGTAAGATAATGGGGTTAGTGCTAGAGAGGACTGTTTCATTTTCCCTTTAGTGACGGTAAACAGATAATGTAGGAAATGTCTGTGACATTTGTAGAGTGACACCTTTAAAAAAAAGTGTAATAATGTGTTAAGTCTTTCTGTCTTTCGGTCTTTTTCATTTGGTCTTTTTCACATTCATGTTTTTTCAGTATTGCATGCTTGTAATCAGAGTGTACCCATAATGCTCAAGTCACAGGACACTCTGGGGCAGTGATGGTTCCCTGCCTGGAGTGAGAGACCAGGTGCTGTCTGTCCTAGTGGGTGATGGAGGCACCTCCAGTTCAATAGGAAGACAGAGGGAGATAAAATTTTAAGGAAGAACAAACTACTGTGAGAGTTGAGCTCGAATTCCCTTCCAGGGTTTTCCTTAATGTAACTCAGCTGCATGGTTGTGGGCCTGAAAAGCAGAGGAGCAAGATGGCCTTTGCTGCTCTTCCTTTCCCAGGCTGTGGAGAAGACGCTGAAACTTCTCAGTGGAGATTTCAGGAAGTCCTGTACTTTGGCATTCTGTTTCTTGAGGGAGTTCCACTTTGCAGCTTAGCTCTCAGGGTCTTAACTGCCCCTGAGCATGAAGGTCCTATCTCTCCGATGGTGGTGTGTTTTAGGTTACCGCTAGGGGCTTCCCTGGTGGCTCAGATGGTAAAGCATCTGCCTGCAATGCAGGAGACCAGGGTTCTGTTCCTGGGTCGGGAAGATCCCCTGGAGAAGGAAATGGCAATCCACTTCAGCACTCTTGCCTGGAAAATCCCATGGACGGAGGAGCCTGATAGGCTACAGTCCATGGGGTCACAAAGAGACCGACATGACTGAGTGACTTCACTTTCACTTAAGCTAAATATAATGAAAATATAATAATAATATTAATAGGTAATAATTACTTATTATTATTAAAAAGTATAATGGGAATCATTAAATATCTGTGCCTATCTTTAAGCTTATTTTCCCTCGTAAGATTCTTAGCTGAGCTTAATGCTATGAACTTCTTAAAAGCTGCTTGCAGTTTTAAGTGATCCTTGTGTTGGTCTGTTCCCAGACAAGTAATTTAGTAGGGCTGAGAACAAGTTTACATAGCTCTTATATGCTACAGACTTTTTGTTTTCATTCTTTTAGGAAAGTTTGGTCAATAGTTTTTGATGTCTTCTCTAGATTTTAGCGTTGTTTTAAAAATTCAGACACCAGGCAAGGGGTGGAGATGGGTGAAATGGGTGAAAGTGATCAAAAGATGCAGACTTCCAGTTATGAAATAAATCATCTAGGAATGTAATGTGCAGTGTGGTGACTAGTTAATATTACTGTATTATATGTTTGAAAGTTGCTAAGAGTACATCTTGAATTTCTCGTTACAAGAAAAAAAATTAACTTTATGGTAGTAGATGTTAACTAGACTGATTGTGGTGATGATTTTGCAATACAGTATTTGTTGTGTTGTACACCTGAAACTAATGTTATATGTGAATTATATCTCAGTTGAGAAATGCAGGCCCCCAAAGTGACTGTAACTCTCCGATAAGGTCATTGGGGGGGGAAAAAAAAAACCAAACGTTTTTTGGTATGTTATTTGACTGATAATAAATTTCTTTTTTAGACTGAGTCAATCACAGAATCTTGACAATTATTCCTTCAAAATATCTCTTGCAACCCTCCACCTTAGAATATTTTCAGAGCCTCCTGTGTCAGTCAAAATTTGATTTGGCTATACATGCAAATACTAGCTTAAACATATCATTACTTTGTTTCTTATGTAAAAGAAGTCCAGAGGTGGACAGCTCAGGGCTGATGCAGTGGCTCTACTGTCGTTGGGGTGCTATGCTCAGTCGTGTCTGACTTTGTGACCCTACGGACTGTAGCCCACCAGGCTCCTCTGTCCATAGGATTTTCCCAGCAAGAATCCTGGAATGGGTTGCCATTTTCTCTTCCCAGCCTAGGGATTGAACCCATATCTCCTATGTTGACAGGCAGATTCTTAACCACTGAGCTGCCTGGGAAGCCCACTGTCATTAGTGACCCATCCCCTTTTCCAGCTTCTCACCCTGTCATCTCTAGGGTACGGCCCTTGATTTCTGTGTCCAGATGGTAATTTATGGCTTGTCAGATAAATGATCTGACACCCACAAGATGGTTATGGACTAGATGTTCAGTTCAGTCACTCAGTCGTGTCCGACTCTTTGCGACTCCATGAACCGCAGCACGCCAGGCCTCCCTGTCCATCACCAAGTCCTGGAGTCCACCCAAACCCATGTCCATTGAGTTGATGATGCCATCCAACCATCTCATCTTCTGTTGTCCCCTTCTCCTGCCCTCAGTCTTTCCCAGCATCAGGGGCTTTTCAAATGAGTCAGCTCTCCCCATCAGGTAGCCAAAGTATTGGAGTTACAGTTTCAACATCAGTCGCACCAATAAACACCCAGGACTGATCTCCTTTAGGATGGACTGGTTGGATCTCCTTGCAGTCCAAGGGACTCTCAAGAGTCTTCTCAGTTCAGCACCACAGTTCAAAAGCATCAATTCTTCGACATTTAGCTTTCTTCACAGTCCAACTGTCACATCCATACATGACCACTGGAAAAACTATAGCCTTGACTAGACGGACCTTTGTTGGCAAAATAATGTCTCTGCTTTTCAATATGCTGTCTAGGTTGGTCGTAACTTTCCTTCCAAGGAGTAAGTGTCTTTTAATTTCATGGCTGCAGTCACCATCTGCAGTTATTTTGGAGCCCAGAAAAATAAAGTCAGCCACTGTTTCCACTGTTTCCCCATCTATTTCCCATGAAGTGATGGGACCAGATGCCATGATCTTAGTTGTCTGAATGTTGAGCTTTAAGCCAACTTTTTCACTCTCCTCTTTCTCTTTCATCAAGAGGCTCTTTAGTTCTTCTTCACTTTCTGCCATAAGGGTGGTGTCATCTGCATATCTGAGGTTATTGATATTTCTCCTGGCAGTCTTTATTCCAGCTTGTGCTTCCTCCAGCCCAGCATTTCTCATGATGTACTCTGCATATAAGTTGAATAAGCAGGGTGACAATATACAGCCTTGACGTACTCCCTTTCCTGCCCAGCATTTCTCATGATGTACTCTGCATATAAGTTGAATAAGCAGGGTGACAATATACAGCCTTGACGTACTCCCTTTCCTATTTGGAACCAGTCTGTTGTTCCATGTCCAGTTCTAACTGTTGCTTCCTGACCTGCATAGATATAGATATTTTGAAATCATCACTGTACCTAGGAGGAGTTCACTAGTTTAGAAGACCGAGAGATAGATACAATATTATGGTTACAGTGGGCATAGTAGAAGAGATGCCCTTTAGTAAAGTATCCCCTTCGGGCATCAGCTTGCTTTCTGGCCTTTTTTGCTTCCCTCCCTATTCCAGCCATGTTGAGCTGCTTTCAGTTCCTGGAATGGACCCTGCCTGTTTTGCCTAATCCTATGCCTACTCACAGGATTTTCTCTTTACTTTGAACCCCTGCACCCAACCAGGCCAGTCCTTCAGGTCTTAGCTTTTTATGGCATGACCTCTGGGAAGCTTTCACTGAGTATTGGATAGTTGCCATATTATAATTTTTTGTTGATTTGTCTGGATCTCATACTCAGCTGTAAATAAAATCCATCTTTCCCAGTTTTAACCTTGGCTCTTAGTATTAGGCTGGCCATATGGTAGGCACTCACAAAATACTGACAGGGTCGTGCTTCCATAACCACTATGATGGAGCTTAGGTATTGCTAGTTTGTTTTATCAGCCCTGTAACTCTTTGATATTGGCACATTGAGTTGTTAATATGAATCAATAATTGTGAAATAGTAAAGCTCATTCTCTCCAATTTAGGAGAGTTAATTAACTCCAATTAAGAGTTAATACTTAAAGCAACACTTGTGGATTGTTAGGTAATTTATAATATATAATATTTATATTTTATATAAAATGTTTTTATAATAGTTTATAATATTATAAAAGGTCAGCACCCCCATGTCTTACCTACTGTCCTTTTTAGTGTGGTTCCTGGAGACAACTACTTCTGTGTTCGTAAGTAATATGTCTAAATGGCTATATTGTGATTTATCAATTTTAGGTAATAGCTCTTGACTCCTGTTATGGTAGAAGAGGTCCTTTTCCTCCTCCTACCCCTCTTCCAGCCCTTTTGGTGTGGGCACTTAAGAACTGGCGCTTAGCGTTTACACTATAATGACTGCATAAATGTCACTGCTGAACTGAGTTTACCTTGTTTTCCCGCCCCCAGCTCTATTTACTTTGTTTCTATGAGCACATTACTGATTGTTACCAAATGTGTGGAAGGACCTGTGGGGATTGGAACCCAGGACACTTACCCAAGAGGTTACTCTGGCTACTGCTGTTGCCACGAGCAGTGAGTTGTTTTTCATCCCTGTCCCAGAGGCTTCATTGTCTTTGTTGGTGCGCAGGTAAAGTACAACCCCAGACCTTGGCAGTTCGCAACTTGACTTGAATGTCTTGAATGAAGGCTCCTCCCTTTTGTTCATACTTTCGGTTTGGAACTCCTGTTACTAATCTGTTAAGACCTTCTAAATGGCTCTTACTATTTTTTGTGTCCTGTTTTCTATTTGTCTTGTTCTTTTTTAAAAAAAATATTTGTTTTTGTTTATGTTTGGCTGTGTCCAGTCCTAGTTGTGGCACGATAGGATCTTGTTGGCGGAACCTTTTGTTGCAGCCGGCGGGCTCTTTGCAGTGTGCAGGCTTCTCTCTAGTTGCAGTGCGTGGGCTCAGTAGTTGCAGCATGCGGGCCTAGTTTCCTTGTGGGCTGTGGGATCTTAGTTTCCTGACTAGGGATTGAACCTGTGTCCCCTGCGTTGAAAGGCAGATTCTTAACCACTCGACCACAAGGAAAGTCCCTTGTCTTCTTGTTCTTGATTATGGGTGTTTCCTTGACCTTATCTTCTGTCTATTGAGCTTTTAAATCAAGTTTTAATGTCAGGTTTCTTTTCTTGTTGTTTATTTCCTTGACATCTTGTTCTTGGTTTATGGGAACAGTGTGGTACAGTGGTAGAGAGCGTGGTTTTCTGCACCTGGACTGCCATGGCCTGAAACCTGATCTGTCACTTTCTAACTCTGTCGTCTTGATCTTGGGCTTGTCACTTAACTTTTCTTTGCCTCAGTTTATTCTCCTAGGCCCAGAGTTGGCAGACATTTTGTCTAAAGGGCCAGATCGTAAAAATTAGGCTTTGTGGACCCAGAGGCAAAATGAAGAACATTATGTAGATACTCACATAACAAGGGAGAGAAAATTTCTACAAGTGTTTATTGATGAAGTAAAAAAATACAGTGCTAATAATGATTGAGAGCTTTTTTTGCTCATAGAGGTTTGCTAATGAGAAGAATGAAATTTCTTTTGGGGAAGAAGGGAACCATATTACTTAGTTGGAGTTCTGAGTTACTGTTTGCTATCATCAGAATTTATCACAGATGTTTATATCTAATGCTGATGTGTAATGAGATTTTCTGTATTTCATCTTTGAATATACCTTTTTGTTATTGTTGTTTAGTAACTAAGTTGTGTTCAACTCATTTGTGACCCCATAGATTGTAGCCTGTTAGTCTCCTCTGTCCATGGGATTTCCCAGGCAAAGGTAAGTATTGCCAGTGGCTTCCCTGCTGTCTCGGGGAAAGAAGCCACCTGCCAATACAGCAGGCGTGGAGCCACAGGTTCAATCCCTGGATCAGGAAGAGCCCCTGGAAAAGAAAGTGGCAACCCACTCCAGAATTCTTGCTTGGGAAATTCCGTGGACAGAGGAGCCTGGCAGGCTTTAGTCCATGGGGTTGCAAAGAATCAGACACGACTTAAGAGACTAAACAACAAATATTGCCAAATACTGACATCAATTTATGAGCATATATATTAACTTTTTGGCCACACTGCATGACTGGTGGGATCTTAGTTCCCCAGCCAGGGATCGAACCTGGGTCCATGGCAGTGAAAGTCCAAGTCTTAACCACTGGACTGCCAGGAAATTCCCTGTGTGGTTTTAATAGAGTGTGTTAATTGCTTAGAAGACATCTATAGAGTTATGTTAGATTCATTTCTGATTTACCCTTTAGTAAATCATTCCACTGTGGAGTGATCACTTCCAGTTAAGATTATGTGGAAACTCTTTGTTGCACAGTAAAATAGTTTTTGAAATGTGGAAAGTACTTTTGTACCTGCATTGAGGTCTGAAAAATGCTATTGGAAGTATAGTTTGACTTTGAAAAATTTATCTATTGCATACTTGTGTGGGATTGGAGATCTCAAGTCTTATTTTGATTTCTGACAGCATCAGAAGCGTGTAAAACAGCTTGCTGTTACTTGTGATTCACACAGTATCAGTTAATTTTACAGATCAGTGCTGTTGGCCTCTAATTTTAGATTGAATTCATTGAGAAATGTTATTAAATCTGGAGCAAAAACTAATTTCCAAAGCCATTCAGTGTTTAATAACAGTGGTTGAAGGGGGTTCTTCTTGTTCAGAACAATTTCAGTCTCAACCCTGAGCTTGAAAAATTTAAATAAAACTGTACTGTTGCTAAGCCATTGTATTGTTGTTTGGTAGAATGTATCAGGATATTCAACTTTTATTTCTAGAAAAACTTTATGGAATTGATAGTTAAGTTCGTGAGAGTGGATGAAGTTAACTATTGGCACTCCTGGTTCAGTAGCAAGATAGATTCAAATATTTTATACAGAGTATTCTGCTCATTTAATGATAGGCTTTAAACACTTTGCATTTAAAAATATATTTAATTTACTTAAAAATAGAAATACTAAATCTACATGTTAGCATAAATAACATGTTTTTGTAAAAAGGTGTTTATTTTCCGAAGTAAAACAAAAGTTTGTAAACACCTTGCATTTTCACAAGGTTTGTAAACTTGTCCAGGTGAGCTTTTTTACTACCATACACGTTTGCCACCATCTGTTGTTATTCATCTTAGCAGATTTCACTTCAGGTTGTACTGAGTTACTACTATCTTTTCAATTATTTTGGAAACCATTCATGGCCGCAGTTCTTCTATACAGACTGTTCTTTGAGCAGTTATTCTCACTAAAAGACAAGTGTTAAGGATGTTTTACTTTCTCTGAACACATTTCTTTGTCTGCTATAACCAAACATGGTTTAACTCATGATTGGTGAATGACTTGCCTTGCTTGGTTAACAGATGAACCATTTGGAATCTTACTCAGTTGTAGCCTCATTTTCATTTTTGTATTTTTGAGAAGACATTCTGCTTGTGGTGAGATGATTTTACATTTTCAAATTTTCCTGATTGTTGTTCTGATGAGTTGGGAGTGAGTGCTGTGTGGTGGGGCAGGTCATGTTGGTAATATCTTCCCATCTTGTGTTCTGACACAGCTGTGATGCTTTTACGTGATAAATGTAGTACTTCAGCATCTAATTATTTATTTCATTTACCTACCTATTTGGCTGCACTGCATCTTAGTTGCTACATGCAGGATCTTTAGTTGCAGCATGTGGGATCCTAGTTCTCTGCCTAGGGATTGAACCCAGGCCCCCCACATTGGGAGCAAGGAGTCTTAGTCATTGGACCATCAAGGAAGACCCTTCAGCATCTAATTCGATTAAAAAAAAAAACTACACTCCTCTGTGACTTAAAAGTGTGACATCCCGGGATTACCCTGGTGCTCCAGTGGTTAAGAATCTGTGCTTCCACTGCAGAGGGCATGAGTTCGATCCCTGGGCAGGGAACCCAAACCCCACATGCTGTGCCAGAAAAATGGGGGAAATATGAATGCACATCAAAAAGAAACACTAGAAGATAAAACAGAAATTACAAAAAAAGGAAAAACATGACCTCAGAGTCTGCTTTGTTCTTGTTTTGATGTGAGAGCTCCCCACTGGTAATTTAAGATGTTGAAGTGGCAGTATGCCTGACACCTGATCTGCTGTCAATGTCACATGTGTCATCGAGATTTGAGTAGCAGTATAAACTACCAGATACAGTCCTTGTCCTCGCAACTCAACTCTGTTGTCGTATCTCGAAAGCAGATTTAGACAATTGCAAACAAATGACCGTGGCTGTGTTCTCATCGAACTTTGTTGACACAAAAGTTTTAATTTCATATGATTCCACATGTCACAAAATACTGTTTTTCTCTTGACTGCTTAAAAATGTAAAAATCATGCTTCATGCAGCAGGCTGGATTTAGAACTTGGGTTATCATTTGCTGACGCATGATCTAGGCAATGAGAACAACAGTACTTGCCTCAAAGGATGTGGTGAGGGTTAAACAACTCAGTGTGTGTCTAGCACTTTGAATAGGACCTGGGGATATAGTAAATGCTATGTAAATCTTTGCACTTATTATTTTTTATTATCTCCCTGAAGATATTATTTTTAATTTTTTTCCTTAGAATCACCTGTTTTATGATTAATTTCTTTGGTTTGTTACTGTTATTATTTGTTTATTTATTTTCCGATTGGAGGCTTTCCTCTCACAAGTCGAATCATTTTTGGTGGCCCATTCTTAATTAAGATCAAGACTCCCAGCATTGATTGGAAGCTCTGTGTGTGAGCGGATTGTGGTGAGTGGTGGGTTGTAGGCAGCAAGCCAGCTTTTTAAATGGGGGAAATCCCATATGTCTCTATCTTTTCCTCTGGTTCCCCCTCCATTTCTCTTAGGAAGAACCCTCCAGTCTCCTGCCTGAGAGGCTGGGAAAGCTTCTGTGTAGCTGTGCAGCAGGCCCATCTGAATGTCACTCCCCTGTTTTCATCCTCTGCCTCGTTACTGTCTCCATCCTTGGCTTTAGAGTCCATAGTCTCTCCAGTCAGATTTCTGCAGAGCGCGCACACGATTTCCTACTGGGGCGGGACGGGGGAGACGCGCAGACTTGAGCCCGTGCCTCACCCCGCCTTTCATGGTGCCCTTCTCAGTTCTGTTGCCTTCCCAGTGCTCCGTGGGGTGGATTGGCTTGCTTCTTGGTAGCATCTCCTTTGGCAGGTGGGTATGCTGGGGACATCCTCAGCTCTGCCAGTTCAGTCACTGCCTCTCTGTCACCTTTCCATCTTTCACACTTCCTCTGATCTTACACTTGTAGGCTTATATCTTTTTATTTTCATTACTCTCGTTTCACTGAAGTGGGATACCCAACTGGACTTACTCAGTATAGCACTTGGAACATAGTAACCTTGAAGAGAATGTTCCATTACTTGGACTAGTGGCACTTGTGGTGTCTCACGTGTCCTTTGGCCAGTGATTACTGCCCACTGTTTCTCTGGACTCTTGTTTCAGGGATGAGGTTTTGCCTCAAAGTCTGTTGTGTGCAAATGTGTGTGTATGTATACGCACATATATACATTCTGGAATATAGTTTGTGATTTATGGAGTCTCCGCCTACGTTGTGACAAAGTGCACCTAGCATGTTATTTGCATATTTTGAGGGTGTTAGGACAGAATTTGGTGAATCAGTCTGTATAGAAGAGGAGATTCACTTTTTATGTGAAGAACTCGCCCACCAGTGCAGAAGACATAAGAGACTCGAGTTTGATCTCTGGGTCTGGAAGATCCCCTGGAGGAGGGCATGGCAACCCACTCTGGTATTCTTTGCCTGGAGAATCCCATGGGCAGAAGAGCCTGGTGGGCTACACTCCATAGGGTTGCAAAGAGTTGGACACGACTGAAGCAGCTTAGCATGGATGCACGCACATATATCAAATATTTCACAAATTAAATGCAAAATATTAAGCATATCATTTCTTGTTCAGAGTATTGTTTTCACTCATGACAGTAAAGCTGACTAGAGGAAATAACTGATCAGAAAATACTGAAAAGCAGTATTATATAAGAGTCAGCAGACCAAGGTGTAGTTAAATTAACTATGAAAAGGGAAAGTGTAATTGCTCAGTCATGTCCGGCTCTTTGCGACCCCATGGACTGTAGCACACCAGACTCCTCTGTCCATGAAATTCTCTAGGCAAGAATACTGGAGTGGATTGTTGTTTCCTTCTCCAAAATTAACTGGTAGTTAGTTTAACTTGGTAGTTAAGTTCCAAATGAGTGGTGAAGCTAATGAGCACCCTTGGACTAGAGACAAGAGTGTGCTTGTGTTATGTTTAGTGACCAGGGTTTCAGGTGCTGTGGGACAGGTGTGCGGGGGAACACGGGTGTGGAAGGCCAGAGCAGAGGACTGGGTGAGCACCCTCGGTGTTGAGAACAGACCCGCCTTACTTTGTTTTGGTTCCTGTTTGCAAATTGAGGTTCATACACTGCTTGTTTCAGAGTCACTGTGGATACTTTTAAGAAAATGTAGATGCCTGGGCACTACCCTGACATTCTGAATCTTTGAGGCATAAGCATTTGCATTTTTAGCCTCATGCTCCACTGGTGTTTTTTACATACCTTTGAGAAGTACTGGTGTGGAGGATGGTTGGAAATAAAGTTAGAATGTGAGCTTTCAGACTATATGGAAGGTCTTGAATCTCAGTACTGGGCTTTTCAGGTAATGAAGAATCATTGAATGCTTTTTGAGCTGGTGAGTGAAGTGGTAGAAGTGGTAACTTCACTAATATTAAAAATAGGCTTAATATTTTTCCTTGGCTTACCCTACCCTGAGCCAGGTCCTTTACTGAGTGCTTTTTTGCATGCGTCATATTGCTTCATCCTTAAAAAAATCTTAGGGGTTGAAGTATTGTTGTTTTCTTGTGATGCAGTGGGGTTTGATAAATGGTAAAATGGAGAATCAGACTGATTATTCAGTCTTAGCAGGGTCTATCAGACACTAGAACCTTTGGTCTTAATTTCAATGCTGGACTGAATTTCCTGTTTTTTAAGGATTTATATAGTAGTGAAGTGTACAGTGAATCAAAATGGAGAGATTGGAAGCAAAGAAATCAAAGTACTCTTGCGCTAAATCACGTGAGATTGAAGAAGCCTGGTCCTGAATGGAGGCAGCCGGAAGATCAAGAGATTTGTTTAAAAGATGACATGGAGAATTGTGGGTATTGTAGAAGAACCCACAGAACTTGGTGATGTTGTCGGAAAGTCACCCTAGTAAAGTGTTGAAGACCAGGCACCCTGGGCTTAGCCTAGGTTCCAGTCCTGCCTTTGCTACTTACTATGTCTTACAGACACATGGGACCTCAAGTGTTTGGTAAATTACTTAACCTGTCTGTGCCTTAGTTTCCTCACCTGTAGAATGAGGAAGCTGTGCCTGCCTTTCAGGTTCGTTACTGGGGACTGGGTGAGTCAGTGAGTGTATCGCGCGTTGTGTAAGCCAGCGTGCCCCTAGTGCTGCCGCTCGTGTGGCTCCCCTGCCTCTGGTGCTCCTGTGTATTTACGTAGCTTCTTATAATAACTCCGCTGGAATGCTTATCAAATGTGCTTAGTAATTTATTGACAGATTTGTCTCTCCCACCAGGATTTGAGTCCATTAATGGCAGGGACCTGGTGTTTTTTACTTCTTTTTTCATTTTCAGTAAACATCACATCACCTACATTTATAGTAAGTGTGTAATAAGCATGTGTGGAATATACGCTTGGGTATGTGAGTGAGATAACTTGAGCCAAGAATCCTGATAACATTGACAAGGAATAGTGACTTTTGGAGGGGTGACTTGTTTTAGGCGACAAATGTTAAATTCTACTTTAAGATTTTTGATGATAGCAAGACATCAAATTGAAATATTCAGTAAGTAGAGATTTATGCTTGGGTTTTGACTGAGAAGTCAAGACAAAATATTAGTTCTGGTGCCACTCAGTAGAGTTTAAAGCACAAACCAGAAGCACATAAAGATCCTTCCTGAAGGACAGCAGAGAAGGAGAACAATCCATTTTTTTTTAACTTTACATGTTTCTGGTTTTAAAAAAAGGTCAAAGCAGTGTAGGAAGACATAATGTGAAAACTCCCTTTCCTCCAAATTTCCAGTCTCATTCTTCAGAGGTAACCAGTCTTGGACCATTGCTTATGTTTTCTTCCAGAAATTATCTAGTCTGTATAAGAATTTACACGTTTATTTAAACTAATGGGATTTTACTATATGAACTGTTCTGTGTCTTTGTGTTTGCTTTTACTGATAACTTGCCATATGGGGATCTCTTTACACGTTAATGCATAAGGTCTACCTCATTCTTTTCAGTGGCTGCATTGTATTCCATTATATGCTTATTCTATATTGTAATTAATCTCCAGATGATGGTCATTCCGGTTTTATTGACAGCTTGCTATTCCAAATGATTAACTTCTGGATGTATAGAACTTGTCAACTTGTATGAGTTTACCAAAACCAACTTTTTGGCATACTTAAAAATCTGATAGATGTTGCCAAATACTTAAATTCATGGTGGGGGGTGCCTGTTTCCTTACTACTCTCTCACTGCGATTAAAGTTTTGTTTTTCAACCTTTACTAATCTAATGAGTAAAAATGATACTTTGCTGTTTTAATTAGCATATTTTATTCTTCATTTATACTGAAGATCTTCTAATATATTTATTAGCTGTGAGACCTTGGCTATTTCAGGAAGGTTTTTTTTTTTTTTTTTGAGTACTGTCTCTGTAACAGGTGCTTTAAGTTACCTAGGGATATCAAGATGTAAAGCCTGATTCATGCTTCTCAGGAATAATCTACCTTGGGAGATATAGCATATATACTCCAGAACAATGACATTTAAAGGTAGTTTTTCCATAATGGGGACTTTACGCTAAAGTAGTGGGAAGAGAAGACTGGTTTTGAACAAGAGTGGTATCAGTTTTACATATGTTAAGATTGAGTTACTGATTACATTAGCTTCCCTGGTAGCTCAGCTGGTAAAGAACCCGCCAGCAATGCAGGAGACCTGGGTTGGGAAGATTCCCCTGGAGGAGGGCATGGCAAGCCACTCCAGTGTTCTTGCCTGGAGAATCTCCATGGACATGGGAACCTAGTGGGCTGCAGTCCATGGGGTCACAAAGAGTCGGACACGACTGAGCAACTAAGCACAGAACTGACTGTGTTGCATTAAAAATAGGTCTACTAAAAGCATCAGCATGCTGCTTATTTCTAGTATAAATTTCTGTAAGATACGGTGTTATCCACAAAATTACTGGAGATACACGTGTGTGTATATATATATATATATATATAAATATGCATGCACGCTCAGTTGCTTCAGTCACGTCTGACTCTGTGGCTCTATGGATTGTAGCCCACCAGGCTCCTCCGTCCATGGGATTCTCCAGGCAAGAATACCCAGGTGGGTTGCCATGCCCTCCTCCAGGGGATCTTACCAACGCAGGGATCAAACCTGTGTCTCCTGTATTGCTGGTGGATTCTTTATTGCTGAGCCACCGGGGAAGGCCTTATATAAATATAAATGTAAATATAAATATATGTTATGCTTCCCTGGTGGCTCAGAGGTTAAAGCGTCTGCCTGCAATGCAGGAAACCTGGGTTCGATCCCTGGGTCGGGAAGATCGCCTGGAGAAGGAAATGGCAACCCACTCCAGTATTCTTGCCTGGAGAATCCCATGGACGGAGGAATCTGGTGGGCTACAGTCTACGGGATCGCAGAGTCGGACACAACTGAGCAACTTCACTTTCACTTTCTATATTATCCTTAAGTTTGGGCTTCCTTGATGGCTCAGTGGTAAAGAATCTGCCTGCCAGTACAGGAGATGCAGGTTCGAGCCCTGGATCTGGAAGAGCCCCTGGAAAAAGAAATGACAACCCACTCTAGTATTCTTGCCTGGGCAGTCCCATGGACAGGGAAGCCTGGCAGGTTACGTGTAGTCTATGGGATCGCAGAATAGTTGGGCATGACTTAGAAACTAAATAACAACAACAACAAATCCTTAAGTTTGAAACATAACTCAAGTGTTCTAGGCATTCCAATCAGAGGTTGGGATAGGAGAGATCTGAAAGTAGAATCGTGGACACCATTGGTGAGCCTAGGAGACAGGCTCAGTTACTGACATATTGAGAAAAAGAGCTAAAAGCCGGAGAAGTCTTCCGACGCACAGTGAGAGTGAAGAGCAATAGGAGTTGTGGTGATTGGCTAGTGGGTTTTTGAAGTTCCAGTTTATTCTGATTTTCGTTAGTAAGGATCTTGGGGGTTCCACACACATTGAGTACAGGTGATTGTGTGTGTGTATGTTTGGAATCCTTGGTGTGAATCAGATGCAGAAGAGACGCCGTTGGGCCTCAGTTTCCCTCTTTGCTTTCTGTGAATGTGGGAACAGGTGGAACTTTCTGGCAAGAGTACCTCATGGGTAATTGTCTGCTTGGCTGAGCTTGTTCCTTGGTGTTGCAGCTGCCTCGGGTGCTGCCTTCACTCTCTGTTCTCAGCAGATAGTACTTTGTTGTTGCCCAGGGGAGTGAGGGTAGGGGTAACTGAGCAGGATGTCCTAGGCAGGCCTGTTGCCCCTGGGCTCTGGCCGTTTTTTGGCTCTCTGCCTCTGGACTTGGGTTGCTGTTCATACTTTTGGTGCCCTTGATTGAAGGCTCTTTTGCCTTCAGTTTTTCTTTTGTCATTTTTCTTTTCAGCCCATCTCCAGCTGTTTTATATTTTATAGGGATTCCTCACAGCTTCTGGTTTTCTGTGTCTTTTTGAGCATGGCTGTGTAGTAATTGACAGTGTGTGTGTGTGCGTGCACGCATGTTATTTCTAGGGTTGGGTGAAGGAAAGAGGAGAAGGAGACATTGCATTTTGTGTTCAGTTGGCTGTCCTGGTTTTCCTTGTTAACATTCTGTTCAGTCTCCTCTTACAGCTCACAGGCTTCATTCATATTGTTTTAGAGAGATTTCATATTGGCCCTGGGTGGAGCAGTTGTTTTCATACTTTGACCTGTCCTAGCAGCTTTGAAAATAAAATTTATTTCGTATAAATCAGTAGAAAATAGGCAAAGGATATAAGCAGGTAATGGCCTCATTCACAGCACGAGAAATGAAATGCAAATTAATGCCATATTGAAAACTATTTTCACTTATCAGTTGGTGAAGATTGAAAAGTGTGATTAAAGATCGGTGACTGTTGAGTGGAGAAATAGGCATTGCTGAAGTGGGTGGAGGTCGGCAACCTCTAAGGAAGGCAGCAAGGCAGTGTAGGAGAGGGAAGATGATGTCCCCCCTCCCCTTCTGAGTTCTTAACTGAGGCCCTGTGGTAACAGGGCCTGTGGTAAAAGGTCAACAGGGGAGAAAAGAGAAGTTTGTTAGCATGCACACCTCATGGGAGACACCTAGGGAAAAATGAGTGGCTCCTGAGGTGGCTCAATTCAGGTTTAAATACCATCTTAAAAGGGGAAGGGAAAGGGGAACGTAGGCCTCGTAACGCAGAGTAAATGATTTTTAGGAAGGATAGATGGGCCTCAGAAGCACAGATGAGAGGTGTGATAGTTTGTGACAAAGTTTATCTCAGTGTTGTGTCAGCTTCTTGGCTCCCCTGGGATAAGAATCAATCTTCTTTGGTTGATGAAACTGATCAGTTTATGATAATGGAGTTCCTTTTGGAGAGTCTGGCTTCAGGCAGATAAGGAGGGTTCAGAAAAGGCCTCACCCTGCATTTACCGTTTTCAAGTGTGTGCAGCTCAAAATAAAGTGTCACTGTGGCATATTTTGAGGTGGCATATTCTGCTGCCCTTCAGCAGTATCTACCAAAATTAGAAATACATGGGATCTTTGACCCAGCAATTCTGTTTCTGTGGATTTATTGTACCTATATACTGATATGTGTGTGAAGTACCTTGTATACCAGATGCTTACTGGTGAGTTATTTGTAGTTTACAAAAGACCATAAATTACTTAAATGTCCATCATTATGGGACTTACGGAATTAAAAACCAAAGTGTTACAGAGTTAAGAAAAATAAATGCTTTATATATAGATATGTAATGATTTCTAATATATGTTAACTGGGAAGAGCAAAGAGGCATATGTAGTGTGTTACGATTTGTGTAAAAAGGAAAAAAATATGTGCTTATATATACACAGAAAATCTGTGGAATGACACCCAAGAAACTAGTAATATTTTCTCTGAGTTGAGAAACTAGGTGGTTAGAAGGGATGGGAGAGAGACTTTTTACTGTATATCTATTGAACCCTGTATATTTTGTACCATGTACGTTACTATAGTATTCAAAAAATAAAATACAAATAAGAAATCAAGTCTGACTTAAATTTTCATTAATAGACTCTATGATATTGTTGCCTTATGAGGTGGATGGATGGAGTTTTGCTCTTTTGAAAAATTTATCACTTATGGACCTAATTCAACTCCCAAACTAAATTTTTAATGGATTGTTGTTAAGGTACCTAAAGAAAAATGAAGTACTTGTCTATTTGATTGAGAACAGAATGTTCTGATCTTCATTTTTTTCCTCCAGTAGTTTTATATGCAGCATTTTAGTTTTTATTTTGTTGTTGCTGGCTGTGCTGGGTCTTTGTCGTGGGGTGCAGGCTTTCCCTGGTCGTGGCACAGCGGCTTCTCCAGTTGCAGAGCGTGAGCGCTGATCTAAAGCCCAAGGGCTCAGTAGTTGTGGTGCAAAGCTTAGCTGCTCCCTGGCTTGTGGGAGCTCTTAGTTCCCCAACCAGGGATGGAACCCATGTCCTCTGCATTGGAAGGCAGATTCTTTATGTGTCTTATCTTTCCATCCCCTTAATAGGGTTTTCATAGACCAAAAGTTTTTAATTTTGATGGAGCTCAATTTATTGATGTTTTCTTTTATGGGTTGTGCTTTTGTGTAATGTCTTAAGTATTTCCTGACCCCAAGTCACGGTTTTCTCCTGTGTTCTTATCTAAAAGTTTTATACTTTTTAAGTTTACATTTAGCTCTGTAATTCATTTTGAATTAACTTTGGTATAACATGAAAGGTTTAGGCCAGAGTGTGACCTGTTGATACCCAGTTGTTCTAGCATTATTATTTGAAAAAATTGTCCTTTTATTGAATTGATTTTGTTGAAAAACTCCAACTGGCTGCAGTTTGGTGGGTCCATTTCTAAGTTTTTTGGTTTTGATTTATGTGTTTGTCACTGTGTCTTTGGATTTAATTCTCTCTTTTGACCAAACATGTGTGACCTGTCAGTAAACATACATAGTGATGGAAATTTTAAATTTAGAGTTTAAGAGCTGTCAGCTTTAATAATTTGTATTATAACATTAAACTGTTTGCTACAAATAGATCTCCTTAAGGTTGTTAGTTATAGGCATCATAAAAGAATACTTCACATTTTTATCACTGTTAATTTAGTTATGATGTTTTTTTGTGTTTTCCACATATGTTAAAAATTTAAATTTGAGTCAGAAATGGAATAGTCAAGGAGGTGAAAAAAAATTTAATTAAAAAATATCAAAGTAATATATAGACATAGGTTAAAAATCAAATAATATGATGGATGGACTTATGATGAAAAACTGTACTACCACCCTCCCCACTCTCAAATCTCTGAGCTGTTGCTTCTTGCTACTTACCTCCTTATTTATAACTAATATGCTTTTACTATTATTTTCTGATTCACTTCTAACATTGACCTCCTACCTACTTAGTGGAAGTCAGAGATTGTACCTTCTTAAAATAATTTTTTTAATGTTTATTTTTATTTCTTTGGCTGTGCCGGGTCTCAGTTGTGGCATCTGGGAGTAGTTCCCTGACCAGGTATGGAACCCATACTCCTTGAATTGGAAGTTCAGAGTCTTAGCCACTGGACCACCAGGAAAGTTTCGATTTCACATTCTTAAGCCACCACTCTCATTTCTTTTTCTGGCATTTCCCTAGTATAGTTATTACCTCACAATTTTTGGTTTAGTCTTTATATTATAGTGATTACATAAATATTCATAACCTGAAATGAGTTATACCCTGTGACTACACAAACTTTTCTTGAACAATGTTTTTTTTCCCCCAGAATACATAATTAAATCATTTACTTTGTGTTCTGAGTAATAGTCATTCCTTCCCCCCTTCCTTCCATATTCTCCGGTATTTTAAAACTCTACTGAATAAGGTCGGACACATCAGGTGACCTATGGTAGTTCTGTGTTTTCTTCCCCAGAAGGTCAGTGGGCCATGCTGACCCTTGTTCCAGCTGTTGCACAGCTCTTGACCTGTAATTTCTCTTCACCTATCTTGTGTTGAATCCTGTTTCCTCAGTTCCGTGTCTTCATTTTTCTTGGTTTATTTCCTTATACCGAAATTTTCCAGTAGCTTCAAATGGGTGCATGGCAGGTTTTTGAGTGTTGGGAAATCTAAAAATGCTGTTCTACCTTCATACTATCTGGGAGCTTTTGGCTAGGTGTAGAATTCCAGTTAAAATTTTTTTTTCTTAATTTAAAGGTATTGCTTCCTTATCATCTATCTACCTTCCAGTATTGCTGCTGCAAGATTAAGAAACCAGTTTTTTTCTTTTTAAGAATTAATGTATAGACAGACAGGAATAGAGGGTAGTGAAACAAAACCTTTGTATCTCTTCCCCATTTTCAGCAAATCTAAACAATAATCTATTTCTATTCCTTTCTCTTTTCTTTTCTAGAAAGTATTTATGCGACTGAAGGCTCCCCTTTCCTCACCCAATAACATTATATGAAAGTATTCTTCTGATTTTGCTTTGTATTTTTCCCGTATATGTTTTAATACTTGTAGTAGCTATGAATATATCCATAATATTGTTTGTACACTTTAAAGTCATATAAATGAAATTAAACCATGTCATTATTCCATAGCTTTCTTTAAATAAATATTTTTGAGATGTGTGCATGTTGGTAATTGTAGATCTGGTTAACTCATTTTCACTAGTGGATTGTATCCCATTGTTGAGATTAAAAGAATAAAGGGAGGTATGATATTTTTTAAACTAGGTTTATAGTTTCTTACATTTAGGTCATGGGTAGGAAAAGTATGAAAATTATTTTGAGCACACTTGAAATTTCTTTTTATTCTTTGTAGGTTGTTTTGTGGAAATGAAGGATTAAGGACAAGTAATCCACCAGATTAAAAGATGGGATCAAACAGTAGCAGAATTGGTGATCTTCCTAAAAATGAGTACTTGAAAAAGTTATCAGGCACAGAATCTGTCTCTGAGAATGATCCGTTCTGGAATCAGCTTCTATCATTTTCTTTCCCTGCACCAACAAGCAGGTAAGAGGTAACTTGGAAATTGAAAATTTGTACTGAGAGCCGCATAAACTTGTGTGGCATACTGATTTTTGAAAAAAATTTTACTTTAATGTTCTCTCTCTTCATTTGTTGTACATGTACTGGTAGAAAACTCAAAAGTTATGGAAAGGAGAAATGTTTTTCTCTTCCCTTTTTCCCACTGAGCCACCTCCTTTCTCCAGAGATGATTCCTGGTAGCAGTTTCTTTTGAATCCTTCCAGAAATAGTAAAACCATGTATTTCATGTAGTTTTACAAGACTGTTTAAAGACAAATGCTAGCATACCACACATACCTTGGTTTTTTCTTCTTGGTTGCTGTCCTTGCTTTTTTCCCCACAGTTAATATGTACCTGCCTTATTCTTTTAAGTGACTGTAGAGTATCAATGTGCGCTTAGTAGCTCAGCTGTGTCTGACTCTTTGTGACCTCATGGGGTGTAGCCCGCCAGGCTCCTCTGTCCATGGGATTCTCCAGGCAAGAATACTGGAGTGAGTTGCCAGTCCCTTCTCCAAGGGATAGTCCTGACTCAGGAATCAAACCAGTGTCTCTTTCATTGCAGGCAGATTCTTTACCGCTGAACCCCTGGGGAAGCACCAATAGTATCCACAGTATATGAAATCAGTTTATTGGTGAACGTTTAGATTGTTTCCAGTGTTTTCTTATAACAGATAATGCTCCATATATAATTTCTCATGCATACAAGTAAATTTCTAGTATAAATTCCTCAAAGTAGAATTGCTGGATCAGAGGTTATGTGCATTTGTAATTTTGGTAGATATTACCAAACTGCTTCATGGAAGTTGTACTAATATATACTTCTACCATCAATATATGGGGAGGAGGTCTGCTTTCCCACCCCTTTATCAGTTTAATGCATTTTTAGACTCTGGCCTTTGCCATTTTGGCAGGTGAAAACCAGTATTTCCTTTTTAACTATTATAAAAACTGACCAACATATAACTATGTAGAGTGACTAGAATGTTGAATTCCCATTATTTAGTATGTAGATTTTAAGGATTTTTATTTATTTTTAATAGTTTTATTATGATAGACTGAACAATGGGCCCCCTAAAGATATCTCTGTGGCCTAGTCCCTGAAATCTTTGTCTATGATGATATGTTGTAGCATGTATCAATATTTCATTCATTTTTATTCCTGATTAAGATTCATGTATATGAATATACAATTATTTGTTTGTTTATTCATCAGTTAACAGCCATTTGGATTATTTCCATATTTACTTCATCTATATTTTAAAATATTCTAAAGTAAAGTAAAATACAGACATTTTCTTTATAATCATAATACCATTATCACATCTTAATAATCACAAAATTAACTGAAAGTGAAAGTGAAGTCGCTCAGTCGTGTCCTACTCTTTGCGACCCCATGGACTGCAGCCTACCAGGCTCCTCCCTCCAGGGGATTCTCCAGGCAAGAGTACTGGAGTGGGTTGCCATTTCCTTCTCCAGGGGATCTTCCTGACCCAGAGATCGAACCGAGGTCTCCCACATTCCAGGCAAATGCTTTATGCTTTTGCATAATGCAAATGCAAATGAGCCACCAGGGAGTGGTAAAAATTAACAGTGATACCACACAAAATAATAATAGTTTCACTTATCCAGTCCTTCTTAAAATTTCCCTAGTTGTTTTGTAGTTTGTTTTTTATAATTAGGAAATAAATAAGGTGTATACATTGTGTTTGGTAGTTATATTTCTTGAATGTCTTTAATCTCGAATAGAGGTATATATTTCCCAACTCCTGCCACTATTTTTTTTTCCCATATGCCTATGCTGTTCATTTTTTTTTTCTTTTAAGAAACTAGGTCAGTTTTTCTGTAGACTGTTCCACCTTCTAGATCTACCTGACTACTTCTTATATTTTGTTTTTTTTTTATTTGAATTTTCTATAAATTGAACATCAGATTTAAAGATGATAGAATTTGGGTTAAACATTTTTGGTAAAAGTAATTCATAAGTGATGCTAGGTACCTTATATTATGTTCAATTAGGATACAGAAAATGTGCAGTCTTAATCAGTTATCATGTTAAGGCTGAGAGGTTTGGTTGTGGTTTAGCATCCATTGATGATTTTGGTTCCAATCACCTATTTCATAAGAGATTACAAAATGGTATTATTTTTTATTTGGTCATTTCTTGTGCATTTATTAACTGGAATTCTCCTGTAAAGGAGTGCTTTCATGAATTAAGTTATAGTAAAATATAGTTTTTATTATATTATTACTAAAGGGAAACAATTCTTTTCTTCTACTGATTTTCAGTAATGAAAATGGTTCAATACTGAGAACTAAGTCTGTATTTCTTCTCTCCCTGACCCTAGAGTTGGAAGAGCTATCACTCTGTCTTTTGACTATGAATTAAATATATATATATGTAAAATGTATGTATATGTGTTATCTTTTAACAATCAAGGTTATGTTTATTTTCTTATGTTTGAGGATTCAGGATTATTGGCATTTGCTTTTTGTGAATTGTTTATATATTTTGGCAATACGTTTTGATTTCTGAGTTTTAGATATAGTTGGATTGGACTCTACAAGGTTGACTTAGTTTACAGTTTTGTGATAATGTGAGTTAGTTATATATTATGGGAAGTGGCTACATATTAGTGCTTCTGAGATCCTTGGAAAATTAAAGGTGGTTTTGGATTGATGAGAGAGGTCAAACTGAAGATGAGCTATAGTATCAGTATATTTTGAAATCATTTCCTTAATCCTGAAGGAATTATCATTGAGTATCTCTGCTCATATTGTAATAAGACTTAGAGGAAAAAAGAGCATATAAAGATAATATTATTTATTATTCAAAATAAATTTTCTTTTCACTTATGTAAACTGTACTACAGTCCATTTGTGCTCTGCTAAAAGACATTAAAGAGACTTAAATGAGTTCACATGTCCAGAGTGTCCAACAAGGTCTTCCCTTGTGGTGGCAGTGTGAGAGGAGAGTCTGAACTGCAACAGCTGGAGTCACGGTAGGACAGGCATTTAGGAAGTTTTGTCCCCTGTTGACTATTAGTTGAAAGAAATGCAGCTGAAACTGTAACCATAGGAGACATTATGCTTCCAGAAAAAACCACAAGGAAAAGTACTGCAAGCAGTGATAGTAGCTGTTGGATTGGGCTCTAAAGGAAGGGTAGAGAGATTCAGCCGGTTAGTGTGCAAGTTGGAGATAAAGTTCTTCTCCCAGAATATGGAGGCACCAAAGTAGTTCTAGACGACAAGGATTATTTCTTATTTAAAGGTGGATAAAATTTGAATGGGAAAGAAAAAAATTAATAATAGCTAAAGTGGAGATCAGCCCTGGGATTTCTTTGGAAGGAATGATGCTAAAGCTGAAACTCCAGTACTTTGGCCACCTCATGCGAAGAGTTGACTCATTGGAAAAGACTCTGAGGCTGGGAGGGATTGGGGGCAGGAGGAGAAGGGGATGACAGAGGATGAGGTGGCTGGATGGCATCGCTGACTCGATGGATGTGAGTCTGGGTGAACTCCGGGAGTTGGTGATGGACAGGGAGGCCTGGCGTGCTGCGATTCATGGGGTCGCAAAGAGTCAGACACGACTGAACAACTGAACTGAACTGAACTGAAAGTGCTCTTAGATGGAAAGGAGGAAGAAGATTGTGTGTGTGTGTGTGTGTGTACTTGATTTATGCTGAAGAGCTGGCACTTCAGAGCTTTGGGAAAAGGATGAACTTCTAAGCAATAGTGGTGGGAATAAATTGTTAGCCATTATTGTCTATTTCTTGATTTCTGCTGGTACCTTGCAGTTTGAATTATTATGGCTTTATAGTTTGTTTTGCTAATTACTGCTTTTTCTCAAAGATCCTTTGTTGTTCACATGTATTCTTCATGTCATTTTTATGTTAATTCATCCTCATTTATAAAGGAATCTTAGAGTAAAAAGCTGTAAAGTAAGTAAACTGTACATTATGGTGGAAGAGGGATAGCTAGTCAAAATATCCAGAAAAGCTTTGTTTGTGGTGGTGCGTATACTTTTGTCACTTTGTTTGAAGTCCCTCTCTCCTCTCCCCTGCCCTCAGCTCCTCAGTGCTAGTATTTGGTATGTGACCTGTAGAATGTTAACACTGAGCAGGCCTTGAGGTGGAAGGTGCCACCTCATTGATAGTTAGGGATGGTATTAGTTGCTTTATGAATTTTTCAACTCTAAGATGACTGTATCTGTAGGGAAAACTCTGAATCCAAACATTTCTGAGATTGCTCACTCCTGGAATTCCTTGGATCCCATATGTGCTTTCCTCAAGTGCAGCCAAAAATTGGTGTCTGCCAACTTTTTTTAGAAGCACTAAGTCCTTTAGGACTAATCTAATCTCTCCTTACTGTAAACTGTTTTTGGCACCAGGGTAGCAAGATTTTGTTATAGTTTCCAGGCATGGTTGAAAAATGTTCAGATTCTTCAATAGTTTTCAACTTTTCACCTTATTAAAATTCCTTGTGAAGCAAAGGTGTGAAATAAAATCAAGATTAAATCTAGAGTAAATTTTAAGTAATATACTGCTTTTCTTAATAAAGTGTTTTAAAATTATTTATATGACTGATTTCATACTAAAGTGAAAAGGGGAAGTGTTCACTGCTTAATCATGTCTGACTCTTTGTGACCCCATGAACTGTAGTCTGCCAGACTCCTTAGTTCATGGAATTCTCCAAGCAGGAATACTGGAGTGGGTAGCCATTCCCTTCTCCAGGGAATCTTCCTGACCCAG
This sequence comes from Capricornis sumatraensis, assembly GCF_032405125.1. Taxonomy (NCBI): domain Eukaryota; kingdom Metazoa; phylum Chordata; class Mammalia; order Artiodactyla; family Bovidae; genus Capricornis; species Capricornis sumatraensis. The sequence goes on along the minus strand of NC_091089.1, from coordinate 51,688,012 downwards.
TAATCAAACCCAGGTTTCCTGCATTGCAGGCAGATTCTTTACCATCTGAGCCACTAGGGAAAATATAGCAACGAAATCAAAATCAATGCAGAGCTAAAGACAGAGGTAGTAAAATCATCTTTGTCTGCAGTAAATAGTTAAGAGATACATGAAACAGAGTTGTAAAATATAATGTCCAAACACTAAGCTATATATGTGTATTTCAGTTCAGTTCAGTTGCTCAGTTGTCCGACTCTTTGCGACCCCGTGAACCACAGCACGCCAGGCCTCCCTGTCCATCACCATCTCCCGGAGTTCACTCAGACTCACATCCATCGAGTCCATAATGCCATCCAGCCATCTCATCCTCGGTCGTCCCCTTCTCCTCCTGCCCCCAATCCCTCCCAGCATCAGAGTCTTTTCCAATGAGTCAGCTCTTCGCATGAGGTGGCCAAAGTACTGGAGCTTCAGCTTTAGCATCATTCCTTCCAAAGAAATCCCAGGGTTGATCTCCTTCAGAATGGACTGGTTGGATCTCCTTGCAGTCCAAGGGACCCTCAAGAGTCTTCTCCAACACCACAGTTCAAAAGCATCAATTCTTCGGTGCTCAGCCTTCTTCACAGTGCAACTCCCACATCCATACATGACCACTGGAAAAACCATAGCCTTGACTAGATGGACCTTAGTTGGCAAAGTAATGTCTCTGCTTTTAAATATACTATCTAGGTTGGTCATAACTTTTCTTCCAAGGAGTAAATGTCTTTTAATTTCATGGCTGCAGTCACCATCTGCAGTGATTTTGGAGCCCCAAAAATAAAGTCTGACACTGCGTATATAGTTACATATAAACCTTATGGTAGCCACAGACCAAAAATCTACAATAGATACATACGCACAAAGAGAAAGGAATCCAAACATAACTCCACAGTTAGAAGAGAGGACAGAAACTACAAAAACTACCAGAAAATGATGAACAAAATGGCAATAAGTACATACCTATCAACAATTACTTTATAAATAGACCACATGCTCCAATCAAAAGACATAAAGTGGCGGAATGGATACAAAAGCGAGACCCATCTATGTGCTGCCTGCAGGAAACTCATTTCAGATCTGAAGACGCAGACTGAAAGTGAGAGGATGGAAAAGTTTTCCCATGCAAATGGAGACAGAAAGCAGGGATAACAATACTTATATCAGATGAAGTAGACTTTAAAACAAAGACTGTAATGAGAGACATTACATAATGATCAAAGGATCAATACAACAAGAAGATATAACAGTTGTAAGTGTATGTGTATATATATATATGTACCCAATATAAGAACACCTAAATTCATAAAGCAGTTAACAAACTTAAAGGGAAAAATTAACAGTAACACAGCAATAGTAGGAGACTTTTAACACCCCACTTACATCAGTGGACATATCATCCAGACAGAAAATTTGTAAGGAAACCCTGGTCCAGATGACACATTAGACCAGATGATTGATACATACATATACATACACACATACATCCATACATATAAACATTCTATCTAAAAGCATGAGACACGGTAGGCCACAAAATAAGTCTTAGTAAATTTAAGAAGATTGAAATTGTATCAAGCAATATGAGACTACAGATCAGTTATAAGAAGAAAGAAAACTACAGAAAACTCTAAATGTATGGAGGGTAAACAATATTCACTAAACTCTCCAGCCCATTATATGTCCATTTTATTGTCATATGATTATTCATAGTAATCTCTTATAATCCTTTGTATTTCTGTGCTATCAGTTGTAATTACCTTTTCATTTCTAGTTTATATGAGTCCTCTTTTTCTTGATGAGTCTGGCTAAAGGTTTATCAATTTTATTTTTTCAAAGAATCAGCTCTTAGTTTCATTGATCTTTTCTGCTGTTTTAGTCTCCGTTTCATTTATTTCTGCCCTGATCTTTATTACTTCTTTCCTTTTTACTAACTTTGGGTTTTGCTTCTTTTTATAATTCATTTAGGCATAACGTTAGATTGTTTGAGATTTTTGTTGTTTCTTGAGATAGGCTTTTATCTCTATAAATTTCCCTCTTAGAACTGCTTTTGTTGTATCCCATAGGTTTTGAATCATTATATTTCTTTTTTCATTCATCTTCAGGTTTTTTTTTTTTCTCTTTGATTTCTTCAGTTACCTAGTAGTTACTTAGCAACATGTTGTTTACTGTCTATACCTTTGAGGTTTTCTGTTGGTTTTTTCTTATAACTGATCTCTAGTCTAATATTGCTTGATAGTATTTCAAGAAAAAAAATGGATTAATTCCTAGGATATGCAATCTTCCAAGACCAAGTTAGCAATAAATAAAGAATATGAGCAGACTGGTTACCAGTAATGAAATTGAATCAGTAATCAAAAAGCTCCCCAAAACCAAAAGTCCAGGACCAGATGGCTTCACAAGTGAATTCTCCCAAACATTTAAGGAAGAACTAACACCTACTCTTCTCAAGCTATTCCAAAAAAACTGCAGAGGAAGGAACACTTTTGAACTCATTCTGTGAGACCAGTGTCACCTAGATACTGAAAGTGGATAAAGACCACACACAAAAAAGAAAATTACAGGCTAATATCACTAATGCAAAAATTATCAACAAAATATTAGCAAACTAAATTTAGTAGTACATTAAAAGGATCATACACCATGATCCTTGATGAAAGTGAAAGAGGAGAGTGAAAAAGTTGGCTTAAAGCTCAACAATCAGAAAATGAAGATCATGGCACCCGGTCCCATCACTTCATGGCAAATAGATGGGGAAACAGTGTCAGACTTCATTTTTTGGGGCTCCAAAATCACTGCAGATGGTGATTGCAGCCATGAAATTAAAAGACGCTTACTCCTTGGAAGGAAAGTTATGACCAACCTAGATAGCATATTGAAAAGCAGAGACATTACTTTGCCAAGTAAGGTCCATCTAGTCAAGGCTATGGTTTTTCCAGTGGTCGTGTATGGATGTGAGAGTTGCACTGTGAAGAAGGCTGAGCACCGAAGAAATGATACTTTTGAACTGTAGTGTTGGAGAAGACTCTTGAGAGTCTCTTGGACTGCAAGGAGATCCAACCAGTCCATTCTAAAGGAGATCAGTCCTGAGTGTTCATTGGAAGGACTGATGCTAAAGCTGAAACTCCAGTACTTTGGCCACCTCATGTGAAGAGTTGACTCATTGGAAACGACTCTGATGCTGGGAAGGATTGGGGGCAGGAGGAGAAGGGGATGATAGAGGATGAGATGGCTGGCATTGCCAACTCGATGGACGTGAGTCTGAGTGAACTCTGGGAGTTGGTGATGGACAGGGAGGCCTGGCGTGCTGCAGTTCATGGGGTGGCGAAAAGTCGGACATGACTGAGTGACTGAACTGACTGACTGACTTCATGATCAGTTGGGATTCATCCCAGGGATGCAAGGATGATTCAGTATCCACAAATGAATATGATATACCATATTAACATATTTAAGACCAAAGCGTATGATCATCTCAGTAGATGCAGAAAAACTGACAAAAATTCAGCATCCATTTATGATTTAAAGAAAAAAAGAAACCCTCAACAAAGTGTAGATATAAAGGGAACATACCTCAATATATGACAGGCCCACGTCTAACATACTGTGTGGTGAAAAATTCAGAGCATGCTCTAAGATTAGGAACAAGACAAAGCTGTCCAATATTGTCCACTATTTTGTTCAACAGAGTATTGGAAGTCCTAGCCAGAGCAGTCATAACAAGAAAAAGAAATTAAAGGAGTCCAATTTGGAAAGGAAGAAATAAAACGGTCACTCTTTGAAGATGACATGATACTATGTATAGAAGATTCTAAAGATACCACCAAAAAACTATGAGAACTAATAAATGAGTTCAGTAGAGTTGCAGGTTACAAAATTAGCATACAGCAATCTGTTGTGTTTCTGTACATTAACAATGAACTATCAAATAGAAATTCAGAGAATAATCCTATTTAAAATTGCATCAAAAATATTTGGGAATAAGTCTAAACAAGGAGGTAAAAGATGTATACTCAGAAAACTATAAGACACTGATGGAAGAAATTGAAGACAACACAAACAAATGGAAAGGTATACCCTGCTCATAGATTGGAAGAATTAATATCGTTAAAAAGACCACACTCCCAAATGCATTCTATAGATGTAGTGCAGTCCTTATCAAAATACCAATGGCATTATCTGTGGAAACACACAAGACACTAAAGAGCCAAAAATATCCTGAGAAAGAACAACAAAACTGGAGATATCACATGCTCTGATTTGGAACTATACTACAAAACTACAATGATCAAAAAAAGCATGTTACTGGCATAAAAACAGACACAGATCAGTCGAACAGAATTGAGAACCTAGAAATAAACTCATGCACTTATGTTCAGTTAGTCTATAACAGATGAGGCAAGAATATACAGTAGGGAAAAGAAAATCTCTTCACGAAGTGGTGCTGGTAAGACTGGACAGCTACATGTAAAAGAATGAAATTAGAGCATTTAACACTGTATACAAAAATAAAACGGATTAATTACTTGACATAAGACCTGAAACCATAAAACTCCTAGAAGAAAACATGGGTAGCATATGCTCTTTGACACTGCTGTTAGCAGTATTTTTTGTGTATGTCTCCTCAGGCAAGGGAAACAAAAACAGATAGACTAGTGGGACTCAATCAAACCAAAAAGCTTTTGTAGAGCAGTGGAAACAATTGAGAAAATGAAAAGGCAGTCTACTGAATGGGTGAAGATGTTCGCAAATGATCTATCAGATGAAGGATTAATATCCAAAATGAATAATATAATGAGGGATTAATATCCAAAAAGAACTCAGACATCTTAACATTAAAAAAAAAAAAAGCAACCAGTTTAAAAAAAATGGGTAGAGAACCTGGATACACCTTTTTCCAAAGAAGGCGTACAAATAGCCATTGGACACATGAAAAGATATTCAGTACCACTGATCATCAGGGGAATGCAAATGAAAACCACAGTGAGATACTACCTCACACCTGTCAGAATGGCAATCATCAGCTCAATTCAGTCGCTCAGTTGTGTCCGACTCTTTGCAACCCCATGGACTGCAGCACACCAGGCCTCCCTGTTCATCACCAACTCCTGGAGTTTACTCAAACTCATGTCGATTGAGTCGGTCAAAAAGACAGCAAATACATGTTGGTGAGGATCTGGAGAAAAGGAAACCCTTGTGTACTGTTGGCAGAAATGTAAATTGGTGAAGTCTAACTGTGGTGCTAGAGAAGACGTGAAAGTTCCTTGTACTGCAAGATCAAACCTGTCAGTCCTAAAGGAAATCACCCCTGAATATTCATTGGAAGGACTGAAGCTGAACTACCTGAGACAAAGAGCTGACTCATTGGAAAAGAGTCCAGTCTTCCTGATGCTGGGAAAGATTGAAGGCAGGAGGAGAAGGGGATGACAGAGGATGAGATGGTTGGATGGCATCACTGACTCAATGGACATGAGTTTGAGCAAACTCTGGGAGAAGGTGAAGGACAGGGAAGCCTGGCATGCTGCAGTTCATGGGGTTGCAAGAGTCAGACACGACTTAGCAACTGAACAACAACAAAGTCACTATGGAAAAAAGTATGGAGTTTCCTCAAAACATTAAAAATAGAACTACCATACAGTCCAGCTATTGCCCATCTGGGTATTTTTCCAAAGAAAAAGAAAATGAGATACATGAATCCCTATGTCCATTGCAGCATATTTACAATAGCCAAGAAATGGAAGAAACTGAAGTGTCTGTTGATTGCTGAACGTATCAGAATTCATATAGCCATTTACTTTTACCGTTTGGATTGCTTCCAGTGTTTTCCTATTACATATAATACAGCAATAGCCTTATATGTATGATAGAAGTGATTTCTATCCTGTGAGTAAAGGATGGTAAAATGACTTCCATTAATTCTTTCAGTTCGTGTTGGCAGGGCATGAGAAACAAGTGTTAACAGGTCAGGAAGAGACTTTATGGAGCACTAATAGTGCTTCCACATGTATTTCTTGTTTTTTTGAAAACTGATAAGGCTGGTCACATGTGGTGGCCTGGCAGCTTGGAGGGTCCTTTGACCACAGAGGACTGATTGGAAAGATCAAAATCTGTCCACGTGTCCCCCATTTTTGGTACATTTGTTGGAAAGCTGAGGATTAGAATTGTGATTCCTTGTGGGTTCTTGTTAAGTGGATTTTGGTGAAAGCATTATTTTAAGGAGTTTTCTTTGGGGTAAGTGAGTGGTAGATTCGAAAGTCAACAAACGTTTACTAACACGCGAGGCATCATTTTGTGGTTCATGCACTCTAGTGATAGAGACAAACAAGTTAACTAAGTAAAATGCAGCATTTAGAATATTAGAACATGAAAATAAAGGAAGAAAAGTTGAAAGATGTGAAAGGGAGACTAAAATATGAGGCAACTTTGATACTTCACGCTTTAAACTTCACACATTGTAATAAAGAAAAAAATTGATGTTGATTAACAATAGACATGCACAATTGGACTATGTCTAAATGCTGTTTCTTGACTTTGTAATCCACAGATTTGCAGTAAATCCCTAAATGTATTTCATGTAATGTATGAATAACATATGAAACATATTAAAAACCGATATCTACGTCTCAGCTAAAAAAAGGATGCTTTCTAAAACTGTTTTTGTTTAGTCGCTAAGTCATGTCTGACTCTTTTCATGACCCCACGGACTGAATAGCTTTCTAGGCTTCTGTTTCCATGGGATTTCCCAGGCACGAATACTGGTGTAGATTGCCAAAAGCTTTTATTTTAAATTGATATTTGATTAGAGCATTAACACTGGATGAACTTAGCTTTCTAGATTTGAGAGCAGTGCTGAGCAGTGTAGTGATACCTTGTATGCTTACCAGGAATGAGAATCATTTTGCCAAAAAGTGGGCAAAGCGTAGAGAATAGAGACAGCAGAACATGATCGGGGGAGCGTAGATTTTGGAGTCAGGCTGACCTCAGCTCTGCTGCTTATTAGCTTTGTTAGCTTTATTAGCTTTGTGAATTTAGTGTGTGTGCATGTGTGTTCAGTCCTGTCCGACTCTTTGTGACCCCATGGACTGTGGTCCATCAGACTCCTCTGTCCATGGGCTTCTCCAGGCAAGAGTACCAGAGTAGGTGCTGTTTTCTCCTCCAAGGGATCTTCCCAACCGAGGGATCAAACCCAAATCCCTTGCGCCTCCTGTTGTTGGCAGGCGATTCTTTACCATTGAGCCACCTGGGAAGCACAGGGAAGCCCCTTAATCTCACTGAGCTTGTTGATGGTTCTGTAAAATGGCAATGATATTACCTACCATGTAGATTTGTAGGGTGGAGAAAAACCATAATGTACATAAAGTGTGTGACTTTCCTCTTCTCTCCCATTAATTTAAAAGATCAAGGTCTCTGTCTTGAAAGTTACTCTAAAATACTTGAGGGGTGAAAATAAGCAACACAGATTTAACCAATTTTCTTACGACTGTTTTATTCTCTGATTGAAAATCGTATGACTCTGTTGGATTAATCATTCAACTATTTTAAAAATCAGGCCAAACACAGAGTATGGTAATATTTGTCAATGTCCTTTTTATAAAGGCTACTTTTTAGAAACCTTTATTGCATAATGAAAATTGTATTATGTATACTGAGCACTAGATGGTGCTCAAATAAGGCAAGAAGGCAGCTTTTGGCACAGTCACACAATCACTAAGCTTATTTTTTCTCAGTACCAAAGTAATTCATGTTCATTTTTAGCACCTTTATATACAGGAAAGCTCAAGGAAGGCAAAAAAAGATTAAAATAATACTAATCCAAAGTAACCGTTGTTGACTTTTGGTGAATATCTTGTCAGTTCTCTCATTTAAAAATGCTTGCACCATATTCCACACATTGTTTTGTTAACTCACATGTTCTCATGTCATTGTTTTCACATCACATAATTTTAAGTGATTATAGAATGTTTTGTCTTATAGATGTCCATAATTTATATCATTGAACGTTTTGGTTGTTTCATATTTTTTTTTATTAAGTGTAAAACTATGATGAACTTGATTGCAGTCAAGTCTTTGTGCTATCCCTAGTTGTGTATCAGGGCTTCCCTGATAGCACAGATGGTAAAGAATCAGTCTGCAGTGCAGGAGACCCCAGTTCGATTCCTGGGTTGGGATGAACCCCCTGGAGAAGGGATAGGCTACCCATTCTGGTATTCTTGGGCTTCCTTTGTGGCTCAGCTGGTAAAGAATCCACCTGCAATGTGGGAAACCTGGGTTGGATCCCTGGGTTGGGAAGATCCCCTGGAGAAGGGAGAGGCTACCCACTTCAGTATTCTGGCCTGGAGAATTCCATGGACTGTATAGTCCATGGGGTTGCAAAGAGTCAGACACGACTGAGTGACTTTCACTTTCACTAACTGTGTAACTAGAGTGAGTTCTTAGTAGTTGATTTGCTGGTAAAACAGTCTTTTTTTTAAAAAAATCACACAAATCTTTCATTGTATAAAAGTTAGAAAATACAGAAACAAAAGGGAAAAGAATAGTGTATCCTCATCACATAGAGATAACCACTTTTGATATTTTGGTATGTTTTTCCATACTTTAAAAAAAATGTTCATTTGGTTGCATTGGGCCTCAGTTGCATCGTGCGGGATCTTCCGTGTGGCGCGCCAACTCTCTAGTTGTGTGCTCAGTAGTTGCGGCATGTGGGCTCTCTTATTGTATGCCTCCCGTTTGTTAGGCACTGTTTTTAAGGGCTGGAAACTTTGTAGTGAACATGAGGGACAAGGTTCCTGTCCTCATGCAGCTTATATTTTAGTGGAAGAGATGGGCACTAAACAAGTAAAGAAATGAATGCATAAAGTCATTTCTGAAAAATGAAGCAGAGCAAGCTCATGGAGAGTGGTCGAATGGGAGCAAATGCCAGTGGGAGATTTCTTTAGCCAGAGGGTCTTGGGGAAGCAGCATTTAAACAGATGTGAGTGAAATCGGGGAGCCCTGCATGTTCTGGGGAAAGAGTATTCCATCAGATAGAAGGAACAGCAAGTGTAACAGACTTGAGGCAGGCCTGCATTCTGCATGTTAGAGGAATAGCAAAAAGGCCAGTGTGGCAGAGCAGTGAGCAAGGAGACAAATTACATAAGGACTTTTGGCCGTGGTGAAGGTTTTTTGTGCTGTGTGGTATTACAGAGACGAGCATGCTTTCATGTTGGTATTTGGGAATTTAGTCTAGTCTGCTGTAATTTATTAACTCTCCTATAATGTAGAAAGGTTTTACTCACATAGTTTGTTGTTACTCACATAGTTTGTGGTATCATTTACATAATATAAAACTTATCATTTTAGCCATTTTTCTTTTCAGTTTAGCCATTTTTAAGTGTATGATAAACGGTGGCATTAAGTACATTCCCAGTGTTTTACAGTGATCACTGCTCTCGATTTCTAGAACTTTCCCTCATCTCAAACAGAAACTGTGCACATTAAACTCCCTATTCCCCCACTTCCCAGACCATGGTGATCTGTACTCTACTTTTTGTCTGTGAATTTGCCTATGCTCAGTACCATGTATAAATGGAATTGTTTAATATTTATCCTTTTGTGTCTGACCTTTTTCACTTAGCATAATATTTTCAAGGTTAATTCATGTTGTAGTTAGCACACATCAGAATTTCCTTTCTTTTTAGAATGAATAATATCCATTGTATGTATTTCCCACATTGCATAGTGTTTTTTTAAGTATCAGTTTGTAGAACTTTTTATATTTCTTTTAAATAAATGCCTTTCATTTCTCTTCCACATTGTTAGGTTCTGGTTCTCTCTCTTGATTTTCTTTTTTCAGGGATCCTCTTTGCATTATAAAGAATATGTTCATTCTCCTAAGAGACTGGACTGATGTGAACACGAGTGTTAATTTAGCAGTTACGTATCGAGTACGTGCTATGTGCCAGGTGCTGGGCTCACTGCCTTAGGTGGGTTTCCTCATCTAGTTCTCAAATCAAGTCTGTGAAGTTGGTACTATTAATATCCCTGCCTGTCAGAAAACAGGCTTGGGAAGGTTTTCCCAAGTCATATGGCTAGTAGTTAGCATGGACCAGATTCAAACCACCTTTATGTATCTTCAAAGATGAATTCTGTTGGGTATCATGCTACATGGTCTCCATTTGGAAGTATAGACTGATCACTGTCTGAGCTTCAAATAATGGCTAAAGAGATGCAGCATGAACTTACAGATGTTCATCTTCAAGAAAACAATCCCCAGGTTTATATACTCACGTTTTCAAGCACTTTGAAAATGAGGTTTGTAACAACACATACATTGTTTGAGTGCCATTATTTACAATATGAATGTAATAAATATATTATTTACAGTTAATATTGATGGATAACCTTGTCTCAAGTGGAGTGTGTCTTCTCTGTTTAAGGGGAGCTGCCAGAATGAGCCTTTCTCAGAATTTCTTCATCTGTTTCCTCCATTGAGAAACAGGAAAAGAGACTTTTACTAAATTCGGTCACAAGTTTTTAACTGACAGAAACTATTAAGTGACTATACATTTTTTTTTCTTTGAATTTTTGATGCCTGTCTCTGCTTTCATAGTTTTATTCTCTTTGGCCCACTTTATGTATGATTTTATTAGAGCTTCTCAAGTTGAAACAATCTGCTTTGTCATTAAGGTGGGCCTGGGATAACTCCGAAACCGTTTCCTAAATTCTGGTTTTTTCATCATATGTTCAGGTGACCAAGATAGTGTACTTGGCCATTTTTCTAAGGGAATAAATAACTTGAGACTATTTTTTGCATCTTATTTTCCCAAGTTGAAGAACCAAAAGAAGTTCAGTTTTTACATCTTGAGTCAAAACCTTTGTTCCCCTTTGTTTTATTTATATACTTTTCTATGCAGAATCATTTGAAAAGATGCTTGAGTTTGTCCAGGGTTGATTGCTCCCTTAAACTAAAAGCTTAAGTGGAGGAAGACAACTAATACTGTTTAAAGCATTAAAACAAGGGAGAAAATGAGTTTTGCTCCAAGTGTACCCTTCTTTCCTTTTCTCACTGTGTTGGTTGGAATCTGAATTTTTAAGTCATTTTTTCTGTTGCTTTCTTGAGGAAAAAAATGCTGTATGATCTTGCTGGTAGTTGCTGAAATTTTGACATTTTAATAGTTAGGGTTTCTTTCATTTTGGCAGTTGAATGACAGCATATAGGATTGTCTGTGAATCACATGAATATAAATACTTTTTGGTTCTACTTGGTGCATTAAAAAGTGCTATAATAAACTTATATGTAGTTTTTATCCTTTGACTTTCTCCTATGAATAGACTCTTTTAAAACCTTAATGTTCCCACAGTTTAACCACTGAATGGGCTGATTCTTGTTAGTTTTGTGAATGATTTCCGTAATTCTTTCTTTGCTAAAGAAAGGGGAAAATGTCTTTAGAAGTGCTTCTATGCTTTTCTGAATGGTTACTTGTTGATTTTACTTAGGTTGCGTCTTAAGCTGACAAACATACAATCTGTTGGAGAATGTATGCTGTAGGCTGAAAATGACACTGTTAATGTAAAGTGTCAATTTTGACATCATTTTATAGTGGAATTTTCAGTGAAAAAGACTTACAAATTTTCATGTTTATTTTATGAACCTCATAGCTACTTAAATTGTTTAGCAAATCAGTGTCAGAAATCTATGAATAAATCTCCCTTCCACAATTTTCTGCCCATCTGGTTTTCATTAAAAGGTTTGAACTATGAGTTTATCATCTTTTGTTATTGAGATTCATATATGAGATTGGTGTGCTTAAAAGCAAAATAAAACCAGTCTAAATTACTGAAAGTTGTGAGTTAGGGAATATGTAATTTAAAATTTTAGCTTTCTTACCAAACTATTGTTTATGATTTCCTAGCTATTACAAAAATGATCTATCATCTTACCACTTCCCTTATTAGACTTAATTTTTCTGTTTTCTTCTACTTCTTTGTCATTCACATACTTTTTAAATGATTTAAATCATAACATATCATTTTTATAATGGATAATACATCTATGACAACTTCATTTAGGTATATATGGAAACTCTGATTAGTTACTTGTAATGTTCTAGGTTGATGTTATGTGGGTTTGCCTTAATAAAAATGTAGCTAAATATTCATATTGAAGTTGTATTACATGGACTTCCCTGGTGACTCAGGTGGTAAAGAATCTGCCTGCAATGTGAGAGACTTGGGTTTGATCCCTGGGTTGGGAAGATCCCCTGGAGGAGGGCATGGCGACCCACTCCAGTATTCTTGCCTGGAGACTCCCCATGGACAGAGGAGCCTGGTGGGCTGCAGTCCATGGGGTCACAAAGAGTCAACACAACTGAGCAACTAAGCACACATTCTTATTTTGTGACCTAAGTTACTTAGCTTCTCTGTTTCCATCACTTGTAGGGATGATGATAGTCCTATTTCCTTAGTCAACTTTTCAGGGTTTTTAAAAGAAGTCACATGAAATAATCAAGGTGAGAGAACTTAGAATAGTATATAGGCTTATTATATACTGCTTCCCTGATGGTTCAGATGCTAAAGAATCTGCCTGCGATGCAGGAGACCCAGGTTTGATCCCTGGGCTGGGAAGATCCCCTGGAGAAGGAAATGACAATTCACTCCAGTCTTCTTACCTGGAGAATTCTATGGACAGAGGAGCCTGGTGGGCTACAGACCACGGGGTCATGAAGAGTTGGACACGACTGAACAACTAACACTTTTACTTTATACATATTGCAAGTTGTAGCTAATCAGCAGATATATTTGCATATCAACAATTAATATGCTGAAGTCTTTTTTTTAAACAAACAAATTTATTAACATGTATATGTCACATGTACCTGGAAGATACCCAAGGAAACTTAGTACCTCCCCAAGATGGCCAAAGCCACCTGCTTAAATATCATCTTTAGCTAAAGACAAAAGAAAGGTTTCTTTTGGTTGAGGGAGTCAGGGAGGAAAGCCAGTTACAGGAAGTTAGCAGGAAAAGCTCAGGCTTCTCTGTCCATGGAATTCTCCAGGCTAGAATACCGGAATGGATAGCCATTCCCTTCTCCATGGGATCTTCCCAAGCCGGGGATCGAATGCAAGCCTCTGTATCGTACCAGGGAAGCCCAAAAGCACGGTACACAAAGGTAAATCTAAATTTAAATGCCTTCTCCATTGGTAAGTGTTTCTGGAAATTTAGTCATTTTTCTCTTCCTGGTAATAGGAGACACCTTTACATAAATGAAGATTGTCTTTATAAGTGTAATTTCACCTTCAGTTCAGTTCAGTTCAGTCGCTCAGTTGTGTCCGACTCTTTGCGATCCTATGAATCGCAGCCCGCCAGGCCTCCTGTCCATCACCAACTCCTGGAGTTCACCCAGACTCACGTCCATCGAGTCAGTGATGCCATCCAGCCATCTCATCCTCTGTCGTCCCCTTCTCCTCCTGCCTTCAGTCTTTCCCAGCATCAGAGTCTTTTCCAATGAGTCAACTCTTCGCATGAGGTGGCCAATGTACTGGAGCTTCAGCTTTAGCATCATTCCTTTCAAAGAAATCTCAGGGTTGATCTCCTTCAGAATGGACTGGTTGGATCTCCTTGCAGTCCAAGGGACTCTCAAGAGTCTTCTCCAACACCACAGTTCAAAAGGATCAATTCTTCGGTGCTCAGCCTTCTTCACAGTCCAACTCCCACATCCATACATGACCACTGGGAAAACCATAGCCTTGACTAGACAGACCTTAGTCGGCAAAGTAATGACTCTGCTTTTGAATATGCTATCTAGGTTGGTCATAACTTTTCTTCCAAGGAGTAAATGTCTTTTAATTTCATGGCTGCAGTCACTATCTGCAGTGATTTTGGAGCCCCCCAAAATAAAGTCTGATACTGTTTCCACTGTTTCCCCATCTATTTCCCATGAAGTGATGGGACCGGGTGCCATGATCTTCATTTTCTGAATGTTGAGCTTTAAGCCAACTTTTTCACTCTCCTCTTTCAGTTTCATCAAGAGGCTTTTTAGTTCCTCTTCACTTTCTGCCATAAGGGTGGTGTCATCTGCATATCTGAGGTTATTGATATTTCTCCTGGCAGTCTTGATTCCAGCTTGTGTTTCTTCCAGTCCAGCGTTTCTCATGATGTACTCTGCATAGAAGTTAAATAAGCAGGGTGACAATATACAGCTTTGACGTACTCCTTATCCTATTTGGAACCAGTCTGTTGTTCCATGTCCTGCATACAGATTTCTCAAGAGGCAGGTCAGGTGGTCTGGTATTCCCATCTCTCTCAAAATTTTCCACAGTTTATTGTGATCCACACACCTTATTACAAGAAGGTAACTCTTAACCTCGTTTTCAGAGCTTCTTCTGTTTCTGCAGTTTCTCAATACAACCAGCCCAAAATGATCTTTATATCAAAGAGACATATTTTGGGGTGGCACACTCTGCTCCCCTAATTCCCAACTTTGAGACTGCCCTACTAAGTTCTATTTTTGTTTTGTTTTTTTTTTTTTAATTTTATGTTTGACTGCACTGGATCTTCATTGCTCTGTGCGGGCTTTCTCTGGTTGTGGGAGGCAGGGGCTACTCTGGTTGGCAGTGTGAAGGCTTCTCACTGAGGTGGCTTCTCTTGTTGCGGAGCATGGGCTCTAGGGCACGCGGGCTTCAGTAGCTGTGGCGCGTGGGCTCAGTAGTTGCCGCTTCTGGGCTCGAGGGCACAGGCTCAGTAGTTGTGGTGCACAGGCTTGGAAGCTCCGTGGCTTTTGGGATGGTCATGGATCCGGGATCTAGCCTGCGTCTTCCGTATTGGCAGGTGGATTCTGTTATCACTGAGCCACCAGGGGAGCCCCTTATTGAGTTTTAGAATCTAGAAGCTGAGTGAACCATTCCAAGTGAACCATATCTCAGTGAACCATTCCAAGTCCTGAGAATAGAATCGTTGTTCAGTTAAAGGGTCATGTCTCATTTTAGGACGCAATTTTTCAAGTCAGCTTCCAAAGGTAGGCCTATATGGTGCAAACAATCAGATTTATTAAGAGTCATTTCTATAGAAACACAAGAAAAGTGAAGGTTAATGACTGAAGCAGAGTGTAAGCCCAGTTTTTGAGTCCTGAGAGTAGCTGGTTAAGATTTCTAGATGTTGGGCTCAAAGAATCTTTTTTCTTTTTGTTGTAAAATACAACTAGCAAAATTTACCATTTTAACCTTTTTTAGGTGTACATTTCACTGGCATTAAATGCATTTACACTGTGTGTAAATGATCACCGTCTAGATCACCCTCTAGAACTTTTCAACTTTCCAAGTATATGCTGAAGTCTTTGAACATACTTTTTAAATTTTTTTGGCCATGCTGAGAGGTGCATGAGATCTTTGTTCCCTGACCAGGGATCAAATTCAAGCTCCCTGCCTTGGAAGCACAGAGTCTTAACTGCTGGAACCACCAGGGAAGCCCTGAACATATCTTTTTTTGTAGAAAGTTAAACAGTTCTTTTCCTAAGTCTCCTCTTCCCATGTTGAAACACTCCCAAATTCTAAATTATTTGAGTTCAAATTACTGAAAATCTGCTAAATATAAACAGTACTTAGTTGCAATTTTGAGTTTTTAAAAATAAATTATTTTTCTCTGTAGTGTGAATAATTTTTCAAAAATTTCTGATTTTGTGTGGGAATCCAAATTGTTTCTGCATTTGAGAATATGATAAGATTCTCTCTTAGATTGCATTGTTGTTCTTCCACCTTTTTCCTTTCCTTAATCTCTGAGATCCAATACCATGGTCTGACAGTTTCCATTGGCACTCTTACATTTCTTAAAAATTCAAAGTGTGGACAGATGAAGGATGAGACACATGGGTTGATAGAAAAGAGAAAGTCAAAATAGAAAAAATATGTTGGATAGTAGAAATTGCCTGAAGGACCACAAACAATTCCTTCTGAGGCTGTATGTTGGCCCTGTGATGTAGGTCATAGGTCATCAGTTACCAGCCTAAGTATGCAGTTTCTGTTAACTCCAGTGGTGAGTATTTTACTGGCCAAGTGTAGCTTATCTGACCTGTTATACCAGCTGACTGAGATATGGTAAATAACTCATATATATTTTTGAGTAAAGTATTAGTTGCTCAGTTGTGTCTGACTCTTTGCGACCCCACGGACTGTAGCCCGCAAGGCTTGCCTGTCCATGGAATTCTCCAGGCAAGAATACGTGTGAAAATTATCAGGAATAGATACTAACTTCATTAGATGACCCATTTTATATATTTATTTTGGTTGTGGGCACTTGAATTCTTGAACTACAGGCTTCATATGAAATTAGGTTTTTTCCCCTACCAACAAATGTTCCTTCTTGTTTTATTTGTCACTTTTGGAAAACTGCTTGTCATCTGACAGTGGTACTCTGTTGATGAATGAAGGGATGTATGCTGTAACACTGAGCTCTGGTCTTTTTATTTTCATATACAAACTAAGGGCAGTGTCTCCCTGAGGTTGTGGTGGAGAGCAGATCTAACCATAAGGCCAGGGTTGTTTTTATTTTCTTCTGTCGCCTTGTGAATTGTGGCTGATGACATCTGGACACATTTTCTGCATAAGAGGGTAATACAATTGATTATCTCTTTTTATAATGAAAAAATACCCACAGTTTTAAAACATTTTTAATTGGAGGAGGATAATTGCTTTGCAGTGTTGTATTTCTGCCATATAACAGCGTGAATCAGCCATAAGTATACATATGTCCCTTCTCTCTTGAGCCTCCCTCCCACCCCACCCCTCTCAGTTGGTTGTCTTAGAGCTGAGTTTGCTGTATCCACTACTTTTTACTTTGTATTTGCTAAGTTTCTTCATTTTCTATCACAGTCGAGCATTTCAGTATCCTCTTCCCTATACCATTCTTCATATTAAGGCCAGAGTTGTTTGCCATGTCAGAGGATTGTAATTCAGAGTTTAAATCCAGAGAAGTTGTAAACTCTATACAGTGGTTCTTGATGTGCCCCACCTCCACGTTAGCTAATACAAAAGTTGATTGCCTGGTACAGTGAATGATTTTACGTGGTGTTGAATAGAACTTTAAAAAAAGTTACAGTGGCATGGTAATTTGCCAGTTAGATGTTACATCCTTTATGAGTTCCTCTCCATAGGCGATTTTAAAGGGGGGGAAAATCTGAATTTGTCTTGAAGGTTCTTATGCTTGCTTACTGTCAACATGTGCTTATCTGAATATAAAAATCATTGGATTAGGTGGAAAAGATCTGGGTTTGTAATTTTGCAGATTTAGGAATATTTGTGGGTTAAGCCACAGTTATGCATTTTGGTGGGAATGGTAATTGGTTAGATCTTTCTGGAATGCAATTTGCAGTATTCACCAAAACAAAAATGTCATTGATCTAGCAATTCCACTTCTAGAATTTATATTCAAGAGATGATTGGACAAGTTTAAGAAATGTATGTAGAGATGTATATGTTTAAAGACAATTGGTAGCAATGTTTATGATAATTGAAAATTGCTAACAATCTAAGTGCCAGTAAGGAGATGTGATGAATGAACAAGCAAATAAAAATGGTGCATCTGCACACTGGAACAGAATACAGGCAGTAATAATGAGTGTTTATAGACACTGCAAGGAGATCCAACCTGAAGGAGATCAACCCTGGGATTTCTTTGGAGGGAATGATGCTGAAGCTGAAACTCCAGTACTTTGGCCACCTGTTGCTAAGAGTTGACTCATTGGAAAAGATTCTGATGCTGGGAGAGATTGGGGGCAGGAGGAGAAGGGGACGACAGAGGATGAGATGGCTGGATGGTATCACTGACTCGATGGACGTGAGTCTGAGTGAACTCCGGGAGTTGGTGATGGACAGGGAGGCCTGGCATGCTGCAATTCATGGGGTTGCAAAGAGTTGGACATGACTGAGCGACTGAACTGAACTGATAGACAGAAAAATCCACAGCATGTTAAGTGGTTAAAGCCAGTTACAAAATCATTCATATAGCATAATCTTGTTTAAGCAAGACTGTGTTTTTAATATATGTATTTTTAAAATGTATATATTTATATAATTCTGTTTTAAGTTTTTATAGCTTTATTTTTATGATTTTTAACTTGTTATTTTGAAATAATTATAGATTCATAAGAAGTTGCAAAAAAAAAAAAAAATAGTACAGAGAGATTTCTTGCATCCTTTCCTGTTTCCCCCAATGGTATCATCTTTTGTAACTCTAGTTCAGTACCCGAACCAGGAAAGTGACATTGGTATAAGCCACAAAGATTATTGAGAGTTCAGCAGTTAGTGCAGTCATTTGCATCTGCATGTAGTAGTTGTTTAATCACTAAGTGGTGTCCGACTCTTTTGTAACTCCATGGACTGCCAGGCTTCTCTGTTCATGAAATTTCCCAGACAAGAATACTGGAGTGGGTTGCCATTTCCTTCTCCAGGGGATCTTCCCAACCCAGGGATGGAACCTGTGTCTCCTGCTTGGCAGGCAGATTCTTGACTACTGAGCCACCCGGGAAGCCATGTAGAGCTCTGGACAGTTGTGTCACATGTTAAACACCACCACAGTCTAGACGCATCACTGTTTCATCCTGGCAAGGCTCCCTTGTGCTTTCCCTTCATAGCCACACCCATTTTTGTTTTACTGGAATATAATGCTTTGCAGTGTTGTGTTAGTCTCTGCTGTACAATGAAGTGAATCAGCCATATGTATACATATATCCCCTCCCTCTTGGACTTCCCTCTAAACACCCCCATCCCACCCCTCTTGATGGGACCCCCATCCCACCCCTGTAGGTCACCACAGGATGCCGAGCTGAACTCTTTTGCCTTACAGCAGGTTCCGTCTAGCCAGCTGTTTCACATGTGGTAGTATATGTATGTCAGCCCAACTCCCAGGTCATCCCGCCCTCCTTTCCCCAGCCCTTGTCTGCGTGGCCTTTCTCTACTCCTGCATCTCTGTTCCTGCCCTAGAAAAGAGGCTCATGCACTGGTTCTGCCTCCCCCATCTCTAAACCCTGGCAGCCACTCTTCAGGTTTCTGTCTCTATAATTTTGTTATTTCAGGAAGGTTATTTAGAATCATGCACTAGGTAACATTTTGAGATTGGCTCTTTCACTCAGCATGGTATGCTTGAGTTCTGTCAGCTTATTGTGTATATCATAGTTTACTCCCCCCCCCGCCCCGCCCCCCCGCCCCCCTGCTGAGTAGTATTCTGTTGTATGTATCCTATAGTTTGTTTAAACAGTGACCTATTGAAGGACATCTGGATTGTTTCCAGTTTTTTGTTTTTATGAATAAATCTTCATAAACATTTGTGTCCAGGTTTTTCTATAGGTTTTTGTGTGAACGTAAGTTTTTATTACTTTGAGATAAATACTTAAGAGTACAATTACTGGGTTATGTGGTAAACGTTTAGTTTTATACAAGACTGCCAAAACTGTTGTCCATAGTGGCTGTATCATTTTACATTCTCATGAGTAATGTATATGATATCCAGTTTCTCTAAATCCTTGCCGCATTTGATGCTATCACTCTTGTTAATTATTTTAACAGCTCTGATAGGTGTCTAGCGTTACCTCATGGTGGTTTTAGCATAGTTCGTTTTTGCCGTAACAAATAAAAATCAATTTCCTTTTTAAAAAAGAAAAATTGCTTTGATCTAAGTTTCTTTCCTGCCACTTATTAAACATCACTTAATACTGAGAAGTTTTGCTAGGTGAATAAGGAATATTGATTTCCTTTGTAATCCACTGGGGTTGTGATTCTACTGTAGTAACATATTAATGGAAATAAAATCAAAGCAGATCATCTGCCATTGTTTGACATAGCTGTTTTGATGCTATTTCAAAATGTAGAACTACTTCAAAAATTACTACATTATGCTGTCTACTTCCCCTCTGCCCTGTAGAGAGGAGAAGGGTGAAGATTGGTAGATTAGTTATAAGATGCATTAAGGAATAAATAAATGCAAAGTTGACAGTTTAACATTCATGGATTTGTTTCCATTTGTTGTTGAGTATGTGGAGCTGAGTGCTGAGTACTTTCTGTGTAGTGTGAATTGCACTCTTAAGCATTTATCTCAAAAAAATAAAAACTTATGTTCACACAAAAACCTGTACTTTCTGAGTACATCATAGTGTAGCCCTCACAACTGTCCTATCAGATAGTCTCATTCTTACCTTCATTTACATGTGAGGAAACTGAGATGCTCAAATTAAGTATCTTGGCCAGTCCTACCAATTGGAATGAGGAAGCTGGAGTTGAAATATGTGGCTTTGGAATTTTTCATTATATGGGAGCATATGTTGTCTTCAGTAATGGGAATGGTTGGAAATCTATTGTGCCAGAGTGAGTTTGTTAATTGATGGTAACGGTTAAATTGAGAGGTAGCACACTTGGGGTATAAGAATTGAAAGTGACCAGCCTGTGAATCTAGTGGCTATAGAGTCATCCATATTATTTCCATTGCTATTTCTTCCTAGTGTTCCAGTTTGATGTATTATTTTAGTGGAATTAAACTAGAATTTTTAAAGATAATGTACTTGACTGAGTTCTGCTCTAGTAACAGTTAGTGGTTTATCTAAGTTTACTGGCCCAACAGTGGGCAACACTGGTCAGTCATAGTGGTTGTTGGGTGAGCACACGGTTAGGCTTTATTGTATGTATCTCTAGGGACACTATTATTGTTGTTGATGCTGGTCACATTATCTTTTTGTCTTTTGCTAAGAATCTGAGGATGATTGAAGATGTTTAACCATTGTATACCTGAAGCACCTTGCTGGTGCTGTTAAGAGTTCTGTTCGTGTATATTTTTGAGTATCTGTTTGTTGGTTTCCTAGTTTATGTAGGATAAAATCCAAACTCCTTAAGGTGGCATTAAAGTTCTTCTCTCTTTTGCTTTTTTTTTTTTTTACCTTACAAGTCTTCTCTGCTACCTACTCTCCCCACTTACTTGGCTTTCTCATGGTGAATGTTGGTGCACTCAGCAGAGGTGGCAGAGATGACATTGATTATTTGAGACATAACTTAGAAGTCGTCCAGCCATGTTACTGATACTCAGTGGGGCCTTTTGTGAAAACTCTCACTGGAGCCGGTAGAGAATGAGAGGTTGGTTTTGATGACAGTTCTCTCCCGAGGGATAGTCTCTTCATGAAATCAGAGCAGAGAAGGGGATAGACTTACTATATAGCCCAGAAATGGCTGTGGTAATGTTTAAAGAACTTCCCTGAAGTTGTGAAAATCTTGATAATCATTCCCTTGCTGAATTATCTTCAGGAAAGCCAGTGGAGGTTCTTAAAACAGGACAAAGCCCTAGACCAGTTTCAGATACTCCCATGTGCATGACAGATTCTCGAGCATGGCTCTTCGGCTCCATCGGTCCTGTTGTCCACTGGGATGTCACTTGTAAAACTGAGATTCCTGTTCTGTGAATCCATCTGGTTTGGTTGCTGCAGGAGTGATAGTGCTCTGAGGAGGAGGAGCTGGTCTGCTCTCACATACAGGGATTGCTTCGGACAGAGCCACACCTGATCCTTGGATCAATAGGATTGTTTATCTATTAGAGTTTAGTTCCCTTAGCAAATGTTTGCTTGAGGTGACTAGTTTTCAGTATTTATTCCTAATCTCCCATTAATGACGTTTCAGATGGACCTTGTGGAGTTAATGTATACAGGAAGTTTGAAGACCTCTGTGGTGTTAATTTATTTAATCTGTATTGGTGTGAATATTTGACTGCTCCTTCTTTGCCCCTCTATTGTATGCTTCTGGTGCCCCAGAAGCTTTGTTGCTTTCAGAAACAGTATTCAGTTTCTAATTGTAATTGTCTTGGAAACAGGCATATTTTGCAGTTGAGTTTTACTTTTATTTACTGCAAATGATGATTTGTTAGTTGCCTGCTGCCAGAACATCTGAGCTCATTTGTTTAACTCAACGGTACTGTGCATAGATGCCTGTAACACGCGGCAGCAGTTACCAGCCATCCCAGTTGCTTACCACCCCTTTTTAGCTCTAAATCAAACAAATGGGAAAGAAGATTATTCTTAAAATGTTCCAAGAAGTTTAAAATTTTGGAGGATGGGAGGAAAGGAATTCTATTATAACAGTGTGTTGCTTTTGGCAAGGGTGTCCCTGGCTGGTTTCTTTTGTAGAAATAACAGTTCAGAGTGCAGAAAATGCAACAAACAGAGCTCTGTAAATCCTTAATTTCATAGGTAACTGTCATGTGTTTTTCTTCTGGCTGAGCCACTATCAGGTGTGGTGGGGGGAGGCATGGGCGAATGAGACACTTTCCCTCTTCTCACAGAGCTTATAGTCTGGACATTCAAGATGCTATGACCTGTGGTGGTGATTTTTGAGGCTGGGTATGAGCTGTGTTGGATTGTGGCCATCAGTAGGGGACCCAGGCCCTAGGGGCCTAATCGCAGAATGGCAGTGCTGGCTGGCTCACCACCAGACAGAGCTTTCCAACAAAGGTGGGATAATTCCTTGAGTGACCAAGAAATCAGCCTGCTTCAAAAAGATACATTATTTTACATTTGGAAACAAATCTGGTTTTGAATTGTGCTGGAGAAGACTCTTGAGGGTCTCTACCACTGCAAGGAGACCAAACCAGTCAATCCTAAAGGAAATCAACCCTGAATAGTCATTGGAAGGACTGATGTTGAAGCTGAAGCTCCAATACTTTGGCCACCTGGTGGGAACAGTAAGCTCATCAGAAAAGACCATGATGGTGGGAAAGACTGAAGGCAGGAGGAGAAAAGACAACAGAATGAGATGATAGAATGGTATCACCAACTCAGTGGACATGAGTTTGAGCAAATCTGGGAGATAGTGAAGGACAAGGAAGCCTGGCATGCTGCAGTCTGTGGAGTTGCAAAGATTGGACCTGAATTAGTGTCTGAACAACAACAACAAAGGTGTCTTTAAAAATATTTTTTAAAAAAATTAAACTTGGGGATGGACATTGCCTTGAAATCTAGAGAATGTGAAGTATTTCCTGAGGGAGGGGAAGAAATCAATTTTGTCCTCTTAAGTGTCTGACAAAAGGCTTTCATTGATTCGGTGCATTTTTATTAAGTGCCTGATTTGTACTAGGCTGGGAATGTGTTGATGAGCCAGGAGCCCCCTGTCTAGTGGGGGACATAGATAGATAAATGGTTTGTCTTGCTACAGGGTGCTCAGTTTCATGATTGAGTACTTTTGGGATAGAAACCAGGCTTCTTACCAGGGCTTAGGTGATCAGAGGTGGTTCCCTGGAGGAAATGGTGTCCAAACCATCCTCACTGATACATGTTGGAATTAATTCTTTTTTCAGGCTTATACTGTATTCAAAAGAAACCAGAACCTTGTTTTGGTTTTTGTTTTGGGAACACTCAATACCTTTCTGTTGAGTGTAAGTTGAGAAACTGAACTCTGTACTCCAGACATCTGGTATATTTCTCCAGACTTGTAGTTAGTTTACTGTTCTCCAGTGTTGACTAACCTCTGCTTCCCAAAATCTGCCAGGCTTCTGTGGCTGCCATGCCTTTGCATACACATTCCTTGTGTCTTGAAAGCCTTCCCTTTTTGTCTGCCCAGCTGCCTTCTCTTCCTCCTTCGGGATGGTTACCTCTTCCGGGATGCCTTTCTTGACTGCTCATAGGGTGGGTTGGGTGCACCTCCCGGAAGCTCATGCATAGGGCTGGGTTTGATCTCTGTACTTCCCCTGCACCAGAGAGTCTGTTTCTTCACTCCAGTGTGTAGCCTGGAGGCAGAGACAGCATATTTCACAGAGCCCGGCATGTCCTGGGCACCCAGGCAGTGTTTGTTGAACAAGTAAATTCTGAAGCTTTTGAAGGTTATAGCTACATGTGTATAATTGAAGCTCTTGGTTCCAGCTGGTTTTAAGAGAGTGTTATTGACTGAAGAAAGTAGACGTACCAGTGAAACAGATTTTATACATGTGGTCTAGTTATTAACCTCGTAAAACTCTTCACAATCTTTTGCATTTTATACCTCTTTATTTTTATTTTTTGCCGAAGTAACCCATAAACTGAGTAATTCATAGTTCCTACTTCTTGCCAACTACTAATGTGTATTATTAAATCTGACCGCAGTGATTTATTAATTAGAAGTCTTTCACTTTTTAGCAAAAATCAATTTGATTTAGCGTATGTCAGTAAAAGGAAGGGGCTTATGTGATGAAGAGACAGGGCTGTCTCCTAGAACCCCAGAAACACAGCTAGGCTTCAGGAAGAACTGGTCTCAAGAATTAGAAGGCCAGTGGGAATCCTGAGTGTCTTTTTTGTTTATCTCTGCCACTCCGTGGATAGAGGATGGCTCCCTGTAACCCTCAGCTTGGCAGCCCGTTTCCAGCCATGTGGATAACCTGTCTTTCCATCTCAATTCCAAATTCCCTAAGACTCTGGCATAGCTTAGACTCTGATCCAGTCAGCTATGGCCAGGGAGTGGGGTCAGGCTGAACAAGCCTGTCTGCCTCTGCTCACCCCTGAGGAGTAAGTTGGTGGGACTGTAGAAGAAAGGGAAGGGAGGACAGCAGACAGATAATGTGTGGTGGGCAGACACTCCAGAAATACCTAATGCGGGGATAAAGACCAGGGACGTATGAACAGTTGACTGTACAATCATTTCTAGGTAATTTTGGCTAAAAGTTTTTCAATCTTAGAAGAAACTTTAAAGATTTACTTTGAAAAAATATTTATCTTTGAATATGAATATAATGTGGGGCTTCCCTGGTGGTTCAGAGGGTAAAGCATCTGCCTGCAATGCAGGAGACCCGGGTTCAATCCCTGGGTCGGGAAGATCCCTTGGAGAAGGAAATGGCAACCCACTCCAACATTATTGCCTGGAGAACCCCACGGACAGAGAAGCCTGGTGGGCTACAGTCCACGGGGTCGCAAAGAGTCAGACATGACTGAGCGACTTCACTTTCTTTCTTTTCTTGAGATTCTTAAGGTAATAGCATATTCATTGAAGTAGTTAGTTCTACTACTAGTAGTTAGTAGCTTTGTGTGTATGTACAACACTTCTTATGCATGATACTGACTTCAGTTGCTGGGAGACAAGTTCTGGATATAATAGATATAAAATTATAATAAAATATAAAATATATATAAAATTTAATAGATATAAAAGGTTAGACTGGCATGTATGTGAAGTTTTCTAGTGGCCACATTAAAAATGTAAAATGAAACAGGTGAAATTCATTTTGAAAGTATATTTTATTTGGCTCAACATATCCCCAAAGTTACAATTTCATGAACATAAGGACTAATAATGAAGTATTTTCTGTTTTTTTTAACAATTTTTGAAATCCGGTATGTATTTTGTATACCAGTGCATCTTGGTTTGGACTGGTCACATTTCAAGCGGTCAGTCACTACGTGTAACTAGTGGTTACCATATTGGACAGCATAGTTCTAAAACAGTTAAAGTAATCCATTTTCTTTCATAGTTTCTCTAAAATTTTCTTGTCAAAGGCGTCAGTACTTATGGATTGTTCTTTTCAAAATATGCTTCAGTGGCAACAGCAGAGCACCCTAGGAGGTAGGGATTTTTCAGCTTGCCCTGAAAGAGTTGCCTGTGTGGAGCATTCACGGTGTGCCATGTGTATGGGCAGAAAAGAACATTTTCAAACCAGTCACCAGGCTGTTAAGGGCTGGTTCTTTTTTTTTTTTTTTTTACTTTATTTTACTTTACAATACTGTATTGGTTTTGCCATACATTGACATGAATCCACCATGGGTGTACATGCGTTCCCAAACATGAACCCCCCTCCCACCTCCCTCCCCATAACATCTCTCTGGGTCATCACCGTGCACCAGCCCCAAGCATGCTGTATCCTGCGTCGGACATAGACTGGTGATTCGATTCTTACATGATAGTATACATGTTACAATGCCATTCTCCCAAATCATCCCACCCTCTCCCTCTCCCTCTGAGTCCAAGGGCTGGTTCTTGTTCTTACTAGACTACTGACTGATTCCTGGAATGTTACTTAAACTCCTTGGAAGCCTCTGTTTGCTTATCTATTAAAATAGGGTTTTTAACTGTCCTCATTAGAAGAGGTTTTCATATGCTAATAAATTTTGAAAGGGCTTTGAAAAACTTCAAAGATTTTACATTACACAAACTGAAAGCATTATTTTTATTTATTATCAGGGAAAAAAGTACTGCATTTTGGCAACAGTAGTAGCTATCATTGAGGTTTTACTTTATGCCAGGCACTGTTCTAAGTGCTATATTACATAATTTAATAATAACACCTTTTGAAGCAGGTACTTTTTTTTTTTAATAATTTCTGTTTTATGTATGAGAAAGCTAAAAGATAATAATCCTAAGTTTACACTGCTAGTAAGTAGTTGAATTGGAATGCACTTTGTTTTAATTGTGGCAGAATACATACAACATAAAATGTATCATTTTAACCATTTCTAAGTGTTCACTTCTGTGATATAAGTACATTCACATTGTTGTTTAATTATCTCCATTATCCATCTTGGGAACTTTTTCATATTCCCCAGCTGAAACTCCATACTCTCCACATACTAGCTTGCCATCTCCCTGCTCCCCACCTCACTGTTCCCAAACGCACCAGCAGCAACCACCTTTCTGCTTCGTCTCTATGGGCTGCCTACTCTAGGAACCTTATATATGTGGAGTCATACAATATTTGTCTTTTTGTGATTGGCTTATCTCACTTACTGTAATGTCTTCAGTGCACATCCGTGTTGTAGCGTGTGTCAGGGTTTCCCTTTTTAAGGCCGAATAATATTCCATTATACACCTGTACCATATTTTGTGCCATCATTCATCCTTTGATGGACATTTTGTTGCTTCTGCCTTCTGGCTGTCGTGAATAGCGCTGCTGTGTATTAGTGTACAAGTATCTCTCCGACTCCATGCCTTTAATCCTTTTGGATGTATGTATACCCAGAAGTGGAACTGCTGGATCGTATGGTAGTTCTGTTTTTGATTTTTTGAAAAATTGGCATACTGTTTTTCACAGTACTTGCTCCATTTGGCATAACCATCAGCAGTACACAAAGGTCCCAGCTTCTCTACATACCCTCCAACACTTCTTTCATTTTCTTTTCTTTTCCTTCTCTTTAAAAAAAAATAACTCAGCCTTAATGGATGTGAAGTAGTATTCATTGTGGTTTTGAGTCACATTTCTCTAAATGACTAGTGATAGTGAACATCTTTTTTCTTACACCTGTTGGCTATTTTTATGTCTTTGGAAACATAAAGTCTGCAAAATCTGAATCCTTTGCAGATATTTAAATTGCTTTTTTTGTTTTTGTAGAGTCAGAGTTTTTTAGAAATGTATTTTGGGTATTAATGCCTTATCAGCTATATGATTTGCAAATACTTTCTCTCATTTGGTTGGGTTGACTTTTCACTCTGTTGATAGTATTCCTTGATATGCAAAAGTTTTTAATTTTGATGTAGCCCATTTGTTTTCTTTTGATGCGTGTGTTTTTGGTGTCATATGTAAGAAACCACTGCTGAATCCACTGTCATGAAGCTTCCCTACTTTTTAAATCTAAGAGGTTTATGTCTGTCTCTGTCTATGCCTCCTGTCTTTGTCAGTTTGCATCTGCCTCAGTTTTTCTGTATATTTATAAATTATTGGAGTTTATACATGTGTTTTGTCTCTTGTTTCTTTTTCAGTGTTGTTGAACTGTTTGAAAGTATTATAAAAAATAATAGCATTTATCTAAAGAAGTTTAATCTTATGATAAGTACTTACCTTGAAGCTGGGCACATGAGTCTCCCGCCTTGTGCTCTGCGTTTGGAAATACCTTTCTTGAATTTTTCTATAAGTCCCTCCAGTCCCGCCTCTCCTCTCTGCTTACATACCTAAAAGGCAACGCGCCCCAGTTGCTTTTTTTTTAGGTGTTTCATGTTGAGAATTATAGTAAATTTTCTAATTACATTGAGAATAGAAGTTTTATTTTGCTGATTTACTGTTTACCAATGTACACTGTATTTTCCTTCTGAGTTTTTATTATGTTTATTTTTATATATTCCTTTAACTGGTTAGTATGAACATGATTGAAAGTGAAAGCTACTCAGTCATATCCAACTCTTTGCGACCCCATGGACTATACAATCCATGAAATTCTCCAGGCCAGAGTACTGGAGTGGGTAGCCTTTCCCTTCTCCAGGGGATCTTCCCGATCCAGGAATTGAACTGGAGTCTCCTGCATTGCAGCTGGATTATGATTAGTGTTATAGTTAGGAACATGATTAGTGTTATAGTTACTAATTACCTTTCTTCTCTTTCTCCAGTACTGAGTTGAAGCTCCTAGAGGAGGCAACCATTTCAGTCTGCAGGTCTTTAGGTAAGGAGGAAAAATGAGTGTGTGTGAGTGTGTGTGTGTGTGTGTATGTGTGTGTGTGTGTGTATGTGTATGTGTGTGTGTGTGTGTGTGTGTAATGTGGGGCAGTTATTTTAAAATTTCTGTTAACAAATTTTGTTACTGCAATATGAATTGAATTGATGAAGTGATATATTTTTGATGATGATAATTATGATTGTACTAATTATTCTTGGTGCTCATTGATGCCACTAGAGGGTACCATTCAGTTAACAGCAGTGAGACGCATGGTTGCATAATTTGCAGTCATGGTAATGGACTCTGCTAAGACATAGAGCTTGTTCTTTTTGCAAATTTTGAAATACTGAGAAAAGCCCCCAATATTGTTTGTTTTGTAGTTGCACGTATAGTTCCTAGAGAATATAGGATCATTCATCCTTTGCCAGTTGCAAAAGATGCTGTTGTTGGTTATGTTAACTAGAATAATTATTACTCATTAATAGGAAAATATATTCGGAAGCTCTTCAAATTAGTAATAACAACCTTGTGTTAATGGTAAAGTGCCTGAGCTCTGGAATTATTTTATGGTCTTAATTATAGCTCTGCTACTTAATTATTAGCTGAGCTTTAATTTCTTAATCTAAATTGCAGAATTTTTGCAAGGAAAAGTCAGATAACATGAAATATCCAGTACAGTGCCTAACATTTGTCATTATTCATTATTTCTGTCAATAAATGTTACCTTTTTTGGACCTCACTTCTCAAATACTTTACTGTCCAATTGGTAACAATTGGAAAGAAATGTATGGCTTAAAAAATGTGGATAATTATACTTACATTTCACTGTTGCTTTGAAAATTAGAGGTAGTATATCTGTGAAACAAGTGGGGCACAAGAGCTTAACGAGTGATGACAAGCTTGTTTTTAAATCAGGCTTATGGATATGCTCCATGTAAGCTAACTCCCCTTTAACTTACTCTGCCAGAAACAGTCTTTGATGAAATATTTTTGCTTTTAAAAACAAATTATGTTGGTAATGATAGAGGCGTTATTATAATAGTTGCCTTGAATTTTTTCTTTAGTTATAACCATAGATTTTGAGAATTTTGTACTAAATAGAGCTGACTTTCAAAAACCTGTGTGACAGTTTGCTGAAAATTAATTTTGTATAACAGTGATATCAGTGAAGTTATTATGATATAGTTTTTAAGTGACCTTGGGGTTTTTACAAAAATAGCATTTTAAAATTGGGAATAATACTTATTAATACAATGTGGAGAGCATACTAAAATGTAAAAAAGGTAGTATTTGCTCATATTCCACAACCTTCACAAAGCTGTTGTTAATATTTTGCCTTCTGTTATTTCTTCTTTGGATATACGTTTACATACGTATTAAATACACACATACAATTATTTCAATCTGTGTTTTTCACTTGGTGTTATATATTTAAGTATGTCATTCTGTATTTAAAACCACTTTGGAGAATAGCAAAAAGAAAAATCACTGCTAATCTTTTGTGATAAGATCAAAATCTTAGCAGAGTATTCTGTGTGTATTGATTTATATGCACAGTTTTATGTAAATGATATTATTTATATGTTATTTTCACTTAGCAGTACTCAGGAGCTTCTTTTCATGTCAATAGATATAAATGCATATAGATTTATTCAAGGGTTTTGTGGGTATATGACAATTCTCTTTTATTTTTTGGTCTGAAAATGTTTTCATTTTTCCTTTACTTTTGGAAGAGAGGTGTGCTGGGTGTAGAATTCCAGTTTGGCAGTAATTCTTTCCATACTCTAAGGACACCATTCTGTTATTTTTCTGGTTGTTCTCATTTTGTTGAGATTAAAGCTGTCAGTGTTAGTGTTGTTCTTTTGAAAAAAAAAAAATGGAGGTTTTTCCCTTCTGGATACTTTTGTGTTTTTTTTTTTAATCCTTTGGTTTTCAGCATCTTAGAATATGCTCAGGAGTATTTTTCCTTCCTTTTTTCTTTCCTTCATACCTTTTTCCTTCCTCCTCTTTCCTCCCTCCCTCCCTGCTTGTTAGATCTGTGGTTTGATGTCTTCCATCAATTTTGGAAAATTCTCAGCCATTATTGGTTTATATTAATACATTATTTCTGTCCTGTTCTGTCTTTTCTCTCCTTCAAGGGTCTCTGTTATACTTCCGTTAACATTTTCACTATGTCCCATATATTTGTTAGGCTCTTTTTTTTTTTTTTTTTGTATTTTACTTTTTTTTCCTCTCTGACCTTCCATAGGATATTTTCTATTAATCTGTCCTTAGTTTACTAATCTTTTCTTCTGTTAAACCATCTATTGAGATTTCTAAAATGAAAGTTAAATATTAGAATGGCGTTAGATTTATAGAAAAGTTGCAAAACCATGTAGAGAGTTCCCGTATAACCCTCATCAGTTTCCTCTATTGTCAACAACTTACATTTATACGGCATATTTGTCCCAACTAAAGAGTTAACGTTGGTACATTACTATTATCTAATCTTGACCCTCTTTTCAGATTTTACTAGTTTTCCCACATGTCCTTTTTCTTTTTCAAGATGCTACATTGCATTTAGTCATCAAGTCTCTGTAACCTCCTCTGGTCTCAGACTTTCCTCATTTTTAATGACTTTTAAGCGTTTTGAGAAATGCTGGTAGAGTATTTCCAGAATGTCCCTCTATTTGTTTGATGTTATTCTCATGGCTAGATGGGAGTTACGGGTTTGTAGGCATCACAGAGGTGATGTGCTGATCTCAACACATCATATCAGGGGTACATGCATGAGTTTCACTGATGATGTTGACCTTCACTGTGTGGCCAGTGTTGTGTTTGTCCATTTTCTCCACTGTAAAGTTGTGTCCCCTGTTCTCTGTTGCTTTCATTTTGAAGGACAGTTTTTCTAGATACAGAGTTCTTGGTTGGCATTTATTTTCTCTCGTCCCTATGACTAGGTTATTCCATTGCCTTTTGGCCTCTTTTCAGATGGAAAGTCTGCTGTTTAATTGTATTGTTGTTCTCTTGTAAATAAGTCATTTTTTTTGTTGCTAATTGCTGTCAAGATTTTGCCTTAACTTTTACAAAATTTTGAAATTTATTCTTTATTCTATTTGGGGTTTTACTTAGATACATAGATTAATGTTTTTATCAATTTGGGGATGTTTGTGGCCATTATTTTTGTTGGGCTTTTTGTATTCATCTTTATTATTTGTATCTACACATGAGGCACTCTGGGTCCAAGACAAATTTCTTTACCTCATAGTGAATTTTAAGTGCATTCCTGTCTGTTTCCCCCTAGTTCTTACCTGTTAGAATAGTGCTGTGAGAGCCAAGTCAGTTGTTTTATGTAAGGAGGTGAAGATTGCTCTGTGTTCACCTTGTTTGCTTCTTACCAGTTGTTTTTTGGGACTTGTTACCTTTGAATCTGTTTAGCAAAGTATCAGGTGAGATGATTGGCATTGAGTGTTCTGGTTGGAGTAGACAAAAGTACTTTTAGCAGTTAGGCCTGCTAATGATCCAACAAATAAAACTTTTGTTCAGTTCTATAGGATTTGTGTTTTGTTAAAGGGCTTCCTGTTTTTTGGGGTGGAAAAGGACTGTCCTCATTCAGCATTTTTCATGAGCATTGATTTTTGTGTATTTCTTCATGGGTGTTTTATCTTTAATTCCTTATTAAAAAAAATTTCCCACCCATACAAAAGCAGACAGAGAATAATACAATGACCTCCCATATGTTCATCTCCCAGTTCCAGTCATTTTCAACTCATGACCGGTCTTGTTTCATCTGTTGTTCGGTTGCCTAGTCTTGTCCGACTCTTTGTAACATGTGGACTGGAGCATGCCAGGCCTCCCTGTCCCTCACCATCTCCTGGAGTTTGCCCAGGTTTGTGTTCATTGCATCAGTGATGCCATCCAACCATCTCATCCGCTGATGCCCTCTTCCCCTTCTGCCCTTGATCTTTCCCAGCATCAGGGACTTTTCCAGTGAGTCATCTATTCATATCAGATAACTGAAATACTGGAGCTTCAGCATCAGTCCTTCCAGTGAATATTCAGGGTTGATCTCCCTTAAGATTGACTGGTTTGATCTTGCTGTCCAGAGGACTTTCATGAGTCTTCTCCAGCACCACACTTTGAAAGCATCATCTGTATCTCTCACTTATTTATTGGCATATAAACATGTGTAGAAAAGTGCACAAATAAAAAAAGTATATATGAATCCAAAAACATATCCTCACATAATTAATTTGGCACAAACCTTAAGCATTATATTTTTCATCCATAGATATTGTGGTATGTATCTCATAGTAATGATTTTTTAAAGGAAAAAATACCATTATCTACTAAAAACAAATTTTTAGTATCATAAAACATCCAGTGACTCTTCAGATTTCTATTTGTCTCAGTTTGTTTGAATCAGGAGCCAAATAAAGTACACACGTTATTATTAGTTAATGTGTCTTTACAATTCTTTTTCATAGCTAATTTCTCCTGAATTTCTTTCCCTCCTCCACCGCCCCCAATTTTTTCTTATTGAAGAAAGTGAATAGTAGAGTTTTCCACAGTGAGATTTTGTTGATTGCATCTTCATAGATGTTAACATGTCTCTGTCCTCTGTGTTCAGTACATTGGTTATTGGACCTTGAGCATCCATTGGGTATTCCCAATGGGAATAGGCATTTTAGTGAGATTATTATCATTATCTGAGTATTACCTAGACTTTGCTTGAACTCCTGTGGACACAGAGAATTCCTTTTTCACACAGTCATTTTAGTTAACAGATTCAAGCTCTAGAGTCAAATTAGTTTTCTACAAAGTATTATCATTACCTGAATTTTACAGGTGAAGAAACTGAGGTAGAGAGGTTAAAGAAGTTGACAGGTGTCACACAGCTAGTCAAGTGGTGGAGTTGAGCTTTGAACCTAGTCACTTTTTATAGTCTAGTTCCACATGCCTTTCTGCCTTCCTGTCAGATATCCCCTGTTCTTACTCTGGCTCCTGAAGCTCCAGAGCACAGGCTTTAGGGGCGTGGGCTTCAGTTAGTTGCAGCACGCCGCGTCAGGAGCTGCAGTGTGCAGGCTGAATTGCTCTGAGGCATGTGGAATCTTCCGGGACTTTTAAGCTAAACCCAAAGCTTAAAAGTAGGAAATTTTTGATTCAGAGTGAAACTCTAACAATATCTAATCCCATGCCTATTCTAGATTATGAAAGCTGGACAAAACCTGCCCTAACTTAGTTGCCCCTTGGTACTCATTAGTGGAGTTCTTCACCCAGCAGCAGTGGGCATCACCTGGGAGACTGTCACAGATGCAGAATCACTCCACACATGTGGAATCAGAATATAAGCTTTAATGAGAATGCTGTGTGATTTAAATGCCTGTTGAACTTTGAGAAGCACTGTCAACTTCAGTAGTGTAGGGTGGCCATGGGATTCTGCACTTCCAACAAGCTCCCAGGTAAATGCTGTTGCAGCTAGTCCACGAACCACACTTGGATTAGCAAGGTGCTACACATTTTATCATAATGAGAAGATTATGCAGTTACTTGGGTCTGCTCTCAAGCTGTGACAAGAACACATACCCAGTAGATCAGTTCAGTTCAGTTCAGTCATGTCCGACTCTTTGCGATCCCATGAATTGCAGCACGCCAGACCTCCCTGTCCATCACCAAATCCCAGAGTTCACTCAGACTCATGTCCATTGAGTCAGTGATACTATCCAGCAATCTCATCCTCAGTCGTCCCCTTCTCCTCCTGCCCCCAATCCCTCCCAGCATCAGAGTCTTTTCCAATGAGTCAACTCTTCGCATGAGGTGGCCAAAGTACTGGAGTTTCAACTTTAGCATCATTCCTTCCAAAGAAATCCCAGGGCTGATCTCCTTCAGAATGGACTGGTTGGATCTCCTTGCAGTCCAAGGGACTCTCAAGGGTCTTCTCCAACACCACAGTTCAAAAGCAGCAATTCTTTGGCGCTCAGCCTTCTTCACAGTCCAACTTTCACATCCATACATGACCACTGGAAAAACCATAATCTTGACTAGACGGACCTTAGTCGGCAAAGTAATGTCTCTGCTTTTGAATATGCTGTCTAGGTTGGTCATAACTTTTCTTCCAAGGAGTAAGCGTCTTTTAATTTCATGGCTGCAGTCACCATCTGAGGTGATTTTGGAGTCCAAAAAAATAAAGTCTGACACTGTTTCCACTGTTTCCCCATCTATTTCCCATGAAGTGATGGGACCAGATGCCATGATCTTCGTTTTCTGAATGTTGAGCTTTAAGCCAACTTTTTCACTCTCCACTTTCACTTTCATCAAGAGGCTTTTTAGCTCTTCACTTTCCGCCATAAGAGTGGTATCATCTGCATATCTGAGATTATTGATATTTCTCCTGGAAATCTTGATTCCAACTTGTGCTTCTACCAGCCCAGCGTTTCTCATGATGTGCTCTGCATATAAGTTGAATAAGCAGGTGACAATATACAGCCTTGACGTACTCCTTTTCCTATTTGGAACCAGTCTGTTGTTCCATGTCCAGTTCTGACTGTTGCTTCCTGACCTGCATATAGGTTTCTCAAGAGGCAGGTCAGGTGCTCTGGTATTCCCATCTCTTGAAGAATTTTCCACAGTTTATTGTGATCCACACAGTCAAAGGCTTTGGCATAGTCAAGAAAGCAGAAATAGATGTTTTTCTGGAACTCTCTTGCTTTTTCCATGATCCAGCGGATGTTGGCAATTTGATCTCTGGTTCCTCTGCCTTTTCTAAAACCAGCTTGAACATCTGGAAGTTCACAGTTCATGCATTGCTGAAGCCTGGCTTGGAGAATTTTGAGCATTACTTTACTAGCATGTGAGATGAGTGCAATTGTGTGGTAGTTTGAGCATTCTTTGGCATTGCCTTTCTTTGGGATTGGAATGAAAACTGACCTTTTCCAGTCCTGTAGCCACTGCTGAGTTTTCCAAATTTGCTGGCATATTGAGTAGACCTGGGCTAATTGGACAGTTATTGAGCACTAAACAGGTGTACTGTAATGGTGTACTTATTCCCGTGTACGTTTTTTCTTTACAGTTTTGAGTTCTGAGATGAGACAACTTTTCTCCTATAGTTTCTATCGTTTTCACTTGTGAATAATTTTTTACTGTTTATAATTAAGACCAAGCAGCAATTTCTCTCATTGCTAATTCCCCAAATTAGATTTGAAATTGACAATAAGCTTGGTCCCTGAGCAACTTCAATTTGACATTTGGTTTTAGAAATGTTATGATATGCCCACTTTGATTTCAATTCTTAACTTTAACTTTTTAAAACGTTTTCTTCTCTTGCAGTTGAAAATAATCCTCGAACAGGAAACCTTGGTGCACTAATTAAGGTCTTCCTTTCTAGAACCAAAGAACTAAAACTTTCAGCAGAATGTCAGAAGTAAGCTGGCTGCTCTCTCTAAATTCAATTTATATTTAACAGTATGACAATTATTCACTTATTGGTAGAAATAGGTTATGGTCTTTTGAAAGCTATAAAGGAATTATTCTCATTATTCAGGGAAAAAGTAAAAGAGGTTTTAATTAACTGTCCAAGTCATTTGGGTGAAATTGTAAATTCTGGAATCTGATTTTAGTTAGCATTTTAAATAGTCTTTAGAAATATGTTCTTTAAGAAGATTAATTGTGTAATTTAAAAAGTTAATTTTTTCCTATTTTGACTGCTGGATATATCTAGTTTAATGACTTAGTGTGAATATTATTCCATTCTACATTTGTGTCCTTTATTTCTTGCATATTAGATGAATGAAGGTTCAGATTAGACATTATGGTTTTATATTTATATAGTGGAAGGTTCACCTTTTATGCACTCAAGAATTTTTTGAAACTATTTTTGGATGATAGTATCTTAAAAGATTGCTCATTTCCCTGTTTCCAAACAATTTATGTTGAATTCAATTAAAATTGTTTTGAGTCCATAATTATTAATACAAATAGCAGGTATACAAAAACTGTACAACTGGTGATGCCCCATTTAAAATTTGGTTGTGTATTTGCATATATTTTCTTTATGTTACTGTATTTTTTATTTTCTCTGTTTTTAGTTTAGTTTTGTTTGAATTGCTTATATGCCTAAATTGACTCACTGTGTAAAATACAGAATAAAGTATGAGGTAGACTGTAGTAGATGTCATTGGTCCAGTGTCATAAATCATGGGCCATGAAGAAAGATATGGACGTTACTCTAATATTACAAGCAAAATGAGAAATTATGGACTAGAAATAAATGGATTGTGCTCGTGATTAAATACTGATTCTTGTGTGATTTGTTCTTTCCAGCCACATCTTCATCTGGCAGACACACAATGCTTTGTTTATTATTTGCTGTTTGCTGAAAGTGTTCATTTGTGAGATGTCAGAGGAAGAGTTACAACTTCATTTTACTTATGAAGAAAAATCTCCTGGCAGTTACAGTAAGTCTTGCCTTAGATGACGTTCTGGGGTAGTGTGTGTAACATAAGGATAGAATTTGAAAAATAAAAGTATAATTTTGAAAATTCTACTTTTCCTCATAATTTTCATTTTTAAATGAACTGACACCATTCCTATTTCTTTGCCTATATTAATTTGAGCTAACGGAGACTCATAGATTTTTTCTTTTTTTTCTTTAAATAAGGGAGCTGGTAGGATTGAAACTTCTATTTATTTTGACTTCTGCATATATCACAGATATTTCTTTTTTTAGGAAGCAAATGTTAATTTAAATGCCATTACTAGGCTTCCCAGGTGGCATAGTGGTAAAGAATCCTCTTGCCAAGTCAAGAGATACAGGTTTCGTTCCCTGGGTCAGGAAGATCCCCAGGAGGAGGAAATGGCAACCGCTCCAGTATTCTTGCCTGGAGACTCCCGTGGACAGAGGAACCTAGCGGGCTACAGTCCATGGAGGAGGGTGGCGAGGAGTCAGACATGACTGAGTGACTGAGCATGTACAGTAGGCTTGTATGTTATTAAGGGAGACAACCAATCAGTATTACAGATTTTATAAATGTTAAAAGTTACTTTCGTGGGGCATAACAGTCTCTGAGTCTGGGTATATTTGGGACTCCTTGATCAGAAATAACAATTTTATTTTCTTTTGCTCTTATTCATCATTTATTCTTTCACATCAACCTACATACAAATATTCAATGGCAAGAATATGACAGGACCTCATTAAGGGCACAGTAAAATATAAACAAAAAAGATGGAAGCTCAAGCCTTATTTTTTTTTTAAAAGAAGTAACAAATAATTCTGTTACAATAAATGTTACAAAGAAAACACATTTGATATGAAGACAGAAAATAATAGATCAGAAATAACAGGATTTTTCATTCTTCTTGACTACAGTAATCTTTTGTTCTTTGAGAAATAACATTTTAAAGGATAATTTTATGATGCCAAAGTATATTGCCTTTTTCTGAAGTTATAGGAAGAGTTTATCATTTTCTTCTGATATTGGTGAGAATTTTTTTTTTCCCCAGTAGTTAGGAGGGCCTATAATTTTCAGGATCAGCTGCTGGTGTTTCATTTCTTAGCATTAAAACTTACAATCTGGAAAATAAAGAGATTATTAACAAATGAAATACAAGGAATGCAGTTTTTAAAAATTTATATTTAATTAAAGGATAATAGCTCTACAGTATTGTGTTGGTTTCTACCAAACATCAACATGAATCAGCCATAAGCATACCTATGTCCCCTCCCTCTTGAACCTGCCTCCCACTTTCCTCGCCGTCCCACCCTTCTAAATTATTACAGAGCCCTGGTTTGAGTTCCTGGAGTCACACAGCAAATTCCCGTTGGCTGCCTGTTTTACATATGGTAATGTGTATGTTTCCCTGTTAACTCTCTCCTTATATCCTTCCCTCTCCTTCCCCCACACCTGTATAAGTCTGTTCTCTGTATCCTTCCCCCACACCTGTATAAGTCTGTTCTCTGTATCCTGCGCTCTTCTTCTTTCCCCACACCTGTGTAAGTCTGTTCTCTGTATCCTTCCCTCTCCTTCTTTCCCCACACCTGTGTAAGTCTGTTCTCTGTATCCTTCCCTCTGCTTCCCCCACACCTGTGTAAGTCTGTTCTCTATGTCTGTGTCTCCTTTGCTGCCCTGCAAATAGAAGGAATGTAGTTTTGCATCTGCCTTTCATGTTTGCTTCTCTCTTTCTCAAGGCAAAGGCACTTTTGCTTCTGAGTTTCCTGGGTTCATTTTTTCAAAACACCTCTCCCTTTATTGGGCTTTCTTGCCCACATAGGGCTTTATACATTAATATGTTTAATTTACTACTTGGATAATCAGCCTTCTATATTTGTTAAATAGATACTGGTGTTTAGATGATTAGAGCTTTTAATGGGGATTGTGCCTTTCATGTGTTAGTTTTGTTAATGTTAGGCTTTGTCTTTCTGGTCCCAACTGTGCCAAAGGTAGTTCTGTTAGTGAATTGCATTCCTTTCCAGGAAGTTCTGTCAGCAATAATGGAGTGAATGTTTATCCCCACTGAGCCTGAGAGCATAGTCCAGCCATCACCTGCAAACCCAAAACTTTGTTTTGCGTTATGTGAGAAGAATTAGGGAAATGTTGTGCTTTGTTTAATATAATATCA
Source organism: Capricornis sumatraensis (assembly GCF_032405125.1). Lineage (NCBI taxonomy): Eukaryota > Metazoa > Chordata > Mammalia > Artiodactyla > Bovidae > Capricornis > Capricornis sumatraensis. Next base: position 51,649,085 of record NC_091089.1, on the reverse strand, counting down.
TTTTTATTTTAATATAAAAGCATTTATTCATGACTTACCATTGAGAAGATTGATGTGCTTGAGAGATACAGTGTACATTTTTGGTGACCCTTGCTGTACCTGTACTCCCCACTCGCATCCATGCTTGAGAACCGTGGTTTTATTGTACATCCCAGGTGGCTTCATGTCGAGTCAGGGCAGATGACACTCCTCAGTCATGGCCACTTTATCACGATGGATGTCTCACTGAAGGAGCCATCAGTGAGGGCGGCTAGTTGATGGTTCTGTGTGTTGACAGACTGTCCTCTTCCTTTATTTGGTTAGCAGTTCAGGATTTTATAATGCTCTTTTGTTCTTTTCACTTGCAGCTGAGCTGCTGTTTGTCCACCAGCTTAAGTCCAGTGGACATCTTCTTAAGGTTAAAGACTTGCTGTTTTTGGCATATGTAAAATTATTTTCATCTTAGCTTTAGGTTGTTTGTTTGAGACTCCTTATCACTACTGTAAGTCTCAGTGACATTGATATTTTCAGCCACTGCTGAGTTTTCCAGATTTGTTGGCATATTGAGTAGACCTGGGCTAATTGGACAGTTATTGAGCACTAAACAGGTGTACTCTAATGGTGTATTTATTCCCATGTACATTTTTTCTTTACAGTTTTGAGTTCTGAGATAACTTTTCTCCTATAGTTTCTATCATTTTCACTTGTGAATAATTTTTTGCTGTTTATAATTAAGACCATTAAATGATTGCACAGATACTGTTGAATGGAAAAAAAATGGAACCTCTCAGTACGGTAGCTGAAAACATTCATTGATTAGCCAGTGTATGAACATTTGACTTAGCTGTGTGAAAGACTGTTCAAGAATAGATAAATATACAATGGTAAGGATTCTTTGAAGGTTAAATTGACAAAAGTAGAAGACTGTCTGCAAACAGCTGAACAAATCAACTGAGGCTTATTAGGATCGTTGGGTTATTGTAGCATACTGCATTTTTTTGTTTATCCCAACTCACTGTAATATTGCCGTGATCAAATGGATATTGCTGCCATATTCAGTGAAGCTGTCTTTATGAAGGTAAAGTGACTCTCAGTATGCTTTCAGTTTATAATTGAAATATGTGAGGATTTCATATTTCAACATTTTCCTGTGGGCTCTCTATGACATGGTAGTAGATTGTTTGCTGGAGGGAATTTGTATCATTATGCAAAGATAGCTCTTTCCACGATTCCATGCTTTCAGGAATAGTTAAAGGGACAAAACCAGCCCTAGGCAAAACTGTGAAGTACTACAAAATTGTCTGCATTCTTCCTTTGCTTTCGGTGCAAGTTTTTCTTTCCTCAGTGTTAGTATTATGTCCTGTTCTTGCTGACACAATAACTGATATTTTACAGTTTGTATGCATAAAGCCAATATTTTAAGTCCTTGGGGACCTAAATCTGTTGCTGGTTTCGTTAAGCACTTAGGGTAGCGTGTTTCCTTAAGCCTTTGATAATGCTGACTGTGAACTTCTATTTGTTTGATCTTAATCTAAGGCCCCAAGTAAGGGAGGGATTTACATTTGCTTCTAAAGGGACCCAGAGATCGCAGCATCGACCACTTTAGTCTCCCTTCGTAGTTCTTGGCTTAATGGGGCTGTCAAGGTCAGTGTCCCAGTGGCCAGACTGAAGGCTTAGGTCTCCCAGTAGCTGGCTTCATCCTCAGGGACACCCTGTCCTTAAGAGTGTGCTTCTTGCTCAGTGTTCTACTTCATACTGAAGCTTGTGGTTATTCTTTTTGGTTGTGGTACTAGGGTCCTTGGGAGATTTCCTTTACTTCCTGGAAGCCCATTAGTGCACTGAAGAGTTTATTTTAGCCAAGAACTCATTATTTTTGTACAGGAGGGCTCTTTGGAGTAACTACTCCACAGTACTGCTGCCAGTGGAAGGCAATTATCGTTTTTTTACAAAGTTTAAAACAAATTTTTCAAATGAGGGAAGATACCTTTGGATGTTGAGAGACTGAAGATAGAAGCAAAAAGGAGGCAGCCTTGGCAGAGAGAGCTGGGCAGAGCAGGGGCTGTGGGCTTGAGGGGCCTGAGAACCAGTTAACACAGCTGTGTGCAGATTAGAAAAGAGACTTGTCAAGTCCAGGTAAAAGGCTTGCTTGAGTACGTTTTGTTGGCACAGAGTAGTTCAATATATATGTTTTTAAATTTTTTTCATTTATTATTTTTTATTGGCATCTAATTGCTTTACAATATTGTGTTAGCTTCTGCTGTACAACAAAGTGAATCAGCTCTATGTATACATATGTCCCCTCCCTCTTGAGCCTTCCTCCCTTCCCCGTATTTATTTTTTTAATTATTTATTTTGTAGGACTTGCTCTCAAGCATAGTGGATTAAATATACATGATCATCTTTGCTTTCTCCTGAAACCGCCAGAAAATATCAGTAAAGGAATTTTGAACAAGTTATGAATTCATTAGGTTAAAGAGAAAGAGGGGGAGACAGTGTTAATCACAATTTGCAAGTTGGAAAACTGAGTGTTGCTGAGCTAAACTGACCACTGAAAGCTGGGAGCTAAGTGCCTTCAGGGTTGGAGAAACAAGCCCGTTCTTGCCACAGAATCTGGAGAGGTTTAGGAATTGGAAGTGCCAGGCGTCTCCAAAGGCAGACAAGCAAGGGGATTGACCGGAAGGTCTCTACTCTTGTGACGTACATCATGGGACCACCCCTTTCCCAGTTTAATACTGAAATCTGTTCTCTATAGAGGCTGGACCAGCGGAGCCTCCCTGTATGAGTTCTCGGCACGGTGGAGGCAGTGGTGTAGGGAGAACAGGGTTGGGAGAAGAGGCTACCCGTGAAAGAGTAAGGCATCTTGACTTGGCTTCTAGAATGCTGACGTTGGGCTTGTACCCACTCCACTCCCTTTCCTGCCATAAGTGGATACTCTTCTGAATAAATGAACCAAAAAACAGGGAAAGACTCAGAGAAACTGACATTTGGGTGCCCTTCCGTGAAGTGTCTCAGAGCCCTCCGCTGGCAACCCCCGCGTGGCAGGCTGTGCCTCTGCACCTAGAGCTTCCGTCAGCGTGTGCCTCTCCCGGCAGGTAAATGGGAGCCAAGGATCCCATACAGGTGAGAAGACTTACGATTTATGAGAGACCAAAACAAACAAAAAATTAAGTGAAATGGAAATTTATGGGAAAAAAGTCTGTAATCACACCTCTGGAACACAACCACTTTCCTTCACATTCACGTCTGGCTTAAAACTTTTTTGAAACTCTTCGGAATTACCTTCCAAATCTGAGGTGTGTTTGGAGGTGCTTAGGCTCATGATGGCGGGCTTTACTGCTCTTTCTCTGCTTGCTCTGGTCCCTCATGCCTGGGGCCGCTAAACCAAAAATTGTGCTCGGGGCACACAGTTGTATTGAGTGACATGTATTTTATTTTTGTCTTAATACAAAACTTCATAGTTTAATCTCATTAGTTATGGATAAATAATACAAAAAACCCCCCACAATAGTTGAAAAATGTGACTCAGAGAAAAAAGAAAGTGTAGATTTAGCATAGATTTATTCTTTTAAAATATTCAGCTTATAAGATTTATAATCTGACTTTGAAGAAAAATAAAGTGTTTCTGGGAAATCTTGACTTGTTTTTGGTCGTGTAACAGGGGAGAGTGTGATTCATGCTATTTTGTTCACTCCCCTTCTTTTATGTAATCAGTAGAATAGAATGAATTAAATTTTACTAACAGCACATTTTATGATTAAATCTCATGGACTGTATTATCCTTGAGGGTAAACAGAAGCATTTCTGTTTGACCACAGTAATAGCACTCAACCAGAATTATTGCAGATTTTATTGGAATGGGTAGGACACAGGTTTATAAACATTGTAATGCATGGAAATGTAGACCAGTTTTATTTTTAGAGAAGAGTGACTCCATTTGCTTTTCCTTAATTGATTTATGGAGGCATGTTTGATGCTTAAGTATGATTTTTAATACTTTAGGATAATGCAAGTATTAGCTTTACAATTAAAATAGACAGTAACCTAGATCCTCAGAAAAACCATGATTTTTCTGAGTATGAGTTTGTAGTAAGTATAATCTAGCTATGTGTCTTCATTTTAAGAGTCTTTTGCTCTGAACTTTCAAGTCCTCTTTGGAGTGTGGCTCTGTTAATTCTGAAGTTTTAAGTACCTGTGTTAGCACAGTATTGGGCACCATTTAGAAACTGACAGTTTGACTGTTTTAAATTAATTATTTTTGGCTGTGCCGAGTCTTCTGGCTGCGTGGGCTTTTCTCTAGTTGCAGAGTGAGGGCTACTCTGCAGTCTCGGTGCAGAGGCTTCTCACTGCAGAGGCTTCCCTTGTTGTGAGCTCTAGGGCACATGGCTTCAGTCGTTGTGGCACGTGGGCTCAGCAGTTGTGGCTCGCGGACTTCAGAGCACAGGCTTAGTAGCTATGGTGTACAGGCTTATTAGTTGCCCTGTAGCATGTGGGATCTTCCCAGATCAGGGATTGAACTCGTGTCTCCTGCATTGGCAGGCAGATTCTTTACCACCGAGTCACCAGGGAAGCCCTAGTTTGACTTTCTGAATGTAAAGAAAACAGCAGCCATTTGCTCTCTGTCTTTTAATAGTCCTTTCAGTAACGACGCGTAACCTGATTTAAGTGACCCGTATGTTTCTTTTTTCTGGCTGCTGCTTAGTTTTCCATCAGTGCTATTTTTTCCCCTTCCTTGAGTAAGTGCTGTCAAAAGTTTTCTTTTCTCCCTTTCTTCCACACCTGCCACCCCTCTGACTCTGATGGGAGGCGTTTTATCAAGACAATGTTTTGTTATCTCTGGTTCTCTCCCTAAGGTCAAAATGAGACAGTTGAGTCTTCTCCACGATACTGAATGGGTGCCAAACAGAAAGCACTAACAGGGAGCAACCACAGCTTAGTTTCACGTGTAGATGATTAGAGCTGTGAAGTGAAGTGAAAGTCTCAGTCGTGTCCAACTCTTTGCTACACCATGGGATTTTCCTGACCAGAATACTGGAGTGGGTAGCCATTCCCTTCTTCAGGGGATCTTCCCAACCCGGGGATCGAACCCAGGTCTCCCACATTGCAGGAGGGTTCTTTACCAGCTGAGCCACAAAGGAAGCCCATTAGAGCTGTGAGTGACCAGAAATCTTGTCTTTCTCTATCTTTGCTTTCTCGTATTTGTGCCTCCCTCTGCTGATACTCCTAGGGACTACTGAAGTAGCGTTTGGGCTTTAAAGTGGGAGAACCTCAAGGATGGGGTGAGGTTTCAGTGACCTTGTTCTGCAAAATATTCTTAATAAAAGATTGTATTTATTCATTGTTTGAAATAGTTAAGTCAAGGACTTGAGTATGTATTGATGGCTGTGTAGGATATCACCTTGATGTGTAAAATCATCTGTGGTATTTCCAGTCTCTTGCTTAACGTGGCTCAGAATACTCACCAGGGATTTGTAGGGTCTTCAGTGACACTTGGTTTGGTTGACTGGATTTTTTTTCTAGCTTTGTGTAGAAACGGGTCTTTGAAAGTAATTTGTAAATTCCACCCCACCCTCCCTTTGGAAGTCTGAATTTAGGTTAAATCTGAACTCTGCCACTTGTTGTAGGTAAATACCCTCTCTGAGCCTTGATCTGTGAAATGATGATGATACCTACTCCTTAGGAGTGATTGTTAAGATTAATGTGGGCTAGAGAGAATGGAATGTTTCTGGTTTAAAGTATTAAAATATTTGGCTGGAGCTATAGAGGCAATTTAAAACTCTTTAGGAGATTAAAAAAAGCACACACACAACTCTGGTTTGTAAAACTTCACAACATAGTAAACACATTCAAATCTCTGCAAAGTCCTTTACTCAGAGAACATCAATTTACTTTGTCATGGACCTGCAAACTGTAAGAAATGCATGAATGTGTTACTGTAATTTTTGGCAGGTGAATTTTATATTTACTTGTTTTTAATTGAAACTAAGGAAGATGTTTGGCCTCATATGGAAGCTGAGTGATGAATGATGCATGGAAACTAAGGCAGTATGAGTGACTTGTTTAATGTAAAGCCTGATATGCAGTCAAATCTTATCATTCTTCACTTGCCTTGCAATTATTTGCTTCTAGAGTAACCCCAGAAATAAGAATATAGTATTATGCAAGAATGTTTTTGTTTTAGTAAATGGAAATTGTCAGAGATTTCACTTGGAATTTGCTTATTCTTATCTTTAGTTTTGTTAGAACTTTGGCCTTGAAATACTGTTTTACTTGTATGAGATGGATTTATCAACATTATTTTCATTAGGATTACATTGATAACGAAGCTGTGAATGTACTCCTTAGTTAACCGGCTGTAAACTTGACTGAAGTCATGATTTGGATGGCACATGGATCCAAAGAGAGGTCTTTGTCACCATTTTAAGATTTGAAATTTAGATGTGTTTACACCCGTGGAGGGGAAAAAAAAAATCCAGTTAGTTGCCATCTGTGGGTCCTGAGCACGTGTTCCCTCACCTCTGTAATCAAAAAATTTGTGCAGGCTGCTTGGCTAAACCAGGGGTATGTTAGTAAACTGGCCAACTTATTTGGTCTAAAGTGTTCTTTAGGAAATGAGTGAGTGATTCTGAAAGTTACTGGGTCTGGGTCACCACAGTCTCTAGGGTAAGGCATGGAATGACAGTTCAGCAAATACATACTGAGTATATATTATTAATACTTGCCAACAAACCACTTGTTGGAATAGGTTATTAACTCACACGGGTCATGTTGGACAGCTCTGGAGGAGAAAGGTTGAGTTGGCTCTTCTGACTTTCCTCCACTTGTTGAGCTAAGTGGTAGTGACCTACTGCTTCTAGAGTGAGACTTAACGTGGTTATTGAACTTGAGTCTTGCTGTGTATTCTTTTTAGCATTGATTGATGTCTTCAGTATGATTTAATATTCTCTTCAAGCTTTGCACTGACCTCTCAGAGGGCTGCTGTGCCACTTCTATTTATGGCAAGGCAGGAAGGAATTTCTTCAAACTGAATACCAAGTGATATTATGGTCTAGAAAAAAGAATTGCTAAACTTCTCTTTGAGATGCCAAGTGCTTTGATGTTTTAGAAGCAACTGCTAAATTTGGACTTGGACACCTGTATTCAGTTCATTGAACATGTATTGAGTGTACATTATGTGCCAAACTCTTTGTCTGTCTGTCTTTTTCCCATAAGAGGGTCAAAGTCCAGTGCATGTATGTGTGCTTGCAAAGTTGCTTCAGTCGTGTCCGACTCTTTGCAACCCTTTGGACTGTAGCCCACCAACCAAGTTTCTTTGTCCGTGGGATTCTCCAGGAATACTGGAGTGGGTTGCCGTGCCCTCCTCCAGGGGATCTTCCTGACCCAGGGATTGAACCCTTGTCTCTGGCATCTACCTGCACTGACAGGCAGGTTCTTTACCACTAGTGCCACCTTTGGAAGCCCCAAAGTCCAGTAGCGGCCTGCAGGAGCCTGCTTTACCTGTAGTCAGAAGCTCTGGGATAATGCAGCCAGCATTTACAGTAACAGACAGATGCACAAGGCATAGATGCTGTGTAGATGATTGTTTTTATTTAAGGTGAGCAAGAGACTTGGGTGTGTGCCAGTGTTGAAGGATATTCTGAGGAAGTGGATCCTGGGAGTGAATTGAAAAAGTAGTGGGTTAGAAAGAAGTCATAGAAACTGAGGGAAGAAAGAATTTTGTAGATACAGGTGTCAGTAACGTCCAAAGCTGAAAGCCACATATGATCCTGATTGACTTCGTAAGTTAGAAAGTCACTTAGGTTTGAGAAGTTTGGGACATAGGAGCATTTCTGTTGCAACAGTAGTTTGCAACCAACCTTTGCTGCTTACTTTGTGACTTGGGAAAGCCATTTTGACTTTGGTTTTTGTAAAGAGGTGTTTAGACCCTCAGTGAGTTCCAGTCTATAATCAGTGGGGCTCCATGAGTTCAGAGAACGCACTTCTGGGTCTGCAAGGAGATCAAGGGTAGGGTCAGATTTTCATTGGGGGAAGAAGTGCAGGTAGTCTATTTCTGGTTTAAACAAAACAGCTGAAGCAGCTTGAGTTTTTATCTGTTTTATATATTTTGACTTCAGTACAACTTTTATTTGAAAAGACATAGTACAGTATAAGAAATTTGAAAACCGCTGGTCTATGGAAGTCATAGTTGCCTTCAGACATTAAAAGCAATATAATTAATAGCTGGTGTTCAAAATTCCTCTACTAGATAAAGGTTATAGTAGATGTTAACTTGCTCAGCGTATAGATTTTATTCAGAGGGCAACTTAGTATCTGAGTTTCTGTAATAATGATTATTCTCATTAGGAATGAAAACTGAACTTCCAAACAACTGAATTCTATTTTATACTTTGTTAAAAAAATTTTTTTTATGTGTCTCACCAGGTTCTGATTCAGAAGATCTTTTGGAAGAATTGCTCTGCTGTTTGATGCAGTTAATCACTGATATTCCACTCTTGTAAGTTCTGGCTAAGCCAGGATTACTTTTCTCTTCTTAGTGTATTGAAGATGCCAGTTGATCGTGTTGAAGAGTTTGTGGGTTGTGGTGTAGTGCTTTCATGTATTGCTTTTATGTATGCCTCCGTGTACATCCATGGGCTTCTTGCTATCTTGTGTGATAACAGTTAGACTTTGATGACCCGTCATCAACACAAGAATTTTATGTTGTTGAGGGGAAAATAAACTCTTTAGCAACACGAAGCATATGATAAGCACAGAATTAATCTGTGTAAACCAGGGTTTGAGAGAAAAGCAGTTTGAATCTGATACATACATGGTAGATATAGCTCCTTGTCCATCCATTATTTATTCTTCCCTTCTTCCTTGCTTCTGGATTTTATATCTGGTCTCTTTTGGAGAGGTTGGATTTCTATTTCTAGCTTCTCTTGAAGCTGGATGTGGTCAGTGAGATGTAGGGGGAAGTCCTCCAGTGAAACTTACAGGCACAACTCTTTATGGGGACCTGACTCACCTAAGAGACACATTTATATTTTCATCTGCGAGAGCCCACTGTCCTATTCACCAGAGTGTGGGCAGGGTCTCCTTAGAGTTGTGTTGGACATCTTGGCACCATGAGCTAGGAAACTTACAGCAAAGTCTACTTTGACGGCATTGAGCTGTTGAACCAAAGTTCTACCACTACCACTACAAAGATCAACCACTACCCCGCTCCTGCCCCCACCCCTGGAGTTCTCATGTAAGAAAAATAGACCTTGTTTACACTGTTATAACTAGATTTCTGTTACTACAGCTGAATGCAGTTCCTGTATAATTCAAAATGTTTGTTACTTTTAAAACAGTTATTCTCAACCTTATTTGTCTCTCAGAGGAGCCTTTTTAGAATTTTTTTTCTTAATTGCCTCTCCAGAGTCCTAATGAAATTTGAATACTACAAATACACTGAATATGTGTGTATGCTTTATGACTTTTTGGAAGGGCCTACATCATTATAATATCTGTGAAGTTTTTCTCCCCTGAACACACCAATTTTCACCCACTGGAGGGTGATCTCTTACACCCACTATTAAGAATGCATATTTTATTATTAAAAAAAATTTGTTTATTTTTGGCCACACCACATGGCAGGTGGGATCTTAGTTTCCTGACAAGGGATCTAACCCATGCTGCTTGCAGTGGAAGTGCAACATCCTAGCCACTGGACAAATGGGGAATTCTCGAGAATGCACATTTTAGAGGAGTTATTTTTTGAAATAAAAAAGTAGGTTTTAAGTTTTATCATCACAAAATCTCAGTCTGTTTAGAGATATTGTTGGAAATAAGCCCCTTGTCTGTGGCCCCAAAGGAAAGATGGGTATTTGTGAGAAAACAGGCCTCTGTTGTGCATGAGCGCAGCATCCAGAATTGTATTGTGACAGTTGCTCAGTCGTGTCCAACTCTTTGCGACCCCATGGACTATACAGTCCATGGAATTCTCCAGGCCAGAATACTGGAGTGGGTAGCCTTTCCCTTCTCCAGGAGATCTTCCCACCCAAGGGATTGAACCCAGGTCTCCCACATTGCAGGTGGATTCTTTACTAGCTGAGCCACAAGAGAAACCCTTGTATTATAGGCTTATTGTATTATAGGAAGAATTGTATTATAGGCTTAGAAATGAGAACCACCAAACCCTGTTGTGACCTGGTCTGGTCATGTGCAGCCTGGAAGGTAGGGCTGAGATAGCTGAGGAATCACCAACAGGGAAAGGGCATGGAGAAGGTGTCCCAGGTAGTGGAACTCTTACGACAGACACAGTTCTTTACATGCCTGGTATCCTTTCTCACCTTCTTCTCCAATATTGTTGGGGGAAGTGTGTGCCCAGCTTAGTTTACAGGCTCTTTGGGAACTAAATGTGGCTCCATGACAGTTTGGGCCAGTTACACGTAAGCAGAAGTCAGGAGCTTGCAGAGCATGTATCTTTAGCTCATCACCCTTGGCCCTTCTCTTCCTACCTGGATGTGGAGGCAGTGCTCTGGCCTTCTTGAGTCTAGGATGATGGGTGCCACACACAAAGGACAGTGTCCCAGGAACATGGGGTGTTGGTAATGTTATCGAAGGACTACACCAGCCCTTGATGACTTATCTTTGATTTTCTTCTTATGTTAAAAGAGCAAACAGTTACTTTGGTTAAGCCACTGTGGTTAGCGTTCTGTTACATATGGTCAGATGTGGGAGGGGGAACACACATATTGCTTGTTGTCCTTGTTTAGTTGCTAAGTCGTGTCTGATTGTTTAGCGACTCCATGGACTGTAACCTGCCAGGCTCCCCTGTCCATGGGATTTCCTAGGCAAGAATACTGGAGTGAGTTGTCATTTCCCTCTCCAGGGCTCTTCCCAACCCAGGGACGGAACCCGCATCTCCTGCGTTGGCAGGCAGATTCTTTACATTTAGCCACCAGGGAAGCCCTGTGTATTGCCTACCATTTGTTTATTATAGTATGTGTGAGGCTTCTTGTGTTCCTGATGTTAATTTTAAAAACAGCACCACCTCTATTACATTTGTTATTACCAAATACCAGCAATTTCATATATATCCTAAATAAGTACCTTGTTTTTGTTACTGTTGTTGATAAAATGTTGTGGTAAAGTTAAGGGGGATGGAAATGATAAATCCCCTTGGGTAGTCAATAAGCCATGAATACAGTGTAGAGACCAGCCACTTAAACACTTGGAGAGCAAGTAGACAGTGTTGTAATATATCAAACATTTCAGTGTTTTAATGTGTTTATACTTTTTAAATGAACTGAAAATGCACAGACAACCAGATGTCTTGTATTATGTACACTCAGCTTTAACCAGCTGCTGAAACAATTTCTTATGATTTAATGTTCTTGGAACTCCATCTTACAAGAAGGTTTGTCTTGGTAACAGTTTCCATGTGAAACCAAACTCCTCTTCAAATGTTTCATCTACTATAACCATAGTGCAGTGTTACGGATCAGCTTATAATTTAAGGAGGAATATTAACCTGTGAAAACTGGCGATGCTCTGACACACCTGACTGTCATCTGTCTTGCTATAAACGTTGAAGTTTAATGTGCTGCCTTAGTGGCTGAATAGCAAGAGGTATCTAATTTTAATGGCCTTTGTGGGTAATTCAAAACTTTTCTAGCTTAAACATTTGAGACTCTGAAATCATTCTGTTAATATTGAATGCAAGTGATTACCAAGAACTAGAGTGATTACAAGAATTTAGAAATCTGTAAATTTAATTTAACTGATTCTTCATCATTGGGCGAACAGGATCTACTGTGGTAAACTCCTAGAATTTCTAAGAATTCATCTGCAATGAAAATTTTTTTTTTAAGTTGTAAGTGGATTCTGCTTCTCAGTTTGGATTTGTTGATAAAATATTAATTCTATGAGGTGTTAATCTTCAGTGTCAGATTAAAATTGCACACCTTCTGGGAATCCTTCCTTATTAACCCCATACCTCTCAGCTTTTATAAATGTATTTAAAAGAAAGATTAAGTCAGACATGGTCTTGTGACTTGACATTTTTCAGCATGTATTGGGTTGATCCACTAGAATTAAAGTGTCTTTCAAAAGTAAAACTTTGTCTTTTTAACTGTTGTATCTTCTTGATCTCAAGGAGTTGAATGGGAGAGGTATAAGATATGCTAAAGGTATGTCTCTTAAGACACTAATGGAGAGTGAAATGGAACATGGTTGGCAGGCTAGGGTTGAAAGCACTACACTTAGAATTTGGGACACTGGCTGAGGTCTTCTCGTTTTACCATGGCGGTTGAATGGAGACCCCATGACTGTACCCAGTGATGGATGGGGCCCTAGCAGCGTAAGCAGTAATGTTGGATGAGCCCAGTACTTGATGCTTTGAGCACTGCTGAGGATGCTTTTCTTTTATTATGAAATAGAGTTTGTTTTGAGAGCTTGAACAGGGTTTCTTTCCTTTTCTGTTTGCTGCTGTTTCTGTCAAAGCTCTCACTCTCAGCTGTTTACAGTGAGGCTGTTGTTGAGAGCAGGCTCTGCTCCTTCCTCTGGGCCCCAGTCTGGACAGGTCCTGGGAGGTCTGCTCAGAGCGGGCCTTGCTGTGAGCTCTGGCCCCTTCCTCTGAGATCCGTTTATGTGTCTTCTCCTTTATTAACCTGTGAACTCAATGAGGAGGAAGGACCAGGGCTCCTTAATTCTCAGCCTGGCCCTGATGGGCAGATATTTTAATTCTGTAATCTAAGAAACTTTATCTAGTTTTGTCGTAAGTTACATATTGATAAAGATGTGATACTCATAACAAATTGCCTTCACTGCCTTTTCTGGGGGAGTGTGTGTGTGTGTCTGTGTGTGTCTGTGTGTGTCTGTGTGTGTGAGTGAGTGTGAGTGATGGGACTTAGTCTGCTGCTTGGGTGCAGGAGGTACCTGGTATCATCTACTGGCCTTGTCCGCATTACTCGTTCTGCTTCGTTCACGCTGCTGTTCTTGCTAGTTTGGAACGTGCCAGGCCACTCCTGTCTTTAAGGCCTGTGGCCTTTCGTCTCCTGCCTTGAATATCTTCCCTCAGGCATCTGCATGGCTCATGTCCTGTCCTCCTGCAAGCTTCCTTCCTTCTGCTCAGAGTTTGGCTTCTTGGAAACAGTTGCTCTGCCTGCCCTAAAATAGCACCCCTTCATAGTCTGTCCTTTCATCATGCTTTATTTTTTTGTCCTAATGCTTATCACTACTTTTCATATTATTATTTCATGTTATTTTATTTCTCAAATAAAATTAGAATGAAAGCAACGTGGAAACAAGGGCTCTTCCTGTGCCAGCACTTGTTTTGCTCACTTCTGTCCCCTTAGTATTGAGGTTAGCCTGGCATGTGGAGGACTCGAAATAATTGTTGAATGAGTAAGGCCCTGGGGATACAACCTATTCAGTGTGCTTAAATATTTTGTTTGTTGCTCATCATGTGGTCTGTATGGAAACAGGGTAGTGTGCTAAGGGATAGTCCATTGCAGATAGAGTGGCTCAAAGCCCCTTGCAGTTGGTAAAAAAAGTGAAAGTGTTTGTCACTCAGCCATGTCTGACTCTGGTACATGGTATTACAAACGCTAGGTGTCTTACAGACATTCGCAGTGTGGAGGCGCAGCCAGAAACTGAAACACTGAGAAATCACATCTCACAACATGTAAGGAAATGGTAGATTGTTGTTGTTCAGTTGCTAGTGTCGTGTCCAACTCTTTGTGACCCCATAGAATGCAGCGTGCCTGGCCTCCCTGTCCTTCACCGTCTCCCAGAGTTTGCTCAAACCCATGTCCATTGAGTCCATCCAACCTTCTTGTCCTCTGTCGCCCCCTTCTCCTCCTGTCCCCAATCTTTCCCAGTATCAGAGTCTTTTCTAATGACTCAGCTCTTTGCATCAGGTGGCCAAAGTATTGGAGCTCAGATAATTAGCTATAAATGCTGACTAGTCAGGGGCCATTTAGTTTAGGGAAAATCAGCGTTATATCTCAGTAGTACTCTTGCCTGGCAAATCCCATGGATGGAGGAGCCTGGTAGGCTGCAGTCCATGGGGTCGCTAGGAGTCAGACACAACTGAGCGACTTCCCTTTCACTTTTAACATCGATGCATTGGAGAAGGAAATGGCAACCCACTCCAGTGTTCTTGCCTGGAGAATCCCAGGGACGGGGAGCCTGGTAGGCTGCTGTCTATGTGGTTGCACAGAGTTGGACACGACTGAGGCGACTTAGCAGCAGCAGTAGCAGCAGCAGTCCTTAGATTATCCCTTCACAGTGTAATAATTTCTTTTTCATTAAGCTAATCTCCAAAAATATATATATTGTGAATATACTTTGCTATGTGTATTTACTGTGTTAGGCCCTGGGCAAAGAAAGACATGACTTTGGAAGAGCTTTGAGATGGATGGATGCATAGAAAGCCCACTGAGAGGAACAGTTGGTACATGCTGCAGTCATTTGGAGCTGTAGTGATGAGCTGTGGCCAGACCTTCAAGGAGGCAGAGAGGAACTGCATAGGGACCTTTGGGTTATATATCATGTGTTTGGGGAATACAAGTGGATTCATTTGATTATAGCAGAGGGTTTGTGGGAGACTAGGGCTGGAGAAGCTGTGTTGTTTGATGAAGTAAAGACTTGCATGTTAGAAGGACTAAATGTTGATGATGTTTAAGGTTCTCTTTATAAAAATGTATAAGAACATAATACATATATTTTAGAGCTAATTTCTCTGATATCCATTTTGGATGTATTTGGGGAGGAATGGAACTGTTAAGAATCTTATTTATAAAATTAACGTTGCTGGATTTATGAAGGTAAATAAAGTGATATAAAATACATACTTACTTGATTCACAGGTGTTGGTATTGGCTTAGATGTCATACTTTATAAAATTTGAATGTTGAAAACTTTTGGTGCAAATGATGAATAGGTGGTTCAAGAACCTGAAGAGCTGTAAACAATTCCTTTATGAAGTCTGCAAGTCTTTGAGAGTGAAGGAATTGGAGACCCCGTGTTGGCAGTGAAGGGCCTAACTGTTGGGAAAATGTCTTTCTGGAGCTCTGCGTGTTGATACCCAAACTTGTTTCAAATCCAGCCACAACAGAGTGGGTGGCTAAAAGAAGTCAGCATTTAAATTTTAGGTGCTGTAAATATCTAGTATAAATTTCTGGCTGGATTAGGTATTCAAGACATTATAAGCACTGAATTAAAGGTGATAGCATTTTCAAATACCAAGACATAATTAAGTTCACAGTAGCTTATTAGTTTGAAACTTGATTTCTGGTGCTTCCGCGGTGGGTCGGGGGGAAATCCTAGTTTAAAAAATGTAACATGTAAGTCTTTACTGGGCTTACTGAAGAAATCTGACTGAGATATATCCAGTACCACAAATGTTAATATTACAAGATATGTGCTCATATTGTTCATAGTCACATAATTGAGTATTGTCGAGACATGTAAGAGACATTTTATAGTAGTAAAAAAACCCATTAATTCTGAATCCAGAAGCCAGTGTTTGAATCTTAGCTTTACCGCTCATCAACAGTGTTACTTCAGGCCTCAATTTTCTCATTTTAAAATTGAGGTGCATAGATCATAGACTGTCACTTGGAAAAGACACTTGAAGGCATCTAGTTTGGTTTAATATTTTAGATGTGGAGATTGAAGTGCATCAGTTTGGAGATCACCTCACGTAGCCATTGAGGGATGAGCTGGCAAGGCGATAGTGTAATACACCACGACCTTGGCTGCCTAGAGGGACCAGCAGCTGGGAGGGGGCCTCTCATCCTGGGATGAGGTCTGTTGAGGGCTCTCACTGCCAAGGATCTGTTGCTTAAGATTGTGTTGAAGACCAGAGTAAATCACTTGAAACTGCTTTTGTAAATTTTAAAATGCTTTATGATTATATAAAGTGTATATAACCACTGAGGGTCCAGTGGTTAAGCATCCACCTTGCAATCCAGGGGATGCGGGTTCAATCCCTGGTCAGGGAACTAAGGTTCCACACTGCTGTGGAGTACCTAGGCCCACGTGATACAGCTTCTGCAGCCTATGCGCTCTGGAGCCTGCACACCATAGCTGCTGAGCCCGAACACCACAAGTGGAGTCTGTGTGCAATAACGAAGGCTCCAGCATAACGCAACGAAGATCCCACAGGCCACAACTAAAACTGACATAGGCCTCCCCCCACCGCCAGAGTGTATTGCTTTACACATAGTGGCGCTTCTCTGGTGGCTCAGATGGTAAAGAATCCGCCTGTAATGCAGGAGACCCAGGTTCAATTCCAGGGTCAGGAGATCCTCTGGAGAAGGGATAGGCAACTCACTCCAGTATTCTTGCCTGGAGAAGTCCCATGGACAGAGGAGCCTGGTGGGCTATAGTCCATAGTGTTGCATAGAGATGGATACGATTGAGTGACTAACACACACATTACACATAGTAAGTGTTTAAGAAAAGCATTGGCTATGTTTTGTTCTGAGTTAATTTTCCTATTTTAAACTTCTCAATAGAAACTAATAGCCCTTGGTCATGAACTAGTATAGTGGTCATGGAAAACAGGATGTGTAAGAATCAAAAGAACAAGGCTGAATCCTTTGTGTGAGAACTGAAGTAAGTTTCTGTTGTGTCAGGCTGCTTCAAGGAGCTTCTCTGACTGCTTTGGAGGACTGGCTCTAGCCTGGCATTAGGTGTGAGAGACTAGCAGCAGCTGGAGCAGAGTCCTGAATCCTGACATTTTGCCTTGTTTGAATATTTCCTTGAAAGTTATTGATTCTATAGAGGTATATAATCATTGAATTTTTAGAACAGGAATTAAGCTTATGTATGTACTCAGTCATGTCCGACTCTTTGTGGCCGCATGGACTGTAGACCACCAGGCTCCTTTGTCCATGGAATTTTCCAGGCAAGAATACTGGAGGGGGTTGCCATCGCCTACTCCAGGGGATCTTTCCGACCCAAGGGTCGAACCTGTGTCTCCTGCATAGACAAGCGGATTCTTTACCACTAGTGCCACCTGGAAAGCCCTTATCTTATACATTTTCATTTTG
Source organism: Capricornis sumatraensis (assembly GCF_032405125.1). Taxonomy (NCBI): domain Eukaryota; kingdom Metazoa; phylum Chordata; class Mammalia; order Artiodactyla; family Bovidae; genus Capricornis; species Capricornis sumatraensis. Next base: position 51,632,079 of record NC_091089.1, on the reverse strand, counting down.
TGTATGATGGCACTGAAGTAGAGAGAAAGGAAGTGACTTTCCTAAAGTCAGTTTCTAGCATTCTTGTGTATAACTCAGCCCTGAAAATGTTGAATTTCTGCCTTCAAAGAATCTTTACTCTTATACAAGCAAGACTGGTGACTTCCTTGGTGGTCTAGTGGTTAAGAATGTGCTTTCCAATCAGGGGACATGGGTTTGATCCATGTTTGGGGAACTAAGATCCCACGTGGCTTGGAGGAGCTAAGCCCCTGTGCCACAACTAGAGATGCGCACTCACTGCAGCTCCTGAGCTCGAGCGCTCTAAGCCTGTGCTCTGCCCCAGGAGCTGCCTGCGCACCACAGCTACAGAAGCCCCTGCACGCTGCAGGGAGTGCCTGTGGGCTGCAGTAGAGACCCAGTGCGGCCAAGGTAAATTAATAAATAAAAGTAGAAAAATAAAAGCAAGACTGGTACAGGATGCTTTCGTTAATTTCTTTTCCTGTTATTAGTACAAGTATCGCAAAATATGAATGAGCTGGTTTAACATTAATAACTGAATTGTAATTCTACCAACGAACAGTTGACTTTTTTTTCCTTTTAAATTTTTTGTCCTACTTATGTATCAATAAGTTAATTCTTTATAGAGTTGTTTCTTTGGGGGACATAATCCAGATTACATTACCTTTGGATATTTAAAGCTAGTCTTTGATGCTGATGTACTTGTCTTAGATTATAATGTGTATGTGCATAGGGTTTGGGAGAACAGTTGAGAAGCACAAAGGGGTTATGCTGAGAACTGATGTTTTATATCTCTTTACTCTCCAGAGACAATCCTTTTCATTATTAGCTATTTTGATGGTTTATACATACACCTTTACCCTTATCTTTCCTTTATATATTTATCTAAATAATATAACAGTATTTCATTTTTTTAAATTAAAGGCTTTACTTTTCAGAACAATATTAAATTCACAGCAAAACTGAGCAGGAAGTACAGAATATTCCTGTATCCCTCTTCCCACATATAGCCTCCTCTGCTGTCAGCATTTCTCACCACAGTGGTACATGTATTATAGTCGATGAACCTACATTGATGTATCACTATCACCCAACTCATAGTGTGCATTAGGGTTCATTCTTGTTGCATTGTACATTCAGTGGGTTTTGACAGGTGTATAATGACATGTGCCTGATGTGCTCTTGTCCGTGGACTCTCAGAGTCAGACACGACTTAGCGACTGAACAACAACAGCTACAACATCCATCATTATAGTTTCATAAGCATACTTTCACTGCCTTAAAATTCCTCGGTGTTCTGCCTGTTCATCCCTCACACCCCCTTAAACCTTGGTCGCCTCACTGATCCTTTTACTGTTTCCATATTTTCACTTTCTCTAGAGTGTCATGTGGGCTTCCAGGTGGTTCAGTGGCAAAGAATCCGCCTGCCAATGCAGGAGACATTGGTTCAACCCCTGGGTTGGGAAGATCCCCTGGAGAACAAAATGGCAGCCCACTCCAGTATTCTTGGCTGGGAAATCCCATGGACAGAGGAACCTGGCAGGCTATAGTCCGTAGGGTCGCAAAAGAATTAGACATGACTTAGTGATTAAACAACTATAATAATAGAGTGGATAATAATATAGTTGGAACCTACAGTACAAGCTTTCTTAGATTGGCCTTGTTCATTTAGTAATGTGCATTTAGGTTTCCTCTGTGTTCACGGCTTGGTAGCTCATGTCTTTTTAGATCTGAATAGTACTTCAATGGATGCAGTATGAAATAAATTCCCTTGATACATCTATGCACATATATAGCCCTCATATAAGTTTTAGAATTGGAATTAAGTGTGACCATTTTAAAATTTGATAAAAATAGAGTCAGTTTGGTAAAAACTTGTTCCCTAAAGGGAGTATATCATTTATAAGTTCCATCAAAAACATTTAACAGAGCCTTGCCAATATAGTATAGTATAGATTTTTTTGTAAGTTAAAAGTGGAAATCAAGATGGCAGAGTAGAAGGACATGTGCTTATCTCCTCCTGCGAAAGCACCAAAATCACAACCGGCTGTTGATTTTTCAACAGGAGAATGCTGGAACCCACCAAAAAGAGATACGCCATGTCTAGAGACAAAAATGGAAATCATATTAATGATTCTTACATGCATTCTCTCATTGCAAGTGGGGTTGAATATCTCTTCATGTATTTAAAAGCCATTTCTAAGTTTTGATGAAGGTTCAGCAGTCATTTCTAATTTTTGAGAGCTCTTTTTCTCTAATTGTTCCTTGCTTGTGATGGAACTTTTAAGTGGGGATAATTGTACTTTGGATACCCATGTAACAATTTCAGCATATTTGCTTTATTATTGTGTATCCACCTTATCAGTGCATCTTAATTTTTGATTTTTTAGAATGTTTCTAAAAACTCTTCTTGGTTGAGCTTTATTTCAAGAAGATAATATGGCTGTTTCATCCATTTGATGCATCATTACATATATAGCATTAGTTCTTTGAGAAACCGTAAACACTTGGAATGTGTTTAATATATTTGATCCACTCCATTAATATTTTACATATGATGAAGTTGACAGATAAGGTGACTGATAAAGGTAATTGAGTGACATTTCTGATACTAGAATGCAGATTTCTTGACTCCTAATGTCCAGATACTTTCCGCTCCATTGTTAGTACTTTTATAATTGAGGAGTATTACCATGTTTTTGAAATTTTTTAACTTCAAAACTTCTCTGCTATTGACAGTATCTGAAATATACCACTTTTTAGTCTTTCCTCATATTTTACTTCTGAAATCTTCATGTTGGCATGACATTGATATTTCTAATGTTTGGTATTAATTCTTTGAACTTGTCAGTTGTTTTTGTTAAACTTATGTTCCATTTACAGTACTGTCAATTTCTTATCCAATAGTAAGTCAGAGGAGGATGTTTTTTTCCTGCACATTCGTTGACTTTGCCCTTAGCCAACACTAACACCCATTTCATGAAGTCTTTTGTCTTTATCCAAGTGTTCCACTCTGCCCAAGCAGAGCAGTGCAAGGTCATGGCGCCTGTCTTTTTTCTTCACATGAAATTAATAACTTGCTCCAACAGTAGTTTGTTCTAGGACATTTCCAGCCCAGATGGTGGAAAGTTCTTGGGATAATATGGCAGCCGAAGGAACGTTTTAGCTTTTTAAAGTTGACTTTGTTTTGGCAATTGTGTAATGAAAATCTTGTGAAGATTATACAAGGGCATAAAACAAGAAAGATCTGTTGGCTTAAAACATTTTTCATCTTTTAAAAACCACCACACTCAGCATGGTGGAACTTTGGTTTCTTTCAAGTATTGGCCTGTCTTGGCTCTTTTCCTGATTATTTGGCACCTAAGATAGCCCAATTAATAGATTTAAAATTTTGTTGTTTTGAGTATAATGTTGGCTTGAATTCCTTTTTTGAGCATTATAGAAAGTTACAGCAAGAATTGACCTTAGAGATCATCTTGCCTAATGTACTTATTTACAAATAAGAAAACTGAGACCCAGGGGAGTTATTTTTTGAAATGAACAGAGTAACTTCAGTAGAGAATTTAGAAGCAGAGCCTCTGTTTTCTAACTTGGGGACAGTGACTCATTCAGCATACAGCAGTATGTTTTAGGTTTTTGTTTATTCTTATTTCAGTGTCATCAGATTTTAATCAGTAAAAGATTGATTTTATCATTTATGATAATCCTCTATTGTTAGTTCTTGATTAATTTCATTTTCAAGCAGGTGATACCTTTATGTTGTTCAAATACCAATCTCATAAAAGTGCACATGAACCATCTCCTGCCTGTCCTTGTTCCCCATCTCTCCAGCCCTCCTGTTTGTCTCCATAGTAACCACTGTTCATGCTTGGTTTCTTACGTATCCTTCCTGAATTTTTTTATGCATGTATATTCAATTATGGATTTAGATTCTTATTTCCCCCGTATTCATGTAAAAGGTAGGAAATTATGCAATGTTTTGAATTTTCTTCTTTTTTCAGTTAGCAGTCTATCTTGGCAGTTTCCGTATACAAGCATTTAGAGAGCTTTCTCATTTTTGTGTTTTAAGTAAAAAGTTTTTTGAGATATACTTTAGGTACTCCAGAATTTACCCTTTCAAAGTATCTATTTACATGGTTTTTAGTAAACTCACAAAAGTTGTAAACCTGTCACTGCTATCTAATTCCAGAACTTCATTACCCCAAAAGAACCCCTCTACTTATTAGCAGTCATTCCCCATTTCCCTCGCCCTCCTGCCCGTAGTAACCACTAATCTGCTTCTTGTCTGTATAGACTGTCCCTTTGCAGACATTTCATATAAATGGAATCATACAGTGTGTGGCTTTCTGTATCTGTCTTCATTCATAGCGCAGCATGGTTCATCCATGTTGTAGCATGCCCCAGTACTTCATTTCTTTTTATTGCTGAAAACTATTCCGTTGTAGGAATATATACCACATTTTGTTTATCCGTTTGTCAGTTGATAAATATTCCGGTTGTTTCTACTTTTTGACCATTATGAATAATACTTCTGTGAGTATTCATGTACAAGAGTTTGTGTGGACATGGTTTTCAGCTCTTTTGGGTGTGTATCTAGGAGTAAAGTTACTAGGTCATGTGGTAACTCTGTGTTTGACTTTTTGAGTAAATGCCAAACCTGTCTTTAGTGGCCTCATCATTTTACATTCCCACTAGCCTTGTATGTGAGTTCTGATTTGTCTACATCCTTTTTCATTCATTTTTAAAAGTTGCGTTGTATTCTCTTGTATGTCAGTATCAGTCTATATTTAATCATTCCCCTATTGATGGGCATTAGGATTGCTAACATCTTTGTGCTAATGTCATTTGCTCATTCTTATATTGGCATCTTTATTGTATCTATTTCTAGGGCCCATTTTGCATTAGAATTGTTAGTCCTTTTTGACAGTGTGTTTTTTCTGTATGTGCCTTTTGACTCTTTTTGCTATTAGTGTGTGTGTTTTTGCCATGATAAATTTTTAGAAACTATTTTTAAGAAATGGAATTTATCAGTCTGTTACAGCTCTTAGGCCTTCCAAGTTTCTTCTTACCTTTTTGGCCTCATCTCTTACCACTGTGCTTGCAAACTCCCTTCAAGACGCATTGGCCTCTGCCATTCTTTGAATAGTCTAGGCATGTTCCTACCTCGGGGCCTTTGCATGTGCTGGTCTTTCTTTCTAGAAGATTTTTCCCTTGCTTGTTTATTTCTTTCAAATCTTTGTGCAAATGTCAACTTCTTGTTGAGTGTTCCCACTTAAAATTATAACACACCTATGATAGATGTCAAATTTTGAGGTTAATGAAATATGTATTTACTTTTTAAATAACAAATTAGATGTTAGAATACTGTTAGTTTCTTATGAAGGAACAAAAATTTCTAGGTGTAAAACCTTTCAAATAGTGCTGAAATGCTTTTAATGACTAAATGCCTTCAATGAGACTGAATCTGTGGCTTTGCTAGTAAGTTTAACTTAGGTCTTTGGCAAGTGTAATGGTTAATTTTTGTGTGACAGCTTGAGTTGAGGGATGCCCAGAGATCAAACGCTAGTTCATTATTTCTGGGTGTGTCTGCGAGTGTGTTTCTGGAAGTGATTAGCATTTGAATTGGTAGATTTTGTGAGAAAGATCATATGCACTAGTGTTGGTGAACGTCTTGCAGTCCATTGAGGACATGAATAGAATAGTAAGGTGGAGGAGGGGCGAGCTTGCTCCCTGTCTTTAGTTGAGACACCCGCCTCTTTCTGTCTTTGGATGTTGGCACACCTGTTTCTTGGGCCTTCCCACTCAGGCCGAGGCTTTCCTGCTTCTCAGGCCTTTAGGTTTGGACGGGAACTACACCGCTGGCTTTCCTGGGCCTGCAGATGGCAGATAATGGGACCTTTTAGCCCCCATGATTGCGTGAGCCAATCTTTTACAAATAAATTACTTTCCATATTATATATCCTTATATCCTGTTGGTATATTTAGGAGAGCCCTAAATAATGCAGCAGGTGTGGCTAGTTCATTGCTATTGTCTAAATGTTCCTGTCCTCCACAAAATCATATTTTAAAACCTAACCTCTGCAGTTAGAAAAGACCTTGATCCTGGGAAAGATTGAAGGCGGGAGGAGAAGGGGACGACAGAGGATGAGATGGTTGGATGGCATCATCGACTCAATGGACATGAGTTTGAGTAAACTCTGGGAGTTGGTGATGGACTGGAAGGCCTGGCGTGCTACAGTCCATGGGGTCACAGAGTCAGACACGGCTGAGTAGCTGAACTGAACTGAACCTCTGCAGTGATAGTGTTAGAAGGTTTGGGGCCTCTGGGAGATGATTAGGTCACGAGGGCTGTGCCCTCATGAATGGGATTGGTGCCCTTCTAAAAGATACCCATGAAAATGTCCTTGCTGCCTTCCATAATACGATAACACAGCAAAAACACACTTAATCTTTGTGAACCAGAAAGCCAGCTCTCATCAGGTACTGGATCTGCAGGTATCTTGATCTGGACTCTCTGCTTCCAGAGTTGTGAGGAGTACATTTTCATTGTTTATTATATGAGTTTGTTATTGCAATTCAAAAGGACCGAGACACTGGGTTGTTTTTCCTAGCTGCAAATCTCCGGCACTTTGATTGTTTACAGTGAAGTGAGAGACAGAAATAATTCAGAAAACCTTTGGTCAAAATGAGATTAGAGATGATCCTCAGACCTTCTCTGCTGATACTTTTTTTTTTCAGGAAATTTTCCAGTGGAGACAGCCAGTTTGAAGCAGTCTTTCTCCCACTCATTTTCCTTTATGTCCTTCCCATTTTGAAAATTTAAATTAAATATAGTAAAAAATAGTCACCTGTAATCTCATCGTCCAGGATTGCTGTTTTTGTTCTTCTCATATTAACATCTGTAGGTGTATTCATTCATACGATGCACAGTCCTGACCTGCTGTGTTTGCTCAGCATCACATCATGAAATAAATATTTAAATATATTGTTTCAAAAGCAGATGGAATAACTTGTTTTTTGAAGCTAGCATACCCTGATACTGAAACCTAACGATGACATTCCACAAAAAAGAAAGTCACAGACTTACATTTCTCATGAATATAGGAGAAAAATCTCTAAAAAAAGTAGCAAATTGTATCCAGCAACATAAGAATAGAATTATACAGTATAAACAAGTGGGCCTTATTATCTCAGGGGTACAATATTGTTAACACTTGAGAATCAGTATGCCACATTAATAAAATAGAAAAGCTATTTGATTGTCTCAGTAAATGTGGAAAAAGCGTATGACCAAATTCAACATCTATTCATGGAAAAAAAGACTCTCAGCAAACTAGGAAGAAACATCTTCAACTAGATGAAGGGCATCCATGAAAAACCTGCAGTTAACATCACACACAATTATGAGAAACTAAGAAAGCCCCCTTCAGCGATCAGTGCAAAGAAATAGAGGAAAAGAACAGAATGGAAAAGACTAGAGATCTCTTCAAGAAAATTAGAGATACCAAGGGAACATTTCATGCAAAGATGGGCTCGATCAAGGACAGAAATGGTATGGACCTAACAGAAGCAGAAGATATTAAGAAGAGGTGGCAAGAATACACAGAAGAACTGTACAAAAAAGATCTTCATGACCCAGATAATCACGATGGTGTGATCACTCATCTAGAGCCAGACATCCTGGAATGTGAAGTCAAGTGGGCCTTAGAAAGCGTCACTAAGAACAAAGCTAGTGGAGGTGATGGAATTCCAGTTGAGCTATTTCAAATCCTGAAAGATGATGCTTTGAAAGTACTGCACTCAATATGCCAACAAATTTGGAAAACTCAGCAGTGGCCACAGGACTGGAAAGGGTCAGTTTTCATTCCAATCCCAAAGAAAGGCAATGCCAAAGAATGCTCAAACTACTGCACAATTGCACTCATCTCACACGCTAGTAAAGTAATGCTCAAAATTCTCCAAGCCAGGCTTCAGCAATATGTGAACCGTGAACTTCCAGATGTTCAAGCTGGTTTTAGAAAAGGCAGAGGAACCAGAGATCAAATTGCCAACATCTGCTGGATCATGGAAAAAGCAAGAGAGTTCCAGAAAAACATCTATTTCTGCTTTATTGACTATGCCAAAGCCTTGACTGTGTGGATCACAATAAACTGTGGAAAATTCTGAAAGAGATGAGAATACCAGACCACCTAACCTGCCTCTTGAGAAATCTGTATGCAGGTCAGGAAGCAACAGTTAGAACTGGACATGGAACAACAGACTGGTTCCAAATAGGAAAAGGAGTACGTCAAGGCTGTCTATTGTCACCCTGCTTATTTAACTTCTATGCAGAGTACATCATGAGAAACGCTGGACTGAAAGAAACACAAGCTGGAATCAAGATTGCCGGGAGAAATATCAATCACCTCAGATATGCATATGACACCACCCTTATGGCAGAAAGTGAAGAGGAACTAAAAAGCCTCTTGATGAAAGTGAAAGAGGAGAGTGAAAAAGTTGGCTTAAAGCTCAACATTCAGAAAACGAAGATCATGGCATCTGGTCCCATCACTTCATGGGAAATAGATGGGGAAACAGTGGAAACAGTGTCAGACTTTATTTTTTTGGGCTCCAAAATCACTGCAGATGGTGACTGCAGCCATGAAATTAAAAGACGCTTATTCCTTGGAAGAAAAGTTATGACCAACCTAGACAGCATGTTCAAAAGCAGAGACATTACTTTGCCGACTAAGGTCCATATAGTCAAGGCTATGGTTTTTCTTGTGGTCATGTATGGATGTGAAAGTTGGACTGTGAAGAAGGCTGAGCGCCAAAGAATTGCTGCTTTTGAACTGTGGTGTTGGAGAAGACTCTTGAGAGTCCCTTGGACTGCAAGGAGATCCAACCAGTCCATTCTGAAGGAGATCAGCCCTGGGATTTCTTTGGAAGGAATGATGCTAAAGCTGAAACTCCAGTACTTTGGCCACCTCATGTGAAGAGTTGATTCATTGGAAAAGACTATGATGCTGGGGGGGATTGGGGGCAGGAGGAGAAGGGGACGACCAAGGATGAGATGGCTGGGTGGCATCACCGACTCGATGGACGTGAATCTGAGTGAACTCCGGGAGTTGGTGATGGACAGGGAGGCCTGGCGTGCTGCGATTCATGGGGTCGCAAAGAGTCGGACACGACTGAGCAACTGAACTGAACTGAACTGAAAGCTTTACCTCCTCTGTGATTAGAAAAAAGTCAAGGGTGTTTGCTCTAAGCATTTCTGTTTGCTATTATATGAGGCCCTAGACAGTTCAAGGAAACAAAACAAAGAATAAAAGGCATAGAGATTGGAAAAGAAAAAGTAAAACTGTCTTTATTTGCTGGCAACGTGATTGTTTATGTAGAGGGCCATGAGAACACAGAAAAGCTACTTGAGCTGAAAAGTGAGTTTAGCAAGTTTACAGTTTACAAGATAATTATACAGAAATCACATACTAGTAGCAAACAACTGGAAACTAAAACTTTAAAACTTCCGTTTTAAAACAATGTGAAAACATGAAATAGTAAATTCAACAAATATGTGTACAACTTACACACTGATAACTAAAAAGCATTGCTCAGTGAAATCAAAGAAGACCAAAAGGTAGACATACCTTGTGTTCATGAATTGGAAGACTCAATGTTGTTAAGATGTCAGTATCACCCAGATTGAGCTACAGAGTCCATTTATCACATTTGTACCATGTTTTTTGTTTGTTTTTTTCCTAGACACTGACAAGCTGATTCTAAAATGTACTGGGAAGGGTAAAGAACCTAGAGTATCTGAGGAGATAATTGAAAAAGAGGAACAAATGGAATACTTACATCTGTCTCTTCCCACTGTGCTCTAAAGCTACAGTTGTGTTTTTGCTTTTGAGGTTGAGTTCTTGTTTTGGCTGTGGTGGGTCTTTGTTGCTGTGCGTGGGCTTCCTCTAGTTGTGGAAAGTGGGGACTAGTCTTTGTTTCGGTGCCCAGGCTTAGCACCGTGGTGGCTTCTGTTGTTGCAGTCAGGAGTTGTGGTGCGTGGGCTTGTGGTTCCATGGCAGGTGGAATCTTCCCAGTCCAGGGATCAAACTGGTGCTCCCTTGCACTGCTAGACTGATTCTTAACCATATGGACCTCCAGGGAAGCCCAAAGCTACCGTTTTGAAGGTAATATGGTATTGACCAAATAATAGACAATCAGTGGATGAGTTTAGTGAAAAAGTGTTAGTCACCCAGTTGTATTCGAATCTTTTGTGACCCCATGGATTGTAGGCTGCCAGGCTTCTCTCTCCATGGGATTTCCAAGGCAGGAATACTGGATTGGGTAGCCATTATCTTCTCCAGGGGATCTTTCTGATTCAGGGGTGGAACCTGAGTTCCTGGCCTTGCAGGCAGATTCTTTACCATCTGAGCCACTAGGGAAGCCCTGGAGGGAGCCAAGAAATAGACCTGCACTTCTGTGGCCAATTTTTTTTTTAAGAAAAACAGCAAAACTATTCAATTGGGGAGGGGAATGTTTTTAAACTATTAGTGCTGGAAAAGATAATTATACGAGAAAACGAAACAAAGAAAACTTTAACTTCTACCTTCACGTGTAACACAGAATAATACACACAGTCTTGGTTTAGGCAAAGAAAACTTAGAAAGGATACAGAAAGCAATAGGCAAAAAAGGAAAGTTTTGATAAGTTAAACTTCTTCAAAAATAAAAATCCTGCCTCCTCAAAAGAGACTATTCAGAAAAGAACAGTCACGCCACAGATGGGAGAAAATGTCTCTGAAACATAACTAAAAAAAGAATTTAGTCTTGAATATATAAAGATCTCTTACAATTTAAAAATAATTAGGCAAATAACCCAATTAAAAATGAACAGAAGATTTAAATTGATACTTCACAATAAGGATCTGTAAATGGCCAGTAAACATATTGAGTTTTGATGTTATTAACCATTAGAAAATGCAAATTAAAGGTATAGTAAGATATCACTACCACTAAAATATAGATACCACTACCACTATCAATACCACTAAAATAAGTGTTGTCCAAGGTTTTGGGGGGAGGGAAGGATATAGAATATGGGGTATTTTTAGAGCAATGAAACTGTTCTGTATGATACTGTAATCATGGGTACATGTTATTACATTTGTCAAAATTTATTGTGATTGTAGAAGTCACATGGCAATAGTGAACTGTAATATAAATTATGGACTCTGGGTGATGATAATTTGTCAATGTTAGTTAATCATTTTTAACATATATGCTACTCTGGAGTGGTGGAGGAGGCTACACATCTGTGGGGGCAAGGGATATATGGGAATTCTCTGTATCTTCAGTGTTGCTGAGAACCTCAAGCTGTTTTGAAAATTAAAATCTGTATAAAAAATTGCTGTGATATATAAAATGGTACAACCAGTTTGAGGAAAGGTTTGACAGTTTCTCGTGAAGTCAAACATCCACTTCTCTCATCTAGCAATTTTATTTTCAGGCATCCACCTACAAGAATTGAAAATAAGTGTTTGCAGATGACTTATATGCAAGTGTTTATAAGTCTTTTAAAAATACTTTTTCATAATAGCTCTGATATGGAAACAAATGCCTCTTAACATCATCTTGTTGTCTCTCTGTACTTTATCCTGGGTTATTTCTTATGACTTAATGTCCAAATCACTGAATCTCTCTTCAGCTGAGTCTAAATAATCTGCTGTTAAACCCGTTTATAGAGGTTATTTCTTTCCCTCCTTCCTTCCTTCCTCCCTCCCTCCCGCTTCTCTTCTTGCGTCCCTCTTCTCTCCTTTTTTCCTTTCTTATTTATTTACTTATTTTTAAAAATCAAGTTTTAAAATTTGGCTGTTGTTTTTTTCAGCTCAAGACATTTTTTTCTAGCACTTAAAAAAAAAGCCTGCTATATTTATATAGTTTACAGATCCTTGAGAAAATTTTGATTTGATAAATTTGGTTTTTATTCCATAAGTAGAACAAGTGTATTTGTGTTTGGTAATTAATTACGATTTTTTCTTTTTCCTTTTTTCGTTTTTTTTTTTTTAATTCTTTATTAAATCATACATTGACATGAATCCACCATGGGTGTACATGAGTTCCCAATCATGAATTAATTACTATTGATAGAGGTTTCTTTGTTTTGTAAGTGTATTGTGCTTCTTGTTCATGTAGTCTTCTCTCTTTATTTGCCCTTTTTGATTGTTTGCTAGTTTTTGTGTTTGTAGAGTTGTAAAAATAATATGATAGGATGATTTTATCTTTCTTCAGAGAGGATTGTCTGTTTCTCTGGGTGCCTTGGATTCTTCTTAATTCTGTTTCAGAATTTTCCTGGCCACCCAGGGAGCTTAAAGCTCAGTTCCAGTCCATGAGACTGTTGATTTCAGGATCCCCTTGAGAATCGCTGCCCTGTATGGGGAGTGGATTTCTGCAGCTTGCTCCCTGGACAGCCTTGGACTCCAGCTTTTGTCCCCTAGACTGTCAACCCTGTCACAAGCACTGCTCAGATTCCCAACCACCGCTTATGGATCAGGAAACATCCCAAGGCCAAAGCAGTTTCAGAAGTCAAGCTGACCTCTTTAGGTTTTCCTAATGCCTCAGTCTTGGCCTTGTATTAATAATTCTTCATATTTTACTAGCTGTTTGGTCTTTTTAGAACATGCCCTTCCAGACCCTCCATCAGTGATTTTTGTTGACTTCATCAGGAATAGTCTTCTGAATTTTCTGTCCATCACTGCTGGAAATGGAAGTAGTCTTAAATCCTGTTAGCTCTTCAAATATTATATAGTTCTGTAAGTTAATGTGTAAGTGGTGTCTTATTACATTTTCATTATTTTCTAATATTAGTTGATACTTTTGGGTTCAGCAAATATTTTCTTGTATGATATAGAGTATGAGAAGCTTTATGGTTGTGGGTTTTCTGGAAAAGGTGAAGCTAGTGCAAAGTTTTGAATGACAATATGAGTCAGCCAAGCAGTTTGGAGGTGAGCATAGAGGGAGCTTGAGGCCTCACACAGACTTGGGAAATTGAAGAAACATGGTAAATAGATAGATAATTGATGGATAGTTACATTTTATCCATGTGTGCCTTCAAAATGTATTTAAGTGACTATTTCAGAGGTTTTTCTATCTAGATCATTTCCCCCCATTGTTCAGTTGCTCAGTCGTGTCCCACTCTTTGCAACCCCATGGACTGAAGCACACCAGGCTTCCCTGTCCCTCAGCATCTCCCGCACATGTCTGTGGAGTCGGTGATGCCATCCAACCATCTCATCCTCTGTCATCCCCTTCTCCTCCTGCCTTCAATCTTTCCCAGCATCAAGGTCTTTTCTAATGAGTCACTTCTTCGCATCAGATGGCCACAGTATTGGAGCTTTATCTTCAGTATCAGTCCTTCCAATGAATTTTCAGAGTTGATTTCCTTTAGGATTAACTGGTTGGATCTCCTTGCAGTCCAAGGGACTCTCAAGAGTCTTCTCCCACACCACAGTTCAAAAGCATCAATTCTTTGGTACTCAACCTTCTTTATGGCTCACCTCTCACATCCATACATGACTACTGTAAAAACCATAGCTCTGAGCATACAGACCTTTGTTGGCAAAGTAATATCTCTGCTTTTTAATATGTTGTCTAGGTTTAGCATAGCTTTTCTTCCAAGAAGCCCAAGCATCTTTCCATTTCATGGCTGCAGTCACCTTCTGCAGCGATTTTGGAGCCCAAGAAAATAAAGTCTGTCACTGTTTCCATTGTTTCCCCATCTGTTTTCCATGAACTGATGGGACCAGATGCTATGATCTTCGTTTTTTTGAATGTTGAGTTTTAAGCCAGCTTTTTAACTCTCCTCCTTCACCTTCATCAACACACTCTTTAATGCCTCTTTGCTTTCTGCCATAAAGGTGGTGTCATCTGTATATCTGAGGTTATTGGTAGAACCCAAATCTGTGTTCCTTATTTTGAAGCTGACTTTTAAAATACTAGTTATTTTTAGTACCGCTTATGATAGAAAATGGAGTAAATGAAAATATGTTCAGTAATATTTTTGCTGTTGCTACTAGTTCTCTAACTGTGGCCCTAGGAGTCTAGTGAATTATTTGGGCGGGAGACATGCTGTGTGGCACTTGGGATCTTGGTTCCCCAACTAAGAATCACACCTGCACCAGCTGCACAGTGGAAGTATGGAGCCCTGCTGGACTGCCAGGGGATTCCTCTGTGTGTGTGTGTGTGTGTGTGTGTGTGTGTGTGTGAATTCTTCTGTATGTGTGTGTGTGAATTTTTGTGCAGAGCACTGAATCATAAAATAGGGTTTAGAAGCTGTGAGTTTCAGATATTTTTTTGTCATGTAAAGTTTGTGCATCAAGGAATGTATTTTTCTTGGTTTTGGTAAACCCAAAATTAATTTCTCACTGGGCACACAAGCACAAAGAGACTACTCAACAAGTATGTGTGTACTTGTGGCCAGTCAGTGGTGCCAGAGATACAGTTGTGAATAAGACATAGTTCTACTTGTGGGTTGGATAGGACAGACAATAAGCAAATTTATATATAATGTTAGAATGTGACAAGTACAGTGGAAAAAAGTAATATCATGGTATCTTAGCCAAGATTGTACAGGAAGGCTCCTTATGAAGTGAACCTTTTAATAGAAACCCAAAGTCAGAGAGGGAATCCTGTCACTCTGTGATGGGAGAGCTTCTAAAGCAGAGGCACAGCAGAGGAAAGGCCTTAAGGTGGGTACATGAATAAGACATAGATTGTAGTTGTGGGAAGGGTAGGTAAAGAAACTAATATATAATGTTAGAATGTGACAAGTACAATAAGAAATGAGACTATTCTACAAGTATGTGTGTACTTGTGGCCAGCCACAAGATGCCAGAGATACAGTAGTGAATAAGTGAACAGGAACTAAAGAGTCTCTTGATGAGGATGAAAGATGAGAGTTAAAAAGCTGGCTTAAAACTCAACATTAAAAAAATGAAGATCATGGCATCCAATCCCATCACTCCATGGCAAATAGAAGGGGAAAAAGTAGAAACAATGAGAGGCTTTATATTCTTGGGCCCCAAAATCACTGTGAACAGTGACTGCAGCCCTGAAGTTGAGACGCTTGCTCCTTGGAAAGGAGCTATGACAAACATAGACTGCATATTAGAAAGCAGAGAGATCACTTTGCTGACAAAGGTGTGTATAGTCGAAGCTATGGTTCTTCCAGTAGTCATGTATGGATGTGAGAGTTGGACCATAAAAAAGGTTGAGCACCGAAGAATTGATGCTTTCAAATTGTGGTGCTGGAGAAGACTCTTGAGAGTCCCTTGGACACAAGGAGATCAAACCAGTCAATCTTAAAGGAAGTCAATCCTAAATATTCGTTGAAAGGACTGATGCTGAAGCTTCAGTACTGTGGCCATCTGATGCGAAGAAGTGACTCATTGGAAAAGACCCTGATTCTGGGAAAGATTGAAGGCAGGAGGAGAAGGGGATGACAGGGACGAGATGGTTGGATGGCATCACCGACTCAATGGACATAAATTTGAGCAAACTCCAGCAGATAGTGAAGAGCAGGGAAGGTTAGCGTGCTGCAGTCCATGGGGATGCAAAAAGTCAGGCGTGACTTAGCGACTGAGCAACAGTAGTCATGTGCACAATCTGTTCTCTGTTGATTTGTGGATCCATTTTATTGTACATTTCTCTAGAAACACAGGTTTGTCCTGTACACTCAGTTCTCAGTTGAATTCCATTGGTTTGTCTTCTTTTTTTGTCTGTGTATTGTCAAATACCATACTGTTTTTATTGCTACAGCTGTGTAACATGGCTTGATATCTCATAGGGGAAGTTCCTCTCTTCTCTTTTCAGTTTCAAGGTTGACTTAGCTATGTGTTTATTCTTTCAAAAATGTTACAGTTTCTGAAAGAAGCTCAGTGAGAATTTTAGTTGTAATTAACCTGTGTAGAATTATGTTTGTGATATTTTGTCATTCAATTCCATTCAGTCATCCTGTTTGCCCTTTATTAGTGTTTTAATACTAATAAATGAGTGCTGACCAACAGGATGAATAAGATATTCTCTAATAAGTCGGTTAGTGGTATTCTGGATCGTTTTTTTCATGAAAGTCCCTTCGCATTTTTATTGGAATGAGTATTCCTTTTGTATTATGATTGTGTATTATATGACCTCAATGTGTTTCTTTCTTGCTTTTTTTTGCTATTCTAAGTTTTGTATGCCTGGCATGCTATTCTTTTGACTATTCAGGATGTTCCAGTTAGTTCCAATCAAAATTAGAGCAATAGAGATCCCTCTTGTCTCTCTATCCTTTATCCATTGAATGCCTATTATGAACTCGAGTTGGGAATACAAACAACTAAAAAACAAAAGAATCCCTAGCTAAAATCTCATGTATTCTGGTAAGAAAGATAGACTTGACTATAAATCATTGCCTCTTACACTTTAGGTCTTAATGTTGCTTTTTCAGAGGAGCTTTTCTTTGATCCTACAGTTAAGATTGGAGTACTGTATAATCTTTTCTTCTTGTTACTTGCTCTTTTTTCTTTATGATCCTTTTTGGAGTAATTATTACTTGAGTTCTTTTTTTTCCACTGAAGTGTAACATCCACAGAGGTTATTTGTTGTTAATGGATGTATCTCCAATGTGTACAATTTATTAATGTGTAATATAATGCCTGTTTAGACATAGTAAGAATAAATTCTTTATAAATATTTGTTGAATGATGTATCAACTGGAATACAATATGATAAACACATTGAGTTTTTATCTGTGGATCTGTGAAACACACCAGTGGCTCAGATGGTAAAGAATCCACCTGCAGTGCGGGAGACCTGGGTTTGATCCCTGGGTTGGGAAGATCCCCTGAGAGATCCAAGGCAACCCACTCCAGTATTCTTGCCCGGAGAATCCCCATGGACAGAGAAGCTTGGCAGGTCGCAAAGAGTCAGACACGACTGAGCGACTAAGCACAGCACAGCACATGAAGCACACAGGAAGGATTACTTAGTTTCATTCATTTAAGAATTTTGAGGAATGGATTTTCAGTTTGATATGAAAATGTCATTTTGAGTCAGTACTCTTTTATGCTACCAGCTTTCCCTACCTTCCAACATCAAAACCTCTTTGCAAAATTCTGTGGCAAGAGAGGATGGTCCAAGGGTTGAAACTTTTCCTGTTGTCCCATTTGTGAAGTTGTTAGGCCCAAATAATTTCAAAGGAGAACAGCCTTTTGTTCTAAATCTATAGTCTTTCCTTAAGGTTGTTACATCTAGTATTTATTAGTAACCATAGTCTTTAGTTTAGACAAAGGATAACCATTTCTTCCTGGTTCTGGGACCTAGAGTAAGATATTGAATTGTAAACCACTAGTGTTTTTTATTTTAAATTATTGATGCAATGACTGAATACATTAACAAATATATTGGAGGTAGTCACCTATCCAGATTACTGTACCCGGTGGCAGGATATTTGTTCTTCAGGATTTGTCTTCAAGCCCTGACTATAGAGTATAGATTCCTGGTGGGCATGGGCTGTATGAATAAATGATTGTTGTGATTCAAAATCCTTTGGGCTTTGCACCTAAATCATCATTAGCAAAGAATTAATGAACCATAACACAGCACATCAGGACTGTTTTTGATTCATTTTGAGAAATAAGAGGGAATAAAAGAATTGCCTTTAATGTGGTTAGTATTTACAATAATATTTATGGAAATTTCAGGAAAGAGAAGTGTCATACTGTATTACATTTCTGAGCAGAAATGAGATTTATTCTTTTGGGTTTTATTTTGTATACTTCCAAAAGATATTTCTATCCATATGAACTCCATATATATTTGATAGAACTTAAAAATCTGGTGAAAGTGAAAAGTGGAAGTGTTAGCCACTCAATTGTACCTGACTCTTTGCGACCCCATTAACCTGCCAGGATCCTCCATCCATGGAATTCTCCAGGCAATAATACTGGAGTGGGTACGCATTCCCTTCTCTAGGGGAT
This sequence comes from Capricornis sumatraensis, assembly GCF_032405125.1. NCBI lineage: Eukaryota > Metazoa > Chordata > Mammalia > Artiodactyla > Bovidae > Capricornis > Capricornis sumatraensis. Next base: position 51,614,093 of record NC_091089.1, on the reverse strand, counting down.
CTTCCCGACCCAGAGATCGAACCTGGGTCTCCTGCAGGGAAGTCTAAAAATCTGGTAAGCTTGCCCATTTCTAGAATAAAATCATCTTTAATTTGCTTGATGAGCTTCCTGTAAGTAGGTGTTAAGTGTTTTCTTTGCACTTTGCATGAATATTTCAGTTCTGTAAAAATATTTTGATTTTTTTTTTTGGAGCTGTTACTCTTTTTGTTGTGTTGTTGAGATCTTCACTTTCCTGGTCTAACACGTTACTGTTTTGCCTGATAATTGTGTTTAAAGTTTTGCAATAATTGAAAAATTTTGATGCATTTGTTCCTGTTTGTGCTCCCTACTCAGCTGAAATTGTTTCCTTTTTATTTGATCTGAGGTTTGTTTCTAAAAGGGGTTAATGATTTTTGGAGGACAGTAGTAGTCTTTCGTAAAAGAAATGTGCTTAAGAAAAGGATAACTTGTTTACTATTCATATTTTGCTGAACAGGCAGAGTTGGCCTTGAGACCGTACACTCTTAAAGAGAAGATCTAGAGTTTACCATTGTTCTTATTATAAAGGGAATATCAACTCAGAAAGTCATTGTTGTCGTCCCTACCCTGTGACTTCTCTTTGGTTTTACAATCTGAATGTTTGTTTCTGTGTTATAGCTAAACAGGGGTAAACATACGGGCTTTAGAGTGGATCTTTGCTCTCAGTTATTTCCATTATACGCTAATATACTTGTCATTCATCAGTAGATGGAACTGGAAAATAAGAAAGTAATGAGATATT